>NC_137459.1:180532242-183323882 GCF_964235325.1 Thermobia domestica
AATGGGAGGTTCCGACGTGATCTTGTTTCAGTTTAGCGTTTGGCGAGTGGCACTCTCTCGAATGATAGCCAAACTTTGAAAATGGGTAGAAGTCCCCATAATCCTTGTCTGTTACGTTGTCGGTTTTGAACACCAAGTGGAAGGTTTAAAAAAAAATGTTTGTTTCGTGCTCAGGAAATGGCACTCTGTCGAATCTGCGCAAAACTTTAAGAACTGTTTGATGTTCCCATAACCCTTGTCAGTAATTCTTTCTTGGCTATGGAGGTGAAGGAGTAGGTTCCGACAAGAATTTGTTTCAACTTCGTGCTTATAGATTGTCACTGTGTCGACTGAGTGCAAAATTTTGAAAATCGATAATAGTTAACATATTTCGATAATAGTAATCGATAATAACTTTTGTCGATTATTTTGTCTTTTGTGGTGGGGAAAGGGGAGGTTCTGACAAGAATTGGTTTCAGATTAGTGCTTAGGGGTAACACTCTTCAAAATGAATGAAAAATTTGGAAATCGGTAGAGGTCCCTATAACCTATATCGGCTATATCTGTATGTTATGGAGAAGAAGGAAGATGTTTCGCCAAGAATTTGTTTCAGTTCCATGCTTAGTAAGTGACACTCTGTGCAATGAGAGCTAAATTTTCAACATCGGTAGAGATCTCCAGATACTTTTCGCTTTCTCTATGTCGGTTTCGAAGGAAAAAGGCGAGGTTGCGTCAAGAATTTTTTGAGCTTCGTGCTTAGGGAATAGCACTTTGTCGAATTAGGGAAAAAATTGAAAATCGGTAGTGGTGCACTTAACCATTGTCGGTTATTCTTTCGGTTATGGAGGAGAAGGGGAGGTTGCGACAAGAATTGGTTTCAGTTCCGTGCTTACGGAGAGTCCACTTTGTCCAATAAGGGCTAAATGTTGAAAATCCGTAGAGGTCTCTATAACAATTGACGGTTATTTTATGTCTGTAATACGAGGAAAGCGGAGGATCCGGCAAAATTTTGTCTTAGTGCTTTGGGGTGATTCAAAGTTGAGTGAGTGATTCAAAGTTTACAAGTGTATTAGAGTTCCTCAACACTCTTCTTGGTTATAGAGGGGAAGTGGGAGGTTCCGACCGGAATTTGTTTAAATTTTGTTGTTGGTGAGTGGCACTCCATCGAATGAGAGACATTTTTTTTTAAATCCGTAAAGATCCCAATAAATATTCAGTTATTTTATGTTGGTTTTAAAGACTAAGTGTGAGGTTCCTCCAAAATTTGTTTCAGTTTCGTGCTTAATATATGGCACTCTGTCCAATAAGAGCAAAATATTAAACACTTTTAGAGGTCAGCATAGCTCTTCTCGTTATTTTATGTCACGCTTGGAGGGGAAAGGTGTCATTCCAACAATAGTTTTTAAGTTTCATTCTTAGGGAGTGGCGATCTATCGAATGGGGTATCTGTAAAGGTATCAATAACACCTGACGGTTATACTTTCGCTTATAGAGGGGAAGGGTGATGTTCCGACAAGAATTTTTTGGCTTCGTGCTTGGATAGTGGCACTCTGTGGAGTGAGGGCAAAATTTGAAAACTTGGTATAGGTCACCATATCTGTTTTCGGTTATTTTTTTTTTATTTTGGAGTGGAAGAGGGAGGTTGCAACATTTTTTTTTTTTAGTTCCGTGCTTAGGGAGTATCACTCTGTCCAACGACACCAAAATGGTGGAAACTAGTGAAAATCTCTATTACCCTTTTCAGCTAGTTTATGTTGGTTGTGGATGTGAATGGGGTTGCTCCGACTAGAATTTCTTTCAGTTTCGTGCTTAGGAAGAGACACTATCGAATGAGGGCCAAACTTTGAAAATCAGTGAAGGTCTCTTTAACACTTTCGGCTACTCTGTCACTTATGGACTGAAGGGGAGGTTCCAGCAATAAATATTTTAACTTCGTGCTTGGTTAGCGAGAATTTGTCCAGTAAGGACAAAATTTTTAAAATCAGTAGAGGCCCTTTAACACTTGTCAGGAGTGCCACTGTGTCGAATGAGAACTAAATTTTGAAAACCGGTAGTGGTTCCCATAACCCATGTCGGTTATTTTATGTCCGTTATGGGGATAAATATAAGATCGTGTTAAGATATGTGATATCTTAAGACATAAGTATAAGATATGTGAAAACTGGTAACAATTTATATAGCCCTCCTCAGTTATTTTATGTCGGTTATGGATCTGAATGGGGATGTTCCGACTGAAATTTCTTTCAGTTTCGCGCTTAAGGAGAGAGACTGTCGAGTGAGAACCAATTTTTGGAAATCGGTAGGGGTTCCCATAACCCTGGTCGATTTATGAGCAGAAGAAGAGGTTGTGACAAGAATTTGATTCAGTTTTGAGCTTAGCACGTGGCACTTGGACGAGTGATGGCAAAATTTTAAAAATCGCTAGAGGTTCACAGAACTCTTGTCGTTTATATTATGTCGATTTTTGAGCGGAAGGGAGGTTTAGCAAGACTTTTTAAAAGTTTCTTGCTTAGGGAGTGGCACAATGTAAAGTGAGCGCAAAATTTTGAAAATGGGTAGAGGTTACCATAAACTTACTCAGTTATATTTTCTCGGTTATTGAATGGAAGATGACGTTAAGACAATAATTTGTTCGGGTTCCGTGCTTAGTGAGTGGCACTGTCCCTAACAGCACAAGATGTGTTAGGCATCTGCCATTTAGGAGTCCCAGTACTTTTTAGATACCCGACACTTGGCACATATGATATTCATGTGCTAAGTATGTACTTCAGCTACCTACAGTTTTAGGTGCTTGTTACATCTGCTGATATTTGCAACTATGTACCACAAATATAGCATTTATATACCTGGCTCAGATTCGCACTTTAATAGACATCTGTTTTTATGTCACCATTTGGGACATATATCTGTCATGTTCTAGGTACGATCTTTAGGAACATACTGTTTCAGATATCCTAACAACACAAGATGTACTTGGCATGCGCCATTAAGGTGTTCTAAATTCATCCCCCACATTTGATGCATTTGTTGCTTCTTTTTCTAAGTGATTGTGTACTAGAAGCAACAAACGCATCAACTTTATTAGATGGCACCTGTCACCAATCATTTGAAAGTGAATATGGAAGAAAGTAAATAGACGCTCGTCATTTTGTTATAAAATTACATGGCGAGCAGATTTTGTCTGATCCCAAACGGTTATCGTCGAATATATTCCGTTAAAGAGCACTCTGATTAGCAAAACTCAAAAGACCTTAACAATTTATCCCTCTACAAGCGACGTTCTCATAATCGCCTCCGTGTCCAACGTGGAAGAGCACGCGGCTACTAATCCAAAGGTTACTGGTTCGCGCCCACCCAGGGGTACATCTTTTTTTTACTTGTTTAAAGTGTTTTTCGACTCAATTTAATGTGAACATATTATGCATATAGGCGATTTAACATATTTTGGAGGAGTAATTTTGTGATTCATTGACGCTTACGGCATGGGGAGCATACCTAGAACCGACTTTGCACGTTCTCCAGGTACATGCCAGGCATGTGCCTAGGGGCGGATATAGACTGTGACTATCACTTGCCATCCATGTGACCTCTCTCACAAGTACATAAGGCACATACTGGACACATTCCCATTTACTTTAGGGAACATGATAGGCATATGCCTGCTATATAATCATGCAGTTAGGAGTGTCGAATGAGAGGGAAATTTTGAAAATCGGCAGTGTTCCCCATAACTTTGTCGGTTATCTTTTCGGTTATGTAATGGAAGGGGGACACTCCCACAATAATTTGGTTCAGATTACTGGTTACTGAGTGGCACTGAGTCGAATGAGGGCAAAATTTGAAAATCGGTAGAGGTCACCATAGCCCATGTCGGTTATATTATGTCCGTTATAGGAGGGAAGGAGGACTTTCCGGCAAGAAATTTTTCAGTCCCGTCCTTAGGGAGTGGCACTCTGACCGATGAGAGGATAATTTTCACAATCGGTAGAGGAGTCAATAACCATTGTAGGTTACTGTACAGTATGCGTTTTGATATGTAGGGGTATGTTCCGACAATGATTTGTTTCAGCTTCGTTTTCAGTTAATTGTACTATCTCGAATGAGGGCAAAATTTTGAAAATTGGTATTTGTCTCCATAAGCCTTGTAGATTATTTTGTCTGTAAGGGTAGGTTCCGACAAGAGTTGGTTTCAATTTCTTGCTTAGGGAGTGGCACTGCTTCTAATGAGAGCAAACTTTGAAAATAGGTAAAAGTCCCCTAAACCTTGTCTGTTATTTTATGTTGGTTTCAAACACTAAGTGGAAGGTTCCTACAAATATTTGATTCACTTCTATGCTTAGAGAGTGGCACTCTGTTGAATGGGAGCAACATTTTTAAAACAGGTGGAGGTCCCTATCACCCTTGTCAGTTGTTTTTGTCGGTTTTGGAGGCGGTGGGGGAGGTTCCGGCAATAATTTCTTAAAGTTTCGTGCTTCGGGACTGACACTTGTCGAATGAGAGCAAAATTTTGAAAACGGGCAGACTTCCCGGTAACCCTATTTCCTTTTGGACGGAACGGGAGAAGTTCAACAAGATTTCTTTTTTCAGTTTCGTGCTCAGGTGTGGCACTAGGGTGGGTCGTTTTGCCACTTTTTTTTCGGAACAAAGTGTAATACCTGGCAAAAGTGGCTCACCCACATGGACATTACAGGTATAGATTTTTATTTCAAATCAGATAATATCTTCTGTGAGAACTATTGCCTCAAAGTTTCAAAATTTCACTGAAAATTAACTAAAAATAATGAACAATTTTGGTATTTTTTGTATGTTAAAGTAAACATATTTTTGGATTTATACATGCCAGATGCTATGAAAACTGACATTCAAATCTCAAAATGCCAGTTATATACCCCTGCGGTGGGATAGGGGTGCCTTCTCTGGGGCCGGCAAGGGGGGCAAATTCAGTACAATTAAGCGTTTCTACAGCTATTTTCGTCCTTGCCTTTCCCTTCTACTGGTGGTTCATAGTGGTAGCAGAGCATTGTTATTTTTCACCATGACATTCCACCCCTCCACCTCAGAATACTGCAACGCCCTTCTCCTGTCCCGATCTGCGTAACTCAGCGTCACTATCAGGAACGAGCCGGATACGCTTCAAATTGGGCGCCATTTCTCAAGCGCTATATTTGGTTACTGTTGCCTTCAGCTTATATGAATTGGCCGTTACAGATAATAGTTTGCTAAACACTATTTTCACAGAAAATGCTGTATTTCTTTCCTTTTTTTTAAAAAAAAGGTCAATATTATTTATTATCTCACAAAAATGACTTCAGTGACAATGAAGCAGACCTTGAAGAGAAAGCAGAGGAAAGCTCTTCTGAGGAAGAGACCAAACCCAGAGACAGAACATTTAAACCGAAGCTAGATTTGATTGAAACTGCTATGATTGCTCAGATATACAATGTAAGCGAAAGGGCTGCCTCACATATAACATCAACTGTGCTTCAGGCAGCTTTAAAGGATAGAATTATAATTTCTCAACAATCTAGCAACATAACTCTGCTTTAATTGTGGACAGGAGCAAAATAATGCGTGCGAAACTTAAAGTTGCTGGGAATTTAAAAAAAAGTTCTAGAAATGATGATCCCATTAAAAGCCTCTAATTTGATGATCAAAGGGAAGACACTAAAACACACGCAGTCATCGTTAGAGAAGAGCACTTATCACTTGTGGCTGAACCTAACTCTCAATACGTTGGTGATGTGACACCATGCTCTGGCCATGACGAGACCACGGCTATTTTCAAGTACATCATGAACCAAATCGAAGATGACTTTGATGAAGTTGAGGTTCTTGGGTGTGATGGAACAAACACTAACACTGGTTGGAAGGGAAGTATTCATAGAAAATTAAAGGAACTAACAGGCTATTTGTCTCTTACATTTTAATGAACTGTCTTTCCGAGCTCTCTTCACGCATATTGGCGCTAATTCAAACCCCCTATTCTTACACAGGTCCCATAGGTTCAAAACTATCTGACTGTGAAAAGCTTCCAGTGGTGTTATTCAAACGAATAAAATGTGATTTACCTCATCATAGTCAGAAGAGCTCAGAAAACTCAGATGGTCTACTTGCTGTCCGACAAGATGCATTACATAATTCTTAGTGCTCGAAAACACGAAGCAGAGAATCTTCATAACACTATTAGATATAACATCATTCCCAGACTGAATTTTGAGGCGAAAGATTACACTAAAATGATCTTTTGGGAAAGCACTGATGTTTCAATAACTGTACCACCAGTTCTAAGGACGGCATCAAACAAATAGCTCACGGACAAACTTTCACTTTCTGACAACACTGTGCCAGAATAGTCCTCCACCATGCCACACGATGGCAGTAGAACGGATAGTGAAATTAGTCACTGAAGCAGCCTCTCGAGTATGTGGCAATGATGCTAGGGACGGGATGATCAGGTCAACCTTACTTTCTAGGCAAGCTGTGTCTAAATTGCAATCAAAGTCCTAATTTGTTACAATTTTTCCTAACACTGACGAATTGGATTAGTTCATCCGTCCCTATATATGGCTGGTTGGTTGGGTAGGGCTGGTGCAGGAGCCCTAGATGCAGCCACCTGCACATGGTAGACTCTGGGACGCTTGGACAGGCTATATGACCAGGTGAGCGAGGACCTGCACAACCGCTTAAATGTACTGAATTTGCCCCGTTTTTTGGCCCAAGAAGAGGCATCCCTATCCGCCCAAGGGCACATAACTGACATTTTCATACTTGAATGTCAGTTTTCTAAGCAACTGACATGTATTTAACCAAAAAATGTTTACTTTAACATAACTAAAATTAGTGAAGAACTTTGGTATTTTTTCTAATTTTCAGTGAAATTTTGAAATTTTAAGGCAATAGTTCTCACAGAAGATATTATCCGATTTGAAAAAAAAAATCTATACCTGTAATGTCCATGTGGGTAGGCCACTTTTGCCAGGTATTACATTTCGTTCCGAGATAAAAGTGGTAAAACGCTGCACCCTAGTGTGTCACTCTATCGAATGAGAGCAAATGTTCGGTAGAGGTTCTCATAACTCTAGTTGGTTATTTTATGTCCGTTATGGGTGGAAGGAGAAGATCAGGTTATTTTATGTCGGTTTTGAAGAGCAAGTGTTAGGTCCTGACAAAAATTTGTTTCAGTTTCGTGCTTAGGGAGTGGCACTCATTACAATAAGAGCAAAATTTTGAAAACTGGTATAGATCTCTACAGCCTTTTCAGTCATTTTATGTCGGTTAGAGATTTGAATGGGGACGTTCCTACTAGAATTTCATTCAGTTTCTTGCTTAGGGAGAGAGACTGTCGAACGACACAAATTTTAAAAATCGGTAAAGGTCTCTATAACACTTGTCGGATATTCTGTCGCTTTTGGATTGGAAGGGAGAGGTTCCGACAAGATTTTTTTTTAACTTCGCGCTTTGGGAGCGGCACTCTGTTGAGTGTGGGCAAAATTTGGAAGCTTGGAAAAGGTACCCATAACCCTTCTCGGCTATTTGATGTCGCGTTGGAGTGGAATGGAGGACTCCAACAATTCTTTTATTTGCATGCTTAATGAGTGGCACTCTTTCGAATGAGTACAAAATTTTTAAAATCGGTAAAGGTCTCTCTATAACACTTGTCATTTGCCGTTTCGGTTCTGGAGGATAACAGGGAGATTCCAACAAGTTTTCTGTTTTAGTTCCGTGCTTAGGAAGTGTCACTGTCGAATGAAGGCTCAATCTTGGAAGTCGGTAGAGTTCCTTTTAACCTTTGTCAGTTACTTTTTTTTTGGTTTTGGAGGCGATTGGGGAGGTTCTGACAAGAATTTTTGTCAGTTTCGTGCTTAGGAAGTCCCACTCTGTCGAATGAGTACAAAATTTGGAAAACCGGTAGTGGGTTCGCATAACTGATGTTTTTTAATGTCCGTTATGGGGGGAAGGGGAAGATCGGGTTATTTTATGTCGGTTTTGAAGTGAAAGTCTTAGGTCCCGACTAAAATTTGTTTCAGTTTCTTGCTCAGGACGTTGCACTCTGTCCAATGAGAGAAAAATTTTAAAAACTTTATCGATCTCTATAACCCTTTTCAGTTATCTTACGTCTTTTGTGTATTTGAATGGGGATTTTCCGACTGGAATTTCGTTCAGTTACCTGCTTAGGGAGACACACTGTCGAATGGGGGTCAAATTTTCAAAATCAGTAGAGGTTCCCCTAACCCTGGTCGGTTATGGAACAGAAGGAGAGGTTACAACAGGAATTTGCTTTAGTTTCGTGCTTAGCAAGTGGCACTTGCACGAGTGCTGGCAAAATTTTAAAAATCGGTAGTTCCACATATCACTTCTCGTTTATATTATATCGGTTTTGGAGCGGAAGGGGAGGTACAACTAGAATTTTTCTTTTAAGTTTCCTGATCAGGAAGTGCCACTCTGTCGAATAAGGGCAGTATTTTAAAAATCGGTAGAGTTCCCCATGTCCCCAGTCGGTTATGTTATGTCCCTTTTTGAGAGGAAAAAGGAAGTTCCGACAAGAATTTGTTTCAGTTCCGTGCTTACGGAGTGGCACTTTGTCCAATGAGAGCAACATTTTGAAAGTCGGTAGAGATCTCCATAACCATTGTCGGTTACTTGGTGTCGGTTTTCAAGGTGAAGAAGGAGGTTCCGACAAGTATTTAGTTCAGCTTTGTGCTCAGGGAATGGCACTCTGTCGAACGAGGGGAAATTTTAAACATCGGTAGTGGTCCCTTTGAACATTATCGATTATTTTGTCGGTTATGGAGGGGAAGGAGGAGGTGCAGACAAGAATTCCTTTATTTTCATGCATGGACTGGCACTGTGTCCAATGAGAGCAAAATTTGGAAACGCCTTACAGGTCACTATAACTCTTTTGGTTTATGTTATGTCAGTTTTGGAGGGGAATGGCGAGGTTAAGACAATATCTTTTTAAATTTTCGTTCTTAGGGAGTGGCACTGTGTCGAATGAGCGCAAAATTTTGAAAATCGGTAGAAGTTCCCATAACACTCTTCGGTTTTGGAGGAGAAAGATGTTCCGACAAGAATTTGTTTCAGTTTCGTGCTTAGCGAGTGGCACTTTGACGAATGATGGCAAAATTTTAAAAGCAGTGGAGGTCCCCATAACCCTTGACGGTTATTTTATATTGTTTTTGGAGGGAAAGAGGAAGGTTCCAACAAGATTTTTTTTTTAGTTTCGTGCTTAGGGACTGGCACTGTTTCAAATGAAGGAAAAAATGTTTAACTTGGTAGAAATCCCCATAATACTTTTCCGTTATTTTATTTCGATTTTGGAGGGGAAAAGGGGATGGTCCGACAAGAATTTTTTTCAGTTTCGTGCTTAATGATGGCGATCTTTCGAATTAGCGCAAAATTTTGAAAATCGGTAGAGGTCCCCATAACTCTTGTCAGTTATTTTTTGTCGGTTATGGAGGGAAGGAAGAGTTTCCGACAAGAATTGGTTTCAGTTTCGTGCTTATGAAGTGGCATTGTGTCGAATGAGAGCAAAGTTTTGAAAGTCGCTACTAGTCCGCATAACCCTTGTCGGTTAATTTGCCTGTTATGGAGGGGAAAGGGGAGATTCCCACGAGAAGATTAGTGCTTAGGGAGTGGCACTTGGTGCAATGAGGGCAAAAGTTGAAAATCTGTGGAGGTCCCCATAACCCATATCGGTTACTTTATATCAGTTATGAAGGGAAAAAGATGAGGTTCCGGCAAGAATTTGTTTGTTTCGTGCGTAGAGAGTGGCACTCTATCGAATGGGTGCCAAATTTTGAAAATCGGTAGAGGTCTCCATAACCGTTGTCTTTTTTTTTTTTTTTTTTTTTTTTTTTTGAATGGGAAGGAGATTACAAAAAGAATTTGTTTCAACTTCATGCTCAGTTATGGTACTCTCTCGAATGAGGGCAAAGTTTTGAAAGTCACTAGAAGTCTCCATAGAACTAGTCGGTTATTTTATGTCGGTGTTTTAGGGGAAGGGGAATTTTCTGACAAGAATTTGTTTGAGTTTCGTGGTTAGAGAATAGCACTCTGTCGAATGAAGGTGTAATTTTGAAAATGGGTAGTGTTCCCCTTATCCGAAGTTGTCCGAAGTTACCACGTATTGTACACAAACACATAAAAACACTAACTATTTTATACTTTAATTACACATTATTATTTTATATATTTTTCTATTTTCTAATTTATACCAGCTAAATTTCTAAGTCGTGGATGCACTGTTTAAGTCTTTGAATTTTTAGACATAAATTATTCACATTATTTGGTTACGGCACTGATCCTTTGCTGCATTTTAGGAGAGACCTTCCATTGCATTAAACTTTGAAATTGATTAATAAGAAGTGTTTAAATATAAGGGAGACCGCGGCACATTTGCCAACTTTTTTCAATTGCTTGTGTGGTATTTTATCTTAAACCTATTTAGATCTGAACAGGATATTATTATATCCCTTATACCTTCATGAACGAAGTGAAACAGGTATTTGTTTACAAAATGAATGTTGATTTTCACTACCAATGGTTAAGTGTGATCATGTAACGCTGGAAAATGGTATGCGGGGTAAGTTGGTCAACCTACTAAAACTATACAGAGGCAAGAGTTCGAACTACTTCACATGCTAAAACACAGGTAATAAATCGTTGCTTTTACTGAAAATGTACCTTTTTTGAATTTTCAGGTTCACTGAAGTGTATCTTGGACAGTATACAAAAGTGAGATTATGGTAGGCCTAATCAACAAGTTAACGAAAGTCGTCATTGTGTGAATCACAATCAACAAAAAAAAAAAAAAAAAAAAAAAAAAAAAAAAAAAAAAAACATCATCTCTCTTTGTACAGTTTTCGTGTGCACAGTTGTTGCATTCTGTGCACCTCATCCACTTTTCTTTTGCCTGAGATTTGGAGAAAGGTTCAAATCAATAAATGCATAAACAATCTTCATCATCTTTATCACTCGAATTAAAGTTTCTTTTAGGCTTACAAGCAAGGGGCGCGATATCAAGACTCGAATTGTGCAATAAGACTTACATATACTGAAAGAGCATCAGGTAGTTAGTAAGATACCAAATTATTAGCTGCAGTCCGCCAGTAGGGAAAAAGTTATGGGACTGTAAAGTTCAGAGCCTGGCCTACGAAAACCACACAAAACTTAGCATTTGGCTTATTCCTCTTTGTATTGACAAGAGATAATGAAATCTAACGTATTCCCATCACAGAACATGATGTTTGACATATGAAAATCTGTATGAGAAGAATTGTCAGTTTTGCCATCCATAGAAATTACAGTGTTGCCCAAATAAGAATACCGCGAAAAGCTTGGTTTGCAGCGAATGAAAGAGTGAACAGAACAGTGTTTTGTGACATCATGTTTTCGTGGTTCGCACGGAACTACGTTTTTCATAATACGTTATTTAGTTTGTAAGAATCAAAGTAGTTATAATATGCTTGTATTAACATTACAGAATATTACTTAGACAGAAGTGCAAAAGCTACCAAGAGAACACTAGTATGAAGATGCTACGCAAAGTAGACCTCACGATAAACCTGTGAAAATGTCATTCGGGTTCGAATCGGTTTGTTCGTTGGGCATTTATCGTGAGGCATACCGACAGACAGACAACACAAATGCCGAGCATCGCGCATCGTAAAACTCGGTTCGTGTTGTCAGTGATATATCATCCAACGCCGTTGAATTCATTCTTGTAGTCCGTGCCTTAACGAAGAGTGTAGGGTATTCTAGCAACATTGTAATGTCTATAGATGACACCAATGGCAAGTCTCCCGGAGCGCTGTTTTGACTCCCTTACCACAGAAATGTGTTATCACTGCGCGTCGCTAGCTATCGTTCGATGTGCATATTGTACTAACTGTTTCTGTTTGGATCACTCGATACTTTCTGCTCTTCATATCAATTGTGTGGCTTAACACTGTCATTTACATAGCTATCTCCCCTTTCCAAACAAATACCATTTGCTATTGCACACACAAACAGGTTATTCCTTCTGTTTGCCATAGTCTCTCATGTTCACTTTGCAGCCCCATAATTTTTCTCTAGTGGCGGACTGCAGCTAATAACGTGGTCATTTCACGATTGATGCTCTTACAGAATATACTTTATAACCCGTATTGTGCAACGCAAGTCCTGATCACGTACTATTTGCTTGCAAGCTTTTCGAGGTATTCTTATTCTGGCAATACTGTAATTTCTGTGGATGGCAACACTGATAATTCTTCTTATACAGATTTTCTTATGTCAAACACCATGTTCTGTGATGGGAATACGTTAGATTTCATTATCTCTTGTCAATACAAAGAGGAACAAACCAAATGCTAAGTTTTGTGTGGTTTTCGTACGCCAGGCTCTGAATTTTACAGTCCCATAACTTTTTCCCTACTGGCGAACTGCAGCTAACAATTTGGTAACTTACTAACTACCTGATGCTCTTTCAGTATATGTAAGTCTTATTGCGCAATTCGAGTCTCGATATCGCGCCCCTTGCTTGTTAGATGTTTTAGGCCTGTTGCCTTTTTCAACGGAAGTTGAGGGTCCAAATAGGTAATTGGTCAGCTTCGTAGTCCTACGTTGTTCTTTCTCGCTCCTTTTATTCTTTTGCAGATTCTCGTTTTTACATAGGTCTAAACCTTTTGCCAATTGCAGTGCATTTTTAACGGGACTATCAGTCAGAATAGCTGACGTCCTTTTCTTTCCTCGTTGTGTTTGCTTCCTAGGTGCCGTCTTTTCAAAAGGTCTTACCTCTTCAGGAGTAGGACAATATTGTTTGGAAGTCGAAGGAACTTCTTTGGACGTGCTAGCCTGCCTTTGTGTAAAAGAATGTGATGCTTTGGTTGGGTTTGTATATTGGAATACGTGCCCCGTATGTTGTTGGTAAACCTTTCTCATCGCCATTTTTGAAATTCAACATAACTTTGACGAGTAATGGTGCATATTGTTTACAAAACAAAGACATCATTACATAAAGGAAGAACACCATATTTAGTACGTGTAATGTCAAAGCAATACGTTTAACGCTAGTACATTTATTTTAAGTTTTAATGCAGACCTGATACTTTAACTCACCTTCGAAAAAAAATATTTCACAAGATCTCCTGCCTACGTCAACACAGTTACTCATCTGAAACTTGGTAGATGGCGTGCCAAGCATTGCTGCTTCAGCCAGTCCACCCGCAGGAGCGATCTACCGCACTGGGAAAAAATGTACGTGATGTACTTTAAAAAGTAGGTTACATGCGTATTTCCTGTAATTTTTGGACTTAACGTACAGCAGACGTATAACTGAAAACGCATGTTTTATAATACTTTCCGTATAACTATTACACCTATTCGTACTTTCCATATGAAACAATATAGGCGGTCAGGATCTCACATACAAATGGACGTATATAACATATAGCTGACGAAAGTAACATAAGTATATGCATGTGATATACGAAAAACTGTTAGATGTCAGACATCCTGCAACGGCATGATGTAGCATCTAAGGGCAGTGCGTGTGTAGCATATATATATATATATATATATATATATATATATATATATATATATATATATATATATATATAACGTATGCTCTATACTGATTTCTGTAGTAAGCAAGAGGATTTCGTATATTTGTACGGCATACCGCTGTAGGGAGAACGTATTTTTCTCAGTGTGGATCCTTTCAGAACTAAAGCCAGTTGGAAATCGTGCCCCTATAGAAAACGTGCCCCGATCTCCCCTACACCATAATAAAATAACTGCTTACATTGAGTCATATTTATTCTTATTCAGCTGCTACTGACGTATTTTAGTTTGTTATACATTTTGACTTCAAACTATTCGTATATTAATCATATAATATACTTCCACTGTAATTATTTTACACCAATAAAGCCAACTAGATTATATGAAGCTAAGCGCCAATTGAAGGCGCATAAAAATTGAACTACGTCTTCATTCTTTTGATGCTAATTTTGCAGTGTCTTTGTTTTCTTTTCCTTTTGACTTCCCTTTCTCCCGCCAACTGCACATTATGCAACGGGGGAGAGGATGAGTGAGGTATTATATTGTTAACAAAGAAAAATCACATTTGCTGACTTTTCACTGTTTAAATTGTATTGATAATTTGGTATATAATTGAGTCGTTGAGTTGGAAAACCGGTCATCTCCATCGAAGCTAATTTGAGAGAAGTGACAAACAAAACTAAATTAATCAATATGTATCTGATATATAGGGCTGTTTTCATTTTCTGACCGTAGAACTGACATTTTTCTACTTTCTATAAATGGAAATAACCCTATATGTAAGATACATATTGGTTAATTTAGTTTTGTTTGTTACTCCTCTCAAATTAGCTTCGAACTCAACGATTCAATTAGTTATAGCCTTCCATACTTTTATTGTAATTTTATAATAATTAAAACTCTGAAAACTCTTTTTGAAGCATGTTTATTTTGGACCCATCAGGAGAATCCCGAAGAGTTTTATCCACTTTGATCTGATGAGAGTACAAAAGAAAGAAGTTGTGCTTAGAAATGTTATAAGTATCTTATTCTTGGAAATTTTCAATGATATGCAGTCACACGAGGGTTGTTACATTTTTTGTATATCGATTTTATGGCACACCCAGAATGTCATAAGCTGCATATATGGAAGACGCAGTAAGAGCCCCTAAGGTTCTATTTCCAAGTATACTGGACGTCACCTCTCTATCACACGCCCTTAATAGAATTGCGGGGGAAGTACATTCTCATCTTCGTGACGTTGATCCTCTTGTGTCAAATATGAAAAGGTATTTCTAAAAGCTCCCTTGCAAACTTGTGTCTCTCATGAATTAGTCCCTGAGCTTGCACCAAAGTTCGTGTTTACGAGATTGGGTACATTGAAAGAAAAAAAGAAGCAGACTATCAAGTTCTCTGAAAACCTTCAATTATGTCATCAATAATCTGCATGTTGTATCTGGTAACAACGCGTAAGTATGATGGCGTTGTAAGTGCTAATCCAGATTTGGTAAAATTGAAGAACATTTCTACTGTTATGGACAATAATACTGATGTAACTGTTGACAATTACATAAATCCTTCTCAAATTACTCGTACTTGTTTCCAGTATGTTCCAATGGCATCTATAAATGTATAAACGTCGACAGAGAGAACACATCTAAAGCGAATTATTTCCGACAAGTGACAAAGTCTTTCGTTTGAAAATCTTAAGAAGTTTTTGATCATTTCAGAGAACAAACATACGAAATAAACTTTCATAAGTGAAAATAAATTGCTAGTGTAGAGTGAAACAACTATTTTTTTTAATATTTCTTGTGCTTTGAATGTATTCTTAACTGCCAATGGAACTACATGCTTATAAAGTGTGATAATATTTCTGCGTGTACCATTTTGTTTTATTATTACCACTGAAGAATGATGAATGTATAGTTAGATGCTGTACTTTACGTGTTGCGGAATTTGCAAGTTTCCAGAAATTTTAAATTGTAAAAACTACCTGAGAAATGAAACATTTTATTTCTTAGGATCCATATTTCTTATTCGATTAGTACATCAATTATAGGCTATTATAGATTTTTAATGTTTTAGTACCTTCTTTTTCAAAAGCCCTAGTTTGTTTGTTTGTTTTATCTTGCAATTTTACCTATCATTTATGGTGGTTTAATTTCCAATTTCCCGGTCATTTTTTGGCTTTTTATTTTGACTAGAATCCCGGACTCTACTGATAAGTTCCACAGTGTTTTCATTGGCCTGTTTAATTTAATTTGGTTTCCAAAAGATACAAATTTCAGAAATTTTCTGTCTAGTATTTTAGTAGAATAAAAACTCAAATAGAGCAACTCACTATGAACTAGTTAGTTTAAAAATATACAAATATTTCGATCTGTCCTGTTTCATTGATTCATTAAATCCGATGTAGCAACACTTGTGTTTAAAGTTTTAAGTTAGGATTGTTTGTAGATATTCAATAATAAAACAATTCGTTGTCAAAGGACACTTTATTTCATACAAATTAGCAAAATTGTACATTTATACGCTTCAACAATATGTTTTACATATGCATTTTGCACGAAAGAAAACAAAGATTTTTATCCTTAAATATAAATGAGTCAATCCATTGTAAGTGATCAAGCATGTGCCGCTCGACCATCTTAAAAAAATCTACTTTTTTCATGAATGTTTATCCTATATCAGGGTACTTCAAAACCACAATTAATTATTTTTTACATCCCATGGCGACAAAACGACTGCCCCATTTTGCGCTTTTTCGATTTTAAGCGTTTACGTTGTTTTGAATATCTCAGCATGTATTTGTCCTACTAAAGTGAAAATTGTTGGACGTCTCAAACTCGTGCAGAGCTAAAACACCGCCTAAATATCTCTTAACATTTTCGCCTAAAACCATTTAAAGGGGGTGAAATCACAGCCTACAGTAGCAACATTTTTGGACATTGAAAACATATTTGGGAAGAGGAAACAACTGATCTAGAGGTCTGAATTTGTGTGTGCATGTAGCCCAGGGTCATAAGTTAATACACAAAAATTTACAGACCTGTAGCTGCTCCCAAAGGCCTGTAAAAATCGTAAAGTTGGGGAATTATGCCAATTTGGCATATTTCACTATGCAATATCTCTAATAGGCCTTCATAGAAAAATCTGAAATTTTGGGAATAGTTAGTCCTTTATAACACACACCAAAGCGTGTTTTGTGCTTTTGAGCAGAAGGGGGTCAAAGTTCTAAGTAATGACGTCATACTCTAAGAGGTATTTTGTTCATAAAATCTACTGGAAATTTGTTGTTGTGAAGAAAAATAAAGTAGGATGAATGGTTAGTCCAGTCAAGGCTCTCAAGATCGTTTCTTTCCTCTAGTTGTAACACTGTCTTATCAGACCCACAGCAGCACTGGTGAAGAATGCCGCTATCAGCAGAAGGCGAGGAAAGTAAAAATGCACCCTTTACGATTTTTTCAGGCCTTTGGAGAAGCTATAGGTCTGTAAATTTTTGTGTATTAGCTTATGACCCCGGACTATATGTACTCACAAATTCAGACCTCTACGTAAGTTGTTTCGTCTTCCCAAACATGTTTTCAATATCCAAAAAAGATTTTATGAATAAAACACCTCCTGGAGTATGACGTCATTACTTAATACTTTGACCCCCTTCTGCTCAAAAACACAAAACGCGCTTTGTTGTGTGTTATGGTATACTAAAGGACTAACTATTCCCAAAATTTCAGATTTTTTTTTATCCTGGCCCATTGGAGATATTGGACAGTGAAATATGCTAAATTGGCATAATTCCCCAAATTTACGATTTCTTTTAGACCCTTGGGAGCAGCTACAGGTCTGTAAATTTTTGTGTATTAACTTATGACCCTGGACTACATGTACACACAAATTCAGACCTCTAGATCAGTTGTTTCCTCTTCCCAAACATGTTTTCAATGTCCAAAAATGTTGCTACTGTAGGCCGTGATTTCACCCCCTTCAAATGGTTTTGGGCGAAAATGTTAAGAGATCAAAGTTTTAGCTCTGCACGAGTTTGAGATGTGCAGCAATTTTCAATTTGGTAGGACAAATACATGCTGAGATATTCAAAACAACGTAAACGCCTAAAATCGAAAAAATGCAAAATGGCGGCAGCCCTTGTGTCGTCATGGGATGTAAAAAATAATTAATTGTGGTTTTGAAGTACCTGATATAGGATAAACATTCATGAAAAAATGAGATTTTTTAAAAAGGTCAAGTGGCAATTTTTCTTTTTTCTCGATGACTTTGCATGGATTGACCCAAATATACCCTACTTGGTGCTTCCGAAAAAAAAAAACTCTTTTACATTACTTTTCTTTAATGTAGTTTAAACATGTATAATTTATTCTAAATAATTAGATGACAAATTTAGAAATTAAACTAATCTTACATTGCAGATATTTTGCTGTACGCTTAACTATTAATTCTAGATGATTGTAACTCCCGAAGTTACCTTTGTTTCAACCAAATTGATTTATTAGAAAATTTAGTATCCAGTAATGAACGCAGCCTAATATTCAACTACTTTGAAAGTAAAGAGTATATTTTTTTAAAATGTTATTCGTTTTCTAGTCTTACGAGGGAAGGGTGTGATGTCACTCAGAGATAATCGCACCAAATTTGTAACGGGAATAGAAAAGAACGTGTGGAAGCATTCGTTTTGCAGACGTTCGGAATCAGAAATAATGGGCCCTACATTTCTGGAGAAATATGGCCTGTCAATCAGATATTGATGGGACGGAGCTTTTGCTCGCTGTTACGACCGATGCAGAAGAAGTTAAATAATGTAGAATGAAAACAGGAAAGATGAGCTAACAGAAAATGCGCCAATGTCCGCCCTCAGTCCCACCAGGCGAATGCCGGGATACTAAATCATCAACTGCCCTTGCCATTACCCACCTTATCTCTATAAAGAGAAATTGATTTTAAAAAAGCAGTTTCATCTGTTTCAGACGGAACGTGCGTTTTTTTATTTTTATAATACATATTTTTTGAATACAGTTCCTGGTACTATGTGTGCCTGTTATATTTTTTGATTATTCTGTTAACATCTGTTTCATTATGTCAAAAAACAGTATATAACTCACTGTACGGTATACTGAGGTTAACTGCGGTATTTTCTAATCTTGTTGAAACCAATTTGGAAGATAACTTTACGAACATATTGTGTGTGTAGACAGTGAAGACCTTCTGTCTCATGTGTACTAGGCAACAGAAGTAAAAAGCCCATGTTCATTTTGTGTTCACACTATTAAAGTGAAGCGTTTGTAAAACATGCGTGAGTTATATTTAAAATCTTGAACGCAGTTGTTACGAGACTGTTTCTGTCTAATACACTTTGCTGTTTTCTAGTGCTAACTAGACCAAATTCAAATATTTCCTCTATCATTTGCGTTAACATAGTTGTGTTAGTGAACAGTCTTGTATGTATTCAAACGGTTATTTTTGTTATGGCCGTCCACAGTCGTTCCCATTTTAAACATCAGTAATCCCGAAATATATATTTAAATTCGCGTAACAAACACAAAATACTTTAAATTTGGTGGGCGCCAAGTCGTAGATATGAAACACCCCTACAAATGAAATCATTTAATATTAGTGGGCTCAAACATTTAATACTTGCGTACTGGCAGCATCTTATAGTGTGAAAAAATACAGTAACTTTATTTCGACCCCTTCCCTGGAAAATTTCTGGAGACGCCCATGATTAATTTCTGTATATATTTTCTTTACTTTTTAAATATAATTTTATTAAGCTAACTAGTGATGCATACCGAATTGGTGGGACTGAGGGCGAACACTGGCGCATTTTCTGTTCAGTTAATCTTTTCTATGTTCATTCTATTTTATTTAGCTTCTTCTGCATTGGCCGCAACAGCGAGCAAAGTCTCCGTCCCATCAATATCTGATTATCAGGTCATACTTCTTCAGAACTGTATGGGCACAGTATGGCCCATTATTTCCGATTTCGAACGCCTGCGAAACGAATGCTTCCACATGTTCCTTTCTATTCCTATTACCTACTCCTACACCAAGTTTCGTGTAATTATCTGTGAGTGACATCACGCCCTTCCGGTAATGCTTGACTCAAATTTTTAAATATATACAAATGATATTTTATATCATTGTTGCTCCAGGAAACATACACAGCTTTTAATACTTTGTTACATTATTGCTCGTTTTGTCCGTAAATAATGAAGATAGAGTACTTTTATGTGTTAATATTATAGAACCAGTTTAGAAATTCACATCCAGCCATGACATTAAACAACACCAACCCACCTGATAGGCTTCTTATCAAATATATTTTTTCATTTCGTTCTTTTCCTTTCTGCCTTACTGGACGAACAACTTCATCAGAAGTAATAAAGTATTTAACCTTTTACTTACATGGAACAAAGAAAGAAGGATCTCGCAAATCAAATATATATATAAAATGTAAAATGTTCCAATCTACTACTACTAGTATCTGAGACAAGTCAGACTGATATTTTATTCATATTGTAAGAATATTTTTTGTCAAATTATATATTATTGCAAGAGAGAATGAATGTTAGAGAAAAAGTATGAACCGTAGAACAAAAAGGTTGAACTTCATCCCATAAGAAAGGAATGTAAGGAAGATAGGCATATTTTAACTTCTTAAACTACTAAGAAACTTACAATTCATTTGCAAAGTTATTTCACTTATAGATGTTGTTCCCTTGGAGATGTTGCCTATTTATGTTAATGCACTTACAAAATTATTTTATTAACACAGTATATCTATTTCACATTTATGTAAAGGTGGAATGGACTATAATTCACGTTTCAATTGCAATTGTTTTCATTCTTTTGATAATAGTTTTGACAACTTTCTCCTCATTATTACTATTTATTATTTTTTTTATAAATTTAGAAATACTACAATATCATAGATGTGTTTTTAGTTTGATCATTGCAAATTTTAGTTCCCTGAGAATTACAACATTCACTCACGTTTTCGAAAACATCATATGACATTTAATTATTTTACAACATTAATTATTTTGTAGTCCTATATACACCATAATGTTAATATTATTATTATTGGGTTAAATAGTAGGTTTAACTAACTCTTATCTAGATTTAGAAAACCTGGATTCTATTGTTTCCGAAGTCAACAACTATGATTCTTCCATTTGGTGACACACAAACTCCACACGGATGATCCATTGCACCTGGATTTGATCCGAAACTTCCAAAGTTTTTCACAAAGGCACCATTCTGTTTAAATATTTGAATACGATTATTTTCAGAATCTGACACAATTATATGGCCTTCACTATCAATAGCCACACCCTGAGGACAGTTGAACTTTCCTGCATCTGTTCCAGCGCAACCTAAGAATTGTGCGCGTGACAGGTCATCATTTAGCATCACAATGCGGTGCTTCTCAATGTCAGTAAATACTATAAAATTCTCGTGGGTGAAGGAGACACCTCGAGGTATACCTTCAGCATTCTTTTTAGCATTGAATTCACAAATAAATTGGCATGATGATGAGAATAACTGAAGGCGATGGTTGAAAGTATCAGTAACAACTATTTGACTTTCTGAATTTGTCGCAAGGTCAGACGGAGAAAAAAATTGCCCTGGTTTGTCTCCCCTCCTACCAAATTTTGAAAGGAACAATCCACTAAATGTGAAAATCTGAACACGATGGTTATCTTTATCAGCTACTATTATTCTTCCTCCATTAAAAGCTATTCCCGCTGGGCATTTAAAATGACCAGGAGCAGATCCACGAGAACCAAATTTATGACAAAAAGAGCCATTTCCATCAAATACTTGAACGCGGTTGTTACCTCCATCTGCAACAATGATGTGACCATCTCTATCACAACAAATCCCCCATGGTTTACACAGTTCTCCATTCCCTTCGCCCTTGCCTCCGAAAACTAAGAGTGGTTTTCCGGAAATGTTGTCGTCTATCTTGCTAAACACATCAACTCTGAAAGGACTACCGAATATGTTACGTCCTCTTAGCGTAACATTAATGAAATGTTTTCCTCCAAACTTAGGTGTATATGTAACTACATATATCCCATTTTCCTGTTGAAGTACGTTGCCCAAAGATATTGATTCATCGGGAGCAATGATACTCACAGAAATAAGATCATTTTCACAAACTCTTGGTTTACCCAAATGATCCCTACAGTGAATAGTAAATCCAGCGACTTTACCTTGACATGCTTGATTAAGGCCTTCACCTGATGCTATGGTAGATAATGCAGATGCTGAACTACCAACGTTTCCAAAATTACTAACAGTTTGGAATGCATCTTGATCTGGTAAAGAAAAAGACATAAAATCATCTTCATTTGCCAGGTAGCTTATTCTTACTTGATGTATCTGTTTGATTTGCATGGCTATTTCATCTCTTTTCTTCAATATGTCTAAACCATCACTAGAGTTTGCCACTGCTGCAGTTTCCTTGATCATTGAAGTAAACTGCTCAAAAGCACTGAGTAAGTTGTCATTCTGCTGACGCAACGAATTTTCTTTAGCATGCCGAATTTTTTCGACTTCCTGTAGCAAATGTTTTTCCCTGTCTTTAAGTTCATCCATGAAACGCGTTGTTGTGGCTTGTATCTCATTTGCAACACGTGTTGCACTATCCTCTATTTGTTTGGACACCTTTTTTGTCGATTTTGCAGCTTCCTCTACAACCCATATATTAGCGTTTAGTTGTTTTATCAATTCCAATAACTGCGTTCTAGATTTTTTAATAGCGTTTCGTGCAGGAATAAGCGAGTGTCCTGTGTGATCTCGGTTCATGCATTGAAAGCAATGAATTATCTTACATTGTTCACAATAAAAGTCTGCCTCCTGGCCAAGATGAACTTCACAATATATTGACTCCATTGTAAGAGGTGGTAACAATATAGAAGATGCTTTTGGCTTCTTGAAAGAAACTGGAATAATATAATGGCACTTTGTCAAACGGACTCGTTTATGGGCTTGAACACAGGTGCTACATAACAAGTCGCTGCATTCACAACATCTTGCTGTGACGATACCTTCATTACAATTTGTACAAGTATATTGATCTTGTGAATTTGATTGTGAAGAATTTCCTGGCCCAGTATTAGAATTGTCATTTATGATTTTATCCAAAATATATTGAATGGTATCTTCTTGATTGCATACAGGACACATCACCGTGCTGATCTCCTGAACTACTTGGCTAGTGAGGCAAATGTAACAAAATGAATGAGAACAACGCAATACCTGCTGAGGAACTATTTTCCTGAGACATATAACACAATCCTGGATATTTTCTTTTGTGCTTGGGTGTGCAGACGCCATTCTGAAAGAAAGAAAGAAAAAAATATTGATACAAAATAGGCACATTACTGTTAAGTAATACAAATAAATGCAAAGACAACAGTACAGTATATCAACCAGAAATCTTTCCCTTCACTTGAGAATGTGAAAAGCTTTCAATTCGAAAATAAATTAGTTACGGTATTGTAATGTAAGAAATTTTGAAGAGAAAAATATATTATACATATATAGTGTTATAAAAAGGTCAAATAGGTCAGCCAAGTGCTCATATATATACAAATATAGTAAAGTGCTGTTATGTGGAGCGAACATTTTTATTCGATCCTTGACGTTATGATCCTATATTGGATATAGTATCTGTGAGTTCCTTAGTGCCCAGTGTCTGTTTGCATTATCATCATTCCACAATGAATTTTTAGTAATTTACATCATGCTCTTGCATTTTTCATCCATTTCCGTAACAGTGCATCTTCACTAAGGCTTTTTTGTGCATGCAGAGGTTGATTTAAGTTTAGCATTCAAATTGTGAAGATGATACACATTTTCAATGTTCATACATACATTATCATGCTTAGAAATCGAAAGTTTATCGTTACATTTTATACACCTACGCTTACTAAATGTTGCTCATGTACTGTAGTTCACGAGTTTTCGCATTTATTACAATTTTTCTCCTGCTTTTAACTAAAATTGAGTGATTAGTGATTGGGAATGATAGAAAGTATTGTTTGCATGAAAATTTTCCCCAAAATATTAAAAATAATAAAATAAGAAGCAAGAAATAAAATTACACTCCATTGAATCAATCCTCATAATCGTGATTTTGAGAGATTTTTGTAGTAATAAAGGGAAGTTGACAAATTTTCTGTAAAGGAGCTGGGAAAGGGACGGAAGGGAAACAGTAAAATGTTGAATCTATTGGTTTAAAATTTGTGTCTAAATTGTCTTTCTAATATATACTAACTAGGGATGATTCCATACCGGGACCAAGTACCTAAGTGAAACCTATATATCGTCTGAAAGCTCTTGCCATGAGAAGTACGAAGCCGTTTTCAAATCACGGGCAAACCCGCAGCCTGACCCTATAAGGAGCCAGTTTGTTGATGTTTGTGACCCTATGTATGGCATATTCGAGAGAATTAAAAATGAATGTTACGATGCATCACGCATAAGCGCCTGAGCCCATCATCCTTTTTTTTTTTTTGGCTCATTGCTAGATCGTGACTCGGGCAAGGGTTTGATAACATCACTTAGCACCCAGGCGTACCCGTTTGGTCAGTATTGCCAACGAATTGTAAAAATAAGAAGGTATAAAACAGGTCCCATACAATATGACGTTTATACACCAAGTTTGACAGAAAAATCACACGACACCATACTAAATAGACGTTGAGTGTGACAGTCTCCCAATCATTCTAGGATGTCAGTGTTATCAACTAAGTATAAACACTACAATGTTGCAAATGGTGCCACTGAACGAATATATAACAAATGTGACATAAGAAGCATTGGACAATATAAAACATAGTATGAGTGACCCCGTCTCAGAAGCACCCCCGTTTAGCAGTGTTGCCAAACAATCCAAACATTCAAGGTTTTTGCATGAAGTCTGTAGCATTCGCGGACATAATTACACTGTGAGGCATGCTAGGTTTTCCATTGTCCAATGTTGCTTATGTCACATTTGTTATATATTCGTTCAATTGCAAGTACGTCATTTGCAACATTGTGATGTTTAAACTTGGTTAACATCACTGGCAACCTAAAATGGTTGGAAGATGGTCACACTCAACGTCTTTTTGTTATAGTGATGTGTGAAGTTTCTGCCAAGCTTGGTGTATAAACGTATCATCGTAAGAACCTGTTTTACAAATTCTCATTTTTACAGTTGGCTGACAACACTGAAAATCTGGGACCCTTGAGAAAGGAATACGTCCACAGTATATTTTCTCTAGTGAGGAATGATGTTTATGCCACGTTACATGGATATACATCCTGTGGTAGAGAAGTCATCTGCCACATTGTACTTACAATTCGTTGGCAACACTGACAAAATAAATACGTATGCGTGCAAAGTGATATTATCAAATTCTTGCCCGAGTCACCTTCTAACAGTGAACCAAGAATCACGTAATAGGCTCAGGTGCTTACGCGTAACATTCATTTTTAATTCTCTCGAATATATCATACATAGGGTAACAAGCACCAAAATGGTGGCCCCTAATAGGGTCAGGTCGCGGGTTTGGCCGTGACTTGAAAATGATTTCGTACTTCTCATGACAAGAGTTTTCAGATGATATATAGGTGTTATCCAGGTACTTGGTCCCGGTATGGAATCATCCCTAGTAAGTTCTGTAATCACGATTTCATACTCAAATATAAAAACAAACAGAAAAAAATCTTCTCTTGAGGCTCAAAGCGACGCGCTACGGCTAGGAACGCTCGATGTATGGCAGAGATGGCCAACTACGGGCCCGTGGGCTGCATGCGGACCGCGAAGTCTTCTCGTACGGCCCTCGAGAAGGTTACTGGTAATATTCTTTGTATTTTTATTATGTACATTAAGAAAATAGTTAAATTGTAATGACTTCGACTAATACACAAAGTGGATGTATGTTTTAGGCGCGGAAACGAAAAATAAATTTAAAATTTAAGGTTAAGATTAATTAGGTTAGTGTTTTAGTTCGTTTATTTGGGTGCATTAAGATTCTAAAAATTTGAGTGTACCATTTTTGTTCAGGCTACAACGTGAAAAATGAGTGTCTGAATATTTTAAACGTACCACTGAGAGCAGGTATATGTTTATACTTGCTATTTTTTTCCTTTCTTACATATGTTTTCATGTCTGAGAAATTATCCAAGGTGTTTTCACCCAACCTTGAGAGTGTGAGGATATTTTTTGAACAAAAGGAGTTTTTTAAGATTCGTTGAAAGATTTTGTTCTTGAGGACCTGGCAGCTCTGTGTGAGACTGGTGCATTGCATCAGCCTACTTCAGAACTGCAATGTGTTTCCTCAAGAATTGCATTATTTCGAGTTGTTTTATTTTTCTTTTCTTTCCTTTCTTTCTTTCTTTTTTTTTAGTCAAGTGCAACTTCAGTATGAGTAAGAAAAGGATGATTAGTGATGAAAACCGAAAATTTTGAGATATGTGAGAAAGTGAGTTTCTTTTCATGATAATAAACCACAATGTCTTGTATGTTTGCAGGTTCTCTCGTCACCAGGAATACAATCTCAGCCACCATTATAACCAGAAGCATGTAGAAAAAAGGCAGAAGTTATTGCGGACGGGCGCGCGCTACAATTGTCGTAGATTTAATGAAAATGGTTTGTGCTGAAAAGATTTTTTTTCACAAAGCCACGTGAATTCAAAGTCATTCTCTCCTCGCTTCTTTTGTTGTGAGTTCAGAAGTAGCAAAGGCAAGACGATGTTTATCTTATGGTAAATTTATGAAAAAAACATGTTCGGTAGAGATGGCCAGAGCTCTCGGAGAAGAAAAAAATGCCTCAAAACTCACAGGTGTTCTCCCTATCAAAACAAACTGTTACCAGAAAAGTTGAAAAATTGAGTGCCCATGTTCACAATAAATTAAAAATCATCATTCATCAATCTGAGTACTTTTCCTTGGCCATTGATGAATCAAGCGATGTAACGGACACAGCTGAGCTTTTAATCTGCATTGGAACTATTTCTAAGGATTTTGATGTTTATGAAGATCCTGCTGTTACTCTACTTCAAAGTACTACAAAAGATATATATATATATATATATAGTGGCGGATCCAGAATATGATCAAGGGAGGGGCTAAACCATAGTTTGCCGCTTTATCCAGTGTAAAACAGGATGGAAGTCCATTTTATCCAGTGTATACCTGAGGGTCAAGGGGGGGGCTATAACCCCTATAGCCCTCCCCTTGGATCCGCCCTTGTATATATATATGGACCAGTCAAGTAAGTATTAAATGTAATTGGTGGTGTAAAGAAACCTTCTGCAACAGTTACTGACGGCGTTAAACCAATGCAGGGATCTGTCAAGATGGTATTGTATGTCCAGGTCTGTATTGTATTATTCCCCAAGAAGCTCTATACGCCAAGTATTTGGAGGTGGAAAATGTTTTTAAAATAGTGACAAAGTGTGTTAGTTGTATAAGAGGAGGAAACCGATCTTTGACCCATCGCAAGCTTCTTTCTTTTCTAGGACTTGAATCGGAGTATAGTGATTTGGTTCTGTACACCAAAGTTTGCTGGTTGAGCAAGGGAAATTGTCTCTAACGATTTTTTTTCTTTAAGAAAGGAAGTTGCCAAATTCCTGAGTGAAATCAATAAGAAAGATTTGGAGGCTGCATTGGTCGAGCTGCAGAATCCGGAGTTCAATTTCAATCTTGCATTCCTAACAGACAGTACGCAAAACCCCAATGAATTGCATTTAAAGTTACAAGGACAAAATCGAAGCATTTCAAACTTAGTTGCACATCTAGACGGGTTAATTAGTCGTGTGAAGCTTTTTAGATCAACGTTCGGAAGAAGAAACTTCATACATTTTCCATCGTGAAAGAAGTGATAGAAGAATTTGGAGATTAAGATCTCCATGCAATGAACTCCTTGACAGGCTTTCGATAGGGTTTACAAAGCGGTTTATGGATTTCGGTAATGTGAGATTTCAGTTAACTTTAACAATCCCATGAGGTGTGATATTTTAGAACAAGATGAAAATGCTCAATTAGAGTTATGTGATCCGTAAACTGATTCAAGAAAAAAGACGGGTCTGAAGTTCTGGAAACTGTTGCAAAGTGATAAATGCCTCAAGTTGAGCGACTTTGCAAGAAGGATTGCTTCCATGTTCGGAAGTACTTACATGTGTGAGTGTACATTTTCCTCTATGAAAGTAATCAAATCTAATCAAAGAAATCAACTGAGTGATACCAACTTTTGTGACCTGTTACGACTGTGTTCTTCTTCTATCGAAATTGACTTTGGAGAACGCCAATTCTCGTGAACGTCCACCGTGTTCACGTTGAAACAGAAGTACGTAAACCTGTAGTTGAAATATAACTACAGCAAAATTTGAGCTTCGTGTTATTATTTGGAATAAATCTTATTTTTCTTTAACTCATATTCCCTGAGAAAAATCTTGAATTATGTAAATTTGGGGCTGCGTTCAATACACCGACACTCAAAACAGACAACAAAACAGCGTCTATAATGTCGTTTAGGTTAGATTAAATAAAGTTAGATTAGGTTAGACTTTCTTAGAAATACGATTTTCGCTATATTGCTGTTTTCAGTGTTGGTGTTTTGACTGTCAATGTTTCTGGGCTAGAGTGTCATAATGTATACTATAAACGTAAAGTATCATATGAAGATGTGGCCCTCACCACATAGACATTTCTATGATGCGGCCCCTTAGTTGAAAGAAATTGGCCATCACTGATGTAGGGTATAAAGTAGGAAACTGTTTCAGTGTAGTCTCCGTCAACGAGTGAGTAGTGTGAAAGACTACAACATCGCATAACAGTTTTACACCGGACCGAATCACATTCTCTTTTCCTTTTCTTTATTTATTTTCTTTCTTTCATTTTTTCATGCAATTTAGAGTAGTAAAGTATCTTTAAAATTTTCATATTGATAAGAGCTGAAACAACATAATAAATAATAGCGTGGGAGACCCGTGTTCGATTCCCAGCGGGAGCTCATGTGGTTCGGATTTCACGTTAATCAGTAGGTCCACGTCTCATGTAGCCTCGCCGCTGAAAACAAACTCAAAATCAACATAATAAATAATAACTTTCTTTAAGTTTTTCCTTTAATCTACATATTTATACAGATGAAGAATAGTATCGGTAACTGATCTTGTATACTTGCTCCTCCCACGCTTTTCCCTTCGTTGCACAGCAGACAGATCTATACTGAACTCAAGTAAATACAGAAAGAGAGAAAGATAGGCACAAACACGTTGCAACCTTATTATAAATGAAATAGAAAAGGTTGTTGTTGTTAGCTGATGACAAATTATTTTAGCTGAGTTTTTGAAGTTTTCAGCATGCAAACAAATATATATATTCTGTGATAGCATGCTAAACAAGGAATGCGACCATTACCAACAAGTTTGGCTACGGAATGAAGGATGATTTTTTTTTTAAATAAAATAAAGAAATTCTATAAATTCAGGTGCGATATATACGAGTGCTTCGAAAGAATAGCATACGTATGAAGCAAAACTATATTATTCTAAAACAGGCAGGAGAGTGAAATACTGATATTAAAAGACTACAACGGAAAGAAGAAAGCAACCTTTGTTTTCTAGCGTCAGGACACATTAACAATATTTCATTAAATTACTTCTGCCTTATGCAGAGTCGTTTTGACGTATGATTAGCGTCACACTAAAGGCCTGACTACTGCAGGAAACATATGTTAGTTGAACTCTTTAGTATGGCAATAATCACGCGTCAGAACGACTCTGCACAAGGCACCTTGTGTTTACAGATTATCAATTTATGTGTCGGTGTGTATTCTTTCTTTAAACATATTTTTAAATTTCATGCCCATTCACAATATTCCTAACCAAATCAAAACGGAAAATGCAATGTGAAATTTTTAGTGTTAAACGAACCCAATTTTATTAGTCAAACAAACGAGAACAGTGTAACGAAGAGGCATTATCACAATAGTGTTGGTGCGACTTAAATGTCCAGCTTACATATGCCACTTTCAAAGGTGAAAAATTTAAAACTACCATACCATGTTTTAATTAGTAGTCTCAGACTAAAGCTACACATGTTTCTAAATTCTCAACCAAAGATTGAATTCCATAACGAAAGAACTATGGAGTATGCGATGCTAAAAGGTAGTTAACCACACGTTGTACCGTCCGGTCATCAGGAAAGTTTTTTCCTGACAAAAAGCGATTGAAACACCGAAAGATGTGGCAATCTGTGGAAGAGATGTAAGAGAAATACGGTGTTTGAAGAAAGGTTTTACACTGCAGACCATGAACAGTCTGCCCCTACCCCTGAGAACATGCATTGAATGTACCTTAGAACACTGTGTCTGTCGACCATTATTGTTGGTTGCTTGTGGACAAGCTACCAGTGTATTTCGCGGAGTTCAAAATTGCAATGTTGCAACGGAGTGTACTTCGAACGAGAAAGAAATGATGCTATCATAAATTTCAATAGTAGTGACAAAACGTGCGGTTGGAGGGATAGCTTTGGAAACCATCCTGGGCGTTGATCATGATCCAAAGACTAACTTGACCTTTTACGATTATCATAAGAGATCCATTTTCATCAAAAGTAACAATACAGTCGGGAAACCTTTCCAGTAATTCCGTACTCTCAGAGAATTTTACATCTTCAGACGATGATCTTTGTCATCTGGTTTCAACTCATGTGCCAATCATGAGTCTTACTTTTCTTTTTAATCTTATCCGTTGCACAGATCCGTAAAACGACGGTCATGGTGTGTATCTATTTCGTTTTCTATAGCACGAATCTTTTTCAGGAGTTCGTTTCCATTGTTTTTAAGGATCTCAGGAGGGAGAAAGGAGAGTATGGGAAGAAAGAGCACTGAGTGAATTGACTGTATACCTCAGTCAAAACGTTGGGAAGGCTCTTGTGTAAAGCGTGCTCGACAAACCGTCCACTTCTCTGTTGATCGGTGGTCGTGGACGGAAGTTATCAATGTTGTGCCACAGGTTAGAACGTTTACATACCAACAGCATATGGTGCGTTCATTCACTACTCCTGGACCCCATTTACTCTTGAGTTTCTCTTGGCTAGATGTTGAGAATGTTCCAACTTGAACTCCTGAAGGAAAATCATTCGCAATTGTGTAATCTCCATGGTGCACTTCAGGGGTGCCCACAAAGAGGGGCTATGACGCAAACTGCGTCACTGAAATATTTGGGGAGGGTCAAAAATCTATATAAATATGTTTGAGGGGGTGTAAAAATTAATCGAAAAGAAGATTTTTTCATGGAAGAACACCAACGGATAGACAATTGGGGGGGTGCGTCATGGACATAAGGGGGGGGTGAGCACCACTGTGCACTTTGACAGTAAACCAATGTTCCGTATCCAGTGTGTCCCATTGAGTTGAAAAGAGTGACACTAACTTTTAACTATTTTAAGAAATTAATTGTCGTGCTTTATCCCAGTTGCTATCTTTCACCTACTTGTACAGTATTGCATTATCTGAATTATTTGGTTTTCTGCAATAGCATTTTTGTTATGTTGGAACAAAACGAAAAATATAGAACGTTCATGACTGTTGTACTATTTAGAATTAACAAGTATAAGAAATTAATTATAAGATACTTGAAGGTGAGGAGACCAGTGATAGAGCTTCCATCTCTACTGCCAGGTATCCCTGGACGGATTCCTAGTCAAGAGAGTTTGTGGTGCACAACATCGTATCCATGGGTTTCCTGGAGGTTCCCCGGTTAAACGCACTCTAATTTCTTTTAGTGTAGAAACTTTCAGTGCGTTTGACTCCGTAAATTTCTTACTCTGCACAATGTTCATGCTACCACAAGTCAATTGAAACTTAATATTATGCCGTATTTAGTGTTATAGTAATAAAATAAAAAATACTATCAATTTTTATAATTTGCTTTGAAAGAAAATCTCTCGAAATACATATTTGGAAAATTTGGACATAATTAATCTGGGGTTTTGCCGCAATAAATTTTCAAAATGGAAGTTGCATTTTGCTGGAGCCTTATATAGATACTTTTCCTTTTCATGTAGTAAAGAGTTCTCTAAAATATGCACGACCATAACAACTTTCCACCAAAATTTGGTCCAATTTTCTATCTCTGCTCTTGTTGTTCTCATTAATGAAAAAATATATATACTAAGCGTGGTTGCATACAATTCAGGGGCTAACTATTCCCCTCCCTTACTACCCCTTTAAGTGCGTACATTTCCAAAATATTTTGGATATTCATGTATCAATTAGATGACTTACATATGTTAAGCCAACTAAAATCCGTGATGGTCACCTAACAACAATTTTCAGAGTTTGCATGATTCGTAATAGAAATGAAATGAAATCTTTGAGTTTTACGTCCCACAATTAGGTCATGATGAGAAATGAATGAAATGGTGGAATGAAGAAAGTGGGAGGAAACGGAGGAACCCGAGGAAAACCACGAACATGATGTTTGTTCTTCACAAAGTTCACTCAGCGCGAGGTGAAATCGAACCAGAGAACCCATGCACCAGAGATAAACGCTCTACCACTGAGCCACCGCTGCCCCTATTCGAAATAGAAAGAACCTATAACAGTATAGATAAGTGTGAAGGAAAAATTAAATACTTTCATAATACATTTTACGATTTCGGAATTTAATAACACTTGATGTGTGTGTGCGTTTTTTTTAAAAGATTTGTTTTCTTTCTTTCGCAAATGTTTAAGGAACGAATGAATAATTTTGAATTATATTTTATATTGATTTACCTCTGAAATATTACTGTGAAAACATGCATTCAAAGCCATGACCAAAGATGTGGAAATGTTACACTTATAATTTACATAAACTCTGGTAAAGACAGTAAACAGAATTACGCGAACTATTTCCATGTGGGAAATATACAACATTAATCACTGTTAGGCGTTAAAATGTTAACAAATTGACTCAATTAATGAACTCGTCTGAGAATCACTTTAAACTACCTATTGCAAAAAAAAAAAAAAAAAAGAGTTCTTTAATTTCGCTTAAATGTATGGGATATAGACTATACATAGCCATCGTTACCGTCGCCGTTATCCGTTAATGGATTGACCCCATTAACGAACTCAGCCGAGATGATCGCTCTAGCCATCTGTTGCAAAAAAAAAAAAAAAAAAAAAAAAAAGAAGTAGATTACAAAAATTTGCTTTCTTGTGTGGAATATAGCCTACAGATAGCCACCGTTGCCATCATTATCCGCTAACGGATTTAGTCTGTTAACGAACTTCACAGAGATAATCGCTCTAGTTATCTATTGCACAAACAGAATTTTAAAAATGACATCCGTTCAAGAGTTATGTTTTCTCTTGTAACGTACAGGCGGACGGACGCATTAACAAGACAATCCTATAAGTTTCACTGCGTGATTCTAATAAATTTCAAAATTTTACGAAGAAATAGGGTTCATAAACACAAATTTATCTTCATTTCACTAGACTGAAGGTCAGAATAATAGTGGTTTTGAGTTAATTGTCAAGTCATGTAGGGTAGGTTGAAGTTTGAAACACTCAGACGTTCAGTACATTCGCTCGTGGGTTTTCTGGGGTTCTCCCGTTTCCTCCCACTTTCTTCATTCCACCATTTCACTCATTTCTCATTATCACCGTCTCCTTTAGTCTAACCTGCATAACCGTGGGACGTTAAACTTAAAGATTTCATTTCATTTTTTCGCATACAGATGGACGCATCTAACATATGGCTGATGTATTTTTGTAATATACGGAAGACTATTAGATGTCATACATCCTGCAACGGCATGATGTAACGTAACATCTGAGTGGGAAAATATACAGGATATGGATAAGGTATGCTCTATACTCATTTCCGTACTAAACATAAGGATTCCGTGTATTAGTACAAGATATCACTGTCCGGATAGCTGATTTTTCTTAGTGTATGTTAATGGGTATGACTTTATAATTTTTACAATATCGATTAAGAAATTCAAACTGAAGAGAGAGGTTAAGCAGTGTTGATAAAACCAATTGTTTTCCTTTCTTGAATAATCTGAATTCTTTGTGCTCACTAATGTATTTAAAATTAAGTTGAATAAATCAACAAGAGAATTTTGTTTCGCAATGTGAAACTATATGGGAATTCAAAACACAAAATTCAGAAATGAAAATGAAATGAGATCTTTGAGTTTTACGTCCCACGATTATGCCGGTTAGGCTAAAGGAGACGGTGATGATGAGTAATGAATGAAATGGTGCAATGAAGAAAGTGGGAGGAAACGGGAGAACCCTGATAAACCCATGCACACACTGTGTGTCCACCACAAAGTTCACTTCGCAGGGACAGGGATCGAATCCGGGACACCAAACACCAGAGGTGAACGCTCTACCACTGGGCCACCGCGGCCCGCACAAAATTCAACTAGTAGGCCTACATCTATAAATGCTGCTTTCAATAGACTAATAAGAGCAAAGATAGAACCTATTCTTAGACGCTGAATCCATATCAGAAAGCCATTACACGCTATCCTTGCTGTTTTTATTCAACTATGATAAAGAGTCAAATCAAAAATTGTTAATTTGCACCACTTCTACTTTGAATAGATGGTTAATAAAGTAGATAGAATCTACTTTGGGGAAGCTCAATCGATTGCAAAAACTGCATCTCGATTTACCCTACCGTCTTTCTCTACGGAATTCAGTATGGAAATCGGAAGTAGTAGTAAATTTCAACAATTTCCTGCTTTGATAAAGTATTGTGGGTTGTGATGGTATGTTCTCTTTACACCCTCAATAGTTGCAGAAAACACCTTGTTGCTATTAATTACCATTTTCGCTCTATGCCGATAAATATTGAAACCAGAAGTGGTTAAATTTTAACCAATTTCAAATTCAATAGAGCGTTAAGAAAGAGATAAAATCTAGTCTTCAGAAGCTGAATCGATCACAAAAACTGGATCTCAATATCAGTATTCAAACCGGAAGTAGTAGTAAATTACAACCACTTCCGGCTTGTGTAGTGTTGTAGCTTGTGAGGATATGCTCTTTTGACAGCCTGAATCGTTTACAGAAATCCGTTTAACGTCATCTAATATCATTTTGTTTTTTTGTGTTGAAACTGGAAATAGTTTTAAAACTTCCGGTTAATAGCAGGTTAACGGGGAGATGGAATCTATTTTTGTGGCGCTGAATCAATTGGGAAAAAACGTATTTCGGTAACTTTACAGTTTTTGCTCTGCGAAAATCAGTATTGAGACCGTAAGTAGTAGCAAATTTCAACCATATCCGCATTTTTTTTATGGGTGAACGGGATAGTCATGGTGCGTTACCTTAAGACGCTGAATCGTTTGCGAAAAGAGTTTCTTGCTATCTGTTACAGTTTTTTGTTCAAAAGCAATAAACGTTAAAACTTAGAATGGCTAATTTGAACCATTTCTGTTTTGAATAGGGAGCTAATGGAGGAGATCGAACCTATTCTTGGGACGCGAAATCAATTGCAGAAAACTGCAACTCGATATATTGTACCTATTTTTTCTGTGGAAATCAGTGTTGAAACCGGAAGCAATATTACTGTTGAACCACTTCCGGTTTTGACAGAATGTTCAGAATAGTTATGATTTATTCCTACAGACGCTGAATCGTCTGCAAGAAACCGCTTCTCCCTATCTGTTACCATGTTTGTTCTATAACAATAAATTTTGGAACAGGAAATGACTAATTTGATCCGCTTCCAGTTTGAATGGAGAGTTAATGAAGGAGATGAAACCCATCCCTAGGACGCTGATTCGATTACAAGAAACCGCACTTCGATATCTCTTACCATATTTGCTCTGATACCTGTCGAGAGACAGAATTTCCAACACTTATACATGGTTTAGTTTGGAAGTATAAAAATTTTGTATGTAAGATATATACCGGATATATGATTACGTAATTCCAAATTTGTTGTTATTTTTCCTGTCATATTTGTTCCTCTCATTAGAATTTAAATATTCCCTTGAAAGTGGAAAATTACTAAAGGCTCCAAAGCCGGGGTTGTTGCATGCAGGGAAGAGAAAACCTTTTTCCACTGTCACTGTCGATATCATTTCCTTCTTATAGAAGTCTGAAGCCACCATTGATTATAATAATACAGCTGCCATATTAATTTAAAAGGCAAAATAAAGAGGATACAATTATTTTAAAAAGTTCAATTGTAAAATCAAACATAATAACAATGGCCGCGGTGGTTCAGTGGTAGAGCGTTCACCTCTGGTGCGTAGGGTCCCTGGTTCGATTCGCGCTCACGCAAGTGAATTGTGTGTGGACAAACACCGTGTGCGTGGGTTTTGTCAGGGTTCTCCCGTTTACTCCCAGTTTCTTCATTCCACCATTTCATTCATTTCTCACAATCACCGTCTCCTTTAGCCTAACCGGCATAATCATGGGACGTAAAACTGAAAGATTTCATTTCATTTCAAACATAATACTGTGTTTGTACCAACCACACTGAGATTAGTTCATTGCTTCTAAAGTAGTTCGATTATCAATTACAAAGAAACGTTACAGGATAGAAATAGTTTTGTGTATATATAGACTTCCGGCCGCTAACTTGCGTTTGTTATTGTTCCCGCATAGTTCTACTATTACGCATTAGAAAACAAGACCACGTTACTGATTTTAAACACTGAGCAATATACTCAGTATGCCCTTGGCATATCTTAATACTTAATGTAACGGAAGATCGAAATAATAACAACATACCACTGAGCAAAGAATGTACTTGTGACAAACATGTCATTGTAATCATGTGATACTGACATGATTTGATATCTATGAGGGGAAAGCTTTTCAAATACGCTACATTGCTGCTAAATGCTAGAAGAGTGAAGAATTGCGTAGGTCTATTGAGAAAAAAAGTATTATACTGTACATGTTTGCTGGTAGCTGAGCTCTGGAAGAGCATAGTTCAGCTCTGACGTCGAATGACCGGAAGCAGGGGTGTCCATATATGCAATGTTGCCAAACCAAGCATCCAAATTTCAGTAGATTCCAGTAGATATAATAAAAATTAGTAGTACAGGGTGTCCACATGAAACCTCTCTGATTACGAATATTAATTACATGGCAACTATTAGTGCCAGAGAATAACGGTTTGCGGCATCTTGAAGAGCAACTCAAACAATTTCCTTCTTTCTGTTTTTGTCCATATGTGCAATTCTATATGGGCTCCGTTAGTAGCTCTCAGAATGTTCAGTCAATATTCCATCTCCCGCCATGTGTTGTGTAGCATGTACGGTGTGATCGGGTTGATGGCTTCTTCAATTTTGTGACAAGGAGCAGGAATATCATGTACAACTGTGAGCAAAGTAAATGACGTGTCTCTTTATTTTGAAGTTTTTTGAAAATATCTCAGTTTTCTTTATATGTTGGAAATTTCGGAAGGTTTCTCCAGCAGGACAGGTTAATAACAAACCCGTTTTTAATATTTGTGTTAGATAGTAGCTTAAAAGAAATAAATTAGAAGCGAAAAACATTAAATCGACCGAAATTACGAGAATTACACACTCTGCTAAAGTGGGAAATTTTCAAGAACGCGAGGGAATTCTGCAGTTCAACGCGAAGCAGCGACATCTATGTCATTGAGAGAAATGTGGATTAAATCTACAAACGAAAATTTTAACGAAATATTTCCAATATGTCTTGTTACATGCATTATCTGCAAACTCCAAATATATGAATCTATATTAAATATTAACGTATAGATAGAGCATAAAGTGGAAATTGCCTATGAAAAAGGACGAATTGGTAGCACGATCGTAATGAAAAATCGTCTTTATCATAGAACAGGTTCAATTCATGCAAGAAAACAAATAGCTCAGTTAGTTAAAGCAACTAGTCTGTATGCCAGAGTTAGTTGGTTCGAACCCCGTGAAAATACAACTCTCATTTTTATTACTATGGTTATTTTATTTATTTTTTATGTGGGAAAGAATCAAATTGTAACATATGTAAAACTCATGACGATCAAAAAAAAAATAAAAAAATAAATCAAAGGAAAAAAATGTCGCTGTCGCACTTGGATTAGTGTCCCTAATTTTTGTTTGCAGAAAGTTTCGTAATTATTTTCCCTGTGCTCACTGCTCACTACATGCTCACTGGTGCATAACGAATGTTTTCCAGTAAATGTTAATTCTAATTTGGAGAATTTTATAGATTCACAATGTTTATCATTAAATACTGTAGTCTTCTATCTACTTTTTTGGACACTTCTATAGGAGATTTCCCTATTAAATGTTTAATTTTCCTTATATATATATTTAATTACGGAAAAGTTTTACAATGTATTTGTTTTGAATTGAAATTGTTTTGAATTTACCACATGAGGTAAGTATCCCGAAGGAGGAGAACTAAAGTAACTGATATTCTACGTAAAAGCAAGCAATTGTATCCTGGTTTTTCCTCCCCTATGACCACTCATCTTAAAGCTCTACATGTAATGATTCGTGTCACATAATTTCGGCTCTCCGAAGACATTCATATTTAATAATAATAATAATAATAATAATAATAATAATAATAATAATAATAATTATTATTATTATTATTATTATTATTATTATTATTATTATTATTATTATTATTATTATTATTATTCCTGAATATGCCACCCTTTCGTAATGGCATCTTCAGTTTAAAGTACTTCCTTTAGTAATAATTTGAGCAACCACGTAACAAAATTTAAAATGTAGGAGGGGCACGACGTTTTATTTTGCCCCTCTCTTTTCAGCACCCTCCCAAAAGAAAGTATTTAATTTCTGACAAGCAGGGCAGACAAAATGAATAAGAAATATATTTAGAGCATCCTTTCCTCCTTCTTGAATGGAATATCACGTAGCATTTTTTTACCGAAGATGACCCTAGGCCGTTATGGTTAGGTAACAAAAGAAATACGTAATATATTTATAGTGCCCCTTGACTGTAATATTACCGCTTCTTTATTTGTTCGAGGGCGCACTGCACTACCAAGGGTGACAAAAAGAATAGGAAATGTGTCTAAATATTACAAAACACTTTATATTTTGTCAGAAGCATGGCAGTGTATACACAGCATTGCTTTCGTTAACAAGTGTTTCACCCTTGAGTCGCTTATAAAATTAGGCAGAATAAACTTTCGCAGATCGTTGCTCTAGAGGGATTTGTTCACGATGATTTGGTGCCGGGCTAATAATGATGAGTATGTTTATTTACATCACCGTTAAAGAAATAGAAAATTTTCTGAAAGGAACTTACTTAGGAAACATCAGATCCTCCTTATACTTAGCCAGAGCCCATTCTGAAAAATTGAATCTGGTGTTCTGAGTGAAAGTTCTATGGGACTATTAGAAAAATATATGTTCCCGTTTCCAAGCTGATGGTAGAATTTCTGAAACAGTTATTGAATTACGTTCGAAGCATAGGCGTAAATAGCGCCCCCGCAACCCTATGGCGTGGGGACCGCACAAGCTGCAAAACCAGAAAATATATAGAAAGTACGCAGGGGCGGACCAGGCCAAATTTTCACCCGGGCAAAGTGACTTTTTGGCTCCCTCCTCCTTAGTACTAGTCGATACAGTCCCCTTAGAACTATGAAACTCTCTTCTTCCATGGTGAAATGGAAAAAGATTATGTAATTGTCGCTACTTCACAAGAATATAAACCAAAAAGTCAGTAGTAAACACATAAAATTTACATTTTGAGGCTCGTTTTGGCGCCCCGGGCAGTCGCCCGAGTTGCCCGGCCCTTGGTCCACCCCTGAAAGTACGGTCGCATAACTAAGGGCTGCGGGGGAGAGGTTAACCTTCATGTTATGCCACTGGTTTGACGTGTTTGAAATGTTCAGTAACTGATCGGTTAGTGAAATAATTTCGACGGTTACTGATATTTAAAGTTTACCTAAGACAAAGTTACCTAACCAAATACGTTTGATATCGCGATGTCACCATTTGATTTTTCCTCACATAAAAAAGAGGAAACAATAGTAATGAAAACCCTTGCTCGTACTGGGATCGAATTAATAAACATTCGTTCAGACTAGTTGTTCTGACCAACTGAGTTTCGATTCCTTAGGCGAAAGAAGTCTGTTATATTACGAGGCATGCTTTTCATTATGATCGTGCTGTTAATTTATTCTTTCGATCGGTAGTTTCCACTGTTTGCTTCACCTATATAAATAAATGTATAGATTCATATATTAAGAGTCTTTGGGTAATGTGTGTAATAATTTCACGACAAATATACTTGCCTAAATGTATGCTATGATTGGCTCTGATTGTCTGTTCCTACGGAGTTTGGAAAACAAATACGTCAAAACTGTTCGAAGTAATACGAACACGGCTTAAGAACAGGAACGGAACTAGGTTATCACTCGATTGACCTTGAGGGCAAATCACCAAAGGGTAGCTATAAACGAAAGTTCAGCAAGCATTTCTATGGAGTTCTGTTCAGTATCACGGTTCTCTGCCAAGCACGTTTTTCTTAGGAGGAATATTTTACAAACCTAACCTTTTGATAGAGCGCAATGGTAGAGAACCAAACGGAAGTAATTCTTGCCATTGTTAAGGTGGGGTACCACCATGTGCAATAAAAATGTCACGTCTCCTTGAAGTGTTACTTTATCGAAAATAACTCGTTTTCCTTTATATATTCGAAGTTTGTGAAGGTTTCAAAATGAGGAAACGTTACTGACAAATAAGGACGCATTTAGGGATGGGTTCAGGGGGTCTGGACGCCCTCTGAAATCCCAACTTTTCTGTAAATTTAACCTAATTTTGGGGGTTATTTTTAAAACTTTTATTATAATTTAGCCTAATATTGAAGTCAGAACCCCAAATAGTTTTGGACCGCTCCCGAAATAAATTCCTGCATACGTGCCTGCTGTCAAATATATTTACAATATATTCGTTAAATAATAAAGTAAAATAACTAAATTAGGTGCAAAAAGCTTCAACACGGGCTAACTTTTGTCCACTGCCAATATTGTTAGAAGGGATATTAATAGCAAAAACTCCTAGTCAATGCTGAACCTTGGAACTTCATCCCGAACAGCAAGCATATTTTCAAAATACACTCAGCTCTAGCCAGAAGGCATTGTAAGCGAGTTACGTTTGGCAACATCGCACGGAAACAAATGAATGCTGCATTGCATTCTAACCCGTTCCTACTACTACTACTACTACTTTTGCTATGGATGTGTATAGTACAAGGGCAAACTTATTTTAATGAAAGTAGTTTAATGAAAATTTTAAAAAATAATCGTTAAATCACTTTTTGAATATTATTTTTAATCTTTTTTAACGGAAGAAGTGTCATATTTTTTTTAAAAAATAATTAATTTACTCACCTTAGGCAGGGTTTGAACCCACGGCCTCCTTACTAGCATATTGCCCCAGCTCACTCGGCTACGAGAGCAGATACCATTTGGCGTTTACTTAGGTCATGACTCGTGATGTCACCAACATGTTCACGATATAGACGTCATTATTTTTCCTACATTGCAGAGTCCCCCGAGATTTGATCATTGTCTACTCAGACTGAAATTGTCATTTGGAACAAACACTTTAATATTAAGCGAAAAATTCCTTTAAAATAGACAAAAGTTTCAGTTTTAAGAATTTTCATATTTTTGCCTTTTCCCATAAGGAGGTCATAGCCTTTACACCGAAGAGCCCCCCCCCCCCCGAGATTTGATCATTGATCACTCGGACTGAAATTCTTATTTGCAACCAAAACTTTAATATGAAGTCAAAAATAAAACTTTTACATCAATTTGAACTGACTGGGTTCCGGTTCACCCCACTATTATGTTTAGTTAAGTGGTAATTTGTGACAGCTTCACATCATCAAAAGAATCTTTCACTTCACCGCCCCCCAGGAATCCGTGCTGGATCCGCCACTAGAATCAATAGACACTTTTACTATTGTTTTTGTCACCCTTGGTTGTGTAGGAGCTCCCTCGAACAAATAAAGAAGCGGTAATATTACAATCAAGGGGCGCTGTATATTAGTTATTTCTTTTGTTACGTACCCCTAACCGCACAGGGCTACCTTCGGTAGAATAAAAAATGATAGGCAATATTCCAATTATGAAGGGGGAGAGGATGCTATAAATATATTTCTTATTCATTTTGTCTGCCCTGCTTATCAGAAATTAATTTCTGTTGGGAGGGTACTGAAATGAGAGGGGCAAAATAAAACATCGTGCCGCCTCCCACATGGTTGCTCAAATTATTACTAAAGAAAGGATTTTAAACTAAGATGTCTAAGGTTACTAAATTAGGTAAGGATGGCATATTCAGGATTATTATTATTATTATTATTATTATTATTATTATTATTATTATTATTATTATTATTATTATTATTATTATTATATGTTTTTGGAGCGCCAAAATTGTTTAAGACGTACCATGGTATGTAGAGGTTTAAGATGGGTGGTCATAGGGGAGGAAAAAACAGGATTTTTCTCTATCTGACTCTCTAACGTAAAGATTATGTGCTGAAGATAAGAAGCATCATCAATCTACAATTGCTTGCTTTTACGTAGAATATCAGTTACTTTAGTTCTCCTCCTTCGGGATACTTACCTCATGTGGTAAATTCAAAACAATTTCAATTCAAAACAAATACATTGTAAAACTTTTCCGTAATTAAATATATATCAGGAAAATTAAACATTTAATAGGGAAATCTGTTATCAAAATGTCCAAAAAAGTAGATAGAAGACTACAGTATTTAATGATAAACATTGTGAAACTTTATAAAATTCTCCAAATTAGAATTAACATTTACTGGAAAACATTCGTTATGCACCAGCAAGCATATTGTGAGCAGTGAGCACAGGGAAAATAATTACGAAACTGTTTGCAAACAAAAATTAGGGACACTAATGCAAGTGCGACAACGACATTTTTTTTGTATCGTAATGAGTTTTACACATATGTTGCAATGTGATTCTTTCCCACATAAAAAATAAATAAAATAACCATAGTAATAAAAATAACAATTCTACTTCTATGGAGTCCGAAACATCTATCTGCGGCATACAGACTCGTTGCTTTAACTAACTGAGCTACTTGTTTTCTTGCGTGAACTGAACCTGTTCTACGATAAAGACGATTTTTCATTACGATCGTGCTACCAATTCGTCCTTTTCCATAGGTAATTTCAACTATTTGCTCTATCTATACTTAAATACTTGGCATAGATTCATATATTTGGAGTTTGCAGAAAATGCACGTAATAAAACATATTAGAAATGTTTCGTTAAAAGTTTCGTTTGTAGATTTAATCCACATTTCTCTCAATGACATAGATGTCGCTGCTTCGCGTTGAACTGCAGAATTCCCTCGCGTTCTTGAAAATTTCCCACTTTAGCAGAGTGTGTAATTCTCGTAATTTCGGTCGATTTAATGTTTTTCGCTTCTAATTTATTTATTTTAAGCTATTATCTAACACAAATATTAAAAACGGGTTTGTTATTAACCTGTCCTGCTGGGGAAACCTTCCGAAATTTCCAACATATAAAGAAAACTGATATTTTCAAAAAACTTCAAAATAAAGAGACGCGTCATTTGTTTTGCTGATAGTAGTACAAGTGTGGCGTAGACTCTATCTTTCACATAGCCCCATAGGAAGAAATCCATAGGGGTTATGTCGGGAGATCCCGGTGGCAAATGAGTGGGTCCATCGCGTCCAGCCCATCGCTGTGGAAATGTTCGGTCTAAAGCCCTACGAACATTTAAACACCAGTGCAGTGGGGTACTATCTGCTGGAATATCACATTTAGTTGCAAAGGAAGTAGCTGTGGAAAAGGAAAGTGCTCAAGCATGTCCGCAAGTAATAGAGATCATTCTCGATCCATTCCAAAATCTCCATTGCAAACCTGGTTCGTTTCGGTAGGTTATGGAGCTGTAGCGACTGAACGATTTGCACCTTATATACATACAAACGCAGTCTTCTATGGAACACCTTATGGACCATTGATCGTGGTATGTTCAGCTCTCGTGACGCTCTGTGAACTGACTTTGTTGGTCTTCTAGTGAAAGCCTCCCTGACCTCATCCACGGTTTCCGCAGACATTCGTGCTTTGCCTGAGCCAGACTATCGGTTGACACTCCCCGTGGATAAAAACTTCTCAAACCATGTTTTAATCTCCACCAGGATCCTGCCGCCTACAGTCGGACAATTTGTCCATGCCGACCAGATGCCGCGGTCGGATTGCCGGCCCCGGACACCGGCGTTTTTCCGCGCGATTTTCGACCGCGACAAATATTTGCCTTGCCGAGCAGTCGGCAAACAGCCGGAAATGAACATTAAATGCGCCGGCGCCGCCGTCGGAAAGTGCCTTGCCGAGCAGTCCGCACAAAGCCCTAAGGCCTCTTTCACATTATCCGGCGATTTGCCGGATCCGTTTCCGCCTGTTTGCCGGATCCGGTTTCGGCCCCTTTCATATTATCCGGCGTTTTGCCGTGGACGAAAAATATGCGAGCAGGGTTGTTGTGCAACTGAAAAAACAAAACTCTGTGACTCTTGTCGTGTTCTGGTGGTTGTAATGGACAGACGCCAAATGTGTTTTCTACTCGCCTTGTTGAGACACAGGCAGAAAAAAAAAAGTCAGAGACACATATGGATTCACCCTGATTTTTCTAGACTGTTTCCAGAATTAAGGGAAGACGAAGGAAAATTCTTTAATTACTTTCGTATGTCTATCGCATCGACTATTGTCATACATTAGTTTTGTTAACGTGGCTGCAGTGGACAAATGCAAAATAATATGCATTTTATTCGCTTTGTTATCAGGCCCGTAGCCAGCACAAAAATTTAGAGGGGGCCCGGTAGAAGTTAGGGCGGGCCCGACCCAATCATAGTATAGTTCATCACCATATTGTAGTTCATTTGCAAGCCTACCGTGAAACTTTTAGGGGGCCAGCGAAAGTTTAGGGGGCCCGGCCCCCCTAGCCACCCGGGGATACGGGCCTGTTTGTTACCGAAATGAGAGAACATGCCACATACAGAAAAGATGTGCACTTTTTATTAGAGAAACGGTATTTAGGAAGAGATTTTTCTATACTGTTTCCACAATTGATAAACTTGGGCAAAATAGCGGCCCGGTTCTGGATATTTAAAATACCGTTCCGGTATTCAACTGTTGTGACTGAGAAAACCAGGCTAAAGTTCTCTCAGGATAGTCAATCGTTGCGGTCTATCCGAGAATCTGAAGTCAACATTCAGCCACTAACCCCAAGACTGGTCTGTAGGCATTATTATTATTATTATTATTATTATTATTATTATTATTATTATTATTATTATTATTATTATTATTAGCTGTTATGCCCGTTCTTCGCACGGGTCAGATAAAATATCAATGTAAACAAACTGAACAATGAGAGAAGAATTAAGGAGCATTTCAAAAATTAGATATATTTTGTGTGAATATATATCCAGCAACGTACGTGTTTTCATTGGGAAGGCCGATGGAGGCTGAATCTGAACGTAAACACTATCGGGAGTATCAATATACATCTGAGCGACCTCGATAAATATGAATTCGACACAAATATTGGTCATTTTCTACTACTTTTACATGTCCCGGTAAACGCCCCCTGAGACCCCTCCCTGGTTCGAATTGTGAAAAAATTGCCTCTGGCCTTCATCCGATACTGCAAAAACAATGAATGTGACACTAACATCTGTCATTTTCTACTACTTTTACTTAGAAAGTAAACGCCTCTGTGATCCTCTGGTTCCAATTTTGAAAAAACAACGCCTCTGGCTCCCAGTCGACGGGGGCTGGATTTGGAAGACAACGCCTTGGGAGTATCACCATTCATCTCAGCAACAGCGAAAACTATTGATTTGACACTAATATCGGTCATTTTCGATTATTTTGCATGTCTCGCAATTCTCCACCCCGGTGACTCCCGGCCCGCATACAATGGTGGCTGAATATGAAAATCATCGCTAATGAAAGTATCACCATTTATCTCAGAGACCGCGAAAACTGTGAATTTCACACTAATATCGGTCATTGTGGATTATTTTTACATGTCGCGGTGATCTCCTGCCCCAAGTTCCTTAGCTGATGGGGACTAAATGTGAAAGTAAACGCTATCTTGAGTTTCACCATTGAGCTCAGTGACCCCGAAAGCTGTGGATTTGACATAAATATCGGTTATTTTCGATTATTTTTACATGTCTCGAAATTCCTCCCCCTCCCCTCTGGTGACCCGCGGCCCGCATACAAATGGTGGCTGAAGTCATCGCTAATGGCAGTGTTACCATTGATCTCAGCGACCGCGAAAACTATGGATTTGACACTAATATCGGTCATTTTCTACTACTTTTACATGTCCTGGTATACGCCCCCCTGAGACCTCCTGGTTCGAATTTTGAAAAAAACTCATCGGCTTGATCTGGAGCCTGGACCAAGGTACCCGTGACCAAATTTTGGTAACTCTCGGTCCACTCGTAAGGTCCCCAGGCCGCACAAAGACAGACAGACAGACACATAAACTCTTTATTTTATTTATATTAGATTATTATTATTATTATTATACTACTTCGGGTTTATTCTTTTGTTTTAAGCGTTTCGACTATTGACTCAGGTCTCTTTAAAGCACTGCTCTAATCCCTGAATTCAGAGGACTATTCAAGAAATTACAGCCAGATAATTATAAAATATATAAAGTACGGTATATTTATCAAATATCACATCATGAATTCTCTCTTGCTTTGCGTAGCAAAATAGTACATAAATATATAGCAAAAGACTGTATTGCTGAAATATTTGATAGTGTATATTTCAATTTTGGGTCACCACAAATTTATAGAACCTCATTTGTCCAGTGCTACCCGGACATCTCCCAATCTTCTATTACATAGAAAAAATAATTTATATTGATTTCGACACTTCGGTAGTATTGGTCGTTTTCAATTAATTTTACAAGTCATCTTTCCCCATATATTGTATGTACAGATTTGGTTAATTACTCCAGATGTACTGGGCTAGAACATAACCACATACACAAACACACTCCACACACACACAAAAGCACACGCTCCCATAGACCTATTATAGCAGCCACTTTCTGCTCTTTCCTGGCAACACTTGCTTCCTCCCCCAACACCCATCCGGTAGTTTGCCGCGTATATGTGAAGAGCTTCATTGCTTGTAATGTCCCGCTTGGCTATACACGGCAATTTGCCGCACCGGATTCTAGCAGGGAGATCCGGCTGTTTTTGCTCGCCGGATAAATGTCCGGCGACCGCCGCACATATGTGAAGAGCTTCATTGCTTGCAATGTCTTTCTATCTCGTCCGGCAATTCGCCGGAAACGGATCCGGCAAACTGCCGGATAATGTGAAAGGGACATAAAGGCGCAGCAAATGCGCCGGCTCCGCCGTCGAAAAGAGGCCGGCAAAAGGAGTCGGAAGAAGGTCGAAGAGAGGCCTTTCCGACTGTTTTGCCGACCTTGGCGGTCGGTAACAGTCGGCAAAGAGTCGGCAAAGGGCATTTTATTTTACGATTTTCGACCGCTTACCGCCTCGGCAAAAGGTCGGTAACTTTGAACAAGTAGGTCGTCGTGCCACCGCGGACGGGTGCCAGCGGCCTGCCACCGTCGACGGCGGCAATCCCTCTTTCCGACCACGACTTCCTGATGGGGATGGTCTTGACGTCTGGTGGATTTCGCTGGAACTTTCGTCTGAAGTCCTTTTGCACAGTTATTGGTGATTTAGACTCAGCCAACCATGGGCGGCGATTAGGAGGGGGGGGGGCAAAGGGGAGCAGTTGTCTCCACACTTGTTTTAGGTAACCCAGTAATGTATATAGTTTAATTTAGAAAAGTAAAGTTTTTGTATGTATTTACTGGCTCATAGAAAAGATGGTGCCATATATTTGCCGTTCCGTGAGTATGTATTGGTTGTCTTCCCGTGGAGTAAAGAATACTACAGGAATTGTGTTTTGATTGTCACAGAAAATAACCATAAAATTAACCTATTGGAGCACAACAATTTCAGTATACTTTCACTTCTTTCAAGGGCTCGATATATTAGTCAGCCGCTTTGAAACTAATTCAGCCCGCGTCAGGTACCATGGGGTCAATTTTGACCCCAAACACTTATACTAACAAATATCCTTCATTAGGTAAACCCGAGCACAAGTCTGTAGTAAGCATAATTCCTGTCTGAAACCAAAGTGAAAATACAAAAAAAAAAAAAAGGCTAGAAGCAATTTCGAATGTATTAAAAGTTACAGCACTGTGAAGAACGTGAAGAACACTGGGGCCAATTTTGACCCCATGGTACCTGACGCGGGTCAGAGAGCATTTCGCGAAAGAAAAAATGTCTTTCACAAGTTATTTTTTAATTGCACAAAAATTGACAGTTCCTAAAATGTCTTTTCTTTCTAAAGTAAGGGAAAAAAGCGTAATAAGAAACAACTTCTATCTTTTCCATTGTTTTGTAGTGCAATATATGAGTGAAGTTGTGTGTTAGAGGTGTATGAGTGTATATACAATTAAATTTAATGAATTCAACATAATTCTAGGTTTTAGTGTTATTTTGTATAACTGGAGTATGAAGTGATTCTAAGTATTGTTGTGTTTTAATGTAGTCCAAGAAAGTAAAAACTGCACCTAATGGCAACGAACATGTTTCGGGAAGTTGCAAAAGCAAATATTTCTTTAAATGTCGTAGCATATGCTTGTAGTATTTACTGTCTTTCATTTTTTAAGAGTGATAACATACATTTAATAGCATGTGTGGAATTAAAAATTAGGTTGTTCATTAATCCCTGTTTCAATATGACTTTTGCAAAACAAGCATCATTATTTATTACTATGATTAATATTATCCTTTCTAATTATTTGTTTTGCAAATTTGTTATTCAATAATCTGATCACACAGTTTTCCAGACAGAATTTTAAGATGTTCATGAGCAAGGAATCAAATTTCTTACACTTTCGTTGTTCAAGAGTACAAAGGGCTACTACCTACTGGCGGTTGCTCTTGCTCTTGTCAATTTACTTAATAAAATATGAAATACTATATACGGTATTTTAACTGAAAAAGATAGTATATTATTAGTTATACAACCTTTTGTCAAACAAAATATTTGAAACAAGCAGGGAAACTGACATTTATATGCAAATATTCAGATCATGTCTTGCCCCCCCCCCCCGCATTTTTAACGTCCAACCGCCGCCACTGCTGAGCCAACCACACCACACACTTTGCTCTCTCTTATGCTGTTGTCATCTTTGTTCGTGAACACCAAGGTGGCCACCAAGCTGGCCACAGAAAATACACACTCTACCGCTACACTTGAATGAGGAAGACCAAACGATTTTAGATACAAGAATTTTAGGAATGATCAAAAAATGTATTAAAAGATTGCAATCTTCGCCAATAATTAGTTTTTTGGATTAGGTGCCACGAAATTTTTGGAATAGCCCCTAAATCGAGTTTTCGTATCTTCTACGGAATAAGCACATCATACTGTGTTAAGTGATATTTTGGGTTTGGCTACACTATATGTAAGTTCTCCAGATATAAGGCGTACAAGAAAATGTTTGATTTAAATATATCAGAACTTTTGATCTAATAAAAGTGGCTTAGAGTTCCCGTATTTTTTAAAACACTATTTCATAAGTTTTGTGTGGTGCTATTACCAATAGTGAAATATTGCTGACAACACACCATTGCTGCACGTCTTGCAAATAAGAACAAAAATAAAACACTGAACTGCTGAACAAGGCACTATTCATAAAAATAAATACTTTACATGTTACGTTTCGATCTTCTAACCAAGATCCTAATCAGACATACACTCTCTGACATACACAGGCTGTTAGAAGATCGAAACGTAACATGTAAGGTATTTATCTTTATGAATAGTGCAGTTTTGTTCAGCAGTTCAGTGTTTTATTTCTGAAATATTGCTATTTCGTCAAATTTGCCATTCAGTGTCAATCTGTTGAAATTGTTCAGATGCAGGGACGCATCCACGGGAGAAAGAAAGCTACTAGCTCTGGACCCGCCCGAACTTTTTAAATAATATACTTGTGTGTTTTTCTTCTGCACCGAGAGTGCAGTCATGGAGAGTCCTCCCGCCCCGGGCTCCTTCCAATCTTTTGATTTTCGACACCCTGCTACAAAAATTTCTGGGTGCGGGCCTCTTCAGATGTCTTTATATTTGGAAATGCTGTTACAAAAGAAATAATAGATGTAAATGACTGTATTGTTGTGTGATCTAATATTTCACTAACTCTGATGATAGTGTCTTAAAAATTAAATTTTGAAAAATTTTCCTGTCAGGCTCTATGTGAAAGTCCAAACATCTTGTTTTGAAGATATGTGTATCTTATGTCGTGGGCAGTGTGCGAATTAGATATTTATATTGGGGGGATAAAATTAGGCCAACAGGACTTACAGTCTGAAGATGCAATAATTCAAAATGAGACAATAACGCCCTACTCCCCACCATGAGCGTGTCTGGCAAGTTAAAATTGGGGGAACGGAAACGACTAAAAAAAAAAGAATGCCACTAGACCCCAACTGAATTTACGCCAAAATTATTAGTAAATGGTAATTTAGTCTGATTATGAGCTAACTGGATCATCATACTACGTTTACAACGATAGGTTAAGCAAGACGTAGTTCCACCAGTATTTGTTGTTCATTTGTTTTCGATGGGGTCCAAAATCGTGAGCTGCATATGGAACTTACAATGATTATATTTTACATTGACTTATAAATATTATAATGAAAGAGAGAATTACTTTTTTTTTTTTTTTTAGGTTTCTGAAAGAGGAAGCTTTGAAGTTCAAATAGATCAAAGACAAGTAAGAGAGGGATATTTATTTACATGAAAATAAAGTGGAACATTCACCAGCCTATGTTTCTGTACGTAGAAGACGCAGGGGAAGGCGTTGTACCTTTGAAACAATGTACCTTTGAACACCTGTGCTTTTCTCGAATTCAGAGTTACCTAGGTGTAGTGATTAAAATTCGTTTGAAAGAGTAAATGAAAGAAAGCACTACAAACGCGTTTGGCTGTTGTTTACTGAGTGTTGTGCCGTGCAGGGACGGCATTAAGGGTGGGCGGGGGTGGCGACGGCCCATCCGATGGATAGCCTCGCCCACCCATCCACCCACCCTGACAGAAGTAAAATAATAAAGGTGACATCCTGTACTTCAAAAGCAATAGATATTACTTTCGATTGTAATGTATGTTTCGATCTTCTAGGACCCTGTTTAACTCTACAATGAACAATGATTTTAAGTGGGATAGGCAGTCTTCACCCTAAAAGTGAACGCCTCCTCTCATTTGAGAAAATTGAACGATTGGCATCTCATTGTGGATGTGATGTCGATAGTGTAGATGTGGAACTGAAACTTCTCCCGAAAGTTTTGAAACGTTATGAGGAGGAAAAGCAATGCAAAATTACATCCGTTTCTCAGTTTACTGAAGTGATGGATCGTTTCAAAATTGCTTTTCATAAAATTCAAAAATTAGCCGTAATGCTGTCACCATTCCTGTATCTAGTTCACCATGTGAGCGTTCTTTCTCGTGTCTTCGGTTAAAACATATCTAAGAAATCGAATGCCAACGGTCGCCTAAGCGATTTTTGTTTCCTTTCAGTAGAAAGAAAACTTGTAATGAGTATTGCTGTAGAGGATGTGGTAAACGTATTCGATCCTGGACATAAAAATCTACGCATTGCACTTCATTGAAGTGCAGGTATAAAAGTTTATTGTAAGCTTGTTCGTACCATGTGATCAGCCCTTCACTTTAAAATACATTGTTGTCTCTGTGGATTATGATGAAGTTTTGTTAATTGCTATTCTTTATCCAATTTATATTTTTTTTTTCAAACTTGAGTTTCAGTTTCCAAGATTTTTGTGTAAGGCATGATCAAACAATCATGCTGTCGAATTTCCCTATTCTTTTAGTAGCATAGGTCTTTGCTGTTGCATATAGAGATCACGTCATAAAATCTAAATCTAATGTGCACAAATTAAGAATATATGAGAGAAAATATAAATGATTTATATCTTTTGTCTCCTGCTTTTTTATAATAAATCCTTCAAATAGAAAAATGTTTGCAGTAGCCTATTTTATCCTTGTTTTACTTTACCTACTTATTGTGTATTTTATGTTATTGACGAAAAGTAGAGTATTATCTGTTAGTCTGTGTTGTTTGAATCTTATTTTATTTCTATGTACTTATGTGCATTCTTGGAGGGAGAGGAGGTAATGCTGCATCGACTACACAGTACACACCGTTATTATTGTTTAAAAAAACTGAAAGTAGAGGTAGTGTGTCTGCCACGCGAAATTCGGTAGGTCGAGCATATAGCCACGAACTCCCGCAGCCCATCCTAAGTCTTGCATTTCTTCAGTTTCACCAGGCGAATGCCGGAATTGTACCTTCTATAAGGCCAAGACAGCTGTTTTCTACATCCGTGTTCCTCCCCTATTTCAGTCTGAGCCTTAGCTAACTAAAGAGTGTAAAAATTGAAACTAGATTATTGTCAAAAATCTCTACATTGCCCAGTTCTCATTTTCATTGTCCGTCCACCCAGCAACTAGGTCCGCCTCTTTCCGCCCACCCCATCAAACGTTTCTGTCGCCGTCCCTGGTGCCATGTAATGTTCCTTTTATTTTTTCACCCCCTAAAACGAAGATTTTTTTGTAGTTACCTTTTGAGTTTTGTGCTCTTCGGTTTTCGCAACTTCTGATATTTATTTGTCCAAACTTGGGGTAGAATCATTGGTGTTTACAGCAATATTTTTTAGTTTTAACTTCTGTGTAATATTTAAGCTAATTGAGAACTTTTTTTTCGTAATGATGACCCTCTTGTACCTATGAATATTAATGCATCGTGTACCTTTGAACGATAAATAATACTATAAATAATAATAATACAATGTAAGTAGTTAAAACAATTGATATATTTTATATAGGTTAGGTTAGGATATAAAGTTATTAATTATAATTTTAAGTAGTTTCTAAATATTCGCTTGTTGTAAAACATATAAGGTTATGTTAAGAGTTGTATATGCTCAACTTTACTGTTCACAAGTTTTTGTTAGAACTTCTCTTCAATTTTTAATTTAATTAATAAAATTTCAATTCTGGGGAACATTTTATAGCTAAATCTTTTATTGCAATTTATAACTATTAATATTTGTGGCTTCTTTTTATATTATTGCCTCAGAAACGTTGTAATTACCACTTTGTTCAAAGGTACAAGAGGGTCTGTTCAATGGTACATGACCATATAGTACCTGTGAACAAAACACATATATTCTTATTATATCCTACAAAAGCTATTGCTAAGTACATAACATGTTTAAAAATCATCCTATCTGATAGCAAAGAGATGACACTTCAAATATACGACAAAAATTGGGGAAAAGTGCTGAATATTAGCACCAAAATTTCGAAGACGCTAAAAGTGTTCACAGGTACAACACCTTCCCCTACTGTTTGGAACTGAAAACGTGAGTTTTAGATCCTTACACTTAGGTTTGGTGCCGAAATGAAAAAATCACTTAACTCACCCATTCACCATGATTTTCTTCCATTACTGATACAAATTTAAGTTTGCATATAATATGTTTTTCAGGTAACTACTTTGCATTGACATAGGAATTGTACTCTTAATACTATCCACTAATTTATTCTTTCTCTACCTTCCTTTTTTCCTTCTACCATACCTCCTACATGTCATTCGGAATATAATTTACTCTAACAATATCTTAATATCTTCTTAATTACTTCAATTTATATTCTTTTTACCCATTATTCGCTGCGTACCTCATTGATTCATTGTTCCAAATTTTCCGTTCACTTCAAAGTGCAATTCCCAGAACTCGAGTATTTTGTGCTGTCTTCTCGTAATGCAACGTTTCTGCTTCTTACAACGCAATACTTTTCATCCCAGTCCTTTCTGTAACTCCTCATTGAGTGAACCACATAGTATGCTATTCATCACAATCATCTTAAGGATGTTTCACCATTTTCCCGCCGTTTCTATTTAAAGTTTACATTTTACAACTACGTTAATAATACTATGTAGGTATTGTAATAGGCATCTAAACTACTGCCTTGCTCAGACGTGTGTCACAGCCGAAATCATTTAACCATTACTGCTTTAATCTTTTTCATATTTATTTTCATATTATATTATTTTCAGAGCCTTTCCTTATGTTCTCTGGCATCATGTTAATTTTCGATTCATATTCTGTGGTAACGACCATTTCATCATTAGTCCTTCTACCTTCTATAATCAATATGTTTCCCAATCAATCTATTATTCGATATTCTTCTAGATAGTACTAGTAAATGATGTTAGTGGGAGATTATTTTTTCTTAATCACTCTTCCCATTTCGTCATCCTATATTATTTGCAGTATTCCAACTTTAAATACTTGGTTCATACGTAATTTTTTTTCGAAACCTTGATATTATATCCTAAGCTTCTTTAGTATATGCATTCGAGTCACTTGTTGGAGTCCTATGTTCTGTGATATACACCCTGTTTCAAAAAGAATATACGTAGTACAAAGAATTATTTTGTCCAAACTATCGATCGCTGCGCCTCGGCTCGGCTATTGGAGAAACGAAAACATAATCTAGTTTATATTAATAACCGCTAGATGTTAGTTGTCTTCTGTTTTGCTTGGTAACCGTCATATGTTTAAAATGGCTACTCCGCAGCAGAAATCATTTTGTATTCTCGAGTTTGCGAAGTGCAGTTCCGTGATTACAGTGCAAAGACGTTTTAGGTTGAGGTACCAAATTGATCCTCCGAATGGGTGGAACATTCGCAGATGGTATCGACAGTTTGTAGATATAGGATGTGTATGTAAAGGAAAAAGTCCTGGCCGCCAATGTATCAATGTGATGTTGTTCATGCCGCTGATGGAGGACATATTGAACATCTTTAATTTGAAATTTGAACTGTAATTTGAACTTGAGAGGTTCGTAAATATATGTGTAAAATTTCATATTCCTATGTCTTAAAGTTTAATAAATATATGCATTCGAAATACGTATATTCTTTTTGAAACAGGGTGTATATCGAGAGAGACTGTAGTGGCAAGGCAAATTAAATATTATTACATTCAGTGATGAGAGTAGTTTTTGTTTTCAACAAAGTGACGGACTTGTGCAAGCATATAAATTTGCAGGTGAACTGAAAAATCCAGCGTCTATCCATTTGCCTGGTAATTAGTAAGAGAGGGGGCGATAAGCTACATATCCGCCTTTCTTAAGGAGAATATCACTATTATGTTATACCTAATATATAACAACACATAGAAATATAAATTCATTTATTCTACCTCTCTGTATTTTTTCCATATAGATCAGCATTGGTCAATTTCATCTCAACAAAATATTGGGGGGCAAGTACCCTGTCCCTCCACCACAGAGGCCGTGCTCCCCACACATATATATGATTAATTCAATAAATCTACTGGCAATAACTATATGTATATATTATCTGACATGTACACACCACAACTAACCTTTCTGAACGTGTTTAAATGTTGAACTCACTCTTGTACCCATAGCATTCCGAGCGATATCCACGATCACAATCATATGTCATTTTTTCCGCTCATATTGAAATCTTCCACACAACTAGCAGATTAATCTTACGAGAAATGACAAAATCAATAAAATTTGGCGTTATACTAACAAGGGAAGGGAGGTAGATTATATATCTAAATGGAAGATGGTTTATACACCAATTGAAAGCACTAAGGACGCCTATTAAGAAACTGTAATAAAATTTAATTTATTACTATAAGACTTTCTATTTACAGGGCTTTTTGAGAACAGAACTGAACAAAAGTGTGTTTGGAAATGGTAGCACTAGTGTTTTGCTTAAGGGGGGCGAGCGGGGCTCGACGAAGAAGTAAAGGGGCGAAAAATTGAGGAAGAAAAAAGAAAGAAGAGAACGAAAGAAAAAGAAAGAAAGAAAATATTACTTGGAATATTACTAATATGTACTAAATCCTCCTCCTGCTTTAGGAAGTGGTCCTATAATGTTACTCATTCTAGGAAAATATATGTGCCCATATATAAAATGGAAGTAAAAGGTAATAAAAAGTGCTCAAAATCAAGGAAAAGCAGGTTTATTTTTGAAATTTTTATTGCGCTTCGCGCCAACCATGGTGGCGCGTCGCCGCTCGTCGGTCAACCTCAGTCATATGTACGGGGGCGCCGTCGTATACTCTCGCCCCGGGCACTAATTTTCCACGTCATTGCACTGGGGGCACAGTAGTTTTCTGGAGGAGATTGTTTGATGGAGGCAAGCAACATTGGATGAGCCAAGTCATCTTGTCGCTTTCGATGTGAACCTAAGTACATGATTCCAAAAGTCACATTTTGGTGGGCAAAACAATACGTCTGCTAGATAAAAGCTTAGACCGGTGTGTGTTTCCCTTCATTTTCATACGAACGTGTTGCCTTTTCTACCTTTTTTTATTCCCGTAGTTGCTTCTTTCGGAGAGTTAAACAAAAACTGCAATTCTTCTTTTCTTTATAGTATTTATAAGTCAAAGCATTACGTAACCATTGTATGTCACTTATGTAGCTCACAGAGCCGCAATTATGGGGGAGCAAGCGAGGCACGTGCGCCGGCGTGTGGTTGGAGGGGCGCTTAAAAGGGAGGTTATATATCAGTATTTTTCTTGACGGTATTTAATACTTTTCATCAGAGTGCGAAATCATGAAATCCAAGTGGAAGGAGACTGGAAAAAAGAAGAAAAAAAGCTCTGCGCACTTCTCGTGAGGATTGGCTGGCGGGGATTACCTAAACAAGCCATGAGTTGTCAAATTAATAGTTATGCATCGTGAGTGATGATAATGATCCTGAGTTGAGGTGTGAAATTGGACTCGAAACCGGGGGGTGTTCGTATTCGTATCTCAGATGGGGCATGAAGTGGCACGAATATGAAAATAAGGTTGCTGTAAAGTTTTCCACAGGGTTGGTAAAAGTGAGACTGAGAGTTTCGAAACACTTGGCATTTTTAAAATCAAGAATTGCAATTTCAAGTTTCACCCCCCACACACACACACAATCTTGTAATGCTCGCTACGCCGCTGAATACACCCAGCCGAGATTTAGAAAACCAGATAGTATAAAGCAGTCATTTTGAACTCGCCGATGTATAAAGTAAAAACTGGCTTTCATGATCACGAGCAAAAGAAAGAGAACAGGCTGAGCAAAGAAGGGGAAGGAGGAGTAAAGGTGGCATGGAATAAAACAAGGTTGGCAGTGTTCGATTGTCATGAATCCACAAAGTAGTGTTTCTGCAAAACCATCGACTACGCCTTGTGTTTCTATCACAACTGTTTTCTATCAGCGTTGTCTTTGCTGTCTTCTCCTTGCTCTGTGCAAGGAGCTCACTGAGAAGCGGAGAAGTAAACTGTGACGTCAAAGAGCATCCAGTTGGAAATGGCTGCTGTAAATCAATATGAAACAAACAAATTCTAAAAAAAAAAAAAAAAGAGTAAACCCTTACCTGAAGCTGTTTCTCCTCAACTCCTATGTAGTTATGTGGCAACCTAAGCAATAAAAATAAATATTGTAACAAAACCAAAATATGACAGATATTACAAATGATCTGTTACATTAGTACAGCTGAATTGCAATTAAATTGAATTACACATATATAGAAATCTAGAAGGTATAAAATTTTAAGTTACAAACAAAAGTACTTGACAAAGTACAAAACTTACGAGAAATAATACTTGGTATATTTACATTTTACGAACGGAACAGGGGATCAAGGTGATTCAGTCGAAGAGTGCTCACCTTTTGTTCTAAAAATCCCTGAGCCAAGAGGGTTTGTGGTGAACAGCATAGTTTCTATGGGATTTCTTGAGATTCTACCGTTCGTTTCTATCTTCTCATTTCAACAATTATATCATAATCATTCATATTCATTAGTTTGAATACAGGGATTAATGAAGAAGATAGAACATATTGATAGGTATCTGGACAAAGGTGATATGTCCATTTTTCTTCGAAAATCAGGTATTAACTGATATGGATAATACCCGATGTGTTTTCGCATTTGTAGCACATTACATAAAAACAAAAGAACCTCCAGTAAATATTCCATTAACAAAAACAAAGTTTTGCATGAACCCCTGATTTAAGAGATGCCTTGAATTGTGTGTTCTGAACAAAATGAAAGCATGGACATATCACCTTTGTCCAAATTCCCACCGAATTTTCGGGACAATGAATCGATTTCAGAATTTTGATATCTATTACCGTTATGCTCTGTAAAAAGCAGAATTGGAACCGGAAGTAATATTAAATTTGAACCACTTTTGTTTCCGATAGTGTTTTTGCAATACTCATGGTAAGTTACCTTGAGACGCTGAATCGTTTGCAAAATACCGCTTCTCTCTATCTGTTACCGTTTTTGTTCTATTGTGATGATCATTGAAACCGTAAATGATTAATTTAGACCACTTCCGTTTTGAATAGAGAGTTAACGGAAGAAGCTGATCCTATTCTTGAGACGCTAAATTGATTGCAAAAATCAGCAATCGTTTCTGCAATTGTTTTATCGTTTTTGCTGCAACCGTTTTATCGTTTTTTCTCTGATACCTGTCGACAGACGGACGGACAAGACTTCTGACAATTATGCATAACACAGTTTGGAAGTTTAATATAATCGCAAGTACTGACGGACACTGAATTTTACAACATTCAGCTCATTTCTAAACAAAAGAAAAAATATTTCTCGCCATTTGGTGAGTTGGTTGAATTGAAGTTTACCGTCACTTTCCGCATCCAGACTACATGAGACGCAAACCTACACCTTAGCGTGGCATCCAAACCACATGAGCTTCCACCAGAAATCAAGCCGGAGTCTCCCGCACCAAAAGCGCGTATCCCAACCATATAGTCACAACCAAAGGTGTCCAAACTCATGAGGTCGGCGCTCACGAATTCAGAACTCACACTCACTCGACCTCAACCTCACGAAGTGAGCCTGAGGTCAGATTGGTTATGTGAGCGTGAGGTTAGAATGATGTTGTGAGCGTGAGGTTGAGTGAGCGTGAGGTCAGACTGGTTATGTGAGCGTGAGGTGAGATTGGTGATGTGAGCGTGAGGTTGAGTGAGCGTGAGGTCAGGCTGGTGAGGTGAGGTTGAGTGAGCGTGAGGTCAGACTGGTGAGGTGAGCGTGAGGTCGAGTGAGAGTGAGGTCGAAATGAGTTTGTGAGCGTGAGGTTGAGTGAGGTTAGGTCAGACTGATAATGCGAGCGTGAAGTTGAGTGAGATTAAGTCAGACTGATGATGTGAGCGTGAGGTCGAGTGAGTGTGAGGTCGAAATGAGTTTGTGAGACTGAGGTTGAGTGAGGCGTATCAAAGTAGACACCTGGTTCTTCTAACAACAGGAAGAAGTATATTGTAACTCGAAAACACTGTAGATTTTTGTTCTCTACACAAAAGCTTCTTTTTCTCTATCTGAAGATAACACCTGCTGTGAAACGACCATAGGCAAGCAGGCAGTATCTTTGGTCTGCTACTTTTTTTTTTTCATTGGCCAACTTGTGATAGAAGTTTTAGTGTCTTTGTGATCAGGTATTTCTTAGAAGCAAGTAGAAAATAATCATGGAATGTCTTGGTGTTTTGTCAGGCACACTGGAGTATTTGGCCTCGAAATCTGGGCAAGAATATTCATCATTTAGTATCATAAAATAATCGATTAAATTAAATTGCTTTGTTTTTACCTACATTTTTAAAGATACATTACCGCCAAAACTTGTTTGAATATTTTCCTTTGTCCCTTTAACTATAGTTTTCTCTTGTGATTTCGCTTGCCATTGTTTAATAGGGATTTTGTAGGCTAAGTCAGTGTTTTATTTACGAATTTTCTAGAGGGGAGGGGAATCTTGAATCTTGGGCTAGCAGTTAACCACATAAAAATTGCAGCCCTCCCCCGCCCTCGGCCGAGGAGAACCCATCTCTCCAACTAATTGGGCGCAATTTCCCTCCAAATGTACTATTCGTCCCCAAAACAGAGTGCTTAAATTCTTAGCGAGATTCCCGCTCCCCAATGAGTTTCCACACTGGTTTACATGTCGAATACATTGCAGGCTAGTAGTAGAAAAACCAGAGTTCTGCGCCACTGACCCTCTACCCACTTTCTCAGTCCCGCCTGAAGCAGACAACGAATTTCCCAGTGCCGCCTGACACACTATGCCGGAAGACACAGGGAGGATACGAGAAATCGAGCATCGTGAACCGTCAACCCACGGTATTTTACGACCTCCATTTTAGGGGTGAATTTGTTCCCTTTTATGAGCACTTTTTAGGGAGTGTACTCGTTCTCTTTTACGAGCACTTTTTAAGGGGTGAACTCGTTCTCTTTTATGAGCATATTTTTCAACCCCTACGAACATCACACAGCAGAGCAGATTACGTAACATAACGAACATACAGCAGAGCAGATTACACATAAGACTCGTTCCCTTTTATGAACACTTTTTCAGGGGTGAACTCGTTTCCTTTTATGAGCACTTTTCCAACCCCTATTTTAATTACGAACACATAGAAGATCAGATAACAGATAAGAATATGAAACATAGAAGGGGTGTATTCGTTCTCTTTTATGATTACTTTTTCAACCCCTAGCAGAGACTATGAACACATAGCAGAGCAGATAATACATAGCACAGCTAATAAAAGAGCATGGCTTATTTTCCAACCCTTATTTTAACATAGCAGAAATTACATTGAGACTATGAACACATAGCAGAGCATAAGACTACGTAACACACAACCTCCATTTTAGGGGTGGACTCGCTCTCTTTTATGAGCATATTTTCCAACCCCTATTTTAACATAGCATAAGACTACGAACACATAGCAGAGGTGTATTCGTTTTCAACCCCTTAGCATAAGAGTATGTAACATAGAAGTTACGAACACATAGCAGAGCAGATAATAAACACAACCACCTCCATTTTAGGGGTGTATTCATTCCCTTTTATGAGCATATTTTCCAACCCTTATTTTACCATAACAGAGACTACGAAACATAGAGGACATAGCACAGGGGGTGTATTCATTTTCTCCACCCTAATTGAACATAGCAGAAATTACACTGAGACTACGAACACACAGCAGACCAGAGAATACATAAAATTCATTCCCTTCTATGAGTACATTTTAAGGGGTGTACTCGTTCTCTTTTATAATTACTTTTGCAACACCTATTTTACCATAGCAGAAATTACATAAGATTTTTTTTCAACCCTATTTTAAGACAATGAATACCTATGTAACATAGCGATTCGATACGCTCTTTGAACCGATTTGGATGAAACTCGGCATATGGGGGTTTTCGACCATGCTGATTACGAATATCATACTTATTTTTACCTGGGTCCTATAGTTTATGTGGCATACGCCCTTTGTATGACAATTTTAACCGATTTGGATGAAACTCGGTATATGGGGGTTTTTGGACATGCTGATTACGAATATCATATTTATTTTTATCTGGGTCTTATAGTTTATGTGGGATACGCCCTTTGTATGACACTTAAAACCCAATCACTCGTAAACGAAGCAACATATTAAGGTTCTGTTTCTTCATTTAGCAATTGGTCATCAACTACTACAAGTTCCAAAAATAATGACCATCGAGGTCAAAGGTCAAAATACTTAAAACCCAATAACTCGAAAACGGAGCCACACATTGAGGTGGTGTTTCCACATTTAGCAATAGGTCATCAGGTACTACATGTCCCAAAATTGGTGGTCATCGAGGTCAAAGGTCAAAATACTTAAAACCCAATAACTCGAAAACGAAGCAACGTATTGAGGTGGTGTTTCCAAATCTAGTAATAGGTCATCAACTAGTACAAGTTCCAAAATAGTGACCATCGAGGTCAAAGGTCAAACTCGAAAATGGATCCGCATACTGAGGTTGTGTTTCCACATTTAGCAATTGGTCATCAACTACTACAAGTTTCAAAAATAATGACCATCGAGGTCAAAGGTCAATATACTTAAAACCTAATAACACGAAAACGGAGCCAAATATTTAAGTGGTGTTTCCACATTTAGTAATTGGTCATCAGGTACTACATGCCCCAAAATTAGTGGTAATCGAGGTCAAAGGTCAAAATACTTAAAACCCAATAACTCGAAAACGAAGCAACGTATTGAGGTGCTGTTTCCAAATCTAGTAATAGGTCATCAACTTGTATAAGTTCCAAAATAGTGACCATCGAGGTCAAAGGTCAAACTCGGAAATGAAGCCACATATTGAGGTGGTGTTTCCACATTTAGCAATTGGTCATCAACTACTACAAGTTCCAAAAATAATGACCATCCAGGTCAAAGGTCAAAATCTTAAAACCTAATAACTCGAGAATGGATCCACATATTGAGGTGCTGTTTCCACATTTACTAATTGGTCATCAACCAGTGCAAGTTCCAAAATAATGATCATCGAGGTCAAAGGTCAAAATATTTAAACGCAAATAACTCTTAAACAGAGTAACATATTGAGGTGCTGTTTCCAAATCTAGTAATACGTCATCAACTATTACATGTTCCAAAAGTACTGACTATCGAGGTCAAAGGTCAAATATTTAAGCTTTAATAACTTTAAACAAAGCCTGTGTGACCTATTCAGTTTTGTACCAAGCAGAGAGAAGTGAAGAATGAATAAATATGATTGGTTTACTTCGAGAAAGAAAGCAAAGATATGCCATTTTAACTATTTAAACAAAAGAAAGGATAAATTTGAATGACCTATTCAATTTTGTACCAACGAGAAATGCCATTTTTACTAATCAAATAAACAAAAGAAAACCGAAGAAGGATTATTTTAACTAACTCTTATATACCATTTTGTACTACTCCAATAAACGAAGGAATACCAGAAAAAAAGAAGTAAAGAATGAATAAAATTTAGGTGGATTATTTTCTTTTGTACTAACTGGAAAAGAGAAGAAGAGCTACTTTAACTAGCTCATTATGTACTGTTTAAACAAACGAAAATTGACCATTATGTATCTTTTGAACTTACTGAAATGTTCTATTTTTGTATCAATCAGAAAAACCCGAAGAAGGATCATTTTAACAAGTTCATAATTTCGATGTTCTACTTTTTATACCAACGAGAAAAAAATGAACTAGCTGAATATACGAAATAATAAATTTAAGTGACCTATTCAATTTTGTACCAATGAGAAATGGCATTTTAACTGGCTCAGAATTTTACTACTCAAATAAACAATGGAGTATTTAGTTTTGTACCACCAAGAAAAAAAAGAAATTGCACCATTTTGGAGTATTCAAATAAACAAAGGACTTATAATTTGTGTCAACTCTAAAATCAGTTAAACGAAGTAATGCATTTGAGTGAGCTATTTAATTTGGAAAACCGAAGTTGAGTATTATTTCAACAAACAAAGGAATAAGCAAAAAAGGATCATTTTATATCATTTTAAACTAGTCTAATAAACGAAGGCATAAATATAAGTGAGCTATTTAATTTTGTAGCTGAGTATTTTCACGAAAGAACAAAATTGTACTAATCAGAAAAAGCGAAGAAGACCCATTTTAACTAACTGAGAATTTCTGTACCTTTTTGTACTATTTAAACAAACGATGGGATAAATTTGAGTGACCTGTTTTTTGTACTAACCAGAAAAATCGAAGAAGGTCCAATGTAGCTAACTCAGAATTTATATACCTTTATACTAGCCCAATGAACGAAAGAACAAATTTGGGTGTTCTACTTTTTTTATACCAAACAAAGAAGAACCATTTTGTACTACTTTGAAATAAACGAAAGAATAAAATTGTACTAACCAGAAAAAGCGAAAAAACACCTTTTCAACTAGCGCAGAGTTTCTGTAACGCAAAAATTAATTTGGATGGAGTAACAAGAAAGAAAGCAAAGATATGCCATATTAACTATTTAAATAAACGAAGGGATAAATTTAAGTGATCTATTCCATTTTGTACCAAGGAGAAATGCCATTTTTATCTAGCTTAGAATTTCTAGTGCATGTTGTATTATTTAAACAAAACGAAGGGCTAAATTTGAGAAAGCGAACATGAACCATTTTACTCAAATTTGGATGGAGTATTTAGCTTTGTATGAACCAGAAAAAAAGTGCAGAAGGACCATTTTAACTAACTCAGAATTTTATATCATTTTGTAATACTCAAATTTGGATGGATTATTTAGTTTTATACCACGCAGAAAAAAGGAAACAAAGGTAAAAATTTGTACTGAACAGAAAAGCGAAGACATTTAAAAAAATAATGAATTTATTGAGGTGTCCTATTTCCTTTTGTACCATCGAGAAAAAAGCCAAAAAAGGATCATTTTAACTGGCTTAGAATTTTATACCTTTTTTGTAAAAATTTGTACCGAACCTAAAAAAGCAAGGAAATACCATTTTTGTGTTAACCAAAAAAAAAGCGAAGAAAGACCATTTTAAATAGCTCAGCATGTTATAACTTTTTGTGTTTTTGGTCTACCCAATTTCTTGACCATATTGTACTATTTAAACAAACAAAGGAATAAATTGGTGTGACCTATTCACTTTTGTTACAAGCAGAAAAAGGAAAGACTAACATTTTATACTAATCAAATAAGCGAAGGAATAAATTTGAGTGGCTTAAGCAAAGAAGGTCAATGGTAACGAGCCCTTTTGTGCTATTAAATTTGAGTGACCTATTGAAGAATGAGTAAATTTTGTTTGCAATTAAAAAAGCGGAGAAGGTCTACTTTCTGTACCAACCATAGAAAAACAAATTTGTTTGACCTATTCACTTTTATAGCAAGCAGAAAAAGCATGAAAAAAAGGGAAGAAGGTTCATTATAACAAGTTTGGTATGGTAGCCCTTCGTTTTGTTTAAATAATACATCATGTACTAGAAATTCTAAGCTAGATAAAAATGGCATTTCTCCTTGGTACAAAATGGAATAGATCACTTAAATTTATCCCTTCGTTTATTTAAATAGTTAATATGGCATATCTTTGCTTTCTTTCTTGTTACTCCATCCAAATTAATTTTTGCGTTACAGAAACTCTGCGCTAGTTGAAAAGGTCTTTTTTCGCTTTTTCTGGTTAGTACAATTTTATTCTTTCGTTTATTTGAGTAGTACAAAATGGTTCTTCTTTGTTTGGTATAAAAAAAGTAGAACACCCAAATTTGTTCTTTCGTTCATTGGGCTAGTATAAAGGTATATAAATTCTGAGTTAGCTACATTGGACCTTCTTCGATTTTTCTGGTTAGTACAAAAAACAGGTCACTCAAATTTATCCCATCGTTTGTTTAAATAGTACAAAAAGGTACAGAAATTCTCAGTTAGTTAAAATGGGTCTTCTTCGCTTTTTCTGATTAGTACAATTTTGTTCTTTCGTGAAAATACTCAGCTACAAAATTAAATAGCTCACTTATATTTATGCCTTCGTTTATTAGACTAGTTTAAAATGATATAAAATGATCCTTTTTGCTTATTCCTTTGTTTGTTGAAATAATACTCAACTTCGGTTTTCCAAATTAAATAGCTCACTCAAATGCATTACTTCGTTTAATTGATTTTAGAGTTGACACAAATTATAAGTCCTTTGTTTATTTGAATACTCCAAAATGGTGCAATTTCTTTTTTTTCTTGGTGGTACAAAACTAAATACTCCATTGTTTATTTGAGTAGTAAAATTCTGAGCCAGTTAAAATGCCATTTCTCATTGGTACAAAATTGAATAGGTCACTTAAATTTATTATTTCGTATATTCAGCTAGTTCATTTTTTTCTCGTTGGTATAAAAAGTAGAACATCGAAATTATGAACTTGTTAAAATGATCCTTCTTCGGGTTTTTCTGATTGATACAAAAATAGAACATTTCAGTAAGTTCAAAAGATACATAATGGTCAATTTTCGTTTGTTTAAACAGTACATAATGAGCTAGTTAAAGTAGCTCTTTTTTTTTCCAGTTAGTACAAAAGAAAATAATCCACCTAAATTTTATTCATTCTTTACTTCTTTTTTTCTGGTATTCCTTCATTTATTGGAGTAGTACAAAATGGTATATAAGAGTTAGTTAAAATAATCCTTCTTCGGTTTTCTTTTGTTTATTTGATTAGTAAAAATGGCATTTCTCGTTGGTACAAAATTGAATAGGTCATTCAAATTTACCCTTTCTTTTGTTTAAATAGTTAAAATGGCATATCTTTGCTTTCTTTCTCGAAGTAAACCAATCATATTTATTCATTCTTCACTTCTCTCTGCTTGGTACAAAACTGAATAGGTCACACAGGCTTTGTTTAAAGTTATCAAAGCTTAAATATTTGACCTTTGACCTCGATAGTCAGTACTTTTGGAACATGTAATAGTTGATGACGTATTACTAAATTTGGAAACAGCACCTCAATATGTTACTCTGTTTAAGAGTTATTTGCGTTTAAATATTTTGACCTTTGACCTCGATGATCATTATTTTGGAACTTGCACTGGTTGATGACCAATTAGTAAATGTGGAAACAGCACCTCAATATGTGGATCCATTCTCGAGTTATTAGGTTTTAAGATTTTGACCTTTGACCTGGATGGTCATTATTTTTGGAACTTGTAGTAGTTGATGACCAATTGCTAAATGTGGAAACACCACCTCAATATGTGGCTTCGTTTCCGAGTTTGACCTTTGACCTCGATGGTCACTATTTTGGAACTTGTACAAGTTGATGACCTATTACTAGATTTGGAAACAGCACCCCAATACGTTGCTTCGTTTTCGAGTTATTGGGTTTTAAGTATTTTCACCTTTGACCTCGATGACCACTAATTTTGGGGCATGTAGTACCTGATGACCAATTACTAAATGTGGAAACACCACTTAAATATTTGGCTCCGTTTTCGTGTTATTAGGTTTTAAGTATATTGACCTTTGACCTCGATGGTCATTATTTTTGAAACTTGTAGTAGTTGATGACCAATTGCTAAATGTGGAAACACAACCTCAGTATGCGGATCCATTTTCGAGTTTGACCTTTGACCTCGATGGTCACTATTTTGGAACTTGTACTAGTTAATGACCTATTACTAGATTTGGAAACACCACCTCAATACGTTGCTTCGTTTTCGAGTTATTGGGTTTTAAGTATTTTGACCTTTGACCTCGATGACCACCAATTTTGGGACATGTAGTACCTGATGACCTATTGCTAAATGTGGAAACACCACCTCAATGTGTGGCTCCGTTTTCGAGTTATTGGGTTTTAAGTATTTTGACCTTTGACCTCGATGGTCATTATTTTTGGAACTTGTAGTAGTTGATGACCAATTGCTAAATGAGTAAACAGAACCTTAATATGTTGCTTCGTTTACGAGTGATTGGGTTTTAAGTGTCATACAAAGGGCGTATCCCACATAAACTATAAGACCCAGATAAAAATAAATATGATATTCGTAATCAGCATGTCCAAAAACCCCCATATACCGAGTTTCATCCAAATCGGTTAAAATTGTCATACAAAGGGCGTATGCCACATAAACTATAGGACCCAGGTAAAAATAAGTATGATATTCGTAATCAGCATGGTCGAAAACCCCCATATGCCGAGTTTCATCCAAATCGGTTCAAAGAGCGTATCGAATCGCTATGTTACATAGGTATTCATTGTCTTAAAATAGGGTTGAAAAAAAATCTTATGTAATTTCTGCTATGGTAAAATAGGTGTTGCAAAAGTAATTATAAAAGAAAACAAGTACACCCCTTAAAATGTACTCATAAAATGGAATGAATTTTATGTATTCTCTGGTCTGCTGTGTGTTCGTAGTCTCAGTGTAATTTCTGCTATGTTCAATTAGGGTGGAGAAAATGAATACACCCCCTGTGCTATGTCCGCTATGTTTCGTAGTCTCTGTTATGGTAAAATAAGGGTTGGAAAATATGCTCATAAAAGAGAACGAGTTCACCCCTTAAAAAGTGCTCGTAAAAGAGAACGAGTACACCCCCTAAAAAGTCCTCATAAAAGGGAACAAATTCACCCCTAAAATGGAGGTCGTAAAAGACCGTGGGTTGACGGTTCACGATGCTCGATTTCTCGTATCCTCCCTGTGTCTTCCGGCATAGTGTGTCAGGCGGCACTGGGAAATTCGTTGTCTGCTTCAGGCGTGACTGAGAAAGTGGGTAGAGGGTCATTGGCGCAGAACTCTGGTTTTTCTACTACTCAGGCTACATCACTTAGTAGCACTTGTCTATTCTTTCTAAACAGGATCAGTCTATACAGTATTTTCTTCCACCTTCCGTCATAATTTTATCCTTTCAAGCCACAGAGAATACATTTATTCACCTTCACAGTTGCCGTTCTTAAAAGGAAAATTATAGTATAATTAAAAGTGCGATTCTGTCAGTTTGAAAGAAAATACGCCCTCCCCCCAAAAGAAGTCTAATGGGTGCAACCAACGCCCTAAAACCAGCCTGTGAGCATCCTTGCCTGTTCCAAATAGAAAATAGAATTTACATTTTCTGGGCGAGTATTTGAGAGACATTATTACATCTTGATAAGTATATAGAATTTCATATACACCGACTATTTACTTGAAAATAAAATTCATATAGTTATCAAATAATTGTTTTTGTATAAATATAACTACGCAGAATTGCCATAAATAAATGTTTTGTATCACTAGGGTAAATGTGCCAGGCCTCGACCACTTAACTCATTTTCGTATAATCCTTTAATCGTTGTTCAGAGAGCGGAACAACTTAGGAGGATGCAACTAGCTCACATGTGTTGCTAAAGCTATATTTCATCTATATTTTATCCAAAACGGAGATAACTCCTCTCCTTCCCCCCGTCGATGAACAAAATTTTAACAATACAAAAAAATCATATAGGAAAAAACTTATTTTATAAATATCTTCGTTTTCGTACAAATTTTAATGCATTTCCACTTTGTATCCTGTAAAAAAGGGGATGAAGTTGTGAGGGTGGAATGGAATGAAACAAGGTTGGTAGTGTTCGATTCTCATGAATCCACACATATATATAATATCTACAAAACCATCGATTACGCCTTGTTTTCCTGTCACAACTGTTTTCTATCAGCACTAGCTTTGCTGTTTTCTCCTTGCTCTGTGTGAGGAGCTCATTGAGAAGCCGAGTAGTAAACTGTGACGTCACAGAGCATTCAGCTGGAAACGGCTGCTGTAAACCAATATGAAACAAACAGAAATTCTAAAAAAAAACCTTACCTGAAGCTGTTTCTCCTCAACTCCTATCAACTTAGGTAGCACCTAATAATAAAAACACATATTGTAACAAAACCAAAATATGACAGATATTACAAATGATCTGTTACATTAGTACAGCTGAATTACAATTAAATTGAATTACACATATATAGAAATCTAGAAGGTATAAAATTTTAAGTTACAAACAAAAGTATTTGACAAAGTACAAAACTTACGAGAAGTAATACTTGGTATATTTACATTTTACGAACAGAACATGGGAACAAGGTGATTCAGACGTAGAGTGCTCACCTTTTGTTTTAAGAGTCCCTGGTTGGATAGAAGGACAAGTGAGTTTGTGACGAACAACATCGTTTCCATTGGGTTTCACGAGATTCTACCGTTTCTTTCCACATTCTCATTCGAACAATTATTTGATAATGATTCGCGTTCATTAATCATACATTCTCTTTTTGCCTAAAAGTCATATGCGCCGGACCTAAAACTGACAGATGTACATTTTATAAACGAAGAACATTCCCACGATGACAAAAATGACGGAAACATATGAGTTGAGACATTTATCAAACTTTGGCAAGACACTTAGAAAGTCTGAGAAATAGATGCACTAGACTGAAAGATACTTTCTTTGATTTCTTGTGAACATACAGATAATTTGGATTACACACGTAACTACTAAGATGTTGGTAGAGAAAAAAGACTGTTCATGTTTGTATTTGAGAGTGTCCGCAAAATAAATGGCTCTGTCCGGAGATAACTCGTACATTTTTTCCCGGGATAATAAAATCAGTCCATATTATGGAGGTGTTCGTTAATGAAGGTTTTACTGTATGTGCTATTTTAAACATATAGAGCGACGTTTTAAACGTTCTGCACGCAAGAAATGTTTATAGCGAGATTTCGGGCGGCAAAGTTTTGGCCAGGTGAGAATGTGGCAAGCGATGTTTTGGCTGTGAGGTTTCAACAGCGAGGTTTCATACCCAAACCACCCCAAGCACCAGAGGTGAGCGCTCTACAACGAAGCTACCGCGGCTTCGTGAAAATTAACTTATACTGTTTTGTTATTTTTGAAAGAATTGAGATACGTAATTTTATTCCTCTTGTTCAGTTCCTCATTTTCATATTTACACGAGTTTGTCCAAATCTCTTCTATTTACTTATGCATTTATTTATTGGTTCTATGTAGGGCTGAGTACAATAGCGAATTACATCAATGCGAATCAGGTGAATCATACCAACAACTAGAGTGCGAATTTTTGCATAATTGTATATTGTTTTTCTGACATGATATCGATATGCTTACATGGTTAATGTTTGTTTTAGGTGTTTATAGGTTTAAATGCGGAATTTTATGGAACATATAATTAGACCTAAATATTTGTTGAATATGCATGCGGTATAGTAAGAACATACGAGGGGGAAAATAACTATTGTATGCTTACTTCACTGGAGAATTTAAGTTTTAAAAAGTAAATTTCAGTCTTCTGGCAGTGATTGGGCAACCCAAGAGATGAAAGTAACTTCCTATCAGTGTAAACTTCAGTGAGGAATTTTTAAGGACGCCCAAACAAACTGAAGCTGTTAGCTCCTTTTGGGTAATTGAATCACTTTACTTCGCAATATACTTAAATCTCAAGTATCGAAAAATCATAGTTGTTTGGAAACTTGTTTTTTGTAGTAATGTTGATGAATAAGGATGCCGAAAGAAAAAAAAAAAAGGTCGAGGAATTCCAGTATTAGGCAATGGAATAAAACAGTGTTGGTTCTCGTGGGAAGTCACATCGGTAAAAATATAAAGTTCTATTTCTACATATTAAGGAAAGAAAAATGTTAATTTTAACCAATATGACTTCCCTTAGGAGCCACCACCCAGGACACTCAAACTTCCTATAGATTGAAAAACTGACTTATGGGAAGTAAGTAGAAAACATGTAAGCATTATTTTTAGTTTATATGACACTTAGCTTTCTAACAGGGAAAAACATAATTTATCATTCTTTTTTTACGTTTATCAGCAGTAAAATGTAAAATTCGACAAGTAATTGAAAAAAATAAAAAATCCCCTGTGTCATGCAAAGGAGAGGAAAGAATTTTTTTTTTTTTAAATTAATCGAGTATTGGGATTGGAAACATAAAACATATAGTGATTTTTTTTCAGGCAAAGTTATACGATATTGTAATGTCGGCTGTACGGGCCCTCTGTTTCATGGGCTTTTCTAGCAGTTTACTTTAGGACAAAAGCGGTTGGCAATAATGGATCTTGTGCATTGTAAAGCTTTATGTAAAAGGTGAAAAAGACTGAGCACTGTATACAATAAAACTTGAATTGTTTGAGAAATATAGGTGCATGCACAATAAATATTAAACCAATTCCTGGCTCCGTAATTGAGATAAACCTACGCACAAAGCAGAGTTGTGTAGGCAAAGGGGTAGGGATCCCTTAAAGAAAAAAGTTAGCAAAAAATGTGAATATATGAGACTGGGATTTACCTGACTTGTACACGGATTTTCTTGCAGGAAGGAAAAGCACAGACACACATATGATTCGATTTCTACGCCAAGTGGATTTTTTAGTAATAATAACTAACTAACTAACTCTATGGCCTATGGAACCCGGAGGTTCAATGCCGCGTTCACAAAAGCTCTCCACTGACTTCTATCCTTAGCTAACTGCATCCAGTTTCTACTTTGTATTCCAATCTCTGCGAGATTCATCTTAATATTGTCCTCCCATCTGCGCCTAGGTCTTCATAATGGTCGTTTTCCGATTGGTCTTCCAGTCAAGACTTTGAAAGCGTTTCCACTTTCTTCCATTCTAGCTACATGACCTGCCCACCTAAGCCTCCTAGACTTGACGACCCTAACAATGTTGGGTAAACCGTATAAATTATGTAGTTCCTCGTTATGAAGTTTCCGCCATTCTCCATTCCCGTTCCTCTTGGGTCCGAATATGCGTCTCAGGATCTTGTTCTCAAATACTTTCAGTCTATGTTCTTCCCTCAGAGTAAGTGACCATGTTTCCCAGCCATACAAAACAACAGGCATGATTATCGCTTTATATATTTTAAGCTTCAAATTCCTCGACAGAATTCGCGACGACAAGAGATTTTGAACCGAATAGTAACACGAATTCCCTGCTTTTAGTCGACATTTAATTTCTCCGTGAATATGATTTTCGTCTGTTAATATTGATCCTAGATATTTGAAACTATCCACTTTATCAAAAGTATCATTTAATATTTTAACGCATCCATAATTTGCTGTATTCCGGTCCCGACGCACTTCCATGTATTTAGTTTTCTCTGCATTTACTTCTAAACCCATGTCCCTACAAGCGTTTAATAAATACTGCATTTCTGCATTTCTTGCTATTGTTCTTCTATCATCCCCTATTAAATTTACATCATCAGCATATGCCATAACCTGGTGAATACCGTTCAACTGTAGGCCCTGGTTGCTATCTTTGATTTTCCTTATAGCGTATTCCAGAACGAAGTTAAATAATAATGGTGACAACGCATCTCCTTGTTTCAGGCCATTTTCGACGTGAAAGCTCGTGGAGAAAAATTTTCCTACCCGGACTTTACTTTGGGATTGATTTAAACATATCTTAATTAATCTAATTAGCTTTCTCGGTATTCCAAGTTCTGTAAGAACGTTGTATAATGTTTCTCTCCTAACCGAGTCGTACGCTTTTCTAAAATCAATAAATAGTTGATGTACCGGTGTATTGTATTCCCACTTTTTTCGAGTATTTGGCGAATGGTAAATATTTGGTCGATAGTTGATCGATTTCGTCTAAATCCGCACTAATAATCTCCAATAATTTCATCTGCGTATGGGGTCAGTCTTGCTAATAGAATATTTGAAAGGATTTTATAGGATGTTGACAGAAGAGAAATGCCTCGATAATTATTACAGTCAGTTTTGTCGCCTTTTTTGTGAATTGGAACAATGATTGATTCTTTCCACTCTTGTGGCAATTCTTCCTTGTTCCAGATAAGGAGAATGAGTTTGTGTATCTTGTTCCACAATTTTTCGTCTCCAGCTAAAATTAACTCAGCCGGAATTTCATCTACACCCGGAGATTTGTGTTTCTTTAAAATCTTTATAGCGGTTTCTACTTCTATTCGGTTGGGTTCTGGAATATACGGTTCTGCGGTGTATCTCCTTTTCTCCACGCACACTAGTTTTTGGTTGCGTGTTAAGCAAATCGTCAAAGAAATCTTTTTTTCCATCTATTTAAGATGCTATCCGTGTCAGTGAGAACTGTACCGTCAGATTGCTTTAATATATAAGCACGAGGTTGATAGCCTTTCTTAAATTCGTTGACTCCCTTATACATGTCCCGGATGTTTTTTTTTTTTTTTTTTTTTTTTTTTTTTTACTATTATCTTCAAGTTCCTTAATTTTAGCTTTCAGAAAATTGCGTTTCTTTGTTCTAAAAGTTTTGGAAGTTTCCCGCCTGATATCTGCGAAATTTTGCGTAGTTATTTCATTCGGATTTTGTAACCAGAGTAATTTTGCGTGTTTTCTCTTCTCTGCTAGTTTCATGCATTCCTGGTCGAGCCATGGTTTGTTCCTACGTATTTCCGCGTGTCCCAATTTTTCTTTTGCTGAAATTTTAATGCTATCTCTAATTTCAATCCAGGTATCCTCAACACTAGTGCACTCTGAATCTTCTAAAGCCGAGAATCTATTCGAAACTTCAATCTGGTATTTCTCTCTTCTAATTTCTTTACATTGAATTTCTCCGTTTTCGGACAATGAATATTACCTTTATTCAACGATAACCTCTCTCGTATTATCGCTGCTACCAGGTAGTGTTCAGTGTCACAATCAGCCCCTCTAAACGACCGGACATCAATTATGCTAGATTGCCTTCTTCTATCTACTAAAACGTGATCGATTTGATTATGTGTTTTCCCGTCTGGTGATGTCCAAGTGAATTTATGAATGTCGCGATGTTGGAATTTTGTACTCTTCACGATTAGGTTTTTGGATGTTGCAAAGTTCACGAGTCTAACACCGTTGTCATTACTTTCCTTATGCAGACTTTCGTTCCATATAATCGGTTTGAAAATATCGTCTCGTCCTACCTTCGCATTGAAATCCCCTAATAGAATTTTCGTATGGCATCGCGGGAGTTGGTCAAATATCTGTTCCACTTCTTCGTAAAAACTGTCTTTTATATCGTCATCCTTATCTTCAGTTGGGGCATGTACATTTAAAACAATAATATCACACCAACGTCCCTTAAGAGTAACAAAAGAAATTCTGTCAGTAACAAATTCAACCCGTTTAATTGCTGGTAATATACGTTTATGAACGAAAAACTTTGTTCCTAACTGGTGATTTTTATTTCCTTCCCCGTAAAAGAACGTAAAATTTCCGGAATTCACAGATCCATTTCCATCCCACCTAACTTCCTGAACTCCTACTACGTCCATCCTGTATTTCTCTAACTCACTCGTTACGGATTTTAACGCGCCTGCCCTATAAAGACTCATAATATTCCATGTTCCAAATCTCATGTCCGTTTTCTTTTGCTGAGGTCGTGCCAAGTTATCAGTCCTTGTCCGAGGCTTTTGTGAATATTTCTGAACAAGTGCTTTTTTATACAGGATGAGGTTGTTAGCCCTACCCAAACCCCCAAGCTGGAGGACCACTTCTAGTCGGCTGTCCGCGACTGCTTATTCAGTATATTCGCAGCTAACCTCTATATCTAGAGGCCTTCTCCTCGATCCGCAACCTGACGACGCGCCATGCCGTGGTGACAGGAACCCACGTTACACGGTTTTAGTAATAATAACAATTTTATATCTGACGGATCCATTGCACTAGGCTAATAATTTTCACAATTCAGAACTCAGTATGTGCTAATAAGAACTATATACAGGGTGTTCCAAAACAACACTGACAACGTTTGGAAGTTGATTCCTGACACGAAGATAAGACAAAAAGTATAGGCTAACCAGGATGCACAAATGCTTCGTTTCGGAGTTATAGGCTGCCGAAAACATGATAAAATGAAATTTAAAGATCCATAGCTCCAAAACTATGGGACCTACTGTAGTCAGGTTAAGACTTCACTTAGGAACTAATATGTGCTCTATCCAAATCTCCAAGTTTCAGAATCCTACGGAACTTCCGCAACAATTTTTACAGAGGTAATTGGTGAGTGAGTCATATGCCCGTAGCCAAACTCCCTCTGTAAAAATTGTTGCGTGAGTACCCTTGGATTCTGAAACATGTTCTTTTGGATAGCGCACCTATCAGTTCCTAAGTGAAGTCTTGACCCGATTACGGTAGGTCCCATTCGGAGCTATGGACCTTTAAAGTTCATTTTTTTAGTTCTCGGAAGCCTATAACTCCGAAAGGAGATATTTGTGCACCCAAGTTAGTCTATACTTTTTGTCTTATCTTGGTGTCAGGAATCACTTCCCAAACGTTGTCGGTGTTATTTGAAACACCCTATATACTGTTTTGATTTAGGGAGCTCAGTGATGTGCTAACGAGAACTATTTATATTGTTTTGACTTAGGGAGCTCATAATAGCTAATAGCTACATTCGATTTATGTGGAGGGAACATAAGTACAGGCCCGGAGTCAGCCACCAAATTTAGGAGAGATTCAATAAAATTTAGGGACACACACACACTATAATTGTGTGAGACTTACATGACAAATCATTTTTTTTTATGAAAGTAAGAACTAGTTGCTGTTAATCTTACCTTCCCAATTGAGATAGTTTTCCTCCATTACTAGTAACTCATGTTTATGAATACTTTCATTTATTATGTTGATTGCATACAAGCGCTGTTTTCATTTTACTTACACTTCACGCAGATATTCTTTCCTTAATATTCTTTCCATTGTACATTTTTAGGTCCTAGACTGTTTACACCCACAAAAAGCCATATAAAAACAGAAAACAAGGAATTTCTGCAGCGCTGATAATATTTAGTACGATATACCCTTCAGTTGATTTCTGATCATTACGTAAGACAATCACTTGATTGGAAGAGCATGATTTACTATCTTCCACATCACTGTAGCTTTTGGAGTGTCGTGAAATAAACCGCACATAGACAGGTAGAACTTTTTTTTGAAGGTAGCTTTAGTAATAAAGAAACCTAGGACTGAAATTTTCACGGAATGAAAATGCTAAGTTGTATATCAGTAAGGTTTTGAAAACCATTATGGAAATGAAATATTATTCCAAATTCTGTCCAGCTATAACTTGGGATACTGAAAGATCGTTTCTCATTTACAAAACATACTTTCAAACAAGTGTAAAAATGTTCTCCCGAGAAATATTAGGATGTAGATTGTAATTTATTGCAACCATAAATGTTCATATATAGAGAAGTAAAATGTATTGCAAATCATTTTCGTCCATATTGGCAAGTTTTAGTGCATACCGATCCAATGGTAATTACAGGGCAGGTCACATGTTACGATAAAAGCGGTCCGGTAACTCACATGTTGCGATAATGCCAACATATGGGCTTAATTCCTAAAGTTACCAACAAAGTTAATGCTCTATGTTCTACTTACAAAAGAGCTTGAAATAAAAGAAAACAGAAAAAAGGCAAAAAGAAGTTAAAATTTTAGCTTTATTTTGTAATGAGGACGCTATGTAAAACAAGAAGCATCTATCATGTTGCACTTAATTTTCAAATTGTTTCATTGGGAATTTGGAATAAACACCGTTTTTCGAACGTAATGTACAGCAAATCTCACGACGCGAAACTTCTCCTTGTGAATATTAACATCTAGTGGGAGCCGCCCAGTTCATACCTATCAGCCAAACACAAAATTTAAAAAATAATAATAAAATTAAAAAGAAGAAAATAAAAAAAGACATGATATTTTCTAGAAATGAGAGGAACCCTTCAATTTCTCAGATGATACTCCCTTTAGCTAAACTGTTTACGTATTCCCGTTTTGCACACCGCCATTAATGCCATTTTCCGCCATTAACGTACACCGAAGAAACATGAGGTGTTAAATCATAAAAAAGGAGAAAACAATATTCATTACTCTAGTACGGTACTTGAAGTAAGGTTCAAATCTTATATAGCTTTATACAATTGAAATATCCAGGGAAAGAAAGTGAGAATACAAAATTCACGAAACTGAGAAAACTCAACTTTAGAATCAAAAACCTTAAATATTTCTTACTTAAATATCTAGGGAGCCTAAACATTTTCGCCTAAGGAATATATAATTAGAAATGCAATAACACGAATTTCAAATTTTATTTCCTGTTTCATATTGTTTTTTAGAATCTCGTGCATTTCTTTCCGTGGACTCTTCGATTGAAGCAAAGAACACTAAAACGCGCAAATCTTATTCTAGTTACGGAACATATATTTCAAGTTTTCACTTTTATTAAGACTTTAAAGGCATTTTAGGCATTAGATTTCTTAAAGACGCTAGCAAAATCATTTTGAATTTAATTGTAAAGGAATCCATATTTTACTTACCGCTTTTCATTTATAAACCAAGACGCTCCAAGACACTCCACACAACTGAGTACTGGACGTATCCAGCTCATTTAGTCTTGCTTCAAACTCACGTCATACCCGAGTTTCAACATGAGCAACAAATCAACGAATCAAAAGCGTCGTTACTATCCATTTACGGCCTACGCAAATCGGATGAGTGTTACGTCCAACGTTGTCAGACGTACGGTCCTAACTACACAAATACAGTAATTTGATTTTCACGTACGGTATACGGTCCAACTTCTTGACCCTGCGGTCCTAGTGAAATTTTTTTTAGCAATTTATTATTTTTAAGCAATTCTGTCATGTTTTCTATCTTCCAGTGAATACTGGTCCACAACTCACTGCAACCCGTTGCAACGTTGCTTCGGATGCTGACTTCGTTTTTCATCGTTCAGTAAAATAAATGTAGACCCTAATGAAAGCGACAAACCGAAATAAAGTTATTACTTTACAGTATGTGCACATGTGTTTAAGCCAGGCACTTAGCCATGTAATGGATTCATATGCGATAGTTTGATACAATTCCAAACTAATTAAACTGTATGACATCTTGTTTCCTGTACGGTTCGAATACAAAGTTGCATTCAATAGAAAGTGATGAAATCTGTTTGTAGGATGGAGATGATAACTTCAGTTTTAATAATTGATAAGTCAGTGAGTGTTTTTCTCCTTTCTAGCAATTTGCCATGCTGTATATTAACATTGATTTTATATTTTAAAGTAATTGTCGTAATATTATATTATTTTCACTACTTTCTGCATGATTTCGAAGCAATACAATAAACATACTGGATACGGTAAAAATGTAAAATAAAAGGATGTATGTTTTAAAAGTAAAGCGATTCTACAAGAAATTGTACTGATCCACGGAGACAGTGGCGGCGTTTGGACGTTAAAAGTGGGGGGGGCAAGACATGATCTGAATATTTGTATATCAATCTTAGTTTTCCTGGTTGTTTCTAACACTTTGTTTCACGAAAGGTTGTATAACTAATAGGATACTATATTTTTAAGTTAAAATACTGTATATCGTATTTCATATTTTATTAAGTAAATTGACAAAACCAACGCAAGTAGGTACTAGACCTTTGTACTCTGAAATAACGAAAATGTAAGAGATTTGGTTCCTTGCTCATGAACATCTTAAAATTCTTTCTGGAAAATTGTGTAATCAGATTATTTAATAACAGATTTGAAAACCAAATAAATAGAAATAACAATATTAATCATAATAATGAATAAGGAGTCTTGTTTGGTAGATGCTATACTGAAACTGGTGATAATTGAACAACTTAATTTTTAGTTCCACACATGCTATTAAATGCATATTATTACTCTTAGAAAATGAAAGACAGTAAATACTACAAGCATGTGCTACGACATTTAAAGCAATATTTGCTTTTGCAGCTTCCCGAAATATGTTCGTTGCCACTAGGTGCAGTTTTCACTTTCTTGGAACACATCAAAAGACAACAATACTTAGAATCACTCTACATTTTAGCTATACAAAATAATCCTAAAACCTAGAATTATGTTGAATTCACTAAATTTAATTGTATATACAGTCAAACCCTTAACACACACCACTTCACTCGTATATTACATTACAAAACAATGGAAAAGGTAGAAGTTGTTTCTTATTACGCTCTTTTTAATCAATATTCCTTACTTTAGAAAGAAGATAAGACATTTTGGGAATTGTCAGTTTTTGAGTAATTAAAGATAACTTGTGAAATACTTCTTTTTTTGCGAAATGTTCTCTCAATTAGTTTCAAAGCGGCTGACTAACATATCGAGCCCTTGTAAGAAGGGGATATAGAAGCAAAACCTGCTAAATCCATTTTTGAATTTTGTCTGGGAACGAAGAAAAAGTGACGCCCTCATATTTTCAGAATTGTTGAACAACTTTATTTGTTTAATGGTTGATTTCACTCATTTGTATTAAGTAGGGACCTTTAAACAAGAAAATTGTTAAACAGTTCTGAAACATAAGGACATCACTTTTTCGTTTCCTGACAAAACTGAAAATGGATTTAGCAGGTTTGGCTTCTATACCTCTGGATTGAAAGTATGCTCGAATTGTTGTGCTCCAATAGGTTAATTTTAGGTTGTTTTCCGTCGCACTTAAAAGGCAATTCCTGTAGCTTTCTTAACTTCACGGGCAGACAACCAATACGTACTTACGCAACGGCAAATGTTACATAGCACCATTTTTCTTATGAAACAGTAATATATATATAAAATTTATATTCCCAAATGAAACTACGATATATACATTAATGGGTTGCTTCAAAAAAGTGGGGGGCAACTGCCCCCCTTTGCCCCCCCTAATCGCCGCCCATGCACGGAGAATAAAATGGTCGATTCTTTTCTTGCATGCGGTTTCGGTGTTTTGTAAGTCTGGCAACGCCGCGTTACGCCTCTCTATCCACTGTATGACGTGGAAATAAAAAGTGAAGAACTGCAAGCGTGCTCAAAACAACATCAGCATCATTATCATCATCAAAGTGCAAATGAAACCTTATTTTACATATTCACTTCAAGCACACAAACAAGAAAACCAAGAAATCTTAAGTTACATTATTGAGAACGATAGCTATGATGGATATAGCTATTGAATAGTGCAGTTATAGACTCTTATCCAGCCATCTTAATTTAGAAGAGAATTATGATTATTTTTCGTCTACAAAGAATCTGATTTGAAAATGATTTTGATTGACGTAACTGATTGTTTCAAAGGGGCAGCTGGCTCACGAAGGGGCGCAGATGTGATGATGCGTATTCACAAAAATATTAACAAATAGCCATTTGATTGACGTAGTAGGTATACATGCATATTTCATTTTAAAATGAGAAAAGTTACAGTGAGGGATTTCAACATAAATCTCTCTCTCTCTCTGTCACACACAAACACACATATATATATGCACATATACATGCATGCATATAGGATCATACCTACAGACAAACAGGAATACATACATGCACACATACACACATATACACATAGAGATAGAAACACATACATACAATATATATATATATATATATATATATATATATATATATATATATATATATATATATATATATATATATATATATATATATCAGGGTTGCTATGTTTAAAACATGTTTAAAACGAGGGCTTTTTTTATTTTGTTTTAAACGTGTTTTTTTTTTCGATGGTGGTTGGACATGTTTAAAACAACTCATCCTCCGCAGGATTTCTGCATGGAGTAAATTGCAAGCAGAGTTATATTCTTATTATAACAGCAATTACTGAACGAAATTCTGCACATCAATGTGCGTAGAACTAAACCATCAGAAATTCAAGTGAAGTATTTGAACATTTCTTAATTTCCAAGAGTAACGGAGGTTAAACACATTATACACTATTCTAAGATCCAAATTCACAAATACAAAACTTGGGTATTTTTTGACCACTATCATTTTCATAATAATGAACAGTTCTCACATCATAAGCTAGAAGAAATGCTCTGACAAATACAATACAACTCAAAGAAAAGAGCAGTGACTAGCCTACAAGGAGCAAATGACATATTTTAACTAAACAGTTTTCAAAATACATTCTATCTGCAACATGGGTTGGGTGTGACTAATGATTAGTGTCTACGGCATAACAACACAACTAACTCTAGACGCCCGCCAGGGATTTTAACGAAATGGTAGACTCTCACATTCGGGGCTCTGGTGACCCCCCTAATTATCACATAGTCATGAGTTATATACCTTTGGAAAGCTTACAGACCACAAATTCCAACGAGGTAACATTCGTGAAATTTCCGCCGTATTCGTAGAAAAAGAACAGACATAAAAATCATAAAAAATATGAAAATATTGAATTTGCGGGGCCCTGGCTACCCTTGCAGTCATCCTACGCTGAAAAAACGATGCTAATGTGTAGGCCACATACTTGTGACAATAATATAAGAAATGGTAGCCATTGCTGCCATTGCGTAACGAATTCGTTTTATGTAGGAAATATTTTTCAAAAAGTATGCGCAGAAAAACATTCATTGAATTAAACATTCTCTCCCCTTCCCCACTATAGTACCACGTCTATATGCAAATCATTTTTGCTGCACACATCATGTATACGAACAAGAATTATGTATGCTTCCAGGCCACTTCAGTGAAATATATGTTGTGTTATATAGGACTGTTCCGAAAATAAATGTAAATGAACCAAATTTCACCCCCTCTTCCTCTATAAACAACAAGTACACATACAGGCTACTATCATGTAGGGGACTACTTCATTGCTACACATATCAATTTTTATATGTACCACAAAGGGGGGAGGAATACCCGCCAAAACCAGTTGGAAAAAAATGATGAAAAATTAAAAAAAAAAACGAACTTCATCCTCCCTCTCTCGGCCGTACATACGTATCCCCTATATACATAAAATGAAACTGACGGAAAGCTTCATACCTCAAAAATACTTTGGTACCAAATGATCTTTCTAGCTTAATTAAGGACTGAGCTATTGATGTTTGTTGTAAAAATAAATGTAATTTACGTCAAAAAACTGAAACTCCTAGAATTGGCTAACTTTGCCCCCTCCCTGCTACCCCATATAAGCAAGAAGTACAAATACACGATATTACCATGTAGTGGCCTACTTCATTGCTTCACGTAACAATTTTTGTGAATCTATCCCCTAAGAGGGGGAATGGCCCCCAAAAAACTATTGAAAAAAAAAACAAAAAAAACACGATATTTACACGGGCGCCCATGTTGTGGTTTCCAAGGGGGGAAAGTATAAGCGACATTTCAAATATAGTTTCAAATTTTGAAGTAAATATTCTAAAAAAGTTTTCGATATTCCGAAGTACAATTTCTTCAAGGGGGAAAGCGCCCCACCTTACCCCCTTAATGGGCGCCCTTGGATATTTATCCTCCTACATACATAAAATGTACACCAGCAAAGCTGCATCTTTCAGGAATAAATTGGTACCAAAACCATCTTCCAGCCTTAATTTGAGGTTTAAGACTGAGCCATTGAGGTTTAAAGCCCTGACACAGCAGTTGCGTCAATGGGCGTTTAAAGATTAAGAATGCAGACGACCAGTAGAACGTAACACAAAGAAACTAAACTATATATTCCATGAACGGAGATCGAGAAAATCCCGATTCCTTTCTCCGGAATTGAACATTTGGACGGATCGAGATTAGGGAAGTTCCCGAAATTTGATCTAGCGGTTGAATATAGATGGCAAGCAATACATAAGAGTGTAAAAATTAAATATATATGCCTAGTTAGATTATTGTTTTAAACAAAATAAACATTTTAAACATGTTTTTTTTTTTTTTTGTTTAAAACAAAGTAGTTTGTTTTAAACGTTAAAAACTTTTTAAACAAAAGAAACGTTTTAAACATAAAAAACGTTCTTTTTGTTTTTTTTAAAAACAACGTGTTTTTTCAACCCTGATATATATATATATATATATATATATATATATATATATATATATATATATATATATATATACAGACTGTTCCATAATTCTTGTTATTTTCTACAGCGCTGGGAGAAGATAAAGTTTCTATACTATTAATGTAAAATTTGGCACTCTTATTGAGAAATATCTGAATTTTTCGAATTTTTAAAGAAAATAAGAAAAAATTGCTGTTTAACCCCCCTTTTAGTGGTGTAAACACGAAAGTTCATTTTCCTTATGGGAGATTCAATGTTAAATTTTAGAAGCAGTTTTCTCCAATAATTATTCGTGAAGATTTTGGAGCAAATGAGTTGTATTTGTTACAAAATGCAAAAACACTCATTCACAAAGCTAGTAAAGCCGTCTCAAACATTATTTTGCGAAGGTCTCCCTTTTGGGGGGCAAGGGGCGTAAAAAGGTGGTGGGTGATATGTTACCAAAATCCCAAAAATTATTTTCGGAATGCCAATAAGCGTGAGATTAATCACAAATGTCACAGAATTAATGCTCCAATGTCCTTACATGTAAGAGTAACTGATAATGGGGCTACAGCCCCCTTTCAAAAATAAAAAAAAATCACCATAAATATCCTTATTAGGGACATACGAGAAGGTATTTTTGTTAATTAATGTGAAATTTGGCGTCATTGTATCAAAAGAGTATGCGTTTTTCAAGTCTAGAATGTTATTTTGATAACGCACCGCCTTAGGGGGCACAGGGGGTGAAGCACTCAATGATGGATCTTTATAAAAATTCAAAATTTTGTTCCGGAAATACCAGTTAGCGTCAGATTTTTCACCACTGTCACAGAATTAATATTCTAATGCTCCTTGCATGTGCCAGTGACTTATATGGGGCTATAGCCCCCTTTCAAAAATAAAAAAAATCACCACAAATATCCTTAGTAGTGACATACGAGAAGAAGGTATTTTTTTTAATTAATGTAAAATTAGGCGTCATTGTATCAAAAGAGTATGCGTTTTTCATTGCTGGAATGTTATTTTGATAACGCACCGCCATAGGGGGCACAGGGGGTGAAGCACTCAATGATGGATCTTTATAAAAATTCAAAATTTTGTTCTGGAAATACCAGTGAGCGTCAGAGTTTTCACCACTGTCACAGAATTAATATTCTAATGCTCCTTGCATGTGCCAATGACTTATATGGGGCTATAGCCCTCTTTCAAAAATCACCATAAATATCCTTATTAGGGACATACGAGAAGGTATTTTTGTTAATTCATGTGAAATTTGGCGTCATTGTATCAAAAGAGTATGCGTTTTTCAAGTCTGGAATGTTATTTTGATAACGCACCGCCTTAGTGGGGCACAGGGGCGAAACATAAAATGATGGATGTTTATAAAAATTCCAAATTTTATTCTGGAAGTGTGGATGAGTATTAGATTAATCACAAATGACACAGAATTAATATTCCGATGCTCCTTGCATGTGCCAGTGATTGATGTGGTGCTACAGCCACCTTCCACAAATCACCAAAAATCACGATAAATATCCTTAACAGGGACATACCAGAAGAAGCTTTTTTTCTATTGGTCGATTAATGTAAAATTTGGCATTATTGTAATAAAAAGTTATGTATTTTCCAAATCTGAAATGTTATTTTGGTAACAGGGGACAAAGGGCGCGGTTGGTAATTTTTGGCTTTGGAGGGCACAGGGGCCGAAGTATAAAAATTCCAAATTTTATTTTGGTAGTGCCAATGAGCATGAAATTAATTGTAAGGCGCACAGAATTAATGCTCATATGCTATTTCCATGTACAATCCGCAGCAAAGAACCATGATGAACATGAGCATGTAAGTTTATTGTGAAACTACGACTAACAGCACAGGGAATCAACATAACGTCTAAGTGGCATGAATCACGCCAGGAGAAACCTCGGCGTCCTCCCCTGCACACTTATTTTGGAGCAAAAGACTTCGTCGTTTCACAATAAACATATATGCTCATGTTGCAGGTTTTTTTGCTGCGGACTGTACCAGTGACTGATATTAGGCTACAATTCCCTTTCATAAAACAATAGAAATTCATTATGAATGTCCTTATACGCAAGGACCTACTGGCAAAAGGTAAATATTTTTCATTATTAAAGTGAAATTTGGCATTATTGTCGAAAAATGTTTGTTTAGAAAAAGAGCTAAAGCGACAATATGATTATGGTCATGTGTCGATCTCTTTTAGTGGCGTCAACTCAAAATTTGATTGGTCTAACTGGAGTTTCAATGTAAAATGCGGAAAGGAGTTTGCTCTATATTTATACGAATTTTGCTGTAAATTAGCAGTTTTAGGTAGAAAATACGATACCATTCCTCTTCCTCCTCCCCTTTCATCTATGATGGCACATGCGTTTCTAGTTTTATTACGCCAAACCTCCAAATTGAGGAAGATAAACAGTAAGAAAAATTCAAACTTTTCGTTATTTCCCGTGAGCGTCAAAATATTTGGAAATATACCAAAATTAATGCTTAGAAGCTACCTCCATGTGCCAGCGACCACTTTAGTGATTCAATTCCCCCTTCCCGGTCCCAAAATCATTTAAAGAACCACACCACTTTGTTTTATTATCTTCCATGCTTCTCTCTGGCCTATTCAGAATGCATGCTAAGAGATGCGTGTTTAAGAAGCACTAGAACACGTCCGAATAATTTGTTGGCGTACCACTGTAAGCTGATTTTAAGCAATGTCAACAAACACTTGTTAATAAAACACCCTCTAATTCCTGACTCAACTTCTTGTTCATGTGTGCTGACAACAGTTTCAGACCTCTTATCGCAATACAGCAACGATTTACGAGTTAACGTGTTGTGGGTTAGATTGACTTCTTCGGAAATGGACATTACATAGTAGGTGAATCTCGGGGATAGACTGGCTTAATCATTTGATAATTACTTGTCGTTTCCAGTATACTTTAAGAGTGCATTCATACTATAGTGTCCTTCGATCATGCAGTCTTTAACTCAGGATTAGCGTGCTAATGTAATTGAATGGTACATTTTATCAGAAAAATCTGCAAGAGTAACAAGATCCCGTATAGTTAAAGAACTCGGATTAAAAGTACGCGATATGTAAATTCACCGTTTGTACAAACAGTTTCGCAGCAATTGTTTTCACACTGCCCATCTTGCATCTAGAAAAAGTGCAGGAGGATCTCCAAGTGTATCTACGGAAGAAACAAAAAGACAGGTGTTGTTATCTGTTACTAGTTCACCGCGGAAATCCCTTGCTCGTCGAAGCTTAGGCTTAAATATTAAGAAAACTACGCTACAAAGAATTTTCAGAAACTTGAAGGTAAAACCATACAAGGTCCGAATGGTTTCTGAATTGTGTGCAAGTGATTATGGTGATCGTGTTTATTTCTGTAACTGGTTTATCGAGAAGTTAAATGAAAACCCTATGTTCTTATTTCAAGTGATGTTTTCCGATGAAGCAAAATTCTTCTTAAATGGTTCTGTGTCCTCATCACATGCAAGATATTGGTCATCGATACAGCCGAACGTGAGATCAGAAGTGTCAATGGACAAACGAGGAATAATGGTTTGGTGTGGTATAACTGCGACTGAAGTGATAGGACCTTTCTTTTTTGATGAAAATGTAACAACGTTATCATACCAAAAGCTACTAAGAGAAAAAGTATTTGCTGAATTTGATCGTTTAAATTTAGGTCAAAGTGATAAATTATGGTTTATGCAAGATGGAGCGCCAGCGCGTCGCTCAAATACGACTATAAATCTTTTGAAAGAGAAATTTGGTGAACGGATTATTTCTATGGGGTCAAGTGTCGAATGGCCACCAAGAAGTCCGGATCTTACACCATGCGATTTTTTCTTGTGGGGATTCCTAAAACAAATTGTCTACCAAAAATCATGTAACAGTGTAGAGGACCTGAAACAGAGGATTGTCCACAGTATAGAGATGATCACTCCAGATATGTTGGAGAAGGTGTTCACAGTTTCTTTAGTAAATCGCATTAATTTATGTCTTGCTCGTTCAGGAGGGCATGCCGAATAAAAGTAAGTTGATTTTATGGGTTTTACACTTAGGTTAAGGATCTTTTTAAACAATCAGTGATAGTAGAGCCAAAAAGAGTTGTTTTCAACAAAGAATAATTTCCAGCAACTGATTCTTATTCCTCGGGAAATATTTGTTTCTGTTACAACCTTGTGTTCGTGTGTATTACGTCTGCAGTACATACGAGTAAGTTGTTATATGGAAAGTTGGATAATACGGTTATTGTGTAAGAAGTAATGAAAATACATGCTTTTTCTTTTTATGAATAAAGCAAACAATATTGAAACTTAAAGCTCACTTTTAATTTTTAAGATCTTAATTTTCATTAAGATTTTTTTTTTTTTTTTTTTTTTTTTTGTTCCTGCTACGTTTCCAATGTCATTTTGTGTTCTATTTCGAGATGGTTCTGCTTAAGTGTGTAGAAAATACGTAGGTGATTTGTGTGTGAGATTTTCTGCTATAAAAAGAGCCCTAATTGATTTTTAAAAATATAAAATTCTTTGATTATATTCCAGTGACACCATAACAACAAAGCTATATGCACAATCAGTTACACTGACAGAAGTTTTTCATTTACAGTAATTTCCAGGTTTATTGTATATTTTTTTTGTTTTGCAATAATGACAACTTACATATTAATTATGACATATTTATTGTGAATTTTTGTGATTTTTGGAAGGGGCCTGTAGCCCATATAAGTCACTGGGATATGCAAAGAGCATCGGAATATTAATTCTGTGACATTTGTGACTAATCTCACGCTCATTAGCATTTTCAAAATAAAATTTGGAATTTTCATAAAGATCCACAATCTTATGCTTCGCCTCCTTTGCCGCTAAAGGTGGTGCGTTATCAAAATTATACCAAATTTTAAAAAACGCCAGCGCCAAATTTCACATTATTTGATCTAAAAAAATAGCTTCTTCCGATGTGTCCCTGTTAAGGATATTTATCATGATTTATGGAAGGGGGCTGTACCCCCACATCAATCACTGGCACATGCAAGGAGCATCGGAATCTTAATTCTGTGTCATTTGTGATTAATCTGATACTCATTCACACTTCCAGAATAAAATTTGGATTTTTTTAAAATAAAGATTCAAATGCTTATGCTGCGCGCCCTGTGCCCTCCTAATCCGGTGTCACCAAAACAACATTCTATATTTCAAAAACGCGTACCTTTTTACTAAGATAAATTATTTCACATTAATTTGACAAGAAAAAATGATTTCTCGGATGTCCCTGTGTGAAAGGCACACCTTTCACAAGTGCAATTTGAGAATAATATGCAATTTTATTATTTTTCAATATGCAAATATCTTACCTATTTGCATATTGAGATTTTGATTTTGCATTTGACGTATTGATATTTCTTTTATTTCATATAGAATTAAATAGATGAATTTCCAAATGCTCTGGGAATTGCCGTACTTGTAAATATATTACCCTTACGCGCCCTCATTCATTTCAAGTAAATGTAAAATTTCATCTCATAAAGTAATTACTTTGGCAACTAGAAGGACTGTTCTGCTTCTCACCTGAGAGTGGACGATGCCGCCCAACCGAAAAAAAATTCAATCGAATAATCACTTTCAAGTGGTAACAGGTGCATTTAGATGTGCTATGTTAGTCTATATAAGTATTTTCACATGTTTTCTATAATATTTTTATTTTTTAAATCATATATCTAAATATAATCGAAAAATTCAGTGCCTAGTTCAAATTTTAAAAAAAATAACCGGACGTCTATAAACAATGAAAAAAATGTTCTTCAGATAGACAGAAGTGAGTATATTGAGTATATATATCAATTAGTATAGAGCTTTTGTATGTGAAGTGACTCACTTAAAAGTGACATTCAAATAATGCAAGTTAGTAAAGCCTAAAGTTTTCCACAAGATTCTTTTTAAGAAAGCATGAAAGAAACCAACGGACAGACAGCGTCCCTTTCCGAAATTGGATATCTGGAATGGAGTCGCGAGGGAGAGAGAGAGCGACATTTTTGAAAGAAACGACTGGAGGGAGAAACGAGGGTCAGTTGGTGTGTTTTTGTTTCAAGTGTGAAGAGGGAGTTTTCCTCACAGACAAAACTGACCAGAAAACTATAGTGAAAGTTAACGGGCAATGCAACTTCAGAAAACTGGTGGTAATGCCTGTGTTCTCGGTAGCAAAGTTTGTGCTTTTATTTAAAAAAAAAACTGTTAATATTTCAAGACATAAAAATGAGTAATTAGTCAACGAACAGTGTTACTAGTCGCAGAGCATCAGTTAGTATTTCTGCAGAAACTGGACTCATCGAAGACTTATAAATTATTTCTAAATAAAATAAAAAGTCTAATATGTGTGATAAAATCGAAAATAAGTGTGTTTAGCTGGACAAATATTCTACTCCATAAACTCACAGGTTAAAGGAACTTCCATTTATATTTCTTTAAGACACTGCAAGAAAGATGATTTCCAACATTTCAATTTATAGTGCGCACGAACAGTGAAAAAAAAAATACTTTTTGGTTTTGTTGTGTGATCACAAGTGAATAATCACCATTAGTTTCGAGATAGAAGACGTGTGTAGGGCATTTTTAAATCATATTGTTTTATAAACAAGAATAAATGTGATTTTGTATTCATTCCCCGGAAAGAGGATTAATATTATTATTATTATTATTATTTCTTTTTCTTGAATCCTTTTTCATCAGGCTGTGTGGTAAGTACAGATTTTAAACCTGTATTGTCTCTCTTTCAGGATGGGAGGTGAGATTTCCTTCCGGGAATCAAAGTAATTAATAATATAAAATTGTCTGTTGGTGGAAGACATCTAAATATATACAGTGGGCAGTATTAGGCCATGTATTTGGAAGGAGTCACTGACGGGGCAAGTGACCATAAAAAAGAACCCACTAGTTTGCAAGCTAGGGAATGTGAATATACATAACAATCTTAAATATTTATATGTTCTATCAACATCTTGTAGTTGTTAATATCACTTACATTTGTATATGTAATTTTTATTTCATTCATTATGTCAGAAGAAATTTTTTTGGTAAAAAATCGCATTCCCTAAACATAGTTCCTTTGGCACTTCCCTCAAATCATGTGTGGTTCTGTAAGCTTGCGTTACACACCTGCTAAAATATTTATGGCTAATTTTTTATGTGATTTTTTGGAAGGGGGCTGTAGCCCCATATCAATCACTGGCACATGCATAAAACATCAGAATGTTAATTCTGTGAAATTTATGATTAATCTGACCCTCACTGGCATTTCCGGAACAAAATTTGGAATTTTTATAAAGGTCTATCATCTGATGCTTCGCCCCCTGTGCCCCCCAAAGGCAGTGGTTACGAAAATAACATTTCAGATGTAAAAAAACTCATACCTTTGTGCTACAACGACGCCAAATTTCACATTAATTAACAAAAATACCTTCTTCTCGTATGTCCCTACTAAGGATATTTGTGGTGATTTTTTTTATTTTTGAAAGGGGGCTATAGCCCCATATAAGTCACTGGCACATGCAAGGAGCATTAGAATATTAATTCTGTGACAGTGGTGAAAAATCTGACGCTCACTGGCATTTCCGGAACAAAATTTTGAATTTTTTTAAAGATCCATCATTGAGTGCTTCACCCCCTGTGCCCCCTAAGGCAGTTGCGTTATCAAAATAACATTCTAAACTTGAAAAACGCATACTCTTTTGATACAATGACGCCAAATTTCACATTAATTAACAAAAATACCTTCTCGTATGTCCCTAATAAAGATATTTATGGTGATTTTTTTTTATTTTTGAAAGGGGGCTGTAGCCCCATTATCAGTCACTCTTACATGTAAGGACATTGGAGCATTAATTCTGTGACATTTGTGATTAATCTCAGCTTACTGGCATTCCGAAAATAAATTTTGGGATTTTGGTAACATATCACCCACCAACTTTTTACGCCCCTTGCTCCGCAGAAGGGGGATGATGGACTGTATCACACAAACGCTGGTTCGTTCTTTAATAATTCGGTTTAATAATATTGTTAATATTTTTTACAATTCCCGAGTTAAAATAAAATGCACATTGAACACTACGATGAGGCAGCTATAGTCTACGAGCTCACTCACACACACTGCTGCTATACACAGTTTCAACAAGCACCTACCCTTTCTTCTTCTTCTTTTACAGCTAACAAGTTACATTGAACAAACATTTTAAACAAAACTAAACAATTTAAATAAACAAGTAAGGACTAAACATAGCCCCCACCCTTGAACGATCTAGTTCAAGATACACACAAAAGATGAATTAGTAATATTTGAAATGACATATAAAAAGTAAAACAAAACGGTAAATGAAAAATGTCTTTTTCAATCAAATGGCAATGGGGATACTTTCACAACTGGTCTTTTGTAAACTCCATCTGAGGTCTTTACAGTCACTGCACGAACAATGTTATCGCTTCCAGGATGAATATTTACAATACGTCTCAACTTCCATTTTAAAGGAGGTAAGTTATCTTCCACAAGTAAAACTAAATCACCTTCCTTCACGTTGTTGTTTCTTTTCCACCACTTTGGACGCTGTTGTAACATAGAGATATATTCTACACTCCACCTCTTCCAGAAGTTCTGCTGAAGTCGTTGCACTAATTGCCATCTTGACAGTCGATTAAGTTTCTTTTCTGTATAATCTGGTTCAGGTATTGCCAACATTGGAGCTCCAATGAGAAAATGTCCTGGAGTTAGGCTACACATCATTCGGGTCTGAAGACAAAGGGGTGAGTGGCCGTGAATTCAGGCACGCTTCAATTTGACACAACACGGTTGACATTTCTTCAAAATTTAACACAGCATTGCCTACTATTCTTTTCAGATGATACTTCACGGATTTGATTCCGGCTTCCCACAATCCGCCAAAATGTGGTGCATGAGGTACATTAAAGTGCCACTGTATGCCTTCTTTACTAAGATAATCTGTGACACTAATATTAGGTTGATCAGATTTTAGCAACTTAACAAAATCTTTTAGCTCTTTGTTAGCTTTGACGAATGTTGTGGAACAGTCACTAAATATATCTGTTGGTTTTCCCCTACGAGCAACAAATCTTCTTAGAGCAGCTAAGAACGCTTCAGTTGTACAGTCACTCACAATTTCTAAATGGATTGCGTGAGTAGTAAAACATACAAATAATGCTACATATGCCTTGTAAGTTGTTCGCCCTCTGCCTTTAATTGCTTTGAGATGAATTGGCCCACAATAATCTATTCCTGAACGACTAAACGGCCGACTAGGATTTACTCTTGAAGCAGGTAAATCTCCCATAAGCTGTTCTACCGTTAACTTTTTATGGCGATGACATGTCACACATTTCCGAAGTAATTTGCGAACAAAATCTCTTCCATTTATAATCCAAAATGTCTGTTGTAAAGAAGATAATACCAGTCTTGGTCCACCATGCAAACACAATTTGTGTTCATTCCACACAATTAATTCTGTTAAATGGCTATCCCTTGGAAGTAAAATGGGATGCTTTCGATCTTCTGAAACATTGGCATTTTTAAGTCGACCTCCCACACGTAAAATACCTTTATCATCCACAAATGGGTTCAAGCAAAGCAATCGATTTTTGGAAGGTAATGATTTTCCGTTTTTCAGGTACTCAATTTCTGATGCAAATGACCTTTGTTGAACAATCTTTATCAGACACATCAAGGCATTAGAAAGTTCTGTCACTGTAAGTGGACCTGTATGCTTGTTTCCTTGCGGCACACGACAATTATTAATAAAGCGCTTACAATATGCAATAGTTCGCTCAAGTTTCACCAACGATGAACAATTGTCAATAATGGAGGTATCAACATGAACATGCATACAAACTATGTGTTTTCTTTCCTCTTGGTTGACTAACTTTGAATCCACTGTATATTCATTACACTCTGGGAGAATGGGGTGTTTGAGCCACTCTGAACCTGAGAACCATAAGTGATGTGCAAGTAAAGCAGAAGGTAATAAACCTCGAAAACCAGTCTGCTGGATTATTCTTTGAATCCACTTTGAGCCACTTCACTGATGGCAAGAGAGTTTGAATCTTTGCTACACGATTCGCGACAAATACTTTCCATCTGCTTGAATCCGAATTCAGCCACGATAACACAACAGTAGAGTCAGAATAGGCAATTACATCATGCACTTCCAAACGTAATGAATTTAATATGAGATTCATCATTTTAGCTAATAGCAAGGCACCACAGAGCTCTAATCGGGGCAAAGACACTTGTTTGATTGGAGCAACCTTCGTTTTTCCCATAACAATGTTCACACTCACTTGGCCGTCTTGAGATACAGACCTCATATACACCACTCCACAATAGGCCTTTTCGGAAGAATCACAGAATCCTATTAACTCTCTTCTCGTAGCTTGAGTGATACTGATACACCTGTTGATTTTGATGTTTTTCAATAAAGAAAGCTCTGAATAGTAATTCCTCCATTTTCTCAAAATCCATTCAGGAACTGGACTGTCCCATTCTAAATTTAGTTTCCAAATTTCTTGCAATAATATTTTCGCAATAATAGTAGTTGGAGAAATCAAACCTAATGGATCGAACACTTTTGCACTTTCTGATAAAATATTACGTTTAGTTACAACTGACTTAACTGACACAAGATTGACATTGTACGAAAATACATCATTTGATGGATACCACAGAATTCCTAACGTTTTCACTGAATTACTACTATCAAAGTCTAAGCTACTCGTCGTTTGTTTCAAATGAGAGGGTATGGAGTCCAAAACGTTGGGACTGTTGGATGCCCATTTTCTCAGTTCAAAACCTCCTTTCTGCAATAATGCACTGAGTTGTTCTTGTAACTGAATTGCTTCACTAACTGAGTTGGCACCACTGATCAAGTCATCAACAAAAAAATCTTGCATCACTACAGCCGCTGCGATAGGAAATGATTCTTCTTCATATTTCGCTAATTGCTGCAAACTTTTCACTGCTAAATACGGTGCTGAAGCTGTACCATAAGTTACCGTCACAAGCCTGTAATCTTTGATCGGAAGATTAGGTTTTTCACGCCACACAATTCGCTGGAAGTCTCTATGTTCGGGTTGGATTCTCACCTGTCTATACATTTTCTCAATATCAGCCGTCAATGCCACATTATGTTGTCTAAAACGCACAAGTAATGGAATTAAGTCACACTGTAACCTAGGTCCGACAAGTAACTTATCATTCAATGACACATTAGATGAAGTTTTACAACTACCATCAAAAACTACTCTCAGTTTTGTTGTAGAACTGGAATCTTTCAACACTGCGTGATGAGGTAAATAACACACTTCATTGGTTGGTTTCAGTATTTCACTCTCTGGAATAATCTCCATATGCCCAAGTACCTCATATTCATGCATAAAATCTACATATAATTGACGCATTTTAGGCCTCTTCTTCAACCGACTTTCTACTTGCTTAAGGCGTTTAATTGCCACTTCACGTGACTCACCAAGTCTTGCACTGTTGTCGCGAAACGGTAACTGCACATGAAACCTACCTGTCTCATCTCTTTGATGGGTCTTCTCGAAATAAATTTCACACTGTTTTTCTTCTGACGACATTATATTTTGTGTAGGAATATCTTCCAATTCCCAAAACTGTTGCAAAATTCTTTCACTGTTGCACTGGATATGATATGTTGACGCTGTGAATTCTTTACGTCGCACTTCATCGTCGCCAATAGAACCAAACAACACCCATCCTAATTTGGTATTCACTGCTACGGGAGAACCATTAACACCACTACACACACCCACCAATAGCAACTGAGGGTAAATATCTGCACCCAATAACAGATCAATTCTGTCAGGAACATTAAAATTCGGATCTGCTAATGTTAACGTGTTAACATGCGACCACTTCTTGCTTTTATGAATATACCGTTTTGGTAACATACCTGTTACCTTTGGCAATACTAACGCTTCTACAGAAAATTCTGATTTAACATCATAACTTGATGTAAACACAATATTAACAACACCTTTTGCCCGAGCAACATTACTGGAACTCAGTCCCGAAACATGTACATACACAGGCTGTTTTTGTAAACCGAGTCGTTGTATGCAGTTTTCTGACACGAAGCTTTTTTCACTGGCTGAATCTAACAAGGCTCTAACAGGTTGTAAATTACCATATGAATCCTTCACCATCACTACTGCAGTTTGTAATAACACAGCAGATTGCACATGAGTTTCACTTGAAAAATGAGTCCCCACTGAAACACCTGAGTTCTGTTTATTTGGAAAATGAAGTAAAGTATGATGACGTTTGCCACACTCACGACACGATGCTGATTTGCAACTGGACAGTTTATGATTAGATTGTAAACAATTGAAGCATAATGCTTTGTTTTTCACTAAAGAATGACGTTCGTCAACTGACAGCGAAAGAAAGTCATCACATTTATGCAAAGGATGATTTTTGCTTTTGCACTGGCAACACGAAAATTGAGCTGAAGTATGATGCGCTATTGTTGATTTTTCATTACTCTTGTTTGGCTCACTGGGTGGGGTTGATTTTGCATTTGAAGTGCTACTTGCTAATGCACGACACCTATGATCTATGAATTTCACCAATTGGTCGAATGTTGGTAGTTCACTGTCTGACAATGAAAGTTCCCACTGTCTTTTTGTTTCACTGTCTAGCTTCTCTGTTATATGAAATATAAGCAAAGGATCCCATTCGTTTCCTTTTATGTCCAACACTGATAACGATCGCACACACTCAACACTTGTATCCAACAACCGACGTAACGCGCCAGCTGATTCTTGCTGCACTTGACCTTGACTTACAAACCGCCGCAAGATAGACGTGACTAATTCTCGTTTATTTTGATACCTTAAATTTAACAGGTCCCAAGCTTCTTTATAGTTATCGTCAGTTATTTGTATAGATTGAATAAGTGTTGCTGCTTCACCTTGCAGACTAGTTTTTAAGTACTGAAGTTTTTGTGCACCCGTTAATTTTTCATTATTATGCACTGCTGCGATAAACAAATCACGAAACGAAAGCCAATCATTTAAGTTCCCGCTAAAGCATGGCAACTGCAATTTTGGAAGTCGAATTTCTGTTGTGTTTTTTTGACTATTCACTTCACTAGAAGAAGCGTGAGATAATTTACCCTGCACTTCCACTAATTTCACGTTAAGCTTTGTAAGTCTATCTTCAATAGCAGCAAGCTCTTCTTCTTGCACCAAATAAATTTCTTCTTCGGCACACAAGTTACTGGCTAGCAATAAAAGCTCATTTGTTTCACGTGACAGTTCACTCACTTTGTTTCTGTAGACCTGAACTACACTAATATCTTCCTGTTCTGTGATATTGTTTATGCAGTTTTCAGCACGAGTGACCTTTCCTTTTAAAACACGCTTTCGGGAATTGTAAGCTTCCATTGTCGCCCACACAGTTTTTTCTTTCTTGTTAACACACAAGTCTTAGCACGTAGGTCACATAAAACACATAAACACGTATTAACATCTGGGTAGGAGGACCAAATCTTTATGATGGACTGTATCACACAAACGCTGGTTCGTTCTTTAATAATTCGGTTTAATAATATTGTTAATATTTTTTACAATTCCCGAGTTAAAATAAAATGCACATTGAACACTACGATGAGGCAGCTATAGTCTACGAGCTCACTCACACACACTGCTGCTATACACAGTTTCAACAAGCACCTACCCTTTCTTCTTCTTCTTCTACAGCTAACAAGTTACATTGAACAAACATTTTAAACAAAACTAAACAATTTAAATAAACAAGTAAGGACTAAACAGGGGACCTTCGCAAAATAATGTTTGAGACGGCTTTACTAGCTTTGTGAATGAGTGTTTTTGCATTTTGTAACAAATACAACTCATTTGCTCCAAAATCTTCACGAATAATTATTGGAGAAAACTGCTTCTAAAATTTAACATTGAATCTCCCATAAGGAAAATGAACTTTCGTGTTTACACCCCTAAAAGGGGGGTTAAACAGCAATTTTCTCTTATTTTCTTTAGAAATTCAAAATATTCAGATATTTTTCAATAAGAGTGCCAAATTTTACATTTATAGTGTATAAACTTTATCTTCTCCCAGCGCTGTAGAAAATAACATGAATTATGGAACAGTCTGTATATATATATATATATATATATAGGTAGGACAAAGAAATCTAAAACGTTTGCAAAAGTGTGAAAATCATACCTAGTATGGTATGGGGCCTTCTTTTGCGTCCAAAATATCTTGGATCCGAAGTAAAATGGACGTATACAGCTCCTGAATCGTGGTGTGTGGAATTTTGTACCATTGTTCTTCCAAAACATGGTCCAGTTTCTTAAGGGATGCTGGTGGAAGGTAATGAAACCGAAAACGCCTTTCTAACTCAGACCACAATGGCTCAATGAGTTCAGATCTGGTGATTGTGGGACCCAGAGGAGATGTGATAGCACCTGGTCATGCTCCTCAAACCATGATTTCACCGTTTTTGCAGCGTGACAAGGTTCCAAATCATCTTCATATATGCCAAAACCATCAGGTAACAATATTTGGGCCATGGGTAGAACCTGGTCCCCCAAAATGACCTCGTACGCCTTAGCATTCATCATTGCATGCTAGGTTATGATTAGACCTGCAGAAAACCACGATATCACTGCCCATACTGTAACAGGACCACCTCATGCTTTACAGTTGGGAGCAGACAGTCTGTATCATAGGCCTGCAACGGTGTTCTCCATACGTAAACACGACCGGTTGTTGGAGGCAAGGTGAAGGTCGATTCATCGGACCAAATTACGCGTTACTACTGCTCATGAGTCCACGCCTTGTGGTCCTTCCACCACTAGATACGCCTCCTTGCATTTCCTGCAGTAACCAGGGGTTTGGCTATAGCGGCCACTGTTTTCGATGAAACCGGGTTCTGTAGGCGGAATTGAGTTCAGACATAATTTTCATTGGAGTGGTCTTCTTTGTAGCTGCTACAATCCGTTTTAATGCTCTCCGGTCCCTATATATATATATATACAGGGTGTGATTGAAAAGTACCGGAACTTTTCCCGCCGCGCGGCTCTCTGGCGTTCGAAAAATGTGGGGGGTGAGGGAAAATGTGCGCGGGACCTTCCTCTTTCAAGCGGAACTTGGCCTAGTGCGCTGCGAGCAGCGGTTGAGAAAGCATCGCTGTCCGCGCGAACGTCGTTTTGGTCGTTGGTCACGTTTTTTGAAAATGGAGTCAAAGATGCTTTCTTGCAAAGATGGAGTCAACCGCTGCTCGCAGCGCACTAGGCCAAGTTCCGCTTGAAAGAGGAAGGTCCCGCGCACATTTTCCCCTACCCCTCACATTTTTCGAATGCCAGGGAGCCGCGCGGCGGGAAAAGTTCCGGTGCTTTTCAATCACACCATGTATATATATATATAAAATGCATGCATGCATAGAACCTCGAAAGACACAAAATAGTGTTTCGTGAAAAATGCGCCCTTCTAAGTTTATGAGCTGCCGGAAACGACGGGAAATAAACGTTGTAGCTACATAGCCCTAGAATTATGGGGACCTGTGTAGTCAGTTCAAGAAATCAGTTAAGAACTAGTATACGCTTATGGCTCGAAGATACGTTTCCGATGCGTTACCCTCGCAGCGAACGCGACCTACGTGGCTAATCGGTAATTTTACTTTCGCCAGAGTTACAAATCATATTGTGAGCCTGTCAGGGTTTCCACGTCTTCTTTTTTATATTTCCCGCACCGGAAGAGTAACATCAGGATGGCCTGCTTCACTTGGTTTCTTGCGAGAAGACATGAAGGTATTGCTAAAATCCCCTTGCCTGGCAACATGTCTTTACTTTTTTCCTTCCTTTAGACATCTTTTACTGATTTCGAAACAGCAGGCGTTTTATTGTTCCGAAACGTACTAAATAGATCGAGCCGAAGTATTCTGCGCGCTTGTATTCCTTTCGCGTTTGCAGCTCTTTGTGATCAGCCATCCACATTTAAATACATGGTCAGCGTATTCCAAACGTACACATGAGCCATTAAAACGCGTTGCGAACGCATTGGAGAGCAGTGCACTAAATATCGATATTTCAGTGTCCTCCGGCATCGGCGCAACGAATTCTATACGGGAGGTTGAAGTACGGAGAGACACTTTAAATAACAAATTAAGCATTCATTACAGTGTTCAAGTAGATGACATTTAAATATAATTTCATTTCTCTATTAGTAATCCGAAATGATTAATAGCTCTTTTCTTTTTCATGTGTAGTAGTTTCAAGAGGTACGCAATCAGATATACCATATTTTTCATCTTCAAAGAAAAGTTTCTTATAATAAAACTGAAATCGAGTTTAATTATTAAAATATGATTTGGTAACGATTTTAAGGACGTATTAAATAATTTTATTTCCTTTAATAATAAAAAATGAAAAATACATAAGATCATTCCGCTGGGAATAGTTGATAATCAAAATATTTGATCATAACTGGTTAACAAGAGCGAGAAATTATAATCTAGTGGTCGTTAGAAGGTACAAATGTATGAAATAAACATATCTTTGTTCAACTTGTAGATAATTGAACCCACGTCGCTCATACAACAACCGTTTCGCTACCAATGAATTATCAGAAAAATAAATTCTTGTGGCAGCGCTTCATGAGACTGTGTGAAAACTGTATATTTTAAAAAGCATATTTTGACCATTTACTACAGAAAGGAAAATATTTATAATGGCTTCAGAATAGTTGCTGTATCTAGTAAATCATCTTTAGATAGTAGTGTTTACTAAGAGATGAGAAGAACATTTTAAAATTGAACCTGAAACGAGAAACATGGCAGATTTCACCTCGCTTTCGAGACGAGAAATTTTATGAATCTCGTAGGCAACACTAGTTCACAAAAAGTTTTAGATTTCAAACACTGTTTTTGTGTTACATGTCTCACAGAATAAAAACTATAAATAGATAAAACGATTGTAAATAATTAAATTGCATAACAACATTTTTCTGTACAGTTCGAATACTGTACAAAGTTGAATTCAATAGAAAGTGATCAGAAAGGGACTAGAGCATTTATCAACGTTTAAAGATACATAAGTCATTACATTATATACTTCAATTATGAGGATGGTTCAAATATAGATCTAGTAATTTGATTAGCGTTCACCTCTGGTTCTTGGGGTCCCGGGTTCGGCCAAGTGAACTTTGTGGTGGACAAACACCGTGTGCGTGGGTTTTCTCGGGGTTCTCCCGTTTCCTCCCACTTTCTTCATTTCACTCATCTCTCATCAGCACCGTCTCCTTTAGCCTAACCGGCATAACCGTGGGACGTAAAACTCAAAAATTTCATTTCGTTTCAAAGATTTTTGATTAGTGTTGCCCACGAGACGAGACTTTTCTGTCTCGCTTCGATAACGAGAATAGAATTACATTTAAAAAAAATGACGAAATGAGAAATTTCTCGAATCTCGTGTGCAACACTAGAGTACTCAACTCTTAGATCTCAACCACTGTATTAGTTTTATATAATTTAATATCTCTTCTTCTTCTTCTTTCAAAAGGCCAAGCCTTGTTTTGCAGGTACAGCTTCCTATTTTCAGCAGTCCTGTTCATCTTGGTGTAGGAAGTACATCCCATCTCATTGATCATATTTTTAAGATAAGATGTTCTCTGTCGTCCTTCCATCTTCTTCCCTAATATCTTGCCTTCGGAAATGTTTTGGAAGAAAGCATCATGTCTAAGTAAATGACCAACGAGTTTTGCTTTCCGTACTTTTATTATTTTGACTAGTTGGCTTTTCTCTTTCACTTCTTGCAGCACCATCTTATTGTTCTTCTTTTCAGTCCAGCTAGTTCTGGTAATTCTTCTACAAAAACATATTTCCTCTGCCCCAAGACGAGCTTTCTCCTGTTTTGTTAACGTCCAGGTTTTGCATCCATATGTCAAAACACTCCACACAAAAATTTTTATAAATGTCTTCTTAGCGTGGATGTTAATGTGCTTATGCAGGAGAAGGTTCTTCTTGTTCTGAAAGGCGTTCCTTACCAGTGCTACTCTCCTCTTTATTTCACTAAGACATTTGTTGTTTTCTTGTACAGGGTGGCCCAAAAGTAGGTATGCAGACCAGCATCAATCAAGTATGACATTTTAATTTATTAATATAATGCATTTATATTTGCTTCGGTCTCTTCCAAGCTTCAGGTATGAGCGAAAAAGAAATAAAAACAAATAAAGAAGAAACTAAGTCAATACCTGTATGGATAACAATAAATAAATGATATGAAATACCATGAGCCGATCAGTACGGGACTGTATACCTACTTTTGGGCCACCGTATATAACAACTATAAATTGATAAAGTGATTGAAGGAACATACTGAAGAGCATTAATGAATGTTTAAAGATTCATAAGTCATTGCACAATATACTTAATAATAAATATGGTTTTAATGGTTTATATACCACACCTTTTGTGGACCTCTTTATTACGTGGAAGGACTCTGATAATTTTTAGATGAAACTAAGAAGGACAGCATAACATTTCAAAACAACAGGAGAAACCGAGACGAGACGAGAAAAGCTCGTCGAGAGTCGAGATATGGGCAATAGTTCTTCGTGACTCGAAACGAGAGAAGACCTCTACAAAAATTTTAGGAGAAGAGACGAGAAAACCAAATTTTTCTGCCTCGTTTCGTATTGTGTATAAGACAAAATTTATTGTGTTTTACTTGTACTATGTTAGAATTATCTGAATACAGTGTGCATTCTGAATTTGGTTTATTCTTGTAAATAGTATAAATAAAAGATAATGAAGGAACAACGTACCCTCGTCATACGCCAATACATGATTTAATGGTTTAGAATTAAAATATGATACAATACCATTTAACTATTAAACTGCTGAAAATATTTCAGTGTAGAGCGTTCACCTATCGTGCGTGGATCCCAGGTTCTATCTCAGCTCACGTCAAGTAGAATTTGTGATTGACAAACACCATATGCGTAGGGTTTTGCCGGAGTTCTCAGGTTTCCACTCACTCTTTTCATTCCATCATTTCATTCATTCTCATCAGCACCGTTTCCCTTAGTCTACACGGTCTAAACGTGGAAAGTGAAACTGAAAATTTTCGTTTTTCATTTTTTGTTTCAATTCTGTGACATTCATTTATTACATGATTTTCTTTAACTTACAAAGGTTCAACGGTGTCCTCAAATCTTCTAATCTTAATTTAACTCTTTTCCCGACGCTATACAATGATAATATTTTTCACAGTGACTTAAGTCGGTTGACAATACAATATTACGTTCTACTTTTATATATTTACTTTATTAATAAATTTGAGCTCCTTCGTGGCTAAGAGGTTTGCGTACGCGCTTATGGTGTGGGGAACCCGGGTTAGATTCTCGACGGGAGCTCATGTGGTTCGGATTCCACGTTAATCAGGTCCACGTCTCATATAGCCTCGCTGCTGAACGGGACGTTAAAATCAACTGATTTATTAATGAATTTATTAATATTAGTTTCTACTAACAAGTAAATATATACCCTAGTCCGTTATTCAACCAAAAATGGCCTGCAATTGGCATGTATAATATAACACCCAGGAGATTTTCCTTAACTACATGTCAGATTGTAGAAGTACGATCGACTTCAAGAACTGACTGATTTATTTTAGATTAGAGTTCAGCATCAAGGTTATATGAGACGTGGATATAAAGCTTAATGTGGGATTCGAACCACATGCGTTTCCGCTGAGTAAAGAACTGATTAAATGTGAAAACATCTTGTAACAGGAAGTAAAATAAAATTAAATTAATGCTTTTATAACAGACACTAAAAATGAAGAAATAGATCTAAGATTATGAAACTACTGGGTCCGATTGATTCTAATGGATTATAGTAAACCACTTAGAGCCAGAGCCCTGCAAACCCAGGCCCGAAGACGTCCCGGATGGATCTGTATTCTGTGCCTGCCTCGCTTGGCCCGGCCCGAATCTCGAGCCGAGCGGAAAACGGGCCGGGCACAAACGGGCCGGACCCTAAACTGGCCGGGCGTAACCGGCCTGAGAACAACCAAGTCTGATAAGTCAAGTCAATCCTTCAATATGCAATGGAAAATGAGAAATGTGTCGTCATAATATTGCAGTAGGCTTATAGGAATATCAGATCAAACTTTGCAGGCAGGGGATCGTTCCCAGACAATGGGTAGAAGGTTTAGTTGAATAGAAATACACTATTGTTTAAATGACATATGATGGCAGGTAATGGTTGGTGTATTATTGTATGTATAGGAGTTACATAAAAGAGAATAATAAAAGATGTCTAAGTTATAAAGATAAATGATTAGTAAAAGAAAAGAAAGAAACATTGGAAACTTATTGAACAATGGTAGATTGTTATAAAGAATAATAGAAGTATACAATACATTGTATGAAGAATTTTAAATAAAAGAAAAGAATAATAAAAGAGAAACCTTGCAGCTGTATGCTTTAAAGAATAATAATTTAGGTGCCGAACAATGGTAGATTGTTATAAAGAAATAATAGAACTATACAAGACATTGTATGAAGAATTTTAAATAAAAGAAGAGAATAATAAAAAGAGAAACCTCACAGGTGTGTGCTTTAAAATAATAAAAGAGAAACCTTGGAAAATCATTCAACAAGGGTAGATTGTTATAAAGAAAATAATAAAACTATAGAATACATTGCAGCTGTATGCTTAAAAAAGAATAATAATTTAGGTGCCGAACAATGGTAGACTGTTACAAAGAATAATAGAAGTATACAATTTGCTGTAGGAAGAATTTTTAAATAAAAGAAGAGATTAATAAAAGAGAAACCTTGCAGCTGTATGCATTAAAAATAATAATAAAAAAGAAACATTGGAAACTTGTTGAAGAATACTACATTGTTTTAAAGAAAAAGAAAAGAATAATAGCTTATGCTGATGTCGTGGGAAGTTGCATTGCACAATAGACGAAATGTTTATGAAAAGATTTTTAAGCAGGTGCTGGTTGCCGGAAACGCGGACGCGGCGCGGGAAGGCGCGGGGCGCGAACGGTAAAAGAAATGTGGGCGCGGACGGGAAATAAACTTGAAAATGAAGTAAAAGACAAGATGATTTATAATTTTAAAAGAAGACAATAGTATTTACCTTGAACGTATACATGAAAAGAATTTTGGGATTTTTTTGTTGGTGTAAAGAAAATTTTTTATGTTTTTGTATTGTGTTAATGACATGTTTAAATATTGTTTTGAAAAGGAATAGGTGACTTGTATGAACTTGATGTTGTTGGTGGACGCCATCTTGTTTGTTTGAACTGCTTAAATACCTGAGTTTTGGAAAATGTTGTAAGTAATTTAGCTATGGCTGCTATGCAGAAAGAAGTTTTTGTGTACGCCGATGAAGAGACTTTGCTTTCTCCACCATGTGTGGAGAAGAAGCCGAACACAGAAAATAGCGATTTTCCGGTAAACCCAAGACTGGATTCTCCAGATAGTGTAAAAACTATTTATTTATCATCATCTTCGGATGATGATACAGATATTGAAGAAGAAGAAGAATTTTTACCAGGATCACCATCGCTATTATCAACAACGGTACGATTTTGTAGATTACAATGTACGTGTGGAAATTTTAAAGTGGACTCAAAGTGCATTTTAAATGCTATTAAAGACTGGCAGACGAATAAAATTTTAATTTGTAATGGTTGTTTTCAAAGTGTGGAGAACCAAATGGCCGACGAATGTTTATTTATGACTGAAGAAGAATTGGTGGAAAGAGCCATATCAACTTTAATAGAAATAGAATTCGCTGAACTGTTTTATACATATGCCAATTCGCATATAATTGGTATATGTACACAGGATATGTTTTATGAATTGTATTATGATTTGATTGAAGAAAGGGACAAGACATTTTAAGTGAAGTGATTGCTATTTTTAGAATGAAAAATATAAATCCTGTGTGAACTGATCTGCAGATGTAAAGTGAACTTTGTGTTTGTGTTTGTGTAAATAGTATAAAGACATACAAAAAGTGAAACAACGATTTATACTTTAAACTTTTGACTATGTATGTATGCATATTATGCATTCCGAAAATAATTTTTGTGTATCATGTAGTGAAGAACATGTTAGTGAAGTTTGTGTTTTAAAAACTATAAGTGCATACTTACGTTTTAATAATATTTCTTGTGAACAATGTTTGATATTTATTTTCTTTTGCATTTACTTATATTATTTGGCGATTAGTATTGTTTTACATGTTTGCATTATTTTAATTTTTCGTAATATTATTTTACATTTTAAGAAAATATTTAAAGATAAATACGAATAATAATAAAATACCTAGCAAAGTATAACAATTTAAAACATATATATATATATATATATATATATATATATATATATATATATATATATATATATATATATATATTGCTTTAGAGTAAAGTAAAAGTTTAATATTTAAATAATTTATGTATGAACTAATAAAAAAAGAAGTTTTGAAAATACTAATTATTTATATTCTCGTACTAAATTAGTCGAACACTTTATGTGATCGTGATAAAAACTGCAAAGAAAATTCTGCATACGTATTGTATCGTTTGTTTTGGAAAAACTCAGTTAAAAAGTGTGACTCTACGAATATTTTTTTCGTGTTATTTCAAGTAGCACGTTATGTAGAAAATGTTTGGAGAATTTTTTTACCAAGTAAACTTTTTATTTTTTAACCTTACGTATTATTAACAGAATCGTTTTTTCGAAAACTGTTTATTTATTTATTTAACCTCGCGCAATAAATTACTAGAACACTTCGTGTGAACTAAGAAAAATGATTTGAAAATAATAAAATGTGCGAACTTAGAAAAACATATATTAGATATAGAATACAATTTTACTTTGTTTTGATGTTAGTATAGTTTTAAAAAATATACATACATACATACCTGTATAATGAAAAGTAAAACACATGTTGCAATTGGAAACTCTGGTAACCAATGGAAGATATGTTCACCAATGGTAGTAAATACTAAGTTTGTAACACGCATGCGCAATCGTTAAAAGTTTATACGCATGCGCAGATTTATTTATGTATGCACAGGAACATTACTTAAATAGTATAGTATTTGTGTAGATGTGTAGTAGGCGGGTATATCATTCCGAGTATATTTCGCCACGAGAGAAAGAACTTAAACTTGTTAATAGGAAAAAAGTTATTTTTCTAGATGATAATATTTGTGAAGTGAAATTATTATATCCTAATGAAGAACATTGTAATTCGTTTAGAAGATTTTTTCGAAATGATGATGAAATACAATTTGAAAAAGTATATCCTTATACACATATTGAAATTCATGAATTAGATATTGTGAACTGTAAGTGCAATCGATTTAAAGTAAGTGACTTGTGGATAAAATAACTTTTTGAAAATTATAAACTGAATGAACCAATACTTTGTTGTGCTTGTTCATTAAGAATACCCGATGAGCGTCTTCATTTATGTTTATTATCATATAATAATCGATTAAAACGTGCTGTGTGGGAATTTGTAATTAAGAAGAAAACTCGTGACATAGTGTTTGAACTGTACTTGAAGAAACATTGTTTAGACGATAATTACAGACAAAACAAAACGCTTTTAAATAGATTTAATTTATCATATGAATCACTTACATCTTTAGATTCTTATATTTTGGATTTAGTGGAACTGTTTTTTAAAAAAGATAAAAATGCCTACAGGAAACAGATCGCGTGTGTGTAATTGTAGTTCTTTTTTTGTGACTGAACAATGCGTTTTGGATTGTATTTCAAAATGGAAGCCAGAATATAAACTTTTATGTGATGGTTGTTTTGAAAACTCCCGTATTATAGAAGAACATGAATGTATTACTGTGGACTATGAAATATGCTATAGTGCATGGCGTGTTACGGTAGGAGGGGATACTTTTGATGAACTGTATGAAATCTTTTTATCATATCACGATATTGAAATAGATTATTGGAGTTTTATTTATGCATTATATAATATTTTATTAAACAAAAATTATGTTGATTTAATCACAGAGCTTTACTTAGAAAAAGTTTTTATTTACAATTTTTAATTTGTTTCATGTGTTAGTGAAATAAGTAAACGAACTGAAAGTTATACAATGTAAATACAATAAATTTTTTATTGTAAAATACATATTATAATTTGAAAACAGAAAACTTTAGTATGATAAATTTGTTTACATGTACCTGAATTTAAAATTAAAATAGAATATAACATTATATATTGATTTATATTATATACTTTCCAACAGTTTTATTTATAATATATGTAATCAGTTTTAAATTATGTGAAAAAATAAAAAAATATTTCGATAAAAGCATTTTTGTTATTTTTATTTGTTTTTAAAAAATTACATAGTTTGTAATTTGTATACAGGTAGAAATAACTTTTAATATTGCACGTAAACGTATTTAGTTGTAATTTTCAACAGATTGGAATTTAGTTTGTAATGTTCTACCTACATGTTTTCATTTTGTAATTTTGCTTAAAATGGAATTACATAATTATTTTAATATAATTTAATACAATAAGTAAACTGTAAAAATGAAATAACATTTGTAAAGCATAGAAAACATATAAGAAAGAATAAAATATTCATGTTTGAAATACAGACATAGAAAAAAAACTTTTGAAAGAAAATTAATAGTATGAAAAATTACAAAAGAATTAATGTTTAGTTTATTTTGATAATTTAAAATTAAATTGTAGCTTATATTTGTACTTTAATATGATGAGAAGAAATTTTAACAGCGAGTTTTTGTTTAGTATAGTTTTTTATAGGATTGCAACGTAACTGTTCTGAGCTTGCTTAGCAAATGATTCGTAAAAATAATTTAAATACATACAAACAAATAATGTTTGAAATAAGAAACAATGTTTGGAAAAAGTTTATGGGAAATTGCACTATGAACTTTATTGGTTAATGCTAATGATACTTCCGTTAACAGTTTATTTTAGTATTTCCCTAAAAGTATAACAGTAGTGAAAAAATTCTTAGTAAACATATATTACAAATTCAATAAGTTAAAAAGTTGAAACCGCATACTACATAATAATAGAAATACTGAGAAAAGTATATTGAAAACATAAAAGATAAAACATGTACACATATACATATACATTTAGTAATACACATAATATTGTATACGGAAAAACAATATAAAAAGTGTAAAATTGCAAACATTAAATGCAAACACACAATTAACAATGAGCTTCTTTAGAAGAGAAGAAACAAAATAATGAAAAGTGTAAAATTGCAAGCATTAAATGCAAACACTTACACAATTAACAACGAGCCTTTAATGAAGCGATCAAACAAAATACTTACCTTAAAAAGTTATAATAGAAAACATCAAGTGAAACACTCACATACATACATACATATATATATAATTGAGTAATAGAAATACTGAAAAGAAAATCAAGAACTACGTATGTATATAAAAATTAGTAATACAGAAACTTAATTTACAAAGTTTTAAAATATGTTTACACATATTTAACAACGGCCTTTTCTTTAGTACAAGAAAATATTGTTTGAACATGTTATTTTTTTACACCGAGCTTCTAATGAAGCGAAATAAAAAAATAAGTTGTTATGAATAATTTATTAAAAGCTTTATTATTACAATCACAAATTGTTGAGAGCTTTTAACAAATTTTTATGAAGTTTATACATTTTAGTACTTTCACAATGAAATTTAACTACGAGTTTGTGTAACAAACAAACGAATAAAGTATACGAATTTAGACAGCAAATAATTATATTTTCGGAATTAATTTTAACAAGAAGTTTGCACGGCAAACAATTCAACTAAAATTTGTATGAAAACGATCCATTTGAAATTAAGAGTATGCATGCATACGATTTAACGCTAATAACTAAAGATAAAAATATACTGTAAATTATAATAATTACTTTAAAAACTAAACTAAATAATATAGTAATAGAAATATTGAGAAAAAGTATATTTAAAACATACACATAGCTACATATATGATTAATAAAACATATACTAGTGTATACTGAAAAAGCAATATAAAAAGTGTAAAATTGCAAACATTAATTGTTGACACATACATACATATACAATTTTAGTATACTGAAAAAGAATATAAATACTTTAAATTAGAATATAAGAAATGCAAACACGTATAAAATTAAAAATGAAAAGTGTAAGTGTTTTTACAACTTTTTATAAAAAAGGAGAATATAAAAATAAATATTAAAAATTGGAACGATATAATATTAACTGTGAAAAACAGAATAGCTAATTTTAAAAATAGTTACAGTTTTAAATATGATTATACTTTAACGTATGTTGTTTCAGGAAAAAGACGAAAAATGTATTATTTGATGAATTACAGTTTGTGTGTGTTTTGTTAACAAAAAATAAATATTAAAAACGATTACAGTCTATGAGTGTTCTGCTAAGAGAAAAATAAGCAAAGGTTCCACAAAAATTTTAATATTTTTTAAAATGAGTTTTAACAAGGAATTGGCAAGGCAAATGATCTAACTAAAATTCCTAAGGACGCAAGTTATTTAGAACTTCAAAATTTTTAGTATTTTCGGAATTAATTTTAACAAGGAGTTTGCACGGCAAACGATCCAACTAAAATTTCTATGGAAGTGATTTAACGTAGTTTCTCTTTGAGTTTGTATAAGAAACAGTTTATTTACAAGTTTACAACAATTTTTATATTTTTGGAGTTATTTCTAAGTTCACAAATAAATTTTAACAACGAGTTTGTGTAACAAACGATCCAATAAATAAGCAGAGCTTTCTTTGGAAGTTAAATCGAGGAAAACATGGAAGCGAACCATTAAAAATTACGAGTTTGTACAGCAAACGATTTAATTGAATTGCTATGGAATTGACTTATTTACAAGTTTACAAATAAAATTTCTTCTCAGTTTTTTACAAAAAACGAAGGAATAAAAATAATCGCAATTGTATTGTTGCAAGAGTATTATTGAAAATTATAAGAAATAATAAAAATAAAAAGTGATCGAATAAAAAATTAACAAGGAGTGTTATAAATAACACGAATTAATATTTGTAGGTTGACAATTATTGATTGCTCAGATTTCTAAGAACTTTTAAAATGTTTAAACTAAACAAATGTTAAGAAAAAATAATTTTCTTATGTTTTAACTTATTGTCAATTTTAATATTTTCGGAATTCATTTTAACAATGAGTTTGCACGACAAACGATTCAACTAAAATTTCTATGGAAGCGATCCATTAAAAAATACCAGTTTGCAGTTTTAGTATTTTCGAAACGTAGTTTTTTTATCAACTTTGGAAGCGAGTTATTTGTAGGTTCACAGCAATTTTTAATATTTTCGAAATGTAATTCCTCTGAGCTTCCTTTGGAAGCGATAAATTAAAAATTATGAGTTTGTGTAACAAACGAACCAATAAATAAACGATTTTGCAGAGCAATTTTAATATGATTACACTTTATTTTAAGAACGAAGTTCTTCCAAAATTTAAATACGATCACACTCTATCAGTGTTCTGTTAAAAAAAAATACCAACTAACTAAAATTGTTTGAAGTGTTACAAACTTTAATACTACAATTACAAATTGTTTGAATAAATTATTACACATTGTGTAATACTAATGTTACTAATTTAAAATATTTTTAAAAACCTGCGTACGAGATTACAAAACTAAATGCATTTGGGTACGAGATTACAAAACTAAATGCCTTTGCGTACGAGATTAAATTTTGAAAGTAAACATTTCGCGCAACATACTGCGTCACATCCTATACAACTAGTAGTGTTATACTTCGTGTTGTTACTGTAATTATTTTAAAACAATAATTTCGTTACAAAATTACTGTTATTGCAAAGTACACATGCATCTAATAATAAACTTTCAGGTATACCTTTGTAAGTTACATGTTACATTTACCAAACGTGTACAGGAATTGTGAATAAACTCTTACGTTTATCTTCGGTTAATTTCGGCAATGTTCGGAAAACTTCGGGAAACTTCGTTAAAGTTCGGAAATCTTCGTGTAAAATTCTTGTAATTACCAATTATGGGTGTTCATAATAAGGTAATAAAATATTTTAAAAAACCGTTCAGTACCTTAATTGTAAATATTTTAGTTATACATTCCAATTAATATTATATGTCGTATACAAATATTATAAACCTTATTACATATACTATATATCATTAATGCAAAGAAAACACATTAAAATCTAATATAGTGACCGCCATGTTTGTTTTTTCAAACAACGCCATCTGTGCACACAACATTAACATTAGTGTGTATAAGACTGTGCGTGTGTGTGTAAATGTACCATAGCAAGTTACCGAGTGTTGTTTGTTTTTATAACCGGCAATACCTGGGTTTCCGGGCGGCAATATTTTACGCGTCCCGCGTCGCAAATACGACGCGGCGCGCACCGGTAGCGGTAAAAAGGCGCGAAAATGGTGTTTATTTTAGTAATATCATTCATTTTACCTATTCATGTAAAAATATATCCTTTAATAAGCATATTTCCAAAGTTTGAAAAAAATCGACGCCATATTGTTTATGCAAATTAATTAATATTTTTTTTCTAAAGTTACAATTTTCTAACCTGTACAGTAGTGTTTGTTAGGTCCTAAGCTTCAAGAAAATATCTTTCTTTTATTTCTACGAATAATTGTTTGCCTTAAAAAGGCAAAAAATACATTGTGACTCACCATAATATAAAAATTTTGGCGGCGCCGATGTTACCCCCGAAAATATTGTTTAATTTTATCGTGTAAGGTATCTTTGTATATAATTTTTGACCTGATAAATCGATTTCTGTGGTCCCTTTTCCCCTAACATAAATAGTATAGGAGTTATAATCATTAAATTTTTATTTTAAAGTTAATATGTTCTAACTTGTATAGTAGTATTCCTTAGGTCGTAAGCTTCAAGAAAATATCTTTCTTTTGTTTCTATGACCAATAGTTTGGCGTAAAAAGCAAAAAATGTAGTGCCATATGTTATTTTCCGAACCGCCCCTGATACCCCCCGAAAAAATTGTCCAAGTTCGTCATGTGAGGTGTTATTCTATATAGTTTTTGACCTAACAAATCCATTTTTGTAGTCCATTTTGTTCGATGATGAATAGTATAGGAGTTATGAATATTTAAATTTATTATACAGAAAAATCTTATTTTTTTCCCATTAGCGACATGTATATAGCAACCAATGTCAGTACTATACAGGCTTTTGTGCGTTTAACTTCAAAAGTTACGGGCCTAGTGTTATTTCTAGAAACGGCGATGCCTCATACGTTTACCGACAAAAATATTTTGTCGCTTCCCGTGTTTTCTAATCAAGTTTTATTATTATTTTTTCCCGCCATATTTTATTTCTTCGTATGCAGTTCCCGTACGTGCCTTAAAACATGCAAGAAGACAATCTTTGTTAAGTAAGTAACCACTTTTTTTAAATTTGCATAATCTCCATGTGTTTTGCAGTAGTAGCCATAACCGTATAATGTAGCATTACATAGGCATATATCATACTCAAAATCTAATTTCCCCCTTTTCAAATGGCAAAAATATCTTTAAACTAACGCTAAATAGCTAAAAAATAATCACTTAAAAGCATTTACATATTCTTCAATCTTAGCTTATTCTCAGTAAGCCGCCCACATAATCATATTCTGCATATGCCACTGTTCTCAACAAACAAATTATTCCTTTCGTTAATAATAATCAAATTCAATCATTTTCTTTTCGTTTTTTAAAAAATATATCTTAAAACTCGTTCTTAGTTTACGAAAACTCGTGGAGTTTTGATCTCCAAAACAAGTTTTCTCCCCTTACTTTTGTTCCTTCTTCCATTGGAATGCCATAAAACCCATCCACTTTCACTCCCCATTAAACTCGGGTCAAAGCGTGGGTAACAAGCCTAGCCATTTATGCTAGCTTAATCACCCCCACATCTCCCTCTCTCTCTCACACACACACAAAATCAAACACTCACCAATGCAGTTACGCATCCTTGCGGTCGTTGTCACACACACCAATACAAAAATACACTCTCTCTTCGCACCTCTCTCTCTCTCTCTCTCTCTCTCTTTCCTTCAAAGTACCAACAAAAATTTGCCCGCCTTCCCTTTGCGTTCATATTTTACCTTGCGCCCAAACCAAACTTTTTCCTTTTTTCTTCTCTCTCTCTCGCTCTCGCTCTCTCCTGCCTAGCCTTGCAATGCTACACAACCTTGTTTCTTTGTTATCCCCTATTCGCTTCTCGGTGTTTCAAATTGTAGCTAAACCATTTTTCCAACTCTTATAGCTTTCATTCACTCATTTTAAACCATGTTTTACGCCTACCAAACAACTGTATATATATTTCTCTACCTCTCTTTCTCTGTTAACTCACACACAATTCCTTCCATGAAACTCCAGGAAATACTACAACCCATTTCCGCTTCCCGTATTTCATTCTTAAATTCGTGACAAGGAAATCTCAATGTCCTTTGGCAATCAGTTATTGGTAAATTCATTTTGCTTATAGAAACCTGAGGATTATTATTTCGTTTACAAAAGCTTTTCATTGACTTTTATTTTTACCCAACTGGATCCAGGTTCTACTTTGTATTTTTATTTGTGCGACATTCATTTTAATATTGTTCTCTCATTCTCGTTTATGTGATGAGTTTTACTATTGAAAAACTTTCAAAGTATTTCCCTTTTTAACTACATAACGTATTCAGTGGAGTCTTCTACAGTTCATGTTTTTTGCTTTAAATATATATGTTTATCTAATAATACAGTACCCTTGGGTAGTATACTTGGTAATGTCCAATCATTTAAAATTTGTATAGAAAACAAAGAGTAAAAAATATCAATTGAGTTTCTTTTTATAAGATTTGATTCAAATCAATCCATTAAAATACAAGATGCACAGCATATTAAAACATTGGAGGGAATATGCAAATAATCCCTAAAACTGTAAAACATAAAAAGCTATGCAAAAATCCCCATGGAAATCATTGCTTATCTAATAGGAATTTAAAGCCTAACACCCGTACATTTTTTCCCAAAATTTTTCATGGAACGAAAATCAAATAATCATTTTTGACTATCAAAGTAAATATTGTACTTAAAAAGAAGTTGTTCAGGTGCTATATCTGTGCCAATGGCCTATGTGTTCAAAAACTTTAGCAATACGCAAGTTATAAAGCTTCAAGACTGTTTTTAAGGAGACAAATAAAATCTATATAACGACAAACAAAATTATTTTAAAATCGGGTAGGAGAAAAGAGGTGGGTTTTATTCATCTTTCTTTTTGTTAATAATATTATTTTGATTGCATATAGTTTACGAAAAAATTGTCTTTTTTCTTCATATTAGTATAAAAGGAAAAGGTGGAAGGAAAGCAAGGGATAGGAAGAAGAAGATAAACACAAATTTAAAAACAGATGAGTCAAAATCATAAAGCGTAAAAAAATTATTTTCCAGGTCTGACAAATGGCTGAATACTTAAATAATAATAATAATAATAATAATAATAATAATAATAATAATAATAATAATAATAATGAATATTTAAATAGCTGGAATGGTTAATTCAATTCCACCTCGCATTACCTAAAATTTGTCTTTTATTCCTACATTCTCTAATTTAATCAGCGTTTTTCTAAGTTTAAAAAGCATTTTGAACCAGCAATTGGGAATTATTTACAAAATTTTATTTTCAGCATTATTCTTCTTATAAGGTTTCTATAGACTTTTTTCCTGTAATTTCAGCATGCAGACATTCTTAAATTCCTGTGAAACTAATAACTTTCGCTGGGTCTTTCATAAAAAATAAATAAATAAATAAATAGATTTCTAAAGTCATTCAGTAAATATACAATACCTTACTCCACTGCATTTGTTCGTTGAATCTTTCTAGGACCGAAAGGTAACACTGAAAAACAACACCATAAAAAATGTGATCGCTATAAAGCTTTCCAACCAACCAACCTTAAAACTTGATTTGTCACAGTGCAAATTACCTAAAGTAAACACATTGAACTTAAAAGGAAAAAAACTGTGTATTTAATAAAACACCCAAATTATATTACCTATACTAATTTTCTTTTTTCTTTTTATTTTTATTTGATATATTTACATTTTCCTTCTTTTTTACACTTTTTATTTTTTCATTTTATTTACACCACGTCCATATTTTCATGTTGATATTCAAAATATTTACTTGTTATTTCATCAATCATTTTTACTAGTGCGCAGTCCACTGCAAAGTTAGAAATATTAACTTCAAAGTTTGAATGTAAAAAATTGCGTAAATTAACTACACTATCACAATAACGCTCATCCATCCATATTTGCATATTTTGTTGCACTTCGTGTTGTACATTTTGATATATCATTCCCTCCGCCTCCTCTTCCTCTTCAACAACTATTATCTCATCCTCCTCCTCTTCGGCAGCTAATTGAATCAGATCCTCTCCCTCCTCCTCCTCTTCAACAACTATTATCTCATCCTCCTCTTCTTCGTCTAATATAATTACATCATTATCATCTTCCGTTAAGTCAATCACTTCAATTTCTCTGGGCTGTGCCACCCTGCAACAAACAAAAATAACAATCATAAATATCATGTAATACTACAAAATTTCAAAGGTTATATTTAAGCAAGCGTGCTGTTAAAAATATATCAAAATAATTATGACCTTATTTTTTATTTTTCTCAACAATTCAGGCATTCAGTTATATAACTATCAATACCAATTCACGGTTTTATTCTCAAAATAAATAGCTATTGTACATTCAATACTCAGTTAAATTATCAGTCTTATTTCTCAAATATAACTCTCATAATTATTCGCTTAGCGCCTATAATTTGATCTGTCAAAGTTATTTCAATATTTAAATATTAGTTCTTAAAACTTGGTTTTTCAATACAAATAATGAGTCTAATTATTTTTTATTTGTTCTCTTCTAAAGAAGATGCTATTATTTATTTATTTGTTCCCCCCAGTAAAAAACTCCGACTAGCTAAGCTCCTAAAATCATGTCTATAATGTAATTTAGCTATAGTTCCAACAAAAGTAAAATTTCCTTCCTTCATTCATAAACAAACTAATTTTCTCTGCAATTTTTACCTTACTTTTAAAAGTAACCTACATATAACTGACGACAAGGTCTTAAAAAATTACCAATCTCAAACTTTTTCTAACAGAATTACTTTGTATCCCTCCCAACAAAAAAATTTATGTCTCTCTCCCTATATGTTCAAAATATCAAACAGGTTACGTCCTTATGACGTTTGTATGGACATATTCGTATCATCTAACCTTTTTATATCATCTATATGAAAATTCCATAATAAATACCAGAAAAATTAAGCAACAATTTTTCCTAGGAAACAGTGTATTTATGATACTAGCAAGGCAATATTCAGTTATCATAGCGTTTTTATTTCACTTTTGCTACACAAATCCTAAACTAAAAAGTCGGAATATTCAGTTACTAAATCAATTTCCTCTAGTACATTTGGTCCATAGTTCCGTTCTTTGGCTAAGTAACCTTATAATAAACTATATTATGTTCATGATTTTTTTCGGAATTCTTCCGTTTCCTTCCACATCCTTAATTATTGTCTCTCCTTTACCCTAACTTGCATTACCGTGCAATATAAAGTGCGAAGTAGCACAAAAGGAATTCAATATTTTCAATAAATTAATATAGGGAAACAAAAACCAGCTTTCCTAAAAAACAAATCTTCTTCATACCTAGATTTTAAATAGGGTCTTGAAATATATTTCATTTGATTTTTCTTTACTTATATTTCTATAATATAAAACTTGAATTTACTTCCAGTCTAACTAAATATTTTATCTTCTATTCTGCATTCAAACCATTATTCTAATAAATATTAAGCAAATGTTTATACTTTAGGCCCCAGTGCTTTCATGTTTCCTACATTTTATTTTTTTATTGCACTTGCGATAAGGTCAATTACACAAAACTGTACAAGACTTATAACACAACATAAATTCCAAAATAATAATAATTATAATATCTAAGTGGCGGGCACACTCCCCTAAATTTTTCCCTCTCCCTCAAATACTACTAATTAGAGATGCAAGGGCTCGGAAAAAAACCGGCTTTTTTGGAAAAAAACTCGGTTTTTTCTGCTTTGCTTTTTGCTTGGGAAATTTTGGGCTTTTTTCAAAATACTGCTTTAAATTGATAAAACAGACTTTGTATCGCTTCTCTATAACACAAAAAATCATTTAATTAGTGGTTGATGCTGATAATAATATAAAACATCGAAAATAAACTATGAATTTCGAAAAAATATTTCAAACAATTTTTCTTCAACATATTTACATTATGAATTCCACAGGATTAACAAATGTATATAATAAGAATTTTTTAACCTCCTATATACAAAAGTAAGCAAAGTTGGCAAGAACCGTGGTTGTTTTTGAAAATGCCAAAAACCCGTTTTTTGGGGGATGTTTAAACCAGGCTTTTTTGGTTTAAACCAGGCTTTTTTGACTTAGATTTTTTGCTTTATGTATTTATATTACATATTCACAGAAATAAGTTTGTTTCGCCTTGATGTTATTTTGCAACAGCGGGGTTATGCCGGAAGAACTCCTATAAGCTTAAAGAAGTGCGGTCAGTAAATTTCTTAAGTTGAGAATCTCCCGCCCTAGCCATTGGGAAAATCCCGTCATTACTTGAAATGTAAGACAATAACGGGAAAATCCTGTTATTGCTTTGCATGTAAAATTTAAAGGTCAACGTACCATAATCAGTACGCTAAAACTGAGATATTAAATTACAAATTTAGTACTGGTACGTAGATATCATTGAAAGTCCAATCCAAGCTAATGTTGGAAGCTACGTAGGCAATCGATAAATTTTGCCAATTTCTATCAATATATTTAAGCAATATTGGCTTCTTTTTAAAACAACACGCATTTAGGCATGCAGAAATATACAATTTGGTTTGTTTCGTATATTTAGGCTTAACATCCTTACGAAATACCGAGGTTATCAAGGAGAAGACTTTCGCTTAAACTGACATCCGAACCGCTACTTGGGTTACGCATAAAAGAAGGGTTGTGGTTCGACCGAGAATTGAACATGGGACACCTTGATTAAAAGGTGAAAGGGAAATAAAACTATTGCAGGTGGTTTGATATCTGGAAGCGTTACCATGAAGTTCACACGTTTCGCATTTTTCATTCTTTTTATTTTTGTGGTTTAAACCAGTTATTAAAAAAAAAGTTGGTGTAAACCAGCCAACCCTAAAAGTAAACACTTCTTTTTAAAGAATACACAAATAACTAGCAAAATAGTATGTAGTATTTTTACTTCAAAATATTCCATACCCTCTTTTTGAAACAAAATAAAATTAAAATAAAACATAAGAGAAATACTTAGATTTATATGATACACTTAAAGGCTGCACATCTAGAGCTTTTGGTTCTGTATATTCTTGAAATTCTACAGTTAAGTTTTATAGAACCACCATCACAGTTTACCCAATCCTCAAGTTTTCTGAATTTTTAACAAGAGGGATTCAACATATCATTACGGAACTCCCCCCCCCCAAAAAAAAACTACGGAATATATTTAAGTTAAGCTAAATACAACTCCACAACAAACATGACTGAGTGATTAGCTTTTGCGCTTCTATCGGGAAGTCCGGGATTCAACCAGCATTCGACCATTCTGACAAAGCTTTTCTTCATTCCATCTGTGAATGTAGAAATAGTGCGTGTACTGTGAGTTGGCCGACTTCCTTTTTTATTGTTTTTATTACTAATTACCAGCAGTGACGGTTTTGCGAAGGTTAGGGGGGCGGTCTTTCGGACTGAAGCCCGTTCCCCAAAGTTACGGAATGTCTGCAACAAACGAAATATCTATTATTTATGCCTTTACTCATAAACTTTAAGCTCCCGTCAAATAAAAATTACGAATGTTTAAAAAAACTAAACATTAGTAAGAAACCCTTCCCAAAATACTTTTCTAAATCCGCCACTGATTCTCAGTATAAAATGATTTTTAAAGTTGTATCCGGAAGATTATTGCTAAACATATAAACGAAACGAAATATTATGCCTGTACTCATAAACTTCAAGCACTTCCCAAATAAAATTAGGACTTTTTAGGAAACGAAACAATCAGAAAAAACCCTCCTAAAGTACTTTTCTAAATCCGCTACTGATTATTTGTATAAATTGGTATTCAAGGTTGTGTCCGAAAAATTATTGCTAAATCACTTCACAGCTACAGTATAACAGAAATATGGAAGTACGGCTTGACGGATATATTGAAAAACGTACGCTTTGACGGATAAATAGAAAAACGGGCAAGTTTAACTTTTGCGCTAGAAGCTAGAGTACTAAAAGCTCTTAGAAATGAAACACGGATGACAAACTAGAGAAGAAAAGAGATGTCGATAACTCAAAAGTTAAAATAAAGTTAAATAGCCTCTAAAATTACCCTCAAATACTACATTCTTCACGTTAGCTTTAATTCGTAAAACACGTGCTCCATCCATCTTGATGGTGAATTTCAGAGCGAAATATCACATTCAGGTCATAGAATTCTTATCTAACTATAGAATATACTATAAGAAAGCTATTTAGATAGAAAAATCATGAAGTTGAAAAAAGCCAAAATTTCCAAAATTCTCGTTTTTTTCCCAAAAAAGCCGGCTTTTTATGTGAAAAAAACCATCGATTCAAAAAAGCCGGCTTTTTTGCATCTCTACTACTAATGCCCAAAAAAGTCCTTATAGGTATCAATTTAAATAATTTTAGGTACCAAAACATTTCCCTGCAAGTTACTAGTTTAATCCAGACTATTATCACAAGGGGTTTTGCCCAATTTTTTAGCTAACAAATATATTTGGTTTCAGGACACAGTGGGTTACTAATAATCCGATTATTTTTGCTGCAAAAATGTGTCTAATTAATCATGGCCATGTAAGTTTGTGGTTTTATTTCTTTACTTCCCACTTTTTTCAAATATTTATTACTTATGTTTATAGCCTAATGGATATATGATCATGGTACACTTGCACCTATGGCAATTTACGTGTCATAAATGTTAGGGGGTCTTTCCAATATTAAAAACTGTCATCGGGAAACTGTTACATAACAACTGTACATTTAAAGCCATGACACTATTACGTAACCTTCTATGTACATGCAAAAATACATGGCAATCTACAGTTTTGCAATTATGGTAGCGGTGCCTTTAACGTAAAACAATTCAGTTCAATTCATCACATTAACTCAACTAATTCCAATTCCACGTTATTTTGTAAGTCTTATCTTACATAGCCTTGCTTTTAAAATTATCAACTAAATTTAAAATACGACCAAGCATTGCTTATGTCTTTCCAATTCAATAATTAACTAAAAGTTTATATCTCATATCCTCTTTCTAATAATAAATTCAAATCCATATTAAGGGGGTCGCGGTAGCTGAGTGCTATAGCGCTCACCTCCGGTGCTTGGGGTCCCTCATTCAATTCCAGTTCACGCTATATAAACTTTGTCATAAACAAACACCATACTCGTGAATTTTTTCGGGGTTCTCCCGTTTTCTCCCATACTCTCATTACATCAATTTACTCATTTCCCATTATTAACGTCTCCTTTAGCCTAACCGGCATAACCGTAAAACGTCAAACTTAAAAAATTCATTTTCTATGGCATTCATAAGCTTTTATCTTTGCATCGTCTCCTGCTTTCCTCAGCATAAACTAGGCTAAACATGCTATAGTCAATATGTTCCCAACTATAACGTGGTCTCTTCCAACAAGTCATTTAAAGACAGTAAGGGTGGCACTTTTCCTCTCTTAACCCTTAGGGGATCCTATGGTGCAATTTGTACCATACGCGTTTTTCATGGTACATTGCGTTATTTCTCTTCTATTTGAGGTTTTTCGTCCGTTTTTTTGTTTTCCAAGTCCAGAGGCCTTGTAGAAGACATTACGTATGGTTTTAGACCGTCCTGCGTCCAGACATAGGAGGTGATGACGTCATAAGTCAAAAATTTATTTTCTCATTTTCTAAGCCTATGTTCAATATTTTTGGGCGGGCTTATTTTTGAACGTAGAAGATTGAAATTTTGCACAAACATTCAGTCCACCGAGTAGTATTTACCAGATTTTTTGTTCCGATGTCAGTGCTAAAACAGGGGGGGAACCAGAGGGGCAAAGGGGTAAAAAAAAGGGATTTTTTTTACCCCCAAAATCCCGTTTTTCGTCATTTTCCCGCTTTACATACATGATAGGACCACGTGAGTCATACCGTCTGAAAGGCAGTTCCATTCTGAAGAGAACGACGATCGAATTATTATTCTAGGGTAATTAGGGCCGTCTCAGTGAATTTTTATCCAAATACACTTCTGTATAGGGTAAAAGTGGGGCATGGTAAGGAAATTTATTTCTGGAGGGCCTATTTTTTCACGTAGAAGATTGAAATTTTGCACAAACATTCAGTCCACCGAGTAGTATTTACCAGATTTTTTGTTCCGATGTCAGTGTTAAAACAGGGGGGGGAACCAGAGGGACAAAAGGTTAAAAAAGTGATTTTTTACCCCCAAAATCCCATTTTTCGTCATTTTCCCGCCTCACATACATGATAGGACCACGTGAATCATACCGTCTGAAAGGCAGTTAAGTTCTGAAGAGAACGACGATCGAATTATTATTCTAGGGTAATTAGGGCCGTCTCAGTGAATTTTTATCCAAATATACTTCTGTATAGGGTAAAAGTGGGGCATGGTAGGGAAATTTTTTCTGGAGAGCCTATTTTTTCACGTAGAAGATTGAAAATTTGCACAAACATTCAGTCCACCGAGTAGTATTTACCAGAATTTTTTTTCGCTTTCTGCGTAAAAACAGGGGGTCCAGAGGGGCAAAATTTGGAAAAAGGGAAATTTTGCCCCAAAAAATCCCCTTTTTTCCAGGAATTTCCCGCCTTAGATACATGATGGGGACATGTGAATGATACCGCCTGAAAGACAGTTCTATTCTGAAGAGAATGATTGGCGAATTATAGTCCTAGGGTAATTAGGGATGTCTCAGGATTTTTTTCCCTGAGATCATAGTGTTTTATGGTAATTTGGGGCATTGTGGGAATTTTTGGTACAAATTCTCTCGCCCTTACTATTCAAGATAGAAACTTGAAATTTGGCACACACATTCAGTATACCAAGTACTATTTATCAGATTTTTTAGATGGCTACGATGACACAGGGGGGTCCAGGGGGGGCCAAAGTTCGAGAAAAAAATTTTCCCTCCGAAATTTTCACTTTGACCTTTTTTCCCGTTTCTTGTATATGGTATGAGCATGCAAGTGGTACCATTTGAAAGCCAGCTCTATTCTGAAGAGAATGAGGTATGAACCATGATCCTAGGATAAATAGTGACGATACAGTAGCTGCTTGACTGAAAGTCTAAAAAATAGCCCAAAAAGCCAGGATCCCCAAAGGGTTAAGTTTAAAAATAAATAAAATAATTTATTTCTTACCTCAAATTTAGGAATTCCTTGAACACACGTAACGTGACAAACACTCCAGGAAAAATCTAAAACAAAAATAAGAAAATAATTTTAATATAACATAATAAAACTTGTCAAGCAAAAAAATATTCAATTTTTAACTCAAAAGACAAAAATAATCAATATAAATTCAACACCTCCTGCGCAAACACATAACAATATTATTCTCTATATAGCATATAGATTAAAAGCTTAATGAAAATTACTTGGGTGTTTTAGAATTAAGTTCTATGCATTTATATAAATTTCTATATAGTTTTAAAAATTAATCCCACCCTCAGCTCTGCAATATTTCTCCTTTATTTTCTCTTAAAAGTCAGCAAATAAAAATTAACCTCATGTTACAATTACATTAAAAATGATATTATATCCACACTTTAATCAGCTATAAAAGTTAACTTCATTCATTATTTGTTTATAGGATAAATATAATAAAAACAAAATTCAACTTACCTTCCAAATATAAGTATCTTCTATCAAGTATTTCAATTCGTCGTCCGTTTCCTAAAACTCGCACACACAAATACACTAGCGCAAAATAAACTCTAAAATCGAAATAAGCGTCTTCTGCAAAACAACATATTTATATTTTTTCACAAATAAAGGAGTAAAAGTAGCGCTAAGCATTTTACGCTTTCTTTTTTATTTCTTCAAACATTCTCTTTTTTTTTCAATCTTAAGGTCCCCTGTAATCACCTACGTCCAATTACTGTATTCTTAAAGCAGTTTTTTCTCTAAAAGGCAAAATTCTTTTAAAAGGCTGCTCCCTACAAACCCTCTTCGATACAACGGAAAATTTACGCAACTTTCTGTCTATAAACAATAAATTCACACATACAAAATACTCTACCCGTTAAATAAAGCTTGTAGGGTCTAGATATTTCACAATAGCCGTAAATACAATACACTTTTTGTAGCCTCTGCAAAACGAAAACGAAACCAAAGGTTTCTCCTTTTCAGTTTTCTTCCTGTTATTCAACCAGTGCACAAGGTCTTTTCCTTAGCTGTGTGAGTATTCCACCATACGCTGACATTTTTTTCAACTAAAAATCCAACTTTCATTCCCAATGCTATAATATTAATAATAACAAAACGTTCATTTTTTATGTTTCAAAGTTCATATTCATTCGCAATTATACACATCACAAATTTTTAATCAATTTTCACACGAGTTTCCCATTTTCTCTTACTTTATTTATTCATTTCTTATTACACAATGCTAACTAAATGCATCAAAAATATCACAATTACCTTCAATACATTAGTATCCTCACTTTAATTTAACCAATTTCCGTGGTGTCCATAAACATATGTTTCCTCCGAGTTCTCTTCTTTCATCTATAAATTGCAACATACTCCTTCATTACTAAGGCGTTCACATCTGGTTCTTGAAGTCCCAGGTTCAATCACATCTTACATCATATACAAATCCTAATATACACCCATTATAACCATAATGTTTCACTAATACATTACTTATCTATAATTTACGCTATACAATAGTCCATCGACAACCCGTATAACTTTGTAATCATCAGTATTATACCCATAAACTCTGTTATTCAGCTTGTATATTAATCCGTAGGTCCACATCTCATATATCCTCCATTTCAAACAAAATACTAAACTCAAAATCCATTCAAATTCATATCGTGGTTGTCCAAATTCTCAAAGTACTTATGTTTATTCCCACATTATTATTCAACTTACGGCATCACTGCTAAAATATATATCTTTCGTGTTTCACACGCCCATGGTTCAATCCTCACCTTGCACTATATATACTTCCTAATATGCAACCATTATGTCATATAGTTTCTTACATTTTAATCTATTTTTTCTCATCTATAATATAATATCGCACCACTCTTATCTCTTCTCAACTTCATCTTTTCAACTATAGGGTATAAAAATTCAAATAAATTAAAACTCTGAACAATTCCATAACCCGGAAATATCTATATTTTTTACTACAAATATTATCTTATAAATTTCTTACTTTCTACCTAAGTTTCTCACACTCATTTTCAAAACTACAGAAAGCCATTCACGGCACTAACTCTAACATCAACAATACTTTTTTTTATTTGTTTCTACCTCTCTTCATTTCATTATATCAACGCCTTTCATTCTAACAATTCAGCCAGCCGCATGTTACGCTTGTTATTCTCAGCCTCTCTTTTTTTTAAAAAAAGGAGTACACTGACTATTCTTAAAAGTTAACAAGGATCTTTTCTACAAAAAAGGCTCTTTATTTCTTTTTTCTTACCATCAGGGTAGGTGTAATGCTAAATGTCACATTTATCTGTCTAACAGTACACAGACAGAAACAGTGAAAAGATCTTTTTTCATCTATTTCAAATGTTTTCTTTTCTTAAAAAGGGGTACATTCAGGTCACAAATACAGGTGATCGCAACTAACACATAAGATTCTCTCTCCCCATCAATAAATGTTACATACGTTTTCTCATCGATTGTATACACTAAGGTCTAACAATATAAGGCGGTCTCCAGCAATGTGCAATACTATGCACCTTCCACTTTCCATTGCAATAACTTTCACAAACTGACATCTAACATTTAACCAAGTGTTTCTAAAAATCTCTGTCCATCACATTAATGAGTGGTATTTTTTTCTTAAACTTCATATCTTTTTTGTTCTCTATTTATTCTACAAAAGTTACAAGTCACAATCCAATTAAACAGAGTTCCTTTACTCAAAAAAAAACATTTCACAATTCACCCCCAATCCTTTGGACCACCCAAAATACCTAACATCTGCTTGTCTTTCCTTTCTTTACATGCCGTCAAAGAATTTTTTTCTACATCTCCTGAGTCTCTCCCACTATCACTTAGCTATCATTCTCTGTCATTTAAACAATTACTGTATTATCTACATTTACCTTGCTTCTAAATAGAAGCAAGTAACATATGTGACAAATACTTAAAAGGTTATTCTCCTAACTTTTTCACTTCCCACAGTTACAGCATTCATCCTAAGCTATCTATCAGTTTCAACTGTTAGTAACTTCTTTTGTATTAATGACACAAGAGTCAAATATATGTAGCAGTTAAATAATGGTTTATTATTTCGAATACAATGGGTCTCCATTGTTTAACAAAGGTATCAAGCTGTGAAATTTTGATCTGATATTCCTATAAGCCTACTTATTGCAATGTCTATTTGTCCTTCTGGAATGGAAAAATCGTGTGAAAGGTTACCCAAGGTTTGTTTTCTATATCCCTATTCTGTCTGTCTTTGTGTTATTTGTGCTTGCTCTGTCCAGCCATGTTTATTATACCTACGTACAATAATACAGCTCATGGACGTAAAAGTCTTATACTACACTTATTAGTGCATTACGAATAACAGAGAAGATATGTAAAACTGCTACACCATATGTGATACCAATACTACAACTACTACTGCTAATACTACTATTACTATTACGATTAAAAATGCTAGTGCTAATTCCACTATTGCTGCCATTGCCACTACAATTACTACTACCACTACTGCTACTACTCATTACTATACTAATACGACAGCTAATACCACTTCTGCTATTACTAGTAAAACGAAAACAAAGCAATGAAAATGAAATCTTTGAGTTTTACGTCCGACAGCTATGCCGACTAGGCTAAAGGAGAAATTGTGAATGAATAAAGTGCTAGGAAACGGGAGAACGCCGAGAACCTCCCTGCCACACGGTGTTTGTCCACCACAAAGTTCACTTGGCGAGAGCCGGGATCAAACCAGGGACCCCATGCACCAGAGGTGAACGCTCAACCATTGAGCCACCGTTCCAGGAACACCTAATCGACCCTTTCGTCTTGGTGATTTATTTGATCATTATATTTTGTTATATTTGTAAAAAAAATGAAATGAAATCTTTAAGTTCAACGTCCCACACTTATGCCGGTTAGGTTAAAGGAGACGGTCATAATGAGAAATGAGTGAAATGGTGGAATGAAGAAAGTGGGAGGAAACGGGAGAACCTCGAGAAAACCCACGAGCACGGTGTTTGTCCACCACAAAGTTCACACGGCGCGAGCTGGGATCGAACCAGGGACCCCAAGCACCGGAGGTGAACGCTCTACCACTGAGCCACCGCGCTCCCTGTTATATTTGTAGTATCATACTATAAACAATACAGGAACATGTAACACCCTTTGGTATTTACATTGCTAATTGAACATTACTACAAATTGCACTGATCTTATGAGCACGCCAGTTCACGGTTTTGGCCTCCGTGGTATAATGGTAGCGTACCAAATTCTACTTACTAGGTCAAGTACTTGACTTTCGTTAGGTAACTACGGCTCAAGGCATACGGATGATGATGGGATGAATTGGTGAAATGAAAACCGTGGGGGGAAGCGGGACCACGCTGGAAACTCCCATACACACGGTGTTTGTCCACTACAAAGCTCACATAGCACGCGCACGGATTGATCCGACGACCTCTAGCACCAGATGTAAATGCTTTTACTAATGATCCACCGTTGTCCCTAGTAGATCAAGCATCGGTTCACATTCTACGCAAATCGGCCATAGTAATTAGTATCTCTCCTTTTTTTCTAACTAAGTTTGTGGTGGACAAGATCGTATCCGCGGGTTTTGACAGGACACTCCTGCTTCCTCCCACATTTCGTTCCAACAATTCTTCTATTATCATTGACTCTCTTCAATTATTGGGCGCAGTGGCTCAGTGGTAGAGTGTTCCCTCTCGTGGGTCAAGTAAGTTTGTGGTGTACAAGATCGTAACCGTGGTTTTTTTCAGGGCACTCCCTCTTCTTCCCATTTTTCATTCCACCAATTCTTCTAATATCATTGACTTGCTTTAATCATTAGGCGCGGTGGCTTTGTGGTAGAGCGTTTCATCTCGTGCTTGGGGTCCTAACTTTATGAACCCAAACCAAGTAAGTTGTGTAGTGGACACGATCGAATCCGTGGGTTTTCCCAGGGTACTCCCGCTTCCTCCCACTTTTCATTGCACCAATTTCTCTATTATCGTTGACTTGGTATAATCATAGAGAGAGGTGGATCAGTGGTAAAGCGCTTCCGCTAGTGGACCAAGTGAGCTTGTGATGGACAAGACCGTATCCGTGGGTTTTCTCAAGGTTGTCCCGCTTTTCCACTTTTCATTCCACCAATTCTTCAATTATCATGGATTTGCTTCGATCATTGGGTGCAGTGGCTCAGTGGTAGAGCGCATTTTTTGGCGGGCAAATTATGTTTGGGATGGACAGGATCGTATCAGTGGGTTTTCTCATGGTACTCCCGCTTGTTCCCACTTTTCACTCCACCAATTTCTCCTTTACAATTAACTTGCTTCAATCAATGGTCACGGTGGCTCAGTGTAAGAGCGCTTCCTCTGATGTGTGGTGTCCTTATTGTATCCATCCCCGGCCAAATAAGATTGTGGTGGACAAGATCGTTTGTGTAACTTTTCTCAGGGTATTCCCGCTTGTTCCCACTTTTCATTCCACCAATTCCTCCATTATCGTTGACTTGGTATAATTATTGAGCGCGGTGGCTCGGTGGTAAAGAGCTTCCTCTGTTGAACCAAGTGAGCTTGTGATGGACAAGATCGTATAAGTGGGCTTTGACAGTGCACTCCCGCTTCCTCCCACATTTCGTTTTAACAATTCTTCTATTATAATAGATCTGCTTCAATCATTTGGCGCAGTGGCTCAGTGGCAAAGCGCTTCCTCTGGTGGACCAAGTAAGTTTGTGGTGGACGAGATCGCATCTCTGGGTTTTCTCAGGGTACTCCCGCTTCTTCCCACTTTTCACTTCACCAATTTCTCTTTTACCCTTAACTTGATTCAATCAATGGTCACGGTGGCTCAGTGATAGAGCGCTTGCTCTGATGCGTGGTGTCCTTATTGTATCGATCCCCAGCCTGATAAATTTATGGTGGACAAGATTGCTCCTATGGGATTTGTCAGGGTACTCCTGCTTCTTCCCACTTTCCACTCAACTAATTCCTCCTTTACCATTGACTTGATTCAATCATTGGTCACGGTGCTCAGTGATAAAGCGCTTCCTCTGATGCGTGGTGTCCCTATTGTATCCATCTCCGGCCAAGTAAGATTGTGGTGGACAAGACCGTATCTGTAAGTTTTTTCAGGGTATTCCCTCTTCTTCCCACTTTTCGTTGCACCAATTCCTCAATTATCATTGAATTGGTTTAATCATTGGGCGCAGTGGCTCAGTGGCAAAGAAATTCCTCTGGTGGACCAAGTAAGTTTCTGGTGGACAAGATCGTATCCGTCGGTTTTGACAGGGCACTCCTGCTTCCTCCCACATTTCATTCCACCAATCTTCTATTAACATTAACTTCGTATAATTGTTGGGCGCAGTGGGTCAGTGGTAGAGCGTTTCCTCTGGTGGGCCATATAAGTTTGTGGTGGACAAGATCGTATTCGTGGTTCTTTCTCAGAATATTCCCGCTTCTTCCCATTTTTCATCCTCCAATTCCTCTATTATCATTGACTTTCTTCAATCATTGAGCTCGGTGGCTCAGTGGTAGAACGCTTGTTATGGTGCGTGGGGTCCTTACTGCATCGATCCCCTGCGTGATAAATTTGTGGTGAACAAGCTGGTTCCCATGGGATTTGTCAGGGTACTCCCGCTTCCTCCCACATTTCACTCTACCCATTCTTCTATTATCATAGACTTATCTTAATCATTGGGGCGGAAGCACAGTGGTAAAGCATTTTCCCAGGTGAACCAAGAAAGTTTGTGGAGGACAAGATCGTAACGCTGGTTTTCGTCTGCGTACTCTCGCATCCTCCCACATTTCATTCCACGGATTCTTCTATGATTGACTTGCTTCAATCATTAGGCGCAGTGGCTCAGTGGTACAGCGTTTCATATGGTTGGACAAGTAAATTTGTTGTGGACAAGATCGTATCCGTGGGTTTCGTCAGCGTACTCCCGGTACTTCCCAAATTTGATTCCTTTAATTCTTCTATTATTACTGATTTGTTTCAATCATTGAGCTCTGTGGCTCAGTAATAGAACGCTTCTTCTGGTGCGTGGAGTTCTTATTGTATGGATCCCCTGCCTGATAAATTTGTTGTGAACAAGATTTTTTCTATGAGGTTTGTCAGTGTACTCCCGCTTCTTCCCACACTTCATTCCACCAGTTCTTCTATTATTATTGACTTGGTTTAATTATTGGGCCCGGTGGCTCAGTGGTAGAGCGCTTCACCTGGTGGGCCAAGTAAGTTTGTGGTGGACAAGAACTTATCCGTGAGTTTTGACAGGGAACTCCCGCTTTTTCCCACTTTTCACTCCACCAATTTCTCTATTATTATTGGCTTGCTTCAATGATTGGCACTGTGGCTCAGTGGTAGAACGCTTAATCTGGTGCGTGGTGTCCTTACTGTTTCGATCCCCGGACCAATAAGTTTGTGGTGGACAAGATAGTATCCGTGCGTTCCGTGAGCGTACTGCCGCAATCTCCCACATTTCATTCCACCAGTTCTTCTATTATTATTGAGTTGGTTCAATCATTGGGCGCAGTGGTTCAGTGGTAGAGCGCTTCCTCTGGTGGGCAAAGTCTCTTTGTGGTGTACACGATCGTATCTGTGGGTTTCGTCAGTGTACTCTCGCAACGTCCCACCTTTCATTCCACCATATCTTCTATTATTATTGACCTGGTTCAATGATTGGGCGCAGTGGCACAGTGGTAGAGCGCTTCCTCGGGTGTGCCAAGAAACTTTGTGGTGGACAAGATCGTATCCGTGGGTTTCGTGAGCGTACTGCCGCAACCTCGCACATTTCATTCCACCAATTCTTCTATTATTATTGACTTGGTTCAATCATTGGGCGCAGTGGCTCACTGGTAAAGCGTTTTCTCTGGTGGGCCAAGTAAGTTTGCGGTGGACAAGTTCCTATTCGCAGGTTTTTTCAGAGTACTCCCGGTGCCTCCCATATTTCATTGCACCAATCCTTCTATTATTATTGACTTGCTTCAATCATTAGGCGCAGTGGCCCAGTGGTAGGGCCCTTCCTTTGGTGGAGTAAGTAAGTTTGTGGTGGACAAAACCGTATCCGTAGGTTTTCTTAAGGTTCTCCTGCTTCTTCCCACTTTTCGTAACAGCAGCTCCTGTAAATTGGGTTAATCATTGGGTGCGGTAGGTTAGTGGTGGAGCGCTTCATCTCGTGCTCGGGGTCCTGACTTTTTGAACCCAAGCCAACTATGTTGTGTGTTGGACAGGGTCGTATCCGTGGGTTTTCTCAGGGTACTCTTGCTTCATCCCGCATTTCATTCCACGAATCCCTATATTATCACTGACTTACTTTATTCATTGGGCACGGTGACTCACTGGCTTGCCCTTGTGAGTGGAGTATTTATTGTTTCGATTCCTGCCCAAGTAAGTTTGTGGTGGACAAGATCGTATTATTGGGTTTTCTCAGGGTACTCCCGCTACTTCCCAATTTTCATTCCACCAATTTCTCTATTATGGTTGACTTGGTATAATCATTGGCAGCGGTGGCTCAGTGGTCAAGCGCTTCCACTTGTGGACCTAGTGAGCATGTGATGGATAAGATCGTATCCGTGTATTTTCTCAAGTTTGTCCCGTTTTTCCCACTTTTCATTTCACCAGTTCTTCAATTATCATGGACTTGTTACGATCATTGTGCGCAGTGGCTAAGTGGTAGAGCGCATTTTTTGATGGGCCAATTATGTTTGGGGTGGACAAGATCGTATCTGTGGTTTTTCTCAGGTACTCCCGCTTCTTCGCAATTTTCACTCCACCAATTCCTCTTTTACCATTGACTTGATTCAATCATTGGTCATGTTGGCTCTGTGACAGAGCGCTAACTCTGATGCGTGGTGTCCTTATTGTATCCATCCCCGGTCAAGTAAGACTATGGTGGACAAGATCGTATCCGTAAGTTTTCTCAGGGTATTCCCGCATCTTTCCACTTTTCATTCCACCAATTTCTCTATTATTGTTGACTACCAAGTGAACTTGTGATGGATAAGATCGTATCCGTATATTTTCTCAAGTTTGTCCCGCTTTTCCCACATTTCATTCCACCAATTCTTCTATTATCATGGACTTGCTTCAATCATTGGGCGCGGTGGGTCAGTGGTAGAGAGTTTCCTCTGGTGGGCCAATTAAGTTCGAGTCGACAAGGTCGTATCCGTGGGTTTTCTGAGGGTATTCCTGCTTCTTCCCACTTTTCATTCCAGCAGCTTGTCTATTATCATTGAATTGGTTTAATCATTGTGTGCGGTGGCTCAGTTGTAGAACGCTTCCTCTGCTCGGGAAGTAAGTTTGTGATGGACAAGATCGTATCCGTGTGTTTTGACAGGGTACTGCTGCTTCTTCCCACATTTCGTTCCACCAATTCTTCTATTATAATTGATCTGCTTCATACATTTGGCGCAGTTGCTCAGTGGCAAAGCGCTTCATCTGGTGGACCAAGTATGTTTGTGGTGGACAAGATCGTATCCGCGGGTTTTGACAGTGTACACCCGGTTCCTCGCACACTTCATTCCACCAATTATTATACTATCATTGACTCTGTTCAATTATTGGGCTCAGTGGCTCAGTGGAAGAACGTTTCCTGTAGTGTGTCAAGTAAGTTTGTAGTTTACAAGATCGTATCCGCGGGTTTTCTTAGGGTACTCTCGCTTCCTCCCACATTTTATTCCACCAATCTTCTACTATCATTGACTTGGTATAATCAATGGGCGATGTGGGTCAGTGGTAGAACGGTTCTTCTGGTGGGCCAAGTAAGTTTGTGGTGGACAAGATCGTATCCGTGGTTTTTTGTCAGGGTACTCCCTCTTCTTCCCATTTTTCATTCCACCAATTCCTCTATTATAATTTACTTGCTTCAATCATTGGGTGCAGTGGCTCAGTGGTAGGGCCCTTCCTTTGGTCGGCCAAGTAAGTTTGTTGTGGACAAAACCGTATCCGTGGGTTTTCTCAAGGTACTCCTGCTTCTTCCAACTTTTCATAACAGCAACTCCTGTTAGTGCTGCGGATTAGCTAACCTATTGTGCACTTTTTGATAAAAGCACCAAGTTTGGCACAGAGGCAGACAGATATAATATGAAAAAATTTGGATGTGGAGCCATTGCCCAACTGACCCCTGGGGGCCGTGGTAGCCAATTTCCAAACTGGCCGCCAGTGGACACCCGAAAGACAACGTATATTAGATAAAGTTTATTGCTGAATGTTTTAGTCAATGTTTATATATAAAGGCGCAACATCTACAACAGTATCACTTAACTCTTTCATTCCCATTGCATAACTACAGATACAACCACAATTATGGAAAAATTATAAAAAACTTTCCCGGAGTGTCACTTGAGATACAATATTACCGGAGTGTAAATTTTGGGTGCTTTTATCAGAAAGTGCATAATATGTTGAAATATCCAACTTAACTGCCGGACTATGATAAACAATCACTAATTTGAGCTAGCTTTGAAATTTCGAAAGATGCTGCTTTTTAATGCTAATTTACCTATTTACTCATTCTTCCTTCTCTGTTTCCAGAACAAACTAAAAGGTCTTCAAACTCGTGAAGATTCGTGGTGATGAAGGAGAAACAGTACAAACTACCTCCGGTCGAATAGCAAAAACAGAGACAGACTGGTCATTATGCTTCATATGCCAAGAAGTGACGCAAGAGTCGCTAACATATCCATCCATGGATACACGTAAAGACAAGGGGAGCAGCTACAGCATTCTCGCAGGATATCTGAAAACGTTCAATGACCTTGAGCTTCTCCCCAAATCATTTTTTAGCCGACTAGATCAAGGAAGTGGCGTTGAAGCAGCATTTTTTGCAAACAATGCACGATACCCTAATCCTGTATGCTGAGATATAACAAAACCAAGTTAGAGAGAGCAGAAAAGAAGCAGCTGAAGATAGGTGAAGAAGAAGAAGTACAGAAAGCTGTTGACCACAAGCAAAAATGTAGTCGACCACGACAACCAAGTGTTGAGCCTAAACAACGAGAAGTGAAATGTCTCTTTTGCGGAGAAACTGTTGGTCGTGCCGCTCTTCATGAAGCTGCGACATTCAAACTGAATTCGCGTGTCAGGTCGTGTGCAATGATTTTGGGCGACATGGACCTACAGACGAAACTCAACGCTGAGGACATGATTGCACATGATGCGAAGTACCACCGCAATTGTCTCGTGAATTTGTACAACCGTGTTCGGAAGATTAAGGAAATGTCTCGTAAAAGTTCAAATGACGAACAAGCAATAGAGGGGCTTGCCTTTGCACAACTGATCGTGTTAATTGAGAAGCTTTAGTGGAAGGCGAGAGGGCTTCGGTTTTCAAACTTGCAGACCTGGCCCTGTTATATGTTTCGCAGATGGAACTAATGTTGGGAATCAAGTATGAAGGCATAGTGCACACGACCCGTCCTAAAAGAGACTGCTTGCTTACTTTCCTAACATGTGTGTACAGCATCAGGGGCGCGATGTCCTGCTTGCATTTAATGAAGACCTCGGCGATACCTTGGCAAAGGCTTGTGAACTGGATACAGATACTGATGCTGTCATTCTGGCGCGCGCTGCCCAAATTGTGCGACGCCACATCTTCGGATATGACAATGTGTTCAACGAATTTTTTCTCCAGAATGTCAACAGGATTAAGTGCTATCCGTTTTGCTTGCTCTAGTCACTATGATCTTGGAAGGATCAAGTATCAAAGACCTTAGAGAAAGCACTACACAAGCGGCACTGTCTATCAGCCAACTCCTCAAATTCAATTGTGTGAAGCACCGAAGAGCCGACATAGGCTGTACGTCTCGACCAGTCCGGCACGCCACCACGCAGGAGACACCAGTTCCCATTTATATCGGACTCGTGCTATACGCACACACTCGTAAAAGGGATCTAGTCGACAAGCTGTCACACATGGGAATCTCTATTTCCTAGGACCGAGTCCTGTCCCTTTCCGCACAGTTGGGTAACAGGGCCTGCCGCCTCTACCATCAGAAGAAAGTAGTCTGCCCTCTGGGTCTTGAAAAAGCTCAGGCTCTACCGAAGTTTCATGCTTTGACGGGCTTCGACACAGTCTCCTGCTTCGCTGGACGTGGAAAGATTACAGCATGGGCAGTGTGGACAGTGGTACCTGAGTTCACGCAGACGCTCACTCTTCTCTCCACTGCACCAAATCGTATTAATGAAGACGCCATGCATATAATTGAAAGGTTCATCATACTGCTTTATGATAGAACAAGCACAGCGACAAGAGCAGCCCTGGGGCAGCACGTCCGAAGAGCAGTATATCAGGGCGGGCATGTCTGGGGTCAGGCCATGGTTCGTGCACCAACACTGCCATCACCAACTGTTTGGGGTTGGATCAAGACCAGCGGCGTGTATGAACCTCTATGGACAACGCTACCCGAAGAATCCAAGATCTACTGGGAGCTCTTCTCTTGCAAATGCAAAGACTGCATGAAAAAGTGCAAGGGCAAGAAGGCCAGTATGGAATGTACACCACTGTGTGCTTGCGACGGGGAATGCTCTGAAATGTAAAATTATGAACTAAATATATATAACTTACAAATTACCTGGCACACTTTTCTTCAGAGCGTCTATTAAAACCTTCAGCAACCAACTTTATCTAACTTCTGTTGTCTTTCGGATGTCCAATTGCGGCCATTTTGGAAAATGGCCACCACGGCCGCAAGGGGTTAGTTGGCCGATGGCTCCACAACCAAATTTGTTCATCTTACATCTGTATAGCTCTGTAATAGCAAATTTGGTGCTTTTATCAAAAAGTGCACAATATGTTGAAATATCCTAGTTAAACTGCCGCACTATGTATTATCATTAAATTGGTTTAATCATTGGGCGCGGTGGCTCAGTGGTACAGCGCTTCCCCTGGTAAGCCAAGTAAGTTTGAAGTGGACAGCATCGTTTCCGGGGGTTTTCTCAAGGTAGTACAGCTTCCTCCCACATTTCGTTCCATCAATTCTTGTATTATCATTGATTTGCTTCAACGATTTGGCGCAATGGCTCAGTGGTATAGCGCTTTCTATGGTGGGCCAAGTAAGCTTGTGTTGGACAAAATGTTATCCGTGGGTTTCGTGAGCGAACTACCGCAACCTTCCACAATTCATTCCAACAATTCTTCTATTATTATTGACTTGGTTCAATCATCGAAAGCAGTGTCTCTGTGGTAGAGCGTTTCCTCTGGTGCGATAAGTAAGTTTGTGGTGGACAAGATCGTATCCGTGGGTTTCTTCAGCGTACTCTCGCACCCTCCCACATTTCACTCTACCAATTCTTCTATTGTTATTGACTTGGTTCAATCATTGGGCGCATTGGCTCAGTAGTAGAGCGCTTCCTCTGGTGGGCCAAGTAATTTTGTGGTAGACAAGATCGTATCAATGGGTTTCTTCGGCGTACTCCCGCTACTTCCCACATTTCTTTCCACCAATTCTTCTATTATTATTGACCTGGTTCAATCATTGGTCGCCGTCGCTCAGTGGTAGAGCGCTTCATCTGGTGGGCCAAGTAAGTTTGTTTTGGATAAGATCGTATCCGTGGGTTTCGTTAGCGTACTCCCGCAACCTCCCACACTTCATTCCAACAATTCTTCTATTTTTATTTACTTTGGTCAATCATTGGGCGCAGGGGTTTAGTAGAAGAGCGCTTCCTCTGGTCGGCCCATTAAGTTTGTGGTGGACCAGATCGTATCCGTGGGTTTCGTGAGCATGCTCCCGCAACCTCCCACATTTCATTTTACCAATTCTTCTGTAATTATTGACTTTGGTCAATCATTGGGCGCAGTGGCTCAGTGGTAGGGCCCTTCCTTTCGTTGGCAGGTAAGTTTGTGGTGTACAAAACCATATACGTGGGTTTTCTCAGGGTACCCCTGCTTCTTCCCACCTTTCATGACAGCAACTCCCGTATAATTATTAAATTGCTCTAAACATTGGGCGCGGTGGCTCAGTGGTAGAGCGTTTCACGTGGTGGGCCAAGTAAGTTTGTGGTGGACAAGATCTCTTCCGTGGGTTTTGACAGGGTACTCCCCATTTTTCTCACTCTTCATTCTAAGATTTCCTTTATTATCATTGGCTTGCTTGAATCATTGGCACCGTGGCTCTGTGGTAGAAAGCTTAATCTGGTGCGTGGTGTTCTTACTGTTTCGATCCCTGGGCTATTAAGTTTGTAGTGGACAAGATTGTATCCGTGGGTTTTGTCAGAGTACTCCCGCTTCCTCCCACATTTCGTTCCACCAATTCTTCTATTATCATTGATTTTCTTCAATCATTTGGCACTGTGGCTCAGTTGTAAAGCGCTTCCTCTGGTGAACCAAGTAAGCTTGTGGCGGACAAGATCGTATCCGTGGGTTTTAACAAGGAACCCGAGCACCCTCGCACACTTAATTCCGAAAAATGTTATATTATCATTGACTTTCTACAACCCTTTGGCGCAGTGGTTCATTGGTAAAGTAGATTCCTCTCGTGGTTCAGGTAAGTTTGTGGTGTACAAGATCGTATCCGAGGGCTTTGTGAGGGTACTCCCGCTTCCTCCCAAATTTCGTATCACCAATTCTTCTAATATTATTGAATTAGTTCAATCATTGGGCACAGTGGCTCAGTTGTAGAGCGCTACCTCTGGTGGGCCAAGTCAGTTTGTGGTGTACAAGATCGTATTCGTGGGTTTGGTCAGCATACTCCTTAAACCTCCCACCTTTCATTCCACCAATTCTTCTATTATCATTGATTTGCTTTAATCATCTGCCGCAATGGCTCATTAGTAAAGCACTTCCTCTGGTGGGCCAAGTCAGTTTGTGGTGTACAAGGTCGAATTCGTGGGTTTTGCCAGGGAACTCCCGCTCCCTCGCACACTTCGTTCCACCAATTCTTATATTATCATAGACTCTCTTCAACTTTTTGGTGCAATGGTTCAGTGGTAAAGCGCTTCCTCTCGTAAGTCAAGTAAATTTGTGATGTACAGGATCGTATCCGTGGGTTTTCCAGTGTACTCCCGGTTCCTCCCACATTTCAATCCACCAATTATTCTATTATTATTGAATTAGTTTAATCATTGGGTGCGTGTCTCAGTGGTAGAGCGTTTCCTCTGGGGGCCCAAGTAAATTGGTGGTGATGAAGATCGTATACGTGATTGTTTCTCAGTGTACTCCCGCTTCTTCCCACTTTCATTCCACCAATTCCTTTATTTTCATTGACTTCCTCCAATCATTGGGCTTGGTAGCTCAGTAGTAGAACGCTTGTTCTGCTGCGTGCGGTCCTTAATTTATCGTTCCCTGCCCGATAAATTTGTGGTAGACAAGATTGTTTCCGTGGGGTTTGTCAGGGTGCTCAAACATCCTCCCACATTTCATTCCACCAATCCTTCTGTTACCATTGATTTACCTTAATCATTGTGCGCAGTGCGTCTGTGGAAGAGCGCTTCTTCTGGTGGGCCAAGTAAGTTTGTGGTGGACAAGATAGTATCCGTGGGTTTAGTGGGCATACTCCCGCAATCTCCAACATTTCATTTTACCAATTCTTCTATTATTATTGACTTGGTTTAATCATTCGCCACAGTGGCTCAGTGGTAGAAGACTTCCTCTAGTGGGCCAATTAAGTCTTTGATGTACAAGATCGTATCCGTGGGTTTCGTCAGCGTACTCCCGCAACCTCGCAACTTTCACTCCATCAATTCTTCTATTATTATTGACTTGCAGCAAACATTGGGCGCAGTGTCTCAGTTGCAGAGCGCTTTCTGTAGTTGGCAATGTAATTTGGTGGTGGACAAGATCGTAACCGTGGGTGTCGTCACCTTACTCCCGCAACCTCCCACATTTCAATCAACTAATTCAACTTTTATTATTGACTTGGTTCAATCGTTGGGCGCAGTGACTCACTGGTAGAGCGCTTCCTGTTGTGGGCAAACTAATTTTGTAGTGGACAAGATCGCATCCGTGGTTTTTTTCAGCGTAATCCCGCAACCTCCAACATTTCATTCCACTAATTCTTCCAATGTTTTTGACTTGGTTCATTCATTGCGATGCATTGACTCACTAGTAGAGCGCTTCTTCTGGTGCGCCAAGAAAGATTTTGGTGAACAAGATAGTATCCATGAGTTTTCTCAACGTACTTCTGGTTCTTCCTATTTTTCATTCCAGCAACTCATCTATTATCATTGAATTGGTTTAATCATTGGGCGCGGTGCTGAGTGGTATAGCGCCTCTTCATGTGGGCAAAGTAAGTTCGAAGTTCACAGGATCGTATCCGTTTTGTTTCCTCAGGTTACTAACGATTCCTCCCACATTTCGTTCCACCAATTCTTCTATTATCATTGATTTGCTTCAATGATTTGGCGCAGTGGCTCGGTGGTAAAGCGTATCCTCTGGTATCTCAAGTAAGTTTCTGGTGGACAGGATCGTAACTGTGGATTTCGTCAGCGTCTTCCCGCAACCTCCCACATTTCATTTCACCAATTCTTCTCATCTTATTGATTTCCTTCAAAAATTGGGCGCAGTGTCTCAGTTTTACAGCGCTTTCTGTGGTTCGCAATGTAATTTTGTGGTGCACAAGATCGTAACCGTGGGTTTCGTGAGCGCACTCCCGCGACCTCCCACATTTCATTCCAGCAATTCTTCTATTACTACTGACTTGGTTCAATCATTGTGCGCAGTGGATCAGTGGTAGAGCGCTTCACCTGGTATGCCAAGTAAGTTTTTGGTGGACAAGATTGCATCCGCGCTTTTCGTGAGCGTACTCCTGCAAAATCACAAATTTCTTTACACCGATTCATCTATTCTTATTGACTTGGTTCTATATTTGGGCGCAGTGGCTCAGCGGTAGAACGCTTCCTCTGGTGGACCAAGTATGTTTGTGGGGGACAAGATCGTAACCGTGGGTTTCGTGAGCGTACTCCCGCGACCTCCTACATTTCATTCCACAAATTCTTCTATTATTATTGACTTGGTTCAACCATTGGGCGCAGTGGCTCAATGGTAGAGCGCTTCCTCTTGCGGGCTAAGTAAGTTTGTGGTGAACAAGATCGTATCCGTGGGTTTCTTCAGCGTACCCTCGCAACCTCTTACATTTCATTCCACCAATTCTTCTATTATTTTTGAGTTGGTCCTATCATTGAGCTCAGTGGCTAAGTGGTAGAGCGCTTCCTCTGGTGGGCGAACTAATCTTGTAGTGGACAAGATCGCATCCGTGGGTTTTTTCAGCGTACTCCCCTATCCTCCCATATTTCATTTCACGAATTGTTCTATTATCATTGACTTGGTTCAATCATTGGGCGCAGTGGCTCAGCTGTAGAGCGCTTACTCTGGTGGGCCAAGTTAGTTCCTGGTGAACAAGATCGTCTCCGTGGGTTTCGTCAGCGTATTCCCGCAACCTCCCACATTTTACTCAACTAATTCTTCTATTATTATTGATTTGGTTCAATCGCTGGGCGCAGTGACTCACTGGTAGAGCGCTTCCTGTTGTGGCCAAACTAATTTTGTAGTGGGCAAGATCGCATCCGTGGGTTTTTTTAGTGTACTCTCCCATACTCCCACATTTCATTTCACGAATTGTTCTATTATCATTGACTTGGTTGAATCATTGGGCGCAGTGGCTCAGTAGTAGAGCGTTTCCTCTGGTGCACCAAGTAAGATTTTGCTGTACAAGATCGTATCCATTGGTTTTCTCATGGTACACTATTTCTTGCCACTTTTCATTGCAGCAACTCCTCTATTATCATTGAATTGTTTAATCATTAGGCGCGTGGCTGAGTGGTACAGCGCCTCCTCTTGTGGGCCAAGTATGTTTGAAGTGGACAGGATCTGCGAGTTTTTTCAGGTTAATACCGCTTCCTCCCACATTTCGTTCCACCAATTCTTCTATTATCATTGATTTGCTTCAATGATTTTGCGCAGTGGATCAGTGGTAAAGCGTATCCTCTGGTGCGTCAAGTAAGTTTGTGGTGGACAGGATCGTATCCGTGGGTTTTTTGAGCATACTCCTGCAACATCCCAAATTTCGTTCCAACAATTCTTCTATTATTATTGATTTTTTTCAATCATTGGGCACAGTGAGTCAGTGGTAGAGCACTTCCTTTGGTGGGCGAAGTAAGTTTATGGTGGACAAGATAGTATGCGTGGATTTCGTCAATGTACTCTCGCAACCTCCCACATTTAATTCCACCAATTATTCTATTATTATTGACTTGGTTCAATCACTGGGTACAGTGCCTCAGTGGTAGAGCGCTTCCTCTGTTGGGCTAAGTAAGTTTGTGATGGACAGGATCGTATCCGTGGGCCTCGTCAGCGTACTCCCGAAACCTCCCACATTTTATTCCACAAATTCTTCTTTATTATTGATATGGTTCCATCATTGGGGCCAGTGCCTTTGTGGTAGAGCGCTTATTCTGGTGGGCCAAGTAAGTTTGTTGTGGACAAGATCGTATCCGTGGGTTTCGTTAGCGTAAGACCGAAACCTCCCACATTTCATTCCACCAATTCTTCTGTTATCATTGATATGGTTCAATCATTGGGCGAAGTGGCTCAGTGGTAGACCGTTCCCTATGGTGGGCCAAGTAAGTGTGTTGTGGACAAGATCGTATCCGTGGGTTTCGTGAGCGTCAGCCTGAAACCTCCCACATTTCATTCCACCAATTCTTCTGTTATCAGTGACTTGGTTCAATCATTGGGCGCAGTGGCTCAGTGGTAGAATGCTACCTATGCTGGGCCAAGTAAGTTTGTGGTGGACAAGATCGTACCCGTGGGTTTCTTCATCGTACTCTCGCAACCTCCCACATTTCATTCCACCATTTCTTCTATTATTATTGACTTGGTCCAATCATTGAGCGCAGTTGCTCATTGGTAGAGCCCTTCCTCTGGTGGGCCAAAAAAGTTTGTGTTTAACAAGTTCGTATACGTGGGTTTTCTCAGGGTTTTCCCGCCTCTTCCCACTTTTCATTAAACCAATTCCTCTATTATCATTGACTTGCTTTATTCATTGGGCGCGTGGCTCAGTGGTAGAGGTCTTCCTCTGGTGGGATAAGTAAGTTTGTAGTAAACAAGATCGTATATGTGGGTTTCTTCAGCGTACCATCGCGCCCTCCCATATTCCACTCCAGGAATTCTTCTATTATTATTGACTTGGTTCAATCATTGGGCGCAGTGGCTCAATGGTAGACCGCTTCCTCTGGTGGGCCAAGTAAGTTTGTGGCGGACAAGATCGTATCCGTGTATTTTTTTAGCGTACTCCCCAATTTCCCCACATTTCGTTCCACGAATTGTTCTATTATCAAAGACTTGGTTCAATCGTTGGGTGCAGTGGCACAGTAGTAGAGCGCTTCCTCTGGTGGGCCAAGTAAATTTTTGTTGGAAGAAATCTTATCCATGTGTTTTCTCAAGGTACTCGTATCGCTGGGTTTCGTTAGCGTACTGCCGAATCCTCCCACATTTCATTTCACCAATTCTTCTATTATCATTGACTTGGTTCAATCATTGGGCGCAGTGGCTCAGTGGTAGAGCGTTTCCTCTGGTGGGCCAAGTAAGTTTGTGGTGGACAAGATCGTATCCGTGTTTTTTTTCAGCGTACTCCCCCATCTCTTTACATTTCGTTCCACGAATTGTTCACTTATCAATGACTTGGTTCAATCATTGGGCGAAGTGGCTCAGTGGTAGGGCCCTTCCTTTGGTGGACCAAGTAAGTTTTCTGTGGACAAAACCGTTTCCGTCGGTTTTCTCAAGGCACTCTTGGTTCTTCCCACTTTTCATAACAGTAACTTCTGTATTATAATTAAATTGGTTTAATCATTGGACGCGGTGGCTAGTAGAGCGCTTCATCTCGCGCTTGGGGTCCTAACTTTTTGAGCCCAAGCCAAGTAATTTGTGTGCTACACAGGGTCGTGTCCGTGGTTTTTCTCAGGGTACTCCGGCTTCTTCACGCTTTTCATTTCACCAATTTCTCTATTATCGTCGACTTGCTATAATCATTGGGAGCGGTGGCTCAATGGTGAAGCGCTTTTTCTGGAGGACCAAGTGAGCTTGTGAGGACCAAGTGAGCTTGTGGGTTTGGTCAGTGTACTCCCAATACCTCCCACATTTCATTCCACCAATTCTTCTATTATCGTTGACTTGGTTCAATCATTGGGCGCAGTGGCACAGTAGTAGAGCGCATCCTATGGTGGGCCAAGTAAATTTTTGTTGGAAGAAACCTTATCCATGTGTTTTCTCAAGGTACTCGTATCGCTGGGTTTCGTCAGCGTACTGCCGAATCCTCCCACATTTCATTTCACCAATTCTTCTATTATCATTGACTTGGTTCAATCATTGGGCGCAGTGGCTCAGTGGTAGAGCGTTTCCTCTGGTGGGACAAGTAAGTTTGTGGTGGACAAGATCGTATCCGTGGGTTTCGTCAGCGTACTGCCGAATCCTCCCATATTTCATTTCACCAATTCTTCTATTATCATTGACTTGGTTCAATCATTGGGCGCAGTGGCACAGTAGTAGAGCGCTTCCTCTGGTGGGCCAAGTAAATTTTTGTTGGAAGAAATCTTATCCATGTGTTTTCTCAAGGTACTCGTATCGCTGGGTTTCGTCAGCGTACTCCCCCATTTCCCTACATTTCGTTCCACGAATTGCTCTATTATCAATGACTTGGTTCAATCATTGGGCGAAGTGGCTCAGTGGTAGGGCCCTTACTTTGGTGGACCAAGTAAGTTTTCTGTGGACAAAACCGTTTCCGTCGGTTTTCTCAAAGCACTCTTGCTTCTTCCCACTTTTCATAACAGTAACTTCTGTATTATTATTAAATTGGTTTAATCATTGGACGCGGTGGCTTAGTGTTAGAGCGCTTCATCTCGCGCTTGGGGTCCTAACTTTTTGAGCCCAAGCCAAGTAATTTGTGTGCTGCACAGGGTCGTGTCCGTGGTTTTTCTCAGGGTACTCCGGCTTCTTCCCGCTTTTCATTCCACCAATTTCTCTATTATCGTCGACTTGCTATAATCATTGGGAGCGGTGGCTCAATGGTAAAGCGCTTTTTCTGGTGGACCAAGTGAGCTTGTGATAAACAAGATCGTATCCGTGGGTTTTCTCAAAATTGTCTCGATTTTCACATTTTTTATTACACCAATTCTTCTATTATCATGGACTTGCTTCGATCATTGGGCGCAGTGGCTCAGTTGTAGAGCGCATTCTTTGGTGGGCCAAATACGTTTCGGGTGCACAAGATCGTATCTGTCGGTTTTCTCATTGTACTGCCGCTTCTTCCCACTTGTCATTCCACCAATTCCTCTTTTTCCATTGAATTGTTTCAATCATTGGTCACGGTTGCTCAGTGATAGAGCGCTTCCTCTGATGCGTGGTGTCCTTATTGTATCTATCCCCGGCCAAGTAAGATTGTGGTGGACAAGATCGTATCCGTAAGTTTTCTCAGGGTATTCCCGCTTCCTCCCACTTTTTATTCCACCAAATCTTCTATTATCATGGATTTGCTTCGATCATTGGGCGCAGTGGCTTAGTGGTAGAGCGTTTCATCTTGTGTGCTAATTAAGTTTGTAGTTGAAAAGGTCGTATCTGTGGGTTTTCTCAGGGTACTCCTCCTTCTTCCTAATTTTCATTCCAGCAACTTGTCTATTATCATTGAATTGTTTTCATAATTACGCTCGGCGGCTCAGTGGTAGTGCGCTTCCTCTGCTGGGAAGTAAGTTTGTGGTGGACAAGGTCGTATCCGTGGGTTTTGACAGGGCACTCCCGCTTCCTCCCACATTTCGTTTTACCAATTATTCTATTATATTTGTTCTCCTTCAATCATTTGGCGCAGTGGCTTAGTGGCAAAGCCACTCTGGTGGAACGAGTAAGTTTGTGGTGGGCAAGATCGTATTTGTGGCTTTTCTCAGGGTACTCCCACTTCTTCAAACTTTTCACTCCACCAATTCCTCTTTTACCATTGACTTGATTCAGTGATTGCTCACGGTGGTTCAGTGATAGGGCGCTTCCTCTGATGCGTGGTGTCCTTATTGTATCCTTCCCCGGCCAAGTAAGATTGTGGTGGACAAGATCCTATCCATAAGTTTTCTCAGGGTATTCCCCCTTCTTCCCACTTTTCATTCCACCAACTCTTCTATTATCGTTGACTTGGTATAATCATTGAGCGCGGTGGCTCAGTGGTAAAGCGCTTCCTCTTTGGGACCAAGTGAGCTTGTGATGGACAAGATCGTCTCCGTGGGTTTTCTCAAAGAGGTCCCGCTTCCTCCCATGGACTTGCTTCAATCATTGGGCCCAGTGGGTCAGTGGTAGAGCGCTTCCCCTGGTGGGTAAATTAAGTTTGTAGTGACAAGGTCTTATAAGTGATTTTTCTCAGGGTACTCCTGCTTCTTCCCATTTTTCATTCCAGCAACTTGTCTATTATCATTGACTTGCTTCAATCATTAAGCTCGGTGGCTCAGTGGTAGAACGCTTCTTCTGGTGCGTGGGGTACTTACTGTATCGATCCCCTGCCTGATAAATTTGTGGTGGACAAGATTGTTCCCATGGGGTTAATCAGTGTACTCCCGCTTCCTCCCACATTTCATTCTACCAACTCATCTATTATCATTGATTTGCTTCAATCATTGGGCGCGGTGGGTTAATGGTAGAGCGTTTTCTCTGGTGGACCAAGTAAGTTTGTGGTGGACAAGATCGTATCCGTGGGATTTGACAGCGTACTTTCGCTTCCACGCACACTTCATTCAACCAATTCTTATATTATCATTGACTCTGTTCAGTCTTTGAGCGCGGTAGAAAGGTGGTAAATTTTTCCCCTGGTGGGCCAACTAAGTTTGTGGTGGACAAGATCGTATCGGTGGGTTTCGTTACCGTACTGCCGCATCCTGCCACATTTCATTCCGCTAAATCTTCCACCAATTCCTCTATTTTCATTGACTTGCTTTAATCATTGGGTTTGGTGGCTCAGTGGTAGAACGCTTGTTCTGGTGCGTGGGAACCTTACTCTATCGATCTCCTGCCTGATAAATTTGTGTTGGAAAAGATTGCTTCCGTGTGGTTTGTCAGGTTATTCCCGCTTCCTCCTATTTTTCATTCCACCCTTATTTCTATCACTATTGACTTATATTAATCATTGTGCGCGGTGGCTCAGTGGTAAAGTTTTCCCTCTGGTGGACCAAATGAGTTTGTGGTACACAAGATCGTATCCGTGGGTTTAGTCAGCGTACTACCGCAACCTCCCACATTTCATACCACCAATTCTCCTATTATTATTCACTTAGTTCAATCATTGGGCACAGTGACTCAGTGGTAGAGCACTTACTCCGATGGGCCAAGTCAGTTTGTGGTGAACAAGATCGTATCCGTGGGTTTCGTCACCATACTTTCGCAACCACCCACTTTTCATTCCACCAATACTTCTATTATTATTGACTTAGTCCAATCATTGGTCCCAGTGGCTCAGCCATAAAGCGTCTCCTTTGGTGGACCAAATAAGTTTGTGGTGATCAAGATCGTATCCGTGGTTTTTGTCAGCGTACTCTCGCAACCTCCCACATTTCATTCCACAAATTCATTTTTATTATTGATGTAATTCAATCATTAGGCGCAGAGACTCAGTGGTAGAGCGCTTATTCTGGTGGGCCAAGTAAGTTTGTTGTGAACAAGATCGTATCCGTATGTTTCGTGAGCGTAAGGCCGAAACCTCCCACATTTCATTCCACCAATTCTTCTGTTATGATTGACTTGGTTCAATCATTGGGCGCAGTGGCTCAGTGGTAGAGCGCTACCTCTGGTGGGCCAAGTAAGTTTGTGGTGGACAAGATCGTATCCGTGGGTTTCTATAGCGTACTCCCGCAACCTCCCACCTTTCATTCCACCAATACTTCTATTATTATTGACTTAGTTTAATCATTGGGCACACTGGCTCAGTGGTAAAGCGTCTCCTCTGGTGGATCAAGCAAGTTTGTGGTGAACAAGATCGTATCCGTGGGTTTAGTCAGCGTACTCCCGGAACCTCCCACATTTCACTCCACAATTTTTTTTTATTGATGTACTTCAATCATTGGGCGTAGTGGCTCAGTGGTAGACCGCTACCTCTGGTGGGCCAAGTAAGTTTGTTTTGGACAAGATCGTATCCGTGGGTTTTCTCAGGGTTTTCCCGCCTCTTCCCACTTTCCATTAAACCAATTCCTCTATTATCATTGACTTGCTTTATTCATTGGGCGCCTGGCTCAGTGGTAGAGCGCTTCCTCTAGTGGGATAAGTAAGTTTGTAGTGAACAAGATCGTATGTGTGGGTTTCTTCAGCGCACTATCGCGCCCTCCCACATTCCACTCCAGCAATTCTTCTATTATAATTGACTTGGTTCAATCATTGGCACTGTAGCTCAGTGGTCGAACGCTTAATCTGGTGCGTGGTGTCCTTATTGTATCGATCCCCTGCCTGGTATATTTGTGGTGGACAAGATTATTCCCATGGGGTTTGTCAGAGTACTCCCGTTTCTTCCCACATTTCATTTCACCAATTCTTCTATTATCATTGACTTGCTTCAATCATTGGGCGAAGTGGCTCAGTGGTAGTGCCCTTCCTTTGGTGGACGAGGTAAGTTTCCTGTGGACAAAACTGTTTCCGTCGGTTTTCTCAAGCCACTCTTGCTTCTTCCCACTTTTCATAACACCAACTTCTGTATTATTATGAAATTGGTTTAATCATTGAGCGCGGTGGCCTAGTGGCAGAGCGCTTCATCTCGCGCTTGGGGTCCTAAATTTTGAGCCCAAGCCAAGTAAGTTGTGTGCTGCACAAGGTCGTGTCCCTGTGTTTTCTAATGTACTCCCGTTTCTCTCCGCTTTTCATTCCAACAATTTCTCTATTTTCGTTGATTTGGTATAATCATTGGGAGCGGTAGCTCAATGGTAAAGTGCTTACTCTGGTGGACCAAGTGAGCTTGAGATGAACAAGATCGTATCCGTTGGTTTTCTCAAGATTGTCTCGATTTTCCTACTTTTCATTCCACCGATTTTTCTATTATCATGGACTTTCTTCGATCATTGGGCGCAGTGGCTCAGCGGTAGAGCGTTTCATCTGGTGGGCCAATTGAGTTTGTAGTTGACAAGGTCGTATCTGTGGGTTTCGTGAGTGTAGTACCGCCACCCACACATTTCCTTCCAGCAATTCTTCTATTATTATTAACTTGGTTCAATCATTGGGCGCAGTGGCTCAGCGGTAAAGCGCTTCCTCTGGTAGGATAAGTAAGTTTGTGGTTCACAAGATCGTATCCGTGGGTTTCGTGAGCGTACTCCCGCAAACCACCACATTTGATTCAACCAATACTACTAATTTTATTCAATTTGTTCCATCATTGAGCGCAGTGGATAAGTGATAGAGCGCTTCGTCTGGCGGGCCAGGTTTCTGGTGGCGGATCGTATCCGTGGGTTTCGTGAGCGTACTCCCGCAACCTCCCTCATTTCATTTTACCAATTCTTCTATTATTATTGACTTTGATCAATCATTGCGCGCAGTGGCTCAGTGGTAGAGCGCTTCCTCTTGTCTGCCAAATAAGATTGTGGTGGAGAAGATCGTATACGCGGGTTTCTTCAACTTACTATCGAAACCTCCCACATTTCATTCCACCAATACTTCTATTAATATTGGCTTTATTCAATCATTGGAGACAATGGTCAGTGGTAGAGCGCTTATTCTCGTGGGCCAAGTAAGTTTGTTGTGGACAAGATCGTATCCGTATGTTTCGTGAGCGTAAGGCCGAAACCTCGCACATTTCATTCCACCAATTCTTCTGTTACCATTGACTTGGTTCAATCATTTTGCGCAGTGGCTCAGTGGTAGACCGCTACCTCTGGTGGGCCAAGTAAGTTTGTGGTGGACAAGATCGTATCCGCGGGTTTCTATAGCGTACTCCCGCAACCTCCCACCTTTCATTCCACCAATACTTCTATTATTATAGACTTAGTTCAATCATTGGGCACAGTGGCTCAGTGGTAAAGCGTCTCCTCTGGTGGATCAAGCAAGTTTGTGGTGAACAAGATCGTATCCGTGGGTTTAGTCAGCGTACTCCCGGAACCTCCCACATTTCACTCCACAATTTCTTTTATTGATGTACTTCAATCATTGGGCGTATTGGCTCAGTGGTAGACCGCTACCTCTGGTGGGCCAAGTAAGTTTGTTTTGGACAAGATCGTATCCGTGGGTTTTCTCAGGGTTTTCCCGCCTCTTCCCACTTTCCATTAAACCAATTCCTCTATTATCATTGACTTGCTTTATTCATTGGGCGCCTGGCTCAGTGGTAGAGCGCTTCCTCTAGTGGGATAAGTAAGTTTGTAGTGAACAAGATCGTATGTGTGGGTTTCTTCAGCGCAATATCGCGCCCTCCCACATTCCACTCCAGCAATTCTTCTATTATAATTGACTTGGTTCAATCATTGCGCGCAGTGGCTCAGTGGTAGAGCGCTTCCTCTTGTCGGCCAAGTAAGATTGTGGTGGAGAAGATCGCATCCTCGGGTTTCTTCAGCTTACTATCGAAACCTCCCACATTTCATTCCACCAATACTTCTATTAATATTGGCTTTGTTCAATCATTGGAGACAGTGGCTCAGTGGTAGAACGGTTCCTCTGGTGGGCCAAGTAAGTTTGTGGTGAACAAGATAGTATCCGTGGGTTTTCTCAGGGTAGTCCCACCTCTTCCTACTTTCCATTAATCTAATTCCTCTGTTATCATTGACTTGCTTTAATCATTGGTCGCAGTATCTTTGTAATAGAGCGCTTCATCTCGTGCTTGGGGCACTTACAGTTTGAACCCAAGACAAGTAAGTTGTGTGATGGACAGGATCGAATCCGTAGGTTTTCTCAGGGTACTCCCGCTTCTTCCCACTTTTCATTCCACCAATACCTCTATTATCTATTATTTGCTTTAATCATTGGACACGGGAGCTCAGCGGTAAAGCCTTTCATTCCTCTCGTACATGGGGTCCTTATTGTTTCGTTCCAAAGCAAAGTAAGTTGTGTGGTGGACAGGATCGTATCTGTGGGTTTTCTCGGGGAATACCGCTTGTTCCCCATTTCATTCCACCAATTCCTCTATTATCATTGACTTGTTTTAATCATCGAGCGGGGCGGCTTAGTGGTAAAGCGCTTCCTCTAGTGCGTGAGGTTCTTAATTATTCGATCCCAAGTAAGTAAATTTGTAGTGGACAAGATCGTATCAGTGCTTTACTCAAGGTGCTTCCACTTCTTCCCACTATTCAGTATCGCGGTAGCTCTGTGTTCGAGCGCTTCCTCTGATGCGTGCTGTTCTTGTTGTATCCATCCCCAACCAAGTAAGTTTGTGCTCGACAAGATCGTATGGGTAAGTTTTCTCAAGGTATCCGCACTCCTTCCCACCTTTAATTCCACCAATTCCTCTATTATCATTGACTTGGTATAATCATTGGGTGCTGTGGCTCAGTGGTAAAGCACTTCCTCTCGTGAACGAAATGAGTCTGAGATGGACAAGATCGTATCAGTGGGTTTTCTCAGGGTAGTCCCGCATTTCCCACATTTCACTCCAGCAATGCCTCTTTTATCATTGACTCGATTCAATCATTGGTCACTGTGCCTCAGTCGTAGAAGGCTTCCTCTGGTGCTTGGGGTCCCTACTGTTTGGATCTCAGCCTGATAAATTTGTGGTGAACAAGATCGTACCCCTGGATTTTGTCATGGCACTCCCGCTTCCTAACACATTTCATTCCACCAATTCTTCCATTATCTTGGAGTTGATTCAATCATTGGGCGCAGTGGCTCAGTGGTAAAGCGCTTCCTCTTGTGGGCCAATTAAGTTCGTAGTGGACAAGGTCTTATCCGTGGGTGTTGTCAGGGTAATCCTGCTTCTTCGCACTTTTCATTCCAGCAACTTGTCTATTATTATTGAATTGGTTAAATCATTGTACCCGTTGGCTCAGTGCTGGAACGCTTCCTCTGGTATGCCAAGGAAAATTGTGTTGGACAAGATCATGTCCGTGGGTTTTGACAGGGCACTCCCGCTTCTTCCCACATTTCGTTCCAACAATTCTTCTATTATAATTCGCTCTCTTCAGTTATTGGGCGCAGTGGCTCAGTGGTAGAGCGTTTCCTTTCCTGGGTCAAGTAAGTTTGTGGTGTACAAGATCGTATCCGTGGCTTTTATTCTGGGTACTCCCGCTTCTTCCCATTTTCATTCCACCAATTCCTGTATTATCATTGACTTGCTTCAATCATTGGGCTCGGTGGCTCAGTGGTAGAACGCTTCTTCTGGTGCGTGGGGCCTTACTGTATCGATCCCCTGTCTGATAAATTTGTGGTGGACAAGATTGTTTCCATGGGGATTGTCAGGCTACTCCCGCTTATTCCGACATTTCATTCCACCAATTCTTCTATTATCATTGACTTTTCTTAATCATTGGGCGCGGTGTCTCAGTGGTAAACCGTTTCTCCAGGTGAACCAAGTAAGTTTGTGGGGGACAAGATCGTATCGCTGGGTTTCGTCAGCGTACTCCCGCATCCTCCCACATTTCATTCCACGAATTCTTCTAATTTCACTGACTCTCTTCAATCATTGGACGCAGTGACTCAGTGGTAAAGCGTTTCCTCTGGTGGCCCAAGTAACTTTGAGGTAAAGAAGTTCGTATCCGTGGGTTTTTTCAGTGTACTCCCGCTTCCTCGCACATTTCATTCCACCAATTCTTCTCCTACGTTTGACTCTTTTCAATCATTGGGCGACGTGGCTCAGTGGTAAAGCGTTTCTTCTGGCGGGCCAAGTAAGTTTCTGGTGGGGAAGATCGTGTTCGTGGGTTTTGTGAGCGAACTCCCGCTTCCTCCCACACTTCATTGCACCAATTCTTCTATTATTATTGACTTCTTTCAATCATTGGGCGCAGTGGCTCAGTTTTAAGGCACTTCCCTTTGTCGGCCAAGTAAGTTTTTGGTGGACAAAACCGTATCCGTGGTTTTTCTCAGGGTACTCCTGCTTTTTTCAACTCTTCATAAAAGCAGCTCCTGTATTATCATGAAATTTGTTTAATCATTGGGCGCGGTGGGTCAGTGGTAGAACGTTTCACCTGGTAGGCCAAGTAAGATTGTGGTGGACAAGATCGTTTCCGTGGTTTTTTTCAGGGCACTCTCGCTTCTGCCCATTTTTCACTCCACCAATTCCTCTATAACCATTGACTTGCTTCAATCATTGAGCTCGGTGCCTCAGTGGTAGAACGCTTAATCTGGTGCGTGGTGTCCTTACTGTTTCGATCCCCGGACTAGTAACTTTGTGGTGGACAAGATAGAACCCGTGGTTTTTTTCAGCGTACTCCCGCAACCTCCCACATTTCATTTCACCAATTTTTCTATTATTATTGAATTGGTTCAATCATTGGGCGCAGTGGCTAAGTGGTAGAGCGCTTCCTCTTGTGGTCCAAGTAAGTTTCTGGTGGACAGGATCGTATCCGTGGGTTTCGTGAGCGTACTCTCGCAACATCCCCCATTTCATTCCACCAATTCTACTATTATTCTAATTGGAAAGCGTACGCGTCTTTGGCCCGGAGTCGATTCCCGGTGGGATCTCATGTGGTTCGGATTCCACGTTAATCAAAAGGTCCATGTCTCACATAGCCCCGCTGCTGAACGGGACGTTAAGTCCCAAATCAACTCAACTCAACTCTTCTATGATTATTGACTTTGATCAAACATTGGGCGCAGTGGCTTAGTGGTAGAGAGCTTCTTCTGGTGGGCGAAGTAAGTTTGTGGTGGACTAGATCGTATCCGTGGTTTTCGTCAGCGTACTTCCGCAACATCTCACATTTCAATCCAACAATTCTTCCCTTATTATTGATTTGCTTCAATCATTGGGCGCAGTGGCTCAGTGGTAGGGCCCTTCCTTTGGTGGGCCAAGTAAGTTTGTGGTGGAAAAAACCGTATACGTGGATTTTCTCAGGGTACTCCTGTTCTTCCCAGTTTTCATAACAGCAACTCCCGTATTATCATTAAATTGGTCTAATCATTGATCACGGTGGCTTAGTGATAGAGCGCTTCCTGTGATCCGTGGTGTCCTTATTGTATCCATCTGCGGCCAAGTAAGTATGTTGTGGACAAGATGTAACCTTAAGTTTTCTCAGGGTATTTTCGCTTGTTCCCACTTTTCATTCCACCAATTCTTCTATTATCATGGACTTGCTTCGATCATTGGGGCAGTGGCTTAGTGGTGCAGCGTTTCATCTGGTGGACCAATTAAGTTTGTAGTTGACAACGACGTATCCGTGGGTTTTCTCATGGTACTCCTGCTTCTTCCTACAAGATCGTATCCGTGGGTTTTGTCAGTTTACTTCCATTTCCTCCCACATTTCATTCCACCAATTCTTCTATTATCATTGACTCTCTTCAATTATTATGCGCAGTGGCTCAGTGGTAGAGCGTTTCATCTCTTGAGTCAAGTAAGTTTGTGGTGTACAAGATCGTATCTGTGGTTTTCATCAGGGTACTGTGGCTTCTTCCAATTGTTCAGTCAACCAATTCCTCTATTATCATTGATTTGCTTCAATCATTGGGCTCGGTGGATCAGTGGTGGAACGCATCTTCTGATGCGTGAGGTCCTTACTGTATCGATCTCCGTGGTAGTCAGTTTGTGGTGGACAATATAGTATCCGTGGGTTTCGTCAGAGTACAACCGCTTCCTCCCAGATTACGTTCCACGAATTGTTCTACTACCGTTCAATCATTAACCGAAGTGGCTCAGTGGTAGAGTGCTTCCTCTCGAGAGCCAAGTAAATTTGAAGTGCAGAATATCGTATCCGTGTGTTTTGTCGGGGTACTTCCGCTCCCTCGCACACATCATTCCACCAATTCTTATATTATCATTGACTCTCTTCAACTATTTGGCGCAGTGGTTCATTGCTAAAGCGCATCGTCTAATGGGTCAAGTAAGTTTGTGGTGTACAAGATTGTTTCCATGGGGTTTGTCAGAGTAATCCCGCCTCCTCCGACATTTCATTCCACAAATTTTTCTTTTATCATTGACTTATCTTAATCATTTGGCTCGGTGGCTCAGTGGTAAAGCGTATCCCTAGGTGAACCAAGTAAGATTGTGGTGGACTAGATCGTATCGCTATGTTTCGTCAGCGTACTGCCGAATCCTCCCACATTTCATTTCACCAATTCTTCTATTATCATTGACATGCTTCAATCATTGGGCGAAGTGGCTCAGTGGTAGGGCCCTTCCTTTGAGGGACCAAGTAAGTTTTTTGTGGACAATATCGTTTCCGTCGGTTTTCTCAAGGCACTCTTGCTTCTTCCCAATTTTCATAACAGCAACTTCTGTATTATTATTAATTTTTTTTAATTATTGCAAACGGTGGCTTAGTGGTAGAGCACTTCATCTCGTTCTTGGGGTCAAAACTTTTTGAACTCAACCAAAGTAAGTTGTGTGCTGCACAGAGTCGGATCCGTGGGTTTTCTCAGGGTACTCCTGCTTCTCCCCGCTTTTCATTCCATCAATTTCTCTATTTTCGTTGACTTGGTATAATCATTGGGAGCGGTGGCTCAATGGTAAAGTGCATCCTCTGGTGGACCAAATGAGCTTGTGATGAACAAGATCGTATCCGTGGGTTTTCTCACGGTTGTCTCGCTTTTCCCATTTTTCATTCCACCAATTCTTCTATTATCATGGACTTGTTTCGATCACTGGGCGCAGTGGCTCAGTGGTAGAAGCGCATTCTTTGGTGGGCCAAATATGTTTCGCGTTCACAAGATCGTATCTGTTGGTTTTCTCAGGGTACTGCCGCTTCTTCCCAATTTTCACTCCACCAATTCCTCTTTTACCATTGACTTGATTAAATCATTGCTCACGGTGGCTTAGTGATAGAGCGCTTCCTCTGATGCGTGGTGTCCTTATTGTATCCATCCACGGCCAAGTAAGATTGTGGTGGACAAGATCGTATCCATAAGTTTTCTTGGGATATTCCCGCTTCTTCCCACTTTTCATTCCACAAACTCTTATATTATCGTTGATTTGGTATAATCATTGAGCGCGGTGGCTCAGTGGTAAAGCGCTTCCTTTGGGGGACCAAGTAAGTTTGTGGTGTACAAGATCGTATCCGTGGGTTTTTTCATGGTGCTCCTGCTTCCTCCCACATATCATTCCACCGTTCTTATATTATCATTTCTTGGCATAATCATTGGGCACGGTGGGTCAGTGGTAGAGTGTTCCCTCTGGTGGGCCAAGTAAGTTTGTGGTGGACAACATCGTATCTGTGTTTTTTCGTCATGATACTCCCGCTTCTTCCCATTTTTCATTCCACCAATTCTTCTATTATCATTGACTTGCTTCTATCATTGAACTTGGTTGCTCAGTGGTAGAACGCTTCTTCTGGTGCATGGGGTACTTACTGTATCGATCCCCTGCCTGAAAAATTTGTGGTGGACAAGATTGTGCTTATGGGATTAATCAGGGTACTCCCGCTTCCTCCCACATTTCATTCAACCGATTCTTATATTATCATTGACTGTGTTCAATAATTGAGCGCGGTAGCAAAGTGGTAAAGTTTTTCCTCTGGTGGGCAAACTATGTTTGTGGTGGACAAGATCGTATCGGTGGGTTTCGTTAGCGTACTCCCGCATCCTCCCACATCTCATTCCGCCAAATCTTCTATTAACATTGTCTTGTTTCAATCATTGGGCACAGTGACTCAGTGGTACAGAGTCTCCTCTGGTGGGCCTAGTAAGTTTGTGGTGGACAAGATCAGATCCGTGGGTTTTGACAGTGTACTACCGCTTCCTCCCACATTTCATTCTACCAATTCTTCTATTACCATTGACTTTTCAATCATTGGGCGCCGTGGCTCAATGGTAAAGCGTGTTCTCTGGCGGGCCAATAAGTTTGTGGTGGGCAAGATTTTGTTCGTGGGTTTTCTGAGCGTACTCCCACTTCCTACCACACTTCATTGCACCAATTCTTCTATTATCATGGACGTGCTTCTATCATTGGGCGCAGTGGCTCAGTGGTAGGGCCCGTCTTTTGGTCGGCCAAGTAAGTTTCTGATGGAAAAAACCGTATCTGTATGTTTTCTGAGTGTACTCCTGCTTCTTCCAACTTTTCCTAACAGCAACACCTGTATTATCATTAAATAGGTTTAATCATTAGCATGGTGGCTCAGTGGTAGAACGCTTAATCTGGTGCGTGGTGTCCTTACTGTTTTGATCCCAGGGATAGTAAGTTTGTGGTGGACAAAGTAGTATCCGTGGGTTTTGTCAGAGTACTCTCGCATCCTCCCATATTTCGTTCCACCAATTCTTCGCTTACCATTGATTTTCTTCAATCATTTGGCGCAGTGGTTCAGTGCCAAAGAGATTCCTCTTGAGGTTCAAGTAAGTTTGTGGTGTACAAGATCGTATCCCAAAGTTTTGTCAGGTTACTCTCGCTTCCTCCCACATTTCCGTCCACCAATTCTTCTATTACTTATGAATTAGTTTAATCATCTGGCGCCGTGTCTTAGTGGTAGTGATTTTTCTGTGGTGGCTCAAGTAAGCCGGTGGAAAAGAAGATCGCGTCCGTGGTTTTTTGTCAGTGTACTCCCGCTTCGTTTTACTTTCGATCCACCACTTCCTCTATTTTCATTGACTTGCTACAATCATTGGGCTTGGTAGCTCAGTGGTAGAACGCTTGTTCTGCTGCGTGCGGTGCTAACTGTATCGGTCCGTTGCCTCATAAATTTGTGGTTGACAAGATTGTAACCGTGGTGTTTGTCAGGGTATTCCCGCTTCCTCCCACATTTCATTCCACAAATCCTTCTATTACCATTGACTTATCTTAATATTTGTGCGCGGTGGCTCAGTGGTAAAGCGTTTCCTCTGGTGGGCAAGTAAGTTTGTGGTCGCCAAGATCGTATCCGTGGGTTAAGTCAGCGTACTCCCGCAACCTCCCATGTTTCATTCCACCAATTCTTTCTATTATTATTGACTTTGATCAATCATTGGGCGCAGTGGCTTAGTGGTAGAGAGCCTCTTCTGGTGGGTAAAGGAAGTTTGGGGTGGAAAAGATCGTATCCGTGGGTTTCGTCAGCGTACTCCAGCAACCTGCCACAATTTCATTCCAGCAATTATTCTCTTCTTATTGATTTGCTTCAATCAATTGACGCAGTGGCTCAGTTGTAAAGCGCTTCCTCTGGTGGACCAAGTAGGTTTGTGGTGGACAAGATCGTATCCGTGGGTTTTGACAGGGTACTCCCGCTCCCTCGCTCACTTCATTCCAGCAATTCTTATATTATGACTGACTCTTTTCAACTATTTGGCGCAATGGTTCAGTGGTAAAGCGCTTCCTGTCGTGAGTCAAGTAATTTTGTGGTGTACAAGATCGTATCCGTCGGTTTTGTCAGTGTACTCCTGCTTCCTCCCACATTTCGTTCCACCATATCTTCTATTATAATTGAATTAGTTTAATCATTGGGCCCGATGGCTCAGTGGTAGAGCGTTTCCTGTGATGGCCCAAGGAAGTTGGTGGTGAAGAAGATCGCATCCGTGGTTTTTTCTCAGTATACTCCCGCTTCCTCCTACTTTCATTCCACCAATTCCTCTATTTTCATTGACTTGCTTTAATCATTGGGCTTGGTGGCTCAGTGGTAGAACGCTTATTCTGGTACGTGGGGTCCTTACTGTATCGATCCCCTGCCTGATAAATTTGTGGTGGACAAGCTTGTTTCCGTGGGGTTGGTCAGGGTACTCCCGCTTCCTCCCACATTTCATTCTATCAATCCTTCTTAATCACTTTGCGCAGTGGCTCAGGGGTAAGGCGTTACATCTGGTGGCCCAAGTAAAATTTTGGTGGACAAAATAGTTTCCGTGTGTTTCTTGAGCGTATTCCCGCAATTTCCAACATTCAATTCCACCTATTCTTCTATTATTATTGACTTTGTTCAATCATTGCGCGCTGTGGCTCAGTGGTAGAGCGCTTCCTCTTGTGGGCCAAGTAAGATTGTGGTGGAGTAGATCGTATCCGTGGATTTCTTGAGCTTACTATCGAAACCTCCCACATTTCACTCTACCATTTCTTCTATTATTATTGACTTGGTCCAATCTTTGAACGCAGTGGCTCAGTGGTAGAGCGCTTCCTCTGGTTGGCCAAGTAAGTTTGTGGTGGACAAGATAGTATCCGTGGGTTTCCTCAGGGTAGTCCCATCTCTTCCTATTTTCTATTAATCCAATTCCTCTGTTATCATTGACTTGCTATAATCATTGGGTGCGGTATCTTTGTAAAAGAGCGCTTCATCTCGTGCTTGGGGTCCTTACTTTATGAACCCAAGCCAAGTAAGTTGTGTGCTCGACAGGATGTAATCCGTAGGTTTTCTCAGGGTACTCCCGCATCTTCCTACTTTTCATTCCACCAATATCTCTATTATAAATTATTTGCTTTAATCATTGGACACAGGGGCTCCGTGGTAGAGCGCTTCTTTCCTCTCGTGCATGGGGTCCTTATTGTTTAGGTCCAAAGCCAAGTAAGTTGTGTGGTGGACAGGATCGTATATGTGGGTTTTCCCGGGGACTACCGCTTGTTCCCACATTTCATTCCACCAATTCCTCTATTATCATTGACTTGCTTTAAGCATCGAGCGCGGCGTTTTAGTGGTAGAGCGCTTCCCCTGGTGCTTGAGGTTCTTATTGTTTCGAACCCAACAAAGTAAATTTGTAGTGTAAACTGCTTTTCCTCAAAGTGCTCCCACTTCTTCCCAATTTTCATCATCGCGGTGGCTCCGTGGTCAAGCGCTTCCTCTGATGCGTGCTGTCCTTATTGTATCCATCCCGAACCAAGTAAGTTTGTGCTCGACAAGATCGTATCGGTAAGTTTTCTCAGGCTATTCGCACTTCTTCCCACCTTTAATTCCACTAATTCCTCTATTATCATTGACTTGGAATAAGCATTGGGTGCGGTGGCTCAGTGGTAAAGCACTTCCTCTCGTGAACGAAATGAGCTTGTGATGGACAAGATCGTATCAGTGGGTTTTCTCAGGCTAGTCCCGCATTTCCAACATTTCATTCCAGCAATTCCTCTTTTATCATTGACTCGATTCAATCATTGGTCACTGTGGCTGAGTGGTAGAAAGCTTCCTATGGTACGTGGGGTCCGTACGGTTTGGATCTCAGCCTGATAAATTTGTTGTGGACAAGATTGTACTCGTGGGTTTTGTCATGGTACTCCCGCTTCCTCCCACATTTCATTCCACCAATTCTTCTATTATCTTGGAGTTGATTCAATCATTTGGCGCAGTGGCTCAGTGGTAAAGCGCTTCCTCTTGCGGGCCAATTACGTTTGTAGTGGACAAGGTCTTATCCGTGGGTTTTCAGGGTAATCCTGCTTCTTCGCACTTTTCATTCCAGCAACTTGTCTATTATCATTGAATTGCTTAAATCATTGGGCCAGTTGGCTCAGTGATAGAACGCTTCCTCTGGTATGCCAAGGAACATTTTTTTGGACAAGATCGTATCCGTGGGTTTTGACAGGACACTCCCGCTTCCTCCCACATTTCGTTCCAACAATTCCTTCTATTATCATTCACTCTCTTCAATTATTGGGCGCAGTGGCTCAGTGGTAGAGCGTTTCCTCTCGTGGGTCAAGAGAGTTTGTTGTGTACAAGATCGTATCCGTGGCTTTTCTTCAGGGTACTCCCGCATCTTTCCATTTTCATTCCACCAATTACTGTATTATTATTGACTTGCTTCAATCATTGGGCTCGGTGGCTCAGTGGTAGAACGCTTCTTCTGGTGCGTTGGGTCCTTACTGTATCGATCCGCCGTCTAATAAATTTGTGGTGGACAAGATTGTTTCCATGGGGATTGTCAGGCTACTCTCGCTTATTCCGACATTTCATTCCACCAATTTTTCTATTATCATTGACTTTTCTTAATCATTGGGCGCGGTGTCTCAGTGGTAAAGCGTTTCTACAGGTGAACCAAGTAATTTTGTGGTGGGAAAGACCGTATCCGTAGGTTTTCACGGGGTACTGCCGCTTCCTCGCACATTTCATTCCACCAATTCTTCTATTACCTTTGACTCTTTTCAATCATTGGGCGACGTGGCGCGTTTTCTCTCGTGGGTCAAGTAAGTTTGTGGTGTACAAGATCGTATCCGTGGCTTTTCTTCAGGGTACTCCCGCTTCTTCCCCTTTTCATTCCACGAATTCTTCTATTATCATGGACTTGCTTCGATCATTGAGCGCAGGGATCAGTGGTAGAACGCTTCTTCTGGTGCGTGGAGTCCTTACTGCATCGATCCCCAGCCTGATGAATGTGTGGTGGACAAGATTGTTCCCATAGGGTTTATCAGGGTATTCCCGCTTCCTCCCACATTTCATTCTACCAATTCTTCTATTATCATTGACTTGCTTCAATCATTGGGCACAGTGAATCATTGGTACAGCGTTTCCTCTGGTGAGCCAAGTAAGTTTGTGGTGGACAAGATCGTATCCGTAGGTTTTCACAGGGTACTCCCGCTTCCTCGCACATTTCATTGCACCGATTCTTCTATTACCTTTAACTCTTTTCAATCATTGGGCGACGTGGCTCATTGTTAAAGCGTTTCCTCTGGCAGGCCAAGTAAGTTTCTGGTGGGCTAAATTGTGTTCGTGGGCTTTTTGAGCGTACTACCGCTTCCTCTCGCACTTCATTCCAGCAATTCTTATATTATCACTGACTCTCTTCAAATATTTGGAGGAATGGTTAGAGGTAAAGCGCTTCCTGTCGTGAGTCAAGTAATTTTGTGATGTAGAAGATGGTATCAATCGGTTTTGTCAGTGTACTCTCGCTTCCTCCCACATTTCGTTCCACCATTTCTTCTATTTGTATTGAATTAGTTTAATCATTGGGCACGGTGGCTCAGTGGTAGAGCGTTTCCTCTGATGCGTGGGGTCCTTACTGTATCAATCCCCGTGGTAGTAAGTTTGTGGCGGACAAGATAGTATCCGTGTGTTTTGTCAGAGTACTCCCGCTTCCTCACAGATTTCGTTCCACGAATTGTTCTACTATCGTTCAATCATTAACCGGTGAGGCTCAGTGGTAGAGCGCTTCCTCTCGAGGGCCAAGTTAATTTGAAGTTGAGAAGATTGTATTCATGTGTTTTGTCAGGGTACTCCCGCATCCTCCCATATTTCGTTACACCAATTCTTCTATTATCATTGACTCTCTTCAACTATTTGGCGCAGTGGTTCATTGCTAAAGCGCTTCCTCTAGTGAGTCAAGTAAGTTTGTGGTTTACAAGATTGTTTCCATGGGGTTTGTCAGGGTACTCCCGCTTCCTACCACATTTCATTTTACCAATTCTTCTATTATCATTGACTTGCTTCAATCATTGGGCGAAGTGGCTCAGTGGTAGGGCCCTTTCTTTGGTGGACCAAGTAAGTTTTTTTGTACAAAACCGTTTCCGTCGGTTTTCTAAAGGCACGCTTGCTTCTTCCCACTTTCCATAACAGCAACTTCTGTATTATTATTAAATTGGTTTAATCATTGGGCGAGGTGCTTTAGTGGTAGAGCGCTTCATCTCGTGCTTGGGGTCCTAACTTTTTGAACCCAAGCCAAGTAAGTTGTGTGCTGCACAGGGTCGTATCCACGGGTTTCCTCAGGGTACTCCCGCTTCTTCCCGCTTTTCATTCCAAAAATTTCTCTATTATCGTTGACTTGTTATAATCATTGGGAGCAAAAGCTCAATGGTATAGCGCTTCCTCTGGTGGACCAAGTGAGCTTGTGATGAAGAGGTCGTATCCGTGGGTTTTCTATTGGTTGTCTCGCTTTTCCCACTTTTCATTCCAACAATTCTTCTATTATCATGAACTTGCTTCGATCATTCGGCGCAGTGGCTCAGTGGTAAAGCGCATTCTTTGGTGGGCCAAATATGTTTCGGGTGCACAAGATCGTACCTGTCGGTTATCTCAGGATACTGCCGCTTCTTCCCACTTTTCATTCCACCAATTCCGCTATTATCATTGACTTGCTTCAATCTTTGAGCTCGCTGGCTCAGTGGTAGAACGCGTCGTCTAGTGCGTGGGGTACTTACTGTATCGATCCCCTGCCTGATAAATTTGTGGTGGAAAGATTGTACCTATGGGATTAATCAGGGTACTCCTGCTTCCTCCCACATTTCATTCTACCATTTCTTCTATTATCATTTACTTTCTTCAATTATTGGGCCCGGTGGGTTAGTGGTAGAGCTTTTTCTCTGGTGGACCAAGTAAGTGTGTGGTGGACAAGATCTTATCCGTGGGATTTGACAGGGTACGCACGCTTCCTCGCACCCTTCATTCAACCAATTCTTATAATATCATTGACTCTGTTCAATCATTGAGCGCGGTAGCACAGTGGTAAAGTTTTTCGTTTGGTAGGCCAACTAAGTTTTTGGTGGACAAGATCGTATCGGTGAGTTTCGTTAGCGTACACCTGCATCCTCCCATATTTCGTTCAACCAATTCTTCTATTATCATTGATTTAGTTCAATCATTGGGCACAGTAGCTCACTGGTAGTGCGCTTCTTCTGGTGGTCCAAGTCGGTTTGTAATGTAGAGGGTCGTATTCGTGGGTTTCGTCAGCGTACTCCGGCTCCCTCGCACACATCAGTCCACCAATTCTTATATTATCATTGACCGTCTTCAACTATTTGGCGCTGTGGTTCATTGCTGCAGCGCTTCTTCTCGTGAGTCAAGTAATTTTGTGGTGTACAAAATCGTATCCGTGGGTTTTGTCAGGCTACTCCCGCTTATTCCGACATTTCATTCCACCAATTTTTCTATTATAATTGACTTTTCTTAATCGTTGGGCGCGGTGGCTCAGTGCTAAAGCGTATCTCCAGGTGAACCAAGTAATTTTGTGGTGGAAAAGACCGTACCCGTACGTTTTCACAGGGTATTTCCGCTTCCTCGCACATTTCATTCTACCAATCTTTCAATTACCTTTGACTCTTTTCAATCATTGGGAGACGTGGCGCGTTTTCTCTCGTGGGTCAAGTAAGTTTGTGGTGTACAGGGTCGTATCCGTGGATTTCGTCAGCGTACTCCCGCACCCTCGCACACTTCATTCCACCAAATTTTATATTATATTTGACTCTCTACAACCCTTTGGCGCAGTGGTTCACTGGTAAAGTGATTCGTCTCGTGGTTCAAGTAATTTTGTGGTGTACAAGATGGTATCCGAGTGTTTTGTGAGGGTACTCTCGCTTCCTCCCACATTTCGTTCCTCCAGCAATTCTTCTATTACTATTGAATTAGTTTAATCATTCTGCGCGGTGTCTCAATGGAAGAGATTTTCCTGTGGTGGCCCAAGTAAGTTGCTGGTGAAGAAGATCTTATCCGCTTTTTTTTGTCAGAATACTCCCGCTTATTCTATTTAGATCCACCAATTCCTCTGTTTTCATTGACTTCTTTTAATCATTGGGATTGCTGCCTCAGCGGTAGAACGCTTGTTCTGGTGCGTGGGGTCCTTACTGTATCGATCACCTGCCTGATAAATTTGTGTTGGACAAGATTGTTTCCGTGAGGTTTGTCAGGTTATTCCCGCTTCCTCCCATTTTTCATTCCACCCATCGTTCTATCACCATTGACTTATATTAATCATTGTGCGCGATGACTCAGTGGAAAAGTTTTTTCTCTGGTGGACCAAAGAAGTTTGTGGTGCATAAGATCGTATCCGTGGGTTTAGTTAGCGTGCTCCCGCAACCTCCCATATTTCATTCCTGCACTTCTTCTATTATTATTGACATAGTTCAATCATTGGGCACAGTGGCTCAGTGGTAAAGCGTTTCCTCTGGTGGACCAAGTAAGTTTGTATTGGACAAGATCGTATCGGTGGGTTTAGTCAGCGTACTCCCGCAAATTCCCACATTTCATTCCACCAATTTTCCCATTATTATTGACTTAGTTCAATCATTAGGCACAGTGGCTTAGTGGTAGAGCGCTTACTCTGATGAGCCAAGTCAGTTTGTGGTGGAGAAGATCGTATCCGTGGGTTTCGTCAGCATACTCTCGCAACCTCCCACACTTCATTCCACCTATTCTTCTATTTTTATTGACTTAGTTCAATCATTGGGCACATTAGCTCACTGGTAGTGCGCTTCTTCTGGTTGTCCCAGTCGGTTTGTAGTGTAGAGGGTCGTATTCGTGGGTTTCTTCAGCGTACTCCCGCTCCCTCGCACACATCAGTCCAACAATTCTTATATTATCATTGACTGTCTTCAACTATTTGGCGCAATGGTTCATTGCTAAAGCACTTCCTCTCGTGAGTCAAGTAATTTTGTGGTGTACAAGATCGTATCCGTGGGTTTTGTCAGTGTACTCCCGCTTCCTCCCACATTTCATTCCACTAATTCTTCTATTATCATTGACTCTCTTCAATTATTGGGCGCAGTGGCTCACTGGTAGAACGCTTTCTCTGGTGGGCCAATTAAGTTTGTAGTGGACAAGGTCTTATTCGTGGGTTTTATCAGGGTACTTCTGCTTCTTCCCACTTTACATTCCAACAACTTGTCTATTTTCATTGAATTGGTTAAATCATTGGGCGAAGTGGCTCAGTGGTAGAACGCTTCCTCTGGTATACCAAGGAAGTTCGTGGTGGACAAGATCGTATCCGTGGGTTTTTACAGGGCACTCCCGCTTCCTCCCACATTTCGCTCCAACAATTCTTCTATTATCATAGACTTGCTTCAATCATTGGGCTCTGTTGATCAGTGCTAGAACGCTTCTTCTGATGAGTTTGGTCCTTACTGTATCGATCCCTAGGTAGTAAGTTTATGGTGGACAAGATAGTATCCGTGGTTTTTGTCAGAGTACTCCCGCTTCCTCCCAGATTCCGTTCCACGAATTGTTCTACTATCGTTCAATCATTAACCGCAGTGGCTCAGTGGTAGAGCGCTTCCTCTCGAGGGCCAAGTAAATTTGAAGTGGAGAAGATCGTATCCGTGTGTTTTGTCAGGGTACTCCCGAATCCTCCCATTTTTTGTTCCACCAATTCTTCTATTATCATTGATTTACTTCAATCATTTGACGATGTGGCTCAGTAGTAAAGCACTTCCTCTGGTGGACCAAGTAAGCTTGTGATGGACGAAAACGTATCCGTGGGTTTCGACACCGTACTCCAGCTCCCTCGTACACATTATTACACCAATTTTTATATTATCTATGACTCTCTTCAACTATTTGGCGCAGTGGTTCATTGCTAAAGCGCTTCCTCTCGTGAGTCAAGTAAGTTTGTGGTGTACAAGATTGTTTCCATGGGATTGTTCAGGGTACTCCCGCTTCCTCCGACATTTTATTCCACATATTTTTCTATTATCATTGACTTATCTTAATCATTTGGCGCGGTAGCTCAGTGGTAAAGCGTTTCCCCAGGTGAAACAAGTAAGTTTTTGGTGGACAAGATCCTATCGCTGGGTTTCGTCAACGTACTGCCGAATCCTCCCACATTTCATTTCAACAATTCTATTATCATTGACTTGCTTCAATCATTGGGCAAAGTGGGTCAGTGGTAGCGCCATTCCTTTGGTGGACCAAGTAAGTTTTTTGTGGACGAAACCGTTTCCGTCGGTTTTCTCAAGTAACTCTTGCTTCTTTTCACTTTTCATAACAGTAACTTCTGTTTTATTATTAAATTTGTTTAATCATTGGGCGCGGTTGCTTAGTGGTAGAGCGCTTCATCTCGTGCTTGGGGTTCTAACTTTTTGAACCCAACCCAAGTAAGTTGTGTGCTGCACAGGGTCGTATCCGTTGGTTTGCTCAGGGTACTCCCGCTTCTTCCTGCTTTTCATTCCACCAATTTCTCTATTATCGTTGACTTGGTATAATCATTGGGAGCGGTGGCTCAATGGTAAAGCTGTTCCTCTGGTGGACCAAGTGAGCTTGTGATGAACAAGATCGTATCCGTTGGCTTTCTCTAGGTTGTCTCGCTTTTCCCACTTTTCATTCCACCAATTCTTCTATTGTCATGGACTTGCTTCGATCATTGGTCGCAGTGGCTCAGTGGTAAACCGTTTCATCTGGTGGGCCAATTAAGAATGTAGTTGACAAGGTCGTATCCTTGGGTTTTCTCAGGGTACTCCTGCTTCTTCCTAATTTTCATTCCAGCAACTTGTCTATTTACACTAAATTGGTTTCATCATTAGCCTTGGTGGTTCAAGGGTAGTGCGCTTCCACTGCTACGGAAGTAAGTTTCTGATGGACAAGGTCGTATCCGTTGGTTTTGACAGGGCACTCCCGCTTCCTCCCACATTTCGTTCTAACAAATTCCTCTATTATATTTGATCTGCTTCAATCATTTGACGCAGTGGCTCGGTGGCAAAGCCACTCTGGTGGACCCAGTAAGTTTGTGGTGGGCAAGATCGTATTTGTGGTTTTCTCAGGGTACTCCCGCTTCTTCAAACTTTTCACTCCACCAATTCCTCTTTTACAATTGACTTGATTCAATGATTGCTCACGGTGGCTCAGTGAAAGAGCGCATCTTCTGATGCGTTGTTTCCTTATTGCATCCATCCCTGGCCAAGTAAGATTGTGGTGGACAAGATCGTATCCGTAAGTTTTCTCAAGGTATTCTCGCTTCTTCCCACTTTTCATTCCACCAACTCTTCTATTATCGTTGATTTGGTATAATCATTGAGCGCGGTGGCTCAGTGGTAAAGCGCTTCCTCTGGGGGACCAAGTGAGCTTGTGATGGACAAGATCGTATCCGTGGGTTTTCTGAAAGAAGTCACGCTTCCACCCACATTTAATTCCACCAATTCTTCTCTTATCATGGACGTGCTTCAATCATTGGGCGCGGTGGGTCAGTGGTAGAACGCTTCCTCTGCTGAGGAAGTAAGTTTGTGGGGGACAAAATCGATCCGTGGGTTTTGACAAATTACCCCCGTTTCCTCCCACATTTCGTTCCACCAATTAATATAATATAATTGATCTGCTACAATCATTTGGCTCAGTGCCTCAATGGTAAAGCGCTTCCTCTAATGGGTCAAGTAAGTTTGTAGTGTACAAGATCGTATCCGTGGACTTTTATAGGGTACTCCCGCTTCCTCCCGCATTTCATTCCACCAATCTTCTATTATCATTGACTTGGTATAATCATCGGGCGCGGTGAATTAGTGGTAGAGCGTTTTCTTTGGTGGACCAAGTAAGTCTGTGGAGGACAAGATCGTATCCATGGGATTTGACACGGTACTTCCGCTTCATCGCAAACTACATTCAACCAATTCTTATATTATCACTGACTGTGGTCAGTCATTGAACGCGGTAGAGCTTTGGTAGAGCAGTGGTAAAGTTTTTCCCCTGGTGGGCCAACTATGTTTGTGGTGGGCAAGATCGTTTCGGTGGGTTTTGTTAGCGTACTCCCGCATCCTCCCACAATTCATTCCGCCAAATCTTCTATTATTATTGACTTGCTTCTATCATTGGGCGCAGTGGCTCCGTGGTAGGGCCCGTCTTTTGGTCGGACAAGTAAGTTTGTGGTGGACAAAACCGTATCCGTATGTTTTCTCAGGGTACTCCTGCTACTTCCAACTTTTCCTAACAGCAACTCCTGTATTATCATTAAATTGGTTTAATCATTGGCATGGTGGCTCAGTGGTAGAACGCTTAGTCTAGTGCATGGTGTCCTTACGGTTTCGATCCCCGGGATAGTAAGTTTGTGGTGGACAAGATAGTATCCGTGGGTTTTGTCAGAGTACTCTCGCATCCTCCCATATTTCGTTCAACCAATTCTTCTATTACCGTTGATTTTCTTCAATCATTTGGCGCAGTTGTGCAGTGCTAAAGGGATTCCTCTCGAGGTTCAAGGAAGTTTGTGGTGTACAAGGTCGTATCCAAAAGTTTTGTCAGAGTACTCTCGTTTCCTCCCACATTTCCATCCACCAATTCTTCTACTAATATTAAATTAGTTTTATCATCTGTTGCCGTGTCTCAGTGGTAGTGATTTTCCTGTGGTGGCCCAAGTAAGCTAGGGAAAAGAAGATCGTATCCGTGGTTTCTAGTCAGTGAACTCCCGCTTCTTCTCACTTTCGATCCACCACTTCCTCTATGTTCATTGACTTGCTACAATCATTGGGCTTGGTGCCTCAGTGGTAGAACGCTTGTTCTGGTGCGTGCGGTCCTTACTGTATCGATCCTTTGCCTCATAAATTTGTGGTTGACAAGATTGTTTCCCTGGTGTTTGTCAGGGTATTCCCGCTTCCTCCCACATTTCATTCCACAAATCCTTCTATTACCATTGACTTATCTTAATCATTGTGCGCGGTAGCTCAGTGGTAAAGCGCTTCCACTGGTAGGATAAGTAAGTTTGTGGTGGAAAAAATCGTATCCGTGGGTTTCTTCAGCGTACTCCCGCTGGTCCCCACATTTCATTCCAGCAATTCTTCTGTTCGTATTGATTTGCTTCAATCATTTGACGCAGTGGCTCAGATGTAAAGCGCTTCCTCTGGTGGACCAAGTAAGTTTTTGGTGCACAAGATCGTATCCGTGAATTTTCGCAGGATACTCCCGCTCCCTCGCTCACTTTATTCCAGCAATTCTTATCACTGACTCTCTTCAACTATTTGGCGCAATGGTTCAGTGGTAAAGCGCTTCCTCTCGTGAGTCAAGTAATCTTGTGGTGTAGAAAATCGTATCCGTCGGTTTTGTCAGTGTACTGCCGCTTCCTCCCACATTTCGTTCCACCATTACTTCTATCATTATTGAATTAGTTTAATCATTGGACGCGGTGGCTCATTGGTAGAGCGTTTCCTGTGATGGCCTAAGTAAGTTGGTGGTGAAGAAGATCGTATCCGTTTTTTTTTGTCAGTGTACCCCCGCTTCTTCCCACTTTCATTTCACCAATTCCTCTATTTTCATTGACTTGCTTGAATCATTGGGCTTGGTGGCTAAGTGGTAGAACGCTTGTTCTCGTACGTGGGGTCCTTACTCTATCGATCCCCTGCCTGATAAATTTGTGGTGCACAAGGTTGTCTCTGTGGGGTTAATAAGGTACTCCCGCTTCCTCTCACATTTCATTCCACCAATGCTTCTATTACCATTGACTTATCTTAATCAATTTGCGCGGTGGCTCAGTGGTAAGGCATTACATCTGGTGGGCCAAGTAAGTTTTTGGTGGACAAGATAGTATCCGTGTGTTTCTTGAGCGTATTACCGCAATTTCCCACATTTCATTCCACCAATTCTGCTATTATTATTGACTTGGTTCAATCATTGGAGACAGTGCCTTAGTGGTAGAACGCTTCCGCTTGTTGGCCAAGTCAGTTTGTGGTGTACAAGATCGTATCCGTGGGTTTCGTCAGAGTACTCCCGCAACCTCCCACCTTTCATTCAAATAATTCTTCTATTATTATTGACTTGGTTCAATCATTGCGCGCAGTGGCTCAGTGGTATAGCGCTTCCTCTTGTAGGCCAAGTAAGATTGTGGTGGAGAAGATCGTATCCGTGGGTTTCTTCAGCGTACTACCGAAACCTCCCACATTTCATTCCACCAATTCTTCTATTATTATTGACTTGGTCCAATCATTGAACGCAGTGGCTCAGTGGTAGAGCGCTTCCTCTGGTGGGCCAAGTAAGTTTGTGGTGGACAAGATCGTATCCGTGGGTTTTCTCAGGGTAGTCCCACCTCTTGCTACTTTCCATTAATCCAATTCCTCTCTTATCATTCACTTGCTTTAATCATTGGGGGCGGTGTCTTTGTAATTGTTCGCTTCATCTAGTGCTTGGGGTCCTAACTTTTTGAACCCAAGCCAAGTAAGTTGTGTGCTGGACAGGATCGAATCCGTAGGTTTTCTCAGGGTACTCCCGCTTCTTCCCACTTCTCATTCCACCAATACCTCAATTATCATTGACTCCATTCAATCACTGGTCACTGTGGCTCAGTGGTAGAAGGCTTCTTCTTGTGCGCGGGGTCCCTACTGTTTGGATCTCAGCTTGATAAATTTGTGTTGGACAACATCGTACACGTGGGTTTTGTCATGGTACTCCCGCTTCCTCCCACATTTCATTCCACCAATTCTTCTATTATCTTGGAGTTGATTCAATCATTTGGCGCAGTGGCTCAGTGGTAAAGCGCTTCCTCTTGCGGGCCAATTACGTTTGTATTGGACAAGGTCTTATCCGTGGGTTTTCAGGGTAATCCTGCTTCTTCGCACTTTTCATTCCAGAAACTTGTCTATTATATTTTAATTGGTTAAATGATTGGGCCCGTTGGCTCAGTGGTAGAACGCTTCCTCTGGTATGCCAAGGAAGATTGCGTTAGAGAAGATCATATTCGTGGGTTTTGAAAGGGCACTCCCGCTTCCTCCCAGATTTCGTTCCAACAATTGTTCTATTATCATTGACTCTCTTCAATTATTGGGCGCAGTGGCTCAGTGGTAGAGCGTTTCCTCTCGTGGGTGAAGTAAGTTTGTGGTGTACAAGATCGTATCCGTGGCTTTTCTTTAGGGTACTCCCGCTTTTTCCCATTTTCCTTCCACCAATTCTTCTATTATAATTGACTTGCTTCAATCATTGGGCTCGGTGGCTCAGTGGTAGAACGCTTCTTCAGGTGCGTGGGGTCCTTACTGTATAGATCCCCTGTCTGATAAATTTGACAGATAAATGGAGATTGTTTCCATGGGGATTGTCAGGTTACTCCCCCTTATTCCAACATTTCATTCCACCAATTTTTCTATTATCATTAAATTTTCTTAATCATTGGGCGCGGTGGCTCAGTGGTAAAGCGTTTCCCCAGGTGAACCAAGTAAGTTCGTGGGGGACAATATCGTATCGCTGGGTTTCGTCAGCGTACTCCCGCATCCTCCCACGTTTCATTCCACGAATTCTTCTATTATCACTGACTCTCTTCAATCGTTGGACGCAGAGACTCAGTGGTAAAGCGTTTCCTCTGGTGGCCCAATAACTTTGAGGTAGAGAAGTTCGTATCCGTGGGTTTTTCCAGAGTACTCCCGCTTCCTCCCACATTTCATTGCACCAATTCTTCTATTATTATTGACTTGCTTGAATCGTTTCGCGCAGTGGCTCAGTGATAGAGCCCTTCCTCTGGTGGCCCAAGTAAGTTTGTGGTGGACGAAACCGTATCTTTTGTTTTTTTCAATGTACTCCTGCTTCTTCATACTTTTCATAACAGCAACTCCTGTGTTGTTATTGAATTAGTTTAATCATTGGGCGCAGTCGCTCAGTGGTAGAGCGCTTCTCCTTGTGAGCGGAGTCCTTACTGTTTCGATTCCTGCCCAAGTAAGTTTGTGGTAGATGAGAGCATATTAGAAGGTTTTCTCTGGGTACTCCCGCTTCTCCCCACTTTCCATCGATTTCTCTATTATCGTTGAATTGGTATAATCATTGGGAGCGGCGGCTCAGTGATAAAACGCTTCCTCTGGTGGACCAAGTGAGCTTGTGATGAACAAGATCGCATCCGTGGGTTTTCTAAAGTTTGTCCCGCTTTTCCCACTTTTCATTCCAACAATTCTTCTAATATCATGAACTATTTTCGATCATTGGGCGCAGTGGCTCAGTGGTAGAGCGCATCCTTTGGTGGGCCAATTATGTTTGGTGTGGACAAGATCGCATCTGTGGGTTTTCTCAGGTTACTCCCGCTTCTTCCCACATTTCACTCCAGCAATTCATCTTTCACCATTGACTTCATTCAAGCATTGCTCACGGTAGATCAGTGATAGCGCTTCTTCTGAAGCGTGGTGTCCTTATTGTATCCATCCCCGGCCAAGTAAGATTGTAATGGACAGGATCGTATCCGTAACTTTTCTCAGGGTAGTCCCGCTTCCTCGAACACTTCATTCCACCAATTCTTATATTATCATTGACTCTGTTCAATTATTAGGCGCAGTGGCTCAGTGGAAGAGCGTTTCCTCTAGTGGGTAAAGTAAGTTTGTGTTGTACAACATCGTACCCGTGGGTTTCCTCAGGGTTCTCCCGCTTCCACCCACATTTCATTCCACCAATCTTCTATTATCATTCACTTAGTATTATCATTGGGCGCGTTGGGTCAGTGGTAGTGCGTTTCCTCTGGTGGGCCAAATAACATTGTGGTGGACAAGATCGTATCCGTGGTATTTTCAGAGTACTCCCGCTTCTTCCCATTTTTCATTCCACCAATTCCTCTATAATCATTGACTTGCTTCAATCATTGAGCTCGGTGGCTCATTGATAGAACGCTTCCTCTGGTGCGTGGGGTCCTTACTGTATCGATCCCCTGCCTCATGATTTCGTGGTGGACAAGATTGTTCCCATGCGGTTTATCAGGGTACTCCCGCTTCCTCCCACATTTCATTCTACTAATTCTTCTATTATCATTGACTTGCTTCAATCATTGGGCACAGGGACTCAGTGGTACAGCGTTTCCTCTGGTGGGCCAAGTAAGTTTATGGTGCACATGATCGTATCCGTAGGTTTTGACAGGGTACTCCCTTTTCTCGCACATTTCATTCCACCAATTCCCCTATTACCTTTGACTCTTTTCAATCACAGGGCGACGTTGCTCATTCGTAAAGAGTTTCCTCTGGCGGGTCAAGTAAGTTTCTGGTGGGCAAGATCGTTTTCGTGGGTTCTGTGAGCGTACTCCCGCTTCCTCCCACACTTCATTGCACCAATTCTTCTATTATTATTGACTTGCTTCAATCATTTGGCGCAGTGGCTCAGTTTTAGGGCACTTCCCTTTGTCAGCCAAGTAAGTTTGTGGTGGACAAAACCGTATCCGTGGGTTTTCTCAGGGTGCTCCTCATTTTTCCCACTTTTCATAACAACTCCTGTATTATCATGAAATTTGTTTAATCATTGGGCGCGGTGGGTCTGTGGTAGAACGTTTCACCTGGTGGGCCAAGTAACTTTGTGGTGGAAAAGATCGTATCCCTGGTTTTTTTCAGGGTACTCCCGCTTCTCCCATTTTTCATTCCACTAATTCCTATATAATCATTACTTGCTTCAATCATTGAGCTCGGTGGCTCAGTGGTAGAACGCTTAATCTGGTGGGCAAGTAAGTCTGTGATGGACAAGATCGTATCCGTGGTTTCATGAGCGTGCTCCCGCAACCTCCAACATTTAATTCCACCAAGTTTCTATTATTGAATTTGTTCAATCATTGAGCGCAGTGGCTAAGTAATAGAGCGCTTCGTCTGGTGGGCCAAGTAAGTTTCTGGTGGACAAGATGGTATCCGTAGGTTTGGTGAGCGTACTCTCGCTACTTCCCACGTTTCATTTTACCAATTCTTCTATTGTTATTGACTTTGATCAATCATTGGGCGCAGTGGCTTAGTGGTAGAGAGCTTCTTCTGGTGGGTAAAAAAAGTTTGGGGTGGACCAGATCGTATCCGTGGGTTTCGTCAGCGTACTCCAGCAACCTGGCACAATTTCATTCCAGCAATTCTTCTCTTCGTATTGATTTGCTTCAATCTTTTGACGCAGTGGCTCAGTTGTAAAGCGCTTCCTCTGTTGGACCAAGTAAGTTTGTGGTGCACAAGATCGAATCCTTGGGTTTTTTCAGGGTGCACCTGCTTCCTCCCACATTTCATTCCACCAATCTTCTATTATCATTTACTTGGTATAATCTTTGGCGCGGTGGGTCAGTGTTGGAGCGTTCCCTCTGGTGGGGCAAGTAAGTTTGTGGTGGAATAGATCGTATCCGTGGTTTTTCGTCAGGGTATTTTCGCTTCTTCCCATTTTCATTCCACTAATTCCTGTATTGTCATTGATTTGCTTCAATCATTGGGCTTGGTGGCTTAGTGGTAGAACGCTTCTTGTGGTGCGTGGGGTCCTTACTGTATCGATCCCCAGCCTGATAAAGTTCTGGTGGACAGGATTGCTTCCGTGGGGTTTGTCAGGGTAATCCCGCTTCCTCCCACATTTCATTCCACCAATCCTTCTATTACCATTGACTTATCTTAATCATTATGCGTGGTGGCTCAGTGGTAAAATGTTTCATCTGGTGGGCCAAGTAAGCTTGTGGTGGGTAAGATAGTATCCGTGGGTTCCGTGAGCGTACTCCCGCTATCTTACATATTTCATTCCACCAATTCTTCGATTATTATTGACTTGGTTCAATCATTGGGCGCAGTGGCTCAGTGGTAGAGCGCTTCCTCTGGTGGGCAAATTTATTTTGTGGTGGACAAGATCGTAGCCGTGGTTTTCTCAGCGTAATCCCGCAACCTCCCACATTTCAATGCACCAATTCTTCTATTATTATTGACGTGGTCCAATCATTGAGCGCAGTGGCTCAGTGGTAGGGTGCTTCGTCTGATGGGCAAAGTAATTTTGTGGTAGACAAGATCGTATCCGTAAGTTTTCTCAGGGTATTCCCGCTTATTCCCACTTTTCATTCCACCAATTTTTCTATTATCATGGACTTGCTTCGATCATTGACAGCAGTGGCTCAGTTTGAAGAGCGTTTCATTTGGTGAGCCAAACGTAGTTGACTAGGTCGTATCCGTGGGTTTTCTCAGGGTACTCCTGCTTCTTCCTACTTTTCATTCCAGCAACTTGTCTATTATTATTGAATTGGTTTCATCATTAGGCTCGGCGGCTCAGTGGTAGTGTGCTTCCTCTGCTCTTGAATTAAGTTTGTGGTGGACAAGGTTGTATCCGTGGGTTTTGACAGGGCACTCCCGCTTCCTCCCACGTTTCGTTCTATCAATTCTTCTATTATATTTGATCTGCTTCAATGATTTGGCGCAGTGGCTTAGTGGCAAAGCCACTCTGGTGAACCCAATAAGTTTGTGGTGGGCAAGATCGTATTTGTGGCTTTTCTCAGGGTACTCCCGCCTCTTCAAACTTTTCACTCCACCAATTCCTCTTTTACCATTGACTTGATTCAATGATTGCTCACGGTGGCTCAGTGATGGAGCGCTTCTTCTGATGCGTGGTGTCCTTATTGTATCCATCCCCGGCCAAGTAAGATTGTGGTGGACAAGATCGTATCCGTAAGTTTTCTCAGGGTATTCCCGCTTCTTCCCACTTTACATTCCACCAACTCTTCTATTATCGTTGACTTAGTATAATCATTGAGAGCGGTGGCTCAGTGGTAAAGCGCTTCCTCTGGGGGACCAAGTGATCTTGTGATGGACAAGATCGTACAGTCTGTTACAAAATAACTGCACTACCTAAGAAAAAACGATACATTTTGCGAATTTTGATATATGTTATGACAGATATTAATTGCAATTGTTTCAAATTACTTCTATACATCGTTTGGTGTTTTATCTACTACATGTGTAGAGACGAAAGATTAAAATATAATATATTATATAATAATAAGCTACAAATAGCCATTATTACAAAAAGTATGAACATATTTGTTTTCATGCACTTTGTATGAACACATCTTAACATCTCATTAATGAACAAGAAATGGATGCGAGTTTTCTTGAACAGTATTGTTAAGTGTATAAAACCCTTAACTGTGTATATACCCCATTCATCACTTTGTATGTTTCCCATGTACCGCTTTCAGTGCTGCCAACCTACTTGGCATGCTGCGTACGAGAGAGTGGCACAAGAATACGTCTAACTCATGGAACCAAACTTCTACCACAGCTTCAATAAACTCCTTCCTTGTTTGGAAGCACTTCCCTGCAAGCTTGCGAGACATGATATGCCATAAATTTTCAATAGGATTCATGTCTGGAGAGTTAGGTGGCCACAATCTTTGGATATGCATGTCTGGAAACCCCTTCATAACAACAGCAGCTCTGTGACACGGCGCATTGTCCTCTTAAAATGTGAAGTAATATAAGTTTTTGCCTCAGAAATGATCCCTTGCTGTTACTAGAAGTTTACGTTTTAAAATGTCCATGTAATACTGTGCATTAACTGATCTGTTGCAGATTTCTAGTCTTCGGACACCTTTCGACGTGAAACAGCTCCACACCATTACACTGTCACCAAACTTCTCTGTCGGCGATATTTATTTATTTATTTATTTATTTATTTACCTTCAACAGAAAAAAAATCTCCATTTACAGAAAACTCTTACAATCTATTACATACATTAAAGGAATAATTACTAGATTAGTAAGTGATAAAAATTAAAAAAGAAAAAGATGAAAATAAAAATACAAAAAAAACAACACAAAAACACAAAAATGGCAAGAAACATTCTTCTCAGATACACAAAGTTACATAATAGATACCGCTATAAACAACAGTTATGGTTTATGCTTCTGAATATTTCCAGATACACATATTGAAGTACATACCCTACAGGTATATAAGTTTTATATGAATACATACACATATAAGTACACGCACATATACTTGCAAGCAAGAAGGCATCAATAATAGATAAAGTCCATAATTACATCTACATTTATTTTATCCTGTACTATTATTCAATAAAAATTTATTTTTGATTAATTTTATAAACACTTGCTGGTTAAGATTAAGGTCAAATTCTTCTACACTTTGTGCTATATTATTATACAGCTTACACATTCTGACCAATGGTGAATTATTGTATGTATTTGTTTTGGATTTTTTATACCACAACAAATTTCTTGTTCCTAACGTTCTGTCACTGATATTAAATTTAATGTATTGTAAAAATTCACTATTATCAAATATGCCATTTACTATTTTGTGTAGACATATTTCTTGTGCAATGATACATCTAGCAGAAAGTTTAATATAATTAACTTCGCTTAACAAATTAGAGTAAAATATTCTATTTACCAGAGCAGACTGTCCTATTTTCTTATAATACAAGTACCTTAGGAATCTTTTTTGTATTGCTTCTATCTGATTTTCTTGAGTTTTACATTTAGCTGCCCAAATCACTGACGCATATTCCAATTTTGGCAGTACTAGAGTTTCAAAAAGAGTTTCAATGACACTTACGTTCGTAAACAGTTTAGTGCTTCTGATTACAAACCCCAATTGCTTGAGGGCATCTTGTGTGATCAATGAAATGTGTTTATTAAATGACATTTCGCTGCTAAATGTAACTCCCAAGTCCCTATACGTAAATATACGCTCCAGATATTGATTTCCTATTGAATATGGCAGAGTTTCAGTTACAGTTCATATACAGTCCCTATTACGTTCTTCCCCACTTCTCATCCATAGTAGAACGCCACTGTCATTCCCAAGCACCCTAACCTTTTTTCAACGAAGAATCACCTGTTCCCATTCTTCAACACCCCACGCTTCGTACATGGTAAGAAAGTGTTTCCTGGCTTTTACGTGATTTGCGTTAAGTATCGGCTTCTTTCTAGGTGTTTTCTTCCGAATTCCTTGTTCTTTTAGCCGTCTAACAACTGTTACGTAGCTTACACTAATACCAGTATCATCGGACACAGTTTGAGTAATTTGTCGTGAAGATGATGCTCTGCTTGTCAGAGTTAGGGCCTCAATTCTTCTGTCTATCCGTGGGCTTGTTTTTTGCCTTCAGCCACATTTGTCTCTCAAAGAGGACATATTATACAGTTTGATTTTTAATAACTCTACCAATCGTTGTATGATGAAGTTCAAGTTGTTTTGCAATTTGGCATTGCGAAATGCCACGACAGTACAACGACAGTATCTTCCCTTGTTTACGAGGGGATGCGTCGTTCAGTATTTTACCAATTTCTAGTACGTAATCACACTAACTATAGAGGATCGATCACAAATATCATATACTTATCATAAACAATAACTCATAAACACAAAGGTTACGTACGGAACAAATTTACATCAACAACGATCTGAAATATTACTTGTATTTATTTTACAATGGTAATATTAGTCTGCGAGAGACCAGGTTATGATATACTACTTTGGCTGTGTAAGAACTATCTCCTTTAAATTAGGCAACAAACAACGCTGCTCTAAATGTAAATAAATCTTTCTTTCAGAGTGACCGAGCCCTTGGTCACCGACAATACACACTTAAAGGAAATCTATTTTCACGAATACTGAGCTCTATCGCACTAATTATTACTAGATTTGTACCTTTCTTCAACCTTCGGGTGATTGTTTTAAGAAATACTCGACTCTCTATTTAATTTGGTGATAATGTGTGTTTATTCACATCACTTGTATAGTTAGGCCGTGTGAATGCCTCATACAAGAAAACTACATTAACATGGAGATTCCACGATCCTCACAAAGAGCCTTTAGATACCCTAATGCCAAAGTTATAGATTAGTTGTCACGTTAATTGTTAATCAAATTAATTAAAGCAGAACAAAACAAAATAATTGCCAGACACTCCTTAGGTCATTTGGCGGTGATTTATGAGAGAAACCTCTTTCAGAGTGTATCCTTTAGAATTCAGAAATCTACATTGCAAGAATTACTTAATTTTCGCTTGGTTTGGTCTCAGCTTCATGAAGCACACACGATTGAAAATAATGCACTTCGCGCACTTATTACAATTTATTGTTCTTTCGGGTGATTACATTCCACCGTTTCTTCACAAGTTCTTTTCCTATTTTCCTCTGTTGTGGAACGCTGTTAATTCATGGTCTTGGTGGCCCAGATTGTTTTCTAAGAGAAATTAAAACTTTTTGAAATTTTAGCAGGTGGTGCAGTTATTTTGTAACAGGCTGTATCCGTGGGTTTTCTCAAAGAAGTCCCGCTTCCTCCCACATTGCATTTCACCAATTCTTCTATTATCATGGACTTGCTTCAATCATTGGGCCCAGTGGCTCAGTGGTAGAACGCTTCCTCTGGTGGGCCAATTAAAATTGTAGTCGACAAGGTCATATCCGTGATTTTTGTCAAGGTACTCCTGCTTCTTCCCACTTTTCATTCCAGCAACTTGTCTATTATCATAAAATATACTTCCACATTGGGCGCGGTGGTTCAGTGGTAGAACGCTTCCTCTGCTGAGGAAGTAAGTTTGTCGGGGACAAGATCGTAACCGTGGGTTTTGACAAATTACCTCCGTTTTCTCCCACATTTCGTTCCACCAATTAGTATATTATAATTGATCTGTTTCAATCATTTGGCTCAGTGGCTCAATGGCAAAGCGCTTCCTCTAGTGGGTCATGAAGGTTGTGGTTTACAAGATCGTATCCGTGGGTTTTTTCAGGGTGCTCCTGCTTCCTCCCACATTTCATTCCACCGATCTTCTATTATCATTGACTTGGTATAATCATTGGGCGCGGTGGGTCAGTGCTGGAGCGTTCCCTCTGGTGGGCCAAGTAAGTTTGTGGTGGACAAGATCGTATCCGTGGTTTTTCGTCAGGGTACTCCCGCTTCTTCCCATCTTTCATTCCAACAATTCTTCTATTATTATTGACTTGCTTCAATCATTGGGCGCAGTGGCTCAGTTTTAGGGCCGTTGCCTTTGTCGGCCAAGTAAGTTTGTGGTGGACAAAACCGTATCCGTGGGTTTTCTCATGGTGCTCCTGCTTTTTCAACTTTTCATAACAGCAACTCCTGTATTATCATGAAATTTGTTTAATCATCGGGCGCGATGGGTCAGTGGAAGAACGCTTCACCTAGTGGGCCAAGTAAGTTTCTGGTTGACAAGAGCTTATCCGTTTTTTTTTCAGGGTACTCCCGTTTCTCCCCATTTCTCATTTCACCAATTCCTCTATAATCATTGGGTGATATCAATAAAAATAAGTAACTACTCCTGAGAAGTCCTGCTCGAGAATCAGAGTAACTACACCTGGAGTAATCTCCTCCCTCAATTTTGTATCAATAAAACAAGCCACTACTCAGGTCTAGTCTGCTCCAGATTTATGAACGTTTTCTCGCGCTTCCTCTGCACGTAGCACTGAGTCGTATCAATAAAAGAAGTAGTTATTCATTTCTCCCTTCCGTCGCGTGGTCATTTCGTTGTTTTTAACTTATGGCGTAATATCCTAAACGCCATGGAAGGGACAAGTAGCAACGACAGTTTCAATTAAAATGCATTTGTGGATATTATAAAAGTTCCAGTGGTACTTTCAAAGTCACAGTTACCAGAAAGTAAACGAAGGAAAGCCGAAGCTTTGAAGGCAATTACAGTGAAATGCAACGAAATATCAAATACATCTACAAATGAGACACAAATCCAAAAGAGAATCTTTAATATCCGAGCGAGCATTAAGAAAAAAAAACTAATTTGAAAAAGAAAACGGGAAATAAGAAAGTAATACTGAAACCACGGGAATGAACTTCTTGGAACTGATGGATGTTGATTGGAATCCAGCAATATCAAGATTAGCACGACAAGTGCATATCACGTGTTGTCCAAGGTCTTTGTAGATTGTTTGGCTTTAAGAACGAAATCAGACACTTGGTCCTTTTGTTTCCTTTTTTAAATAGTCCAGCCAGTCACGTCATAAAGCACATCCATCTGATTGCGTTTTCCACACCATACATGTTCCCTTTCACCTTGGCATAAAAAAATATACATTCTCATGTATACACCCTTCCTATCAGCGTTGAGTTGAGTTGATTTTGAGTTTAATGTCCTTTTCAGTAGCGAGGCTATATGAGACGGGACCCACTGAGTAACTTGGAATCCGAACCATATGAACTCCCGCCGGGAATCGAACGCGGGTCTCTCATGCCAAAGGCATGTACGCTATCCGCTTAGCCACGAAGGAGCTCTTCCTATTAGCGTATTCGTCTCCAAAATACTAGGTTTCTTTATTGCCACGTGTTTCTAGTCAAGTGCTCCGATAGCACCCGGAAATGTATATTGTTCTTGCCACTATGCCTTTGCTGTTTGAATATTACACACACCTCCGGAAACAATCAATTTTCAGATTTCGCAATAATCGCATCCATTACACTTGTAGTAGTCATAGACACAGTACTTTGAGCCACAACAGAATCCCCTGACATTCAATTCAGACCTGGAATCCCGGATCACTCACGCAAAGCAAGAAAACCCGCATCTTTTCGTCATTACGTAGTGCACCACCCCAAATTTCCGTTGATTCTCCTAAAAAATGTTGTGCTAACTACTTTACATTTTCTTTCATGAACCTATGTTTTTTGTAATCTCCATTTGCAACATTTCTATGCAATTTATAAATTTTACTACATAGCAAAACAATCATATACTCTGCCATATTTCGCACGGAGACACCTATTTAGCTTGCTCCACAAATTTGGAGAAGTTACTAGCATCACAGAAGAGTCTTGATTTTTATTGATATCAAACGCGGAGTAGTTATTCGGCTCGAGAATAGAGGTGTGGTTACTTCAAAAGGGCGGGGCTTCTCCGAGGTCAGCCGAGACGACTAGTGCTCAGTTCTCTTTTTATTGATACCAATGCGAGTAACTACTTCAAAATTGGGCGTAATGAGTAACTTCTCCGTTTTATTGATATCACCCATTGTCTTGCTTCAACCATTGAGCTCGGTGGCTCAGTGGTAGAACACTTAAGCTGGTGCGTAGTGTCCTTACGGTTTCGATCCCCGGACTAGTAAGTTTGTGGTGGACAAGATAAAACCAGTGGGTTTTTCAGATTACTCCCGCAACCTCCCAACTTTCATTCCACCAATCCTTCTATTATTATTGACTTGGTTAAATCATTGAACGCAGTGGCACAGTGGTAGAGCGCTTCTTCAGGTGGACAAGTAAGTCTGTGATGGACAAGATCGTATCCGTGGGTTTTGTCTGCGAAATCCCGCAACCTCCCACATTTCATTCCACCAATTCTTCTATTATTCTAAGCGGAAAGCGTACGCGCATTTGCTCCGGAGTCGATTTCAGGTGGGAGCCCATGTGGTTCGGATTCCACGTTAATCAATAGGTCCATGTCTCACATAGCCGCGCTGCTGAACGGGACGTTAAACCCCAAATCAACTCAATCAACTATTCTATTATTATTGACTTAGATCAATCATTGGGCGCAGTGGCTTAGTGGTAGAGAGCTTCTTCTGGTGGGCGAAGTAAGTTTGTGGTGGACCAGATCGTATCCGCGGGTTTCATCAGCGTACTCCCGCAATATCCCACACTTCATTCCACCAATTGTTCTCTTATTATTGATGTGTTTCAAACATTGGGCGAAGTGGCTCAGTTTTAGGGCCGTTGCCTTTGTCGGCCAAGTAAGTTTGTGGTAGACAAAACCGTATACGTGGATTTTCTCAGGGTACTCCTGCTCCTTCCCACTTTTCATAACCGCAACTCCCGTATTATTATTAAATTGGTCTAATCATTGGGAGCGGTGGCTCAGTGGTAGAGCACTTCACCTTGTGGGCCAAGTAAATTTGTGGTGGACAAGATCTTTTCCGTGGGTTTTGAAGGGGTACTCTCGCTTTTTCCCACTTTTCATTCCACCCGTTCCTCTATTTTCATTGACTTGCTTCAATCAGTGGGCTTGGTGGCTCAGTGCAGAACGCTTGTTCTAGTGCGTGGGGTTTTACTGTATCGATCCCCTGCCTGATAAATTTGTGGTTGACAACATTGTTTCCGTGGGGTCTGTGAGGGTACTTCCGCTTCCTCCCACATTTCATTATACAAATCCTTCTATTAACATTGAATTATCTTAATCATTCTGCGCGGTGGCTCATTGCTAAAGCGTTTCGTCTGATGGGCCAAGTAAGTTTGTGGTGCACAAGATAATATCCGTGGGTTTTTCGATCCTACTCCCGCAATGTCCCACATTTCTTTCCACCAATTCTTCTATTATTATTGACTTGGTTCGATCCTTGGGCACAGTGGCTCAGTAGTAGAGCGCTTCCTTTGTTGGGCCAAGTCAATTTGTGGTGTATAAGATCGTATCCGTGGGTTTTTTTCAGCGTACTCCCGTAAACTCCAACCTTTCATTCCACCAATTCTTCTATTATTATTGACTTGGTTCAATCATTGGGCGCAGTGGCTCAGTGGTAGAGCACTTCCTATGGTGTTCCAAGTAACATTGTAGTGGACAAGATCGTATCCGTAAGTTTCGTGAGCGTAGTGCCGCAACCTCCCATATTTCATTCCACCAATTCTTCTATTATTATTGACTTGCTTCAACCATTGGCACTGGCTAAGTGGTAGAACGCTTAATCTGGTGCGTGGTGTCCTAACTGTTTCGATCCACGGGCTCGTAAGTTTGTGGTGGACAAGATAGAACCCGTGGTTTTTTCAGATTGCTCCCGCAAACTCCCACTTTTCATTCCACCTATCCTTCTATTATTATTGACTTGCTTCAATCATTGGGCACAGTGACTCAGTGGAACAGCGCTTCCTCTCGTGGGCCAAGTAAGTTTGTGGTGGACAATATCGTATCCGTAGGTTTTGACAGGGTACTCCCGCATCCTCGCACATTTCATTCCACCAATTCTTGTGTTACCTTTGACTCTTTTCAATCATTGGGCGACGTGGCTCAGTGATAAAACGTTTCCTCTGGCGTGCCAAGTAAGTTTCTGGTGGGCAAGATCGTGTTCGTGGGTTTTGTGTGCGTACTCCCGCTTCCTCCCACACTTCATTTCACCAATTTTTCTATTATTGACTTCCTTCAATGATTGGGCGCAGTGGCTCAGTGGTAGAGCGCTTCCTCTGGTGGGCCAATTAAGTTTCTGGCGGACAGGATCGTATCAGTGGGTTTCGTGAGCGTACTCCCGCAACCTTCCACATTTCATTCCACCAATTCTATTGTTATTTACTTTGATCAATAATTGGGCGCAGTGGCTTAGTAGGAGATCGCTTCCTCTGGTGGGCCCAGTAAGTTTTTGGTGGACCAAATCGTATCCGTGCGTATCGTGATCGTACTCCCGCATCCTCCCACATTTCATTCCACCAATTCTTCTATTATTATTGACTTTGATCAATGATTGGGTGCAGTGGCTTAGTGATATAGTGCTAGATCGTTTGTTCTGGTGGGCCAAGTAAGTTTGTGGTGGACAAGATCGTTTCCGTGGGTTTCGTCAACGTACTCCTGCAACCTCGCATATTTCATTAATCAATTCCTCTCTTATTATTGATTTGCTTCAATCATTTTTCGCAGTGGCTCAGTGGTAGGGCCCTTCCTTTGGTGGGCAGGTAATTTTGTGGTGTACAAAACCGTATACATGGGTTTTCTCAGGGTACTCCTGCTTCTTCCCACCATTCGTAACAGCAACTCCCGTATAATTATTAAATTGGTCTCATCATTGGGAGCGGGGCTCAGTGGTAGAGCGCGTCACCTTGTGGTCCAAGTAACTTTGTTGTGGACAAGATCTCATCAGTAGGATTTGTCAGGGTACTCTCCGTTTTTTCCACTGTTCATTCCAAAAATTCATCTATTCCATTGACTTGCTTCAATCATTAGCGCGGTGGCTCAGTGGTAAAGCGTTTGATTTGGTGGGCCAAGTAAGTTTGTGGTGGACAAGATAGGATCCGTGGGTTCTGCGAGCTTACTCCCGCAATGTCCCACATTTCATTCCACCAATTCATCTATTATTATTCAATTGGTTCAATCATTGGCGCAGTGGCTCAGTGGTAGAGCGCTTCCTATGGTGTTCCAAGTAACGTTGTGGTGGGCAAGATCGTATCTGTAGGTTTCGTGAGCGTACTGCCGCAAACTCGCATATTTCATTCCACCAATTCTTCTATTATTATTGACTTGCTTCTACCATTGGCACTGTCGCTAAGCAGTAGAACGCTTAATCTGAGGCGTTGTGTCCTTACTGTTTCGATTTCCGGGCTAGTAAGATTGTGGTAGACAAGATAGTATCCGTGGGTTTTGTCAGGGTACTCCCGCTTCCTCCAACATTTCATTCCACCAATCCTTCTATTAACATTGACTTATCTTAATCATTCTGCGCGGTGGCTCAGTGGTAAAGCATTTCATCTGGAGAGCCAAGTAAGTTTGTGGTGGACAAGATAGTGTCCGTGGGTTCTGCGAGCCTACTCCCGCAATGTTCCACATTTCATTCCACCATATCTTCTATTATTATTGACTTGCTTCAATCAGGTTGCAAAGTGACTCTATGGTACAGCGCTTCCTCTGGTGTGTCAAGTAAGTTTGTGGTGGACAAGATCGTATCCATAGGTTTTCACAGGGTACTCCCGCTTCCTCCTACATTTCATTCCACAAATTCTTCTATTACCTTTAACTCTTTTCAATCATTGGGCGACGTGGCTCAGTGGTAAAGCGTTTCCTTTGGCCGTCCAAGTAAGTTTCTGCTGGGCAATATCGTGCTCGTGGGTTTTGTGAGCGTACTCCTGCTTCCTCTCACACTTCATTGCACTAATTTTTCTATTATTATTGACTTTCTTCAATCATTGGTCGCAGTGGTTCAGTTTCAGGGCCCTACCCTTTGTCGGCCAAGTACGCTTGTGGTGGACGAAACCGTATCCGTGGGTTTTCTCAGGATGCTATGCTTTTCATAACAGCAACTCCGGTATTATCATGACATTTGTTTAATCATTAGGCGCTGTGGGTCAGTGGTAGAACGCTTCACCTGGTAAGCCAAGTATGTTTGTGGTGGACAAGATCGTATGCGTGGTTTCTTCAGGGTACTCCCGCTTCTCACTCCTCCAATTCCTCTATAAACATTGATTTGCTTCAATCATTGAGCTCGGTGGCTCAGTGGTGGAACGCTTAATCTGGTGCGTGGTGTCCTTACTGTTTCGATCCCCAGAGTAGTAAGTTTGTGGTGGACAAGATAGAACCCGTGGGTTTTTTAAGATTACTCCCGCAACCTCCCACCTTTCATTCCACCAATCCTTCTATTATTATTGACTTGGTTCAATCATTGGGCGCTGTGGCTCAGTGGTAGGTCGCTTTCTCTTGTGTGCAAGTAAGTCTGTGATGGAGAAGATCGTATCCTTGGGTTTTTTCTGCGTACTCCCGCAAATTCTCACATTTCATTTCACCAATTCTTCTATCATTATTGAATTGGTCCAATCATTGGGCGCAGTGGCTAAGTGGTAGAGCGCTTCCTCTGGTGGGCCAAGTAAGTTTCTGGCGGACAGGATCGTATCCGTCGGTTTCGTGAGCGTACTCCCGACACTTCTCACATTTCATTCCACCAATTTTTCTATTTTTATTCAATTGGTTCAATCATTGGGCGCAGTTCATAGTGCTAAAGCGCTTCCTATGGTGGGCCAAGTTAGGGTCCGTGGGTTTCGCGAGCGTACTCCCGCATACTCCCACATTTCATTCCACCAATTCTTCTATTATTATTGATTTGATCAATGATTGGGCGCAGTGGCTTAGTGGTAGATAGATTGTTCTGGTGGGCCAAGTAAGTTTGTGGTGGACAAGATCGTTTCCGTGGGTTTCGTGAGCGTACTCCCGCATACTCCCACATTTCATTCCACCAATTCTTCTATTATTATTGATTTGATCAATGATTGGGCGCAGTGGCTTAGTGGTAGATAGATTGTTCTGGTGGGCCAAGTAAGTTTGTGGTGGACAAGATCGTTTCCGTGGGTTTCGTCAGCGTACTCCTGCAACCTCGCATATTTCATTAATCAATTCCTCTCTTATTATTGATTTGCTTCAATCATTTGGCGCAGTGGCTCAGTGGTAGGGCCCTTCCTTAGGTGGGCAGGAAAGTTTGTGGTGTACAAAACCGTATACATGGGTTTTCTCAGGGTACTCCTGCTTCTTCCCACCTTTCATAACAGCAACTCCCGTATAATTAATAAATTGGTCTAATCATTGGTAGCGGGGCTCAGTGGTAGAGCGCGTGACCTCGTGGTCCAAGTAAGTTTGTTGTGGACAAGATCTCATCAGTAGGATTTGTCAGGGTACTCTCCGTTTTTTCCACTCTTCATTCCAAAAATTCCTCTATTCCATTGACTTGCTTCAATCATTAGCGCGGTGGCTCAGTGGTAAAGCTTTTCATCTGGTGGGCCAAGTAAGTTTGTGGTGGACAAGATAGGATCCGTGGGTTCTGCGAGCTTACTCCCGCAATGTCCCACATTTCATTCCACCAATTCTTCTATTATTATTGACTTGGTTCGATCCTCGGGCACAGTGGCTCAGTGGTAGAGCACTTCTTTTGGTGGGCCAAGTCAATTTGTGGTGTACAAGATCGTATCCGTGCGGTTTTTTCAGCGTACTCCCGTAAACTCCCACCTTTCAGTCCACCAATTCTTCTATTATTATTCACTTGGTTCAATCATTGGGCGCAGTGGCTCAGTGGTAGAGCGCTTCCTATGGTGTTCCAGTTACGTTGTGGTGGACAGGATCGTATCTGTAGGTTTCGCGAGCGTACTGCCGCAAACTCCCATATTTCATTCCAGCAATTCTTCTATTATTATTGACTTGCTTCTATCATTGGCACTGTCGCTAAGTGGTGGAACGCTTAATCTGGTGCGTGGTGTCCTTACTGTTTCGATCCCCGGGCTAGTAAGATTGTGGTAGACAAGATAGTATCCGTGGGTTTTGTCAGGGTACTCCCGATTCCTCCAACATTTCATTTCACCAATCCTTCTATTAACATTGACTTATCTTAATCATTCTGCGCGGTGGCTCAGTGGTAAAGCGTTTCATTTGGAGGGCCAAGTAAGTTTGTGGTGGACAAGATAGTATCCGTAGGTTCTGCGAGCCTACTCCCGCAATGTCCCACATTTCGTTCCACCAATTCTTCTATTATTATTGACTTGCTTCAATCAGGTTAAAAGTGACTATGTGGTACAGTGCTTCTTCTGTTGGACCAAGTAAGTTTCTATTGGACAAGATCGTATCCGTAGGTCTTGACAGGGTACCCCCGCTTCCTCGCACATTTCATTCCACCAATTCTTCTATTACCTTTGACTCTGTTCAAGCATTGGGCGACGTGGCTCAGTTGTAAAACGTTTCCTCTGGCGGGCCAAGTAAGTTTTTGCTGGGCAAGATCATGCTCGTTAGTTTTGTGAGAGTACTCCCGCTTCCTCCCACACTTCATTGCACCAATTTTTCTATTATTATTGACTTGCTTCAATCATTGGGCGCAGTGGCTCAGTTTCAGGGCCGTTCCCTTTGTCGGCCAAGTACGTTTGTGGTGGACGAAACCGTATCCGTGGGTTTTGTCAGGATGCTCCTGCTTTTTCCAACTTTTCATAACAGCAACTCCTGTATTATCATCAAATTTGTTTAATCATTGGGCACGGTGGGTCAGTGGTAGAACGGTTCACCTGGTAAGCCAAGTAAGTTTGTGGTGGACAAGATCGTATCCGTGTTTTTTTCATGGTACTCCCGCTTCTCCCCATTTTTTATTCCACCAATTCCTCTAGAAACATTGACTTGCTTCAATCATAGAGCTCGGTGGCTCAGTGGTGGAACGCTTAATCTGGTGCGTGGTGTCCTTACTGTTTGGATCCCCAGAGTAGTAATTTTGTGGTGGACAAGATAGAACCCGTGGGTTTTTTAAGATTACTCCCGCAACCTCCCACCTTTCATTCCACCAATCCTTCTATTATTATTGACTTGGTTCAATCATTGGGCGCTGTGGCTCAGTGGTAGGGCGCTTTCTCTGGTGGGCAAGTAATTCGGTGATGGAGAAGATCGTATCCGTGGGTTTTGTCTGCGTACTCCCGCAACCTCCAACATTTCATTTCACCAATTCTCCTATTATTATTGAATTGGTCCAATCATTAGGCGCAGTTGCTAAGTGGTAGAGCGCTTCCTCTGGTGGGCCAAGTAAGTTTCTGGCGGACAGGATCGTATCCGTGAGTTTCGTGAACGTACTCCCGAAACCTTCCACATTTCATTCCACCAATTCTTCTATTTTTATTGAATTGGTTCAATCATTGGGCGCAGTTCATAGTGCTAAAGCGCTTCCTATGGTGGATCAAGTTAGTTTCCGGTGGACAGGATCGTATCCGTGGGTTTCGTGAGCGTACTTCCGCAACCTTTCACAATTCATTCCACCAATTCTTCTATTATTATTTACTTTGATCAGTAATTGGGCGCAGTGGCTTAGTAGTACATCGCTTCCTCTGGTGGGCCCAGTAAGTTTGTGGTGGACCAAATCGTATCAGTAGGTTTCGTGAGCGTCCTCCCGCATCCTCCCACATTTCATTCCACCAATTCTTCTATTATTATTGACTTTGACCAATGATTGGGTGCAGTGGCTTAGTGGCATAGTGGTAGATAGCTTGTTCTGGTGGGCCAAGTAAGTTTATGGTGTACAAAACCGTATACATGGGTTTTCTAAGGGTACTCCTGCTTCTTCCCACCTTTCATAACAGCAACTCCCGTATAATTATTAAATTCGTCTAATCATTTGGAGCGGGGTTCAGTGGTAGAGCGCGTCACCTTGTGATCCAAGTAAGTTTGTTGTGGACAAGATCTCATCAGTGGGGTTTGTCAGGGTACTCTCCGTTTTTCCCACTCTTCATTCCAAAAATTCCTCTATTCCATTGACTAGCTTCAATCATTACCGCGGTGGCTCGGTGGTAAAGCGTTTCATCTGGTGGGCCAAGTAAGTTTGTGGTGGACAAGATAGTATCCGTGGGTTTTGCGAGCTTACTCCCGCAATGTCCCACATTTCATTTCACCAATTCTTCTATTATTATTGTCTTGGTTCGATCCTTGGGCACAGTGGCTCAGTGGTAAAGCACTTCTTTTTTGGGCCAAGTCAATTTGTGGTGTACAAGATCGTATCCGTGGGGTATGTCAGGGTACTCCGGCATCCTCCCACATCTCATTCCACCAATCCTTCTAGTACCATTGATATATCTTATTCGTTGTGCGCGGTGGCTCAGTGGTAAAGCGTTTCATCTGGTGGACCAAGTAAGTTTGTGGTTGACAAGATGCAATCCGTGCGTTTCGTGAGCATACTCCCGCAATCTCCCACATTTCATTCCACCAATTCTTCTATTAATATTGACTTGTTTCAATCATTCGGCACAGTGGCTCAATGGTAGAGCGCTTCCCCTGGTGGGCTAAGTAAGTTAGTTTTGGACATGATCGTATTTGTGGGTTTCTTCAGCGTACCCTCGCAACCACTTATATATCTTTCCACCAATTCTTCTATAATTTCTTAGTTGGTCCAATCATTGAGCGCAGTGGCTAAGTGGTAGAGTGCTCCCCATGGTGGGCCAAGTAAGTTTGTGGTGGACAAGATCGTATCCGAGGGTTTCGTTAGCATACTGTCGCAACCTCTCACCTTTCATTCTACCAATTCTTCTATTATTATTGACTTAGTTCAATCATTAAGCACAGTGGCTCAGTGGTAAAGCGTTTCCTCTGTTGAGCCAAGTACGTCTGTGGTGGATAAGGTCGTATCCGTGGGTTTAGTCAGGGTACTCATGAAACCACCCACATTTCGTACCACCAATTCTTCTATTATTATTGACTTAGTTCAATCATTCAGCAGAGTGCTTCAGCGGTAGATCGCTTGCTCTGGTGGGCCAAGTCAGTTTTTGGAGTACAGGATCGTTTCCGTGGGGTTCGTCAGCGTATGACCACTCCCTCGCACACTTCAATACACAAATTCTAATATTATCATTGATTCTCTTCAACTATTTGGCGCAATGGTTCAGTGGTAAAGCGCTTCATCTCGTGAGTCAAGTAAGTTTGTGGTGTAGAAGATAGTATCCGTGTTTTTTTAGTGTACTCACTCTTCTTCCCACTTTCATTCCACCAATTCCTCCATTTTCATTGACTTGCTTCAATCATTGGGCTTGGTGGCTCAGTGGTAGAACGCTTGTTCTGGTGCGTGGGGTGCTTACTCTATCGATCCCTTGCCTGATATATTTGTGGTGGACAAGATTGTTTCCGTGAGGATTGTCAGGTTATTCCCGCTTCCTCACACATTTCATTCCACCAAACGTTCTATCACCATTGACTTATCTTAATCATTGGGCGCGGTGTCTCAGTGCTAAAGCGTTTCCTCTGTTGGACGAAGTAAGTTTGTGGTGGACAAGATCGTATTCGTGGGTTTAGTCAGCGTAATCCCGCAACGTCCCACATTTCATTCCACCAATTCTTCTATTATTATGACTTAGTTCAAACATTGGGCTCAGTGGCTCAGTAGTAAAGCATTTCCTCTGGTGGACCAAGTAATTTTCTGGTGCACAAGATCGTATCCGTGAATTTCGTCAGCATACTTCCGCAACCTCCCACTTTCATTCCGCCAATTCTTTTATTATTATTGACTTAGTTCAATCATTAGGCAAAGTTGCTCAGTGGCGAAGCGCTTATTCTGGTGGACCAAGTAAGTTCGTGGTGGACAAGATCGTATCCGTGCGTTTCGTGAGCGTACTCCTGCAACCTCCCACATTTCATTCCACCAATTCTTCTATTGTTAGTGACTTAGTTCAATCATTGGGCACAGTGGCTCAGTGCTAAAGCACTTCCTCTGGTGGGCCAAGTCAGTTTCTACTGCACAAGATCGTATTTGTGGGATTCGTCAGAATACTCACCTCACCTCCTACTTATCATTCCACCAATTCTTCTATTATCATTGATTTGCTTCAATCATTTGGCTCACTGGCTCGGTGGTGAAGCGCTTTTTCTACTGGACCAAGTAAGATTGTGGTGAACAAGATCGTATCCGTGGGTTTTGACAGGGTACTCCCGCTCCCTCGCACACTTCATTCCACCAATTCTTATATTTTTAGTGAAACTTTTCAACTATTTGGTGAAAATGGTTCAATGGTAAATAGCTTCCTCTCGTGAGTCAAGTAAGTTTGTGGTGTACAACATCATATCCGTGAATTTTGTTAGTGTACTCCCGCTTTTTCCCACATTTCATTCCACCATTTCTTCTACTATTATTGAATCAGTTTAATCATTTTGCGCTGTGGCTCAGTGGTAGAGCGTTTCCTCTTTTGGCTCAAGTAAATTCGTGGTGAAGAAGATCGTATCCGTGGTTTTTTGTCAGTGTACACTCGCTTCTTCCCACTTTCATTCCACAAAATTCCTCTATTTTCATTGACTTGCTTCAATTATTGGGCTTGGTGGCTCAGCAGTAGAACGCTTGTTCTCGTGCGTAGGGTCCTTACTGTATCGATCTCCTGCCTGATAAATTTGTGGTGGACAAGATCTTATCAGTGGGTTGAGTCAGCGTAGTCCCGCAACCTCGCGCATTTCATTCCACCAATCCTTCTATTATCATTGATTTGCGTCAATCATTTGGCGAAGTGGCTCAATGGTAGAGCGCTTTCTCTGGTGGGCCAAGCAAGTCCGTGATGTACAAGATCGTATCCGTTTGTTTCGTCACCGTACTCCCCCAACTTCCCACCTTTCATTCCACCAGTTCTTCCATTATTATATACTTGGTTCAATCATTGGGTGCAGTGGCTCAGTGGTAGAGCGCTTCCTCTGGTGGGCCAAGGAACTTTGTTGTGGACAAGATCGTATCCGTTTGTTTCGTCAGCGTACTCCCCCAACTTCCCACCTTTCATTCCACCAGTTCTTCGATTATTATTTACTTGGTTCAAACATTGGGCACAGTGCCTCAGTGGTAGAGCGCTTCCTCTGGTGAGCCAAGTAAGTTTGTGCTGGACAAGATCGTATCCGTGGGTTTTGTCAGCGTTCTCCCGCAACCTCCCACATTTCATTTCACCATTTATTTTATTATAATTGACTTGGTTCAATCACTGGGCGCAGTGACTGACTGATAGAGCGCCTCTGTAGTGGGCCAAGTAAGTTTCTGGCGGACAAAATCGTATCCGTGGGTTTTTTCAGCGTACTCCCCATCCTCCTACATTTCATTACACGAATTGTTCTATTATCATTGTCTTGGTTCAATCATTGGACGAAGTGGTTAAGTAGTAGAGCGCTTCTTCTGGTGGGACAAGTAAGTTTTTGGTGGACAAGATCTTATCCATGGGTTTTCTCAAGATACTCTTGGTTCTTCCCACTTTTCTTTACAGCAACTCCTCTATTATCATTCAAATGGTTTAACCATTTGGCGCAGTGCTGTGTGGTACAGAGCATCCTTTTGTGGGCCAAGTAATTTTGAAGTGCACAGGATCGTATCTGTGGGTTTTCTCAGGGTAATACCGCTTCCTCCTACATTTTTTTCCGCCAATTCTTCTATTATCATTGATTTGCTTCAATCATTTGGCGCAGTGGCTCAGTTGTAAGGCGTGTCCTTTGGTGGGTCAAGAAAGTTTGTGCTGGACAAGATCTTATCCGTGGATTTCGTCAGCCTACTCCTGCAATCTCCCACCTTTCATTACACCAATCCTTCTATTATCATTGATTTGCTTCAATCATTTGGCACAGTGGCTCAGTGGTAGGGCCCTTCCTTTGGTGGGCAGGTAAGTTTATGGTGTACAAAACCGTATACATGGGTTTTCTAAGGGTACTCCTGCTTCTTCCCACCTTTCATAACAGCAACTCCCGTATAATTATTAAATTGGTCTAATCATTTGGAGCGGGGTTCAGTGGTAGAGCGCGTCACCTTGTGATCCAAGTAAGTTTGTTGTGGACAAGATCTCATCAGTGGGGTTTGTCAGGGTACTCTCCGTTTTTTCCACTCTTCATTCCAAAAATTCCTCTATTCCATTGACTTGCTTCAATCATTAGCGCGGTGGCTCAGTGGTAAAGCGTTTCATCTGGTGGGCCAAGTAAGTTTGTGGTATAGAAGATCGTGGACAAGATAGTATCCGTGGGTTCTGCGAGCTTACTCCCGCAATGTCCCATATTTCATTCCACCAATTCTTCTATTATTATTGACTTGGTTCGATCCTTGGGCGCAGTGGCTCAGTGGTAGAGCACTTCCTTTGGTGGGCCAAGCCAATTTTTGGTGTACAACATCGTATCCGTGGGTTTTTTTCAGCGTACTCCCGTAAACACCCACATTTCATACCACCAATTCTTCTATTATTATTGACTTAGTTCAATCATTTGGCACAGTGCTTCAGCGATAGATCGCTTGCTCTGCTGGGCCAAGTCAGTTTTGGAGTACAGGATCGTTTCCGTGGGTTTTGTCAGCGTATGACCACTCCCTCGCACACTTCAATGAACCAATTCTTACATTATCATTGATTCTCTTCAACTATTTGGCGCAATGCTTCAGTGGTAAAGCGCTTCATCTCGTGAGTCAAGTAAGTTTGTGGTATAGAAGATCGTATCCGTGTTTTTTTAGTGTACTCACTCTTCTTCCCACTTTCATTCCACCAATTCCTCCATTTTCATTGACTTGCTTCAATCATTGGGCTTGGTGGCTCAGTGGTAGAGCGCTTGTTCTGGTGCGTGGGGTGCTTACTCTATCGATCCCTTGCCTGATATTTTTGTGGTGGACAAGATTGTTTCCGTGAGGATTGTAAGGTTATTCCCGCTTCCTCACACATTTCATTCCACCAAACGTTCTATCACCATTGACTTATCTTAATCATTTTGCGCGGTGGCTCAGTGCTAAAACGTTTCCTCTGTTGGACGAAGTAAGTTTGTGGTGGACAAGATCGTATTCGTGGGTTTAGTCAGCGTAATACCGCAACGTCCCACATTTCATTCCACCAATATTCTTCTATTATTATTGACTTAGTTCAATCATTGGGCTCAGTGGCTCAGTAGTAAAGCATTTCCTCTGGTGGACCAAGTAAGTTTCTGGTGCACAAGATCGTATCCGTAAGTTTCGTCAGCATACTTCCGCAACCGCCCACCTTTCATTCCGCCAATTCTTTTATTATTATTGATTTAGTTCAATCATTAAGCAAAGTTGCTCAGTGGCGAAGCGCTTTTTCTGGTGGACCAAGTAAGTTCGTGGTGGACAAGATCGTATCCGTGCGTTTCGTGAGCGTACTCCCGCAACCTCCCACATTTCATTCCACCAATTCTTCTATTGTTAGTGACTTAGTTCAATCATTGGGCACAGTGGCTCAGTGCTAAAGCACTTCCTCTGGTGGGCCAAGTCAGTTTCAAGATCGTATTTGTGGGTTTCGTCAGAATACTCACGTCACCTCCCACCTATCATTCCACCAATTCTTCTATTATCATTGATTTGCTTCAATCATTTGGCTCAGTGGCTCGGTGGTGAAGATTGGTTAAATCGTTGTACCCGTTGGCTCAGTGGTAGAACGCTTCCTCTGGTATGCCAAGGAAAATTGTGTTAGACAAGATCGTATCCGTGGGTTTTGACAGGGCACTCCCGCTTCTTCCAACATTTCGTTCCAACAATTCTTCTATTATAATTCGCTCTCTTCAATTATTGGGCGCAGTGGCTCAGTGGTAGAGCCTTTCCTCTCGTGGGTCAAGTAAGTTTGTGGTGTACAAGATCGTATCCGTGGCTTTTATTCAGGGTACTCCCGCTTCTTCCCATTTTCATTCCACAAATTATTCTACTATCATTGACTTGCTTCAATCATTGGGATTGGTGGCTCAGTATTAGAACGCTTCTTCTGGTGCGTGGGGTCCTTACTGTATCGATCCCCTGTCTGATAAATTTGTGGCGGACAAGATTGTTTCCATGGGGATTGTCAGGCTACTCCCGCTTATTCCGACATTTCAATCCACCAATTTTTCTATTATCATTGACTTTTCTTAATCATTGGGCGCGGTGTCTCAGTGGTAAAGCGTTTCTCCAGGTGAACCAAGTAAGTTTGTGGGGGACAAGATCGTATCGCTGGGTTTCGTCAGGGTACTCCTGCATCCTCACACATTTCATTCAACCAATTCTTCTATTACGTTTGACTCTTTTCAATCATTGGGCAACATGACTCAGTGGTAAAGCGTTTCTTCTGGCGGGCCAAATAAGTTTCTGGTGGGAAGATCTTGTTCGTGGGTTTTGTGAGCGAACTCCCGCTTCCTCCCACACTTCATTGCACCAATTATTCTATTATTATTGACTTGTTTCAATCATTGGGCGCAGTGGCTCAGTTTAAGGTCCTTCCCTTTGTCGGCCAAGTAAGCTATTGGTGGACAAAACCGTATCCGTGATTTTTCTCAGGGTGCTCCTGCTTTTTTCAACTCTTCATAAAAGCAACTCCTGTATTATCATGAAATTTGTTTAATCATTGGGCGCGGTGGGTCAGTGGTAGAACGTTTCACCTGGTGGGCCAAGAAAGATTGTGGTGGACAAGATTGTATCCGTGGTTGTTTTCAGAGTACTCCCGCTTCTCCCCATTTTTCACTCCACCAGTTTTTCTATAACCATTGACTTGCTTCAATCATTGAGCTCGGTGCCTCAGTGGTAAAACGCTTAATCTGGTGCATGGTGTCCTTACTGTTTCGATCCCCGGACTAGTAACTTTGTGGTGGACAAGATAGAACCCGTGGTTTTTTTCAGAGAACTCCCGCAACCTCCCACCTTTCATTGCACCAATCCTTCTATTATTATTGACTTGATTCAATCATTGGGCTCAGTGGCTAAGTAGTAGAGTGCTTCCTCTGGTGGGCAAGTAAATCTGTGATGGACAAGATGGTATCCGTGACTTTTTTCAGCGTACTCTTGCAACCTACCACTTTTCATTTCACCAATTCTTCTATTATTATTGAATAGGTTCAATCATTGGGCGAAGTGGCTAAGTGGTAGAGCGCTTTCTCTTGTGGTCCAAGTAAGTTTCTGGTGGACAGGATCGTATCCGTGGGTTTCGTGAGCGTACTCTCGCAACATCCCCCATTTCATTCCACCAATTCTTCTATTATTCTAATTGGAAAGCGTACGCGCCTTTGGCCCGGAGTCGATTCCCGGTGGGAGCTCATGTGGTTCGGATTCCACGTTAATCAAAAGGTCCATGTCTCACATAGCCGCGCTGCTGAACGGGACGTTAAACCCCAAATCAACTCAACCCAACTCTTCTATTATTTTTGACTTTGATCAAACATTGGGCGCAGTGGCTTAGTGGTAGAGAACTTCTTCTGGTGGGCGAAGTAAGTTTGTGGTGAACTAGATCGTATCCGTGGATTTTCTCAGGGTACTCCTGTTCCTCCCAGTTTTCATAACAGCAACTCCCGTATTACATTAAATTGGTATAATCATTGGGAGCGGTGGCTCAGTGGTAGAGCACTTCACCTGGGCTTCAAAGTAAATTTGTCGTGGACAAGATCTTGGCCGTGGGTTTTGAAGGGGTACTCTCGCTTTTTCCCACTTTTCATTCCACCAATTCCTCTATTACTATTGACTTGCTTAAATCATTGGCACGGTGGCTCAGTGGTAGAACGCTTAATCTGGTGCGTGGAGTCCTTACTGTTTCGATCCCCCGGATAGTAAGTTTGTGGTGGACAAGATCGTATCCGTGGGTTTTGTCAGAGTACTACCGCTTCCTCCCAGATTTCTTTCCACGAATAGTTATATTATCATTAACTTGGTTCAATCGTTGGACGCAGTGGCTCAGTAGCAGAACGCTTCCTCTGAAGGGCTAAGTAAGTTTAAAGTGGACACGATTTCATCCGTTGGTTTTCTCAGGGTACTCCCGCTTCCTCCCACATTTCATTCCACCAATTCTTCCATTATTATTGAATTAGTTTAATCAATTTACGCCGCGGGTCAGTGGCAGAGCGTTTCGTGTGGTGGCCAAGTAAGTTGGTGGTGAAGAAGATGGTACCCGTAGTTTTTTGTCAGTGTATCCCCTCTTCTTCCCACCTTCATTACAGGAGTTTTTCTATTTTCATTAACTTGCTTCAATCAGTGGGATTGGTGGCTCAGTGGTAGAACGCTTGTTCTTGTGCGTGGGGTCTCTACTCTATCGATCCCCTGCCTGATAAATTTGTGGTGGACAAGATTGTTTCAGTGGGGTTTGTAAGGGTACTCCCGCTTCCTCCCACATTTCATTCCACCAATCCTTCTATTAACATTGACTTATCTTAATCATTCTGCGCGGTGGCTCAATGGTAAAGCGTTTCATCTGGTGGGCCAAGTAAGTTTGTGGTGGACAAGATAGTATCCGTGGGTTCTGCGAGCCTACTCCCGCAATGTCTCACAATTCATTCCACCAATTCTTCTATTATTATTCACTTGGATCGATCATTGGGCACAGTGGCTCAGTGGTAAAGCGTTTCTTCTGGCGGGCCAAATAAGTTTCTGGTGGGGAAAATCGTGTTCGTGGGTTTTGTGAGCGAACTCCCGCTTCCTCCCACACTTCATTGCACCAATTATTCTATTATTATTGACTTGTTTCAATCATTGGGCGCAGTGGCTCAGTTTTAAGGCCCTTCCCTTTGTCGGCCAAGTAAGTTTTTGGTAGACAAAACCGTATCCGTGGTTTTTCTCAGGGTGCTCCTGCTTTTTTCAACTCTTCATAAAAGCAACTCCTGTATTATCATGAAATTTGTTTAATCATTTTGCGCGGTGGGTCAGTGGTAGAACGTTTCACCTGGTGGGCCAAGAAAGATTGTGGTGGACAAGATCGTATCCGTGGTTTTTTTCAGGGTACTCCCGCTTCTCCCCATTTTTCACTCCACCAATTCCTCTATAACCATTGACTTGCTTCAATCATTGAGCTCGGTGCCTCAGTGGTAGAACGCTTAATCTGGTGCGTGGAGTCCTTACTGTTTCGATCCCCGGATAGTAAGTTTGTGGTGGACAAGATCGTATCCGTGGGTTTTGTCAGAGTACTACCGCTTCCTCCCAGATTTCTTTCCACGAATAGTTATATTATCATTATTTTGGTTCAATCGTTGGACGCAGTGGCTCAGTAGCAGAACGCTTTCTCTGGGCGGCTAAGTAAGTTTAAAGTGGACACGATTTTATCCGTTGGTTTTCTCAGGGTACTCCCGCTTCCTCCCACATTTCATTCCACCAATTCTTCCATTATTATTGAATTAGTTTAATCAATTCGCGCCGCGGGTCAGTGGCAGAGCGTTTCGTGGTGAGGAAGATCGTATCCGTAGGTTTTGTCAGTGTATCTCCTCTTCTTCCCACCTTCATTTCACCAGTTTTTTTATTTTCATTGACTTGCCTCAATCAGTGGGATTGTTGGCTCAGTGGTAGAACGCTTGTTCTTGTGCGTGGGGTCTTTACTCTATCGATTCCCTGCCTGATAAATTTGTGGTGGACAAGATTGTTTCAGTGGGGTTTGTAAGGGTACTCCCGCTTCCTCCCACACTTCATTCCACCAATCCTTCTATTAACATAGATTTATCTTAATCATTCTGCGCGGTGGCTCAATGGTAAAGCGTTTCATCTGGTGGGCCAAGTAAGTTTGTGGTGGACAAGATAGTATCCGTGGGTTCTGCGAGCCTACTCCTGCAATGTCACACATTTCATTCCACCAATTCTTCTATTATTATTGACTTGGTTCGATCCTTGGGCACAGTGGCTCAGTGGTAGAGGGCTTCCTTTGGTGGGCCAAGTAAGTTTTTGGTGAACAAAATTGTATCCGTGGGGTTCGTGAGTGTACTCTCGCAATCTCCCACATTTCATTCTACCAATTCTTCTATTATTATTGACTTGTTTCAATCATTGAGCGCAGTAGCTCAGTTGTAGAGCGCTTCCTCTGGTCGGATAAGTAAGATTGTTGTGGACAAGATCGTATCCGTGGGTTTCGTTAGCGTACTCACGCATCCTCCCACATTTCGTTCCACGAATTGTTCTACTATCGTTTACTTGGATCAATCATTGGGCGCAGTGGCTAAGTGGTAGAGCGCTTCCTCTGGAGGGCCAAGTAAGTTTGAAGTGGACAAGATCTTATTCGTTCGTTTTTCATGGTACTCGCGCATTCTCCCACATTTCGTTCCACCAATTCTTGTATTATCATTGATTTGCTTCAATCATTTGGCGCAGTGGCCCAGTGATAAAGCGCTTCCTCTAGTGGACCAAGTAAGTTTTTGGTGGACAAGATCGTATCCGTAAGTTTTGACAGGGTACTCCCGCTCCCTCACACACTTCATTCCACCAATTCTTATATTATGATTGATTCTCTTCAACTATTTAGAGCAATTGTTCAGTGGCAAAGCGCTTCCTCTCGTGAGTCAACTAAGTTTGTGGTGGACATGATCGTCTCCGTCGCCTTTGTCAGTGTAGTCCCGCCTCCTCTCGCATTTTATTCCACCAATTCTTTTATTATTATTGAATAAGTTTAATCACTGGTCGTGCTGGCTCGTGGTGGAGCGTTTCCTGTTGTGGCCCAAGTAAGTTGGTGGTGAAGAAGATCGTATCTGTGTTTTTTTGTCAGTGTACTCCCACTTCTTCCCACTTTCATTTTACCAATTCCTGTATTTTCTTTGACTTGCTTCAATCATTGGGCTTGGTGGCTCAGTGGTAGAACACTTGTTATTGTGCGTTTAGTCCTTACTGTATCGATCTCCTTCCTGATAAAGTTCTGGTGGACAAGATTGCTTCCGTGTGGTTTGTGAGGGTAATACCGCTTCCTCCCACATTTCATTCAACGAATCCTTTTATTACCATTGACTTATCTTAATCATTGTGCGCGGTGAATCAGTGGTAAAGCGTTTCATCTGGTGGGCCTAGTAAGTTTGTGGTGGACAAGATAGTATCCGTGAGTTCCGTGAGCGTACTCCCGCAATCTAACACATTTCATTCCACCAATTCTTCGAATATTATTGACTTGGTTCAATCATTGGGCGCAGTGGCTCAGTGGTAGAGCGCTTCCTCTTGTGCGCAAAATATTTTTGTGGTGTACAAGATCGTATGCGTGGTTTTTCTCAGCGTATTCCCGCAAACTCCCACATTTCCATTCACCAATTCTTCTATTATTTTTGACTTGGTTCAATCATTGGGGCAGTGGCTCAGTGGTAGTGTGGTTTCTCTGGTGGGGAAAGTAATTTTGTTTTGGACAAGATCGTATCCGTGTTTTTTTTCAGCGCACTTCCGCAACCTCCCACATTTCAATGCACCAATTCTTTTTTTATTATTCACTTGGTTCAATCATTGAGCTCTGTGTCTCAGTGGTCGAACGCTTAATCTGGTGCGTGATGTCCTTATTGTATCGATCCCCTGCCTGATAAATATGTGGTGGACAAGGTTGTTCCCATGGGGTTTGTCAGGGCACTCCCGTTTCTTCCCACATTTCATTCCACCAATTCTTCTATTATTATTGACTTGGTTCAATCATTGGGCGCAGTGGCTCTGTGGTGGAGTGTTTCCTCTGTTGGGCCAAGTAAGTTTGTGCTGGACAAGATCGCATCCGTGGTTATCGTCAGCGTACTCCCGAAACTTCCCACATTTCGTTCCACGAATTGTTCTATTATCAATGACTTGGTTCAATCATTGGGTGCAGTGGCACAGTAGTAGAGCGCTTCCTCTGGTGGGCCAAGTAAATTTTTGTTGGAAGAGATCTTATCCATGTGTTTTCTCAAGGTACTCGTATCGCTGGGTTTCGTCAGCGTACTGCCGAATCCTCCCACATTTCATTTCACCAATTCTTCTATTATCATTGACTTGCTTCAATCATTGGGCGAAGTGGCTCAGTGGTACGGCCCTTCCTTTGAGGGACCATGTAAGTTTTTTGTGGACAATATCGTTTCCGTCGGTTTTCTCAAGGCACTCTTGCTTCTTCCCAATTTTCATAACAGTAACTTCTGTATTATTAATAAATTTTTTTAATCATTGCGCACGGTGGCTTAGTGGCAGAGCGCTTCATCTCGTGCTTGGGGTCCAAACTTTTTGAACTCAACCCAAGTAAGTTGTGTGCTGCACAGAGTCGTATCCGTGGGTTTTCTCAGGGTTCTCCTGCTTCTCCCCGCTTTTCATTCCACCAATTTCTCTATTTTCGTTGACTTGGTATAATCATTGGGAGCGGTGGCTCAATGGTTTAGTGCATCCTCTGGTCTACCAAATGAGCTTGTGATGAACAAGATCGTATCCGTGGGTTTTCTCAAGGTTGTCTCGCTTTTCCCATTTTTCATTCCACCAATTCTTCTATTATCATGGACTTGTTTCGATCACTGGGCGCAGAGGCTCAGTGGTAGAGCGCATTCTTTGGTGGGCCAAATATGTTTCGGGTGCACAAGATCGTATCTGTTGGTTTTCTCAGGGTACTGACGCTTCTTCCCACTTTTCATTCCACAAACTCTTATATTATCGTTGATTTAGTATAATCATTCAGCGCAGTGGCTCAGTGGTAAAGCGCTTCCTTTGGGGGACCAAGTAAGATTGTTGTGTGCACGATCGTATCCGTGGGTTTTTTTCATGGTGCTCCTGCTTCCTCCCACATATCATTCCACCATTCTTATATTATCATTGACTTGGTATAATCATTGGGCACGGTGGGTCAGTGGTAGAGCGTTCACTCTGGTGGGCAAAGTAAATTTGTGGTGGACAAGATCGTATCTGCGTTTTTTCGTCATGGTACTCCCGCTTCTTCCCATTTTTCGTTACACCGATTCCTCTATTATCATTGACTTGCTTCTATCATTGAACTTGGTGGCTCAGTGGTAGAACGCTTCTTCTGGTGCGTGGGGTACGTATTGTATCGATACCCTGCCTGATAAATTTGTGGTGGACAAGATTGTGCTTATGGGATTAATCAGGGTACTCCCGCTTCTGCCACATTTCATTCAACCAATTCTTATATTATCATTGACTCTGTTCAATCATTGAGCGCGGTAGCACAGCGGTAAAGTTTTTCCTCTGGTGGGCCAATTAAGTTTGTGGTGGACAAGATCGTATCGGTGGTTTTCGTTAGCGTACTCCCGCATCCTCCCACATTTCATTCCGCCAAATCTTCTATTAACATGGTCTTGTTTCAATCATTGGGCACAGTGACACAGTGGTACAGCGTCTCCTCTGGTGGGCCTAGTAAGTTTGTGGTGGACAAGATCGTATCCGTGGGTTTTGACAGTGTACTACCGCTTCCTCCTACATTTCATTCTACCAATTCTTCTATTACCATTGATTTTTCAATCATTGGGCGCCGAGTCTCAGTGGTAAAGCATGTTCTCTGGCGGGCCAACTAAGTTTGTGGTGGGCAAGATTTTGTTCGTGGGTTTTCTGAGCGTACTCCCGCTTCCTACCACACTTCATTGCACCAATTCTTCTATTATCATGGACGTGCTTCTATCATTGGGCGCAGTGGCTCAGTAATAGGGCCCGTCTTTTAGTCGGCCAAGTAAGATTGTGGTGGAAAAAATCGTATCTGTATGTTTTCTGAGGGTACTCCTGCTTCTTCCAAATTTTCCTAACAGCAACTCCTGTATTATCATTAAATACGTTTAATCATTCGCATGGTGGCTCAGTGGTAGAACGCTTAATCCGGTGCGTGGTGTCCTTACTGTTTTGATCCCCGGGATAGTAAGCTTGTGGTGGACAAGATAGTTGCCGTGGGTTTTGTCAGAGTACTCTCGCATCCTCCCATATTTCGCTCCACGAATTCTTCGCTAGCATTGATTCTTCAATCATTTGGCGCAGTGGTTCAGTGCCAAAGAGTTCCTCTTGAGGTTCAAGTAAGTTTGTGGTGTACAAGATCGTATCCCAAAGTTTTGTCAGGTTACTCTCGCTTCCTCCCACATTTCCATCCACCAATTCTTCTATTATTTATGAATTAGTTTAATCATCTGGCGCCGTGTCTCTGTGGTAGTGATTTTTCTGTGGTGGCTCAAGTAAGCCGGTGGAAAAGAAGATCGCGTCCGTGGTTTTTTGTCAGTGTACACCCGCTTCGTCTCACTTTCGATCCACCACTTCCTCTATTTTCATTGACTTGCTACAATCATTGGGCTTGGTAGCTCAGTGGTAGAACGCATGTTCTGGTGCGTGCGCTGCTTACTGTATCGATCCCTTGCCTCATAAATTTGTGCTTGACAAGATTGTAACCGTGGTGTTTGTCAGGGTATTCCCGCTTCCTCCCTCATTTCATTTCACAAATCCTTCTATTGCCATTGACTTATCTTAATAATTGTGCGCGGTGGCTCAGTGGTAAAGCGTTTCCTCTGGTGGGCAAGTAAGTTTGTGGTCGCCAAGATCGTATCCGTGGGTTAAGTCAGCGTACTCCCGCAACCTCCCATGTTTCATTCCACCAATTCTTCTATTATTATTGTCTTGGTTCTATCATGAACGGAGTAGTTCAGTGGTAGAGCGCTTCCTCTGGTGTGGCAAGTAAGTTTGTGGTCGAAAAAATGGTATCCGTGGTTTTCGTGGGCGTACTCCCGGAACCTCCCACATTTCATTAAAGCATTTTCAGGGTACTCCTGCTTCTTCCCACCTTTCACAACAGCAACTCCCGTATAATTATTAAATTGGTGTAATCATTGGGAGCGGGGGCTCAGTGGTAGAGCGCGTCACCTGGTTGGCCAAGTAAGTTTTTTGTGGACAAGATCTCATCAGTGGGTTTTGACAGGGTACTCTCCGTTTTTCCCACTCTTAATTCCAAGAATTCCTCTATTCCATTGACTTGCTTCAATCGTTTGCACGGTGACTCAGTGGTAGAAGGCTTAATCTTGTGCGTGGTGTCCTTACTGTTTTGTTCCCTGGGCTTTTAAGTTTGTTGAGGACAAGATAGTATCCGTGGGTTTTTTCAGAGTACTCCCGCTTCCTCTCATATTTTGTTCCACCAATTCTTCTATTATCATTAATTTTCTTCAATCATTTGGCACTGTGGATCAGTTGTAAATCCCTTCCTCTGGTGACCAAGTAAGCTTGTGGTGGACAAGATCGTATCCGTGGGTTTTCACAGGAAACCCGCGCACCCTTGCACACTTCATTCCACCAATTTTTATATTATTATTCACTTTCTACAAACCTTTGGCGCAGTGGTTCAGTGGTAAAGCGACTCCTCTCGTGGTTTAACTAGGTTTGTGGTGTATAAGATCGTATCCGAGGGTTTTTTGAGGGTACTACCGCTTCCTCCCACAATTCGTTCCACCAATTCTTCTATTATTATTGAATAAGTCGAATCATTGGGCAAAGTGTCTCAGTGGTAGAGAGCTTCTTGTGGTGCACCAAGTCAGTATTTGGTGTACAAAGTCGTATCCGTCGGTTTCGTCAGCATACTCTCGCAGCCTCCCACCTTTCCTACCAAAAATCTTCTATTATTAGTGACTTAGTTCAATCATTGTGCTTAGTTTCTCAGTAGTAGAACGCTTGTTCTGCTGCGTGCGGTCCATACTGTATCGTTCCCCTGCCCGATAAATTTGTGGTGGACAAGATTGTTTCCGTCGGGTTTGTCAGGGTACTCCGGCATCCTCCCACATCTCATTGCACCAATCCTTCTAGTACCATTGATATATCTTAATCATTGTGGGCGGTGGCTCACTGGTAAAGCGTTTCATCGGGTGGACCAAGTAAGTTTGTGGTTGACAAAATGCAATCCGTGCGTTTCGTGAGCATACTCCCGCAATCTCCCACATTTCATTCCACCAATTCTTCTATTATTATTGACTTGTTTCAATCATTCGGCACAGTGGCTCAGTGGTAGAGCGCTCCCTCTGGTGGGCTAAGTAAGTTTGTTTTGGACAAGATCGTATCCGTAGGTTTCTTCAACGTACCCTCGCAACCACTTATATATCTTTCTACCAATTCTTCTTTAATTTTTTAGTTCGTCCAATCATTGAGCGCAGTGGCTAAGTGGTAGAGTGCTTCCTATGGTGGGCCAAGTAAGTTTGTGGTGGACAAGATCGTATCCGTGGGTTTCGTTAGCATACTCTCGCAACCTCTCACCTTTCATTCCACCAATTCTTCTATTATTATTGACTTAGTTCAATCATTAAGCACAGTGGCTCAGTGCTAAAGCGTTTCCTCTGTTGAGCCAAGTACGTTTGTGGTGGATTAGGTCGTATTCGTGGGTTTAGTCAGCGTAATCCCGCAACGTCCCACATTTCATTCCACCAATTCTTCTATTATTATTGACTTAGTTCAATCATTGGGCTCAGTGGCTCACTAGTAAAGCATTTCCTCTGGTGGACCAAGTAATTTTCTGGTGCACAAGATTGTATCCGTGAATTATGTCAGCATACTTCCGCAACCTCCCACCTTCCATTCCACCAATTCTTATATTTTTAGTGAATCTTTTCAACTATTTGGTGAAAATGGTTCAATGGTAAATAGCTTCCTCTCGTGATTCAAGTAAGTTTGTGGTGTACAACATCATATCCGTGAATTTTGTTAGTGTACTCCCGCTTTTTCCCACATTTCATTCCACCATTTCTTCTACTATTATTGAATCAGTTTAATCATTTTGCGCTGTGGCTCAGTGGTAGAGCGTTTCCTCTTTTGGCTCAAGTAAATTCGTGGTGAAGAAGATCGTATCCGTGGTTTTTTGTCAGTGTACACTCGCTTCTTCCCACTTTCATTCCACAAAATTCCTCTATTTTCATTGACTTGCTTCAATTATTGGACTTGGTGGCTCAGCAGTAGAACGCTTGTTCTCGTGCGTGGGGTCCTTACTGTATTGATCTCCTGCCTGATAAATTTGTGGTGGACAAGATCTTATCCGTGGGTTTAGTCAGCGTAGTCCCGCAACCTCCCACATTTCATTCCACTAATTCTTCCATTATTACTGACTTAGTTCAATCATTGGGCACAGCGGCTCTATGGTAGAGCACTTCCTCTGGTGGGCCAAGTCAGTTTGTAGTGTACAAGATCGTATCCGTGGGTTTCGTCAGCATACTCTCGCAATCTCTCACCTTTCATTCCAACAATCCTTCTATTATCATTGATTTGCTTCAATCATTTGGCGAAGTGGCTCAGTGGTAGAGCGCTTCCTCTGGTGGGCCAAGTAAGTCCGTGATGTACAAGATCGTATCCCTTTGTTTCGTCAGCGTACTCCCCCAACTTCCCACCTTTCATTCCACCAGTTCTTCGATTATTATTTACTTGTTTCAAACATTGGGCACAGTGCCTCAGTGGTAGAGAGCTTCCTCTGGTGAGCCAAGTAAGTTTGTGCTGGACAAGATCGTATCCGTGGGTTTCGTCAGCGTTCTCCCGCAACCTCCCACATTTCATTTCACCATTTCTTTTATTATAATTGACTTGGTTCAATCACTGGGCGCAGTGACTCATTGGTAGAGCGCTTATGTAGTGGGCCAAGTAAGTTTCTGGTGGACAAGATCGTATCCGTGGGTTTTTTCAGCGTACTCCCCATCCTCCTACATTTCATTGCACGAATTGTTCTATTATCATTGGCTTGGTTCAATCATTGGGCGCAGTGGTTAAGTAGTAGAGCGCTTCTTCTTGTGGGACAAGTACGTTTTTTGTGGACAAGATCGAATCCATGGGTTTTCTCAAGATAGTCTTGGTTCCCACTTTTCATTACAGCAACTCCTCTATTATCATTGAAATGGTTTAACCATTTGGTGCGGTGCTGAGTGTTACAGAGCCTCCTCTTTTGGGCCAAGTGATTTTGAAGTGGACAGGATCGTATCCGTGGGTTTTCTTAGGGTACTAACGCTTCCTACTACATTTCGTTCCGCCAATTCTTCTATTATCATTGATTTGCTTCAATCATTTGGCGCAGTGCCTCAGTGGTAAGGCGTATCTTTGGTGGGTCAAGTAAGTTTGTGGTGGACAAGATCTTATCCGTGGATTTCGTCAGAGTACTCCCGCAACCCCCACCTTTCGTTTCACCAATTCTTCTATTATTATTGACTTGCTTCAAACATTGGGCGCAGTGTCTCAGCGTTAAAGCGCTTTCTGTGGCTGGCAATATAATTTTGTGGTGGACAAGATCGTAGCCGTGGGTATCGTGAGCGTGCTCGCGTGACCTCACACATTTCAATCCATCAATTCTTCTATTATTATTATTGATTTGCTTCAATCATTTGGCGCAGTGCCCCAGTGGTAGGGCGCTTCCTCTGGTGGGACAAGTAAGTTTGTGGTGGAAAAGATCGTATCCGTGGGTATCTTCAGTGTACTCTCTAACCTCCCATATTTCATTCCATCAATTTTTCTATTATTATTGACTTGGTTCAATCATTGGGCACAGTGCCTCAGTGGTAGAGCGCTTCATCTGGTGAGCCAAGTAAGTTTGTGCTGGACAAGATCGTATCCGTGGGTTTCGTCAGCATACTCCCGCAACCTCCCAGATTTCATTCGACAAATTCTTCTATTGTTATTGATGTATTTAAATCATTAGGCGCAGTGGCTTAGTGGTAGATCGCTTATTCTGGTGGGCCAAGTAAGTTTGTGGTGGACAAGTTCGTATCCGTGGCTTTCGTTAGCGTAAGCTCGAAACCTTCCACATTTTATTCCACTAATTATTATATTGTCATTGACTTGGTTCAATCATTGGGGCAGTGGTTCAGTGGTAGAGCGCTTCCTCTGGTGGGCAAGGTAAGTTTGTGGTGGACAAGATCGTATCCGTGCGTTTTGTCAGCAAACTGCCGCAACCTCCAGCATTTCATTCCACCAATTCTTCTATTATTATTGATTTGGTTCAATCATTGGGCGATGTTGCTCAGTAGTAGAGCGCTTCCTCTGGTGGGCCAAGTGAATTTTTGGTGGACAAGATCGTATCAATGGGTTTTCTCAAGGTACTCTTGGTTCTTCCCACTTTCATTCCAGCAACTCCGCTATTATCATTGACTTGGTTGAATCATTGGGCGCAGTGGTTCAGTGGTAAATTGTTTCTTCTGGTGGGCAGCGTAATTTTGTGGTGGACAAGATCGTAAACGTGGGTTTCGGTAGCGTACTCTCGCGACCTCCCACCTTTCATTCCACCAATTCTTCTATTATTGTTGACTTGGATCAATCATTGGGCGCATTGGCTCAGTGTCAGAGCGCTTTTTCTGGTGGGCCAAGTAATTTTGTGGTGGACAAGATCGTATCCGTCTGTTTCGTGAGTGTACTGCCCTAACCTTTAGCATTTCATTCCAGGAATTCTTCTATTATTATTGACTTGGTTCAATCATTGGGCGCAGTGACTCATTGGTAGAGCGCTTCCTGTGGTGGGCAAAGTAATTTTGTTGTTGACAAGATCGTATCTGTGTTTTTTTTCATCGTACTTCCCCATCCTCCCACATTTCATTTCACGAATGTCTTTATTATCATTGACTTGGTTCAACCATTGGGCGATGTTGATCAGTAGTAGACCGCTTCCTCTGGTGGACCAAGTGAATTTTTGGTAGGCAAGATCGTATCAATGGGTTTTCTCAAGGTACTCTTGGTTCTTCCCACTTTCATTCCAGCAACTCCTCTATTATCATTGACTTGGTTCAATCATTGGGCGCTGTGCTGAGTGGTTGAGCGCTTCCTCTGCTGGGCCAAGTAATTTTGAAAGGGAAAGGATTTTATCCGAGGGTTTTCTCAGGGTACTACCGCTTCCTCCCACATTTCGTTCCACCAATTTCTCTATTATCATTGATTTGCTTCAATCATCTTTCGCAGTGGCTCAGTGGTAAAACGTTTCTTCTGGTGGGTCAAGTAAGTTTGTGGTGGACAAGATCGTATCCGTGGGGTTTCAGCGTTCTCCCGCAACCTCCCACCTTTCATTCCACCAATTCTTCTCTTATTATTGACTTGGTTCAATCATTGGGCGCAGTGGCTCAGTGGTAGAGCGCTTTCTGTGGTGGACAATGTAATTTTGCGGTGGACAAGATTGTATCCATCGGTTTCGTGAGCGTAAGCCCGAAACCTTTCACATTTCATATCACCAATTCTTCTATTATCATTGACTTGGCTCAATCATTGGGCGCAGTGGCTCAGTGGTAGATCGCTTCCTCTGGTGGGCCAAGTAAGCTTGTGGTGGACAAGATCGTATCCGTGGGTTTCGTCAGCGTACTGCCGTAACCTCCCGCATTTCATTCCACCAATTCTTCTATTATTATTGACTTGGTTCAATCATTGGTCGCAGTGGCTCAGTGGTTGGGCGCTTTCTGTGCTGGGCAATGTAATTTTCTGGTCTACAAGAACGTATCCCTGAGTATCTTCAGTGTACTCCCGCAACCTCCCACATTTCATTCCACCAATTCTTCTATTATTATTGACTTGGTTCAATCATTGGGTACAGTGTCTCAGTGGTAGAGCGCTTCCTCTGGTGAGCCAAGTAAGTTTGTGCTGGACAAGATCGTATCCGTGGGTTTCGTCAGCGTGCTCCCGCTTCCTCGCACATTTCATTCCACCAATTCTTCTATTATTATTGACTTGGTTCAATCATTGGGCGCAGTATCTCAGTGGGAGAGAGCTTCCTGTGGTGGGCAATGTAATTTTGTGGTGGACAATATCGTATCTGTGAGTTTTTTCAGCGTACTCCCGCATCCTCCCACATTTCATTCCACGAATTGTTTTATTATCATTGACTTGGTTCAATCATTCTGCGCAGTGGCTCAGTGGTAGAGCGCTTCCTCTGATAGGCAAGTAACTTTTTGGTGGACAAGATAGTATCCATGGGTTTTCTGAAGGTACTCCCGGTTCTTCCCACTTTTCATTCCAGCAATTTCGCTATTATCATTGAATTGGTTTAATCATTGGGCGCGGTGCTCAGTGGTAGAGCGCTTTCTCTGGTGGGCCATGTAAGTTTGAACTGGACAAGATCGTATTCCTTGTTTTTTTCAGGGTACTTCCGCTTCTTCCCACTTTTAATTCCACCAATTTCTCTATTATCATTGACGACTTAATAATTGGGCGCGGTATCTCAGTGATAGAGCCCTTTCTCCAGTGCATGGGGTCCTTATTGTTTCGATTTTCGGCCTAGTAAGTTTCTGGTGGACAACGTCGTATCCGTTTGTTTTCTCAGGGTACTCCCACTTCCTCCCACATCTCATTGAATCAATTCTCCTATCACCATTGACTTGCTTTAATCATTGGTCTTTTGATAGGTCTTGGTCCGTTGAGCATTGCGGTGATGCTAGCAATCAGATTCGGTTCCAAGCTTTTGGGTTGTGATGTAAATCTTTGCTGTGGTTCAATGTCAGTAATGTATTACGCGAGCTAAAACTATCCGTACAGCCATAAATGTTGTTCTATCTTGCGCAAGCAGGTATTGAGATTGAGCCAATTCGGAAACTCATTTCTGTTACTTTCAGGCCAGGAACTGATTTCCGACATTACGCTGTCCTCAAAAGACTAGGATCTTTCCAATGTTACCATCCGCGTCCAACAACCCTATGTTTAAAAGGAAAATAGAAGGGACCCCCGTCTAAAACTTCGGGACCTAGTATCTTGAGGTTCAAATCTAGGGATCGATTTCTGACATCACAATTGTGCTCAACGGATTTAAAACCTTTCAAATGCCGGCACGCCATACAAAAACTTCATGTTTAATATTTCAATAGAAGGGACCCGAACCCATAACGTCAGGACCACATTCCTTGAGCTTCGTGGCATGGGCCTGATAATTTACATTACTACCTCACTCAGGGGACCCGGACCTTTTTAGTGGTAGCACTTGCGTCCACCAACTCCATGTGTAACATGGTCTTTCTGACGTAGGACAATCGACTCCATACTTTTTTCATAATTGTTCTCCAAATGTATTTTTATACAAGGTAGTTTTGTCAAGTTTAGCAGCAGGTCAAAAATAAGCGTCTTGAGAGCGGCTCTTGTTTGTTAAAGAATACATAAGGATCGCTTTTGGCTGTTGCAACGGTCTGTCCAAGCAGCTTGGTAAAAGAAATCAGCGTAGCATAACAACGAATATGTGTTTTTCTTATATATAAAAAATAAAAGCACAGAAAGGAAAAGTCAAAGGTTGGTATGGTGAGTGTCGGGGGACGCCGAATTCTACTTCGCCCCGGGCAACGAAACTTCTAGCTACGGCTCTGAGCTCCAACACTTATCGGTCTTTCAGTCTCATCCCTTACCTACAACAACGTAGTTTGATTAACCTGTTATACAAAACGTTTGGAAAGAACCTGTGAGTGTGACTTATTGATATCTATGCAATATATTGACAGAGTGCTAGTCTTCAGTTTAGCAACGAAGTTGCCGTTAAGCGAAATATCACGTTGCTCTCTACTTTTGTCTGTGCCTTGTAAATCGTAACATTGTGTTTAAAGGCAATCAGAAACAAGGTCAGTTGTTTAGTTCACGTTTGTGTCTTTTACACAAATACTTTTTGCCAGATTGCTGTTTGAAGTTTTTTTGCATTGTACACTATAAAAAACATATCCAGATTCAGAGAAGCCCACAGAAGATTTAAAGAAGGGTGAAAAATATCTATATTATTATTATTATTATTATTATTATTTACCAGCTTCTCTTTGTTGACAAAAATCGTAAGTTGGCATTTATTAAGTGTAATATGACTGGGTCTAGAGAGAGAAGAGAGGGGATCTTATTGTCAGATATAAAAATGAGAACTTTGTTCAACAGGGACTACGTATTAAATAAACGAACGTATTGATTGCACCTTTTAAAAAGAAAAGTTAGTATAATTAGTAAACAATGCATTCATTGAAAAACTCTGGGGTACCAAAAAGTCACCTGCTTGCCACTGGACTAGCGAGGAGGACACCCACTCGCCCACATAGTTAGGTTAATGATTCCTGACATTACCATTGCCCCTGAGTGCAGTAGTAATGTCAGAAATCAGGCCCAGGCCACGAAGCTCAAGGAATGGGCTCCTGACTTTATGGGTTCGGGTCCCTTCTATTCATATATTAAACATGAAGTTGTTGGACGGCTTGGCGGCATTTGAAAGGTTTTGATCCGTTGAGCACAATTGTGATGTCAGAAACCGATCCTTAGACATGAACATCAAGAAACTGACTCTCGAAGTTTTAGACGCGGATCCTTTCTATTACCCTTTTAAACATGGGGTTGTTGGACGCGGATGGTAACATTGGAAAGATCCTAGTCGTTTGAGGACAGCATAATGTCCGCAATCAGTTCCTGACCACAAAACAACATAAATAAGGTTCTGAATTGGCTCAATCTCAATACCTGCTTGCGCAAGATAGAACAACATTTATAGCTGTATAGATTAAAATACTGAGATTGAACCACAGCGAAGATTTAAATCACAACCTAAATGCTTGGGACCGGATCTGATCACCGCAATGTTCAAGGGACCAATGATTAAAGCAAGTCAATGATAATACAAGAATTGGTTGAATGAAATGTCAGAGGAACCGGGAGTACCCTGAGAAAACCCACAGACACGACATTGCCCACCACAAACTTACTAGGCCGGAAACCAATACAATAAGGACCCCATGCTCCAGAGAAAGCGTTCTACCACTGAGCTACCGAGCCTAATGATTAAAGCGTCAATGATAATAGATAAAAAGTGGGAGTACCATGACAAAACCCACGGATACGATCTTGTCCACCACAAATTTATTTGACACACCAGAGGAAGCGCTCTACCACTGAGCCACCGCGCCCAATGATTAAAGCAAGTTAATTATAATAGAGGAATTGGTGGAATGAACAGTGGGAAGAAGCGGGAGTGCCCGGAGAAAACCCACTAATACGATCTTGTCTACCACAAACGAACTTGGCCGGGGATCGAAACAATAAGGACCCCAAGCACAAGAGGAAGTCCTCTACCACTGAGCCACCGTGCCTAATGATCACAGCAAGTGAATGATAATAGAAGAATTGATGGAATGAAAAGTGTGAAGAAGCGAGAGTACCCTGAGAAAACCCACGGATACGATCTTCTCCACCAGAAACTTACTTGGCCAACAAGAAAAACCGCTCTACCACTGAGCCATTGCGCCCAATGATTGAAGCAAGTAAATGATAATAGAAGAATTGGTGGAATGAAGTGTGGGAGGAAACGGAAGTACAATGACAAAACCCACGGACAAGATCTTGTCCACCACAAACTTAATTTGCCCACCGGAGGAAGCGCTCTACACTGAACCAGTGCGCCCAATGATTAAAGTAAGTCAATGATAATAGACGTATTGGTGGAATGAAATGTGAGAGGAAGCGCGAGTACCCTGACAAAACCCACGGATACGATATTGTCCACATGAAACTTACTAGCCCGGGGATCTAAAGAGTAAGGACCCCAAGCACCAGATGAAGCATTCTACCTCTGAGCCACCATGCCCAATGACTGAAGCAAGTCAATGATAATAGAAGTCTTGGTGGAATCAAAAGTGGGAAGAATCGGAAGTACCGTAAGAAAAACCACGGATACGATCTTGACAATTACAAAATAACTTGACCAACCAGAAGAAGCGCTCTACCACTGAGCCACTGCGCCCAATGATTGCAATAAGTCAATAATATTAGAAGAATTGGCGGAATGAAATGTGGGAGGAAGCGGGAGTACCCTGACAAAACCCACGGATACGATCTTGTCCACCACAGATTTAATTTGCCCACCAGAGGAAGCGCTCTACCACTGAACCTCTGCGCCCAATGATTAAAGTAAGTCAATGATAATAGACGTATTGGTGGAATGAAAGGTGAGACGAAACCGGAGTACCCTGACAAAACCCACGGATTCGATCTTGTCCATTACAAACTTACTTAGCACACCAGACGAAGCGCTCTACCACTGCGCTGCCGCGTCCAATAATTAAAGTAAGTCAACGATAATAGAAGAATATGTGGAACGAAATGTGGGAGGAAGCGAGAGTACCCTCACAAAATCCACGGATACAATCTTGTCCACCACAAACTTACTTGACCCACCAGAAGAAACACTTTACCTCTGAGCCATCCCGCCCGATGATTAAACCAAGTCAATGATGAAACACGAATTGGTGGAATGAAAAGTGGGAAAAGCGGGAGTACCCTAACAAACCCCACGATTACAATCCTTAGACCACAAACTTATTTGGCCCACCAGAAGAAGCGCTCTACCATTTATCCGCAGCGTTCAATGATTAAAGTAAGTCAATGATAATAGAGGAATTGGTGGAATGAAAAGTGGGAAGAAGCGGGAGTACTCTGAGTAAACCTACGGATACGATCTTGTCCATTACAAACTTACTTGGCACACCAGACGAAGCGCTCTACCACTAGTCCACAGCGTCCAATGATTGAACCAAGTCAATGATAATAGAAGAATTGGTGGTATGAATTGTGGAAGGAAGCGGGAGTTCCCTGAGAATACCCACGGATACGTTATTGTCCACCACAAATATATCAGGCACGGGATCGAAACACAAAGGACCCCACGGACCAGAGGAAGCGTTCTACCACTGAGCCACCGTGCCCAATGATTGAATCAAGTCAATGATAATAGAGGAGTTGCTGGAATGAAAAGTGGGAAGAAGTAGGAATATCCTGACAAAACCCGCGGATACGATCTTGTCCATTACAAACTTACTTGGCACTCCAGACGAAGGGCTTTGCCACTGATCCACAGCGTCCAATGATTAAAGTAAGTCAATGATAATAGAAGAATTGGTGGAGTGAAATGTGGGAGGAAGCGGAAGTACCCTGAAAAAACCATGGATACGATCTTGTCCACTACAGACTTAATTGACCCACCAGAAGAAGCGCTCTACCAGTGAGCCACCGAGTCCAATGATTAATGTAAGTCAATGAAAGAAAAATTGGTGCAATGAAATGTGGGAGGAAGCGAGAGTACCCTCAGATAGAACGACAGCATGTATTATTCGGCATGCATGTATTATTCTTTACCAGCACCATTTAGATATTTTAATCAAAGGTGTTATACACTAGCCAACTATTTAATTATTTTATATAGGTTAGAAGAAGAAGTTATATACTTTAAAAAATATATATAATATAAAAATGTTTTGTATCTTTGAATGTTGATTGTGTAACGATAGCAACGAAATAACACATTGTGGTATGATGGCTCTAAACAGCCTAGATTTAACTATACAATAAAATACATTCGAATAATCAACATTTGCAGTTTTTGTGCTAATCTAATACGTGTGCAACTCACTTATTTGAACTAGGGCTCAACGATTACGTTGTATAATGGTGCCTTCACACCGGGAATAGCTAAAAACTGGTAAGAAGTTTAGTAAACCAAGTTTAGCAGAGAACACAAGTGAGTGCTACGAAGTTGTTTTATTCATTATGTACTGTTTGAAAGTATAGTTAAATAAATACATCATTGAGTCGATTAATAATTATACCATCTTGAGGAGTCTAAAGTTAATATATAGAAATACTAAGATGGATTTATCAGATAGTGAAGTTAATTACGTTAGGACTAATCAAAGTGAAACTGTTGCATCTGAGAATTTGGGAGATGTACTCAAACAAATATCTCGTCAAATGAACGACTTGCAACGAAAAATTGATGTGTCTCAACAGCAGTTGGAGGACAAAATGAACAATATGCAACATAGAATGGATGTATCACAACAGCAATTGCAACAAAAAATTGATACATCTCAACAGCAATTTAATGACAAGCTAAATGATTTTAATGACAAGCTGAATGATTTGCAACATAAAATGGAAGAACAATTTGATGACAAATTGAACCGATTCCAACGCAAACTAGAAGATAATATATATCACCGGCTGGAACAGTTACAACAGAGAAACGACCATAAATAGGAACAGTTGCATCAGCAGCAAAACCAAATGAATGTACAAATTAATGCCAGATTCGAGAAATGCGAACAGAAAATGGAACAGGTAGCTGAAATCTATACCGGAGTACAAAATGCCGTCGAAGTTATAGAATCGGTTGTAAACGAACATTCTAATAGGATTAAAGGACTTCAAGAGGAGTTTCATACTTTCAAGGAAAAGTATATATTTGCTAAGGAGATGGAGCGCGATGATGGATCTAGGAATACCAATCGACCTCCTGATAATGGGACAGAACCAACACCTCATTCCCAAGCAATTTTTGAAGATAGCGGATCATCGGTTGATAGTGAAGAGAGCACCGAATCAGGAAGAAGAATGAAGCCTCCTACACGGAAGAGTAAGAACTCTCACGGTAACTGTAAGTGTTCTAAATCTTATAGTACTGATACGCCTTTGCGATTCAGTGAAATAAAATCCTTAACAAAATTCAGTGGTGTGCCTAAGGATATCCCAGCTAGGGTATTTATAGAAAAATTCGAGGACGAGTGTGAATTGATGGGAATTAAAGGGTCAAAATTCATGAAACTTCTTCCTCATGTCTTATTACCCCCATGTTTGACTTGGTTCAAAGCAATCCGAGATAACATTAATGGGTATTTTGATTTTAAAGAGGCGTTATTGGCAAACTATGAGAACAATTTCATATTAGCAAATAGGGACGCATTACTAAGAACGAAATCATTTGACCCTAAGATACATAAAAATGTTACCGAATTTGTAGTGGCCACATATAATGAATTAAATGCACTCAACCCAAACCAACCAGAATCACGTATAATAGCTTCTGTCTGTATTTTATTACCATTTAGATTACAACAAATGTTGATGACCGCTCAATGTGTCAATTTCAACCATTTAATCATGTTAGTTCAGAGTTACGAAAGTCAATTTCTAGCACAAAGAAATAGCAGAAATCCAGATAAGAGTCAGGTTACTTCTAGTCGTAACAATATTAATTATGCGCACATTCGAAATTTAAGTATTCAAAATAAAGATAATGTTAATTCTCCAGAAAATAGTGTCCGTTATTTTGGTACTAGAACAAATAATTAAAATAGTACCGGCAATTCAACTCAAGCTAATTATAGATATGATAACGTTAACAGAAGTTACGGAATTATATTAGGAATCCTAGTAGAAATCGCAATACGAATCAGCGTACTTTGTTACAAAATAGATTCCTAGATGGACAAGTTTGCAATAACAGAAACTCAAATTCAGGATCTTTATGTAATCGATCGGAACATACTCAAAAGTGCGGAATACAATGTACTTTATTGAAATCTACTAATCCTTTTAATTTAAACTAGAGGGTGCTGATGTGACTTGGATTGAAACTACATCAGCGTTAAACGCATCTAATCAATCAATTGAGAATGAAACTAAATAGCTATCGATTTGATATTTTAGATTGTATTTAGGATTTTGTTAATGTTTATGTTATTCTTATATGTTAATTTAATATTTGTGTGTTAACTGATATTTCATTTCAATCCGTTGTGATTCAATATTAAACCACGTTATCTTATAATTTAATTAACATCAATTTTGTTGATTTTTCATATCATAATTTCATCTTATTTTTCTTTTTTCCTATCAAAATTTCATCTTATTTTTCTTCTTCTGAATTCTATATTATCTATGTTGTATTTTACCTATGTAATGAATATATGTGACACATAATTGTCAAATGCAGAAAATTTATTCTGTAACATCCCTATTTATAATGAATTTAAATATTCAAAGAACCTCGACCATGTTACTTTAAAAAAACTATGCTTGGACCAAAAGCAAACTTTTAATTGTTCATAATTTTTGGAATAGATCCTCCTCTACGGTATAAAGAATTTGAAGTATAATTAATTATAAAATAATATAATTGATATAAAGAATAAATAAAAAGGAATATAAAGATATGTAATTATATGTACTGTGAATTTTGTATATACGAGGGCTATCCAATAATTAATGTATACTTATCTTTGTAAAATTGTCATACGGTCCAGAATTCTTTCTAGAAGTGCTAAATCACTTCAAGAAGTCCTGTCGGGAGCCATTAAAGATAGAACGACAGCATGTATTATTCGGCATGCATGTATTATTCTTTACCTGCACCATTTAGATATTTTAATCAAAGGTGTTATAAACTAGCCAACTATTTAATTATTTTATATAGGTTAGAAGAAGAAGTTATATACTTTAAAAAAATATATAATTATATAAAAAGTTTTGTATCTTTGAATGTTGATTGTGTAACGATAGCAACGAAATAACACATTGTGGTATGATGGCTGTAAACAGCCTAAATTTAACTATACAATAAAGTACATTCGAATAAGCAACATTTGCAGTTTTTGTGCTAATCTAATACGTGTGCAACTCACTTATTTGAACTAGGGCTCAACGATTACGTTGTACAGAAAACCCACGGATACAATCTTGTAAACCATAAACTTGCTTGGCCCACCAGAGGAAGCGCTCTACCACTGAGCCAGCGCGCCAAATGATTAAAGCAAATCAATGATAATAGAGGATATGGTGGAATGAAAAGTGGGAAGAAGTGGGAGTACCCTGAGAGAAACCTTTTAATAACTCCATGAGCAGAAAAGACTGATACGTCCCTCTCCTATATTGTGTTTTTAAAACCGTATACGTTATCCGGATATTATCCTTTATTCGTCATCCGGATGTTATCAGTTATCCGAATGTTCTATTATTCAGATATTATCCGTTATCTTAATTTTACAAATTATCCGGATAAATCCATTATCCGGATATTATCCGTTATCCGTCATCCGGTTATAATCCTTTATATGGATCTTCCCCGTCATCCGTTAACCGGATATTATCCGTTATCCGTCATCCGGATATTATCTGTTATCCGTCATGCGGATAGTATCCGTTATCCGGATCTTCTCCGTCATTCGTTATCCGGATATTATCCGTTATCCGTCATCCGTTTTGTTATCCGTCCACCAAATATTGCAAATCTGGATAAGTTTCTATCCGATATCAGAATGGAAAATTATCCAGATGTGGCTATCCCTAATAAGCATCGTCAGGAGCATACACGAACTAAATGTCTTCAAAGTCTGCTACACAAGAGCAGGGGAGAATCCAGGGACGATCATGGCGATTGCCCCCAGAAAGGGAATCATTCCTATTTTACATATAAATACACCCATTCCACAGTTTGGAGCTCTTAAAAGTAGCTCTAAGTAGGAGTATTATCAACCACCGAGCCCCCAGAAGTCCATCGCAGATCCTCCTCTGGACAAGAAAATGGGAAACACTTATTATTCACATTCAGTTTGCACATCTCAACAAATAAACAATATTTTCATTCACTTCCATCTACTACTGCATCCTACTGAACTGTAACGACTTTTTATGTTTAAAAATAATTACTCATTTTTCAATAATTGTAAATGTTTATAAGTTCAGTAATTTAACATGAGTAGAGTCAACTAGAAGTGTTTTTGTAACGAAGAAATAACAACACGAACTGTGAAATATCTTCTCACAAACTGTCGAGAGTTGAGAGTCGACAAACTTTACTCTTTCGTTTACCGATTACCTCGAAACCCCGGTAGCCTGAATTAGCCCAGGATAAGGGACTTATATTAAGAAAATAAAAATCTCAGGAAAATGCAGAAGTCTTTTAGTTTGGGAGAAAAAAGGAATGAAATCTCTAATTTCTAGTTCTGTAAGTCTTGTAGCTCTTAGTCCGTACCAAAGTACTGATAGAAATATGGCCAATGAATTATGACTATTTTGTAGAACATTCCACTTTAATATCACAGGAAACTCATCTTCCGGCTTGCTTGGTTGTGAAAAGTTATAGAGTGTATTGGTATACTATGTAAAGTATGTGTACTATCGCTGATTTGTGATAACAATCAGAAACAGAAGTAAAAGGTAAATTACAGTAATAGTTTTCTGTTAATTTTTTTATTCAAGGGGAGACGGAGAACCTACTTTTATATTAACATTTGTTTTTCTTAAAATTTCTATTCGGGTTCACACTCTTCCCCCACAACATTGAATACGGAAATGGAGAACTTATTTAGAATTTCACTGTTGATTCCAGTATATTTCAAATATCACTTCTCGGACCTGGGCCTGTGATATGTCGATACATCGCTATCGTCAATATCTATATTATCATATATCAACATTCGATATCGCGAATATATGGACATGAATATATCATTCTAAATTTTTGATAGCGATATTCGGGGGGCGGCGAGGTATAAGGGGCCCCTAAGACTTGCGATAGATGAAGAAATTAAACTTACTTTTTACAATATTGTTTTCTAATCATAATATATTTATTGCCACAAATTGCAATGTAAATACATCCACTTGCAAATTGCAATATTATATGGTATAATTTCTTAGGCGCCAGGACTTTTCTGTTCCCTGAAAAACAAAACAAAAAATCACGTGCAAAAGCAAGTGCTTCGAACTTTGAACTAGAATTTACCATAAGAAAGTTTTTCATTTCTCTCTCTTGGAGATTTCCACCCATTTTGGACTTTGGGACCGCTCATTGACAAAACGTGCACACATGATCGCTATATGAGTTCATGCTCTTAGGCAGAGTCAGAGATTTTGAAAAGGAAACGACTTTTTAATAATAATAATAATAATTATTATTATTATTATTATTATTATAAAACTATGGTTTACAAGTATGGTCCCATTTCTTTATCTTGCATGGGAGGGCTGCAAGTCTGCTACGCCACTGGTGTGCCCTATTTTGTGTTTGTCTCTTTTTCGTTTCGTTTAGCTGTTTGTTTTTGTGCTGTTAGGATTTTATATGAAACCTTTATATTATATAACTTTTTCTTTTTACGAGTTTCTTTTTTTTTGGGTGATTTGGGGAAAGAGAGAAATGCTTTCTTCTTATATCTGTTTCTTACCATTCATCTTGTTTGAACTGCTTAAGTAAGTCCTTTTGTAACTTTTGATGTCATCCAACTCCTTCACAATAATAAAATTATCATTCTTAACAATTTGTTTTATTCTCTTATTTGCAGTTTGCCACACTGATATATTTGTGACAAAATTGAGGTTTAGTCCAACGCCTTTCGAATGTGCAACCAACCCAACCGCCGAGCTTTGTGGGTTGCCTGCTATTCGGTATTCGGTAGGCGGCGAGGTATAAGGGGCCCCTAAGACTTGCGATAGATGAAGAAATTAAACTTACATTTTACAATATTTTTTTCTAATCTTAATATATTTATTACCACAAATTGCAATGTAAATACATCCACTTGCAAATTGCAATATTATATGGTATAATTTCTTAGGCGCCGGAACTTTTTTGTTCCCTGAAAAAAGAAACAAATAATCACGTGCAAAAGCAAGTGCTTCGAACTTTGAACCAGAATTTACCATAAGACAGTTTTTTTTATTTCTCTCTTGGAGATTTCCACCCATTTTGGACTTTGGGACCGCTCATTGACAAAACGTGCACACATAATCGCTATATGCGTTCATGCTCTTAGGCAGAGTCTGAGATTTTGAAAAGGAAACGACTTTTTAATAATAATAATAATAATAATAATAATATAATAATATAACAATGGGGTTTACAAGTAGGGTCCCATTTCTTTATCTTGCATGGGAGGGCCGCAAGTCTGCTACGCCACTGGTGTCCCTTATTCTGTGTTTGTCTCTTTTTCGTTTCGTTTAGCTGTTTGTTTTTGTGCTGTTAGGATTTTATATGAAACCTTTATATTATATAACTTTTTCTTTTTATGAGTTTTTTTTGGGTGATTTGGGGGAAAGAGAGAAATGCTTTCTTCTTATATCTGTTTTTTACCATTCATCTTGTTTGAACTGCTTAAGTAAGTCCTTTTGTAACTTTTGATGTCATCCAACTCCGTTACAATAATAAAATTGTCATTTTAACAATTTGTTTTTTATTCTCTTATTTGCAGTTTGCCACACTGATATATTTGTGACAAAATTGAGGTTTAGTCCAACGCCTTTCGAATTTGCAACCAATCCAACCGCCGAGCTTTTTGGATTGCCTGCTATTGCAGGAAAAGGAGAATTGCAGGTGGTAATGCACTTTTGGAGTCGTGTATACAAGAACTTAGTTTTGTAATAGTCTTCCTCATATCCGAACCAAGAATTTCTTTAAACTAGGGCCCAGATACAAGATCCATTGATCCAGATATACAGTCACTTCAACAAAAACGACATCTGACTTTTAGTGAAGAAACAAACTCGATCCATTTGATCATGTTGAATCATCTGTGCCGGCTGTAATGGTGCAATTGGTTTAAATGGGTCGGCTCACGACTCGTTCACCACAGAGCCGATCTCAGAAAAATCGTTTGCATGTCATGTCTACTGAGCCGATGGCTCATCTCAAGCGAGCCGATTCGAGCTGATGGCTCACCAGAGCCGAACCAAACCGAGCTGAAGGCTCATCCCAACCGAGCCGGCTCGAGCCATCGGCTCACTTGAGCCAAGTTGGTGGCTCACCCCAACCAAGTCGGCTCGAGCCTTCGCTCAATTGAGCCGAGTCGATGGCTCATCCCTACCAAACCGGCTTAAGCTATCGGTTCAATTGAGCCGTGCCGATGGATCATCCCAACCGAGCCGGATCGAGCTGTTCTCTCAGTTGAACCGAGCTGAGCCTGTTGACATCACTGCCTGGGTTGGATTTTGCTTAGGCTAAAAAATTCGGCCGTATAAGTCTTAGCCTTGATAGTAAGATCTACACAGTATACATACTTTATTGGTGCTCACAATATTTGAGACAGTGCTGTTATAAAAATCTATTGTCTAGATATCGAGACGAGACGAGACACGAACAATGTCCTCTCTCGTGAGCAACATTAAAAGTAATCCACTTTACTACTTATATTTCTCATGGGTTTCGCTCTCCAGTCTGGTCAGGTCATGATTTCAAAACGAGCTAAAACGAGCTGAACGACTGAGCCATGTATCAAACTGGACTCGACTGGAAACTAGACCTCTAAACAGTGACTCGACTCGGAACTCGACTCGAGAAAATTACCTTTGACTCGACTCGTGCCCATCCCTAAAAGCACAAATAAGCCATTAGTAATACAAGTATACATTTTCCATAACTCGTAATTTGCCACCATAAAATAAATCTGAAATCGGGTTTATTTCCTGTTGGCCTCCAGGACTTTTTCGTGTAAATCATCCGCAGCGAAATGATGTCCATCCTTAAGCCAGGAAATAACTAGCTCGTCTACTTTGAACTTGTCTAGCGATGGGCCATTAACATTGATGAACAACAAGTTAGACAATGTTTGAGCACTTAGTCTATTTCTAATATCAGTCATCTGTAAATTCATAAGGGGAAATTCCCGTTCGCACTCTGTCGTGGAAATTGATAATACTCGACAATCTGCTTGTTAGACTTAAATCTGATAACGATTTTTCTCGGTCAGTTTTGAAATACTCCGCAAGAAGTATCACCTCTCTATCACCATACAACATCTTTTCCGTATCTACCATGTCAGTTGGCAATGTCGACTCATGGAGAACAGAAACTTCATCTACCACATCTTAGATAGGAAATCTTGTGCATAAATTATCAATTAAAACCTGATAAACTGATGATTTCTTATTCGTTTATAAATTTAGTTTTTGTAATTACACATGAAAGTTTGATGTCATTACCAAGTTCCCTCTCCCCTAAAAGGCAAAAGGAAACGAGGTTTCAGAGAAGTATTCAGAGATGTCTGGGAATTTCCCCCTTCTATCCCTTCAATTACCACACTGTTGTTTGTTATGGGACAAATTACGATGAATTTCAATTAAATTATCATAGTATAATTATTTCCTTGTTGAATTATAGATACTTTTCAGTGGAAAAAGGGATGAAATTTCAAAGTCCCAAATCAAGGTAAGTAGACCAACGTAAAGGAAAAAAGTGTAAAATTTTCCATGTAATTATGCATACAATCCAAACTAAAATTTCCGTGTAATTAAGCTTACAGTACAAATTTTATGTCTATTTTTCTCACAACTTTATGGATTGATTGCCCTGTGCTGTAAGCGCTCCATATAATAAACATAAGCTTCAGCAATTATTATAGTAGAAAGCAATGGGTATATGAAGCGAAGTATTTTGTATTTTTTGTTTCTGAATTTTTTTCTTAACTAATGTCGATCGTTTTTTATTGTTTTTACAAACCAACTCACTTCCAATTTTCCAAATATAGAAAGTGCCCCACCCCCATAAAGGAGAATTTTTAAAGAATGCTAGGACAGATTCTGTTTATTTTTAATAAAGAGTTAATACACTGAACTTCAGCTTCGTAAGTTTAACGGCTTGCGAGATACTCATTTTTTTTCCGCAGAGATTCGGATCCTCACTACCTTTTTGGGATGTGTATTATAATGAAAGCAATATAACATCCCAGTTAGGATTAAGGCCTAACTATATACCAAAAGTCATTTCATTTGACTTTGTAATTTGGCCGTTATGATCAGGCACACATAGTTGCATTCATTTTTTTTATATAATAATTTATACATTACTGTGATTCAAAAATGTATTTTTCCAGTAGTTAGCTTCTCTAAAAGCTGACAGGCCTCGAAAGCCAAGTAGTAGTATAAGTCCTGTTACTATTATTACAATTACAAATATCAAATCCAAAAGTGACTGAAGTTTTTTTTTTTTTTTTTTTCACTTACATATAGAATACTCACCTCAGGTAAGCAGACGGAAACAAACGGAAAAGGAAGGGAAATGAAGGTCTTGAAAGTAAAACGCAGACAAATTTACGAGTCTTCAGAAGATAGTGTCTACAATACAGTAAGCAGAGTGAGTCGGTAGGTCAGACTGAGTCGGGGGGTCGCAGTGGGTCACGGTGGGTAGTGGGTAGCAGTGGTCAAGGTGGGTGGTGTGTCGCAGTGGGTCATGGTGGGTGGTGGGTCACAGTGGGTCACATACTGTTGACCCACGTCCCACTGACCCACTCAGAAAACTTGACCCACTTGACCCACTGACCCACTGATCCACTCCATCTCTGCAGTGTAGTCCTCATGTATTTCGACTTTTTAGCTAAAAAAATCTTAACTCTCTGAAAAAAGTCTTACGATGACATTTGATTTGATTGCGAATTTCGAATTTTTGATTTTATTTTTCTTCTGTTTTCTTAATAAACTCAAAAGAAATATTATCTACCTTTTTGTTCTTCATTTAGCTGTATGTTTCTAAACTTGTCCAATGAACCATCCTCGATTACTTCGTTTTCCGTTTTAATGTCTAAAATGTAGTTTATTCTTGCTATCATCCGGCTCCTCAATATATTCTCTCCATCTTCCTCAAACTCAATTCGCTCATTAAACACTCATTTCTATCTTCAGTTTCTATATTGTCATAATAGTTGTCTCTTGCTGCCCTTCTACAATATTCGCATGAAAGTTATTTTCACATATAATATTTAATTTCTCTATCTTTTAAAATTCTTCTTGTCACCTTCGCCATTGTATATTTCCTGTCTTTGTAGATTCCCCTTCTTAATTCACAAACTTTGTATACATTCTTTCCATCGCTTCTCCAGTCTCCCTTCGTCATAGAAACCAATTGTTGCTGGTTAAGCAATGAAATAATTGTGTGCCTGCAGCCGAGACTACTTTGACTAAGAAGCGTAACTTAAAAAAAAAATCCTTCTTTGAAAGTGACACATGTTAGGAGGACATTCTAATCACATTAACCTAATGTTTAAGAACAGACATAACTTTAGTTTGTTCTGCCTATATATTTACTTCTTCCATATAGTCCTAAATACTTTCAGCATTGATCCATTTATCTCGTACTCAAAATATTAGTTGGGACGCGTGTGGGTTCACAAATATTAATGCTTAAATCTAAATAAGGTTACACCCTTTATTCTAATGATAAACAGGAAAGCATGCTCATGTTCTATATCATAACTATCTAATTATTTTGAAATAATTAAATTGGAATAATACAGTTTAAGTTGCAAATAAACTGACACAATAGTTCTAAATCAGCAAATTGACTGCATATGTGGCCCCGTGTAGCGTAGTCGCTAACGCTATCGCCTTCGGTGCGAGCGGTCCCGGGTTCGATTCCCGGTGGGAACATTCGGTCGATAAAGTGTGAAAGCTTTTACAGGCCAGCTATCCTGAATGAGGTTTTCGTGGGTTTTCCTCATTCATACCAGGCAAATGCCGGGATGGTACATAACACATAGGTCCCAGGCCGCTTCTTTCCTTCAATAATCCTTTGCTTCCTTCTCTTTCCCCCGTTTGTGTGCTCGCCGAGGGACGTGATCCCTCAAACATGAGGGCTAACATTGCCATAGACGCCGAAAGCCCAGAAAGCTAAATCTTAAATTCTAACATCCTAAATTGACTGCACGGTAGCAAGACCTATTAGCAGCGTCGTAGGCAGGTGAGCCATACTACAGATAGCGACATCTATTAGAGTGACTGTTTACTATTAGAAATTAGAGTCACGTACTAAGATATTTGTCGTTTTAAAATATTAAACGTCTTTAAATATTTTTGAATATTGTCATTTTTAAATAAATGTTGGAAAAGTATTATATCATTTTCTAATCTCAAAATTTCCCCCCTACTCTTTCTTCTTTAGGAAGATCAGATTCCTTTCATCCTTATTACTACCATATGCCCCAGCGTGTTACGCAGAAAATGTTTCCATTCTTTCCTCTCCGTTCATCCCTTAAATCCCCTTCTGGGCTGTGTCTCACAAAATCCCGTATTGTATACAACTTAAAGTCCAAAGAGAAAGGCTATAGCCGGATAATAGGGTGAAAAGTACCCTTACACAAATTGTTGTGATATTTATACCAAAGGTACCTCATATCCAAAGATAACTTTGGCCAGAAAATCAATTACAAATTCCTTCGAATTTTGAAGTTATTGTTGAAAATTCGAAAATCAAAAATTGTTCATATATCGGAAACGACTTGAGTTACGGGGCTGAAACTAAACATGAATACACTTTGCTCAAATGGCCTTACAGGGAACAAGAAACAATGAATTTCGCTCTTAAAATTTATACGCATCGAAAATAATCGAATTCAAATCTTTTTGCTTTATGTTTGAGTGACTACCTTTTATTTTCCACGATAGATGAGCACTAACACACCAATAATATATTTTGAGTTGAGTTGATTTTCAGTTTAACGTCCCTTTCAGCAGCGAGGCTATATGAGACGTGGACCTACTGATTAACGTGGAATCCGAACCACATGAGCTCCCGCCGGGAATCGAACCCGGGTCTCCCACGCCAAAGGCGCGTATGCTAACCGCTTAGCCACGGAGGAGCTATAATATATTTTGACCATGGTTTGATACGGTCGGTGCAAAGTCGTGTAAAATGAGGGAAATTGAAGTCGCGACGCTGTATTTTGCCTGCAAGATAGGCAACCCACGTTGCGCCATACGTGTCGTGGCCGGCATGAATACTGTCGGGAGTCAAAGATATCAATTTTGAGTTTCTAACTTGACATGAATGACTCCACATGGCAATATAACTCTCATAATCATACATCTTCCAGAAACCACGTGAGAGCGCTAGTGCCACAAACTTTCAGTCCTACTGTAGTAGGATACCAGTATTTTAAACTTAAAACATGTACTTTATTTCCCTTGCAATGTTTTCTAACAAGAAAGGCTATCCAACTCCTCGACGAGTATCCCATTGAAACTTGCACAATTGGAAGGACATATTGAAAGATGGAAATATGCTTACTCTTACGATTCGCAACGTCCTGGAACAGGAAGTAGAATGATCTTCCACCATAGCCACTGAAAGTTATTTACTCTGGTTATACATGCCAGAATGTGATACACCGAAAGTTGTATTCTCACGAAGACAAATATTGCAAACTCAAGATGATAACAGTCGGTGGTGATTGGGGTCTCTAGTACCTCATTCATGCGAATCGATATCAAATGGAGCACGATACGATACACCGATCGTAAGTTCCAAACGAACACGTTTACCCGGTAGAGAAAAGGGACACGATGAAACCATAACACAAAAATGGCTTTCTATTATTATTATTATTATTGTTATTAGTATGACTATTGTTATTATTATTATTATTATTATTATTATTATTATTTAGTAGTAGTAGTAGTAGTAGTAGTACGATTAGCATTATTAATATGAGCAGTATGATGAGTAAAGATAATAATAATGAGAAGAAGAAGACAACAAATGTATTGTTGGGCCCATTAAGTAACGAAGGACTTCGGCCCGTCTTGAGTGTCCTCTAGCACTGCTATAAAGGTTTTAAAATCCACAAACAACCATATCCCAGCCAGGATTAGAAGTAGGGACACTTGAGTATCTGGCTTGACTCCTCAACCAACACTGACATGAGGTCGTCGATAAGACAATAAGGATGACAATAAAATAATAATAATAATAATAATAATAATAATAATAATAATAATAATAATAATAATAATAATAATAATAATAATAATAATCCTCTACCGGTGGATCTCAACCTAATTCCGATCATGACCCCCAGATTATCACATCCTCTTGCCAGAGACCCCCTTATAATTTCTAGTTTGTAATAAGCCTCTGTGGGATTTTTAGTATACCTATTGCGGGGATTTCACGATATATATCTGTTTCTATGATAGTAAAATCCATTTCTTGTACATAATGGATACAATAACTTCCCTAAATGCGAATGGATTAAAACCAAATTTGGTTAGTTCATTCATATTACAAATATCGAATCCGATCCGTCATACTGTTTCAAAATGCAGGTCGTTTGAAAATTTTAAAACTTCATAACTTCCGTAATTTTGGGTTATATGATAAAAATAATAAAGTGCATTTGCATTCTTCTGGTATTTCATTGTGAAGCTCTCATTAATTTCATATTGTACATCTTTCAACCAACTCTGCTCCTGTTGAAAATGTTTAGTATACCATATTTTTTGTTGTTGTTGTTGTTGTTGTTGTTCTTGATAATATGTATACATTGCCTATCAGAACAAAATTCAAAATAATATTTAAAATATTTCCCGTATTAGATTCTAATTATATTTATCTCTTTCGCTTATCTTCGCAACTCACAGGCTGAGAAATCCTGTCCTATACTATTTTTTCTTCTTGCCAACCTCGTGTTCGTGTTGGTTGAGGCGTCAAGCCAGATACTCAAGAGTCCCGACTACGAATCCTGGCTGGGGTATGGTTGTTTGTGGATTTTAAAACCTTTATAGTAGTGATAGAGGACACTCAAGACGGGCCGAAGTCCTTCGTTACTTAATGGACCCAACAACACATTTGTTGTCTACTTCTTCTCATTATTATTATTTTTACTACTACTACTACTACTACTACTAATAATAATAATAATAATAATAATAATAATAATAATAATAATAATAATAATAATAATAATAGAAAGACATTTTGCATTGTGCTTTCAGCGTGTACCTTTTCTCCACCGGGTAAACGTGTTCGTTTGGAACTTACGATCGTGCATCGTCTTCCATTTGACATCGATTAGCATGAATGACGTACTAGAGATCCCAATCAGCACCGACTGTTATAATCTTGAGTTATCAATATCTGTTTTCGTGAGAAAACGAGTTCCAGTGTATCACATTCTGGCATGTATGACCAGAGTACATAACTTTCAGGGGCTATGGGTGAAGATCGTTCTACTTCCTGTTCCAGGACGTTGCGAACCGTACGAATAAGCATTTCTCCATCTTTCAATATGCCTTCCACTTGTGCAAGTTTCAATGGGATACTCGTCAAGGAGTTGGATAGCTTTCCTTGTAAGTCAGGAAAGACATTACAATAGCAACATTTTGCATTGATATACGTTATATATATAGGGATAATCCAAAAATTTGTTTTCTGTAAATCACGATTAATGCCTGCACTGAAAGGTAAGGGCAGGCAATTGACTACAACTGAGGCAGACAATTGGCTGGGTTGCATCTCAAACAACCCAGCAAACTACCCAACCCAACAAAAATTGGCTGGGTTGTTAAGACTGTTCATGGTAACCTTGGACAAAAGTATCGTCTTCTACATCATCAATTGGACAACAAGTTACTTCCTCAAGTTGGATTGTTATGCCGGATAGCTTCTTTTTTACATAATAATTTCGGCAATCGCCTTAAATCTAACGATGACCTCGTTGACGAGGTAGCTCAGCAAATGGAACGACAACACATCACAGAGAATTCATTAGGATTAGAAGTAGAAGAGTATGCTTATAACAGATTCTCTCGCTAATGTCACATCTTGGAGAAAACGAAAACTTTGCAAAAATTAAAATTTTCGAATATTTTACTACATTATGCTTTTAAGATGTAAACTATTAAATAAAAAACGGAAAGTTTGGGAAAATTGAAATTATCGAATATTTAACTGTATTATGCTTTTAAAATGAAAACTACTTTACATTTACTAGTTTACAGTTAAGAACATTGAGTACTTATTAGGGTGGAGCGTTTTGCACTTTTGTTGGAAATTCGATGACGGCTAGTGCGGAAAAGGTGCCATTAGTGGTACCGACCTTACTGATTTTTTAAAATATTCTTTTGGATAACCTCTTACCCTGCCCCAACGGACTTAAATTTTTAAAGTGTTTGGTTAGGCAACACGCACAACACCAATGACAGAAAAGCTACTTGTGGTCGTTTTTAGAGATACCTGATGGCTATAATACAATTATTTTATTGAAAGAAACTTGTAGCAATGACAGAAAATAATTTTAGAAAGTTTATGAGTCAAAGTACAGCCATATTAGCTCAGCTGTGTCCAGATTTTGTTTGGAATGCTACGCTAACGATGATTGTAGGCATAGCTCTTGATATAACACGATTTTCTTTGTGCAACTCTTCGCTTATTTTGCTCTGGACGCAAAATAACCCAGAACTCACCACGGGGAGGTGGTTGCACACCGAGTTCCGCCCATCCACCCACCCAGTAGGCATACGTTGACATTTGACCTTAGGTCACGTAGTTCTTCTTGGTCTCGAATCGGGGCATTCTTGTTCTACACTTCAGTTTGGCTCTAGCGTAGATATATCTTGCGTTCTGGGCACTTTTTCGACGTTGCCTCGGACACCAGCTTCACTGTGCGTTCCACAGCTTGACTATGGCAAGGGAACATTGTTGTTAGAGTAGATGAAGTTCGGATGTTTTCTTCAAGCTGCTGATCCGTTATGTTTCGTGTGATTGGCGGCTCTGTTAGACATTTAGACCAATTAATCATGTCGTAGTAATTTTCAGCTGTAAAGTTTAATTTTGGAACAATGATTTCACGTGGGCGGCTTGATCTCGGAGTCTTCTGACTGCTGCACATTTTTATCCTTCTCCAGCCTAACGTTCGAATATGCGGATTTTCATCTGCTGTCATCGCTATCAGCAGGTTTTCGTTATGAGCGTAGTATCCGTTTGTTTGTAGAACAGAATGAACTATGTGTTGTAGAATTTCTGCCAGAAAATGTGATAGCTTAATTATGCTAAACCGATGCATGGCGCCCATTTCGCACGAAGGATTTCCCCATATTGAAAACCAGATGGGAGCGTATACTATAACAATGTACTGGCAAAGTAGACACAAACTTAAACTAGGTTTATCAGTACTGTTGTAGTGGCGAAGCATCCTACAGGCCAATGTAAGCCATCGTGAATGTGATAATGGTCCTGGTTTTCTGTTTGCTAGATCGGTAGTACACATTCCTGTAGCAACAGCTTTACAAATTTTAAAGAGATAATTCTGGTCGCTGCTTAAACCATTTGGTTTTTCCATTTCAGACACCCATTCAACGGGAATGGGTGTAAAGGAGACGATCGGTGAACGTTCACAATACTTTAATTTGTTTCCGAAGGGGCCGGAAAAAGCGTTGGGTACGGTCGTCCCACCATCCAATTCGGTAACCAGGTGTCGAAATGGCAACTCGTTGGTATGAAGAAGGCAAATGAGATGCTGCAGTTCCTTTCCTAGGGATCTTTGTATCTGACTTATAACGTCGTTATTCCATCCTGTGTTCGTGGCTTCACCATCGCTACCGACTGCATCAAGACTTGACATGTCGTACTGGTTCTTCTCTAAAAGCTCCAATATAGAGTCGGCAATATCCTTGCTAGTGCCTGGCTTAGGTGTGGCATGATCCAAGTATTCTGAACTGGGCTCCGATAGAACTGTGATATGCTTTTCTGTAACCTCTCGTCTTCATACTTTGCCGTTATTTTTTTTTCTTGCACTAGAGTTGCATCATTTTTTCCGTCGAAGTAGATACTTGTAATCGCCCGGCCTAGGTGAGCCTTTTCTTTCTGGATCTTCCTTTGGCGTGGGAGGCCCGGGTTCGATTCCCGGCGGGAGCTCATGTGGTTCGGATTCCACGTTAATCAGTAGGTCCACGTCTCATATAGCCTCGCTGCTGAACGGGACGTTAAACTCAAAATAAAATCAAATAAATCTTTCTGGATCTTCTCACCCAGTTCATCTTTTCCTCTTCGTACTTTAGATCTGTCAACAACAAGACTTTTGTCCTCTGGCATTATGAGTCTCGCGTCCTGAAGTACGGCAGAAGCAATCAAAGCAACCTGTCTGTCAGAAGCTCCAGTTCTAAACGCTGCCTCCGCTGTATTTGAAGACAGATGCGCTTTAAGCCGTTTCCTTCTTGGTCGCGCATCGAAATCAGATCCCGACGTGCTTCCCGATTCAACAGCTTCGCTGGATTCCCCTGACGACGCCAGTATCTTTGACCTGTGCCTATGCCTAATCCCACTAGTTGATGGACTTGCTTCAACACTTCCAGCGTCTTTCTTGGTTGTCTGCCCCTTAAATCTGCTAACTTTACGGGAAAACATCTTTGACAGAGATTTGCTTGTTCGGACGTCAATGTTACCAATGCTAATTTTCCGTGATGTTCTCTGGTCCGAAAGAAACCTGAATTCTCGTTTTGGAATCTTGCGTGTCCTCTCACAATTGCAATCTTTGTCGGTTTTACATTTGCAAGACGCAATATCAAAAAGAGACTTTTCCACATGCGCAACAAAACCTGCACGAAGTGTTGCTTCTTGTCCTTATCGGCTGAAATGTTTTTCCTTGGTGCGACACTTATTATAAAATGTTTTCAGCATGTCAAAAACTCTCTTTTCTGAAACCACAGGAAAGTAACCAAGCACAAAGTTGTGTAGCCTGCCGCTAGATGCCATTTGCTGGCGGTGTACATAATAAGCAAAGAGTTGCCAAAAACAAATCGTGTTATATCAAGAGCTATGCCTATAATCATTGTTAACGTGGCATTCCAAACAAAATCTGGACATTAATTCCAACAACTGAGCAAATATGACTGTACTTTGACTCATAAACATTTTAAAATTATTTACTGGCATTGCTACAAGTTTCTTTTAATAAAATGATTGTATTATAGCCATCAGGTAACTCTAAAAACGACCACAAGTAACTTTTCTGTCATTGGTGTTGTGCGTGTTGTCAAACCAAACACTTAAAAAACTAAGTCCATTGGGGCAGGGTAAGGGGTTGTCGAAAAAAAATTTAAAAAGTTCAGTAAGGTCGATACCACTAATGGCACCTTTTCCGCACTAGCCGTCATCGAATTTCCAACAAAAGAGCAAAACGCTCCACCCTAGTACTTATATTTCTAGTATTAGAATAGGGAAAGTTTGTGGCAACAAATATATGTGCATCACTCACCCAAACACTTTAAAATTAGCAGTGTGACAGAATGGAGTTATGGCTACAGAAGAAACTAAAATAAAGTCTTAATTAGATCAATAACATAGACGCATTTAAATTATCTTCAGCAACCTTATGAAGTTCCCGCTTGATGGCAGGGTAGTGTTAAAATAGCGGGGCCAGAACCATTTTAGTTAATATGTTAAAATCAAATATATATATATATATATATATATATATATATATATATATATATATATTACAGAGATATCTTCCTTATGCTGTGTAAAATTTCCGTAATTTTGAACCCATTAAAAATATTTTGTTCGGAAATGTTGGCAAAAACCGGAAAATATAATATAAAATTGTTTCTTTGCCTGATGTTATCTTAGTTACTGTAAGCTGTCTGCAGCATATATACAATGTGTTTCGCTAAAAGAAAAAATACTTAAAGCAACATGTTTTAATTTTCATTTTTAGTTTTCTGATTTCTGGTAAAATTCCTCTTTATTATTTGTATATTTTTCGAATAACTCAAAAAGAGATATGATCTTATTTACAAATACAGATATACACCGCACGAAGCAGTAAATTTGAGTAGCGAGAAATATATTAAAAGTTTGAATACACTATGTGATCAAAAGTATGCGGACACCCCCAAAAGCATACGTTATTCATATTAGGTGCATTGTGCTGCCACCTACTGCCAGGTACTCATTATCAGCGACCTCAGTAGTCATTAGACATCATGAGAAAGTAGAATGGGGTGCTCTTCGGAACTCACGGACTTCGAACGTGGTCAAGTGATTGGGTATCACTTGTGCCAGAAGTCTGTACGCGAGATTTCCACACTCCTAAACATCCCTAGGTTCACTGTGTCTGATGTGATAGTGAAGTGGAAACGTGAAGGGACACGTACAGCACAAAAGCGTACAGGGCGACCTCGTCTGTTGACTGACAGAGACCGCCGACAGTTGAAGAGGGTTGCAAAGTGTAATAGGCAGACACCTATCCAGTCCATCACACAGGAATTCCAAGCTACATCAGGATCTACTCCAAGTACTATGACAGTTAGGCGTGAGGTGAGAAAACTTTTATTTCATGGTCGAGCGGCTGCTCATAAGCCACACATCACGCAGATAAATACCAAACGACGCCTCGCTTTGTGTAAGGAGCGTAAACATTGGACGATTGAACAGTGGAAAAACGTTGTGTGGAGTGACGAATCACGGTACACAATGTGGCGATCCGATGGCATTGTGTGGGTATGGCGAATGCCTGGTGAACGTCATCTGTCAGCGTGTGTAGTGCCAACAGTAGTGTTGCCACGAGACGAGACGGGACGAGACTTCAGACTGTCTCGTCTCGTCTCGTGCAAAGCATGTCCCGTCTCGTCTCGAAAAAATGTGCTCGTCCCGTCTCGTGTCTCGTCTCGAGAGGTTCTGTCCCGTCTCGTGTCTCGTCTCGAGATGTTCTGTCCCGTCTCGTCTCGTTTTGTCTCGTCTTGTCTTGTAAAAAATATGGCAGCATACTATGGGAACGAAAGTAAAATGTAACAGGCTGCACCATGCTAATCAAGATACAACTAAGTTACAAGTATTACGAAGAACACACAAGACAAGAAATGTCACAGCTACACCGTGAAGCCTTCACCTCTGGTGTATGTGGTAGTCGGTTCGATCTCGGTTAGTGCCATGTGAGCTTTGTGGTGGACAAACATTGAATGTGTGTGGGGACCGCGGTGGCTCAGTGGTAGAGCGTTCACCTCTGGTGCTTGGGGTCTCGGGTTCGATCCCAGCCTCGCCAAGTCAACTTTGTGGTGGACAAACACCGTGTTCGTGGATTTTCTGGGGGGTTTCCCGTTTCCTCCCACTTTCTTCATTCCACCATTCATTCATTACTCATCATCACTGTCTCCTTGAGCCTAACCGGCATAACCATGGGACGTAAAACTCAAAGATTTCATTTCATTTCATTTCATTTTTCGAATGTGTGTGTTTTCTCGAAGTTTTCTAGTATCCTACTACTTTCCTCATTCCACTAATTTCCCCATCATCATCCATTCGGCCAAAGTTGCCTAAAGGTCTTAAAAATAAATTCAAATAAGCTCACAAGGCAAGGACAAATAGTTTACAAGATAATATATCTCTGCTGTTAGTTGTCTGAGGCATTTCGACCCTGGCTTTTTTTTTTAACATTCTGAAACATTGAAATTTGTTTCACCAGTTTCAATATACGAATATACAGTAAATTGCTCATAGGTACGTCGAAGATGAAGACACTAATGTCAAATAATGTTTACACGACAAGCAAAGTTCGATGTAAAGGTGTCACCATCCCCGACACTACCGTATACTATCAACCCATTTGCTTTATAGTGTCTGTATATATATATATATATATATATATATATATATATATATATATATATATATATATATATATATATATAAAGAGAGATAGAGAGATAGAGAGATAGAGAGATAGAGAGATAGAGAGATAGAAGATATATAGATAAATAGAGAGATAGATATGTGTGTACACTTTGATTTCATATATTCCAGCCTTTAGGTTTCACACTGTTAACCCATACCAATCAAAAAACTACTTTCCATTTTAGCATGTTTAGATTTGCTGCAATTATTATTTAAAAAAAAAAAAAAAGCTCGGAACCAAATAATTTTATTGAGTAATGGAAAGTATTTGATTGAAAATTTATGTTACTGCACAGTAAGCTCTACTTAAAGTGCTATAGTAATGGGAGCTGAACGACACATCGGACGAAAGAATGCTTGGGACCAGTCTTCACCTCCATGGTTCAAATCTCTTCCCATAACCGCGAGGTGTGTGATACTATGTGGTGGTCGCGCCGTTTGTGTAACGAACTCATGACAGTACACCCAGATTAGCTAGTGGACTAAAAAAAAAAAGTTGATTTTTGGGTGGCCATTTTGGATTAAAGTTTCTTATATTGTCGTGATCTATTCGCAATCATACAACGTACATCTTCATACCAAGCCGAGCGGTCTGCGGCGATAGACCATCGGCTTGAAGGCCCCAAGTTGAGTCCCGGAAGGGTCATGTGTATGGATTTTAACAGCATTTGTTTTTTCGTATTGTGTCAGGGGGGGAAATCGTACGGGATAAAAGGCTTTCAGTCTGAAAAAATTGGAGAGAATATCCTCCCCAGGATACTTTCATGGGAGTAAAGAATTAGTAAAAATATAGGATATGCATTTTATAGCAGGTTTAAAAATATGGTTTGGGTATCCTATTTCTTTTCTGTTAATTATGTTCTTCAATGTTCGAATGATATTTTCTGCTTTCATGATATTTTCTGCTTTCAACGGAGTTCCATGAATATTATACCAAATGTTCTTTACATTTATCAAGTTCGAAAGGTTTTATGCGCCTGTAAGAAACCATTTTTGAAGATAATTTAGGTCCTAATGAATATTATTCACTAGGAAAGGGAAGTATTCCCCTCCTCTCAACATGGAAACAGAGGGCAATTTCGCACTCTGGTCAGATCAAACATTTCCGCGTAACAAAAGGAAAGTCCCCCTGTAAAACCTCTTCACCTCCAGTGGTATTGTTAGTGCCATAAATTTGCTGATAGCAAACAATTTGAAGGGTTTGTCGACAATATTTTTGCTTTCTTCGTCCTTCGCCCGGCTTCCAAACGAAGAGGTGAATTTTACAACATGACTGCTGTATAATAAGGGAGCGATTGGTAAAATGGTAAAAGTGTGTTTTTATGTGTATGTATGTGTGTGTGTGTGTGTGTGTGAGAGAGAGAGAGAGAGAGAGAGAGAGAGAAAGATAGAGAGAGAGAGAAGACAAAATTTTAGTTGCAAGATGACATACTTCATTTGCCGTTTTCGGTTCATATAGCAAAAAGAATACCGCCACCAGAGAATAAAGACAAGTGTAGTCTGTTTTGTTCTCTCCCGCCATCTTAGCCAGAATTTTCAACTACAGCCTGTAATGAGTGTAGACCTTACCCAGTTTTCAAATTGAATAGATGATGGTGGTAGTTCGGTTTCTTGACCTTGTAAAAATCTTCCCTGTCTTTGATTTTGTTTGTCATCATTCCAGCCAGAAATGAAAAAAAATGAGAATTCCTCAGTTTATAGCAAGGGGAATTGGGGACAAGACATTAAGGATGATATTCCTGGAAGCTCATGTATCACGATTGTTTCATTCAATAGACAGAGGACACTTTTCTATGTAGGCTTTTCAACACGTTTTCTCACAAAGGGGATTTTCCTTTTGCGATCTATATGACTACTGGCAATTTCAATCTTGGCTATTCCCGCCAGCGTTTTCATTTTCGAGACACGACACGAGACGAGACGTCCCGTCTCGTCTCACTTTCGAGACCTGACAAGTAGTCTGTCTCGTCTCGTGTCTCGTCTAAAAGGATTCTGTCTCGTGGCAACACTAGCCAACAGTAAAATTCGGAGGTGGTGGTATTATGGCGTAGTCGTGTTTTTCTTGGAGGCTTGCACGCCTTGTTGTTTTGCGTAGCACTCTCACAACGAAGGACTACATTGATGTTTTAAGCACCTTCTTGCTTCCCACTGTTGAAGGGCAATTCGGGGATGGCGATTGCATCTTTCAACACGATCGAGTACCTGTTCATACTGAACGGCCTATGGCGGAGTGGTTACACGACCATAACATCCCTTTAATGGACTAGCCTGCACAGAGTCCTGACTTGAATCCTATAAAACACGTTTGGGATGTTTTGGAACGCGGACTTCGTGCCAGTTCTCACCGACCTATATCGATACCTCTCCTCAGTTCAGCACTCCGCGAAGAATGGGCTTCCATTCCCCAAGAAACCTTCCAGCACCTGATTGAAAGTATGCCTGCGAAAGTAGAAGTTGTCATCAAGGCTAAGTGTGAGCCAACACCATATTGAATTCCAGCAGTACCGATGGAGGGCGCCACGAACTTGTAAGTAATTTTCAGCCAGCTGTCCGGATACTTTTGATCACATAATGTATGTGAAACTTTCGTTCGTTATTATTACAAACTTCAAAGATACCCGTTCTTCGCACTGGGAGAATACGTTTAAATTTGGACATAAAGGGCACCAAAACTGTCACGAATCAACTTAGGAACTCTAAAAACTATGAATTCGACACTAATATCGGTCATTTTCAGTTATTTTTACATGTCACCACCCCCTTAGGAGTACTAATGGGGCCGAATTTGAATTTAAACGGCATCAAAAGTTTCACTGTTCATCTCAGCGACCCCAAAAACTATGGATTCGACACTAATGTCGGCCATTTTCGATCATTTGGTATGTCTCTTCCTCCCCTCCCCCAAGTTGCGGGGCTCAATTTGGATTTAAACGGCATCGGAAGTTCCACTGATCATCTCAGCGACCCCGAAAACTATGAATTCGACACTAATAGCTGCCATTTTCGATCATTTCTGTGTTTCCGCCTTCCTTCTTCCTTAAGTTGCGCAGCTGAATTTGGATTTAAACGGTATCAGTAGTATCACTGTTCATCTCAGCGATCCTGAAAATTATGGATTCGACACTAATATCGGTCATTTTCGACATATTTCCCCCTGCCCTTCCACCAAGTTGCATCTTCAAAGTGAAATGATGAAAAAAAAACATTCCAGCCTCGAACCTCATGTATGTTGAAAATTTTATCGGGATCGTTCGGGTAATACAAGAGTTACACACATAGTCATTTTCATCTTTATATATATATATATATATATATATATATATATATATATATATATATATATATATATATATAGAGAGAGAGAGAGAGAGAGAGAGAGAGAGAGAGAGAGATAATTAGTTTCATTAGAAAACAGGAATTTGTTTCCATACAGGATTTTGCACATAAACTTTATAAAAAGTCTATATTATAATATTAAATAATATTAATTATGTGTTTTAGTGCTCGAGTATTAGTGAAATTTACCTACTGCTCTTTCTTTTAAGAAGTAATTTGGTTAAAATTAACAAGACTTCAAAGAGCATATTAAGAACTCAGTTTCATTCAAAAGCCCTATTTGTTGCAACAGAAAATCTTCATGATGGTAGACTTGTGTGCAGAGGCAGCCGAACCGCCCGGGCTGCCCGGGCTATAGCCTGGTCAATATTTAGGGACGTATCAATTTAAAAATTCACGACGTATTAAAATGATAATAGAAATCAAGTTATGAATAAGCACTCTAAGTTTTTTCGTGGAATCAATTATTAACAACGATGTAACAATAAAAATAACGTTCTACTTCCAAAGACTGTGTGTGCTGTTTTTGTTTTTCATCCATCATCCCTATCTCCCAATAGTTTTCTTTTCCTTTGTTTCTTCCGCTTTCGGCTACCACGCAAACACTGTAGAGATAACATTCTGACAAATAAACTAGAGTAAAATAACAGGAACATGGACAGTATTGTTTCGTTTTCGCTCTGTCGCTTCTCTGCTCCTCACCCAACCCTATTCAACTCAGTGCCCATCGAGTAAGTGACAATGAACAGGTACATAAATGAACAAAAAAAAAGAAAAAGAAAAGAAGAAGAAGAAGAAAGAAATTTGATTTTTCGACACCCTAAAATCAAGTATAGTTGAGCAGAGCTCCTTGCTCCACAAGCTTCTGATCTTCTCTACTACACTTCTTTCAGGTTGATTAGAGAACCTCCTGCTTTGAAAAAGTGGAGAACACTAAAAGTTATACGTAGATCTTATTATTCTATACATTCTTATTATTTCTAACGTCACTCGTGGTACATATCCCATGAACGAACCAGTACGAGGAAAAGAGAATGAACCAAGGCAATATGAAATAGCATATATTTTCACATTTTCCTTGACAAAACATTGTTCCAAGCAATTACAGAAAAGTAATATCAGTGCTGAAGCTGAAGTGATGAACAGATGGGCAGAAGCATAGGCGGAGCTAGGAATTGTATGCTGGGGGGCAGACCTTTTGGTCGGTCTCGGAGGTCTTGAGAGGTAGCCATCTTACAGGTGGCATTTTTGTTTTTTGTAAAAAGTTGGGGTGCAATGCTCCCCATAACTCCGCCCATGGACAGAAGTAACGAAGCATTCCTTACAGGCGAAACTTAACGACTTCGTTGAAGTTTATGATTATATATATACTTTTCACGATTTATATCCGGCAAAATACGACACTGGTCATGTTCAGCACCGAAAAAATATTATCGCGAAAAGTACTTTGAAGCCTACGACTTGGTTTTAAACACCATGATCAGAAGGTTTGAGAACTATATTTTCTCTATGTTGTAGGATATTTAACAGTTGCTGATTAGTAATACTAATGGAAAATCTGTTCACATATCACCAGTTTTAATCGCAATACATTCAAAAGACATACATTTTGATAACTTAATGTGCAGAAAAAGATGCTTTCCTCGCTTCACCGAAGCAAAGCTGATTCTTTAAACATCATTGAAGGTGTTCAAAATCTGGTTGTTTTATTGAAATCTAAACCAAAAGAGATAACTTATGATTTGTTTTCGGAAGTTAATAAGCTAACAATGCTTTACCTTACTATTTCCTATGACATCAATGACAGCAGAAAGATTATTTTCGGTTCATAGAGAAGAAATCTTATCCTCGGAGTACCATGACCCAACATAGACTAAACTACTTGACGATTCTTCATTCCCACAAATATCTTCTCGAGGAAGTTATGAAATAACCCAGTACTATGCCGAGAAGCTCATGTTAATAAAGAAGAAAGCGTATTATGGCAATTTCAGTGCTGACAACTAAGTACGACGACTGGTGAATGAATATTTTTAATCTTGAATACGTTGTGATACTGGTCACTTCTTATTTGATAATGTCACTATTTAAAAATAAAATTCTCTTTGGTGTAACCCACTAGTCTACAAGTTAAATCTCACACAATGTATATTGAAGAGAGGGAGGGATTACAATATACGATGGACTTTGCTTTCTATCCGATGAACAAAACCTTTTTTTGTAAAATTCAGTCCGGGCAAAGGTTTTCATCTTCCGCCGCCACTACTTCTATGTAACTGTAAAAGTGATGTAGTTATTGCACACCCACGAATAAACACCAAAAAGCACATAAAGGAAACAAGTGCAGACTCTTAATTTCCAAGAATAATAGGACTTATACTACTACTTGGTATTCGAGACCTGTGAGTTTTTAGAGGAGCTAACTACTGGAAAAAATACATTTCTGAATCACTGTAATATATAAATTATTTTTAAAAAAATGAATGTAACTATGTGTGCCTGATAATCACGGTCAAATTGAAAAGTCAAATGAAATTACTTTTGGTATATAGTTAGGCCTTAATCCAAACTGGGATGTTATATTGCTCTCATTATAATGCATAATATCCTAAGGAGGTGGTGAGAATCCAAATTTTTGCGGAAAAAAATGAGTATATCTCAAGCCGTTAAACTTACGGAGCTGAAATTCAGTGTATTAACTCTTTATTAAAAATAAACATCTTAGCATTTTTTTAAATTCTTCTTTATGGGGGGAGGGGCACTTTCTATATATGGAGAATTTGTAGTGAGTTGGTTTGTAAAAAGGATCGAAAACGATCGATGTTATATAAGAAAAAATCAGAAACAAAAAATACAGTGCTTGGCTTCATATTTCCATTGCTTTCTACTATAATAATAGCTGAAACTTATATTTATTATATGGAGCGCTTACAGCACAGGGCAATCAACCCATAAAGTTGTGAGAAAAATAGGCATAAAATTTGTACTGTAAGCTTAATTACACGGAAATTTTCAGTTTGGATTGTACGCATAATTATATGGAAAATTTTACACTTGTTTTCCCTTTTACGTTGGTCTACTTACCTTGATTTGGAATTTTCAAATTTCATCCTTTTTTCCACTGAAAAGTATTGATAATTCAACAAGGAAATAATTATACTATGATAATTTAATTGAAATTCACCGTAATTTGGCACATGGCAAACAGCAATGAGGTAATTGAAGGGGAAGAAGGAGGGAAATTCCCATTCACCGCTGAACACTTTTCAAGAATCTCGTTCCCTTTCGCTTTCTAGACGGGGGAGGGAACTTGGTAATGCCATCAAACCTTTATGTGTAATTACAAAAAATAAATTTATAAACAAATAAGAAATCTTCAGTTTATCAGGCTTTAATTGATAATTTATTCACAAGATTCCCTATCGAAGGCGTGGTAGATGAAGTTTCTGTTCTCCATGAGTCGACATTACCAACTTACATGGTCGATATGGAAAAGATGTTGTATGGTGATAGAAAGATGATACTTCTTGCTGAGTATTTCAAAACTGACCAAGAAAAATCGTTATCAGACTTAAGTCTAACAAGCAGATTGTCGATGAGGAGTTGCAGAAATCGGGTAGAAATATTAACAATTTCCACGACAGAGTGCGAACGGGGATTTCCCCTTATGAATTTACAGATGACTGATATTAGAAATAGACTCAAAGATTATCTAACTTGTTGTTCATCAATGTTAATGACCCATCGCTAGACAAGCTCAAAGTAGACGAGCTAGTTATTTCTTGGCTGAAGTATAGACATCATTCCGCTGCGGATGATTTACCACGAAAAAGTTACCAACAGGAAATAAACCCGAATTCAGATTTGTTTTAAAGTGGGAAATTACGAGTTATGGAAAATGTATATTCGTATTACTAATGGCTTATATGTGTTATTCAACTTTGTACCAAATTTTTAGTAAGTCTCTTCTTTGCTTTAGGTAAACTGCTTTAAATAAATATTCATAATAATTGTAATTATGTATATTTGTAACTTAAATTTAACATGATGTTTTAGTGATTACGCAAATTACAATTATGAGCATACTTTATGGAGATGCTCTCACATAGGGTACCCGAGCACCTTTATACACTATGAAAAACTGATTTTTCAAGTCTTTTGTGAGAAAAATACTGTGAACTGAGAAACCATAACCTTTTCCATATTGTACAGGGATATTTTTCCTGCAAATAGAAATTTCTTTTGGAATGCGTTCAGAAATTAACACTTGCAAGAATACTCTTTTAGTACAGGTATATTTTAGGCACACACTAATTTCCCCCCACCTCGAACTATTTCAATTTCCTCACTAACAAACACTTTACCATATTATATCGTAAAGGTGAGATCCACCGTTAGTGTAACAGAGTGGTGCTTGAGCGATTGACTAAAAATTCAAATTCCAATTAGTAACAATTTCACAGTCTTGTTTTATTACAAGTGTAAACTCTTTAGTCAGTACAGAAGGGGCCGTGGATCGTGTTCAGAGTTGATGACGATGGATTTTGGTGAGTCAGAGTAGGTCAGAGTGGATGAGAGTGGTTCATGGTGGGTGGTGGGTCACGGTGGGTCACAGTGGGTCAGAATGGGTAGTGGGTCATGGTGGGTCGTGGGTCAGAGTGGGTCACGGTGGGTGGTGGGTCAGTGGGTCGTGGGTCAAGTTTTCATTGACCCACGCCAACTCTGCCACGGGCCACAGAGTACTATTCTACAAGTCATAATAAAGCAATATATATATATATATATACTTTTCGGGTTCTTGTCTGGAGGCACAAATTGCACTATGTAGCAACGTCGCAACGTCACAAATAAAGAACCATAGAGAAGATATATAGCGCGTCTCACTTTTAGATTGCAGTACAGAGTAAATGGAGCGCGCTGTTGCCATATTTCTTCCGCCGTATGTTTTCTTCTGGAGAAAGAACAAGAAAGACTGAAAGAGTGCCTGACTCTATAAATAAAACTTTTCTCAAATTCATACATTTTCATCGCTTTTGCCATTCCATTTGCTCAAATTCATTTGGAACGTGAAACAAAAGTTTAATAATTGTGTGTTAGGTAGGGGGTTTCCTTTTATGATGGTTTATAAACCGTTGCAATAAAAGTTTAATGGGAGCAATACGAAATCGAGAGAATATATGAAACGAATGGAAAAAATATGATGGAAATAAATGGCAGGCTAAACTATTTCACACAGAAATTTCCTGTACCGATTGTGCGGCAAGCTAAGAAATAGCAATGGATAAGATACTGCTACTGAACCTGGATAAGAGTGTTGGAGTAGGGGTGATCGTAATATGTGACGAGAAAATATGACGTACGAAAACGCTCATTTGTCTGTGTACGCAAAATATCCGCAAAACTAATTTGGATTGTAAAGTATATTGTAAAGGCGGCTGCTCCCCACTTCCGATGGTTTAGATCTGATTTTTCCCGCGGAACAACAGTATGATATTTAACAAATACCAGTAGGTCTAAATGAAACATCGCACTATAATAGAAATTATAAACGCATTTGTGAATATTAACGAAAGATTTGTAAATTTAAAATTTAAAAAAGAAGAAAAGAACGCATGCTAAATACCTTCTAATCACTCCCGCTGCTTCTGCTTAAAGGTGAAATCCTTTCCATGTATTCAGTCTGTACTTGAAAACCCGAAGAGCATATGTGGAATAAACCCGAAATGTAAACGTGAAATAAAAGCAAGGATTGGAATAGCGAAAGAAGCCTTTAGGAGGAAAGAAAATCTAATTTGTGCGACCTTGAATAAAGAGTTGAGAAAAAGACTCATAAAATGTTTCGTGTGGAGTATTGTACTATAAGGGTCAGAAACATGGTCGTTATCCAAAAAATGATTTAAAACGACTGGAAGCTTTCGCAATGTGAGTGTGGAGGAGAATGGAGAGAATTAGCTGGGTCGGACGACAAACGAATAAAAGAGTATTAGAAATGGTGAGGGTCAAAAGAACAATTTTGAATATAATTAGGAAAAGGGAGAGAAACTGATTGGAGCATTGGCTAAGGAGGAACTGTGTCACGAGGATCGTGCTAGAGGGTATGGTGACAGGTAAAAGAGGGAGGAGACAAAGGAAACTACAATTACTAGACGATATCAAAATAGAAAAATCACACGTGAAGACGAAAAGGTTAACGTAAAACCGTGGATCATGGATGCTTCTCAGTGGCAGCAAGTGACCTGCCAAAAATGGCAGAACACCTAGGATGATGATGATGATGACAAAATGTAATGGTGAATAGACACTGAACCTCCCTGGTTTCTATACTCATTTCTGACACCTCAGACACACAATGTCAATCTGGAAACAGAAGAGGAGTGAAAAGAAACTGTTCTTAACAAACGCACAAGTTGTAATTTAAATCACGTACAGTGACAGCCAACAAGGTACAGATCGTTGGACGAGGAAACAAAACCAAACGGAATTATCAAACCCTCCGAAAATTCATTTTGTTTCTTTCATACTTCCTAAAGAAACATCGGGGAAAAGAACAAAGAGCCTTTTCATTCTGCTTTGTGAGCTCATGAAGTTATTTGTTGCTAATGTTTTTCTCATCTTCATCTGCGTATTCAAAGTAAATAAAGAAGTGGAATTACAAACGAAACCAACTTTTATTGTCAAAATTGTCAGCATTCGAAACAACCTTAGGGACCACGTGCGAACTGTAAATGAATCAGTTACGAAAGCAAATAACTTTTTATCACCAGGTGTCAGGAGTTTTATTATTGAGCTCCTCCATGGCTAAGCGGTTAGCGTACGCGCCTTTGGCGTGGGAGACCCGGGTTCGATTCCCAGCGGGAGCTCATGTGGTTCGGATTCCACGTTAATCAGTAGGTCCACGTCTCATATAGCCTCGCTGCTGAACGGGACGTTAAACTCAACTCAACTCAAGTTTTATTATTAACAGATATTAGTCTGCTTTTTCCCCTTCCATAGATATTGATCTGAAAAAACAGTTTGTTTTGGTTGAGTACCAACTGCATTTTTGTGATTAATGTCATTGCTAACTGAATTACTATCCTGATTCAAGTGTTTACTGTACTTACTATTCATCCGCGGTTGAAATTTGTCTTTCTTGGAAGAGAGAAAATACGAACTACATGCTACCGATGTCTGAATGTCAGTCTAACTTACATATATATATATATATATATATATATATATATATATATATATATATATATATATATATATACAGTGTAAAACCTAGAGCTCCTCCGTGGCTAAGCGGTTAGCGTACGCGCCTTTCGCGTGGGAGACCCGGGTTCGATTCCCGGCGGGAGCTCATGTGGTTCGGATTCCACGTTAATCAGTAGGTCCACGTCTCATATAGCCTCGCTGCTGAAAGGGACGCTAAACTAAAATCAACTCAACTCACAACTCAACAGTAAAACCTGCCTTCAACGGACCCTTTATTAAACGGAAAACTGTCTTAAATGGAAATATTTCACGGTCCCGTGAATTTTGGAGTAAAAAAGCATGTAAAAGCTCCTTCATTAAGCGAAAACTGTGTTATGCGGACAACGGAAAGCAAAATAAACCTTTCACGGAAAATTATAAGTTCCAGACTATTGCATTTAGAAAATTTTCGACATTCTCTGAAAGGACAAACATATACATTACAATGTCTGGAATTAACTTCGTTCTTTTGCTAAATCTTTCTGGACAGTCTTAACCTTCCCCATCCACTATTGATATTCATTCCTACAATTTTCGGCTTGTCTTACGGAGCATGTCAGCTACCTGTCCTCTTTGTAAGCGTACTTCTGTTCCGCTTGTATAGCGACTGTCGACAGCCAACAAAAATGAAGAGAAAATTGACAAAGCAAGGCTCTGGAAACAAAAATTGAGGCAACAAAGCAGGAGTCATAATCTCTATTACATGTACTGAAGACAAGCAGTGAAGGGTTCAGAGAACTTTCAGAATTCCAGGGAATACTTTTCTGTCTCCTGAAGCATATTGCGCGACGTTTTGAACGAAAATCATCTTGGTCTGAAGCAAAAACTTAGGTGCAGAACATTTGAGAGAACTATGCCTTTTTTTCTCATTCGCGCTTTCTGATCCCCCCTCTCTTGGGTGCCCTTTTCCTCTCCCTTACTCTCAGCAGGAGTGGTTCTGAAGTGTTATGGACATAGATATACCAGATTGAAGGAACCAAAAAAATCCTTGACAAATCTTTGCAACCAATACTCAGACAACAGTAATTTCCTGTTTATTGTCCTTGACCTTCTAAACTCTGGATTTTATGCCTTGTCAATCACCTTACAATCCAACTTCTAGCAATACACATCTAAACTTACATTTTTGCATTAGTTCGGTAGCAGTCATTATGGCTTGTAGAATATAGTTTATGGTTGATCTTAACACCAGAGTAAAATTGATTCATGCTAGTGAATTGAGTGCAAAGTAAATCATGAAGATGTTTAACGTTGGTAAGTCAGGTGTATGAGATTCTAAAGTAAAAGTGGAAATTTTGAAGCGGTGGGAAAACTGTAGTAACGAAAAAATAAAGAAGAAACTTAAGACCAAGACACTAATAAAATAGTGTGGGAGTGATTTGTTAGTGTCATCCCGAAAAATCATCGCATATCGGGCTGTATATTACAGAAATACTCTAAAACGTTAAGTAAAAATCGGTAAAACTGAATTCAAAGCATCTAATGGATGGTTAGAAAGTTTTCTCAAAAGACATCAGATAGTTTTTAAATAATTTTTTGATGAATCGTGTGATGTAAATAGTGAAACATTTAATGAATGTGTTGCTAAACTACCTTCCATAATCAAAGGACATGAAATTGAATTGTATTCCGATTCTCTTAAAAAGGAAATGTCTACCTCCATTAAGCGGAAACCTGACTTTAACGGAAATTTTTGCAAGTCCCGCTCGATTCCGCTAAAGACAGGTTTCACTATATATATATATATATATATATATATATGTGTGTGTGTGTGTGTGTGTGTGTGTGTGTGTGTGTGTGTGTGTAGCTCAAGAAAAAGGAGCGAAGTAAGTGGAATGTAAGATTGAGTGGAGTTGACGCATTGTTTCTTGTATGTATGGTCCAGGATTCGATTTTGCGGTCATGCTTCCGTTAAGCGGTAGATTTGTTCTCGCATAGCATCAAGTGTGAATACTCATCAGTATAGCACAACACTTTACATCATCAGTAACTTTAAAACAAACATTATAAGAAAAATAGCATTGGCAAGATTTGTCACTGCCTTTCTTCTGGTCAGATGCGCGCGCTTTGGAAAGTTGACTCTTAACACTAAAAGTCATAAAACCTAAATAAAGAAAGATATCGACCTGCAATTTGTTTTAAAAATAACTTCAATCCTTTCTCAATATTTTTCTCGCTTTGCACCTCCATCTAAGCTGAAAAATAAAAAGTTTCTCACTAGTCAACTTTTTAGATATTGCATGATGTATATGCACTTTCTCTTACATTTTATTTTTTATTTTAAAATTCAAGAAGATTTTTTGAATGCCAACTTTTTCAACATTGGCACCAAATATGGTGTTAATAGCTGTATAAGTTTCAACGTTGTATCTTTTATAGCTCCGAACTTATGACGTGATATGTTTAACACGACGTTAGAATTTGCCATTAGCAAGATTTCACTATTTCAAATTATTTCATTACTTGAAAATTCTTCTTTATATGAGAAACACACATTATTTGATAGAGAATACAATGTTCTACAAAAATCTATCCATATCTAGTAAATAAAATAATTTCTAAAATTCAGGCTAAGTTTGGCAACAATGGGCATAAGGAAAAGCATTGCCATTTACTCCTGTACTGCAATCTAAGGGTGAGATGCTCTATAGTAATCTAGCAAGTAGTTGCATCGATTCTTTCCAGATGGCAGCTAAAGTCGATATAGATTGATACTAGCATCATTTATTAGTGTAGCAATTGATTTAACTGCTTGATGTATTTGCAGAATGATGCTAATGGTTCCAAGTTAATCTGCGACGTTGCCACATTGTGAAACTTTGATTCCCCATAACGGCTGAAGGAAGCCTCGGAGAGCAAACCATCATATACAATTTTCGCTTTATTTTGGCCTGTAGAATAGTGCTCTGTGGTTTGTGGGCGCCATTTTTAGAACACCCGATATATATATACAAACAGGCACAACTTTGTATTGAAACATTCGCAAGGTCATTTCTAAATCATTATCATTATTATTATTATTATTATTATTATTATTATTATTATTATTATTATTATTATTATTATTATTATTATTATTATTTTAGAGAGTGAATCTAAATATATTCAAACTTGAGACGAAGACAGCTTGCGGCTCTTCTGAGTCATTTTAGTAAGAATAATTTTGCAAAACAGGCGATCTCATCACGTAAAGCTGGCTGCAATTCGAGTTCCATGCACACCCTAGTCAACCAAGTCAACCATCCAACCATTCATAGCATGCTAAATTATGCTGAATGATTGGAGTTTGGCGTTCCTTTTAGCTCCAAAGTTATATGAGGGAGCTTAATGTGCTATGGGATCATGAGCATCCACTGATAATCGAACCAGGGTCTCTTGCAATGAAGGACGTATGCGAACCACATAGCAAGAAGGGAGCTCTTAAATTACATTGTTTCACCATTATCAGTCAAGCATCTCATCATGAAATCGGGTTTCCTGTCGAATTCAGACTCTAAACAATGCTATTTTGCTCTAATATAGCCATCTCTATTGTCTTGTTCGTAGACTTTTCCGACGGATTCTGTGACAAATTTTTACATATCTTTCCACTGTTTGGGTGTAACAGGGGAAATTTATAAATTCAAATTCAGAGTTTTATTTGGCATAAATGATTAAATGTTTTATGTTGTCAAACTTTCTACCACTGGAGGGGATAACAGTTTCCTTGGCATCAAGATGTGCTGAGGGAAGCATAATAGTTTCTGATTTCCCCTTTGTTTATTGATTCCTAGCTTTCAGTATCTTACTGTAACCCAACTTTAGTATACATTGTCCTTCAGACATTATTATCGCTAATAACATGTTCTCAGGATGACAGAAGAACGAGTTTCTCTTAATCTCTGGATTGATGATAATGTTCTTCAGCATATATCTCGGTTTTTTTTTACAAGTCCTCAAAGACGCACATTGTACGTATTCCACCTTTAATGTCTCAAGCTGGCAATTAAATCCCTACTTCCCTACCCTACTGGCAGTAAAATTTCATAGCGGCAGAGCCATGCTCATTTCTTTTTGATATTCTGCATTTAGCGAGTACATGCTCGGGATTCTATCTATAAGATAGGCATTTAATGGCGGGTGCGTACTGGCCTTCAACGGTTAATATCAGACGAGAAAGCAGCATATATCTTCACAATATGAGTGGTTCGTGTCCGGGGTTTTCTCATGGTATCCTGTTTCTTCCCACATTCTCATTTCATCATCATTCATTTGCTTTAATCCTCGTCCCTCTTAGCCTAAAGGACATAATCATGGGGCGTTAAACTGAAAGATGAAATGATAATGACAATATAAGTATCTTCCTTTCATTTGTAGGACTCGTTTGAGAATCAAACGATCATAAAACCCGCTGCACATATCAACCATCAGGATGACTAAACCATCAGTCAACTAAAAGAAACGTGTCTTGTCATTCTGAGAACATGTTGGCGATAATAGTAGTTACAGGAATGTAAGTTGGGTTACAGGAAAGTAATGAAATCTAGGAATCAACAAAGAGAGTATCTGTTAGAATGTACATGCCTCCCTTAATACAGCATGTCTCTAAAGTAAGTCCCACTACAAAACCTATTGCATTGAGTTGATGTAACTTGCATATGATAAACTAGTCTTTACGGTTTTTTAAAATGTCATTTTAGGTTTATGTAGTTTCCAATTTGGCCACCAAACGAACTGGTCATCAGAGCTGTAATAATAGCGATTGTTGGTGCTGAGAAAGCATTCTACGTGTTGAAATTTGGAATACATCAGTCTTCTGAGCAAGTGCAACGTTCATTTCGAACTAAATGTGGTAAGAAAACGCCCTCCAGGAAGTATATTAAGAAATGGCATGAACAATTTATCACAGCTGGTTGTTTATGAAGAATGTGTCGAACATGTAAGGGAGATCTTATAAAGGAGTATGGCCAAGTCTGTGTGTAGACCGTCCCGTGAGCTAGAAATGCCTCACCAAACGGTGTGGAGCAGTGTGCGAATTAGATAATCTATATTGGGAGGAGGGATAAAATTAGGCCAAGAGGATGTAAAGTTTGAAGATGCAATAATTCAAAATGAGACAATAATGCCTTATCCCCCCCCCCACATATGGAGCTCAGGAAGTCAACACTTACAATTACTTTAGTGTTAGGTTACAGATGAGTTGATTTACTATGTGCTATGTTATTCAAATAAAGTATAAACATTATATTGATATTTTCCAGACAACATTATTGGCGTGAACAGCAAACTGTGCAGCGAAAAGAAAGATGGAAAAATGAAAGATAACTTTAAAAAGCCCGCTCCAGTTGAAATGCTTATACAGACACAGACAATGACATGGAGAACCAGTTGTATTAGCAAATGCTGAAGCAAATCTTCAATTTTGCGCTTACTTACCTTCACTAATATGTCTGCTCACTAAAGGCGCATCCCCAGTGTGTACGTTAACATATAGCCACGAAAGAATATATCTCACAAGGCAGGGTACCTCGGTGTAACACGCCGATTGTGATGAGATTGCACAGACATAAAGAACATCGAAAAAGAAGCAGCATGTATTTTTTTTATATCGGCCGACAAGCGCATTGAAAGGGCCAAATAGGAGCATAAAAATGGGGTCAAAATGCGATTATGTGGAATATAGCGAAAACGAGAAGAGGTATCGGAAAAGTTTAAATGTACGAAATACTACCCATAGTCGAGGCAAGGCAATAAGGCAGAAAACACCCACGAGAAGAAACCAGAACATCCGGAAATGGACCAATCATGTGTACAACATTGTCAAAATGTGTTACGGAAATGAGGGGAAAAGGTGGTAAGGAGCAGGAAGAAAGAAGAAACGAAAACAGAAAATAAGTGTTTTGCTTTGAGCGCGTATGTTGCCCGTATGTGAAAGAGACGCAGATTCATCTCAATGCACGAAGATAAGAGAACACGCAGGAAGGATGCAAACGCCGTTCGTATAGGCAGCCAGCGAGATAATACTGCACAGTGGGTTGCATATATCGCGTAATGGGAACAAAAATTCAGAGCACTAATAGCAGCTGCTCCACATACGTAAGATAAACAGCAACAGTAATATCAGTAACACGCATCAATATCAACATTACATAACTACGGAAATACGCGTACAACATAACAGTAATAGTAACATTTTTTTTATTTTTGTTACTACTGCCTACACACAATTTCATTTCGAACATCCATCTCATCATTGTTCCCATTACACAATATATGCAACCCGCTGCGCAGTACTGTCTCGCTGGCTACCTATACGAACGGCGTTTGCATTCTTCCTGCGTGTTCTCTCATCTTCGTGCATTGAGATTAATTTGCGTCTCTTTCACATATGGGCAACATATATGCCCAAAGCAAAAACACTTATTTTCTGTTTTTGTTTCTTCTTTCTTTCTCCTTCTTACCACCCTCTTCCCTTATTTCCGTAACACATTTTGACAATATTGTACACATGATTTGTCCATTTCCGGATGTTCTGGTTTCTTCTCATTGGTGTTTTCTGTCTTATTGCCTTGCTTCGACTATGGGTAGTACTTCGTACATTTAAACTTTTCCGATATCTCTTCTTGTTTTCGCTATATTCCACATAATCGCATTTTGACCCCATTTTTATGCTCCTATTTGACTCTTTCAGCGCGCTTGTTGGCCGATATAAAAAAATACATGTTGCTTCTTTTTTGAGGTTCTTTATGTCTGTGCAATCTCATCACAATCGGCGTGTTACACTTAGATATCCTGCCTTGTCAAATTTTGAGTACAGTTTCAAAAGTTCGTTTCCGTAAACTGTAAAAGGCAGTGACTACTATGCTAATTACCAAAAATTAAACGCAACTTTTGAGTTGCATACACGCAAACTACTAGGGAAAGAGAACCATGCGTTAGCAAAGAATATACTGGAAAATGAAATACGACAAAAATAAAAACGGGATGACAATCGATACAAATGTAGAGGATGAATATGGCATGTCCGACCTTCGCCAAGTATGGTGGAAGAAGTTACTTGTTTACTTCTTCTAGGGCAGTCGCTAAGAGCATTTATAAATCCATATGTTATGATGTGACTTTGTTATGCGCAATTAGTATATTCAAATTCACGAACGACGACGAACTGAAGGGTATGAGAATACAGTTGCAATTAACAACCGTACTCATAATAATATAGTTCAACTAAACAACGATGAAAATAGTGGGGAAATTAGAAATGACCAAAAGTGAATAGTTTACATCGCTTATTTCGAAATACAGCTAGAAGCTTAAACTTACAAGAAACGACAAAAATCAGTGAAATTTGGCGTTATACTAAGCATAGTTTGGGGGGGGGGAGTGAGCATCACCGGTGGGGATACTTCAGCTGACTTCTTTGGGGGGAACAAAATGTGGTTGAGGGGGGAAATCCCCTCATCCCCCGGTAATTTGCACCCTGGTGTGGAGGGTTGTAAGGAAACGCCCTACACATGAAGCCATACATATATAAACTTCATTAGACGGTGAAAGCTTGCGATAAAGAAGAACTATTTCAATTTACATGTCCTTTGCAAGAGTTAGGTGATAGTGAAATTGTGTTTGGCATGGAATATGGCTTCTTTATTAAAAAAATATGTGCTCAATGAAAAGATTAATTAACACAACTGTCGAATTTGGGGAACAGACAATCCACACAGAATTGAATTTGAACGAGATTACCCAGTGCTCAACGCTTTTGGTGCCATATTATAGCTGAAGATCTACGGCCCCTTTTTTATCGCAGAGAACACTGTGACAGGCATGTCTTACCTGGATATCCTACAGCTTTGGTTAATTCCACAAATGAAAGAGGACTCGATAATTGTGTTCCAGCAGGATGGAGCATCATCTCATTATCACTGTCAGGTTCGTTCCTACCTCAATGAGCTCCTGTCACAACATTGGATAGGGGGAACAGGCCCTTTGGACAACGCTTTTCTGAAATGGTCTGCCAGATCTCACCCCCTGGATTTTTTCTTATGGTGTTACATGAGGGCCTCGATTAAGTGCTCTCCTTCCACAGAACCTATATTACATGAATTACTAATCAGAATTCAAGAAGTTGTAGCATTTGTCATACCAAATATGCTAATCAAAGTCTGTCAGGAACTAGATTTCCGCACACATGTTTGTCGCGTCACACACGGCGCCCACATTGAGTCCATATAATGTCTTTAGTCCACCATAAAACGGTAATGACCGTTCTATGAAATATAACGAAAATTGACATGATATGTACAGTATTTCTTTTTAAATAAATATTTCAAAGTGGGACTTACTTTGGAGACACGCTGTACATGTTGAGCTAAGGACTGCATTGACCTGATTTGATTGGGCAAAATATAAGCTGTCGTTCCCTTCAATGATAGAAAACTTGATAACACAATATATTTGATCATTTATGCAAAATAAAACTCTAAGTTTGAGTTTGTAATCGGACCCTGTTCCACTCAAACAGTGTAAAGAAATGTTAAACTTGTGGCAAAGTCAGGCGGAAAAGTGTGTGGACAAGATAACAGGTCCTTGCAATCATTGATGCTTAAATCAGATAAGATATCCAATCTCAAGATGATACCCTTGACCGATAATGGTGAAACAACTTAATTTTATATGTCCTGAATGGTCGAAAGGTTGGGTAGGGCGTGTATGAAACTCGAAATGCAGCCACTTCCACATGGAGAGATGTCACTTCAGCAAGAATAATTTGCGAAATGAACGAAGAGCTGCAACTCAGTTTCCATCTCAAATTTAAATATGTGAAATCACCCACAAAAAAATTCAAAGTGGCCTTATATTTATTTTAATACAAAAGTGTATTTGCTTATAAAACTAACAAAAAATATTTTTTCACTGAAATTCACTAACTTTGTGCCATATACATATGTTTTATTTTTTAGAATATATTTACAATTATTAAACAACTAATATAAAGTAATTTCATATTACTAAAAGTCGGACACGTTAATCTTTAAAATTTGAGTTAAACCAAATGTTTTTAGTCATTTTTAGGTCTATTGTGCAAACTGAAGATTGAAAATACAAGTTTCTTAATATTTCTTCGAACTTTGATTTTCTTTTCTCTGAAACACCAAAGACAGTATATGTTGTACGGGTTCATCCGAGCTAATCTGAACGGTACAAAAGTTTGTATGGTGGCACAGAGGCACGTAGCCAAGTGGGGGTCCAGGGGGTCCGGACCCCCCCTCCCTTCGAGACCAGAAATGAAAAAAATAAAGAAGGATGAAACAAAAAGAAACAAGGAAAAAGGAATCAGCGTTAAAAATGAAAAGCTACAGCAAGATTTTGGTTACTCTTTCTTACGAGGAGATTTGTATTACTTGCAATACATGGTAGTGAACGAGCGGATTTCCTGGAAAAGTCAGGGAATTTGAAAGGGCCTGTGACACATCCATAAGGTGTCTGGACCATAACAACCGATTTTGATGAAATTTGGTATACTAATAGGACACTTTGCAAAACTAATGTAACTAGCAGGAATTTGTCGAAAAAGCTGTAGTATCTGAAATACAGTCCATTCATTAAAGACGACATTTGTCGTGACATCTCGGGAACGGCTCCACGGAAAACAAACAAACTTTGCAAGCCATAGTAGATACATGATAGCTTTAAAACGAAATTAAAACGAATTGTCTGCACCTGCGCAGAACTGCGCAAATAATTGTGCGCATGCGCATATCTCGAAAACGTGAAGACTGCGATATATTTTTCTCTTGCTTAGTATGAACTACATGACAAGTATAACATAATGCAAGAAAAAAACTAGACTCAAAGGTGAGCGCTTTCAAGCAATTAAAGTGAGAAGATATTGGGATGATCTGCCCCCGGACACCCGCCTCTAGTTACGCACTCTGTCTGGCTTCTCAGTCATACATTTCCATTACACCTGTCTAGAAGTCATATAGTTAACGTTAATAGTCGCCATATTCGGGTCGTTGTGATATCAAGTACTGTAAGTCATCAATGTTACACAACAGTAACACAGTATTAAGAGAGCGTAAGGATAAACTATCAGGCCTATGGTCGCGGATTATTGGAACACATCAGTGAGAGCCAGGCATCTACGCTTCAAAGAAACGTGCCAAAATCATAGGTCATAGGGTTACCCATATATAGTTAGTGTGGCCATGAGACGAAACCTTTGGTGTTGTCTCATCTCGTCGCGTGAAAGTCTCGACGCAAACATGAGATGCTAGTGTCGTAATAAAATGAAGGGAAAACCGACTTTATGCTAGTCGTGACCCGAACAAGCCTGCGTAAATACCGTCACGGATTTCTTACATTAGCCTTTGCTTTATACAACTGGATAGTATTGCTACGAGACGAGACGGGATATTGGGGCTGTCGCATCTCGTCTCCTTACAACAGTGTTGCGTGTCTCGTCTTGCAAATAATAGACATGTCTCGTCTCGAAATGTTTGCTCATTGTCTAGACGAGACGAGACATGAAAAAGGGCTCATCTCGTGGCAACACTAACTATACATAGGTAATAGGGTGTATCGAAAAAACTTTTTTTCGAAATCCGGTTACGGCTAGTGCGGATTTTTGGCCAAATGGCATCAATAAAACGTATAAAAAATCTCAACTCGATCAGACAACTCCTTCTGCTGCCGAGTAGAGCCCAAATATTAGAAAAATCAACAAAAGATTCACTTTTCAACTGATTTTCCGAAAAATATTTTTTAAATATTTCCTATATCTTTCGGTCTTTTAAATTATTGAAATAGCATTGGAAAGGAGAAATAAATACATAAAACAAATTTATTACGGTTATTTCTGTGCACCACAAGCATAAAAACCTAGTTAATTATTTGTAAAAATGCACTGATTTTCTGGCGTATCGTACAATTAAATTTTAATATAAAATTATTAAAGTCTCTTGAATAACGAAGAAAACACTTTAGTGCTAAATTCTAAGAGCAGTAATAGTATAAATAATTTGCTCCCAATGCCATATGCATCTGCTTATCACACAAGATCACCTGCCGCCCACCTCTCCCCGAACGCCTCTTCTCTTGTATTTGCCCAGCTGAAAGGATCGGTCTTATCAGTCGCCAGTAGTCAACCAACTGGGTCGAACGTGATTGTCGCTGCTTGAGTTATTTATTAGTGCTGTAGGAAATTTTAACTAAATAATTTGTTTTCGTGTGAAGTGCAGTATGTAGAAGTGAGAATAGTGTTTCAGTTGTGTTAAGTACTTTTTATTAGGAAGAGAGTGAGAGATACGCTGACGCTATGGCATCGACAAGTTTGTTACGGTCTGACATTACGAATAGCATTATTGGGACACCCAAGGAATTGGGTAGAACACAGCTACCAACCGTTGAAATGTATTGAGACAATACCTATGGGAGCGAGAAGAAAAAATAACAATTTCGGGATCCCGGAAAGAGCTTTCAACAAAGGATTTATCTTCTATCGTTGCCAGGAAGATTGTAGAAAATTGAGGTTACGCCTCAATCAGGGCGAAGCAATTTTAAGTGTCAGAAGGATTGTTGCAATGATATTGAAGTACCATAATATTGTCCGTGACTTGCAAAACTCAGCAAAGTCCGGTTTCCAAACTTTTGGGAAATGAATTGCTGATTTTCAACAGTCTGCCAAAAATATTTCATTTGATATAGCCTTTTGAAAGTGTTTCGATCATCTTGCCTGCAACTGGGAGAAACGAAGAAAAGTGCCAGTGGTAGAGGTACCTTTTCTTCTAGATCAAAGAACCACAAGATGGAGGCGTAATCTCAATTTTCTACAATCTTCCTGGCGACGATAGAAGATAAATCCTTTCTTGAAGGCTCTTTCCAGAATCGCGAAATTTTCATTTTTTTCTTCTCGCTCCCATAGGTATTGTCTCAATACATTTCAACGGTTGGTAGCTGTGTTCTACCCAATTCCTTGGGTTTCCCAATAATGCTATTCCTAAGGTCAGACCGTAACAAACTTGTCGATGCCATAACGTCAGCGTATCTGTCACTTCTTCCTAATAAAAAGTACTTAACACAACTGAAACACTGTTCTCACTTCTACATACTGCACTTCACACGAAAACAAATTATTTAGTTAAAATTTCCTACAGCACTAATAAATAACTCAAGCAGCGACAATCACGTTCGACCCAGTTGGTTGACTACTGGCGACTGATAAGACCGATCCTTTCAGCTGGGCAAGTACAAGAGAAGAGGCGTTCGGGGAGAGGTGGGCGGCAGGTGATCTTGTGTGATAAGCAGATGCATACGGCATTGGGAGCAAATTATTTATACTATTACTGCTCTTAGAATTTAGCACTAAAGTGTTTTCTTCGTTATTCAAGAGACTTCAATAATTTTATATTAAAATTTAATTGTACGATACGCCAGAAAATCAGTGCATTTTTACAAATAATTAACTAGGTTTTTATGCTTGTGGTGCACAGAAATAACCGTAATAAATTTGTTTTATGTATTTATTTCTCCTTTCCAATGCTATTTCAATAATTTAAAAGACCGAAAGATATAGGAAATATTTAAAAAATATTTTTTGGAAAATCAGTTGAAAAGTGAATCTTTTGTTGATTTTTCTAATATTTGGGCTCTACTCGGCAGCAGAAGGAGTTGTCTGATCGAGTTGAGATTTTTTATACGTTTTATTGATGCCATTTGGCCAAAAATCCGCACTAGCCGTAACCGGATTTCGGAAAAAAGTTTTTTTCGATACACCCTAATAGGTAACCCTATGGGCTATGATTTTGGCATGTCCCTTTGATACATAGATGCCTGCATCACACTGTTGTGTTCCAATAGACCGCGATCATAGGCCTGATAGCGTATCCTTCGCTCTCTTAATACTGTGTTACTGTTGTGTGACATTGATGACTTGATATCACTAGGACCCGAATATGGAGACTATTAACGTTAACTATATGACTTCTAGACAGGTGTAATGGAAATATATGACTGAGAAGCCAGGCAGAGTGCGTAACTAGAGGCGGGTGTCCAGGGGCAGACCAACACAACATCATCTCACCTCATTTGCTTGAAAACGCTCATCTATGAGTCTAGTTTTTTTTCTTTTATTATGTTATACTTGTCATGTAGTTCACACTAAGCAAGATAAAAATATATCGCAGTCTTCACGTTTTCGATATGCGCATGCGCACAATTATTTGCGCATTATGCGCAGGTGCAGACAATTCGTTTTAATTCCGTTTTAAAGCTATCATGTATCTACTATGGCTTGCAAAGTTTGCTTGTTCTCGGTGGAACCGTTCCCGAGATATCACGATAAATGTCATTTTTAATGAATCGACTGTATCTCAGAAACTACAGCCTTTTCGACAAATTCCTGCTAGTTACATTAGTTTAGCAAGGTGTCCTATTAGTCTACCAAGTGCCATCAAAATTGGTTGTTGTGGCCCAAACACCTTATGGATGTACCACAGGCCTTTTCTAGAAAAGTTACGGAATTCTCAGAATTTCTGCTACTAGTCAAGGAAATTTCAAGGTTTCGAAAACATAGTGCGTTCTGTAATTAGAGTTGGCACGAGACGAGACTTCAGGCTGTCTCGTCTCGTCCCGTGTAAAGCATGTCTCGTCTCCAAATGATATGCTCGTCTCGTCTCGTTTGTCTCGTTTTGTCTCGTCTTGTCTCGTAAAATATTGTGGCATATCATTCGAACGAAGGTAAAATGTAGCAGACTGTACCATGCTTATCAAGATACAACAGTTATTACCCAGAACCAGAGATGGAGTGGGTCAGTGGGTCAAGTTTTCTGAGTGAGTTAGTGGGTCATGGGTCAACAGCATGTGATCCACTGTGACCCCCACTCACCGTGACTCACTTCGACCCACCACCCACCATGACCTACTGTGACCCACCACCCAAGGGTAGAAGTATTATCAATTTCCACGACAGAGTGCGAACGAGGATTTCCCTTTATGAATTTACAGATGACTGATATTAGAAATAGACTAAGTGCTGAAACATTGTCTAACTTGTTGTTCATCAATGTTAGCGGCCCACCACTAGACAAGCTCAAAGTACACGAGCTAGTTATTTCTTGGCTGAAGGATGGACATCATTCCGCTGCGGATGATTTACCACGAAAAAGTTACCAACAGGAAATAATCCCTATTTCAGATTTCTTTTAAGGTGGGAAATTACGAGTTATGGAAAATGTATACTTGTATTACTAATGGCTTTTTTGTGTTATTCAACTTTGTACCTAATTTTTAGTAAGTCTCTTCTTTGCTTTAGGTAAGCTACTTTGAATAAATATTCATAATAATTGTAATTATGTATATTTGTAACTTAAATTTAACATGATGTTTTAGTGATTACACAAATTACAATTATGAGCATACTTTAGGGAGATGCTCTCAGACAGGGTACCCAAGCACCTTTATACACTATGAAAAACTGATTTTTCAAGTCTTTTGTGAGGAAAATACTGTGAACTGAGAAACCATAACCTTTTCCATATTGTACAGAGGTATTTTCCTGCGAATAGAAGTTTCTTTTGGAATGCGTTCAAAAATTAACACTTGCAAGAACACTCTCTTAGTACAAGTATATTTTAGGCACACACTAATTCCCCCATCCCTACCCCCGACCACGGACTGTTTCAATGTCCTCACTGAGAAACACTTTACCATATTATATCGTAAAGGTCAGATCCACCGTTACTGTAGCAGAGTGGTGTTTGAGCGATTGACTAGAAATTCAAATTCCGATTAGTAACAATTTCACAGTCTTGTTTTATTACAAGTGTAAACTCTTTAGTCAGTACAGAAGAACCCGTGGATCGTATTCAGAGTTGATTGCGATGGATTTTGGTGAGTCAGAGTAGGTCACAGTGGATAAGATTGGTTCATGGTGGGTGGTGGGTCAGAGTGGGTCACGGTTGGTCGCAGTGGGTCATGGTGGGTGGTGGGTCAGATTGGGTCACGGTGGGTGGTGGGTCACTGGGTTGTGGGTCAAGTTTTCATTGACCGACGCCAACTGCCCAGAACACACAAGACAAGAAATGTCACGGTAGCTAAAAAAAAAGGACACCGTGAAGCATTCACCTCTGATGCGTGTGGTAGTCGGTTCGATCTCGGTTAGTGCCATGTGAGCTTTGTGGTGAAAAAACGAGTGTGTCTCTTTTCTAGGAGTTGCCTCGTATCTTACCACTTTCTTCATTCTACTAATTTTCCCATCATCGTCCATTCAGCGTGAGCGAAAGTTCCCTAAACGTCTTAAAAATAAATTCAAAAAATCTCACAAGGCAAGGACAGATAGTTTACAAGATAATATTTCTCTGCTGTTAGTTGTCTGATCCTCCTCGGCCCTGACTTTCTTTTTTCTTTTCTCTTTTTCTTTTCTTTTTCTTTTTTTTTTTTTTTACATTCTGAAACATTGAAATTTATTTCACGAGTTTCAATACATGAATATACAGTAAATTGCTCATAGGTACATCGAAGACGAAGACACTTGATTTCATATATTCCAGAAAGATATACCTAGGTATGTATATACTTTGATTTCATATATTCCAGCCTTAAGTTTTTGCAGTGTTAACCCAGATCAATCCAAAAACTACTTTCCAATTTAGTATGTTTAGATTTGTTGCAATTATTTTTTTTTTAAAAATAGCTTGGAACAAAATAATTTTATTGAGTAATAAAGGTAGGATTAGTATTAAGAGAGGAAAATCACATTCACGAAGAAATTAAATGTAGACTAAAAGCAGGGAATTCGTGTTACAATTCGGTTCAAAATCTCTTGTCGTCGCGAATTCTGTCGAGGAATCTGAAGCTTAAAATATACAAAACGGTAATCATGCCTGTTGTTCTGTATGGTTGCGAAACATGGTCGCTTACTCTGAGGGAAAAACATAGACTGAAAGTATTTGAGAACAAAATTCTGAGACAAATATTCGGACCCAAGAGGAAAGGGAATAGGGAATGGCGAAAACTTCATAACGATGAACTACATAATTTATACGGTTTATTCAACATTGTTAGGGTCGTCAAGTCTAGGAGGCTTAGGTTGGCGGGTCATGTAGCTAGAATGGAAGAAAGTAGAAACGCTTTCAAAGTCTTGACTGGAAGACCAATCGGAAAACGACCATTAGGAAGACCTAGGCGCAGATGGAAGGACAATATTAAGATGGATCTCGCAGAGATTGGAATACAAAGTAGAAACTGGATGCAGTTAGCTAAGGATAGTCAGTGGAGAGCTTTTGTGAACGCGGCATTGAACCTCCGGGTTCCATAGGCCATAGAGTTAGTTAGTTTTTAATAAAAGCATTTAATTCAAATTTTATAGGTTACTGAACAATAAGCTCTATTTAAAATGCCATAGTACTGGAAGCTGAACGACACATCGGAGGAAAGAATGCTTGGGGAACATTCTAGACCCCCATTTTACAAATCTGTCCCATATCCGCGGGGTCTGTGCCCCTATATGGTGTTCGCTTCGCTACACCCAGATTAGCTAGTGGTGTAAAAAAAATATTTTGGGGTGGCCATTTTCGATTAATGATGGTGACTTTTTAAAACATTATCTTATATTGTCGTGATATATTCGTGATCGTACAACGTACACCTTCATACCAAGCCGAGCAGTCTGCGGCGATATACCATCGGCTCGAAGACCCCGGGTTGAGTCCCGGAAGGGTCATGTATATGGATTTTAACAGCACTTATCTTTTCGTATCAGTGTCAGGGGGCAAAATCGTGTGGGATACGAGTATTTAAGTCTGAAATATTTAGGGAGAATATGGTTTGGTATCCTATTTCTTTTTTTGTTAATTATGTTCTTCAGTGTTCGAATTTTGCCGTTCTCATATTTTCTGCTTTCAACGTAGTTCCATGAATATTATACCAAATGTTCTTTACACATCAAGTTCGAAAGGTTTTATGCCTGTAGGAAACCGTTTCTGAAGATAATTCAGGTTATAATTAATATTATTCACTAGGAAAGGGAAGTATTCCCCTTCTCTCAACATGGAAGCAGAGGGCAACTTCGCACTCTGGTCAGATCCAGCATTTCCGCGGAACAAAACAAAGACCCCCTGTAAAACCTCTTCACCTTTAGTGTTATCGTTAGCATCATAAATTTACTGAATGCAAACAACAATTTGAATGGTTCGTCGACAATATCTTGGCTTTCTTCGTCCTTCGCCCGGCTTCCAAACGAAGAGCCGAATTTTACAACACGACTGCTGTATATTGTAGAAGCCCCTAAACTAGCGATTGGTAAAATGGTAAAAGTATGAGAGAGATAGATAGAGAAAGAGAGAGATAGATAGAGAAAGAGAGAGAGAGAGAGAGAGAGAGAGAGAGGAGAAAAAAGTTTAGTTGCAAGATGACGTGCTTCAATTGCCGTTTTCGGTGCATTTAGCAAAAAAAAAAAAAAAAATAAAGACCACTGTGAAGAGTGCACCCAGTTTTCAAATTGAATGGATGGTGGTGGTAGTTCGGTTTCTTGAGCTTGTGAACATTTTCCTTGTCTTTGTTTTGTTTTCATCATTCCAGCCAGAAATGAAAAAAATAGAGAATTCCTCAGTTTACAGCAAGGGGAATTTGTGAAAAGACATTAAGGATGATAGTTCTGGAAGCTCATGTATCACGATTGTTTCATTCAATAGACAGAGGACACTTTTCTATGAAGGACTTTCAAAATCTTTTCTCACAAAGGGAATTTTCCTTTTGCAATCTATATGACCACTGGCAACTTCATTCTTGGTCTTTCCCGCCAGCGTTTGCATTTTCGAGACACAAGACGAGACGAGACATTTCACGAGACGTCTCGTCTCGTCACGTGTCTCGTCTCGTTTTCGAGACGAGACAAGCAGTCTGTCTTGTCTCGTGTCTCGTGAAAAGTGTTCCGTCTTGTCTCGTGGCAACACTATCTGTAATAGTGTGGACATTTTTTGTCATAATTTTTCGACATCGCTTCTCTGCGGCATCCAGGGGCGGGGTGTGTTGTAATACTGCTATTTTGAGCTACTTTTAAGAGCTCCAAACTCTGGGATAGGTTTAATTTGTATATAAAATTAAAAAAAAAACTTTTCTCTTCTGGGGGGGCGGCAATGGCCCCGATCGTCCCCCTGGATCCGCCACTGGTTGCATCAAATATTTTGTTTCAGAAATAGTTTTCCACTGCTCCTTTAACCTCTCATTTGGAACAGACAAGTAGTTAACGGAATTTTGAAAACAAAAAAAGTTATATGGAAAGAAAGTTCTGTTAACATTTAATTCAACAGAGAAAGGAACGCAGATATTATAAAATATTTTACAAGACAATGTTGGGTATGTACAGTGGCAAATACGCATCATTAGGGGGGCGCGGGCACCGTTTCCCATAAGGGCCACTAGCATCTCAATGTCACAAATCAAGTTACACAGTTTTTTTTTTTCTACAGTAAGTCAATAGTATTAACAATTAACAACTAAAACCTTATATTCTTTCATCAACACATTATTCTGAATTGTTCAAATTATTACATGAAGTTAAAGGAGTACGTGTACTATATTATAAAATTAGCAGATGCTTCAATGTACTACTTTTTGATACTACTGTATCTATCATCTTCCAATTCCAAACATTCCTTTTTTTTCCCAATAGACATAACATAAATGTTCCAAATGTTTCTGAAACATGGTACTCCTGAACATATTTTTAATGTACTTCAGTTTATTACCTGAGTTACGGACAAAGTCAATAGAAATGTGTATGCTAGTAGCAAACGCGTCCTGGCTAAATAATATTACTTGTGCACTCTTTGTTAATACTATTGATGTTACTGTTGTTTATTTTTTTAAATCTTTTTCTTTTTTTCCCGCTTGTTGACATTTCCCTGTGTAAAATGGCACAATTATGCTAAAATCTGGGAATTTGTTCAATAAATAAATAAAATCTGCAATAAGCATTACTGTACATATTACAACTCTGCAAAATTAGAGAAGCACATTGGACCATTTTTGCAACACGTTTTGCACTCGCCTTCCTTATGAAGAAATGTATTTTCTTCTAATTCTGAATCGCTTGCGCCATCAGCACAATCAGTCATTTCTTCTCGGTTGTGCTCGTCATCAAGACTAACTTTCAAGAAATTCCACTTCCTTGAAAAGTTCAAGAGAACAATTTTATAAAATAATTTGAAACTTCTTTACTGATTTTTTTCCAGAAAGTGAGCTTATCGAAAGCCGTGTCTGGAAGTTCTCTTACTTGGTTGAAGTTTCTAGGGTCCAAACAATCCATAAAATATCTTTCTTTTTGAATCTTGAAGACATACTCGAAATTACCGTATCCAATATTGTGTTGAATGCTTCGATGCAGTATCTGGTTATTGGATCAGAAGTAATTTCATCTTCACATTCATAGTGAAACATCCTTTTCCACCTCTGAAGGCGAGTTGTCGAGAGGTCAGGGGAAACAAAGAAATCACGTTATAATTCTTCAAATTTGATGTTGGCCCATTCTTTAAATTTTAACGCTGCATTCTTAACAAATTCAAAATCAGTTCTCTGCTCTTTCAGTTGGGACAGAGTAGTCTGCACTATTGGATACGACTACACCAGCATCCTGAGTTTGGAGATAGTTTGACAGAAGGGTCGTCACTTGCAATATTCTCAGGAACAGTTGTGCTGTCAGAATTGTTTTGAACTTCAGAAAATCTTTTATATCCTTTCACTTTACACCTAGCTTCTGGTTTGATATTTTCTGTAGAAGCAATTTTCTTCATTGTTAAGGTCGACTCTATGTACAAAGCACTTTCTGGGTTCGAAAAATGACGAAACTTTTTCTGCAAAGCAGAGTGTTTTCCACCATTTTGTTTCCGCAATAACGGGCAGAAGCCTTTGTTGATATCTAATCTTTCAAATGTCCATTCGTAGATAATACTCACGCATAAATACCGGACAGTCATTTAGCAAACGAACAATGACACAGAATCAATGCATGATTTTGTCAGATCACATATAACAAGATTGAGCGTAACACAACACTTTTTTTTGGGGGGGGGATCCGAATATTGTCCTTGCATGTTACTTGCGCTCAGGGGCGGATCCAGGACCGACTTCTGGGGGGGGGCGGTGGGTTGTCATAATGTTACTTTAAAGGACTCCAAATTCTGGGATGGATTTTATTTATATATATAAAACAAGAAAGTTTCCTCTTCTGGGGGGGGCGATCGCCCCGATCGCTCCCCCCTGGATCCGCCCCTGCTTGCGCTATCAGTTGATTTCCAATACACTTCTTAATATTAAGGTTGAAATTCTGCAGAATTTCCAGCAGTAAACCGCAAAGATATTGGCTGTGGTAGATATGCATTTTACAATGGCAACAATTCTTTCTTTAACAACAGTTTCAGCAACACACTGTAAAACATCAAAGCACTAGTCTGTTGAGTAGTGTCTAATAGAACAGAAAATATTCCAGCTTGAGGGACTTCTGCCAAAATATCTTCTCTGATAAGTATGTTGATAACATCCAAAACTTAATTCACCGTGTTTTTTGAAAGTTATGTGACCAATATCCTGCTTATTTCCTCATTCGACTCATTTTACTCTTCTCGATGACCTTCTTTAAATTCCTTTTAAGCGAAAGATCAAATTTGCTTAGCAAAATAATAATACCCAAGAAGTTTCCATGATTTCTAGGTGTGTCTTGCAGTCTATAGGCTGCTTCATTTTCTTTTTCTCTGTAAGTGAACCCTCTTTTACCAATGAGTTTCAGCACTTTGACAAGTCGATGCATTACTTGTCTGTTCTTCTCAACCTGATACTGCCGTTGTTTTACCTATCCATGAGGAAGTAGTTTCTTAACACTATGTTCGCTTTTGTTAGATACGTAAGCGTTCGCGCTGGTCTGATGTACTTTGAAAGACTCGTGTTCTCTTACTCGCTCAAAAGCGTGTTTAGTGTTACATTCGTCACGTACAGAACCTTTAAGAAACGTGTTGGTTTGATCAGCAAAGTAAGCTGTAAACACGCTGCATAAAACGTATTTTGAGCAGTGGCGGCTAATGTTAGTGTTGCAGCGTTGTGCAACGACCAAAGTAGTTCAAGAAAAAAAAATATTATTATCAATAGTAGTAAAGAACAGAAAAAATACTTTCTAATACTCCCATATATACTTTAAATAACACACACACACACACACACACACACACATATATATATATATATATATATATATATATATATAAAACTTTTCTAACTGTCTGTTTCGTTAATTCGTTTTAAAAAGCGAAAAATAATCCGTCACAGAGTCTCTAATTTATATTGTGTTGCAGCGAGCATACAACGACCAGATTCCTTCAGCGCGGGAATTGGAGCAAATGTTAAGTCTCCTTTCCCCTATCTCAGAAGTTAAAGGGTCTGGTCGTTGCAGTGCTTCTGCAACACAGCACGGTCTCCAGTGAATGAGAAGGCTTTGCGCGCTAAATAAGCTTTCTGAATTTTATTTCACTAACAATTAACAAATGGAATTTGTTTTTATGCATTCATATTTTTAAATTACGGTACTTATACAGAAGCAAATCAATATAATGACAATTAACAAAAAGTGATTGCAGAATTACAAAATAAAAAAGAAAATATGTAATAGAGCAGAAATCAAATCAAAGTACATCCGCATTTACAAGTTAATTCTTAGCTTATATAGATAATGAAAGTTTCTTCTACAGTAATTTGTGAACCAAATATTAATAAGTCAATATGCAGAATCCCCCCCCCCCGTGGACAGTATTTTAGCATATACATATTTCTTTTATAAAATAAGTGTATTTTATGCTCTTGATAAAACTGTATGATGGGGAACGCCACATTGAATTTGGGACTAGTTAGCAATGCTCAGAGGCGTAGCCACGAGTGGTGTCCACCAGGTCCGGACCTCCCCAAAATTTCGAAACTCGACTAGCATTTGTAGACTTTCTTAACGAACTACGCTTGTTTAACAGAGAAATGATTGATGTAAGCTAAATATTTTATTTTACGCTCATCATGTACTCTTTCTTTTCTTATAGAAATAATCGTTCTATCATTTTTTCTAAAAATATAGGTGACAGTAATTAAGAATTACTTATCTTTTCGGGTACAGTATAAGACAGGTTCGTTATTACGTAGACGTATTAGACCTTCCTCAAATACTATGGACCCCTCCCAGCTAACATGTTGTTCCTATGTCTGGCGGTTTTCGTGGTTGCTTTCCAGAACGTCTAACATTGATAAACTTTGTTTCCTCTCATGTGGAAGGGTGTCGTCCCACTTGCGACATTCCTATTAGCGACAGGAACTGTTAACTGTCCTATGAGCGACCGATTCAATCTGTTAACTGCTCTATGAGTCACCGATTCGTTCATACTAAGATAATGGAAGAAGACAAGGTTCTCTCTTCTTTAACTTGTTTCATGCTAATGTGATTTAGAATCTAACAAAATGTACTATGAAGAATTTCGCTCTACCTGAATTTAATACGTGAGAATGCTCTCATTACATTAACAATCTTTTATACGTTTATCCTAATATATTTTTGAATTAATTTCTATGAATACATTGACTATATTAAGGGGTAAACTAATTAAATATTTAGAGTAGCCTTTGTCTATGATTCTAATATAATTAAAAATTTCATGTTAAAATGATACGGAGCATAAGTTTAGATTGAATGTGTTTATGGCATAAGAAAGAAATCAGAAAGAGATAGGGGTGCTCGAAGAAAATTTTCTAGGGAAGGGCATCTCCATGGTTGCTGTATCACGTCTGGTATATCTGGTATTTCATATACGTGGCTTGCTATATTACGTATACATTTTTGTGAGCCAGGGGGGCGACCCCTGCCTTCCCATCGGGCGCCCATGGAAAAAAGGTGTTCACCATTTGAGGATATCAAAGAAATCTAAAAACACGGTGTATTCGAAGAAATTATTACACAAGTTACAAATCTCTCGTGTATACGTCAAAACAAGTGGAAGGCGAATTACGCAATTAGTTTACGTTTTGGTAGCTTACAGCAAGAGGAGGAGGCAATTTAAAAGGTTTGTTTACCTTCTAGATTGTTTAGACTGTACTGCATTATAATTGGTGGGATTAGTTGGGAACAGCCAATCAAATGTAAGAGGTCTCAAATGCTGTCTTTTATTATTGAAATGTTTTTGTCATTTTATTCAGAGAACCTTAAAAAGTGTAAAAAGTGGATGGTTGGCGAAAGTGTTACACGTTTAAGTGTTCTAAAATAAAATACATTGCTTTGCTTAGTGAGTAATTAGACTTGAATCAAATTAAGTACAGAAAACAGAGCTTTTTACGAAAGGGGATATTACAACTGGATTTTCAATAATTACATAGGAATATACTTTTCATGGAAATGTACTTGCTGTCTCGCAAAATTATTTGATATGTTTTATGTCAAATCTAACTCAAAATTAAAATAAGTTTTATTTGCACTCACTGTAGAGGGAAAATATATTTGATGAACTGTATTACTGGCACGTACATTTTTCGTAGCAAGGTTGTTCGGGCGCTAATAACGCCAGAGGCAAACATATTTCACGAGAGGGAATCATATCATCACTCAATGTAAATGAATCGGTCGCTCATAGGACAGATAACAGTTCCTGTCGCTAATAGGACTGTAGCTTCTGGGACTAATTCATGTGGAAGTATATTGTGTTCATTGTGCATTGCGTAACAACCAAGACGGATGATTTGGAATGTAGTTTTTTTCTTTTACGCACATGTGTGTGTGTGTGTGTGTTGATGTATGAATAGTGTTGCCAACTCTGTAAAATAAAAAAAGAACGGCACTTCCTCAAAATTCTCTATGATATAGGTCTCAGCGTAAAGTATCTCTGTTCGGACCTATCCATGGAAAGGAAATGTACTATCGTGAACAAAAGTGCATTAACACATATATTCTGTATGTCCTTAGAACATTCACTAATAAGCTTAATAGATACATTGTGCTACAAATGAGAAACTGAAATTGATCAATCGGCATTGATCAATTTATTGTATTTACCAGTAACTATCATTTTTTTAAAATTATCGAAACAGATGAACAAAAGTATAATAATCTTTACGTGACAATTTTGGATTTGGAAAATGAAATTCACTCTTTAAACATATAGTCTCTACTTCAACTATAGGAAATTGCTTTAACAAGTCCTTTTCCACTCTTAATAAATGTATAAAATTCCTTGAAAGTAAATTTCAAATTTTTCCTGATAGAGTCCCTGTCATCTCTCTAAAATTTTCTAAACAGGTGAACAAAATATATTAATCGTTGATAGATGGTAAAAGGTAACAGTTTTGAGTTTACAGAATGACAGCTACTTTTCAATATCTATACTTTGAACTAGATACAAATTTGAAAAAAAAAACGGTTATAAAGGGGCTGGTGAGAAGTTTGTACCCGTCACCGGCTTTAATCAAAATAACAGCAATTTTTCCGGCCAGGCCAAATGAAAAGCCGGCCAGTTGACAACCCTATGTATGACTATGTGACATTCGCAATTCATATACCAGTATACCAGTATATCTTTTGTATCAGCTGTTTTGGTTATTAGCAGGGCCCGGATCTTGTTGACAAGTCAACTTTTTTTCTGTTACGCATATGACAAGGCAAGTTCAAATAAAAACGTTATCCATCAACTCTAGGTTCTAAAAATATAGTTTTTTAGGGTCAACTTTTTGTCACTTTTTGTTGTTTTGAAATTTCAGGTCATTTTTTAATATTTTAAGGTAACTTTTAGGTCACTTACGGTCTTTTTATTCTTTTTTTTCTACATGAGGAAATCTTTAAATGAACATGGTTTACGGATGTGGAAAAGACGAAGTTGAATAATCTCTTTTCTTACTTCCTGACTATTGGAGTGGAAAAACTGCGTTCTTAACAAGCTAATGAAAACTAAACTGTAGCTGGTTAACGAAAGGTGGGGATTGGTAGGTGGCCAAACAGATAGTTTTGGATTATTGACCACAAAGAATGTGATCACGTGAATAACTAAAAATGCATTAGAAGGCGTACAAGGGTTTTAAATAGGTTTTTATCTATTATTTTCATGTAGTCTAAACTTGCTAAGTTTTATTGTTTGTGTGCTTCCTAGTTTCAACTCGGGAGTGAATTGACGCTTTCAATACTTACAATGCCGTACAATGGACTGATCAGTAGAAATAAATGATCAATAGACTGCAACTAACTGAAACAAAACTTTTTGAATATGAGTGAGAAATGTTAATTAAAAATCCAATGGATATTAAAAAATGTCAATGTTTAATGAAATAAAAGTTTGAGAAAACGTAAGTTTTAAGGTCAATTTTTGTGATTTTTAGGGTTATTTTACAGGAATTTTAGTGTCATTTTATAGGTCACTTTTTAAATTTTTTTTTTAGGTCAACAAGATCCGGGCCCTAGTTATTAGTTATTAGATTTAATTTTATTGTGTGTGCTTCTGTACATACCAAGGGCGCCCATCAGGGGGGGCAAGGTGGAGCGCTCGCCCCCTAGAGGAAATTGTGCTTCGGAAGATCGAAAACCCAATAGATATTTTAGAATAGTTACCGCAAAATTTGAGACTACATTTGAAATGTGGCTTATACTCCCCCCCTTGGAAACCACAAAATGGGCGCCTTTGGTACATAACCTACAAATTCTGAATGAATTGCATACCATGACTTCTGTAAATAACTTACAAAAAAAAATTCCCAGATTTCAACTGAGGAAAAACTTACAATTAAGGCTTAGACAAAACAAGCAAAGTGCAATTCAGGAGAGTGTTCGAAAAAAAAGATTAAATTTACAGGACATCTTATGGCAGTAATGCTGTGTGCACTAGATACATTTCCACAATTTATTTTAAATTTTACTAGATAAATTGTGAATAAAGCGTGTTCAATGTACATTTTTTTATAACATTAATCTCTGCTACGAACTCTCTTCACTCTACACTGAAGAGGAATTCGGATTACTGTCAGGGACTGGGTTTGCTAGAATGAATTGTTCACAATAATCTAGAAAAAAATATTTAGTGAATCTACAAAGCTTCTGAAATTAATATTAACTGTACCTATGGCGTCAGCAAAAGAAGAAAAGTTTTTTTTTCCACATCAAAAAGAATTGACACTTTCAAGAAATTGAATGTCCCAAGAAAGGTTATCACCATTGGTTATGCTCTCCATCGAAAAAGACCTGACAATAAGAATACTAGAGTTCAACCAGCATGCATTAGGCAGATTTGTTCCAATCAAAGAGAGAAGAATGAACTTACTAATTAATTAAGGTGATTAATCGGATAAAATGTTCTGCATTTTTTTTAAACAGAATTTAATTTAATTTAACATGTCACATAGCATTTGCATCTAAAGTTATGCTGATTAGTCAATGAGTCCACTTTATATCTTCTGTCTCCGATCGTTCGCACTGCAACACCCGAAACCACAATCCACCGGCCGCCACTGATTTTGAGCAGGACAATATGACAGCCAGGTTCCGTTGGTGTCATCTACTCGTTTATAAGCAAACTCAGGGTTAAAGGGTATGCTTTATTTTGGTTGATGGGAATGGATTTCAAAAACTTCAGGATATCATCCTCTTGTGGACGTATGAAAGAATTCGTAGCTGTTTCCTGCTGCACCACGCTTTTCAATGTTTTCATGACTTTGGAATCGGCATCACTAGAAGTGGAGCTTTTCTGTTCATTTTCTTCTTCGACAGCAACAATCGTAGCTGATGTTGGAAGCGCACTAATTTCAAGACTCATTGGAGTGGAACCTTCTTGTTCATTTTCCACTCTGACAGTGACATTCGTAGCTGATGAGTGGAAGCAATTTTTTCAGCATTCATGGACCTAGATTTTTCATGTTTATTTTTCACTCTGACAGTAGCATTCGTAGCAGATGAGGTAGGATCGCTAACTTCAATACTGTGTTCAATCTGTTGGCAGTCAGTAGTTGATTGATAGTCTTGCAGGTTTGGAGGCACAAAATATTTAGGTATGTGATCTTTTTGCAGACATCAACATCTGCTTCTAATAGCTTTGGCTTCTTTCCAGGATAGCGTATCGATTTTGAAGATTTAAAGCTTGGTCCATTGTCCGAAATTTTCTTTTATATTTTACATCTTGGGTGCGATTCGCCCGGTAGCCCTATTCACCCCTGGGTATATACGTTTTATAATAGTGAATATGTACTTTTTATAATAGTTGAGGTAATAATGAAAGGAAAATTGTTATATTTGAATGAATAGAGGAAGGAATGTAGATATTTTAAAATCTTTTTCAATACTTTTTTAATTATTTTATTCGAGATTTCTTTATAGTTCGTTATTAAAATACTTACTAACGTATCATTTTATTCTCCTAACAAATCACTGTATGTTGCTAGTAAAATAGTTTAGATTGATCTAGCTCCTGGGCCTTCAGTATTTCATGTCAACCCCCCCCCCCCCTCCTATTACGAAATCCTGGCTAATAAAATAGTTTAGAATCATCTAGCCTCTGTTGTGACGACCACAGTATTTCATGTGACGGACCCCCCCCCCTAACGAAATCCTGGCTACGTGCCTGTGGCACACCTTGACCTGCTACATAAATGTATGAAATAATATATTGTGTAAGCTTGCGGTTTCCAAATTATTGTTGGTCAAATTTTATGCCATATTTTGGAAAGCAAAAACACATACACGAAACTCATTAGATCAAGACCAATCTTGGTGTGGTACAAGAACTTCATCTACTATAAAAGTGTTTAAAATGGTATGCTTTGTAAGCTAATGGTTCCCGAGTTATGACAGCCAAATTTTGCGTCCTATGTGTTCTTTCTTTCCAAAAACAAAACCCTGCATACAAGTAAATGATGAGATCGAGAGATCAAATTTGCCATAATGGTAAATCTTTCCACGGTATTTACACCTACTAACCTTAAGCTCTGATCATGGTTTGGATCTCGTGTTAATAGGAGGTCCCGTCTTTCATGTCCTCTTTGTTGTATAAGAACGCAAAACAAAAATTCAACTAAAACAAGTGGCTTTGCACTAACAATATTTCAAAATAACGACATGAAATTAGACTAACGAAAATAAGAGTTATGATAAAGACTTGTGTTGAAGCCTGAAACGTTATACTTTGTTCATAATTTGAGTGATTATCTATAAACCATTTTTCTCTTCATTTCGCTTCAGCAACTTATGCACTAACACTAAATGGTAAAAAAAAAAAAAAAAAAAAAAAAATCGTATTATTTTAGGCCAAAAATTTTATGAATATATGGAATCTTGTTTATTTCTTTTCTGAGTTGTTTTTCTATGGCTAAGCTAGTTTAGATATGCTTCTTGTCTCTGAATTTTTTTAATTGGTCATATACACATATTTTAACTAAATACAAATATGATATTTTATAACAAACAAGCAAAAAAAAATCTATAACACCGTTTTATCTTTTATTTCGAATGTGTTGTAATTTTATCATGTAAGTTTCGTAAAATGTATTGTGCACTTATATATACACTTTGATCAAATAAAAGTAGATAACTAAGTTTTGTGTGGAATGTGATATAAATCAAAGCATGATAATGAAATATCATTTAGTATATTGCCTTTAATCTACAAAGGGATTATGTCTTTTTTCTCTCTCTCTCTCTCTAAATGATGATCAATTACTCACAAACTGTCATGTTTAAGTAATGTTGTCCACATTACAAAAAGTTTCTCTACCTTTCACCTCCTGTGTGGGAACGAGGAAGCCTAGGTAAGCTATCAAATACCTTACTTTTTAATAAACGGTGTATTCTGGAAGGATGGCATTTAGTTTCTAGTTCGCTACATTCGTAGTGAAACTGATTTTCATGTTCTACAAAGCAATGGAAAGCATTTTAAACTTCTGTTACTACGTTTCTCTTCTATTTTACCTTTTAATTAACTATTTAGCATTATTTTAAAATGTCATAAATGCTCCAAATACAAGGCTCTGTTTACGGACAATAGAAGATCTTTAAATTTTGATATCATCATCATCATCTAGTGCAATTATACTGGAAATGAAGTGCAATTGACGGTAAGAACACGAGTCTAACATAATTACTCCCATATGGCAAATCACTGCGCAAAAATACTTTTGTTCAATAATTTACGAACATATTCCTTTATTTACTGCGTCTAATATTTAATGTACTAATTAACTGTATTGTTCCAGTGCTCCCTAACACATTCCTCAGCAGATCGGGAACTCATTGGCAATCCACCTTACTCCTCAGAATTTACACTTATACTATTTGTTAATATTCCCTTGCATTAGAATCCTCTTCTGTTCAAACTGTTCATTGCTCTGAAAAACTTATGCAAAATACTTTTCTGAACACCTGTGCAATTTTGTGCTAATTTGTAGAACATTTGCTCACTTCTAACTAGCACACTCAGTACACACTAGAATAAAATTACATATGTTCATAAGAATTTTCTGCGAAGTTTTTCACACCACTAAACAACTTCAAAAGAAGACGATTCCAGTGTAAGGAATTTACATTTTTATATTAAAAAATAGTGCAAGAGCAAAGCCTGAGAAGTAAGATGGATTTCCAGGGAGTTTCTCGATCTGCTGAGAAAGGTGTCACGGAACACCGAAACAGTACTGTTAATGGTACATTAAATATGAGAGAAATAAAAAAGTACGTATAAAAATTATTATAACCATGCATCATTCTATAACCTTAAATACTTCAATTTATCTTCCAATAGTAAAGTTGGCACTCGTGTTCGTTATGTTCTGTTGTGACTTCAATAGGTTGAAGAAAAATTGCGATGAACATAGTGATCGTTTTCTACATGGGAACGAGAACAAATGTAGTCCGATGACGATAGCTGATAAAAATTCGAAAAATTATGGAACTATCCGTCAGCTGAACACATGCAAGATTTCCAGATGACTCGACTTCAGCAGTGACATTTGTAATAGACATCCTGAACCTAGATTAAACTCCGTTTCAGATGGCAATTATCTACAGCAGCTTTTCTAAACTTTTTCCTTTTCGTTAGAATATATTAAGGGTCATCCTACTCTTGTCAACTTCGAAAGGAGATGTATCAATCTTTTATGTTGAGAGTACATACTAATAGTAACATTTATATTTCTTTAAAAACGTATTATTAAAATTCTATTAATATCAATACAAAATTAAGGGAAAAGATTACTTATTAGCTTTTCATTAAAAAAAAAATGAAGAATATAAGGAATATTCTATAATAAAATCTTGAGGTGCCGTATCGGACCTAAAGTTTGAAAACATGAAAAAAAAAAAAAAAAAAAAAAAAGAAAGAAAGAAAAAGTACTTTTGGTGTAAATTTTGAAAAATATTATTTTATATATTTATCTGAACATGGTACTTTGCATGTAAAATAGATCAGGCCCGAAACCAACCACACAAGTTTAGGGGGCTATGAACATGTTGGGGGGGGGGGGAGTCTTCAAAAATTCTCTTACAAATATCTAAGTTGTGATTTTTGTATTGAGGTCCGGAAGGGCCAAGTCATCAAAAATTCTCTTACAGCTAAATTGTGTTTTTTGTATTGAGGTCCGGAGGGGGAACAAAGTTTAGGGGGGCCAGCCACCCTCTAGTTGCGGGCCTGATGTAGATCATATCTAAATGATATAAACAATCCTACAATAATAATAATGGGACTGCCGGAACTCTCTGGCCGGATTAACATATAAGCCTAAGTCAAAAAATGCGAAAACTAGGCTAAATTCTATATTTCCGATATGCATTTTGAATTGAAATAAAGAGCTTTGTAGGACATTAAAAAATATAATTTGTTTTGGAAGCGGGCGTATCAATATTCAATAATTTGTTGCACTGTTCAGGCGAGAGGGATTAGCTTTGAACTTGCAGATAAAACTTATCTGAACAACTTTTCACTTCTAGAACAATCTATCTATTAAAATGCTACAAAAGCAATAAAAACGCCTGAACTCCTACCTCTAACTTGATTTCAAACCGTTGATTTACGGTTATTTGTGATTTCACGTTTAAACAGACAAATATTTTAAAGAATGTGTACTTTAAATAAATTATTTAAATACATCTTTTTTTAAATAAAATGTATGTTTTAAAATTATTGTTCAAAGCCTTTGTATTTTAATAAGCCTTCTCCAAAATCAATGCAAACGAATTGTGCTGACATCTTTGGAGTTCTTTTAAACTATATGTTTGTGGACATTTATATGTTTGTGGCCAATCCTTTCGACAATGAGATCTCGGAAACTACAGGCTCTAGAAAGATGACGTTTTCACTGTTCGATTGCAAATTTTGCATAGATTGTCCAGTTCTAATTGAATATTTAAAAAACATGACCATTACTTCTTTATTACATTTTTACAGGTACACTGGAAGTGTTGAAATTAAAAAAAAAAAAAAAAAAAGCAAGCAAGCAAGCATCATATTCTACGCATTATACATTCCAACACCACATAGTTGTATATGTCTCAGGCGTTTGTTTCATGGCCAAATAATAATGAAAAAAGGAAGGATAACCATTTCTCCAGTCTAAGATGAATCTTTATTTTAGGAGTATTTTGTCCAATGAACACCACATATAACTGACATTATAATTAATTGTGTATGTAATATATTTGCTTATTACATACTGCATGCAAGAAGAAAGAAAACTCTGATCATACATGAATTAGATACTTCAACCGGAAGTAGGCTCAAATCTTGCAAACGGTCCGAGATATTGAAAATATAATCGAAAAAATCTCCCCTTTATAGTATCCTTTGCCGAATTTTTATCACGTCGTCTTTAACTTTTGTCTGTAAAGGGACATGTACAGATGTTGTGAGGAATGGCAGGGAGATTCATGCTCATATGCGAATGATGCGCTGTGTAAAGAGCGCAGGTTCAGCTAGTGTCTTTTAACAATTAGTTTTTCAACAATTTAAAGTTGGTGTCTCAACTTTTACCGCGGATTTCTTACCAAATGAAACTGAAACTGAGACGGACTCAGAAAAGAAGTACCACCCTTCTAAAAGACAAAAAAACATCCACAGAACCTCTCCAGCAAATGAGACTGAAACTTCCTTACTTTGCTAGTGGATTTACAGGACCCAAGTTCAGCTCTTCTATTTTCATCTTTTTTGGAAGATGTACGCCTTGTTTCTGCTGATTGTAGAGAAAAAATGATTGGCTCAAACAAAATTCTTAGAGAGACAAAATAGGTGAAATATTTGTGGAGGAAACTGCATCATCACTTAAGTAAACTGAAAGAGTTATATTTTGACGGAAGATGTGATGAAATAATGATCCGGAGAAAGAACAATAACTCTTACCGGGTTTTTGCAAGGGAGGAACACATTGTTCTTATACATGAGTCAGGGTCCAACTACATCGGTCATGTAACACCTATATCCGGAAAAAGGAACGGCATTGCTGAAACCATCCGAAATTTTCTTTAAGAAAATGATATCGATATGTCGGGACTCGTCGTAGTAGGTTGCGATGGAACGTCTATTAGTATGGGACAGAAGAATGGTGAGGCGAGGAAGTGATTTTGAGTTTAACGCCACCTTCAGCAGCGAGGCTATATGAGACGGGATCTACTGATTAACGTGGAATCCGAACCACGTAAGCTCCCGCCGGGAAAAATACGACAGAAGAATGGTGTTATAGCCCAACTGGAATAATATCTCAAAAAGCCTCTTCAAATATTTGTTTGTCGAAAGGCGCATCATTGACGAAATTGATGGAAAAAGTGCTGGACCTATACGTTCACACGACCAATTGGAGTGGCGCTACAAGACTGCGAGAATACGCCGGTGCAACGGTCTCACAATGTGAGATTGTCTTGGACTGCCGACTAAACCTCCGACCAATAGTATCTTCTCTGCATTTGTAAAACTGTCTCAAACGGTGATTGCGACACTGGAGTGACAGAAGCATCCTGAGAAGTTACATCATGTTAGGTGGCTGACAACTGCTAATACTAAGTTTGTGCATTGCAACGGAGAATCCGTCTGAAACGCTGCAGGCATTCGTCCAGTACATTTTGAACGTGTAGCTTCTCTTTGGTTTTTCAGCAGGAAAAAAACATCGTGCATTGAAGGTGGCCGACACCTGTGTTTCTTTTATCTGCTTCCCGCTGCATGGACAAGTACAGAAAAATAATCGATCCTGTGTTGACGTGAAACGCCTGGTTTGCCCACCTTCTTCTGACAATAATTTCTGATAACGACCCCAAATGTAAGGATACTGGGTTGGAGAAGAATTCTAAAAGCACAATTTTTCATCTTCTAACATCACTCGAGAATTCAAAATTCCAGAAATTGTTATCGACACAGGCAACTATGTCGATATGATTGATTGGTCTAAGTGCCAATTGTCTGAACTACCATTGACACGACTCTTAAGTGTGAAAAAAGTACAAGATAATATTAACTCAGCATCTTATCCGGAGAAGATATCACTTGTTTCCCTGTTTATACACAAGCAGTCGAAAGACATGTAAAAATTGTGACGGAGGCTGCAGCATCAGTGTGACAAAGAAGAGCGCCATAGATTTGTTTTGGCAACACTTAAATCTCGTGACCGCATTCCACGATTTTCCACTAAGGCAGAGTACAAAACAACTACACAGAAATACAGCAACGGGTTGAACATTTCACAGTAAACCAATGCAAGGGTGGATGGAAGGGCAGAACTCAACCTGCAGTCATCTCCTCGTGGTAAGTTATAGGATATTCTCGAAAAAAAGCGTTTTTTTAAATATAGGCGGAGAGCTGCAGACAAAGCATTATAAACCGTACGAGTTGTCAAAATGAATGCGTTCTATTTTCATCGGAACAAGAAATGTAATAAAGAAATATATCGACATTATGTTAAGGGAATTTCGGCAAAACCTTCGAGCTCAGGTATTCCTATAGATACCCTACAATGCCCATTATTATTATTTGTAGCATTGTTTATATCATTTGGAGATAACCAGCATGTAAAATGCCATCACCAGAGAAAAAATTCTATTTTTGAAAATTTTCACCAAAAATATGTACCTTTTTTTTTTTAATTTTTTCTCAAATTGTAGGTTCGATGTGACACCTGAAGACTTTCACCTATCGAAAAATGAAATAAAAATCTTTTGAGTTTTACGTCCCACGGTTATGCCGGTTAGGCTAAAGGAGACTTGTGATGATGAGTAATGAATGAAATGGTGGAATGAAGAAAGTAGCAGGAAACGGGGGAACCCCGAGGAAACCCACGCACACGGTGTTTGTCCACCACAAAGTCCACTTGGCGGGGACTAGGATCGAACTCGGAACCCCAAGCACCAGAGGTGAACGCTCTACCAGTGAGCGACCGCGGCCCCTTCACCAATCGAGTTCAAACTTTGCACACTTACTACATCAATTTCGCCAAAAGTTAGCAATAGCCGCAAGCTAGTTTCGAAATAAGTATTTTTTCGAACCACCCTAATACGCAATGACTAACTTTACTTTTTGTCCTTTTTGGACTAAAGTTCAATCTAACACGGCAGGGTTCCACAAATTGTCGCTAAGATCTTATTGCCATATATCACATCTGATAGAGCATCATGAGAAATGAAAATGAACAAAATTTAAGATGCTATGGACCAGAAGGAGAGAAGCTACGGAGCTTTAAAATTTGAATATCCAAAAAATTATATCATGGAATTATGTATGTTTAAAGTAAATATCTTGAAAATTATTAAAACAATCAAAACAAAAGTTGCACAATTTAATGAGAAAAAATGACCTATCGAAAACCACAAACAGTGTTGCCATAGATGAAACAGTGTTGCCAACTTAGCATAAAAATATGTTGTTTCAAATAGCACCATATACAAGTGTTCACAGATTTAAAACCCACTATTATCACTAGACATAACAGTGAAGTGTAGTGGTACAGTGTTGGACACTGTTGGAACTACGCATGCTGAAAATGTACAATGGGGAAGTTTGATATGTGGCAACACAGGGTAATAAATGAATGCATTGGAAAAAATGATGGATCTGCATTACACTTCCGTAGCCTCGGTGAATAAACAGACAAATCGCGAAAAAAAAAAAAAATGATACACGCTTGGAAAGAAAAACATGTTTTCTAATTCTGTAAAATGATTCTCCAGATTATCTTATCAATATTTGGAAGAGTAGTTTCTTGCCATATGTCTTTCGTGTTAAGTGACGTACTCTTTTACTTCCTTTCCCACATTCCATATGATTAAGTTTGTACACTGTAATATTATCATATTCATACTGGAAATATAATTATTTTATTACTACCTCATTTCGTTTTTAGTCGACCCGGATAACGTGTGCTCTAGAAGGCTAGACAACTAACCTATTAGGGATGAGAGTTCCAATTCTGCCTCAGACATGTTTTTGTTGTACTTTTCACTTTACATTTCATTGTTATCTTCCTTTGTCATAGTGGTTCGGATCCTATTTTACACTATAGGTCCCGTCCTATATAGCTTCGAAGCTGACACAGGACATTAAAATGGCATCACTCAATTTCGTTTTTCAAATGCATCAATATTTTGTGACACTGGTGACATTTTGCTATGTTATACTATCGGTGTTATGCATTTGAACTAAATTCATAATATGAGACCCAGATTCCATTATTATCATCTGTTGTCTCATATCAGACTTCTCCATTGTACATTTTCAGCACACGTAGCTCCAATTGTGTGCAACACTGCACAATTACACTTCACTATTATGTTCAGTGATAACAGTGCGTTTTAAATCTGGGAACACTTGTATATGGTGCTATTTGAAACATATTTTTATGCTGAGTTGGCAACACTGCTTCATCTATGTCAACACTGTTTGTGGTTTTCGATAGAGCATTTTGTTCTCATTAAATTGTGCAACTTTTGTTTTGATTGTTTTAACAGTTTTCAAGATATTTACTTTAAACGTACATATACCATGATATAATGTTTTGGACTTTCAAACTTTGAAGCTCCATAGCTTCTCTCCTTCTGGTCCATAGCACCTTAAATTTTGCTCACTTTCATTTCTCATGATGCTCTATCAGATGTACTATATGGCAATCAGATTTTAGCGACAATTTGTGGGACCCTCCCGTGTAAGAAGACCACAACTTGAGAAACGCTCATCTAGTCTTCAAGACTGCAGTTGGAGCTTCACCGTAGTGCTTTGGTAAAAGCTACAATCAAATTTCTCTATTTTTTTGCTGTTGCTAATATCGAGCGTAGCACTTCTGGAACAGCTCTTCATACTATCAGTCATCTGCTTAAAGGTAAAATGCCTTGGAAACGTCATTTGGGTATCTTCGAACTTACACTGATAGTTCACAAAGATAAAGGCCTTACTGTTGTAAAATAATTACGCACGTACACATGACACTACAGACATTTGATTGTACACTGTGTAACTCTGGATTCTGTATGTGCAAGAAGTACTTACCATTTTCATGACTCATCATAATTTTTACTAAAATGTGTTATAAATCAGCGCGTTCCACGAATAACACTAAGGCCCGTCTCCTGAAGAAACCGAGGCAGATAGAAACATGAAATTTTTCGTATCCTTCAAGGGACATAAAAGGCAACATTATGGTGATAAGGAGAATCCCCCAAGAGGGGGGCTTAATGGAGTTACGGGGATAACTATAAAATTTTAAATAGCAACCCCCATCGTGTGGTTTGAAAGCTGACATGTAGAGACCAGTTCTCGAAATTGCTTGTCGCTAGCGTGTGTCTTTCCATCGTGGCGGCCATCCGTAAGTACGGTTGAAGTACTCGTAGTTACCCCCTTGCAACTCCTTTAGGCACCCCTGATGGGGGATTTTCCTTATCAGCATAATGTTGTCTTTTGTGTCCCTTCAAGGTTACAAAAGGTTTCATGCTTCTATCTGCCTTGGTTTCTTTAGAAGGCGTGCTTTAGTGTTATGAGTGGAACGTACTTCGACCGTACTTTACGGATGGCCGCCATGATGGATAAAGACACGCTAGCGACATGTAGTTTCCAAAACTGATCTCTACATGTGATTACCTTTCAAACGAGGTACCACACGGTGGGGGTTGCTGTTTAAAATTTTGTAGTTACCCCCGTGACCCCTTTGAGCGCACCTCATGGGAGGTTCTCCATATCAGCATAATGTTGTCTTTTATGCCCCTTGAAGGTTACAAATGATTTCATGTTTCTATCAGCCTTGGTTTCTTCAGGAGACGGGCCTTAAGTGTTATTCGTGGAACGCAATATATATATGCGCCACGAACAACAGAGCACTATTATACAAGTGAAAATACAGCGAAAAATATATGTATATAATTGTACACCTTTCGGATCCTCCTCTGGAAACGGAAATTGTACTACGTGGCAACGTCGCCGATAAAGAATTATAGAGTACATCTAACAATTCATCAAATAGTAACATCGAAACTCTCCAGATGGCAGTTAAAATCGACAGGCATTGAAACTAGCACCACCTATTACTGTAACAATCGATGTAACTGCTTAATGGATACGTAAAGATGCTAATGGTTCCAAGTTAATCTGAGACGTGACTTATGTGAAATCTTTAATTTCCTATAGCGGCTGAAGGAGGCTGCGGAGAGTATACAGTTATATAAAATTTTCACTTTATTTTGACCTGAAGAATAGCGCTCTGTTGTCCCCGCGCGCCATTTGTAGTAAGCAAAGCTTATTTTTGGTAAAACATACAATACAGAAATTTGTGATTTATGCGTATCAGCTATAACGCACAAGTGATACCTGCTTAGTTGACTTCCGTATCGTTTACTCAGATGCTATTTTATTTGTTCTTGTAATTGAAAGATTCGTTTCAGAGACTATATTATATGTTGATTTACAATTTAAAATAAGGAATCCGAATTGTGTGTGTTTCCCCATACGCAAGTATTAAACAAGTCTGAAATGAAATTTAAAAAGGATAATAAGTCTGCACTTTACTTTTGTAGTATATAATAGGTTGAAGACAAGAGAGAAAAAGTTATGCCAAACTCATATATATGTATCAATTCGAGGCAAGAGAAAATTAAAAACGCCATTATTAAGTATCAAATACTATATTTTAAAGCCCAGTACGGTGTACAATTGCAGTTTATTTTGACGGTATACAGATCTATTTGAAACTTGAATTAAGACCACTTCCCAGCCTGGCTCAGGTCAGAAGGATTTCCGTATCTTATTCAACGAACATTTCACACCTGTTATTAATCAAGATCTTCTACAACATTGCTATTAATTAAAAACCCAAAATGTATAGAACATAAAAGGTACAAAACCACAAACCTCCAGTACATGAATATTTACAATACGTATATAAAATAAGTTCAGCTTATTCACGTGCATGGAGGGATACCAGTTAAGGAAAAGCAAAGCATCAATTCTGAAATTACACAGAAAAAAAATACAGACAGAAAGGAAGATATAAATCTACAAAAATAATTTATAACACATTACCACAATAGATGACAGGGAAATAAAATGAAGTTTCTTAAACTGAAAAAGAGGAAAGAAATAAAAAATTCAAGCACACAGCTTTGCTTTTTCAATCATTTTAGTTTTACATCATTCATACAGAATTTTATGTTCTTTCAAAACGTGAAAATATTCACTCCAAATGGGACAATTTATTTTAATGACGTTAATACTGAATTTACAGATCGAATATTTCATCAAATGTGCATTAGTTGACATCTTTGTAATTTTATATCTTAGGACTATATGAGCCGAGAACTGCTACTCTTAAAAATTGAAAAATTAGTTTTTTTGTTTATTACTCAACAAAAAGATGGCGCAACTAAGTTGTTTTCGATTACTTCTCAGAAACAGTTTCTTTGTAAATTTGTGAATAATTTTATATCTGCTTTAAAAATGGATAAATATTTATGTATAGAAAATCAATTTAATTTCTTACATACTATTATTGGGAACATTAGCATCAACTTTACAATATCTCACCTTCGAAATTTTCACTCTGTAAAGGGGAAAAAAAAAAAATATTATAGAACTCTGTTAAAATGATTTTCCTAACCTGTAATTTGCAGATACGACAATTAGGTCTGTGTTGACCAGTCGCACAAATGTAAGTGTGTATTAGCTCTCTTTTGACAACCTGAAACCTACGAAATTTTCCTTGAGTTTACATAATGAGAAATGCCAACTTTAAAAGATAGCATGATATGATGATAATAATTTCTAATTAAAAGGTGGTTGAAGATTAAATTGCGTGGTCAAATGGGGAGGTATTCTTTATAAGATAAAATCTCTTTCAGAACGTAATTCATTGGATAATTGACATAATTAACCGATAAGCTTTGTCGGCTATAGAAATATTAACTGCTATACTTTATGGTATTACTTTTAAAACAAATTAATATAGTTTTTGAGTCATCGTGGATCCTGAATTACGGAATACGAAAACAAAATCGTTTCCGTATTTAGACAATAGAGGACAGCAAAAACGAGTTGTATAATCGTAACATATTATTCCCTTAAATATATTTTTCAACGAGAAGTACTAGTCTTTTTCCATAGTTATAATAAAAATAATACAAGATGATGTGCAACAGAAAAACGAAATATATTTAAGCATTATTTACTAAATATACCAAGAACCTTTAATCTACTTCAATAATTTACTTGGCAAAATAGGAGTTAAAAACAAAGAACTTATCGATAAAAATGTTTCATGTCCGTCAAATCTGTTAATTTTTCAAATTGGTTCATATTTTTTGTGAAGTAGATGTATGAATTGCAACGTGTATGTATCTTCCATTTTTTTCTCTCTTTCACCAAAAATGCTACTTAGTTGAATTGGACATTGTTTAATTTACGCTACGTGATTACACATGATTGCATACTCATTAATTTATATATTACTCATTCAATATATGCATAGAACGAAATAGAGTGAAAAAAAAAAAAAATATGTCAACATACCGCACTTTATGTAAAGAAAGAGATATGGAATATTCATATAAGAGCTACTCAGCAAAATCTTCAGAAATTCAATTTTGAGTTTCTTTACACATGCGCATCTTCTTGCACAGACAAAAGTACACACACACATATATATACAGACCAGACCACTCGTTTACATATTACATATATATAAATATACACCTATTCGATTCATTGCTATTTATTTCCTAAACCAAAGGTTTATTTGTATATGTTTTGGTGAAAGTTCTGTTTATCTTTCCCAATAATAATCGAACTTGACATGTAGCATGTCTGGCCTTTCTCCATTACTTCAACATATTGTAAACGCAGCTTTGTGCTGCTCAAGGAATTGAATAAACTTGATATATCTCATGACAGAGATTTATCTGTAGCAAGTGGATATGTACACTGAATTCAGTTACAGAAAATGCGCAGCAGTGAATTCAACTGAAAGTTTCTAATTTCAATATTTATCAAATTCACTAGTCCCACGTCCAAAAATAGACCGTTCTGAAGATTCACCAGTTTTAAAAACACAAAATTAACTAAGACAGAATTAACGAACCAGAAACAAAATTGCTGCCAAACAATTACTCCACGCATTATACAGTAAATATAAAATTATTTCACTTTCCATATAAATCTTGTAATTTTTAAATTGGCATTATACAGTATTAGTCTGGATCTTTTATTCTTTTCGACTCCTTATCTTTAGTCACATGCAGTGTAATTCACATATTAGCTAATACTTTGACGATGCACATTACGTTCCACACTTGATACATTAGTAATTACTGAGAAGTCAAACCAATACTCTGTACTTTTAATTATTATCAGGTATCCAGTAAATGAACAGATTAAATATGGAGCATATGACAACCACTTTTAATCTACAGTAACAACCTAAATTATGTTGGCAATATGAATAGAGGTGGATATTGACACTGACAAACAATAATACATGTACGAATATAGTTCTACAATTTTTCTTCTCCCATATGTCCTTGGAAATACATACCAAAAACAAGCACAAGACTCATTTAAATTTCACGTCAAGGACTACGAGTTTACAGGTTTAGCTTTAAACGAAGTAATAATCATAGACGGAACACAAGTTTAACTTCACAAAAATAGAAACTTGTTTAAAATAAATTCCGAAGGCATCACTGTGCCTGTGTTCCCATTTTCAGGTATTACACTTTCAAATGCAGCTCCTTAGTAAACAGATTTTCAATTAGCTTACCTTCTCCAACCCAAGAGTATACTATAACAGGTAAAGAAAATAAAGAAAAATAAATTAGAGAAGCTAGGAATGACCTCCAGCATTCTACTCTCTCCATTTTTCTTTCTTTCTATCTTTTTTTTTAATTTAGGCACTTTTCTTGCTTTAGAAATGATAAGAAATATCATTTAAAATTCTCTACTTGTCTATAATTTATAGTTATACACAATGTATTACTGAAGATTGGTGTTTAATACGGAAATTAAACGAGGCGCGTAATATTTGATTATAACACTTATTTTATGTTTGCTTCACAACCAATATGTATTGCATTTTTCTTTCCCTTTTCAATAACAATCAATAGTAACATTATTTGCAAAATATTCTTAATTAGATTTCATACATATCTACTCAGTGACCGACCTTCGATAGAATTAACATTTATGTACGTTTATTGATAAAAATATGCGAGTACATATATGTGTATATGTTGACAGCTGTGACAATTATCTTATATACATGAATACAGTGCCCTTAAAATAACAAGTGTTGAAAAACTGAGCAGAGTTTTTGATAAAGCTCTTCTGCGGTCACTTATTGACAATCAAGAATGCCGTGACAATAGTTTGATAGCCATGTACTCTTCCTCTGTTTGCACCTTGTATTCAGTAAACCAAGAGAAGTAATATACATTACAAACAGATATGACGAACACTTTTAATTAGTAATTTTGCAAACAGTAATATCATTAATATCAGTTAGCTAAATTATAGCATCTTTATACTGTCTAAAGGCAGAAACTTGTTTTTAGATCAGATGTGATGATGAACAGGCTTAAAAGAAAATGTCTCAATTATATAAAAACTGGAACATGCTACAAGTGTTTGATATGGTTTGAAACACATTCTAAACTACAGATGTTCAATTACCATTCAAAAGTGCTAGCCGGAACTCATTAGCATAACATGTGTAATGAAAATGCAAGTTCTAAACTATCTTAAAAGGAAACTGAACATACATACACATGCGAAGCAATTATCTTAAACTGATTATCAGGGATTACTATGGTTGAAAAGTAATGAGAAAGCAACTTACATTAAGAAATAGTTTAATACATACCCCATAATCTAAACAAATAAACATGTGCATTTTAGAGGCACAATACAACTCTACACACGGCTTCTTACGATTTTAATGAAAACTGTCAAATATATGTAATGCAGAAACATCTGACTTTCCATTATATATGGACACATATCATCATCTAAAAGAACGCAATATGCTCTTTAATTATTCTATTTTTACAACGATTTCTAAAAATTTGGTATTTTATCATGTCCATACATGACCAAATCAAGCTGTAACGGTTCAAGTTTAACTTTAAGCAAGAGAAAACAAAAATCAATGTAACTATTACTTGCATCTCTTGGAAGCAAAAATACAAAAGAAACACAAGAAAACTTAGAATGACTTGCACATAAATGACAAGACAACGAAAGCGTACGTAATTATATATACTCACACCATACTAGAAAATAGTAATAGAAAACAAGGTGATGAAGGATATCAATCATATTAACTCTTAAATTTAAAAAGAAGAAAAAAATGAACCTAACATAATACGCTTACTTTATTTCTTGTTTTTCACTTGCTTCTTTTCTCTACAAATATAATACACAAAATATTTGTGAAACAATATAATTATTTTTAAATGTGAGTGTACGGCAAATCGTTTGATAGATTTCTACAACATAGATCATATTCAAAAAAAAAATTTTGTAAATGTACACTCTTGCAAAAACAGAGGAAGAAAACACAGCGTCTGAGAAATCTCTTTTTTTTTCTGTAAATGCAATTTTCTTAGCTCTGAAGACATAGTAAGCTGGCTAAGAATATGAAGCAGCTATTTAAAAAAATAAACAAGTAATATGTAATGACGTTCAATACCAAAAACTATTCAATTAAATTGTGTGTGCAAATACTAAACTAAGTTTACCCTTTAATTCAGCAGCTAAAGTAATCAAGCTTTTTATTTTCTGGCAAAAATGACCAAAATAACTATAAAATGAAGAGCGTAGAACAGAACTCTGCATAAGCACAATAATTTAATATATACATACTTTATGACACGAAATATATTCAAATGATATTAACGTATTCATCACTTACTTGCAATTTTGAATCTTTGTCGCAGGCCTTCAAAGTAAATCTCTTAAGATATATCAGACGATTCATTCAATTTTCTTTACTGATAGCTCTACTACTTAATAAGTATGATAAGAATATTAAAATATCTGGAAATCGATAGGTCAACTCCCGTCAGAATCAAATTTCTTAGTTATACATTTACTTGTTTCAATTTCGCTCACAGCACTACCGATGACTTTCCAAATTGACATCAAATCTATTTTACACGTAATGATACCAAAAGGATAATACTTCTTTTTAGAAGACTACTATTGAGAAACGCGTTGAAAAATATACAGTAAAATCCTAATTACCCCTTCTGCATCGAACTTAGAACAACATTTTGATAAAAACAATGGATAGTGACAACAATGTGTATGAGGCATGTACATTGTGTGTTTGCTAACGTACTTAATTATAAAACTAAAAATCTATATCTATTTGAACCAATGGAAGAACTAGCAAAACAAACTATTGATCGGCTTCTTCTGAAGGGAAAAAACATTTACTACTACTCAAATTAAAAAAAAAAAAAAAAAAAAAAAAACTATGTTTTCTACCAGTTGTACACGTAGCTCGATCTTCAAGGAATGATAATAAATATTTTATCTCTTTTAACATATACGGGACATACCAGTAACAAATTATACAATAAGCTTTCGCAGCTACAAGAACGGATGTTCAAACATCAGTTGAAATTGCCAAAGATTACATAAAATATATGAATTAAGATAAAAATTTCAATTTTATAGCATCATATTGTGTACCCTGTCTTTAGTTCTTTTCGATTTTTAAAATAAATTAAGGATGCAGATTGCTTAACATTCTCACATTCTCAACAATCATTTAATGCAATAGTAATTAACTTCAAATATTGCTCTAAACCTGATGTTTGAGTACATTATATAGTATATATTTCTAGAAAAATATTATCTTATACTGAATGAAGGAAAGCTGACTTCTTTACCTTTGCAATACCTTGACCATCATGGCATGTCCCTTAACACCACCGAACGAAAAATAAATTTTGATGGTCAGAAAGTTGATTCTTTCCAACCTTTACTAATATCTAACTAAAGTATTTCTCTACAAACAATTATTTTCATTCTGTTCCAAATATAGTTCCCTAATTTTTCGCATACTTCCTTTTAATTTAGGGAAACGAAATGCCCAACAAAATCTTGAAGCCCAATTCTTCAGTACACAATAATTTACTTGTTGCACTAAGACCAGTTCGTTCTCACGAATTCAACCAGGGATGATTCAAACATTCTGCTGCTGTTACACGCTCATTAGGGTCAAATGCTAACATAGGAAGAAGGAAGTCTGCAAAGTCTTGTGCCTCTTTACGGTCCCATTCGTATTTCTCCGTTAAGACCTCAAAGAGTCCCCAGGGCTTCAGCCTTGTAATGTGTCTCAGTTCACCTGCAGAGAACCATGGCGAATAAATAAATAAAATATACATTTAACTTTTAAAATTCACATAATATATTTCATGATATTACAACTATAATTGACAGTGATTTTGATAAGAACAAAAAAACTTTTAATTTTTCATTAACAAAGAATATATATATATATATATATATATATATATATATATATATATATATAATCAATTTTTAGGGAATTTACTTTTTGTGGATGGTGGAAAATTGATTATGTAAACAGAACCCTTTTCCCGTAGTATCGATGGAAAAAACATGTGGTTTAACGTTTTCTACAGTTATTAGTGGCATGCTTAATAATAATAATTATACCATTTAATGTTTATAATTCTTTTTTCCAAAACCGAAGCCTAAAAGTGAAGATGTGTGAGATTCTACAGCTACATAAAAATTAGTTTTTTTTTTTCTTTCTTTCTTCAGTTTTAATTTTGGTGGTTCAAAAATGTCCCACACCTGGATTAATAATCAAGAATAAGTACAACAGCAGGAGTGGAATTACTGATGAAGAGCCTTGAAATAATCTAATACAATATTCTTTTGGGACACAAAATTAGTACTTAATTTTAATTTGTAATTGAGCCTATTACCCATTTTTCATATACTGAATTTATTTTACCTGTACTTATAAAATCCACACGTTCGATTTTCTGTACGGATTCCTTGAAAAATATTCAATAAGAGAGAGTGACTAAGTTCTGCATTCAAGATAGAATTTCAATCAAAAGAAGGAAAGAAAGAAAAGATTAAAAAATCGAGAAGGTACGGAAGTTCTTAACACGTCGTACTAGAATTAATCGCAACAGCAAAATACAACTCATAATTACAATAGTTAACAAATACCTTGGCCCAAACGATAAAATTAGCTACTTAATACTCAATTATGCAAACTAAATCCGAACCTGTGATCTGGATATCTTCACCCCACAGTTTGTTGTTATACAGTGTATCCGAAAAGTGACTCAATACTGATCTCAACAGACATTTACTTCTGAGACTGTGCAATCAATGAGAGCCTGCTAACACCATTCAGTTCCTTCTTGTGTGTACTTATTTCGGTAATTATATTAGATGACAATAAATTCAATGAAAAAATAAATAAGTATAAACGCCCCAGCACATACATATCTTTGCTACAAAAATCTTAATCTCTCAAAAACAGCTTTATCAACATTCTCCACAACACATGTACCTATTACTTTCTGTATGGGTATCGAAAATAACAAATGTACCACGTAATGCTCACAGAAGACAACACAAAAGTCAAGAATTGACGAATAACAAGATTCCCGGCGGAAGCCGATGTCGTTTGTATCCCACGTTAAGATCTAGGTCGTCTCATAAAGAATCGCTGCTGAAAGGGACGCTAAACTACCTTATCATTATGATTATATATATAATCATAATGAGCATGCTATGCTTTGTACAATGACGCAGATCTCAATTAGCTATGGAAAAAATGGTTAAGGGCTATCGGGTTTGTGCCGATATTTCTCACTGACTGCGTACATGAAAGTTTAAACGTAAAATATTTTTATTTTTGTGAAGTCAGGTTTGCTCAACTTTCGGATACCTTGTAACGCATTCAAAGCATGGTTCCCATACCATACCAGCTTCTATGTGCTACTCTTTTATTATTATTACTATTATTATACACTATCAAAATTGTTGAGGAATTTAAAAATGTGTTTTATGAAGCTTTTAACTTAGTCTTAGGTCAAAATGTATTACCTCAAAATATTGTCAGTATTTATACCCTAATTGGAATTCCAACCGTTATTGAATTAGATGTAATCGAGGTCATTAAAATAATTAAACCAAATACCACTTCAGGTCCAGATCACGTTCCATATTATGTAATAAAAGTGCAACTCCTTTAACATGGAAGCAAGTTTATTTTGTACCGACACAGAAATCAGGTGATGGAAAAATGCAAGCAACTATAACTTTTGTTAACGAATTCTCGAAGATATTTGAAGTAATTACACATAAACACATACATTTCAATGTAAGAAATTATTTTAAATGAGTCCCAATATGATTTTTATACGGACAAGTCAATTGTAACCAATCCACACTGGTTGATTCATTTATATTGAGCCTAAGTCCATGTTCAGCTGTACTGCGCATGGGCAACCCACTGCCGTGAGACTGCTACGAGGCAAGCAGCAAATCTCGTTAATCACGCGGTAGAGCAATGTGATCGATCGTAATCTGATGCCGCCGGAACTGAACAGATTCTGGAAAGGGTTCATTGTGGCTCTTTCCGAAAGTAAGTTCACGGTGTCGCAACTCTCAGAAATGTGACAAGTGCATTGTTTTCGTGTAGATCGTGCTACTGTGACTTGTATTATACAAAAATATGCGAAATATTCCCACTTGGGCCCACCACATCAACACCAGCAGCTAGAAACTGGCCTCCTGCGAAGAGGACTTTGCCACTATTGTGTGTGGTTCGGCTATGGCAGCTTCCGAAAATCAACCAAACAACGTGCGATCGCCAGGAAATGCCACATATCGCAGGCGACAATCAACCGCACCATTCATAGGGATTTACATTTCACAGTCGTTCGTGTAACTGATCCATGGTTCTATGACTCACAGCATTTTACCCGAATATATGTCTTTAATTTCACCTCATTACCACAGATTTCCTCGTTCCAAGTCTGAAGGCTATTAGAGGCGACTATGAGGAGCAAGTTGTAGCTAGTTATTGTACAAATAGGGAAGCGTCAACAAGTCATGCGATATTCTTCTATTATTTGTACTGTGAAGAAGGGTGTTCCTGACACCAAGTACAGACTGAATTCAAACATTCAAATATTATTACACATTACTTGCTACATTGCAGAAACAAGACTATATGAGACCCTACAGCTTAATGGGAATCCGAACCACACAAGCTCCTACTGGGAACTGAACCCGGGTTTCCTGTGCCAAAGACGTACGCTAACCATATAGCAGAGCTCTTTACACGTGACTTTACAAATTGTGACAGCAATAATAAATAATAATTGTCTGTATGTATCAGTAGAGTACGTACTTTGTGTATAATTTTTTGTTTGTCTGCCAAACCAGGAATGCTGAAAAAAGTAAAAACCGATTAAATAATTAACGTGGAGAATACAACCAGATTCAGCTACTGAAGAAACAAGACTAGAAATTTAATTTCTGCCCGTTGCCATTTATAGTGCTTTTACATGCACTTCATCTTCGACTTTTAAGGAACTCTTCTGATAATTGCGTTTATTAACCGGAAACAGAACAATTAAGCATTTTTAAACAGAATTTAAACTTACAGAATGTAAACAAGCAGGACTTATCTTTGATTTGACAAGATTTGTCGAACTTAAACTACGAACAGCGCTTATCAAATCAATGTACATTAACTGATTAATGTTTGTGAATCTTCAAACAGAAAAGAACCTATCATTTGAACTCAATATCATATATAACCTACCTCATTGTATGCTTTCACCAAAAAGTTAGTGAACCTTAGAATTTCAAATAACGAAAGTTACGAACTAGCTTTAAAAATGTCCAGGATCAACAATATCAGCATAAATGCTTCAATACATACTATAATTTCCAGCGAAGCATTGTAATCAAGAAGGCTGTCAGAATGCAGGCAGGCGAGTGACACATCAGAATGCATCACGGCTGTCAGAAGCCAGTTTTTATTATTACTACCTGAGCAGTGATACGAGAACAGTCAATGTTCTAACTCGTCATCACGAGTTTCTAATCTCCAATTTCGAATATTTTACTATATACATATATCTGCGATCTTGATGAATGTTCCCCGCTATGTCGAATACAATTCTTTCTCAGATCACTTTTGTACTTGGTAAATCATTCATCGTTTTCAATGCTGATTTGTACTTTACAATTAACCTGTGCTTTACCAAAGGCTAAAATGTACCAGTTTCCACCAAAATAAATAACTTGGGTACCCCACATGTGGTTTTCAGGAAAGAAATGTAACTTTCTGTCAAAATGTGTGTCTCTCCTGGTTTTGTCTTTAATTAACAACAAATATGATACGAGAATCATGTCATAAATAATGCACACTTTTTTTTTGGTCAAATACACGTTTCTTGTTTGGAGAAGACCTCTTTACAGGCCTCCAATATAATATCCCTGCTTGGCACTGACGAAATCGCAACGTCCGGGTATCTTCTGTATTCCACCATGAACGCCATGTTTGTGAAGCTGTCGAATGGTTCGGGTAACGGTTGCAGAAAGCTCTTTCAGTCATAGAAACCGATGTCCACGCACACGTTGTTTGAACTTTGAGAACAGGTTGTGGTCTGGTAGACTCATGCCCGGACTGTAAGGAGCATGAAGTGACATTTCCCTGCCGTTTTTGCGAAGCTTTTGACGCACAATATTAGCGGTGTGCGGGCGAGCGTTGTCGTGGAGAATCAATGGACTCGCCCTGAACAACTCCGGTCGGGTTCTGTGCATTTTTCTGCACAGTTTCAGCAAGGATTCACAATAATACGCTGTTATGATACTTCTTCCACATGGAACTCTGTCCGTTATAATAGTGCCTTGGTGATTATACGCAAAAATAATCATTTGTTCAACCTTTGAGATCGGAGACACTTTTTTAGTCTTGAAGATGCAGCTCTCTACTCGTTGGGTTGTGATTTCAACTCCGGCTCAAAGTCTCTGATGCATGTTTTATCAACAGCAATAATGCGACGCAGAAAGTCCTCACCTTCAACGTTGAATCTTTGTTTCACCACCGTTGCATTGTCCAGACGTGTCTGCTTCTGTTCTGCAATCAAGAAGTGGGAAACCCATCTGGAAGAAATTTTTCCCTTCTGTAAATCACTTGTCAGACTTCGGTATACTGACGCAGTGGAAATCCTGTGATGTCAGGAAGTTCCTCACATGTCACACAACGATCTTGTTCAAATGCATCTGTCACAAGTTGCACACTTCTTTCATCGGTTGATGATATCGGCCTTCCCAATCTTCCCTCATCCTTTATGCTCACACGACCACTACGGAAACGAGTAGGCTAACGAGAAACTGTACTACTGTCCACTGTTGTCTCACCACAAACTTCACGTAAGGTACTGTGAACTTCTGTGGGGCTTTTGCCACGTAAAGTTTTAATCTTCATGTACGACCTCTGATCTTCAATAGACATGTTACCCGAGACACCTGCCGCCTCCATTTCCAACAATTGCCACAGCCACTGTATTCACTAGAGAGCGCACAAGCATATGTCTTGCTGCCTCAACTCCTCAGCTTCACCTGACGAAATGTTTACCTCGACTTCATCATGCACTCCGCAGTGTTACCAGCGTGTGCATTATTTATGAACTGGTTCTCGTATAATAAAATTATTATAGCAGTGGACAATGTTTGAAGTGGGCAACGGTCACTTTTATTGAAATGGAAACTTCACATAGTTTTAAGTAACTTAACGTTAGCCATCCTAACACTATTGTTTCAATACTTTTTCTTAGTTTTTATACTGATTTTTATTGTTTTCGAAACATACAAACGTTACAGTACATTTATCAATTCCGTAATACACCAACACGGGTAATTGAGTTAGCCCATAACGTATTTCTCAATCTAAACTAAACAATAATTAGTATATTACTAAGTATACTTAGGTGTTCGACTTTTATTACAATAAAATTATAGAAGCAGACCTACTTTTCTCCTAAAATATTTTCATTACATTTTTTATGAACAATAAACGTTGAGGTAAATCTTATGCCGAATATTACTCTACTTATGGCTCTAACAGTTCGATTTTAAAACACACACATATTTTCCATAAGTAGAAGCTTTGCTTTGTATATACTTAAACACAAACAAACTATTTGCTGAGCAAAACAATATATTCACATAAAAAAAAAACTACATACGCGTTACAGTTTCGCCAACTAACATTTTGGCTTCATCAGACACTATCCGAGAGAAACTGTAACACGTATGTAGTTTTTTTATGTGAATATATTGTTTTGCTCAGCAAATTGTTTGTTTGTGTTTAAACACACATATTTATCGTTATGTTACAGAATACATTATTGAACAGCTAATATTCTGCAGGAAGTTTTACACTCAAATTCAGAAAGACGTAATAGATTCCTAGTTACTGTGTAAGACTAACTAGCCCGACGAAGTTGGAGCTAGTAGGTGTGGTATTTATTCGACGATAAAAAAAGGGAGAACAAATACTATCGCTATGACATCTGTATAGTCGCTCATACATCCTTCAAATTTGTAGCTATTGTACAAATTTGAAGGAACTGTAAAACGAACTTTTATGTGGGACTACTCAGAATGGTCTTCCGAGGAATTCTGGTTAACTTGGACACGACGACACAGTATATTTTCCTTCTGGAATATTTAATCGCTATGAAGATAAATGTACTTCAAGAAGAACTGAAACTAATCATCAAGCACTGCAACACTCTTAGGTCACCAGTCAATACGTGTTTGGAAAGGATAGTGAGTCCATTTCATGCTATGTGAATAAACTCCACACCAATACAGAACCATCACCATCCTTCAGGATGTATTACCGATAACTAGTATGAGCATCCACTGGATGTCTGCATCACATCTGCAGTTAAATGTTACCACAAATGACACACGCTCCCAGTTCTAGAGGATTCAATCACCGTGATAAGGAAACTAAGTGAAGTGCTGCGTCCAACATCGTGGCATTAACATGAGGCACTCTGATAGTTCTCCTGTTAAACCCATTTAAGGAGGCTAAAGCCGCTGCACGCTCTTGCCGTGAACAAGACAACAGTATCAGACGCCATTGGTCACGATTAACTTCCTTTAGTTATATTTGTTCACAATGAGTAGTGATACCTTCCATAACATCCAATGGTAAATAGAAGAATGTTAAATGTTCGCAAAGCTACGAAAATTGAATGCTTCAACAGTCTGGAACCCACTTTTACGCACCCATTAGAAAACGGTAATTCATTGATATTTTCGAACTTATTAGACACGGTAATTTTGTCTAATTGCCATACTCACAGTGGCGGCATTACTGCTGTATCGCCGGACCATACGAAAATCAAAAATTATATGCGCTACAGGAGAAAAATGCACAAGTTCTTATGCCATACGTTTACACTGTATTTAGAACAATACTCACTACCAAGCAAGCCAGGGTCACAACCTAGTATTTCAAGGACAGGAACTATTCTCCCCAAAAATGCTATGTTTTGACCCTGGCTCACTTGGTAGTGATTATTGTTCTAAATACAGTGTGGACGTACGGCATAAAAACTTGTGCTAGGTGACCACTAAAAGCACGAAAGCACCAACGCCATCTAATAGAGACAGAGCAGAAGCACAGCAGGGGGCCCCGAGAGGCAGCGAGGGGGTGGGGACCTAAGGAGCAGGCGCATCAGCGGCGGTGGGTATACGCCTAAGCGAGGATAGTGGAAAAATACTTTCTTTATATATCGTAAAATGCACGTTGCACGTATTGCACAGATTTGGCTGAGATACTAAATGCCATTCAAGAAAAGTACCAAATGTACTTTTACATTAGGTTAGATTCGAATAGGTTTGGTTAGATGTTCCTTTTCTTTTCTGTAGTTTCAATTCGTTTCCACACTTACGATAACTGTTCGCTTGTTTAGTAGATCTTGTGTTTCACACAATTTCAACAACTGACATTCCTTATTTATGTACCTATATAACTCGATAAAACTCAAACACAATGTGTCACAATTTTGTCGTTTACGCATTTCCACGTTGCCTGTCTCATAAATCATAAGTGTACCTTTCGGCCAAACAGTCCCTTCCGCCTCCATATATAATGCCGCTTACAATATCAAAAACAACAAGTATTTTTCTTAACTTCAACTATTCCCCTCACCTGCCTTTCACTCACTCTTCCTGACAAACCAAAATAAATTCTCCAACTCATATAGTAAATTTTATAAAATTGGTCCGGCGGCATTTTTTTCCGAAGTTGGTCCTCCTGCTAGTTTTTTGGTTAAAAGCGTAATAATTGGTTCCTTTGTGTACCAAAGTTTAATATTTAAATCAAATAGTATTACCGAGTGAGAGTTAGCGAGTGAAGGCAGGTAAGAGCCCCGCAGGGCACGTTGTTTTTTGTCTTTATTACAACTAAATGGAAAGGGAGACCTGTGTTTTAGAACCTTTCCACCATGTTGGATATGTTACCGTTACATAGACAAGTATAACTTTCTCCAAGTTTCTTTACAGTTATTTCCTTACCACATTTTGTACGTCTATTTTTAAGATTTATTAAACCATGACTTTTACTTACTTTTAATAGATTTTCCTGATTATTACCAGCCATGTTTACAAAACAAATGCTCATTACATTCCCATAATCCTACCATGAAGTAATCTTGCGCGTAGTATTTCCCTCTGCTCGCCAAAGAATTCCATATTTAGAATAGTTTATGTAAGAAAATAAACAACTTTCGCTCTCGTTGTACATTATCAAGCACACAAACAAGCAAATTATTCATTTCTTTCCGGTAAATTTACAAAATTTTGCTCGTAACGGATGACCAACTATGGAAGTTAACCCGGTCCGGCGATACACCAGTTAACCCAGAGTGGCTGCTGTTTAACCTGGCATATCGTAACATTTCACCGATTAAGTCATTTGTCAGGTCATCATGTGATTAAGTTTCCTTTTCCTAGTAAACCTGATTTGGAAGCAAAAATGTGAGTTTTGGAATTCTGCAACACAGGTTCAGAGAGAAAGGGCATTATGTAGAGTCGTTTTGACGTATGATTAGGGTCGTACTAAACGAAACATACGTTAGTCGAACTCTTTAGTATGGCACTAATAACACTTCAGGCGACTCTCCATAAGGCCGAAAGTGACAAAATTACCACACTCATCGTGCCACTGTTGATAATACATTGTTTGGGATATGTCGGTTCTTGGGGGGCGAAAACTAGGTAGAGAAACGGATTGTTTACAGGAAGAATGAGTTCATGTTACGGAAGGATAAATGATGTGTGAGTAATCAGTGAAGTCAATAGAACGGAAACGCAATGTGTGTAATGGAGGAGTGGGAAATGTTGCAGGGAATATTTGCAGTTAGCAGAAGAGTACAAAACAGGAAAGGTAAGTACAAATACAAGTTACAGCAAAATACCTAACCTAACCTAACCTTACATAATCTAACAAACAAACTAACCTAACAGTCTAACATATGTTCGCCATTATTTAACAATTAAGTAAAAGTATAATGAGCACATACCGAAAAATAGCTACGATTCTCTTAACTAAGCTGCACCGGCCGATTGGCGTGCATGAACAACTAACAGTCCGGGATCATTCATTCCCAGGCTACGTGGAGTATCATCTGCGTGTATAGCAAAAATTATGCAAAAAATCCACAGTGCCAAAATCAATATTGTTTTTGTAACAATAGTAGCGCAATATCTCTCTCAACGGCTCATTGTAGTCCTGTGAAAATGTCATAGCATTTCCATGTTCATCTTGAACGTCAATGAAGATTTCCTGATACTCCATTTTGGAAACAATAATCAGAGTTGCCAAGTAAGCTCTTTTAGCTACAGGTGTAGATTTTTTGTAGCACTGAAAGTGTAATTAATTTTATCAATTCTGGATATTTCGTGAAATTTGTTTTGTTACGCTGCACATTACGTACGAAAAATTTGTAGTGTATTGTGAAAACGAATGTTGGTTGAACGTGTTGGAAGCAATGAAAGATACATATAAGGCATTTCGTATTACATATATTTTTCGTTTCGTATTGACTCCTACGTATTTTCCACCGTCATCCAATTTCAGCAGCATTATTTTATGCATAAATATTACTGGGAAACAACCGGAGATATTGGTGCAAACAAGGTCAGTTAAAAGCTTGTACAATCCGCGGCAAAAAACCTGCAACATGAAGATGTAAGTTTATTGTGAAACTACGCCTAACAGCACAGGGAATGAACATAACGTCTAAGTGAAACGAATCACGCCAGGATAAACCTCGATCTCCTCCCGTGCACACTTATTTTGGAGCAAAAGACTTCGTCATTTCACAATAAACTTATATGGTCATGTTGCAGGTTTTTTGCCGCGGATTGTACCAGTCTACCGATTTATTTCACAAGTGTTCTTACTTTATTCTTTGATTCAAATCTGGCGCTGGTCAAGTTCGGATCCACAAAATTCTGCACAATTTACAGCTAACTTCAATGCTCTGCATAGAAAAACAAGTTTATAAGTAACAAGGTTAATTGTGGATCGAGAATAGTCAGCCAAATTAAAAAGAAATCACTGTCTTACTTTAAATGATCCCTTAAAACGTTCTGGACTGTTCTTACCCTGGCGTATGCCCAAATAATTGTGTACGTATTGATAAGTGCAAACGCACGTTATACCTAAAAATTGATTCTTAGGGTGGGAGTTTCATTCACTGGTGCAGATTCACCTTACGAGGACTTCTGCTTACAGGGTAAATACGAGTCCGACTTTATGGAATAAATATGATCGTGTAAAAAACGTGCTAGGTGGCCCGAGAAGCGAAAATACTATCTAACTGAGTCAGGGAGGGAGCGCAGTAGGGTGAAAATTCTTACAGAACTTCTTACAGATATAAATACGCGTCCGAAAGTATGCCATAAAAACAACCGTGCAAAGAACACAAACTAACTTGTGCTAGACGGCCAATGAAAAGCGAGGATGCTAGTAGACCTAGTTTGGTCAGGTGCGCAGCACGGGGGTATGTGAGCATGCAAAAGGGGTGTCAGCGCAAAGTATGCGCATAAACAAGTATACTACAAAAACACATGATATCGTGTAAAATTACATAGGTTAGAGGATTTCAATTGTTTCAAACATGTAATTCTATACTTGTAAACACTAAATACTGGTTTCCTACATAATGCAGAAATACTCTAGCGGTGGAAATTAGTACGTTATACAGTTGTCTTTCATATGCGCTGTTTCATTTAAACATTTATATACCCGTTGTAAGGTTCCATACTTGTAACATTACACTTCTGAACATGAAATACTGACTTCCTACATTATGAAAAATCCTCCAACGCTGGGATTTAATATCCTACACAATCTTCTTCCATATTAACTTACTCATTTCAACCGCAAAATTACTATTTTCATGACACATTATTGTACAGTACCCCGATTTCTTGCAAGTAATACAGCTGTATTTTATATTTACAAGTAGTGGGTTACTATTGTAAAAACATTACAAGTGTTTTACGACGGTTATGTGAGTGATCATGGATGATTATTGTATTGGAAGAATTGTAAAAAACTATTTTTCGCTAGCGCAGTACTTCTGCAGTGTACGAAAGCTGTATTTTATGTTTACAATGCAGCGTTACTAATGTTAAACTATTATAAGTGATATCGGGACCCGTATCATCGCAATAACCAACGTGTTTTCCTTCCATTTGCTTACGCACATACCCACCGTCGTTGACGCACCTGCTTTTTCGCACGCACTTTCATCTAATGCGATGGCCCATATGATTCGCCAATCCTGACTTGTTTAGGTAGTAATCGTAAATTTTTGTACCCACCTAATACAGGTTGGCCTATATTTATTTTGCACTGTACTTTTTATGGCATATGTGCGCATGCTTAATTTATATGCAAATTTTGGAAGAATTGTAGTTTTTCAACGATTACAAATAAAATGAAATCTTTGAGTTTTACGTCCCACGATTATGCCGGTTAGGCTAAAGGAGACGGTGATGATGAGTAATGAATGAAATGGTGGAATGAAGTGGGAGGAAACGGGAGAACCCCGTGAAAACCCACGCACACGGTGTTTGTCCACCACAAAGTTCACTTGGCGCGGCTGGGATCGTACCCGGGACCCCTAGCACCAGAGGTGAACGCTCTACCACTGAGCCACCGCGGCCCCTTCAACGATTACATCACAACTGTATTTCATCTATGCTAAGTGAGGTATTCCCATGTTGTGCAGCGCAAAACTTTGGAGGACAATAGAAGGAACTTAGTGAAAGAATTATAAATTTAGAAAAATATTTCGAGTGGTGCGTTTAAACTGAACGTGCACGTCAAATAATGTATTTTACGTGATTATCTTAGTTTTATTGTCAGCTTTCTAGATTTCGTGAAACGATATGATTGTTTAAAAATTGAGCTTTATATGACCCGTCAAGATACTTCCGTGTATGATACTAAAAGATAATTAAAAATAGGGTTTCCAATGTTGAATTTCTTTAAATATTCTATCATTTGCACACGTTCGACTAGTAATATTTATCGATCGTAACTCTTCTATAAGTGACCTCCCACAATTACAACCCATAGTTGTACAGATAAAGAACGCGGGTGCACCCATATACTGTCTACAAGTGAAAGGAATTACATAGTGACTAGCATTATACTGTTTCTTTAAACAGTTCATCTCTTATAACAATCCAATTCTAATAGCGTCTTTCCATATTAAGAAAACACGTCTTCATAAAAACGACGTCGCGGATATCACTGCAATGACTGCAAACATAATGTTTCATCGTACACGTTGTGTAATGCTCTAAGAACTCTCATTTTCTTACGGGCTCCTCACTTTTACTGGATATAATTGCACAACAGAATTGATTGGTAACACTTTCGAAAGTGCGGAAGCCCGAGTGAATTTATGCCTTGTTTTTCACTTGAATGCCATGCGCAAAAATAAGTTGCTTACATATTCTTTGTGAAACTATACAATTCACCCGTAGTCTCCAGATTTTTGGCAACACTTATAACGACCATCACATGTAACTCAATATTGAGTTATTCGGCGCACAATTACTTTAGAAGAATCAGTACCAATACATGCGAGAGATTGTGTAATTTTACATGCTATGATTTGCACTTTTTCTATTTAGGTTCGTGCCAGCGTATTTGTGCCGCGACCCACCCATTCGCACGTGGCTGAGCGAGGACAAGTGAGTATCAAAGAATGCTACGGTCCAGGGAACGCATATGTGTAACAGAAAGGGCAAACAAGCTTTCCAATAAGTTTCTGAAAATGAAGGAGTGTTGAATGGATTGTAGGAAAATTGAGCAAAGGGGATTAGAAGAAATTTGCACGAACGATAACAAGATATTACGTAAATCTGGGAAATGTACACCGATAAACTGCTGAAATTTTATGTACTGAAACTCTTCCTGGGGTACTTGGTAATCAATTTTAATACCCGAGCATATCCCTATAGCCGGGGAGAAATTTAAGTGTCAGGAATGTAAATAATAACGTAAATACTTCTTAAGGTTGTACGTTTCATGATTAACACGATTTACTGTGTTTTGTCTAGAAAGGTAGAAAAAATAAAGTAGAAAATAGAATGATACAGGAAGAAAATATACAAATATTCATTGGTATATAAAATTGTACATCATTAGTCACCTAACTATACAAGTTGTGAGCAAGGAACTGATTTACCCTTTCTTTGAAGAACTCCTGCTTTCTTGAAGCTTCCAAATCGAGGGATGTTTGTACCCAACTATGTGGGAAAACTTATCATCTCATGCTTTGTAATAATTATTCGTTTCTGAGTTCACATTTAATGCAGCGTCTTTTATATTCCAAAATTCTAGGATAAATATGAGATTATTTCTCTGTACTGTAAAACCTTCTGCATGTACCGCCCCAAATTTATTTTTTAAAACGTCCTGAAACTTAAGTAGAGTCACAATGATTAACAAGGTATGTTACTACTTTTGGCTTAACTTTTCGTTCGTAACTTCATTTAATGGAAAAAACGCTGAGTCCTCTAATTTGCAGCAGAATAATTCAAATTGTTCTGTATGTTTCTGCAAGTCCTAAACTCTGAATTTTTCTCCAGAAATTTAAATGAAGAAAGTATTCCTGTATCAGCCTGTCCTCTCAGAGAATATTTCTAACAACATTAATAACTGCTCCTAGAAGTATCAAATCATTCTTATGGTAGCAGGAAGAAGTTATTTCGATCGCATTTATCCATCAGGACCTGCGGAAGCAAACAAATATAGAAATCGGGTAACAAATCAACATGCACGGCAGTGCATGGTAGACAAGTTCTGCGGAAAAAAAAAAAATGAAAACTGGCCTGCACTGCCGTAAGCACATTAAAAACGAACAAGGGTTTTGGGTAAAATCGCCGATTTCGAGGCTCTGTAAAAACGATTCTATTAAAGGTAGAAACATGAAGTTTAGAATTTAAGGAAATATCCGAGAGATGTACTCATATGCCAAATCTCACATTCCTAACTTCAACCATATTCGAGTACTGGACCTCTAAAATATACAGTTTTCAGGCTCACTGGCTCACTCATCAAATTGATTAGGTGCTTCCCAACGAGATAGAGACATTAAACTTTGCATAAAGGTACTCTATAATGACTTGAGTATGGAAACAGTCCCAAATCTGAGAAATGTGCTATGGGCAAAAAGCTGTCCTTAACCAGGAAAAAAATTATCTCACTCACTCACTCATCACATTCATTAGGTACTTCCCAATGAGACCTTGCATAAAGGTACCTATAATGACTTGAGTATGGAAAAAGTACGAAATCTGAGGAATGTCCTATGGGAAATTTTTATGGGCTTAAAACTGTCCTTAGCCAAGCAAGAAATTGTTTCACTCACTCCCTAATCAAATTGATTAGATACTTCCCAATGAGGCAGAGACGTGAAACTCTGCACAAAGGTACCCTATAATGACTTGAGTACAGAAAAAGTCCGAAATGTGAGGAATGTGCTATGGGAAATTTTTCTTGGGCGAAAAACTTTCCTTAGCAAAGCAGATAACGGTTTATTCACTCATTCATCGCATTGATTTGCTAGTTCCCAATGAGATAGTGACATGAAGTTCTGCATAAAGGTACCTTATAATGCCTTGAGTGTGAAAAAGGTCCGAGGCACCCTATAATGACTCGAGTACAGAAAAAGTCCAAAATGTGAGGAATGTGCTATGGGAATTTTTTCATGGATGAAAACTGTCCTTAGCAAAGTAGAAATCGGTTCATTCATTCACTCGTCACATTGATTTGCTAGTTTCCAATGAGACAGAGACGTGAAACTCTGCGTAAAAGTACCTTATAATGACTTGAGTGTGAAAAAAGTCCGAAATGTGAGGAATGTGCTATGGGATTTTTTTATGGGTGAAAAACTGTTTTTAGCCAAGCAGAAATCGGTTCATTCACTCACTCGTCACATTGATTAAGTACTTGTTTACGAAACATTGACGTAAATGTATGTATATTGGTACCTTATAATGACTTGAGAATGAAATTTGAGGAATTTGCTATGGAAAATTTTTCATTGGCAAAAAAACTGAATCGTTCCCGATTTCTGATTGTAAGGACAGTTATTCAACACATCATGTGCATAATGATAATGTTGTCAATCGTCCGAGTGGTCGAGTGGGTCCCGGGTTCGATTCCCCGTGGAAGAGCCTTTGAAATCTTAACTCTCCTCGATGTTTCTGTGTCCCTATCGTTCTAAGTTAATAGAAAAACGAGCTAAGGTCACTGAGAAAAATCCGTAATCCGACAGCGGTATATTGTACAAACATAGGGGATCCTTATGTTTACTACAGAAATCAATACTTAATATACGTTATCCATATGCTACACACGTACTGCCCTCTTTCCCGCTTAGATGTTACACACAATGTCGTTGCTGGATGTCTGACATCTAACAGTCTTCTGTACATTACGTACGTAAGCTATAAGTTACATACGGACATCTGTATGTGAGATCCTGACCGCCTACATACAGTTTTTTCGTTCGTGAGGAAAGTACATTTATTCGGAACACTTATACGGAAAGTATGTTTAAAATATACTTTTTCAGTTATACGTTTAGTGTACGCTAAGTCCAAAAACTACAGGATTTCCACATGTAACCTACGTTTTTAGTACGCTACGTACATTTTTTCTCAGTGTACAAGTAAAATAAGTGAAAGCTAGTAATAAGTAGTTAAGGAAGTTAATGAGGCACGTTCTGTGAATCAGTTAACTTTTAAAAACGTGGGCTAAGACACGTATATACTGCCGTAAATTTCATGGTTGGAAACCCAGACAAGGAAAGCCAATATTTTTTTCTTTTTTCGATGAAGATTTTTCCTTTATTGCAGTCATTGGTATTAAATAGATATTGAAATTAATTTGATAAGAGAATGTAGAGGTGAGGATATTAAGAATTAATGAAGTTTTCGAAGGAATGAGAAATCCAATTGTTCGAATTTATGTGAGACTGGCAACAAAATGTAACCGATTTCGTAAATATTTTGGTACCACGAGTTATATTATAGTTACCACAGTCGTTATGTAAAAATGTTTTTGATGCTTCGTGTCTCTATCTGTGAACAGTGTGCGAATCTCTTACGTATCAGCCTTCTCATCAACAGTGAATTCCGTGCCTTTGCTCTTCATATTTCCTGAATTTGCCCACCTGGGGGTTCGCCCCCATACCCCCGTCTTTGCTCGGCTACTTCCTCACACCTCTTAAGCTCACAATTCTACCAAATTTCAAGTTTCTTTTACTATTTCAACTATCTAAAAGATAAGATTTTGTATCCCAGGAAAACGCCTATTTAAATAACATGGGGATTTCTTAATCTCCCTTTAGAATCCTTGAAAATTAAAAATATTCACTTTTAGCAATTTTCCTCTAGGTTAGTCCCGGGAAGCTACAATCGTGCCAAATTTCATCATTCTAATCCTGCCGGAAGTGCCTAAACATTTTGGGGTGTAAAAGGTGTCCCATATAAATAACATGGGAAAGATTTTTCAGTTCCCCATAAAACCACTCTAAAGTTGGAATTGTTTGTTTTTACTGATTTACTTAGGTAATACTAATAAAAACTACAAGCATACCGAATTTAAAGTTTTTATTCCAAGTTCCTAAAACATGAGATTATAGGTCCAAGAAAAGACCCATTTAAATAACATGGGAAAATTCTTCATCCCCCTTCACCATTTCAACTTTCCACATCAACTGGAAGCATCCCTTTAATTTATGTCAGTTCATGTAGTTTTATATACAGTTAGGATATGAACTCCATAATTTCGCAATGTGGAAAGGTAGAGAACAACTAAGTATAATGAAACACCAACCATGTCTAGTGTTGTAACAGCGAAGATTCAGCATCAAGGGTTTTGGGCCCTGTTGATGCTCTTCGTATTTAGGTAATGAAAAATGAAATGTTAGCGATCGTGATTTTGTAGTTCGGGTAAATGAATTAGAATCTCGTTTGGACACAACTCTCTGACAGATATTTAATAGAATAAATCCTCCCCGCTGTTCTAGTAGCTAACATGTGCGCCTTTCTTGTACAGGGTCTTGGGTTCGATTCCCGGTGGGAGAGCCCTTGGCAACTAATGTTGCATGTGACACATTATGACTCCTTTAAAAATGTACAATTTTAAATTTAAATCCAGCAATATGCCACAATTGAGAATCCCAATATACGATATTGACATGGTGAACTACAAAAAGAAGTGAAATATGAACAAAAACACCAGAGGTACAAAAAGTGCAGCCAAGTTCGTCAGCCTCAAAAAGTGTTGAGATGAGGATGGATGAGTTAAGTTCCTTGGCCACTGCATCTGAAACGAACACTGGAACTTGACGCGAGGTGTCAAGGAAAATTATGTTAACGAACTTTAGGGATAGTGGTGGTGGGCGTGGTGGGTTTGGGACCACCACCAACCTTAGGAATATCAACTTTGCTCAGGTGCTAAGGCACATATACCTAGTACAGTATACTGCAGTAAGATTGGTGGTTGGAAACTCAGACAAGAAAAACTTATATTCCTCCACGAAGTGTCAAGGTAAATGTTGTTGACGAGCCTTAGGGATGGTGTTTGTGAGCGTGATAAATTTGGGGGGTCACCACTAGCCTTAGGGCTGAAATGTCCCGGCCGTGAAACTAGGAACAGACATCTTAATGTATTCGAATATGTTAGACACCTCGCGCCAAGTTCCAGTGTTCGTTTCAGATGTAGTGGCCAAGGAACTTAGCTCATCCCTCATCTCAACACTTTTTGAGGCTGACAAACTTGGCTGCACTTTTTTCACCTATGGTGTTTTTGTTCATATAAATAGTGTACGGAACTAATTAATGTAACACTACGAAATAAATATAGCCCTGGAATACACAGAGGGATGCTGGAGCACCCCAGACGTTATACTTATCGCCACTGTGGCACTGTTCTCAGGCACATTGGTTGGTGCTCCCGTGTATTCTCATTTTGGAGCGTGACATTCACGGTGGTGGGTTTGAAGTAAATTGTCACCTTTCAGAAGAGAATATATTCAAGGGGTGGGGTTCTGCAACACCCCACCTGTGTATTCACGTACGTGAAATTCAATTTTTGATGGAATTCGTTTTAGATACTTGGCGTGCATATTTGTTTAATTGCATGATGGCAAAAGTGTGTGCAGGGTCAAGCAAGTTTACAGACTTTGTACTCAACACGTTTGAAGAAGATTATGATTCTGAAGGTAATTTCATTGTGTCCGATGACAATATTGAAATACAATCGAAAGTCTATGATGAAATTAGTGCAAGTGACACTAGTGACATGAAGGGAAACATCAAAAATGACCCAGCCATAAGGGAAGCCTCTATATTAGGGAGAAACAGTCGTAGATGGAGTTCTCAACCACCCGTTCGGAGTTTCTAAAAGAACTGGGGATGTAGTTAGCTAGACCTTACATGTTGGAGCGTCTCAAGAAGAATCTTCCCACTGATTTGTCTACTGGTATCAGAATATCCTTGGTATTCAAGAAGAACCATCACCTGCAATTTGTTGAACACCTAGTCTTCCGTAGCAAGCACGATGTCGAATGTACCCTAGGAATAAGGACAGAAAAACTAATCTTTTTGTATCAGATGCAAAATAGCTGTTTGTGCTGAGCACAGAAAGGAAGTCTGCATTTCGTGCAGTAAGGAATAGCTGTGTCTGTTCAGAAATATATATACGAACTACTATTGTGTATTCTTTTAAGTGTTAAAGTGAAATAAACATGTTTAAGTTCGTGTACTATAATTTTAGTAGAGTTTAATTATATGGGGTATGGTGGCACCCCACCTGTGAATTCACGTAAGCTTTACTTTTGACTGTGTATTCCAGGGATACAAGTCTCAAATAGTAAACCTGGAATACTAACGTAAGGAGCACGCAATTGTTTTACATACATACTCTAAACGTAATTAAGAAAGATTTAATTTAAATTCAAATAAGTATCTCAATCCTTTGAGCATCATTCATAAATTAATTTTGTAAGAGGAGAACTAATCTAATCTTATCCTGCAATATATAGTCCTAAAACAACTTGCAAAACTCAAATTTATGGTCTGTAGCCGTAGTCATGTTATTCTAATAGAAGTCAAAACAAAAGGCATTTCAACAAATTTTATACGAAAACTTACTACTAAATACTATAAACAATTACCTTTAATCTTAAGGTCTTCCAAAGACAGATTCAGGTGAACGTTCTGATTGCCGCTGGTATCTAATTATCATTTTTCAGGATTTTTCTGAAGTAAAAAATTGCCTTAGCTTCTTCATTAAGTAGACTAACAACTGTTGAATATATAAAAGATGAACTGCATGTAGTTTCCTATGCAAGCTTCTTCATTTTCATTTTGCTATTTACACAATCAACTTCAACACGGTTTAGAGGATGTTTATAATCCTTAACAGATCTCCGAGTTTCCTTTACGTTGCCCGTATTCAAAACTACTTTGCAGTTAAAACTGTGCCTCTCTATATGTCTCCAACATATACCCGACACTATAGGTTTCTCTTCGGTGTACAGGAAACCATATAACGGTATATTATCATAATCATTATCAGTGACGAGAATCTTTATATCGACGTGCAATACATTATGCAAATCGAAGGTCAAAATTGTATTCCTTTGAATAAACAGGATGTTATAGCTCCATCTCTGATCGTTTATCAAGGCAATTAAAGGTTATTTAATCACAATTTTAACTTGAACTCCAAAACAAACTTTTTGCAAAGGAAGTTTTAGCAGATGCCTGTGTATCACTTAATTTTCCTCCTATTGCTGTCGACTAAATATCCGTTTACCGTTGAAGAAAGAAAAAAAAAAAAAACTAGAAATGCAGCATGATCATGGCTATAGTCAAGTGTGACTAATCGTAGCGTCGTCAGAAATATTTTAGAAATAAATTTTTCGTTCTGTACAGATGATGAGTATGAAAAATTTACCTCTCAGATAAGTTTCGTGGATTCTGAGGTGAAAAGTTGAAGTGTTTATATAGTATACACACAGTTGCCTTACGATTCTCACTCAATTCAGGATGTTCTGGTGTAAATCTGAATTATCCTTACTTGTACAACATAATACTACTTTCAACACTGCGCATCAAAATCAAAACTTTCCGTGTGTATAAAAATAAGTTTAGTAATAAATCTATTCCATCCTGATACTGACTTCTTTGTGTGGTTAACATGTATTTATAGAGGCTTAAGCTTCTTCTGAAAAATGCTTTCAACATCATTGGGAGACATGTTGATATATTTTTCCTTTCTTCTTATATACACCTCAGTAATGATTAAAAATGATGGTATTTGTGTTTGTATCAACAAATTGATTGTTCGAATCGTTAATTGACTAGCAGTCTTGCAAAACTACCTGTAATCTCTCTTTAATAAAACTGTTTTACTAGCCAGCATACAGTACCCATATAGGTCATATATTAATTTCAGATCAGATTTGAGGAATTCGCGAAATAGAAAATGTAAACTACAACGTGTAAATTAATTCTGATTATGTTTTTATATGTTCGTGGTAAAAGAGGAGAAACAGAAAAACTGGCATCAACAACCGGCACGTATGAGCAATAATTCACAGGCGGTGGTCCACACATTAACGGCACAAATGAAAGCTCCGCCAAGTGAACTTTGTGGTGGACAAACACCGTGTGCGTGGGTTTTCTCGGGGTTCTCCCGTTTCCTCCCACTTTCTTCGTTCCACTATTTCATTCATTACTCATCATCACCGTCTCCTTTAGCCTAACCGGCATAACCGTGGGACGTAAAACTCAAAGATTTCATTTCATTTTTTCACAAATGAAAGCTGATTTAGGGTAGAGTATGATAGGGCAGGGTACGTTGTATTTGAACCACTTTTGCGAAACTTACTCCATATTAAAAAAAAAAAAAAAAAAAAAAACTCATTATTTCTATGCACCAAGTTGCGTTTATCGCAATAAGCACACTTGGTAAAGGACAGAGTGGACTGTGATGGTAATCAGAAATGAATGCATGACACTAGTGAAAAAGTATCAATTTAGGTGTATTGTCGAAAAAGAATGCAGGAAATAAAGGAAATAAAGTAGACCGAAATAAACTGCAATAGAAAGATAAGGTGAGATTTTTTTTTTTTTTTTTAAAGAAAAAACCCAAACTTTGTGTCACTCGCCTGCTTGCTTTCCCCGGTGGGTCACCAAACAACCTCACTTTTGCAAGCAACCTACTAAACTTTTTTTTTTTTTTTTTTTTTTTTAAATAGGAAGTTTGGAGCCAATTTAGCGAAGAAAATGATGTATTTATAGCTATTGTGCTTTTACCCTTGGGTAAATACGTATTAAGTCAACTAACAATGATTGCTAACAGAAGTTATTATTATTATTATTTAATTTTTGCGCATACAATTGTAATACACTTACAGACTTCAAAACAAATATTCGTTCAGTTTTTCAGATGGTTAGTTTTTTCTTTAAGCGTCTATTTTGTATAGGCGCGTAAGCCTATTTCGCTTCTTACAAAGGTATGCGGTAAATGCCGTAGCGCCGTCATTTTCGAAGATATTGATTTCAAACGAAAACCACTTGAAAGAGATATGAATGTGCAACATTTTATGTCTAATGCACATTTACCCTACATACATTTTTTTTTTTTTTTTTTTTTTTTTTTTTTAATGTTGAATGTGGAAGTTTGAAAAACGTAAATTAACATATTTGAAATTAAAAATCTTAAAGAAAGAAAAAAAAGGCCCATTGAACATGTTTTCCTAGATGCAGGCTGCGTCGTATACCATTTCCTTAAAAGGTCTAATTGAGTGTCTTATTCTTTTGTTACATGTCTTCAAACATTGCGATTTTTCGAAAATAGATTATCTTCAAACTGTAGTATCATTTATTCCGACAAGCCATACGCGTAAACAGCACATACGTGTGTTTTGGTGGCGCGATGTTGCCATCAATTAAAGTTCTTTGAAAATTTGGATATTTTAACCGATTATTGCTAGATGTATATATCTGAATATGTAGGTATTTTAGCCCCTTTGTCTAGCAGAACTAGGCAGGCCACTGAACTCGTAAAGCAGAAGAGACTCTCCATATAATTGCTTAAATAGTAACCCAAATAGGACTTCCTATTAATGTAGTGGTCTTCACTACATTAGGGATTCCGTAAAATAAAACATGGTTTATTTTTTATTATTTAGTTCCTTCAAAACATGATTAAAAATTAGTTTGCCCCAGTCAAACATTACTACAATAAAACAATAAGCACAATTGAAGAAAAAAATAATGGTGAGTCTAATTTTTCCTTTAAAAACGAAATGAAATGAAATCTTACTTTAACGTCCACGATTATGCCTTTTGGGCTAAGGGAGACGATGATTAAAGCAAGTGAATAAAATACAAGATTTGGTGGAATGAAAAAGTGGAGGAAACGGGAGAACCCCGAGAAAGCCCATTGACACGATGCTGTCCACCACAAACTTGACCGGGGATCGAATCAGAAACCCTACGCACTAGCCACCGTGAGCCACTGAGTTTTTCCTTTAAAATTTTAATTTCATCAATGACAATTTACTTTTTTCAAACGTAAAGATAGGCGTTTCAAACATAAAGATACTTTTTTCAAACGTAAAGATACTTTTTTTCAAAAGATCCGACATTTTTTTACTGTACATTTAAAACATGAATGAGCGCTCATTTTCTGCTCTCTAAATATAGTATTAATAGTATCCAAAATAATTTATAATAAATATTTTCAGCAATCTTTTAATCAGAGATTGGGTGATTTGAAATGGATTGACCCTCTTCTAAAGAAACTCAGCGCAGAGGAATGGACATCGTATATAAAATACGGTTATTAAAGAATACTAATACTAGTTTTTTACCGCAAAGGCACGGTATATGTAGCACATCTGTATTTGTAACCGTATTCGTAATCTGCACAAAAATATTTGTAATGTATAGATATACGAGAATATATCATTCCGTTATGAAATTTCGCAAATATGCAAAAGGATTAAGTTTATTCTTACGTCAACTTTGGAAAACTGTTAAGTTGTCTTGAAGATTTTAATCTGTATAAGAATTTAAAAATCTGTTAAAGATCGAATAATGTGACTTACCGGAAACAGTCGTCGAAGACGCAACATCGAAGATAAAGTTCTGAGAAAACTAATAAAATTGGTTTTCACAGAAGACAGGGACTTGACTTGAAAGCTCATTAAGCATTCACAAGGTCGAGGAGTATTTTTGACTGACTGAGGTTTATCACGTCAGTATTTCGAGTGTTTGCTCCTGGTGAAAATTAATGTTACAAAGCACACAAACCAGTAGAAGAATATAATATACAGTTTTTCACTATGTAAAGCGGTCAGCAAGTGTGTTTGCCCACGCCTATTTTTTCTTTGCCGAACTATTAGGAATCAATTGACGAACTTTAATGCATTTTTTTTTGCTCCAAAGCTAAGGAAGACAGCGATAATGATAACGAACAAATCATACAATGAAGAAAGTGAGAGGAATCTGTAGAACCCCGACAAAACCAAGACACATTGTGTTTGGCTACCACAAAGCCCACTACGCGAGAGCTACGATCGAACCAGAGACCCTGTGCAGCATAGGTAAACACTACCGCTGAGCCACCGTAGCCCTTGATACATAGTGTTGGTGCTAATTTTATTTCAAAACTATTCAAATCGCTCTATCATTTCTGGAGCAACTAACAATTCGATGGGTGTGCATATTTGATGGAGATTTTACCCTCTATGAAGATTTCCATATTATAATACATATTTGACTTGTCAAATCGAACAGAATGCATATTGCTATGTTGCTACATTCTATGGGTATAATCTGACCTGTGAGGATTACTTAAAGACATATCAGGTTGTCTAAAGTATAGAACTATGGGGGTCAAATTCAGAATGAATTCTATTGAGATTTGGAAACAGCATTATGCACTACATATGCACCACTTCGTTCGATGATCTTTCCCCATCTTTCCGGTAACACCATAATACCGTTGCTATAAACCTTCTGTGATTTATGGTCAAAAAACTGTGTCACGTAATCTTCGTAGGCCTATTTAAACTAAACAACCTTCAGAGAGTTTTGCAGAGACCGAAACAAACGATAGTTATAATAAGTCTTTATCTTGCGTTAATTTGAACATATTTATTATTTCTGTCAAATGAAAATATTGGACCAGATTGCTTCGCAACAGAAGCTTATTTATTTATTTATAGACTACAATGACTCATGGTTTACATTTGTTCTTCAAGCCGTGAGAATTTTTTGATAACGGACTTTACACGCAGTCGAGCTGAGAGCGGCAAAACTGTACTAGCCAATGGTGCCAACTCTTCTGGGAGCTCTCGGAGTGAAAAATTATAATATTTGAGGGGTTTTAAAGTGTTTTATTGAAAATCGTCCTGGGTTTGAGACTAAATGGTCTGAGCAGGACAGAGCTGGAAAGGACTGGTACTCATTCTACTTTTGGCAGTCAACCGTTGTACTATTGAAACATGTGAAATGTGCCACCTATGATAGTTTTTATTTTATTTTTATTCAATCTTATCGCCTTATCTATATTATAAAATTGAATTTTTTATGTTTGGTCCTCCTCTCCTTTTAACCTATTCGTTTCATTAATTTTCACTACCTTCCAGTAAGTAATATATTATACGAGGCGTCTCCGAATCTTTTCGCCTTATCTATATTATAAAATTGAATTTTTTATGTTTGGTCCTCCTCTCCTTTTAACCTATTCGTTTCATTAATTTTCACTACCTTCCAGTAAGTAATATATTATACGAGGCGTCTCCGAATAGTAAGTAACGTTCTGAGGGAAAGAAGAAAAAAACAAACGAAAAATACTAAAACAGGATGTCTACCGATACTGGAAATACTTGAATTGTACTGGAATTTAATTTTGATACTGGAAATACTGGAATTTTGATCCACATACTGGATAAATCATGAAACTGGCAGGTCAACAATATCTTTTTGAAATTGTTTTAATAGCATTAAAAACAATTTTGTATTCATTGAGATTGTAAATTTTTCCAAAGCAATGGGTGGAGTGGAGGGCCGTGAGGGAAGATGGGAGGCCCTTTAAAAAATGTTAAAAAATCATTTTTATTTAAAAAAATCAAAGCTAACTAAATTTATTAAAAACAAAATATTTTTGGTAGTAAAAATTACAAACCTAAAATCATCAAGAGTGTGATTATTCCTAGAGAACTTTCAAAAAATTATTGTATTAGGCACTGGAATTTTGCTGACAGTTATACTGAATATACTGGAATTTTGAAAATGAAACTCAGTAGACACCCTGTAAAACAGGTTTGATCAAGCTAAATTTATTTTCACACGAAAGATTATACCAACTATTTTTTGACATAGTTTCCACCAATGTTCAAACACTTGTCAGAGCATGTGACGAACTTGTCCAAACCTTCTTCAACGAAACATCCCGCCAGTGTCAGTTCCGCTCATGCTCGCTAGTTTCACTGGTTCATTACCTCTCCACTGACGCCAGTACGGTTGAGTTGTCGCGAGTGTGCTGTGTCCCGTAATCGTTTACAATGTTTAAAACAACTGTCGAACACGCCGACTGTGACATTCGTTCTTTTGTGCGGTTTTTGAATGTAAGGGATGTTAAGCCGGCCGAAATTCATCGTCAAATTGTAGAGATTTACAGTGAAGATGCAATGAGTGATGAAATGGTGCAAAAGTGGGTGAGGCAGTTCAATGAAGAAAGGACAAATGCCCACGATGAACCACGAAGTGGGCGGCCTTTATGGAGTTATGGTTGTCTTCACTGGCGGGATGATTCTTTACAAGTTCGTTTGGGCTATGAGGTATGGGGTTCGAAGGGGTTTGGACAAGTTCGTCACCAGCTATGAGAGGTATTTAAACATTCGTGGAAACTACGTCGATAAACAGTTTAAGGTGTGCTCTTTCATGTAAAAATAAATTTGAACTTTTTTTTTTTTTTTTTCCAAAATGGTACTTACCTTCCGGAAACGCTTCGTATATGGGCAACAGACTCGCAAAACACACTGAGGCTATTGAGACCCACAACACGGTACACTTTAGGGATGAAATTATTAATTTACCTGAACGACTGGCATAGGTGCCACAGATAAGTGTTATTTGTTACATTATGTGGTTCCGCAAAGAATTAAGTTAGCTTACAGAAATAAACCAAACGTAATGTATATAGAAGTTCAGTTCTATTTATGTCTACTCAATCTAATAACAGTCCTTTCTAATGAGATGAACTCCCAATCCATACTTAACCTAATCTTTTATCATACAAGTAGACTGTGTAAGTAGGATATCACCACAAAGGAAATTAAAAAAAAAAAAAGTTAAAAAAATGCCGAAATGAACAAACAGCAAAAAGCCCCTAACAACATCTAGTCTAGCATTAATCAACTGGATATGTATCAAAAAAACATATTTTTATGTTTTTGAATTCAGCCCGCCATTACATAAAGGAGAAACAGCTCTTTATAAATAAATTCTTAATCGAAAAGTACTTCTATATTAGCAAAAACTCACCTTTTTTGTTAAAAAATTCCCTGGAATACTTTCCTGAAAATGTAATTGTACGAGGCATTTCTCCTAACAACTCGATAATGTGAGCCAAATGATCTTCATCCCGCGAGTAATCTTCTCCAGAATGAGGTTCAAACAAATAGTCTCCAGTTGCCAACTCAAAGGCCTGAAACAACAAATAACGGTTTCATCATAGTGCTTTACTATCAACGGATTCTGGACTATAGCACAGTGAGAAAACCGTATTGTTTAAACACTTGAATTACGTGCCACTAAGAAAATAAATAAGAACAAACAATTTTAGATATCTCGTTTGACGTCAGAACAAAAAAGTAAAAATGAACAGCGTGTGATGATATTCAACAGTCGACCACGTTTGAAGTAATGCTCAGATCGGATGTCAATAACAGAAGAGTGCGTAGCCAGACCAAAGTTTGAGTAGGTGACAGAGATAAAACACTAGAAAGTGAGAATATACTATGCAGAAAATCACTCCAGACAGAACTGTAATGTGAAATAGTGGAGAAAGAACTGGAATGATAAAAATAGTAAAAAGAGAGAACTATAGAATATAAAATTAGTTAGAAGACTAGGAGCGATTTGAATAATAATTACATTCGAAGAAAGAAGGGGTCTTTCTACCACTTTATTTTTTTAATATCCCCACCACTAATAATAATAATAATAATAATAATAATAATAATATTATTATTATTATAAAGGACTGGTTTATTATGCCATCAGTTCTAAACATTTCTCTATCTTATTTTTTTACACTTCAAGCAGCATAATGGTTCAGGAGTACTTGCTTCTCTCTGGTGGAATGGGTCTCTGATTATATCCCATCATGTGAGTTTGTTGTGGACAACGTCATATCCGTGGATTTTCTGGAGATTCTCTTGTTTCCTCCCACATTCACGTTCCACCAATTCTGTAAATTTTCTATTTCATTAATCATGCATCTTCTTTAGCCTGAAAGGTATAATCGTTGGACGTTAATTAAATTAATAGATTCATTTTATTTTCATTTGGACACTTTCCCTTATTTGCTATTTCAACTACCATAACATACACTGTTGCCATTCTTGTTATTATCAGTCTTTCTTTCCACTTCTTTCTCCACTATTTCACATCATAACGATACAGTCACTATATTTGCAGTCATTTACGAGCCATGTTTCTCGTACTAGTGAAGGATTTTTATTTATTTATTTATTTATTTTAACGTCCCACAATTACGCCCTCTATGCTAAAGGAACCAGATGATTAATAAGTGAATTACTATGAAATCAATTTTTTAAACTAACACCACGTATCAGTTTCAATACATTATGTCTTCAGATTTTCCCTGGCTTCTTGGGAGATGGTCACCTCTCATATACCTTCCGGGGTTCAACTTTCTACTTAGTCTGTTAACAAGCACATTAGTGTTTTATCCTGTCTAGAAACTTACTCAAACTTTTTATTGGCCATCGTAACATTCAAGCACTACTCGAAACATGGGCGACCATCACATTCAATCAGATGCATTCTTATCCTTCTTTTTCTCATACTCTGAAAACAAGACGATTGCCTCGAAAGTTTAAAATTGGCTACTTTTAGTTCTTCCACAAAGTTTCTTACTGAATTTACATAATTATTCTGTAAGTACATTTTAACCGTTCAGTACACGGGTTGTGCCTGAGAAGCACGCAGCAAGCAGTAAGAATATATATTTGTTTTTTTCAATAAATAACAGATAGATACTATTGTGTCACTCAGTGTACCTTCCTTTGCAATTGCCGAGAGTCAATTGTTCATATTTGGATAGTTCGTGCTTGAGTTGTCTGTGAGAGGGAAGTTATGGTTTTTGTTGTGTGCCTGTCAGGCACCAAACGTGTGCTCACGTAACATAGAAAGCATTGATTGAAACTTTTGTTGGGGCACTCGTAATTTGTGTTTTGTAGACAATGTCAAAGAAACTGACTGTAGAAGAAACGAGAAATTTGACCAAAAATAGTGACCCGTCGGTATTGCATTTTTCGGACGATGATTCGGACTCTTACGCCACTTTTCAACATGCTAGCTCTCATAACAGTGAAACTGGGTTTCAAAGCTGCCCAGGTTTCTCATGTTCCGAAGAAAGGGAGAAGTGTTACTTTCGCCAATGCCAGTGAAACCTGAGATAGTAGAAAACCAGAAATTATAAGATTTTACGACAGGACGAAGGGTCGGGTAAATGCAGCAGATGCAATGTGCGCAGAATATGACATAGGTAGAAATATACGCAAGAATTCCATATCAAGAGGGCAGTTTCTCAAGAACCTAGGACTTAGTTACCGAATAAATGAGGGAACAAGCTCAGCTGCGTTATCAGCTGCAACACATCAGAAGCCCACTGCAAGACAATCAGAATTTATACCAGAACAAAAGGAAGACCCACTGCAAGGAAAAAGACGAAGATGCTGCAAGTACAAAGACATTGTGCAAAAAGCAGCTGTGCCTCAAACACTGTGCAATGTTATGCACGGAATGAATTGAGGACAATTTGTATGGGTGAAAATGACTCGTTTTTGACCTGTGGTTCAAACAATACACCGCACACTTAAAAACCTCAATACGTTCGTTTATGCTAACATACACTATTCTTAATATTTCATGCGTGCAATCAAATGCAATTTCCCAGAGGTCGTAATTTTACGGCGTAATATTTGATTGCATCTGTTATTAATACGGTAAAACAAACATTTTTAATAAATTTCGAGAATATATATTAAATAAAATATTCGGTTTCGTGTTTTGAACATTATATATCAACAAGTAACACATGTATCCTTTGAAACATAAAAGTATTTTATTTAAAAAGTCTTTTATATACCTTTAACTTAATTAGATTTTGTGATGCCTCACAGGCACAACCCGTGCACTATCGTAACAACAATTTCACCCGTGTACTGAAAGGTTAATATTCTCAATTTCAAGCTTTGTTCTACCAACACACAATTACATACTTGATGGGGGAATGTGGATGGATGGATTGATTAGTTTAGTGTCCATTTCTGCAGCGAGGCTATGTGAGAAGTGGACCTATAGCTAACATTGAATCTGAACTACAGGAGCTGGGAATCGAACTCCGCTCATGGAAGAATACTGTTACATAATAAAACGGTATATGAGACCCCAAGAAAATCTAAAAATTTGTTGGGTAAATATGACAGTAAACGCATAGCATTGTACTTACACGACACTAGAAGTGTGAGGACGTAATTTTGTAGCAACGTACCTCGAAAAGCAAGACTGGTTTCTCAAATTATATAGAAACCAGTACAAATATTATCCAAATATTGATGTTTCGGAATCATATGAAGCAATTAATATAAGGGATATCTGGGCATAGGGAAGAATATTCAAGTAAAAATACAACAGACCTGTTGAAGAAAAACTTGTTGCATATTATGATATTGATATTGGATTTCAATATTATTTTTAGTTTTCTTTAAATAATGATTATTATTCTTGGGTTTTATGCAACCAGACACGACAGTATTCGACATTTGTTTACTGTCTGTTGGTGGTTAGTTTAGAGTTTATTGTACCTTTTAAGCAACGAGGTTATATAAGATTGTATCTACAATTTAAGATGCGATTCAATACACACAAACCCCGTACAGGAATGGAACCGCGCTCACTCGCCTGAAAGGCTGGAACGCTAACCATTTAAGCACGAGAGAGCCACTATAATGTTTATTCGTCAAATTGATTCATATTATTATGATTTAGTATTCTTCTTCAAGTAATAGTTAAAATATTTGAAAGTATAATAACAAAGTACTTCCTGTTTATAAACTGAGCATGTGCAATTTCAGTTCGGTAAGTTTCTGACCAGTAAGAACTATTGAATAAACCAACTAAGAACTATTTTACAGAGACTTTTTAATATCTTCAAAAAGTTTTCTTACATTACTTGAAACTTGTGCCGTTTAATTACACACGTGCTTTTATGGAGAACTATAGTAATAGTTTTTGTTCTTTCTTGTTTTTATTTATTTATTTATTTCTCAGTTGCTACGACCAGATCCGAACTGGTCTTTCAGACTGCGAAGCAAAAACGCTTCACTCGGTAAATGAAGCAGATGTAGCCAAATCAAGCAGGCGCCAAGTTGATACCTATTAACAGTGTGAATTTCTAATTGTCGTGTGCCTTATAAACTATTTTCACTTTTTGTAAATTCGACAATTTGGATGTAAAACATTCGCAGCTCATTTTGAATATTTCTTGATTGTTTGGAAGTCATATTCCTTTTTATCTTGGAATCAATATGAGACATGGATCTACAGTTTAACATAGTGTCCAAACACATGTGCTCAAACCAGGGATTGAATTCGGGTTATGATTCGGTATGTTAGCAACTCGTATGATTTGAAAATTTTGTGTAGTACCAAATATAATTAAAGAAGACATGGTTTATTAGTGTCCCTTTGTTCCTCGTTTTAAGTTTTACACTTTTTTTTTTTTTTTTTTTTTTGGTCTGTCTTCCAAAACAAAGATAAGAACACAGGACTGTGATGTAGCTAATACTTCAGTTACTTCAGCAATAATGCACAAAATACTTTCCTGAGACATGCCATTTATTTTATGGATTACCCGACAATAAATGGCAGTAAGTTTCATAATTCATTTCTATTTCCTACGTACAGGATTACGAGTTTCTTTTACTGACATCCACTTGTTTCACTGACAAAAGAAGTACCCAAAGCTCTAACACCTTATACCAGATTGAGAACGTGTTCAAGATGTAATGTACTCACTTCAGCACCTATCAAAGCCATTTATCTGTAGAACTCCACCTAGCGTCATCTGAATATTAGTGTACTAGCTTCGATGCATCAAAGTTGTACAGGCAGAACAAAGTAAAAGTGAGTTAACATACAAGTGTGAGCTTGTTCTACACAAGTCGGGATTATTGATCTGTCAGACGATGCATCTGTACTAGTAATGTCTGAACGGGAACAAGTTTAAAGACAAGAAAAGCACAGTCTTAAAGGATCCACAATAACGTGTAATAGTCATTTCCCTCAAACAGATCAACATGAGACAAAAAGGCATTTGGGAATCAGGAAGTATTTGGCAAACACAAGACATCTGCGTCAAGTATAACATAGCCAGTAATGTATATTGGCTTCTGCACACATACGTCTAACGTTTTCACGTGCACTTCACATCGGACTCCACAGACCGATCTTGTATTGCCTCGATAGCTTTGAAGCAGCAAAGCTCATATGCTGAATTTCAGATGGCACTAGCTGGCGCACACGTAGTTTTACAGATGAATGGCATTTCACAGGTGCTGAAAGGGACATATTATATCTTAAATAATGTTTCTTTTAGTCATTCGAGCTCAGGTTCTTCACTTGTGGATTACGCAAGGTCTATTAAGTCTTCGAATAAAATCATTAAGATGGTCAAAAATTGTGTGTTAAATGTTACATTAATATACTGATTTTATTATAACATAACCAGATTTCCATATTATGCGAACTCATTAATACTAACCATACATGCTGTGCTCCAAATATCTGCTGGTGGACCATAACCAGCACCCAGAAGAACTTCCAGACAACGGTATTGCCTAGTCTGAATATCTTCCGTGAAATGGTGATACTACAAAGAAATAGTCAGGTAGAATCAAGATACAAATGTTTTTCCACTATGCAGACAGATTATATACAAGGGTCACTCATAGTTCCTTCAAATCAACTTTGTAAAAAAGTACTATTAAAACACATACTTATTATACTGAAATATGCTATACATTCACATGAAATATGCTTTAAATTCCTTACATTCAGTAATTTCACTCATGCTGCATTTCTCTCTGTATTCAAGAACCTATTCGTTCAATAAATACAGAACAGATTATAGCATGTGAAAAAATTATGAGTAAAAATTCATGTATATTATGTCTATTTTAATGCATTCCATAATGGACATATACGGAAAGATTGATGATTCATGGATGCCAACTCTTTCTGCAACAAGGAAGGACAGTTCGTTAAAGCAATGTTCAATGTACTAATACAATACCCCGGTACATCAACTATTTATTGATTTTAGAAAGGCTTACGACTAGGTTAGGAGAGAAACATTGTACAACGTCCTTACAGAATTTGGAATACCGAGAAAGCTAATCAGATTAATTAAGATATGTTTAAATGAATCCCAAAGTGAAGTCCGGGTAGGAAAAGATTTGTCCACGAGCTTTCACGTCGGGAATAGCTTGAAACAATGCATTGTTGCCATTATTATTGAACTTTGTCCTGGAATACGCTATAAGGAAACTCAAAGAAAGCAACCAGGGCCTAGAGTTGAACGGTGTTCACCAGATTATTGCATATGCCGATGATGTAAATTTAATAGGGGATGACAGGAGAACAATAGAAAGAAATGCAGAAGTCCTATTAAATGCTCGCAGTGAGTTGGGTTTAGAAGTAAATGCAGAGAAAACTAAATACATGGAAATGTGTCGAGACCGTAATACAGCAAATTATGGATGCGTTAAAATATTAAATAATACTTTTGATAAAGTGGATAGTTTCAAATATCTAGGATCAATATTAACAGACAAAAATCATATTCACGAAGAAATTAAAAGGGAATTCGTGTTATTATTCGGTTAAAATTCTCTCGTCACGAATTCTATCGAGTAATTTGAAGCTTAAAATATATAAAACTATAATCATGCCTGTTGTTCTGTATGGTTGCGAAACATGGTCGCTTGCTTTGAGGGAAGAAGATAGACTGAAAATATTCGAGAACAAGATCCCGAGGCGAATATTCCCGGACCCACGAGGAACGGGAATGGCGGAAACTTCATAACGAGTAACTACATAATTTATACGGTTTGCCAAACATTGTTAGGGTCATCAAGTCTAGGAGGCTTAGTTGGGCAGGTCATGTAGCTAGGATGGAAGAAAGTAGAAACGCTTTCGAAGTCTTGACTGGAAGACCAATTGGAAAACGACCATTAGGAAGATCTAGGCGCAGATGGGAGGACAATATTAAGATGGATCTCGCGGAAATACTGGATCCAGTTAGCTAAGAATAGAAGTCAGTGGAGAGCTTTTTGTGAACGCGGCATTGAACCACCAGGTTCCATAGGCCATAGAGTGAGTGAGTGAATTAGATGTCTTCATTCACGTGAATTATCTTTCCTTCTTATCAAATAGTTTTTATCACAAACCAAATTCAGAATCATTTGAAGTGATCTAAAATTACTAGTTTATTCAAGCTGTATGTGAAAGTTTCTAATGGATTCATTATCGAAAAATATATTTATTATTATCTGAATTATTCACTGGCATGATAAATCAACCTATTTTCGCAGTTCTTACATAAGTAGACATCATGAAAATTTTGTTTTATTTCAGACGGTAGAAACACGATCAGGAATATTACTGATTATCTCACTTACTTCAAATTTTGATTCTAAATGAGCCATGCACTTTCACGATCTAGGCTTTTGCCTAGAGTCTTGATTACGAATGATGATAATAGAAGTAAAAGAAATAAAAGCATCAAGGAAATTAATAGATTCACCTGGAAAGAGCAGTGCAGACGCCTTTTTTCGTATATTGCTGCAATTCACTCATCCAGTAATTGTGTAGCTCACTCTGAAATGTGTTCATTTGTCTGGCAAGTGAAGGTTACGGACTCATTTCTGTTTTGTTATTGTGCCACTATTCAGTGTATTTTCAATTACAGTCTTCTATCTGTTACCTAACCAATCCCTATTTATGATAATTCTTGACAGTTTTACAATAATAAACGAATTTTCAAACATCAGTCTTCTGAGTTACAAAATTCTTGAGACTATAATATTGTGTTGTGCTTCTTTTAAACGTTTAGAAAAATCTAAAACAGTGTGTCCTGTTTTCACATCTCTAAGATGTCTTTAAACTGAATTTGTCTCGTAGATCCATTTTTATTTCCTGATCCGTATAATGGTTCTTAAATTGGGTAATATTTTGTCCAAAGCTTTAGAGGTCTTAATTATACACGTGACTAGTACCGTGAAAATACCCTATTAAGTATAGCCGTCAATCTCGGAACACAGGTAGTCTAAATCTTTCTTTACTACTGTCTCGGTTTCAGAAGAATCAAAAATGCAAAATTCTTTGTTGCTTGATTATACCAATTAAATAAGGTGAATATGAGATATCCATTCCGATTAGCAATCCTGAATAATCATTCTTTCCTTAAAGCTGATTTCAAAGCTCGCAAGTTTTTTTTTTTTTTTTTTTTCACTTCACATATATAATTTAGTAACTGATGAATGAGCGGAACTACACTGAATAAGTATACTGTGTACCTGCGTTGGGCTTATCATGAACAGTGGTGAAGAAGTAATGCAGAAATTACATTTAGTAAAGAAGCTAGAGATAATGTAAAGTATTATAAAGTCTCGGTACGGCAACATTGAATACTACCGTAAAGTACAAACGGCAGCTACTATTGGCTAATATTTTAGTGCACAATAAACAGGTCTCCTTACGTTTGGTACCTACAATCATCTTTCCACATTAGATATTCTATGATGCAAATAAAAAGGAAGCGAAGACTGTGTAAAGGGATGAAGTTCAAGTTAAATTCTGAGAAACTGACCAGATGAAGTCTTCAGCAAGTATCAGAACGAAATATCGCTAACTAAAAATACAGCAACGCACTTATTGTAATTAAGAATTTTATTATTTATTTTAATTAATCCATACTTCAATGAATTTCTATTAATTACCTATTAACAGCTCCATTGAGTCTTCTAAGCACTTACAAAATAAAAGAATACACTCTGACCTCATTATCTGACAGCGACCTATATCGACACTTAAACGAATTGCAGCAATACACAGGACACAGATGCTGCACTACTATTCCCCAGTAAGTCCATCCTTTTTATTTTTATTTATTTCTTTTACTGCTATTTCTATCTTCCGAAAAAAAAAAAAAAAAAAAAAAAAAACAGAAAAGTGGGAGTTCACTTTTATCTGTCAAAATGTTCTATGAACTCCCCTACTCTTGGTCTCTTTAGAAGTAATTTATTTTTATTTTTTTAAAGATTTATACATAAATACACGATTTAAAAAAGTGCAAGTGTTGTTACATACATTCTAAGTCTAACCAAGAAATATTAGAACCGGACACAATAATTTGACTTTTATTGTGTTGCTACAGGTCGAGAAACACAGAAGAGTGAGCAGAGTGACCAAATGGAGAAATTAAGGGTGAGGTGTTATTGAATATTTACACAAGAAAGGTTTAAAGCCGCAGGAGATCCACATCAACGTGATTGGTACTTTAGGTGATAAGTGTCCCTTCATATGCCACAGTAAAGAAGTAGGCAGCTGAATTCAAGATGGGGAGAACCTTTATTGAAGATTACATTCGATTAGGAAGATCCGTGGAAGTAATAATTCAAGAGAACACTGACAAAGTACATGAAATCATCATGAATGATCGGCAAATGACCATCAGGAAGATTCCTACGACAGTGGACTTACTGAATTATCACCCAGAGTCTGGGAATGAGCATGGTTTCCGCGAGATGGGTACCAAAACTTATGCCAACTGATCAAAAGCTCACTAGATGCAACATTTCAAGGAAAAACCATCTCTTGCAGGCCAAATGCCTTTCGCACTCGATTCATAACAGTAGATGAGACCTCGGTCCACTATTACCAACCAGAGACCAAACAAAGTTCCAAGCAGTAGAAACACCCCTCATCCCTCCCTCTCCGAAGAAGGCCAAGTCAGTGACCTCAACTGGAAAAGTGATAGCTAAAGTTTTCTGGGATTCGGAAGGTGGATCTTCCAAAGGAGGCCAACAGCGACAGGGGAGTACTATGCTGATCTTTTACGACAGCTACGTGATAATATTCGGCCGAAGCGTCCTGGGAAACTCAGGGCACGTGTGCTCCTCTAAGACAATGCCCCTAACCACAGGTCAGCCATCGCAATAGCAGCAATTCACGATTGCTGCTACGGATTGATTTCTCACCCACCTTATTTGCCTGATTTGGCACCTTCTGACTTTCATCTCTTTCTAAAGCTCAAAAAAAGTTGGAAGGTCCTTATTTTGACACTGACGATGACGTCATGCATGTCGTAGATGAAAGTTTATACGTCTTCGACAAATATTTTTTTTACCAGCGGCGTTAACACACTTGAACATCGATGGACAAAATGTATTGACTTGTCAGAGGAGTATGTTGAAAAGTAACTCCATCCATAAACTCTCTGCTGCTCCGTTCATACGTAGGCTCAGAACTTTTGAGACAACCCTCGTATGACGCTCTTCCGCGTACAAGTCTACAAATTAATATTTAAGTTAATCACCAAAACTAACCCTCTCTACTGGTCTAGTGGCTAGCGGTGTGCTTTTGATGCAAGTGGTCCCGGGTTCTATTCTGGTGGGAGAGCACCAAAAAAAAAAAAAAATAGTTTCACAATCATTCACTTTCATTAATCATCCGTCTCCTCTAGTCTAAAGGACGTAACCACTGGACGTTAAATTAAAACATTGTATTTTATTTAATCACAAAAACTGTCAACATGTTGATTATTTTTAACGATCGTCTAATCAAATTACAAGCAAGTATTTAGTCTTGCACAGAGATGGTCATGGTACACATTAAGGGTTGCTTTCACATCTCAGGTCACTTGCATATAATTAAAGTTTCACAGACACTACTTTGCTTTTATGATTTAATCCTTCAGAGACGAAAGTTGCATATAAAGACAGAGCCGATCGTTCCGTTGAGGACGGTTGTAGTTTATAAGCTTCATTTGCATTTAGTTTGTCAAATATGTAATTGAATACACAATCATAGGCTTGGATGGCTTTTAGGGTGTCTTTTAAGTCTCCAAAGCCGTTCTTGGGCAGTTAAAATAAATAAAATAGGATTCCGGGAGATTCTTGTTGCGTATCCCTCAATCAGTTTTCATTCGTCGAATTTAATTAAGCTAAAACATACACTTTATACACAAAATAAGAATACTACAGCTAAAGCTGATTGAAAAATTAAATTTGTATTCTATGAAAAAATCTATATCCTTTAAAATTACACTAACAATAATGTACAAAAAGTGGAATTGCACATCACTTTAAAAGTCAATTGAGCTGAGTAAGTTTTTATTCCCCAATAACTTTGTTTAGTCTAAGCTTGAGACGTAGAAGTTCAACACTTAATTGCATTCAGAACTGACTGGCACACATTAGACGCGATATACACTGATGTTCAAAACAATCCAAGACTCAATCTCAGATGTTCTATATCATTATTCCTAAGTAATAATATAGCAAACGAACAGGTATATTATATATATATATATATATATATATATATATATATATATATATATATATATATATATTGGATCAAAAGATCCAATATATTTAGTCAGAAATTTTCTTGTAGTCCTTATATCTGGAGAACTACATATAGTGTAGCTAAACCAAAACTACCACTTAACTGATTATGATGTGCTTATTCCGTAAAAAAATACGAACACTCGATTTAGGGGCCATTCAAAATTTTTGTAGGCCCTGATCCAAAATATCCAATGTTTTTCATTCAATTATAAATTTTCTTTGTAGGCCTTATATCTGGAGAACTACATACAGTGTAGCCAAACCAAAACTACCACTAAACTCAGTATGATGTCCTTATTCCGTAAAAAGTACAAAATCTCGATTTAGGGTCCATTAAAAATTTTTGTGGCCCCTGATCCAAAAAATCCAATATATTTCATTCAACCAAACGTTTTCTTGTGCGTCTTATATCTGGAGAACTCCATACAGTGTATCCAAACCAAAACTACCACTTAACTCAGTATGATGAGCTTATTCCGTAAAATATACGGAAACTTGATTTAGAGGCCGTTCAAAAATTTTGTGGCTCCTGACCCAACATCTAATTATTGGCCAAGATCGCAATCTTTTGATCCATTTTTTGGATCATTTCTAAAATTCTTGTTTTCATTCCTTGGAGACTTTTCTTTTGTAAGCCCATATATAAAATTCTTACGTAGCTGAATGAAGGTAAAAACCTTTATGAAAAAGATGCACATTCAAGTTGCTTTACACATAGCTGTACATGTCTTTCAACAAGTGTTTGGCATACTTACAACCCAGCAAGCATTTCCTAGATCAGCTATTTTTACTTTTATATCACAAATGTCATGTACTGGATCTGGCTGACTACTTAGCTGTTTATGGTCTGGACAGGACGCTACTCTTCGAAAAGTTTTCCCTGCAAGGAATAAACACGTACATTTAGTGAACTAATTACCATTTTTGAAGGAAGGATAGGTTCAAATTAGTTTAGTAACATATTATTGATTTTTTTTAACTTATGCAATTAAGATTATATTCATTAAATTCCATTTATTTGTAACTGTTACGCAATGCTTGCATAACTGCCGCAATTTTCCTAATGGTTGCGCAGTACATTCTTAAAAAGTACGTATATAAGGAACAATAAAGACACTATCACAAATACAACACAAGTTTGCTTTAAGCGTTTCTGCTACATGCTTCATCAGATAAGAGGGAAGAAGAAGAAAATAAAAACTAGAGAACGAAAAAAAAAAAGTAATTTTTCTCAGTTTATTCGTTCTCAATTTAATGAAACTTTTCGAAAGGGCTTTTGCTTTATTTGTGTTTTGTAACGGTGCTTTTACTATTCTCTGGGTAAGTACCGGTATTTTGTTTTTTCCTTTGTTCCATGAACAGTTTAACAACATGGAATTTATCTTATTACTACAGTCTTTAACCAGTAGGACAAATTGTATTCGTCGCGGAATTGAGGTACACAATGGTAATCCATGAATTGTTTCAAGGAAAATAGCAGACCATTCTTCATTCATGTTGTGTACCACTTACTGATTCAGTGATAATGGAGGAGAAAACCTACGTGTTCCAGTTTATCCTGATGTTCCTCAAACCACGCCTAAACAGATCTGACTGTGTGCATCAGAGCACGTTGGCTTGGAAAACTGAGTCATATTCATTAGCAAACAACATTGTCCTTTGCACCTAAAATGTCTCTATAACCAATTTTAGTCATTCGTTCCCTGAGAGTAAAAATTTCTGCCCACAAAGCGCAGAGCCACCGACAAGTTCAACAGTAGGGAGTAGTCTTTCCTGACCACAAACTTCTTTGTGCGTCCGCCATAAAATAACCTGGTTTGTTATAGGAAATAAGATAAAGACTCATTGGACCATATGTTTTCGGCACTTTTTTTTTTTTCGCGCTACCGCATTAACAGACGTAATCAGAGGTTTTGATAATGCACACCACCGCGAATTGCCTGGTTAGTCACCAGCAAACATTGTCTATGTCTTATGCACTCGAAGCGCGGGAGGTGATTCCTGAAGAACACATCTAACGCTTGTTTGGTTTGATGCCACGACATATAAACCATCTGCAGTTTGTGAAGACATTATGCCATTACTGATTTATTAAAGTTAGAGGCGTTGTATTTCAAAGTCGTAATAATTTCTGTATCGTCATGCAACAGGCACAAATTTCAATCCAGTCACATATATTTTACTTTGTATTTCGGATTTCGATGTGAATAAGTATATCACATATAAAACAGAAAGTTTAATTCACAGGCTACGGTGGCTCAGTGGTAGAGTGTTCACTTCTGGTGCGTGAAATCATTGGTTTGATACCAGCTCGCACCAAGTAGGCTTTCGGTGGACAAACACTGTGTTTGTTGGTTTTCTTGGGACCGTGAGTTTACGTTTCCACTTACTTCATTAATTCCATTATTTCATTTATTCTCATCATCACTGTCTCCTTTAGAAATACGACATAATCGTAAGACGTAAAACCTAAAATATTTAATTTCATTTTTTAAAATTTAACAAATTAAAGCACTAAAAATTAAAAAAAACCGGATAAAACAATAAAGAGCATCACGCGAAGGACTTATGTACTAACATTACAATCTTGTAAGGCTCACTAGCTTGATCTTAATGAAATCATTAAGTTTTACGTCCCAGGATTATGCCGGTTAGGCTAAAGGAGACGGTGATGATGAGAAATCAATGAAATGGTGGAATGAAGAAACCGGAGAACCCCTAGAAAACCCACGGGCACGGTGTTTGTCCACCACGAAGTCCACACGGCGGGAGCTGGGATCGAACCAGGGACCCCAAGCACCGGAAGTGAACGCTCTACCACTGAGGCACCGCGCCCTCATAGCTTGGTCTTAATAATAAAGGCTAATAAACTCTTTGCAGTGGGAAAAGCTAAGTATGTTTTTCTCATAGGCAACCTACAACTCTTTGCTGGTATACAGGTTGCCCAATACCATGGATTTTAATCGATAGGGTACGTTAAAGTCACCGTTACGCGTGAAGTTGTAATGGATTGGCTGCATTAATAAACTCAGCCGAGACAATTACTTCAGCTGTCCACTGAAAAAAAAATCAAAATTCGCTCTTGTTCAAGTTATGTGGAATAACGGACAGATACACTAACATTACATTCTTATAAGGCAAACTAGTGCGAACCTAATAATCTGTTGCGACTATGGTAAAATAATAAAACTATTCTCAGCTAAATTCATAGAACTCCATAATAAAACATCAAACATCCTATTTTATATCAGCATCACGAATGGGACATACACTTACATAGAGCGACATGAAAAGAAAGAAAAAAAAAAGCATAAATCTGGGCTTATTTGCATGGAATTTTAATTCTTAACGCGTTCAGATATTGTTTCTTCGGAAAGTCCTGACAAAATTCATGGAAGATAGAATTTCGATCTTCGTACCAGGATAGACTTAGATAAAGTAAAAAGGATGTATAATATTTGCTTACGATCTAGGTAAATTAAAAATAAATGTTCATACAGAAAATCATTGTTCATCACCTTCTCTTTCTTGGGAAGATTCTCGAATGTCTGATATTGCCTGGCTCTCACTCCTTCCAAGCGGCGCTCTTTGGTTGTCTGAGTCATGGCCATTGCAAAAATTATTAGGATCTGATGGAATCTGCAGAGAATTATGAGAACCGGCAGGTTGAATTTCAGCATGCTCCATTTCGGCAAAGCTTTTACGGTTTTCGAGATCTGAAAAATATCAAAGTACATGATTAGCAAATTCTAATTTGTCAAAACTACACCAAATTTAATCCGTTCTAGTACATTGGCTATAAAATACTTATGGTACTCTTGATGCATTATTACTTTAGTTATAATTCCAAATATGTATTCGTAAAATCAGTAACATTGACAAAATTAGAAAGCTCGATATATAAATAAAAAAGTTACAATTTCACAAACATTTTAAGAACCCAAAATTCACATTGCTAAAAAATTCATTGTTTGGTATTCACATCGTGAATAAATTTAAAACAAATGAAAGACACATATACTTACATATAGTCTTACAGTTATTTTTCACATATTTGAAAATATGTCACTCTTTTCAATTTGTTGTTAGAAAGGTCATATACATTCTAATCCTAAAATTCAAAGGTATACAACAAAATTTCTAACTTGTTACCACTGTTGATAAATCAACTCCCTAGTACTCAGTTAATTTTCCCTCTAAATTCCTCATTACAAAATCCAAACACCACGCACTTTCAACCACATGTCTGTTTATAAAAAGGATATGGGACCAAAAAACGAGAAATTAATCTGGTCACTTTTTAAATTTCAAACTTACAAATTTAAAACATTGTATCTACAGATATCAGTAGTCTTCAAGAAAATATTTTCAAACAAAATTATGTATTCTTCTGACAAATTTTTTAAAAAATATCTAGTACATCTCGAGTTACGAACTTAACCCCTTTCGCAACACTGTTGTAAATTGAATGTTCGTAAGCCGAAATTATTTTTCTCATTAATTTAAACGTAAATACAATTAATCCGTTCTAGCCACAGAAACGTTGTACTTTATGTATTTGTTACATTTTAAAGTGCTTTCTGTGATAATGAATGTAAAATGAAAATTACATTATTGCTTCTAAAGACACATAAGTAACAGTAAATTGAACAAAATAATATGAGGGCTAAAAAATCAAAGAAGTGAAAAAAAAAAAAAGAACAAGCTTTCTTTTGTTGGATCAAAAGATCCAATATATTTCAGACAGAAATTTTCTTGTAGGCCTTATACCTGAAGAACTGCATATAGTGTATCCAAACCAAAACTACCACTTAACTCAGTTTGATGTGCTTATTCCGTAAAATATACGGAAACTCGATTTATCTAGAGGCAGTTCAAAAATTTTGTGGCTCTGGACCCAACATCTAATTATTGCCAAGATCGCAATCTTTTGATCCATTTTTTGAAACATTCCTAAAATTCTTGTTCATAGCAATCCAACAGATAATATTTACGGTAAACGCGCAAAATCACTACTGAGTGCATGGAACTGTTGGTATAAGAGTGAGTGATTGCGTCTGTATCCCAAAATATTGTTCATTAGCCAAGCAAAAACATTGATCAATTCAAAATTTGTTTGTAAACATGTCTTCGTAACCATTTTGGATTCACTGTATACGTTTTTATTTATTTTTTTAACTATTATTTTTAATAGTTTGTAAAATGAAATGTAATTTTTACACTCCTCTTCATTCTTTGCATCTTTTTCCTCAGCATTTAAATATTAAAATCAATTTTCTTCCAGCTATTTTAATCATCATAATAGTTTAAAATATCAAGTTCTCCATTCATTTTAAAAATGAAATAAGTAAATAAATAATTAAATGAAAATACAAAAGGTACAGGTCACCACACTAAATTTTCTTGCTCTAATTCCTTCAACTAAATCATGTGCTGCGAAATACGAAGAAAATTGTAAGGTGTTTTCGGAAAACCTTACCTAAAGAAAACTCACCCCGAAAAGTAAACTACTACTTGTAGATTTTGCCATAAGAAAATCACTTGTGCCATATATTAAGGTTATTAACGAAATATTTATATAAAAAATAACAATATTGCAGAAGTCATATTTCACAAAACTAAAAAACACCAAAAGTAATCTACTCCTTGTGGATTTTCTCATGGAAGTTACTTAAGTAACATTATATGAATATTTATGAAATAGTAATAAAATTACCTGAGTTGGTTTTGAGATAATCGTTCGGAAAGAAAAAAAAATCTCACTGCCAAGAATAAAATAACCTTTGTACATTTTTTTTAAAGGACAGATGAGCTATGTCACATTATCAGCTTATTAATGAAATATTTATTTATGAAATATGAACAAAAGCGGGTGGGTGTGTCGTTTGAGAAAACCGTCCGAAAAAATTCACTCCTCGTATATTTATTCAGGACAAATGAGTTATGCCATATTGTCAGGTTATTTATGAAAAAAACAAAATATATATTTATGAAATATGACAAAATCGTTTGCTCAGTTGTTAAGAAAATCGGCCGAAAAAAAATCACCCTCAAGAAAAAGCTACTCCTCGACTTTTCCCAGAAAAATGACATACCACAGTATGAGGTTGTTAATTAAAAAATGCTTTATGAAATATAAACAAAATCATCAGAGCAGTTTTTTGAGAAAGTAGCAAATTTTGATTTTCACCCTTCGGTAAATTCCCGTTGTTTATGGGGGTAAGAAGAAAATTCGATACACCCCTGGAGAATCACAGAAAAACCTTAAGTTTAAAATTTGCTCTCGATATGGCTTGTTGAATGGTGTGGCCTCTAGGCGAGTGTACATCAGGCCGAACGAACGGACAGATGTAGAAACAACTTCTTCGGTATGTATGGGTCGTGAAACGTGTAAATCCGTTGAAATCTCGATTTTTTTACTTTCCTTTCGTCGCTCGAAAGTAAAAAATAAAAATAAAAAATTAAATCTTCCTATCACTCTGTGTCTTATACTTGCTCAAACTGGAAGTGTATATATATACAGAATCGTCACAAAAGGTTGGGGATATTGTGAATAGGACAAAAGAAATAGGGACCACGCAATAATGTAGCCTGGTGATGACCGATGAAGTGTTAGAAACACAAAACTGGTACAAGAGTCCACTAGCAAGCCAATAATAATAATAATAATAATAATAATAATAATAATAATAATAATAATAATAATAATAATAATAATAATAATAATAATGCAAACAAAACAACAACTGCACGTATGCCCAACGGGAAACAACTGATCATACTTCCATTTACATGTGTTCCTATTTGAGTGTTTACAATGCCTTAATGTGTAAGAATTCCATTTGTACTGTGTAGTTAGTTGCCTGACACGTTGAAGTGCCCCTGCGTTGAGTGCATTGGTGGTGTTCTGCAGAAGAAAGTGCTATTCCATCTAGACAGTATGAATGAGCTCGTGCAGTGTTTATGGGGTCTGTGGAGGACTAGAAACAGCAGTTTTCAACATGAATGCCCAGTTCATGTGGTGAATATTAACCACACATCATCATCGTACTGCTCCTTCACGGTGTGGGTGTCCGTTATTGTCCACACACAGAAATCTGTCATATACTGGTCGCAGATTGGTTGGGCGAAAACTGAAGGACATCCTCTATATACTGTTCACGAGTTAACCTCCTCGTACAAGTCTCAGCATGTTCGATATCCAAACAGGATGCCCGACCAAACCATGACTTCGCCACTACAAAATAAATTACCTTCTACATGTTAGTACTCTTCATCACGTCGCCAAACCCGTTGTTATTGCATAGCAGGCAGAAATTGTATACGTGTTTAATCGAAAAAGAAGGCGTAGCCGACGCCATCCTTGCAAACGGACGCCAGATGCCCAAACCAGGTAATTTCATAATAAGTTGGCAGGTCTCGAGACCGTCTAAATGCTATTATGTGAATATACTGGTCTTGTCATCTTGCTGCCACTCTTTGGCGACCATTTCCGAAGTCAGTCATACATACGGTTGGTCTTTCTAATCTGTTTCCACGTTTCTGAGACTTTCTCATTTGTAACTAACAAGGCGTACTACTTCAACCTTATATGACCTACTTCAAGCAATGTTACTATTCCAGTTTGAACTAATTGGGAAATTGACACTGTGACAGCTTTCCGTCATTTGAAGCTTGCACTGCTCTGTAGACACCACTCATTACCTATTGTGTCAATGAGACAATAGCACGAAAGCAAAGACCAAATGAATCGAGCATAGACAGTGAGGTCTTTTGCTTTCAAGTGAAACAACACATTGTAGCAGTCTCTCTCCTGGACGTTCTCAGGCTTTCACGAACATGACACGGTGTCTTGCCTAGTATAACAATATTCCAAACCTTTTTGTGAAAAGTGTATGATGTTTATAGCTTTTTCTCTGTTCTTCAATTATTATTTTCTTCTCCCTCTACTTCTTTCCATCCGTATCCAATGAAGCATTTAGTGAAAGTGCTTACAGTACACTCTTTCAATGTGTATGTGATTACGTCTTCACTATTGTCTGGTAAATAATTACCAGAAAATAGAGAAGACGTGATCATATACATTAAAGAAGGTATATTATAAACTCCCTCGCTAAATTCTCCATTAGAAGAGAAAAAAAGCAGTTCATAGATAATAAATAAAAATAAGTAACAGGAAAGTAACAAGTGTACCCAGAGTGAAGATAAAACTCATGGGGCGAATGAATTGTTAAGAATGCAGAAATTTGAATGAACAAATGAAGAGAAAAATATGAATTTATCAATACACTAATAAATTCCACATTGTGAAACTACGTAGATTTCCAAATTATACGAATTCAATACTTAACTTGAAGTAGTACATCTATAATTACTGGTTGCAATAGAGGAATAATATTCAAGATAGATTTTATTCTTCGGATGTTGAATCCGTATTAAAATGCCATTACTCGCTATTCTGTACTGTTTTTGTTCTATGGCGATAGAGTGAACTGCTATTACTCATATTAGTGATCGTTGATGCGGATCTGAAGAGGCGATAGTTCCGTCAACATAAAAAGCTTGACAGTGGGTCCACTTAAAATGTAAATCATTGATTGATTTGAATTTAGCATCCCTTTCAGCAGTGAAACTATAGAAGACATGGACTTACACCTTAAAGTGAGATCGGAACCACATGAACTCCCACAGTAAATCGAACCCCGGTCAACCACGCCAAAGACGAGCACGCTAATAGCCGTTAGGGAGCTATTAGGGGCGCACGTGAGGTAGGGAACATCATCACTACCGGAATGATAGAAACTGTATTATCTACGGTGGGTTGTTGGAAGGTCAAACTGGTATCGAATATAGGACAAGTTTTCCATCTGCTTTTTGGCATTTCTTCGGTGGAGGACAGGGGTATTTCACAAGATCAGTTCTAGCAATGCGGCTGTAGAGGTTCGGGAGCCTTCCGAAGAAGATTTAAAGGCGGACCAGAAAAGCCTTTTCGATTTCAGGCTGGAGGCAAGTGCATTAGTTTGTGTAGGGGATGGATTGTATTAGCGATAATCGGAGACAAGTATGGTGACCGTAAAAAAAAAAAAAAAAAAAAAAAAAAAAAAAAAAAAAAAAAAAAAATCGAGATTTCAATGGGTTTACATCTTTGGAAGCCCCTACATACCGAGAAAGTAATTCCTCGATGCCTTTCCCTTCTGTTCTGATGTACACTCCCCTCACGGTTATGCTGGCTAGGCTAAAGGAGACAGTGATGATGAAATAATAAATGAAATGGTGGAATGAAGAAAGTAATTTACTCTTGGAGGGTAAGTTGTTTTCGGAAGACTTCCTCAAAAGCGACTCACGCAATTTTGTTCATATTTCATAAACAGATGTTCCATTGAGAAACCTGTCATATGGTGTAATCGGTTTTCATTTAGAATTTTACAAGCTATAATTTATTTTCGGGTGTGATTTTTTCCCGGATGATTTTCTCAAAAGCAGCTTACGCAATTTTAGTTCATATCTCATAAATAAATGTTACACTAACAAACCTACATTATGGTATAAATTATTTTTCATTAAAATATTAATAAAGGATAGTATATCCTTGGATGTGAGTTCTTTCTCGGACAATTTGCTCAGAAACTGTTCAGTTGATTATTTGCTCTTTTTTCACTAATAAACACTTAATTTATATTTCTATATTACAGTACAAGTAATTTTGCATGAAAAAGTCCGCAAGTCGTAGTTTACTCTTGGGGGTGTACCTGTTATTTTTTTCCTAAGCACTTTTCATGCTGCATTATCACCCATTTACATTATTGTCATCGTTTATTTTATTTTATTTGTTAGCTTTTTGTAATTTCCTAATTAATTTATATTTTCACTTCATTTATACCTTCGTTCTCCAACACTTTTGTCGACCACTGTTATTTTTGCCACTAAACTAACTAACTTCACCCTTCATTTGAAGATTACGATGCCACGCACCGGGACGATGTAAAGTTCTTTCCTGCTATTTAATTTGTCTCTGTTTTCTTCCTACTCACTAAATCACTAACGGCTGGAAGTACAAGAATGAAACAAAATGTTGGGTAAACAATATATGACGGCACATCGAATGGAGCGCTCCGCATACCTCACAACGCCCCCTATCATTAGGCTCCGAGAAGTTACTAGAAAAATTTAAACAGGTATGGTATGTGATTATTCACATTATTCAAAATATCATGCAAAAACAAATTTTGTAGGAAAAAGTTTGCCGCTCTGGGAAGGATTCCTTTGTTTTACCCTCATATGTACGAAATAATACCGAATAGAAAAAGTAGTCACCTTCTCTAGAACTACTAGTGTTGATTCATTTCTATCGTATCGATGGCGTTTCACTGGTAACAACTAACTAAATGACACATCGTTGCTGACATATTGCAAATTAAGTTAGCCTAGTTTGCCAGTCGGTTATGGAAACTGTTCAACATGGGTTGAAACAAATATATGAGAGAATGAATAAACTAAGCCATTGTGTTTGCAAGTGCCTACGGGTACACAGTAAATGTTGCACGATTTGTTAGTGTCAAAGCGACCTGTTCAAAGTGTCCACAAGGAACAGTCTAGCAACTGTAAGAACACCAAACAGTGTCAGAACAATGGTCGCAAAAACATAATAATTCAGAGAAATAGAGCTGACGAGTTTAACGCTTAATCAAAGAAAATAATTTATGAACCTGCTGCAGTATGTCAATACAAGTCCATCCAACCAACTTTCGAAAAAGCACTGCCGAGGAAACTTCACACAATGGACACTTGGAATCAAATACCACGAGAGAGACTACTTCTCACTGCATAAAGCTGAAGCTTGTCACAAAGGACTTAAGAACACAGACAATGGATTATAACGGACTGGAAACGTGTATTGTTTTTCAGCGAGTCGCGTTTGTGTCTGATTTCTAATGATACAAGGCGTCGAGTGCATTGAAAGCTCACTTACTTCCAGTGTGTGAAGAGTGATTTAACCTGGAGAAGAATTTTGTGATAGTGTGTGGGTGTTTTTCATACCACGACTTGGTCTCACTCCTATAGGCGAATGAACATGAAACCAGCATGTTTATTTACTCATTCTCAGTGATCAGGTATTGCAGTTTCTCCATCTTCATGATGAATAAATATGCAGTGGAAACTCATCTTCCAAGATGAGAAGTTCCATGTTCACATAGTCTCAAAGCATTTGTACAATGTCGCGCCTAGTCTGGCCTCCGAAGTTTTCAGATTTAAATCTAATTGAAAACTCGGTGAGACAACTGAAGGAACGGGCGAAACGCAGAAGAAAGAATCCTCGTACTCTGCTGGAACTAAAGGATAGATTAATAAGCGAATGGATTCACACCTTCTGTGGCATACCTGTGGCATCTCGTAAAATCACGAACAAAATATCCTGCAGTTATTTTGATATTAAGTAGGTTCTACGGAGATTACCGATTTATTTTTTCCTGTCTGCTTTCTACTCTATAACAAATTACAATCATATTCCAGCTTCCTTACTTTAAACACTGCTGCTATTGCAAGCAGAGGCTAAATCCATTTGAAATCACCAAATTTCATATTAAAAGAGTGCTGATAATATTTATTTATTCATTGCAATTTTTGTACACAAAGTTGTACTATTTTTAAAGAGTTGAAAACAAGCGTTTATTAGATGTTCCGTTTTTGTTTGCGCAATCATTTTATATACAATGTAAGTATTCTTTGTTCTTTACAAAGTTTTGAGGTAAAAGCTATAGCTGTGTTACTTTTTAAGATACTGTTTTGTAACGAAAACCACTTGAAAGGGGGTTAAATGCACAATAAATAATGACCAGTGCACTTTTAGGCCTATTTACACCTACAAATGCCTTTTAAAAAATACCGAAAGTTTAAAGGTTAAAAACACGAACTGTCATTTTTTAAATTAAAAATTACGAATGAAATATAAGACTCACCGTTTTTCCTCTAGCTGTGGGCTTCATGGTATGCTATTTCCTAAAACAGTTTAGCATCTGACATTTTTTTTTTTTTTTTTTTTAATGAGTCTTCAAACATTGGACTATTTCGAAAATCGGTTATGTTCAACCATAATATCTCAAAAGGGACAAGTTTGAAAAATCCCAAATCGCCAGAAAACAATCGTTATTTGTGAACTAAGAAGTGTTTAAAATTTGATCGTTGAGACTTGACTACTTTCTAACTTACGTTCTTCTTTTTCTTTTTCTTTGGGGCGGGGCGGGGGCGAAATTCGGTTTATTAGGAACTAAAGTACAACTGAACTGATCGTTAATTCTACAACTAAACTACAGATATTAGGTATTACAACATATAGAGTTCTGTTCCATTGTGCACGTTGTTTTATTGTAATAACAGTTTACTCGGACAAAGTAATTGTTAATCACGTTTCGAAAAAAAAAAATATAAAAAAATAGTGAACATCCCTTTAATAATAAATTGTCCTGTTTAGCTTACCGTTTACATAAAATACAAAAGAATACAAACAGAAAACACCTTCTTTAAAATTGGTGGCTAAACGATCCTCAGTCGGCTGCCTTTATACTGAAGCTAAGACATCTTTCGTTGACCACAACTCTTCCAGCAAGCTATAAACGGCACGTGTGTGAAGTTTCGATGAAACATTGTTGCCATCACTTTAGACCTTTTAAAAATTTGGATAATTTACCGATTATTTCTAGATGGATATATGTGAATGTGCATGTATTCTTGCCTCTTAGCCTAGCAGAACTAGATGCGTGCCACTAGACTCGTAAAGCAGGGATAGAAAAAAAGTCGACTAAGGACCGTTTGGCCGCGCCGACTTCAAAAATGTCTTTTGTGTGTATTCTTTTTATATTGTATTTAAACTGTAAGCTAAACAGAATAAAGTGGTCTTAAATACTTTATGAATTTCATAAGCTCAAACAGTATAGAAGACAAAAACAGTGTTTAAATATTTTTTCCCTCAAAACATGATTGATAATTAGTTTGTCACAATAAAATATTACAACAAAACAATATGCACAATTGAACTGAACTGTATGTTTTAATATTTAACATATATAGTTTAGGTTTTAGAATGAACCATCAATTTAGTTGTACTTCAGTTGCTTAAAAAAAGTAAAGTATCAATTATCAAACTTTAACCACCTAATAATTGACAAATAGCAATTGTTTTCTGAAAATTTGAGATTTTCCAACTGTCCCCTTTTGAAACATTTCTGATTGAATATAAATGATTTTCGAGAAATCCCAGTGTTTGGAGAGCCATAACAAGAAAGAGACTAGACTCTCAGTCATCAAACATTTGAAGTAGTAGTATAACACAAAACCTATTTCTAGAAAGGAAAAATAAAGGGTTCTCATTTTTTCTTTGACTTTTTAAATTTAAAAGTGACAGTTTGTATTTTTCAAACTTGAACTTTCACTATTTTTTAAAAGGTATTTGCAGTATGATAGCTTTAAATGTGTACTGGACTAAAAATACTGAATATTTAATTCGCTTTTAAGTTGTTTTTTTTTTTTTTGACTGAATTTAATATCTTCAAAACTAATTGAGCCGCGGTGTCTATAGTAAACCTTTGTAAAGTGCAAAATATGCTTACTCGCCTATATAAAATGGTGGCTCAAATAAAAGAGGAACACTTAGTCAGCAACCACTATTGATTGATTTGATATGGATTTACCCTACATCGTTAGAAACACTTGAGATATATATATATATTTGATAACATCAAAAAATGTAATTTGTTGCAAATAGTATTTATATGGGCGTAATATGAAATTCAATGTTCAAAATGTTACGAAATTAATGTCGCAGAATAACTAATTTCTGGTGATGTTCCATTCTTACTATTTACAGAGATTTGAGGACGAGAAATACAGAAAAAATAAAGTATTTGCTGCTGTGCAAATGTTGTGAATATATTCGGATAAAAATTAGGAAACAGCATTATGATGTTTTATTCATCTGTGTCTCTGTGCCCCGTGGCAATGTTCAAGGGAAAAAAATGAAAATCCCACACAGCTTTACACCAATTAGAGAAAATGCGATTACTCTTGTACAGATCTCGCACGTTTTTGCGTTGGTTTGCAATGGTTAAAGCTCGAAGAGTATAGTGTGTGATCCGTGACTTTTGGCTTTCTTTTTTAAAGCAAAAGTAACACCAATTTCTGGGTAAACTACCACTAATTTCTTGAAAAGTAACATTAAGTAATCTAGGTTCTTGGTAGTAACAGATAACATTAAATTCCTCATACACTCAACAAATATAACTGGCATTAACAATGACAAACATGCAGAATACCGGCAACAATGAGTACTTCAGCACCAATTATGCAAACGCTGTTTTGCTGTTTTATTTTAGACCAATAGTAGTAACATAAGCAGGACTGAATTCACCTAACGCACACTATTTTATATATAGAGAGTTAAAAAAAACAACGTTAAATCACATATTCTGAAATCACTTTGAATCATTATGCACAATCAGACGCCACTAAAAAAAAGTATTGAAATATTTTAACTCGTGAGACGTACCTTCTGAAGAACAGGACTAAAACAAAACATGTTCCAAGTAATACCACACCAAGAATCGAATATGCTTACAAGTGACCATGTACAGTATCGATATATCAAACCTTATACGCAACCTGCTCTTACTGTCAAAGAATTTATTAATTCAGTAACAACTGATATCAAGGTAGCGATAGATCTTTGTCAAAAACCTTTAACCCATGAATTAGAGCAGTGTCGAAAACGGAATAATCAGGATAAGAGGACTTTCACATGGGTTATTTCTCCATACAAGAAACTGCCTACAAGATTACAGCATACAGGCATTTGCACCAAATTGTTGACAGTTTATTTTATTACTTAACTTTAAAAATAGATCTTTCGCACGTTAATACGTGTTGCAGAAGTTATAAAATCAATCCATGTCTCATACTTAATTATCAATAATAATCTGTAATTATCTTACTCTTCGCCGGTATATACCTAGAAATATACCGTTATTGCTATCTCGAGCAGCGGGAGGTGCAATTCTGGGGAAGTTTCACTACCATACTTATTAACTTATTTATCTAAAGATAGAGGTAGTTTATACATATATGCATTATTGGTGCTGATTATAAAATACTACCAAACATTTAAAGCAAACTTTATCTCTGCTTTATATCAATGCTCCAACGTTTTCTACTACTATCGGCAGCCACAACTACCACTTCCTTCAGCAAGTCAACTGACAATTTTGCAATATTTCGAAGAAAGCTGCTCATATTAAATCGAAAAGCCTTTAACCACTTAACTGTCTGCTTTTCTTGCGAAGCACTACACAAATAACAATAATAAACTCACTCGACTTAGATTTCTTGATATCACCGTTTTGCTGAGGATTGGAAATCTTCGGCCCTTGACATTTGGGAGTGAGTTCATTGTCACCAGAGAGGCCTTTGCTAGCCTGCTGAGTATTGTTTATATCTGTAGTGTCTGTACTATGTTGGTTGTCAGGGCAAGAAACACTGGGAAGGTCTGGCACTGGAATTTCTTGGAATTCTTCTCCATCACCACCACTTGGTCCATCACTTTCTGGTTCAGCTTCTTCCCCCCCAGAATGGGCACCACTTTGACTCCTACCCTCCAATTCTTCCATTTGCTGAATTTGCTTTTCCAAAAGTTCCGCTTGCCTTTTGGCCTTCTTTTTCAGCTTCTTTTTCTTGTTCTTAGACATTTTGGTATTAAGATCTGGAGCCTGGAATTCTTTCGGTGCAGTACTCACTACAAAATAAAGAAACACGAATTATACATTAGAAAACTGTTATTACAATAATATGCATACAACAATCAGTTTTGTACGCTCAGAACTTCATTAGCAAACACTGGTGGAATTTTAAACGCTAATTTTCTATCTTTTGTTCGCGACTGAGAGAATTAAATAAATAAATTCCGTACACAACACAGAACATACATGTCAATTCAAATGTTATAATCTGAAAGCAAAGATAAACGTTACCTATCTAGACATTCTCTAGTGTAGCTTATCAATTTGTGCAACTGATGCCTTCCTTTAATTATGATACTTATGCGTATGTTATCTTTATGCAAATTTTTATATAAGGTTATAACAGATATTTCAATTAGAAACATTCCTAACTCACGTTTAATAACACTCAGATACGTAAAAGTGGTATCAATAGAAAAAGAAATTCAAAACATTTTCAGATCTGGTAAATCACTCGTAGTTATACAATTCATCACGGGCGCGATATGAGAGAAAGGTCTACTAGCATGTAAAGGTGTATTAGATATACACGACAAATTTTGCAACTTTTATGTGTTTCAGGTTTACTAACTTTTTTTTTTAATTTCTTTTTCTAATGTATATCATTACAATAAAAGCTACTCACCTTACTTTGAAATTCTGTATTCTCATCTAAAGCTGAAATTATACCTTCTTTCCCTCATTGGTATGAGTAAGATTATTAACATTCAAGTACATGACACTGAGGTTATAAAGGACAGGACCTAATATTAAATTGGGAAGGTTTTGTATTCCTTGCAGGGTCTGAACGTAGTAACTTATAGAAAATGAAGTACTGTATTAAGAACTAGCAATACATTGTGGAGAACTGCAGAAAAGAAAACTGCTAATTTCTAGCACAGAGTTTCATCATAGAAATGAATAAAACAAAGATCATTTTGTGCAAAATGTTTTTTTTTCTTTCTTTTTTAAACGACAATATTTATCATGTCTATAGGATCGTAACGTAATTAATCTATTGAAGTTAATTATTTCCTCCGAATTTTGAACGAAAATTATTACATTACATAATTTATTCAAAAGATTCTCAAAATCTGCATAAGACAAATGAGCATCAATAAACATGTTGAGTATGTTGCCAAAACTAAGTTCGTAGAAAATCGATTTAGTTTAATTGTTATTAATAAAAAAACTGATAAATCCCAGATTAAAATTTAGCAGTTTCCTACACAATATTTTTGACTCTTAACTCAATGCACAAGGATTAGTACATCTAAAAAACTATCTAGTAATTGAATGGCTAGCATAGTTACTAGACTTTGATGTACATCAATCAGATGTGTTTCTGGCAATAATTTTTCAATTTCTAGTCAGAATTTAGTCTCAGTTAGCAAATATGAAACATAGTAGCAATACTACTATTATAATAATATGAAGGGAACGATACAATAATAAATGGTAATATTGATAGCATGAGACAGTGGAAGAAAACAACAATATCCCACAGCAAACGATGTACGACTTTCGTTCTAAAAAATAATTTATTACATTTTTTACAAAATTCTTTCAGTCTCCTTCAAAGTACTCTCCATTAAATGAGATTCATTTCTCCGTCTTCTTTCCCACGGTTTGAAGCACCTCTAGAACTCTGCAACTTTTATATCGTCCGATGCGCTCTGCGAAGTTCTTTTTACAGCCTTTACACCATCAAAACATTTTCCTTTTAGATTTTGTTTAATTATCGGAAAATGTCATCATGTTGGTCAAAAACTTTGGATTACTTTTAATCTGATTTTTTCAAGTCCTGGCTCAAATTTATACGAATGATTTGATCCTGTGTGAGCAGGCGAGAAACAAACTTAGCGGCAACATGTCTCATTTGCAAAACCTCATGCTGGCACGAGCTCCAACTCACTCCTGCCTGTTTTGAAATATCATCGATCATGAAACAACGATCCTCGCTGATTTTGGGGCAGATTTGTTCGATGTTTTCGTCGTTTCGAAATGATGAAGAGCACCCAGAACGAGCATGAACTTCAACACTCATCTCACCACACTTAAAGTGTTCAAACCACTCAAAAATTGTGTGCGGTTCATAGTATCCTTCTTGAAAGCCTGTTAAAGCATTTGGTAAGTTTTCGTTTCCGATCTTCCAAGTAGGAAGCAAACGCACTCCTCGTTCCTTTGAATCTGACATAACGATTTCGCAGACGGCAAACGAGAACAGTTGAGAAAAACAATAATACGATCAAACGTTCACCTCCTACGCAGACGCCGCTTGGCCAACTGATCTGGGAAGGTCTCTATTAGACCCACTTAGCAGAAGAACTCTCTACTACGCCTAGGAACGGGAGCGCTCTTTCAATCCGGTTTCTTTTGGGTCCCCCCTCGTACATTATGTATGTCTATCTAGCACCCCACATAGATTGACCAGAAGTCTTAATTCTGATTCGATGCTTTAGATGACTCTATTAAGAAGCCACAATGGCCAACGAAAAATAATTAAAAATTATATCTTCAAGCTAAATTATGAATTTCAGAATATAATTATTTGCATTTATTTGGCTAGTTTTACGTAACACATCTACGCATTTCATGTAAGTGGAAACCTGTCTCCTACCGAAGTTTACGCACTCAATTAGGAATTAGGAATTATATATCTCGACTTTCGGTATCTATGGACATTTTGGCCCATCAGGGATAAAGGATGACTCCCTCAGCGATTACACTACCTGGGAAAGTGATGAAGTAAGGAGAGGGGTAGGGACCGTTATGTTAGATCCATCCAGGCATGCCTAGTGTGGATGAGGAAAACCCAAGGAAAAACCTCATTCAGGATGGCTAACGTGAAAAGGTTTTTACACCGATCCGGCTGTGTCTTCACTGGGAATCGAACCCGGGAGCGCTCCAAAAACGAGAGCGTTGGCAACTTTAAATATGCAAAATTATACCATTTTAACAACTATGTTGTTATATGGGCATACTCGAAAAAAAATGCCCTATTTTCATCAACTGTCTGCTTGACTGTTGTTTTACATTAAAAAAAAAAAAAAAAAAATGACTCAATGATGATATTACTTTACCCATGTTCGTCCGTGTCTATCAGCCTTGAACAAAATTATTCGCGAGATGACGGAGAAGCGCTTTTGGACTATAACCTGTTACCAATAAGTTGCTGTAACAACCAATGTATTCTACAGGAGTATCTAGAATCCTTAGGATCTAGGGCTAACTTCTAGAGCAGGTAACAAGAGTACACGCCACATGTGACCTGTTATTTATTCCCCTTAGCGTTTACTCGAAACTGTTAAACATAACCACAACTCATGATGGTTTTATCGCAAGCATAAAACCACAAACTTCTACAATCTCAGTTACTCGTAACCATCGTTCATAATCCATTGTTCGCAAAGACTTTATTAGAACTATATCAACCCTTACATTCCTAGGCTAATACATAATCATTACATACTTCCTGTACAACGTTGATTTATTGGGTTTAGAGTACACCTTCGTTACCGAGGCTAAAAAAGTCAAGAACTACTACTTAAAGTAGAACCCGAGCCACTAGTAGGTTATTTATCCGAGACTTAGTAGCCCACTGGCGACTCAACTCTGAATTACGTAGTCATGAAGCTATTCAGTAATCTAAGATTCCCGCTCTGATACGTGGTATTATAATGGAAATGTGAAAAAAAAAATGAAATCGTTGAGTTTTACGTCCCACGGTTATGCCGGTTAGGCTAAAGGAGACGGTGATTATGAGAAATGAATGAAATGGTGGAATGAAGAAAGTGGGAGGAAACTGGAGAACCCCGAGAAAACCCACGCACACGGTGTTTGTCCACCACAAAGTTCACTTGGCGGGAGCAGGGTTTGAACCCGGGACCCCATGCACCAGAGGTGAACGCTCTACCACTGAGCCACCGCGGCCCCCAATGGAAATGTGAGTAAGAGAAGTTCTTTGTTCCGCACATTTTTATTTCCGGATGACATTTATAGAAACTAATGTAACTTAACTGTAAATAAAATTGTGCTTGTCACGGGTTCCAAAGGTCTCCAGTTATATGATGCTGAAGCTACAGTATACAGTTTCCCTTGTTTCCTGTTATAAAGTTGAGCTCCAACTCTTGAGAATGAATTCGAACAGTGGAACCAACCTTTGACAAATCTGCTGGAGCATATATTTTGATTGTTGGAATTCCTTATTATGCGGTTTTGTTCAAAGCCATCTCTGCTTCCATTTTAATAATTCAAATAAGTGAGGCAGCTATGAGGAAAACTTCGGCAAATACTTTACCTAATATTCTTTTAGTTGAGGCACCTCCTTTGATGCTTCACATTTTAAAATCGCCTCTTGGTGTTTCATAGTTGGGAAAATACTCCTTGGAGAAATCGTATGTCCCAGATATGTAATTTCAGGTTGTAAAAACTGGCATTTATCCAAGCATATTTTAACGTGACATGAATGTCAACACTGTAGTACTCTATTAGTACGTTCTAAACATTCTTCTCTATATCACGCTTAGTTATTAAAATGTAGTCCAGAAGTGCGAATACTCCCAGAAAATCTTTTTTAAAATGTGCACTATTATCCTCTGAAATATGTGGGGACTGCATATCAACCCAAATGGCAACCGTTGAGGATTTAAAAGCCTACAAGACGTGTTAACTGTACGAAAAGGTTTGGATTCATCATCTGCTAATATTTGTTGATACGCTTACCGTAAAAGAGATCATTCCCAGCAAACTGTTAAGAATATCTTCCGGATTTAGCAGTGGAAAACAATTTTGTCTAGTGCTTTGTTTAATGTTACCTTATAGTCTATACACAATCTAAATCTTCCATTCTTGTTTTTCCCCCACTACCATTGGGGTAGCCCAATCCGAGTACTGTACCGGTTTCCAGATACTTTGTTTGACTAAGACTTCAACATCATTCTTTGCTAGGTCAGAAACAGTAAACGGTAATTGGTAATATTTCCTAATATCTGCACTGCATTCGGCCTAATTGGAATTTGACACACGAACCCTGAGATTGGCTAACCAACAGAATCTGAGAATACGCCAGGAAATCTCTGCTTTAAGGTGTTACTAATGTCAGTCACAAATGTATCATTCACACTGTGAGAAGGGTATTGTGTATCAGCTTTTGAAGAAATTGTCTTCCATATGTAAACATGATATCAATCCATGGCATTCCCATAATGAGATGATCTAACTTACCTGTCACTACCACAATAATCATCTTCCAAGAAAATATATATTTCACGACTAAAACTGTTTTTTCGCCTTGCACAATTATAGGTGAGCCTTCAGCCGCCTTTAAGTGAATAGCTATGGCTTCTAATTGAAGATTAGTAAAACATGCTATTTTGAACGACTGTGGCTGCATCTCCTGTGTTAACCTCATATTTCAAAGGAATGTTGTTGCAAAATAATAGTATAAAATTAAAATTTTGAGTTTTACGTCCCACAGTTATACAGTTAGGCTAAAGGAGACGGTGATTATGAAAAATGAATGAAATGGTGGAATGAAGAAAGTGGGAGGAAACTGGAGAACCCCGAGAAAGCCCACGAGCAAGGTGTTTGTTCACCACAAACTCCACACGGCGCGAGCTGGGATCGAACCAGGAACCCCAAGCACCGGAGGTGAACGCTCTACCACTGAGCCACCGCGCTCTTCTGCAAAATAACTGTATCCTACATATATTAGTTTTATTAACCATTTGTTTTCTCTTTACCAAACTAAAGAAAAGTGAATGAGCCTGGTTTTTAATTTCACCATGCGTCGTCGTCAATTGATAACTATAGATATTTCAATATTATTCCACAAGACTGTAATATACTTCACCATCGGTCTGCTGTATATTCAAGCATATAGCACATATAGACCAGCTGCACAATAATAACCTGTAATTAACTAAGGCCATGTAACCGAGAATAATATGCAGAAGATATTCTGGATGTAACTCTTTAGTCATTTTAAATGGAATGAAGTAGAAAATCGATGATAAACATTTTAGCAAACAATTCCTTGTTCACCCATATGTTATTCGAATTTACACATACTCAACGATCAATTTAAATATTTGATTTTCTTGCTCAATTGTTAAACTGCTTACTAAGAAAATATGCGAATACTTTCAATCCACTACAGTATAGATCTGGAAAAAGTTTATTTCGTTTGACGTCCGGGCACAGAGTTTTCGATTTGTGTATATAGGTCACAACTTTAATTTAAAAAATTACTGTGGTTCATCGGCGTCCTTTGGAGAACACCCGATATACAGGTACTTACCAATTTAATAGAACCACCTGAAAAAGGACAACTTACCAGAGTAATATGGAGTTGCACCACCTTTTGCTCTCAGAACAGCTCTGATGCGACGTGTAATGGAGTCACAAAGATAGTGAATGGCAGCACGTGCAATATTATATCATTCTACGTGCAGTGCATCACTACGTTTCGTGAGAGAGGATAAAGGTGGAAATCTGTGCCAGATTTAGACATTGGAGAGTTATATATATATATATATATATATATATATATATATATATATATATATATATATATATACAGAGAGAGAGAGAGAGAGAGAGAGACGTACCCACATGCGCAAAAAAATTGCGTGTATACTGTAAATCAAGATTTTTCGCATTTATTCCATTTTCCTTACGTTTATGAGTAAAATTCAGTTATTAGTATGTGGAGTATGTGGAGAAAGCTATCCATCTAAGGAAGTATTTTCAAAAAATATAATAAAATAATAAAAATATAAGCAAAAAACAAAATTACGCTCAGTTTTGTGTATACTGGCAATCATGCTTTCTAGGGATTTTTCAGTAGCAGAGCACGATTGCGAAGGGAAATTGACAATAGGCAGTGAATGAGCTGGGGGAAGGAACTGGAAAGTGGAGTAAAATATTGAATTTATTGGTTTAAACCTAGTGTCTAGATGGTGTGCCAAATATAAATTAGCATCTGTAACTAAGATGTACGAAAATATAGAATTAAACAGAAAAACTCTTATCTTAAGGTTCGAAGCGATACGCACCATGGTTATGAGCATTATTTGTTAAGAAAAAGAGAGCAAACAAAACGTAGTCTCCGTGGTTAGGTGGATGGAAAGGCGGACTAGCAGTTATTTTATTATTTTGACACGAGATCGATTCGCATTTTTTTTTTCAAAACATTATAGGAAGTGTGTAATTTTGATGTTAATAAGAACCGAAACAATATAATAAGGAAATAACTTATTGATAGTATCCTTTAATCGACGTATTTATTCAGTATTAGAATAAGTGTACTATTGGAAACAGCGTTTGTTTTCAGTTTATGGTCTTGTTTGTTACACCTCCCCTGCCCGTTCTTGAACAGTAGACAACTCACTTCGGATTTGTGTGTCAAGAACAAGAAAAAGAACATACGCGACCTTGACAGTCTTTACAGTCTTACCCCTTGTTACATCGACATGACGTTACATCGAATGTTAGAATAGCTTGTTGTCATGGAAGAAAGGAAAAAGCTGATGTCAAATTATTGATTGTGTGTGTGTGTGTGTGCTTGTTTTTTTTTTCTTTTTAGAGTATTTACTCTCTCTCTCTCTTTTTTTTTTTTTTCATATCCACAAGTGCAAGAAATGCAATAACAAGTCTATGCAAGGAATAAAGAATGCTTTCGTTGAACGAAAGTAAATTATACAGATCTATGTATGCGGAACACGAATATTTCCAAAAGATAGCATGAATATGAACGATAATCATACCATATTTCTACATTATATAGTAGCGTGAAAAGCTGATATTAAAATGATATATAAAACAGGCATAAGCTTTTTTCTAGCATGGCAACACATTAAACGTAACTCATTAAATTTTGGGGATTACAAATTATCACCTTACGTGTCGTTGTATTCCTATTCGTTTTCACGTTCGAGCGACGAAAGAAGAAATTGTAGTGATAGTGATAAAAATCGAATTCGAGATTTCAATGAATTCAAGTTTCACGCCCCCCACATATCGAAAAAGTGATTTTGATGTCTGTTCATCTGTTCGTCTGTCGGATCTTCACGCTTCTACATGCATTCAAATAGAGGCCATACTGTTCGACGTATCTGGACCGAATTCTAGACATGAAGTTTTTATAACACTTTATCGTTTCGAATTCTATATTCTCCGACACCTAAAAATAAGGGTAGTTTACTGAAGGATGAAAATTTAACATAATTAAATTGTCTCAAAACAGCTGCACAGATTTTGCTTACTTCTTTACAAGATTTTGCTTATATTTTATTAATAACCCTTCGCCGTAGTATAAATCATTGCTCTGAAAAAATACATAAGGTGTAATTTACTGTATGGGATGCGTTTTTTTCGAACAATTTTCTCAATCACATTTCATAAATAAATGTATCATTAATAACCTAACAATATGACAACTCGTTCGTTGTGTGAACATTCAGAAGGGGTAGTTTACTCTGTTTATTCTTCTCCGACGATTTACCCATTAACACCTCACGCAATTTTGTTCATATTTCATAAATAAATGTTACATAAATAACCTAACGATATGGTATAATTCCATCATCCTAAAAAGCTAGAAGTGGTATATTACTTTTCGGAGCAAGGTTTACCCTACGATTTTGTCGAGAACGACTCAGGCAATTTTGTTCGTATTTCATAGATAGCATAACTCGTTTGTCCTGAAAATATATACAAGGGATATTTTATTCTTGGGGATGACTTTTTTGACGATTTTCTCAGAAAGTACTCAGACGCTTTTGCTCATAGTTCACATACAATTATTTCCTTATTAATTCTAATATATGGCATAAGTTATTTCTAACACAAATATGATCAATGGGTACTTTACTTTTGGACGTAAGTTGCTTCGAACAAAGTTTTCCAAAACACATTATTTTATTCGCATTTCCCAAATAAATGTTTCAGTAATAGCTGCAGCGTAACACGTGTCAGTTTAAGAAATTCCAGCGAGAAATTCAGTGAGTTTCATCCGCACCCATTCTTAAATATATCTTTAAATGTTACACCTATTCTGTAATCACAATTTTCCTAACAAAATCGAAACTTCTTTTCAAATGTGCCTTGTTGTGGCCAAATGGTTCAAGTGCAATGGTTCTGGATTTGATTCCTGGTGAGAGCTAATGTATTTTTATCCAACGTTAAGGTATAGGTAATAAGTAGATGCAAAGAGAAAAGTGTTTAAACAAGCCTAACCAAGCTAATGGATAATGCAAAGAAATAATACAATATTACGAAGTTGTTAATATTAGATATTTGCGTGTGAAATGTCCAACCGATGACTGTCAACTCCAAAGGTAATAAACTGAAACATCCAATACCAGGTTAATCAGTGGTCTCTAGGTAAAGCTATCCTACTAGGAAGTGATTAAGATACCAAAAAATGTTGTAATCACTGGGAAACATGTTAGGAGAATATATTGGGTGAGAGAGTTTAATACTTCAACTCATGAATAGTATGCACCTTCGTTGAGTACTGAAGTGCGTAGGCCTATATAGGTTTGCATTGAAATGAGCATGAATACACAATATCTGTTCAACATTACGGGGAGCTTGCGGACAGGTTTGCAGTACATTTCACGGGCTTCGATATTGTAACGATCCTAGCAAACTCCTCAGCCTTCCCCACTGTACATTGTAAGTTAAATTCGTGCTTAATTAAAACTTTATTTGTTTAAATTTAACGCTGTTAACCGGTATCACCTGTGCTCTACGGGCAACAATCCGGCAGTAATTCTTTATTTTTGCCCTTTGTTTTAGCTTTTACAGACATAAATGAATGTCTTTGTTCATAAATTTCTTTGTCTATGGTTTTGCATATACGTAGCGTGGACATTAAATTTTGACTTCTACGCCATATGCATCTAATTACAAACACACCTATAGAACGAACACAACAAACTTGGAATATATATAGTTTGTGTATGCAAAATCATACACAAGGCGCTGCACGGGAGATCCGTGTGCATACATATGGCAGTCAACTTCCTAAGAAATTTATAATAATAATAATAATAATAATAATAATAATAATAATAATAATAATAATAATAATAATAATAATAATAATAATAATAATAATAAACAGAAAACGAAACAGTTATTTACATAATTTATTTATTTAAGCATGTACGTGCAATGGACTTAAGTTATCTCTCTCTCTCTCTCTGTTTGAAGACAACAACCCTTAGGGTACCAAGACATAGAAAAGGACTTGTGGCACTCACGACTATAGGGTGGTGTGGTTGGCACATCGGGTTCATTTGTTATTAGTCCCAGCTTTCTAGACCGGATGCAGTTATTCTCGGTAGAAAATACAAGAAAATATACCTTTCTAATACTACTAAAATAAATAATTACACTCATTCCCTCAATGTGATACTTGTTTGTTTAACTGTATACAGACAGCTGATCCGTGGAAGAATCGTTGGTAATAATAAATAAAATAAACTCGACAAATATTCTTGTAAATAATAGGTAAAAGTTTGCGTCACACTGTTCATTTTGCTGGGCACGCCAGTGGGCCGTGTTATCCGGTTGTGGCACACTGGAATATAGGGTATGGCTTTCTAATTTTTCCCAACTATTTTAACTGCTTCAATTGAAATGAATCTATAATAATAAGACAGTGCATTTAGTCTTCTTACCCTTCGATTTAGAAATAAGGTCCGCTAGAATTGTATATATAAAAAATAATAATACCCAGAATTTTATAGAATAGTTTGTTTTATTCGAAATGACATACTTCCTGCAACTGTTTGGGTTGGAATTATTTGAAATCAAATCTTTAAGTTTTACGATCCACGGTTATACCGGCTAGGCTAAAGGAGACGGTGATGATGAGAAATGAATGAAATGGTGAAATGAAGAAAGTGGGAGAAAACGGGAAAACCCCGAGAAAACCCATGCACATGGTGTTTATCCACCACAAAATTCACTTGGTGTGAGCTGGGGTCGAACTAAGGATCCTATGCACCAAAGGTTAACGCTTTATCACTGAGCCACCGCGGCCCCTCTGAAATTATTTATAGGAGAGAGTGACTGCTTTATGAAAACTTGATATCGAACACATTTGTTTGAAAATACCAGCTTTTTGTGAAATATTGCTTAATATTCAGGAAAACCTAAGTCAATAAAATAACAATAATAATAAAAACTCTCTGGACCTAGTGCATTGGCACAATTCCACGAATTAAAAAGAATTTATTTATTTCTCATGTAAGTGTAGAAGGACTTAATCCCTGTTGCTTTCAATATACGAACAAAGTGTTCAACTGTCAAATGATATGCTACATAAAATGCCCTATGCAACATAATGTAGTATAGAGTCATCATTTCTAGGTTGTCTAAAGAACACTTTTGTTTTAGCAAGAAAGGAAGAAAATAGAAAATGCTCAGTTTTAACCTAGTAGAAAGTTTGCAGATTTAAGGAAAAATGCACAGAGTTGCTGGATATTAAATGTAGTTCGGATTAATGGAGTAAGACACTGTAAATAGTTTATTGTTTGAAATATACTGGAAGTGACCAAGCCATTACCTATGGAAATATCGAAAGAGACACGTTAATGGTGTTAGTTGCAAACTGTTGTCGGAAAGAAACATTTAAGGAAATCTCTAAAACTCTGAAATCACAGATCCAAATTGACTGACTGTTAAGTAAAACTGCTAAATCTGACTAAAGAAAGAAAAAAAATTAATGACTTGTGTTACAGTTTCAGACATACCATTCTCATATCAAAACTACGATAGAAGTAAATTATGAATAAAGGTGAAATTACGGTTCTGGAATACCAACAAATGATTTTGCTAGATGTAAATTTTGGGAAAACTTTTTTATAAGGCTTTAGATTTATTTATTGGTTTGTTTGTTTATTAGCTTCCCCATGCCGTAAACGTCGTCAATACCTAATGGCCCACTTGCCGGTAAATGTCCATCGTCGATATAGCGACGCGTCAAAGGATTGCCGCTCGTGTGCCACTAGTGGCAGGGATTCGTCGAGTCGAAGCAGATATCTAGAATCGGGGGGTATTGAAGTTACCACCGCGTAACAGCAAGTACTTTATTTTGATCCGCGCTCCTTTGAATTGTCACGGAGAATCACAAAGGGACCAACACGAACTATCGCCAGTCATGTGCATGCGGTTATTATTTTATATTATTTTTCCCTGACTAATTGTTATTATAAGGACAATACTTGAGCTCCGGGGGTGAAGAGTAACTACTGCCTTTACATCATGAAATGAAAAATCTTGAGATGGGTGCGTATAATTGTATGAATTTAGATGTCAACTGTCGCCGATCACTAGCAAGTGAATATGGGAGAACGATGAAAAAAAGTAAATAGACGCTTGCCATTTTGTTATAAAGTTACATGGCGAGTGCATTTGATCTGATTCCAAACAGTTTTCCTCAAATATTTAATATACATGGTTAAAGGAGCACTCTGATTAGAAATTTTAAAAAGACTTCAACGATTTATCACTCTACAAGCTGTGTCTTCATAATCGCCTCCGTGGCGAATTCGGAAGAACATGCAACTAGTAACCCTCAGGTTGGTGGTTCGCGCCCAGCTCAGGGCATTTTTTTTACTTTTTTAAAAATGTTTTTAGACTCACCTTAATGCAAACAAATTACGCATATAGGCGATTTAACGTATTTTAAGGGAATAATTTTGTGGTTCGTTGACATTCCGTTGCTTCTCTGCCGCTAGTGGTATAATTTTCAAAACGGAAGTGGGACCACAGCGGGACCGCCAATTTTTGGGGACATGTTGCTAGTTGCCTATCGGTGCTCCACCGACGCTTACGGCATGGGGTTCTCCCCTTACAAGTGAGGCAGATTGTATACGACCAAGAGTGTTTTGGAACAATGGGGAACATCTTCCGACTTCAACTTCTGAATAATCCATTTAGGATCAAGTCGAATCAAGGCTGCCCCACGGGAAGGTAGAACAAGTGAGACAATCGTTCCAAGCACTACGCTTGACAGCCTCCGTCTCATTCAAGACTTAGACTCTTCAGGAAAAGTAACAAGTTTATTAATTGTAATTTATTCTTTGAGTCAAAGTATTTTGCAATAAACCATCGTTTTGTAAGATATTTTTACGATTGTATACTATTAATTTCGAAAATTGTACTCATAATATAATTTCCCATCATGGATTTGAAAAAATCAAAGTTGGAACAAAGAAATATCTCAGATCCACATGGTCTTCATGTTTGATATGGAAGTCTCATCTTCATTATTGACCCTTAATTTATTTTAGTCCTAGGTAACGCGAATCGACGGGATGACTCTAAGTGAAAACATCCATTTAGATGGTTAAGTAATCAGGAAATTCCTGCTGTTATTTCACGAAATACAACAGATCTTGAGGAAAAAAAAAAAAGAAAATTTTGCTTACCACGAGGAGGGAGTAAATCACCTGCTTACGTTTGCTTAACTAGGAAGAAGGCAAGGGCGCCGATCCTGCGGGGGCCGGGCCCGCCCAAAGCTCATGTAGGCCTCCTTTGTATTTATGAATATACAATATTTGGAATAAATTGAGTGTAATTTGTCTTAAAATCCTCATATTATATATATATATATATATATATATATATATATATATATATATATATATATATATATATATTCTACATTTGAATGCCCCCTCCCCAAATTTACAGAAAAATTGGCGCCGTTGGAAGAAGGTCTAGTGAAATGAATAAGAATGTGATAACGTAACACTTGAACAACTCTATCTAATGGAGGAAAGTAAATTAGTATTCAACACTTCTTTCAATTTTAAGCATTTCTAAGATTCTCGTAATTTAGTAGCATCCCGGATTTGCATTTTTGAAATATGGGAACTCTATCTATACCTTAACGTGGGAATCGGTTTCGGTCCATGCACTTAAGCCGCTTTGCCACAAGAGGCACATAGGAGGTTTTTTTTTTTTTTTTTTTTTTCGATTTCCTTAGGAATATTGCGAATGGTATGACTTTTAAAACTATAAATATGTTTAAAAAAGAATACACATCGACACAATAAGATGATAATCTGATACCTACGAAATATATTGAATTGTTTTTCATTTGTTTTCGCGCTACCAAAACAGTACTTATGCTTTTTTTAATTACTTTTTTTATTCCAGCCTTTTAATATAAGCATTTCACACTATTGTCTGTTCTAGGACGATACAATTCTAGTTCATGTATATGCTAGTTTTGGAATACAGTAGTATTTCCCTTATCCGACATAAACAGGCAGGCTGAACGCCGGATATGAATGTGTTCAGAAAAGAGCTATTAAAAGTAAAACTTATGATATAATTTTACATATTACGCATCTAATAATAATGTTTTATAACAAATAAATGCACTGCACTGAATCAGGGACGTATCCAGCGTGAGGGCCTGAGGGCTGTCCCCTTCCGAAACTTAAGCACTTTTTAATAAACTTGCTTTTACTCTTTTGAGGTTCTTTTATATCAGTTTACTTGGAGTCAATGTCCAAACTTTGGGCAATGTGCTGTTGTCTTGTTATAATTCTAAGAACATACCATAATGCCATTATACCAGGTGGAATTAAAGAACAGTTTTAAATAGGATTAACATTTCGTTTTTGTTCTGTTTTTAACTTTTAATATATTAGAACGATACACTCAAATGTCTTCTTGCTATTTTTGTCATGTGATATACGTAGCAGACAGTTTTCTTTAGTTACATTTCTCTCGAAAATATGTTTCATTTTGTTTGTGCTATAATGCAGTTTACGAAGTAAACCGGTTTATAAATGAAAAGTAGGAAAAAGTTTAAGAGAAATACATTATTATTATTATTATTATTATTAATTATTATTAATAATAATAATAATAATTATTGCATTATTGCTGTTGCATTATTATTATTATTATTATTGATATTTTTAAAATATTAGAATTACGTGCTTACGAGGATTCGTGTTGGACCCCCTCCGAATAGAAAACCTGGCTACGTGTCTGTACTGAATGATAGACATATGAGTCAAGGTGTAGACGGGCGCGCTAGGCGATCGACTCCAGAGCATGAAAAATAGATTAAGACCACAACTTGCAATTATCATTGCAGATAGCACTAATCGGCAAGAATATGTCGGATCATACGGTATGTGGAACAAAGCAAGGTCGGATAAGCGAGACCATGGTGTATTGGTGTTTCACGCACCTAAACCTGTAAAATGTTTGTATAAACAATTATCCTTCACTTCCTTAGCTAAATTTGTGGGTATGATCACACACCTTGCCTTATAAAGTATAGTCTTATAAAGAAAAAAAAAATATTGTTTTAGCTAAAAGCTAAAGACAAGCCAACTTCAATAATTTACTTCAGTTTTTTTTAATTATTTTTTTAATAATGGCAAACTAGTCCATTTCATCACGATAAATCACGTTTGGTACTAAGATGTCTTTTTTCTGTCCGTATATATCCTTCACACTTTGTTGGAGACAAAATTGTTCTTTTCCCAAGAAAACAGAATGAGAGAAGCTATACAACAGCATGAACTAAAAACAACAGCTATTACCAATAGTACTCTAATCCTGGATAAATACGTCATTACAGCAAAATATCAATAAGTTATGTCATTATATTGCTTCGGTTCTTATTAACATGAAAATTATAATGTTTTATAATAAAAAAAAAATAAGGAAGGGATGGGATTCGATCTAGTGTCAAAATAGTGTAACAACTACTAATCCACCACGCTACCCACCTAACCACGGAAACTACTTTTTGCTTGTTCTCTTTTTCTTCACAAATAAATGCTAATATCCATAGTGTATGTCACTTCCAACCTCAAGACGGGAGATTTCCTCTTCGTTTCTATATTTCCGTATGACATCTTGGTTACAGAAGCTAATTTATATTTGGCAAACCATCTAGACACTAGGTTTAAACCAATAAATTCAATATTTTACTCCACTTTCCAGTTCCTTCCGCCAGCTCGTTCACTGCCTATTGTCAATTTCCCTTCGCAATCGTGCTTTGTTACTGAAAAAATCCCTAGAAATCATGATTGCCAGTATTCACAAAACAGAGCATAATTTTGTTTTTTGCTTATATTTTTATTATTTTATTATATTTTTTGGAAATATCGTCTTAGATGGATTGTTTTCTATTATCTCCACATACTAATAACTGAATTTTACCCATAAACGTAAAGAAAATGGAATAAATGCAAAAAGTCGTGAGTTACAGTATACGCGAATTTTTATTGACCATGAGAGTCCGTCAGTCATTTTAACAGTCACAGAATAGAGTATATATCTTCTCCATAAAGTTTATCAACTTAAATTTCAAAAAGACAAAGCAATCTTTCTATTGCTTTACATGAATTCAGTATTGAGATAAGGATATTGTAAGTTATTAAAAAAAATAAGGAACACCGACATGGCGGTGATGATCATCGTGATGTCATTTTGTGTAACAAATACTAGCCAACTAATGCAGATGAAGCAGACCAGAAAATAATAAAGCTAACACACTGATAATACATACAGCATATTGATTCCATAAATTCTCTTGGGTGGTGTCACTTGGTTTCTATAAATTAGCACACTTATTTATACTACACAGCTAATTACTTCAACTACCTCATCATCAAGAGTACACACTATGTAAAAATTTCAGTGCTGACCTAGAAATTAATTACAAACTATATACCAAGATAGTGCGGATACACTTCTCAGCCACTATATATGCTTACAAAAAATACAAATGAATCACATTTCATGCTCAAATAATTAACACAATTTCTTTTTCCGCCATACAAGCTGACGGATACAAGATTGCCACTGTAACCCTCATAGGTTTCTTGAAATTTTCACAGAATACAGCACTAATACCAGAAATTTCCATGTAGGATCATGCAGAAATTCTAGGGAAAAAAATATAAACAATTTTTCTACCGGTCTTTGAATTACTCATTATACTAAGGGAGAAGAATAAAAATGCAAATGAAAGGTAACGAAATAATTTGGTACAACAGTATAGTGGAAGAAATCGTGAGTACCTTATGGTGCGTATGGGCAAGGTGTTAGTCCAACATGAAACTCATACCATGAGTCACAAATCTACAATTTAAAGGTCAGCGCTTTACCACTGAGCCACAATGATCTTTGAATCTGACACCTAAGGTGTACCAGAGCTAACAAACGAAAGACAAAACCACGAACAGAAAAAAAATACATAATACTAATGGATCGGATTTCTTTTTAAAACCAACACACATGACTCAATTATTATATTTGTGAAGACTCCGTCTTCGTCAAAATGAGACTGTACTTGATTGACTAAATGAGACCAAGAAGTAACTAGTAAAGTACAGAATAAGCTTTACGTACCGAGAGAACCTGGAAGCTTAATGCCCATTTTATGCCACTGAGTAGCCTCTGCTGCGAGCTTCCTCACATATGCTTCTTCCACACATAGCAAAATGTTCTCAGGTTTGATGTCTGTATGGATAATCTTGCACTTTGAATGGAGATAATCCAGACCTTCAAGAACCTGTTACACGAGAAAATTATTTATTATATACACAGATTTATTATTATTATTATTATTATTTTTATTTTTAATAATACAACGTAATATATTCTATGAATAAAGTTACCGACACAAGTAAAAACAAGGTCATAATTCAAACAGAGAAAAACATTTCTGTAAAATTATTTGGTAATTCGTAACACGAGAGACGACCAGAACCATAAAACAATAATTGATATGCATGAAACTTTATGATCAACTAGCAGCGTTCACCCCGCTTCGCTGCGGTCACCCCGGAACTTTGTTAAAAAACCATAGAAGATTGCAGTAAATCTTAACATTATATCGCCTGTCATTTATGTTAACCCGCCCCGCTTCGCTGCGGTCATCCCGGTGCTGGCATATTGTAAAAGTGTCTGTAAAAATAAGCAAATCAATTAAAAAATTTTAAACAGAAGATTCAAGCTATTTTCCGCTGTATATCGCCTGTCATTTATGTTAACCCGCCGAGTGACACGCTCATGCGGGTTGCATATAAATACGTTTATTTTTACCTATGATGAACTAATAACAAAGGATTTGTACGTTATGGACACTTGAATGGTCAATTATCTCAAGACACTGGTAATTAAAAATTAAAGTGATATGATAAAAACCATCTAGGGTCCAAATCCTAATAACCCCCCAAAAATGAAAGAAATTGGTTCAGCCGTATTAGCGTGATGAGCGGACAAAGGATTTTGTACGTTCTCTTTTATATATATAGATATATAAAACTAGCAGCGTTCACCCCGCTTCGCTGCGGTCACCCCGGAACGCAATAAACTTTGTTACTTAGATAATTTTTACTTTTTCGCTTTCAAGTGATTTATAGCGCCTGTTAGTTATGTTAACCCGCCGAGTCACAGGGTCATGCGGGTTGCATATAAATACGTTTATTTTTATACCTATGATGAACTAATAACAAAGGATTTCTACGTATGGACACCTGAATGATCAATTATCTCAAGACACTGGTAATTGAAAATTAAAGTGATATGATAAAAATCATCTAGGGTCCACATCCTAACAACCCCCCAAAAATGAAAGAAATCGGTTCAGCCGTATTAGCGTGATGAGCGGACAAAGGATTTTTTGTACGTATTGACACCTGATTGGTCAATTATCTCAAGACACTGGTAATTGAAAATTAAAGTGATATGATAAAAACCATCTAGGGTCCAAATCCTAACAACCCCCCAAAAATGAAAGAAATCGGTTCAGCCGTATTAGCGTGATGAGCGGACAAAGGATTTTGTGCGTTCTCTTTTATATATATAGATTATACAGGATTCACACACAATTCATCGGGTTACATAACATTTTGTCTGTGGAAGTCTCCAGATTATTATTATTATAAACAAGGGTAAGTCGTAATAGATTGGACCAAAAAAGACTTTTTCCAAATCAAATTTTAATAGTGCTGAAAAATTGGATCGTCTATCCAAACGTGCATTGAAAAAAAAAAAATAAAAATAAAAAATCTGGCAATATCTTCAGTTCGCGCATCGAGGTCACAGTTTCGCCAAATCGTCAAAAATTGTACTCTTTTTGCAACATCCTGTATAAAATACAGTTTACTTCTTATAGTTCTAATAGGACGGTAAGTTTTTAGTAGGCATGTAACAATACACATAAGTAAAGAAACTCGAAACCGAATAGTATGTTCGGTTCACTCATTAAGGTCCATATTTCGAAATTGTCAAAAATCGCACTTCCTGGAACACCTTGTATAAAATACAGTTTACTTATTATTGAACAAAATTTTCTTCACGACCAAAGAACGCTAAGAGTTGTTTCATCAGCAACGCAGACTGAAAGGAAAAGGCAATAATTAGGAAAAAGAAAGAAAGAAACACGAAGCTGTAATTGCTACTGTTCAATACCAAGATGACATTACATCTTCTGAGATGTGTTTGGACGAAGAGGATACCGAGACCGTTAAACACAGAACTGAAGGAAACATACAAGCTGAATGTTTATCAGCACAACCTCAAACGCAATTGAAACTGACTGCTACAGCCTCAATAAGTGATCAGTTCAGTTCATCGGACAGAGCAAGCGCAGAAGTTGCTTCCAGTGTCTTACAAGACTTTGCTTTAATTACAGAATCGGACATGTCCTTGGTTATAAATAAAAGTAAAATTAGAAGAGAAGCAGAAAATTAGAAAATCATTACAAAATACATTTGAAGTGTCACTAAAACTATATACTTTGATGGTAGAAAAGATGAAGCTCTGGTACAAGAAAACATAGGCAATAAAATGTACCGCAGAGTAAGAAAAGAAGTATATTTATATATATATATATATATATATATATATATATATATATATATATATATATATATATATACAGTGAAACCTCTACTAACGGACACCTCTTTAAAGCGGACACTCTCTAGGACACGGACAGTCTTTCTTGTCTTTTATAGGTATTATTTACCTCCGTATTACGAACACTTTCTCTAAAAACAAGTTGGAAAGCGCACTAAAAATACACTTTTAGTAATCCATACGTATGTCACCAAGGAAGAACATGTGGGTGTGACAACATTTTGCCTCCTCAACTGTCTGTTCAGCAACCCAGAAGAAGAGTCTCTGTTTCACAACACCCTCATATCCTTTGCTTGCATTCCACTCCCACTCAACCTGCTTCAGAAACAAAAGTGATTGACCAGTTGCCCACTGTTTGGAATGACACATCATTCTATTGTCCCGCTGGAATCTCTAACCAAGCAGAAGTCAAGTTTGGTATTTTTGTCCACGGGTACGCATATTGTCTTTTTAAAAAGTCATTGCTGGACTGCAATTAACTCACAAATTAAAGCAACACACCAAAAACGTAGTAAGTAGCGATAAGTGTAAAGTGCAGAAAACTAACATCTTATCCCCATGTTGTGTCTCGAATTGGATGGCGCAAGATAACGCAGGTACAGTAACATTTTGGTAATATTCATAAACACGTAATTCATGCAAAAATATTTTTTTCCTAATTGCATATTACCTTGTTTATTACTTTACGTAAGAAAGTATGGAAACCTCTCTTAGGCGGACACCTCTCTATAGCGGACAATTTTTGATTCCCCACGGCTGTCCGCTTTAGAGAAGGTTTCACTGTATATATATATTATATATATATATATATAATGCTTCTTTTCGTAAAGTCTTCGATTTTTAAGTTGCTATGTGCGAACTGAAGATACTATCCAATTTTTCTTTTCTTTTCTTTTGTGTATTACTACGTACCCACGAAAAAGTTACCGCCCTATTGAAACTATAAGAAGTAAACTATTTTATACAGAGTGTTCCAAAGAAAATACGATTTTTGACGATTTTAGATTTAGTTCTCGATGTGCGAACAAAATCTGTTACGAGATTTCAAGAACAAACAAACAAAAAGTTACATGTTTGAATAGATGGTTCAACTTATCTCCACTATTAGAATTCAATTTGAAAAAATCGCTTCTTTGACACACCCTACGTTGTAAGTCTTACAATATTTACACAACCTGAACAGCAGGCGCGTGTCTGCGCCGTGATAGACCGTAAGTACAGGGTCAAAGGCCGAAGAGGTAGTGTAGCAAGCGGACTATTTAACATGGAGGCCGCCACTCTGTAGCTATCTTCAGACAGGTTTTAGTGGCAGTGAAGACGAGTGCTGAACAACGTCTAATACGTGAACTGTCACTGTATGAGTTCGAATTCGAGCATATCGCTACGGAAGCAACCGAAAACATTTGACATACGAAACAGGAAGGGGTAGTTAACCACTGTACAGGAACTCATCAGTTCCAGAAATTTCGTGCAAGTTGTAAAAATGTCAAAGATCGGCCAAGATCCAGCCGCTCCAGGATACAGATTCTGATGTCATGCAACACACCATTGAGGAAAATACAAGAATTGTCAAACCAACTCAGCATATCTCAGTTTAACGCAGTGCATCACCTTCACGAACTCAGAAAAACTATCAGGAGCTGCCGCACTCTGCCACATGAGTAAACCCTAGCTCAGGCCAAGAGGAAAGTGAATATGTACCGACAACTGATGCATATTCGGCATGATGTGCGTTTCCTGAAACAAACTGTCACATGTGATGGAAAGCGGATGCCTTTCCGAAATACGAATGTACAAAAATAGTGGTTGACAAAGGGCCAACTTTCAGAACTGGTCGTCAAACAGGACGTTTCGAGCATAAAACAATGCTGTATGTGCGTGGTGGAACTACAAGAGGGTAATTTACTTCGAGTTCGTTCCTAATGGTCGTACCATCAATGTCGACCTTTATTCCGAACAGTTAGAGCGGATGCATGGTGTACTTCGCCAAAAATATTCTGCATTGGTGAACGAAAGCGCAACCTGCTGTAAAAGAATAACGAAAAACCATACTCGACTCGAAAACCAACAAAAAATTCAGGAACTTGATCGCATCAAGTTGATGCCACACCCGGCATATAGTCCTGACCTTTCCCCTTCGGATTACTACCTGTTTCTGTCCATGGCACACTTCCTGAAACCACGATGCTTCAGTAACCAGCAAGAGGTGGAAACAGCAGTGACTTTCTTCTTTGCTTCTACGCACAAGACATGGTATCGACGCAAAATCAAGGTACTGGCGAAAAGGTTGCTCGAGACAGTCCAACACGAGGGACTATAATTAGAATTTTGACTTGTTTTCATTGTGTTTAAGAAATACAGGAAGTTGTGTACCAGAATATTGCAAGATTTATGACTCAACCTTGTATAAATATTTTACTGTTTTACGTAATCATGAAATAACAAAAACAATAGTTTTCTTATAAACAAATATAATAATGCCAAATAAAGTAGAAAAAGTAATATGACAATTATACTTAGAAAAAAAATATCCCACTACACGTTGGTCTTGCATGTACCCATATGTAGTTTATTTTATTTATTTACTGAAGGCTGATGACAGCTGTTGTACTGCTGTCAAGAAACGAAACATTTGAAATTATACAGTGCAAGAAATGAACCTTCGTTTCTGTGGCAATATTCTTAATATCACAAAGGTTCGTTTCTTAACATATACTATAGTCAAATGTCACGCGGATTCATTTCCTTTCTGATATTTGAAACGCTATAAACGATGCATTACTTTTCTGTCGTCATTTTAACCAAAAAACAATAGGAATAAAAGAACATTTCTTGGCTAATACTGTGAAACAACTAGATGTATCATCACTAGAGCTTCAAACAACTAGGAAAAGATAGGTACTTTCTTTTGGTGACTAAAAAACTGGATTCCTGGATCTTGAAATGCAGGGTAAGTGAAACCCACTAAGCTTGTAATACAATAACAAAGTACACATGGTGCCTTTGTCAGTTCTATGGTCAGTTTCCGGTAAAATGCTGCGTAGTGGATTGTGGTATTGATGAGAATTTAAGGCAACTAAAAGAAAATGTCCGACCTTCTAGAGGACACTTCTCACGGAAGTTGAACTATTGTGAAACCAAAGAACCGTTCTGTTACGGAGGGAAGAAAAGTAACTCATTTTGGTTAAAAATCATGATCACAGATACATCCCATTATGCTATCCAACTTTTAATTTGCATCGCATTTCTATAATTTTGTGTAGAAAACTGCTACGCGATACTGCTATAAAAAGGTGATATATATCACCTGTCGAATGTCGAAAGTGGAATTGAGGTTTGATTTTTTGTAAGCCTATAGTAGAATATATTGCATCTAAGAGCATTGTAAGTGCTAACGAAGACGATTTTAATAAATACGGAAAGTTCACACAAAATACTGATCTGTGTAGGTAACGTTGAGGCTAAACGTCTTTACAGCACACAAAATTAGTTTTTTTTTTTTTTTTTAATATTCCAAAAATACCAATCTTAAAAGTGAATTTTCGATGTGATTTCTTCACTGATTAAGCCTTTAAAGTATATTTTCTGACCATATTTCATATTTTGCTTACGAATCATTCGATATCCTTTACCAATGAATACTTTCTCAGTACTCATAAGGAGAGGCACCTGAGATGTAAACGCAGTGCTAATTACATTACCATCTGTATTTCTCGGAAGTTAAATAAGCGTGGATCTTATCATAGGCCTCATTGGCTTGTCCATTTTTACTATTTAATCAGGATAACCAAACGTCCTCCCCTATAAACGCCCTCTTTTTCTTCTTCTTCTTCCTGAGTTTTAATTAAAAGTTACTTAAGAAGGTTGTTCAATACAAGTAATCTCTCAAATCAGCTTTTGCTAAAGTACCGAACAGAATCAGCCGCGTGTTTAAACCACTAGTGGTCTTGTGTTTTGTAGTTGGCATTGCTAATGACGTCATACAGTCTCACTTGCTTTATCTTTCAGTTCGCATTGAGTTTAGCGTTCCCATGCTGAGGGATAAATCCCACTGTGTAAAGATTTTTCTGGTGGAGAGGGATTGAGAGATAAACCATTGTCCCCTTACATAAATCTTAAGAGGATTTTATTTCAAATACCAATACTTGAAGTGAGGCGTACTCTTTTCAGTTGCATGAAATTTGGTAACCCTATGTTTAATAAATAATGTGTCTTCACCCAAATTCATGGGCAACTATAGAATGGTCATCTTGATTTACTCGTAGAACCTGTAAAATGTATCATACAACAAAACTGTCATTGAGGCTTAAAGATTAGGCCTAATGTTCTCAATCACATTATGTATAATATAAAAACACCACATGGAGACCAGAGGTATTTATAAAACACAGTAATTTACTATTACTTTTCTTCCTATTGTAGTGACCAATAATCTATGTGTATAGAATGTTTTAAATGTACATTTTCATTTCCTCCAGAACAACCTCCAACTACTAGCTTTTTAAGCATATAAACTACTACAAAATTTCCTCTTTTAACTATCCTTTCGATTATTCTCACATTCATTCTACCCTTCATGACAATCCACCAAATCACAGTTTTATCATCCAACAGGGTGCTAGCCTTTACTGTAAGAAAAAAATTAAAGGTATTAAGTGTATCATCATTCCCGTTTCATTTCTTTCGCTGAAAAAAACCTAAAGTACTCCTAAGTGCAAGATTCTTTCCCAAGTGACAAATAGTTCCCTTTTATGAAATTTTAAGTAGATCTGTCACGAGTAAAGTTTCGTCTTCGCCTGGATATACAGAGATTACATTATAAACACTAGTTACGATTAAGACATTTTGTAAGAAAAGAAAAATAGTGTAAATGTAAACAGATTGAACGTGTTTTACATCCTTGTATAACAACTAGGTTAAGGTTGGTTTAAAGAGACAAGTTTTGCCGCTAGATGTCACTACAGTCTTCTTATCTCTCATGTATTTTTTATCTTCCAAGAAAATTCACGATTTCTCTTACAAATTTCAACCTAGAGACTTCAAATTTTTACAGAAGGAACTTCATAACCTTTTGAAGACAACAATCCGTGCCGATTTTTTAATTTAGAATTTTCTTCATTGTTGAAATGGCTTGATTGTTGAAATGGGTATCCAAACCTTTAACAATGTAACTGTTTCAATAATGAAGAAAAAAATCTAAATAAAAAGTCGGCAGGGATTGTTGCCTTCGGTAGGTTATGAAGTTCCTTCTCTAAAAATTTGAAGTCTCTAGGTTGAAATTTGTGAGAGAAATCGTGAATTTTCGTGAAAGGTAAAAAATACATGAGAGAGATACGAAGACTGTAGTGACATCTAGCGGCAAAACTGGTACCTTTACACCAACCTTAATGCGACGGAATCTACTATGAAACTGGGATCCGATACACAAGTTTATACGAGATGTACTCCCAGCAAGAGAGAACAAATACTGGAACAACTTAACATAATCTTTGAACGAAGTAACTTATGAAGCAGTACGCAATAGTATTTTGCAGAGCTCACAGAATCTGAATCTCTATCCTCATCAATCTGTTAAAGGCGTAAAAGAAATGTTCTAATTTCTATAGAATAGTACTAACTACTACTATAAAAAGTATTTTTACCTGTCTTATAATTGTTTTTACATTTTGCAAAGGTATTCCTTGGTAATTGCTTCTAATTATTAATTTTAGAAGGTTATGGCCTAATACTTCAAACACCATGCAAACATGTGTTCCATTGACTCCACTTATTTTGAAGTCATCCAGAAGCTGAACTGTCTTATCTCTCTTAGGGTCATTCATATCACTTTCACGAACCTAAAGTATAAGAGAAACATTATTTACTACATTGGAATAAATAATAAAATTCAGTAAGTACTTACATACTTCACAACTATTACTGTCTACTTGTTCAGTACCTGTCCTAGTTGCCACTTAACTATACCAATAATATATTATACTAAGTTCAATCTATGCCAAATATTCATTCAAGAGAAGATATACCCTACCCTCAGACATTATATTCACTTTCACATTTGTTTACACTCAGCTATTAGATTGTTGACAAATTGACAAAAGAAAACTGATTTGACAATAATAATAAACGTTAAAAGTATGTGCAAGTAAAGCTAAGGAAGATTAATGTCGAATAATGGTTTTCCAAATAAGATAAATCGTTTTGTGGTAAGCACGTCCTTATTCGTGAAGTGGCGTTATTTTCCTTCGTTTTCTGTATGAAATCATCTCTCGAAGCTTATTTCTATGCTTTCTGAAACCGCACTAACTAAAATCCCTGCAAATCAAGAACACACACAAATCTGTGTATTTCAGTTGCAACACTAACTTGTCGGATATACATAATTTCGTGGGACACTTAACTCTCAGCTTTCAGAAAGAAATAAAAGACTTTGTGATAGAACACTACGAAACTAATTCTTCTACTAGTATTAGCTATCCTTTCACACTATGGTACAGAGAAAATAGTTTAAAAAGTTCATCCATTCTTCCAGTGTTCTACACTGATACATTATATAAATGTTAATAATCTCTAGGCAGAATCTTAGGTGACAACCATAGTCAATCCCAGAGTTACAAACCATACTCAATCCCAGAGTAACTTTAAAACCAAAGCTGTTCCTCATAAATGCACCCGTGATAAATTAGCTTGCATCGTGGTCATTAATGCTCAAGTTGAACCAGGTAATATTTTACCCTCTGGTGTTTAATTCGAATGTCTTGAACACGCAAAGCTATATAAAACCATATAACATGTTTATTGTAATGTACGCTGTTGTTGAAAATTTGGACATGTACGATTCATTTCAATACAAACTTCGGACATTAACAGTTAATTAGAAAATTGATATATGTTCTTTCATTTTCATATTCTAATAGAAGATCAAAACCAAGATGGCGGAAATGTGTGGTTTGTGTGAGGATGCCGGAAAAATAAATATATTCTACGATGTATGACCAAAATGATTGTCGCATATCTATAACTGTCTTTTTGTAAGAATATAATTTGATAATGATTTTACAGGATACTTTCAATACTGATACTGTGTGTGTATAATCGGGAAATGTATATTTGTGATAAATTTCATAGGAAAAGAATTATAAATAAGACAATTAAAATGAGTAAAACGAAATGTTGCTAAATGGACAAGAAAGTTATATTTTTGTTTTATTGTTTTTATTTACGGCTCTTTTCACATGAAATTTGCCAGATACATGTCTTTGCCGATTATACACATACTACAATTATAAGAAATACCGGGCGAATTAGTTATCGAATTATATTCCTACAACAACATATTTATAGACATGCGACAATAATTTTGGACATAAATGTACATAAGGATTGTGAAAGAAAATTCTTTATCGAATGTAAAAACATTATCATTAGTAAATTACGTAACATGAACAGTGTAACTAAACAGAGCTAGAAGTGTGGGCTTAATATCCACTCCATACGCACAGTAGCGAGCACAAGGAAAGATGAACTGAAGTAATCCCAAGCAAATATCCAGCCAATAATTGAAAAGGAAAATCAACTGAAAAACAGGGGAGCAAGACAGCAAAAACCATGAAAATGTAGAAAATGACTCAATAATGGTCTTAATGATAGTCCTCTCATATTCGAACAATTTGCATTGAAAGTATGGTGCTATGAGTCAGAAATACAAGAAAAACTTTTTGTATTAAAAAATCTCAACTCGGAAATTCCTAAGAGAACCAATTAAAATCAGAAATTGTGAATTTGCAATTCGAGGTAGTAAGATAAATATAACCGAAGAGAACATATGAAGATCATAAATGCAAATGCCAAAGCAGTTTTAATGGCAACTGCTTCTACTATTGGGATAGAGACAGACACTGACAAAGAAACTCATGCAACGTACTGGATACCTTACACGTAAATATATACTGATGAAAGTCGTGAATTGACGGAAGTGAGACTAATTTATGAGGGTAGTCAGAAACAAAAGTAATGGAAAACTAACGATTTGACCTATCGGTTTTCCGAATTCCATACAAATTTGCGCGACTGCTCGCTTAATGCAGAACGAAGTGACTACTTGACAGATTTGTCAAAGAAACTAGTTGAATGGTAATTCGTATCGATTAATTAAAATGGAGTAAAGTATGCTCGAAAATATCTGTAGAACAATTACAATAAAAGATCCAGTAATGTAAAAAAAAAAAAAACTTATGTAACTTTTCATTTAAAACCCCATCATCTCAATCATGAAAATTTATATTAACGCAATGCTCTCATGTCGATTAAATATATTAACCTGCTGTGGATTCAAATGAGACATATTTTTGAAATGTTGTATTTTGTTTACGTGCACATGCAAAGTCATAGTTTTTGTACTGATGAAACAATATACATTCTACAATCGTATGGAATCAATTAGTGACAGAAAGAACACCCTGATTAGCAGCCGCTCTAACTTTTGGACCCACATTCCCCATCATCTGTTCGAAGTAGTTTGCAATGAATTGACGTATTATTTTTCGGGCTCGTTTATTTCCAAACACGATATATTCTTGGTTTATATGGTGGCTGGAATATTTTTGCTTTTAAATAAGCCCAAAATTTCTCAATGGGACGGATTTGTGCCACATTTAGTGGGTTGCGCTCTTTGCGGAAAAAGTTCACCTCCTCCCGGTCCAGCAGCTGCTGCGTCCCTATTGCATAGTAAGAAGAAACTAAATCAGACCAAGAAATGTAATCACCATTAGGAGAGTTTTCTTTGATAGATGGGATAAGTTTCTTTAGAATGCATTCATTTTGATATATATTTTAATTAATTGCACCCACTGATTGCTTATGAAAATATGGCCGAGAAGGACCTTTTGTACTTATTGCCATGGAGATGAGTAGTTTCTGTGGAAATTTAGTTTTGAATTTAAATTTTACGGATTCAGGAACAGGAATGTGACCAGATTCAAAGCACCGACATGTCTCCACTAAAATCATACCCATTCATATCAATATATGTTTCATCATTCATTATTACGTCCCTGTCATCATTAGAGGCACGGAACTAGTCCCTGGCAATTTTGTTCAGAATGACTTTTTTTTTTTTTGGTCCACACCTGAATATGGAGAATCCTTCTTTGTCTTCCTTTTGATCTCCAGTTCCAGTAGCCCTTCCTCACAACACCCTCACTTACTTTTAATGCCAGTGCAGGACTTGATAGGGTATATTCGTCACTAGCGTCCATCAGTGACTCAATGTTCTCTTTGATTTGTTTTCGTCATAATCATTTTTTTCTTTCTTCCCCTTCTCTCTCTCTCTCTTTTTTTTTTTTAATTGAAATTCCCTATTTGATCCTTTTTAATGTTCTGTACACAGTTGCACGACTCAATACTTCTTTTTGAAAGTGCTTCACAACTTCAACAACAGAGAGTCCCGCATCCCTCAGCAAGAAATCTCGAACATGAGTCCGATTGACTTCCGCTTTAGACGGCTGCATATTTCCCGCTGACTTGTCTCCTCAGCTGACTCTGCCTGTAATCGAATTAACAGAGGGTGTAATGTATGAAGCTGTGCAAACAGCAGTCTGCTCGGATGTGTGTCATGAATAATACGTGTTCAAAAGTGTCTGATTTGAATCCACAACAGGTTATACAACACAATATCTAGCTGTTTCTCCATCAACACAAAATGTACTTTTTTTCTGATAAACTGACGGCTTTCCAGAGAACGTAAGTGACTAATTGAATTTTTATTTCTTTTATCGAGGTTTTTTTTTTTAGTATCATTACTATTCCTGTGGGAAAGTACCCAAGTACTTACGCATTTGAGCAATTTTATTTCATCTAAAGCAGTTTCCGTATAATGAGCTGCACTTTTCACTACTTTCAAAGCTACAAATCGTTTGGCTCTGTAATAAAATGAAAAATAGAAGCATTATTATTTTCTTACTCCTTTAATTCATAGGTAATAAAACTAACACAAATACAACATCTACACATAACACTATATGTTATATTAAAACATAATACAATATAACTACTAGCGTGCCTCGGAATAATTTTAACCCGAAGAGATTGGAATAACTGGGATGTCTTAAAATATATGCCGCACTGCTTATTGAAACAAAATGAATTGCTTATTGATTTTTTTGTTTAACGAAAAATATCGCGTTCCTTCTGATATGCACTAACTTCTATTTGAGATTAATTCTATCCCTTTTACTCTGATACTCTTCCCAGATTTCAAAAACAAACAATAAGATTTACTTCCCAAGCCAGCCTAAAGGAATATAAAAGCCATGTTTCACTGAAATAGAATAAATTTTACGAAAGTTACCATAGATAGCCAAAAACACAAATACATGATGAGTCAGAATTGTACTTGACTTCAAATACGTGATGGTTAGGAACAATGACTGAAATAAAATATTATCTTACAGACTGATACGAAAATACGTTGTTGAAATTTCATGTTTACATACGGACAATTTTCAAACGATTAACGTGGATAAAAAGAAAGAAAAGGTAGAGAAACAGTGATATGCGGAATACTAGTGATGGGTAACTCTGGAACGATTCGCTGTGAGTGGAACGAAAAGTTTGTCATATTTTTATGAAAGAGTGTATTTTAAGGGGGATAGTAATGGTTCTAAACTTACACTGAAAATAAAGTATCTCACGAGTAAAACAACTTAGGAAGATGGAATGGAATATAAACTTCTCCTTATAGATAAGTTGGCATGTGTCCTAGCGTTTCCAAGTGTTACAGGGAGAGAGGGAGATTTCTTAAAATATTTCTTGCCACAGTAAAATTGATGGTGTCTCATCACGGGAAAACAGCTGAACCGTTTGAAATGACTTTGGGAACGTATTTACTACCTACCTCAAGCTGGGCTTTTGTCGTGCCACTTTGATTATAGGGCGTATCCTAAGGAGGTAGGGGGTTTAAAACTGTATGCCAAAAGTAAAGTCAAAAGTACAGTGTCACGTTTTTTTATCATTATCTTTTCATTGAAATGTGTATTCTAAGGCCAAGTAGGTTCAATTATTTTTTTCATAAACCTATCCTCCCCATGCGACAACTCATTTTCTTACAAAATGACTCCCCCTTGCGCAAAATATTGCAGAATTAGTTTCAAGGATAAACAGAAAGCAATATGGAAAGGTGTTCATGAGTAAGCATTATCCTGTGCAGTATTGGAGTTTCGCGTCCCTTTCAACACCGATGTTATATGTGACATAGACCTACTGTTTAACGTGTAATAGGAATCGCATGAGTTCCCGTCTGGAATCGAACATAACCTCCCGCGTCGGAGTCATGTTAGAGACAAGAGAAGGAGCTGTGATTTTCTTTAACATATATGTTCTAATGTACATAATTGTTGTGATATATTTATAGACTTCTTACATTCAAAGATGAATGTTTTTTGTCAGCAGAACTCAGATTATTAAAAAAAAATGTAAACAGGATTCGAACCCACGTTAAAATGGACATTGGTACACGAATCCGTTACGTTGTTCACTAGAATAAGAGCGCATGGCTATTTCTCCATTTGCTTTTGTTATTGTTCTCTTAACGGTGTACTTTCCACAGGCTTGAATCTGGTGTCATCTAGTATGTTAGTTCTTCGCTTTTATATTCTGTTTTACCATTACTGTCTACATACCATTTGAATATACTTAGAGGCAATATTTGGACGGTTTATTTCTATTAGAGAATACGCATGTTGCTTCTGGGTTAATTCTGCATTCGGGGGGAAGGGAGGCAAAACTAGGTAAGAAACAGAAAAGATTACCGATCTATACAAACCATGAAGGTAAGTATAAACTTCCCGTGAAACACCTAACATAACCAAACGAAAACCAGGCTATATTTAGCAAGAAAAAAAGTAACAATTTTTAGGAAAAAAAAAAGAGTCCCCCCCCCCAAAAAAAAGCAAAATTTATTCTTGCTCAGTAACAGAATGGAGAGAAATTAATTTTCGTTGCAAACGATCCGAGGAACGTAAGGATCCAGGTTCAACTTTCTTGGACTTAGAAGTTTTTGTGACCAGAAATGTACTACTCTTTAAACAAGTATAAATGTGCTATACTGTATCAAAGACGTTATCCTCCGCTCTAGTCTTAACCTGTCACAGCTGGTCGAGAAAGTCAGCTGAAAGAATTTTCACATACGTTAGTTTTAAGACATTTGGTCACCCATCAAATTAACTGTTAAAAAGTAAGGCAAAGAAACTATTTTTTAGTCAAAACTTGTCGTTAATACTTCAAAGTTAAACCGAAAAAACACCTGAGATAAAGCTTGGGACATTAATTTTTTCAATTTAATTACTTTCAAATTCCAAAAGTAAGAAGAGAAAATGATGTAGCAATTTCATTGTAGCAAGTGCACAATCTGTTGTGAAGAAGAAGAAGAAAAAATGTAGAATATATGTTGAGATAGATAGATATTTATATAATGGTAGTTACAGTTTCGTGTTGCTATGACAACAGAAAGATTTTCATGGAGATTTGAGAATAAAAGTAAGTTGTGCTGTGTATAATTTTAATGTGTGATAATAGATGGTTCTTGCAAAAATATATATAAAAACTAAATGTGCTAATGGTGGTGTGTTATTTATTTTAATCTTCAAACTGGGTAATATAAAATATAAAGAAAATCTCGTTATATAATAAATGGTGTTTCCGCATGGGAGATACCTTGAGATTTGGTTGAAGCAAAGTAAGCAATCTCATAAATAATCGTCAACACGGAGTATACTTTATTAAGAAGTAAAAGGAAAATCTATCGTAACCTTAAAATGGATATACACAGAGTTGAAAGTATTAGTGATGAAGTTGGTGATGTTGAAACACCAGGATCGGATACATCAATGAATGTGGCTGACCTTATAAAACAGCTAGGTCAGCAAATGAATACTAAATTTGAGCAACTGACACAACAAACAGCAAATAGATACTAAATTCGAACAAAAGTTAGAACAAATTACACAGTCTATGACAAAGCAAATGAATACTAAATTTGAGCAATTGACACAGCAAACACAGCAAATGGATAATAAATTAGAGCAAATAACACAGCAAATCAACTCTAAACTAGAACGAACAGACTGTAGGATGGAACGAATTTTGCACATATTTATCACTGTACAAAGTTCGGTGGAAGCGGTTGAAACTCAAGTTAACGAGCATTGCAATCAGATTAGAGAATTACAGCAAGAAATAGATACTATCAAGGAAAAGATTATCACCGTAAATGGTAATCCTGATGCGATCAACAGAGACCATATGCCAATTGAACCCAGACTAGCTATAGAAGAAAGTGATATACTTGAAAGCTATTCTGAGAGGGGTGATAGTGCCTCTAGTATTGGGAAACAAGAGAGAAGACCGCATTCATCACATCGCAGGAAAACCAAATATGTAAAGTCTAAACATTTGAAACAGTCTAATAATAACCATCATTTCCGATTTAGCGATATAAGATCGTTAACCAAATTTAGTGGAAGGTCGGAAGACATACCAGCAAGTGTATTTTTGGAAAAAAACGAAGAAGAATGCGACTTAATTGGTGTAGACAATCAAAATTTCTTAAAATTTTGCCACACGTTTTACTACCACCTTGCTCTGTTTGGTTCAAAGCGATCAGGGTGAGTTTATGTAATTATTTCGATTTCAAGAACGCTCTGCTTTCAAATTTTGAAAATGATTTTATGTTGGCAAACCGAGACGCTTTGGTTTGAAACAGATGTTATGATCCAAAAATTGATAAGAATCTTACTGATTTTGTGATTTCCGTCTATAATGAGTTGAAATTAATTAATCCATACCAACAGAAATCCCGAATTATAGCATCAATCCGGATATTGTTACCTTTTCGGTTGCAGTAAATACTGATTTCTGCACAATGTATTAATTTCAATCATCTAATTATGATAGTGCAAAATTTCGAAAATCAATCAATGGTGCAAAGTAATACTAATCGAAACCAAACTAATAATAACCGAAACCAACCCAATCATATTCCAATCCGAAATATCAATGTGGGGGAAGAGTGTAGTCCTAATGTAAGAAGTAATGACAGATTCAATTATACCGGTAATAGAACCGAACCCAATTTCAGAAGAAACAGAAATAATAATCGTAGAACATTTAGAAATCAGGCAAACAGTATATCTAATTTCTCTCGAACTGGATTTCGTAGTAATTTCATAGGTGGCAGAAATTCTCAAAATAGAAGCCAAAGAACTGGAGGAATTCATAATATACAGGACTGTATTCAAGATTGTACGATTCAATGCAACCTAGTTGAATCTTGTGGTAATGTAACTTGAGCTAAAGTTATGGCGTCCGATAAAATATTTTCAATTAGTTATTGTTCTGTTTCACTTTGAGTATTGTTATGACTTCTTTGTAATTCGCTTCACTTATCAATATTGTGCTTCCAAAGTCTTTTACAATCATCTAAATTATCCCCAAATGGAAGAAATAAGTTATGTAGTATTTCAATATACTTTAATTTAATTTGTCAGTGAGCTAGAATTATACTGAATTAAACAATCTATTTTAGGACCTAAATAATTAGAAAAGGGTCGCATTTTGAATAAGTCCTCTTCGTCGGTAATTTTATAGAATTAAAATGGAATTGATTATTAAATGAATGTAAGAATATTATTGAGACAAAATGAAATTAATATATATGTATTATAATTTATATATGTGAGGGCTATTCGGAAAGTAAGGTAACCACGTATGTAAGATATGTAATGAAAAATGAAATGAAATTAAGTTTTCCGTCCCACGTTATGCCGGTTAGGCTAAAGGAGACGGTGATTACGAGTAATGAATGAAATGGTGGAATGAAGAAAGTGGGAGGAAACGGGGGAACCCCGGGAAAAGCCACGAGCACGGTATTTGTCCACCACAAAGTCCACACGGCGCGAGCTGGGATCGAACCCGGGACCCCAAGCACCGGAGGTGAACGCTCTATCACTGAGCCACCGCGCCCCCAAGATATGTGATGGTCCAGGATTCTTTCTTCAATTGTAACCAATTTAAGAAGTCCTAGTCGGGAGCCATATATACAACGATATAGTATATATGATATCTGTGAATTACTTCCATTTTTAATTGTAGCTATTTTGGGCAACGGTGCTTAAAAGTGCACAATCTATTGTAAAGAAGAAGAAATGTAGAATATATGTTGAGATAGATAGATATTTATATAATGATAGTTACAGTTTCATGTTGCTATGACAAGAGAAAGTTTTTCATGGAGATTTGATTATAAAAGTAAGTTGTGCTGTGTATAATTTTAATGTGTGATGATAGATGGTTCTTGCAAATATATATACAAAAACTAAATGTGCTAATGGTGGTGTGTTATTTATTTTAATCCCCGAACTGGATAATATAAAATATAACGAAAATCTCGTTATACATACTGACTACTTTCTATTACTCTAGTCAGTCACACACCCTTTGTAAAGACCATATGCAAGAATGATATAACTTCAATCTTCGAGTTTATTGATGAATACTATAATGGCTAATTCTTTGGTTAAAGCGAAATTCAGAATTTAGATAAATTCTATGGTACTAATGAGAACGTATTTCTTTCAGTGTCACGTACTTTAATATCTATCATCCTACTATTCTACACGAGGTACTGCTATCTATATTACGAGTGGTAGTTAAATAAATTAAGTTTCTGCATTCTAAAGCTCAGTTTTTCTTCATGTCTTGTTTAAGAAAAGCTAAATGAAGGTTAGAACATTTAATTACTTGACTAATTAACATCCATGTTTAAATTTCTTTATACGTATTTCTGTGAATTATTGGCGTCTATTGCCTTAAGTCCGTCACGTATGAGGGATGGCGTCCCTCGGCGAGCACATTACCCGGGAAGAAAGGCGGCTGGGACCTCTGTTAGGTATCATCCTGGCATTTGCCTAGTGTAATGAGGAAAACCAAGGAAAAACTTCACTCAGTATGCAGGGCCTGAAAAAGCTGCTGTACCTTTCCGACCGGGTGTTCCCACAGGGAATCGAACCCGGGAACGCTCGCGCCAAAGGCAAGAGCATTAGTGACTACGCTATGCAGGGTCACAATCAGGGTGGGAAAAAAATCATGATTTTTAAAAAAAATCATTTTCGATTATTTTTTTATTTAAATCGATTTTTTTTTATTTAAATCAAATCTTTCTCCTCGTATAATACAAGTCGCGAACTGAAGAAAATGCATTACGAATTGGTATTAAATGCCAATTATGCCATTTAAGTGAAAGTATTGGGGGTTGAATTTTGAATTAATCCCCAATCGTTAACCTATATCAATCCCAAACAATGCTTCTTAACAATTTCAAATTATGGCTTTTTTTTTTTTTTGAGCATCATCCCTATTTATCCTAGGATCATGATTCATACCACCTCCTCTTCAGAATAGAACAGCCTTTAAAACGGTAACATTCACATTTTCCCTATCATGTCCCTGAAGCGGAAAATTTTGAGAGAATTTGGGATTTTTTCTGATTTTTTTTCTTCAAATTTTGATCCCGTCTGGACTTCCCTATGTTAACGCACAGATCTCAAAATCAACTGGGAAATACTAAGGATGCACTGAACGAGTGTGTAGAATTTCAGTCTTCTGAATGCAAAATGTAGGCCCGCCAAAAAATAATAAAAATAGGCACAACAAAAAATATATTTTTAAAATTTATGACGTCATCACATCCTATGTCTCGACGCAGACAGACGTGAAATCATATGTAACGTGCTCTACAATGCCTTCAGTCCTGAAAAAACGAAGTAAAAAGCTTTACTGGTACTTTTTTAATCGAATAATGAAGATTTTATCATATCACCTAAAAATAGATGATGTAATTTAAAAGGTTAAGCCTTAAGGAAAAAGTACAGCAACGCTTATCAAAGTGACACTTATTTTCCACAAAAGTTACTGATATTTGGCAGGGGCATATTTTTAAGGAAACTGAACTAGCGTCAATTTTCGGAGAGGGGATAGGACACTTCTAAATATGACCTATTATCTGGGAACAAATATATAAACGCACACACAAAAGAATCTTAGTCTTAAATGTCGATGGTGATTTCCCCGTTGGAATAGTTAACGATTTACAATATAAACCCTATGTTACGAAGAGAAGAAAACAGGATTGCCCTGTTACCCGTTCAAAACGGGATTTTCCCTAATTATCCTCTGCGTGACACTTGTTTTCATACTATGCTGTACATACTGTACATTTGAGTCTCACTGTATTATGATTATCATCTTCCATAATCGAAATAGAACAGAAACGGGACATTACTTATTTTCACTTTAAATTATTTCGGAATTTGATTTAAATCAACGATATTTATTTAAAAAATCAAGCGATTTAAATCTTGATTTAAATCAATCCACCCTTGTCACAATTGACAATATTTCTTTGTTACACAGTACAAAATTGCAACTGAAATACTATATAGGCCTCCCTAAAATTCTTCGTAACCCACATTTAATTTCACTGAAGTAGGACCCGAAAACCATTGTACGTTTAAGATACAAAACTACCGTGAAGGTATGTTTTCGAACCTGAGACCATCATGTAAAGCAGAATAATTGGGTACGATCGAATTTCGACTATCCAGGTGTCTGTTTCACACTCGCGCGTCATTATCAGCAACCAGACACAATACGCTGTAACAGAAATGGGAAAAATTAATCGATTTTTTCTGATATCATATCTTATGTAGCTGGAATCCTGAGTGAGAAATATTGAGCCGGGAAGTGCTATAATATTAAGTTCAACCGTCACAGGTGTTTAATATGGATTTGGCTTGTCCAAGCATAACAAGAGTAGTGGTAAATCCATGTTGTCTAAATTGTTGTTTGTTGAAGTTTAATATCCCTTTTCAGCACCGTTATAAGACATAGACCTACGTTTAAGATAGCATAAGGACCATCGTAATGTGTACAAATTTATATGCTTTCCCACCAAGAATCGAACCCGGGACCCCGTGCCCGATGGAACCTCCGCTACGCATTAAGCCAGTAGGGAGGTCTAAGATGTTTAATGTCAGAACACCGACATCCAAGATGAAAAGCGTGTGGCTGCTCAGGGAAGGAACTGAGTACTCTAGTGCTTAGTGATCTGCCGCGGTAAGTCACAGAACAGTGGAAAGAAACAGAAGACCTAAGGAAATCACGCACACAGGACTTGTCCACCATAAAGCCCAATTAGCGCGAGCAAACCTGGAACATATAGAAGTTAGGGAATCGTAATTACGAAGGACAAATGTCGGGTAGTGACTGTCATTAATTTTCTGAATATTTCTTGGACAATGGGGAATATATCGTCCCCCTCGATGTTACCTCGAGAGGAAAGAATCGAAATCATCGTTTTGGCTGGAGGACGCAATTAGGAGGTCGCTCATTCAAGACTGGTGCTATTATTGCTGAATTGCATCCTCTGAATCGAAAATGTTTGTTTTTAGTCTCAGCTGCCTCCTCTGAGAGTTGCTCAATAAGCAAAATAACATGTTTTATGATTACTGGGCCATGAATTAAAACTATTTAGGACTGGAGTCATCGGGTACCAACTATATAGTTTCACATAAAGTTCAGCAGTGGCAGTAGCGAAGTACTGAAATTTCTCCACGTCTATTTCGTGGAGACTAGAAATTGCCTCCAGAATAATCTTTAATTTTTTTCTATCAAGTTCAAATCTACACTAGTTATTTGGGCAGCAGCTTCGTGGTCAGCAAAAATCTCCTTGAAGTGTTCTCATGATCGTACTGCCATGGACTTGCTTACGGACGTGCACTAACAAACCCATCTCTTCTCTGAAACTAGTTTGAATTTCTTTTCTTCGTCTCTTTAACTATGGTTTTCTCTTCTTCTGATTTAGCTTGCTATTGTTCAAAGAAACTTTGTAGGCTAAGTGTAATATTGATTCGAAAAACCTGATCCTTGTATGAAGGACAGACAATCCAAACAATGATAGACAACAAATTTCATGCGTCATAATTCATGATGCAGTTTATGAACTTCAAAATTTTCAGTACATGTCATTTATTATAGAATTAATTGCATGAAACCCTACTTGAAAAATTAATTCTACTTTTCTGTATAAATTCAATCAACTAAAGATTAAACTCATAGGTTTATGTCAGGAAACTGCTGTAAGGCCTTCTGAACTCACGTAAAAACCAAACTAGATATAATTTATATATATATGTATTAATGGGACAATTTCGGGCAACATTTTATTCTTGGACTAAGTTAACAAATGACTGAACTTTCAAATGCAAAAGGAATCATTGATCAACTAGACTCAGAACAGAAACAAAAACACTTCCTAACTTGTAAACTTTATATATTTTTCTTGCAAAAAGCTCGTGACATTTCATTACATATTTAACCACCAAGACTTAGAGGTAAAATGTTTACATATCATGAAATTAGAACCTCTATCTATACCCTTTAGAACAATATAATTTTTGTTGATAATGACTAATGCAATTACTAAAATTAATACCTCAAAAACTGTACTCGCGGAATCACTAATTTAAAATCTTTGGCCAGAAAAATTGAGTGGCTTCAGCAATTATTATTTACGTTAATTTTATATTTTAATAATTGAATTTATATTTACAAGATCCGTCAGTTATCGAAAAACAAGAAATAAACTTTATTTCATATATTTTTCAAATTTTATTTTTTCGATTTTTGTCCACGTTTTAAGGTAAAAAATACTCTACTGTGCAGCGGGAGCTCATGTAATTCGGATGCCACGTTAATTAAAAGGTAGGTCCCGTCTCATGTAGCCTCACTGCTGAAAGGGACGCTAAAATAAAGTCAACTGAATATCTATGGTCAGTTCTAGAGCTCAAATCTGAAGCAAATATCCTCCTTCATCCTTGCTAACTGAACTGAGTGCTGCACTGGATGGGAAATTGTATAATATTCCTCTGGAGACTATTCGTGATTTATGTCTCCATTCTATGACGAATTACAGCTGTTTTGCAGGCGAACGGTGGTCCCACGCCGTACTAACACAGTTAGTCGCATTTCTTCAAGTGTTTTCAATTGCATTTCTCCAAGTGTTTTCAATATTTTCATAACATCTGTATGTGAGTAGATATAATACATAGAGTTTACATTTTGTTGTTAAACAACAATTACATACAGGGATATCAATCGTTTTTCCCGCTCGGGAATATGTAACGCATTCAGAAACTTAACGCTTTCTTCACTGGTTTCAAGTTCCACACTCATCTCCATTTTCGACTTAGATGAGGTTTCAAATCAAATATTTCAAGTCTATTTTGTTTCATTTTCAGTAAGTGAATCTGTCAGCCATAAAATTGCAATATTACCATTAATTTGTAGATTTTCCAGATCTTAAGAATATTTCCTAATATTCCTTGTGTCTCGTGTTTGGAAACTTCAATGATCAATATTAATGATAGTTAATTAAATGTTGTCCAAACACTATAAACGAATCACTTCTACTTCAAACATGTTTCTGTCACACTAAAACTAAGCATTTCCTTCTGAAGATACGTTTGAATGTCTTGTTAAAGACAAAATACAATTGCTAACTTACACAAGGTCCCAGCACAACCACACAGTGGAAAAGTGGCCCCAGCCCAGTTTTCTTACTACGTGATACCTATTATGGAAAAGATCACCGATCTTGACAGGATGATAGCCACCTGTAAAACAATTTAAATGTGAGTTATTTTTGTTAATTAACATTCTATAACTTGAACAGAAATACATAATAACTTCTATACTAAATAAACAGGAGTACGTGCATATAACTATATTGGCTCCTGCTGGTTCCTGAGTCCAATTTACATAAAATAAATGTAATAGACGCATTTTGAAACAACTTCTAGTATTACATGATAGTGTTATTCTATTGGCAATTGGCATACTACTTTTATCTTAAATAATTAAAGTAATTAATAATAACTATATGCTAGGAAAGTTACTATAGCACATTTAAAATATGAATAGCATTGTTCGAGAGAACTTAGCCACCCAACTTTCTTTGAAAAGCTTGGTATTGTTGTATATGAAACTAAATCAACCAAATGTGAATTATCTTGATGTGATCCTTATTTCAAGCCAAAGTGTCAGTTTTTTTTTTTTATGATATTTCGAAGAATGTGATTTTTTGAAAAAAGTTGGTGACTATTAAAAGAAATACTGTAAATGCATACCCTAAATTATTCACTGAAAACAAAAGTACGAACAATCCCTACCAAGAAACACAATTAACGATTATTACTTAATAAAGTGTGCTAAAGGACACATTTTCCACAGATAAATTTAGTTTCCCGTTGTTCATTAAAATAACAAGAGAATTTTCTCTTTTCTTCCTCTATGTGGTTCTTCTAGCTGATTTTTTTTTTCTCCCCCATCCTTTAATCTGAGTGGCATTCTGGTCATTGACCTCTGAGTACAACAGTATTGTCTATTGTGGGAATGGCTGCTTTTCGAGTTACCGTTGCTTGCTTAAGTACACATTTCTCGTACAAAACAAACACGAAAGTTAGTGTTACTTACTCAGTATATATGTAAGAAGTATACGATTCACTTATGTGGACAACATATACAGGTAATTTTAGTATTTGAAATTCAGAAACGATTTTGTTACCATGTGGCTAAGTTCCAAATACGCAGGTGGCCAACTTACAGAGATGGCTATGTTAAGAGGGCCTACTGTATCTGTATATCCACATGTATGTGCGAGAAAGAAACATCACATAAAACTTTAAAAAGTAGCTTCTTTTAAAAATTTCATTAACATATATTCTAGTTATCTCATATCTTCCGATTGTCAAGAATAACTTATGCAGTCATTTCACTTGAACCTGAATTTAAAAAAAAAAAAAAAAATACTTCAAGCATACTGTGCTTTGGCTTAGGTGATCTATTTGCTAATATAGCTGTATTCGACCAATACCTATCTATGTATGTTAGAAAATAGGAAATAATTCAAACGGTAATTAAACTGTTAAAATAATTGTTAAGTGATATGAAGTTTACTATCCTTTTCAGCAGCAAGGTTGGGACTGACGCAAACCTTATTAACATAGGATCCCAACTACAGGTATTCCCAATGTGAATCAATTCGAGTCTCCAGAATCAAAACAACGGTAAACGTTTAGCTACACGGAAGCTGAAATCATAACTGTGAACTGTGACTAAGATAGAAAAACACGGTCAACTAGTGAGTAACAAACCGAATACCATTCTCTTATTTGCCTAATGAGACCTAAATGGACAGAAAAGTCTGAGAGGAGCATAAAGTTTATCAATGATCTAAACATGAACAAAGAGGCGGCTATGAGATTCTGAAAATGTCTCAAACTCTGTCAAAAATGTTCAAATACCATCATCTTGTCAGCAGGAAAGCACTTCTGATTCAAATATTTAGAACAGTCGTTATAAACAAAATAACTTCTAGCAATATTTTAGACATTCAGTAGTATGGGGTGTAGAAATCACCTACACACAATGGCTCAAAGAATTCGATACACTTCATCCTGATAAATTTATAAATTATTTTACAATATTACTTAACACTACTACTTAGCAGTAAGGTTTAGTTACACTATTCTGAAATAAAATAGTACATACATTTATGTATTTTGGTAATTGAAAAAATTCTGTCAATTTGAAAAGCCTCCGAGAAAGTATGAAAAACTGTTTTTGCTGTAAGTTGGTACCAACGTATCTAACTGTTATGTAAAGTTTTAGTACGATCTGAAGATCACTTGTTATAGTTGCTGGTTCGGTTAGTCTATCTCAAAGTGTGTTCTGCGATTGACGAAAACATTGAAGAGAGTTCAGGTTCTGGATATGTGTCACACATCCAGTCGCACCATTTTAGTTGATGTTTCGGGCATGACAGTTAGTTCTGAAGGGCTGAATCTCCTTCAAAAAGAGCACCACAAATAGATTGCTGATGACATGTTTGAAAGAGATCATATGGTCCCGCATTCATGAAAGGTATCATAACAGGTGAAAAAATATTGGGTTATGAGTAACATGCAAACCAACAAACAAGCTTCGGAATGGACCGTCAATCACGAGAGACAAAAAAAAGTAAAAGCCGCTCGCAAATCCAAGTTATGTCGATTTTCTACCTATCTTTCTTTCTTCGTTGACTATCGTGGTGGTGTCCACTCGAAATTACTTCCTAATAAGCAGTCAACTAGCAATATTATCTGAGTGTTATGAGGCGTCTGGAAATATTCTCCGGAAATGGCCAGACTTGTGTAAGGACAATTCTTGGATTTTGAATAACGATAACCCTTGTACGTAAATTGCTTAATAATAATAATAATAATAATAATAATAATAATAATAATAATAATAATAAATCGACCAAGCAACATATTCGACAAATATGGCCCAAGTGACTCTTTCTTCTTTTTCAAACTCAATTATTACTACGTGCAAGACGTTTTAACTTCATTAAAGCCATAAAAAATAACTCGCAGAACGTGCTGAAGACCATACAGGAAAGTACGTATAGAAAGTATTTCGGCGACTGGATTATTTTGCGTAAGTGGATCGCATCAAATGGGGCCTATTTTGAAGGCGACAAAATAAATTTGGATGGTTGAAACAACATATTGTCTCTTAATAAACAACTAACCGTATTTTCTTGACAGAATTTATACTGAAATTAAGGTGCCCCATATAAAAGTGCCCTTGCCTGATGATACCAGACTCGAGCAAATCATTGCCTGATTATCTGACGTTAATTCTCGGCGTTAACGGAGTCCATTTTCAGAATATCTTCTGCGGGTAAGCTAGTGTTCACATTTTCCTACTCTTTCGACCGAGATCAGGTATTACCACGTCACGCTACTTTTGCGTGGGCCACCTTGTATTTTGACAGCAATTAAGATTTTTCTCATCCTCCGATTCATATGTTAAACAGAAGAAAGTTAGGCACATAAATATTACATATTTTTTTTTTTTACTCAATTAAGGCACCACACGAAAAAAAATAATTGAATGCCAGCTGAACACCTATATACATCCAAATTATAAAAGAAAAGACTTTCTCAAAACAGGAAATATTATATATATATATATTATATCTATATATATATATATATATATATATATATATATATATAGATAAATTTATGTATATATATATATATATATATATATATATATATATATATATATATATAGATAGATAGATAGATAGATAGATAGATAAATTTATGTATATATATATATATATATATATATATATATATAAATTTATCTACATGTACAATTAGTATTTACATAATATTTTGAATAGATAGAAAGACTTGTAAGAGCGCCGTTGTTGTTTCTAAAGTAATGCATCATCTTATCGTTTTGTACTCTTACTCATAAGAAAGATTCATTTTTTCTTCGAAGTCTCCCTTACAGGTTTGCCTTAAAAACTGTGAATATGTACAGGATTGTAAAAAGTGGATGGTTGATGTTCTTGTACAAGTTCTTAATTAGAGTAAAATTACATAAAATATAGCAAAACTTACATGTATGACGAAAATTGTTTACTTCGGAGACTAATGATGGTAACTTACAAATAAAATAAATGCAATATCAATTATTAAGTTGCGTTCCTACATTATTACAGGCAATTCCTTCTCACTATACTGCTATCCGTATTTTTCATGCTATGCTTATTAAATAAGCAGGAACTACAGAAATCTTTCAAATTGGAAAAGTAAAATTTCATCAGTATTGCGCTGAAAATAAGATATCTTATTTATTACTGTATCATACATAAAAATACTTATCAATTTAATGTAAACACCTGGAAAAGTGCAACTTACCTGATTAATAGGGCATTAGATCACCTTTTGCCCTCATAGCAGCTTTGAAACAAAGTGGATTAGAGTCACAGAGGTCATGAATGGTAACTACTGGAATATTACATTTTGCTTATGGACAGTGACGTGGCGTGACACTTTGACGATTGTTACCGGTTGCTAATACTACAAGTAATTCTTGTTTCTCAATAACAGAAAATCTAGTACTCACTTTTTCTTTCAGAGTATCAACATTTCAAACTATAGGCATTGGCAAAGTGGTCAAATCCTACTTCATTTACTCTTGACCTTTCTGAACAACTGTGCCTCTTCAGGTTCTTTCATTTTTTTACTAAATATTATTGAAACTGTCTCTCAATGATCTTAGATATTCTTCAAACTCATCTGTTTTCTTTCTGCAGTAACCTACATCATGAACTTTCTTTTGTAAGATATTGAACAAGATTTCTTATCTTGATGCTACAACAGGAAAAAGTTCAAGTAAAAAAATGAAGTCAAAACTTTGAAATGTTTGATAGAATAGAATTTTGCTACACAAACTCTGGTTTGAGAATCCTATTCGTCCGTTTTATCCATCATGGATTTAAAGACTCCTAACAGTTCATCTTTAAAGACATACAGCACATCATTTACCCTACTTCTATAGTTCCATACCCTGTGTTTGAGACTGTTGGGATACTTTTGTTGACTAAATAATCCAGAGCTGAAGACTTCAAGGAAGAAGAAGCAAGTCCCAACACAATTAAAAAAAAAAAAAAAAAAAAACTTATACCCTTTTCCAGTAGCGTAACTTGAAGCTTCAGTGCTCCCGCAACCTTTAGTTATGCGCCCCCTAGTTTCGATATATTTTGCGACCCTGGAGCTCGTGCACCCCCTCCGCCACGAGCGTTGCGGGGGTGCTATTTACGCCTGTGCCCTTTTGTATAATCAACGGACTTTTCTAAAACTAAATTAAGTGTATGGACATAAGAATGAAAATATAATTAACAAGAGGCTGCAGTTCTCTACCTCACCAACCATAACTGGAGTTTCATCGTATGTTTGAGCAACAAGTTTTCCGTATTGAAAATTAGTTAGACAGTCAAACTGCGGCACGATGAAGACGATTGCACAGTTCTTTTTCAACACATCAAACTGCATCAAAGTCCAAATTCAACTAATAGGCAACGGCTAGAGTTGGAAATTTGTTGCATCGAAAGTTTTCTATAGTAAATTAAAAATAAAATATTTTCAACTTAATTAGGATAAATCCTAAATAATAATAATTTCTCGAATTGGAAGGAGCGCAGGCAACATCTCTGCTTCGCTCTAATTATCATTGCTATTTCCCCTTGCTCTTTAAACAGTTCCCATATAGCACAATGTGTTTCATCGATATGCATTTCTATATATTTAATGACACTTCAGGGACTGACAATATCTTTGCTCCTTCAGGCATGAGATAACCATCTAAATTTATATATACCGTTTAAACAAAAATAAAATCTCATTTTTTTTTAAATAATGCCCGTAAGCTCAAATTAACATTCAATGAGAAACTTTATTTTGAACCAAAGTAAACCTATATTAAATTTTTGTTAGAATATCCTATGGAATATATTCTTCTTGTTCACTGTTGCTGTATTATTCAAATTTAAAGATAACGTATTAAGATACAAAAGTCGTGTAAAAATGATAGATTAACATATAAATAATTCACTGGAACATCAGTCTCACAGTAGCATGTGTTAAATGCTATTAGTATGAAAAACCTGCTACTTATATTTGTCCGAAATTGTATGCTGTTAAGACAATGAAATAACCTTATGAACACTGAAATTACAGCGAAGTTTCTATCCTTAGAATGGGGAAGCAAACGAAACAATATAGTAGAGTTACCGCCCGCTCGATCCTCTACAGCGAGAGGAGAGCGAATAGACTCCTAAGCGGGCGGTGAGGAGAATATACATGTCGATGATATTCTAGATTATCCTTGTTTTGACAGGGAATGTTCCTATTTTTTCCTGTTCCACTCAGCCGAACGGTAACATAAGGGCTATTCCGAAAGTCCAAATACGAGCGCGCAGGATGCTTGTGGCTGGCACACTGAAAGGTGCTGCTGGAGTGAATGACCGCTATCGGGGTTCGCGTTACCTCTGAAATCTGCGGTATCAACAACAGTATGCTCCTATTTGGTGTTCGTATGTTGCATTCGTTCACAATGTAAATGAAGCATAGGCCATCCAAACTTAAAAAAAAAAAAAAAAAAAAAAGGAAAATGTAAATATCTTCCCATGCCGATAATGAAATTTGAAGATATATGAAAACAACAAAAAACTGTAATATTTTTACCGTTACCGCCGGTAACAGCGGTAATACGCACTACACGTCCCTGCTTATGGAGCATTAATCAGTTACGTGAGACAGGATAGGGACGGAAATCTGAGCCTGATTCGTGTCTCCAAAATGGATCACAGACGTTCAATTACTTTAAAATCCGGGAATTGGGCGAGCCAGGATTTTGTTCAACTGCATCCTGATGTTCATCAACCCATGCCAGAACAGCTCCAGCTGTGCGAATGGGCACATTATCATTCTGGAATATGGAGTCATTGCGCGGAAACATCTAGACCGCTGAATGCACACAATCCTCTAAAATGGGACATAATAACTGGCAGTGATCCGATCAGTAAGCGTCAGCACAAGATCCACTGAAAAACAGAGTACTGGGGGTCCACGTTTTACGGTTGGACGAAGATACTGTTGATCACACGGTTCTTTCGGCGTCCGCCACACACAAACACACCCTTAGTAAGAAAGAAGGTGAACGATGACTCCTTCGACTATATTATAAGTTTCCAGTCATCGGCAGTAAAAGGTGCATGTTTGCGGAACCATTGGCATCGTGCTAAAGCGTTATGATTTCTTATTAGCGATTTCTTCCATGCAGCCTGACTCGTATGTCCATATCATGTAACTTGCGATGAAATATGATTGTCGACATAGGCTGAGGGAGGTGATGCTTGAGTTCATCTGCTCATTTGCATCAGAGCCGCATGGCGATTCTGAGTGACAATCCGTTTTAATGCTCGGCGGAACCTGTCAGGGAAGTTTTCTACCAACCACTGATCTTATTAGCCGATGTAGTTTTGCCATGAGTTTTGTGGGCCATCATCAGATTGGACAGTGTCTCTCGCCACATACCTAATTCACTTACCATTTTCGTCACGCTCGCACCAAATAGAGTTCCAACAATTAGTCTTCTTTGGAAATCACAGAGGTTATCCATTTTACATTGTTACCGTCTGTTCGATTCACTTAATACTGCATTTGTACTGTTCTTCATGTAGCACGGAGTTTGCCCCAACAAACCATCATCGACAGCTCAGCGGATGGTCGCCGCCTGACTGTTGGCAACCCAGATATCTGACGTGTTTCCATTCAATTGATACTATTATATATATACTAATGGGATAAAAATACAATACAGAGCAGAGGTAGCAGTCCCTAATGAGTCAAACAGAGGGTTTAAGATACAAGATGAAATCATTACACTTAATGCTCTGTGTAACAGCGCCGCGAAAACTTTAGTAGTAGTTCAAAAGTCAGTCGCGCGTATATCCACCATCGACACAACAAGATATACAGAGCATGAAACCTTTCGACGTACTCTCGGAATATAGTATACCATGTGTCTGTAACACCTTGTCAAATTTCATCAACTCTAGGAAGGTATCTGGAGTGAGAAGTTTTGTGTTTCTGTGGACATGTTCAATCGGTAGGAAATCAGGTAAACGAGCCGGCTAAATAACTAGTAGAACATAGGGTACATCCATGAAGCGCAGAACGCTGCATACAGATGTGATTGCGTGTTATCCTGTTGGAAAGGGTTAAATGCTAATCTGCACTAAAGAAATTACATTTTGGGTAGCATCTCATCATGTACAGCTGGCTGGCCAAACACCCGTCAATACGTATTAAACGAAAGCGAGCACAGACGGCGTCCCACGACACAATGCAAGGTATCGAGCCGCTCTAACAATACAGAAATACTGACAGTTTTTCAATTCGTTTGGGAAAATGAGAATGTGTCATTCGGCTCTCCATACGCAGCGTTCCCGGCACCATTGTAGCACGCTTTTATGTTATGCAGTAAAAGAGAGTTGCAACAATAGGCATCATACAAATATGGCCTACGCTGGAGACGACGTTGAACTGTTCGTCGCAACATTGGTCGCTGCGAAAAAATCCCGAATTCTTATGCGGGTATTCGGAACGTGAATCTCCAGCATAGTCAGCATAGTCATGCAAACTGTCCTCTCGGTTCGTGGTAGGACGTGGAATCCGGCTCCAGCATGTTGTCTTTCTGGTGCCTCTTATTCCATATTAGCATCACAGCGGCTACTTTCTGTGCAACACGGACATCAGTATCACGGAAGGATAATCCACAGTTGCGATATGCCACAAATTCTTTCGTAATCAAAGGAGAGAATTTCCCGTATTTGACGACAAAGCATCGTACGACCATCCAGATAGTCTATTGTTGTCACTACTGACACGGCCACTACTGAACTATGGCTCTCTGGCCTGCCTTCGATTGTTGTTTCTAAGGAGCGTGTAGAAGCACGTGATGCGCCGTGGAGATACATTAGTAATCATTTTATCCTACTTCACTCTGTCTACATCCACGGATGTGGGATCAACTTGATAACTTCTTTATGCTGTATTTTAAATTTCCAGTAGTATTATATATTCTTGCCTACATAACTCTCTCTCTTTCTACAATTTACTTTGCCAGTAATTTCATAATGAGTGAACAGATTGAATAATTTACTGTAATTTTCCTTAAAATAACATTTCTATATGTTGCAGAATGTTGACCTCAAATCGGTGTAAGAAGTTTTATACAGAAGGTATACACAGAGACCATAAATCAAGGTTTATTGAGGAATTAGAAAAACAAAATCTACGCTTATTGGACAGGAGAGATACTTTCATGTATAGGTGGACTCGTATCAAAGAAAGATAAACTCATTCCCTTATTATCACACTCGTAATATGAAAATATACCGGTACCTATGATTGTCAGTGTATGATCAGGTTTCGTCGAAACGTTCTGCTGTTCTTCAGAAACGTGTTAATTTTAATATGCATCAAAAAGCTTCAAACTAATTACGCGCACTTTTAGGAAATGCATTACAATATTTATACGGGGGTGTCCCGAAAGTAAGTTTATAACACATACTTATCAATAATCATATAGTATGTTGTATATAAACCAATGCACATTGTGTGCTACAGTCATCACTGTTTTCTAACATGGTCACCAATACAACTGAGATATTTGTCTAACTGTGAGACGAACTTGTCAATGACATTACTAAAATATGGGGTCCTGACTCTCGAACCAGAGTTGCACTACTGTTTTGATATCTTCGTCTCTGCATTGTAAATTTATTTTTTTAGAAGCTTTCGTATGACTGATATTAGACAACATGTAACAATATCAAAATGTTTATCTTGTTTCAGATGGCAACGTCATAGCGGTTAAACGTTGAGTCGACTAGAGTAATATTTCAAGCAGGGAGTGTATGATATCATTCGATTTCTCAATGCAAAGAACGTGTCAGCTGCGGATATTCATCGTCAGTTGCTGGACTTCTTTGAGAAAATCGTGTTGAGTCAGTATGTGCCAAAATTGTGCAGCCAATTTCGAACCGGGGGGGTGACAATAGTGAACTGTAAGCGGAGTGGCAGACTTACAGCAGTTGGCACGGCAGGCAACAAAACACACGTGGAGCAAGTAATTCTGGAGAATCTCTATCGCACGATTTCGGTTTTGTAACATGGTCAAGTTTGCTGCGTTATAGAATAATTTCACACAGTGAAACCTTTTTGAAGGCCACAAAGCAAAGAAAATAGCTTGTACCCTATTATTCTTGCAGAAATATGCCGTTGACAGCTAAGATTTTTTGAGTGTACTGTCACTAATGATGAGACCAGAGTTCATCACCATACTACATGAACGCAAAAGGCAAGCATGGAGTGAAGCACGAAGGTACTCCATGCAAGAAGAAATTCAAGGTTGAGAAGTCTGGTGTTACTGATCGATTTCTTGGAGAGGAGAGCAACAATTAATGCAGCTAAGGTGCAACATTGGAACGTTTGTGTGCTGTCAGGCCGGAAACGTTCTGGATTGTTGTCAAAGGATGTGCTATTCATGCACGATAATGATCTGCCACACACTGCTACGGGCACTCAAGCACTGTTGGGCCAGACTCGTTCAGTGTGTGTGGAACATCCATTATACAGCCCTAATCTAGCACTCACTGGTTATTATCTCTTCCCAGCCTAGAAAGAAAATCTTGGTAGACTGATTCCAACGAATGTCAAATCAGTGGTGCAACGCTGACTCAACAGTCAGGACCACGCACTTAACGAAAGCGACATCAACAAACTGGCCTCACGGTTAAACAAATGCCTCCATCGTCTTGGCGACGATAAAGTGGTGATGTAAAACACAACCTACATCGGATTATATAGAAAATAGAAATACGATTATTGGCAAAAAGAAAAAAAACATGCCTTGTAAACTTATTTTTAGGATGCCCCTCGTAGGGTGGACCATCTATCTATATGGCACTCTTAACTTTTAAACTATTCGACAATATACGCTGAAATTTCGCATCATGAAAATACCGGCAGGGAGACATTGTTTGGCAGACCCTGCGATACCATCAGTTTAACAGTGTGGCCAACCAAGCATACTATTTTTTTCAAAAAGCATTGTATTAGGTTATTACATATTACAGATTTAAATGTTAAACTAAATTTCAACAGTATTAATTTGTTACTCAGTGTTGCAAACTAAGGATAATGCAGTGTCACAAATATCCACCTTTTGCTGAACTCTACAACAGTAATAACGCAACTGAGACGAACTGGGCAATGTACACTCATGTCTTGTCCAAAACGATTATAGCATATCTATAACTCTCTTATTGTAAGAATATAATTTGATAATGATTTTGCAGGGTACTTTTAATACTACTACTATGTGCATAATCGGGAAATGTATATTTGTGGTAAATTTCATAGGAAAAGAATTATAAATAGGAAAATTAGAATGAGTAAAACAAAATGTTGATAAATGGACACGAAAGTTATATTTTCGTTTTATTGTTCTTATTTACTGCTCTTTTGACGTGAAATTTGCTACATACATGTCTTTGCTGATTATACAGATATTAACATTATAAGAAATACCGGTCGAATTCGTTATCAAATTATATTCCTACAACATATTTATAGATATGCGACAATAATTTTGGACATGAGTGTGTATCCAAAGTATGTTAATGTATAATAGTATAATCATGATAAGACAGATTTGGAATGAACATGATCAAACGTACAGTCCGCAGCAAAAAACCTGCAACATGAGCATGTAAGTTTATTGTGAAATGACGAAGTCTTTTGCTCCAAAATACGTGTGCAGAGTAGGACGCCGAGGTTTCTCCTGGTGTGATTCGTGCCACTGAGACGTTATGTTGATTCCCTGCACTGTTAGGCGTAGTTTCACAATAAACTTACATGCTCATGTTGCAGGTTTTTTGCTGCGGACTGTACAAGGAATTCAAAGTTTGACTTTCCTCAAAGGCTTTTATTTCGGAAAAAAATACATAGATGAGTACTTCATTCAATTGCGTAGACAGTTTTCAATAGATGTAACGATCACAATGCCGTTTAGACCTCTACAGCAACTTGATATCTCAAACTGTTCTGGAGATATGGTAAAAAATGTTAATGTTTGCAACACTGATTTAAATTATGTAATTCCGAGAACTTGTAATTACTCCTACCAAAAACCATTGCATTATTATGGAAATAAAGTAAATCAAAAATTGTTTTAAAATGTTGCCACAAATACGCCATTTTAAGCAATATATATCAAACTTTAGAATTTTTTCTATCTCCTGAATGGTTAGAGATATCAAATTGCAATAAAAGTCATTATCATCTTCATGTCTATTGAAAACTATGTATGTAATTCGATGTAATACCGTCTAAACACCTTTTCGAAATAAAGTCCTTTAAAAAAAATTCAATTCCTTGTAATTTTGCTTTTACTTGTTCGAAGTACGTCTGATGACCGTAGTGATAGACGGTATGGTGCTATGATGTGCATTGTCCGGTCCGTTTCACATACGTTACTACCAGGGGTAAAAGTGCGGGGGAGACACTGTACCCCACATGCAAAAATATGTACGGGGTCCCCCAGTTGCTAAAAAATTACAATGGGCAAAGATAGGCTGGGGGAACGGCGGGACATCATACCGCTACCTACCGTACCCCTACCTTTTCAGATCTACTTTTACCCCTGGTTATGACTGTTGTAGAAGTCTAATATTTAGTTATTTTTCCAAATTCGTAATACTGTAGCGTTCTTAGTTTGCAACGTTTCATAATACATATGGTATTGTATATTTTCCTTTTATATGTCATTTGAAATATGTAGTACCCTGGCGTAATGACATTTGAAAAAATAAAAACTTTATGTTGAGTTGGCAACATTCTAAACCTTTTGGTATCACGGAGTATGCCAAATAATGCCACCCTTCCGATATTTGCATGTACAAAATTTCAGCGATTTTTGTCCATCAAGATAAATGGTCCACTCTGGTCAAATATCTCGGAAGTTATTCAAAATGTTTTCAACAAACAGCGATGAATTAGCAGCAGAGTGTAGATGACACTCATTTAAACACTAGACAAGCACCTCATACAAACTTATTGTACAGTTCATATCTAACATTCCATACCTCGGCAGTAGTCCCGTGGGTCTTCTTGTTCATCATCATCGGACCCAAGGATTTCCTCATCATCATCTTCAACTGTTTCATTTGAAAATGAATTTCGAGGTTCAGACCTGCAAACAGAGAAAAGGATACGGTAAGAAATTGTCACGCAATATACTCACACTTATGCAAGCTAACTTCTGTACGTGTAGATTGTTTAGGCTTATATTTGATGAGAATTTTGCAACTATACTTTCAAAAAAAAAAAAAAAAAAAAAAATCGTAGGTTGCTATCTTTCGTCTTTCAATCTCACGAATTTCGATTTCCTACCAAAGATTTGTTCTGGAGTTATCATGAAGAGTTATTATAACTTTTAAAAAATAATATATTATTTTATTACTTTGTTTTATGTAATAAGTTGACTACCTTCATTCTCCATCATTATTTTTTCCTTTCTAAAAAAAGGTGGCTTCACTTCGAGGTAAATATTGCTTGTCTGAATTTTCCGCCTCCAAATTTAGCAGGGATAACGTGGCTTAGTAGAATTCTCATCTCTAATATGAGGGTTCCTTGCTTCGATCGCAAGTTATGTGAGTTTATGGTGGATAACATCGGGTCGGTGGGCTTTTCTGTTAGTTCTACAGTTTCCTCTCACATTCTCATTCTACCCATATTTTCATAGTCAGCCACCTTCATTAATCAAACGTTTTCTTTAGGCTAAAGAACGAAAGCACAGGCCGTTAAATTAAAGCTTCAACTGCATTCCTTTTTAGCTCAATTACCAAGGATACTAAACCAAATAACTACTAACCACTAAAACCAATAGGCTATAGATGTTCTGAATGGAGTGAATTCTTTAACATGCAACAGTTATGCTACAGTTATGCCCTGTAAGCTAAAGGAGACGGTCGATTAATTAAAGAATTGGTGAAATGAGAAAGTGAGAAGAAATGGAAAAGTGCCCGAAACGCTCACGGACACGACCACATCTCAAAACAAATTCACATGGTTTGGGACCGAACTTAGAGCTCCTGCATTAAAGCTGAGATAAGCCGATACGTCAGTAATGTAAGTCTATAATTTAAATATAAGGTGTTTCAGAACCACATCGAAAATCTTTGGGAGGTGATTCCTGACACTAACAAGGAGAAGGCACACTTTGGTAAGTGAATTTCGGGACCATTTTTTGTGAGGTGGTAGTGCACATTTAAAAAGTTGATATTACAAACTGGGAGAGCGCAATGGCCAAAAATAACGGAGAAAAACCGTCTTCAAAAAGTTTTCTACTCGCCACATATATCGTACGACATGTAAATTTATCAAGTGACGGCGTGGCAGAGTGTAAAAAATCTGCGACTCATATGAAAAGGATCCCGGGTTCGAGTCAAACTTTGTTTTGTTTTTTGCTTCAACCAATAAAGTAGCCATTTGTAACTATAAATAAAATATTAATTCACCATATGTTTACAATGAATAAAACAGTAGAAATTTTCAAATCACTTGTAAAATCTTTCAATGTTCCATGTTAACTGGCAAAAAAATTTAATCTATTCCGTAAATATACTGATATCACGAGTTACATTATGGTTACGACAATAGTTGTGTAATAAATGTTCTCGACGCTTCGTGTTTACATCTGCTGACAGTGTGCGAATTACAAAGGAGTTGAGGGGGAAATCCCCTTTGCTAATACTGGATGTAGCCATAACCAAAGGAGATTTCCTCCTCATTCCCCTTGTAATTCGCACACTGTCAACAGATGTAGACACGAAGCGTCAAGAGCATTCCTTACACAATGACTGCGGTAAGAATATTATTTACGGAATAGGTTAAATTTTGTTCCTAGCTAACATGGAACATTGAAAGATTTTACAACTGAAAAATTCTATTGTTTTAATTCATTTAAACTTAAACATATGGTGAATTAATATATTTTGCTTATAGTTATAACTGGCTACCTTATTGGTTGAAAAAAGTTTGACTCGAGCGGGAATCGAATCCGGGACCCTTTGCGCTTGAGTCTCAGATTCTACTCACTCTGCCATGCCATTGCTTGAATAACTTGCGCGTCGTACGATATATGCGGCGAGTAGAAAACTTTAAGACGGTTTTTCTCCGTTATTTTTGCCCATTGCGCTCCCCCAGTTTGTAATATTAACGCTTTAAATATGCACTACCACCTCGCAAAAAATGGACCCGAAGTTCACTTGCTAAAGTCTGCCTTCTCCTTGTAAGATAAGAGAAAAAGTATAGACCAACCTAGGTGCACAAATGTCTAAAACATTAAAAAATGAACTTTAGCTCCAAAACTATGGGACCTACCATAGTTGGGTCAAGATTTTATTTAGAAACTAGTGTCTTCCCTATCCAAATATCCACGTTTCAGAATCTTAAGGTACTCACGCAACAATTCTTGTACTGGGAGTTTGGCTAAGGAATATACTTTGAAGTACTCACCAACTACCTCTATAAAAATTGTTCCGGAAGTACAGCAGGATTTTGAAACATGGCTATTTAGATAGGACACATACTATTTCCTAAGTGAAGTTTTGACCCGACTACGGTAGGTCCCATAGTTTTGGAGCTACTGACCTTTAAAGTTCTTTTTTTTTTCGTGTTTTCGGCAGCCTATGACTTCGAAAAGGAGCATTTTGTGCACCCAGGTTGGTATACACTTTTTGTCTTATCTTGGTGTCAATAACCACCTCCCAAACGTTGTCGGCGTCGGTTTGGAACATCCTGTAAATTTTCTGTCTCATTTAAAGCGCAGATGCACAGTTCGGAGACTCAACAAGTAACTCCGAATGGAGAAAAAAAAAAAAAAAAACACCATCGAGTTCAATAATCATTTGTCTCCGCTACATTTTTTAGCTATAATTTCGTTGCATTATTAATTCTACAGGTATTTCCACATTAAATATAAAACACTATTAAACATCCATTTTCAAGTAATAAGAAATAATATGTTAATTTTATTTTGTTAAAATTTCGAATATTACACGAATTTACAACTTCTTTAGTTCACTTGGAAAATCACGGGATAAATAGCTGGTAAAGTAGAGTCAGTATTTGTATGTTTTTGAATACATGAATATTAGAACCGTAGTGGAAAAAAAACACATTATTATATGAAACTCTCGTCCCCCTTTCCTCACATAGACGAACCTCCAATTTAACTATCAATGAATTTGGGTAACTTACGGGTTTAAAGTCATATGCTATTATTTTAGTTATAACGCTAGGATAAAATCCTCTGTAGGTAAACTCTGACTTGCTTTGCACTAAGAATGCACTTGAGAGTAATGTTCTGAACAATTAACAACAATGATCGAATTGGTCACAAATTTCATGACCCGTGACCCGGAAGACTCAGACCCATGACCTACAAGATCCGATGATTCGGACAGACCTATGACCAGGAGTGACCCAGTGACCTGAACACTAAACGTCGTCATACCCATGGGTAGTATGAGTGAGGCTACTAGTGCAATACTAACAAACGTGATTCTCTCCTCTCTCATTGCCTTTTCACTAGATACAATTTTCTTTCTCGCTTGTTTGCGTGAGTGTGTGTCAAACATTGCACTGAAGTAAAACTACGAAGCTTAAAAGTACAAACGTGTCAAAATTACAGAAAAGAAACGTTCAGAATATAAAATATACCACTGATCCCAAACTGTGTTTTATTAAGTCTTTCTGTCTAGCCTGTGTTCAAAAACCGAAACCTGTGTATTGGGAAACGAAAAAAAAAGAACTGTTTGTGAAAACATGAAATATTAAGACATAGTATTAAGAAATGACACCTAGAACAAACAAATGAATGCTCGAGCTCAAGCAATGAACATCATTAATCAATTATAAAATTCTGCAGTAATGCTGAAGAGGTATTAATTCGGCAGTTTCTGGATCGCCGGGTCCATTAGGGTTACTGAATCTTTCTGATACTCTGGGTTAGTCCGGGTCACGGGTCTGTCTGGGTCTCCGAGTCTGAGAAACGAGACGCAGATCCGGATCACCCGGACAAAAGTAGTTTATCAGTGATGGAATGGGTCACCGGGTCACAAGTCGAAACATATCTGCTGTAAAATGTTTTATTGATGAGGGACTCGTATTTTCAGTCTTTTCGAAGTATAGTCACAAAAAGCTTTAAATCGTGTGTGTGCAATGAATACGCATATATATATATATATATATATATATATATATATATATATATATATATATATATATATTGGAACAATTATCTGCTACCATTTAATTCAAACTAAAATTCATTGCAAAATTATTCCCATTATTTTCGTATCATTTTATCCATTTTCATTACCTCATACGATAGTTGTGAACGACTATATTTACTATGTATCTGTCTGCAGAAAATATTTTATGGAGATTTATGGATAAAACTTCTGCATCATTTAAATATTAATTAGTGCTCTTTGATTACTATTTAATAGCATAATTGCTCACTGTCCTGACAATTTCCACTAACCAACAATTTTTATCACTATTAAATACAAATTACTTAATGTACCTGTCAAAGTTTAAATAATTAACGTGGAATGTAGAATTGCTACATGTTCTTTCAGAATTTCAACTCATGTTACGAATTAAATGATTTTGTAGATATAATTTATTTTAAATATGTAGTTTTACCATTGCATTTATTTTAAAATCACTTTTAAATTAACGGCATTCGCTTTTCTGATTTGTGGAAGTAATAAAGTTACACAGCGTGGTAGTTCAGTCTAATATAAGAATATCTGAACATACCACAACCACCTTACTCCTAGGGAGTATTTAAACAATATTTCGGAATGCGTCTGACCATTGAACACTGTTCTTCAGATACGCCTTCCGAATAAGCAAAACTTCAGTACACGAAAGATACTGACTGGATTCTATAATGTCATTACTATTTATATGTTAAGATTTTCAACAACCAAACTCGAGTATCGGAGAAATTTCTGGAAGATTGATCTTTGATATTTCATAAAAGATTAAAGCATCTTTTTGAAAGTTCTGTACATTTTACTCAAAAACCAGAATACTTGGATGTGTATGTATACTGTATATCCCCAATATTGAAAAATCTTACTTTACGTTAAAAAAAAAAAGTCAGGATCTTGGAATATGGAATCATATTTGTTTCATGTGTTATACCAGGGAAGTGAACAGTGCAACACAAAAATGTCTTTCTCTTTCCGATTTACTCCTGAAGAACACGTCATAGGGAAACATTAGAACTAACGATCTGACGGTAAAGCCAGCACGCGATGTTATTCATGAAACAAGAGCATGTCTACAGAAACACATTCAAAAAGTAAAGCGTAGATTTAATATCTATAGTACAGAAGATACTTAAAAAAGAAAAAAAAAGACGCTAGAAAAAAATATGCTATGAACAAGGAAGATGTTATCAACACACTGAACATGTAAATGATGTTTGAAAATACAAGATCAATAGCAATATTAACGACGCACTTCAAATCCTGAAATTCAACGTCATGTAAACTGATAAAAATCTCTAGCAGAAATTTGCAAATATCAACTTACTTAAAAATCATATCTGGGAGACTTTGTTCCAAAAAGAAAAAAAAAAAACAATATAGAAACTGTAAACTACCTCTCACAAAGACAATTCAAAGCTCGACAATGATAAACGTGAAAATGAAATGAAATCTAAGTTTTACGACCAACGGTTATGCCGGCTAGGCTAAAGGAGAGTGTAATGATGAGAAATGAAGGAAAATCGTGGAATGAACAAAGTGGGAAGAAACGGGAGATCCCCGAGAAAATCCACGCACGCGGTCTTTGTCCACCACAAAACTCACTTGGAATAACAAACGTATTAGTAATATTTCGCCAAAGTTGCATTCTTCCCAAATAAACTACATATCATACTTTACATTCGTTTCATCCACGCTCTATACAATTCATCTACAAACCCCATAAAATTAAAATCTTTCCATTTTACGTCTCACTATTATATCCTGTAGGTTGAAAGAGCCAATGATGGTGAAAATGAATGAAATAATAGAATGAAGAAAGTGGGAGGAAACGGGAGAACCTCAAGAAAATCCACGTGCGCGGTGTTTGTCGACTACAAAGCTCACGTAACGTGATCTGGGATCGAATTACGGATACCACGCACCAGGAGGTAAACGCTCTACCACTAAGCTACCACGGCACAGAAGTTACCTACATTAACATGACTATACATTTAATTCAGACGCGCTATAAGACACGCAGAACATATTTAAAAATACAATGTTTTCGGAGTACAATTTGACAACTGTCAGAAAAAAAAAGAGAAAAAAACTTCTGATAAAGCACTGAATTAAAAATGTCAGGAGAACTCGTCTCCAACTCAAGTATCGAAAATTTAATTAAGTAACTCTCAATAAAGAAGAATGTAAGTGTTTAAAATAACTGTGATTTGTCCATAGGAAGTATTATGGGTACAATGCATAATGTGACCTAACAAAATCTCAGAGAGTAAATAAATAAATGCAAGAAAATGTCCTAAATTATACACAGAACACTGAAATGGAGAAATTCTTGTTATTCTAACAAAGGCTTCGTTCAGAATTCAAGTTCTTGTGCAAAAATGCAAGAGATGGCTGGATATTTCACTCCCGTCACGGAAAGAAAAATGTATCCTCAAATCATCTATGCTCAATAACTTTCCTATTCGTCCGATGATTTATGTAATCGTTGTACTCCCATTTAAATAATAGAACACTCTTAAATTGAAGTTGAGGCCAATTATTTTACAGCTATAAAAATACTTCAAAACGCAGAAGCTATTGAAAACTGACTTACGTAACCCATTATGTACCTCCATGATATTTAACATACCTTTCTGAAGTATTTCGTTTTATCGTAGAGTAGCTGCAATGTGAAACTGTTAGCAGGGAATGTTTACATTAATATAAATTGTATCACAGAAAGACAGGAACTATTCAAAATTGGCAACAATATCCAGTAGGTGATGCTGTGCAAAACGCAAAATCCGTGCGAGAAACATTTTCCCATTTAGTCGCCATGGAACAGTAGTGTGTTGCGTTTCGCAAGTTTGTGGTAAAAACTTACTGCAAGAAGAATAACAACGTGATGGCTGCTTGTCTCATATTACGACGGGATTTTACAGTAATAAGGTATGAACAAATCCCATTTGCTGGTGCAATGACCACATGGGTGCGTAATTTTAAAGACATTGATCCGAGTTTGAAAAAAAAAAAACATCTCAACAAGGATCGTGTGGTTCACATATACAAGACAACATTGAGGCTGTCCGAGCTGCTGTCACTCGAACCACGAAGACTACAACATTCCGGTACAAGCTAGTTATCGACACTACGGTTGGATTGGTCAAATGTTCAACGAATTGATAAAAATTTAAAATCTGATTCCACTAATTGCAAACAGCGCAAGAACAGACATCCAATAATCACCTGCAACGCAGACTGATTGTCAGTGACTGACGACAAAGTTGAGCGAGGTCAATGATTTTATAAACAAGTTGTAGATGTAAGATGAAACTTACTATTTCCCCCTGAATGGATTAGTCGATAAACAGGATTTTCGTAATGGGCCGGGTAAAACCCACGTCAGTTCAGTTACACAAGGTTATTTTGCGCACCAACATAGTAACCGCATAATGCACTGTCATTCTAAGACGTCATGGAACGTTACTTGCTGAGCAAGCATATGGGACTTGCGATTCGCATACCTGTTGATCGTGATAATGTTATTCTGGACTCATTTGATGGGCGGGAACTGAATTGATTTTTTTCTACATGCATGAAAATACCTGGTTTCAGCAAGATGAGGGATGTCCCATACTGCACACAACCCCATGACACTTGTTTGACCAACGAGTAACGTTTCATCCTATATTCATTCATGTTAACGAATTAGTCCACTTACATGAAACCAATAACAGACATATTTTCATCTTTGACCGGAATACATAAAAATCTTTGATCTAAAAGATCGTAAATATTACGGTGCCACAGTTCACTAAACAAGTGTTTACTTAGCATGCGACGTTATATAGGCACTAATTCTCTATAAAGCCATTACATAATTTTGTCTCAATATCAACAATCATAGATAATGAACATAGGCAAAACTATAAACGGGCCGCTTGGATGCCACGTAAATACCAAAAAAATGCCTACATTCACTTCTATACATAGGTACATTTTTACAGTGGTGTACCCAAGAGCGGTTTCGGGGTGTAAAACTTCCCTTGAGTAAGGTAGGGGAAGGTGGAGGTAGTTGCAACACTTTTCAAGTCTGATTTTTTTACTCGAAAGCTATTATAGATACAAAAAATTTATTGTGTGGGCTAAAAGATACATGTCTTACAAGGAGAAAGCAGACTTTGGTAAATGAACTTTAGATCCATTTTTTGCAAGGTGACAGTGCACATTTAAAGTGTTCATATCACAAACTGGGAGAGTGCAATGGCCTAACATAGAGGGAAAAAAGCGTCTTAAGGTTTTCGACTCGCCACGTATATCATACGATGCGCAAAGTTACCGAATGACAGCGTGGCAGAGTCTGTAGCGTCTGTGACTCACGCACAAAGGTTCCGGGGTTCGGTCCCCACTGGAGTCGACTCTTTTTGTTTTTGCTTCAACCAATAAAGTAGTCATTTGTAGCTACAAGTAAACTTTAATTCACCATATGTTTATAATGAATTAAAACAATAGAAATATTCAAATCAGTTGTAAAATCTTTCAATGTTCCATGTTAACTAGCAACAAAATGTAATCTATTTCGTAAATATATTGATATCATGAGTTATATTATAGTTACCACAGTTGCTATATAAAAATGTTCTTGATGCTTCGTGTCTATAGCAGTTGACAGTGTGAGAATTACAAGGGGGATGAGAAGGAAATTCCGTTTGGTAATACTGGATGTTGCTATAACCAAATGAGATTTCCCTCTTATTTCCCTTGTAATCAGCGGCGCAAATCTGTCTTCAACATTGGGGGGGGGGGAGGACGGGTAAGGCCGTTCCCATATTTTCTTAAGTGATGTTCAAAATATTTATGAAGTTGAAAAACAATGCTGTAGAAGATCAGGGGAGCAGAGTTTGTGTTCAACATTGGAAGGCGGGCAGATTTGAGGCTTATTCTGGGGGATATCAATTTCATCTCACTTTCCTTTGTGGCAATCGGACACAAATCATCACATTTCTCCCCAAAAAACACATTTTAAATCGGATTATTGGGGGGTATTGTTCCCCAGTTCCAAGATTGGAGGGGACACGTCACCCTCATCCCCTGTGCCAATTGCGCTAGTAATTGGCACACTGTCAACAGATGTAGACAAGAATCATCAAGAACATTTTTTACACGACTGTTGTAACTCATGATATAAATATATTTACGAACTAATTACATTTTATTGCTAATTAACAGGGAATATTGAAAGATTTTGCAACTATTGTTTTAGTTCATTATAAACATGGTGAATTAACATTTTACTTGTAGGTACAAATGGCTACTTTATTGGTTGAAGGAAAAAAAAACAAAAAGTTGACTCCAGCAAGGATCGATCCCGGGAACCTTTACACGTGAGTCACAGACGCTACTGACTCTGCACATCGTATGATATATGTGTCTAGTCGAAAACTTTAAGACGCTATATTAGGCCATTGCGCTCTCCCAGTTTGTAATATGAACTCTTTAAATGTGCGCTATTACCTTGCAAAATTTAATTTACCAAAGTCTACTTTCTCCTTGTTAACTACATACAAAAAAAAAAAAATCGAACCTGTTTTTTCACTTATACCGTTTCTCCCGGGCAGTCTAGAAATGTTCGTTTTTTTTTTAGTTTGTTTCTTTCCCTTTTTGCGGGGGTAGTCCCATTTTCTCGGAAATTCTCATTGCACCAATCCTTCCAAAATAATTAAGTATTATTAATGTCTGTCTCTTTTAGGACACTGGTCATGATTGTGGGTTTTGAACCTGCAGACGCAACGATTTTATTTAATTTCACTTTATCATTACATTCAGTCCCTGTTGTAGTTACGCAACCACGAACAACACATCAAAAATCCTTCATCATTTTAATTCTGTTCAAAATGTAGGTTTGTCGACTCGACGAATCAATGCCGTCACTGGCACGCTAGCGCCAATCCTTCGACCTGTCGCTATATCGACTATAGACACATTCAATTTGAAACTTAAACCGCACCCAAACTAGTTAACCGCTTAACCAATATTTTGGAACGTTTCTAGTGGATAGACTGTAGTTAGTCTTTCTATTGTCTATTGTTTTAACTCATCGGGCCACTTGAGCAGTTGTATATAATGTTGCGGGCAAATATTAAAAGAATGAAAGCAGTGTTCTTCCAAAAATAACTTTCTTAAAAACGTGTCAACGTTTTTGCAGAAATACTAAAAACTCAGTTGTTAATATGAATTTAAAACTTTAATCCACTGGAATCTATATCCGGCAAGTTTGAAAACATCCTTGTTTTAACATTTTTCCATAATGGATATTATTAATACAAATTTTATTTATTTCAAAACTATTTTAGCTTTCCTTGTGTTCTAAAAGCCAATGGCTTGAGTATCAGGTTGTTTACATTAAGGAGCACCCTAATTGGCCATACTGAAAAGACCTCAACGATTTATCCCTCTACATATGACATCGCCTTGGTGGCGAAGTCGGAAGAACACGTACCTTCGCGCCCATCTCGGCGTACTTTTTTAGTGTTTTTTAGACTCACTTTAATGTAAACAAGTCACGCATATAGACGATTTAAAATATTTTGGGGGAGTAATCTTGTGGTTTCGGACCAACTATCCACAATCCGACAGACGCTTGAAAAATTCTGGGAAAAGAATATCACCACATACCATCTATTCATAGACTTTAAAACAGCCTACGATAAGGTACAACGGGCGAAAATGTGGGAGGCACTCCAGGAACTATGTATACCGGACAAACTAGTGAAACTATGTAAAATTAGAAAGCAATGAATCGAGACAGATCACAATTCTGAAAGGTGTCAGACAGGGAGATGGACTGGCCCCAATATTATTCAATTTGGTGCTAGAAGCAGCAGTTCAGCGAGCAGGAACAAAAAGAACATTAATGACCAACACAACCATTAAATTTTAGGATATGCAGATCACATTAACATCATGGGAAGAAGTCTTGAAGCAATAAAGGAAGTACTCCAGGACTTAGAGAGGGAATCGAAACCGGTAGGGCTGGAAATAAATGAGGGAAAAACCAAACTATTGGTTGTGTCTAAGAACAGAATGAACCAGAGAAGACTCGGAACACACTTTTAAATTGATCCATACAAATTCGAAATAGTAAACGAATACACCTCTCTGGGATCCACAATCACGTCAAACAATGACCAGAGCGCAGAAATAAAAAGAGTTATAAACAGCAAACAGAGTCTACTTCTCATACTAAGATCCAATTTCACCTCCACAAACACCGAAACGAAAATATACAGAACCTTAAATAGGTCTACAGTTAAATATGGACCTGAATGCTGGACTACACGGAAGGACGAAATACAACTACTAGAAGTTCTGAACGGAAGATATTACGGAAAATATATCGTTCGTTGTTGTATCAGATTCGGTATGTGTTTTCATCTATTTTCACTGTTCTATATAATGATGTAGACATAGTAACACATATAAAGCTTAGCCGTTTACAATATGTAGGGTATAGTGTCAGAATGAGAGAAGAAAGAGAAGCAAAGAAAATTTTCTTACCTGACATAGAAGGAACAAGACGAAGGAGAAGATCGAGGAAAAGAAGCGGGACATGGTATTGAGGGAATGTGAAGGACACCGGATTAAAAAACTGGAAAACAAATGCAGAAGACTGAAAGAGACTGAGGCGAAGGCTCGACTAAGAGCTGTGGGGCCATAGAAGAAGAATTTTGTGGTTCATTAGCGTTTCGTCGCGTCTCTGTCGCTGGTGGTATAATTTTCAAAACGGGGGTGAGGCCACAGCGGATTGTTGCTGCGGAGCATCCAATTTTTGCCGAGGTCGCTTGTTACTCATCGCTGGTTCACCGACGCTTTCGGCATGCGGTAGCTTGAGTTTCAAGTTCTTTACATCATAAGTTTTCTTTTTCCACATTTCACAAAAACAAAACTTCAATACAAAATAACGTAATAGGCAGAAAATATTATAAAAAGTACGTTTGAGTGCGCGGGCCACATCACGTCTTCGCGGACCAACGGTTAGATTTTTATTTCTCCAATATCGAGTAGACTGGATATAATGTTGAACTCGTCAATCTGCAATGTATATTAATGGCTCGTAAAATAACATAAATACCCGAAGAGATATATTTACTGTAGTTTCACATAACATATACCTCGATGCCCTAACAGGATGTTTAAACTTTATCATATATAAATGCTGCAACATCAACTAATACTACTTCTATCAACCATTTTCAACAATTTCATCTGATATTTAGATTTGAATTCTCTTGGTTATTGTTTCTACTTGACACTTTCTATTTTATTAGGACCGAAAAAAAGTTTTACAATATTGGAATCGTAAATGCTCAATTTGCTGAAGACGCTTCACACCAAGTTTTCCCTAGTTTAATTAACAGCGATGTCTTCGAGTTGTGAGATAAATGTCGGTTTCAATCCCGGTGGTCCGAGGTTCGATTCCCGTTGGGTAATTAAAGGAAATTTTTATCATTTGTAATATTGACACTTCCAATGCAAGGTAACATGGAAAATATTCAATTTCTCCCGATCTTACAAGGAGAAGGCAGACTTTGGTGCCATATTTTGCAAGGTGGTAGTGCGCATTTAAAGAATTAATATTACAAACTGGGGGAGCGCAATGACGAAAAATAACGAAAAAAAAAACCGTCTTAAAGTTTTGTACTCGACTCATATATCGTACGACGTGTAAATTTAGCAAGTGGCGGCTTGACAGAAAATGAAATGAAATCTTTGAGTTTTACGTCCCACAGTTATGCCGGTTAGGCTAAAGGAGACGGTGATGATCAGTGATGAATGAAATGGTGGAATGAAGAAAGTGGGAGGAAACGGGAGAACCCAGAGAAAATCCACGCACACGGAGTTTGTCCACCACAAAGTTCACTTGGCGGGGGCTGGGATCGAACTCGGGACCCCAAGCACCAGAGGTGAACGCTCTACCACTGAGCCACCGCGGCCCCGGCGGCTTGACAAAGCAAGTAGAACATGCGACTCATGTGCAAAGGGTCACGGGTTCGATTTCCATTCGAATCAAGCTTTTTTGTTTCAAACAATAAATTAACCATTTGTAAGTATAAGTGAAATATTAATTCACCATATGTTTATAATGAATAAAACAATAAACATTTCCAAATCACTTGTAAAATCTTTCGATGTTAACTAGGAATAACATTTAATCTATTCCGTAAATATTATTGTTACCATAGTCGTCGTATAAATGTTCTTGACACTTCGTGTCTACATCTGTAGACAGTGTGCGAATTACAAAGGGAATGAGGGGGAAATCGCCTTTAGTTGTAGGAGCATCCAATATTAGCAAAGATGGTTTTCCCCTCAGTTCCTTTGTAATTCGCACATTGTCAACAGATGTAGACAAGAAACGTCAAGAACTTTTATTACACAACGACTGTCGTGACCATAATATAACTCGTGATATCAGTATATTTACGGAATATATTACATTTTGTTTTCTAGCTAACATGAAACATTGAAAGATCTTACAAGTGATTTGAAAATTTCTATTATTTTATTTATTATAAACATATGGTGAATTAATATTTTACTTATAGTTACAAATGGCTACTTTATTGGTTGAAGCAAAAAACAAAAAAAAGTTCGACTCGAACGGGAAAGGAATCCGGGACCCTTTGCGCATGAGTCGCAGATATTCCTCACTCTGCCACGCCGTCACTTGATAAACTTTGAGATACGTCGTATGATATATGCGGCGAGTAGACAATTTTAACACTGTTTTTCTCCGTTATTTTTGACCATTGTACTCTCCCAGTTTATACTATTAATTCTTTATATGTGCACTACCACTTCCCAAAAAAAGTTCACTTACCAAAGTTTGCCTTCTCCTTGTTAGTGTTGAGACGACTGTCTACACTGCATTTACAATAGAAAAGCGAAATACGAAACACGACTACAAGATGATGTCAGACGTATCAACCTTGATTCGTACTGTCTGGGAACGTAACGTGTTTAGCAAACAATTGATGAATGCGTAGGGCATATCATTAGTATGGGTCAAACATATGACTAACCAAACACAAATGTTACTGTCTCCCCGCAATTGCTTATAAGTTTCTACTACTACTATACGAGCATTAGTATCTTGTATATAACTTTACAATGATTTTAATTAGTTAATAGTTTGGGTGGAAGGTGAAGTGACGCGGCAGGTAATTGTTAGCGCATTGAGCCTCTATTCCGCGGATCCGGGTTCAAATCCCGGCCAGGTTTAAACTTCTTCAAATGTTTCAATATCAGTTGCAATGCATACTCAGTGTGACAAGCAAGATCATCATCTCTCCAGAAAGAAAAAAATATTGGAATGAGAAGAATTGTAGAAGGCCTGTCAATGGAGGCAATCACTTACAAATTTACTTCCAGCAGTTGTTCTAGATTTGGTATTTTCATCTACTTTCATGCATTTTCTGATTCTTGCATGATCAGTACTTTTATTTCTCCGAACATACAGTGTATAACAAAATAATAGATTACAGGGTGACAAGAATTAACCCGTACGAAAGTTTGTTGCCATACAGTTATTAAACCGAAAGCGTTTAACAAAACAACACGAAATACCAAGAACATGGGTATTTATGAACAATATGTTCAGCTGGTTTCAGAGTGGCCGCCTTTGGCAGCACTACAGACAACTAATCATGTTTAGAAATGTTCGGCGATAGGCAGCAGGTCCTCGGGCGACAGTCGGTTCCACTCACGACGCAGCGTTTGCTTCAAAGACTCCAAACTTCTGTGGCGTCTATTGCATACCCTGGCTTCCAAAATCGATCGTACACTGTAGTCCATGGGGTTGAGATCCGAGGACTAGGGCGGCTATTCCGCAGACGAGATGAAGCCTGGAAACTGGGTTCTGCACCACTTTTGCGGCCGTTTTGCCCTGTGTACCGGAGGAGAGTCCTGTTGGAAAGTCCATTCCGTATCACCGAATTTCCGCTTGGCCCACGGAAGTACCACGGTCTCGAACATGTCGTGGCAGTACATTTCGTGGTTGATATTGACCCCTTAATCCACGAACACCAGGGGGGTCTTGCCTCTTGCGCCAATTCCGTCCCAGACCATGGCGACTGGGAATTTTGGCAGTGTTCAAGGATGGATGAGGTGCCAGCAACCTTTGCGGACAAGGTCCTGTCACATTGATGGTTGTGCGCTTCCTCTACGGTGAACAGCTTCTCGTCGGTAGACAGAATGCACTTTCATCGCTGATTTGCACCCGGCGCATGAGAAGGTGGCATCATTCGAGTCGCACACGCTTGCTTTTGTCTGTGACCAGCTGATCGTTTTCGAGATTGTACGCCTTGACGTTGAGTCCTCTTTTAGTTATTTGCCGAAGATTCGCTGTTGATCCCGGTATCACTTTTTTTTTGTCTTGTGGAGACTCCCGGATTTCCTTGCATTCGATTTTGATAATCTTACGGTTCTTTGACATGTTTACTGTATGCTTTGTTCCTCTTCCGGCAAGGTTATCTTCATGGCCGAGCTCCTGGAATCGCCGAACTGCATCTGAGACTGTCGCTTTTGGAACACCAAAAAAACGAACAATTTCACACTGACACTTTTCTTGACGAAACAGTTCCAATATTGCAATGCGTTTGGTTGTCAAAAGGAAATTCCTAGTTAGGGAGCCGAAAAAGCATATACAGACAGGCACACAAGTATCCAATAAAACAACACTTATTTGGGTACTGGACACTATATTCCTGGTAGGATATGTGAAACTTTGTACGAGTTAGTTCTTGTCACCTTGTATAGAACAATATTGAGAATAATATGTGGTGTTCATTGGACAACTCGATCCGAACAATAGAGATTCACCTTAGAATGGAGAGCTGTTTCGTTATTCACCTACTTTACAATTTTACCTGCATAAACACCTGGATCAGGGCTAACATATGCTGTTAGTGCCGAGAAAAGTTGGTAAATTGGGTTGTATCTGTCCAGGCATTCTCTCAACTGCAAATGACCTGGACCGCAAATAATGGAATTAGAGCACTTAGGAGGAGATATTTTTCCTGGTGACTGTACAAGAACGTCCGTTAACGAGAAATATATTTTGGTTCAGAACCTCAAAACAGACGCGGATCTTAATACAGAATTTATAGTTGTAATTCTTCCAACGTTTGTAAGTTATAGTTAAGCGTCTTCTTCCGGGATCAAGGCTTTATGAAGTGTGCACCTACAGTTTAAGGTGGAATCCGAACAACCGTAATCCGTTCAAATTTCAATAATCCCCCATGGGGACTCGGAACGCGGGACTCATATGAATCAAAATCATATGTGCTATCCACTACACAATCGGACAGGGCTCCTATATTTCATCATAACTATAAAGATATTTTAAAATATATTCAGATTTTTTAAAAGTAAAGTTTGTACCTGAACTTCTAACTTTTACTTTCGAGCGTTGATACGAGAAAAGTAACACCTGTGCATACTTAATTATGACTTTGATTACTTTTTTTAAAAAAGAAAGAAAAAGAAAGTATTTATTATATTATTATCGTTGGCACCACCGTAGCCAACAGAGCTACCTCAAAAGCTCACCAGATGGAAGTCTGTAGCAATTGTTGTGACATTCCTTGTTAAATATATTTGCCACTTGAAAAACAAATAATATATTGGCGAAAAAAACATACCTGTAATGAGGGTTTGCAATACTTACGAGACAAACTAGTTTTAATCACCGATTATTATAAATCTGATTTTAATAGGTGATATCTATCAACACTAATTGCGCAATGTGATTAGTCAATTATTGACAATGCACTTGTAACACTAATGAAATGAGCAAAGGCGTCAATTAAAGTCGAAGGGTCTATGCATCTTCAGGAGTTAAATAAAATTATTGTCATTATTTTTTAAACATGAGCGGAAATGACAGTTACAGCATGTTTCCTCGATTTGCATTAATGCCTCAATTACCACAGGTAATTAAATACATTTCAATCTAAATTTTATGTAATATTTATTTTATTAGTCAACAAGATTATTTGTTCTTCAAATACTGTGCATAATATTGTTTTAATTGTGTTCTAAGTAAAGCGAGAAGTCTCAAATTGTCGTTTTTGACATACCACAAAACTGAATAACACAGAACAAGAAGTATGGCATGAACAATGCTGTTAGGTTTCTTAGAAGTATCACAGACTAGAATTCAGTGAAAAGCATACTGAAATGAATTTTTAATGTTACTAAAAGTATTGCATGTTTAAGTGTTATCTTCCATTCTCCTCATCTATGCATATACTGACGGTCGCTGACGCGCCTGCTCCCTAAGGACGGGCCTCTTCTCTTACGCTCGGGCCCTCCTGCTACGTTCCTGTTCTGACTGTTAGATAGCATTTGTGCGCGTTCATACTGTATTTATACTGAGCTCTCCTGAAGTCAATCTGCTACTAGTAATAGAGCTCTTCACTTAGTGCATGCTTTGCTAAAAAAGATAGAGGTCTAACCGAACCCGAAAATGTAAGAAATGTGTCAAAATCTGGTAGAACTGTCTGATCCAATAATGCCGAAATCGGTTACAAAGTTTGTTTACACGGCAGGTATTGACAAATATTTAAGATGTTATGTTTAGCTATGCTATGCAAATGTTACTTTTACGTACTAATGTTAAGCGCCTTAATGTAAAGGAAACTAATGATAAGTGGAAAAATAGTTAGCCATCACAAACTTTGCCAATGATCGAACAGGTAATCGTTCACACTAGGGATGAGCACCATTCATTATAATCATTACGGTAGATAAATTATACCTAATTTTATCTGAACCAATCAGTGGAATTGTTTCTTGGTAAGTTTATGTTTTCAAATTAGTTTTCCTAATCTATACGTATTTACTGAAAACTGTCTTAGTACCTAGAGGGCAATTCTATAGTTACGGACGAAACATTTTGAAATTTCGAGACAGTGTATTTAGGAAACAAGTACAGTGAGCTAGCCAATTTTTCTACATAAAATACCTCCTATCGTGAACAGTTTACAGCCGAGTTTTCAGAACAATATTTTTATTCTATATTGAATGAACAATTACAAAATGTGAGCTACGGACGTATGTCAGAAAATGTGACAACTTACAGGTACAGATGGCCGTTCAAGTTTACTTTTGGCGCACCACTGCAAATAATTGTTGAAAAATTATATATTTATTTATTTATTTATTTATTTCCATTTGTGAATAAATACGGTTTCCAGATGTATGGCATAAACTATAGTGCAGAAACACAAACCAACCTGTGCTAGGTGACCACTAAAAAGCACAAATGTTGTCTAACCGAATCAGGTAGGGCGAAACCGTTGGACCAACGAAGCGCGTCCCAAGGGAGCAGGCGCATCAGCGGCGGTGGGTATACACGTAAAGGAAGGTAGTGAAAAATAGTGGGTTTTGGCAAAGATAATAATTTCAGTAGCACTTGTCATAGCTTCATTCTAATAACCCTCCACTTGTAAAGATAAAATATAGCTTCTGTACACTAAAGAAATACACCACCGGTGAAAAATAACATCTAATAGAGTCATCTTTCATATGCACTCATTTATTTCATCCATTGCAAAGCAATTGCAATGATTTAACAGTAGCAACCCTACACTTGCAAACCTAAGGTACAGCTGTATTGCTTTGCATAAAATTCTGTCGCCTGCAGGAACGTGTTCGTTATTAGTATGTCTTTTTATACAAAGCATTCAATTTTACCTGTAAATCTTCCAAAATATCATGCGCCAAAACTACGCCACCACCTAGATGGCAAACCCACTATTTCTCTGAATTATTTAACGAAACAATAAGCATTTAATTACACACAATATGTGGAAACATGCAACGGCGCCGACTTTCCTAAAATTATGTGGGTGCATATCAATGGTGGGACGTGCTGTATGTTTTCAGGGAAGTCTCGATATTTGATTTGATTTATTTTTATTTAAAATGTTATGAACAGTCATAAAGGGCTATGCTGTGATAAAGTAAAACATACCGGTATTATAAGGATAGGTTGGGACTGCCCTAGCTCAGCGGTAACAAGGCTGACTTACACGCAATAGAAACGGGTTCAAACCGGGATCCAAACAAACTCCTGTGGGTGCGGCATATCCACAACATTATTTGTGTGGGTTCCGAAGCCCCGGAACACCCTCGTAGTCGGCGTGCATGGAAACATGTAGCTGAATGGAGCTGCACATGAGTAAAATCTAATTGTACGAAATTTGAATATACAAGATAAAGAAAATGTTTCGGACGCAATATTTTAGTGTTATACATGTAACCGTTCTGAAATCTATTAGAAAATATCAGTGTACAGTATAGATAATGTCAAGAAGGGTAAGTGTACAAAGTACTCATACAGCAAGTCATCTTAATTCAGAAACTTGGTTTCTTTATATTTCGAAGTTAGTATTTCTCTCTTGCCCACATCAGGCTCCTGTAAAATACACACTACTTCTGAGACATCTATTACCAGGGTTTGAAAAAACCCAACCTACCTGGGCCCATATGTTCTTTCGGGTACTTTTTTTTTTAATATTTCAATGTCTTTGGGGTAAAAGTGTTAAAATGTGATTTGTATTTCAAGATTGTCATAGTCACAACTTGCAACAATTTTCTATACACTGTTGTTCTGAAAAAGTGGCCGCTCTTTGAATTTTAAATTTGATTGCCGAAAAAATCTATACAGCAAATTTAGAATGTCTCGTATATACACTCAAAATTTCAAATTAAAAGATCGAAGATTGCGCTCTGTAGCGTGGATACCCGCTATTTTGAAAAAAGGAGCCATTTTGAAACGTTACGTTGGATCGAAGCACAGTGGTCGAAATAAAAAAAAAAGCTTAAAGAACGAAAATTGCGTTTTGTAACGCAGATGTCTGCTATTTCTTTTTTTTTTTATAAATGGCCGCCATTTTCAAATTTTACGTTGGTATGCCCCAAAATCTATACAAAGAATTTAAGAGTGTCTCCTGCTTGTACCCTGAAAATTTAAACTTAGAAAACCGAAAGTTTTACCCTATATTGTGTGTGGTACAGGCAGACAAGCGAACAACTGTAGATCGAGCAGGGGCGGATCCAGGTCGAACTTCTGGGGGGCGGTGGGTTTTAATACTGCTACTTTGAGCTACTTTTATGAGCTCCAAACTCTGGGATGGGTTTTATTTATGTATATAAAATAAGAAAGTTCCTCTTTCTGGGGGGGGGGCGATTGCCCCCTGGATTCGCCACTGAGATCGAGTTGATTTTGAGTTTAACGTCCCTTTGAACGGCGAAGTTATATGAGACGGGACCTACTGATTAACGTGGAATCCAAACCACATAATCTTCTGCCGGGAATCAAACCCGAGTCCAAATGTAAATAGAGATCCCAGGAGCCTCAGTGACGTTCGCCAAATTTGAATACCAAATATATTAATTTAAAACAACGATATAATTCATGTTTTATAAAATAAATGTTTCAAGATATCTTATACGAAATAAATATTTTCCGTAAAATAAATGGTTTTATCGCTGAAGTTCACTTCCAATATTTTGTGCGTTCAATTACGGGATTTTCCGAGCACTTCTTTCACGACGGGTTTTTTCCCGAAAATGCAGCTTTGTTTACTGTACATCGAAACTTTGAATTCAGCACTTGAAATAGTAAGCGTTACGTAATCTTCGGAACTCCGAACATTAAGCTTCTTAAATTGGACGAGAATTTTTACGCTATTGTTGGTGTTGATACTACAGAATGCTTATTTAAAGAGTAGCAAGAAATGACTGAACTAAATTGTTGGAAAACCAAATTGTATTGAAGAATAATAATTACAATTATAATTGCTTATGTGTCTATAATTATAATTACTTGTGTTACCATCGAAGGTAAGAAATAATACTAATAGTCTTATTAATGTATTTACATATTTACTGGTAGTACCGCCACTTTTTCCCTTAAACCCGTCAAACGTATGAGGGATAACGTACCTCGGCGTTGCCGAGCACACAATTCACGGAAAGTATTTTCTAAAATATAAAATTGCATATTTTACTTCAAATAGACTATAACCATAATCCATACATTAGTTTGTTGTATAATTATCTCAAGCTAAGGTAAGTTTTATTATTATTATTATTATTATTCATTCAGTGCATTTAGAACTTTATAAAGGTCCTATGTTGAATTATGTAGGGTACCTTAATGTGACTATCTTGTAGACCTTAGATGCTTACGCTAAGGTATACACGTTAATTCGCCCAAGGAAAGTCCAAAATCTGATAAAAATCATTTTCAGTGTGATCACCTTAGTCGTACCAATAATATAGTATCAAAATCTCAAAAACCTAGGTGGGTTTTTCAGGTGGGATCAACCAGAAAAATCCGTTTTTCCTGAGCACACAAACTTCTTACCTGTCTACTTCACAAACTTTATGAGAACACCTTTATTTGTTTTATCTACTACTTGGACTACAAATATGTGGAGATGTCCCCTTTCTGATTCAATGTTCACAATAGCCCACCGACCAAAGGAGATTGATGTGACATTGTTCATTTGGGTAACTTCATTAGTTAAACATTTTTCTTCACTACGTAGTTCACAATCTTTGAAAGGAAACAATGTGCCATCCTCTTCAGAGAACAATCCGACTTTCACCACATATTTGTCGATACAGTAATACGTAAACAGTGTATCTGATGCATATTAAGAATACTTCGGATTGCATCCCAGAGTTTTGCCAAGACATTAGCATATTGCGTAATTTCCTTTGAAGGCACGTGTATTAAAATCACTTTTTGGGTTATAAATTAAGCACATTTTTTTCAAGAAAAGTTACACAGTCATGTACAGGAGCATGTCTTGCCTTAACACGTTGCCACACATGGTGTTTTAGCGTTCCTACATCATCATCAACTGCATACCTTTCCGTGTGGTGCAAGAAAAAAAAATGTCCCAGTTCAAGAGGAGACAACAGTCTACTGCACCAAAAGTAATGTTGTATAAAGTAAATGTTGAATAGCCAAAAGTTATTGAAATGTTGACTAGCACCATCTGAAAAAATCTATTATTTTCAGTTTAGGATTCTTACTTTTCAAGTCTCCAAACAATTTTTGATTGAATACATAAACAGGTAATTATCATTTGCATGTATTCTGGTAAGATGGCATATGAAAGTATTCCAGATTGTGAGTGTGATACTGCAGTTCTAGTAAATAGTTATTTGGTCACTGGACTAGTGTGCACTTTGTACTTCATCTTGGTAAATTATACTAAAATTTTCATTGGAGTCAACTTGTAAAATACATCGTTCTTCTGACACTAGCTCACACTTGACTTTTTCAGAATGACTACTTTGCTTTTTCTTTACAGCCCGCAGCAAAAAACCTGCAACATGTGCTTGTAAGTTTCTTGTCAAACGACGAAGTCATTTGCTCCCAAATAAGTGTGCAGGGGACGACGCGGAGGTTTCACCTGGCGTGATTCGTGCCACTTAGACGTTATGTTGATTCCCTGCGCTGTTAGGCGTAGTTCCACAATAAACTTACATGCTCATGTTGCAGGTCTTTTGCTGCTGACTGTATAAAACAATGAATTAGAAAATATGGCCATTTGCTCTCCAACATTCCTAAGGCGTCTTGAACAGTCTTCTTCAACTGTTTTGAGAACCCCTCCTGCATTGTCAGTTCCCCACTTGAACCAGCTAATGATTCTATCTGAAAGGTGGCAAATATTTTAAGAGTTCTTCGTATTTTATTAAGATTCCACAAATCTCACATTTGCCAAACATACATTACCTATTTGTTTCGTTATCACAAACTATTGCCTCTATGAGTCGTTTGCTTTTTATTGGAAAGTTATTAATAGCTTTGGTGACGCTAGAAGGAAGAAAGTCAATGTTAGCATCGTAACTGCAGACAGACATTGGCTAGAATTTCTGATGAAAGCAGTACATGGTTAGGTCGAAGTGCTGCAAAAGATGAAAAACCAATTTTAACATCTAATTTAAATAGTTTAATGGCATTTAGTATCTCCCCCAACTCGTTTCATGGCTCCAGAAGCGAGTACCTTGTTTTTGTCTAAATTGTGATAGAGGTAGAAAATTACGGGTCGTGCGGGGCTTGTAACCCCTTCGCTCGTTCAGCTATATTTTGTACGGTAAGTAACATTGAAGATCTTACATGTTCAAGATTGTGAGAGATACTAAATGTCAGCAGAGTAGTTCAGAAACTTAACCCACTGTCTGTACAGCTATTTCTTCTGTTGCTTTTCCTGCCATCCACTACTTCTGCTCACAATTGTATCTTTTCTACCTGGCGCTTGGTGTGATCCCATTCATAAAACTTAATGACCAATGTTTTTATTGCATTACGCAAAGCATTTCCATTGGTAGATATTTTTCCTGTTTCAATGTCAGATAATTTGGAGAGCTTTTCTATAACAACCTTTTGTTTAGTAGAACTTCTTCGTAGAGATCGTTTCACTTTAGCCAATGCTTTACCAAAGAACTGTTGACTCTTATGTCCTTTGATTGGTGAATTGCTAATAAGTCTTGCAGCTATCGTTAGCATTCATTGCTTCTCCACTCTGCCGATTTTCTTGATGCTTCTTTACGTTGCGATGGTGTCATTTTAGCACGGGCTTCCCTCTTCTTCAATCGGTCCTTTTCTCTACCAACAACTTTCTTGCGTTGCGGAGAAATTTTGCCGATGCTTCCGTACACGTTCTTTAACTGGAACCATTATTTAAGGACACCGAAACAGAAGGAATATACCCAACGAAGCAAGGATGTAATTACCCAAGTGCATTATTGCCTGATCAAAGATTTTAATGTTCAACATGCAACACTATACCGCATATAAAGTACAATTAATCAACCTTCGCTTGAATAGAGTGTTACGTCTGTAGCGGGGTTCTCATAAATTCTACAACAGCTGTAAGTCATTTGAAGCTGAAAAAAGGTTTGTTCTAGGAAACCAAGAGAGCATCACTTCACAACTCCACGTTGCAGTGAAAAGCACCAATTAAAACTTTTGCATTACGTCTGTTAGTTGACTGGGAACTAAGACCAAACAAAATTGATTTCAATTGATCTCCGCAACTCCTAAGACCGGTCTTCATTGCAACAACACTGATTTTACTAACATGGATATTTTTTTCTTTTCTCCTCAAGAGCCAATGCGAATCGTCTACTAGTGTTGGCAATGTCCCTTTCGGTTGCAAAGATCAACTAATGGGAGAAATGTCTCTTTCGGTTGCAGATAATTAACTAATGGGAGAAATGACTTTTTTGGTTCCACCACCAAGATTATGCGATGTATTGAACTCAGAGTACTTCGCAAAAAAAAGCAAAAAAAAAAAGTGTAAAATAGAAATCACTGTATATAAGCCATCTTTCTTTTTCAGTTACGATTGTAAGCATACACTAGTATTTTATCATTTTTATTCGAATTTAAATGGTCGTTATTGAAGGAAATCCTTATCAGTTACTGAAATTATCTTTTCCTTTTCTATTTACAGGTAATTCCACTTGTCCTCAATCCAGTTTGGCCCGTCGATAACAGGTACCAAGTGGAATTTGATCAATATTCCTATTTTGAATGGTCGCCGGAAAGAAATAATCCTTTTGTAGAACCCCAGGCAATACGAAGACAATATTCTGGTCATCGCGTATACTCCCCGGAGTGCAGCTATCCAGTTATTGCTAGATCATATTGCCCAGTAATCACACAGGTACAGTTTTTCTGCCCTAACCCACAGTGCTCAGCTCAACAACGTAAACAGTATGGGACTATTATTCTGTGGAAACCGAATGAAGCTGTCAGAACTGAAACTTCGAGTTGTGATTCAAATGTCTATTTTTCTCAAGACTATTGTGATAGATTCGTGCATACTCCTTCTGTAGACAATGATTCAAGTTGCTATGAGTTTTTAGAACAATCTGACGTCAGTTATCTCGATAGCTCTGATGAAATAGTACTTTCTTCAGAAACGTCATCTAACAGTTGGCAAGCTTCCTCCTATTCAAGACTACAATCGCTACCGGACACCGAATATGAGCAAGTAGACAATTTAGTGCAAGATATAGAATCACCTCAGCTTAGTGACGATACAGGACAGATTGTACTAACGTACTCCCAGGTGAGTGAGTGCTTAAGATGTAACAAATATGTTTATTCATCCGTGCGAAATGAGGATACGGATAAGCACAAGCTTAGTGTAGCCCATGGATCTGACGATAGCTCGTCTGAGTGTGATTTTTCTTCCGTAGAATCAGTGCTAAAATATACTTTGACGAATTCCGTGAGCCCAAGCAGTGATGATGATAGTAGTGATGATGAAAAAGTGAATATTCAATCTGAGAAAAACATTCACTTGAATGACAATAATGAGTCACGTGCTCAACTTGCAGAACAATCAACAAATATAAAACTGTCGTATGCCGATGTTCTTAAATTTGCACTCGGCAAAACACCTAAATTTCGTAATCAGCAATATAATGTTGCTGACAGCTATAGTTTCATAGGGACTTTTACAGCAGCTAATGCAATTAAAAGCAATACTTCACGTACAGCATCCGCAACTGTTGACAATGATTGTGTAATGTGCAAACTTATAAAAGATATCCAAACAGAAGAATACTCGACAAAGAGACCGACAGGAAGTAGGGAATTGTGGGACGATGGTGTAGATTGGCCCACTCTTGAAGAAGTGACAAAATGCAAAACTGATTTAGACAGCGTTTAATACTGTTGAGAGTTCCTCCTCAAGTATTCCCAGTAGTGAGTACCTGGTAGCTGTGTGAAATATTGTCAAGGACGCAGGAAATGTGAAAAAATAGTAAACCAAAATCAAAGAGCTCTTTTTTTTAATAAAATATCCAGCACTTTTGTGAAATTAATTTTGATTTCAATAGTAAGTGTACGTTCTTTTCTCGTTTGTCTCATGTGGTTCTGTAATTTGACTTTGGAATACAAAGTTCTAAGGGTATTCACTACTCTCCCACCCACCATTTTTTAAAAAGAATTTACGGAATAACGTAAAAACGAATGAGAATTATTAAATTCGAGAAAAAAAAACTATATCGTCAATAACTTTTATTTTGTAGGAAGTTTCAAACACCTATTGGGATTCTTTTCTCAACTGCAACGCAGACAATCTAAACAGATTGATTTATTTAGACCATTTGGTTAGGTTCTTTCCATTGTACCTAGTAGTTGAGAAATTTTTCCCTATTAGAGTTCGAAACTTTCTACAAAATAAAAATTAACAACGACATGGTTGTATACATAATATATCTGTACATAATATTGTGTAACAACCATTTTTAGGAATATTTTTCAATATTTCTAGGTTTAAAGAATTGTAATAGGTCTTCCTACAGAAGGTTTTATGTATTAAGATCTATATGTTATACAAATTAATCACTGATTAGGCATAGTGCACTGATCGGTCATTAAAAGAACATTTGGAGCTTGAAGCAAATGTATACAAGACACATTCTATAGGGAGTTTCTGTTATTATATTCACATACTAGTATCAATAGGTTCTTATACTTATTTTAGTAACTCTGAAGTACATCATTGTATATAGTCAGTTAATTGTAACATGATATAATAGGCCATCTTGAGAACGAGAACTCGAGAAACGTGTTCGAAAAATCTATAATTATTTGAAAAAGTTTGGTCGTCACAGGAATGCTTCCAGGTCTAGTATTGTTATTTAAATTAACATGTGTTACTTAAGTTCCATTTGAAATTATTAGCTGAGGTTTAATATAATTTTGCTCATATTAAGTGACACACTTTCAAAAATTATTTTGTTTGTTATACTAAATTAACAAAAAACATCTATATACGAGAAAAGTTGGGGCGTAGTGAAGACCCTATTGTAATTTCTTTTTTGTTAGTTTGATTCTTCATACATTATTTGTCTTAAGCAATCAGATATTAACAGATACTTTGGCTGTGATTGTTGACTGTGATACTATTGAATTTTTATAGCCCATATTTAAACTAGTATCAACCAGTTAAAAGAAGTAGAAACAAAATCTAGTATTGTCAAATGTGATGTTCCTGTCCAAGAGTGATAAGATTTGTTTTTATTGTTATATTTGCCATGTAATGAAGTTCATTTGTATAAGTAGGAATCATATCTTAAGCTTTCTATTGGTAAGTAACTTACTAGCGATGTTTATGGAAATGACAGCTATCTTAGATAAGTTCAACACAAAATGTAGTTTTCTTATAATTGAAATAAATGATTAAAGATTATCTATATCATTAATTGTAAGGTTTTAAATATTAGGCCATGTTAGTTGCTCAAATAAAGTTCTAATGAAATGTTAATAAATAAAACTAGTCATTGTTGCTAATTAATCTTCACATTATTATATTTTTATAACTTCATATCAGCATACAGTAAAATATATTTATTTTCTTACTGTCTTTTACAATTTTGTGAAAGAAAAAAACATGAATGCATTAAAGATTTCAAAGAAGTAATCTAAAGTAACTCTGTAGAGTACTGTTTAAAAAAACTATAAAACTAGAACACATGACAATCTTCGTACCTTTTATGTTTAGTACTAAAATGTATTATTTATCTAATGTAAGTGTGTAAAACTATATTGTATTATTTAATCCAATTTAGTGTCTGTTATTATACATGAAATATTTTTACGAATGCTGATTAAGTTAGTGTATATTACTAAAACGTGTATTGTAGTTGCGGCTCATTTAAAAAAAAAACTGACACATTCCCATTATGTTAATCAGTTATTTACAAAGGCAATATGATTATGTAAACAAAACTGCCTAAAAGTCCTTAAATATATATAAAACGATAAACATGCCTGTTCTCCCGTATGATTGGAAACATGGTCGCTTACTATGAAGAAAGAACATATACTGAAAGTATTTGAGAACAAGATCTTAAGACAAATACTCGGACCCAAGAGGAACGGAATTGGGGAATGGCGGAAACTTCGCAACGAGGAACTTCATAATTTATACAGTTTACCAAACATTGTTAGGGTTATCAAGTCTAGGAGGCTCAGGTGGGCAGGTTATGTAGCCAGAATAGAAGAAAGTAGGAACGCTTTCAAAGTCTTAACTGGAAGACCAATCGGAAAACGATCATTAGGAAGATCTAGGCGCAGATGGGAGGACAATATTAAGATGGATCTCGCAGAAATAGAAATACAAAGTAGAAACGGGATCCAGTTGGCTAAGGATAGAAGTCAGTGGAGAGCTTTTGTGAATGCGACATTGAACCTCCGGGTTCCATAGGCCATGGAGTGAGTGAGTGAATTAGTTAAACAAAAAATGCCTATGCGCCTCAATAAGTAAGTCGAGCACAAGAAACTGGACTTTGGTTTTAAATGACCAAACTCAAAATTGTAATTAATATAGTTAAATTTCACATGTTCGAGTACGCACTTCTACAATCTCTCTATACGGTACAAAAGAAGAAAGCCTGACTGACTGATCAACGGCTAGGCCAAACCGCTTGAACTGGAACTTGAAATATAGGCTGTACATAGGATTCCTGACGTAAGGTACCATTAAGGAAAAAAATTGGAAATCCGATGTGAAAGGAAAGGAGAATTGGGGATTACAATTGAAACGATGAGCTCGAAAACTGGCCATCTCCACATTTTGACTACATTGAGATTATGGCACTTTCCAGCTCAACTGATGTAGACACACATTTAGAATGCAAGCAAGTCATCTCCCTACACTGGTCATATACAATACTGAGCATTGAAATCTCCCGTTAGTTTGAAAAAGACGTATCCTGGGGATTTTAATTTTTTGTCTCTTCTATAAAATGGAGATGACTCGAACTCAATGATTTAATTATTGATTCGACTGCTAGGAGAATCTTCCCAGAAAATAAAGAATGTAGCAATTGCACTTCACTGCTGCAAAAAATACCCAGCCGATCGAGATGCAATTCGGTACATAAAAGTATACTAAGATGTGCCAGGTCTGAAAGGATGCTATTAAATATACAGGGTGTTTGAAAAACTACTCCCTAGTTTTAAGTATAAGTTTAATTGGGAAATAAATGAAAACTTACATCAATGAGTACATATCATGAAAGAGAATTTCTTCAAGTTTTGTTTTGTTTAAGATACGCTCGTAGTGAGCAGACATGTTAATGAAGGTGATTTTTAGGTGAATAAGCGAATAATTCAAGATTTGTTTCAGCATTTGTTAATACGACTGGTTCTCCGTGTCATTGTCCGTGTCATAAGCATTTCAACTGGAGCGGTTTTTTTTTTGTTTTTTTTTTTAAGTTAACCCTTAATTTTTCCATCTTTTCGCTGTACATTTTGCTGTCCACGCTAATAATGTTACCTGAAAAACTTCAATGTTTTACTTTATTTGAGTAACGTAGCCCATAGTGAATCAACTCATCTTCAACCTAACAGTAAAGTAATTTTTAAGTGTTGACTTTCTGTGCCCATCACGGAATCGATATTTGGAGAAAAAAAAATCGTGATGAGCACAGCTTTAGCTGGAAGTAGAAGCACAAGCTCGAAATTTGAATTAAGAGATTTTAAATATTTGGCCTTCGATTTGACCTTGATGTGAGAAATCGGGACCAGCAACAATCCATTTATTTGATAGGCTAATATCTAGATTTTCTTTTCGGTGTGCCAGTAAGCGTCAGGTTAATCACGAATGACACATAATTAATGCTCCAATGCTCCTTGCATGTGCCAGGGACTTATATGGGGCTATAGCCTCCTCTCAAAAATATAAAAAAAACTCCATAAATATCCTTAGTAGGGACATACGACAAGAAGGTATTTTTTGTTAATTGATGTGAAATTTGGCGTCACTGTAGCAAAAGAGTATGCGGTTTTCAAATCTGGAATGATATTTTGGTAACGCACCATCTTAGGGGGGCAGAGGGGGCGAAGCATAATTTGGTGGATCTTTATAAAAATTTCAAATTTTATTTTGGAAATTTCAGGAAGCGTTAGATTAATCACAAATGATACAAAATTAATATTCCGATGCTTTTTGCATGTACCAGTGACTGATATTGGGCTACAGCCACCCTTTCAAAATTCATGTAATTTACGATAAATATTCTTCGCAGGTCTTAGGGGGGCACAGGGGGTGAATCAACAGATGATGGATCTTTATAACAATTTAAAAGCTTGTTCCGGAAATGCCAGTAAGCGTCAGATTATTCACAAATGTCACAGAATTAATATTCCAATGCTCCTTACATGTGCCAGTGACTTATATGGGGCTATAGCCCCCTTTTAAAAATAAAAAATTCACCATAAATATCCTTAGTAGGGACATACGAGAAGAAGGTATTTCTTTGTTAATTAATCAAAAATTTGGCGGCATTGTAGCAAAAAAAAGTATGCGTTTATGAAATCTGGAATGTTATTTTGATAACGCACCATCTTAGGGGGGGCAGAGGGGGCGAAGCATAATTTGGTGGATCTTTATAAAAAGGAGGTGGGCTGATAAGGGCCATTTTTCGCCCATCAGGCCCGAGATGTGAAATGCATGGATTCCAATAGTATACCTCATAAAAATAAGAAAACAAATATATTTTGATGGAAAGCGCTATAAGTGAGAGGTAAAAAATAAAATAAACAAAGACGTAAGTCGTGTGTTAATGAGGAACGTAAACACTAATGTCATGAGTTGGTATCCGAGAAAGCAACAGTAAATAGAACACTAACGGCAAGAATAAGAAGAATGAAGTCTACTACGACTATGAGATCAATATATTACATCGGAAATAATCAAGCATAGATAATAATCAGATAGCTGGAGACACTTGTAGCTAGTTTGCAGATTAGGCATCGTGCTTGCTGTCGTCATCCGAATCGCCACTGGACCATCCTGCAGCGGCATCTTGTAGTGTATGAGTATATTCTAGACTCGGTTTCTTAACTGCGGTGGAATTGTGGCGCTAGTAATCCAGAAACCATAGTACGGAAGCAACATGCCCACAACATCCGACGACCCGTGCGCCTACTTTACATTGACAGTACCACTGAACTCGGAGAACAGAAGCATCGTCATGATGTATGTACAGAGAGTACATACCTTTGTCACTTAAGTGCTCGTGAGTGTAAGGATCGGAGACATCAGGTAACGATTGTTGGTCGTTGTTTTTCATCTTTCCCTGAGTATTGCAATATAACGTATTAATGACTTCCCACCGGTACTTCATTGACGCGTGGTATGTATGATTCTTCGATATATATATATCTATTGCAGAATTTCATGCCATTCTGCGACTGGTTTTCCTGCTCGCACTTTTACTCATACCACTTTCAGAAATGACACGCCTTCTCAATACTCCATAACGTGCTGTCTATTTTTGCTGCCCTACACACATATCCGCGCAAACAATACATTTTCTTTATATATCTTATTGACATGCTGAGCATGTATTTTCAATCACAATCGGTAACTTACATCAGAGCTGGAATATCCAGTTGAACTCGTACATTACAGCGTATAAACGGTATTCATCGCTCTATACTCTCGCGCAATACATTTTGTTCTCTAATAGGTAGAAGGACACACTGAACCAAAATCAGTTAGTACTCATATCAAAGGTTACACAGTGTTATATTATGACGAGTCAGATTTATTTTGGTTCATCGACTCCTTCTTCCTATAAGCCTCCATCAAAGACAGCAAACATTACCAAAATGTCGCAAAACGCTGAAACGGACTCTTTTTGGGCACTCATTTCTATGACTTACTATTTTCTTTATCACGTATCTATTATTTTTACATATGCAACATATCTTCTAGTATACAAATACATTGCAAACTTGTCGGAATCGGACACTTCATTTTTCCGTTGTCTGATGGGCGAAAAATGGCCCTTATCCGCCCACCTCCTTTCAAATTTTATTTTGGAAATTTCAGGAAGCGTTAGATTAATCACAAATGATACAAAATTAATATTCCGATGCTTTTTGCATGTACCAGTGACTGATATTGGGCTACAGCCACCCTTTCAAAATTCATGTAATTTACGATAAATATTCTTCGCAGGGACGTACGGGAAGAAGGTAAATATGCTTTACAATTAATGTGGAATTTGTCATTATTGTAGAAGAATGTTTTGATTTTTTTTTTAAATCTTGAATCTAGTGTACCAGTAAATGAATATCGTCTGTCAGTGTACCAGATTGAGGATATAACTTTGTTGTTTTGTCATCACCGGAATATAATAAAAGATTTTTGCGTTTTTATAAAACAAATTGGACTCCTTTTATAGCATAAAATCACACATACAAGTTACCTGTATATTTTCTGCCCACTTCAGCGAACCAACTCGAACACAAAATGACAATGGAAAATGCCGCGGGTATCACGAACGAAAAAATCTTAATGAGAAGTAATATTTTAAAAGTTAAAAGTGTAATAGGTGACCTTTAAGTTTCAATAATGTTTTCTTTATTCATAAAAAAAGCATATATTTTCCCTACTTCTTCCACAATAACTGTATGATCCCGCTTTCCACGCAGTAGCTTACTCGTATACTGCACTTGTAAGCACGTCAGGAAATCGTATACTACGGACACATGGTTCTTATAACCGTGTTTCTCTTTTCAATTTTTGGCTTTATCATTTCAAGTAATTCTTCAAATAATTTATCCGGCATTCCAAAATAGTTCGTGTACATTATACTGTCTTCAGTCCTAATTACCTGTACGAGGTTAGCATGAATCCCATGTTCGTATCGTCTTCTAATCCAATCTTTTACCCAGACTTTTCGATTTCTTTTCTTTTTTAAACATAAATACAATGATACCATTGCCACAGACGTAATAAAGCTAAAAGTTGCAGCATCCCTGTCTTCCATTCCAAGGTCTTTATCTCACTACGGCGGGAACAAATTAGCGAGAAACAGGAATTGTCCTTTTCTGACTGACACGGTGCTCACACATACACACACACACACACTCACAAACAGCGTGGTCATCTTTTGTTTGTCTAGGAGACACTCAAAGTTTCTGAAGTAGTTCGCATAATCTCCGAAAGATGTCAGACCCTATAGACCATGTGCTAGAGATATCTACGGAAAATATCGCTGTGTGTAAATAGAAAATATCTCACCTGCATATGATAAAAAAATCTCTACCCTTGATGATTTATCATAACGTCTAAAAAGGGCCTTAGAAAGGCTTCCGGGAGGCAAGACTGGCTGCTGTCGGAAATGAGAATACCATATCTGCCTACACATCGTTTTAATTGTATTTTATAACAAGCCTTGTCAAACAGGGTGCACATTTTTCCTACTTTCATTTTTCAGCCATTTTTGATCGTAAATCTTGATTCTTGTGCGTTGAAAAAAGGAGACTCGACAGAGGGAACGCAACATTAAAATTATTATTATCAATAATATTTTGCTTCCCATACTACGGAATGTAACTTTAAAAATAAAACATAACTTTAAAAAAAATATATATATGGGAAGATGAAAGAACAAATCATGATATTTCAGGCGTGTGCGTAAGAGTATGTACAAAATAAATAAACATTACAATAGTTTTGAGGGTCTAGATCATTTGGACCAGATATTGGTACTCAAAGGATACGCAAGTCAAATATTTTCACTTGATTTTGAGTGGTGGACAAACACCGTGTGCGTGGGTTTTCTCGGGGTTCTCCCGTTTCCTCCCACTTTCTTCACTCCACCATATCACTCATCACCACCGCCTCCTTTAGCCTAACCGGCATAAACGTGGGACGTAAAACTCAAAGATTTCATTTTTTATTTCATTTCACTTGATTTTGAGACAAAACCTGATTTACACACATACATACATACATGCACACACACACACACACACACATTATATATGTATACAGTTGCGGGATCCAGGATATGATAAAGGGAGGAGCTAAACCATAGTTTGCCGCTTTATCCAGTGTGAAGCAATATTGAGGCCCATATGTATACCAGTGTATACCTCAGCATCAAGGAGGGTATTATATATATATATATAGGTGTGTGTGTGATCTAGTATTTTGATTCCTGACCAACGTTACATTTTAGGAATCTATAATTACGTCACTTTGGAACAAAGAGACGTTTATCCTTGTTTCCCCTACGTAGTTAATACCACTTCATAATTTTAGGGAAAAATACCTGGCAGCATATATCACTTCTACTCTACTGATTCACTTAAAGAACCAATTACCGGTTGGTCGCAAACTGGAATTATTATTTTCAGCTGAAGAATCTTATCAAAATCTTAATGAAATTTGGCGATACTTGAACAGTAATGTCCTTGTCGCAAATTAGAATGATCACAAATCGCACGGAATCAATAAATATAGACCCTATCTATATTAGTCCGTATATTCACATTCGTGCATATTTCTGTTTTGTAGTTGACCATCGATCACAACAGAGTTAATACTTGATCTGTTGACGATTTCCGAGTGAAACATCGCAACCAAAATTTCGCGACCCACAATCTCGCCTGGCGAAAACCTCACGGACCGAAATCTCGCATAGCCAAAATCTTCTCGGACGAAATCTAGCCTGGCTAGAACATCGCGGGATAAAACTTAGCCATCTAAAATCTCACGGGACCAGACCTTGCAATAACAATTTCTTCTTTATAGAATGTATATTTAAAATACTCACTGCACTTGGAAAATAATAATAATTATTATAAATAAATTACAAGAGGGAACATAAGCGATTTTATTAATTTTTAAAAGAGGAAAAGAAAGATAGGTAAGCAGTTAGTTCCCGACTTACTATTATAACATTTTCGTTGAAAAAAAATATCTTCATAGTGCAGAACAGGAAGGGGGCCATTTTTTAGGGGAAATTTACAGATAAAACCTGTTACCTCAGAAAGAAAGAACTTACTTATGTAGGCGGATAACGTGTAACTCATGTAACTGAGATACAGCAAGTGATATCAAGTAAATCGATAAGTAATAAAGAACTTTTATTATATATATATAATATATATTTTATATTATATAAAATATATAATATATATATAATAAAATAAAATATAATAATATATATGGGCGGGTTCTCCCAGGTGAACACTTCACTCACTTGAAAGCAACATAGACATATATTCCGAAACTTTCGTAAGTCATTAGCTCCAATATGCCTCTACATGTAACTATTCGCTGAGATTTTCACATAGAATCAATGAAATATTTAGATCTATGACGAGAGGGAAATCAGACTTTGTTCTTATCTGCTGTCAATTTGCATTCCATCGGTTTCTTCATCTCCGGGGACAACCCGAAGTTTACACACGTGATCTAGTGGGGGGGCAGAGGATAAAAGAAACCTACATGGTTAGCCTCCTATCTGCTGTTCGCATTTTCGCGGATCCCAAGAGCTTCAGGTATCCTCTGATATGATTGGCTGATACAGATGCATTACGAGTCATAAAGTACATATAGCACGTCAGCTGCTGTCGGCACTTGTGGCCGAGAGAGCTAGTATAACATCCTAGTAAGGAAAATCATTTTTCGTGTGGGTTCAAACCCTGCCTCCTGCCTATGGAGAGTTTTTTTTATTATTTATAACACTTTTTTTGTTAAAATAATATTCAGAAAGTGATTTAACGATCATTTTTTAAAAATTTTCATTAAACTTCTTTCATTAAAATAAGTTTGCCCTTGTACTACACACATCCAAAGTGATTTAACGATTATTTTTTTAAAAAAAATTACATTAAACTTCTTTCATTAAAATAAGTTTGCCCTTGTACTATACAGATCCATAGCAAAAGTAATAGTAGTAGTAGTAGTTGTAATAGTAGGTGACGTCATCGGTAGGTGGCCAATAAGAATGCTACTTCAGCAATGTTTTGGATGAACCTCTTGGGATCGGCGAAAATGCCTGCTGTTCTGCTCTGATGCAAAATGTAAGCCATGCTTTTAAATTTTTTTAAAAAATAATTAGCGCGCTCTATTATTATCCTAGCAAGAAAAAATAAAACTGAACTTGCAATATTAATACTAACAAACATTTGGACGAATTTCGAAATGTATAAAATAAATAGTTTTTATAATATTTTGGAAAGAAATATGCCACGTTATTATATAGGAAAGTTCCGAGTTTTAGACACAGCCTTAAGACCAAGCTCAGCACCAAGAGGCAAGAGGGTGAGAGTCCAAACTGAACGAAATTAGTGTGAAAACCATAGTTCTCGGGTCGCTAAGCTAATTGGCGAAAGCCCCGATGACATCTAAACTGAAATTTAAGAAAGAAGTTGCATGTCAGATGGCTCAGGTTGAATGTAAGAATACACTGACCCCCGACTCAGTGAATGAATCATCGGCTCGGTTCGGTTCGGTCCAACTGAGCCGAGGGCTTGAGCCGGCTCGGCTAGGTAAGCTGTTGGCTCGGCTCATTTCTCGCTTCGGCTTGGTGGCGACCGAGCCGTGAAGCTCGAGCCGTTAACAACACTACTACTTTGAACCTGAGGCAAAATCGATTTCAAAGCAGTAGAGAACATACCTCGTCTTCACTCACAAAATACTCATGTGAAATTGTTCGGGATAACGTGATGGCAAATGTTACATGAAACTGAGCTCATTCTTGAGACAGACTCTAACAAACGGTGATACTATTGAGAGCTATTAAGACGTTTAAGTGAAAAATGAGATCGTCGGGAAAATCTATCTAAAATGCTTCTGATACACCGAAACAACAAAGTAGGGGCCTGCATAGGTGTAAAAACGATCTAGGAGGAAATAAAATGTTCTCACCAAAATTAGTACGCTCAAACCTTTTCACTATTCCCTTCTTAATAGTAATAATATATTTGATTTTCAGTTTAGCGCCCCTTTTAGCAGCGCGGCTATATGAAACGTGAACCTATACCTTAACGTAGACTCCGGACCACATGATCTCCCGCTGGGAATCAAACCTGGGTCTCCCACGCCAAAGACGTGTATAATAATAATAATAAAATAGTATGAATTGCATTCTGGTAGTGATGATGGAAGTATTACGGCTGACAGTGATCTGGGCACTAGAACTCCGGATCTATTTTCAGGTTTACGAAAATCTTACGTATCGATGCAACAAGCGATGTGCACTAAGGAGGAATCACGTTGGGATGTATAAAAAAAGCTTTACGCCTGTACACATTCTTATTTTTGGATAAATTATTAAGTTCTCCACCACCTCCGTGTAATACATATACCATAAAAGCATGAGGCAAGAATAACTGAAAAATTACAAAATGAAAAAAAAGAGCATCGAGTGGGATTTGAACCAAGTTCAAAAGTACTAAATCAGAAAGAAAGAACTTAGCACGCATGGCTATCGAAACAACTACGAAGTTTCATTCCAGTTTTATGGATAGAGAACGAATTTCTTACCAACTCTCGTTTTTTCAACGAATTTTGTGGTCGAAAAGTGTGCGTGCTTTACCTACAACCAAATTTTCTGCATTTACCAGTACTATGAAATTCCAAATGTTACACTACATAAAGTTACAAAAATGGAACTGTGCATTTCAAACAGCAAACTCTGAGCTGTGTCGGAAGTCTGGTTATTATTTTTCTGACTTCCCCTACCATTAGTCGAGTGCGCTTTTGCCAAACCTACAATTTTAAGAGACTTATAATTGCATGCCCGAATTTTTCTATCTTGGAGAAGTGCACATCAGAGTTGGCGTGGGTCAATGAAAACTTGACCCACCACCCACCGTGACCCACGACCAACTGACCCACCACCCACCATGACCCACTCTGACCCACCATCCACGGTGACCCACTCTGACCCACCACCCACTATGAACCACTCTCATCCACTTTGACCTACTCTGACTCACCAAAATCCATCGTCATCAACTCTGAACACGATCCACGGCCTCTTCTAAACTGACTAAAGAGTTTACACTTGTAATAAAACAAGACTGTGAAATTGTCACTAATTGGAGTTTGAATTTCTAGTCAATCGCTCAAGCACCACTCTGTTACAATAACAGCGGATCTGACCTAAGGTATAAAATGGTAAAGTGTTTGTCAGTGAGGAAATTGAAACAGTTCGAGGTGGGGGGAAATTAGTGTGTGCCTAAAATATACTTGTACTAAGAGAGTATTCTTTCAAGTGTTAATTTCTGAACGCATTCCAAAAGAAACTTCTATTCGCAGAAAAATACCCCTGTACAATATGGAAAAAGTTGTGTTTTTTCAGTTCACAGTATTTTTCTCACAAAAGACTTGAAAAATCAGTTGTTCATACGGTATAAAGGTGCTCGGTTACCCTCTCTGAGAGCATCTCCATAAAGTATGCTCATAATTGTAATTTGTGTAATCACTAAAACACCATGTTAAATTTAAGTTACAAATATGCATACTTGCAATTATTATGAATATTTATTCAAAGTAGTTTACCTAAAGCAAAGAAGAGACTTACTAAAAATTAGGTACAAAGTTGAATAACACAAATAAGCCATTAGTAATACAAGTATACATTTTCCTAACACGTAATTTTCCACCTTAAAACAAATCTGAAATCGGATTTATTTCCTGTTGGTAACTTTTTGGCGATAAATAATCCGCAGTGGAATGATGTCCATCCTTCAGCCAAGAAATAACTAGCTCGTCTACTTTGAGCTTGTCTAGCGGTGGGCCATTAACATTGATGAGCAACAAGCTAGACAATGTTTGACCACTTACGAGGAAGGTCCATAAACCGTGAGAGTTGAATTTTGATGAAAATTTGTGACAAGATTCACTTCGAGTTACTAAGTAACGTAGTAATAGTCACTCGATGCGCAAATGCTTCGTTGAGCTTCTACACCGACGCCATCTTGAAATCCAGTAGGGAATGTCCAAGAATACCCTTTTGCCACCAAAATGAAAAAGCTTTTGATCGATATGACTTCAGTATTGTAAACCTAGGTAGTGCATCTATATGTGGGACTACTTCCAATGCATGGTCGCCATCTTGAAAGGCGCCATATTGAATCACAGTCAAATATGATAAATAGCAAGGGGGTCATGTGGGGTATCAAATAGCACTAGAATTTACTCCTGAATCCATTTCCGCAACCAAAGTTTACATATCTGTTTTCACTTCAGAGTTAAGAGGTCTCTTACTCACAGGAATATATAAAAAATGTGCGAGTTAGGCTTATGTTATGAAACACGTTCGTGCGAGCACTTGCAGGATTTTAACTAATGCAGTAGTTAATGCAGTATAATAGCTACCAAGCAATCAAATCTTGATACTAGTAAGAGAAATCGTTAATTAAATTGAAATGTCTGTAGTGAAAAATGGAATAGCTGCACTGTAACAAATTATACCTATTTCAATGTGCGCTATATATATGAGTATGTGTGTTGCGATGATGCATAGCATTGAAATGCTGTAATATAAGTTAGTGCAACGGCACATATAACTTTACAAGAATATGTCTTGAAGTTATTAGAAAATTAATAGAAAAATTATTAGAAAAATAATATAAACTGGTGCACATAAGCAAATATTAACCTACTAACCTTTTGCTCTTCAGTTGTGATGATGGAGATCCAAAACGAAGTGATTAACACACAGCATCATGGAAGAGTGCAAACTTAACAAATTCACTTTCGTCACAATCTTCATGACCACAGACACTATTTTTTACTAGTCTCCAGAACATTTGTAAATGAATCAACTATTGCTCCTGTTACGTACCCACATTTCTGCCATGCATATCAAGCATTTCCTTTAGGACTGGCGCACAAAATTGACGATACACAACAGAATGCATTTTCTTTATGAACATTCTGCTATATAACTTGTACACCGAACAAGTGAACACCTGCTACAATTACTTATTTATCACAGTTTTGATATGAAAACTAGTCTTGCCCTTATTATAAGCAAGTGTTTTATCGTTAAAGGTGGAAAGATGCAGATATTTAATTATTTAATATTGTAGGAAAAAGCAAGAAAGTGGCTTGTTTTATGGATAGCAACTTGGTATTGAATCTTGTAATATTTATTGCCATCTATTTTTAGCAGTTGTGTATGTATTCTCTTATCACTAATAGCAGAACAGACACAAGAAAAGTGAATTCTAAGTTTCCGGGAGTATCTTCTTCTAAGAATAGGCTGTGAATTGATAATTTAAATCCACTTCATTGTTCAATGCGGGAGCAATAAATCGATTGTATTTAGGCAAACTGGCAAAAAATACATTAAAGTATTTTAACTTCGTAATATGCACGGTACATTATAGGTTGTCAAGTATGAGTATTGGAAAAGAACGCAATATTCTGCAACAATGATGGTCTTTGCCTAAGGTTTCAAGATTGGAGAAGAAAACTTAACACACTATAACGGACCACGTAAAATTGCCTAAAATAGATTTTTTGCTTGATAGAGTTCAACGTCCCACACTTATGCCTGCTACGCTAAAGGAGACGTGGACCTATTGATTATAGTGGAATCCGAACCATTTTGGTCGTTCAAATAATACGCACCAGTTTATATCATTTTCTAATATATATCCGAAGAATCCCTTTGGTATTCTCTGCTCGTCAGCACTATTAGGCATGTGTTTCATCGACCAGCAGTCTATTCCATCGCACTTTGAAATAGGTATAACTTGTAGCATGCTGCTATTCCATTTTTCACTACAGACATTTCAATTAAATTAACGATTTCTCTTACTAGTCTCAAGATATGATTGGTTAGTGGCTATTGCACTGCATTAACTACTGCATTAGTTAAAATCCTGCAAGTGCTCGCACGAACGTGTTTCATAACATAAGCCTAACTCGCACATTTTTTATATATTCCTGTGGGTAAGAGACCTCTTAACTCTGAAGTGAAAACAGATATGTAAACTTTGATTGCGGAAATGGATTCAGGAGTAAATTCCAGTGCTATTTGATACCCCACATGACCCCCTTGCTATTTATCATATTTGACTGCGATTCAATATGGCACCTTTCAAGATGGCGACCATGCATTGGAAGTAGTCCAACATATAGATGCTCTACCTAGGTTTACAATACTGAAGTCATATCGATCAAAAGCTTTTTCAGCTTTGTGGCAAAAGCGTATTCTTGGACATTGCCTACTGGATTTCAAGATGGCGTCGGTGTAGCAGCTCAACGAAGCATTTGCGCATCGAGTGACTATTACTACGTTACTTAGTAACTCGAAGTGAATCTTGTCACAAATTTTCATCAAAATTCAACTCTCACGGTTTATGGACCTTCCTCGTTAGTGTATTTCTAATATTAGTCATCTGTAAATTCATAAGGGGAAATTCCCGTTCGCACTCTGTCGTGGAAATTGATAATATTTCTACCCGATTTCTGCAACTTCTCATCGACAATGTACTTGTTAGATTTAAGTAAGTCTGATAACGATTTTTCTTGGTTAGGTTTGAAATACTCAGCAAGAAGTATCATCTCTCTATCACCATACAACATCTTTTCCATATCGACCATGTCAGTTGGTAATGTCGACCCATGTAGAACAGAAACTTCATCTACCACGCCTTTGATAGAAAATCTTGTGAATCGATTATCAATTAAAGCCTGATAAACTGATGACTTCTTATTTGTTTATAAATTTAATTTTTGTAATTACACATGAAGGTTTGATACCATTACGAAGTTCCCTCCCCCGTCTTGAAAGCGAAAGGGAACGAGGTTCCTGGAAAGTGTTCAGAGTTGAATGATAATTTCCCTCCTTCTTCAACTTCAATTACCACACTGCTGTTTGCCATGTGCCAAATTACGATGAATTTCAATTAAATTATCATAGTATGATTATTTCCTTGTTGAATTATCAATACTTTTCACTGGAAAAAAAGATGAAATTTCAAAGTTCCAAATCAAATTAAGTAGACCAACGTAAAGGGAGAAAAAGTGTAAAATTTTCCATACAATTATGCGTACAATCCAAACTTCAAATTTTCGTGTAATTAAGCTTACAGTACAAATTTTATGCCTCTTTTTCTCACAACTTTATGGGTTGATTGCCCTGTGCTGTAAGCGCTCCAAATAATAAACATAAGCTTCAGCAATTATTATAGCAGAAAGCAATGAATATATGAAGCCAAGCACTGTATTTTGTGTTTCTAATTTTTTTTCTTAAATAACATCGATCGTTTTCGATCATTTTTACAAACCAACTCACTACCAATTTCTCATATATAGGAAGTCCCCCCCCCCACATAAAGGAGAATTTAAAAAAATGCTAGGACACACACTGTTTATTTTTAATAAAGAGTTAATACACTGAATTTCATCTCCGTAAGTTTAACGGCTTGCGAGATACTTATTTTTTTCCCCGCAAAATTTCGGATCCTCACTACCTCCTTAGGATAATATGCATTATAATAAAAGCAATATAACATCCCAATTTGGATTAAGGCCTAACTATATACCAAAAATAATTTCATTTGACTTTGCAATTTGACCGTGATGATCAGGCACACATAGTTACATTCAGTTTTTTTTATATAATAATTTATATATTACAGTGATTCAAAAATGTATTTTTTCCAGTAGTTAGCTCCAAAAACCCACAGGTCTCAAAAGCCAAGTTGTAGTGTAAGTCCTATTGCTATTATTACTATTAAAAATATCAATATCCAAAAGTGCCTGAAGTTCTTTTTTCACTTGTTTCTGTCTACTTACCTGAGGTGAGTATATCTAACCAAGTGAAAAAGAAAGGGAAATGAAGGTCTTGAAAGTAAAACGGAGACAAATTTATCAGTCTTCAGAAGATACTGTCTACAATACAGTGAGCAGAGAGGGTCGGTAGATCATACTGAGTCGGTGGGTCGCAGTGGGTCACGGTGGGTGGTGGGTCGCAGTAGGTCATGGTGGGTGGTGGGTCGCAGTGGGTCATGGTGGGTGGTGGGTCACAGTGGGTGGTGGGTCACAGTGGGTCATGGTGGGTGGTGGGTCACGGTGGGTGGTGGGTCGCAGTGGGTCACATGCTGTTGACCCACTGACCCACCCAGAAAACTTGACCCACTTGACCCACTCCATCTCTGGTGCACATCTCGGGAAAATATCAAGAGACTTCGAGAAAAGCATATTGGTACTTATTTCGCAGGGGTAAAAGTGGATCTGAAAAGGTAGGGGGAACGGTAGGTAGCGGCATTACGTCACGCCGTCCCCCTGCTTATCTTTTCCCACTGTAATTTCTTTTACTAACTGGGGGACACCATACATATTTTTCGCAAGCGAGGGATGGAGTCCTCCCGCGTTTCCCCTCATTTTTACCCTTGCTATTCCGCTATACTGAAATGCGAAGAACAAAGAACGTTAAGTCTACTTTCTCATGAATCAAAAATACTGTGCAAAATTATCGTACAACGAATAGAAGGGAAAATCGAAGAACGGCTATTGGAGGACAAGTTTGGTCTCAAGAGAAAAAGGGGAAGATGGGAAGCAATACTGAGTCTACGGTTGATCATGGAAACAGTACATCAGAATAAACAAACCAATCGTGATAGCATTTGTAGATATATATATTTAAAAGAATAGCTTTTGACAACTTAGATTGAAATATCATGTTCAGAGCATTGAAGAATCTGAAGGTGTATTACAGAGACAGAAAAATAATATACAAATTTTATAGGAACAAAACAGCTGAAGAGATCAGAAGGAAGCAAGAATAAGTAAAGGAATGGGGCAAGGATGTGGACGTTCACATCTTCTGTTTAATGTCTATAAGGCTGTAAATGTAAATGTTCAGGTTCTAAGCACAATAAGGTTTGCTGATGACACAGCATTGATAGCGGAGAACGAAAAGAATGTGCAGGAAATATTTTGAAAATTCAACCACCAACTGGAAAAAACATGCAAAATGAAGGTAAATAAGAAGAAAACCAAAGTGATAAAGTGCACAAGAGCAGGGTAGGAAGAGGCAAACGTATGGCTAGACGGAGAGAAAATCGAAGACCTTAAGACGTTCCCTTTTTACGAAGTTAATATCCTTGGATGGAAGAAATGAAAAAGACGTAAGTTCCAGAATAGCGCATGCCAAACAAGCATTCAATAGGAAAAGAGGACGACTAACATCAAGTAATGTGTCGTTGGACGTTCGTAATGATTAAGACCCTGGTATGGTGCATGGCGCTCGACGGATCAAAGACATGGGCACTGAGAAAACTGAAATATCCAAGCTGAAAGCGTTTGAAAGGTGGTGGTGACGGTGCAGAATGCTGCCATATCATGGACCGAAAGGAAAAGGGATGAATATGTACTAAAGGAAGCTAATGAAGAACAACAAATCATGAAGATAATAGGAAAAACGAAACAGCATGCTTGGCCATCTTACTCGGCACTCCGACTACTTTACTAATTAATAGGAAGTACCAAAAAAATCAACTCACCACGTTCACGTGAATAGTAATGAAATTGCAATATCAGAAATTGTCTTCACATATTTATACAGTAGAAAAATATATCCACGACTAGGATGACACATTCACTTGTCACGAGCCGGGATAAGTTGTGACCAGGGGGAGGGAATTCCTCTCATCCACTCGTTAATTCGAAACCTGCGTGTCACACTATGTATTGAGATTGATACTGAAAAATTTGAGAAAGTTTGAACCTGGCAGGGATTTGATCCCGGGTTCTCCGAATAGAAGTTAAATGCGCTAACCACTTATCTACTGAGTTTTTATTATACATGTACAGGACTATACAAAACTTTACAGAATACGGTTGGCTCCGTAGCAAAACACTATAATAAGCACTGAACATATAAACACATACAATTAAGACTAATATAACAAATGAAAGCACTTCCTCAGGGGAAGCTAGAAGTAACGAACAAGATATGGAGAACTCACGAAAGTTCAACTTCTAGAAATACACTAAAATACCGCTTGTCCAACGCAGAAGAAAAGAGCTTATAACCAGTGCGTTTAAGAAAGACGTAGCACGTGTGGGCATCCATCAATGGGACGTAGCGGTGAATATAAATGATGGTGCATGCGACTAGAAAAAAGAACGGCATGGTGTTTAGTGAGTGGGAAAAACCGGAAATAAAATGTAAGCCACTGTGAAGAGATGGTGGAAGTCGTCGACAAACTCTTCCTAATAATGTGAGGAAATTCCAAATAATCGGAGCACCAACGCAACAAGTGTAACGGTGGGAGAGCGTGTTTTCCTGGGTACATCTAACACACTGCGCGTCAGGGAGACGATGCAGCTCAAAGAGACGAGCACGAGTGGGTATTAACTGATAAACCTCTTGAAATCAGGTCACCTGGATACAGAAAGGCAAAACAGTGGCAGAGATGTTAGCCTAAACTTGACACCAATGAATCTGTGGATAATGCTGGGGGATCCGCAAGTGTCGAATTTTAAGTAGAAGACTCAAGCAAATGGTACAAGGTACGTGAAGTATGTCCCTCAGGACATAGTGCCACGCCTGCATAGGTCAGGTACTATATTACCGAAATAATGTAAGACGGGCAACAATCATAGAATTGAATGAACGGAAGATTGAGAGGAAACTCTTAACTCGACCAAAAACAACTGATCCAGTGGTGTATAAAGGACCAAGCGCTATGGATGACTGTAAAGAAGTCAAGCATAAAGATGGTGCGACATTTAAGACAGATATTGACCAGTCCTCATCGTCCCATAGAACGGGGAGGGTAAAGGGACGGACGTGAACGGACAGAAGAAACCGCGTCAAATATTCCACAGTAATAAAGATTTAAACCCTTCACGTAAATTTCCGGTAATGGATAAATGTGAGCTTTATACCAGTTTGGAAGACATAAATATTAACAAATTGGATACGATGCAATAAATGAAGACAACGAAATCACTGAGAATACAACAGATGACGAACCTAGGTCAGTGGTGGACGTACCGTTTCCCAGAACGAGAGAATGAATAGTCGTAGAATGTCGGTGTCATAAAAGTAAATTAACTTGGTAAATAGAAGTACTTTCATCGAGGAAGCGGTAATAAATTCATCCAACAAATAGTCTTGGAGGGAATCATGGAAATAGTTTTTTACGCGCTGTTTGATACTACTGATATGTGCAAGGTTAGTAAACGAAGGAGGGGCTACCCAGAACTCAAAGTTCTCGATGCAAGAAATCATGTAAATGAAGATCAGCACGCGCAATTTGTCCGCGACACTGAAAAAAAGCTACGAATTTTGGCAGGGCTCACCATGAGCTTACAGTTGGGTAATATCTCTGCATACGGCACCACTAGAGGAAACGAGAAAATTTTTCTCGTGGTTCGTCTAGTAACATACACTTATTATTCATCTTCCAATAAGAAGAGCCTCTGGAAGGTGGCAACAAAAAGGCAATTTAAAAATTATTTCAATTGCGGCATAATACGAAAAACAAGAGGGACTGTAAAAACGTGTAGGACCGCAGAACAGAGGCTATCTGTGGTATAGGCTCTATGGATACGACTTTTAGTAGTAACGAACAATATGTAAACACATGCTTTGAATCAGACATGAATAAAACGTGATTTAATTTCATAACTCGGACAAGCTCAACCAACGAAGAACAAGACGCGACAGATATTAGTGAGCCCCGGGGGTCGATAATGCCATTAAAATAACCGACTAAAATACCAACAGAAATCCCTGGGGGCAATAATGATGGGATCGTCGTTGCTTAAAATTCCTACATTTCCTGTGCACGTACAAAGCCAAAACGGCCGTACAGGCCTAGAAGACAAATATTCTAAATATAACAACGAATGGCTCAGCCATCGGGGGCCAGTATTACTCTGTCGTAGTGAAATCCCTTCCGAATCAGAAGCGCAAGCGCAATCCCTGCTGTGCGTTCTATGTTTAAAATTTAATCATACTCACTGAGAAAATCTAATGACTAGAACGTTATTTATTGAATACAACAGACATCTGGACATCGATTGTCAATAAAGTGTTTGAGTAGGGAGTTATTATGCTCTGAACTAATTCAGTGTATATTGAGCGAAAGCACCTGAAAATAATCCACTGTTGGCATTATATACCATATAAATAGTAAATAATAATATACTTACTAAAGTGAAAGAATACATGACCCGTCAAAACTATAAACACCACACACGTTGTAAAAAGAACACGTTCGGAAAAGAATGCCTTTGGGACTCCAAAAAACTACCACAACACATACTAGCAAAACAAACACTGCTTGAGTCGTACTGAAGGTCAAGTACAATAGGCAGCTGCAGAGAATGTAAACACTATTCGTCATGGCAGTTCTGACTCAGAGACAGAACGAACCTGACAACGGAACGAACCTAGTTTTCCTTCGGTCTGTACCGAGGGCATCTTCAGAAATAAAGCTATGTTCTTGTTTTTGTAGAAACACGACTCAATTTCCTTCGTTTTTGCTTATATTTAGATATAATTGACACTGAGGTTTGTTATTCTTGGGAAGTTACTAAAGCATCTTTATTCTCAATAGGAGAAGCACGTAAAACGGGAGAAACTTCGTGGCAGGATGAATTAGATGAAGCAATAGGTAAACTTCCATTTATGTGAAGGTAGGAGAGCTGGGTGTGAGTCGGGAGCGCGTGGAACTGTTGACGTCATTTAATAACGTTGTGGATTTTAACGTCGGTAAAGCAGGAAACAAACGTTTATATTACAGGTGCCCGAGAGGGCCTGAGTTCAAGCCAAGGTGGCCGGCGGGGGCCCGATGTGACGCACGAAAATGTACTTTCCCAATTTCGGTCATTCGGAGTGGGGTATGTTCAGCGACAGTGGCAGCAGATTTTCCTTTCTTCTGGGCACAGGTGGAGATAGTATGTAAATTTGATTGACATTGAAAACAGAGACGGGATATGTTTCTGGAGTTCCATATGAATAACTCGCAATCCGCTGTCTATGTCAGAGGGGAATGTGGCACTCCATAATTGGGGTTCAACTTTTCAAACTAATCCATACAGACCAAAATGTTCTTCGAAGAATGAGACCTTCTAGTGGATAATCGTACACACGTATTAATTTCAAAGTCCCCAACTGCTACGATCCTGACGTCACTGATCTTACCGTCCGTGTGGTGAAATGTAACAGAAGGCGGAGCGGTTGTGGCAAACTGTTCATAAATGCATTAATTTTTAAACTTAATAACATACTTTATGACTGCATATAATTGCAGTGCACTTAGATTATCAAAAATGAAAGAAAAAATGAAAATGAAAAGAAATCTTTAAGTTTTACGTCCCACGGTTATGCCGGTTAGGCTAAAGGAGACGGTGATGATGAGAGATGAGTGAAATGGTGGAATGAAGAAAGTGGGAGGAAACGGGAGAACCCCGAGAAAACCCACGAGCACGGTGTTTGTCCACCACAAAGTTCATTTGGCGGGGGCTGGGATCGAACCCGGGACCCCAAACACCAGAAGTGAACGCTCTACCACTGAGCCACCGCGCCCCCTAAAAAAAAGAAAGGAAACTGGCCGCTAAAACCAGATATATTCGGCTGGGATTTGGCCTAGAACTGCAAAATATCCCGTCGAATAGCAACTGAAAATGCAGGTCTACTTGTATTCCATATCTTGATTACTGGATTAAAGTGCTAACCATTGAAACCTCCAGGTACTACGCACAAAAAACTGAAAGTGAGAACTGTAGAAATAAGCCAAGAGCCACGTCGGTGAATATAGGATTAGCTATAGCTTTACTCACCCTGACCACTGGAATTGGCGAAGGGACCTCTTCGAAAGCGCGAGCAGAACTGACCTACAGCGTCACCTCATCTTCCACCGAAACTATTAGCTAGTTAAAATCGTTGCATGTGAGACTATACCCAAGATAATAATTCCCGTATAAAGAGACGTTCCTTATATGAGTATCAAAACGACTTACTCGAGATCTTCTTGAACTTAGAAACAAGTTATACAGATCTTCGTCAATGAGGAATATATCACGAAACGTTCAAGTTGAGGCTACCTCATCATTTTTAATGACAGTTTCGATTCACATTAATAACTCTTCCTCACCTTTATTTCTAAATTTCACAGAAAAGGCGACAAGCATTATTTTTGCATTCTTTGAATTGTATCAACACATTTAGAAATAAAACGTTCTAATTATATCTTGCCTAATTACAAGTTTATTTTCTTTGTATGAGGAAACTAACACATTTGGAAAGCATGTAACTTGTGTGGCAGAGACCTGGGTTCGAATTCTATATTGGCAATTATTCTTTCATTATTTGAAGTTACGGTTTACGTAATTGGTATTGTAATTATTTTATTATTATTATTATTATTATTATTATTATTATTATTAAAGACTTGGATAGACATTTTGTTTTATGAAGTTCTTGATTGAACTTCAAGTCTTCTTCTGATATGGAACATATATGGAAAGTTTCTGAAATAGTGATTTGCTTTAATATTTCTAGCAGCAGTAGTAGTAGTAGAAGAAGCTTACAAGCAATTGCTGGGAAACAATAACGTTTGTGTTTGATACGTCGTATCTTTGACCGATACTAACGATATACCTTACGCATTCCATTATTCGCTAAACACGTTACGTTCCCAGACTCTACGAATCAAGTATGATACGACTGACGTCATCGTGTAGCCGTGTTACGTAGTTTTCTATTGCGAGTGCACTCAAGAATGTCGTCTCATCACTAAGACAGCGAGAAATTGGACATTTTCCATGTTATCTTACATTGGAACTATCAATATTACAAATGATAAAAATTTCCTGTAATTGCCCAACGGGAATCGGACCCAGGACCACCGGGATGTAAAACCAACGCATATCCCACTACTCTAAAATAGCGCTGTAAATTACTAGGGAAAAAACTTGGTGTGTCTTCAGCAAATTGCACACTTTTACGATTCCAATATTGTAAAACTCTTCTTTCGCTCATAATAAAATAGATGTGATGTAGAAACAATAGTGAAGAGAATTCTATTCTAAACTGTCAAAGAAAATTCTTAAAAATGAGTGACAGGAGTAGTACTAGAATTTCACTTTCCGGATTTCGAAAAATCCGGATTTAGAATATTCTGATTTCGGAACATTCCGGAATTTTTCGAATTCCGGAATATTCTATATTCCGGAATTTTTCAGAATTCTGGATTTTTTCGAAATCTGGAAAGTGAAAGTTCCGATTCCGGAAAATAAATTTTCCGGAACTCGGATAATTTTCGCCATCCCTAATATATATATATATATATATATATATATATATATATATATATATATATATATATATATAGGGCTGGATGCAAGTATTATATGACGCGAGCGCACCAGTAAATTTGATTTAAACTTGATTTTTACTGACTTTAGGCATTTGTAGTGCAAGAGGAAACGCCCTGGAAAAGCTCTGTGTCCGGTCTCGGGAAATAAACCCACGACATTCCGAAATCGAAGTCAACGCTTTACTAATTGATTCACAGCCGCTTTGTATCGGTAGCCTAAAATTTGCGTCATTTAATTAATTTGAAAATGAAATGAAATCTTTTGAGTTTTACGTCCCACAGTTATGCCGGTTAGGCTAAAGGAGACGGCGATGATGAGTAAAGAATTAAATGGTGGAATGAAGAAAGTGCGAGGAAACGGAAGAGCCCCGAGAAAAAACACGCACACGGTGTTTTTCAACCACAAGGTTCATTGGCGGGGGCTGGTATTGAACCCGGGACAGCAACACCAGAGGTGATCGCGCTACCACTGAGCCACCGCTGCCCCCTTTAATTAATTTGATTCTCCAGATCACGAATTTCTCTAATCATGGGTACTTCTATCATGCAAAAGACTCATCAGAATCAAATGAAGGCAGAAATTTTTGGAAAATGTTGCTATCAGGTTCTCACTTTAGGTAATGATTATTTTCAACATAGGGGGTTCACATGCACCCCTAAATCCGGCAATATATATTATATATATGTGTGTGTGTGTGTGTATTTACAGAGGGCTCCCACGGCTCCCACGAGTAATCCCAATTTTGGCCCTTTGTGTCTCAGTCCGCTACTGAGTGCTGCTACGCCATCACCCCGACTCGAGACATCTGTTTCGACTCGACGAAACCATGCCGTCACTGGCACACTAGCACCAATCCTTCGACGTGTCGCCATATCGACTTTACAGGCAACTGGGCCACTAGGTAATGGCGACGTATATGGCATGGGATATTGGCTTTTACAACCCAAGAAAAGCTAAAATAGTTTTGAAATAACTAATATTTGTATTAAATATTGTCCATTATGGGAAAAATAAATTTAAAAAAAAAAACATTTTCAAATTTGCCACTTTTCCATATAAATGTAAATTAGACGACCTGAGTTTTTAGTATCTAAATTTCACAAAAACGATGATAGGTTTTTAAAAAGGGGATTTTCGGAAGGACATTTTCATTTTTAAATTGTGGCCCGCAAACTGATGCCCAACTGGGCAAGTGCCCCGATTCAAAACAAAATTAAGCATCTCTCACCTAGAGAGACAACATACTTATTTTTTTGTTTTACACACACACACACACACACATATATATATATATATATATATATATATATATATATATATATGCGCGGATCCAGTGTATGGACAAGGCTAGTAGCCCTGGGCTGTTAGAAGCATCGTAAACCATAGTTTCGGATTGTAATATAAACCGGTTTCAAACGATTAACCGAAACCAAACTGAAAGAAAATTGCTTCTATTTTCTACTGATCATTGGCGTGTTCTTCCAAAGTGAGTTCTTCAGAGAAAGTCATGGTGCATCGTAATTTCGTTCAAAAGTGAAACAGCAGATCCACAATTACTTATCTAAAAAGAAATCATTACATACGAAATAAATATGATGATTCTCAAAATGTTCAATCCAGATTCTGTTTCAAACCAAACAGAACCAATAATGATTTGGTTTCTCAAATAAACGAAATCATTGGGTTTGAAACCTTAACCGTACCCAAACCAGTTAACCAATATTTTGGAACATTTCTACTGGATAGACTATAGTTACTCTTTCTATTGTCTATTGTTTCAAACCCAACGGACCATTTGAGCTGTTGGGTATCATGTACATGTACAAATGTTGGGCAACAATTAAAAGAATGAAAGCAGTGTCCTTCCAAAACACACTTTCTTAAAAAAGATGACAATGTTTTTTGTAAAAGTTAAATACGAAAAACTGAGGTTCTGTACCTCTCTCAATTTTAAAAGTTGTTAATATGAATTTGAAACTTTACTCCGATGGGATTTAAATGGAAAAGTTGCGAGTTTCTAGTTGCCCATCGTAGGTCCACCGACGCTTTCCGCATGGACTATTTTGAATTACAGGTTGTTTACATTATAAATTTTCTTTTTCTACATTTCACAAAAACAAAACATCCACACAAAAACGTACTAAATAGAAAATATTTCTAAAAAGTACGTTTTAGTGCGCGGGCCACACATCACGTCTTCCCAGGCCAACAGTTAGAGATTTTGATTTCCGCAATATCGAGTAGACTGAATACAATATTGAACTCGACAATCTGCAATGTATGTTAATGACTAGTGAAAGGATATAAAGAAATACCCGAAGAGAGATATTTAAACTGTAGTTTCGCATAATATTTAGGCGAGATGCTCAAGCAGCGCGTTATACTTCCTGACATCTAAATGCTGCAACAACATTCACTAATACTACTTGTATGACTCATTTTTAACAATTTACTTTAGATTTGAATTCTCTTGACTATTGTTTCTACATAACTCGTTTTACCATCACCGAAACAAGAGTTCTAAAATATCGGAATCGTAAAAGCGTGCAATTCGCTTAAGACACTTCACATCGTTTTTCCTCCTTAATTAAGAGTGATATCTTCGAGTACTGGGATATGCGTTGGTTTCACATCCCGCTGGTCCTGGGTTCGATTCCCGTTGGTATATTATAGGAAATTTTTATCATTTTAATATTCATACTCCCAATATAAGGTAAAATGGAAAATATTAAATTCCTCTCGGTCTTGTGCTGAGACGGCTTTCTTCAGTGCACTTGCAGTAGGAAAGTGAACTACGAAACACGACTACAAGATTACGTCAGCCGTACCAACCTTGATTCGTAGTGTCTGGGAACGTAACGTGTTTAGCGAACAATTGGTGAATATGTAAGGCATATCATTAGTATCGGTCAAACAAACGACTGATCAAACAATATTTGTTTCCTAGCAATTGCTTGTAAGTTTCTACTACTACTACTGCCTGAAATATTAATCCTTAAAGCAATTCACCATTTCAGATACGTTCCATACATGTTCCATATTAAGAAAGAGACTTGAAATTCAATCAAAATCTCTATAAAATGTAAAATACGTAGCCAAGTCTCGACTTTCCAATAATAATAATAATAATAATAATAATAATAATAATAATAATAATAATAATAATAATAATAATAATAATAAGGGAATGGAATATCATAATTACATTACAAATTCGTTAACAATACCTTCCAATAAAGAAAACATAATTGTCACTACGGGATTCGAACTCGGGTTTCTGCCATACGAGTTTTATACTTTACCACTGTGCTAATAATTCTTCATACAATGAAAATAAACCAGTAGTTATGGAAGATAAAAATAGAACTTTCTATTTCTACACGTGCTAATACATTTCCAAGAATGCGAAAATTATGTCTGCAGTCTTTTTCTTCTTTGGAAATTAGAAGTTAAGGTGGGGAAGAATATTAGAATGTAAATCGGAACCATCGTTAAAAACGATGAGGTAACCTAAATTTGAAGAACGTCTCGTGATATTTTCCTCATTGACGAAGGGCTATATAACTTGTTTTTAAGTTAAAGAAGGAAATCTCGAGTAAGTCATTGTGACACACAAGGAACGTCTCATACGAGAATTATTATTTTCTGTATAGTCTTACATGCAACGATTTTAACTAGCTAATATTTTGGGTGGAATATGAAGAGACGCGTTAGGTAAGTAGTTAGCGCATTAAACATATTCCGCGTACCAGGGTTCAAATACCGACCAGGTTGAAACTTTTCCAAATGTTTCAATATCAATTTCAATATATACTCACAAGGGGAAAGCACACTTTGGTAAATGAACTTCAGGGCCGTCCTTCGCGAGATAGTAGTGAACATTTGAGGTGGTAATATTGCAATCTGAGAGAGCGCAATAGCCATAAATAGTGGAGAAAGAACGTCTTAAAAAATTGCGATACGCGCATATAAGATACGACTCGTAAAGTTATCAACTGACAGCGTCGCAGAGTTAAGAACATCTCCAACCCCCATACAAAGGGTCCCGGGTTCGATTTCTGCTCAACTTTTTTTGTTTTAACCAACAAAGTAGCTGTTAGTAATTACAAGTAAAATATTACTCCATCATATGCTGATAATGCATAAAACAATAGATATGTTCAAATCAGCTGTAAAATCTTTCAATGTTCGATGTTAACTAGCAACAAAATGTATCCTATTCCGTAAATATATTGATATCACCATTTATATTATCCATTTCAACACGGGGAAACAATTGTGAGGGTTCATTAAAATTGATGTTGAAGTGCCCCCTCATATTTTGTGCTTCGAAACGGCGTACAATGATTGTGTAAGTCTCGTTCAACGATTTGCAGTTGTTTTGGTTCTGCGATAGGTTATTTTTGGCGCGTACAAGAAGAAAGAAAATTAGCGTTCTCAACAAAGCCATGACTCCCGCCGTGTTGAAAGGTTATGGTTCGCAGAGTCGTTGTGTAAAACATGTTCTTGACGCTTCGTTTTTATTTCTGTGGACAGTGTACGAATTAGAAGGGGAATGAGCGGCGAAATTCCCTTTGGTAATATTGGATGTATGCTTTCGCCAGCGGCGTCATTTCAGACTTTGCTAAAGGGGGCAATAGCACCACCGACATAAGGCTTTCAAGTTTTGTACTAGTACATTACTAGAAAATCGATTAAAGTATATTTATTCTTCATACTCCTGGGGGCAATTGTCCCTCATGCTCTCCCTAAATGACGCCCGTGGTTACAACTGTCAGTTTTCCATGCTATTGCTGCTGAAGTACAATTCATTCCCCCTTGCAAGCCCGATTAATACGTACACTGTTCTTAGATATAGACACGAAGGATCAAGAATATATTTTACACAACGAATGTGCAGCCATACCATAACCCGTGGTATCGATATACAAAATTTTTGCACAATAGGTTACATTTTGTTGTTAGTTGACATGGAATATTGAAAGTTTTATAACTGATTTGAACATTTCTATTGCTTTATGTATTATAAAGATATGATGAATTAATATTTTTACTTGTAGATACAAATGACTACTTTATTGGTTAAAGCAAAAAACAAAATAATGACTCGAGCGCGAATCGAATCCGATGCCCTTTGCACGTGAGGTGTGGATGCTCCTCACTCTGCCACGTCGTCACTTGGTAACTTTACGCGTCGTGTAATATATACGGCGAGACGGTAACTTTAAGACGCTTTTGTCCGCTATTTCTAGCTATTGCCCTCTCCCAGTTTGTAATATTAAAACTTTAAATTTGCACTACTACCTCGCAAACGATGGCCCCAACTTCATTTACAAAGTCTGCTTTCCCCTTTTCCCCTTTTCAGTGTAACAACCAGGATCGTCTCTCCAGGAAAAGATGTTGGAATGAGAATTTGAGAAGGTCTGTCAATTGAGGCAATCATTTACAAACTTATTTCCAGAAGTTGTTCTAGATTTGATATTTACATTTACTTTCAAGCATTTTCTAATTCATACGTGGTCAGTATTTTTATTTCTCTGAACATACAGTATATAACGAAATAATGCATTACATACACAGCAATATTGAGAATAATATGTGGTGTTCATTGGACAACACACTCAGAACCATAGAGATTGATCTTAGAACGGACAGTTGTTTCGTTAGTCACCTACATTACAATTTTACCTGCATAAACACCTGGATCAGTGCTACCAACTGCTTTCAGTACCGAGAAAAGTTACGTGTAAGTTGGGTTGCCTCTGCCCAGGCGTTTTACAAACTGCAAATGATCTTGATCCCAAGTAACAGAATTAGAGCATTTAGGGGCGAGATACTTTTGCTAGTGGCTGTACAATGTATGTACATAATCTTTTCTTAACTTATGGTAGTAAACCAGTGGGAAAAACTAAGAATTCCTGGTTTCCGCTATTTTGTATTTCCTGTAATTTAGTTAGACGTTATTCACTTTACCTCAAAATGTGTACAATATTTTTATTCCTGGATTCTTTTGTCTGTATTTTTTAAACGTACAGTACCGTAAAACGGGGTTACTTTGCACAAAATATGAAAAAGTCGCACAGTTCTCTCTCAGTAAAACGATAAACTGTAAAGAGAAAGTTTCAACTGCCATCTCCCACCATAAGATAGAACATCTAACAGTATTTTGACTATAACAGTGGTGGTTAACTTCTGTTACCGGGATTTTTTGTTTGTAGAGGTATGGAAAGCAGACACTGTAAAGGCCGACATACTTTGAAAGATATCGCCTACAAGAATTTCCGTCAAAGTCAGTTTCGTAGAATACTATTTTGTATAATGGGACTTTGAAACAACAGTCTAAATTGAAGTGTGAAACGTTTTAAAGCCATAAAAAATAAAACTGGAAGAAGGCGGTTTCAGCCTTTAATCGGGGTTACTTTGCACCGGTCCAAAGTAACCCTTTAGATAGGAAATTACTACTGCTGGTACTTCCTGCCTTCTAATTTTAGGCGAATTTCCTATTTAGGTACATGCCGGAATGGATTTATTGTTGGAAAATCAATTGCGAACAGTGGCGGATTCAGAAAATTAGTTTGAGAAACGCATCGTTTTTTATTTTTATTTTAGAAATCTCTAGACTTTTGGGGGGCTTGAAGCTTATATGCATACGAAAGACTAAGATTAAATTTAAAGAGAAAGAAAGGAAGAATCATGCAATTTGAGTGGGCTTCAGCCTTAAAGTCCCAAACGCCGTAAATATTCCACTGATTACGTTTGGGATTATATTCTCGGACATAAAGAGCAACAAAGGCAAATCAGTTTACGAGGATTTTTTTCTGTCTCTGAGTTGGCATTTTTGTGTGGCATATGCTAAACTACCAGAATGTGGTTCCTGTGCCAGTTCCAGAAAAAAAAAAAAGATTTCTTTACAAATATCGATAATTCATACTAAGTATGGTACCAGTACCATCATTCTAATATCAATATTTGTAGACTGCATGCAGTTTTGTGTAGGAAGTGAAATGTATAAATACTGAAGGGAAAACCTTGCACAGAAACATTATGTTCCTATGTTGAACATACTTCTTTTGTATGTTGTATGAGGTTACTATGCACCAAAGTTTATATTTCTATAACTATGGATTTGAACGTTTACTAATGCACTTGCACAATTTTTTCCTTATATATCTAGCAATTATATGTTTCAAGTACAGCGTTCTAAATATTACATTTTTAAGTTACATGCAATTTCATTTAAAATTCCTTAATTCTTTTGCAAAGTGACCCCGTCTTACGGTACATGAATTCACGCTATAGTCCAGTTGCAAAATCGTTTCCTAAATAACCTCAGTGTTTGTTCTGCGATCCACACATGACTCAGCAGACGAAGAGCAACTTCCACTCACTTTAGTCAATGCTCTGTATCTTAGATTACTTTTTTGCAATATTGAAGCCCAATCATTGTCAAAAATATGCCCGGCAGATAATATTCTATAGAAACAGTTAAAAATTAACTTTTGTTACTGACTATGCATTTGTTTATAACATTATTTAAGACATACAGATAACACACATAAATCTCTTTATTTCACATAGCTCTCACTATCATGCGAAGATAGTTACATTATTCTTTTATGGCATAGATATCATTACGTTTCTAAATTCGTTCTGCCACGTGCAAGAACTTAAAACAAAGCGGACATTGTTTAATAATAGGCACTCTACACAGTAATGACTCATGTGTACACAAAATATACAGCAGTACTAAAAAATAAGGTTCCGAGATTGACTATATATGAACAGAAATAGCAGCCATGAGAGGAGTGCTCAGCACACGATACCTCTATGTAGATAATGCCCACACATACTGTATATATATGCCAATATTAAACATATTGAACCTACGTAACTTATCTGGAATTGGGACAGATCTCACAAGGAAAGGACATGAATCTGTCAACGGGATTTCCTAACCAAACCCAGTCCATTCGATAAACATAACAGAGATATGTTCATGTACAAAAAATTAGATGCCATGGACAACGGAGTAAGTCTCTGGGTCCCATTGACCCTGTTAGTATAAAGAAAATAAAAGACTCGCAGTGAAATAGCTATTGCATCAACATTGTTCATTGGAAAGTCATGGTTTATAGTTTATTTTCTTCAGCATGAAACAAGGTTTCCAAAGGTGCTATGTATTGGGGCCCGTAACGTACCTGAACAGGGAAAACTGGGAGAATGTCAGAAAATTCCCTCCAGAAATCCTTCCCATCAACTTTGGAATCCTCTGGAGTGGCCCGGGTAAAAGCACACAATCCAAATGTATCGAAAAATATTATAGTGTGTAAGAAATGTGTTCCAAGTTTCGTATTGATAGAGAGAATAGGTATGAGGGGAAATCGAGGCATTAGTATACAAGCTTTTTCCCTCAAATCTATTCAGTCTATCACAGTCTTGGGAAGTAACGTAACGCAAGTAACGCGTTACTTTTAAGTAACGTTTCCTAGTAACGCGTTACATTTTTTCCAAAGTAACTGTAACGGTAAAGCGTTACAAATTTTTAAGTAACGTACCTAGTTTGCGTTCCTTTTTCGCGTTACATTTCGGATGAGTAACTACAATATATTTTTTTTTCGGAAACAAATGTTATTTCCTGTAAGTGAATTTCTCAGAATGGAACAATGGAGCATGAGCGACGTCAGTGACCGACAATACCTACACTGTTCGCCTTTTCCCGTTTCGCCTTATGACCTCTAGCAATGAAATTAGCATGTAAAACCTGTTATCACTTTTTATCTTAATGCAAGGCGGAACGGGAATCTCGATGTGCATTTTCCTGTTTCGCCTTACGAACTTTACGTTGGTAGGCTTGCAAATACATTCATAGATACAATTTGATTTGTTTATCTACATAACAAAATATAGTGCCACTTGCTGCTTTTGGAAGATGAGGACAGTCTCAGGGAAAGCACGTGTACTAATTGCAAGCACCTGGAAGATTTTGTCTTAGATTTTGACAGCTCCAAATCAATACATTCAGTGAGTGAACTACGAGCGCAATGGCATTGGTAGTCTATTTTACTTTGAATGGTGTTGTTTTTATAAAGATGGAGAATAAAAATATTTTATCGTTCGAACATTTGAAAGAATACTTTTTCTTAAAAGCTGAAGATAATGGTGAACAGCAGTGACGTATTTAGGGGTGGGGCTTCCGGGTTTAAGCCCCCCCCCCCCGAAATCTTACTTACTATAGTAAAGTATATAAAATATCTCGCAGAATTTTCACATTTTCAGGCAAAGTTCCACCGAAACAAAATCGTAAGTACGCCACTGCTGAACAGAATTTAAAAGTAAAGTGGTGCCCCGGCGGGAAATGTTTATCAACAATTAGGGTACCATAATGAACGACATTCAGTAAGGGTTTCATATGAATAAACGGTGTTCTGGTGAGCAGGCCTACTTTATTGATGTAATGTTGATGGTATGTAATATTAGGGTTCTTTTAAATCAGTTTGCATATCCTAAAGTCCCGTTGATTATAGAGTTTGAACAACTAGCTTTTAAAAGCATGTATCGATTTTAGAGTTATTGGCAATTTTGATTCACCCCCAGTTCATGTGTTCTCATTTCGTCAGTTGTAGTGTAATGTTTCTCTATATTCTGTATTTTCAATTTTACATAGCAACATTGTTATTATTATATAATTAGTTTAGCAAAATAATAATAAGCAACCATTTTTTCTAACTCATAGGGATGGGCACGAGTCAAGCTAAAACTCGACTCGAATCCAAGTCGAGTTTCGAGTCGAGTCAAAAGTAATATTCTCGAGTCGAGTTCCGAACCGATTCACTGTTTTTGGCGTCGAGTTTCGAGTCGAGTCGAGTTTGATAAGTGGCTCGCTCGTTTTAACTCGTTTTGAAATCATAGGCTGATTATATTGGAAAGCGAAAGCCATGAGAAATGTAAGCTAAGCAGTAATATGGAATACTTTTAGTGTTGCTCACGAGAGGGGACACTGCTCGCATATCGTCTCGTTTCGATAGCGAGACTACAAGAGATTTTTTATAACAAGCTTAGCTCGGCTCGGCTTAACTAAGCCGATGGCTCGAGCCGGCTCGCTTGGGGTGAACCATCGGCTCGAGCTGGCTTAGTTGGGATAAGCCATCTGCTCGGTTCGACTCAACTGAGCGAAGGGGTCTAGCCGACTCGGTTGGGTGAGTTGTTGGCTCAGCTCACATCTCGGTTTGAGTCGATAGTGAATGAGATGTGAGCCGATCTGCTTAAGTCATTGACAATTCTAAACCAGGGCCGAGCAGTTTTAAAGATATTTGGCCAGTGCCCTATAACTTTTAACAACGTTTGGCTCGAGCCCGAATACTCAACCTAGACCCTCAACCCAAATTCAGAAGCTCGTGAACAATGTCCTTGACTCCTAGACTTCACGACTACCGAGGTTGGCAATCAACTACTTTTTTATTATTCATATATAAACCGCCTATCTTTCATGTTTATACACAGTGTTGTTATAATAATAATAATAATAGTAATAATAATAATCATAATAATAATAGAATAAGAAGTTGTAGTAGTAGTAGTACCATTGATAATAATTATATTGTCTATGTAAGATACTTGAATAGAGTACTCGAAACTATACACCAGATTTGACTCAACTCGACTCGACTCGAAACTCGACCCGAATTCGAGTCGAGTTGGAGGAAATTTTTCAAGCCGATTTCTCGGGTCGAGCTCAAAAGATGTCTGTTTCTAGTTGAATCGAGTTTCAAAGAAAACTTACTCGAATTCTCTCGTACCCATCCCTACGAGTAACGCAGTATGGCATTTTAATTAATGTTACATTACATTAAAATGTTCATATAGTTGTCAAGTAAAAATTTGTCCTTGCATTTCATAAATCGATTCAGAACGTGGAATAATAATAATAATAATAATAGCGGTAGTAATAGCAGTACGGAAAACTGAAGTAATAAGATTTTTTCCACATATTCAAAGTTTCGGACCTAAAAGTAACGCGTTACATTTTAAGAGAAAGTAAAGTAACTTGTAACGCGTTACATTTTTACAAGTAACTTACCCAATACTGGTCTATCAAAACGAAACTTGGTATACACATTTCCTATACACACATTCCAGAAGTTCGAGACTGTAACTATTCTTCTCTGCAACTCCGAAAAATATGGATGACACTAATATAAGTTGGTTTTGATTATTTTTATATATCAACCCTCTCACTACTCCCAGGGTGCTAGGTGTCTCAACCCTACAATAATTTGTGTCAGATTATGTGTGTAACAAGTTTGGTTGAAACTGCTTGAGGCGTTCCAGAGTTTTGGAGGTGCAAACACACACACACAATTATATATACAGGGTGTTAATGAACTATACCGACAAGCTTTAAGAGGTGATTCCTCACATCAAAATAAGATAAAAAGTTCATATGGACCTATGGCGAAAAGTGCATAGTTTGAGAGCTAGAGCTGTCCAAAATCGCGAAGAAGTCAGATTTCAAAAGACGCTATTTCGAATTCGAGAGACTGTGGATATTGGTCCTTATCAGCGGAAGGAAGTCACGCATACGAAATCCAAAAATGCATATTTCATTAATGTTCAATGGGTGTACAGATTATTCCCTGCAGGGTAAAATTCCCAGACATGATATCAACCGAATTTTGAGATACGCTCTGATTTTGTGATTGGTCCAAAGTAGGCAAACGATAAGCTTTGATAGCAGTGAACACGGAATCCTTTGGCGTGATGTCGGAATTGTTAAGGATTGTCAGCATCACGGTCTCTCGTACTCGGAAAAACGCACGATGCAATGTTTTCTTTGACGCTAATAAGTGAAGAAAATGTGAAATATACCGTGGCGAAAAACATCACGTCACACATTATTCTGAACTCAAAAAACATGAAGCTGCCGCTTCCTAACACTTCCGCTTTTCCTCCGAAGCACTGGATGTCCATTGTTGTCAAGGTTTAATTCCTGCCTACTTTGGACCCTTCCAGGATATATTTGAAAACTCTATTGAAGACATATGTGAGAATTACACCCTGTAGTGAATACCCTCTACACCTATTGATAATTGAATTATGCACTTTTGAATTCTGTATACATGGCTTCCTTTATGCTGATAAGAGCCACCATCCACAGTGTCTCGAATTCGAAATAGGTTCTATTGAAATTTAGCTTTTTCACTGTTTTGGATAGCCCTAGTTCTGGAACTATGCACTTTTCGTCATAGGTCCATATGGACTTTTGCTCTTATTTTGATGAAAGGAATCACCTCTTATAGTTTGTCGGTATAGTTCATTAACACCCTGTATATATAAGAAAAATATTACCTTAGACAGTTCTACAAGTGGAAATTAAAACGATGAAACTTCATGATCAGCTAATCAAACTTAGATCTATGATGAAATGCATCTGTATCAATCTGTCAGTCTCTGTTGAACTCCGTACTGCCAGATCTATGAAAATCAAAAACTACAGATATTTGACACTAACTTTGGTCATCTCGACATTTTATATTCAGTCCTCACCCCTCATGCAGATTGGGAGTTGCATTTGAACTTAAACTGACTGCAAGTTTCACTATTCATCTCAGTGACCACAAAAACTATGGATAAGACACTGATTTGGACGTTTTTGATTATTTTACTTGTCATTCTCTTCCCACCCACATCCTTAATGGCGCGAGGTATGTCTTACCCCCTCGACTAAATCTGAGTTTCAATGTCAGCGGAAATGTCACTAATCAGATTAGTGACCCCAAAAACTGTGGATTCGACACTAATACTGGTTGTTTTCGATTATTTCTACATATCACCCCTTCTCTCTTTCTAAGATGATTTATTACCCCCACAGTATATCTTCCAGATTTTCATACGTGTACGAAATATGGTTGAAATTGGTCCACGCATTCCAGTTATATACTGGAATATGCACACACTCATCCATCCATCCATCTATGTACTCCTATGTATGATGCTGCCATTATTTGAGAAAAGTTTACTGCAAAAATTATCTTAGTTCAATCTTAAGGCAGTTTGAGTCGAACACTGCAAGCCCAGAAAACATTGCACTTATAGCAAAATGATTAAAACCCCATGAAGAAAACCAGAAACGAGGAATGTAAATACCATTTTTGAAGATATTACGAATCTATCTTGTCCCAAAGGTGGGATGTATCACACGGATGTGATTATTTTGTATTTGTGCACCCATTCTTAATCTGCACCGTTGAGGTATCTGGTAGTATATCATTTTTGAAGGTATTAAAAGTCTATCTTGTCCAAACGCGGCATATCTGTAATTATTTTGTATTGGTACAAATGTTCTTAATCTAAGCCGCTGAAGTATCTAGTTGTAGATAAACGTATGGCATTTCGTGATTTGAAATCATCACTTTCGATTCTAGAATATAATAAATTAATAGCTTAAAGTAGACTGTTTTCAAAACACTGTCTTTAGTTCATATAGTGTGCTCATGTTGTTTAGTTACTAAATTTTATTCTACTTGACATGGAATAAATACTTGTAAACTTTACACGTTTAATTACAACCTTTTTCCATTCAACAGTGAACTTTAATCAGTACGATTCATGTGGGTTGCCAGTAAAAATTGTTAAATATTGCACTCTCCTAGCGAATGTAGAAGACCGGCGATTGTAAACTATTAGGAATAAGCGTTATCCACAGACAACTTACTGTTATTATCATGAGATAAATAATTTATTATTATTTTCAGTGGAATTCAGTTCTATCCCAATTGCAGTATCTCAAAAATGTAAAAATTCTAAACTATATGTAGAAGCCTATGATAAGTCCAACATTACACGAAAAAAAATAAATAAATAAACGATAACACTGGCCGACGTCACTTTAGTTACATAAAGGAAAACCTCTGATTCTGACTAATTTCAGGATGCTGAATTCGAAATTGATAGCCGTTTTACTACATTAGCTCGTATTTTGGAGTTATGCATTGCTCCCAATTTTGCCATTTTGTAGGGAGGGCTTCAGTTGTCATCGAAGTAACTGGTCTGATAATGCTATTTGAGTAAGAAATAAATTAGATTTCACTCAGTTGGCGAGAGACAGGACCCCCTTGTTGTTGGCATGCATATTATATATATAAAACTATGAATACCGGGAGGACGGGGATGAGTGAAATGCTTGACACGTGTGTATCTCCCCCTGCTTTGTTTGTTTGTTTTTAGACCACTGAAACCGTTTTAAAAAATGGGGTCTATGTGGCAACCATGAGCGGCACGATGACGCGGGCGAAAAAAGCGCCGACTGCGCCGTTATTGCGTGGCTTAGTCTTGCTCTTATGCATTGCAGTAAGTAATCTCTCAAGTGTATAAATATTTTGTCGGGAGAATTGACTAGGAATTTTTACATCAGTAACTTCAGTTTTATTTTATCGTATTTTTAGAACTGTCTGCCTGTGTTTTCAGTATCTTTTAGTGATTTTATGGAATAACTGGTTGTGCTATTGCTCTAAGTTTCTCTTTCCTGTGCAAAATGTCAAGTTCTTCCCGCAGAGGATGTAAAAACTCACCTGACAGATTTTGTTATATCTGTGGTGTATTTATGGTTGTCGCAGATTAGATCGATATGTGATGACGTTTGGAAAGCATATTTTTATTTTGGCTGCAAGATCGGTGATCAAGATAAAAGCTGAGCCACTCGTATGTTGTTTGATGTGTTATGCGACTGACTGCCTGGCTTAAAGGAACCAAACGAAGGATGCCTTTTGCTGTTCCGATGATATGGAGAGAACCCCGGAATTATTATGATGATTGTTATTTCTGTATGACGAATACAGCAGGAAGTAACAAGAAGAAACAACGTGCCATCGAATACCCAAACTTGCAATCCGCGATCAGACCAGTGCGCCATGGAGAAAATTTACCTGTACCTACTTCTCCGAAAGATTGGGGAATTATCGATATTACAGCGCCTACAGGAAGCGATAAGGACACCAACTCAATATCTGCAGATGAAGATCCGAGAGACAGTTCCTTCCACGTAAAAGATGAGCCTCACTTCATCCTACAACATGAGTTGAATGATTTTGAGAGAGAGGTACAACTTCCGAAAGAGAAAGCTCAACTTTTAGGTGCTAGACTCAAAGAGTGGAATTTACTGGCTCCTGGAACTACTTACACTCACTAAAGGAAAAGGAACGAGCCCTTTTCAGAATACTACAGAATGGAAGGTTCCCTTTGCGTATGCACGGACATCAATGGTCTGATGAATGAATTAGAAATTCAACATGAACCATCCGATTGGCGTATTTTCGTAGATTCGTCTAAGTACAGTCTGAAAGCAGTTTTACTTCACAATGGAAATAAACTGCCGTCTATTCCTGTGGCACACTCTGTTTCGATGAAAGACTTGCAAGAATCTCGCACTCATTTTAAATCGTATTAACTACAAAGAATATGTTTGGCAAATTTGCAGAGATTTGAAACTTATTGCAATATTACTTGGTCTGCAAGGTGGATTTAGAAAGTACTGTTGTTTTTTTTTGTGTGTGTTTTGGGGATCAGGAGCCACAGAAAAACGTTTTTCACAAAAAGAGTGGCTCCCAGAGAGACATTTAAGCCCGGTACCAACAGTGTCAAGTATAAGCCTCTGATCGATCCAGCCAGGGTTACTGCTTCCACCTCTTCATATTAAGTTGGGCCTCATGAAGAATTTCGTAAAAGCTATGGACAAAGAAGGTGAAGGATTTAAGTATCTTAGACAGTGTTTTCCAAAAGTAAGTGATGGTAAAATTAAAAGGTGTTTTCACAGGATCTGATATTCGCAAACTTACCCATGACGAATTGTTTGAACAGAGTTTAAACGACAAAGAGTTAAATGCCTGGCGTGCTTTTGTTCAAGTTGTAAAAGTTTTTTTTTTCGGGGGGGCAAAACTAAAGCTCAAAATTACTAGGCTCTGGTACCGCAACTTCTGGTTGCATATGAAGCTCTGGGATGTCGCATGTCTTTGAAAATCCACTTTATGCATTCCCACCTCAACTTCTTTCCAGAAAATCGTGCAGATTTAAGCGACGAAAAGGGAGAACGGTTTCACCAGGATATATATAGTGTTTTAGTGCTAATACACAAACAGAATATATAGTTTTTTTTTTTTTTTTTAATGGTTTGATTCAATAAATTAATTTTAAGAATTTTTAACACAGAATGTCGTTCTTGACCAACTGTCGAAATGAAGTTGATTCCCTTTCGGCACGCAAACAGCTCATTGGAAGGTGCACTTCATAATAGCTCGTTTTCCCTATTATGGTAAATCTGGCAACTATGCGTTACACAAAAATGCGAGCTAATGTAGTAAAATGGATATCATATTCATATTCAGGGACCTAAAATTAGTCGGAATCAGTGAGTTTTGTTTTTGTAACTTTTCGAAAGTTTAAAAACGTCGGCCTGTGTAATTATAGTACTTAAATTATCATTGTACAGCTTATATTGATCCACAGGAAATATTATATTTTTAATTCAAAAGTTACTTAGATTGAAAAAGTTGTCCCTTAATATGTGTGTACCCTGTATGCCATAGTTTAATCTGAATGCAATTACCTGCCAAGTTATTTACAGAATTCAATTCAAGAAATCAAAAACAACTAGCTTTCTTCCATGTAGGACAATATAAAACTGTCCCTATACTAAGTTTTGTGTCTACACATCCAGAAGTTCAAAATATTCCCACTCCCTACGCCGAGAATTACTGAAAGACGTTCCGTATACCACATTACGTTTTTTTTTTTTTAATTTAATGGTTCAGGAAAAACACAAGTAATACAGTTTATACAGGTAGTAGTAATACAGCAAGTAATAAAATAAAACTAATTTTTATTCCCTTAAATGTTAAAATTTACGAGTAACATTGTTCAAGGGAAGAGTAGGTCCATAACCCCTTGTGTTTTCTAGTGGCAATAGCAAGTAGTAATACTTACACGGGAGGGTCCCACAAGTTGTCGCTAAAATCTGATAGCTACATAACACATCTGATAGAGCATCATGAGAAATGAACATGAGCAAAATTTAAAGTGCTATAGACCAGAAGGATAGGAGCTACGGGGCTTCAAAATTTTAATTGCCAAAAAAATATATACAGGGTGTTTCAAAACAACACCCGCAACGTTTGGGCGGTGATTCCTGGCACCAAGGTAAGACGAAAAGTATACACCAACCTGGGTACACAAATGCTTCTTTTCGGAGTTATAGGCTGCCAAAAACATGAACAAATGAATTTTAAAGGTTCCTAGCTCCAAAACTATGGGACCTACCGCAGTCGGGTCAAGACTTCACTTAGGAACTAATATGTGCCCTGTCCAAAAATCCATGTTTCAGAACACTAAGGTAATGACAAAACAATTTTTTATAGAGGGAGTTTGGCTACGAACATATAATTTGAAGTACTCACCAACTACATCTGTAAAATTATTGCGGAGGTACCGCAGGATTCTAAAATATGGATATTTGGATAGAACACATACTAGTTCCTACGTAAAGTCTTGACCCGACTACGGTAGGTCCCATAGTTTTCTCTATGGACCTTCGGAATCCAAGTTGTCATGTTTTCGGCAGCCTATAACTCCGAAAGGAAGCATTTGTGTACCCAGGTTGGTCTATACTTTTTGTCTTATCTTGGTGTCAGGAATCACCTCCAAAACGTTGTCGTTGTTGTTTTCAAACACCGTGTATAATGGAATTATGTGCGTTTAAAGTAAATATCTTGAAAACCGCTAAAGCAATCAAAACAAAAGTGGCACAATATAATGAGAACAAAATGTCCTTTCGAAAACCATAAACAGTGTTGGCATGGGTGAAGCACTGTTGCCAACTCAGCATAAAAATATTTTGTTTGAAATAGCACCATTTAGAAGTGTGCACAGATTTGAAATACACTATTATCACTAAACATAACAGTTAAGTGAGTGGTACAGGGTTGCACACTATTGGAGCTACATGTGCTGAAAATGTACAACAGAGAAGTCTGATACGTGGCAACAAAAGGTAATAAAGGAATGTATTAGAAAAAGTGAGGATTTTGTACTATAGTTCTGTAGCCCCGATGAATAAGCAAACAACTCGCGAAAAGAAAATGATACACACGAGGAAAGAAACACATGTTTTCCAATTCTATAAACTGGTTCTCAGGGGAGACTTTAGGATGGGTAAACAAGCTCCCTCGCTTATGGATACATATACACATTTGACTGATTAATGACAGTAGAAAATTACGTTTACAGTAGTGGTTCAGGGTATTTATCTACCATTTACACTCACCAGCGAACATACTAGAAATAACGTATCCGACGAACATAGGGTCATTTTCGACTCATCAATATTTTAATTATTTTTTAAGGAGTACATAGTGTTATTACTAGGTTCCCACCTAATTTAAAGCTTGATATTAGTGATGAGTATATTGGAATCAGTGGCGGATTTAGAAGGTAAAAATTGGGTGTGGCAGCCAGAACCCAAACTATGATAGCTTCAGCACCTTCTTCCTGCTGTCTAATCAGTTCACGAAATCTTTCATCTGAAGTTTTCAAAAACTTTTGCTCGCACATTATTACCGCACAGAGAAAAGACATGCACAGTTTACTTGCATTTTTCTTCTGCACGAGAGAAATTGGACTAGAATGTTTGATATTTACTCTGACAGGCAGTGTTACCAGCTCGTGAAGGGAAATTTCACGTCCGTAGACATGAAATTTTCCAATATGATTCAATGTTTCCTACAAATAAATAACGCACACAAACACATCCAGATATGCATATATATTATATTAAAATGTGTTTCCATTAGTACATATTTTGAAGAAAATTATCTCATATCCTATATATCTGGAACAAAATATCACGCATTTACGCCATTGATATGAATTTGCCGTTTTGTTGGATTTTTGCCACCGGGATATGTTATCATTTTACTCACTCACTGCTGACATGTTCGAGAATGCTAAGGGAATGAGGAAAAAGAAGAAATGATCATGCTGAGTGAAAATGTAACAAATCGAGCGGTGTTAGGCAGAAAAGATAAATAAAATATCCTTCACGTAAACCTCGAAGACTGGGTCATTCAAAACCCAGACAAAGAAATGTTTGTTTGTGATTGACAAATAAAGAATACTAGGATAATAGAAGTGTTACTGCATGTCTCGTAGGTTAAAAGTAGCATACCTAGGGCGATAACCAAAGAAAGGAAAAATAGGAAAAAAGTTAAAACATTTGTGGGTTAAAAAATGACCCGTTCTTCGTTGGGCGAATGTTAATATAAATAGCGGAAAATATATTTACTCTTTATTGTATCTTTTATAGTTCTCTCCAGTTTCCAAAATGTTTGGGTAGGCTCGTGTCTACACGGCCTACCCGCTAGAACCACCGCTGCTGGTTCTCCAGATTATCTTATCAATATTTGGAAGAGTAGTTTCTTGCTTTCTGTCTTTCGTGTTAAGTGACGTTCTTTAACTTCCTCTCCTACATACCATAGGATTATGTTTGTACACTGTAATATTACAATATTCCCATTGAAAATATTATTTTATTACTACCTTATTTCGTTTTTAGTCGGCCCGGATAGCGATGTGGTCTAGAAGGCTAGAGAACCGACATATTAGGCATCGCGGGTTCCAATACCGCCTCGAACATGTTTTTGTTGTACTTTTCACCTTAAATTTCATTCTTATCTTCCTTTTTCATAGTTATTCGGATCTCCTTTACATCCTATACAGCTTCGAAGCTGACACTGGACGTAAAAATGGCATCACTCAATTACGTTTTTCAAATGCACCAATGTTTTGTGACACTGCTGACATTTTGCTATGCTATGCTATCTGTGGATTAGAACTAAATTCATAGTATGAAACCCAGATTCCTTTATTGCCATCTGTTGCCACATATCAGACTTCTCCATTGGACATTTTCAGCACACGTAGCTCCAATAAGTGTGCAACACTGTACCACTACACTTCACTGTTATGTTTAGTGTTAATAGTGCATTTGAAATCTGTGCACACTTGTATATGGTGCTATTTCAAACAAATATTTTATGCTGAATTGGCAACACTGCTTCACCTATGCCAACACTGTTTATGGTTTTCGAAAGAGCATTTTGTTCTAATTATACTATGAAACAGTGTTATGTTCTCATTATATTGTGAAACAAAGTAAAACTTTTGTTTGGTTGCTTTAACGGGTTTCAAGATACGAAAGCAAACGTAATTCCATGATATAATTTTTTTGGTTGTTCAAATTTTGAAGCCCCGTAGCTCCTATCCTTCTGGTCCGTAGCACCTTAAATTTTGCTCATGTTCATTTCTCATGATGCTCTATCAGATATGCCATGTGGCAATCAGATTTTATTGACAACTTGTGGGACTCTCCCATGTTAGTAAACGAGGCAACATTTGACTCCCTGACAATCTCCAAGTGTCCTGTGATGACCTTTCGAAGTACAGTATTATCGCTGATTAAAAAAAAAAAAACTTGGTTTAGTTCATGATTTTACTATGGTAAAACTTCATACGTAATGACCAATTTATCGCACATTTTGTTCCACGGTAGTAATCAACTACATAGACTCGAACCTGTTTTTGTGTTAGTGCTATATTTAAAATATTTGAATGTCTCAATGGACCTTAGTGTGTACTTCGTAACAAGTGCGTACTATCGAGTTAGTATATATACTATTTAGACACATACTTCTATATAGAGAACGTAGCAGAAGAATTTGCAACATTATGACATTGCACAGCTATTTTAAGCAAGGACGTTTCAGCCTCCGCACGCATCTGTTGTTGTTCTCCTTTCAGCTGGTTCTCTCACTTTTTTTTTTTTAAACTTCAATATGGTTTGAGAGATTAATAATAGCTACCACTCTTGTTTCAGAAGCCGGTTTTCAGTGTTTAAATGCAAACTGTAATTCTAACTATGAACGTAATAAAAAAAAAAAAAAAGTAGTAAGAACATTTATTTCCAGAAAGAAAGAAATATAAACAGAAAAATATGTTCAAAAACGCAGCGTAAAATTACTTCATCTAGAAGTGCCACTAGCATTGTCATATAAATTCTTATTTGCAAATGTTAATATGGACATTTTCAAACAACAGTACTTGAGAATTTCACAGCACAAAATTAGTAACTATGTCGTGAAAACTAAACTTTCACTTCTCAAACGCAAATCAAAATATACTCAGTCTTGTATCTCAGTATGTTTTTCTATTAATTATTACAAAGTTATCAGAATAATGAAGTCACTTGAAGAAAATTCAACTTACCTTATCAATACGGCATGGGACTACCGCAGCTTACCAAATACCTCTAACTCGACCTCGAATAAAAAAATTTAACTCATGAATGGTATTCAGAAGAATATAGTACCATTCTTCATGCAGTACAGGACTCAGTACTAACAGAGAGTATGAAGAGGTGTAAATGCTAAAGGGTCTGATTTCAGGAACTGATCACAGGTCTCCAATTACATCAAGCCTGGGGATTGGATTGACCAGGAAAGGTGCAGTTCATCTCGACGTTCATGAAACCACGCATCAGCTCCAAAATTATGAAATGACGCATTGTCATCGGTGCATTTGAAAACTGTGTCAATTGGCGGGAACAATATACAAAATACACGCAGTCACACACACACACACACACACATATATATATATATATATATATATATATATATATATATATATATATATATATATATGCAGTCACCTATAACTGTCTATATAATTGCCTGAAAGAATGCATCCTCTGAGCGTAATCACAGAGCTACAGGATACCAAGAAACTCCGGTCCGCAACACCACAAAGCGGGCACCATGTTACACGATAGGAAAGAGACAGTTCTGATAATCAGTTTCTTTGGACATTCTCCATTCATAAACACTGCCGGTTATTGGAAATAAGGTGAAATAGGACCCATCGGACTACGTTACGCGTTTTCGATCATCCTTAGTTCACTTTATGGAATTCCGGCACAATTTTCTAAGCGCTAAAGTGTTGTTGGCGATTATCAGTGGTTTGGAAATTAAAACTCGACCGTGTATGCATAATTCAGATTATGTAACTCGTTTCGCACTGTGGTTACTGCGATAGCCGCCCCATTCGCTCTATGGTCCTTAATGACTAACCCTCTTCAAGGCTCGTGATCCCTGTCACTAAAGATTCTCTTTCGTCCACTGGTACTCATCACAGATGTTGTTTTGCCAAGAGCTATGTAGACCACCATCACCTTGGACAATTTTTCTTGTCACGCATTTAACATACTAGCTACCTTAGGCACACTTGTGTCAACTAAACGGCGTGACAAACATCTTGGCATCTGAAGGCGGCGCTCCAAGTTCCCTTTAAATGCTGCTAGCAAATGAGAGGCCAGCGGTATTGCCACGTTTATTTTGTACACATCCACGTCTATCCTCTGAAACCTGATCGCGCTGTAGTTTGTCCGCTTAGCCATAGCCACTCCCCTTAGCACTCGGCAACATCGCGTCAGAGCTTGCGTTTTATTCGTTTAGCTGAAATGCCAAGATGTTTGTCACGGGCTTTAACAACATCTATAACACACGTCTTCTTTCTACCCACCCAACACACTACCAACTACGGCCAAGCGCTATACATGCATCTTCAGTGTTACCACCTCACACATCTGACGTGTTGCAAACTAGCGGCAGGGTTAGTTACCTACGACACAAGAGTAGACGCTGTCTCGTCATGAAAAGGTATCGTTACAGTGATATCTTGTCTCGGAAAACCTACTGGAGAAACTCTGTTTTGTTTCGTCTTGTGCTTGACCGTAACTTTAATGGTTGGTTTCTGTTATTTCGATAACTATATGTATACGGTATCTCCTTATAAAGATGACACTAATATTCATTCTTCAAAACTTAATTCCTTGTAGTTATTTAATTAAAGCCGATGTTGGAACATTTACTACTAATACAGATTGGTACATGCTTAAACTGATTACATAAACCCCATACAAAAATTGACATACTTCAATAACAAACTATGTAAAGCTTGGTAGGCATTAGGAAATGTGATGTGATGTTCAATTTAAATGACCAGTGAATTTGCTCCAATAAAGAACGAAATGTAACTGAATAATGGTGAGGTAACTATTAGACCGACTGTACAAACAGAATGGAATGACAGACAAAACTCATGCAAACAAGATTTGAATGGTTCAAATGAAGAATGTAACTGAAGTCCAAGTTTGAAGTTTTTCGCATTTTGAGTTAACTATGTCGTAATATAAAGCTGAGAGTGTAATTTGAGATTGTCCATCCATGACATAAAAATGCTGTTAAATGAGTGAAAAAAATTCTAGAAAAGAAACCAATGAAGGAAAGAACATCCCAAGCGTTACTTCACCTTCGATTGTTTCTCTGTTAAGTTGGAAAATGTGACAGCCGAGTATTATCCTGTATCATTCATTTATTTACCACAAAACTATAGTTTATCAAGCTAGGATTCAACTTACACGACTCTGCACTCTATAATAGACATCACAAAATCACCACTTAGTAATTAATGTGTAAACTCAAATATTTTAACAATTCTGGACTCTACTCATTGTATACTCAAAAATTATCGAACAAAAAAGTACTAACAGAGACACTAAAGGAAGCAAACTAAAATCTATTAATTTTAGCCACGATAGAGGAAAGACTAAATTGTATAGCGATTTGACTTGTTATTTGTTAGTAAGAACGGATTAACATACTGATGACGGAAAGAAATGAAATAAAATATTTCAGTTTTACGTCCCATGGTTATGCCGGCTAGGTTAAAGGAGACGGTGATGATGAGAAATGAATGGAATGGTGGAATGAAGAAAGGGGGAGGAAATGGGAAACCGAGAAAACCCACGCACACGATGTTTGTCCAGCACAAAGTTCACTTGGCGCCAAGTGGAATCGAACCAGGGACACCATACAAAAGAGGTGAACGCTCTACCACTGAACCACCGCGGCCCCACTGATGATGGAAAAGTTGAAAGAAAAATGACATGAAAGACCAAGAACAAAGTACAAGGACAATACAAGAAGAAATATTTAATCAATATGTCAAACAGCACTACATACTGTACGTAAAAAAAATCTCGCCTACAAACCTTTGTTAAGGAGAAAACAGGTTGATTAAATATATCTATCAATTAGTTTTAATCAGTCAGGGATTACATACCAGCCCTTTCCTGGTGGAACTGAGAAAAAACATTGGAAAATCTTATCAGAATGATCGTTCGTGCGTGTCAAACCCAGTGTCTTCTGAATGCCAAGTTAGAACAGTAAAATGTTCACTGAAGGTCCTCGGTTATAGTCAGTCTTTATAATATTCTAGAGGTCCGTTATCGAGTAGCTTATATTGTGGTTTTCTTTGTTAAGCTATAACGAAAAAAAAAATACCATACAAGTCTAAACGAAATATTCCGGGAGGTACAGAATACGGAGTTGCTGCCAAACTCAACGCTTAATGCGGACACTGGCCCTTCTGATAATAGATTACTCCGATTTCCTCTTCCTCACTCTCACTGTTTTTGGCTGGCTGACTGGCTGGCTGTGTGTGTCTATCTGTCTGTCTCCATATTTTTGCGTTCCTTTTACAAATGCAAGCTAAAAACTATACTGTGATCTAATCAGACTCTTGTCTCAGAGAGAAATTTCACAGATGACAAAGAACTGCATTTCTGATGTATAAAATAAATTTTCATTCGAAATATTTTTAAATATAATTTTAGCAGTTTACAGTAGAAGTGGCTAAGTTTAACAATGTCTAAGTAGGCGATTTAACCAGTCACTTCATTAAACACGTATACACCATGCTACATCTAGACAATTTATTGATTTAAATCGAGTAATCTGCAAACCGGTCCTAAATGTTCTAATATTTCTGACTTTGTTCAATACCTCAATGTTTACTTTCTCGAATTCATTTTTAGTGTTATATGTACACTATAAATTTCTCATATCCGAAAAACCAAGTTGATCTACCTAATACAGACCCATGATATTATCTTGAGTTCACTTATGAACAGTTGGTGTTACAGATGCGCTTCAAAGAAAACTATGTACACTCAGTTTATAGAAATCTTAATCGGCGATTAAAAAGGAACTGAAGGTTTAATTAACTGAATCATATAAAGATGTGTATACACTTCATGTAACACAACAACATACAACACAGCACAAACACCTAGTATTGTGGGATGTTATGAAGCAAAGAAGAGCGTACATACGGAGCACAACACATAGTCTGCATCAAACCTCACAATATCTCCAACGTAATCTACAACACCTGTAGAAATATAGTGTTCACTGGATGCTCAGTTGGGTGTTTCTAACGATACAGTGCCTTACGACACGTCTGGTAATAAGAAACATATGCGTTTATTTATTTTTTTTTTATCTAGTTTTGAAAATTTAACTTTTTTTAACGTGTTGTTGTTAAATTGCACTTAACATTTTTCTATGATGGATTATATGTAGTAAAGTTGTGAAAAGCCAACGTAACTGCAACATGAATTCTATGTGTTATTTCGGAAAAAGTTCGACAAGATCTGTCACCAATATGTTTCGCAACAAAAACTTACCTTTATCTTGCTACAGTCCTCAAATAAAGATGAGAACACTAACTAACTTCTAAATTAATATTTACAAATAGTTCGATTTGAGTGTTTGTTTGGAATACTAGGAAGAAATAATATTTATTCAGAAATGATAAAATTACACAGCATTATTTCCATATAATGGGCGGACGCCAAGACATAAAATTTATACTAATTGAAGGATCTCATTATGCTGAAGAAAATGTATGGGCAAGTGCAAATTCTCATACGTGGTTTTAGAGAAAATCGACAGAAACGACTTTTTGTAAACCTTAAAAACTGGTGCTGTACGATAATTATATCACCAATTACGATAAAACTCATACTCAAGCTTTTCACTATGACCAGCAGGATAATAATATACAATATGGATGACTTATGAGATACAACCTGAAATTAGAACTAACCCATAAACTGTAATTTTGTTTAAGCATAATGTGCAAAGATGATACATCTATCCATCGGTAATGTCACTAAGCTGAACAATATGATATCCCCAGAGGTAAATTTCCATCTATGGTTTTCGAAAAAAAAAAAGTTTTGCTGTAAATAATGACGTTCGTTACTGGCTTCTACTCTGCAGGAACATATTGTTTATTTGTGTGGGTACCGTGTATAAGACACACTGTCAACCAGTAGGTTGCTCATATTGTTGTTCTGTCTTCTAACAGTACGACACATTATCTTGTAAGTACTTAAAACATGTTAATGATATTTGCTACTTATTGTATTATCGTTTTACATATTTCAAACACTATGAATGTTGAATCAAAACATTTAGCACAATTAACATATAGACACAAAACAAAAGACTCGAAATATTTCAGGTCTCCAAATGGCTAACGCATGTGCTTTCTTTGCGTGTAGCGTCAAATTTAACTCAGGTAGGGATCCTGTAATCGGGCACAAGCCGACCAGTGGTTCGAATCTCACTTCAAACAGGTAAGTTGTTTCATATAGCCTCCGTGCTGAAAAAGGAATGTTACTTCAAATCAACCAAGCTATCGAATTATTTCACGATTCAAAGATCTTGGATATATTCAAACAGCTCTTTCCCCAGAACATAATGAAGTAGAAATGTACTTTTGCATTATATGTCTACTTCTTCACCATTAAAATAGCCCACATATTTGTAACTCTGTACTTGTTGGATAGGGAAACGCAGAATATACTTTTGCTTAAACGCACAAAACTCCCCAAGTAATATTTGTTTCCGAAACATTAAATCAGTAACAAAAGAACGGAAATGTTGAATTTATATACACCACCTATTTTTTAGATTAACACTACCTAGATTAACACTTAACTTAATAAAGAAAATTTGTTTGCCTTTTGACAGCATTATTACGTAGAGATTCTAGTAAATTTATTGTTTTAATGCCAAGTAAGAATACGTAACTCAAATACTATACTACAACAACAACAATTAATATTATGTATCGGACGGTTTCTTAATTTATGATTCATACCTTAAGTCACTGCCACCATCATCATCATAATCATAATCATCACCACTGTCATCGTCATAATCGTCAACATCACTACGATCATCATCACTACTTGACGCCCCACAGATGCACTCTTCCTCGGAGTTCTGGTCCAGAAGCACTGAGATTCTGTGCCACTGGGGACAAGTTGTTGTACATATCACATGGAAATTAGTAACATGGGCTAATATCAACACAAATGCTGTAAAACCTAATAAATCCAAAACACAACGAACACAATGCTCCAATAAACATTGTGGGTATACAACATTAATAGAGAAGAGATCCAAAACTACGGCATGAGAATCTTTATCACTCCACTCAAGTCTAGTATTACTGTTTTGATGGGATTTCTCATCTAAACCTGACCAATTTCCACGTAACGGAATGCAAACACCATCCTCAGTCATATTGTGCTCTAATAACACGCAACCACAACCATCACTAGTATGTAACACACAAAAAACACGTCTGTATCTTCTTCATTTTAACTTTTCATGTTCCAATCACAATGCTTGTTTTTCTTTTGGAATAACACGCACGATTTTCGAAATGTTAACCATCGATCGAGTTAGTCTTCACACTGATCAAATTCACTGCTGCTTGAACTTGGAGAAAGACGTAGCTACCTCAAAATAGATAACCTACGGGGAGAGTCGCCAAAAGATGGCATATGGAGAATGCACACAAATCGCATCAACGTACTCTAACATACAGTGTTGACAACAAGAAAGGTCACTGCCTAAGAAATTCCACTGCTATTTTTATTCTCTCCTTAACAACTAGTACTACTAGTGTTTAAAAATAAAAGGGGAAGAGAGGGGAGCTGCTGAACTCGATCCATCAGTCAGCCATGAATTACATGGAGGCAGTATTTGGGCTAGATTTAACTCAAGTTTGGAAGAAAGGAAGAAAAATCAACTTCCGAGTAAAATTAGGGCATTTTATACAAAGTACGCAATTCACACGAGAATAATATGTTCATATAAACATAAGGTGTAATTTAAAATAATATTTCACTTGAATACTATGACTCTCGATTCCCAATAATCCATGCTGAAATGGTATAGTTGCTACTCGGAAAAAATCTAAAATATAATTTTTTCAGCAGAATTCCATACATTTAATTAATTAGATGTGTAGTAAGTAAACTGTTGTGTAGTAGGTCAAGGGAGCCTCCATTCTAGAAAAGGGGCCGCGGTGGCTCAGTGGTAGAGCGTTCACCTCTGGTGCTTGGGGCCCCGGGTTCGATCCCAGCCCCCGCCAAGTGAACTTTGTGGTGAACAAATACCGTGTGCGTGGGTTTTTTCAGGGTTCTCCCGTTTCCTCCCACTTTCTTCATTCCACCATTTCAATCATTACTCATCATCACCGTCTCCTTTAGCCTAACCGGCATAACCGCGGGACGTAAAACTCACAGAGATTTCATTTCATTTTCCATTCTAGAAAGGCCATTACTTCCATGTTTTTCTTTCAATGTCAGAAAAACAAAATATTCAGATCTTCAATATCACAATAGACCATTTATCGAAAGACATGTTGACATTTTGTTCAGTTATCATAGAAACAAACCTTTATTGAAGTACGAGTTTAATCTTACGAGTGTCATTAGAAAAAAATACACAATGTACACACTAAGAAAGTGTAAATATTTACTTTATGACCCATTTATATGATTATGCATCACTAGAGTCATTGAAGTACGTGAATGAACAAGTTTCGTTTACCACAATTAAATATATGTTAATCGAAGTCAATTCATGTAGAAACGAGTTTCATTAACACACACACACATAAAAAGTGAGCCTTTATTATTAGCTTTACATTCCACTGATTTTTATCACCTTCACCACTTACTTTAATTATTTCGTACACTCTGTAGTATGCCTATTCTTTAACATGTGGCAGAATACTAGCTAAAAAAAGAAAAGTGTGCAATTCTACAAAAACGGAACATTACGTTTTCCCCGTTCCATTAACGCGAAAAACAGTCTTTTCTCATAATATTCCCATCTCGTCCTCCAAAGCTTCGTGATCTCTCAAACGCCTAATTCATGAAAAATATTTCATGAATACTGGTTCTCTGAGTATAAATTGGCATTACTCTCTGCACAAATTGAAATACACATTTTGCATTGTTGACGTGCGATACAGAAGCTGGGGCAGTTCTACAATGTAGTCACAAAGCCATGTGCTTTCCCAATTAATACGAAGAAAAGTATTCAAAATTAAACAAATGATGGCATTTATTCTTGTATACGAATGATGAACAATCTGACACAAGTTTTAGTTATTTTAGTATAGTTTACAACCCTAATTGATATTCATAGAGGATCTAGAAATGCAGCGCAAGTCTCGATGCTTCATATTGCCCTCTGTTTACGTGTTCAGACTTGGTTCTTTCTTGTGTATGCCTGCAGTCACAAAACATCATTTAAACCTCTCGTCTTACCTACAATGTAATCAAACCCACAGTCACTGAGAAGTTTTTAGTTTCCTCTCTGCTTGTGGTCATAGTCTAGAGGAAATCCATCGAAACTAAAAATTTCAATATGTCTAATTTTTCTCGGTGGCTTTTACCTAATTTGAGAGTGCTGAATCTGAATCTGCCGGGTGTACAAATGTACACATTGAGTGTTTCGAGTAATTCAAGATGGCGGCCAGGATGGCGGTTGTAAAATTGATAGGAATATTTTTGTATATTTTATCAAGATGGGTATCAAATTATGTTTTTTGGGTTGCAGATTTCAATAATGTCAAAAATGTTATGAAATTGATACAAATCGAGGTATTCAATATGTTACCCAATATGGCGGCCGTAAAATTGACAAGAATATTTTTGGAGTATTGTATCGACATGGGTATCGAATTATATGTTTTTTGGGTTGCAAATTTCAATAGTTACTTCAAAAATCTTATGAAATTGATAGAAATCAATATATTCAATATGGAATATTCAGTTTCGCGACCCTCGAGCTAGGTACATACTTAGAACAATATCTGATACACTGAAATTTTGGATTGGGTGTTGATGCTTTCTCCGTCACCGCAACTCACCTTGTTTGCGCTCCAGAACATTTTTGAATATTCGTTTTGAGGCGCCATATTGAATATCTCGATTAGTATCAATTTCATAACATTTTTGATTTTATTATTGGAATCTGCAACCCAAAAAAACATATAATTTGATACCCATCTTGATAAAATATACAAAAATATTCCTATCACTTTTACAGCCGCCATATTAGCCGCCATCTTGAATTACTCAAAATGCTCAAGGTGTACATTTGTACACCCGGCGGATTCAGATTCAGCACCCTTAAATGAGCTAAAAACCGCTGAAAAACATTTGACATACTGAATTTTTTTGTTTGGTCCAAAAGTAGGGTTCTTCCTCCAGACTATCAGCGGGAAAGGAGAAAATAGGGTGGAGCATCTAAGCTCTGTGTTGATTACAGACGTGCACCCAAGGAACAATAGGGAAAATTAGTTCTTCTAACAAAAAAAAAACCGTCTCATAAGATTTCAAGGGCGAATGAACTCCCGACGTAGAATTTGAAATGAAAAATAGAATACGTAATACAGTTTACAATTTCGGAATTTCATGACACCTGATGCATCTTTACGAAACTTTTCTTCAACCATTCCGGGAACAAATAATTATTCTTGAACTTCATTTAACATTGATTTATCTCTGAATGTTACTGTTAAAGTATGCATGCAAAGTCACAGACAACTATGTGTTACAATTGTAATTCAAATAGATAACTATAAAATAACAGGTCATAATTATGTGGATTTAGGTCAATTGTCAAATCATGTAGACGGAGTCACGAAAATTTCATTATATTTGGTCCACACTAGACTTGTGGAACTTCATGCATATTTTGCAGCTTCCTCGTGAATACATGTATAATTAGCAGGCGTCTTCCGTGGGGAATATCAGGATTCGATTTCCGGTAAGACGTCTAAGACTTTGTGTTGAAAATTAATGATCGAGTGTATAATTATTTGGTTAAGAAACGTTAAAAATGAGATCCAGACTTGAATTTCCATCATCGTGAAAATACAATCGTGCTCCTATTTTCATCCTTCATTTGAGTTTTCCTCTGAGGATACTACAGGCGCACATCGTACGAGTTTAGCCAAACTCATCCGATCGGAACCACGCCTGTTATGATATAAGCATAAGTAATATTATGTTGTGCAGATTTACGGTTCCCGAGTTATTCGCGTTCAAATTCTGCGACGTATTTTCGAAAGCAAAAACCCATACACCAAACTCACCGAATCGGCATCAAATTTAGGATCGTGGAAAAGCTTCACCTACTCTAAAAACGCGCGAAATATTTTGTTGTGTAGGCATATACTTCTCCAGTTATGGGCTGTCAAAGTTTACGTCATATTTTCTAAAACAAACACACACACATTATATACATATAGTGTGTGTGTGTGTGTGTGTGTGTGTGTGTGTGTATACAAGGGGTACAACTTTGCTTCCGCCGTTTTCCGATATGTAGCTACAACGGTAAGTAGCGGTCGAAATAAACAGATCGCAGACGTCAGGTAGTTAGCTTGAACCTCTGTCAACATAACCCCATTCAAGAATTAGTCGATTTTTGTATGCATCGTAAAGTTGTTCTTGATTGAAAATGTCAGGTTTCGAGCAAAATTCTCGCCATGTGCGAGAGGTTCTACTTTTTTGTTTTGATATGAAGAAAACTGCGACTGAGTCTCATTGAATGCTCTCAAGTACTTGTGGTGAGGACGCTATTAGTGAGACAACGGTGACTTTAACGTCGAAGACTGGCATAGTGGTGGAAGACAAAGTTTTCGAAGATGCAGAATTGGAGACATTGGTGAGCAAAGACTCGCGTCAATCTCAAGAAGAATTGGCACGATCATTGGGAGTCACACAGGAAGCCATTTCAAAACGGCTCAAAGCCATTGGTATGATTCAGAAAGAAGGAACTTGGGTCCCGGATGAGTTGAAACCAAGAGACGTTGAACGGCGTTTGTGTGTTCGTGAACAGTTGCTTCAGAGGCAAAAACGGAAGGGATCTCTGCATCACATTGTGACCGGGGACAAAAAATGTGTTTATTACAATAACCCTAAACGCAAAAAAATCATGGGGATATCCCGGCCATGCTTCCACGTCGACGGCCAAACCGAACATTCATGGCTCCAAGATCATGCTCTGCATTTGGTGGGACCAGCTCGGCGTCGTGTACTATGAGCTGTTAAAGCCAAGTGAAGCAATCACAGGTGATTGTTATCGAACACAATTAATGCGTTTGAGCTGAGCATTAAAGGACAAACGGCCGCAATACAGCGAGAGGCACGACAAAGTGATTGTGCAGCACGACAACGCTCGACCCAACGTTGCGAAAGTGGTCAAAACGTACTTGGAAACGTTAAGATGGGAAGTTCTACTTCACCCGCCGTACTCTCCAGACATCGCTCCCTCTGCTTATCACCTGTTTCGATCAATGGCGCATGACCTGGCTGACCAACACTTCCGATCTTATTAAGAAGTCAAAAAGTGGATTGATTCGTGGATCGCCTCCAATGATGAAACATTTTTTCGACGCGCCATTCGTAGGCTGCCCGAAAGATGGGAGAAACTAGTGGCTAGCGATGGACAATACTTTGAATAATGCATGGGTAAGCAATTTGTTTCATTAAAGCGTCATATTTTGGGGGAAAAACGGCGGAAGAAAAGCTGTACACATTGTATGTAAAGTGATCCGATTAGAATCAAATTTGCCATGATAGCTAATATCTACTATCATGGCAAATTTGATAAAGGGATATGAAATATCTTGTGTGAGCTTACAGTTCAAGACTTAAGGGCGGTGAAATTTTGCGTTATATTTTCGAAAGCAACACTCCTTACAACATATTTAACCGGTCGGAATTAAATTTAGCATTAGTGGTAGAACTTCAACTATTATAAAAGCATGTGAAATATTGTGTAGGATTGTGGTTTCCGAGTTACTGCGGATCAAATTTTGCGTCGTATTAAAATAAAAGTATATGTAAAGATATGATCAAAATGAAATTTGGAATGACGGTTGACTTTGACCAATTATATAAGCATGTGAAATATTATGTTGTACAACTTGTGGTCCTAGAGTTACAAGCGGTCGAATTTTGGGTTATATTTTTGAAAGCATTAATCTATACTCCGAACTTATCCAATCAGGATCAAATTTGGCATGATGGTAGGCCTTGATCTGTTTATTAGCGTGTGAAATAGTACGTTGTGCAGACTTTGAGTCTTTAGAGTTATGGATAATTGAATTTTTGCTCTCGTTTGCACAGTAGTAGCCCGATTAGAGTGTAACTTGGCAGGCAAAAAGGTTTTGTACAACAGTCAATTGTTACGCACAAGCGATTGGTGTCTAAAAATACTTAAAATTTTCAGCGTTGCTGTTCTTTCCAAAGGTGTCAATTATGTTTTGACTGGAGAGAGAAGGCAAAAGTGCAACGTTCTTGCCAGGTTATTATTGGTAATCTGTTGTTTGAGATAAGAGACTTTATTATAGTATTTTTTCTTCTTTTTTTAATATGTAACTTTTCTCTCTTCTGCTTTGTTATGTATGACAATGTGAGATTTACAAGTGAAAGAGATAGTCAATAATTTTCAGGAAGAGTTGGACAAAAAATATATATTTCAAGACACACTTTCATAATATTTTTATATTTAATTATCTTTTGTAGTAAATTGTGTATAGGGTGCTCCAAAATATGCTTACAAAATTGAAAAAAAATCCGGAATGTATATGCAGAAAGTAGTCCTAGCACCGCTGTTAGTCCTTGTAGGAAGTTCACTTGCACTTTTTGAAAGAGTTCTCTTTATAAGGACTTGATTTCGCTAAATTGAACATATTCTGGTGGAGTGCAAGTGCAAAGCTTAAGTAAAACCTCTAATGGAACAAAATTTAAAAACGAAATGAAATCTTTAAAATGAAATGAATTTTTTTAATTTTTACGTCCCACGATTATGCCGGCTAGGCTAAAGGTGATGATGAGTAATGAATGAAATGGTGGAATGAAGAAAGTGGGAAGAAACGGGAGAACCCCGAGAAAACCCACGAGCACTGTGTTTGTCCACCACGAAGTCCACACGACGCGAGCTAGGATCGAACCACGGACCCCAAGCACCGGAGGTAAACTCTGAGCCACCGCGCCCCCGGAACAAAATTTAATTTCAAAGAATGGGGAAAAACTTGTAACACCCAACTGTTAGTGTGAAACTACAACCATTAAGTTACAGAAGGGGTCCGCTAGTGACTTCAGAAAAAGGAGAAGCTACAACAGTCGCAGTATTTTGCAATGTAGAGAAGTTTGTTCACCAGTCTCCATCATGATGGGAAAAACAAAAAGTAAGAATTCGAGTATAGGATACCTTCAAGAGCAGTTGTCTACGTTCCGATAAATCAGCATACATAAATGCAACTTTATTTCTCTGCGTAGCTGAAAACGCATTTTGCTCTTCGAAAACCAGAAGGAAAAGTAATGTTTATACTGCTTTGGCATACATCACATTGTAACTCAGTAGGGATAGTGGAATTTACAGAGGTAAATGGAATCCTATTCATTTGTCTGGCAAGCCATACGGCACATTATCTTCAACCTTTGAATAGGGTGGCTTTTAAGTCACTGAAGGGTTACTTTTGCAGTGCTGCAGTCTATATCACTTGTTTTTGAGTTAAAGAAGGAAACCTCGAGTAACTCATTGTGAGACGCATAAAGAACGTCTCCTTATACGAGTATTAGTACGAGTATTTTGTAAATAGTCTTACATGCAATGCTTTTAACTAGCTAATAGTTTAGATGGAAGATGAAGTGACGCGATAGGTAAGTGGTTAGCGTATTGAACTTCTATTCGTCGGACCCGGGTTCAAATCCCGGTCAGGTTCTAACTTTTCCAAATGTTTCAATTTTAATTTCAATACATACTCAGTGTGACAAGCATTATCTTCTCTCCTCGAGAAAGAAAAAGATGTTGGAATGAGGAGAATTATGTGTTAATAAGTGTCTATGTTAATGTGTATATACCGATTGGTTTTTAGAGAATCGATTGAAAAATTCAAATTAAACAATATACTGAGAAATGCTGGCAACTTCAATTGTTTTCCACTTATTGAATAGTTTGAACCCTTCATATCGAGTGAATAATTTAAAATAAAGTTCAATACGGTAATTCTGTATGCAAGACCAACAATGGAAGTATGATTATGAAATCGAAAATTTATTATTATTTTGCCTGTGATATTTGTGCCTCACATCAGAATTTCGAGAATATCTTCAAAGTGAGAAAAAAATAAATACTGGAGTTCCGAAGAGCCGGTTTCGCTGCTACTACCAATGTGACTTCCTTCTTATAGAACACTGTAGCTGCTACTGTCCACGGGAAAACAACGTATTGATCAAACTATATACCCAGCTTTATTTGGAATTACATTATAATACCTGGCAATCTAACAATAAGGAAGTGGGCTTGAGTCTTGTTCATGGGATCACCGAGTACTCTTGAGTTTTCCTAAATAATGTTTGTTTCCTTCCGAGACCTGCCTACTTTCGAAATAGTATTACCACTAGATGGTTAAAACTTAGTAATGCGTACATAGTAAGCAAACGTGTATACCAGTATTTGTAACTGGATGTTCGTTTACTCAGTATGTACATACAGTGATGACTTCAGGGGTGGCCCGGGAAATCCCTCCGAATCTACGAATTCCCAATTGGGGAAATCTCTGATCGTGCTTAATAAGGGTAGCAGTATTTTCGCAGCCCTAATTTAATCCCTTGTATATTGAAATTCTTCCTAGGAGAAATCATCTGAAATCATCACTGTGTGTGTAGGTAAATCACTAAATAATTACTGAATTACAAATTATTTACCTAAGTACTTATATATATTACGTGTATCTATTGGTAAGTTAACTATCAATTTATCAATGCTGAACCTATCCCGGTACTGAAGTGATCCCATTATAAAATAGTTAAATATGAATTGAGGAATAACCAATTTACTTTCCAATTCTACCGTATTTTGTTGTTGACCCACAAATTTTAATACGTACAGAGTAAATAATACATGTCACTGCTCCCTAGTAAATCTTTCATTGTCACCGCTAACATGGAGAAAATTAAAATCGAGTAACTATAGAAGTACAACTCTGCTTATTGCAGTGCATGAATCCGAGTGCTGAGCGCTAACACGCATAGATAAAACACATGATATTCGAAAATGACGTACTGAGGAAAATATTCGTAGCAACTGAGAGAATAAATGGGTTACCTGCAATACAGATGTCCAAAAATGAAATATTTCAGTTTAACGTCCCACGCGTATGACCGTTAGGCTAAGGGAGACGGATGATTAAGGAAAGTGAATGACGATAGAAAAATTGATGAAATGAGAAAATGAGAGGAAACGCGAGTACCCCGACAAAAGCCAGGGACATGATAATGGCTCCCACAAACTTACTTGACTGGAGATCGAGTCAGGGATGAGTGGCGGATCTAGCCCGGGAGGCAGTGGCGGCGATTGGACGTTAAAAGTGGGGGGCAAGATATGATCTGAATATTTGCATATCAGTGTTAGTTTTTCTGGTTACTTCTAACACTTTGCTTGACGAAAGGTTGTATAACTAACAGGATACTATATATTTCAATTAAAATACCGTATATCGTATTTCATATTTTATTAAGTAAATCGACAAGACCAACGCAAGTAGGTACTAGTCCTTTGTATTCTTAAGGAACGAAAATGTAATAAAAGATTTGATTCCTTGCTCATGAACAACTTAAAATTCTGTCTAGAAAATTGTGTGATCAGATTATTTAATAAGTTTGCAAAGCAAATAAATAGAAATAATAATATTAATCATAGTCATGAATAATGAGGCTTGTTTTGTAAAAGTTACATTGAAACTGGGGATTAATGAACGACTTGTTTAATTCCACATATGCCATTAAATGTATGTTATTACTCTTAGAAAATGAAAACAGTAAATACTACAAGCATGTGCTACGACATTTAAAGAAATATGCAATTGCAATATTAATTGCTTTGAATTGCAATTAAAACGCAATTCCTGTAGCTTTCTTAACTCCACGGGAAGACAAATAACCAATACGTACTCACGCAACGGCAAATATTATATGTCGTCATTTTTTCTGTAAACCAGTAATACATACAAAAACTACATTTCCAAATGAAACTATATACATTAATGGGGTATTTCAAAAAAGTGAGAGGGCAACTGCACCCCTTTGCCCCCCCTAATCACCGCCCATGCCGGGAGGCCTAGATCCCACAGTTTTTTTCAGTGACAAATAATTTAAGCTATTGTTTACATATTTTTCTCTCTCATATATACCCTTACCTTCTAGGACCGTCACTGCCAGGGATTCTACGCACCAGAGGTAAGCACTCAACTACTGAGCCACCGTGCTCCCCACATATGTCCAAATTTCGCGCGGAAGATTGTTCAAATGAGATATGCACAAGTAGTGCCGCACTGGGATTGGGTAGATCGATGAGGTGGGTGCATAAAACGGACAAGATCTGAAGGCGGTGGATACAATAGTTTTTTTTTTTTTTTTAAATTTGCGGAGCATTGAATCTACAGGATTCTTAGACAATGAGTGAGTCAAGCAATACGGACATACTTTCAATTAAAGAAAACCATTCACCCCGATTACGTTAACTAGTTGTTTCGTCCAAGCCTTCAACCTGCTATAAACCAAGGATTAAAAACGTGCCTCATTACGAGCTATAATTGTTCCCCTTTAACTTTTATTTATTTATTTATTTATTTTATTTTATTATTATTTTTTAATTTGACCATCAACGAACGACTATACAAATATTAATGCTGAAATCTAAATATGGTTATGGCTCTTACCTTACTAATGAAGGCCAAGTCATGTTCATGTTCAATATCATCACTTTCCATTTTGAAATATTTCAATTGAAACAATGCAGTTTTTAACATGCAACTGAATCGTCACAATAATTTTATCTTGCACATGAATTGTCTGCACGTGACATCTATTAACATCAGGCAGATAGATAGTGTGAGTAGCAACACCTATTAGCGTGGCTATTTATAATCAGGAATTAGCGTAACGCACTGACATGTTTGTATTTTATATCTAAATACGATACAAAAATGAAAAGTTAATACACACCAATGACACGAATGTCTGATGAATATAACGCAGACGGTTGTGTGAGTATACAGTAAAATAAGTGGCACAATGGAGCGCCTAAGTGATTAAGAGTGACTGAGTTTACCAGAAATCGCATAGTTCAACTTTGCGAATGTGGTAGAAGTCAGTATAATGTCAGTGGTGTGTTACGTGTACAGTTATCAACTGTTAACAGTACTAGCGCAGTTCAAACGGGACGAAAAGACATGCGTAAACCCAAGATCATATTCACTGGAATGAACGACATATCCGAAATGTATTGTAGTCCAGAGTGCGATATCCACTCTTCAAACCTGAGAATTACATCGAAGTCGAGGTTGAGATTGGCACGAATCATTCTCTAGTATTTTCACAGTGCAGGAATATACAGACACAACAACAAAAATTAGCCTCGGATTACGAACTGCAAATGAAACGAAGACGTAATTGGGACGCCACAGTGGGTAACAAACCAAACATATCTAAAAACATATTATATTCTCCGATGAAACCTGATCTTGGCCATTCTCAGACACTGGATGTGGAACAGAGGTGTCATTAGGGCTTCAGTGGTGGCAATTGCACCACCTGAGTTTAACGCATACAAATGTGTTGCAACTTGGAACCGAAAAATTGTATCGCAAATTGTGATGGGTTTATCATTGTGCGGTGCGTTTACCATTATTAGCAAATTGAGCTATTTTTATAAATATCATTGCCTATCCGTCATGAGAGAAGGGTTATCTTTTCGGATGTCACGTGTAGTAACCGTTCAGTGATAAATGTTCCCTTAAAGACCTGCTATTCCCCTTTAGGTGTCTTTTAGGTTCTTAGTAACAAAATCAATCGAGCACGGACCACACATCGCACTAAACAGAATTGATGCCAATGATATAGGCTGCGAAACTTGATCCATCTGGAAATAAAGATCCTCAATTGGCATCTGACATGCAAGATCACAGCTTTTTAGACACTATGCACTAACAAAAACACACTAATACCTTTTCGTCCCCTTCTAGATCTTTATAGCTGTTTCAAGTTCTGGTGAGGAGTTTATAAATGACACGTCTAACAACTGCTTCATAGTATTGGACCTGATATATGTATATTTTTGCTACGCTCCTTCTTTCATAGTAATGGTTTAAAAAATACAATACACTGAATCAACGAAGCATTTGATTATGAGTTGGAAAATAAATATTTGTATGGAATATTTTATATATATATATATATATATATATATATATATATATATATATATATATATATATATATATATATATATATATATATATTGTCGAAAATGAAAGTTCACTTCCTGAACTATGTAACGCGTTCCCCATTTCCTAAAGGTATTATGAATTCAGCGCTTGATAAAAGGCTCCGTCCTGACACATTCAAAACTAACTATCAGTTAGACAATCTGTACAATAACAAACTTAGCACTTTTTAGAATATAAGTGACATTATTTTTTTCTCAGGTTTACTTTTCTTCATTATCATATTTGTGTGTGATACGAAAATTTACATATTTTATTATTTCATATTCGCATCGCATCAAATGCTTAAATACACACACTAATAATAATAATAATAATAATAATAATATTTCCTACACTGCAGAAAATTCGATACAAAACCCACAAATTGCTATGCAAATTTCAATTTCATTAACTATTTGCTATTAAAAAATCGCTTATAACGCGTTTATATATAAGCCTTCCCGTTCAAACAAAATTTGAAATACTGCTGACTGTAGAACTGCTCAGAGACCACAACTCACCATAATTCCAGCATCCCATGGTGAAGTACGGCAGCGTAATTGCCTTGGTGTGAAATAATATTTAAGATGATGGTAGTTATTTTTTTCCTTTCTTTTCGCGATTGGTACATCACTGCTAGGAAATACACAGAGATAATTAAAGATGGATTACTACTCCTCTTTGAGATGAAGCAAACTGTCGCGAGACACCACGAAATGAATGGATGATGGGAATACCGTGTCGTAGGAAAAAGTAAACCATTAGTTGAAGGAGGCAAAATGGGGCTAAAACTCTGCCGTAGCCCGGATAATCTCTGGACATTACTCCTATAGAAAATGTTGAACACCTTACAGTACATACTTATTTCTTTTTTCTTGGGTCATATAATTCAGTGCCAGTACTGATATTAGCATTTTCATATTTTTGAAACATTATCAGTTTCAGCTGTAAGCCTTGACCGAATTCGGTAGATCGTCACATTCATACCTATTTCGGTCCCCCACGGGCAATTCTTTCCTAGAAATCAAGTTTACGGATGCTATTGTGACTCGCCACGGAAGTCCCCCAAAGTCTGAAAGTTTTAAGTGCACTATTACTATTGACCTAAAAGTATGCTAACTTACCATAAATTAACAGGCATTAATTACGAAGAAAGGAAATGTTTAAAAGTAATTGTCAAGCCAAAACATATACAAATTGGAAGAAAATCTTTTCCACCGACCTCGCAGTTTACGAAGATATTGTTCAGTTGTATTCTGAATCGAAACTACATGATTGCTGTGGGCCGGCTGGTGACTCACTCGCAAGAGTACGAAAGTCGGATCGATCCTCTTCGATTGTCCCAGATGTTAACAGTGACTAGCGGACTTTATGAGATGCAGGAAGACGCTGTTTTCATGCATATATGAAACACTTATTTCACTCTGTGTCAAGTATTTTAATCTAGAAACGTTTATAGAAAAACAAGTTGGAATCTACATTGGCATTCAGATCCTGCTGAAAAGTTAACAGTCTAGCCTTCAAACAGGAAAATGAACATTATGCTCAATCGAACTTTAACATGCATCGAGTTAATGACCTTTGGTTACAATAAAACAAACCATATTATATATATGTATGTTTTCCACGAATGATACAGTCAGAACGTAATATCACAGTTTGGCAATTCTGGACAGATACAAGTAAAATGTTTTAAATAAAAAAAAATGAAGCAAATAGTAGGGAATTAGGCAACTCTTACGTCATGTATGTATGTTGTGATCATTAAATTACAACATAAAAATTAATCAATTAATAATCACCTGATTTATTTGTTTCAACTTAATACCTATCGTCCAATGCTTAGATAAATAAGAATGGGTAGCCTAACTTTCAATCACTAAACTAAGTGTTAACTAACTTTTCACAGACACGTTTTCGATTCACGATTTTTTTTTTTCGTATTGATGAACAGACCCACACCATATGTGGTAATAAAAATAGTGCAGGGCATAATTATTTGTACAGGTAAACATTATTTATTTTATACTTGCCACTGAATTCGTTTTAACAAAATTGAACAGTTTCATTCACGTTACATCCTAAGGAATACCCAAACACTATGGATTTCTTTTGCTATTCATCACCACGTTATGAGACTTACACTGGAGACAGAAATACATACTAACATTTCTATAACGATATCTTCGGTAGAACCAGAGGTAGGTACTAAATATATGTTCTATTTTTTTTACTAGGGTGACTTTTGCTCCGGTATATTTAATTCATTGCTGCTGTTTGAATCGATAACTTTTTTTTTATATCTACAGCTCTAAATCTGTCTTCAGAGTGAAGCACAAATTACTACCATGTGAGCTATTGGGAAAATTTGTTGAATATAGAGTGTATGTCCAATGAATATACAATACACGAATTCAAGAGTGAATATAAGCTATGTAACGAGGGACATGAAATAATTAGCTTCTGATGTATTAAGAGGTTTTGGTGAACACTTTACCGACAGCCATTTACCAGATTTTGTAGTTAAAGTTTATATAGTCCACAAATTAAGAATATATGTATTACATGTGTTCATGTGCCTACATTATGCAACAGCTTTGTTTACACAGTATATGCGTAAATTATAAGAAAAATGTGCATTAATATACAAAAAGACGGAAACTCGTAAAATTTAACAGGTTACTGATATTTTTTTTATGTAAATGATAGTAAACAGTAAAAAGGACCAACATTTCTCATCACATACACAAAAAGAGCAAGAATCGTACAATATCAGCTTATCACCTGCCGATACATTAGTGTGGACGAAATGGTCTGTGTTTCACACATTGCAATTACAGCTTGCTTACTGATGCTACCACACTATTATTTATAAGTATGTTGTACTGGTACTGTTATGAGAATCTATTTACGTACTGAGCCATTATGTTTCACGATGGGGACGAGAAAATAATTATGTACTGACCTGAAAGAAACCATTACGGCTCGTTGATTACAAGAATTCTCTCCAAGAGACATTGGACTCAAAATGAACACACCGCATTCAACAGTCAAATATCCGGTAGTCTAAAAAGTATTGACCCTTTAGTGCATGAGATGGTGATATTGTCCTAAATCTTAGGGTATACAAGGTGCAGTGGATCAGGCATAACACCATTTGACAGTTCACAGATGAAGCTAGCAGATGTGCAAAAGCTGTTGAAATTATTATAAACAGATGTAAGATATTGCGCCGTAAAGATGAGTTAACTTTCCACAAAACTGTGTTACATTTTACAACTTTATTTCGATATGACACTTTTAATGACCTTCAGAGTCTGAGAGAACTTGACTGGGAAATTTTAATGCATCCGCCATATAGAGCCCAGGCCTGACATCATCAGACTATTATTTGTTTTGGTCTCTGTAGAACACCCTGAATAGTTTTAAGTTAGTTTCAAAGAGGCCTGTGAAAATCAAGTGTCACAATTTTTGACCAGAAACCACAGAACAGAAATTCTACAGCGGCGGGATTATGGTGTTCCGGAAAAATGACAGGTGATCAAACAAAATCACAGCAGATGTGTGGTCAAGTTTGACTTCCAAAGACTCAATGCTTTTTAGACAACTTTGAAAGTATTAAAACTCTGATACGGTGGAACAAAGGATTCAGCAAGACGAACTAAGAAAGAAGAAAAGACTCTACGAGCGTTGGTGAAAGAAGTTAAACGAATCCCATAACTAAGATGCACTAATATCTGTTCACTGAGGGTACAAACAAATAACAATCAACTGTCCAACCAGACAACTCTCAGAGTACTGTGGATGTACAATTATCATGGCAGAGGCAAGATAGAGACCACACAGAAGTACAGAAGATCTATTTGCATGAGTTAGATTTTGTAAAGAGCTCAAAACAAAGATTCATTCGGCATTTTCAATCCAAGTTATTTGAGCATATGAAACAAAAATAAATATTTCTGCTTTGGACAGAAACTTCCAAACGCAATGAACTAACTAGTACATTAATGAAAGTTGGAGGCAGATCGATAATGATATGTGTGTGTGTGTGTGTGTCATGTTACGAAGCTGCAATTGTTCAGATTGTTGACGGCAAAATATATAAATGAAGACACTTGAATCTGTTGAAAAACAAAACAGAATGTAGAGAAAATGATTTGAAGTCTTGTTATATGTTAAGAAAATTATCCCAAAACACTGTTGATATTTACAATGGAATGCACTCAAGCAACTCTAAGCTCCTGCTCAACACCCTGACTTAAACCCACTTGAATATGTAAGAACTGGTTTGGGAAAAAAAGTTCCATCAAACCTTCACATTCAATGCCATCACAATGAGAAACAGTTCTTACAGCTAGGGGACAATAATAATAATGATTGCTGTCATCAATGGCCTTAAGCCCGTCACGTATGAAGGGTGAAGTCCTTCACCAAGCACATTCTCGGGAAGGTGAAGAAAGGAAGCTAACTGGGACCTGTATGGTGGGTAGCAGCCCGGCATTTGCGTGGCGTAAATGAGGAAAATCCAGGGAAAAACTAACTCAGGATGGTCTGAAAAAGCTATTACGCCTTTTCGACCGAGTGTTCCCACCGGGAATCGACCCTGAGACCGATGACAGCAAACGTGACAACGCTATGCAGAGCCATTAGAGAGAATTTTGTTTAGTATGTACGATACAAAGCTTTGTTGCATTGCTCACAGTACTGAACCTTGCCTCGACTGTTCTGTCCCTAGTCAATATACGGCCGGCCTTGGGGAGTGCAGAGCACAGAAATAATGAAAAAATAATTGAAGGTTACTAATTTCTAAAAATAACTTGTACTAAAAACATTTTTTTTTTAAATTTAATGCCGCACAAACCAGGAATTTCCGAACTCACATTCACAATTAATTATTTTCTTATCTACGCTCTGCATTTGCATTTAACATACGAGAATACTGGAAGACAGTGAAGAAGAGTTTGAATAGGAAATATTATGTTTCGTTTACAAGTAGTCAAGTTACACGATCAGGTTTGGAAACGGGACTCTTACTACGGAATGCAAAAAATAATAACATTTTGGAAATGTTGAAGATCACGTCTGAAGACTGAGAATATAAATAGAGTATTAAGAAGATGACAGCAATGGTGACTGAAACAAAGTGAACTGTGACCATTATAAAAGTTGAAGGGAAGAAGTAGAACAGGTGGCTAGTTATAAACCGTAACCGAAAAGTAAAACCACGGAATAGGAATGGCAAGAGAAATGTTAGGGGGAAAAAATGTTACTATTATGGGTCGACATCCGTAAATAATTAAGAAAAATACTCATCAAAAGTTTCGTTTGAAGTATTAAGATTATAAAGTAGGAACACGGACATTACGAAAGAGAGACAGAAGACGAATGAATGCTATTTTTTAATTGTGTTAATTTATTTTTGTGAATATGGGCACAGGAAATGAACACGTCAATCCCATCTAAGCATGGGGAAAAGCGCAGAAAAAGAACAAGGTATGGAAACTGAAGAATGATATCTTTGTAGGGAAGGGTCAGGTAATACGAGAAAATAAATTGGATGGGCGACTAAAAGAAAGAAAAATAAAAGAATTTTAAGGGACATTATTTAATGTATGGAGAAAGGAAAAATGAAATAGAAGATGCTGATTTCAGGTGATGAACAATATTAACGAGGGTAGTTTTTATATAGCAATGAAGAGACTAGCTGAGCACCCTAGAGCTTGAACACTGTTCAGTGTTTGCGGAAAGTAACTTTTCGTTGTGAATTTTGAAATGCGCTGTATATGGCGTAGCACCCTGCACATTACAACAATAGTTACTTTGGACCATGACACTTATTTCACCTGACACATGTAGACTTGGAAATAAGATTTCCTCTGCTGCTGATTACAAAAATTCTAATTACAGAAGTAATAACCTACCACATGTTCTTACCACCATACACAAACTAAAATTCGATATCCTACTTTTCAGTGTGAAAGTGGAGCAAAAAGAGATTTTTTTTTCATATGTCAGGACGGAAATAAGAAACCTGAGTCTCGTTTCCGGTCACCTGTGGAATCAGTCAGAACCATTACTTTTAAAGAAGAACCACTCAAACGACAAACGATATGATACTACGACAATGAGAATAAAAACGATAATACTAAAGGGATTGTGAAAGAAATGGGAAACGACCTCTGAAAACAAGTAAGTAAATAAATAACATTTTAAAAAATGTCGGAGGGGAAACATGACAGAGTCAGCGTAAAGAAGTGTAAACAATAATTTAATGAGGAACTTAAATGTTGAAGGAATCAGACAAGATTATAATTACTTTAAAATCTAATACAATAAACGCGAAAACCCGTGAAGTTACCCGTTACTTTCTTCGTAAGAAAAAATGAATCGTATACGAAAACTACGATTGGAAAATAGAAGAAAGCAGTAAAAACAATAACAAAGATATAAACGGAATTAAGATAGTTCTCCAGACTACAAAAAGTAGAAATGAAATATTTAACGTCCCACGATAATGACAAGGGAGACTATGATTAAAGCAAGTGAAATGATGATGGAAGAATTAGTGAAATTAGAAAGTGGGAGGAAACGAATACCCCGGGAAACCCACGGACATGATATTGTCCACCATAAACTTACTAGGCTAGGGATCGAGCCAGGAACCCCACGCACTAAAGGTAAGCGCTTTACCACTTATTCTATTTCTTTCTTTCCTTTTTATCCTCCGAACTCTTCAACTATCATCAGCTTGTTTATATCTCTAGATTTATGTCGTGTTGTGATTAGTACACTGTATGTTTGATACTGTACGTGCATATGCACTGCGGAAAAAGAAAAAAGATAACTGCAACTGTTTCTAACAGCACTATTTATGTTTTCTTTGAGTATAAGAAAGACAAATGAAGCTGTATAAAAAAAAAAACAGTAAACTATCCCTTGTGCACAATGTACTGAGAAAAGACTTATCCCGTATTGTAGACTTATTAATGGAACATTTGTTTATGAAATGTGAAACAAATCATTTGAGTCCTTTTTGAAAAAAAAATGTTAACAGAAAACAACTCCAGCAGTATACTACTACTCGTGTATTTTTTTCAGGACACGTGAGCTACACCATATTCTCAAGCTACTGCAAAAACATTTATTTATGAAGTATAAACAAAATCGAGTGACTTCTGTTCGACAAAATGTTTAGAAAGAATTCACCCCTATAAGAAAACTACCCCTTCTATACTCCTCTAACATGTAAGAGAATTACTTGTGCCACAGTATAGGAATATCAATGAAATATTGATGTATGAAATTGGTAGAGCGTTAAGAAAATAGCATTTTTTTCACTCCACAGTAAACTAATTTAGTTTTTGGAGGTAAAAAGAAAATTATAAAACATTAAAATTTTCAGACTTTACCTAGGCTATCGTTGCTCGAAAGTGACGAAAATAATCCGATATTGATTCACTTTTACTACTCGAAATGTCTCATACAGAGAGTTGTAACTAACTTTTTCTGACAGCGGCGGGATTGGGAAAGTCCCCCCTGGAATGATATGAAGTTACCCTGATGAAAAAATATGTGATTTGGGACTCATCGAATTTAAAACCTCAATAAGCATTTTTTTGTTCCTTTCAGAAACTCCAGACAGTGGATCCAGATTACCTCTAAGCTTTATCTTACGTTAGGAAATTTATTTTGTTGAGAGGATGGGGTAATAGAAGTACAATATATTATTCTGAGTTCTTTAGGAATGAAATGGTGTGATGGGCTCTTTACATGCTTAAAAAATTATACCGAGAGGACAATTCTTGACACAAAGCCTTAAGAAATAGGTATATATTATTTCTGGGAGCAATAATACTAGACGTTATAGTGAAAAGTGATATTTTATATATATATATATATATATATATATATATATATATATATATATATATATATGATTTCCATAAAATCTGACCACTATCGAACTGATATTATCGCCGACCTTCTCCATTCTACGCACAAATATCACACACTGACTGATGGAGTTCGATTCCTGTCACAGTCTTCTGAGTGATTCTGCTATGCCCCGTGCGTCTTCCGTCAGCCCAAAGACTTTATTTAAAAAGTAGAGAGTGGTCAATGTTTTGACTGATGAGAGTATATTTTTTCTATTGATATAAGTAATGAGCATTCCTAAAAAGCACAGTACAATGTCTTAGACTATGTGTTTAAAATACAATAGGAAGAACAAAAGGCTGAAGTCTTGAACTGCTAATTTCAAGCGATTGCTGGCGTTTTCAAGAATAAATAGATGTCTCCGCAGAGGCTGCTATCAATACTTTTTGTATTTCAGTCATTTTTATCCTTCTTCTGGTTGTTGTTCCACCTTAATAGGCTCTATTACACTTACTACGACGTTTTCTCTTCGTTCTAGTCAGTAGTATCATTTCAGATTTTGTTTGGGGGAGGAGGGAAAGACTCTTTTGCCATTTACCCTAATTTACTAACCACAGTAACTTATAAACAATACTACATCTTGAAAAGCCACTTTTCTGGACCATGACGTTGAAAAGAAATTGTTGTATTGGATTCACTCACATAATCACCGTGATTCTTCAACAAAACATTCGTTGTCTGGTATTGCAGTAGTTTAATAAGCTAGTTCCACAACTAATTTATCAGGATTCGAATGTTCATTTCCATCACAATCCGAATGCTTATATTCTTAGCATCACTATCATTCTGCAACATATTCTTTACAGAAATACCTAACAAGCGGGGCAAGTGCTCTCGTGGCACCCACATTGTTAGCTGAGAAGCCAGTGGGGGAAAAGGGCTTTTGGACACACCCAGAAAAAGATGGGAAGAAGGTAAGGTTGAGTACTAACTAGGGATAGTAAATTCAAGAACTTTTACTTTCCGGATTTTGGAAAGTAAAATCGGAAAAATTCGAATTTGGTAAAGGTCTGGATTTCAGGGAATAAATCCGAATTTAGGTAAAAGCCAGGATTTGAAAAAAAATGGGAAATCAGAAAAATTCCGGAATTTTTCCGAAATCCGGAAAGTAAAATTTCCGATTCCGGAACATTTTGGCCATCCCTAGATTTTAACCATTCTTACCAAGCTGGGTTAGTGCAAGAAAGGATCAATGGCAGACTTTTGTTTCTGTAGTGTTGAACATTATGTTCCTTAAGCCATTATATTCCTTATATTTAGTTAATAAGATTCCTAATTAAAACCCAATAAGAAAATATGCGAGCACTTCACCCTCCACACTAATGTTTCAAACAACATGCATTGCGTTTTGTCTGTAATAGTTTGATCTATGTCAAAAACTAGACAACTAACAACAGAAGCTAATTCCCATTTACTACAACTTCATTTGAACAACGCACGTGATTAACTGCACTGTAACTAGTAATGATGAACATCGTAAACATGTGATAGTGAGAAAGTTACATTTGGTTATGGCAAGCATTTGTTAGTCACGCTACTGACTGCTAAAAATCAGAGTACTCAGGTCTTAAAGGTAAGAGAACAGAGCAGCGAACGAGAAAGGCGCCAACGAACCGAGTCACAAAATCGATAGAAATCTTAAATAGACTCATGCATGAAAACCGCAGTCCACCTACAGCCAAAATGAGTAGTTCACTTCACACAACGTGCCTGATTTTTATCCGACAAACAGAAAAAAAGTATACTCCACTTGGGAAAATTATTAAAATTATCGTAGTCATAGCTTCAGTATATTGCGTTTAACACTAAGGATTTTGACACAAGCGTTTAATCTTATTTTTATACTAATTCAGTCTCTTCCTAATGCAAAAAATAAATAGATTAAGCATGCCTTGCATGTATCCAATATTTCATTTCTGAACTCAAAACTGAAATACGGAATTTGTATTATAAAAATAAATATATCTATGCAAATCACTAAATAGATAGTTTAAAACAGAAAAGGTTCTCTATCTCAAATATAAACTTTCTTTTCTTAAGTATATACAATTATACTTCGAGAACTAAGTTCGAAAAATGAAGATGACGAACCTAAATTGGTACTTGCCCCTGGTGAAAAACATCCGTATAACATTAAATACGACATTTCCCCTGATTTGGTTTTCTTCATAAGAGTGACATCTGGTTTATACCCAAGTAATTTCGCTTGCTTCAATCTCGCGATTTTTTCCTTTTCATTTGCGTTTATTTGTAAATAACCATCTACGGACTTTGTAAACCTAACGTTCTTTGACAAGTTTTATTCATGCTATCAGAACGAACTGGAAAATCTTGATCAACACACCCTGAAACTAGACTGACTGGAATGAGTCTAACCAAGGTTTTTAATGCTAGCAATTATGAATAGTTATATTTTACCTTCTTAATTCTCGTAGTAAATGCGGACTTATGAGTCGTCTTTAAATTTAAATTCTAAATAATACAAGAATAAACCGTACCCATAAATAGTTTACGAGGAAGAGGACAATAATATATATAGGCCTAATAGCAAAGGAATCAGAGAATGATTATGAACAGATGACCTACTTTTCCATTCATATATTTTAGCGTACTCCAAGTATGTACCTCAGCTTCGAACTTAGGCAAATATGGGGTAATTTGTACAAATTACGACAGTTCAAGTCAAGCCCTCCCCTCTGGTCTAGTGACTAGCGCCTCTCCATTTGGTACACGTGGTCCCTGGTTTGATTCCCAGTGAAAAAAGTGTTCAGTCCGGGGCTGACTATCTTTATTGGTTTTCGAACTGGTACTTCATTGATGGCCAGTAAGTAAAAATTATCCAACCCAACTATCACAAAGGTGGTGTTGGTTGCTTAACTACCTTATAAAATCCTTAAAGTTATAGATCTTGTCATGTGTTGAACACGTTTGCTTAAGTTCAAACTGTTCTCGTATCGGAAAATACCATTGAGAGATTCATACATTCTATCATATTTTAATACAAGTTCAGTTCATAAAATTAAAGCCATGAACAGCCATTTTTATATGATGTTAGTTCAACGATAGTAAAAGTTAATTATTTATAGTGTTTATTATTTTACCTTGATATTGTGTCAATATATTTGAAATAGGAAACTTGGGTACAGCGTCTGTAACCTCTCGATCGAATTTTAACGGCCTAAATAACTGCTATGTATACCCAGAGATGCACTTGTTCCGCGTAACATCTTACATAAAAAAGTATCTTTAGATCCAAAAAGGCCGTAGTTTAGGTTTATGCATGAACTCTAAATGATAATTTTGCCCATACTTCACTTTTCAATATACTGTGTCTTTTTCCTTCATCATCCACCTCTTCCTCTGCTTCGATTGCAATATCTTTGGGGGCGGTAATTCTCGTCATACAGATCCTTTATTTATTTCTCCCAGACTCTAAGGTTGATGATCAGTAATTAGATGACTTTGTTGACCTTCGCTTCCAAACGTGCATATAATTTTGTTAGCTTCCTGTCCTAATTCTCGTGCTTTCTGATATATCATATCTGCCGCGCTGTTGAAGTTCCATTATTTTTTCTCATATATCTGTTCCATATACTCCTCTTTGGCTTTGTTCGTCTCTCTTAATTCATTATTCAGCCTTCTGTATTCTTTGATGCCCGTCGCTTTCGTCCTTAGGAGTTCCTCCATCATCTTAAGCATCGCTTCAGTTATCCATGGCTTTCTCGGTGCCCTTTCCATCTTGAATATTATTGTGTGTATGTTTAGTGGAATATTTAATTTTTCCCAACTACGCTAAGTACATTAACATCCACGCTAAGAAGAAATGTATACTTGTATTACTGATGATTATTTGTGTTATTCAACTTTGTACCTATTTTTTTAGTAAGTCTCTTCTTTGCTTTAGGTAAACTACTTTGAATAAATATTCATAATAATTGCAATTATGCATATTTGTAACTTAAATTTAACGTTGTGTTTTAGTGATTACACAAATCACAATCATGAGCATACTTTATGGAGATGCTCTCACATAGGGTACCCGAGCACCTTTATACACTATGAAAAACTTATTTTTCAAGTCTTTTGTGAGAAAAATACTGTGAACTGAGAAACCATAACCTTTTCTATATTGTACAGGGGTATTTTCCTGCGAATAGAAGTTTCTTTTGGATTGCGTTGATAAACTAACACTTGCAAGAATACTCTCTTAGTACAAGTATATTTTAGGCACACACCAATTTCCCCCCACCTCGGACTGTTTCAATTTCCTCACTGACAAACACTTTACCATATTATATCGTAAAGGTCAGATCCACCGTTATTGTAACAGAGTGGTGCTTGAGCGATTGACTAGAAATTCAAACTACGATTAGTGACAATTTCACAGCCTTGTATTATTACAAGTGTAAACACTTTAGTCAGTACAGAAGAGGCTGTGGATCGTGTTCAGAGTTGATGACGTTGGATTTTGGTGAGTCAGAGTAGGTCACAGTGGATGAGAAAGGTTCATGGTGGGTGGTGGGTCACTGTGGGTCAGAGTTGGTCACGGTGGGTCGTGGGTCAGAGTTGGTCATGGTTGGTAGTGGGTCGTGGGTTACGGTGGGTGGTGAGTCAGTGGGTCGTGGGTCAAGTTTTCATTGACCCACGCTAACTCTGGTTTTGGCATATGGATGCGAAACCTGGACGTTAACAAAACAGGAGAAACCCCGTGTTGAGGCAGTGGAAATGTGGTTTTGGAGAAGAATCACCAGAACGAGCTGGACTGAAAAGAGCAATAATATGGTGCAGCAAGAAGTGAATGAGAAAAGCCAACTAATCAAAGTAATAAAAGTACGAAAAGCAAAACTCGTTGGTCATTTACTTAGACGTGATGCTTTCTTCCAAAACATTTTCTAAGGCAAGATATTACGGAAGACGACGGGAGGATGACCGAGAATATCTTATCTTAAGAATATGATCAGTGAGATGATATATACTTCCCACAAGGAGATTGAAAGGACTACTGAAAATCGGAAGCTGTGGCTGCAAAAACAAGGCTTAGCCTTTTTTAGGCTTAGATTTTCTAGATTGCTTGCCGTATCACCGGACTGATTCGAATCAATGTCTGCTCCAGACAGTGTCTTCACGTCTCGTACACTATTCCTGAAACGATGCTTAACAATAATGTAATATATTTGGTAGCGTTTCTTACCTCCTGGACTTTTTCACGAGTGCAGCTTGGTTTTTCTTTTCTTAAGCCACACATTCTTCACCAATACATCATGCTGCCTACAGGATTTTGGCCCCGTGCGTTTCTTCAACCTAATCCAAATGGTCCTACCACCTTATTCACATCTCCTCCTATTACTACGTTATTGAAGTCTCCCATAATCTTTCCTCTTGATGCAATACGTTACTAATCTCATCATATATATTCCATGTACGTTATTGTCATCATGGCCGGTTGTTGGGATACACACTTTTTCCTAATCAGACACTGTCGATGACCGAAGTATGCAACGAGGAAGCTTACAATCACAAAGTCATGTGTAACTGTCACAAAAACTCCTCATAGCAGTAGGTGTGCCTCCCAAGAAACTGGGATTAGGAATCTATCTTCTGGATTGAGGACTCACAAAGAGCATCTATACAAAATGCAAATGATACACCACCAAAATGGCGACGGCACAGGGAGTTAGAAGATTGGAGCTTAATGTCTCTTTCCAACACAAAGACTGAGACGGGATCTACCGTTTCAAGTTGGATCTGAACCCGGGGGTTTATATCAAAGGAAAGTAACCCTACCTAGCAATGAACTCTAAACTATGCACGTTAATACTAAACACGAACGGGCAGTGTGGACAGTTTGAAGAGTGTGTTGTGGGGTTTACTAATTATTTACAACAGCTATTTACTAAATTTCTGGATTCGATTCCTGGTGTGGCTTCAAACAGAAAGGCTACCTCTAGACTTATGCCTCGCCTTGGAAGTTATACATATTCTCATATTTTTGAGAAACAAGAAATATGGTTAGAAGCTACACTTAAATTGCTCACAATTAACTATATTCTATTTTATTTATTTATAAATATTTCTGGGCATTACCGACATCTATGGCCTTAAGCCCGTAATGTATAAGAGATGACGTGCCTCAGCCAGCACACTATCCGGGAAAGAGGGATGGAAAAAAGCGGCCTAGGATCTATGTTCGGTACCACCAGCATTTTTGTCTGGTGTAAATGAGGAAAACACATGGCTGGCCTGAAAAAGCTGTTACACATTTTTGACCGAGTGTCAACCGAAAACCGAACCTGGGGACCATATTCTTATTAATATGTATATACAAGATGATAAAAATTTCTATTATAGATTTCTAGAGCTTGTAGTGGATATGTACAGTGTACTTTGATAGGAACTCATGTCCGGATACACTATGTCCGTATACTACACGAAAAAGAGCGAAGTAAGTGTAAACATCGCATCCACCTGCCGAGAGAAAAAAACAGTATTGTTGGTACCAAGTTTGTGAACGCTGTCAAGTAGTTGCACTGTATTTGCATCCACCTACACAAGCGTCTAAATGTGGCAACCACTAACGTCGATATGCATTATACTTACAATGCATGTTCCAGTACACTCGCTGGAATAGCCATGGTGTTTGCTGAATAGGTTCCGGTAAGGTTAATACATAGTATATAAGGGAGATCTTCGCCTGACTCAATATTATCTCGTAAAGTAAATACGTCATATGTCCAAACATAAAAGAACCAACTTGAGTTAAATCGGGCAAGCGTCCAGGCCAAGAAATTGGATCACCATAGTCTACCATCTATACCGAAATGTTGGTTAAAATTGATACGAAGACCATGTACAAAATATGGTGGTGCATCGTCGTGTTCAAATCACATTTTGTTGACGAATGTTCCACACTGGCTTGCAAGCAGTTAACAACACGACTAAGCACACACAGTGCAACAGCAGCCACGATGAAGAGGTAAAATTAGGTAGTAAGCGTCGCGTAACATCAATATTCTGGCTTGTGAAGCCTCGACTGTATACGATCTACAGATAGTTACATGCATTTTCAGGCTTTCTTTGCTCTTGTTTTCAGCGTAGCAATCAAACGGAGCGTACGTTCCCGGATATGTGCTCCAATTCAAATAAGCTCTACAAGCTCGCAATGGGATTTTTTTATCACACTATATACACATAAGCACTAATGAACATTATAGGTTGCATCCTATCAAGACAAATTTTGTAGACGTAGTTAAAATATGCAGCTGTTCGTATAGAAGTTCCATAACTAATATATGAATAAACTAAAATTCTTGTTTTACACTTCTATAAAATATATTCTGATATATATATAATTTTCGGAATTATGACTTCATTACATATTTGGTCCCACAATTACTACTCTCAATCAACAAAAATTTAAATGTAGGTAAGTGTTTCTACACTATCAAATGATACATGAATAAACTTCATGAGCGCAGATAATTTAATACATAGAATGCAACCAAACGGCGCGTTCAACAACACGTTTAACAGGCCTAATCATTATTAAACTAAAATACCGCTAATTTTACAGTAATTATGTGATATCTTCAGTACAGTAATTACAGTAATTTTGCGTCCAAAACAGCTTGGATCCGACGTGAAATGGATGTATACAGCTCTTGAATCGTGGTGTGTGGAATTTTGTACCATTGTTCCTCCAAAATATGCTCCAGTTCCTTAAGGGATGCTGGTGGAGGGTAATGAGACCGAACACGCCTTTGTAACTCAGACAATAATGACTCAATGATGTTCAGATCTGGTGACTGTGAGACCCAGGGGAGGTGTGATAGCTCCTGGTCATGCTCCTCAAACCATGATTTCACCATTTTTGCAGCGTGATAGGGTGCCAAATCATCTTGGTATATGCCATTACCATCAGGAAACAATATCTGGGTCATGGGTAGAACCTGGTCCCCAAAATGGCCTCATACGTCTTAGCATTCATCATTCCATTCAGGGCTATGATGGGACCTGCAGAAAACCACGATATCACCCCCATGCTTTACAGTTGGGAGCAAACAGTCTGTGTCATAGGCCTGCGACGATGTTCTCCATACGTAAACACGTCCGGCTGTTGGAAACAAGGTGAAGGTCGATTCACCGGATGACATTACGTGTTTCCACTGCTCATGACTCCACACCTTGTTATCCTTGCACCACTGGATTCGCCTCTTCGCATTTACTGCTGTGACCAGGGGTTTGGCGATAGCGGCCCTGCCATGAATTTTCATTTTATGAAGTTCCCGTCGCGCTGTTTTCGATGAAACCGGGTTCTGTAGGCCGGAATTGAGTTCAGACGTAATTTTCATTGCAGTGGTCTTCTTTTTGCTGCTACAATCCGTTTTAATGCCCTCCGGTCCCTATCTGACAGGATTGTCTTTCGGCCACTGTTGTACTTTGCAGATGTCGTTTGCCCATGAATTGTGTATGCGCTCGTGACATTGGACACAGCGCCTTTCGATAACCCCACAATGTTCGCCACTGTTGCCACTGAAGCTCCAACCAGACGGGCACCAACGATCATGCCTCTTTGGAAGTCTGTCAGGTCGCCCAACTGCACAACTTTCACACCACGACACTTACAGGTAAACTAGTTACTGCTGACGGAAGAGGAAGGTCCACATTTCACACTGAAAACAAAACACGATCGGCAACTGCAACACGTGTTTTACAGTGGAGGACCAAACTTATGTGTCCTGTATGAAGTGTTTTTAGAGTTTTTTTGTCTATCCCCTGTAAGTCAATTTAGCAGTAGTATTGCCCACGAGTCAAGACGAGAAATGAAGTTATCTCGTATCGTATCGATTCACGGCAAGCTTCTCGTCTCGTCTCGTAAATATATTGTGCTTGAAATAGTGCAAACTACAAAATTAGTCTTTGTAGATTAATTTAGACCAGTGTCTAAATCCATTATGACTCGTGCGACGTAAAATGAAGTGACTATTTTCCTGGAGGCTTCCACACCTAGAATATTCTGATGGACTGCAGGATATCTCCGTGTTCTATTTGATTCAGTTGCGCAATATTAATGTAGGAACTCGGGTATTTTTACTTTGACACATACCAGTGGCAATAAAACATGCCGGTTGTATGCCTCGTTACTATTCGAAATATATTTAGCACTTTGTAGACATATCTGTCATAGGAAATATAGGGCAATCTGTATATTAGTCTTTTTCCATGCCTGAGAGGACAGGAAGTCAAAAGACTATTTTCGGGAAATCTACTTCAGCGTAACTATTTAAATTATATCGCAGAGGAGCCCGAACAATTCGAAACATTAATGGAATAAAGTTAAATTAAGGCAATGTCAGCGAACATACAACTGTAGGTTAATTCTGAAAATTTTGTGGTGAATTACTTTTGGAAAATAAGAAATATCGCTAACGTCATTTGGTTGTTGGAGATCACAAATTGAAGCTGATCCCCGAAGCAGATTTGCAGAGAACGACACAAGAGGGTGCAGAGGAGCTAAGTGTTGATCACTCGGCTGTAGCGTGGTTTTTGGAGAAACTAGAAAAGTTGAAACGATAGATAAATTGACCACGCAAAGAAATCGACGCTTTGTATCTGCTCTACACTCTTCCTACTTCTACGCTACGAAAGCGATCCATTTTTCGAACATAGGTCTATTCATACAGGCAAGGAAAACTAAATATTGTACGGCAACCAACATATTCTATCAATGTTTGGGTGAAGTCATATATGACCAGTCGACCTTCATGTAGTTTTAACATATTTTCATATATTAAAAAACGGGAGAATTTTAGACAAATGATTTTTGTGATATTTTCCGAAACATTTAACTTTCTTTTCTGTCTTAGATACGATGCTACCATAGCAATCTGATTATGTTGTGCGTTTCAAGTACACAAATATGTTCATATTAATTTTACAATGTTATTATTCAAGTCACTTTTCTCATCTGTTCGCTGAACATTTAACCCAATTCTATAAGTATTTCTGAACCTGCATTTACAATTCAGGTATGCTTATAACCAAAATTTTCTTCTAACCTACGTACCAGTACCGAAAACTAAGCGTCATAATAATACAAATCTAATATGATAAATTGACTTATATGTTTTGACCGTAAATTAGCAAGATGGCCAGACTCGTATTTCCGGACCTGGCACCAGTAAGTTTTTGAGTCCTGGTTATAACGTCAATATTCAAACGCAAACACAAAGAACATTTTGTTAATACACAAGCGACGAAACTTCATTCTACTCCTACTAAAAGCTCATATATACTTATGGTGTTTATATAATGTAGCACGTTTAATGACTACAGTTGTTTTACATAACTAAAGAAACGACTATTTATATATATTAGGCAGTAAATTGCAGATTAAGTAGCATGTTCAATCTTACTAGGAAGGAGAAAGATATTCAGTGTACGTACACAAGAAGCAAAACAATTACCTCGGACATTTGATAAGCTCGGATTCTGTTTCTCGGATATTTGGTAAGCTACGAAATACGCATTAGCATTTTCGTGTTTAGTCTATAAAGCATTTTTAAACATTTTTTTTGGGGGGGGGGAGGTTCGAGATGGGACGAGATTTTAATTAATGATACTTCTGGTCTTCAAAACGAGATGAGGAATTTCTCTTCTCGTAGTCAACACTATTTACTACACATTTCACAACTGTGGACAGATAGTGACTTTCTACGGATACACACTAAAAATAACCAGTAAGTAACTAGACATCTGCTTTATAATGGAGTAGATGGGCAAATCCCAGTAAAGTAACTTCATGATGTATGTTCTACCACCAGTTCAAGAGGGGAAGTAAAACTCCGTTCAGAGTACGTAGCGCAACGCCCCGAAAATTACCCGACTGGATATTTGGCAGAGTAAGCACACATACGCTCCATATCACTACATCCAATAATAGCGCCTTTGCTGGTAATTGCACACACAACCTACCTACATGGTAAAACTGTCGCAATTAGAATTGTAGTGTGATAAATCAACATTTACACACTTTCACTTCGATGAACATGTGCGAGAGTTTGTGCAAGGAGTGCTACCTGAGCAAACAGCGACAAGCATGAAATATGTTGCTGGTGAAATTATGGTATGTTGTTGTTTTCTTTGGCACATTGTCTATTAGTTGATCATGGCAAAATGACAGCTGAATTCGACTCAATATTTGCATTGTAAAATACTTAAAGACACAAAAACACTGAATATTATTTTCTAGTATGAAACAATTCTACTTGAAGCACTACAAACTTCAACCGGTGTGTTGCAGCTGCAGCTACATGTTGCAGTATGCACACAACGATGTTCGCCCTCTTTTGAATCTTTCATAATCTTGAATGAACCCTATCAAACACGTGTAAAATGAGTTGAAACATCGGGGCAAAACCAAGCCGACGAGTCAAACGTCTGTTGCCCATTTAGCCGACATACTGCGCAAGAGATAGTTGAACATAGACCATTTACTAACAAGAGCGAAGCTTACTTAGGAGTGGCTACCTTGTAGACCCTGATGTATCACGGCTTTTCTGACAATATATTATTTGTCAAGTTACTTTTCGATAGGTAGTGTTTCGCAACAGTGAGCTGTACGCAGCTGCAGTGTCAACTTGTCAATTAGGTCATGTCACACACTTGTATGTACTAATCATGATTCTGAGAAAGATAACCTCAATTCCCCTTCGTTCCCGTGTTGTAGAGCAATAATTCTCTACAATCTTCAATTTTTGAAGATTTTTAAAGAACATTTACAATTACTTGTTAAAGGACAAGACAGAAAAGAAATAATATGAAAATTTTCTCGAAATTGACTCCATACAGCATACGAATTGTCCTTCATCTGACCTACTCTTGGTAAGCCGTTGTCGAACTAATTTTATCGCTCCCTTGGCGAATAAATGATCTACTTCCTTGATCAAAACCTACCCATTGAAGAGAATGTACCTCTCTATTGTAAATCCAACCAACAACTTCTCCCAGTTTCCTTTAACATATGTTGCTAACATTTCTTATGTGAAGGTATCCGAAAAGACTAACAGACAGTACTCTCGTCTTTGGTACTTGCGGTTCCAGTTTGAGCCTCAAGACTCAATTTCCATTTGCTATCAAACTCAAACATTAAATTAAATTCAATTACGTTCCTACTGTAAGATGTTTGAGTTTCTACAAATTAATTAGATTGCAAAGACATTTTCATTACTTTATCTCAAATATATATTCGTTACATAAAAATATGTAATAAATAGCTTGTAATAACTATCTTTACAATAACATGAAAAGTTGTTTGTATATAATAATATTAGTGAATGTTTCTATCAACTTAATGGAGTGAAATACAGGATTCACATTTTCGAGAATGAACATTTGTTTTTTTCTTTTCCTTAGATTTACGGGAATATATGGGTTTAACGAACAGTGGCGGTGCAGTCGATAACACGTCTATCCACAAACTACGTGGAAGGAATCCGTTTCACGATAGAAGTTCTGTATTTTATCTCATTCAAACAAGGCTCGGAGGTTCACCCAGCCTCTATGGGTACATGAGGAAATCTGAAGGTAAAATTGGTTTGGTTATTTCCTAGACAATGGGTATTTGTCCATGAAATGGTTCATGCCCGCCAATAGTTTACGAGAAATCAAGTACAACATAATACAAAAATACATACATATATACATACATACACACACACACACACACACAAACTATATTATATATATATATATAAATTATACAGGGTGAACCAATATGATCTACCACATTTTAAAGGCTAATAAACAAGAAGTATTGCACGAGGAAATGTGTTTAATGAAAAATATTTTTAAAAAGTACTAAAAACAATTTTTAATCCCTATGTTCCGATTTGAAATGAAACAACTGACAATACTGTCTAAAGAGTATTTCTGAAGGCTAGAGTTTGTAATTGTTTAATATTCTGACATACGAGCACTTTTAGGTCACTTAGATAATTTTTTTCAACGCTGAGCCCACTCTTTGAAAATTCACGATCCACTGCAACTTACATGTTAGTCTTGCGTGGAATAGCGAACTTTAAGCGAAAAGCTCTTTGCACAGTAATCACAAAACTACTGCTTTTGAAATTCGACTGCATACGAACGATGAGCTCCAGACTAAACCATAATGACAAACGAAAACAGCAGGAGAGTGTGAGCAGAAGGGATTAACACTCCTCTCGACCCTTCAAGTAACAGCACTATAGCAGGTAAAGTAATAGGGGGATTTATTGGGTATTATTGACAATAATTCTGTCAACTGATGTGTCATTTAAACACACAAGAGAACAGAGTAATTCAAATCAGCAGAAAGTACTAACAAACTGTTTTCAATGCCATTTTGTATTTTCGAATAGACAAGTTTCTACCTGCAATGTTTTTTTTTATTTCCCTTTAAAATGTGTAAGGTTTTAGTGGGTTACGCTATATATATATATATATATATATATATATATATATATATGTGTGTGTGTGTGTGTGTGTGTGTGTGTGTGTGCGCTAGCATAACTGTACAACGTCTGGAACAATTTTATTTAAACTTGGTACACACATACACATATACTTACAGTCTGAAAAAGTACTATTGGGGTAAGACCTTCCTAGCATACCAAGGGAGAGTGGGAGGGAACCCATAAAATGATCGAAAACGACTTGTATTACTGTCAAATCCATAGTTTTGTGGCTCCATGTGATGATTGGTGACAGTTCCGATGGCCTTGAAGTTCAAGTACGGTCCCTAGTGAGGGTAAGACCCCTAGGAGGCAGGAGGAGTAGGAGAGGTGATATAAAAATGATCGAAAACGGCCGATATTAATGTCGAATCCGTAGTTTTCGGGGTCACGACATGAACAGTGCCATTTCGATACCGTTTAAATTCAAATGCAGTCCCCATTAATATACGTGAGGGGGGAGAGTAATTATACGTGAAAATAATTAAACATGATCGATATTAGTGTCGAATACATATTTTGGGGGTCCCTGAGTTAATTTGTGACAGTTTTGGTTCCCTCTGAGTCCAAAGTTAGCTCCCAGTCGGGGTACGACCCCCTAGCACTCTTAGGGAGAGGTAGGGGAGGGGAAGACATAAAATGATTAAAAACAACTAATATTAGTGTCGAATTCCATAGTTTTTGGGGATCGCTTAGATAAATAGTGATACTCCAGATGTCGTTTAAGTCAGATTTAATGCCCAATTTGCACCCGGGAGAGTGAAACTGTAACAAGTAAAAATATCGAAAACGGCCTAGATTAGTGTCGATTCATTAGTTTTCAGCGTCGCTAAGGGAACTGATGCCAGTTCTGATGCCGTTTTAATTAAAGTTCAGTCCCCAATGCGGGCAAGACTCCCTACCATTACCTGGATGAGTGTGGGGACGGTAGACAAAAATATAAGAAATGACCGATATTAATGTTGAATGCATAAAAAGTGACACTCCAGATGCCATTTAAATTCAAGTTCAGCCTCCATTAGCATCCTGGAAACGTCATGTAAAAATAATTGAAAATAACCGATATTAGTGTCGAATCCATAGTTTTCAGAGTCCCTATATTTATTGGTGGCAGTTCCTATGATTTTACGTTCAAGTTCGGCCTCCAGTAGGGGTAAAGCTCCCTAGCAAACCTGGGGAGAGTGGAAAGGAAAACACAAAATGGTAGAAAACGACCGATATTAGTATAGAATCCATTGTTTTTGGAGTCGCTGACATAAATAGCAACACTTGTGATGAAGTACAAATCCAAGTTTAGTCTCCTATAGTACCACCGGGGGAGGCGAAATGGTGACATGAAAAAGTGACCAAAAAACAACCGATACTCCCTATACCATTAAGTCTATGTTTAACTCCCATTAGCACCCATAGGATGATGGGAATGGATTGATATGTAAGAATAACAGAAAAGGACCGATATTAGTGTCGAATCCATAGTTCTCAATGTCGCTGAGATCAATAATTACACCCTCGATAATAAATCCAAGCTCAGCTCCAACTACCATGGGTGGAGAGAAGAAGTAGAAAATAAAAAGTCTCAAACGAATGGTATTAGCGTCGAATCCATAGTTTGGGTTCATCAAGCTATTAGGTTACAATCGCGATGGTACCTAATCCCAAGTTGATTTATGAACGGGCATATCAGCTGAATTAGGAATTTACAGGAGTAACACTGAAGGAGTTAATCGCATATCTACATATATCTGGATGTATGTGTACGGATGAATATTCCAACTTATCTCCAGAACGTCTGAAAAAAATATATAAAGTACATATACACATACACCTGGAGTGAAACATAAGCTCAAGTATGCTTACGCCGGGAGCTAGTAATATTCTTCGACACAGAAAAAAAAAAAACATTTTAATGAAAACGTAATGACAAAAATCCGTAAATGTTACCCTTTTCACCCCGCCTCTCATTCCTTCTCACTTCTCGCCCCACTCCCCTGCTTTTTGCAAAGGAAATAGGTTTATGGAAAATATTTGAACCTCTTTTTCCCTTAAAATATACATGGGGGATAAACTTGGACTTAAATGGCATCAAGAAGTCACTATTCATCTCAGTGACCCCGAAAACTACGGATTCGACACACATATAGTGAAAACCTTTCAATAACAAACATCAATAGATATGATAACTTATCCGCAAATTAGGGGTGTCACAGGGGAACTCACAAATTTAAGTTACTCATAGCTCATATGATTAGTAAATACATTAGTTATACATGTAAATATAGGCTTATACCGAAATACTGTATTCAGTGTTCAATGCGAGAATGATGGAGAATTCCTCCTGTGTAACTCTATGTTTATAGGCGTGCGCTGCAAAATGTAATGCTTCTGTAAATTTTATTCTCAAATTCAAGTTATATCTCTATAAAGAGTCCCTTAACCCTTAATTAGTCGCATGCGGAATTTTGTTCCGCACTTTTACATTTCTCTTTTTGTTTTCCTTACTTTCCATCGTATGCTTTTGAACTTTTGTCTAGCTGTCTTTTAAAGTTTCATGATTAAACAACAATACATATTTGAATTGTTGCCCAAGCCACTGGTGAATATTTTGTTATTTATTTTGGAGTGATGCAGTTTGCGGAGCAAAGTTCCGCGCGCGACTAAATACGTTACCCTTTTTTTCTCCTACAAATTCTACGCTTTCTTTCAGTTTATTGTTTTTAGGCGACAACAATTAAGCGATTCGGTGACTACGAAACATATCACAAGCAAGCGCCACCACCATTATTTTTTAAAATTTATTTTACAAAAATATATTTTCAGGTACAGTTCATTTGTAAGCAACTGAAGTTATAAGCGGTTTATATGTGCATTGTACGCTCTGAAAATAAATACATAGAGAACACAGTCAGTCTTTTCTTTCAAAATGAATCATCAAGAACGTGATGTGGACAGAATTAGAAACATGTTGCTGGAAGTTCTGGCTGAAGACGACAATTTAGATGTTCCGGATATGGAAGATGGTGATGAAGAAGATATCATTGAAGAAAGCGACCATATCTTTGCCAGTGAAGAATCAGCAGATGAAGGTGAAGTGTTGCCACAAGCAGATCATGTGAAATAACTCTCAAATACTACTGCACGGGGACCATATCTTCTAGGAAAGGACAATGTCACTAAATGGTACGCACATGCTCCGCGGCAAATTATACGAAGAAAAAGTCAGAATATTTTGACCCACTTACCAGGAGTCAAAGGACATGCTAAAGAAGCGAAAACGCCGAGCGAATTTTGGAGTTTGTTCTTTAGTACGTATATGCTGGAGAGAATCGTTGAATTTACAAACCAGTGCATTGAATCACATAGGGACGCTTATAGCAGAGAAAGAGATGCTCAAAATACTAATATAACAGAAGTAAAGGCCTTGCTGGGCCTTCTGTATCTTGCAGGAGGACTGAACTTGCAGAGGAGGATAATTAGTCAATAGCATAAAATAACTTAAGACGACTATTAAAACAAATATTTTAACCTAAAATTAAATAAAAATTTTTAAAAAACAAATATTACACGAGTTTTACTATGTAGTTATTATGCGGAACAAAATTCCGCACGCGACTAATTAAGTAACTTTTTTCACGCGACTAGTTAAGGGTTAATTTCCTTACTGACTGTAGTTGTCTGCAATGCAATTCTGAAAAAACAGGAATTAGGAAGTGTATTTCTGGACCTTCGGCATGTATGGCCTTTCAAGTCTTTCACGTATGAGGGTAGACGTTCTTCGGCAATCACACTATCAGGAGAAGTGATGAAGAAAGAAAGGAATGAGGAAGAAAGAAAGCGGTTTGGGACCTGTATGTAAGATACCATCCCGCCGTTTGTCTGGTGTAAATGAGGAAAACCCAGGAAAATTTTCTGTGTATGGCTGACTTGAAATAGCTTTCACACATTCCCGACTGAGTGTCCCCACTGAGAGTTGAAACCGGGACCGCTTCTGCGGACTATAATTTCTGACTGGAACTTGCTTGAAACTCGTGGATTACTTGGAATAAACTAAATATTTATTTTCAAGTTGGGGAAAGTATTTTCTTTCTTATATATATTTAAGGTGAGAATTATTATCTGCTATGAAGAGGTCACTAAATCGTTGGGGCTAAAAGACTGACTGACCTTGTCTGTATTTGAAAGTGTCCATAAAGTGATGGTCCTCTCTCATTATAATACGTATACGTGCCGGGAGAAAAAAAAAACTGTCCGTTAAGGGAGAGTTCACTGTGATTGTCGTTTTCGATTATCACCCTCTTTCCATCACTGTCTCTAGGGAAGCTAAGGTTGTCTTACCTCCGTCTGGAGGGCTAAATATAGACTTAAAATTGCATTAGAAATAAAACTATTCACAACAGCGACAACGAAAACTATGGATTCTATACTAATATTAGACATTTTAGAATATTCATATGTAAACCCTCCCCACCTCTCTGGAGGAGCAAGGGGTGTTTTAGCCCCAAGAGGGATACCAAAACGTAAAAGTAATCCAAAATGGCCGATATTAGTGTCAAATTCGTAGTTTTTGCGGTCGCTGAGATCAATGGTGATACTTTCATTAACGATGATTTTCAAATTTAACCACTATTGTATGCGGGCCAGGAGCCACCGGGGGTGCAGAATTGCGAGACATGTAAAAGTAATGGAAAATGACCAATAATAGTGTAAAATCCATATTTTTCGCTGTCGCTGAGATGAATGGTGGTACTTCCACAGACGTTAACTTCCAAATACAGCCCCCATCGGCTGCGGGCCAGAGGAGTTTTTTTTTTTTTTTTTTCAAAACTGGAACCAGAGGATCATAGGGGCTTTTACCGGGATATGTAAAAAGTAGTAGAAAATTGCAGATGTTACTGCCACATTCATAGTTTTCGCGATATTGGCTGGGGGCCAGAGATTTTTTCACAATTCGAACCAAGGGGGTCTCAGGGGGCGTTTACCGGGACATGTAAAAGTAGTAGAAAATGGCAGATGTTACTGCCACATTCATAGTTTTCGCGATATCGGCTGGGGGCCAGAGATTTTTCACAATTCGAACCAAGGGGGTCTCGGGGGGCCTTTACCGGGACATGTAAAAGTAGCAGAAAATTGCTGTTAGCAGTAGAAAGTTATTGCTGTTCCGCCATCAACGAATTTCGAGGCCGTTTCCTTCACATCGTTTCTTGTCGTTTGGAGCGCCTATTTTCATGTCTTGTGCGTCACTAGAAGTGCGTCACTAGCGGTGGCTCAGTGGTAGAGCGTTCACCTCCGGTGCTTGGGGTCCCTGGTTCGATCCCAGCTCGCGCCGTGTGGACTTTGTGGTGGACAAACACCGTGCTCGTGGGTTTTCTCGGGGTTCTCCCGTTTCCTCCCACTTTCTTCATTCCACCATTTCACTCATCTCTCATCATCACCGTCTCCTTTAGCCTAACCGGAATAATCGTGGGACGTAAAACTTAAAGATTTCATTTCATTTTTTGTTCCGCCATATTTGTAGGCCCATTTTGGCCCACTTCCAGTGACGCACAAGATATGGGAATAGGCGCACAAAGCAATACAAAACACGCACAAAAGATGCAAAACAAAGTACCTCGAAATTCGTTGGTGGCAGAACAAGTTAATGACTCCGTGAGCACCAATATAAGTATATACTGTGGTTCTTACCATCAACGCTGAGAACTGCACGGTCCATTTTTTTTTTAGCCAAAGCAGAAGCCCAGCCGGGATAGTGATGTCAACCGGCTCGGCTCGGTTCAACTGAGCAAACAGCTTGAGTTGGCTTGGTTGGGATGGCCCATCGACTGTGTTCAATTGAGCCGATGGCTTGATCCGGCTCGGTAGGGACGAGTCATCGACACGGCTCGATTGGAGCCAATGGCTCGAACCAGCTCCATTGAAACGAATCCATAGGCTGGGTTCGAGTCAGATCAACTGAACCAATGGCTCGAACCGGCTTGGTTCGATTCGGCTCGTGTGAGCCATCGGCTCGAGCTGGCTCGGTTGGGTGAGCTGTTGGCTCGGCTCACTTCTCGGTTTGGCTCGATAAGTGAATGAGCTGTGAGCGAGCCGCTTGAGTCGTTGACAACCCTAAACCTGGGTCGAACAGTTTTGAACATGTTTGGCTGGAGTCCTATAACTTTTAACAATTCTTGGGTCGAGCCCGGATACTTACTCCTCCTGAACTCAAACCTAGAACCTCGTGACCGATGTCCTTGCCTCCTGAAGATTTTTTGACGACCGAAATCGAGTCAACTAATTTATAGTATTCAGATACAAACCGCCTATATCCCATGTTTCTACACGGTGTTATAATAATAATTAGTTTTAGTAGTAGTAGTATCATTGATAATTATATTGTCTATGTAGGGTACCTGAAGAGAGTAGTACTTGAAACTACACAACGGATTTAGCTCGAATTGGCTCGACTCGACTCGAAACTCGATCCGAATTCGAGTCGAGTTGGGGGAAATTTTTCGAGCCAAGTTCTCGAGTAGAGCTCAAAGATGTCTGCTTCGAGTCGAGTCGAGTTTTAAAGAAAACTCGCTCGTGCCCATCCCTATTGTATGCAAGATGGGTATATAGTTCTTTGGAGGGGGATAGAACCATAAACATAATATATTTTAAAAATACTTAGTTTCACGGCTTTCTTCCCAGGGGAACGAAGGGATGGTAGTTATCCAACATGTCTTATAAGTACCTTATTTGAAATATATAAAACAGTAACAAGTGGACAACACAATATATACACATCATCTTATCTTCAGTTTTAATTGCTGATTTCAATTGCAATTAACAATTACAAATTTCAATTGCAATTAACAATTAAATGTTTCAATTGCACCCTTTGCGATTGACAATTAACAATTAAATGTTTCAATTGCCTGGTGACCAATTAACAATTGACGAAAACTTAATTGCAAATTTTATGATTGAATTCAATTGCAACTGAAATTAATTGTCAATTACAAATTGAAATCAATTGCAGTTAATTTTCAGAGCAATTACTTTCAATTGATTTGCCCAACACTGCCACACACTGATGTGTCGCCCAGTCCCATAGTGTGTGAGTGTCACGAAATTTTAAGACAGATTGTACCAGTAAACGTCTCCACCTGTAACAACAATATTCAATACTGTAGTGGTCTTCAACCTATGGCTCGCTGAAACATATTATGAAATATTGATTTAGTAATTCGGAAAACGCGAACCATTAAAACAAACCGATAAAATGTGACGTGACTCCATTTCAAAAATAAGCAAAGATAAGGTATATCGTGGACAAAGGAATTGCTACAGGGTATTTATCAAACAGTACACGATGTCAGTAGTTGAAATCCTCTATCCTGAAAAAAAGTTTCCGAGCCTCAGTTTGTCCTGTGTTACTGCGGGAAGGAGAGTGAAAGTTGTAGAGGGAATCGGGAAATGGGTGAACAGTACATCCTATCCTTTTGTGAAAAACTTGTAAATTATATTCTGTTAAAAAGAACCACGAAATGTAGTGATATTTTGAATGTTGTGTTGTCATCCTTCGAAAGATACATCGTAAGTATAAAAATGTATCCGGTGTTATCACTGACACGACCCTTGCAATGATTGGCAAGAATGGAACTTTTGTCACATATTTGCGTAATGAGGCAAGTAGGCTTGAAAACCAACAAATGGTATCCTATCACTGGATTCTGCGCCAGGAATAGTTTGTGCGCCAAATGTACGGGATTCAAATATATTATGAAAGTTATTGTTAAAATTGTGAACTTCTTAAGATCCCGAGAACTGAACAGCCAACATCTGCCAGAGCTTCTTAGTGATATGGAGGGAGAATATGGTAACGTGCTCTACAGAAATTCGTAGGGTTAGTCTTTTTTTGCTCTTCCGTTAACATTCTCGGTACCCAAAGGGCGAAGACTTTTTTCAAGCGCACTTCGCTGAATGCTGCCGCATGAGATCCTTGTGACCTCACCTAAATATTTGGTGGTCACTCTTTGGTCTGCCAACACATCATCTTAGATGATTTTGACGTTATCACCGGTGAAGGACGTCAAATGGCAATCTTCACGACGTTTGTCTTCCGTGGATATTCTGCCCAGATTAAACTCCTTGCACAATCGTGCAACTTTGGAATATGGTGAAGCATAGTCCCTCAGTGTTTAAACTAAGTCAGCGTAAATATATTTCATAGACCTTTTAGTTTTCCAGGCAAAGATACTTGATGACAGCTTGCACTTTGTTTTTCTCCATTTTCATATACTGCGGCTGCTCCTGTTGAAATGAATTGTCTCCCTAATTCTTAAGTGTATTACAAGTGTCTGATTATCATTACTTTTCTACCATTCTTAAAGAATAATAGCAATGACGTTGATAGAGCTGAACGACTCAGAAATCCAAACTATACATGAAGTAGGAATGTGAACATGTCGAACAAAAAGAATCTTTGAATAACATTCGTGCTTGGCAAGTATCGACTAACATCATGGCGATTTTGATGACTGAAGGTTAACGTACCTTTTCAGCGCCCAAGCAATGTAGATGGGACTTAGTGTTTCAAGACAAATCCAACCCGAGGCAAGTACCCCACCGGAAATCAAATACGAAACAACGTGCAGAAAAAGCACATGCGTTAACCATTTGGTCTCAAAGGGGCACATGGCAACTTTGTGATTATATATATATATATCCCACAGAAATAAAAGGTCCACATGAACTCTGTCTTGTGCAAAATCTATCCAGTTAGGATTGCTTACCTAACACAATTACTTAACACATATCAAAGATCCTGCTTGGCAATGTGAAGTAAATTACCCGATGAGAATTTGAAATGTAATTGATGTTTGCCGTGATTTAACATTCATTTAAAATTTCAAGTCGAAATGGCAAAACTACTACTATACATCTCACGTCAAGTACTGTATTAAAATTGGGATAAGCTTTATAATTCTGAAAGAAAATGAATCTCGGATTACCGCGATTTTTAAAAAATGACAGATGCATGTCAGTGCAAGTGCACTAATAAGGAAAGCTGAGCCAGAGTTCGTATCGAAAGACCCATTCCACAGCCTGAACTACCAACCTTCCCGCAGACACGGATCAATAGTTGAATTGGTCTCGCCTTGCACAACTCTCAATTCCAACACACATTTTATATATATATATATATATATATATATATATATATATATATATAAATCGTCAAATGCTTAAACTTCAAACGAATCTTTAAAAAGCAATAAACAGAAATGATGAACAGCTCACGTAACAAAAGCTGGCAATACAAAGAGCCGGGCCGAGAAAATACAATCGAAAAATACTATAGGTGATAAAAAAAAATGCGTGTGCCAAGTTTTGTACTGATATACGGAATAGAAATGAGGGGAAAAGCTTGTAAACCAACACACGTTTTCCCCTCAAACCTATTCTGTCGATCAATACAAAACTTGGTACACACATTTTTTTGTCACCTATAGTATTTTTCGAGATATATTTGGATTGTGTGGTTTCACCCAGGGCCACTCCAGAGGGGTCCAAAGTTGATGGGAGAGATTTCTGGAGGGAATCTTCCTGACATTCTCCCAATTTCTCCTGCTCAAGTACGTTATGGACCCCAATACATAACACCTCTGGAAAGCTTGTTTCATGCTGAGAAGAATGAACTATAAACCATGACTTTCCAATGAACTGTTTTGATGCAATAGCTATTTTACTGGGAGCCTATGATTTTCTTTATACTAACAGAGTTAATGGGTCCCAGAGACTTACTCCGTTGTCCATGGCACTTCTTTTGTGTGTGTGTGTGTGTGTGTGTGTGTGCATGAACATATCTTTATGTTATCGAATAGACTAGGTTTGATTTGGATGTCCGGATGACACGTTTATGTCCGTTCCTTGTGAGTTCCTTCAATAAATATGAACACTTCTTGATATTGTCATGTTGATAGAAGGTTTTCTAAGTTTTCATCCACCTGTTTATGCAACTGGCAAAACTAATTTCCTGAGCCAAATGTAATAAATGAGTTTTTCTAATTTGATCATTCTCATTACAATAAGTTTTTCTAATTTGATCATTCCTAATATTAATTGCACACATGTTAATGTCTGTTCGGACTGAACCCTCTGAACTTTCGATTCTTGCGGAAGTTGTCGGTTTGGAACAATTATTTACTAATGTATACACACTCTCTCTCATGTATTATATATGAATTAGGATTCCGTCGAATGAATAATGTAAGAGTCCGTAGAGTGGCCTTTCTGGATAATACGTGCGTGACTCCAGGTTCGATTTCCAGTGGGGTCTTTGGTCGTATACAACCCCGAGTATCCCACTTTAAACAATAGGTACCGTCTCATATAGCCTTGGTACTGAAAAGGAACGTTAAACTTCGAACCAACCAACCAAGGAATCTGTAATCCCAAGTATATAGGTTCACAAAATTGCACTCATATACGTAAAGAATAAGTCGATGTAAGTTACAAGCACGCCCCTACGACAGGTCTGAATAGTTCAAACAGACGAGAATATCTGGTAATAAGGATGTCGCATACCATTGCCGTGTAAACATTATGTCAAAATGTTTGATTGCAATATAGCTTACACTAGGATAACACGGAGAAAGCAGACTTTGGTAAATGAACTTCAGGGCCATTTTTTGCAAGGTCAAAAGTGCACATTTAAAGTGTTCATATTAAAAACTGGGAGAGCGCAATAACCTAATTTGACTCGCCGCACATATCGTACGATGCGCAAGTCTTTAAGCGACGGCGTGGCAGAATCAGTAGCATCTGTGACTCACGTGCGAAGGGTCCCGGGTTCCATTCCCGCTGGAGTCAACTTTTCTTTTCTTTTGCTTCAACCAATAAAGTAACCACTTGTAGCTACAAGTAAAATGTTAATTCACTTACGTTTATAATAAATTCTCCTTTGGTTATAGTAGCATCTAGTATTACCAAAGATGTCTTTCTCATCCCCCTTGTAAAAAATGAAATTAAATCTTTGAGTTTTACGTTCCATGGTTATGCCGGCTAGGCTAAAGGAGACAATGATGATAAATAATGAGTGAAATGGTGGAATGAAGAAAGTGGGAGGAAACGGGAGAACGCCGTGGAAACCCACGCACACGGTGTTTGTCCACCACAAAGTTCACTTGGCGGGAGCAGGGTTTGAACCCGAGACCCCATGCACCAGAGGTGAACGCTCTACCACTGAGCTACCGCGGTTTTATACTAGTGGAACACTAGCGCTACTGCAAGTACTAGTTGATAGGAACTTTTCCAACAGTCATCGTATTACTGTTGAGGACGTACATAACAGCAGAAGAAAGGAACTTTAGAAATAAGGTGAAGTTACTGAATCCACAGTGACTAAGGAAAGTTAGGACGCGAGACAACTATGCAAGATGCTATGGTTTAATTCTAAGTTAATTGGAGGCCATACCTTTTAATATTTTGAAACACAGTAGTTTCACAAGAGAATACTTACAGCGATATTGCTTTCTCATGGCTCTTAAGATTGGCCAGTCACAATATTGAAAAAGTCCTTCGTTCCCGTTGTCTGTGTTCTCGTTTTGTCTCGTACATCATTCCAGATATGTATTCCTCTCGACCAGTAATATAAGTGTTCTGTTACTCATGTATAAAATGTTTTTACAAATAAAAACTATAGAATATAAGCAAATAAAAAAAATCTTGGCATAGTAACGGACAACCCATGTGATAACAGTACATCCGAATGCGATCAATCAAACGTTCATTTCATAAAAGTCAAACCTACCACGCTTTGACTATAGTATGACGTGCGATCACGTTATAATGAGTTAACTGATTAAACGCATATATATACACTATATGATCAAAAGTATCCGGACACCTGGCTGAAAATGAATTACAAGTTCGTGGCGTCCTCCATAGGTACTGCTCGAATTCAATATGGTGTTGGCCCACCATATTCTTGATGACAGCTTCCACTCTCGCAGGCATATTTTCAATCAGGTGCTGGAAGGTTTCTTGGGGAATGGCAGCCCATTCCTCACGGAGTGCTGAACTGAGGAGAGGTATCGATGTGGGTAGGTGAAGACTGGCACGAAGTCGGCGTTCCGAAACATCCCAAAAGTGTTCTATAGAATTCAAGTCAGGACTCTGTGCAGGCCAGTCCATTACAGGGATGTTATGGTCGTGTAACCACTCCGCCACAGGCCGTGCAGTATGAACAGGTGCTCGATCGTGTTCAAAGATGCAATCGCCATCTCCGAATTGCTCTTCAACAGTGGGAAGCAAGAAGGTGCTTAAAACATCAATGTAGCCCTGCGCTGTGTCAGTGCCACGCAAAACAACAAGGGGTGCAAGCTCCTCCAAGAAAAACACGACCACACCATAACACCACCACCTCCGAATTTTACTGTTAGCACTACACACGCTGACAGATGACGTTCAACGGGCATACGCCATACCCACACCTTGCCATCGGATCGCCACATTGTGTACCGTGATTCGTCACTCCACACAACGTTTTTCCACTGTTCAATCGTCCAATGTTTACGCTCCTTACACCAAGCAAGGTGTCGTTTGGCATTTACCTGCGTGGTGTGTGGCTTATGAGCAGCCACTCGACCATGAAATCCAAGTTTTCTCACCTCACGCCTAACTGTCATAGTACTTGGAATGGATCCTGATACAGTTTAGAATTCCTGTGTGATGGTCAGCATAGATGTCTGCCTATTACACTTTACGACCTTCTTCAACTGTCGGCGGTCTCTGTCAGTCAACAGACGAGGTCGGCCTGTACGCTTTTGTGCTATACGTGTCCCTTCACTTTTCCACTTCACTATCACATGAGACACAGTGGACCTAGGGATGTTTTAGGAGTGTGGAAATCTCGCGTACAGACTTTTGACATGAGTGACACCCAATCACCTGACCACGTTCGAAGTTCGTGAGTTCCGCGGAGAGCCCCATTCTGCTTTCTCACGATGTCTAATGACTACTGAGGTCGCTGATAATGAGTACTTGGCAGTAGGTGGCAGTACAATGCACCTCATATGAAAAACGTATATATATTAGGGTGACCAGACGTACTGATTTTTGCAGTACAGTACTGTTTTTCAAAAAGCTGCCGTGCGTGTAGCGTAGAGGCCTAGAAAATAGAGAAATGTCCTTTTTTTTAAATGTCTTACGACATGTCCTGATTTAACTTATTTTCGCTAAACTTTAACGTTTCATTTTTATTCACAACTTTCGAATCATAAGTAGACTGATACTGACTGCACGTCGCCATTAACCAGTCAAACTCTGCCCCTTTCCTGCCTGAACCCGTATAATAAAGGCTTCTGATTTTGGTTTCTCATACCTTACCCTGAAGACGAGAACAGTGTTGCCAGTTCTCAAAACTTGGGACGACATGGAATTCACCTGGTTGGTTACCTGAGAACAACTATATTGAAAATAATTTGTTAACATTTTTGGAAATATTTTGCAAGTGAATAGATAAATAACCATCAAGATGAACCGCAAATGTTATGCTTTAACATACCTGTTTTCTTTCCCATGAAAGTGACTCCTTTATGTTGCTCAATCAAATTGTTTTAAATTGTTTCATCAATCTTGTATTTGTCATTTATGAAAGTATTTGTATTTGTGATGAATTTCTTCAGTATTTTTGTTGGGTACTTTTTTTAAAAAACAAAAATGCATGATTAACTTAAGGTTAACGTTAAATGAAATAAGGACATGCGAATTGCCGACATAATAGGTTATCATTAGGGTCAGGGGTTTTTCACTATTTGAAATTGAACATTTCGCATTTGAAATTAAAAATTTCCTATTTTGTCGCATTTTGAGATATGACATTTCTTATTTTGTCGCTCAAGAGAATTATTTTCAATCTCTAATATACAAACTCTAATATAGGCCCAATGTAAGTAATAAACAATACTACTACTTAGGACAATGAAGTTATTCTTTAGCAGTTACTAACAACATATTACTTTTCTTCTGTCATAAGTTTTTTTTTATTTTTTTATTTATTTTATTTTTTACCAGGCATGTACTTGAACCACGCACGAAATGCAGAGTGGTCAACTGTGGGTATATTGAACTTAAGCAACATCTCGGTAGTCTTATTTATGAACTCAATCTTTTCTACTTTTGCCTCCTGTGTATTTGCAAAACCTTCCAACATAATTTGTCCCTTCCAACTGCTTGCTTCACAGTCAATTGTCTCTGATACGTTTATGTCCTGCCGACTTTGTTTTGTACAGTATTTTTTTTTTTCATTCCGTGCGTGAATTATAGAATTTACATATTAACGTTTGGATATCACTTACGTACAAGCCTTCACTGGCAAATTCACTTGCGCGACCTTGTTCCGTCCCCTTCTTATTCATCATTTTTACAATTATAAACTCTTTTAGCGTACGTATTCCACAAAAACACCGAAGTGAGGATTTCTGCTGTTTTAACGACACTGAATGTCCCACATTTCACAACTAGAACTATGAACTTAAAACAGAAGTAATCAGCGTTGCCAGTTGCAAAAGGAAAATGTTGCTTGCAAAATTCTACTTTTTATTCTTGTATTTTAACTGAAATTAGCGTTTTTTTTTAAAAAAAAAAATCACAATATGTCGCGTTTTGCGGCATATTTCGCTCTAAATGTCAGTTATCGCATTTTATCGCGACTTCAAAATACTATTTCCTTACTCAATCTGACATAGTTCGTTGAAAAACCACTTCTCGGCTTTGTCGGAAAACTTTCGCGTTTTCGCAACTTGCGAAAAACTCCTGCCCCTAGTTATCATATACCAATATACTTGTGTCCTACTTTTCGCTTGTCAGAATCTGGTCACCTTTTATATATATATATATATATATATATATATATATATATATATATATATATATATATATATATATATATGAGAGAGAGAGAGAGAGAAAGAGAGAGAAGCAACCCTTCCACCAGTTTCGTTCTGGAAAACAACACGAAATACCACTACCTGCCAAAAATGAGAAATTAGGACAAGTATCGTCAGAAAGTAGCATTTCTATAATTAATCTAATGTAAAAACCAATATGCTACAAAAGATTAATGGCTACTTCCAGTGGTTTACATTTCGAGCATTATAAAGGTATTTTAATTGTTACAATATCTTAGTGTGTCATATAAGTAGGGGAAAACCTCAAATGAATGAAACAAACGTCGTAATGATGGTAAACAACTTGAAAGAATGCAATGCTTCTGGTAATTAATATATCTATGTATCTAAGCTAATGTAAATGGCGCAGTTCTAATTTACTTAAAGTACAAAAACACATGGAGATTAATTTCTTTCATTTTATTTTTTAATAATAAGTAATTACGTTTCCAGCTTATTGTTGGAATACCCTTACAAACACGTTATATTTTTGCTGTTTGTAGTCTCGGGGAAGTGAGTCAAATCTCAGAATGGAAAAGAAAATCCGTTAGACAATACTTAATTATTACACCCGCATGCTATCGCAAACAATAAATTCAGCCATATACCTCTGTTGAATTCGTACAAGTAAATTGCCGAATCGTGTCCTGCAGTGAAAAAAAAATATCGTGATTTTTCATTTCGTAGTTAAAACGAAGATACGTCCTTCGTCAGCCATATCGAATCGTGAGTGTGACATACTCCTATTGTGTGTGTTGGAGGGTAGTTATGTATCAGTTTCTTCTCTTTATGCTAAACGTTTCAAAATAAACACGAAATAGTAATAACACTTCTCACTTCCCTTTATTCACTACAGGGTGGAAATTCGCAAAATTTGACAGAAAGTGACCCAAATGACGAATCATATGAAAATTTGTATCGATTCAGGTAGTGTTTTTGTGATGATGTACTTGAGATTCTTTTTTATCTGGCGCTCCATTTTTACATAATATATTGAAAAATCAGAAGCCCGGGTAAAATAAATACTTGATGGTCTTACGCAGGTCCTGTGTAACACGTGTAATCAGCAGGAAAAAATACATTGTATGATGCAATATAAATGTATTTATTGACTGACACTAATCAACAAATAACAGTCAGTATTGCTATTTCTTTTAGGAGAATTTAATATATTGGCTGGTTTTAGGGGAATAAGCCATATAAAGGAATTTGAAAGTCTGCTTAACCTTTCCAAGTAAGCTCAGCAGCTCCAAGTACGTTAGTAGTCGAAGCTCATTTTATCATTCTTACCACTTTTAACTTTTGTAGCTGTAAGAATATATTTTAGCAGAGTCATATTTCAGATTATTATACTGGAAGCTAGCAAGGCAAATTTAAATCGAATCTTTCTCTCTGTGTGCAATCGGAACAAAACTGTGTTGACTCACTATATAGTATTAAGGAGAATAAAAGGAACCCACATCTCCTTCAGAAAGCACATAGCTATGCTCTTCCATAGTTATGATTGCAGTATGCATATGGTTATATATATATATATATACAGTGGCGGATCCAGGATATGATCAAGGGAGGGGCTAAACCATAATTTGCCGTTTTATCCAGTGTAAAGCAGAATTGAAGTCCATTTTATCCAGTGTAAACCTGAGCGTCAAGGGGGGGGCTATAGCCCCGTAGCCCCCCCCCTTGGATCCGCCCTTGTATATATATATATATATATATATATATATATATATATATATATATATATATATATATATTAGTGTTTTATTTCTGGCGGTTCGCAACGGTACGCCGTAATTTTCCTCTTCTTCTTAAAAGAAGGGTTGACAAACTTCGAAAATACCAAATAGTAAATATATGGTTTTATTGAAAATCAGTCTTTATTATTTTCTTTTTTTCCCCTCTACAGAAGGAGTTGCGAATATTTGTTCCTTCTTGAAGTCAGTTAATAGTATTCAGTGAATAGAAATATTTGGGCCCCTCTGTCTCTCGCTTGCTAGGACGTCTTCGCGCCTCCCTTTTTTCATTTTTATTTTGTACGGTAATATAAACCATATATGATTTCAACCAAACACATTTTTTTTCTGTGAAAACGACTTCTCACAACGAAATAATCTCAACAAATTTGTCTGTCCTGATGTTCCACAAAAACTGAAATCCAGTACAAAAACTCTGTTGGGACCCCACGTCTTTACTTTCTCCGTAGAGGAGCATTGGCTCAGTTCATATTTTAATGCATCCAATTAACTGTTTTTATTCATTATTAGGAAGATGATTAAGTAAAAACATCCACTAGATTTTTTTCGCGAAGTTTATCCTTTAATTTAGTAGAGGTTTGTAGAACATTTTGGTAGCATGATTAATATTCTGAAGAACAGTATGTAAACAATGTGCTGTATGTGTGTTGTTATTGAAATTCAGTATTTGTGGAACTCTTGATGCCTTTCGAAAACAAACAATAGCGGCTTACTTTCTCCCCTTTACAAAAAGAGAAAAAAGCAAGAAACAAATCACTAAGAAATATTGATTATCATTATGTTTAATTGTATTATAAAACTAAGATATAAAAATTATACATTTTTAAAGCATCTTTATATACATGTACGTAAGAGATTTTAGTTATAAGACTGCAGTGATATACTAATGGCCATAATAATAATAATACCTGAAGAGTATGCAATTTTTTAACCATTATGAACCTGTAGTAAAGCGTACTGGCACCTTTAGTTTGAGAAATAAAACGCTGCAGTATATATTCTCTCGACGCGATGGCTCAGTGGTAGAGCATTCACCTCTGGTGCATGGGGTCGTTGGTTCGATCCGAGCTCGTGTCAACTGAGCTTTGAGGTGGACAAATACTGTGTGCATGGGTTCCCCTGGGTTCTCCCGTTTCCTCCTACTTTTTTCACTCTTCCATTTTATTTATTTCTCATTACCACAGTTTCTTTCAGCCTAGCATGCATAACGTGGGACGTAAAATGTAAAGATTTCACTTTCTCTCTCTCTCTCGAATGCAGAGCCATTAAAAAGAAGCCAGTGTTGAAGTATTTGAATATCGACTTTATAGTCTCCACTAAATGTGATACCTATTTATTAATTATACTCGTGCAATAATTTCAAAATAAATACTATCAGAGGAGGATATTTTTTCTCTACCTCACAACAAACTCTACATTTGCCTACTCACTTCCAACTAAAAGAAATATTAGGCCTATGTGTGAGTATCCATTTTTGCTCGTGACTGTAAAAACTGGTATACTGTTGACTTATATATAAAGCTAATATGAGTTTGTAGAACACTGTCGACATTGCCTCGGACTACATATGAAAACTCAACCCGAGATACGCTTTAAAAAACTCTGAACATAGATTGTAGACCTACATTGTAAAAATACTTGTAATATTATTAGAAAATAATACACACATTATCCAAAACCAACTCAGGTCTTCTAATTGAGTTGAGTTCATTTTCAATTTAGCGTCCGTTTCAGCAGCGAAGCTATATGAGATGTGGACTTACAGCTTAATGTGGAATCCAAACCACATGAGCTCCCGAAGGGAATCAAACCTGGGACGTCTTCTAATAGAAACTTTTTAGGTATACACCCGGGGTCAATAATCGTTTGTATCTACCGACATTGCAAATTTAACGAGAAAATTACATTATAAGAGTTCAAACATAAGATATTGTACACGTTATACCCAGACATTATTATTATTATTATTATTATTATTATTATTATTATTATTATTATTATTATTATTATTATTATTATTATTATTATTATTATCATTCCATGCAACCTAGTGACTGAAAAACGGGTTTTGATGGGTGTGGTCCTAAGTTCGCTCTTTAGTGCTATATATTTCTGGGCTTTCGGCATCAACGCTCATTCTAATCCGTCACGTATGAGGGATGACGTGCCTCGATGAGCACACTACTGGAGAAGTAGGGAAGGAAGAAAGCGCTCCGAGACCTTTCTGTTAGGTATTTATTATCCCAACATTTGCCTGGCGTTAATGAGGAAAAACTCAGGAAAAGGCTTTTAAAGCTTTCCGACCGTGTCCCCATTGGGAATCGAACTCTAGCCGCTCGCACTAAAGGCAAGAGCGTTTGCGACTCGTTACGCGGGGCCACGCTCTGTGGTACCAATACGATATTCTGAAGCATTTGAGGACCTACCCAAATTAAGAGATAAAAAAACTCTTAGGTAGAAAACTAAAAACAATTACTCTGGAAGTCGGTTAGACCATATATTACCCAGCTGGCATTAACCTCCTTCCGCCAGAATAGTCTGCCATAGTCTCTAGTGTCAGGGAGTGTATCATCTCTCCCTCTACGGCGTAAGAAATTCGAAAATTCATCGCCATAGAAACAATAAATCGTAATTATTACCCCATTTATTGCCAAACCAAATCCAGCCACGAATGCTGATGTCAATCTCTCTCAAAACTCATTAAATGTCCCTATCTTCTTAATCGAACCGAAAGGTCTATTTTGCAAAAGCTTTGAGTACAACCGTATGGCACATTTGTTCTTCCCATGGGAGCGACGTGTATCGCCCATGTACACATCTCAATTATATCACAATATGATATTTAATGACCTGTAGATATTGAAGTTTCAGAAAACTGTGTGACTAAATCCATGTAGTCATTTGCTCCTCCATTTTGAGCATCAAGTATGTCCGTTGTTTACGAAATGCTTAGTGGCTATAATCTACAAATAGTGTTGCCGACAAGACAAGAAGTGCCTTTTTAAATTCGAAAGGAAACAAGGAACATGACAATTCACGTGTTGTTCTCGTATGAGACGAATTTCTCGAGTCTCGTAGACAATACTAGTTCACCTATGTGACAGACCTCAAATACAATTTAGTGTTACAAAATTCATAGTGTAAAATTTACCAATTTGTGAAGTAGGTGTGTGACGAACAAACGGAGGAGCATTTAACAATTTAAACATGTGATGGTCATCAAACAATATACTCCAATAATAAGTTTGGTTTAAATGTTGTTATATCGCATCCTTTGTGGACCTCTCGAGACGTGCAAGGATTCTGACAACTTCTAGATGAAATTAAGTATATATAAAACAAAAACTGAGCATAAAAGTTGTACATGAATTTACAAAACAAGACGACAAAAAATCGAGAAGATAAACAATTCTTCGAGAATAGACTCGGCTTCCACAAAATTTATGAGACGAGACGACAAAACTTTTATTCTCGTCTTCTCTCGTAGGTAACACTACTTTACGGTCATAATAGACGTGGTTAAACAAATCCGTACTTTTCAAGTCAGAACAGTGAAGCTACAACACGGGTTTGGAAGCTCGTTAACAGTCTGTTAATTATAACGCTAAGTAGAGACTAATATGCTTCCCACAAAAGACAAAGCAACGGAAATTTCATATTGAAAAGAACCCCGAACACTAGCAACTGACCTGTTTCCTACGCTGTTAGACCACATAACTAAATAATTGGCCTCAACTTGATGATATAAATTATTATGGTTTAAAAATTTGCAGTTTTAGAGGTAGTTTCTTCAACATGTAGTTAGGTTATAAACAGGAACTACATACTTCTAGCACCACTTCTGAGGACGAGCCTACATCTTTAACTGCAATTTCATTTAAACTAAATAATAATAATAACAATAATACGATTCTGCACTGAACACGAAAGAAGTTAATAACGTTCCACAATCCAGCACCTCAATAATTCCTTTATTAGTCTAGATAGTTAACCCTTGTCCACCATCCTCAATTAAATTCAATTAATGTTAATTAAATTAAATTTAACAGGGGTAGGATGTTACTACAATATTTCATTGGTATTCAATACGCACGGAAATATACATACTCCACGTATGTTCCAGATTCGAGCCAATAACTCCGCTAGAATTAGGAATCTTACAATGCGCTCGTTTATTTATATAAATATACAGGAAAATTGCAACAAATGGTGTGATTATGAATCCCAAACTTGAAACAATTGTCCTATTGCTCTTTAATGCATATTTTCAATCCGCTCGTTTCCATTTGTATTAATAATTATTTTGTTGGATTCTCTGTCTTCGTCCCTCTCCCCTCCGAAGAAAGAGATGCAAGTGGCAGGCATGATCAACAATACCTGTAAATCTGCCGATCAATATTCAAATCAGAGACACCTAACGCAACGTAGAATAATTACGAAAACATTTCAGTTCCGAGCGGAAGGTGAAATATTCCACTTAAGTACAAATAAAACGTATAACGAACAACATCAAATAAAATTCTTACATACAGAGAAATGTATAACGCGAGTAGGGTAAAATGTCGAAGGTAAAACGAAACAGAATGATTATTTATTGGGTTTATCATCCATTTTTGTTTCAAGAAGGGTAGAAATTTTTTGTACGAATAAATGTAGAGTAGTGCAAGTGTAGGAAAGCTTTTACGTGCATATAAAAAGTACATCAATAAAGTGGAAGAAGGAAATAGTGTGCAGAACAGAACAGCAGCATAAGACACATAAGTCTGCTTACCGCTGAGTCCAGGCAGCGCGAGAGTAGTGTGTCCCTGGAACGTGTGGGGACTTCTCAGAGACAACTGCAGGTGGCCACGAGGGATTCACGGGGCGAACAGAGGGGGGAGGATACGAATGACTCTTCAAATCCTTAAGAGAAACGCGAGGCACAGCCAAATGTTGTTGTTGCTGATGCTGATGTTCCTGTTGTTGTTGTTGATGATGATGATGCTGGTACTGATGTGACTGTTGGGGACTCCGTGAAGACAGCCCAGGACGAGGTGATTGTGAACCCGTGCCGTAAGGGGCCCGCCAAAGGTGATTCGAGGAGGACGGATTATGGTAAAGGAATGGATGGTGAGTATGGTAGGAGGAGTGACGGATACCTGTCCCCCACAGTCCTCCTACCAATTCAGAAAGTTTTGGTCTGGTCCCGTAGAGCATATGATAGTCGACGCTACCCGGAGGTGGAGGGGTGACCCCCCGACCCACCACGGACGGGAGTCGTCGCCTGGGGGGCCCAGCCCAGGCAGAAGCCGCGTGTCGATGCTCTTCTTCGGGGCTTGGGCTCGGGCTGGGACTCGAGGTCGACGCAACTGATGTTGTCCAACGCTTCATGGTGGCGCCGGAAATGCTATCCACCCCCTCCCCCATATTGCACTTAATTCCCGGTTCGCCATGTCGCTTCTCTCCACTATAGCGTCTGCTAGGCACGGAGATGACTGCGACCGTTCCGAGTTCCACGCTGCTGCTCACTGCCAGTCTGCACGACGATGATCAGATACACTTTGCCAGGCTCGGCACGGTCAGGAACATCCAGCTTCGATTCACGCTGAACGTAATTCATTCGGCACGGAACGGCACGGTTCTAGGATCAATCCAAGCTGGAGCCAAACGACCTAAAGACCTACTCAAGGCTCGGAATTTCCCTCGCTCACCAAACAAACAAAAACTTCAATCGCGTATGATAAGAATCTCACATTAAATATCCTGGAGTTTATTTTTTTCTCAAAATCTAATACAGGCATTGAGGTTAGATACAGATTAACCTATTTTTTTTAATGCCAAAGGAAAACCACGTCAAATATGTCCTTACATGCATAAAAATTTCAAAGAAATTAGTTTTCTCTATATAATATTCATACATTTTCGATTTCTTCGTAAATAAAATGCGCTTTGTCTAACCACTTAAAAATAAAAATAATAAATTAATTAGTTCTTAGGTCAGCAAAATGTAGTGTTTCACTATTATTCTAACACATTACTGCAAGAACTAGTGACTTTAAGTACATATAATAGAATGTCATTATCAATTTATTTTTACTTATACATTTACTAACTATAACTAATTTTGATTTAAAATTCTGGATAGACCCTACAAACTTATTTATTTATTGTAACTATATCTCCAGACTAAAGGGGCAATTTCCTTATATTTCATGTATTTATTGGGAGTATGGTATGAACATATTTAGAACCTGTGTATATGAAAAATGCATCTACTAAGAGAATAGTGACCGATCGAAGTTTCTAACAAAACTGTGCCAACCACACCACAAGAAAATGAAATAAAAGAAATATATTTACATTATCTAGTTCTTCAGAATTCATAATAGGGATTCCTGGTCAAAGTTCTGGCTCACAAGACTAATTTCATGACATGTTATACATCATTGCACAAATTATTATGGATAGGAAAATAGTAATCTTCAAATATTTATTTTTCGCTAGCAGACTTCAAACTAACTGCTATTCACAAAGCTGAACTAATGAACTTCATTTTCAACGAACTTAAAAAGCTCGTTCCTGAATTTAGAGAGAGAGAGAGAGAGAGAGAGAGAGAGAGAGAGAGAGAGAGAGAGAGAGAGAGAGATCTTATTTGCGAATTTTTCAATTTTGAGCCCTCCATTCGCTAAAACATCAAAAACTATCTCAAAGAAGTGGTGAAATTTTTCGCGTCACTCTTACCATTCCCGAGATACTGGCCAAACAAGTTCCGATTTCGGGAAATTTAAGGAGCCATATCGCGGGAACCGTAAGTCATAGAAAGATATTTTTACGATTTTTTTCAATTTTGAGGCTTCCATTTTGAGCATGTGTCTTCGCAAAGCAACATATCCTAGAACGTTTTAACAGAACTCTTAAAAAAGTACGTGGAAAAAATTTAGTACTGAAGGAAATTATAAATTGATAGCTACATTACAAGAATTGTTTAATGAGTATAATAATAAAATACTAGAATAATTGATATAAAACCTGTAAAGGTTAATAAGAAAAATTAATTCTTTTGAAGTTCGTTCTGGCAATGTTCTTGGAGCATTCTCAACTGGTTTATATATAAAGGAACCATATTCAAGTATCAGAGACTGTATGTTTATTTGATTACATTAAACTGAAAGAATCTTATTGTAAAACTAAAGTAGATTCATTTAACGAAAGTTCACTACGAGATTGTACTACGGTTGAATAAAAATTGCAGTACTGGATTCAATTTTAGAGAACTTCATGGTAAATTACTTTTATTTAAATTTTGCTTGAAAACGATAATTTAAAGATATTTTTCCGAAAGATGTTTCATTTTTTCTTCCTCTGTAAAGCTTTACTTAATTGTTTTATTTCCACCTCTGATGGGTGTGTTATAGGTTTGATCCCAGTTCACACCAAGTGGACTTTATAGTTAGACAAACAATGTGCAGGTGGGTTTTCTCAGGATTCTCCCATTCTCTTCTACTTTGTTAATTCCACCATGTCATTCATCATCATTTCAACCTCGGAACACAACATAGGACGTTAAGCATTTTTTAAAAATCATTTTTGAGGTCAAGCATTAGTAATTCAATCCATACAAAAATTTACGGTAAATGCTTACCACTTCTAGATTATCGTTATTAATTTGCAAAATTTCGTGGCGGTCGGTTGTCTTTTCTGGAAGTTCCTATTCACCCATGCTAAATTGTGGCGCCACTCATATTTCAGTAGGCAAACGCGTAACATTCTTTAGAGGCAACTGCACAATTGGTCAGGTTTTGTTGTTCTGTGCTGCGTAAAACTAGCGTTACTTTCTTATGCCTTTATAACTCCCCTACGAAAATTTCCGTGATCTGACACAACTAAAAATACACTTTTTTGAGGTACCTGATCAGTTCGGTACCTGTTTTTTTTTCTATATTCCGCAATATAAACGTAATGAGGGAGCAACAAAACATAATAAACAAGACCTGTGTGAAGTGCACATAGGCCTACACTTTGTTCAATTATCAAAGTAAGATGTGTTAGTGTTGCGCCTGAAGATAGTATCTAGACCAAATTTACCTAATGTAGCTATAGGCGGGGACAGTAAACTAATGTCAAAGGCAAGAGTAGCCAATCCTTTCCCATTGGCTTCCAAAAAGTACACAGAAAACTAGGATAGTAGTGGGCTTTCTTGCTTCGCAATCGGGAAATCCCCGTTCAAATCTCGTGGCCGGCCATCGTGATACTATACTTTTCCAGGATTTACACAGTTCTACCAGGCAAATGATCGGAAGGTATCTCATCTACTTCATTTCCCATTATTAGGATTACGAATGCGAAACTTATGTCATGGTAATACGTCTGTACGTCCATTACTCCACACGATAGCTTTTGAACGAAAGCAAACTTTGAAGTTTTTTTTTTTTTCAATGGATAACTAGATGCCGAATTTGTTAATGGAGTCAATCCGTTAACATATTCACGGGCAACTGTGATTAACAGTAGCTGCCCATATAACATTTTCTACCGTTGGAACAAAGATCTATAATTCTAGAAACGTTAGAAATCACACACAACGCCGTTAGATGGAAGCAAATATCCTACAGCGTTGACATCTATCGGACGAAATTGAAACTCCTGGAAATAAAAATAAATGTACGTTACCCGTGATCCTCTTTTCAGCTTTTAGCAGAGTTTATTACAAATTACTGTGAGCTTTAGTAATTCCAAGCAAATTGACCTTGAAGGTTGTAGCTAAAAGATTTTTAAATAAATAGAAGTTCCAAAATTGGAGTAAAGGGGTAGATTAAGCATCTGAGAACGGAAGTATGCAAGAACTGATTAATTATAGCTTCCTTACAGTGGCATTCACTCGCACATAGCAATTACTATTCCTTTCATACATGGTGCCAGGACATCTTATAGTCCATGGAAAAAGAATACATAGAACTAAATATTCCTTAAGGATACACAATCTAATACAAAACGCATTCCTATTCTACATCGGAAAGATGTTAAGCTATGCATTACCATAAATTAGAGAGAGAAACCATGCCCCACTTACACATCTATTACACTTCTCCAACGCACAAATTGCTTTACTGTGGATAGCAATGGAATTGATTTGCTCAGCAGCACAGTAACACCCAATATAACGCCGAATGAGACTAAAAGCAATGTTAAAGCGTCCGACATAACAGACGACTCCCTCTTCTGATTAATTGACATATTCTCGAACAACTTATACCGCGCAGCGACCCTTGGAAAGCTAATATTGAACAGACGAAGACGCGCACACAAACGAAATACAAGCAAGCCAAACTCAATCGTTCCTAACTTATCAGCACAGCAGCAAGTCACCTCCCTCGGCTTCTTGTCGAGAATTTGTAGCACTGATGGGGGATAATCATGAGTCACGCACTTTTAGCAAGAAACGAAAAGGGCAGTGTTTGCCAGAGAACTTTTTATTTTATTTTGATATATATTTAAGACAGTCTTCAGTAATAGGTTAATAGGAAGAGAGAATTAAAAGAAAGTAATAACTGTAATGGCGTAAGGTGAAAAACTTACTCATGAATTAACTAGACTAGTGGCTTAGATCCATACTGAACTCAGACTGAACTAGGCCTCCTTGCATCTCTGCGCTCGACTGCCAACACATACCATGAGAGGAATGTGGTTAACCCTTCTCGTATGAATTATAAAATATTAGTTCATAAAAACACTTTTTTTCATACTGATTAAGAAAAAAGAACACGATTATTAATTGTACGAATAATGCAGGGAACATTGGGTACATAAGGAATTTCTACAGATACAATTACAAGCCAGATTTTGAAATACAGGATTTGACCAACATTCAGACGGAAGTTTAAACAGTCATATTTCTTGCATTGTTAAGTTATTTATGCACGTATGAAGAGAGATTTTTGTCTTTAGACCTGAATTATGTCTACCCTTTCTTCTGCGTATACTTATGAAATTTACTGTTGAAATAGTTTAAAATTATTAATTCTATTATATTATCGACCACAAAATTGTATAGCCTTATTAGTTGGGTTTAGGGTAAAGCTAATCTTATTCACACGAATTGTTCCCCCAAGTCTTCGGCTTGCTGTATGTTATACGTTAAAATCGTCCCTAATTAGAAGTTCTAATCCTTTACATTTATTTATTTATTTATTTATTTATTCATTGAGTTAGCCCGCCAAGTAGCTCCCGGTTACACAAATATTAACACTAAAATCTAAATATGGTTACTTCCAGTTAATGGTAGAGTGCTTCATGTGGGTTGGCGCAAAAGCTTGTTTAAATACTGCATTGTTCTAAAGGTTAAACGGTAGCAATTGTCTGCAGTTTATGTGCTGTGTTTATATTGCTTAGTATATTGTGCTTGACATGAAATAAATACTTGTGGACTTGACATAATTACTACCTTATTTCCATTTAATGATATTGCCTTAATACTAAACAGGAAAGTACTTCATTTTCGGGATCACTACTATTCATTTTCAAAGAAAGACAGGCAGTGAACGTAGATGAGCAGTGGTTGTTAACTATTAGGAACTAGGGTTATTCACAGACTGAGATGATTTTGTATTACAGATAATTCTTTACCACTCAGCGGCAGATTTTTCTCCGGAATTATTAGCTGAAAATACTGTTTGATCGTTGAAGTTTTGCGTCCCATTTCAACACTGAAACTACGAAACAGGTGGACTTACACTTTTGAAGCTAAAATAGAACTATCGTAATGCATACCATACTCGAACAATGAGAATCAAACCCGGAACTACCTGCACTAAATGCGCGAGCGCTAAGCACTAGAACAACATGGGAGCAAAAAGTGCTACTCTATGAAAATTTTGAGTAGTATTCTGCTCAATAAATTTTCAAGGTTATTTTTTAACTAGTTAGTTTCGCACACACTACGATCTGTGAGAGTATCTCGCGTTTGTAACTAACTACTAGATCAGAAAATCCTTTATTTATTAATTTTGTTTACTTAACATTTGATACCTTTGAAGAATCAAAGGCATCTTTAGCGCAGACCTATAATTGAACACATGATCCGAACCACAACTGGTGGAATGAACTAGTGTTCCTCTTCCTGAAGGACCAGATACCATAGAGACAAATTATGCTTGTCCCAACATGGACTGAACCGAAATTCAAACACAGAGAAAGCACATGTGCTAACCAATCGGCTACTAAAAAGCCCTTCTTATGCGAATTGTTTTCTCAATATCTTGCAGTAAGGTATTCTCGCAACAAAGGATCTACCCTGTATCTGCGGTTAACTAGATGAGTATGAATCATCTGATTAATGCATTTGTGTTATCTGCAACTGTTTTCAGACATTAAACAAATAATAAAGTATTAATAAAGTAAGAAATTAAATAATAAAGTAAACAAATAATAGCATACTACCTCTGACATACTTAATACTGTATAAAGAATTATAGTCGGAACTGATTACATATTACACTATCTTTGGGGAAAGATCGAACATTTCAATTTAAGGTGAGATTGGGGTAAGGTACTTGAACAAATCGAGAAACAAGGAAATACAAGTGTCAGTTCCTTCGAAATACGACTGGCCTGTTGCTTCTCAGTCATTTGAATGAAAAATAAGTAATCTTCCGGAACGGTTTGACATTATATATTGCTGTAAAGACTTTATAATTTTTACGTCTCTCGTTACCATTTATATGATTGGACATGACAAGCACTTTTTCGAAATAAAGTCTTTCGAAAAAGTAATTTTTCAATTCCTTGTGACTTTGTACCTATTTATTCGAAATATAAAATGATCATAGCATTCGGCATTAAGGTACCTTAATTGTGCACAGCGGTGCACCCATGCAGGGGTTCCACCGGTATCGCCCCCCTCCAAAAAAAAAACTTAATTTAACTTTATACACATTTGCACATTTTCCTAATAAAATCGTACTCGTCTAGCAGATAAATGATTGTTATAGCCTAAAGATTTGATATTACACTTCCTCTGTATTCTTTCTTTTCTTATAAAATCAATCTAGTTCCATCCTTTCTCTAAGAATATAGGTTTAACGGTTACTTATCGTCTTTTCCAGTACAGAACAACACCAGTTCAATACTATATAGAAGTAATGTCTTGTAATATCTGAGCTCCCAAAATTTGGACCCTTCCCAACAAGAATTTCTGGGTGAACGCCTGTTATGCATTGTCCCCTTCTCACTTGCGTTGTTATTGTTGTATAGGCCTCCAAAATTTTGATGTTTGTGTTATTGTAGTATCGTTACTTTGCAACACTGAATAGTAAATGTGATAATGTAAGCTTTCTCTGAATGCTACTCATTCTAGCATTGGAATTACGTATAATTTAAATAAAATAACGTGCCTGATGAAGGCGATGATATATTACCAAAACTGTAACACAGATTTGTAATGATGAGGGTTTGTTTTGGTCAGATTATATATTTACTTAAATAAGTTTTCGTTTAATATGCATATTTATAATGTCTAATAATTTGTTGTAAAGCCACTTGAAAATTATAACTTATGTTAGTTTGGTAACACATTTCGGTGTTTTATATCTATAAGTTTAAGTGTTACAAAAGCGTTACAAGTTAAATGGTCTAGCCTGTATACGCAGTATGACTGGCTACTCACAAAAATATTATCTTTCGTAATAATAATTCATGATCATGCCGTATAAGTAGTTTAGTTCACATGAACATACTCCATACATATACGAAACATATCGGACAAAAAAATAGCCACCCAGCAGAACTTACTTAATATGGGGTAATATCGCCTCTGAGCTGGATAACCGCCTGGAAAGTGTATTGAAGTAACTCCACGAAATTTTGCACATGTAATATACTGACAAATCCACACACTTATCATTAGATATGATAATTCCTACAACATATGGTGATACCAATTAATATATTTTACCCGGCTGCTTTAAATAGTCCCAAAACACTCAACTTCATTTAAATCTGAATAATTTGCAACTCAGACCATATTTAACAAGACACACAAATATTCCTCAAGCCATGTGCAAATATTTTTAGCCCTGAGGACAAAATAGTGCTCCTCCTTGAAGATAGAGGTGTGAACTACAAATAAATCATGAAATAGTTCAACAAATGGAAAGTCTTACTTAATAAGAAATTCCAAATAAACATGCTACTGTATGTTCACATTCATGTGTGTACGTGGGCCAAAATCACGGTGCAGAAAACATCCCCATACCAATAATGTTCTTCAGTTTAAACTGTACATTCTACACACTGAGGGTGAAATGTTTTATTGGGCTTTCAATGTACTAGGCGCCTTACATCATTAAAGTACAGGCACAATCCCAACTCGTCGGATCATACTATACGTTTGAAGTCAGCCTAGTATCTGTATTCTTCAGTCCACTGATGATGCGCATATTTATGCAGCAAGAAGTGTCTTCTTTCGCGATACTCGCTAAAAACGTTCATTCCATGAAGTTCCCTTCGCAATGTTCTTCAGAAGTTGGTTAACATGGGTCTGCATTCACGAACTATATATCATATCCTGAATCGTTTCAAAATGGCTTTCCTTGACCAGGCGTGAAAGTCATTGGCAGTGGGCCTGGGTCAAGATATTTTTGGGAGTACTGGTATGACGCAGTTTTGCGATCATAAACAAGTTAGACCATTCTTCGTAGACACATTGACAGACTGTTTTCGCAGTTTATTTTATTAAATCGGCAACTTCATTTACTGTGTGCCCATGGCCGCATCCACACACAGAATGCCCCCTTTTGACCATCCTGTCATATTTGAATCGCTACATCTTGACAGGCAACTTCTACACCGCCGACTAATACAGTCAACTCCATTTAAACGGATTGGTCATGTTCAGCCGCGATGGATTATTTAGTGCTCCCAATAAGAAGTCATCTATAACGAAAGAATTGGACGAACTTAGTCCTAGAGTTTTTTTTTTTTTTTTTTTTTTTGTCCGGTGTAGTGCGTAAACATTATTTTTCTCTTCATGATTATTCTCCCCTTCGAGATACACATGTAATGTGTTTTGTATTTCATGCCCTTATAGAACAGCGAGATTATGAAGGATAAGACCTACTATTAACCTTTACTTTACCGCCGGCCAGCAGGGTGTACGCTTCTCCGTACCGCGGGAAATTTAAATGATTTTTAACAGTTTGTAGTGTATGAAAGAAAAGCTTCTAAAATAACTACTATTGCGTATAGAGACATAAAGTAAAAAGCATTTTGTTGCCAAAGGTCTCTGCTATAATTTTGGGGGTCATTTGAGATACTTGGTACAAACCGAGCAGCGCCACGGGGCGCCAAAGATCAAAAAATCTAGAAAAAATGCTAAATTTGGGGTGAAAACACCCCCAACTCCCTTCGTTTCAATTTTGTTTGTAAAGAATTGTATTGAAAATGTACGTACATCCTTCCGAATGCGAAATCTTTTTGGTTGAGGTCTTAGAATGAAATAGTAATGTTTCTATAAATTATTTTCTGACACCTTGCAAATGCGAAAAAAATGTGTAAAATTTATGTCATTGCAGTGTACCAGAAAACATTTTTTTCTGACGTTACGAAATGCGACTAAGTTATGAAATTACTTTTGTATTCATAAGGAAGGTCCCTGGTATAATGTTTGAGTCCTTTGACATACTTGGTAGAGACTCAGGGGGCGCCACGGGGCGCCAAAGATAAAAAAATCTAGAAAAAATGCTAAATTTGGGGGTGAAAACACCCCCAACCCCCTTCTTTTCAATTTTGTTTGTAACGAATTGCATTGAAAATGTACGTACATCCTTCCGAATGCGAAATCTTTTTGGTTGAGGTCTTAGAATGAAATAGTAATGTTTCTATAAATTATTTTCTGACACCTTGCAAATGCGAAAAAAATGTGTAAAATTTATGTCATTGCAGTGTACCAGAAAACATTTTTTTCTGACGTTACGAAATGCGACTAAGTTATGAAATCACTTTTGTATTCTTAAGGAAGGTCCCTGGTATAATGTTTGAGTCCTTTGACATACTTGGTAGAAACTCAGGGGGCGCCACGGGGCGCCAAAGATAAAAAAATCTAAAAAAAATGCTAAATTTGGGGGTGAAAACACCCCCAACCCCCTTCTTTTCAATTTTGTTTGTAAAGAATTGCATTGAAAATGTACGTACATCCTTCCGAATGCGAAATCTTTTTGGTTGAGGTCTTAGAATGAAATAGTAATGTTTCTATAAATTATTTTCTGACACCTTGCAAATGCGAAAAAAATGTGTAAAATTTATGTCATTGCAGTGTACCAGAAAACATTTTTTTCTGACGTTACGAAATGCGACTAAGTTATGAAATCACTTTTGTATTCTTAAGGAAGGTCCCTGGTATAATGTTTGAGTCCTTTGACATACTTGGTAGAAACTCAGGGGGCGCCACGGGGCGCCAAAGATAAAAAAATCTAAAAAAAATGCTAAATTTGGGGGTGAAAACACCCCCAACCCCCTTCTTTTCAATATTGTTTGTAAAGAATTGTATTGAAAATGTACGTACATCCTTCCGAATGCGAAATCTTTTTGGTTTAGGTCTTAAAATCAAATAGTATTTTCACTATAAATATTTCTTCTGAAACATTGCACATATCTCCAGTAACAATCCAATGCCTTTTTTTTATTATAGACATTGACAAAGAAGTAAAATTATGCAATATAAATGAAAGTTAGTACTTGTACTTACCAACAGCCTGGTCACAGCTTGTGTACAATGCACTCAGGTCCCTTAGGGTCACGTGGGTCACTGTCGCGTGTGGTACACCCCGAAGCATGGATCAACGCACAGGTGAACCTTACACTCCGAGCACACATAATTTGATCTCTTCCTTTTTTTACTATTGGAGCACACCACACAGTCCTTGCATTCGTGAACTTTCTTGGGCCAATGTTTAGAATTGGCAGCTTCCAACCTTTGTATTTTTAGAGGTGGAGGTCGACTTATTATGTGCGACGGTCCTGGAACTGGTGGTGTCCCCAGAGCCACCAGTTCGTAAATCAGTTGTAGTCTATAGTCTCGTAAGGCAGGGGAAGGTCGAAAGAAACGTAACAGAATGAAAGAGTTTAAAATAGTTTGGTCAAGAAGGTAGAAGAAAACCTTCTTTGTCCATTTCATTGTCCGTCTTCGCACGTTATACGTGTTCGTCATCTTGTCAGCATTGTCAACGTAACCCATGTGTTTATTGTATTCCAGAACAATGTGCGGCTTGATCGCGTTTTTATGTTCGTCAAGGAAGTTACCGTCGACAGGAAAGTTGTGAAAGTTTGTCAGAAGAAAAACGTCTCGTTTATCTCTCCAACAAACCGCACATAAGTCATCCCTGGTCCGTACATGTATGTCCCCTCGTGTTGTTTTGAAAAAGCGGTCTTTGAAGTCGTCAGGCATCGAACGTCTGTTCTTGTTGACGGTCCCGCAACATTGCGTACGCTTTGTTGCAAGATCGTCAAAAAGATCAGGAGAGGAAAAGAAGTTGTCCATAAAAATTTTATGGCCAACTCCTTGAACTTTCTGTGTCAGTTCAATGACCAATGCGTGTGTTGAAGTCATTTCTGTTGTCTGTCTGGTCTTATCTTTGCCAAGGTAAACGATCTGATCGACAACATACCCCTTAGAATCACAAAGCATGTAGAGTTTCACCCCAAATCGTTTGCGTTTCTTCGGGATATATTGCTTGAAAATCACTTTACCTTTGTACAGAATCATGGCTTCGTCAAGCGATAAGTTTTCTGTCGGTTGGTACAGTTTATCATATTTGTCACGTAGATATTCGAAAACGTCCCTCAGTTTCCAGAAGCGGTCATAGGACTGGTCGTTCACGTTAGGTGGTCTGCTATTGTCAGAGAAGTGAAGAAAGCGTAAAATGTGAAAGAAACGATTTCTGGAAAGATTTTCGCCGTACCAAGGAGAGAACATGATGCCGGACCGATTCCAATAGTCTGAGTACCTGTCTCGTCTGTTGTGTCCCATACTAAGGTGGATAGCAAAAAAACGATACAGTTCCTCCAGCGTAATGGGTGGCTCTATTTTGGATGGCTTGTGTCTTGCAACATGTTGTTGATAATACCTATTCGATTCTGTCAACAACATGTTGAAGAAATCACCATCACAAAATAGACAAAAAGCGTCAATGGGGTTTGAGGATGCAGTCAGTCTGTCGGTCTTTGGTCCAGCTTGCAAAGTGAAAGGGAAAGGTGTAGGGGAAGGTTTAGATCTGTCCCGTCGAATCCACTGCCTGTAGTCTGGACGTGTTTCGTCGTCGCTGTCGGAATCGTCTTCACTCAATGTCTCGGGTTCGATGTCTGGTTCGTCATTGTCACTAACGTCCAAATCATCTACATCTTCTGTGTCGGTCTCCTCCCAGAGGGCTTCTTGAATTTCTTCTTTGGAAAGGCTTGTTGCTGCCATCTCGAAATGTAAGCGAACCTACTACTCTTGATTCTACTCTCTTCTGCGTAAAAGAATTCCATCCACACACACACACCGGAAAATGAACCACATGGATTTGTACACGAGGAACAAACAGCGCAGTTTGAGCTCGTGGGTGTGAGGGGTGGGGGGTTAGAGGGCAAATTGTGTATATAGCCCACTTGTTAAAACGAATTGGAGATAACATAGCTTCCTGCTCGTGGCTCATAAATTATTTCCGTCGAGATATGTTTAGTCTACACAGGGAGGAAAACACGATTTCTCAATTTCACTCTTCCCCCCCGCACTCCTAGCTGTGGTAAAAAAAAAAGAAGAGTTTTCTTCGCCTTCTTCCAATGCGGACTGTACTATACGTTGAATCACCATGACATTCCCTGCGAAACATTTATAAAATCCTGTGAAACGTAGAGTTTTTAAAATTTAAAAGCCATTCTTTTTAAAAATCACAAACCTAAATTTTTATTGCTGTTAAAAGCTAGAAAAAAGTAGGAACAGCACACTTATTTTTTAAAATGATGTGCCTTATTGTATGAAGAGATAGTCCATACTGAAAGAAACCAAAAAGGTTGGTTCTCAACCGGTGTGTCGCTGGTAAAAGTAGACCTTTCGCCTCTGTCAGTACAGTGGCAGCGGGACGAACGGATGTACACTTTTGACAGTGTACTGTCAATGGTAAACTAAAGGTTAACATTGGTTCCGAATCACGACAAAGTTTCCTGAATCCGATATAGTTCGCGGGTCCCGAGACCATCTGCAAGATCAACCCTCACAGAACAGGTCGTTCCCCACCACGCTATCTTGCTTGGCCCACGCCACCGGTTACACGCGTAATGAGATTATAAAAGACAGTAGGAAAGCTGAATGATACTGAAATGCAATGTTCTCCAAAAATTCCTGGACCTTCCGGCAACCAGCATAACATCTATGTTTGACAGGATTGCATCATAAGACAAACGATAGAGAAGGAACTAAATGAATGCATCCAAACTTTTCCATATAATTGAAGGATTTCTTACTACGGAACAAGATTATACTTGCCTCAAAGAGGATCGGGAGATCATCCACATACAACTAAATATGAGACTTGGGAATATTAATAAATGAACTGCAGGCCGTAATATGAAGTTCTCTCGGAAGTTGGTACAGCAATCATTACAGAGGCTTAATTAAACGTTAAGAGTTTTCCTATGGGTGCAATTACTTGGTCATATACTCTAATATCTTGAAGATCAAATTTAACAAACTTAAGCTTGTAATAGCATCTGTAATCACTTGAAGTACTCGTATGTGTGTGTATGCTTATATATACTGTATATAACAATATGAAACCTGTCTGTCGGACACAATTGAGCCTATTGAAAGTGACCAACTTACAGACAATAAATATATTTTCATTAAAAAAACTTATTGATCGTAATAAGCCTTTCTAATGCAGCTATTAAGCTGTATTAACTATATGGTTGTTTGTATTTTAGAAATAACCAGCACAAGTGCCTATTTTTCGTAGGGAAAGAATAAAGTTCAATGGACATGAAACTAGGAATTGGAATATTGCAAACTGCCTTTAGAAACGGAGTTTTCGAAAACGCTCCTATACTCATTAGTTTCCATGAAGAGTTCATATACCGAAATTCACACCTTAAGCTTAAGGAATCCTCACACGAAGCTTTTTCTGGATGAAGAATCATTGAAATTTTGATCTATATATAGGCTATGTTATAAAAGAGTAAATCCACTGACTGACTCACTTTTTTGTTCACTCACGAATACATCTTCGAAACTACTACCCTGAAATTTTATGCAATTCTTCACTTTGCACCCCAGGCTTTAGGTCAGACACGGTTTTGGAAATACGTATTCTAAGGAAGGTTAGGGGTTAAAATAGTTTCTGGGGTGCGACAAATCTCCACAACTTTAAGGCGTAGGAACCTCGAAATTTTGTACAAATATCCTCCTTGCACCCTAGGCTGTAAATAAAACGAGGGTTTGAAAATTGCATATCCTAAGGGAGGACTATTGCATATCCTAAGGGGTGATTCTTTTCGCGTTCAACAGCCATCAACCTTGAAATTTTGTATAAATGTTCTTCTAACACCTATTAAATAAAGCACCTCTTAAGGAATTGCGTATTCTAATTTGAAATTTGACGTTTGAAGCTACAGTAGTAGTACTGCCTGAGAGAGTAGCTTCCATTTTATTTATTTTTTTTACATAATATATGTCATATAAACTAGCTGCAATGCGGGAGAAGAATAGGTGAATATCTGGAAGGTATGTTTGAACCTACTTTACCCCATACAAAATGTGCTTAAAAGTCATTTCAAACCATGTAGCCGCTATTCTTTGTAAAAAATTTAAATACCCTTTCTCTCCTATAGGATACGCATTTCAACCAAGGTGTAATGATAACTCGAGTCGACTGAAGTATTTCAAATATTCATTTTAACGGCATTCATATTATTTATGAATATAGTAAATTGAAATGTAGAAATTGCCCCATTCCCCTCTTGGAAGCGGGATTTTCAAAAACTGAGACACATGTCCAAGTATTTTTAGTAATGAGTATATATAAAGTTCCCATGTTTGAGGTGCTCTTGAAATACTTTTTGGCGTTTATATCTTGAACACCGATTCCTCCGTAGTACACGCAATTTAAAAATTCTAAACAGCTTACGGCCTTTTACATAGTTACATAGAAGTATTCCAATGCAGCGCTGTGGCAAGTTAACTGTGTGGATTTTTATAAAGGGACAAATATACAAACATTCTGCTTTATATACGTATAAAAGAAAGATATTAAAATTATTCCACAATTTAACAACATATGTAATAAACATCGTAGTTTTCCATTTGTCACTACGTTTCAAATGTTGTAATTTCAACATGCTAATTAGCAAAAGACCGCCACGATAAATTCTTTATCCTCCTCCTCCTCCCATATACGTGTATAACAATAGATGCAAGAAGATCGTAAGTTAAAATAAATGCTAACAAATTCATATTGTTTCAACAAGCGAAACATTAACAGTGGCTCTTTTGTGCAAATGAAAACACCTAGATTGTTCCTGCGTATATTGTTGACTAATTAGTTAGCAATGATAATACTTGTCCTTTTATTTTATTTTATTTTATTTATTTATTTATTTTTAAATTTTGCAACGGGAATCCGATCTTCATCTATATACATCGAAATAAAATGAAATTTCTAGTTTTACATCTCACGTTTAACCCTCTAGGATAAAGGGGACATGTGGGTAACGACAATGACTATGAAATATCAAGTAGTCTAGAAAGTACTGAAGACTTTTGGGCACGAGATGGTCTTACAGTCTTAAATCACAGGATATATATATGAGACGCAGCGGAACAGTACTAACTTGACAGCTGACAGCAGAAGCTAGTAGACGTGCAAAAAAGTTGGAATTCTTATAATCAGACGCAAGATAGTGTGTCGTAAAAATGTGTGAACTTTCGGCAAAACTGCACTATTTTTTACAATTTTATTTTGATAGATATGCGAAAGGTGGACAAGACCGTACAGAAACTTGCAAGGTTTATAGGCAAAATACGTTATCAAAAGCAACAACCGAAAGATCGTTCAGTTCTTTTTTGTTCTGGAAATGTTGATGTCCAAGTTGCTCCCTGCAATGGGTGACCAATCACAATAAAAGTGAGTAATATTCTAGCTAAAGCCCACTAGGATCAACATGTAAGCAGCCATGATATCACCGACGACAAACTTCGTCACAAAAAAGCTGGATATTAAACCATCTGGAGAAAGCAGGCTACAGAAAGAAACTTGTCGTTTGGGTCCCACATGACCTGACTCAAACATTTACTCAATCGAATTTCTATCTACAAATTTCAACTGAAACGTAATGAATTCGAGGAATTTTTGAAACATCTGAGCACGAATGGTGAAAAGTGAATAACTTAATACAACAATATGCGGAAAAGGTGGTAGATGAGGCGAGGAAAAGCTCCACAGTCTGGGCTAAAGCCTACACTGACGCCCGAGCTCCCTCGTGGCTAAGCAGTTAGCGTACGCGCCTTTGGCGTGGGAGACCCGGGTTTGATTCCCGGCGGGAGCTCATGTGGTTCGGATTCCACGTTAATCAGTATGTCCAAGTCTCATATAGCCTCGCTGCTGAAAGGGCGCTAAACTAAAATCCACTTCACTCCACTGTAGATTCAGTGGTACTGCAAGGGCATCGCACATCACGAGCTGCTCGAGTCGATATGACTCGCATCTGTACTGTCGACAATTAGCTCGACTGCACCTAGCAATCCAAAAGAAATGGTCGGAACTGGTCAACACAAAGGGTGTGGTACACCACACTGACAACGTCAGACCACATATATCTTTAATGAGGGGTCACGGTAGCTCAGTGGTAGAGAACAAGCTCTGGTGCGTGGGGTCCCTGGTTCGATCCCTGGCCAAGTAAGATTGTAGTGTACAACATGGTGTCCGTGGTTTTTTTCCGGGGATACCCTCGTTTCCACCCGCATTCTCATTCCACCAATGTTCTGAACTTCGATGGGAAGATTTAACGCATCGGCCGTTAAACCCTAACCTGGCTAATCATTTGTTTCGGTTCTTGCAGGACTTCTTGACTTGCGTTAAGATAGTTTCAAAAGAGGCCTGTCAAAACCACCTTTTTTCACCAGAAACCACAAAAAGTATATAGGATGCCGGAAAAAAGATAGAAAGTCATCTAATGAAATGGTGCATATCTAGTTTCATAATGTTACTTCCAAATCACTATAAATGTATTCCCAATTTTGATCTCCAAAGGTCACAATGCTCTTTAGGCAACCTGATAACTGGTGGATAAAAATGTGGAAGAAAACGGAAGAACCTCTAGAAAACCACGGACACGATGTTGTTTACCAGAAACCCGAGTGATCATGGCTGTTGTATCACAAGAGAAAAAGCAGTTGAACCATTTGAAATGAACTTTTGAGCACTTAGTATCTATCTCGAACTGTGCTTTTATCATGTCACTTTGAATAAAATACGGGGCCGCGGTGGCTCAGTGGTAGAGCGTTCACCTCTGATGCTTGGGGTCCCGGGTTAGATCCCAGCCCCCGCCAAGTGAACTTTGTGGTGGACAAACACCGTGTGCGTGGGTTTTCTCGGGGTTCTCCCGTTTCCTCCCACTTTCTTCATTCCACCATTTCCTTCATTACTCATCATCACCGTCCCCTTTAGCCTAACCGGCAGAACCGCGGGACGTAAAACTCAAAAGATTTCATTTCATTTTGAATAAAATACGAATTCCAAGGGGGAAGAGGGGGTTCAATATTTATGCAATATTTATGCAAATATATATGTATGTATCTCAGGAACTCCTTATGCCAGAGAGAGAAAAATCGGTATACCAACTCCTCATTAAAAAAAAAAAAGCGTAGAAGTGTTCCAGCATTTTTAAAGAATAATTCTGCTTTTAAGGAGGGGAGAAGGAATGCAATTTCTATATGTTCTTTCTCAATATTAAAATCAACGTTGTCAGTGTCATCACCACGGGAAACCGGCTAAACAGTTTGAAATGAATTTCGGAACATACCACCTGCTCATATGATCAAACCGAATATATTAGACGGCTTGTGGCAGTGAAAACTGACTGGAAAGAGATTACTATATGACGAAACTGGCAAAAGAATATGCTCGCTCTTGGAAGAACAAATGCAAAAGTTGAGGAATAATTCGCATTCAGGAGAGGTAAAGACACAAGAGATACAATTGGATTATTAAGGGTAATCAGTGAAAGGTTCGTGGAAAAAGGGAAAAAGGTGTATGTTGTTTCATTGATATAGAGAAAGTTTCGGCCGTATGAATTGGAAATTGTTGTTGGGAGTTCTAAAAAAAGTGGCTGGATTGAATTGGGAGTTCTAAAAAGTGGCTGGATCGAAAAGATCAAAGACTCATAAGAAACATACATATGAACCAGCAAGTAACTGTTACATTAAAGAAGAAAATGACAGAAGAGTGCAATTGGAAGGAGGATTTGACCGGGATGCTGTCTCTCAGCAACATCACGTAATTAATATATACTGTATCAAGAAGAAATAGCGAAAAATAGTCTACATTATAGAGACGGCATTTCGGTACAAGGTAGAATGATTAGGTGTATATAGTTTACAGATGAAATAGCGTTTGGTGTAGAGTATGATTTGAAAACTTGAGAAATGGCTGTAAAGAATATGGGATGAAAATAAATGTTAGAAAGACAAAAACTACGGTGACTTGAACGAAGTGGTGGTTGTCAAGAATGAAAATAGAAAAGGTGGTCAGTTTTCGATACCTGAGTATTATTAGTTATAGTATGAAGTGCGAACATGAAATAGAAACAAGGATAGGAATGGCGAAAGAAGCCTTTAGGAGAAAGAAAATTCTATTCTGTGGGGCCCTGAAAGAGTTGAGAAAAAGACACATAAAATAGTTCGTTTGGAGTATTGTACTGTGCTGGGCAGAAAGATGGACATTACGCTGAAGTGATAAAAAGCGACTGGAAACTTCTGAAATGTGAGTGTGGAGAAGAATGGGGAGAATTAGCTGGACCGTGCAGAAAACGAACGAGGGGGTGTTAGAAATGGTGGGGAAGGAAAGAACAATTCTAGATATTAGTGGAAAGAGGAAGATAATCTGTTCGGACACTAACTAAGAAGGAACTATATCATGAGGTACGTACCAGAGAGTATTGTGGCAAGACAGAGAGGAAGGGGCAAAGGAGGCTCCAATTGATAGACGGTGTTATACGTAAAGATGAAGTGGTTATCTGAAGATCGTAGAGTACGGAAGCTTCTCAGTTGCAGGAAGTGACCTGCCAATTATGAAAAAAATATCCATGATGATAATGATAAGAAGGAATGGACATGTAGTGCGAGAGAAAGTACATGTCAAATTCCCTATGGAAAACAGCTCTTCTTTCATGAGTTGAGTTGATTTTTGGTTTAACGCGCCTTTCAGCAGCGAGGCTATATGAGACGTGGACCTATTGATTAACGTGGAATCCGAACTACATGAGTTCCCGCCGGGAATAAAACCCGGGTCTCCTACACCAAAGGTGCGTACGCTAACCGCTTAGCCACGGAAGAGCTCCGTCTTCTTTCATGTTGTATTTAGCAGTAATGTAAGTGTTACTACAGACCCAGTGCTCTAGTAGTTTCTAAATGGAACCTGCCTGTATTGGTCTGTATTTATTCTCGGGTGGTGTTTTCTTCACTATTTCGGTACCTTACGAATTTCCTTTGGTGTTCCGCATAAATCCATCCCACTTCTGCAATATCATCTCTATATAAAAGAAGTAGTCCTGACCCACTGATGAACGTCTGGGGCAAACGTCTTAAGCTAGAAACTTGAAATTTGGAGAGTACATGTGAGATTCGTGACGTAAGATTAGTGATGAGCAAATGCAAGACCAAGACCAGGGTGGTCTTGGTCTTGGTCTTACACATCCAGTCTTGGTCTTGGTCTTGTCCTGGAATCCTTGGTCTTGGTCTTGGTCTTGGTCTTGCACATGCAGTCTTGGTCTTGGTCTTGCATGCAAGAGTCTTGCAAGTCTTGCATTTAAGAAACCTCAAGCTTTTCATAGGTAAATTTTACTACGGATATAAGGGATAATAAGCTCTACGATGAACCAATAGTAATGGAAATACACTGTATGTTTCTAAATGTAATATAGTTTAACTTCGTGTAAGTATGATGATAGCGTACAATATAGGTGATAACCATTATTTTTTTTTAATGGACGCCCACGCTTCACTACTTATAAGATATGCCTAAATCACAACGTTTCGTAATTTGTTTATATTTTTTAAGAGATCCAACACTCCACTGGTTCCCAAACTGGGAAAACTACCTTTGAGACATATGAAAGAAAATCAAAAGGGCACAGATTATTGAAATACCATGAATTGCAAAATTATTTTTACACACTAAAGGCGTCCGATTTTTCTTCTCAACCACGATTAGCTAATCCTTGTATTAAACAAACTTCCAATTAAATATTGAGATTCTGTTTTATTGATTCCAATATGTACTCTATGGGGCATAAACATGGACATTACGCAAAAGCGATTTAAAAATTGCAGGCTTTCGAAAAGTTGGCATGGAGAAAAAAGGAGAGAATTAGCTGCGTTGAACGTACAACGAATGAGAAGGTGTTAGAAATATCAGCAGTAGGAGGAAAAGAAGAATTTTAGATATTCTTAAAAGGAGGAAGAGGAACTGGTTAGGATATTGGCTGAGGATGAACTGTATTATATGGGACGTGCTAGAGGATATTGTGGAAAAAAAGAGAGGGAGGGAGCGAAGGAGACTGTAGTTAAAGGAAGGTATTAAAACAGAAAATTGCCACGTCAAGACGAAGAGTCTAGCTGAGGACCACCGAACATCGAACCTTCTCAGTTGCAGCAAGTAACTTAGTAATAAGGCAGAATAGCTATGATAATGATGATGCTATGTTTAGCATCTAAAATAGCAACTGAAATAATAATAATAATTAGTTAGTCACTTTTTACTATTAGTAAAGCGCTCTCCGATATCGATCATTTTCGATTATTTTTATATTCCTCTCCCCTCCTCCTTCCCCATGTTGCGAGACAGCATTAGAAGTGTCACTGTTCATCCCAATGATTTCGAAAACCATGAGTTCGACATTGATGATAGTAATTTTCGATATATATATATATATATATATATATATATATATATATATCCTTCCTTTCCCAAGTTCCGCTGCTGAATTTGCATCTAAACGGGATAGGAAGTATCACTTTCACCTTAGCGACGCCGAAAACTACGGATTCGACACTAATATTTGATCATTTTTGCTCATTATTATGCATCTCCCTCTCCCCAAAGTTACGAGGCTGAATTTGGTCGTAAACGGTATTGGAAGTTCAGTATTGAACTCAGCGACCTCGAAAACTATGGATTCGACACTAATATTCGTCTTTTCGATCATTTTAATATATTTTCCCTTCCTTCCACCAAGCTACGGGATTGAATTTGAATTTAAACAGCATCGGAAGTGTCACTGTTTAGCTCAGCGACCCCCAAAGCTATAGATTCCATTTTAATATCAGTCATTTTCGATCATTTTAAAATATCTTTTCCCTACCCCTCCCCTAAACTTCACCGTCAAAGATATATGACAGAAACCATCTCAGATTCGATCCTCATCTATGATGAAAATGAGATCGAGTTCGGTCGGGTGGTTCAAGAGTTATTAAGCTTTATTTATTTTTGTTTATTTTCCATCCCATTCCTCTCCCCTATGTTCTACCATCAAAGTGATTTGATAGAAACCACCACAAGTCCGAACCTCATCTATGTTGAAAATTTGATTGAGATCGATCGGCTGGACCAAGAGTGATGAAATCACAATGACAGTCACTTATATTTTTAGCTTTTTTACATATATCTCCCTCCTCCCCTCCCCTTGTTGCACCATCAAAGTAAAATTATAAAAATTTCTCCAGGTGAACTTCATCCATGTTGAACATTTGATCAAGATCGGTCGGGTGTTTCAAAAGTTATTAAGTTTTATTTATTTTATTTATATAAATCTCCCCCTAACCTCCTCCTCCCCTACGTTCTACCATCAAAATGAAACTCTAAAAAACTTTCCAGGACCGAACCTCATACATGTTAAAAATTTGATTGAGATCGGTTCAAGAGTTAAAAGTCACAAACTTAGTCACTTTTATTTTTATATATGTTAGCTTTTGTACATCTCCCCCTCCACCCCTACGTTGTACCGTCAAAGTGAACTGACAGACAGCATTACAGGCTTGAAACTCATCTATGTTTAAAAAAAATGATCGAGATTGGTCGTTTGGTTCAAGAGTTCAGTTTTATTTATTATTTTATAACTCCCCCTTCTTCCCTCCCCTAAGTTTTACCGTCAAAGTGAAATGATGAAAACACTCCCAGGCCCAAACCTCATCTATGTTGAAAATTTGATCGAGATCGGTCGGGTGGTTCAAGAGATTAGTAGTCATAAAAATAGTCACTTTCAATTTTACAACATATATTTTTTGTTGTAGTATAATGTTATATTGCTCAATCCTCGATGTGCAATATACCTGAGGAGGCTAAAAGTTATATTAATAAACAATTATTCAACGTACAAGCATCCGTTCATGAAATCAAACTTGCGGTCACATGGACTAAGTTTTTGTCAATGTCATGAAAATATTATTTCGATATTAATTTTATGAGCACACACTAAAAATTTCCAACGGACGCTTGAGTCTCGGAGCCAAGGCCATACCCACGTAATCGACACCTATGGTGTACGGTATTACCGATGTTCAATACTACATTTCTCTTTATTTTTGGAAGAAGAACACCACTAATATGCTTTCAAATGAAATGTATCTAGTTTAACGTCCCACGATTATGCATCAAGGCTAAGGGAGACGATAATGATGAGAAATGACTGAAATGGTGGAATGAAGAAAGTAGGAGGAAACAGAAAAACGCCGAGAAAATCCACGCACACAGTGTTTATCCACCAAAATGCTCAAATAGCGCAAGATGACACCTATGTGGCTTGAAAACGAGCAATATCTACAGAAAATGCAAACAACCAATTCAGAAAACAACATACTGTAGCTATATGCTACAGGGGCAGATCGACTCACACGGATTGCATAAACTACTGGGAACACATTCACTTCAGCAGCATTTTTACTGAAGCCAAGAAATCCATCTTCTCCTTTTTTTACATTCTAAATAAAAAAATTGAAGTAGTGCCGGTACTTGAACAAGACTCTTGGGCAAGAGTCCTGGTCTTGGTCTTGCATCGGGATTCCTGATCTTGATTGCAAGACTCTTGCAAAAACTGCAAGATCAAGACTCTTGCGCTCATCACTACGTAAGATATCATTAATGAAGATTTTTTTTTTTTTTTTTTGGAAATCTGGCGCGAAAGGGGTAGGGATATTGCAATTATTATAATAAGATATCCATATCTCAAAATCCGTTAAGGTTAGAGACATGAAATTTAGTATTTAGACTTTTCATTTAGAATAATTAGGAAGTATTTTGGCGTTTTTTTTTCTTTTGACCTAGAAGAGAAGAAAAAGGGGCGTGGATGATTCACTTATTAAGGGATGAAAACTCAGAATTTCAAGTGTTCTGTCCCTAAACTTAAAGGATGTCGAAATATGGACATCTTACTGGAAATTTGGCTTGGAAAGGGTTAAACGGGAGTTGCGATTATTATAAAAAGGCGTGAGGGTATAAATGTAGTATTCACTAAACCTTATTTTTCTGGTTAGAAGAACGGGGACTAGTTTATATGTAAAATCTTACATGGCCCTAAGTTTTAACACGATAGAAATTAAACGTAAACATTGTTTAAGTTAAAAACTATTCTCTCAGAAAAGAAACTGTCACCAAAAGAAATCCTTAGAGACAGAGCTACACCGGAGGTGTTGAAATGAAATATCTAAGTTTTACATCCCACGGTTATGCCGGTTAGGATAAAAGAGACGGTGATGATGAGAAATGAAGGAAATGGTGGAATGAAGAAAGTGAGAAAAAATCGGAGAACCAGAGAAAACCCACGAGCACGGTGTTTGTCCACCAAAAAGTCCACACGAAGCAAGCTGGGATCGAACCAGGGACCCCAAGCAGCGGAGGTGAACGCTCTACCACTGAGCCACTGTGTCCTAACCGGAGGTGTTGCCAGAAACTAAGAGACTAATGGTTTCTGAAGACATTATATTGATATTTCTTTTCATTATGTATTTAGTTACACTGAGACATAACAATGGACATTACCAATATTGTACTACTGATTGCCTACAAAAGCTAAACTTTCAACTATTCTCCAATATGCTAAAAAAGTAAAAGTACTCCTTTGTTTACTCATTTGCAGTATGTATTAATGTAATGAATTTATTTACTTGAAATATAATTACTTTCATAAGCAGGTGTCCTTTCCATCAAACACAATCCTCATTAAAGTTTGTTTCATTTTTTCATTCTTTTTTGTCGTAAACGAAACAGCAACAAAACCATAATAAGCAATCAAGTCTATAACAATTAAACAGTCCGACGTTTTTAAACTTTTGAAAAGTTACAGAAACAAAACTAATTGATTCTGACTAATTTTAGGTCCCTGAATATGAATATGATATCCATTTTACTGCATTAGCTCGCATTTTTGTGTAACGCATAGTTGCCAGATTTACCATAATAGGGAAAATGAGCTATCATGAAGTGTACCGGCCAATGAGCTGTTTGCGTGCCGAAAGGGAATCAACTTAATTTCGACAGTTGGTCAAGAACGACATTCGGTTTTAAAAATTCTTAAAATTAATTTATTGAATCAAACCAGTTAAAAAAAAAACTATATATTCTGTTTGTGTATTAGCACTAAAAACTATATATATTCTGTTAGTGTAGGCTTATTAGCATTGACATACACAGAGTAATTTATAAAGTCTAATGTTTAGAGCTGCAAATAATACCATCTGCTTTACTTTTTTCCTTTATGAAATGTTGGGTCCTCTCTCTTCACCGACCAGCAATAGTCCCCCATCATTGCAGGGTTCCAACGTCCTTGATATCGAGTTTCCATCGTTCTTATATCCTGGGTCTCAATTCGTAAAGAAAAATCATTCGCAACTATGTATTCTCCATGGGGCACTTTGATACGACCTGTTCCAAACAAAGCACTGTCTCCTGATTCTCTGGGTATCTCAGCCTGTTTGCTGAACTGTACACTTGGTGACATTGGAAGCATGATCTTATTTCATTCTTTTTTTGTGTGAGAGTCCCATCAGACGTCAAAGCAAACATTTAATTCACACCAACCTAATACATTAATTATAATAGTTTAAGATACTTTTAAAAGAAGTTTTGGGTATTCTAGGAATCCGTCGAAATGTCTGTCAGAACAGTACAACAAATTTTAATTTCAAATGAAGTAGTGTATCAAAATATAGTGTTTGAAAGAAGTAGTTCTTAGAATGTGTTGTCTCCTGCAGCTTGTTTCATGGATATGTGGTTACTTTTTAACACTGTGTAAATGAAAGATAAACTCATTCGCAAATAATTAACCACATACCTATGTTTATACAGATGCAGATTTTGTGTGCGGGTGTGACGTACAATTGTGGCAAGCATTGTTGTATTCCAACGCAATCAATGTATGTATATGATAAGGAACTATCCAATATATTCAGACGTTCTCCCCCTCTGTCTAGTGGATAGTGCACGGGGTTCGGTTCACGGGGCTCGGTTCCCAGTGGGAAAGACATGATATCTGAACGTATTTCGGTGATTGCACCTTAAACTGTATAGGTCTATGTCTCATATAACCTCGGCGCTGAAAAGTGAATCGCCACTTCATAGAGTTAGCAAAACATTATACTATATTCGGAACTCATACAAATATTACGGTAACTGAAGACAATGGTTGCTTAGTTTTGAATTTAACATTCCTTTTCAGTCTGAACCTATATGAGATACTGACTTACAGCTGAACGCGCGAACTGAAATATTACCTTCACCAGGAACCAAATCAAAGTATCCTGTGCTGAAGGCGCGTACGCTAACCATCAGCGGCGAAAGAGCTCTAGAAACTATGGGTATTGAAGTAAATAATAAAACGAATTATGGCATAAATTTTACTGTATCCTTTGACACACAACAAGGTATGCCTAGAAGTTTACGCTCATTCGCCTGAGAACAATTAACTTTAAGAATCATTTTGCGAAGTTGCCTGAATACGTCGTTTTGTACATTATGTTCTTTGTACTCATTTCGATATCTTCTCCATTATATATATAATTTTTCGAATACAGATGTAATGGTTGCTTGGGAACTTGGAGGAAATATAATTTAAATAAGAATGAATAGAATCAACTCAGGTGCCTTCGGGTTATTGGTTTTTATAACTTCTGAAAAACTACGCAGTAGAATCAAACCCGCAAGATAATTATTCTAGATTCCTGTAAATGAATACCAAGCTTACTTACATAAACATTTATTAAGAATACAGGGAAGGAAGTAAACAGAATCCTGACACAAAAGAAAAAAAAATCTGTTCTTTCGCTATTGCTATGGTGATTGCGTTCTTTCTTCATCGCTATGGTAACTAAGTCCCGTAACTCCTATGGCAACGGTGCTGTTGTACTTGACAATGGGTGATGCTTCCACAAAATATTACATCTGTAATGTTCACAGAGACAACTTCGCGGAAATTATGTAATCACACTGAACTACACTAGTTGCTTCGTTACTACACTATTCTCAATTGTAACGACGCAACTGGTTGGGAATCGAATCCCTTCTCCAACAACAACAACAACAAAAAATCCGTTTTAAAGTAGTCTTGAAGAAGGAGCTTTTGAAACCATCGAAAAGACGTCAACTACCCCTGCGTTGGACTGAGTTGGCAACGTGCCAGTAATCAATACCTGCTACTCCGCTGCTGAACAGTCGGGAAAGCAATACACGGAGAATATAGGACAAAATAAAAACTTCTCCACTGGCATACTTATATAACACAATCATACCTTTTGAGGAGAAACTGCAGATATAGCAATTCATTAACAATTAGAAGTTCAGAAATTCTTAGAACGAGAATCTCAAATTTGCAAAGTACTTGTCCACCACTACAATCACCTCATGTTGTTGTTGTTGTTCTGTACACTTATGAAATGCATAAATCACATGCATCGCCACAAGCACCGCTCTTGCCACATCAACAGGTAACATAGGAATTCACAACGTTCAATAGTTTATTAAGGAATTACCACCGGTATGCTGAAGAAGCATATAAACTATGAAATTACAACGAGGTGTGGTAAATGAAAATAGTTCAGTTTACTCAGTTTTATTAATAAATTAAATTTACAGCATGTCCCCTCGATCCGCACCAAAAACGAAAATGTGCATACATTATTAGTCAACTCCAACAGTCTGTACTTCAGAGGCCAATAGCACGATTATTTGTATGGAATCTTTCGCATTTATCTTTAAATTACATTCACAAAGTAAAAGGTTATATCTGATATAAACTAAGTGATAGAAAAGGAAATAATACCTGAAATTGCTAAACTTCTAGATTATCATCCATACAATAGTATTCATTTGCTTGTCTTGGTCCATGTCACGCCCTTGGAAAACTCTAAGGAAATTCCTCAAAAACTAAATTTTTCAACTTATTCAAGGGTCTACTCCAATAGCTTCCTCCCTCTCTCGAGCATGACTATTAAAAGCATGTTCCTGTATAAGCTTAATTGTTCTTGTATAACTTATAAACTTTTGGTACGCACTTTCAGTACTAATTGCATCAAATGTTTCATCATTTCTCCTGTAACTCCTAGAATTTCAATAACACTTTGAAAAAAAAAATGAAATGAAATCTTTGAGTTTTACGTCCCACGTTATGCCGGTTAGGCTAAAGGAGACGGTGATGATGAGTAATGAATGAAATGGTGGAATGAAGAAAGTGGGAGGAAACAGGAGAACCCCGAGAAAACCCACGCACACGGTGTTTGTCCACCACAAAGTTCACTTGGCGAGGGCCGGGATCGAACCCGGGACCCCTAGCACCAGAGGTGAACGCTCTACCACTGAGCCACCGCGGTCCCCTCAATAGCACTTCGAATCACAAGCCTTCTGTGGGAAATTTAAATACAGGTTTCTGTATTTAAGCTATTGGAGTATATCTATAGGAAATTTAAATACAGGTTTCTGTATTTTATCAGAGTGACTATGTTGATACAATATTCTAAATTAACTGTTTCATTCTGATAAAGACTGAAAGATTTCTTCATGTTCAACATTCTTTTCTCAGCACCGAGGCTATAGGAGAGGAGACCGGACCATTATTCAGGTTTATCAGAAGTTCACTCCACTAAGAACGAACCCAAGACCACTGTAACATTTTGTTCTTACAAAGACCCGGTAATTTTACAGAGAATGGATTTATTTCATCTGCTTAGTGCTTTGTACTTGAGATCATCATCATCATCATCATCATCATAGGTGTTTTATCGTCATTGGCCGGTCACTTGCTCCAAACCTGAGAAGCTTCTATGTGCCATGTTAGCCAAGCTTTTCGTTTTACGCAGAAATTTTGTTTTAATACTGTCCATCAACTGCGGCATGTTTCGCCCCGTCCCTCGTTTTCCTGCCACCGCACCTTCTAGCATGTCCCTCATATGATACAGTTTCTTTTCAGCCAATATCGCAACTACTTTATCCTCCTCTTTTCAATTACATCTAGAATTGCTCTTTTCTCCCCCATTATTTCAAAAACTTCTAGACTTGTTCCCCGTTCGACCCAGCTAATTCTTTCAATCTTTCTCCACACCCACATTAGAAGCTTCCAATCTTAAATTCTACCGAGAACGGGAATCGAATATAAACCAACCGTTAAATTTGACAGAAGCCTTCCTCAATACAATAAACATTACGGAAAGTAATGTATCCTACCTCGTTAGGCAACAAACAATTCTCTGGAGTTGGCATGTACAGTATGCCATTCAGGAGGTTTCATTAATTTTGTTTCACACTGTAAAACTACATAGAGTTGAGTTGATTTTAGTTTAGCGTCCCGTTCAGCAGCGAGGCTATATGAGACGTGGACCTACTGATTAACGTGGAATCCGAACCACATGATAAAACTACATAGACTTCAAGAACTCGTTCAATGTGAAAACATGACGGAAAGTAAAATAATAATAATAATAATAATAATAATAATAATAATAATAACCATAAAAGTTTTCTTAACCACAAAGCTTTTATAAAACGTACAAAACAAAGTCTTTTTGTGGGATAAAATAATGAAATTGGACAAACACTATAACATAATTTGCCACAATTGATTAGAATACGATTACCTAATGCTTTTATAGTATTAGTGCGTTTTACCCCACTAAAAATCCCTTTTTGTGCACTTTTAAAAATTACTCTTTTTGAAAGGTATGTTTTTTCCTGTTATTACTAAGTTTTAGCTGCATGAATATAGCTAAAAAAAAAAAAAAAAGCATTATTCTTACATTTGCACACTATTTTAGCACAAGGATTTCCTTGAAAGGATCAACAACCGTTATAACTATTCCCATTTAATTGAATGGCAGCAAACCTAAATCGAGCCATAGTGACGACCCATGCTGCTTCAAGAACACGTGTAGTAGTGCTGCTGTACTGCTGGATGTACCTGTACATATTTCCTATCATCTGCGTGTATAAGGCGCATCCTTCATTTGTTATATTTTTGGGTAGGTGGAGTTTACACACTCGATATTACGGTACCGTATATATGTCTTCATCTGCCTACATCTACCAGTATTTCATATGAAATTTCTAATAGTTTCCTTATTATAATGAAAAAAAAGCGAATATTGGTAAAAGTCAAACTATCAGAGTTTTAGCAAAAGAGAAACCTGCAATTAATACCCCCTCCCCAAATAGGTTATATAATTGAGCATTTTCCTCTTCTATTAGTCAATCTTTTCCTCATTAGTACCATATAGGGTATAAATTGGTGTATCTGGAAACGTCACACTTCTTAACTCAATTCCTCTTAAATATGGTAGTAGCTCAATATTCTTTGATAATGTTGATTTTATCAATGCTAATTTTATATTATATACATATTCAAAGTAACTGAGGCTGAATATCGGTTAGTGTTGTAGTACTTACTGTACTTGGAACTGAAATATCACAACACTCCGTATAGTAAAATTGTGCCTCCTGCCTAAATGCTGATCCTTCTAATGAAAAACTGCTATCTGCAATTCTGCTTTCCCATTTACAGGGATTAGAGAACAGATCCTAAGATCCAGATGCGTAGCAAATGTTGTATCCCACCACTCTAAAATTTTATAATTTCAAAGTTAGTATATCAACGACAATTAAATACTAATAAGGGAACAATTATATCCAGGCAATCAGTTATGATTTTCAAAAACAAATAAATATATAATAAAATAAAATGAATTGATGTTTCACAAGTGTCTTTTTTAAAACTACATTGTTTAACAGGACAATTTAAAACTTTCTTCATCAAGAACTTGCACTAACCATTTACCAGGATGAGCTATACAGGGTGTTTCAAAACGACATTAACAACGTTTGGGAGATGAATCCTGACATTAAGATAAGACGAAAAGTATAGACTAACCTGGGTGCACAAATGCTTCCTTTCAGAGTTATATGCTGCCGAAAAGATGGAAAAATTAATTTTAAAGGTCCATAGCTCCAATACTATGGGACGACCAAGACTTCACTTAGGAAGTAGAATGTGCCCTATCCAAATATTCATGTTTCAGAATCCTGCGGTACTTCCGCAACAACTTTTATACAGTTGGTGAGTACTTCAAATGATATGCCCGTAGCCAAACTTTTTTTTTATAAAGTTGTTGTGTGAGTACCTTAGGATTCTGAAAAAAAAATGAAATCTTTAAGTTTAACGCCCCACGGTTATGCCGGTTAGGCTAAAGGTGATAATGAGAAATGAGTGAAATGAAGAAAGTGGGAAAAAGCGGGAGAACCCGAGAAAACCCACGAGCACGGTGTTTGTCCACCACAAAGTCCACACGGCGCGAGCTGGGATCGAACCAGGGACCCCAAGCACCGGAAGTGAACGCTCTACCACTGAGCCACCGCGCCCCCTAGGATTCTGAAACATGCATATTTGGATAGCGCACATAGTTCCTAAGTGAAGTCTTGACTCGAGTACGGTATGTCCCATAGTTTTGGAGCTATGGACATTTAAAGTTCATTTTTTTCGTGTTTTTGGCAGCCTATAACTCCAAAAGAAAGCATTTGTGCACCCAGGTTGGTATATACTTTTTTTCTTACCTTTGTGTCAGGATTCATCACCTGAACGTTGTAGGTGTTCTTCTGAAACACCCTGTATACATTTTTAGGACTGTTTCCAGATACGATTTCTAATTATCCCGTATTTATATATATATATATATATATATATATATATATATATATATATATATATATATATATATATTTAATACAGTTTTATTTTAATTATTGACAATTATTTTCTAATGCATTTGTCTTCCACATTTGTTCTTTTTAAAATCGGTATCAATTCAAACCGTTTTGTAAAATTCGCCCCTCTCTCTACCGCCTCGCACGTTTAGATCTTATATAAAAGGCTTCGTTGAAACACGCATAGCACAAGGATTTGAAGCTGTAAGTACATACCGACATGACTCAACATTCATAGTAATACCGAAAGTTTGACCCCTGGAACCTTTATCATTCGTGGACTTAATAATAGAACTTTTCCCCTGATGGAAAGATGTGACACGTGAGCCTTACGATAGTACGTTAATATTTCCAGGACTTTCCCAGTATGTGTGATATGTTATCCAGACTTAGACAAGAGAGGTTTTGGGGGAAGCTTACTAAAGAAAAATGTAGCTTCAAGTGTTTTTCATTGGACCTCTTTCGGAACAACACTACTTTGCCTTACAAAAGAAATCTAATGAAGAACATACAGTCTGATCAATAGGCTTATAAAGCATTCAAAGCATATCATGAAGGAACAAAATTAATATAGATACTGGAATTGTTTCATTTCCCTGTATCCGACTGTTTCCTGCCTTTCGTCGCTTCACACGTGCAACGAAGAAGAAACTTCAATTCAGGGTCAAATGAACTTCAAACAACGAAATGAAGCGAAACCGCACGACAGCTCGTTGAATTGCGAGATGACTGAGCGATCGATTTGATGAAGATGAAAGGTATATCATATCAGTTAATTCTTGTCTTCCTCTGCAAACGTTGTTCAATGACCCGAAAAGACTTTACAACGTGCTTCGGAATGTGAACTGCGTCTTCGCTTGTCGTCAATCGATACCACTTTCCTGAAGATATACTCTATTTGGCTCCACGTATGACTGAAACCATGCATGTGATACAAAGCGTAAAATCTTGTATGTGAACGAAATGGTCTGTTACAATGTCCAAAGTAAGCGTAAGCGATAGTAGTTCCATTCGTGAATGTTTTTCTTATAATTGTTCATTGCAGCTTAAATTGATTCTTAAAAAATAAATTGAAATCTTACTTTAACATTCCATGTATATGTCTTTTAGGCTAAGGGGAACATGATAAATTCAGTGAGTGACTATGGAAAAGTCAATGGAATGAGGAAACAAGAGGAATCTAAGAAAACAATACAGTGAACCAAGAACTCATGTGTCCTAGGATCAAACTAGAAAACTCTCGAATTGGAGGTGAAGACTGCTACTAAGTTAACATGCCGTGCTCTTTTGCTAAATTCGTATTCTATTAGTTTTACGTGTAAACATGGTCAAATAGTGACTTCCTTTATTAAAACATGTATTATAAAATTTCAAGCTTATCCTAGTAAATCATCGCGAGAGAGAAGAAATCCCCCCTTACTGAAGGATATCATCTCCTTATCCAATTGTAAGAAGAGAATCGCATTATTATCTCCTTACGGTATGCTTCTTCGGGCTTTTTCTGTATTAATATTTTCTGATTCTTCTTCACAAAACCAAACAAACTTAATTTACATTAAAAATACTGCAATAACGCTCTTCATGGAACAAGTAGAACGTTATTATATTTCCTCCTATATATGTGTATGTGACTTATCAAGCATGTATGTACGCGTGTAATACGCAAGATATATTACTTTTTAAAAATTGATTTCATCCTCTCAAATAAATTTCAAAATACACAGTTTGCTAAATTTGACTTTGAGTTATAAGCATTTTAAGATTCAACTTACCCCGAAAAATCAGTATACAGACTTAGGTACATGTTTTAGAAATTGACGATAACTTCTGATATACTCATATTTCACAAATGGGACTTCGGTATTGGAATCTGTGTGCCCCAAATAACAGGAAACGGAACTTAGGTGAAAATATCAAAATTTGCACATTCGCGATTTTGGCACTGGACAGATTGTATGTAGTAGTAGTAAATATGGTAACAATAATGTAGCATGGATATTATCATTGAGTGACTAAGAATGCTGCAGAAACTACAGAAATTGTACATTTTGACTTGATTTTCAGTTTAGCGTCCCTTTCAGCAGTGAGGCTATGTGAGACGTGGACCTACAGTTTAACGTGAGATGCGAACCAAATGAGCTCCCGCCGGGAATTGAATCCGGCTCTCCAGCGCCAAAGGCTACAGGAATTATGAAGAACATGATTTTCTTTCATGAGAGTCTGCTCTTAAACACACGTGATACCGATAAAACGTGATTTCAACGCATCAGTACGCTTTAAAGAAGTGTTACATACTACTTGAAAAAATAATCAAAATCACACATTTTCCGTTTATTTCTTGTTCATTCGAAATAATAACAGTGGAAGTCCGTAAATAGTTTCAGCGTAATCTTTACTAATTTAGTCAATTATAACTTCTACGATACTACATCTTTCATCTATAATGAAAACAAAATTACAAATTTCACATAACATCGAGGAAATGAAGTAGTCCACGATAAAAACACAAATCATGTAACAAAGTAGTACAATACTGTGCTGGCAAGTTCATTTTAGGAAGCTTGAAATACTTTTTAACATTGTTCATGATATAATCTTTCACTACAATTTCCTATTAAAGCACTGTTATTAGTAATAATGTCCTGCTCTATGTGTTGTTATTATTTGCTGGATACTTCATAGGAACAGTCACAGTCCACATATTCTACATTAACCGAAAATGAGCTTTGGACAACTTAAAATTAAGATGGAATTTTAGTCAAAATAGCAGCCACAAGCAATTATTATTAATAAAAAAAAAACACGAATTATGAGTGGCAGCTTACAGAAGACAGCAGTAACAACGTGGGACAGTACTGACAAAGACAATCTTCTGGTTTATATTGGAGAGTGGACAGTAACTCTCACATTTTCATCTTCCATCATTTCCCAATCCTCTCAATTTTATCATGTGGCAATTTGTTTATACAAAATAAATGTAGTAACTGCGAAACATGTTATTACATCATGCCCTTTCATGGCCAAACGGCAAACGCACGTGTTTTTGCTGTGCGTATTCTCAGCGTCATTTCATATGCATGTCATATTGTATTTCCAAAAGAGAACATTCTTGGTCATAGTAGTACTAAATATTTGAAGGACCATTAAACATATATTATATATATATATATATATATATATATATATATATATATAATGATGAACATCTAAACAAATCTCGTGTCATGTTTCAGTAATTCGATGTTCAGTGCCTGAAGTACTTCACTATTTGTGTGTCCGTTCTTTTTCTTTCTTTTTTCTTTCCTGAAAATACTACCATACAAACCTACTAATACTCACAGGCTAAGGTAGCTGCCCCTATAGCCCGGCATCCCGCGGCGCCGCTGAGAAGGCGGGGATAAGGAGAGAGAAGGCGGGGGCAGGTTGGGGGCGTGGCCTCACCACCACGGCCGTAGTCGCCCCGTCCATCCTCCAGCGGCCGTAGCCCGGGACGTGAGCCGAGTCACCATGGTAACACACTGGAACACTGAAAAATCGCTAGAGACGATACGCAGAACTTCTCTTCAGAACGCTGCCGAACTCACGACTGCAGTCAAATATTAACTTACTGCCCCAAACCATTCAACAACGCATGTGCTGTAGAAAGGGCTGCAACACTGCTGCTCCCTGTCGAAAACGCACGTGATAGTTCCTCAAAAGTTTAGAATTATCATTATTGAATCATCAAGCTAGAATGACAATCCAAGATCACGAATCACCACAAGTTTCCAAAAACAAAGACATTCATTCTCAAGTAAGCAACTACGTGATACTGCAATGCGCAGCAGCTATTCCAGTAACAATGTTTTCTAGGAAAAAAGAAACACGAACATATCTACATTTCTGTGGAATCAAAGAAATTCCATCACTTTCTCAATTCTTATTTATACGTATTCACAGTTACCGTCTTTGTATACGTATCTATAGAAGAAAACATTCATTTCATTTACAAAGTCTGTATTCTATTTCGAAAGAAGAACTGAATTTTAAAAAATGCTAAACCATAATAATAATAATAATAATAATAATAATAATAATAATAATAATAATAATAATAATAATAATAATAATAATAATAATAATAATAATAATAATAATACACTGTAATAATAATAAAGTTTCATTTTTGTAGACATCATCAAGTAGGTTTTTTTCAAGGTGATGCCAAAATCATATTTACGATTTTAAAAAAAATCAGTCTGTGGCATAACAAGTTGTTACGTTGCACATGTGTTTCAGAGAAATAAGTTGTTATAAACAATCTCACTCTATATGGACGGGAAATTGCAACAAAGAGAAGTAATACCACGTCCAACACTTTACACTTTCAAGCTATTATTATGTATAATACAATACAAAGTGAACACATTTTCTTAACTTACGAAAAGTTACATATTTGTCTACGACTAACATAGGTACACCTTCAATATTGGATTTTTATAAAATATGATGAATATCCGTTCCCTATTACGAGAAACAGGCTAAGTTGCGGTTTGACTTTCGCTAAATGCGTTTAGTGGCGTTGGAAGAAGAAAAATACAAGGAACATATTTTCCTTGACAACAGCTGCAGACACCCCTAATTAGTTGGGTAATCATCGAAAGTGCTTTATATTGAAAACTGTAGCAACATCTTTCATGAAACCTGGTAAATAGGCCTATCAGTTTCTGGATACGTGAAAGTGATTTAGCTAATATGAAGTTTCCGGAAACCGAATTGATGAAGTTTACAGGAGAGAGAGATATTCGGAGGGTTCAAACATTTTATCTTGCAGACTGTTGTAACGATTTTTACGGGATTTTCCATATTTTCCTTGGTACGAGAAAACTATTTACCTTAGTCAACATTTTGAAAACTCTTTTAGGGTCGTCGGCAACAATATCTTCGAGAAATGCTTCTGTTTTGAAGCAAAACATTTTGTCCACTTACCCTGACATCTTTACGGATTCTCATAACAACTGAAGTAAGTCTAATATTATCTTCTTTTATTATTATCTGTGAACTTAAGCTGTTTGTGGTTAGTAGTATCGATAACTTACCGAATTTTACCGGCTGACAGGTTTAGAATACAATTATTATTAATCTATTTTGAGGATTACGAGCTGGTGCCGTCAATTTTATATTTCAGTGTTGGCAATCCTAATGATTAGGGTTTTCAAGAGTGTAAAAGTAGGCGTAAGCTGCCACCATATTTCTCGGCAGTTGATGGTAACGATGCAAGAACAACACTATGCTAACCTTATGAAACTTATATGTAATTCATGAGTATTACAAGAGTTATCTAACATTTGCTGCGAAACGTTAAATATAGTATTTATTACAGCTTGTATGTAACCCTTCGGAAATAAAAGTTATTTACACTAGGTATGCATTAATTGCGAATTTACACCACAGCGATCGACCTAGAATTTTTTAGTGCATCAATTGTTTTCGTGAACAGCACGACATAAAGAAGTTGAATTTGGTACATCAGTGAAAACCATATAATAGCTTTGAGTAACTATGTCCGCAGAACAAAACGAAAAGGGCTTAGCTTTTTTTCCTATTGTTTACAATGAAAATTCGCACGACAAATGCTTTTCTAATCTCAAGGTTTGATATGAATTTGTAACTTGCATAAGCTGAGTTGATACGTCGAAAAATATGAGAAGTAATGTCGGTATCTCACGGCTTGAGGTTCAGTTGCAACATTCTTTTTCCTTCTGTAGGTCAGCACTTCAAGATTTCCAATCATTCATCACAATTTCAACTTCGTGTCAAGAAATTTATCACATCAAGTTTACATCAGATTTATGTGATTCTTTCCCTTCACCCCCACATCCGACCATGGTTTGATTAAGTAATTACATCCTTCTTTCCTAATTGATTTATACAAAGTAAGTATTCTCTTCTTTTCTTTGAAATGAACTGGAATTATATTGTTATTTTACTGATTTCTTCTTCAATTCTGATTAAATATTCCTTGCTTTGTCAAAACAAATGTTCATTATATCTTTATATAAACGAAATAATATGTAAATGACCGTAGTCTACTGGTTAGAGCGTTGAATTCATGCCCGTGTGGTCCCGGGTTCGATTCCCGGCCGGTTTTTTTTAATTTTAGTCGTCCACCCAGCATCGTGAGGCCAACTGGGGATCTACTTGAAAACAAGACGTGACGGCCACCAGGTCTACAAAGTTCCTGTTGCTCATGTTAGGGACAGCACGTCGCAGCGCGCTGACCACGTGCTCGCTGCTAGGCTGGACGTAGTTCAGCCGGTCGCTAGCGGACGGCGCTGGAGCAGGCTTAGGCTCACAGATGGGCCGTTACGCCAAGTGGTTTGGTTTGGTTTAGTAAGTAAATGAAATGTGACAAACGTTACCATTATCTCACACGATTTAATTTCCGAAAAGTATAAAATATTTAAATATATCTGAAGTTGAAACCAGTATAATTTCAGTTCATTTTTAAAAAATGTGAACAATACTTCCCCAGATAACAGTAACAATAAATCAATGCGTTAAAAGCAATTATGACAAAAGTACTCAACACCGTTAAGGCAAACAGTCCGACAAATCCGACCTGACTGGATTCGACCGCACTTGTCCGTATACCATGTATCGGTACGGCTTATCTGCATTAAGGATTGGAAGAAAGTTCCGGTTTCGCAAGGAACCGGTTCCGGAACAGGTTCCAGGCCTGGATCCGAAAACCCGGTTCCAGAACCGGACCTTAAGAACCGATTCCAGACTAGGATCCGAAAACCCAGTTCCAGAACCGGATCTTAAGAACCGATTCCAGATCTGGGTCCGAAAGCCCCCAAAGACCGGTAAAAAAGGCACAATGTTCACCATCAAAACACTGCAAAGAGGACCATGCGCTTGTGCCCTCCCCGCCCAGACTCGCTTATGCTCCCCAGAAAAAAAAATGGTCCACCAGTGGGTATTTAGCCAAATCAGTTTGCCTGTTTAGCCAATGAATTTATCACTTATCCAGCTTGTTTAGCCAAATGGGAGCCTGCCTGTCTCACCATTTCATCTATCATACAGCCTGTGAGCTATTCAGGTTTAGCGTAGGGATGGCCCCAAAGTTCCGGTTCCAGCAGAACCGGTTCTTAGAGATCCGGTTTTCAGAATCTGTTCCAAACCTGGATCCGAGAAACCGGTTCCGGAATCGGATCCGTTCAGGGCCGAAAACCGGTTCCACTAGAACCGGTTCTGGCCATCCCTAATCTGGATTATCTAACAATTGTGAATTCGATATTAATACACACACCACTCATTCACTCGCACACAACGGATGTATCAGAAGTCCGGAACCAAATCCATTGTAAATAAAGCTACGAAAAAAACTGGAAAGAGAGCAAATTAGTTGCATCAGCTGTTTGGCCTTCACAGGGATAAAGCGTTCTATGTTTAATTAAGAAAAAATCGCTCAGTTCAGCAGGTTATTCGAATAGGACAAAAGGGACAGAAAAGTCACAAAGAGAACGTGCTCATTGTTGTGTGAAGGACTCTAGAAAACCTCAAATCCGTTCCCGAAGAAGGCTGCATTGTTGGTATGGTGAGGGCTAAAGGGAACATTCTGCTGAACTGACAAAGTAGCCTTTTCATTTACTGTAGGGTGCCTTACAGGTATATGGTCCAAGCGGCTGGTGCGACTGGAAAAAAACATTTTCGATTGAACATCAGGAATTTCCAAGAACTTTCAATTTTTTCGTATCTTTACTCATAACGGAGTTGGCCTATGGCACCGGATTTTTAAATATTGTGTGTATATAAAAAAGTAAATACAATTAAATTATTCTGATATCTGTGGTATCCTTTATTTTCCTAAATATAGGAAACACTAATCGTATACACTTTAAACATATTCAAACACATGTCTGGCTTCTGACCTAAACACATTAATGCGAGTAGACTTCGTAATTACGAGATAAGAAATTCCTACCCATAGTTCGTCACGTTGAATATACCCCATTCCCTCATCTTTTTAAAGTGAACTTAGTAAATGCATGCTACTAAATGAAATGTGAGTATTCTGTTTATAAAAAAAGAGAAAACCTCAACATAGAATTAAACACAAGCGAATGATTATATTCATATTCCACCCCTTCTCTCCCACAAGTTCCGTGACTTGAACTGGAAGTGTTCAGAAGAAGCTAGTAATATGGGTTACATTCCATTTCCCCCCTCAACCTTTGTGTTGGAGCACATGCGAGTGAATAAAATATTCATATTTTGTGAATCAGAGAGAGCCATAAAGTAATACCATTTCTTAAGGATTCCTCACCAGTCCAGATCTTTCTACATTTTTTTAAATAACGTGTAAGTAATAAACATTCAATTTTGTATTATTATTTAGCACTTAGTGAAATAGTTTTTTTTTTTTTAATTAGTACTGCCTACAAGACAGCAAATAAGGTTTTCTTCTCTAGATTCTCAACAATGCTTTTCTAGACTCGTCTCATGGTACAAATTTTATTTTTATTTAATTTCATCTAGAAATTAGAGAATACTGCTTCCGATTCACGAGCAGTTTAAACCAATTTTTAAAACAAAAAATCCTAGTTAATCTTAAACACCAACTTTTTAAAGAAAAACAGTCCTTTTATTTTATTTATAGAACTAAATAGAAAATGAGCTGTCAGAGCTATTTAGAAAACTAAATAGAATTGTTTTTTTAAAAAAAGCTATAAAAATTAGGTATGTGAATGTTATGTGAAAATATTAGTTAATCTTTCGAGATCACGATTTAATTTTCAGCTCACTTCCGTTAATTAGTGAAGTGCTGGCCGTGTGTAGAATGGGGAAGCCGCGCGATCTATCTGAGTTTGACCGACCTCACGTTGTAATGGCCCGGAGAGACGGCACGAGAATTTCGAAAACTGCAGGACTTGTCGGGTGTTCGAGGAATGCTGTGGTGAGTGTATCTAACAAGTGGCGAAACCAAGGGAAAACGACGTCCAAACGTCGAAGGGTTGGGCGCCCCCACCTCATTACAAATGTCGGACCTCGTAGGCAAGGCAGACTGGTAAACTGCGGCAGAACTAACATCAGACTTTAGTACTGGGCAAAGTAAAAGTGTCTGAAGAAACAGTGCATCGAACACTCCCAACGATGGGCCTCCGCAGCTGGCGACCCATCCATGAGCGAATGTCACCACCACGAAATCGGAAAATACGACTGAAATGAACACGTGACCATCACCACTGGACCTTGGCGCAGTGTCAGAGCGTTGCATTGTCTGATGAACCCCGATACCTTCGTCATTACGATGGGACGGTGCGAATCCGTCATGTTCCAAGGAAACAGCTCCTTGACACCTGTACTGCGGGACGGAGACAAGCTGGTGGTGGCTTAATTATGCTCTGGGGAACATTCATGTAAGCATCCATGTGTCTAGTGGAGCTTGAGCAAGGCACCATTACGGCCGTGAGGCGTATCGCACACTGCTTGCAGACTACGTACACCCCTTCATGACGACCATGTTTCCCAACGGTAGTGGCATTTTTCGACATGATAATACACCATATCAAGGCCAAGAGTGTGATGGCGTGGTTCGAGGAAACAGAGGAGAGTTCCAAGTGATGTGCTGGCCCCCAACTCGCCGGATCTGAACCCAATCGAACACATCTGGGATGTGGTTGAACGTGACGTCAGAGCGCATCGCCCCCTCCCCGGAATTTACGGGAATTAGGTGATCTGAGTGTGCACATGTGGTTCCAACTTTCTCCAGCGACCTACCAAGGATCACTGCGTCCATGCCAAGACGTGTCGCCTTTGTTATCCGTGCCAAAGGTGGACATACTGACAATTACGTAGGTAATCTTCATAATGATCTGGCTGATGTGTGCGTATATTTTAACTCATATATTTCGTGTCAACTCTAATTTCGAAACGTCTCGTCTCGAATTCTAGTCGAGACAAACATTTTCGAGTCAAAACAACTCGACTCGACTCGTGCGCATCCCTTCCAAGACCTCTCGCACCAGACAGGAAAGCTGGCAAATATGCTACGCGGGGTCATTGCGCAATATTCGTGGAGTAAACACAATGTCTAGAATTGTTTGAATTAAGCAACTCTTACCGTACATAGGTTCGAGGCAAAACCATCTAAAAGTAGCAAGGCTTCTAGTATCATATGAATTAAAAAGATGTGTCATCGCATGTATTAAAATCAACATGTTTGTAATTTACTACCATGTTTGTAATTTAACTGTCCCATTATAGATTACCTCCTGAAATGCCCGTTCTTCGCACGAGATAATAAGCTGACGGAATTATTTCATTCTCCTCTCCCTTTTTATATGCATTTCAATGGAAGTGTAACTACAAAAACGAATAATACACTCAATGTTTGCATTAATTGAATTCTACTTTCTTAGTCTACGGGCATAAGATGAGGCAGGAACTATGTTGCAAGATTCGTTTCAAACGGATAAGCCCTGATTCCGTGTGATATAATGGGATTCCGTAATGCGATCACAAACAAAATACATCTACTCCAATGTGGGGAAAATAATATATAAATAGCATCTTGCGCCCCCTTTAAATTGGAATTTTCAAAAATAATTGGTCATGTGTCTGATTACTTATAATGAGAAGTTTATATGCAGATTTTCTTCTTCCTAACTTGAGGGACTCATGAGATATTCTATTTTCCGCATTAATTTTGAACCCTATATTCCTTTGGAACACACACTTAATCAATGTAGTGATTGAAACCTAGATCGAGGTAGATACTATATCTGTTCCAAAATTCATTTCAAAGTTTTCAGCTATTTTTCCGTGATGCGATCACAAACAATAGTCAATGTTGCTTTCAATGTGGAGAGAAAAAATAATAAAAGAAAATTCCTCTTCCCTCTTAAAATGGTAATCTTTAGAAATGCTGAGACACGTGTACTCTCATCTTTTAACGAGGAGTTTTTATGCCGAGTTTTATCTCCATACCTTCAGGGACTTTTGTGGTTCCTTATTCTTGGCCAACATTTGAATCCCAGTTTACCTCCCATACATATTTCAAAAAAAAATAATTTCTTATTCATTGCTCTCCTAACAACAGGAATTTCCTGTTCAAATCTCAAGTTTCCAAACATTTTAACATGGCCTAAATGTTTAGTGAATCACTTTCACTCTTCCATATAATCGTACATTTCCCTCCCTTCCCCTTCCAGGAGGGGAATTTTCAAAAACGCTTGAATACGTATTTCCCTTCCTTAGGGATGCGCACGAGACGAGTCGAGACAGAATATTCCTGACAATATTCGAGTCGAGGCATCACTTTTACAGCACATTTTCGAGACGAGACAGCCTCAAATCTTGTCTCGTGCGCATCCCTACCCTTCCTTTTAATTAGGGGTTTAGATAACGCATTTCATACTTCCAACTTTAAAAAAATATTACATTTAGCATTTTCTAAAAAAAAAAAAAATGGAGAATCGTAATATAGAAGGATTCCTCCTTGCCCTCTTTAGAAGTGAAATTTTCGCAGATGCTGATATACTATTTAATCATTTTTATTTAAGAGTTTATATACCGATATATATATATATATATATATATATATATATATATATATATATATATATATATTATATCCAACTTAAGCAAATCTTCAAAGTGGGCACTTTCTCAATAATAAAAATGGAAATTTGATTATTATAGTAATGACCACCTTCTCACCCTAAGGACCGGAATTTTCCAAAATAATGAAACGCGTGTTTCACTCTTTCTGAGAGTTTATATGCCGAATTTGTCATATTCAACATTAACGAATCTCCACTTTCGGCTCTTTGTGAATAAAGAAAGGGAAATTTCAATATTAAATTATGTCCCCTTCTCCCCCCCCCCTCTGGGGCAAAATTTTCGAAAACACTGAAACACGTATTATCTTATTTTTAATTGAGTTTTTTTTATCGAATTTCACATCTTCAACTTAAGAGAATCCTAACACGTTGCACTTTCTCAGATCCATGAGCCACCGCACTAAACTTTATCGTTCCAATTCCTTGAACTATATATATATCATGTTGTGCTGCAGTTCTTGTGAAATACGAAGAAAACTGTAATACATTTTCGGAGGACTTCACCGAAATAAGAAATAAAAAACATAGGCAAACCTTGTGGACTTTTCCATAACAAATAACTTATACTATGTTATTGTTATTAATGAAGTATCTGTTTATGAAATAAAAACAATACTATGAGTGGTATTTTAAAATATAATAAAGCACCCCAAGAGTAAAGCACCCCTTCTGGATATTTTCATGGAAGTGATTTATGCAACATTATAGGAAAAATAATGAAATGTTTATGAAATATGACCAAAATCGCTGTCGTCTTCTTTTGAGAAAGTAATCTGAAAAAAAAAAAAAAACAAAATTCACCCCAAGAACAAACTATTCCTTGTACATTTTTTAAGGACAAAACGAGTTATTCGATATGAAGTACGAAGAAAATCCCTTGAGTCTTTTTCAGATACTCGTCCGAAAACAAATCATCCCCAACAATAAACTACCCTGGTAGATTTTTCAGGATAAATGAGATATCTTATTGTCATGTTATTAAATGAAATATTTATTTATGAAGTATGAACAAAAAATCGTCTGAGTCGTTTTTGAGAAAATCGCCCAAAAGAAAAACTCTCAAGAATAAACTATCCTCGTACACATTTTCAGCACAAATGAATTATACTATATTGTCAGGCTATTAATGAAATATCTATATATAAATAATTGAATCACGTGTGTTGTTTTTAAGAAAATCGTCCTGAAAATATCACCCTTAAGAATAAACTACCTTTCGTATATTTTTTTCGCGACAAGTGAGTTACGCCATATTGTCAGGTTAATGACATAGGGACTATTTATGAAATATGAACAAAATCGCGTGAGTTACTTGCGAGAAAATCATTCCAAAGAAAACTCACTTTCAAGAGTAAACTAACTCTCCTCGATCTTTTTTGAGAGGAATTACTTATGTCTCATGAAGGTGGCTTCCGAAAAATTAATTTATGAAATAATTGTTAGAGCTGTTTTTATTTTTAAAAAGACAGTAATTTCTGATTTTTACACTTAAGTAAACTACCCTTATTTTTACGGGTAGGAAGATATTTTAAAAATCTCTGGAGAATCGCATAAAAACCTTAATTTTAAAATTCGGTTGAGATAACGTTGAACGACATAGACTTTAGGTGAGTGTATATCAGGACGAATAGATGTCGAAAAATCACTTTTTCGGTATCTATGAGTCATAAAACTGTAAATCCACTGAAACCCTGAATTCGATTTTTTCACGAACAAACATACTTTCTTCCCCTTTTCGTCGGTCAAAAGTAGAAAAGAAAATTTTAATATTATAGGAATGATCCAACTTTTACCCTTTAGAAGCAGTTTTTTTTTTAATCACTGGAATACACATTTCCTTATTTTTAACGAAGAGTTCATATACCCAGGTGAGAAATTTTGTACCTACTCGTGAGTCACCCACTTCTACTCTTTTATATTATAGAATAATTTACTATTATTGTCCTTCATATTATATGCTGAGGCAACAGTTAATAGAAAATTAATTTTATATATATATATATATATATATATATATCCTCCTATGATTTATATGTATGGTGAATATTCATACCCTCTGATGTAGCATCAAACAAACAAAAGTATGGCATGACAACATTACTCTAATCAATAAATCTACGGTTTTTCCTCACGAAGATTACCACCCCAAACTTTACAATAAACTGTTTACTACGCTACCAGTGCGATTCAAATTTAACTCCTTTTTCGGTTAATGGTCATGAATAATGTTTCGAGGTTATGCATATATTTCCTAGTCACGCGAACCTTCCTTAGAATTATCTTTTGGTGAATAACAGAAGCACGCAACCTGTTTCAGAAAGCAGCACACCAACAAAAATCGGAGGAATATTAAACCTCTGGCCCACTTTACTATTTGAAACACCAGCATTATTTTCAACTTTAGGAAAGTAAGCCTTTCTTTCTTTTCTGTTCAAAAATAACTGTTTTTCTTAAATTTACATGTGATGATTCATGAAGTTAAAAATAAAACTCAAATACATTTCATTACTCAAAAGACAAACTTGTTTGATTAAACTTTCAGTATTTCCAGTATACAAGCATATACACTACCACAAAAGATACGTATTTTGATACTACTCTCAAAGTACTGAAAAATAAAATTTGCTCTTTTAAGAGTACTTGACTAACTAGAGAAATACGTAAAATAAACTTATAGAGACATAAACCTTTCTTTAATCTAGCATTGATATTATTATTATTAATCCAATATTATAATTTAAACCAAAAGACAAAAGAAGACAAACGAAGTGGTCCAGCACTGCTCCATCATTTCAAATTTTTCCGCCTATCATGATTACTTTACAATTTAAAATAACAATTAAATTAGAAGTTTTTTAATCATCTCCACCTTAAAAGGACTGCATTTTGGTGTAGTATAGTATCAGAATTTTTGACTTTCCATCTAATTTCACACCCATTCAAGTGTCACTAATGGGAAGTCTTGTAAGTGTTTGCTTTGGAACTAATAGTTAAAAAAAGTGCAGTATTGGTAATATAAACACCAATTTCAACACCAAAGCACTAACTTTGAAATTTACCGTGTAACATATACTACCTTTCAATTATTTCATCATATCTTCACGTTTAAAAAGTAAGTAAAAATCGTCCGAGTCAAAGTTTGGAACCCTCGGTCTTCAATTTGAATAAGTTTTATAGGAAAACTTAGTATCTCATCAGGCTCGGCTACCATCGACTCAAGTACGTCTTGCAGGTAGTATCTAGATAGAGAACAGAGGGAAAATGTAATTTCCGCTGTACAGATCTGTGGGAATTGTAATGGGTCGAGGCTCACTTTTCTGGACTTTGTCTCTGAAACAGTTCCCACCCAGCCTTTTTTTGAACAGAAGTATACACCTTGGTCGCCCAGATCTGAATTGCTCCTTCGTGGAAGCGGTTAGCGTACGCGCCTCTGGCGTGGAAGACCCGGGTTCGAATCTCGGCAGAAGCTCATGTGGTTCGGATTCCACGTTAATATCAGTAGGTTCAGTCTCATATAGCCTCGCTGCTAAAAAGGAACGTTGAACTCAAAATCAACTCAAATCTTCTTATTACTGAATTTTCCTTTCCCCTACAAAACGTCGTATCCTATCAAGTTAGGAGACTTCACCAGTAGTGGAAGAATAGTCGAGGTGTTATAGGCGCTGGTCTAGTAATCTTAAGGTCTTCAGTTCAAATCCATTCTACTTAAAAATAATATTTTTAAATTCAGTTTGTTCTTAGAAGGTGAATGGTAAGTTATCTTGCTTTAGTATGGTAAGTTAGTTTGCTTAAAGTTCTCCATCTAGAGATGAGATGCAAGAATCACGCACATATTGACCGACAGATTGGAAATAGATCTTATTGAAATACTATCAGGAACATTCATCCATTTTCGTATTGTTTTTTTTTTCTGTTTATTCTGCTTCACGAAATTACAGCTCTCGATTACTTAAAGTATAGCAAGGATGTCGAAAATATACATTTTTACTATTTGTCGTATTTGACACATAACATGTTCTTTTACTGATGTAATAGTTTTCACAAATTAAACTTCACACACTGCACATCATGTTCTTATTTTCTCAGATTGTTGTTTCTTTTCGATTGTATTTTCCAAACACACTTGAAACCAATAACACTGAATAAGACTCATATCATTTAAAAGAACAAAGTAAAAAGGAATTTCCACTTGTCACTTAAAGCCGCGCCGTTTCCCATTGTCTCTTGCAAACCAGATGACGTCACAGCCACGACAGCGCTCCAGACGACGTGCGCATGCAACCACCTTGTAGTCTTTCCAGCATGATCCATACATTAATTTGTTCTATAATTATCTCAACCTAAGTTTTTTTTTTTCATCCAAGTGCCTTCAGAACTTTATAAAGGTCTTATGTTGAATGTATACCTTAACACGAAAGCATCTAACTCGCCCACAGAAAGTCCAAAATCTGATAAAAATCAGTTGCAATGTGATCACCTTATTTGTACCAATAATATACTAACGAAAAGATCAAAAACCCAGGTGGGTTTTAAAGTTTTTTTCAGGTGTGTCCAACCCGAAAAAAGCCGGCGGGTTTTTGGGCTGGGCCCACTTGGGCAAACCCTGAAGGTATGGCCTTTGGGTGAGTATATATCAGAGCGAACGGACGTGATCGATGTCGCAAAATTACTTTTTCGGTATGTATGTATGGGTATCTCGATTTCGGTATCTCGAATTCGATGTTTTCACGATCACTGTACTTTCTTCTCTCCTTTTGTCAGAGTTAAAACAGTTTATGACGCATTTCGTTTCTCACATTTTTTTAGTAGTCGTTAGAATTAAAACTGTTTTGTTTCTTGAAATATTTAGCTGTTTGTGCGGAAAAGACATTCCTTTTACCAGGAGGAAGCTAAAAAGGCTCAAAGATGGTGGAAAGATACGCAAGTGCGTGTGTAGGTGTGTGTAATTGCTGGGTGTGTATATGGATGGAATTTATTTCCCTTGTAAAAAAATAATCCACTCATACACACTGCTGTAGCGTTCACATTTCAGCTGCTTTCGGGTGATTTTGTCTGTCTGTGTTTGATCGGTTCTGACAACGAGTAGCAATAGGCAAAGGGATAATGTAGGCAAAAGCCGTGGCCTAAGTACCCTGAGCTGTCACTGGTAAAGAGCAAGAACATCATTATTGAGGGGAAGACTCCATAAGCATGTGCGTTACTAAGAGTTTAATGAAATATTTACTTTAATGTTCCACGATTATGCCCCTTCGACTAAAGGTGACGGATAATTGATGGAAGTTCGTGATTGTGAAAGAATATGGAGCAAAAGGGATAACCTCGAGAAAATACATGGTCGCCTCTCTAACAAAAGGTGAGCACTCTACGACTATAACTGAGCTCTTGTGTCCTGCATGTTACGAACCCGGAGTCTGTTGCTGTGGGAAAGCGATGGCTGATCTATAAGTATACCCTTTACAGGTCTCCACTACACAACTCACCATTCTTCTTATCGTTTGATGAATAAACTAGCGTATACTCTGCCTGTTACCATGGACAATATTTTACATATCTTCCTCTCCCGGCATCCCATTCCTCTTCGTCTTCGATATCGTATGCAATTGAATAATACAAACACGACAACCTTATGTAAGCCCCCATCCCTCCTAAGGATACATAATGCCCGAAACTTTACCTTATTTGCAGCTTAAGGTCCAAGGAGAACGTCATATTTAATACAAAATTTCAAAATTCCATATCTAATAGTTTTGGAGATCTGGTGAACGCAAAAAAGCCTCCACTCCCTTAGAATACACTACTCGTAAAATCTTGCCTTATATGCAGCTTAGGATGCAAGAAGTACATTTATACAAAATTTCAAAATTTCATAGTTTCTGAGTTCTCGAGAACGCCAAAAATAAAAGGCCCCATCTCCCTTCAGGATATCCAGTCCCTTGCTTCATATGCAGCAGCCTAAGGTACAAGAACATCATTCTTGAATATGCAAAGGACTCGAGGGCAGGACTTTCTAACACACAGGGCCACTGTAAATGTTACATCATATGAAAGAACACTGGGCAGTGTTGTGCTGTGGGCTCCGTGTTGAACATTCTAACATTCATGCGGAAAATGTAAACGCCTTCGTGATAATGCAAGTCCTCATGTTGTTGCTTTTGTTCGTGAGAAACTCAAGAACTCTGGGTGGGAGGCGCTCGAGCATACGCCGTACATTTCTGGCCTGGCTCCTTCAGGCTATCATCTCCTTAGTCCGATGAAGAAATTCTTGGCCAGCCAATATTTCAATTCCGGTGATTAAGGCAAATTGGTTGTCTACTCCAAAAAAGACGGACTTGTATGAATAGGTTATTTTGAAATTTGTGCCACGATGGAAGGAATGTATTTATTACAGACTTTGAGATTATATTGAAAATTAACTTTAATATGAGTCTTTATTTCGAACATAATCTTGACATGCTACCTATTACAGTTCCTTTCATACACATTGTTTTGACTTACATTCTGATCAACTCTCGTATTATCGATTTCCGTCCGAGCCCGCACAATTGTGCGGGTAACTCTTCTATATCACACAAGCGAGAATTTTTCATTTTTCACGCTCACTACGGCTTCAAAACACGCACAATTGTGCGGGTCCACTTTCTCAGAACCTACGATGGACCTACGCATTGTTTTAATAAAAAAAATTCTATACATGTTTCATGTAGCATGGAAAAAACGGTTTCATGAAAATAATCTAAGAATTTCTACTCCCGTGCGGAAAGGGTTATACCTATACTGTACAATTTTTAAGGTGTTAACAGCTTATCAGTCAAAGAGATGTTTCGACAGAAGGTAGTTCAAATCTTTGTTTAGAACTGTTTTGGATACATTTTTTTTTTTTTTAATACACAATCTCCTAAGTTTGTACCCTGTTCTGCTTCAGACTATCTACACATTCACCTGACCAAAGCTATGTTTAGTTATAGTATTGAAGAACACTAACTGAACAAGATACAAACTTATCCTTTGTTGAGAGGAACTTGCTTTCTGAGTTAAAACCATAAAAAATGTATATTATCAAGAATGCAAGGTCCCAAAAGTCACATTTTTAGTTCCAATTAGTATGGCTGGTAGAAGAAAAAATGCCCGGAATACAACTCACATTCATGCATTTATATCAATGCAATAACACACATTATCAACGATAACTTCGATCTATTTTGTCCTTAAATTGCTTGTTTGGGAAATGCAGACAAAAGTGTATGTCTTCTTAATGTGTGTTTGTGTGTGTTTCGATTGGGTTTCCAGTTACACTTTTGAAAGCGTTTCTACTTTCTTCCATTCTGGATGCATGACCTATACACCTGAGACTCCTAGACTTGATACTAGCAATGTTTGGCAAACGGTATAAATTGTTCAATTTCTCGTTATAAAGTTTCCGACATTCTCCATTCCCGTCCTTCTTGGGCTCGAATATTTGCCATAGGATTTTATTCTCAAATAGTTTCAGTCTGCGTTCTTCCATCCTAGAATGGAAGAAAGTAGAAATGCTTTCAAAGCCTTGACTGGAAGACCCATAGGAAAACGACCATTAGGAAGACCTAGGCGCAGATGGGAGGATAATATTAAGATGGATCTCGCAGAGATAGGAATACAAAGTAGAAACTGGATGCAATTAGCTAAGGATAGAAGTCAGTGGAGAGCTTTTGTGAACGCGGCACTGAACCTGCGGAAAATGAAATCTTTGAGTTTTACGTCCCACGGTTATGCCGGTTAGGCTAAAGGAGACGGTGATGATGAGAGATGAGTGAAATGGTGGAATGAAGAAAGTGGGAGGAAACGGGAGAACCCGGAGAAAACCCACGAGCACGGTGTTTGTCCACCACAAAGTTCACTTGGCGGGGGCTGGGATCGAACCCGGGACCCCAAGTACCAGAGGTGAACGCTCTACCACTGAGCCACCGCGCCCCCCACTGAACCTGCGGGTTCCATAGGCCATAGAGTTAGTTAGTTAGTTCTTCCATCAAAATGAGTGATCACGTTTCGAAACCACACAGCACAACAGACATAATTATCGTTTTATACATTAAGAGTTTGGCCTGAATAATGACATGAATTCCCTGCTTTCAGTTGACATTTAATTTCTTCGTGGATATAGTTTTGGTCTGCTAATGTTGAGCCTAGATATTTGAAAATATTCACTTTATAGATAAGATCACTTTATAGATAGATCTCGAAACTTTATAGATAAACGCTAACCATAACAACCGAAGTTCCAGCACATACCTTTGCAACCCATCAGAAACAATGATGCAGGAAGTACTGACGGAAGTACGCCATACCTGACCCATTCATACTTATATCGTTGTGAATTGTGCAGAAACTTGAACTCATGTTTCCATAACAACAGAATGGAAAAAAGTAACCGAAAAAGTCGCTCATGTCTTTAATTCCTTGTTTTCTTCCCTTGAGTCCGAATACAAATCCAAATCTCGATTTAGACTTTAATATGAAAAAGAAATAACTTACAAATTCGGTACCAATCATGGTGCAGCAGCTACAAGTTTACGTTTTGTAACACAATTATTAAAAATTGAATTGTGTTTTATTGCAGAAACAGCGAAAACATTCTCTCTTTTTTATTTCTTTCGCTCCGGATATTAAAAGAAATCCCGACTGCAATAATGAAATCGTACTTGCGACATCATCCGCCATGACAGATTGAAATAATCTGCTTTTCAGTTTACCATATTCAGTTTTTTTCTCCTTTCTTTTTCTTCCGTCTCCACATTGACAAATAGTTTATAGCAATGCGAATGTTCTGTGGTGCGAATCAAATTTTGCAAATTGTATTACAGCGTCTATATGACTTAGGAAGGAAAAAATCATTTCAACAGCAACTGATTTCTACAAACGAACGTGACTTCCTGACTAAAACTGGTACTCTGTTGTCATTGCGTGTTAAAACAACATTCCAACCAGATAGATATGAACGGTGAATGTGCCTAATTTCCAAACTCCACCAAAAGCACGTCAATTGATGCAACTCAAAACAACTACAGCGAAATTAGATACAATTACTGAGTTACAATCAGCTGGATAAAAAGCAATTTATGATACAGAATAGCCCCTGATATGAAGAGATCACTCGAAACTGGCCCAAATGGAACAAAATTTGCTTTCAATCTAACTAAAAACATACAGAAAATTATCGGGGCTAAATGATGTTCTCGTCTTTCGTGAAGAGACCTGGGTTCGATTTTTGATGTGAGTATACGTAGCTGGATCCTACGTTATATATCATACAGCGTCGGTGATCAACAATCACGTTCAACTTCAAATACTGGGGGCATGGTGGCTCAATGGTAGACTGCTTACCTGTGATGCTAAGAGACCTGGTTGAATTCAAGGCCTCGTAAGTTTGTGGTGGTAGAAAACACTGTGTTCTTGGGTTCTTGCATTTCCTCCCAAATTCTCATTCCGCCTAATCGTTCATAGTCATTCACTTTCATTAATCACTTGTTTTCTTTAACCTAAAAGGTATAAACCTTGGGACCTTAAATTAAAGGTTTACATTTCGTTTTTCCGAACTTACACTACACGTAAGTATACATGGGTAACATCTGTATTAAACACTACTCCATCTATTTTTTTCTATTCGTAGAACAAGTGAGACATTTTGGGTAGTAAGGACGTACTCAAAGTTATATGCAATTTGAACACCCGGAAATTATATCTGATGTGTTCGAGTAGCTACTAAATACTAAATTGTTCTGCGGCAGCCACTTCTCGTTACTGTGTACGTAGTTTGTACTAATCATTCCACTTTCCCTTACAAAAGTACAGTTTCAAAATAAAAGGACGGTTATTTTGATAATTCAAAGTGAATTTTCAAGAAATAAGCCTTTTAAGCTTACCCTTGTTACACGGAAATGCCTGAATTGATCTATATATTTATACAGGGTGTTTCAAAACAACACCAACAATAACGTTTGGGGGATGCCTGACAAGATGATGATAAAAAAAAGTAGTTCATTTGAACTTATGGGGAAAAGTGCTTAAATTCCCAGCTAGGACTGTCCAAATGCGTGGAAAGGTTACAATGCAACACGCATTATTTTGGACATGAAAAAATGTGGAGTTGCTGTCCATATCAGTGTAAAAGAAGACACATGTGATATCAAAAATGCATATTTCAGAAATTTGCATTATGTGTGCAAGGGATGCCCTACACGGTATATTTCCCAGACACGCTCCCAACAGGATCCTCATATGAACTCTGACTTAAAGGTGGGTCAAAAATAGGCAAAAAAAAAAAAAAAAAGTAACTCTTGACAGCAGTGAATAACGAATGCGTCGGCGGGAAGCCTGGTGTGTTAGTGAACACCAGCAACACGGTTTCTCGTGTTTGGATAACACGTGGTGCGATGTATTATTTGACGCTTATACGTGTAGAAAAACGTACACCACTAGTAAATCTTAAATATTAAAAAAAAAAAAAAAAATCGGCTATCATGGCAACATTAAAGTTCTTCACTGCGAATGGATGGGTCGGGAAATGCATTGTTGAGCCCTTAAACAATCAAACTTCAATTTCCATATTCTGTATATTGTGTCAAACCGAACTCCTTCATGTAGTGTATACTGTGTACTTCTACATGTTTAATATTACAGTTCGATTATTTAGTTACAATACAAATTAATGTAAAAAGAGGTACGGTGACTCAGTGATAGAGCGCTTACCTGTGGTGCGCGAGGTACTTGGTTCGGTCCCCGGCCAAGCAAGTTTGTGGTGAACAACATCGTGTCCATAGGTTTTCTCGAGGTGCTCCTGCTTCCTCCCACATTCTCATTCCTCAATTGTTTCATCATTCACTTACCTTAATCATCGTCTCCCTTAGGCTAACGGGCATAATCATGGGACGTTAAACTGAAAGATTTCATTTTATATCACTTCAAATTAATGTAAGTTGTTTTCCCGATGGGAGAGACTTAATTTCGTACGCATTATGGTGGTTCACATTCCACCTTAAATTGTAGGTCCACGTCTCATACAGAATTGGGTGCTGAAAGGGGCGTTAAAGTCCTATTGAACCAATTAACCATATGCTATTACACGTATTATGTGTATGCATTAAATATAATTAAACGGCACTTTTGCCACTTTATGAACTATGCTAGGATCTCACAAATACTTAAATTTGGTAAATTATAAAATGAGATTCATAGCAGCTAGTGGCGGAACAGAAAGAGAGCATAATGAAATGAAATGAAAATGAAAAATGTATGAAAAAAAATGAAAAAAATGTATTTGAAAGAAATGATATATTTTTTGTCAATATATTTTACCAATAATCTGCACTCAATTTATTGTTAGCACGAACTAGCTAATATTTCCAAATGTTACAACAGATAACATTTTGCGTACCCTACGAACCTTCAATCCTTTTCTGTATGAATGAAGAAATAACTCCGTAGCTCAGCGGCACATTCAGAAAGGGGATCCTCAAGGGAAAATATCACTCTTTTTGTGTTTAGAGCTCCTTTGTGGTTATATGATCAGCGTATACGTCTTCGTCGTGAAGGATCCAGGTTCGGGCTCATGTGGTTCGTACCCCTCCTTAAGCTATATGGCTACGTCTCATATAGCGTCGCTGCTGAACGGGACGCTAAAACCCAAATCCATCAGCATCTTTTATGTTTTATCACGAGACGACAAAAGCACTTTTTTGTCGCTATTATTAGGTCAATATCTGCTCTCGGTCTATTGTAGTACAACTATCTAATATCCTCAAGTGTTACAACTGGTAATATTTGCGCCCGCCCCCTCCTAATCTACTGTTCTTTTGTACAAAAATGAATGAAGAGCTATAAACCTTCTGCGGCCAAAGGTCTAACTTACTGGGAAAAAATACAAGAATTATTCGAGACGATTTTTGTGAGGATACGCCCAGTCATTCCTGACACAAAAATAAACACTTCAAGACTGGCCAAAGATAGATATGTATTTAAAAGATAAAAAGCCTGAGATTTCAAACTGAATATTATGAGAGAGATTCTTAACAAGCTGTAGAACGAAGGTTGTAAGTCAGTACGTTATAAACGAACACGCAATACCAATTATAACATTTCAAAATTTCTGGCGCCGCTCCTGTTTCAGCAGTAACGTGTAGCTAAAAGCAGTTCCTGCCATGTAGCTGAACAGACTTTCTTCCATAAAATTTTATCCGTGGGCAAAATCAAAATGTAAAGGAACTACACTGGGACATTAGTTGCTGAAGTGTGTGTCCTGCGCAAGTCATGTAATCCCAGTTTAATTTACCGTAGCTCTGGCGAGGGAGGAAGAAGTTGTACAGCGGGGTACACTTCTAAATGGTACACCTTAGCCGTAAATCTCCATTTAGAAGTGTCCCCCGCTGTACAACTGCAGGGGACTTTTAGGTTGTATCCTTGGAACTAACATCACAGCTGAACAATTTATGAAATGAAATTTTTGAGTTTTACGTCCCACGATTATGCCGGTTAGGCTAAAGGAGACGGTGATGATGAGTAATGAATGAAATGGTGGAATGAAGAAAGTGGGAGGAAACGGGAGAACCCCGAGAAAACCCACGCCCACCTCAAAGTTCACTTGGCGGGAGCAAGGTTTGAACTCGAGACCCCTCCTGAACAATTTAATACTTGTCCCGTTCGTATAACAGAAGTCATGAGGGAACAAGAAACAAGATCCATGCAAAATGCAAATACTCCCTTTTATTCTTGAAGTCGTATAAAAATACAACTTTTTTCTACTTAATTTCTTAACTTCATAATCGCAATGTGGAAAAGCTACAATCCATCTACAGAATGCGTAGTGTATTCAAAATATTTGTTTTTCTTCTTCAAGAATATGAGAAAACTAGGCCTGTCTGTTAATAAACGATAAATTATCAAAAAAAAAAAAAAAACGATTTATTATAATGTAGGGTTGCCGAAACTTTCAAGTTGAACTTAGCAACACACCCATTATATATATATTATATTATATATAGGGGTTGGACAAAAAAATCTAAAAATACTTCATAAAGGGCACGTAAATTTGGCTCTCCACTGTACAACACGTGTTGCGGTTGCCGATCATTTTTTTGTTTTCAATGTGTCATGTGGACCTTCCTCTTCCGTCAGCAGTAACCAGTTCACCTGTTAGTGTCATGGTGTGAAAGTTGTGTGGTAAAATGTGCGACCTGAAAGATGTCCAAAGAGGCATGATCGTTGGTGCCCGTCTGGTTGGAGCTTCAGTGGCAACAGTGGCGAACATTGTGGGGGTATCCAGAGGCTTTGTGTCCAATGTTACGAGAGCATACACAACTCATGGGCAAACGACGTCTGCAAAGCACAACAGTGGTCGAAAGACAATCCTGTCAGATAGGGACCGGAGGGCATTAAAACGGATTGTAGCAGCAAAAAGAAGACCACTGCAATGAAAATTACGTCTGAACTCAATTCCGGCATACAGAACCCGGTTTCATCGAAAACAGTGCGACGGGAACTTCATAAAATGGAAATTCATGGCAGGGCCGCTATCGCCAAATCCCTGGTCACAACAGTAAATGCGAAGAGGCGTATCTAGTGGTGCAAGGACCACAAGACGTGGTAACACGTAATGTGGTCCGATGAATCGAACTTCACCTTGTTTCCAACAACCGGTCGCGTTTACGTATGGAGAACACCGTCACAGGCCTATGATACAGACTGTCTGCTCCCAACTGTAAAGCATGGGGGTGGTTCTGTTACAGTATGGGCAATGATATCGTGGTCCCATCATAGCCCTGCATGGAATGATGAACGCTAAGGCGTGTGAGGCCATTTTGGGAGACCAGGTTCTACCCATGGCCCAAATATTGTTCCCTGATGGTGATGGCATCTACAAGATGATTTGGCACCCTGTCGCGCTCAAAAACAGTGAAATATGGTTTGAGGAGCATGAACAGGAGCTATCACACCTCCCCTGTCTCCCACAATCACCAGATCTGAACATCATTGAGCCATTGTGGTCTGAATTGGAAAGGCATGTTCGGTCTCATTACCCTCCACCAGCATCCATTAAGGAACTGAAGCATGTTTTGGAGGAACAATGGTACAAATTCCACACACCACGATTCAGGAGCTGTATACGTCCATTCCACGTCGGATCCAAGCTGTTTCGGGCGCAAAAAGAGGCCCCACACTAGATATGATTTTCACACTTTTGCAAACGTTTTAGATTTATTTTATCGAACCCCTGTATATCGACTGTTATTTCAAGAATGACATAACTCAAAATTCCTAACTTTGCAGGAGAAGCGTTTGAAAGTTTCAAAACGGAATGAAAACAAATGGGCGGAAGAACGACACAAAGTGCTCTTTAGAGATTTTTTGGAAGCACATCTGTGAAATTTTTACCAGAGATAAACATCAACATTAGCTTTCATTTTCTGTCCATAATTTGATTTGATTTTAGTTTAGCGTCCCGTTCAGCAGCGAGGCTATATGAGACGTGGACCTACTGATTAACGTGGAATCCGAACCACATGAGCTCCCGCCGGGAATCGAACCCGGGTCTCCAGCGCCAAAGGCGCGTACGCTAACCGCTTAGCCACGAGAGAGCTCTTTCTGTCCATAAGTCAATAAGGACGATTTTTGAGTTACGTCACTTTTTAAATAAACAGGTAATATATCAAAACCTTTATTCCCAAATCTGCGACCCCCTCAAGAAATTCCTGTATCTGCCCTGATCATAACTAAATTTATTATAAGCAGTTTGTTTACATATTATAACCTATGAGTACGGCACTAAAAGTTTAGATATGAAACAACTAATGATAGCAATCAATTGTTTCAACGGTTACCAGAATTAAATGATGTTTGCATTTGTGGCAATGTAGTCGCCGACAATTGCTTATTCCCATTAGACAAGACCTGCTGCATAAACACCAACTTTACGAAGGCACCTTACGTGTTAGGTGGGGAGGATTGCGTGCTACAGTGAAATTTAGAGCTATCTCGGTAATAGTCCACTACAAGAAAGGCCACCCCTACCTAATTGGTCTAAATGGGCTAGTCAGACAAAGACTGTCTTATGATTTACGTCAGAGTCGTTTTGACGTATGATTAACGTCATACTAAAGACCTGATTACTGCAGGAAACATATGTTAGTCGAACTCTTTAGTATGGCACTAATCACGCATCAGAACGACTCTGCATAAGGCCAGAGTGTTCTGGGAGAAGGCAGTTGTTTTCCATTAGCAAAGTTGGCGGAAATGATAGTGATTGGTACGGGAACTTGGACATTAGTCTCAGGCGTGGTCAAAGTGACTTTAACGGCTGGGATACTGTGGGGTGGAAGGTAACGGGAAACCACCACTCCATTTTTCCCTAGTTTGCTGACAATATAAAGAAAACGTATGTATAATGTTATTTCGTAGGTGAAAATGTAGTTCTAGAGGTAAAATATCCCCCATTCGGAACTCCGGGAAGGGGTGGCTTGGGATAGACTATTGAACAAGAGAGCAATCATGTGGGTAAGATAGATAAAGGAAAACAAGCAACAGCCTAAGATAAGGACGTTACACGTAAGCACCATGTTACAGGGAAGGAAGTTAGAAAATAATAAAAAACAAAAATGAAATGAAATGAAATCTTTAAGTTTTACGTCCCACGGTTATGCTGGTTAGGCTAAAGGAGACGGTGATGATGAGTAATGAATGAAATGGTGGAATGAAGAAAGTGGGAGGAAACGGGAGAACCCCGAGAAAACCCACGAGCACGATGTTTGTCCACCACAAAGTTCACTTGGCGGGGGCTGGGATCGAACCCGGGACCCCAAGCACCAGAGGTGAACGCTCTACCACTGAGCCACCGCGCCCCCCATAATTAAAAAAAACAAATGATACAAAATAATTTAAACTTGGTTGAAGTTTGTGAAGTCAGATGGAAAGGTAATGAGGAATTGAACAACGGAGAATATAGAATGTTTGACTCAGGTAATGAAAAGGGCGGTCATAATAGTGTCGGAATAATTATTGGTAAGCACTTAAATGAAAAGGTAGTGAAAGTAGAATTTGCTGATGATAAACTTATAAAGTTAAGACAATGAAAAGAAAAAGACAAGCATCTAATGGTAATACAGACATACACAATGATGACTTCGCATACAACTAAAGAATCAGAGGAATATCATGAGAAAATAGAATAAATTATAGACAGAGAGAAGAGAGATGCGTGTGTAATTATAATGGGAGATTCCAATGTAATTAAGGGTGAAAAAAAGAGATGTAGTGTCGTAGGCAAATATGGTTTAGGCGAAAGAAAGGGAAGAAGAGGGACTGATTAATTTCTGTAGACAGAATTCACTAGTAACTGGGAATTCTCGGTTTAATCAGCACAAAAGATGGAATTGTTCAAGAAGGGCCGAAGATATCAAATAAACTGTTACGATTCACGACAGGTATCGGAATAGCTTGAATAACTTGAAGACTCTTTCCGGGGGTCGACATTTACTCTTTCATAACCTTGTGCTTTCCGAAGTGGAAATTCAACTGAAATATATAGGTAGAAGAAAAGTAGACAACATGTTGAATACTGAAGAGTTGAGAAACGCGAAAGGATAGGTGCAGGTAGTAACCGACGACGGGCTCATATTAAATTCTTCACACAGCAGGCTGCAGAAGAAGTAACAGGTTACAGTGGACACAAAACGGCTAAGAGACCATGGGTTACAGATTTTGCAGAAAATGAGGGAAAGGAGGGTGTGGAAACAGGTTGATACAGAAAGACAGAAAGATGCACAAGGAAGTTAAACAACGAGTTACGAAGAGAAACGAACAGGCCAAGGTAAGAGTTTTACAGTAAAGTCTTAGGAAGACAGAGTATGTTGAGGGCTTATATGAAAGTAGGGAGAAACCATGTAGCTTAGATGTTGCGGTAGAAAATGAGATACGCGAGGATGATAAAGGGTTTAGTATTCTTCGGTATGAGTGAAAAAAATGTATGTCCGAGATTATGAATGGAAAGGCAACTGGGATAGATAATATACCAATCGTATTCAATAAGAATGTAAGAGACAAGGACAAGAAAGAATTGTTCTGACTGTGCAATGAAATGTACGAAACAGGAGAGTGGTTAGAAGATTTCCTGTGGCTAAGAAATCGAACCAAGAGAGATGTGAAGATTATAAAACTATTAGTCCCATATGAAGCAAACATTTTGCTTCGAATAGGAATAAAAGATTGTATGGAAGGTCAAATGAAAAAAAAAATGAAGAGGAGCAATTCGGGCTTCGGACAGGTAAGGACACAAGAGATGCAATTGGATTAGTAAGGGTAATCAGTGAAAGACTTATGGAAAAAGGAAAATAGGTGTATGTTTTATTTATTGATCTGGAAAAGGCTTTTGACTGTGTGAATTTCGAAATCGTTGTTGGGAGCTCTAAAGAAGTTTGGGTTGGAACGGAAAGATCGAAGACTCATAAGAAACTTATATAACCAACTAGTAAGTGTTAGAATAGGGAAAGATACGACAGAGAAGAGTGTAATTGAAACGGGAGTTCGACAGGGATGCTGTCTCTCGAATACATTATTTAATATCTATCTAGAAGAGATGATGAAAAAGAGCCTGCATAATGAATACGACATTTCTGTATGAGGTAAAATGATTAGGTGAATACGGTTTTCAGACGATATGGCACTTGCTGCGGAATTCGAAAAGAAAATTAATATAATGTTGTAAAACGAAGTGCTGTAAAGAATATAAGACGAAAATAAATATAGGAAAGAAAAATGCCATGGTGATTGGAACGAAGTGGTCTGTGTGAAATATAGAAGTAGGAGGGGAGAAAATAGAACAGGTGACTAGTTTTCGATACCTGGATAGTATTATTAGTGATATGAAGTGCGGATGTGGAATAAAAACAATGATAGAAATTGTATGGCCTTGAATAAAGAGTTGAGAAAGACTCATAGAATGTTTCGTGTGGGGTATTGTACCGTGCGGAACACAAACATGGACATTACGCAAAAGTGGTAAGAAGAAAAAAAAGACGACGACGATTGGAGGCTTTCGAACTGTGGGTGTGGAACAGAATTGAAAGAATTCTGGGTTGAACGGAAAACGAACTAGAGGGCATTAAAAGTGGTGGTGAAGAAAAGAACAGTTATAGATATTAATGAAAAGAGGAAGACAAACTGTTGGGACATTGGCTAAGAAAGAACTGCATCATGAGGGACGTGCTAGAGAGTATGGTGGCAGGAAAGGGAGAGACGGGGTGAAGGAGGATACAGTTCATGGACTGTAACAAACAGGCCGTACTGCAACCCAGGGACCCACCAGGAAGGTACTTTTTAGGGGGCCCCATTCATATGTATGTACTGCCTTATTCCCCAACAATAAAAGGGAATCCGGGAGTGTCATTCGGATCAAGTTCTAGATGCTGAAAAGTCTTAAAATGCATATTTAGAACTTTTCTAAGGCAGTAATTTCTCCACTGGCACTTACTGATCTGACGTAATAATGCCCAATTCTCCCTCTCTTGCAACTGTACAGTGATCTGGGCATTACTCGAGCAGACAGTTCTACGAAATTTTGACACATTTCTCACATTTTCATGTTAGGTTAGAGCTTTATATTTCTTTCAGGAGAGCATGCTCTAAATGAGGAGCTCCATTACTACCTGCAGACTGATTTAAGGCGGGCTCAGTATAAATACAGTGTGGATATATGGCATAAAAAACTACAGTGCATAAAACACGATCCAACTTGTGTTCATTGGCCACTAAAAGCACTAATTCTCAGAGAAGGAGCGCAGCAGATGTGCCCGAGCAATAGCGAGGGATCAGGTGCGTCTGCGACGGGGGTATACGCATAACGATGCTAGTGGAAGAGCACATATACAATACTATCACTCAAAATTCATTTCAATATGCGGTGCACTGACAATAATTACTTATACTCACACTCTTATTCCTTCACAAACAATGTTTCACATCGTACTTTATCTATAAATTTTATATTTGGTAGAAACGTATGGTGGAGTGAACCATCCATCTGTAGAAACTGCATTACTTTACATCTCCCACTAAAATAATGGTGTACTGTGTCATGAAGTCCTCATAAGCCCCCTGGTGCATATACAAATATACGAGCATCAGAAGTACCGTAACTTATATATTACACAAATGCAACACTTCTTCATTCTCCTGTGTTAACAGTAAATTCCTGACTTGGTAAAAGATAATAGAACGAATGATATTCTGATCATCTTCTATCATCCTCAGAAGTAACACAAGCTGAAGGTATGCACCTAGCATGAATCCCTGCAGAGGATATGTCTCTCCTCCACTTTCACACAAGCAAGGTGGAATTGCTATAAACTCAAATTTTGCAAAAGGTACCTCAATTAAACTGTCGTCTACACAGTATCAAAATATTAAAATAACTCATTACTTCAAAACAATATTCTATATCATGTGACATCAAAATATATATTTTTAAGTTATTTTTAATATGATCTAACCCATTTTTTTTACTATACTATAGAAATATTTGACTTAACATCATACATTCACATGAAATACGTTAGTGAAATACATTAAACACTACCTTTTAATAATTTTTATCACTGTCAATAGCCTTAATGTTGTCATAGTAAAGCATGATAAAATTGTGCAAATCCCTACAATAAGGTAATCGAATACATATCCAGTCTCATTAGACTAATAATGTATTAATAGGGCCTATATAGTTCTCTTGTGTTTACATGTTTTCCTGCTTACACTATTTGAGCTGTGTGGCTATTAATCCACATTATAAATCTTCTTTAGACTGGGAGATAGAATCAGAAATGTACTCTATAAAATTCACTCATGGGTATGGGGTTTTGTATAATTTTATCTATGATTCTCTTACACTATGCCCATATTATGTAGCTGTAATCACATATAAAATCTTGATGTATAACGTTGTAATGTTTGAAGATAAGAGTTATCAGAAACCGTCTCTTGTAAAGATATAAAGATTTTCCTATTATATTAAAAAAAAGAAAAAAATGATTTGAGTTTTCATTTTTGATCCAGGACTTACCGATCAAGGGGGCTCTCAACACTTTCGCTACAGAAATTCAAAAAACATAACATGTGTCACTCCTATATAATTCATGGACCCTTTTAAGCGTTTTGAGGGATGGCCCTTCGTAAAAATATTTCATAGACCCCTCCTTGTATTTTCTCGCTCGAGAGCCCCCTTGTACTTTACCGCTCCAGGGCTCCCAATAGTCTTAATCCGGCCATTTATCTATACTATAAAATTGAACATGACAATGTTTGTGACTCTTAATCTTTGGAACCGCTCGACTGATCTGGATCAAATTTTCAACGTAGATGCGGTTCTGGCCTGGGAATTTTTAGCTATTTACTTTGATGGAACAACTTAGGGGAGGGGAGGAGGAGACATAGAAAAAATAAATAGAACTTAACTCTTGAACCACCAGACCGATCTTGATCAAATTTTCAATGTAGATGAGGTTCGCGACTGGAATGACTTTTATCATTTCACTTTGACGGAGCAAGGTAGGATAGGGGTGGAGGGGAAGATATAAAAATCAATAAATATAAAAATAAAAGTGACTATGTTCGTAAATTAATTACTTTTAAACCACTTGATCGATCTCAATTCAATTTTCAACATATATCAAGTTCAAACCTGGGAAGTTTTTTATAATTTCATTTTGACAGTAGATCTTAGGGTAGGGGAGGGGAGGAAGGGAAATATATGAAAATGAATTAAACTTAATAACTTTTGAACCACTCGACCGATCTCGATCAATCTTTCAACATAGTTAAGGTTTCAGCCTGGGATGTTTTCTTCATTTCAATTTTACAGTGCAACGAAGGGAAGGGCAGGAGGGAGATATATGTCAAAAAAGTAAAAATAACAGTGACTGTTTCGTGACTTCATCACGCTTAAACCACCCGACTGATCTTTAAAAAAAATCAATATAGATGAGGTACGGACCTGAGGTGGTTTTTATTCATATCACTTTAACGGTAGAACTTAGGAGAGGGAGAGGGGAGGAGAGAAATTATAAAAATAAATGAAACTTAATAACTCTTGTGCCACCAGACCTATCTTGATCAAACTTTCAACATAGATAAGATTCGGACCTGGGTTGTTTTCCTTATTTCACTTTTACGGTGCAACTAGGGAAGGGGGCGCGGGAGATATATAAAATACGTAAAAGAAAACAAGTAAAAGTGACCGTATTTGTGACTTGGTCACGCTTTAACCACAAGAACGATCAATATGGATGAAGTTCGGACCTGGGGTGGCTTTTGTCATATCACTTTGACGGTAGACTTTAGAGGAGGGGGAGCGGAGGGGACAGATATATAAAAAATAAATAAAACTTAATAACGTTTGAACCACCCAACCGATGTAGATTAAATTTTCAACATAGATGACGTTCGGGCTTGGGATAATTTTTATCATTTAACTTTGACGGTGCAACGTAGGGGAGGGGGAGAAGGAGGCGAAGATATATGTAACAAAAAATAAAAATGAAAGTGACTGTCTATGTGACTTCACTCTTGAACCACCGGATCCATCTCGATAAAATTTTCAACCTAGATGAAGTTCGAACATGAGATGATTATATATATATATATATATATATATATATATATATATATATATATATATATATATATGTAGAGAGAGAGTCAAAATGACCGATATCAGTGTCGAATTCATACTTTTCGGGGTCGCTGAGATGAATAATGATACTTCCGATGTCGTGGCCCGCAACACGGAATGGAGAGGAGATATATAAAAATAATCAAAAATGACCAATATCAAGGAGCGCTTTAGTAACAGTAAAAAGTGACGGACAAACGAAACATATTACTATTTTTTCTTAATTTAACCCACGAACCGGGTAATTGAAGCTAGTATTTTCTATACGGAAAACAACTGTGCTATAAAATGTAAATTATTATCTATCTTCTAGTTATGGCATCATTTGAGATTTCAATTTAGCTGAATACTTCAATGTTAGCAAAACTATAAAGTGTAGTAGGAAATCACGAACCTTTCAAGGGTTAAATTTCGAAAAAATGTGAAAGCTTATTTTCGTAACATATGAACTGGCAACGCTAGTCAAGGATTAGCTGACTGTATTGCTGACACTCAAGGTATTATCGTCCTTCGTTCCGTTATGCAAATAGTGCGCAACGTGTGCCTTTTTGTACATATACCGCTTGTTACGATACAAGGCAGAGGGCCCACTAAAAAAATTCACAGTCCAGGGCTCACCAGGAAATTTCCCGGTTGCCCGCTTGGCCAGTCAAGAAAATTTGAAGTTGCTGCACCACAGTTACAATCAGGCTCGGACTGGCCAGGGCAGGAGGGCAATGATTCCTGCCGGGGCCCTCTCTAAATATGAATCTATATATATAAAATTGAAAATCACTATGTTTCTGACTAAATTTCCTGAACCGCCTGACCGATCTCGATCAAATTTGTAACATGGATTAGGTACGAGGCTGGTCTGGTTTTAAGCTATTCATTTTGATGGTAGAACTGAAGGGTGCGGGAGGGGGTTTAAAATAAATAAAACTTAATAACTCCAGAACCACTCGACCGAGCTTCATCAAATTTTCAACATAGATGAGGTTGAAGCCTGGGATCGTTTTTATGATTTAAATTTGACGCAGCAGCGTAGAGGCGGAGGAGAAGGAGGGGGAGATATATAAAAATCAATTTATATAAGACTTTTTGTAACTTAATAACTCTTGAACTATCCGACCGATCTCAATTAAATTTTCAACATACATGAGGTTCGGTCTGGAAATATTTTTGTAATTTCACTTTAACGCTAGATCCTAGGGGAGTGGGACGGAGGAGAGGTATAAATAAAAACTAATAAAACCGAATAACTTTTGAACCACCCAACCAATCTCGATCAAATTTTCAAAATATATGAGGGTCGGGCCTTGGGTGCTTTTTGTCGTTTCACTCTGACGAGCAAACCTAGGGGAGGGGGGAAACATATGCAAAAAAAAATTAAAATAAAAATGACGGTCTTTGTGACTTCATCACTCTTGAACCACCCGACCGATTTCAATCAAATTTTCAACCACCATGAGTTTCGGGGCAGGAATTACTTTAGGCTATTCACTTTGACGATGCAACGTAGATGAGGGGGAGGGGCAGAGAAATTTAAAAATGATTTAAAAAAATGACCGATAATAGTGTTGAATCCATAGTTTTCGGGGTCGATGGAGGAAACAGTGACATTTCTGACGCTGTTTCAATCCAAGTGCAGCCCTGATAGTTGGAGAGGGGGAGGGTACAACGTAGGGGAGGGGGTTAAACATTTAAAAAGGATCGAAAATTACGAATATTAATGTCGATTCCATAGTTTTAGGAGTAACTGAGATTAACAGTGACAATTTTGATGCCGTGTGCCGCAGCACGGAGGAGGGGAGGGGAGGGGAGCTATATATAATAATGATAGAAAATGAGCAATATTAGTGTCTAATCCGTAGTTTTCGGGATCATTCAGATGAACAGTGACATTTCCGATCCGGTTCAAATCCAAAATCAGCCCCGCCACTTGGGGGAGAATTTTATATATATGAAAATGATCGAAAATCGCCACTATCAGTGTCGAATTTATAGTTTTCTGGGTCGCTTAGATGAACAGTCATACTTTCGATCCCCTTTAAATTCAAATTCAAAGTCGCAGCTTGGGCGAGGGGGAAGAGAGATTTAAAAATGATCGATATTAGTGTTGAATCCACATTTTTGGAGGGTCGCTGAGATGAACGGTGACACTTTCGATACCATGGACACACAACATAGGGTAATACATGGTCGAAAATAACCGATATTAATGTTGAATCTATAGTTCTTGGGATCGCCGAGATGAAGAGTGACACTTTTGATGCTGTTTACATCCGAATTCAGCCCCACAACTTGGGAGAGGAGGAGATAATAAAATGATCGAAAATGACCAATATTAGTGTCGAATTCATGGTTTTCGAGGTCGCCGAGACGATCAATGATCTTTCCGAAGCCGTTAAAATCGATGCCATTAAAAACGAGAATAACATATTTCACGGGTACTAAGCACATGAGATACGCAGTTGTGCATTTGAATTTTCATTTCAACCTTGCGAAGCGGGTAATATATGCTAGTATTGAATAGCATGGAAACTAAGATAAAACGTGTCTGCTGTGTTGGAGCAAAGTAACTCGTTGTAATTTGTTACGTTCCCAGAGTTCGGTGCCCCCCAGTATTGAATGTAATCTTTCTTGGTGTCTTATTATTGGAATGAAACTAACAGTATTATAAAGTCATGTTTGAGGCCCTTTGTGGTCTGGTAAGAATACATTTCAACAATACGAAGAATGAGGCCCCAGCATCATATTGTCTAAAAGTGTATTGGGGCCCTCTGGTAGTCGTTTGGCAAGTCATTGCAACACTACAAAGAAACAGGTCATCACCCTGAGGCCCCATTATCACGCATAAATGAAACTGACAGCTTTATGAAGAAAAGCTCCCCCTTAGTCCGCGACATAAGAATATGAACCTTAGTGTACTTTGTGAGGATCCTACAAGCTACATGGGAAGGAAAGATGGGGTCCTCCAAGTGAGGCTCCTGCCGGGGCCATATAACCCCCCGCCTGAGACTGGTTACAATATCGTTCCAAATAATTTAGAAGTTGGTACTTGCAGGGAGAAGAAATTCCCCCACAGTGTGAAATGGTATCCTCAAGACTAAATAATATGAAAGAAAAGATAGGATCTTCCCAACAATTAAAACTGAATTGAACTTTTCCCATGGCCAACTCGAATGTTCAGAAATACTAATGCCTTAATTTCACTTGCTTGGAGAACATATGAAATAAAACGCCAGATTGGATGCGCGGTTCTCCATTACAAATTAAACACTGGCTCAAGCTATTTTCCATCAATATTTGCATTCGTCTGTACTGTCAGAAATAGGGATCATTATACTGAAAGCTTTGACGAAGTCATCACTTTCTTCTATTCCATTCTTTTTAAGTAGAACATGGGGTAGCATGAAAGAAGATATATTAAATTGATAGAGAGAAATAAACCGATATGAGCATATTTTTACAGAGTTAATAAGTTCGGCGCTAAAGCCCACTTCCACATGGTGAGTTTAAAATATTTAATAAATATACTTCATATGTATCCAGACATTATACTTGTGAATTGCCTCAATATTTGGGGCCTAAAGATGTACCATTAACATATGCTAGCAAAGCCACACGTTCTGCGCAAGCGCAGGACACTATTGCTGTCTGAATGATTGAATATGATACAAAATTAAAAATATTTATGGCTAGCAAAATAGCTTTCATAATATGTTAATATTTTTAATTAATAATTCCAATATAATTCCAGTATCTTCATATGAACTTCAAAATTACTGTACGCTACCAATAGTGAAGCTTTGAATTCATGAAGCTAATTAATGAAACATACATAGTTAGAGAAATGTGTGTGAATAATCGAATAATTAAATTTTGCGTTTCTTTTCATTGCTTATCGATTTTCATGAAGTGGAATGAATCTACAGTATTGGGGTTCAAGAAAGAAAATTGATAAATTAACTGGAATTTAATTACGTCTAGATTTTCGGAAAGTCCATTTAGAGGCGTCTTCCACACGATGTATATGCCAAAACTGCAGTGAATTCCAACTCTCGTCGTCAAAGTTTCTAATCTAGAAACTATAGAAGCCAGAAGGATTCTTTATTATTTAAATATTTTCGTTAAAAATTAACTCCTACTGGACGAAGAACGAGCATTTCTGCTACTACATGCTTAACATTTTTGCCCCGGGTACATGTTTGCATCGGTTGGTTAACTGGGGTGTAACACTTAACAACATCGAGGCAATGAATAGGGTTATACAGAACAAGAGTTTATTAAAGATGACATTTCTAGATTTAACAAGGAGATTTATATTGCCCAATAACTCTTAATGGCATAGCGAAAAAATGGTATACTTTCACAATACCGATTACGAAAATAGTAAGCTTATTTCCATCGCGATTACCAGCTGGATGTGCTGTATTTACTTGGGATTTGAATATTGCAAAAATGACAATTAGTTTGAAATATATATTCTGGTACTTATACTAATCTTGAAATTTAGGCGGTTGCCTGTACTAGTGCTGTTAAAACTCTCGAATAATTTTCTTATGTCATTCGAATATTCGTTTCCAATATTCCAACAATTATTCGTTATTCGAACAACTGTTCGATAATTAATCATTATCTTAATAATCGTCTGAATAATTATTCGATTCGCGAATTTTGTGAATCCATTATTAGCATAACAAATTATTCGAATTTTAACAGCAGTAGTATCTACCCCTAAAAGAGGATATTTCCTAACTAGTGAAAACCCGATCTGACCACTTATAGGGCACAGAAAATGACTTGTCCAGTTAAAAGAAAATGTTTGGTAACCCTAGACACGTGATTGTACGTGGTGAATGTGAAGGAATTAATATAGGATCTGAATCACACTCATTTCCACAAGGAATCAAACCTAGGCCTTCCGCACCCAAGTTCTTGAACAGTGTAGCCAAGAGGATGCAGATAATGCTCTTCGAATGTCCGTCTACAAATTCTGCTATCGTCCAAACCTACTAGCTCTTCTGTTTATTCGTGATTCTATGGACGATTTTAATACATTTCACAAGGTTAAAAATATTGGTTCTCCAAAGCAGCTGCAATTGTAAATAGCCTTTTTCATGTCTATGCCGTAGTCCTATTTCATATTCAACTCAATTCATAGTGAAATCATCTCGCGAAACGATGTTAAGAAATACATTTAGCAGCTTTTATTATTGCTTTTTTCTGCATGATTTTGGCTGCAACATTAGATTAATCTTTTCCTCTACAGAAAGGGCCACCCAAAAATAGAACGCACAAATTATAATGATCAAGAAATAAACACCACTTATGATAGAACTTCCTGTGCGTAACGTGAAAATATGCAGAAACCAATGTCGTAAAAGCACCCTTTAATACCTCTTAACACGAGTGCGAACTAATAAACATCAGTAAAATCAAACCAAACAAAAACAGCTTCGGAAACCTGGCGCCACATGTACATATAAAACGGAAATTAACTGACAACAAACTAAGTTGAAATGCAGTTACTCTTGCTATTAATCCATGGTTTCCTGTACACCTATTTTTAAGTTAGATAACGTATTTCCGAAACATGAGATAAAAAATAAACGTTAAAGATATTTGCACTTTCGAGGAAACACCGACTGAAAGATGACATACATTTTCTTTGTTATTTATTTATTATTACTAGCACTCTTCTAAAAAAAAAAAAAAAAATATATATTTACAACATATTCACAACACATTCCTAGGACTACATTCAGACACTCACTGTTAGTGGACAAATATACAGAAGTTGCGAGCGGTCCCGGGTTAATTCCCGGTGGGGGCACTCGGTCGAAAAAGTGTAAAACGCTTTTTCAGGCCAGCCACCCTGAATGAGGTTTTCCTGGGTTTTCCTCATTCACACCAGGCAAATGCCGGCGTGGTACCTAACTTATAGGTCCCAGGCCACTTCCTTCCTACCCCATACTTTCTTCCTTCCCTTTCCCCGGATTGTGTGCTCGCCGAGGGACATCATCCATCAAACGTGATGGACTAAATGGCCTTAGATGCTGAAAGCCCAGAAATCGAAATCCTAACCTAAATATGCAGAAGTATATCTTTGTTTCAAGAAGAACTTGCTAACATGATCTTGCCCAAAAGAAAAAAAGATGGGTTGCACTTGAGGAAGTTTTGAAACCCTCTCGTTTTTGAAAGACTTCTGAAATTTGGAAGTTTCACTGTACTGAAGTTTACAGTGTTGACCACAGATCATGACATAATCGCTATGTGACCTGATTTTATGGAAATAAGTTACTTTTGTGATAGTCAATACGATAAATATCCACTTTTATAAGCGTTAAGTTTCATACCGTACGAGCTACGTGCTGTAATAATTACACACCCCAAAAGGATTTTGTTTAGGAGAGATTCTCTTGCTTAGTATTAGATAAGTTCAGTAATTCACATTACAAAAACCTTGAACACAAGTTTATATTTTACACTTTACATAACGTAATTTATGAAAAATTGTAAATGCTTAAGGTTTTATTGCACAGCAACTTTTCTAAATGTTCATGAAGTAAAGTATTTTATGCACGAGCGTAAGCTGAATGTTTATACAGAAGTTTATAGTTCTTTAAAATTTGAAATGGATGACTGATTTTGACGTTATTACCAAGGTTTCTATTTCGAACATATGAACAAAAAGGGGGGAGGAAACAGAAACATTAGAAACTTAGTTTATAACAGTTAAACAAGGAAGTTTTGTGAAGCTGCTAAATTTTATTACTGTGTATCTACTGATCTACTATTTATTCCTTTCTGCGAACACTGTTCAATTTACACTCTTCACAGCAAGTATTTCAAAAACTGTAGAAGAAAAGTGTTTAAACTGAAAACTGTAATGTAAGCATACTCATAAGACACACACACATTATATATATACAAACACACAAATGGGTGTTGGGCTTTCATGTCTATTTCAGTGTTAAAATTATTGGACGTTTTTCTTGCCTACAAGAATGAAGTTATCGATTCCCGGCGGCAGCTCATGTGATTTGGATCCCACGTTAATCAGTAGGTACACGCCTCATATAGCGTCGCTGCTGAACGGAACGTTAAACTCTAAATCAAATCAAGAATGAAGTTAGGAAACTCAAACAATATTCATTGCAAATTTTTAACGTACGGGGGGTCAAGTTTATATAGCCTATTTTCAGGTATTCGTATACATATCTTAATATTGTACATGTTTACTTTTGCATAATACCTTACTCAAAGAGGTAAAAATCCTAAACACTTCCTTCAGTACATCACTGTCACACCTATTTAACTTTTTGCAAGATACCGCACGAGTGAAAGGGTGACGTAATTTATCGGCGTAATTCTCCTGTAACTACCAAAATATTATTATTATTATTATTATTATTATTATTATTATTATTATTATTATTATTATTATTATTAATAATAATAATAATAATAATAATAATACCCACTAAAGTTGTTAATGTTTCCGAAATAATTATTGTTCTTGCTTCGTTCGTCATCTAAGAGGATGACGCCATGCTTAATTTATCATCTTCGTAATTAATGTAAAGTATTTTTTGACAATGGGAAACAGGTCGGCAAAACAATCCTATCTTCCTTAATAGTATTTCCTAAATACTAATTACACAGATAAATTTTAGTGTTACTCTTCAATGAAACGTGAATGAAACGGGAGTGGGAACGATGAGCAGCCATAGGAGTAATGATACACTGAAAATCAAGCAAAAAAGTGCCTCGAATCGAACCTAGGATTCGTGTTCTGCTGAAGGTAAAGTCTCTGTTAATTATATAATTATCTGCTGGGAAGTGAACTAGAAAGTTGATTTAAAAAAATAACCCCCCCAGTTTTTTTAAATACCTATCCATCATTGTGAAATAGAATCCATCGCTAAGAAAGAACTAACTATTATGAAACAATATCTCCACTTCAGAGATAAGCGGCAGAGGTTCGTTTATATTCAGTGCAGAGGAAATGATCTATTTCTAAAAGAAGTCCGTTGTCTGTGGATAACACTAGTTCCTAATATTTAACAATCCCCGCTCCGCGACGTTCGATAGGAAAGTGCAATGTTGAACAAACTTTACTGACAACCAATGAATCCTAATACCTAGGGTTGCCAAATTTTATAAACGAAAAACCGGGACACCAATCTCAGACGACAAATAAGATCAGGGTTCCTACTCGTTTGATCAGAGTCAATCAGTTACCTGTCTTTTCCCGGTTCCTTCTCTCAATTTTCCACTTCATTCTATACATAGTTAACACAAATGACGCCCTAAAAGGGATGTATAAAGAAAAGGTAATGTAAGAAGAGCTGCTTGGCGTCTCTTATTCCGAATTCCAATTTGTTGTTTAACAGGTCCTAAATATTGTGCCAATTACGACACACCCTCCCATTTATGGTTGAAGAGATACTTTTTTTGTTTGTTGCTTCATTGTCTGTCAGAAATTACTCTAATAGAAATACAAATTTAGCATTTTGCAAGAACAAATACATTTGCACTAAATTCAGAGCGATAACCAAAAACTAGAGCTCTTGAAAGACTACGCGAGCTCTCCAAAAGTTTGTCAGAAAACAAAATCCAGTATCAAAATAAACAAGACACATACCTTATCTCGTTTGCTGCCACTTGACGCCGTATGGCATCATCCATACTATTGCTGTGTGCCATTGACGCCATTTGGCGTCAAGGGGTAGTTCTGATTGAATTAGTCCCAGAAGCGACAGTCCTATTAGCGACAGGAACTGTTATCTGTTCTATGAGCGACCGATACATTTACATTGAGATGATGGAAGATGATATGATTCCATCTCGTAAAACATGTTTGCCTCTGGCGTTGTTAGCGCCCGAACAACCTTGGTATGAAATATGTACGTGCCTGTGATACTGTTCGTCAAATATATTTTGCCTCTACTGTGAGTGCAAATAAAACTTAACGTTATTTTAATTTTCGAGTTAGATTTGACATAAAACATATCAAATAACTTAACGAGACAACAGGGATATTTCCATGAAAAATATATTCCTAAAGGTAGAACAATCCAAAACGTAAACAAACTCTTTAAACTATCGCCCCCCCCCCCTATTGTAAGCTACTAAAACGTAAACTAATTGCTTAATTTGCCTTCCTCCCTTGTTTTGACTTATACATAAAAGCTTGTCGTGAAGCAATCTGAATTCCTTATAACTAGACGAACTGTAAAGTCCTGCGAGAGATTTGTAACTTGTGTAATAATTTCTTCGAATACACCGTGCTTTTAGATTTCTTTGATATCCTCAAATGGTGAACACCTTTTTTCCATGGGCACCCGATGGGAAGGCAGGGGTCGTCCCCCTGGCTCACAAAAATGTATACGTAATATAGCAAACCACGCATATTAAATACCAGATATACCAGACGTGATACAGCAACCATGGAGATGCCCCTCCCTAGGAAATTTTCTTCGGGCGCCCATATCTCTTTCTGATTTCTTTCTTATGCTATAAACATATTCAATCTAAACGTATGCTCCGTATCATTTTAACATGAAATTTTTAATTATATTAGAATCATAGACAAAGGCGGAGCTACTTTAAATATTTACTTAGTTCTCCCCTTGATAGAGTCAATGTATTCATATAAATTAATTCAAAAATATAATATTAGGAAAAACGTATAAAAGATTGTTAATATAATGAGAGCATTCTCACGTATTAAATTCAGGTAGAGCGAAATTTTTCATAGTACATTTTGTTAGGTTCTAAATCACATTAGCATAAAACAAATTAAAGAAGAGATAACCTTATCTTCTTCCATTATCTTAGTATGAACGAATCGGTGACTCATAGGGCAGTTAATAGATCGAATCGGTCGCTCATAGGACAGTTAACAGTTCCTGTCGCTAATAGGACTGTCGCAAGTGGGAAGACACCTTCTGATTCTAGACATTCTCTGTAAATTGGCACGCAGCTATTAGAGGTCTGCACGGGCTGGGTCCGAGCCATCGGACGTAAGCCCAACCTGGACCTACAAAGCATACATCACTTCTGGACCGGGCCGGGCAGTAAATTTTTAAATATAGAACCACATTTCTCGGGCCTAACTTTGTAAATATACTGTACAGTACAACAATATTTATTGGACCGTTCTTTCTGGAGAACTTTTAAAGCACAACTGCAAAATTAAACTTGTAATTGCTGAAAATAAAAATACAATTTTGCGTTAACGATTACGTTTCTGTAATTCGGGCTTAATTCAGGTTCATTTGATTATCATACGAGCTCAGGCCGAGGTCGGGCCTAAATGCTAAAACATGTTTAGGACTCGGGTCGGGCCGCACAGTACAAAATCACGGGCCAGACCGGGGCAGGGCTAAAAATTCCGGCCCGTGCAGACCTTTAGCAGGTATAGAGCTTTTATACTCTGGTGACACACAGTGTTGGCATTGTCATTTTCTGTAGTGTGCTTGGTTTTCACTAGATGGAGCCTAGTTTGTTGCAAAAGGCTGAATGTTGCAAAAGTGTAGGTGGCAGATTGGGTTGGGATGGGATACTGAAATCAAGGTGGCAGCGAAAGAGTTAAATATGTGTAACTGTCACTTCTTGTGCTAGAGTAAGTTGTTACGGAATTTTAGCCTGAAAATTACTGAAAATTTTATGAGAAAAAGAAAAATATAAATCCAAATTATTGAATTCGTGCACACATGGGAAAATATATTAAAGACAATTCAGTTCTCAGAAGAAATTCTGCCTAAGAAGACAGTTTAATGCAGTTAGCATACAGAAAATGAAAGCAGTATCACAATTGTTGATTAAAGTTCTGCGCTACCGATTGAAGTATAAAATAACTAGTAGTTAAAGAAAATCACAGGGGAAAATGCGTTCTTTTCTATTGAAATATTTTTTTCCCTTTTGGAAGCTAAACTATCCATAGGACGAAAGAATAATGTGATTTCAAACTTCCTGTTGTTTGTTCAGTATAATTAATTGGCTACGCAAATCTTCCAAAAAGTAGATGAGACATACTACGTAGTTCTTGCAAGTTGATTTTTTTTTTTAATCTGAAGAAGGAAAACCGGAACAGGTGTTCCGAAAGCCTTTTTCGGGGCAGTTAATTATCTCACTGACGGCCGGGACTGTCCCGGAAAACCGAACGTCTGGCAACCCTACTAATACCATTAAAACACATTCCTTACCAGTCTTCGGAAAAAAAAAAACTGAGGGATAAAATTATAATTGCTATGCCGATTTTCGCAAATTTTTGGTATGATTGACGCAAATAGTTATGAAATGTGATTGTGCTGAATAAATTCAATGTCAATGATACTATGAGTGCTTATACATATTTATCCTTTCTCTTTTTATCTTCTAACTTTCATACATAAACTCTGACAAGATATTATAATGTTATCGAGGCTGAAATTTGTCAGAAGTTTCACGTAAAATACTTTTAGTATTACATTACTTCCCGGCTCATGACCAAAAAACTGGGACAGATTAACGGACACTAACACTCCTCACCTTTCTTGATTATATATATATATATATATATATATATATATATATATATATATATATATATATATATATATATATATATATATATATATAGTTCTAAAAAAAATTGCGCCCACGGACCATAGAACACTATTCTACAGGCCAAAATAAAGCGAAAATGTTATATGATGAAATGCTCTCCGGGGCCTCCTTCAGCCGCTACGGGACATCAAAATTTCACAATGTGGCAACGTCGCAGATTAACTTTGAACCATTTGCATTACTATAACAAGCAGCTGAATCGATTGCTACACTAATAAGTTATGCTAGTTTCAATTAATATCTACTTTAGCTGCCATCTGGAAAGAATTGATAAAATTATTTGATAGATCTAATGTATGGTTCTTTATTTGCGACGTTGCCACATAGTGCAATTTGTCTCTCCAGACGAGGACTTGAAAGGAATATATATATATATATATATATATATATATATATATATATATATATATATATATATATATATATATATATATAGCTAGCTTTATTTTGACTTGTAGAATAATGCTCTGTAGGTCCGTGGGCGCCATTTTTAGAACACCCTATATATACGGATTTTGTTTTCTTTCAGTAACGATGTTTATTTATATAAAGATTTACTTGCAATATAAATCACTGTTCTGACATTTGTATTCGAAGCCTTTTGCTCCCACCAGGTATTGAATCCAGGACCATGTACGCACCGGAAACATGCTGTACACTATAAGGTTAAAGCCGTTTATACGTTTTTTTATCTGCTTCTAGACTTTGTTATACAGACAAGCAATGGCGCAGATAGCAATGTCTATTAGCATAACTGTTTATTATTACGATTAGTATGACACAGACTGAGACGGTAGGATTGAATCTTTCGTGCATGACTTCATTCGGAAAATTACAGTTTATGTATCACAATGAAGAATAAATGGTAACGTGTTCCTGTGTAATTAGAGAAGTTCCAGGATCCACCTTCGGTGTTGGTTCTATTCAATCAACCATTATTTTTACATATGCTCAGATACTGCAGTTTAGATTTCTGGGCTTTGTCCGTAGTCTGATGGTTACAGCAATCGAATTTTGTACGCAAGCTCCCAGGTTCAAACCCTGCTAGAAGCTCAAAGATGTTCCTCACTTTATTATGAGATTACAACCTTGCTGTTTTATAACAACTTACACCGTGAAAGCGACAAACCGGAGTGCATTAACCCTTACGTACTACACATGTTTTCTGTCACATTACTACTACGCAGAGCCTGTCCGACTCCGAACAATATATTGCGGAACAAATTTTCTATACACTTAAGTTCATGTTATATTTTGATAACCCATTCTTTAGCTTTGGTTTTATGGTGATCTGCTATTCTGCGATTTTGAAGATGTCTAGCTTTAGTTTATACATTTAAAAAGGTTATTTTTTACACAATGATATACACTTGTTCAATTACTTGATGCAGTATTATAAACTGTGAAGCTAGTATAACAAAACAAAGGACACAGCTCGAACGTAAACTTCATTATTCACTTGTTTGTTTAGCACCACCATACGGAAAGGCCACATTTTAAAAGATGATTTTGGCCTGTACTTCATTGTGTGTGGAATGTTCTGTACCTTGTTCACAAAAACAGCTTTGACAACCAGCCTTCAGATTCGGAGATAGCACCAGGACCCATGCGATATCTCAATATAGATATCGAAAATAGATATTTACAAAATATCGAAATTTAATCGATATATCGAAAAATATTGAAATGTAAATATATCTATCAGTAACATTCTTTGATATCGATATTTGGAACTATCGACCCATCGCTTCATACATCGATCACTTAATTCTAGTGTACACAAGCCCAAAGTAACAGGCGATGAGATGGACTTCCAAAAATTCCTTTTCGCTACGTAAGAGCCATACAACGCGAAAATCCGTTGAGATCTCGAATTAATTTTTTTCACGGTCACCATACTTTCTTCCCTCCTCTCATCGCTCAAAAGTAAAAAGGACGCAATAAGCAAGCTGATGTTCAATTATCGAATCACTGAAAATGACACTATTGGTTATAGTATGGTTCAATCATAAACTACGTTTTTATAAGGAAAGGGAAAACATTGAAATATTCATCAGTAAAATGGTTCGATATCAATATATGAAAATATCGATCGATCTATATCAATGTGGATCATGGTAGTAAATAAACGTTGGCTCGGTCCACCTGAGATTTGGTCTGGATGGGGAACTCTGACTCCCCGCAAATCAGGCGCATCCTAATCAACAACTTCATTTCCCAATGCAAGGACTTCCCTGTGAAGAAACGCAATGGGCACAGGTAACGGAGATGTATCTAAAAGGTGGCAGTGAGGTCAAAAGTTTAAGGTATTAACCAAGGAACTGGCTTGTTGGTCATTACCACACAGAAGGGGCAGATGAGCCTTCAAAGCTAACCTTCGAATGTCCCATTTCAATACCAACAATATATGAGATGTTTTGCTTAAAGTCGGATCTGAATCATAAACTTTGTGAATAACACTTACTAAGGATTGACTCCGCTTATACGTACATAGAAGGTACGAGCAAAAGACGTTTAGCTATGGAGAAGTATGTAGCCTATCATAATTCTAGTCAAAAGTAAAATGAAAAAATAAAGAAATTAGAGACTGTAAGATAATACTATTTATACATTTTTAATTTCACACAATTCTTTTCAAGACTATCGAGACGAAATCACAATAAGTATCTGTTGATCGAGACGAGACCAAATCTCTGTATGTCGATCGAGACTATATGCAGCCTCGTCTCATCTCGATACCATTGAAAGCACACTATAATCGTATAAACATGACGCAATTTTGTTTCATCTTGAGTTAAAGAATGAAATTTCTTACTGTTAGTATTTAAAGGCACCTGTTGTGGAAACTATTCTCACGCAGCCATGAAAATTCAAGTGTAAGAACACTATTTCCGGTTTGCAAGATGTACTTTGAAACATACCAAACGATAAACTATGTATCCTACCCCTGGTTTACTCGCGTGGCTACACTACGCAAATGCGCTAACGCACTAAGACAAGACTAACTTTCAAAAAACTCCTAAGTGAAACGCTGCAATAAATGGAGGAGGAGTAATATAGAATATAGTGGAAACGCTGTCTTATGGACCTTACATGGAGAGGGCAATTTTAGGGAGGAGTGTCTAGTATACCCCCTCATAGCCATGATCACGCATTGAAATATATGGAATTTAAAACTCAAACCAAAACTGATGACTCACTCTTCAAAGTTATCTTTTTCTTTCCTTCTGTACAATAGTGTGTAATGAAGTCTTTTCATAGTAAGAGAGTGACGAAAATCATCAAGTATGGACGGGTCTCTTAAGTTCAAAACTTGGTTTCAACCTGTGAAACGGCTATAGACAGAGATGGCGTGGGTCAATGAAACTTTCTTTACTTGACACAAGACTCACTACCCACGAAAACCCATCATCATCATAAACTCTGACCCATGATCCACGCCCTCCATTTGACTAAAGAGTTTTCACTTATAATAAAACAAGGCTGTAAAATTAACACTAATTGTAGTTTGAATTTCTACAGTCAATCGCTAAAACACCGTTCTGTTACAAAAGAGGTGGATATGACCTTTAGGATATAAAATTCTGAAGTGTTTGCCATGGGCCATATTATGGTGAATTTCAATTTAATTATCATATATAATTATTTTCTTGTTGAATTACAGATATTGTTCAGTGGAAAATAGTAATAAATCTGAAAGTAACATTTCAAGGTAAAGTGGGCTAAAGTCAGGGTTGGCAAAAACCATAGTTTTCATTGAAAAAAAATTTTTTTTTTGTTCAAACCCTATTTTGTTGTTTAAACTAGGTTTTTTTGGTTTAAATAATTTGCTGTATATATATCACATATGAACAGAAATAAGTTTGTTTCGCCTTGGTGTTATTATGCAACAACCGGGTTATGCTGGAAGGGGTCACATAAGCTTAAAGCGGAATCCAAGGCGCTTCTCGCCTTACATCCGAGAGAAATTGTCCTCCATTTGAACTCAAAACCGGGACTAATTGGCCACAAATGCGATACGTCTACCAACTCACTCACGAAGGACTCCTGATAAAAATACGTTGTACTGATATTTACATACTTGTTAATATAATTGTCAAGAGTCATTTCAGAAGGACAAAAAGACAAACAGTTGCACAAGTGAAACCATTATAAAGAATTACATATGGACAATTTGAAAATACTGCAGAGTACAAAAGAACTAATTTAGTCCAAGTTTGTTCATTATAACATTTATTACTCCAAATTAAAGAAATACAACAACTTTATTTGCATATCAGTAAGAAAAGTGAATAAAGATACGAATTATTTGAGTCCATTTTGCATTTTGGCTCTGACCCATTTATACATAAATAGATGAAAATGATACTTCTGATTTCAATAAATGCCTCTCGTAGGGCTTATATGACCTCCCCCCCAAAAAAATACGGTTTCGCTGTATTTTATCAATAGTAAACATTATTAAAACGAAACAACATTTAGAATTTTTCTTTGATTGCAATTGCATAACAATAATAATAAACTTTAAAAAATCACAAACAAAACATTGAGAAACATAAAAAGTTACTCTGTATATAATCTCTTTGAGTAATAAATGGGGAATTTAGGTCTGAATATAATACAAATAATATACGGGAGTGAAACGTAATAACCCACAAATGTGTGTTCATCATAATTTTACGAACACTTACACTTTTACGAAAATTTTCCGTTTTTTGGTTTAAACTAGTTTGTTTTTCTTTTTTGAAAAAAAAAACAGACAGTTTAAACAAAGGTTTAAACCATCTTGGTTTAAACCAGCCAACCCTGACCAAAGTAAAGGAAATAACGGTGTAAAATTCGACTATCTCTCGAAAGTTAAGTAGTAAGTCTTACTGCTTTTATTACATTTACAAATATCAATATCCAAAAGTGCCTGAAGCTCTTTTCTCACTTAGATATGCTCAGATAAGTAAATACAAACAAATGAAAAAAGAAGAAAAATGGTGGCCTTGAAAGAAAAATGCATACACATTCATCATTGATCAGATGATGCTGTCTACAATGAAATTGAGAAGAGTGGACCGGTGGATCACCGTGGGTGGTGGGTCACAGTGGGTCATGCCCTGTTGACTCACGACCCACTGACCCACCCCATCTCTGCCTGCAGACAGAGTGAACGGATATACAGAGATCGGACCTTGCAGAAGGTAGGAATCACGAAACGTAAATAATCTGAAATCTTGAAATCGATTCTTATTCATTAATAAACTCTTTCAGTGTTATAAATAAAATGTCATACTTATAAAACTAAATATTATATTGGCATCTTCAGAAGAAAATCTCTCTTACGAAAACTTTACCTTGTCGAATGATTTACAAAAACTAGACATCTTCTCTATGTAAATTTGCACACAATTTTAACGTCAAGCAGGTGCCAAGCTTTCCTCTTGGCACACACTATATTTCTAATTTAAACCATTTACACAGAAAAAAAAAGTAGCTCGAGGCAAAGGAGTTTGAACCATAATTGTTAACTAGGCAATAATTACCATTTACACATATGAACAAAAATCACTAGTGGACATTTTCCTGTGCTTGGACGAAGCGAGATAATTACATGTTGCTTACAACAGCATAGTATTTCTTGTTATTAAAACAGTATACAGAATGATTTACATGAAATAATAAACTTAAACGATTAAGAAACCGGAGTTCTTATCGTCGTAGAAACAAAATCTATCCAATGACGCTTATCCTTTGTGAAGTCAATACCGTCTGCATCATTATTATTTACTTCCTTAAGATCACTCTTCATACTATCCTTCCATGTCTTCATTTTTTTTTCTACCCGAAGGTTTCTCCCTGCCTTTCACATTACGACTCTACTGATCTTGCGTATACTACCCATGCAATTGGAATATCCTGCATATTTTAGGGTACGGTTATACCGAAATTCTCCTATTGGATCCTTCCCATTTCAATTTTCCTATCTTCAATCGCCCTTCATTATTAATAGAACAGCGTACTTATACTGAGTTCAGCTATCAATCTTTCTTCACTCAGAGGAAAATTAGTATTGGCAGCAAAAACGTTCCACGAGTTCTCTGCGGCTTCGGCAGCAACAGCAAAATCTTCAGTACAGGAAACATCTGTAACACTGTTTTAAACGTCACTAAGCAAGCAGAACCGCTGTGTGTGTGTGATTAGCCAGTCAACGCGCTGTACACTTGATTGTTCGTACCTAAAAGCAAATACGTTTGTTTCTTGAAAACGCAAAGGAAATATGAAGTTTGGTTCACCATGCGATATCACCAGGTTCCATCTAAAAAATGGTTTGTTTTGCTTCTTCTGTTCCACTGAAGAAGCAAAAGAGAAAAATGAAATAGGAAAATTTCGGTATAGCCGTACCCTTAGATATCTCAATTTTATTATCCGTACATTTGGTGACTTGTAACTAATTAGAAGTTCCGCAGTGTGTAACTTTCTCAGTTCACTGTTAGTTTCCTTGACGCGTCAATTTTCCTCTCACATTGTTTCCGAAAACACCCATCGTCTCTTTTGCTCTCCGCATCAGTAACCAACTTTCACATCCACATAATACTACCGCCTGAATTTTGATTATACACAGTACACAGAAACCCAACGATGTGTTCATGTTGTAAATACACAAATTTAATTGTTAAATAAAACAATATAGCCAAAAAAAAATACATTTAAAAACAAAATACTCAGGCTATTTCCGATTAATAAAATTATCTAATGCTCTACTTAGATCTTCATAATGTGTTATAAATAGCTTTTAGAAGTACTGCACATTCTTTGGCCAAGTTCGTTGAGTAAAGATATGAAAAAATGGAAAGAGAGTAAAGTTATTGGAAATTATGGCCTATTAATCTAATCAATAGAAATTAAAATTGTACTTTTCTCTCAAACACATCGGTTGTTTAGGCTCCCCACTGCTCAGGCGCTCTATGTTAAACGAAAAATCTTCGTTTCCAGTTCAGCAGATTGATGGAATGGAACGTAAGGGTACGTAAAAATTGTACGGGGATTGTTCAGATTGTTGAGTGAGGCAACCTAGAACACTTCGAATATGTTTCCCAAAAATGCTGTGTTATTGGTTTGGTGAGGATCAAAGCAACAGTATGCTGAACTGGTAACGTTGCTTTTTCATTTTGTATAGATCCCCTTGCCATTATGTAGACGAAACGGAACGCGAGATCGAGAAAAAAAATCACCATTTTAGGTTGAAAATCACCGACAACTTCTCTCTACATTTTTTTTCGTATCTTGACTCATAATGGAGTTGGCTTATGTCTCCGTACTACTGAAGGCTCTTATTAATTTAGTACAAACACCTGAAGAAAGTGCAACTTACCAGATTAATATGACATTGGACCACCATTCGACCTCAGAACAGCTCTGATGTGACATGGATGGAATAACAAAGGTTGTGAATTTAACTAGAGGAATATTACAAAATTTCGCGTGTAGTGCATCATTCAGATGTATGAGAGAAGACTTAGGTGGAAATTTGGCGGATTCGTGCCTTTAAAACGAAGCACAGATGTTTAAAATATGTTTAGGTCTGGAGATTAAGTGGGCCAGAAGAAGTTTCGAATTTTATCCATGTTCTTTAAACGCCGCCGCAACAGCTCCAGCTGTGTGAATGAGCGCATTATTATCCTGTGATATGGTGTCAACGTCCAAAAAACATCTGAACCAGAGGATACACATGATTACCTAAAATAGTAACGATCACGGACACTAACTCGATCGACAAGCACAGTACCCACTGAAAACCAGGATATTGTGGCCTTCAGCATCACGAAAACGCCGCCTTGTTTTACGGTTAGGCGGAATCACTGTGAATCATAAGCCTCTTTGGGTGTCCGCACAAATAACACGAAATAGTCGTCTTAAATCAAGTGAACGATAACTCATCCATTTATATCACACATTTCTAGTCATCAGCGGCCCAAGTTGCAAGTTTGTGGCACGACTGGCGCCATGCTAAAGCGTTATGGATCCTTATCAATGATTTTGGCCGTGTAATCCGACGCTGTTATGTAACTAGTGGTGGACTATGATTGTCAACAGAGGCTGCAGGTGCTGCTGCTTGAGCTCCTCCATCCCTTGCACCAGTTCCATGTTTTTAGTGACAATTCACCTTAATACACTCCGAGACTTATCATTGAGGATTTTCTTTCGAGTACTGTTCCTCTTCGCTGATGTGATTTGTCGTGAGTTTTGTAGGCTATCATCATCTTGGACACAGTCCCTCGCAACACACCCAACACACTTACGACTTTCGTCACGGTTGCACCACATAACCAAACCCAATCATCTGCCCTCTTTGGAAATCAGATTACTCATCTCATACTTTTACAGTCTGATTAGTTCACAACACACCACCGTTCTACTGCTCCTCACATAGAACGGAGTTTGCTCTAACACACCACTACCAATAGCCCGGTGCTGCAGTTGCTGCCTGACCGTTGCCAACCGAGGCATCTACGTGTTTCTATTGAATTCATGAGGATCTGTGTATAAACGTTTTCCTTTTTTCTACTTCCTATTGTAAGAAATATGAGTAGAAATATGCCAAATGCATCTACTAGAATGAAGAGAAATTATATTTTTGGGAATAAATGGCACCTATGGCTTACCTCCACCACGCATGGGATATGACATCCTTCAGTGATATTTCCCGGGGAATTAGGGAAGGAAGCAGTCTAAGAACATTATGTTAGGTACCACCCCGGTATTTGCCTCGTGTAAACGAGGAAATCATAGAAAAACCTCACTCAGGACGCATGGTCTAAAGAAGCCTTTGTATACGGTGTATATATGAGGATTTTAAGACAAATTGCATTCAAATTATGCAAAATATTGTATATTTATAAATACAACACGAGGGCCCACATGAGCTTTGGGGGGGCCGGGCCCCTAGGATCGGCGCCTTTGGACATGAGTATACCTTTTAGACTGTGTGTCCTCATTGCGAATCGAACTCCTGACGCTCGCACTGGAATTCATACAGAGAGAGAAGAAAGCCGATGTTTATTATGTTCAGTGAATTCATTTTGTATAACGGGGCCGCGGTGGTTCAGTGGTAGAGCGTTCACCTCTGGTGCTTGGGGTCCCGGGTTCGATCCCAGTCCCCGCCAAGTAAACTTTGTGGTGGACAAACACCGTGTGCGTGGGTTTTCTCGGGGTTTTCCAGTTTCCTCCCACTTTCTTCATTCCACCATCTCATTCATTACTCATCATCACCGTCTCCTTTAGCCTTACCGGCATAACCGTGGGACGTAGAACTCAAAGATTTCATTTCATTTTTCGTTTTTGCTACGCGCATCCAATTCGTCTTTAAACTTTTTAAACGTTCTAAACCAAACGTCTTCTTTCACCATTTCAATGAAAAGCAAGAGGGTGCAGCAAAATATTTGATCCAATGCTTTAAAACAAGATATGCCATTTACGAACACATTACCAGAGCTATATATATATATATATATATATAAGTATTGATGAAATACTGTTTTTCTGGCAGTGATCTAGTTTCCGAAAAGCTGGAATCCTCTATTTCCAAAGCTCATTGAGGGTTTTTATTACCAGATGCAATAAAATATCGAAACGCACATGCATTCTGGTCAATTCAGTGATTGGTCTCCAGTAATATGATCTGTGTAGGTGGCGGCTCTTGATGGGAATTCACGTCGGAGACAAATAGTTTTATCACTTCAAACTGGGAAAGGAAACTAATGTACTAAAACTTCAATACAAGAATTAGGATTAGGTAAGTTATCTTCCCCATTAGTTTCAAGTGATAAATCTTTGTTTATCGATGTGTTTTTTTCACGAGCAGCCACAGGTTTTTGTTACTGAAAGACGCACCTGAGGAGAAAGGTCGGATTTTCGAGGGGGGCATTTTCCAGTGACTTTATATAAAATCATTCTGTAATCAGAAAAGGTAATAATATACTGAATATACTATTTTCTGTCAGGAAAATCACTGATAAATTACGATTAGACGGGAATCGTACTTGTACCATTTATATTGATATTAATGGACAATATTAAGATGGATTTCGCAGAAATTGACACAAGTAGGTGATCCCTTCCCCCAGCCGAATGCCCCTTTAGATATGTATTATAATGTACACCAAGTAATGGAACACACTTATTTTCGGTATAAAAAAGAAAGAAAGAAAAAGTTATCCCCAAAATGTCTCTGCCCTCCCCCAAGAAATTAAAGCTTGCGTCCCGCGTCGTCACTGCCTGTAGATCAAAATGTTAAACTTTCGGTTTTCTTAAAAACGGTTTTTCAATATATTTTTTTTTTTTTTTGCTTTATGTCACGTTTTTAAAGTTCTATTTTCTTTCTACATATTTGTTAATAATGAAGAAAAATTAATAACACAATAATTTTAGAAAGTACTCATTTTAATACAGATAAAATACTACTGAATAAGCTAATAGTTGTTTTGAAGATCTGCAAATGCGAAATATCGTTATCCAACAGGTATGACGTCTGGAACTGCTTCCATAGATCTCTGGGTTGTGCGAGAAACCTAGAACAGCCTACAAATTTATTCTCAGACATTTTTCAAATGCTACATTGTTTACTTCCTAGATTTCCAATATTCTTTATTGCATTTGTAGTTCACACAAATACTCATATTAGTAAACAACTAAGGTTTGGGAAGGAATCTGCTACTTGAAATTTGTTTCTAATTACTGTTTTTACGTTTTCTTACTAGGTATTCAAGCTATATCTACCGAACAGAGAATTACACATGCCATCATCTACCGGACTACTAAACAGTTCTGTCTTAAGACGGCTGAAAATAATTAGAAACACTAAATGCACGGTATGTCGTAGTTGTCTCTTTAGAAGTCATTAAATTGTGGATCGTAATAACATGAAGTTTTTATTATTTTTGAGTTTCAACGTGCTCCTTATTGCTTGAATAGCTGATAAAGAAGAGTACAAAGAGATTGAAACTTAGCAGAATTCCAAGAAAGTGGATATACATTCAGTTTTACAGTTTGTTTTAACTATCTATAGATCTGTTTACTTGCTCTAGACTTCTGGGACAAAAAGTTTTAATTGCTGTATGGGCCAGAGATTGGGAATTTGTAATAAAATTTGCATTCAGTAAATAGTCGTCACGAAAAATACGCAAATTCCCTTATATATATATATATATATATATATATATATATATATATCGGGTGGCCCAAAAGTAGGTATATACCCCTGTATCGATCAAGTATAACATTCTAGCTTATGGGTTTATTTTCTTCCGCTGTTTCGAGCTTAACGTATAAGTAGAAGGGCTTTAAGAACAAATAATAAAGAAACTGATGGATAACAATAAGAAATTATATGAAATACACCGACCTTATCAGTAGGGGACTCTATACTATCTTGGGCCACCCTGTTTGGGAACCTTAATAGTTTGTCAAGTGAACACCGCGCCGCCATCTTGCTGTCCGTCATTTTGAATATCGCTCAAAAAGATTAAATGGGAAGGGGTCTTGTCACATAAAACAGGTATCCATATGTGCTGTGACATTCGACATACAGCTGAATAGAATAGAAGAAAGTAAAAAGGGAAAGATGGCATTACACAGAGTTAAGGAAAAACTTCTTTAAAGATCAAGTTTCTGTTAAAAAAAAAAAAAAAAATCAGATTTACAGGAAATGAGGGAAGATCATAAACAGCCAGAGAGAAAAAGAGAGATTAATTAATAAAATGGAAACTATTATTTACAATTAACTGCAAGACTGGCAATTCGGTGTACACTGATCAAAGAAGAAGTTACACGACGACAGGCTGAAACAACTTAAAGACGACATTAGATTGAAAAGAGAATGTAATACCATTCACAAACATATACAGGAAAATGGATACTGAAACCTGACCAAGAAAGGATGTTAATTTCGGAACAATGTGTTAAGGGAGTTAATTTCAAGGAAATCAGGGACAATGTGAGAAAGTGGAAAGACAAGTCAAAAGAATGGTCAAGCGTTAATATGGAATAATGGATTAGCCCCTAAGGTACTTCGGTAAGTACAGCCCATTTGTTTTAATTGTAGGGAGTAACTTTTTCAAAAATTTGGAAGCAAGCCAAATGGGATCTACAAAACACACTTAAATAAATAATTATTTCCAAACTTTTTTATATAGACCAGAAATTTGGATTAGCAGTTTATGACGTCAGAACTGTTGGGTAGGCCTACCCATATTTAAGCATTATACAAAAGATCTTGAAGACATTTATTAGTTGATGTAACAGCATTTTACAGACACTATCTGACTCACTTTCTAAATTATTGATATTCTCCACTACCTTTAAGTTATTCAATGAAATTTTTTAAAAAAAAAAGGTGAGACTGGCAAGGTGTTTAACAAACAATGGAAAAAGCTACTTATTGAAGGAAATAAAAAAAGAGGATGAATAATATGCGGACTTCTTTAATTGGTACATCCACTTTGTTTTGCACATACTTCCATAAACGACTGACTGGTGAAGTCTTACTTTTAATTAGTGACTGGACAGAAAGTGGTCATTATAACTAGAAGTGCTAGAAGACTGGCTGCAATGGATAAAGAGTAACATAGATAATTTATATATACAGGCGATCAAGGCCATACTGGTTAGGCAGGAAACCTGGATATTTTCCGGTGGGCCCTGGACGGTGAATATTTTAGTGGGCCCTCCGCCTTTCTCATAAGTAGCGGTAGACCTGTATATACAAATGGGCACAAGTCACGCACTCCTCGCATACGGGAGTAACGGAACGGAGGAAGATAACACAAGTACTGGCAATACAGTCAGCTAATCCCAGACCAACATTGCTAGCCCGTGATGCTGCGAAAACAGACTTTCACATTTTTCGTAATTCAACCCTTGAAAGATTCCTGATTTCCCACTCTACTTGATAAATTTTGCTAATATTGAAGTATTAAGCTAAATTGAAATCTCCAATGTTGCCATAACTTGTAATTAAAAAATAATTTACATATTACAGCACAGTTGTTTTCCATATAGAAAATATACGGGGCCAGATTAAAACGATTGGGGGGCCCTAAAGCGAAAAATACAAGGAACTCATCAAAAACTTTTATGATAGGCCCTCTCTCAACATGTTCAAAAGGGCCCATGAATTATATAGGAGAGACTCATGCCATCTCTCTTAAACTTTTATGGTAAAAATGTCTTCAGTATGTTTTAAAATTTTGGGGGTCTTCCTAGTCATGGAGTCTTAGAGCAAAAAATGAAAATTCAACATTTTTTTTTTCTTTTTCTAAAATAGAGGAAATTATTTGTATCTTTAGAGGAAAATCACAGAAGCAGTGATTATGTTACAGGTGAGTGGCTTTTTAAATTATGTATTTTAAAACGCGTGTTAAGTGCATCATAAGGGGCCTTGTGAAGATGCAATTTTAAGTCAGTTTTGTTTCTGTCCCGCCAAAAATGCTTAAAAGAAATAAATAAAATTCATTCATTCGCACCTTACTTTAAAAGGATTTATCTACATAGGGTTTTCCTAAGAACTGTGTGGTTCAGTGTGAAATAAGTCCTTTGTGGATCCATGGTCTTGGCTTATGCAAAGTAAGTACAGTATGCTATACATTTGCTTTGAGTTGTACGTACTGCCATTACGCAGTACGTACATGTTTGGGGAGGGGGTAGCACATACATGTATATGAGCCCCCTAGGAAGTACTTTCAAGAGGCCCCCTAGGTTGCAGTGCGGCCCTGCAGGCTATTATATTTCATGTATTTTTTGGAGGTATTGTCTGACAAGGATACTGCTGCGAAACGTTACACAGTGTCGAAACGTTACACAGTGTACGGTTTCCTGTCAAATATGTGTACCTTATTCACAATCAGTATCAATTTAATATAACAACATATACTAAAACTGGCTCATTTTGGCCTTCGTTGTTTCCATATAATATTGTTTTATCTATACAAGCAGCCAACTTACAGAATAATAGAAATCAGATTTGTCTTTTGTGTTCTTAGAAAAGAATGGCCATCTTTACTGATCCAATATGCTGCGACACAACAACCAAGAAATTATTATTATTAATATTATTATTAATAATAATAATAATAATAATGCGTATATATTAAATTTATATATATTAAATCAATTTTTGTTACGATATCGAAATGTTACACAGTACCTACATTTCTTTCTCAGTCTTCGTTTACTTAAACTACATTAACAATAAGTAGATTTATCCTTGGGGGCGGGGTTGTTTAACCACGGCCGCTATACGGAACATTGGAAAAAGCCTTCTAAATAAAAAGGGGCAAATGGCACAGGATTAAACTGGATGAGAAAAATTCCCAAAATTCAATGGCAACATTATTTTTTACGTTATTTCAATTTGTTCAAATATTATTATCGTCTTGTGTTATGAGATTAATGCCGTATTAAATTCAGTATGACGTCAAAAGATGTTCTTATATTTTCAAATAACAGAATTTTATACATATATAACTACTAGCATATATTACCCGCTTCGCTGGGTTGGAATGAAAATTTAAATGCACAACTCCGAATCTCAAGTGTTTAGTACCTGTGAAATATGCTGTTTTCGTTTTTAATGGCATTGATTCAAACAGCATCGGAAAGATCATTGATCGTCTCGGTGACCCCGAAGACCATGGATTTGACACTAACATTGGTAATTTTCGATCATTTATATATATTCCCCACATTGCGGGCCATAGCATCTTAAGTATCACCGTTCATCTCAGCGACCCCCAAAAATGTGGAGTCAGCACTAATCTCGGTCATTTTCAATTATTTTCAAATATCTCTTCCTCCCCCTCCCCCAAGTTGCGGGATTGAATTTGAATTTAAACCGGATCGAAAGTATCACTGTTCTTCTAAACGACCCAGGAAACTATAAATTCGACAATGATAGTGGACATTTTCGATCATTTTTATATATCTCTTTCTCCCTCTCCCCTTAGTCTTGGGGCTGATTTTGGATTTAAATCGGATTGGAAATGTCACTGTTCACCTGAATGACCCCGAAAACTACGGATTAGACACTAATATTGGTCATTTTCGATTATTATTATTATTATAATATATAGCTCCCACTGCCTCTCCTCTGTGCTGCGGCACACGGCATCAGAATTGTCACTGTTAATCTCAGCTCCTAAAACTGTGGACTCAACATTAATATTAGTCATTTTCGATCATTTTTAAATGTTTACCCCCTCCCCTACGTTGTACCATCCCCCTCCCCAACCATCAGGGTTGAACTTATATTGAAACAGTATCAGAAGTGTCACTGTTTCTCTCATCGACCCCGAAAACTATTGATTCAACAGTAATATCGGTCATTTTTTTTTATCATTTTAAAATTTCTTTCCTCCTCCCCCTCCCTAAGTTGCATCGTCTAAGTGAATAGTGTAAAGTAATCCCTGCTCCTAAACTCATGTATGTTGAAAATTTGATTGAGATCGGTCGGAGGTTCAAGAGTGAAGTCACAAAGGCATCCATTTTTATTTTAATTTTATATTTTACATATATCTCCCTCTAACCTAGGTTGGCTCGTTAAAGTGAGAAGACTAAAAACACCCAAGGCCAGACCCTCATATATGTTGAAAATTTGATCGAGATTGGTTGGGTGGTTCAAAAGTTATTAGGTTTTATTAGTTTTTATTTAAACGTCCCCCTCCCCTCCCCGCCCCGCCCCCTAGGATTTATCGTTAAAGTGAAATTACAAAAATGTTTCCAGATCTGAACCTCATGTATGTTGAAAATTTGATCAAGATCGGTCGAGTGGTTTAGAGATTTAGAGTCACAAACATAGTGATTTTCAAATATATATATATATATATATATATATATATATATATATATATATATATGTATGTATGTATAGATCTGACTATATATAATCAAATAATCATTACTGCACAAGGTAAGAAGGCATGCAGGCATGCATGTTGGAATAACTCAGTCAATGGTTAATGGAACCCGAAGGTTTATCGCACAGAAACAAAATTTCTTCATTGAATTCATAGTTTTCAGAGGCGCTCAGATAAAAAGCGATACTCCCAATGCCATTCAGTTCGTTACATTTTCACAAGTTCAGCTCCCATTAGCACAAGGGGGATGAAATGGAGACATGTAAAAATATAGAAAACGACCAATATGAGTGTCAAAGCCTTAGTTTTACGCGCTACTAATTGCTGGCAGTCCTGATCCACCCCCCCCCCCCAAAAAAAAAAGAACATTTTATTGAAAAAATGTTCATTATCAAAATTTAAAAGAACTATTTTAAGCAGCGTAAACTTGAGATTTTCAGTGTGAAGGTCTAAGCCTCAATATACTCTCAATCATACGGTGCTGTCTTGAAAAACATAATTGTCTGAGCTCATAGCTTTTAAGATCCAAGGCGATACAAGATGTAGATCTACAGTTTTACGTAGGAACAAACCCACGCGATAACTATATCGAATAACGCGTTTTGAATGTTAAACACCTGGTTACTGTAAATATATAATATATCGTTCAAGAGCCCAGAAATAATATAAATTTAAGTGGGACTACTTTTGATTCATGTACCATATGGACGAGGATTAGGAATAAGGACACAAATTCTAAGTTTTCTTAAACAACTTTCGATGGTTCAAAGACATTAAATTTTGGATTCTTCTGTTTCCGGTAGATTTGCTGTGTAAGTAGTTTGTCATTTCTTTTCATGAGTAGAAGTTCCTGCTTGTTGTATTCCTGTTCTGTTCTCAAGAAAATTTTATAAGAAAGTAAATCACTTTTAATTTTCTGATAAATCTGACATCCTGTAGTGATTGTGCAGAACTGCTGGTTTCTCTACAGATTAAACATAAAAAAATTGTTTGAAATATATGAATTTGGAAGGTTAAGTACAGCGATGAATATATGGAATTTTAGTAGAAAATACAAGATGTAATACACTGCTACCCATTAAAAAGATTCCGTTTAAAAGTACTGTTCCTTCTAGAAATGCGTTTGACCAAATATCTAAAACGGACGGACAAGTTTCAATATAACTTCCTAATGTTTGGAATCTGTAAACAAATTGGGCAATTCATCCTGACATTCTCAGTAGAAATGCCACAACATTACTTTTAAATATATACAGATTTAAACGACACAAAATTTAAGAGCTTACACGATAATCGCTTAAAACTCTCCCCTAAAAGGGTTCAAAACATATTCTTTTATATACATGCAAGATAAAGTAAATTAGTATTAACTGGTTAGACTTATTACAACATTCTTCAAGCTGATAGTACAATCACATCTGAAAGTAAGTAATGGAATTTTCTCTTGTTCTGTAACTATGATCCTTCTACCCTAACCTGGTAAAGTGTAAAAGTGCCATTCAAAATTATAAAGTGACGATTTTTTGAAGGAAAAAACTAATTTTAATCTTGTAATTGAATTCGCTTATATGAATTTCTACACCTCTTGAAGTGTAAGGATTTCATTTGAATTGTAGAGAAGCTCTTCATAATGAAAAAATTTTCTTCGGACTAAACTAACAGATTAAGCAATAAAGGAAAATTCTACTACAAGCATGTTCTCAGTTATTTTTCATGTTTATTTTTAATAAACGAAAAGAAATTCATGGATTTAATTGGTTATTTTGAGACTAATTCTTTTTGCATACTACCCAACTTGTCTCTCAATTCTTAAAGAATTTCATTCGTTTATTTCTTCAAACACTTCTTTCTAGTACCCTAACATCAATATATTCTACAGATCTGGATTTCTAAGAAACGGAACGACAATTTTACACTCGATAAGTTATATATGTAGCATAATTTTTGAATTAATTTTCGAATAATCGTCTACCTCTTCACTTGTCCGATGCATTTAGATTTAACAGATGGGATACGAACTCGCTTCCGCTACACTCGACACAATTAAGCCCATTCTACTAGCTCAATTGGATAAATCGTTAGATCCGTTATGGATTCACTCACAAATAAAACAATTTGGGTTATGTAAGGATAATCTGAAAGAACACAGTCTCTACATTAACTACGACATACACTTATTTTCATTACAGTCATCTAGTATGACCTTATTATAGTTTTTTGAAGGTAAACCATCATTCTCAATTCTGTAAAAATGAGATCAATCATACATTTAAATGGAAAATTGCCCTTCTCATTCTTTCAGCAAATGTCGGTAACTTTTCCACTAACACCTTTTTCAGAATAGCAATTAGAATTGAAGCTTCGGTGCAATGCAACAACGTTCCAGTCCAGATTACTTAACTGAAAATATAGTAGGGAAGTCACTGAAATTTGCCGAGAGAGTAACTTAAAATAAAGCCCATCGTACTGTACCCACAGCGGAGTCAATTGAAACCGATGTTCAAGTAGGTAACGTGGACATAAAACACCGAAAAGCCACAATAAGGTAGAAGAAGTATATTATATATATATATATATATATATATATATATATATATATATATATATATGTATTAAAATTTCAATGACTCAGAAAATGTAAATAAAGAAGGGCCCTGAAAATTCAGATATTCACTATGCGTACATTATCACCAGATATACTTTTTCTACTACAAAACACGATTATCTACAAAGATTAAAATATAAATGTTCAGATTTCGTTATCTGGAAAAAGAAAGAAAACTACGTTAAAACTCAAAAAATCAATTTTTTTTTCCTATATGCTATCACTCACACAAGGCTAACGACGTAAGTTATTTTTGTAGTTTTTCCTACGATAAACTTTTTTTTTTTTTTTCCTGATCTAAATGTACTATTCGTAGTGCTCATTTTAGGAAGAAAAGTTTAATTTTTTGACCGCAAACACTACATTCACGTCTTCCGGATTCAAGTAACTTATTTAACGAGTTGCACAATTGTTAGGTAAGAAACAACAAGGAAAATGTTTAGAGCTTGCAGACTTCGTAGAAATATTCAAAATTTTGCAGCATATTTCCAGATCTTTGTGCTCTTGCACCACAAGTGTTTTCATTATGCCTGATATTAACACGTTCGATCCGACCGACATATATTTATGACGGCCTTAAAATCACGTTGAATCCGATTGTCATACATATATGACGAGGCCTTTAAAAATTAAAGAGAAAAAAATTGGTGATGACCTTGATGTCAGCTGGACTTGTAATCCCTTCGTGGTTCCTTCCTGAGTCGTATGGAGGTAACCCTATGTGTGTGTGTTCTGTTTAGTCTGCAATTTCTGTCAACACATAAATTGCGTCTCAGTGTAGGAGGAACGCGTTTTGATAATCGTTTCTTTGTGCCCAGTCAGGTCACATTCTCAAGCACAATCACAAATAAAAGCTCTATTTTTTTATCCTTTTTTTTTTTTTTTTTTTTTTTTTTTTTTTGACTTCTAGTGATTATGTATATTGTTCAGATGTGATGTTTCAGAACACTATCAATTTTGACGGTGTCGTGATCGGGCTATTTTTCGTATTTTTCTTTGGTAATTTCGGGGTATTGAAAAATGAATGTTCCATCAACAAGTAAAGGCATTGTGCAGAAACAACATAATTTGCAGCATTAGCGCGTAGTGAAGATAGAATTGCCGAATTTGTGTACGATTCCGATTTGGATGTTTACGATACTGACGATTTCAGTGGCGTATCGGAGTACGGGGGCAGCGAATCTTCTGATGTTGAGGCAGTAGTTCCCCTATTCGGAAACGGGTGCGCTGTATGGACACAGATTAAAAATTGGGATGGACTGCAAATATTCAGCAAACTACAAAATCTGTTTTCTGCGGAAAACCCGGCATAAGTGTCAGTGCTCATGGCGAAACTTCAGCACTTGCCATATTTCAGTTGTTTTTTGGTACAGACGTGTTTGATATTATTTCAAGAGAGACAAACGGATACGCACAGCAGCAAATTCGGAGGATGAAAGAAAAGAGTCGACTGAAAACAAAATCAATGTTCGCGAAATGAAAACCCGTAATTGCATTAGAACTAACGAATTTTTTTGCGATAGTGATTCACACGTCTTGTGCGTAAACCGTCTCTACGTGATTATTGGAACACAGAGTCGATAAGTTGGATCAGATGCTGTCGTACTACAGTTTTCGAAGGAAATCGGTAAAGTGCTGAAAAGAACTTTTCTTTCGGTTATTTGATCTGGCAATCGCCAACACGTACATTCTCTACACAAAAAAGATGGTGATAAAACCACCACTCAGAAAATTTCTCGCAGAGTTGGCGGAAGGACTAGTGAGTGATGCAGGTCTCGAGATCAGTGAACTATCCCGGTCTTCGTCTAGTGGGAGGCTTGTGGCGACCGGTCATTACAAATACCGTGTATCTGCATCGTCAATGCATGCTGCTCGTGCAGGACAAAGATGCAAAGTTTCTTCCGACCGAGAAAAGTATTGGACTGACTACATTTTATTGCCCAAAAAGTGACGTTGGGCTGTGTGTAGGAAATTATTTCGAATTATAACACACAAAAGAAAAGTATTGGAAAATCTAGGTTATGCAGAACGTGTACTATAAGTTATATCTATATTTGTGGATAGAATTTTGTGACTGTGTGTACGTTATATGTAAAGTTTACGTTGTTGTAAAAACTCCCAAATTCAATATCATATTCGAAGAGATGCCAAACTGACTGAAATAAAGGTAGGTCTCTGAATTTTCACATACAAGTAAACTGTTCATTTATCTCTGCATGTGGTAATTTTTGAACCAAAAGCATGTGCAGAAAAAAAGATATGCATTTTTAAAATTACCCCTAAAAAGTGCCGGATTGAACGCTTTAAAAATTTAAATGGCCTTCGGGCTGAAAGTGTTAATTAACCTCTTCCCAGTACCACAAAAATACTAACCATCAATCGCCAGTTACAGCTGAAACTAAAAATCGGGTACAGTATCTGTGTAAAGTGATAAACGACCAAGTAACCAACGTTATTACGAAGGAAATATCTAAATTTTTGACATGAACGCCAATCTAAAATCAAGCAATATGCAATAAATCAATAACTATGTAGTAATATATCTTTAATGAGGTTCTCAGTATTGTTTTGAGTTTGAAAATTGTTGAAGTGTTCATCGGCTTTACGTATTTCATTCGAACTACCTGTCTGCCAAGTTTATTCAGCCTTTCAGATCTACCAGGCTGAACCGGAGAAACATACTATATACGACACAGTAAGTCATTACATATGACATACTGAGACAGACAAGACTTTAGCCCTTATTTTTCTTCACACCACTGTCGACGCCGTTCCACCTTAATTTCGAAAGTTGGAATTCTAGATGTGATTTTGTTCGTAACCATCATATAAAATGTCTCTTCAATAACGAACCGTTTTCTCTGTGACTTTCATGCTCAACTGAAGAAAACACGCTTGAGCGTTGAAAGCTATCGACAAGTATGTTAAAATGAAACAAACAGCAGAGTGCAGCAAAACAAAGGTTCTCTGTGAGCCAATTATATTACATTACCTGCCTTTACTTTGAATTATATATCAGCTTTTTTTTCCCCTTTTTTTTTTTTTGTAAGTAGTATCGCATCGCAGTTTGCAACACAAAATTATAGAATACGATGCAAACAAAATATTGCACCGCAACATGCGATACAATTGTGATCAGAATTCATGACCGGGGCAAACTACTTCTGGAACACAAAATAGTATTTACTTATTGTCTGTCCTTCAAGACAGAATGATTCTCTTTCGACGTTACATATATTAGTAAATGTTTAGCGATAAATATCCTCTAACTTGAAAATCTTTTAGGTATATTTTAGGTTTTCAGTAATGCAAACCAATCCTTTACGGACTACAACATATTCTGGAGATTGAAGTAAAACTGAAGACAAAGATACCGAGTACTTTGACATTATATTGCACCTGGAAATAAGGGGCCTTAATGAGACTTCGAGATGCAAGACCCCATCTTACGTTTCGGAAACCAGATCACCAGAAAAACACCGGACTTTAGGACTACTCTCTTTTCTGCCCATCTATCTTTCCACAGTTGATTCAATCTGTGGTAAAAAATTCATAAATGACGCACCTATTCGTTACACAGGATTTGGTCCAGAAATATTTTTTCTAGGCCCTTTTCTTTCCCATTGAAAATGAAGAAAGAAAAGTAGTGGTTAGTTTACAGCTTTCAGAAAAGTGAGAAAATGAACTGGATTCGAGTAGCATTACACTACATTAGTTAGGATATGAACACTTGAGACCAAATTTACTATATTTTTATCGTAAAAATTAAGGACTGCATAATTTCAACTCTCAGTTTCGTGATAGCGTTACGGATTCAGCACTTAATAGAAAACTCGATACTGTAGCATTGAAAATCTGCTACCAGCTTAGATAATCTATAGATTAAAGAACTTTAAAAAATAAAACTGGCATTACTTTTTCTTTATGTTGCTTTTCGTTTCATTATTATCTCTTATACAGAAAAAATTATTTCCTATTTACATAAAACAGAAAATATGATTTAAAAAACATAATCATGACAATTTCCTACCCTGCGATACAAAACTTTTGACACAGATTTGAATCTGTTTAGCAATTTGCAACGCAAAATCTAAAAACGCTGATAGGCCTATATAAAGGTTGGTCAAAAACTAATGCACAATTCTCCGTAGTTATTTTATTTGCTCTGATAAGAGGATAAAATTTTGTAAAGAAGTTCATATATACGTATATATACCTTAATTGATCAATATACTAGTAACATTTTCTCTTCTTTTTTCAGGCACGTGGTGACAAAACCAGGGTTGGCTGGTTTAAACCAAGGTGGTTTAAACCAGCTGCTTTTCAAAAAAAACACTTAGTTTAAACCAAAAAGAAAATAGAACGAAAAATGCTTTAAATCGTGTGAACTTCCTGGTGACGTTTCTACATATCAAACCATCTGCATTAGTTTTATCTCCTTTTCACCTTTTAATCAAGGTGCCCATGTTCAATTCTCGGTCGAACCACAACCCTTCTTTCATGTGTAAACCAAGTAGCGGTTTGGATGTCACTTTAAAGCGAAAGTCTTCTTTATAACCTCGGTATTGCATAAAGATGTTAAACCTAAACATACGAAACGAAGGCAAATTGTATGTGTTTGCTTGCCTGAATGCTTGTTTTATAAAGAAGCAAAGGTTGCCTAAATGTATTGATAGACATTGGCAAAATTTATCGACTGCCTACGTAGCTTCCAACATTAGCTTGGATTGGACTTCGTTTTAATTTTATTGAATGATATCTACATACTAAATTTAGAATTTAATGCCTCAGTTTTAGCGTACTGATTATGATACGTTGACCTTAGATTTTACAGGCAAAGCAATAACAGGATTTGCTTTGCATTTAAAGTAATAACAGAATTTTCCCAATGGCTAAGGCGGGAGTTTCCCCGATTTATATGTAATTCTGTATAATGGTTTCCCTTGTGCAACTATTTATCTTTTTGTCCTGAAATGATTCTTGACAATTATATTAACAAGTAGTAAAGATCAGTACAGCGTATTTTTATCAGGAGTCCTTCGTGAGTGAGTCGGCTGACTCACTGCATTTGTGGCCAATTAGTCCCGGTTTCGAGTCCAAATGGAGGACAATTTCTCTCGGATGTAAGGCGAGAAGCGCCTTGGATTCCGCTTTAAGCTTATGTGATCCCTTCCAGCATAACCCTATTGTTGCATAATAACAGCAAGGCGAAACAAACTTATTTCTGTCCATATGTAATATAAATACATAGAGCAAATTATTTAAACCAGAAAAACCTGGTTTAAACCCAAAAAACCGGGTCTTTTTGTTTTTTTCAATAAAAACCATGGTTTTTGCCAACCCTGGACAAAACTCACGTCAGTAACAGTCAACTGCCTCCACAAATCTGGCGATAACGTAATCCTAGTAATTCACAGAAACTCCTGGAAGTGTATGGCAATACCACAATGGATCGTGATGAGTACTGTCAGGTTTGAAAGTGGTAACTTTAGTGTATACAGTCACGTTCCAGTAGATTCATACCATCCACCAAATACGGAAAACGTGACAGCCGTGGACACGTTCATTCAAGTAAACAGATGCATAACCACAAGTGGTGATTTCAGGAGTAGGTCAGGAAGAAAATTTCCCCCGGGGTATTATCTTCAATTGTACTGAACATTGGTTACCAGTAATTTTGCAGTAGTACTTTTACTCTGCGGAAAACGAATGAGAGGGTGTTAGAAATGGTTGGGGAGAGAAGAACACTTTTAGATGATATTGAGAAGAGGAAAAGAAACTGGTTGGGACATAGCCTGAGAAGAAATTGTATCCTGAGGAACGTGCTAGAGGGTTTGGTGGCAGGAAAGAGAGAGAGACGGCGAAGGAGGATACAATTAATGGACGACATAAAATCTGAAAGAACATACGTAAAGACAAAGAGGTTAGCGGAAGACCGTGGTGCATGGAAGCTTCTGAACTGCGGAAGTGACCTGCCAATAAGGGTAAAACACCTATGATGATGATGACTCACTTTGTATTAAATGACTCTCCCCTTATATATATACACACAAACGGAAGATCTTCTGAAATAATCATGAACACAGGGCAATTTATGGGGCATACAGGTATGTTCAAGGAAAGCGTTATAACATTTATAGCATATCGGAGTAACAACAAGCTTATTGTGCAAATCGGAAGTGTTTTACCAACATGTTTTCACGGTCTGCAAAGAATGATAGGAGAGATGAAGAAAGCCAATGAAGTTTACAAAATTTCATGGCACTACTATATGTATGTATATATACACTAACAGAATGCCAGTTTTTTCGGATGGGAGAAGGTTAATTGGAAATACATGAAAGCTAAAGCTATATACAATTTACTAGTTTTAAATACTTGTTAACAATTTTGCTAAAATTATGCTCACAAGTGCTCACTTAATTGTTCTGCTACTAAATAAAACCTCACGTCAAGATTGAATCAAGTAGTTTTCTCGCATCCGGAAATAGTGAATTCACCCAAATCCATTTAAATCGGTAGGAAAATTTTTAGCCAATCCGAAATATCTATGTTTAAAGGTGCCTGTTTCATCAGTTACCTTATGAGACCGGTTTCTTGCACTCGAAATCGGAAGATTTTCTCCGTTTCGTGGAAATTATTACCCAAAACTTACATCCTTGAAACTGAATTTTCCAGAAACTAACTCTCTGTCTTTTCCCCCGCCGTCGATAATTAGCCAAATTTTCTTCTTATACGAGATATTCATATTGTGTATCTCAAAATATATAGCATACAAATTTTATGATTCTATGCTGAACGTCTCAAATAATTTCGTAATAATAATGTAAAACTTTTCAATAAATCTTCGTAAGCCTCGGAACAGAATTACTCAAAGCTCAGTCTTAGAAACTTTTAACCTCCTAGACCAAGAATAGGTTTATCCTCCTTTTCCGCCCTCTTAGATCTCGAATTTCAGAACTTTGTGTCTTATCCGTAGTCTAGAGTCTGAGGAAGATATTTTTGAGACTTTCAATTACCTGTGCCCAACTGTTTTGGGAATCTGGTGAGCAGAGAAGAAGAAAAAAATCCCAAGCTCGCCTTCTCCCTTTATTTCACGTTTCGTGTAATTTCATTCTCTCCTCAGCCTAAGATTCAACCAGCAAATTTGTACAAAATTTCAAGTTCTTGTGCCCAAAAGTTCCTAAAATTTGGTAGAATCCTAAGAAAATGTTCAAGATCCCTTCTTTATTTTCTTGTATAGGGTGCAAAGGAAATATTTATATACAAAAACTATTAGGTCCTATGCCTAATAGTTTGAGATCTGGACAACAGCAAAAACTATTCAAGCTCCCTCTCCCCCATACGACCGCATTTCAAAAGAAAAATCTTACTTACAGCTTAGAGTTTAAGAGCAACTTTTATACAAAACATATCTTATATTTTTGGATATCGTCGAACGGCAAAATATCATACAAGCTCTCTTATTTGCCTTAGAAGACGAATTTTGCAAAATATTGCCATATCTACAGCCTAGAGTACAAGAACATTTATAAAAAATTTAAAGATTCTAAGCCTAATAGTTTCGGAGATTAAAACAAAATCAACTAGGACCCGTTATATCCCCTGATTGGCTTTAGTAAAAAACTCGTAACTACAGCTTAAACTGGAAGAAGAACATTTATACAACATTCCAAGGTTGTACGCCTAATAGCTTCGAAGAACTGTCGAAATCCCCCCCCCCCCCCCCCAAAGAAAAAAATAAGCCCTGTTATCCTCTCTTAGAGCCCACACTTCGTAAAATCCCGTCTTATTTACAGCCTAGGGTCCCAGGGGAATAGTTATTCAAAATTTCAAGTTCTACGCCTACCAGTTTTGGAGATACGGCGAACGACAAATCATTCGAACTCTGTTATCCTCTCGTAGGGGTCTCATTTTGCAGTCTCTCATCGTATCAACTACTGCCTAGGATTAAAGGGGAACATTTGTACAAAACTTCAAAGTTCTACGTCTAATAGTTTCGGAGAAATGTTGATGAATGAACCTGTGTATTTAGTTTTATATATATTATAAAACTAAATCCAAAGTCAGGGCAGTGTGCGACTATTCCTGACCGACCTTTGTATATGTATGCATGTCCCTCTGCAATTAACTAAGCACTTTCGTAATAAACAAGTTCTCAATGCAAGAAATCGAACAGGTACATTATTATTAGTTTGAAAATTACAATAAATGAAGTATTAAGTAATATTCTCGATTAAAAAAAAAAAAAAAAAAAAAACGTATGCAAGAGGAAGAAACCTAAATAATTATACAAACATACGGTAAGAAATTTTCCTTTTCTACGATACAACATTAAGGACAAAAATTGTCACACTTAACCTTTACATCGGTAACTCTTTTTTTTTTTTTTTTTTTTTTTCTTCCTTTCTTTCATGCATTCATGGATAGGCAATAATCGTAATATAGGAGTAAGAAATTCCGATTTTAAACCTACCTTCACCTAGATGTATTTCAAAATTACCACAATTATGACACGTCTTTATTACATTTCACTTGTCGCACTGTGAACATTACTGACTCAATCTCGTGATAAAAACAAACCACAACAGAACAAACCTGTACGATAAATTAAACTCTTACAAATATGAAATACATCAATTGTCTATTTTGTGTCTATAAAATAGTCACTTTAATTTACAAAATGCTTGTTAACATTGGAATACATTAAACTAAACTAAACTTTATAAAATTCATCCTTCATTACTGATAGAAGTTTTGTAGTCTTGGCAATAAGTGCAAATATTTAAGTCTACATATTGCCCCCGACTACAATTCAGAAAACTTTATTAACTTAACATAAATAACAAAGCAATACCAAGTTGCAAAATACAGAGAACATGATAAAAAGAAATAAGATTGTAACATCATGGGATTCATGCATGCATGGGGAATACATTGCTTTAAAGTCGTCTATCCCCCCCCCCCCGACCCTCTCAACCTTACACAAATCGTGAATATATTGTGTTACTGTTTTTCTTATACATGTGGTCTGTGAAACAGTTATACATAAATCGAAATTTGCAACAAAACAGCAACGCAGGTCCCTAGCTAAGGGTGACCAGAGCGGCTCAAACACCTTCAGCTCCCTGAAACTTAACAGTTGTTTCATGGTATGTATGAAGTTGAATTTAAGTCATACCCCCACATCTAGAAGATTTCGGCATGTTGTTTTATTCTTTCGCTACGGGCTCGCAACCACGAAAGTTAAAAAGCTACAAAATCTAAAAATGCAAAAACAATTACAAATGGTAACAGTAGTTTCTGACCTAGTCACGTACTATAAAGAAGTGAAAGTACTCATGTCGTGATTACCGTGCAGTATTGCTCTCTACGAAAAATTCGTTAACTATACTTGTCATTTTATTCAACTCCAAATCGATAGCTAAAATATATTCGTCTGTTATACAGTGATCTGTGTTTACATTATGGTATGTTATATATGTAACCTTAAAATTTTAAACTTCTACCTATTTCTGACGATTGTAATACATCTAATGCTCTCAGATGTTTCTGCAATTAAATTGTATTATTATTATTATTATTACCTTAGAAAGCAATCTATATAAAGGACATCACTGAAGTATCATACTGTTATTTTAAACTAATCCTTTATTTTAGCTGCCAATTTTACTAATTCCAACTAGATTTTCTGAGTGACTGCTGCGGGAAATAGGTACAAACGTAACTTATTAGCATGAGGAATGAAACCAGCGATCTCTTGTCATAAATTGTGTGCCACATTCTCTACTCCAGAGGAATAGACCAGCAATTTCACTGAGTTGAAGATTGTTATAAATAGAATTTCTCAACTGAACAGTTCTTAGCTAGTATTGAGTATGAATTTTATCATATAAACATGGCTTATCAAAATTTAGTATGATTGAAATCGCACGATCAAAACAGATTTCTAACATAACTTCTTAATTTTTAATAAAGGATAAGATCCTACATTACGGCAGTGATAATTGATTTTGTGCTCAACGCGTTATTTCGATATGATTTTAGAAATTGTGTTAAAACAAAAATGAGAAACGAAACTAAGGATAACTAATATTTTCAAGTTAATATGTAAAGGTTCGAATTTATTGACAGTAAGACAAGTCCTTGAATAAAATGAAATGTATGTAACTTGACTATAGACCGCTGCAGCAAAACAAATGCTAAAATCCTAATTTTGTGCATTGATCGTGTATTCCGTGCAATTCACAATAATCATCATCTTAACACTTTCAGTCTCTATGTGCACAGTTTAACGTGTTATATTTCATTGTAAGAATGTCAGTTAATATCTGGTGCTCTAGACAGACACCAGATATTGTTGTCACTAGGGTAACTAATTTACATGGTTTTAGCTACTTAACCGTCTTTATTTCAAGAATGCCATAACTCAAAATTCCTAAACTTTCAGGAGAAGCGTTTGAAAGTTTCAATATGCAATGAAAACAAATGGGCACAAGAACGACACAATGTGCTCTCTAGCGCCTAGTTTTGGAATCACATCTGTGAAATTTTTACCAGAGATAGACAACATTAGCTTCCATTTTCTATCCATAAGTCAATCAGGGTGATTTTTGAGTTATGTCACTCTTGAAAAACAACAGGCGATTTATACACGATTAAATTAAAACCTGGTTCGAAAGGGATCAAATAGTCGGGGAAATAATTAGACACGCGCAGTCACGTTCAAAAATTTTGAACACAAACCTCTGGGGAGCCCCACTGCTTTACGTACCGCCACAGAATTACAGCAGACTAGTACTAGAATTAAGCAAATAAGTCTCTTTTTCATGTTGAAGCTTTCCTAGCAATGCAGAAGTGCGTTCACTTTTTCTGAGGCATAGCTTTATATTCGCACAAATAGAATGCCCAATTCTTATTCGAAATTTAACACAGGATATGCCAAAATGAAAAGAAATAATGATAATAAAAGAATACTTAAATTGGGAAACGAGTCTCTACATGCAGTAAAATCTCGTTCCTTTACATTTAAAAATCACCTATTTAGACTACAATTTCTTCAAAACGTCAGTTTTTAGTTTTACAAAGAAAGAAATAAAATGAAACTGAAATGATGCGTTTTATACTGAACAATTTACATCGATGGCTCGGTTCTGACAGCAAACATTAGGGGTATGAAAACGTCAAAACAATGATTGACTCTACGACGAGAATCACATTTTTTAAAAATTATTTTCCACAGACAAAAAAAACTGCCTTCACTTCGCATGTTATTATTATTATTATTATTATTATTCTGGCATGTTTCATGTACAATTATTTCGCTCCCAACAGAGAAATAAACGTGTGTACATCCTCTCACTCTGACCCTCTATCTGTCAACGCATTGCTGTACTTTAAACTACACGTTTCGCTCTGAATTTTTTTTTATGCACTGCAGAGGTAGCACGAGCCTGTCTCATCAGCACTCCTAGCGTTAACTTACTAATTTAAGTCGTACACTTACCTCACTCTGTTAGAATAGGGCCTAGACGAACCATTCTGCTCTCTGTTTTTAGCTTTGCCCTTCGCATTTCGGTGTCTTTTCTTTTTAGCTTGAATGGCGAGCACTGTAAGAGAAGCAACTACGTGTAAGCAAATTTCTTCTTCAGAGCACGAGCAACATTATTATTATTTTTTATCTTCTTAACAATATTCCCGAGAACTTACCCCTTCGATTGACATCACTCTTCGTACTCATTTTTTGTGATTTTCGCGACGAATCGCACAGAAACTATATTATGGCGTTTTCATAATGCTCTCTTTGGTATCCCTCAAGGTGGCAGCAGAAATGCTTCTAGCTTTAACAGCTGAGTAGCTGCTGCGCAAGTGTAAATGACCGTGTGGGAAAACTTCTATTTTGTAGCAGAAGAGTCAGAGAGTTGTACAAATGGAAGCAGCAAAACCGAAAGTGACAAATACATAGTCTTACAGTTCATAACATACTTTATTAAAATCCCCAACAACAAGTAACAGGTTGAAGAAAATAATCAAACGAACTGTTCAGTAGGCCTATAATGTATACAATTCTAACCAATTTCCTTTTCCGCAACCTTGCATTAACTATACACCAGAATGTCCTGAAGGGAAGCAACTAATTTTTGCCCATTAAATAAACATAAATGTGTTTCTGATGTGTTATCATAATACCAATTGTAACTCCCTGACCTGGTTATCTCGAGGTATTCGAATTTTAATTAACTTTTTACTATTTATTTCTGACGATTGTAATACATCTTATGTTATCAGATGTTTCTGCAATAAAATTTATTATTATTATTGCAAAACAACATTTAAAAAAATTATCACACAAAAAGTACATATTTATATTTTTAAAACTTTGAATTTCGTCCACTAGATGTCAATCACTGGAGGAGGTTTACTGCCATCTAGAAGCGCGATATAAAGCTTCTAGAATTATACACCTTTTTTCTATAGAAAATGGGATATGAATAGCCACTGCTAAAGTCGTCGTTACCCATGAAAATGTTAACGGATTGACTTTATCGGCCATTAGCAAATACGGCCCAGACAATCGCTCAAGCTATATATTGCATAATAATAATAATAATAATAATAATAATAATAATAATAATAATAATAATAGTAATAATAATAATAATAATAATAATAAATCGCATCCGTTCAAGAGTTATCGTGAAGAGTAACGGATGACAGGATGTAATAATATTACGATCTTACAAGTTTCACTTGCACAATCCAAATAAATAGGCCTACTTGGTACACTATCGGTGATAGATGTTTCATCCCTCCCTTGGGGGAAAAATGTGAAAATGGGGCCTCAAATAGAGTGTAATACCTCATTCAAGGTCATATTTAACACACTTGACGCCCTAGGCCATTAAATATGTGCCACTCTCTCAATAGCAATAAATGCAGATGTAGAAAATTTAAGACAGTGAAGTGAGTAATCAATATTTAAGTGGGAGTGGAAATAATAAAGCAAATACAATAAAATAATATGTAGCTTTCAGTTTCACTTAATAAAATTACGGTTAATTTAAATTGAATAAAAATAAATTAGTCCGAGAAAATTTTCAGCTCCGGGCGATGGTCCATTCTGATCCACAGAGGCGGACTGGGCCGCCCGGATACCCAGAAATTTCCGTGTGGGCCCTGCCCTCTGCAAAATCATTTAAGATCCCTAACAGCACAGGATATGCTAGGCATGTGCCATTTAGGTGTCCCAGATACTTCTTAGGTACCCGACACTTGGCACATATGATATTCATGTGCTAAGTATGTACTTCAGCTACCTACAGTTTTAGGTACAGTAACTGTTACACCTAATTGATATTTGCAACTATGTACCACAAATATAGCATTTATATGCTTAGCTCAGTTTCGCACTCTAACAGTCATTTGGGACATACAGTATATCTGTCATGTTCTAGGTACGTCCTTTAGCTACATACTGTTTCAGATACTCTAACAGCACAAGATGTGCTAGGCATGCGCCATTTAATGTTCTAAATTCATCTCCCACATTTGATGCATTTGTTGCTTCTTTCTCTAAGCGATTGTGTAGTAGAAGCAGTAAACGCATAAACTTTATTAGATGGCAACTGTCGTTGATCATTTGAAAGTGAATATGGAAGAACCATGAAATAAAGTAAATAGACACTTTTCATTTTGTTATAAAATTACATTACAAGTAGATTTTATCGGATCCCAAACGGTTAAAGTCGAATATACGCGGTTAAAGGAGCACTCTGATTAGCCAAATTCAATAGACCTCAATAATTTATCTCTCTACAAGCGACGTTGTCTTCATCGCCTCGTTGGCCAAGACAGAAGACCACGCGGCTAGTAATCCAAAGGTTGGTGGTTCGCGCTCACCCTCCAGTGCATTTTTTTTTTACTTGCTTAAAGTGTTTTTTAGACTCACCTTAGTGTAACACATTACGCATATAGGCGATTTCATATTTTGGGGGAATAATTTTGTGGTTCGTTGACGCTTACGTAATGGGGAACATAACTAGAACATACTAGGCACGTTCCCCAGGTGCATGTAAGGCATGTGCCTAGGGGCGAACATAGACTGTGACTATCACTTGCCATCCATGTGATTTCTCTCTCAGAGGTACATAAGGCACATACTGGACACATTCCCATGTACCTGAGGGAACATGATGGGCATATGCCTGCTATGTGATTGTGCTGTTAGGGATATTGCTGATTTGTTATAACTAATTCAAAACTCCGTTCTGTTCATAGTAACCAGTGGCTTAACTAACAGTCCCGCAGTGCTAGTAAAGGGGAGCACTAGGGAAAAGGGGTCCCTGCCTTACCCTTAGCCTTGTTAGTTGAAAAATCAATAAGACAATTTAAAAAGTCTCAAAAAATCATGTAAGTTATTAACTCGAAAATGTAATCTCGTCCATAATTTATGTATTCAATAATGTGATGTGTAATACTGCTTGTAGACGATCCAAGAAAGCTTGAACAAGACTCTTGTTCAAGACCATTCAAGACTATTTGATGAAAAAGACGTCAGCACTGACGTCATTTTTGTCTTGAATTTAATAGTTTCGTTCAAGAAATTTTGTTTCGGTCCTGTTCTAAACAATCCAATTCAAGAGCATTCGATAGCCAATCAGCGCTCGAGTTGAGAGCAGGAAAATGCTTAACAAGTATGATGAAGTCGTGAGACAGAGCTGCAGTTGAATAAATATCTTTTCGTTACTCTTTTCCATAATTATCTGATATTCCAAGTGTACATTATAATAATAAACAAAAGCTAATATCTGCACTGGAAGATATTGTTAGTATTTTTTGTTGATAATATACACGATTTATATAGTTATAATGCTTGCATGCCCATAACTTTTGTTAAATTTTGAAGCAATGAGAAGTATTAATTTGAGAATTTAATATACAAGAATACCGGGTGTAGATTAAGAAAGAAGAATCCATTAAATAAAAAAAGTACATAACTGACTTTTCTTGATTTAATAAGACGTTGTGCACTGTTATTAATCTCTAATAGTAGTAGTGGCCCCGTTATATCGAGCCGAGTCAGCAAAAATTTTTGTGACGTCATAGGTCAAAGGTCAATGACCTTGGCCAGGGGTCAATGACCGAGGGGTACCTAGGACCACCCCCTCTAAATTTTGGCAGGGGTACCTTGGCCCACCCCCTAAATTTTGGCAGGGGTACATAGGACCACCCCCCTTAAATTTTGGAAATTGCCAAATTTAAAAATTTGGTATGGTAGCCTAGGACCATAGTATGTACCTCTATCAGTATTGGGTGTCTATGTCGTTCCCTTTCATGGGTAAAAAATTGCCAAAAATTCAAATTTCGGGGTTTTTTGACCTAATTTATCCCCTTTGATGAGGTGTTATTACCTTATATAGTTATATGGACGTATACAGGGGTCCATTACCTTTCATAACATATGGGTATATTAATGCACCCCTTGAAAAATTTGGGAGGGGTACCTTGGCCCACCCCTTCAATTTTGGAAATTGCCCAATTTAAACATTGGGTATTATAGTATAGGACCCTAATATGTATCGTGATAAATTTGGGCGGTCCACCTTGTTTCCTTCTAGGGGTACAAAATTGCCAAAATATAAACGTAAGCAATACGTTATACCACGTGTTTGGTTTTCGACCTAATTTATCTCCTTGGATGAGGTCCTATTACCTTATATAGTTATATGGTCATGTATAGGGGTCCATTATCTATCATAAGACATGGGTACATTGGTGCACCCCTTGAAAAATTTGGGAAGAGTACCTTGGCCCACCCCTTAAATTTTGGAAATTGCCAAATCTAAAAATTTGGTGTGGTAGCCTAGGACCATAGTATGTACCTCTATCAGTATTGGGTGTCTATGTCGTTCCCTTTCATGGGTAAAAAATTGCCAAAAATTCAAATTTCGGGGATTTTTGACGTAATTTATCACCTTTGATGAGGTGTTATTACCCTATATAGTTATATGAGCGTATACAGGAGTCTATTATCTTTCATAAGATATGGGTACATTGGTGCACCCCTTTAAAAATTTGGGAGGGGTACCTTGGCCCACCCCTTAAATTTTAGAAATTGCCCAATTTAAACATTTGGTATTATAGTACAGGACCCTAATATGTATTATGATAAATTTGGATGGTCCACCTCGTTCCCTTTTAGGGGTACAAAATTGCCAAAATATAAACGTAAGCAATACGTAGTACCACGTGTTTGGTTTTTGGTCGATTTTATCCCCGTTGATGAGGTCCTATTACCTTATATGGTTATATGGGCGTATACAGGTGTCCATTACCTTTCATAAGACATGGGTACATTAATGCACCCCTTGAAAAATTTGGGAGGGGTACCTTGGCCCACCCCTTAAATTTTGGAAATTGACCAATTTAAACATTGGGTATTATAGTATAGGACCCTAATATGTATTATGATAAATTTGGATGGTCCACCTCGTTCCCTTTTAGGGGTATAAAATTGTCAAAAATATAAACGTAAGCAATACGTTGTACCACGTGTTTGTTCTTTTGGCCCATTTATCCCCTTGGATGAGGTCCTACTACATTATATAGTTATATGGTTATGTATAGGGGTCTATTTCCTATCATAAGACATGGGTATATTGGTGCACCCCTTGAAAAATTTGGGAGGGGTACCTTGGCCCACCCCTTCAATTTTAGAAATTGCCCATTTTACACATTTGGTATAATAGTATAGGACCCTAATATATATTACTATAAATTTGGGTGGTCCACCTCGTTCCCTTTTAGGGGTACCAAATTGCCAAAATTTTAGTACAACCACGTGTTTGGACTTTTGACCTAATTTATCGCCTTTGATGAGGTGTTATTATCCTATATGGTTATATGGGCGTATACAGGGTTCATTACCTTTCATAAAACATGGGTATATTAATGCACCCCGGTAGAGGTACCTTGGCCCACCCCTTAAATTTTTGAAATTGCCCAATTTAAACATTTGGTATATTAGTATAGGACCCTAATATATATTACTATAAACTCGTTCCCGTTTAGGGGTACAAAATTGCCAAAATATAAACGTAAGCAATACGTTGTACCACGTGTTTCGTTTTTTTTACCTAATTTATTCCATTGGATGAAGTCCTATTACCTTATATCGTTATATGGTCACGTATGGGGATTCATTTCCTATCATAAGACATAGGTACATTTGTGCACCCTGGAGGGGTACTTTGGCCCACCCCTTTAATTTTGGAAATTGCCCCTTTTACATGTTTGGTATTATAGTATAGGACCCTAATATAGATTAGTATAAATTTGGATGATTCACCTCGTTTCCTTTCATGGGTACGAAATTGCCAAATTTTAGTACAACCACGTGTTTGGTTTTGGCTCAATTTATCCCCTTGGATGAGGTCCTATTACCTTATATGGTTATATGGCCATGTATGTATTGGTCCATTTCCTATTATAAGACATGTGTACATTGATGCACCCGAGGGAGGGGATTCGGTATCATAGTACATGCCTCAACATGTATCATGATAAATTTGGATGGTCCATCTTGTTTTCTTTCATGGGTAAAAAATTGCTAAAATATAAACATAAGCAATATGTTGTACCATGTGTTTGGTTTCTGGCCCAATTCTTCCCCTTTGATGATGTTCTATTACGTTATATGGTTATATGGACATGTATATGGGTTCATTTCCTATCATAAGACATGGGTACATTGACGCATACTTTAAAAATTTGGGAGGGGTATCTTGGCTCATCCACTCGGTTTTAGAAATTGTTTAATATAAGCATTTGGTATCATAGTACAGGACCTCAATATGTACCACTATAAATTTGGATGGTCCACATCGTTCCCTTTCATGGGTAAAGAACTACCAAAAATCAAATTTTGGAGGTTATTGACCCCGTCTTATAAGGTTTTAACGCGTTATATGGATATGTACAGAGGTTTATTACCTTCATATGTTTATGTTCCCTTTTAAATTTGGGAATTATCAAATAACAAAATTCGGTAAACGTTTTCTAGGACCCATTGGTGTCCCTCTTATGGCCAAATATTCAAAATTTAAAGGTTATTGACCGGCTTTATTATTGAATAAGTACAGGATTTATTACTTTTTTCATAAGACACAGGTGTGTTTGTGTACCAATCTTAAATTTTGGGAGGGGGTACATTTCTTATTGTCATATCAATAATTGGTAATTGTTCTTAGAATTGGGTGGTATCTCTTTCTTTGGGTAAATCATTGTCAAATATGAGTATGATCACGTGATCAGTTATTGACCTATGATGGGATTAGGAGCCCAGGACATTGGTACATTTAAACTTTATAGGATAATTTGAGAATGCGTCATTGGTATTGATTATTACAGCCAAATATAAACGTAAGCAATACGATGTACCACGTGATTGACCTTGATGAGGTAGTGTACAGGGATACATAGCTAACCTTATTGAATCTTATGACTCATAGTCTTAAGGAAATACATGCTACAACACTGGCAAAGTTATTGTTGATGCAATTTGATTGGTGGATCACTATCTTTCGTGCAATCTGATTGGCTGATCACTATCTTTCGGGCAATCTGATTGGTTGCTGATGTTCAAATCTTTGCTGCATTCAGTTTTATTTTAACATTTAAAAAGTTTGAAACTTTGGTTTGACATTTTTTCGTTTGAAATTTTTCGTTTAAAAATTTTTGTTTCGAAATTTTTTGTTTCAAAATTTTGTTTGAATTTTTTGTTTCAAAATTTTGTTTGAAAATATTTTGTTTAAATTTTTTTTGTCTAAATTTTTGTTTCAATTTTTTTGTTTAAAATTTTTCGTTTGAAATTTTTTCGTTTCCAAATTTTTTTTTCTGTTTCAAGATTTTTGTTTGAAAAAATTTTTCGTTTCCAAATTTTGTTTCAAATTTTTTGTTTGAAAGTTTTTGTTTGAAAATTTTTTTTGTTTGAAATTTTTTTGTTGCAAAATTTTGTTTGAAAATTTTTGTTTAAAATTTTTTCGTTTGAAATTTTTCGTTTCCAAATTTTTTTGTTTAAAATTTTTTTTTGTTTCGAATTTTTAAAGAACCGGAACTGTTAGAACTAAAACCTCTGGCAACATTGTGATGCACGTCAGTACATGGGGTTGTACTTGAAATGAAAAAAAAAAACACTTCATTGAAATGGATCATTTTATTACACTCCACATACATCCATACCAGATAGTGGTTCTGGATATTGTCGATACAATGTATTTTGAACTTCGTGCACTAGTTTGTCTTTAGCATATAATTTTAATTCCAATTGAAGTCTTTTAAGGTCTATTGCAATATCAATTGGTGGAAACTCAATGTCCATTTGATCACAAATAAACTGTTTATCAATACAGGTATGCACCCACGAACAACCATCACAATATCTAGATACATGTTGTACAATATGCATAAATAGTACTTTTTCAGGAATATACTTGTTTTGTTACACACTTCCACTGCATGTTTCACACACTGAAATACGTTGATAAATTTGTTCCATTCAGTTTGTGTTAGATACACCATGTTGCGAGGGACATGGAATGTACTCTTTTTACGTAACAGCACCATCTTCTCTTCGAGGACCACTTCATGATTTGAGCCTAATGATTTGACTATGGTCACATTTAGCTCATCATTCATTTGGTCGATTCGTGCCATTCTTCACAGGTCAGTTGTACACCAAATTGTTCTGCTTTGCCCAATCGAATCACTGGTTCAAATGTTCTAGCACTGATACCAATCATCACATGTTTTGTTTATTGGATAATAGCTTGCGAAGATGAACTCTTTATCGTTAGAAGTACACATCTTTCCTCCTGAAAAGCACTTGCTCAAATGATTTCGTGGGATGACACTGTATTTGCTGGTTTATAGTTATTGCTGATGTCGAATGTGCTGATTCATGATTTCATCACAGTTACAGACGTCATGCCGACCAGCCAAATTCATACAACTATGTCTAATGTGCTGACGTTTGAATCACAATTGCTGACGAATCCGGCTGTGTACTGATGACTTCGACCCAAGAATCCTTTGTAACATAAAGATACAGATCCAGTATTTAAGAAACGCAGCAGTTCTTGTTGTTTTGATGCCTCCATGGGTAAATATCTTGCTGGTAAAATTATATTCTTATCATTTTCAAGCTTCACTACGATTCTTAATCCAAATCATTTGGCTAGCTAAGATTCTATAAGGTACATTCTGTTGTAAATCAGTAATCTTGGTAAATGATTTCATCACATCACGCGTATTTAGAAACTGCAGACAAGTAGCCATGATGACGTTACCACGAATACTAACTCGAACGATGATGCAAAACCGATGTCGTTGCATTATCATGTTCTGACGTGCACCACAATGTTGCCAGAGGTTTTAGTTCTAAACAGTTCCGGTTCTTTACTAATGAGTGCACAAACTTAAAAGATGTCAAACCAAAATTTTCCAAACAATAATTTCAAACAAACAAATATTTCGAACAAAAATCTTTGAAACAAAATTTTGAAAAAAAAAATTTTTGAAACGGAAAAACTTGGAAACGAAAAAATTCAAACAAAAAATTTCAACAAAAAATTTTAAACAAAAAAATTCAAACAAAATTTTGAAACAAAAAATTTCAAACAAAAAATTTGGAAACGAAAAATTTCAAACAAAAATTTTAAACAAAATTTTGATACAAAAATTTTTTTAAATTTCAAACGAAAAATTTTTAAACAAAAAATTTTGAAACAAAAGTTGTCAAAGAAATTTCAAACAAAATTCTGAAACAAAAAATTGAAACAAAAGTTGTCAAAGAAATTTCAAACAAAATTCTGAAACAAAAAATTCAAACAAAAATTTGAAAGCAAGAATTTTCAAGCAAAGTTTCAAACAAAAAATTCAAACTAAAAATTTTACGTTTCACGGTTAACCGTCAAACTTTATCCGGTTTTTTAACTATTCGATTAACAAATAAACGGTTTTCAAAAAAATTCAAACAAATTTGAAACAAGAGTTTTCAAACAAAAACTTTCAAACAAAAAAATTTTACGTTTCACGGTTAACCGTCAAACTTTATCCGGTTTTTAACTATTCGATTAACAAATAAACGGTTTTGATCATATTTATCAGTGAGTGCAAAATGTTGAACGAAACCAAGATTTTTAAATGTTAAACAAAACTTAAAACTGAATGCAGCAAAGATTTGAACATCAGCAACCAATCAGATTGCCCGAAAGATAGTGATCAGCCAATCAGATTGCACGAAAGATAGTGATCCACCAATCAAATTGCATCAACAATAACTTTGCCAGTGTTGTAGCATGTATTTCCTTAAGACTATGAGTCATAAGATTCAATAAGGTTAGCTATGTATCCCTGTACACTACCTCATCAAGGTCAATCACGTGGTACATCGTATTGCTTACGTTTATATTTGGCTGTAATAATCAATACCAATGACGCATTCTCAAATTATCCTATAAAGTTTAAATGTACCAATGTCCTGGGCTCCTAATCCCATCATAGGTCAATAACTGATCACGTGATCATACTCATATTTGACAATGATTTACCCAAAGAAAGAGATACCACCCAATTCTAAGAACAATTACCAATTATTGATATGACAATAAGAAATGTACCCCCTCCCAAAATTTAAGATTGGTACACAAACACACCTGTGTCTTATGAAAAAAGTAATAAATCCTGTACTTATTCAATAATAAAGCCGGTCAATAACCTTTAAATTTTGAATATTTGGCCATAAGAGGGACACCAATGGGTCCTAGAAAACGTTTACCGAATTTTGTTATTTGATAATTCCCAAATTTAAAAGGGAACATAAACATATGAAGGTAATAAACCTCTGTACATATCCATATAACGCGTTAAAACCTTATAAGACGGGGTCAATAACCTCCAAAATTTGATTTTTGGTAGTTCTTTACCCATGAAAGGGAACGATGTGGACCATCCAAATTTATAGTGGTACATATTGAGGTCCTGTACTATGATACCAAATGCTTATATTAAACAATTTCTAAAACCGAGTGGATGAGCCAAGATACCCCTCCCAAATTTTTAAAGTATGCGTCAATGTACCCATGTCTTATGATAGGAAATGAACCCATATACATGTCCATATAACCATATAACGTAATAGAACATCATCAAAGGGGAAGAATTGGGCCAGAAACCAAACACATGGTACAACATATTGCTTATGTTTATATTTTAGCAATTTTTTACCCATGAAAGAAAACAAGATGGACCATCCAAATTTATCATGATACATGTTGAGGCATGTACTATGATACCGAATCCCCTCCCTCGGGTGCATCAATGTACACATGTCTTATAATAGGAAATGGACCAATACATACATGGCCATATAACCATATAAGGTAATAGGACCTCATCCAAGGGGATAAATTGAGCCAAAACCAAACACGTGGTTGTACTAAAATTTGGCAATTTCGTACCCATGAAAGGAAACGAGGTGAATCATCCAAATTTATACTAATCTATATTAGGGTCCTATACTATAATACCAAACATGTAAAAGGGGCAATTTCCAAAATTAAAGGGGTGGGCCAAAGTACCCCTCCAGGGTGCACAAATGTACCTATGTCTTATGATAGGAAATGAATCCCCATACGTGACCATATAACGATATAAGGTAATAGGACTTCATCCAATGGAATAAATTAGGTAAAAAAACGAAACACGTGGTACAACGTATTGCTTACGTTTATATTTTGGCAATTTTGTACCCCTAAACGGGAACGAGTTTATAGTAATATATATTAGGGTCCTATACTAATATACCAAATGTTTAAATTGGGCAATTTCAAAAATTTAAGGGGTGGGCCAAGGTACCTCTACCGGGGTGCATTAATATACCCATGTTTTATGAAAGGTAATGAACCCTGTATACGCCCATATAACCATATAGGATAATAACACCTCATCAAAGGCGATAAATTAGGTCAAAAGTCCAAACACGTGGTTGTACTAAAATTTTGGCAATTTGGTACCCCTAAAAGGGAACGAGGTGGACCACCCAAATTTATAGTAATATATATTAGGGTCCTATACTATTATACCAAATGTGTAAAATGGGCAATTTCTAAAATTGAAGGGGTGGGCCAAGGTACCCCTCCCAAATTTTTCAAGGGGTGCACCAATATACCCATGTCTTATGATAGGAAATAGACCCCTATACATAACCATATAACTATATAATGTAGTAGGACCTCATCCAAGGGGATAAATGGGCCAAAAGAACAAACACGTGGTACAACGTATTGCTTACGTTTATATTTTTGACAATTTTATACCCCTAAAAGGGAACGAGGTGGACCATCCAAATTTATCATAATACATATTAGGGTCCTATACTATAATACCCAATGTTTAAATTGGTCAATTTCCAAAATTTAAGGGGTGGGCCAAGGTACCCCTCCCAAATTTTTCAAGGGGTGCATTAATGTACCCATGTCTTATGAAAGGTAATGGACACCTGTATACGCCCATATAACCATATAAGGTAATAGGACCTCATCAACGGGGATAAAATCGACCAAAAACCAAACACGTGGTACTACGTATTGCTTACGTTTATATTTTGGCAATTTTGTACCCCTAAAAGGGAACGAGGTGGACCATCCAAATTTATCATAATACATATTAGGGTCCTGTACTATAATACCAAATGTTTAAATTGGGCAATTTCTAAAATTTAAGGGGTGGGCCAAGGTACCCCTCCCAAATTTTTAAAGGGGTGCACCAATGTACCCATATCTTATGAAAGATAATAGACTCCTGTATACGCTCATATAACTATATAGGGTAATAACACCTCATCAAAGGTGATAAATTACGTCAAAAATCCCCGAAATTTGAATTTTTGGCAATTTTTTACCCATGAAAGGGAACGACATAGACACCCAATACTGATAGAGGTACATACTATGGTCCTAGGCTACCACACCAAATTTTTAGATTTGGCAATTTCCAAAATTTAAGGGGTGGGCCAAGGTACTCTTCCCAAATTTTTCAAGGGGTGCACCAATGTACCCATGTCTTATGATAGATAATGGACCCCTATACATGACCATATAACTATATAAGGTAATAGGACCTCATCCAAGGAGATAAATTAGGTCGAAAACCAAACACGTGGTATAACGTATTGCTTACGTTTATATTTTGGCAATTTTGTACCCCTAGAAGGAAACAAGGTGGACCGCCCAAATTTATCACGATACATATTAGGGTCCTATACTATAATACCCAATGTTTAAATTGGGCAATTTCCAAAATTGAAGGGGTGGGCCAAGGTACCCCTCCCAAATTTTTCAAGGGGTGCATTAATATACCCATATGTTATGAAAGGTAATGGACCCCTGTATACGTCCATATAACTATATAAGGTAATAACACCTCATCAAAGGGGATAAATTAGGTCAAAAAACCCCGAAATTTGAATTTTTGGCAATTTTTTACCCATGAAAGGGAACGACATAGACACCCAATACTGATAGAGGTACATACTATGGTCCTAGGCTACCATACCAAATTTTTAAATTTGGCAATTTCCAAAATTTAAGGGGGGTGGTCCTATGTACCCCTGCCAAAATTTAGGGGGTGGGCCAAGGTACCCCTGCCAAAATTTAGAGGGGGTGGTCCTAGGTACCCCTCGGTCATTGACCCCTGGCCAAGGTCATTGACCTTTGACCTATGACGTCACAAAAATTTTTGCTGACTCGGCTCGATATAACGGGGCCACTACTACTCTAATAATATTAAATAATTGCGTACAGATTGATAATATGCTCGTAAACTGAAGTATCCTGTAAATGATTACATGTTATCCCATCGTAATCTAATTATTTTATCACGAAATCCACACGTAGTATTGAGAAGTTATTTTTTAAGGTAGAGGTTGCTTTCAAGAGTGCAGATTAATTTTGCCAGCGCTTTCCTGTAAGGTACAAATGTGCATCCTAACATATGCTACATACAAGACTAGGCAAAAATAATAATAAATTAATAAAATCGAGATGCTATTTAACAGTGTCGGGGCAGGAACGTTGAAGGGGGTCCACGGGAGAGTACGTCCGTACGGAGCAGGCGCGTCATCGACGGAGGTTATAGTACAAGAATAAGAATCATGTATAAATGAGAATAGTGCAACAAACCCTTGACATCGTATTCACTCATTTGAACTGAACTATATCTCTTGTAATGATTTGATACTGGTAACATTAAACTTCTAAACATAAAATACTGGTTTCCTACATTATACAGGCATGTTTCGACAGTGGGAATTATTACGGTATATCAGATAATTCTCCTTCATACACACTCACACATTTTAACAGTATAATTACTATTCGTTTGACGGGTTATTCTTAACCAGTACCAAAACAGGGATAGATTTGTGAAGAAAGTCTGATGCAGATATGGGCGGTAAGTCCTGTAGCTGAAAAATATTATCATTGTTTCGCTTGGTTTTCTGTGATTTCAGTCTTTTTTTTTTTTAACCGTCTTCGATGCCAAAGCATAAATAACATCAAAAGACAGTCATTGCCTCGTGATACACACAATTTTAGGAAACAGTTCGATTTTTTTCTTTCTGAGTGTCGTTCTGTCATCAGCACGCCATTTGAAGAATCAGATTTAAAAAAAAGCTTAGTATAGGGAACGATTTTATACCTAAGCAGCATTTTACTTTTTTAACGTCAGCTAACCTAACTCGCATTTAATGTAAAAGGGACAAACTACTTAGTGAAAATTCGACGGAATTGCTGCAAAATCAATTGACCTGTTTTCTAAATTATTTAATATAATCTATTAAATTACAAATGTCTGCAGAAAATTTCGAAAAATATTCTAATATTATAGCTATTCATGCGCAGATCTGAACTAAATCAGTGGCCGCTGTTTCGCTTTCATTTGTTTTCATAGTTACAGTCTCTTGTTTTGGACTGCCATCTATTAACAAGAATATAAAAAGATTCAGCACCTCTATGATCGTGTAAAAGTTGTTTCAAGTCCATTCGAGACTCTTGTTCAAGTGTCTCGAACAATACTCCTTTGAACGTGTAAATTTGAGGTATTGAATGGTCTTGTTCAAGCTTTCTTGGATCGTCTACAACAAGCATAATGGATAACATATTAAAAGCATGGAGCTGATTCTCCTACGGTAAGGAAACCGTGTTAGACATGGAGTTGTTGGACGTGAGTGGTGGCCAGTGGCGGATCCATGGGGGGCGATCGGGGCAATCGTCCTTCTCCCCAGAAGAGGGAATTTTTTGTTTATTTGATATATAAATAAAACCCATCCAGAGTTTGAAACTCTTTAAAAGTAGCTCTAAGTAGCAGTATTAAAACCCACCGTCCCTCAGAAGTCCGTCCTGGATCCGCCCCTAATTGTGGCGATAAATAATGGTCCCCTGAGCACACCGGTGATGTCAGAAAACGGATCCAAAACTCCAGAAATCGGGCCCCGAAGTTTCGAGCTTGGGTCCCTTTAATTCACCGATGAAATATGTAGTTCTTGGACTTGGAGGGGGCAATGGAAAGGACGTGGTTCCCTGCGAACAGCGGTGATGTCACAAATCGTGCCCGGGGTCTAATGCCTCCAGATAAGTATAGGGTCGGGTCCCTTTTATTCACCAATGGAGTATGGAGTTTTTGCACGTGGGTGATTGCATTGGAAAGGGTCGTTTCCCCTTAGCACACCGGTGATGTAAATCTGGCTCGAGCCCCAAGCCGAAGAAATCGGGTCCCAAAGGATGTTCATGCCATGCTCTCCGTGCTTTTTGCTCACAAAAGTAAGTTTCCTTATTATCCAACCTCAATTTTATTCAATTGAATATTACAAGACAATAATGTGATGCTGCATGTCAGTAAGGGACAGCGCAATATATTTGATATCGAATAGAAGGGACCTGAGGCTAAACATGTGAGGCCCGAATTCTTGTGTTTAAGCCTACGGAACTGATTTCTAACATCGCCGCTGTGCTCAGGGAATCCGGTTCTTTCCAACTCCACAACTCGTGTTTCCAACTCCATGTTTAACACGGTTTCCTTACTGTAGAAGGATTTTCATGGAATATTCTCCATGTTCTTATCCAAGAATAACAAAGACATTACAAAGCTGTGGGAGTTAACATGGCATTGGATTGGGATAATTTCTTTTTATCGTATATATAAAATACTCAAGAAATACTGAACCCCAATGGAAACGCACCACTCCTTTCTTGCAAATCTTATTTTTTAACTTAATATTTTTATTTTACTTTTTCTTGTTTTCAAAACTCGGGTAGATGGAGGTCTTCATTGCTGATGCAATCATAATTTTATTTTTTGAAAGTTCGAGTCGATAAAGAGGAAGGGGATAGCAAGATGGGGTTTCTAATTCAGTATACCTAGCAATAGTGCACGAATATTGACGGGGGCCCATTTGCGATTATTGGGGGAGTTGGGGGCACGATATCTTAGTTACGCTACTAATACTAACATTAAAAATAAAATAATTTGAATTGTATTTATGCGTGTGTTAAGTGGAATAATTCATCCTAGGAAAATGTATGGATTACACAGGTCATATGGGTCTTTAATACGAAGGGGATCCCGAAACAAACAGATCACGAAGAGATCTTACAATTAATCATTGTCATAACTTGGAACCCGAGAAAGGATGAGTTTTCTGGTATTTTCTTAACACTTCTTTTCACAGCGATAAGCAACAAAGCATAATCTTGCCCTTTCCAATCCATAGAAAATAAATTTTACAATCATAAAATCACACTTTTTAAAATTAAGTTGCAATATCGATTGTTTTCACTACCATCTAAAACCTCTAATGATAAAAAGAACTGTGCTCATTGTTGTAACTCGAACTTGTTTTTTTTTTTAAGATAAAACTGAAAAGCGTTAAAAATAAACTTCATTATAGCTAAGTAAACACTATTCGGAGTATTCCAGTTCAGTTTCAGTACAATTCCGCTAGGTCTGCGACCATTGCTAATGATTAGAACGTTCAGTATGCAAATAGCTGCGGGGAGCACAGTGGTAGAGCGTTCACCTCCGGTGGTTAGGGTCCCTGGTTCGATCCCAGCTCGCGCCGTGTGAACTTTGTGGTAGACAAACACCGTGCTCATGGACTTTCTTGGGGTTCTCCCGTTTCCTCCCACTTCCTTCACTCCATCTTTTCATTCATTTCTCAACATCACCGTCTCCTTTAGCCTAACCGGCATAACGTGGGACGTAAAACTTAAAGATTTTATTTCATTTTATTTGCAAATAGCTGCATATTTGTGATGCAAAAACTGTAGTAAGGATTAGGCTCTATATCAGAGATGGAGTGGGTCAGTGGGTCATGTTTTCTGAGTGGGTCAGTGGGTCGTGGGTCAACAGCATATGGCACACTGTGACCCACCACCCACCATGACCCACTGCGACCCACCACCCACCACGACCCACTGTGACCCACCACCCACCGTGACCCACTGCGACCCACCACCCACCGTGACCCACTGCGACCCACCGACTCAGTATGATCTACCGACCCTCTCTGCTCACTGCATTGTAGGCAGTATCTTCTGAAGACTGGTAAATTTGTCTGCGTTTTACTTTCAAGACCTTTATTTCCCTTCCTTTTCCACTTGTCTTCTTACCTGAGGTGAGTATATCTAACCAAGTGAAAAAAGAACTTCAGGCACTTTTGGATATTGATATTTTTAATAGTAATAATAACAATAGGACTTACACTACAACTTGGCTTTCGAGACCTGTGAGTTTTTAGAGCTAACTACTGGAAAAAAATACATTTTTGAATCTCTGTGATATATAAATTATTATATAAAAAATTGAATGTAACTGTGTGCGCCTGATCATCACGGTCAAATTGCAAAGTCAAATGAAATTACTTTTGGTATATAGTTAGGCCTTAATCCAAATTGGGATGTTATACTGCTTTTATTATAATGCATAATATCCTAAGGAGATAGTGACTATCCGAACTTTTGCGAAAAAAAAATGAGTATCTCGCAAGCCATTAAACTTACGGAGCTGAAATTCAGTGTATTAACTCTTTATTAAAAATAAACAGAATGTGTCCTAGCATTTTTAAAAATTCTCCTTTATGTGGAGGGAAGGCACTTTCTATATATGGAAAATTGGTAGTGAGTTGGTTTGTAAAAATGATCGAAAACGATCGATGTTATTTAAGAAAAGAAATCAGAAACAAAAAATACAGTGCTTTGCTTCATATATCCATTGCTTTCTGCTATAATAATTGCTGAAGCTTATCTTTATTATATGGAGCGCTTACAGCACAGGGCAATCAACCCATAAAGTTGTGAGAAAAATAGGCATAAAATTTGTACTGTGAGCTTAATTACACGGAAATTTTAAGTTTGGATTGTACGCATAATTGTATGGAAAATTTTACACTTTTTTCCCTATACGTTAGTCTACTTACCTTGATTTGGAACTTTGAAATTTCATCCTTTTTTCCACTGAAAAGTATTGATAATTCAACAAGGAAATAATTATACTATGATAATTTAATTGAAATTCATCGTAATTTGGCACATGGCAAACAGCAGTGTGGTAATTGAAGTTGAAGAAGGAGGGAAATTCCCATTCACCTCTGAACACTTTCCAGGAACCTCGATCCCTTTCGCTTTCTAGACGGGGGAGGGAACTTGGTAATGGTATCAAACCTTCAAGTGTAATTACAAAAAATAAATTTATAATCAAATAAGAAATCATCAGTTTATCAGGCTTTAATTGATAATTTATTCAAAAGATACCCTATCAAAGGCGTGGTAGATGAAGTTTCTGTTCTACATAGGGATGCGCTCGAGTCGAGACATGTCTCGAATCTCGACTCGACTCGACTCGAATTCGAGTCGAGATTCGAGTCGAGACACACTTTGTAAAATTCGAGACGAGTCGAGACAAACGTATTTCTCGACTCGAATTTTCGAGTCGAGACACGAGTCGAGTCGAGACGGCTCTTAAAAATCTCGACTCGACTCGAATGTTTCGAAAATCTTTCTAAAATTTTTAATATTATTTTTAAGAAAGTATTCAGTCAGAAAAGGCCTTGAAACCAATTCCAGCTTTTATTCCTTCAGAAAGGTACAGAACGCATAAAATTAATAGTTAATCTTTAAAGATCAAGATTTAATTTTCAGCTCAATTCAGTTAATTAGATCTAATAGTTAATGTCGTTGTATTTGGTTGTACTGCATATATAATAATAATAATAATAATAATAATAATAATAATAATAATAATAATAATAATAATAATAATAATAATAATAATAATAATAATTGATTATCTAGTTTGTATAAAACTATTATCCGTAGTCTAAATCTAGTTTGTATAAAACTATTGCGATAAAGTGAACTTCATAAATTCTCTGAATGAGCAGTTGGTAGTCTATAGTAATTTAGCATAGTTATAATTATTGTGTTTTCGTTCCCATGAACGCAATAGGGTTACGTAACTTCTTGATTATTCGCTTGCCCAACTATTCTGAGGCTTTAATATGTTGCAGCATATCACGAGCTATGGATAATATATAATGTAACATTTGTTGTCCATCACATATTATGATACGAGACTATTTTACATAGTATATCTTATCTAATATAAATAAAATAAAGAGTTTGTTTGTGTGTTTGTCTGTCTGTCTGTGTGCGACCTGGGGACCAGACGAGTGGACCGAGAGTTCCCAAAATTTGGTCACGGGTACCTTAGTCCAGGCCCCAGATCAAGACGAAACGTTTTTTTTAAATTTCGAACCAGGGGGGTCTCGGGCGGGACGTTTACTGGGACCGATCTGGGGACCAGACAAGTTGACCGAGAGTTACCAAATTTTGGTCACGGATACCTTCGTCCAGGTCCCAGTCTAAGGCGAAGCGTTTTTGTAAAAATTGGAACCAGGGGGTCTCAGGGGCTGTTTAGCGAGACATGTAGTAAAAGTAATCCAAATTAATCGACATTAGTGTCAAATCCATAGTTTTCACGGTCGCTGAGATCAATGGTGACACTTCCATCAGCGATGACTTGCAAATTCAGCCTCCATGCGAAGAATGGGTATATTAAGCTAGTATTACAATAAATGGACTGCTTGGATGCCAAGAACTAGTACAGATAACTAGTACCATGCACTTCTATGAATAGGTATTTTTTAAAAGGATTTTTGTAAACACTAAGTTATAAAACAATGAACTACATACAGTAGTTATGGTTTTGGTTCCCAACATAAAAGAAATATGGATTGTTCATGAGATATTGAACTTCAACTTTCACTCCTGGAAAATTTCAATTTTGGAGTTAGGCCACTTGGCATCAAAGCAGTTCACTGTAAGATAAATACATTCCGCACATTAGTAACATAGTTGTTCAGGGGCCTTCGATTCCCATCCTCTCAAATGAAAGCTGAACGATTGTTTGATACATGCTGACTATATAGGAGAAATAGAGTATTAAGTTTTCGAGCTTTGGTGCGTATCCGTATTTACACTCTGATATAACTCACTCTCACACTCAAATCGAGCTAATTGTTTAATGCATTTCGAAAGCTTTTGTTTTTATGCAGCCCATTACGGAAAATCTATTTCATAATTATAACATTAAGTACTAAGAAACTATGAACGTAAAGTGGACTCGACCTAGCCCCGTGGCCGCTGTGACTCAGTGGCACATCTTTCACCCTTGGTGTGTGAGGACTCTGATTCTGTGTGTATGTGTGAACTCCGCGGCTAGTGTACGCGTCTTTGCCGTGGAAGACTCGGGTTCAATTCCCGGTGCGAGCTCATGTAGTTCGGATTCCACGTTAATCAGTAGGTCTACATTTCATATATCCTCGCTGCTGAAAGAGACGGTAAAGTCAAAATCAACTCAACAATATATATGTGTGTGTGCTTATGTGAATTTCCTCGTGGCTGTATGGTTAACACATACGCCTTAATCGCGGGAGACTCTGGTTCGATTTACGGTGGAAGCCCATGAAGTTGTTACCGGTATCCCACTTTAAACGTAGATCCGTGCCTCATATAACCATAGATATAATATATATGCCTTTGATACACTTATTTTCCGACTTGGAAGCCATCGAAAATTTCCGGACACAGAGTCCCGTAGACCGAAAATGAGAAACATGGGTACAGAGTAAAACTGCCATAGAAATTTAAGCTTTTTAGGCTAACTTAATCCTTACATATAATGCAACTAGCTTGGCCAAGTTATAATGGAGGAAATGCTATCATTTGCAACACTCTGAGAATAGAAAATGTAACAAACAGTGGCGGATAGTATTCATGTTTTCTTGCAGAGGTCCTTACAAGGGTTCGCTTCCATCTTCCTCTCCCCAAGAACTAAGATAAATTAAAAAATTGCTGTTACTTGTTAATCTTGTACAAAGGACGCAATTAAAGTCCCAGTGTAACACCCCTTCATATTTAGATTTTTCCCCTGGAAGAAAACCAGTTATTATTGTTTCTTGATTTCTCAGTCTCACCTACATAAACATACGAATAGAATTACAGGATAGGACATGTTTAGAGTGCTTGCACGTAACATCTAACTATATTTCTCATCAAATGTGTCACAGATGAAAATTTCCGTTTGTACTGCCTCTATTTTCTGGTACATATGTTTCATTTATGTTATGTTGCTAAAATTCGTTAGGAAACAAGTACAGACTGCGCCTGTGTGCCTGACAAAACGCAAATGTACTGGATAATTATTTCTTCACTTTCTTCCAGAAAAAAAGTAACCCATCTCATGTAGGCTAACAAAAGGAGGTAGCGGACCAAAGATAGCCGTTGTTTACCTAAGGTCGTTACACAGCAGGGGTTTCATTCAGTCAGAGGGAAAAGAAAAAATAATTTAAGGTTTCTACATTTGTTTTGAACTGCAACATACTTCTTCCTTTTATTTTAAGAACCATTTCCTTCTCATTTGTCTGCACCAGAAAAAAATGCAAAAAATCACTAGAATGTGCCTATTTACCCAAAGTACGTACTAGATCACTAGTTCAATAGTAAAATCACTAAATCTAGTACGAAATCATAAATGTGGCATCCCTGGGTTGGAGCGAAAGTAATGGTTGGAGTAAAAACTAGTCCGTATTTCTACTGCGTTCTGTTGTTGAATTCACAGATATGTTCAAAAATAAATTCAAGAAGTAAAACAAGATCCTACAAAAGACTGTTTACTTGCTCACTGGTTTTCGTATTGTGAACTGAAACTCAAGTGCGCAGTCATGTTGAATACTTCTGTCCCTTTCTACTTTACAGCTTGAGGTGGGATGAGGGTCAGGATAGATCTAGTGATATACCGCTAAAGGAAGTGCTTCAGTACAGAGTCGGAAGCGGTATGTATTGTTTATACTACTTACAACGTTACCCCCCACATAAAATATAAATTCACCCTTTCTCCTTTCCCTTTTCCGAATACAATGAACCGACTCTTTTGCTGAAAAAAGATGCTAAAAGAAAATTGAAACATCTGTGTCTAAACTTTCTTTGAAGCGCAGTCTTTTGTATTTGTAAGGTTTTGCGAGTGTTTTCGAGACAGCCAAATCTTTTACCAAGGACTCCTGCTGCGAACTGACCGTGAGTAAACACCCGATCTCGCTTTGCTCAATTTCTCTCGCACACGTGAAATGGGTTTGTTGTTTCCAAAACAAATAGGAAGTTACCTTGAGCTTTTGCATTTTTGCACGCACACAGGTACCATTGTTGTTTTAATGATCAGAAGAAATATCAAAACCATCCGATATATATGATACGAAACAGCTAACAGAGGGATGCAAAGATAAAAGTAGGCCTATACCAAGTTTTCCGCGTGGTACCATTACGGAGAATAAATATTTGATAAAGTCACGTAGATGCGCTTAAACCTATTCCATCTGTCCTTATAATTTTTCTGGTCTCATCAATTTCTCAGGAGAATACGTACAACATATGCCCAAATTCCATATATACTCTTTCTAAACTAATGAGTAAACTCATTAAGAACACAAACTGATATCAATAAACAGGAAAGAAAACAATACTTTATACTTCTATCATTCATCTCGATTGATATAGACTATATCTTCTGTTTGAACAATATCATAGTAAAAAAATTGAAGAGTAGATTATAATCTTGTTATGTGTGTTATTAACAATAGTGTTTACAATCGCCTTGCTCGTGTAATAATCAAAAGGTTTATTAGTATATATCTCAGTATCAGTTTCATCTTAACAGGTATAACATATATATGTAAGTTCACATAAAAATTAATGTTATCCATTTTCTAGAAAAGTACGCGTGAGAATTTACACTAATCGATAACATTTTGCTCAGCTTAATGAAATCTATTGATTATTATATTTCATTTTTGGATTTTTTAAACTGGGAATGTTAGAGAATATCTAGTAGGGCTAGTTATTGTGCGATGATTTTATGAATACGGTATTTTCCTTTGCTTTTAAACGTGCCAATAGTTAGGAGTCTTAAGCTCCAATTCATCGTTTACCAGGAAATACACTTGCTTTTTAAGAGCCCACTTCGTCATCAAATTTAACCATCCCGCTTGTCTAGTAGTTAGCTCGTGTGCCTTTGATGAAAGTGATCCCAAGTTGATTTCCGGTAGAAGTGCATTAAATATTTAATTTCATAATCATTCACTTTCATTGATCATCCCTCTTATTTAGCCTAAAGGGCATGATCCTGGGAAGTTAAATTAGAAAGAATATTTAATTATTCTCATCATTAATTTCAGAACTACCGTAGAATCTAAAAATAAAATGTTTCTACAGTACAATTGAGAAAATGGAATTTTGTAGAAAATACGCAGTAATTTCTTACTTTTATACAAAACGGTAGTAATTCTTGTGATCGGTTACCAGATAAGATAAAATCTGGATATTCCATATATAAGTATTTGTTGCTTTACAAAAGCTTTCTTCCTGAAGTGTTACCTCTCAGGTGAAATGCTATTCTTTCTTGTTAGTGTCATTTAAAGTTTATGTATTCCAGGTTATATATTTTGTCCAATTATGTTATTTTTCTGATTTATTGCTTTGAACATATTGTTTAAGTATTTAAATTGTCATATATATATATATATATATTGCATATTAAACTATGTAGTTGTGAAAGAATTAAAATGGCAGGTATTATGGTATTCTAATTCCTACAATACAAAATTTGGTTCACTCTGTAAATATTTATTCCTGGACTATTTGTCATTAACCATTACACGTTCTGTCATGTTGTTAGTGTCATAATGAAGAGATTGATAAGGATAAACAAAAAAATATATATATATTATTAAATTTATCCAGAAATTACTTGTTTTTAAGCTGACCCATATCACTTTGTTCTACTCAGTGATATGGGCATGCGAGCATGTTGTTTTGTTAAATAAATATTGTAAAATGTAGTAATTTTAATTTTTCGGAGGTTTGGAAATACTTTAAGTGGCCAGTACTTCATATTTTGGTGATGTATAGTTGAATATTAAAAAATGTGAATTATATAATTTATTTTATGTAATAAATACGAATTTGTTACCATTGCAACAAGTCGATAAGTTTTTAAGAATTGGGTCTCTACTTTGTGTAACATTCTACGAAATATTTGTATACTAATTTTTGTATTCAGGGTGATTTTTTATGTATATAAGCAACTGGCGAGAGATAATGTTAAGCGTTACTTCCAGCGAAATTGGCTTATTAAGTAGAACAGATAGGATCGGATCACGGAAAAGTATGTATGCAGTTCAAGTTGTGAAATATACCTGCATATGGAAGGAAGCCTATTTGGTATGTGCCATTACATTGCATTGTAACACAGATTGCATTAAAGCTGAAGCAGTTGTCAATAAACCTCAAAAAGAATGCATTTTCTATTTGCCTTAAGAAAATCTCTGGACCATTTTAAGACCTAAAGAGACATGTTCCGGCAGAAGAGGATGTCTGGTAATCTTTCCTTCTAGACGACTCCATAATAAGTCATTTCTTGTTCAAAGTACAAAATGTAAAACCTAATTTCTGTAAAAACATACGTAAGGTATTTCTTTGATACGTTAAGTTGAACAATTTCCACCAACATAAACGCTACGGTTCAAATCACTATCATCAGCTAGATAGACATAAATACTATTTAAAACAGCACTATCTTTAACATTATTGTCAACATTGAAATTTTGGCCTTGTTCCCACGGTCTCCACATACTGAAGATCACAGTGAAATTTGACTTATAAAAGCAATGATGATTTTTTTTTTACAAAAATAGTAAAAATTAGCAATCTATCTCGCGCTAGTACTATAACGACTAGCCCAAAATCAGCTTAGGTTCTGTTGGTTGTATGTAGGATTGTCTAAATCTTTGTGATGTTTGTGAATTATATTCTTTTCATTCTTAGTGGGCGAAAGTGAAAATAAAAATATAACACTAAGGAAAGTGAAAGAAAAGAAGGTACTTAATTTTACAACCTGAAACTTTAGTGAGCTAAAAGAGTAAACACTGATACCTTTTTCACATTCATACTACGTGAAATGAGTTATCAAAATTATGTGACTTCCATATATAAAACGGGTATATTTTTTATATAAGGGGTTTCTCAGTCGCCAAAAAGTTATACACACCGTCAACCAAGAATTACCTCGTGAAAGTTTTCCGTATATATTCAGGAGAGATAAAAGGTTGTTGCGAAACGGACAAGAAAAGCATATCGATAAAGCTAAAGGGAAAAGAGTCACAGACCATCAGATCTCTTTCAATGCAATATATATTCTGGCTGACAATATGAAAAGACACACCAACGTCATAGAACAGATTGACGGAGGAGAGTTGTCTTTTGTTGTTATTTGACTGCTGCTTTGTGGTTCCGGAAGGAACGGAACAAGAATATCAAACTGTACATAAGGAAAACAAAGTAAAATGTTCATCTTACTAATGACCCTGAATTTGATCACTAAGCTGTGGGAAAGAATGTTTTTCTTTCCTTTCTTTCGGTTTTGATGTTTCGATGCTTTTAATGTCGCTTTCAACACCGAAGCTTAACTCATATGTGATCCCATTGGAATCGAATCCGTATGCTATACATATGAGAAGCTCTATGTTGACATCGAGTATATATTTAACAATATACCGAATTGTGAAGTCATAAGAAGTATATTCGAGTCGATTTAACTTATTTGAACTCGCATAAAATAATCTAATATTAGTATCTTTGTAGCAACTTGTGAGATATTTATTCAATCTTTAGATGTTTGTCAGCCTTACCCCATTTTTTCAATATAGTTTAGAAATTGTATTTGTGTGATACTCAGGGAACACAAAATGCTACTTAGTAAATAACCAGTGGTTTTGAAATAGTCTTTGTTACTACTTAGTTTATCATCTAAACAAATTAGATGGGGCACTATGGCTCAGTGGTAGAGCGCTTACCTCTGGTGCGTAGGGCTGTGGTTCGATTCCCGGCAAAGTAGTTTTGTAGTGGACAACATCGTGCTCGTGGGTTTTCTCGGGGTACTCCCGTTTCCTCCCACAATTTCATTCCAACAATTCTTTCAGCATCACTCACTTACTTTAATCATTATCTCCCTTAGCCTAACAGGCATAATCCTGGGACGTTAAACTCAAAGATTTCATTTCGTTTTTTAAAAACCAATTAAATCATAATTAAAAAAATGAAATGAAATTTTGAGTTTTACGTCCCACGGTTATGCCGGTTAGGCTAAAGGAGACGGTGATAATGAGTAATGAATGAAATGGTGGAATGAAGAAAGTGGGAGGAAACGGGAGCACCCCGAGAAAACCCACGCACACGGTGTTTGTCCACCACAAAGTTCACTTGGCGGGAGCAGGGTTTGAACCCGAGACCCCTAGCACCAAAGGTGAACGCTCTACCACTGAGCCACCGCGGCCCCCTAAATCATAATTAAATTGAAGGTTTATTCTTTTAGGATGGGAAACATATTGACACCCATGGCCGTAATCAGGCTTGAAGATTTCGTCGGAGAGACATAATTTAGGGTCAGGCTCTTAAGTATTCTTTTAATAAACAATGCTGAACAAACTAGACAATCGTGTTTTAGGATTGTAGAAAATGACCGTGAATTATGTTCAAACACAATTATTATTATATTTATTTCTCTGACTATTGGATCTTTACATTAAAGTGTTAAACAAAAGAGAATAATTATTTATATAATAGTATTCAAGAGTTTTCTCGTCATGATTAGTTTTGTAAACAATTCAATTACACTTATTTGGTGTTTATTTCTAAATAATAAGTCCTAATACAATTTCATAAAGTTGTAATTCTTCTTTAGTTTGTATCACTTTACGCAATGACAAATCCAAAAGGTGTGTTGTATCGGTGCAGTACCAGTTTTTCACGTTTTTCAAAATGTTCCAAAACCCAAAGAATAATCTTTAATTTCTAATATTTTAGTCGTCACAAATTACAATTTTATAATATAGTCAATGTTTATAATTACTGGGCAGCTGGGCGTTTAAACTAATGACATCATAAAAAAGTCAAAACCATAATTTTCAGTTGAATTGATTCTGAGTTTAACGTCCCGTTCAGCAACGAGGCTATGTGAGACGTGGACCTACTGATTAACGTGGAATCCGAACCACATGAACTCCCACCGGGAATCAAGCCCAGGTTTCCCACGCCAAAGGCAAGTATGCTAACCGTTAGCCACGAAGGAGCTCCACCATAATTTTAGTGGGCGATAAGAAATATCTCGCCAGTGCTTTTACAATAAATAAAATTTTATAAGTATTAAAGGATAGTGGTAAGAGATTTTATATTAGGTCTTTTATTTATGAGATGAGTATTTTGAAAAAAAAAAGCTAAAGAATAGGTTGGTGGAACCACAAAAGACTCATAAAATAAACTTTCTTATAAATACATACGCACCTTACTCACCTTTTATAATTGCTATGCTTACGTTCTCCATAAAAACAGAAATTCTCTTTTAGTGATACTTTGCACAAGATCATGAAGTGGGTTCAAATTTAATTAAAGGCAAAATACAATACAATAATCCACAAATATTGCCTCAAGTGAGTTTAAAGATTTCTAAACACTAGTGCGAAACCGGGCTCTGCCGTTGCGATCGATTTACAGGTCTTAAGACGAAAGTAAGAAGGGACTTCCGCACACAGTAAGTAAAAACAATTAATATGCCTGTAACTTTCCCCCAAATGGGTGTATCTTAAAACTAACCTCACCATTGTTTTCCTAATTAAATTCTAGCCCGAAATTATGTATCATATTACCCTATTCCCATTTTGAAAACTTGACCTTAATTCAAAATGGCGTATTTCAAGATGGCTGCTATCAAGGTCATATCTACCATATGACTTCCCCCAAGGACTTATATGTATCCACATGGTTGTTCTTCACTTTTCTTCATTAACGCTCCGTTTACAAAGGGTAGTAAGAGACTTCTGTAGTAATATCTAATAACCATATCACAACTCTTAAAAGTTATTAAAAAAAAAAAAAATAGAAAACATGCACCATGGCAAAAATTTGTCATCACAAGTAATGATGCATACATGCCTTCTATCAGCAAAAAAAAAGTTTCATTGTAATTGGAGCCGGACATTTGAGTGATGTCCCTTGTGGGATGTGATTGAACGTGACGTCAGAACACATCGCCCCCCTTCCCGGAATTTACGGGAATTAGGTGACCTGAGTGTGCACATGTGGTGCCAGCTCTCTCCAGCGACTTATCAAGGATCATTGCGTGTATGCCAAGACGTGTCGCCGTTTTTATCCATGCCAAAAGTCGACATACTGACAATTAGGTAGGTAGTCATGATGGTCTGGCTGATGTGTGCGTATATTTTAACTCGTACATTTTGTCTCCACTCGAATTTCGAGACGTCTCGACTCGAATTCGAGTCGAGTCGAGACAGAGACTGTCGAGTCGAGGCACGAGTCGAGACAGAAACATATTTTCGAGTCGAGACACGAGTCGAGACAGGCTTAAATCTCGACTCGACTCGACTCGAATGCATCCCTAGTTCTACATGGGTCGACATTGCCAACTGACATGGTTGATATGGAAAAGACGTTGTATGGTGATAGAGAGATGATGCTTCTTGCTAAGTATTTCAAACCTGACCAAGAAAAATCGTTATCAGACTTAAATCTAACAAGTAGATTGTCGATGAGAAGTTGCAGAAATCGGGTAGAAGTATTATCAATTTCCACGACAGAGTGCGAAAGGGGATTTCCCCTTATGAATTTACAGATGACTGATATTAGAAATAGACTAAGTGCTCAAACATTGTCTAACTTGTTGCTCATCAATGTTAATGGCCCACCGCTAGACATGCTCAAAGTAGACGAGCTAGTTATATCTTGGCTGAAGGATGGACATCATTCCACTGCGGATTATTTACCGCCAAAAAGTTACCAACAGGAAATAAATCCGATTTCAGATTTGTTTTAAGGTGGAAAATTACGAGTTACGGAAAATGTATACTTGTATTACTAATGGCTTATTTGTGTTATTCAACTTTGTACCTAATTTTTAGTAAGTCTCTTCTTTGCTTTAGGTAAACTACTTTCAATGAATATTCATAATAATTGCAATTATGCATATTTGTAACTTAAATTTAACGTGGTGTTTTAGTGATTACACAAATTACAATTATGAGCATACTTTATGGAAATGCTCTCACATAGGGTACCCGAGCACCTTTATTCCCTATGAACAAATGATTTTTCAAGTCTTCTGTGAGAAAAATACTATGAACTGATAAACCATAACCTTTTCCATATTGTACAGGGATATTTTCCTGCGAATAGAAGTTTCTTGTGGAATGCGTTCAGAAATTAACATTTGCAAGAATACTCTCTTAGTACAAGTATATTTTAGGCACACACTAATTTCCCCCCACCTCGAACTGTTTCAATTTCCTCACTGACAAACACTTTACCATTTTATATCGTAAAGGTCAGATCCACCGTTATTGTAACAGTGGTGCTTGAGCGATTGACTAGAAATTCAAACTCCGATTAGTGACAATTTCACAGTCTTGTTTTATTACAAGTGTAAACTCTTTAGTCAGTTCAGAAGAGGCCGTGGATCGTGTTCAGAGTTGATGACGATGGATTTTGGTGAGTCAGAGTAGGTCAAAGTGGATGAGAGTGGTTCATGGTGGGTGGTGGGTCACGGTGGGTAGTGGGTCAGAGTGGGTCATTGTGGGTGGTGGGTCACGGTGGGTAGTGGGTCAGAGTGGGTCATTGTGGGTGGTGGGTCAGTGGGTCGTGGGTCACGGTGGGTGGTGGATCAGTGGGTCGTGGGTCAAGTTTGCATGGACCCACGCCAACTCTGCTCTATATGCCATCCTCTAAGCGTGGAGCTGTTTCGTTTGACGAATTTGGTTTTTCCTTAAAATTTGAAAGTGATGAAATCGAGAAAAGGTACACGATTAACATAAAATCGAAAGAAAGAAAAATTCCGATATCAGAAACGTAAAGAAGCCGAGAATAATGCACTTGTCGCAGCTGGAAGTGATCCAAAGCAGCGAAAACTGCTTCTTCTATCAACTTCTGAAACGGTAATGGTAAGCTTTATATATATATTTTTTTTATATATCTTTCGTTAATTTATTTGAATTTGTGGGATGTCAGCGACAAAGCAATTTACCTCAATAGAAATAACAAGAGAAGACGTTACCCACGGGCAGTGCCGGACTAGTGGAGTCCTTCAAGCTACTCGAAACCCCCCCCCCCCCCGAGAAAATAAGAAGTATCTAAGGAAAAGTAAGAACAAGATGAAACTTTTGTTTGCGCGCTCTAGTGAGAAAGTGAAATAGTACTTGGCTATAGATACGCATACATAACTTTACATTTCGTGGGGGTGGGGGTTCTCGAGCTAAGGGTTCATTCCTAAAAGGGCAGTCCAGGCTCCAGACCAACTCGGTATTCATCAAGGCCCTTAAGAGGACTCCACACCTCCAGAAAAACGCACAGTACAGACCTTCCGTTTTGAACAGATTTTTCAGTTATGATTAAAGATAGAACTGTCAAGTTTTTTTTTATTAATATTCTTCACAAAACATGTCGGCACAAATCCTTCAGAACAAATATTTAAAAACTGTTATTTTTAATGAGTAAATTTGGTATAAAGATGAGGGGGGAAAACGTAATTTTCACATGCAATTATCTCCAGAACCCTACATGCTAATGGAAAACCGTTTTGAAGGAATAGTGCATTGTTCATTGCACTTCATATTCGCAATATAACTTCTAAAGTATGTTTCGATATATTGATACTGTACGTGGAAAACGAAACCCTTGTAATAGGTCAAAATTTCTCTGCACTGTAGCGACACCTTGTGCACTGTAGTTCGACAAGCCCTAAGCCCCACCCACAGTTGAACTCGGAGGGGTACAATAAAATAGTTCGCAAGGAAAGATCCGCAAGCAACGTCTGCTGGCAAAGAAAAGCTGCGTGATTTTGTGTATTGATTGTGTTAACAGCCGTGATAATTTTTGACGTGTGCATTTCAAGAGTTCAGTGAAGTCCCCAACGTGAAGCCGAGGAAGAAAATAGGAATGTATCTACATGAGCGCAGAAGCAAGTCCAAAATAAGAAAAGTGTTCATTCTGGAACAATGGAGACGAGAGAACATGGAAAGATAATATTATGCGTATTCTAATAATATATTTATTTTATAGTTTTTATTCTATAAATCTATTCTAAAATATATACAGGATGAACCTGAAAGATGTGCAGAAACTCCGAAAGGTGATTCATGACATCAAAACAAGACAAAAAATCCTCTTGCATGTTCTCGAATTCTAAGTGTGACAGGGGTGCCAATTTAGAGTCGAAAATCGAATTGTGACAATTGGAACGTATGAGAAAGATGTACACATACTTCGGGAGGCTATTCGTGACATCAAAAGAAGACACAAAATTATGTTGCATATTGTCGAATTTCGCGTCGTGTACGCTGTGCACATCTTTCTATTCCGTTCCAATTGTCAGTATTCGACTTTGATTCCAAGTTGGCACCCCTGTTACTCATACACGACGCTGAATTCAAGAACATGCAACAGGACATCTTGTTTCCTTTTGGTGTCACAAAAAATCTCCCGAAGTATGTGCACATCTTTCTGTTCCTTTCCAAATGTCAGGATTCGAGTTCTGATTCCAAGTTGGCACCCTTGTCACTCTCACACGGCGCGGAATTCGACAATATGCAAGAGGCAAGTTTTTGTCTTCTTTTGATGTCACGAATCACATCCCGGAGTTTGTCTCACATCTTTCAGGTTAACTCTGTATATATTCTACAATTTATTCTTATGTTGGTCGCTCTCTTCATATAGTGGCTTTCGTTTCTTCCCAATCAGGTTCGTTTGTATTCAGCCAAAAATTGCCACTGACAAGCTTAAAACAAAAGTAATTTTTCAAAAAGCTTCGGTTCGCACTGATGGCAACTGTGAAAGCAATAACCTTGGGTGTTACCAGATTCATGAACCCAAATTCTCCGTTCAGAGACATGAAATTTCACGTATTTTCCACCGAACGAAGAAATTTCACAAATATATAGACCCTATATAATGTGAGCTGCTTGCTACAAAATACAGATAATAAAGTACACTGTTTTTAGTTCGAACTTCAAGGGGCTAAAAAAACTTCGAATTAACCCGAATGCAGAAATTTGCAGACAGCACAGTTTTATACGTAACACTGCAGTAATACACAGTCTATTCTACCTAACACCAGCCACAGTTACTACTACCAAGCAACGGCGCCGACTCTCCAAAGGCGGGACGAGTTATCAGGGGGTCTCAATAGAGTCTACTTTTTGATTGATTTCCTTTTAGTTAAAATCTTTTATGAACACTGTCATAAAGGGCTGTGCTGTGATAAAGTAAAATATACCGGTACTTCAAGTTGAGGCTGCCCTAGTTCAGTCAGTAACACGCAAGAGAAACGGGTTCAAGCCCGGGTCCAAACTATGAAAATTTTGTGGGTACGACGCACCCACAAGATTATTTGTGTGGGTGCTGGAGCTCCGCAGCACCCACGTAGTCGGCGCGCATGCTGCCAAGTGCAGGAACAACTCCATGATGCACAGAGGAGGTATTGTATGTTCTCTCTATGAACATAGAAAAGTGTTAAAATCAAATATATCCAAAGGGATGATAAATTCTGGATAAAGAATATGGAGAAACAGCTACAAATTTACGTTGTGTGTGTGTTACCAGAACTTGTTGATCCGAGACACACACGGTCAATGCAAATCCGAAATCTTCCAAGAATAATAATCCAAGCCCAAAACAAAAAAAAAAAAAAAAAAAACTAAAGACATCAAAACTGACGGAAAAACTCATCAAGAATAAGAATCTTACTGAACAAGGTATCAAAGCTAGTTGAATTGGTTATTTCTAAGGAGGTGTCTATTGTAACTGTGGGGTTAAATTACTAACAAGGCACTAAAGTACGAAATTTAATGGTACAGGCTTGCAAACTTCGGAATATATATATGATAGAAAATCACCAGGATGCATCCACGGCTGTGGTCTCATGATAAAATTATATACCATAATTGAATGCTGCATAATTACAGTAGCGTACGCAGGAATTTATTTCGGGGGGGGTCCAAATTCAATGTGACAATTTTATATTAAAATACCTAAAATTGCCTCTAAAATCAGGCTAAATTTACACAAAAGTCGAAATTTCGGATGGGGGCGGCCCGGACCCACATGACCCACCCTCTGCGTACGTCTGTGCATAATTACTACAAAATTAGAGCATTTAATAGTAAATTCTTAACTTTGCCTCTTCTACCTTTAGCTCCTATTTCTTAGATACATCATGGTGGTCTGCTACCATGTATATGTTCCGAAGTTATCAACGATTGCCATTAAAATGGAGTGGTTCAGTATGGCTGTTAGTACTTTCTAATTATACAATAATGTGCCAATAGTGACATTCATTTTTTTATTTATATTTTGAGCAGCACTGATTCTGGTTTTCGATACTGCTTTTAGTCATTGTAACGTTGTGTAAGTTTCGTTTTGATTACTTGCATTGTTTAAGGAGATTACATTTGGAAATGTGGAATTGGGTTGAAATTCAGAACCCTGTAAATTCACAACAACGCAAACACGAATCAAACAACTATCACTGTATCGAAAGACGCTCAAATATCTATTTCGCAAACCTTGAGCTAAAGATGCCTCCCTCGTTAGAAACATTGGCTTGTTTTCCGAATTGTGATCCTAATTTTGTCAAACATTTTGACTAATATTCTCCAGTGTACATACAGCGTATTGTATGCAAATAATGTTACAAGGGAAAGTCATAAGTCTTGGAAGATTTCCACAATCCAAACACCATCATCCGTAAGTATTATCTGTCAGGAAAGTAAATGTAGACCTGTTTTCTGAGTCTGGCATTCCTGCGCTCCATCCATGGAGAGTATGAGAATTAAATTAATCAAATGTTTACTCAGGAGCAAGAAGAAAAGTCTAATCTGAATAAGACATTGCAGAGGGGCACAAGCTGTGAATACGAATAGTGCATAGTGTAAATAAAGGACGACACCGAAAGAGAAAGCCAGAAACAGCTGCTAAACGGAGAAAAAAGAATAAAAATTGTCGAAGTGGGAATATAAAACACAAATAGAACAAATACACCGACAACTCAACGTTCACAAAACCATGATCTTGGTGTAGTGGTTTAAGGTGCTGGCTTTCAAATGCAAAGGACACCAGTTCATATCTCCGGCAAGGACATTTTTTAATTGTTTTGGTAATAATACATGCAGCTCATGAGAGATGATAAAAGGGGTCGTATTTAGTCTTTCGTAGAAAATATTATTGGTAATGTTTAGTACTGATAATACTTTTTGTCTTTGCGTATTGCTTTTATTCTTGTCTTCATTTCGAAAGAGAAGAATATCCGAACAAATGTCACCAAAAATTCCTGTTATTTTGAATGTAAACGTCATTTGCAATTAGTAAAGTTTGAACGTTCCGACGTAGCTGCAAAAAGTAAAAAAAAATACCCATGGAAGTGGAGGGGTTCGAAACCCATACTCATGGTTATTAAAAATACAATCACTATATGCCTTAAACCTCTCGACCAAGTTTCTACGTTTACTACTACGAGGATTGTGTTTAGGTTAGGCTTGTCAACACGTTTTGCGAAGAGGCACGGTTTAGCTCTGACGCAGCACAAGTGCGAGAAGGGAGAAGGGTGCAAGACACTTTTTCTCTCTCCCTCTGTGTGTCTATCTATCTATCTATCTATCTGTATATATATATATATATATATATATATATATATATATATATATATATATATATATATATATATAACGCTATTTGTGAATGTCATAACCACCGTAATTTTCAGCGGATTGAGACGAAACTTGGCACAAACATTAATTGTTGAAATATCTTGACTGAGTTCGTTAACCAGAATAATCAGATGAAAATGTTCAAAATGGCGGCCCTTCAAACTCTTAAAAAGTTCCAAGGGAACCAAATTTTGCCCATAAATGTGTATTCACAAAGTTTGAGTAACTTTTCCTCTTTTACTGAAATATTTGTGTGGAGGGACTTATCCTCTTTTATTGAAATATTGGACCCTATTAATCACATAAAGAAGATTCACGTCCTTTCGCTACGGTCAGGCATTTTCTTTTGCAAGGGGGGGATATTTTCCTATCGGAACAAGATGATTATTAGTTAGGAATGAAGTTACACATTGAAAGTGAAGTAACTTGTGAAACGTGTTATTTGAAAGAATAATATAATAAATGTACTTTCCCCTAACACAGAGAACTGTAAATCATGTATTTCGAGTTCGGGAGCGTGAATGGCGAGGAGTGTTATTTGATTTGCTTTTTAGTAACACATTGCATTGCAAATAGTGGTAGGCAACATCAGTGCTAAGTAAAACAACAACAACAACAACAATAATAATAATAATAATAATAATAATAATAATAATAATAATAATAATAATAATAATAAAATAGGTGTTGTTTGTGGCAAGGCAATATCTTCCTCAATTCTTCTTCAAACGTAATGATTGTAACGCCATATCTCCCTTACAAACAAAATATTAGCAATTTATATCGAGAGAACGGTAAATGGTAGAGTGATGGGAGCAACGTTGGACAGTATACACTCATAGTAATCGGAAAAATATGCGATTTCAATGCAAAAAAGGAAGAGTCATTGTCATAGGGAGTCATGGGGCCACGGCAGAGCCCTCTTTAGGCAAAATGTTGATAACTTGTATCGAGAGAACAGGAGGTGATAGTGGGATGGGACTAACGTTGGACACTGTGGACCCATAAGGCGCAATGACAAAATTTGGGGGGGGGGGGCGCCAGCCAACCTTACTTATTTCCACATGATAATATAAAATTATATTGTGCGAAATACACACACGAGTTAGCTATTAATATTTCATATTATTATTATTATTATTATTATTATTATTATTATTATTATTATTATTATTATTATTATTATTAATATTATTATTATATTATTATTATCAACAGCGTCTTTTCATTACGTGTGCATGTTTGACATGAAACCAAAGAGAAGATCCATCATTCGTAGAAAGAATAACCAGTTACTTTAACTGTGAAGGACGGCGAAAAATACGAAAAGAGTGACTACCTGTAGAAAAGAAACAATACTTTCTTTCAAATGGAAAAAAAATCAAGCTAAGATGAATTCGACCTCGCATGAACGGCGCGAAAAGCCAGTGCTTTGTCCACTTTTTGTTTTTTAACTCACTCACCGAACGTGTTTCAGTAACTTACTTATTGCTATTTTTACTTCCTTCACTCGTTTAACTTCTTGCTTTTTGTAATAACATAACGACAGGGACACGAACGCAGAAACATCGAGGACAGTTAAAAATCATAAAGGCTCTCCCGCCAGGCATCGAACACGGGACACCGTACACCAAAGGCGCACGTGCTAGCCACTGGCACGTGCCAGCTGGGAGGGCACCACTCACCCTCTGTGTTGTTATGAGGTATTTATGAGGTTTATATATGAGGTATTTAGACCTTCATACTCTTCATATAATTTAATAAAAGGGTCATGCTGGGAATAAGAAAAAGAACATTCCTTGGATAAAACGGAAACTATTGGCATCAGAAATATTTCTCTACGAGGCATGCGCAGCAATATAATTCAGAATAGTTACTGTTTAGTTCAGTAAACGAAAAAAGGGGTATAGAAACCAAACATGTCGCGTCAACGAGATCGACCAGAGTTGACAGAGGCGGAAGCAGATGTGTAGTAATACAACAACTTGATTAATTTGATAATTCGTTCTGTATCCTGTAGTAGATCGTATCACAACTTTACGGAAGAGTATAGAAAGTCTTACTAGCACTATCATATAGAAACCTTTACTAACCCGACACAAATGGATGTAACTGTGAATACTACAACTTGGATTTAACGAAAGCCGTTTAGACATTCAGCGGTTTGCAGGGTTTTGTAAGACACAAAAAGATATGACACAATTCTTCATACCTCAACTTCCAGTAACTAGATATATTCAATTTCTGGTTAGATACTGAAACTGCTGTCGGATTTTAATACATGACGTATTGCAGGATACAAAATACTTTGCATTACTTGTTTGTTTCTAGACAGCTATTAGTTTAGTGTTCTGAAAGGTCGTGTGTAAACTAGGGATGGCCAATTCCGGAATTTTTACTTTCCGGACTCTCGAAAGTAAAACCGGACAAATTCCGGAATTCGGAAAAACCTGATTTTGGAGAAATTCCGGGATTCGGAAATATCCGGAATTTAGGAAATTCTGATTTCGTAAACATTCCGAAATTCGGAAAAATCAGGAATTTTACCGAATTGCTGGATTTTCTGAATTTCGGAATTTTCTAAATTCCGGATTCTTTCCGAGCTCCGGAATTTTACCGAATTTCATAATTTTCCGAAATCCGGAATGTGAAACTTCCGCTTCTGGAAAATGAATTTCTGTTGGTTAATCTGTAACGTAGCGGACATAAGTCTTTGACCAGGTAATGGCTACTGCTTTGAAACAAATGCAAAGTATGAGAATTAAATCTGTGTATCTGTAGTTTCGTGTGGAGATAAAACAAACGTGAACCAAAGGTTTAAGAACAAATCAAGTTATTAATATAAAGTTTCGCGAAGATTATTCACAAAAGAAATGCGAAAGACGCTTCAAATCGAAGAAATATAACACACAAATTTGCAAGCAGAGACGAAGTTGAGTTGATTTTCAGTTTAACGTCCCGTTCAGCAGCAAGGCTATATGAGACGTGGACCTACTGATTAACGTGGAATCCGAACCACATGAGCTCCCGCCGGGAATCGAAGCAAGCACAGACAAAGAAACCTAACGTAACCAGACTAAAGACGAATCGTTTACCGCGTAGCGATCGCGGTTCAGTGATCAAGGTGCTTCTTCGGATCCACGTCGTACACTTTTTTTTTTACTTTAGGATTTTTAATGGCGATTGATCGGCGATGACATACGTTTTATTATATTCAGATATTTGAATACTCGGATGTTTCAATACTTGAACTATCAGATCTTCAGGAATAATAATAAACTAATAATAATTATTATCTAGTAGAAGATTAAAAGCTAGGAGCTAATCATCGCTCAGGTCATACCATTACAAGCAGAAACGTGACATTTGGAAAGAATATTTCGGTTTGGTTTAATGCTGTCCACGAGAAGAGGAATTTGTCATCTCATTTCTAAAACAAACAAAATAACATGAGAATTAACATTTTACATTCGAGACGGTACAAGTCTAACTCAAAATCTTCGTCTCGCTTTGGAGATGAGAATCGAGACGAGACGAAAAGTATCGTAAATATTTACCGTCTTGTCTCGATTCTTTAAGTAAGTAACAATTGCTCTGTAGACTAGATCTTATAGGCTATTTCGTTACATTGTATTTCAGAGCTCATTGAATTATGGTCTGTGTAGGTATTTTTGTAGCAAAGCTTTTATATTTACCTTTGCATATCCTAAAAATTAGTTTATTATATGCCTTACTGTTGCGTGATAATCAGTTATTTTTATTACAATTATTTTCCTTAAAACATACAGTACAATACTTTCTAAATGAAACTTTAGTGGAACGCTCTAGTTTAAAATTTTGGTAGTTGCAAAGATGTGTCTTGAAAGTACTTGCAGAGGTTTCGGCCTTTCCCCGAAATCTCTACTGTTAAGGAAGTTTTGCCAAACTTTAGGTCAAGTTTAAAACTTTTAATGCCATTATTATTATTATTATTATTATTATTATTATTATTATTATTATTATTATTATTATTATTATTATTATTATTATATCAACACCGTGTATAATCTTTAAAAGATATGTGGTTTGTATCTGAATAGTAAAAGCTAATTGACTGTCGATCTCGGTCGTCGAGAAGTCTTCAGGAGGCAAGGACATGGGTCACGTTCTGGATTTGAGTTCCAAAGGCGCAAGTATTCGGGCTCGAGCCAAAAATTGTTAAAAGTTATAGGCTTCAACCAAACATGTTCAAAACAGCTGGGACCGGGTTTAAGCTTCTCAACAGCTCGAGCGGCTCGGCTTACAGCTCAGTCACTACTGAACCGAATCGAGAAGTGAGCCGAGCCAACAGTCACCCAACCGAGCCGATTTGAGCCATCGGCTTAGTTGAGCTGAATCGAACCGTACCGATGGACTAGTTTCAACTCAGCTGGCTCGAACCGGTTTACATGAGCCGAGTAAGTGACCCATCCCAACCGAGAAAGGTCGAGCCATTGGCTCAATTGAGCCGAGTCGATGGCTCGTTCCAACTGAGCCGGCTCAGTTCATCGACTCAATCGGGACGAGCCGACGGCTCATCCGAACCGAGCCGACTCGAGCTGTTCGCTCAGTTGATACGAGCCGAGCCGGTTGATATCACTACCCGGGTTGGTCTTCTGCTTGGGATCAAGAATTCGACCGTGCAGGTTTCAGCCTTTATTTTAAGAACTACAGTATATACTTATATTGATGATTACGACATTCGAGGCTGTCTCGTAATAATAAAAAAACTCTTGTCCTCTCGTTATCTAGACGAGACGAGATACACTAAATTGCCCCACGAGATGCACTAAAATTACGAGACGAGATGCACCCTGTCGAGAGCAACACTAAAAGTATTCCACATTACTGCTTACATTTCTCATGGTTTTCGCTTTCCAGTCTAATCAGGCCATTATTTCAAAAGGAGTTAAAACGAGCTGAACGAGCGAGCGAACCATTATCAAACTCGAATCAACTCGAAACTCGACCTCGAAACCAGCGACTTGGCTCGGAACTCAACTCAAGAAAATTACCTTTGACTCGACTCGAATTGAACTCGAGTCTAGTCGAATTTTGGCTCGACTCGTGCTCATCCCTATTCGTATTTGTATTTTATGTTTGCACTTCTACAATTTCTACTTTTTTCTCCGTTTACCGCTGTTTCTGGATTTCTCTTTCGGTGTCGTCCTTTATTTACAACATGCACTATTCTTATTCCCAGTTTGTGACTCGCTTCAATGTCTTCTTCAGTTTAGGCTTTTCTTCTTACCTTGACTACACATGTGATGTATTTAATTCTCACTTTCCGAGCAGGACCGATGAAAAATTATTATTATTATTATTATTATTATTATTATTATTATTATTATTATTATTATTATTATACTATTGAACTTGCACTGCGAAATTACTGTATAATACGATATCCAATTTTACTCCAATGTATGTTATTTAGTTTAGTAATAGGCACTAAATTGTCTCCAGATCATCGAATAAATTACTTCGGGATGCACTTTGGTGGAAATATCATTACAAGAACATTACCGGTTCGTTCCAAACATCAGGGCTGAACTTAGCAATTTTTAGCTTATGATGTTGCATGAGAAGATAATGTAGGGGTGAAGTGCTGGACTTGTGATTAATACAGCTAATCAATATAGCTTCAAATGTTTTTCAAGTTATTTTATTTTCAAAGCAATCGTGAACAATCAAAGTGTGACTTCTCATACTAAATGAACAATCCTTAAGAAAGTGGAAGCAAACAATTGTATCATGATAGAGACGATTTACGCATGTTAATTGGGAAAAGGCAAGGAAATTACTAGGACATTCGAAACACTTTGTTCATCTGCACTATGCACTTTTTAATTTATCGTTCTAAGAAAAAACACTACACCATTTGTTATTGTTAAACTAACTTTGGCTAGGGCAATCGGTGGAATATGATGGCCTTTGTAATAGGCACATTTCCGAAGAAGTTTGCCTATTGTAGAAATTCACATGTGTGAAATTCGGAAAAATTTCGTTTTATCGATCTCCGCCCTCTGATTCATACCCCTGATTAGATATACTTGCTTCCTCATTTTCATTGTATCGCTTCTCTAATAAATGTCAGTGGAATTTTTACCAAGTTTTCACTTAACATCTCAAACGGGTAATACGCTCTCTTTTACCACCTCTCACGTGCTGTATGCAATATTAAAAAATCATTCTACTTATAGTGGATTCGAACTTACGTCGTTTGTATTTTCAATCTAGCGTCTTAGCCACTACATTCGTGCGCTCTAACCATCTAGAATATGAGAATTAAATCAATACAGAGAAAGCGGAGAAAAAGAAAGTAGAAATTGTCGAAGTGGGAACATAAAATACAAATACAACAAATATGCCAACAGCTAAGCGTTTACCAACAACGATCTTGGTGTAGTGGTTAAGGCGTTAGATTACAAATCCAAAGACCGGCGGTTTGAATCTGCTCCAAGTAGTATATTTTTATGTATTTTTTAAAATAATTCATACAGTACATGAAAGGTGGTAAAAGAGAGCGTATTACCCGTTTAATATGTTTAGTGAAAACGAGTTAAAATTTTCGGCGAAATTTATCAGAGAAGTGGGACAATGAGAACGAGGAAGCAGGTATATTTAATCAGGGGTATGTATCAGAGGGTGGTAATCTCAAAAACTCCAAACAAAGCGTCTGCCTCGTGTCGTTTTCCTAGACGAGACGTAACAGGTCCTTGTCTGGATTCGTAGCGTTTTAAATGTCTTGAAAGCATTCCATAGCCCTCTTGTCCGATTATCAATTCTAACTTTTAAACTTCGTTACATTTCGAAGACGCATGGCTTCCAATTTTACTTCTATTATTATGAGGTTTACGAAAGAAAATTAGATGAAAGGAGACTAGATAACAATTTGTCTCGTTTCGGAAACACGAGATAACACCGGGATAGCCACGAAACCAGTGGCGGATCTAGAAGGTAAAAACTGGGGCTGCCTGAATTCAGACTATGATAGGTATATCATGACCTTACTATAAATTTTCAGAACTATATAAATAATAGCTTAAATTATTTTCGTCAATCTGAAAGTGAGGAGGCCTAGGCCCCGTCCCCGAGCTAGATCCGCCACTGCACAAGACGAAACAGAGGCTTTTTCTCTCCTCTCCAAAATGAGACATTTTCACATGACGAGACGAAACAGGCAACCATGTTGTGTCTAGCGCATCATAACCATTCCTTTTATAAAATTCTGTTTTCATCTCATTACCAAGTTATTTCTTAAAATCCGACCTCGGATCATCATCTTTTCATTGACCGTCATTGTTTCCTTCACTAACTTGTGTTCATAATTGTAATTTTAAAAAAATGATTCTATTTTCTACGGTTTTCATTCCACGGTCAGTCTACGGTTTTCATTCTACCACTTGTGAAGTGGAATTAACATATGATACGTTATAATGGTGTTGTGAAAGTTTGTTATGTGTCTAATTGTTTGAAACCAGTGTATATTTAGACAATCGATATTATGTGGGGTTAATTGCATTCATCTATTACTACTTAACTTTCTATGTATGGTATATCTATAAGTGTAGTATTCTACGTTTCCCATCGTAGAACAAAGTTGTTTGAAGGCTCTGGATTAAGTGTAATGGAATTGTATAATAGTCTAGGCATGTAACTTTGAGGGGGAAATGGAAGTTAGAACTACAGCATGAAGTGTGGAAAGATGGATCTTTCTTTTCTTTCTCTTGAGATGTCTGTAATACATTGCTTGTTCCGTTCACTGTATCTGTCCTCGCTGCTTCCTTCAGGCGTTATTCAGCGTGCCTCGGTGGATAGCCTCTGCATAGCAAAATTCACGAGTGTAATATGCATGATTCACTGTGTAACGCAGTGTTGCAATAACTTCGCTTTGTCGTTAACAAATATAGTGCTTTTGCTGTCTTGAATATCAATAGAACTGGTTGTGGAAAAAATTACTGAATACGAATCTGTTAAAAGCCTACTTATATAGTTTAATATTGTAGTCTCAATATGGTCCCCTCTTCCCAAAACTTGTGATTGTTTTCACAGGACACATTTGGGGAGAGGGGAGTTGTGTAAGTCACAATATTTTGGCATTCGGGATATTAGTGATATGTTGTTCGGATCTTGGAACCTTACGTGATAACTAAACTAACGAACTAAACTAACAAACTCTATCGCCTATGGAACCCGGAGGTTCAATGCCGCGTTCACAAAAGCTCTCCACTGACTTCTATCCTTAGCTAACTGCATCCAGTTTCTACTTTGTATTCCAATCTGCAAGATCCATCTTAATATTGTCCTCCCATTTGCGCCTAGGTCTTCCTAATGGTCGTTTTCCGATTGGTCTTCCAGTCAAGACTTCGAAAGCGTTTCTACTTTCTTCCATTCTAGCTACATGACCCGCCCACCTAAGCATCCTAGACTTGACGACATTAACAATGTTGGGTCAACCATATAAATTATGTAGTTCCTCGTTATGAAGTTTCCGCCATTCCCCATTACCGTTCATCTTGGGTCTGAATATTCGTCTCAGGATCTTGTTCTCAAATAATTTCAGTCCATGTTCTTCCCTCAGAGGAAGTGACCATGTTTCGCAGCCATACAAAACAACAGGCATGATTATCGTTTTGTATATTTTAAGCTTCAAATTCCTCGACAGAATTCGCGACGACAAGAGGTTTTGAACCGAATAGTAACACGAATTCCCTGCTTTTAGTCGACATTTAATTTCTTCGTGAATATGATTTTCCTCTGTTAATATTGATCCTAGATATTTGAAACTATCCACTTTATCAAAAGTATTATTTAATACTTTAACGCATCCATAATTTGCTGTATTACGGTCCCGACACACTTCCATGTATTTAGTTTTCTCTGCATTTACTTTTAAACCCATGTCCCTGCAAGCGTTTAATAAGATCTCTGCATTTTTTCTATTGTCCTCCTATCATCACCTATTAAATTTACATCATCGGCATATGTCATAACCTGGTGAATACCGTTCAACTGTAGGCCCTGGTTGCTATCTTTGATTTTCCTTTTAGCGTACTCCAGAACAAAGTTAAATCATAATGGCGACAACGCATCTCTTTGTTTCAAGCTATTTTCGACTTGAAAGCTCGTGGACAAAAATTTTCCTACCCGGACTTTACTTTGGGATTCATTTAAACACACCTTAATTAATCTAATTAGCTTTCTCGGTATTCCAAGTTCTGTAAGAACATCGTATAATGTTTCTCTCCTAACCGAGTCGTACGTCTTTCTAAAATCAATAAATAGTTGATGTACCGGGGTATTGTATTTACACTTTTTTTCGAGTATTTGGCGAATGGTAAACATTTGGTCGATAGTTGATTGATTTCGTCTAAATCCGCACTGATAATCTCCAATAATTTCATCTGCGTATGGGGTCAGTCTTGCTAATATTTGAAAGTATTTTATAGGATGTTGACAGAATAGAAATGCCTCGATAATTATTACAGCAGTTTTTTCGCCTTTCTTGTGAATTGGAACAATGATTGATTCCTTCCACTCTTATGGCAATTCTTCCTTGTTCCAGATAAGGAGAATGAGTTTGTGTATCTTGTTCCACAATTTTTCGCCTTCAGCTAAAATTAACTCAGCCGGAATTTCATCTACACCCGCAGAGGAATGCCTTAGGTGATAACGCTTGCAATTATTACTTTGCTGTTTTATGGCTGTTTGTATTCGGCATTCTTATTATGTAAGCATCTATTTGTCATCTCGTTGATTTGAATGGAAGCAACACACTCTCAGATCCGGGAGCATATCTCTATCTCGCTGTCTCTCTCTCTCTCTCTCTGCAATACGCAAATCTCTGAAGAAATTTGCCTATCGTAGAGACTCACATGGGCGAAATTCGGGAAAATTTCCAGTTTTTCGGGTCACCATTCTCTGATACAATCCCTGATTAAATATACTTGCTTCCTCATTTTCATTGTCCCACTTCTCTGATAAATTTCGCCGAATATTTTAACTCGTTTTCACTTAAGATATTAAACGGGTAATACGCTCTCTTTTACCACCTTTCATGTACTGTATGAATTATTTAAAAAATACATAAAAATATACTACTTGGAGCAGATTCAAACCGCCGGTCTTTGGATTTGTAATCTAACGCCTTAACCACTACACCAAGATCGTTGTTGGTAAACGCTTAGTTGTTGGCATATTTGTTGTATTTGTATTTCATGTTCCCACTTCCACAATTTTTACTATTTTTTCTCGGTTTAACAGCTGTTTCTGGCCTTCTCTTTCTGTGTCGCCCTTTATTTACACTATGCACTATTCGTATTCACAGTTTGTGCCCCTCTGCAATGTCTTATTCAGATTAGACTTTTCTTCTTGTCCCTGAGTAAACATTTGATTGATTTAATTCTCATACTCTCCATGGATGGAGCGCAGGAATGCCAGACTCAAAGAACAGGTGCACATTTACTTTCCTGACAGATAATACACAATCGCTTAGAAAAAGAAACAAAAATTGAATCAAATATGGAAGATGAATTTAGAACATTAAATGGCGCATGCCTAGAACATCGTGTGCTGTTATGGTATCTGAAACAGTAAGTAGCCTACCTAAAAGACATACCTAGAACATGACAGATATATGTTCCAAGTGTCGACATAAAAACAAATGAAAGTTAGAGTGCGAAACTGAGCCAGGTATATAAATGCTATATTTGTGGTACATAGTTGCAAATATCAATTAGGTGTAACAAGTACCTAAAACTGTAGGTAGCTGAAGTACATACTTAGCACATGAATATCATATGTGCCAAGTGTCAGGTACACCCATATCCAAAATGATTGTCGCATATCTATAAATGTCTTCTTATAAGAATACAATTTGATAATGATATTGCAGGGTACTTTTAATACTGAAGCTATGTGTATAATAGGGAAATGTATATTTGTCGTAAATTTCATAGGAAAAAAATATAAATACGAAAATTAGAATGAGTAAAACGAAATGTTGCTAAATGGACAAGAAAGTTTTATTTTCGTTTTATTTTTCTTATTTATTGCTCTTTCGAGATGAAATTTTCCAGTAGTATAAAAATGTACGTTCTGCGCCACTGGCCCTCTACCCACTTTCCCTGTCCAGCCTGAACCAGACAATGAATTTCCCAGTGCCGCCTGACACACTATGCCGGAAGATACAGGGAGGATTCGAGAAATCGAGCACCTTGAACCGTCCACCCACGGTCTTTTACGACTTCCGTTTTAGGGGTGTATTTGTTCCCTTTTATGAGCACTTTTAGGGGGTGTATTCACTCCCCTTTATGAGTACATTTTAAGGGGTGGACTCGCTCCCTTTTATAATAACTTTTTCAACCCCTATTTGAACATAGCAGATAATACATAAGACTACGTAACATAGCAGTTCCAACCCTTATTTTACCATAGCAGAGAATACATGGAGACTACGAACACATAGCAGAGCAGATAATACATAAGACTACGTAACATAGCAGGGATGTATTCGTTCTCTTTTATGAGCACTTTTTAGGGGGTGGACTCGTTCCCTTTTATGAGCATATTTTCCAACCCCTTATTTTACCATAGCAATGGAGACTACGAACATATAGTAGAGCAGATAATCTTTAAGGGGTGGACTCGTTCCCTTTTATGATAACATTTTCAACCCCTATTTGAACATTTTACCATAGCAGAGAATACATGGAGACTAGGAACAAATAGCAGAGCAGATAATACATAAGACTACGTAACATAGTAGGGATAGTACATTTTTAGGGGTGTACTCGTTCCCTTTCATGATCACTTTTTCAACCCCTATTTGAACATAGCTGATAATACATAAGACTACGTAACATAGCAGGAGTGTATTCATTCCGTTTTATCAGCATTTTTTTCAATCCCTATTTTAACTATAAACATAACAGACAATGAACACGTATGTAACATAGCAAAGGGCGTGTACCAAACACACAACCGTATTCGTTCCACCCCTATTTAAACATAGCAGAACTAGTAAAGGAGTATGGCTTATTTTCCAACCCCTATTTTAACATAGCAGAAATTACATAAAACTACGAACACATAGAAGAGCAGAGAATACATAAGATTCATTCCCTTTTTTGAGCATTTTTTCAACCCCTATTTTAACTATAAACATAGCGGACAATGAATACCTATGTAACATAGCAGAGCTGTATTCGTTCAACCCCTTATTTTAACATAGCAGAAATTTATGAACACATTCTCCACCCCTATTTCAACATAGCACAGATTTCGTTCCCAACCCCTAATTTAACATAGCAGAAATGACACGACACAAGCATGTCCTCAAACTACTGACCATCGTGAACAAATGTCAAACTCGTAAACGAAGCAACATATCGAGGTGCTGCTTCCACATTTAGTAATTGGTCATCAAAGAGCACATGTCCCAAAAGTGTTGACCATCGAGCTCAAAGGTCAAAATACTTAAAACCCAATAACTCGGAAACGGAGCCACATATTGAGATGGTGTTTCCACATTTAATAATTGGTAATCAACTACTACAAGTTTCAAAATAATGACCATCGAGGTCAAAGGTCAAAATACTTAAAACCTAATAACTCGAAAACGGAGCCACATATTGAGATGGTGTTTCCACATTTAATAATTGGTAATCAACTACTACAAGTTTCAAAATAATGACCATCGAGGTCAAAGGTCAACATACTTAAAACCTAATAATTCGGAAACGGAGCCACATATTGAGGTGGTGTTTCCAAATTTAGTAATTGGTCCTCAACTACTACAAGTTCCAAAATAATGACCATCGAGATCAAAGGTCAACATACTTAAAACCTAAAAGCTCGGAAACGGAGCCACATATTGGGATCGTGTTTCCACATTTAGTAATTGGTCATCAACTACTACAAGTTCCAAAATAATGACCATCGAGGTCAAAGGTCAAAATACTTAAAACCTAATAACTCTTAAACGGAGCAACGTATTGAGGTGCTGTTTCCAAATCTAGTAATAGGTCATCAACTAGTACATGTTAAAAAGTACTGACCATCGAGGTCAAAGGTCAAATATTTAAGCCTTAATAACTCTTAAACGGAGCAACGTATTGAGGTGCTGTTTCCAAATCAAGTAATAGGTCAACAGCTAATACATGTTAAAAAGTAGTGAATATCGAGGTCAAAGGGCAAATATTTAAGCCTTAATCACTTGTAAACAGCGCGTCGAATAAATTTGGGTGACCTATTCAGTTTTATACCAAGCAGAAAAAAGTGAAGAATGAATAAATTTGAGTGGCTTATTTGCTATTGTACTAACGAGAAAGAAACCAATGATATAGAATTCTCAGCTAGTTAAAATGGCATATATCTTGTACGATTTAAACAAAAAAGAGATAAATTTGAGTGACCTATTCAAAATTGTACCAACGAGGAATGCCATTTTAACTAGCTTAGAATTTTATATCATTTTGTACTACTCAAATAAACGAAGGAATAAATTTGAATTAACCTAAGAAAAGCGAAAAAGGCCCATTTTAATTAACGAATTTATACTAACCAGAAGAAGCGAAGAAACACCATTTTAACTAACTCAGACTTTTATACCATTTTGTACTACTCCAATAAACGAAGGAATAAATTTGAATGAAGTATTCAGTTTTGTACCAACCAGGAAAAAAAGACCGAAAGAGGACCATGTTAACTATTTAAATAAGCATAGGAATAAATTTGTACACCGAGGAAAAGCAAAGAAGTAGCATTTTAACTAAGTAAGAATTTTGTACCTTTTTATGCCATTCAAATGAACAAAGGAATGCATTTGGATAGAGTATTTTGTTTTGTACCAACCAGAAAAAAGAAGCGAAGAATGAATAAAATTTGGGAGGTCTATTCTCTTTTGTACCAACTGGAAAAGTGAAGAGGAGCCACTTCAAATATCTTAGAATTTTATATCATTATGTACTGTTTAAACAAACGAAAAATGACAGTTTTAACTAGCTCAGAATTTATGTACCTTTTGTACTACTCAAATACACAAAAGAACAAATTTGAATGTTCTGTTTTTCTATCAAACCAGAAAAAGTTCATAATTTCTGTACTTTTTCGTGCTATTTAAGTGAAGGAAAGAAATAATTTGTGTCCTCAACTTTTTATACTAACGAGAAGAAATGAAAGTTCAATTTAACTAGCTGAGTATTTAAATATACGAAGAAATAAATTTGAGTGACCTATTCAATTTTGTACCAACGAGAAGTGCCATATTTAACTGGCTCAGAATTCTGTACCTCTTTATACTATTTAAACAAACAAAGGAATAAATTTGTACTAACCAGAAAAAGCGAAGAAGTTTCATTTTAACTAACTCAAAATTTTGTATCATTTTGTAATACTTAAATAAACGATGGAGTATTCACTTTTGTAGCAAGCAGAAAAAAGGAAAGAACTAACATTTTGTACTAATCAAATAAGCAAAGGAATAAATTTGGGTGGCCTATTTAGTTTTGTCCATTCTTTAACTAACTCAAACAAACGAAAGAATAAATTTGAATTGCTTAAGCAAAGAAGGTCAATGGTAACTAGCTCAGCAATTTGTACCTTTTTGTGCTATTAAAATAAACGATGGGTTAAATTTGAGTAACCTATTCAATTTTGTGCCAAGTAGAAATAAATTGAAGAATGAATAAATTTTGTTTGCTTCTTTACTAAATAAACAAAGGAATAAATTTCTACTAACCAGAAAGGACCATTTTAACTGACTCAGAAATTCCAATACCATTTTGTACTATTTAAACAAAACGAAGGGATAACTAACGAGTGAACTTTTTAATTTTCTAGCAAGAAAAAAACGAAGAAGGGCCATATTTTATATCATTTTGTACGAACCAGAAAAAAGTGAAGAATGAATAATATTTGAGTGAACTATTTCCTTATGTACCAACTGGAAAAAGTGAAGGGCCATTATAGCTTTTGTATTATTCATATAAACGAAAGAATAAATTTTTACTTACCAGCAAAGTCGAAGAAGGTTCATTTTAACTAACTCAGCATTTTATACCTTTTTGTGCCATTTAAATACGGGTGTCCTATTTCCTTTTGTACCAACGAGAAAAGAAGCGAAGAAGGACCATTTTTAACTGGCTTAGAATTTTATACCTTTTTGTAATATTTAAACAAACAGAAAAAAGCTACACAAGTAAACAAAGTAATCAATTTGTACTAACCAGAAAAGGCGAAGAAATACCATATTTAACTAGCTCAGAATTTCTAGACCATGTTGTACTATTTAAACGAAGGAAGAGATAAATTTGAGTGATTATTCAATTTTGTAGCAAGAAGAAAAAAGCGAAGAAAGACCATTTTAATTAACTCAGAATTTTATATGATTTTGTAATACTCAAATAAACGAAGAAATAAATTTGGATGGATTATTAAGTTATGTGCCAAGCAGAAAAAGGAAAGGAATAAATTTGTACTGACCAGAAAAGACGAAGAAGGACCATTCAGCATTTTATACCTTTTTGTGCTATTCAAATAATCGAAGGAATAAATTTGAGTGGTCTAATTTTATTTTTGTACCAATGAAAAGAAAAACAATGAAGGTGCATTTTAACCAAATTAACATTTTATAAAGTCCTAAGGTACTTACGGAACAATTTTATAGAGGAGCGACTCTAGAGTCCAAAGTTTCCCGATCACTAAGTACATATTGGAATGTAAGATTTACCCAACCAGAACTGCCATTGGTTACAGACGAAAGTTGCGTCATAATTCAATGTTAACTTAATTGTGTAGAACAGACTCCATAGCAATTAGCGTTCTAAAGAGAACTGATGAATGACGACGAGTCATGGCAATTAACAAAGAAAGAAGAAACAGCATACTTGGCCATTTTGGATCACAGTACTGATAGAGGAAAAGGCAGAAGGAAAGATCATATCAAAGTAAAAATCAGCTCACCAAAGAAAAGAAAAGTTTTGAAAGTTCCATGTTGCACACCATCTATAGAAAAGTGCTGAATTATTTATTCTGTTGTTGCAGATGTTTAAGCTTCTCAATATTAATGCACTTTAAATAAAATAAAAAGGAACGGTACGAACGAGTTACCTAACATTTGTGTTGTTAGTATAGTGAGGGTCCTAAGGTACAGTGTATTGAGCGCAAATTAGTTTGTTATATAACATAGGGCAGCTTACTAGTGTGGAAGGCAAACGGCTATTGACATTATTTTTAGTGTAATTTCAAAGCTCCTTATATAGTGCATTTTTTACTTGACGGGAAAGGGAATGCTACTTTAAAGTTATCCTTTCTCTGGGTGACACAAGAATATACAAAATAGTACAAAATCTAGTACCACAAAAAATAGAACACTCAAATATATTTCTTTGTTTATTTTGCTTTTCTTCTGATTGCTACAAAATTGAATAGATCACTCAAATTTATTTCTTCGTTTATTTGAGTAGTACAAAATGGTGGAAAATGGTGACCTAGTTAAAATATACCTTCTTTGCTTTTCTTCTGATTGCTACAAAATTGAATAGATCACCCAAACTTATTCCTTCGTTTATTTGAGTAGTACAAAATGGTACAGAAATATTGAGCTAGTTAAAATTGACTTTCTTCGCTTTTTCGCGGTTGGTCAAACGAATATGTCACACAAATTTATTCCTTCGTTTATTTGAGTATTACAAAATGAAACTTCCTCGCTTTTTCTTGTCAGTACAAATTTATTCCTTTGTTTACTTAAATAGTACAACATGGTCTAGAAATTCTGAGCTAGTTAAAAATGGCATTTCTCGTTGGTACAAAATTGAATAGACCACTTAAATTTATCCCTTCGTTTATTTAAGTAGAACAGCATGGTCTAGATATTCTGCTCTAGTTAAAAATGGCATTTCTTCGCTTTTTCTGGTTAGTACAAACTTATTACGTAATTAAATGGCATTTCTTTGCTTCTTCTGCTTGGTACAAGTTTGTCCCTTCGTTTGTTTAAATATTACAAAAAGGTATAAAATTCTAAGCCAGTTACAAATGGTCATTCTTCGCTTTTTTTCTCGCTGCTACAAAAGGAAATAAGACATCTATATTTAAATGGCACAAAAAGGTATAGCTTGTTAAAATGCTGAACTTGTTAAAATGAACCGTCTTTGTTTTTCCGTAGAAAGGTGAACAAATTTGCGCTCAATACACTGTACCTTAGGACACTCATTCATTCTTCTTCATTCTTCATTTTTTTTCTACTTGGTACAAAATTGAATAGGTCACTCAAATTTAACCCTTCGTTTATTTTAATAGCACAAAAAGGTACAAATTGCTGAGCTAGTTACCATTGACCTTCTTTGCTTAAGCAATTCAAATTTATTCTTTCGTTTGTTTGAGTTAGTTAAAGAATGGACAAAACTAAATAGGCCACCCAAATTTATTCCTTTGCTTATTTGATTAGTACAAAATGTTAGTTCTTTCCTTTTTTCTGCTTGCTACAAAAGTGAATACTCCATCGTTTATTTAAGTATTACAAAATGATACAAAATTTTGAGTTAGTTAAAATGAAACTTCTTCGCTTTTTCTGGTTAGTACAAATTTATTCCTTTGTTTGTTTAAATAGTATAAAGAGGTACAGAATTCTGAGCCAGTTAAATATGGCACTTCTCGTTGGTACAAAAATTGAATAGGTCACTCAAATTTATTTCTTCGTATTTTTAAATACTCAGCTAGTTAAATTGAACTTTCATTTCTTCTCGTTAGTATAAAAAGTTGAGGACACAAATTATTTCTTTCCTTCACTTAAATAGCACGAAAAAGTACAGAAATTATGAACTTTTTCTGGTTTGATACAAAAACAAAACATTCAAATTTGTTCTTTTGTGTATTTGAGCAGTACAAAAGGTACATAAATTCTGAGCTAGTTAAAATTGTCATTTTTCGTTTGTTTAAACAGTACAAAATGATATAAAATTCTAAGCTAGTTAAAATGGCATTCCTCGTTGGTATAATTTTGAATAGGTCCCTCAAATTTATCTTTTTTTGTTTAAATCGTAGAAGATTATATGCCATTTTAACTAGCTGAGAATTTTATATCTTTGGTTTCTTTCTCGTTAGTACAATAGCAAATAAGCCACTCAAATTTATTCATTCTTCACTTTTTCTGCTTGGTACAAAACAGAATAGGTCACACAAATTTATCCGACGCGCTGTTTACAAGTTATTAAGGCTTAAATATATGACCTTTGACCTCGATATTCACTACTTTTTAACATGTACTAGTTGATGACCTATTACTTGATTTGGAAACAGCACCTCAATACGTTGCTCCGTTCAAGAGTTATTAAGGCTTAAATATTTGACCTTTGACCTCGATGGTCTGTACTTTTTAACATGTACTAGTTGATGACCTATTACCAGATTTGGAAACAGCACCTCAATACGTTGCTCCGTTTAAGAGTTATTAGGTTTAAGTATTTTGACCTTTGACCTCGATGGTCATTATTTTGGAACTTGTAGTAGTTGATGACCAATTACTAAATGTGGAAACACCACCTCAATACGTTGCTCCGTTTAAGAGTTATTACGTTTTAAGTATTTTGACCTTTGACCACGATAGTCATTATTTTTGGAACTTGTAGTAGTTGATGACCAATTACTAAGTGTGGAAACACCATCTCAATATGTGGCTCCGTTTCCGAGTTATTAGGTTTTAAGTATTTTGACCTTTGAGCTCGGTGGTCAACACTTTTGGGACATGTGCTCTTTGATGACCAATTACTAAATGTGGAAACAGCACCTCGATATGTTGCTTCGTTTACGAGTTTGACCTTTGTTCACGATGGTCAGTAGTTTGAGGACATGCTTGTGTCATGTCATTTCTGCTATGTTAAATTAGGGGTTGGGAACGAAATCTGTGCTACGTTAAAATAGGGGTGGAGAATGTGTTCATAAATTTCTGCTATGTTAAAATAAGAGGTTGAACGAATACAGCTCTGCTATGTTAAATAGTTGTGTGTTCACACCATGTTTGCTACGTTACATAGGTATTCATTGTCCGCAACGTTTATAGTTAAAATAGGGGTTGAAAAAAATGCTCATAAAAGGGAATGATTCTTATGTATTCTCTGCTCTTCTATGTGTTCGTAGTTTTATGTAATTTCTGCTATGTTAAAATTGGGGTTGGAAAATAAGCCATACTCTTTTACTAGTTCTGCTATGTTTAAATAGGGGTGGAACGAATACAGTTGTGTGTTCGGTACACCTCCTTTGCTATGTTACATAGGTATTCATTGTCTGTTATGTTTATAGTTAAAATAGGGGTTGAAAAAGCGCTGATAAAAGGGAATGAATACACCCCTGCTATGTTACGTAGTCTTCTGTATTATCTGCTATGTTCAAATAGGGTTTGAAAAAGTGATCATAAAAGGGAACGAGTACACCCCTAAAAATGTACTATCCCTGCTATGTTACGTAGTCTTATGTATTATCTGCTCTGCTATGTGTTCGTAGTTTCCATGTATTTTCTGCTATGGTAAAATTTTCAAATAGGGGTTGAAAAAGTGATCATAAAAGAGAACGAATACACCCCTAAAAATGCTCATAAAAGAGAACGAGTACGTCCCTGCTATGTTACGTAGTCTTATGCTCTGCTATGTGTTCGTATTCTCCATGTATTCTCTGCTATGGTAAAATGTTCAAATAGGGGTTGAAAAAAGTGATCATATACATCCCTCCTATGTTACGTAGTCTTATGTATTATCTGCTATGTTCAAATAGGGGTTGAAAAAGTTATCATAAAAGGGAACGAGTCCACCCCTTAAAGATTATCTACTCTACTATGTGTTCGTAGTCTCCGCTGCTATGGTAAAATAAGGGGTTGGAAAATATGCTCATTAAAGGGAACGAGTCCACCCCCTAAAAAGTTCTCATAAAAGAGAACGAGTCCACCCCCTAAAAAGTGCTCATAAAAGGGAACGAATACATCCCTGCTATGTTACGTAGTCTTATGTATTATCTGCTCTGCTATGTGTTCGTAGTCTCCATGTATTCTCTGCTGTGGTAAAATAAGGGTTGGAACTGCTATGTTACGTAGTCTTATGTATTATCTGCTATGTTCAAACAGGGGCTGAAAGAGTGATCATAAAAAGGAACGAGTCCACCCCTTAAAATGTACTCTAAAAAGGGAATGAATACACCCCCTAAAAAGTGCTCATAAAAGGGAACAAATACACCCCTAAAACGGAGGTCGTAAAAGACCGTGGGTGGACGGTTCAAGGTGCTCGATTTCTCGTATCCTCAATGTATCTTCCGACATAGTGTGTCAGGCGGCACTGGGAAATTCATTGTCTGCTTCAGGCGGGACTGAGAAAGTGGGTAGAGGGCCAGTGGTGCAGAACGTACATTTTTATACTACTTTGCCGGTCTTACATGTCTACATACATGTCTTTGCCGGTCGTACACATACTAACATTGTAAGAAATTCCGGGCGAATTCGTTATCAAATTATATTCCTACAACATATTCATAGGCATGCGACAATACTTTTGGACATGAGTGTACCTAAAAAGTAGCTGGGACACCTAAATTGAACATGCCTAGCACATCTTGTGCTGTTAGGGGTGACATATTTTAATCTTTCCACAGAAATATCTCATAAACCGCTGAACATAAATGAGGCAAACAAAAACTTAAATAGGAAGTACAATGGAGCAAATCGAATGGTAATGTCGCGGTGTCCTCAAAGACCGCCCTTCATGGGGGTCCGGGGCCCAACTTTAAAATTTGAAACAGAAACATGAGCCGAGTGATACCTCGTTTGATAGATCTTTAAAAACTAAAAACCATTGCAGGGAAAGATTTTCCATATGGACCACGGTATTCAAAATGGCCGCCAAGGCATGTTGCCTGTATCATATAAAACGTGCAATACCACTAATATGAAAACGGTTGACCGAGCAAAAACTCAAATAGAAAATGCCATGGAGCACATCGAATGGTAGGCCTATTGTTGGGGTGCCCGTCAGGGTGCCCAGGGACCAACTTCAAAATTGTAAATCGAAACATGGGGAAAGTGATACCCCATTCGATATATCTTTAAAAACTAAAGAGTTGTTGCAAAAGATTGCTCATATGAGTCATGGTTTGCAAAATGACCACCAAGATAAGGTACCTGTATCAGATAAAACATTTGGTACCATTAATATGAAAACGGTTCAAGATAACTGAACAGAACAAAACTTCGAATAGGAAATTACAGAGGGCATTTATCATTCCACGGCTCGAGAATGTTGCAACAGAGAAAAAGATGATTAGAGTGAAAGTGCTATAATGCAAAAGAGAAAATCTAATTCCTAGAAAATTATTGCTCCAATCTCCCCTCTAACCGGTCGGTAAAATGCAAATGAGAACCTTAGTTCTTGCAAATTGTATCTACGCAACAAAATTATCTGAAATGTGTTTTTATAAAGATAGATATCTCTGTAGTCGGAAAAAGTAGGTAAAATTCTTGTTAAATCGTACCTTCCATTTTGATTGCTGGCAATGATTTGATGTAAGAATGGATGAACTGCAATGCGAAACAAATTTACCGAACAATGCAATTTTAGAACAATGTGTACAAACGTTGGTTTGTTCAACAGTCGTCTGCACAATATTGGTTTGATTCTTCTCCTTCTCTGTCTCCTTGCATGTGATAGAAATTAGCTCCACTGAGATGATGTCCACAGTTACATTTCGAAAAACTTTCTGCGGTAATTTCGGTTGTGATCCTCACTAACGAAACGGTTCATATTGATGCAGATGCCTCCCAGACATCTTGCACGCATTGCGTTAAATTATCAAGGGCGAAAGGGCGGGTAAATTGTTTGCAAGTTCCAAAAATTTATTATTAAAACTCTGCTTCTCATTTCAGTTGCTTCTTTCTTCCCATCTAATCACACTTTGCAATATAAATGGTGTTAAACTTGAAAGCGAATTTCACCTTATTTTTATTCATTACTGTATCAGTCACTTGTATATCGAAGTGTTTCAGACAGGCTCGCAACCAGCCACAGAGGTTTGGGGGGGGGGGCAAGTCATTAAAAATTCTCTTACTCATAGCTAAATTCTGTTTTTTGTATTAATAATAGCATTTTGTGTTAAAGTCTAGGGGGGACACGAAAAGTTTAGGGGTCCAGCTTAACGTCGAGCTTAACGTCCCATGAATATTTACTGAGGCTAAGGGAAACGGTGATAGTGAAATGGATTATATTGGTGGAACAAAGAAAGTAGGAAGAAACGGAATATTTCCAAGAAAACCTACGCACACAGTGTTTATCCACCACATAACCAACTTGGCGATAGCTGGAATCAAACCAGGGATCCCATGCACCGCACTGAGTCACCGTCATCCCATGTAAGATATGCAAACATGGATCCAAAAATGCTTAGTTTCTGGGACGAAGTATGAGTGTTCAAATACGAATTTGAGTTCAGAATGAGGGTTACGTAGGATCGTATTAAAAATATGTCAGTGATATAAAATAAATTAATATATAAATATAAAAATGAAAGTAACTATGTTTGTGACTTCACAACTCTTGAACCACCCGACCGATCTCGATTAAACTTTCAACATGAATGAGATTTGGGCCTGGGATGTTTCTTTTTCTTTCATTTCACTCTAGGTGATCGGAGTTAGGAGTTGTCTGCTGTACAGGCAGACCATTGGTCGGTCTTTGACCTGTGGAATACTTCCTAGACAAGTGTGGAGTTAATATGAATAACTCATTTTTTTTGTCTAAAAGTTGAGGCAATGCCCCCATAGCTCCGCCCGTGGGTACAACGTAGGGGGTGGGGGAGGAGGAGACATGTAAAAATAAAAATAAAAACTTAATAATTTATTGAACCACACGACCGATCTCGATCAAATTTGCCACATACATGAGGTTCTGACCAGTGTGCGAATTGAAAAATTTTCCCAGGGGGGGATGAATTTCACCCATATGCGCACCCAGTCCTTCCACACACACACACACACACACACACACACATATATATATATATATATATATATATATATATATATATATATATATATATATATACTAACAAGTACAAAACAGTTGAGATGTGAGATCTTTCATAAATTTTCACTCAAGTAATATTTAGGTTAGCTACGCAATGTAAGAATTGTTCCCTTTTTCTATCTTAGCTTTATGTCCATTTAAAAATACTCCAGAGGGGGAAAATGTTATCCCTGACAGGGATAAAAATTTTTCTTCTCCAGGGTGGGAAAGATTTTTGTTAGGGGGGGAAATCCCTGGCATCCCCCCCGCCAATTCGCACCCTGGTTCTGACCTGGAATGGTTTTAATAATGTCTCTTTGACGGTGCAACTTAGAGGAGAGGGAGGGGAGATGTGTAAAATACATAAAAATGAAAGCGACTACGTTTGTGACTTAACTCTTGAACCACTAGACCGATCTCGATCAAATTTTCAACATAGATGAGGTTCTGGCCTGGAATGTGTTTTCTCATTTCCCTTTGACGGTGCAACTTAGGGGTGGAAGAGTGGGGAGATATTAAAAATGATCGGAAATGACCGATATTAGTGTCAAATCCGTAGTTTTCGGAGTCGTTGAAACGAACAGTAACACTTCCGATGCAGTTTAAATCCAAATTCAGGCTTTTATTTCCAAAATGAAACGTATTGTTCCCATATGAAGAACGGGCATTCTGCTAGTAATTAAATAAAAGAAACATAATGTTTATACATTGTAGAGTAGGGTCGGGTAGTATCGGACACCTACGAGTGTTTCAAAATATATTTCATGGGTTTTGGAGTAGAAACTGAAAACAACTAGTTCAATATCAAGTGCAAACTTTATTCTAACAATACATGCAATTTCCGTATGGAAAACGTTCATTTGCACAGGCAAGTAAGGAAAACGGAAATAGGCAAAATTGAAGCATTTCTAAACATTTGTCGTGTAGTATCGGACACTATACTTACCTACAGTTAAAATCGTAAAACATAGAGTTACCCGTTTCTAAGACATTGATTCACAGTTGTTGCATACGTAAAGCTCTGGACAACGCTCTAAATTTGTACAGTTTTCATGAGCCCACCCACTGCAACGATAACATCGTATCCAATATTTTGAAATGACTTCCCAGAATTATGCAACGCATATTTTCGTAGTCTTGAGCTGGTTCCTGTGGTTCTTCCTGGGATCCATTTCGGTTAGTTCGTTGCTTATTTACATTGACTTGTTTGGCTGAAATAGACCTGGATCTGCCATTCTCCGTGTTTCGAGCCTTTGTGGTTACAAGAGAGGCTCTTGCTTCTAGATGACGCTGATAAGGACTAGATGTCGATATCTCATTTTGCGCAACACATCTATTTCGTCGCTTCATCGAGTTCTAGGAAGATGTTGGATGGGAAAATACTTAGGTTATGATATGTTTGTAAAATACATGTGGCCACAGAGGCTTTCATATTTGCTTCCTCCCATATCTTTTTTTTTTTTTTTTTTTTTTTTTTTACTTTCCTTCTCTTGACATTTCTCGTGCCTGTAAAAGAGGTTCTCATAATATAACGACAGCACAATCTGGAGAATGAAGGACAGTTTATTTTCTATGAATTTAATGACTTTCCATTTGTCCGATACTACACGCCAATAAAGTGTCCGATACTATCCGATTCACACGTTTGCAATTATTCACGAATTGTGTGTCACACATTAGGTTTGAACAAAAGGTTAATATATGAACTTACTCCCACATAATGCGCGTTTTATATAATGGGTACATTACTCTCTCTGCTCTTACCTGCTTTACATTCATACTTCCGACAATTTCTTGAATACACACAGAGTGTGTTCAGGAAATGCACTCACGCTCGCTTCCATTTACCTGCTTCACGCGCCTCAAAGCAAATGACTGCCCGACTTCGACACGGTAACAGATGTTCTTGCCTGCCAGCAGACTCTAATTATATTAATTTCAGAATAATCTCTTCTGTCCAATACTATACGCTGTCCCCATGGGCGGCGATTCGGGGGGGCAAAGGGGGGCAGTTGCCCCCCCACTTTTTCGAAGTGATCAATTAATGTATATAGTTTCATTTGGAAACGTAAAGTTTTTGTATCTTATAACTGGTTCATAGAAAAAATGGTGCTATATAATATTTGCCTTACATGAGCACCTATTGGTTGTCTTCCTGTGGAGTTAAGAAAGCTACAAGAATTGGTTTTTAATTGGCACGCGAAATTGCCCAAAAATTAATCGATTGGAGTGCAACAATTGCAGCGTACTTTCATTTCTTTTTACAAGGGCTCGATATATTAGTTAACCTCTTTGAAACTAATTGAGAGAACATTTCGAAAAAAAAAAAAAGACTTTCACAAGTTATTCTTTAATTGCACAGAAGTCGACACTTACTAAAATGTCTTTTCTTCTTTCTAATAATAAGGAATATTGATTAAAAAGAGAGTAATAAGAGAGAACTTCTACCTTTTCCATTGTTTTGCAGTGTAATATACGAGTAAGTGGTGTATTTATGGGTGTACGAGTGTATATACAATTAAATTTAGTGAAGTCAACGTAATTCTAGATTTTAGGATTATTTTGTATAACTGGAGTGTGGACTGATTCTAAGTATTGTTGTGTTTTGATGTGTTCCAAGAAAGTGAAAACTGTACCTAATGGTAACAAACATGTTTCGGGAAGCTACAAAAGTAAATATTTCTTTAAATGTTGTAGCATATGCTTGTAGTATTTACTGTCCTAAGAGTAATAACGTACATTTAATGGCATGTATGGAATTAAAAATGTAAGTTGTTCATTAATCTCCAGTTTGCAAAACAAGTCTTATGCATTACTATGATTAGTATTATCCTTTATATTTATCTCTTTTACAAATTTGTTATTAAATAATCTGGTCATACAATTTTCCAAGCAGAATTTTAAGATGTTCTTGAGCAAGGAATCAAATCTCTTCTTACACTTTCGTAGGGCTAGTGCCTACTTGCGTTGCTCTTGTCAGTTTACTTAAAATATGAAATACGATGTACGCTATTTTAACTGAAAAAGATAGTATCCTATTAATTATACAACCTTTCGTCAAACAAAGTGTTAGAAACAACCAGGGAAGCTAACATTGATATACAAATATTCAATCATGTCTTGCCCCCCCCCCACTTTTAACGTCCAATCGCCGCCACTGGCTGTCCCATACTATCCGACCCTACTTTATAACGAAATTCTTACTACTTCAAAAACTAAGCTCTTCCAGACTCACGCAGATAAAACTTCTTATCTACCTAACTAACTCTATTGCTTAAGACACCAGAAAGTTGATCGTCGCAAAAATAAAACAAAGCTATTGGATTATATTCCCTGAGAAACCAATCGAATCGTCATTGATTATTTTTTTTTTCAATTTGTTTTATTTTCCCTCTCCATCCTTAACTGTATATTGAAACCGAAAGTGATAGAAATCCGCCAAAACTTTCGGTTTCAATATTGATCTATATACAGGGGGCCCACAAAGGGGGGCTATGACCCAAACTGCATCATTGAAATATTTGGGGGGTTAAAAATCTATATAAATATGTTTGAAGGGGTGTAAAAATTAATCGAAAAGAAGTTTTTTTTTCATGGAAGAACACCTACGGATAGACAATTGGGGGGTGCGTCTTAGGCATAAGGAGGGGGCACCACTGCTATATGTGTCGAGTGGGGAGGATTGCGTGCTACAGTGAAATTTAGAGCTGTGTCGGTGGTAGTTCACTACCAGAAGGGCTACCCCTACCGAATTGGTCTAAATGGAGTAACCAGACAAAAGAGTGTTCTGGGAGAAGGCAGCAGTTCTCCAGTAGCCAAGTTGGCGGAAATCATAGTGCTTGGTACGGCAACTTAGACATTAGTCCCAGGCGTGGTCAGAGTGACTTTAACGACTGGGATACTGCGGGGTGGAAGGCAACGGGAAACCACCACTCTATTTTCCCTAGTTCGCTGGCAGCAAAAAGAGAACATATGAACAATGGTCTTTCGCAGGTCAAAATGTAGTTCCGGAGGTAAAATATCCCCCCATTTTGATCTCCGGGAGGGGGATGGCTTGGGAAGGACTATTGGACGAGAAAGTAATAATGGGGGGAAGACAGACAGAGAAACAAAGACAAGGAAGAGCAAAAGATTTAGGATAGGGACATGAAACGTACGTACTATGTTACAGGGAGGAAAATTAGAAAATCTTAAAGAAATGAAACAAAATAATTTAGATTTGGTAGGCGTTTTTGAAGTTAGATGGGAAGGCAATGGGGTATTGAACAGCGAAGGATATAGAATGTTTTACTCAGGTAATGAAAAGGGCGGTCATAATGGCGTAGGAATAATTCTTGGAAAACGTTTAAAGGAGAAGGTAGTGAAAGTAGAATTTATTGATGATAGAGTTATGATGTTAAGACTTAAAGGGAAAACGAAGGATCTAGTGGTAATACAGACATATGCACCGACGACTTCGCATGCAACTGAAGAAGTAGAGGAAAATTATGAGAAACTAGAAGAAATTATAAATAGGGAGAAGAAGGGTGCATGCATAATTCTAATAGGAGATTTCAATGCAGTTGTGGGAGAAAAACAGGAAGGTAGTATCGCAGGCAAATATGGTTTAGGCGAAAGAAATGAAAGGGGCGAGGGACTGGTGAATTTCTGTAGACAGAATTCACTAGTAATTGGGAACACTTGGTTCAATCAGCACAAGAGAAGAAGATATACATAAAAATCACCAATAGACGGCGGAAGATATCAGATAGACTGTGTTATGATTCAGGACAGGTATTGGAATAGCTTAAAGAACGCGAAGACCCTTCCCGGGGCTGATATTTTCTCTGATCATAATCTTGTGCTGGCCGAAGTAGATATTCAACTGAAAAATGTAGGCAGAAGAAAAGTAGGTAACAAAGTGTTGAATACTGAAAAGTTGAAAAACGAGGAAATAAGAAATCTTTTCGTTGAAAAATTCGAAGAAAAATATTCAAACCAGGAAAGAATAGGCGCAGGTAGTAACGCACGGTGGGAACATATTAAACGTTGCTTACAGCAGGCTGCAGAAGAAGCAGTAGGTTACCGCGAACATAAAACTGCTAAGAAACCATGGATTACAGAGCAGATGTTGCAGAAAATGAGGGAGAGGAAGATGTAGAAACAGGTTGATACAGAAGAGGGCAGAAAGTTAAATGATGAATTACGAAGAGAAACAGACAGAGCGAGGGAAGAGTTTTACAGAAGAAAATGCGAGGACATAGAAGAATTAGAAAGAGTTGGGAAATATGAGGAAATGTACAAGGAGGTGAAATCTATGGAATTTCGGAGGAAACAAGGAGGTATTATGATGGCGGTAGAAAATAAGAATGGGAAGGTAGTCAGCGAGAGAAATGAGGTCATAGGAAGGTGGAAAGAATACGTTGAAGACTTATATGAGAGTAGGGATAGACAATGTAGCCTAAATGTTGAAGTAGAAAATGAAGTAGACGAGGATGATAAAGGATTTAGTATTCTTCGGGATGAGTTTGAAAAGGCTATATCCGAGATTAGGAATGGAAAGGCAACCGGAATAGATAGCATACCAATCGAATTCATTAAAAATGTAAAAGACAAAGGAAAGAAATAATTGTTGCGACTATGCAATGAAATATATGAAACAGGAGATTGGCCAAAAGACTTTCTGAACGCGATCATAATACCGATGGCTAAGAAATCGAACCCAAAGAGATCTGAGGACTATAGAACTATTAGTGTTATATCTCATTCAGCTAAAATTCTGCTCCGAATACTGAACAGAAGGTTGTATGAAAGAACAAGTAAAGATGTTGAGGAGGAGCAGTTCGGGTTCAGAAGAGGCAAGGGCACAAGAGATGCAATTGGATTATTAAGGGTGATCGGTGAAAGATTTATAGAAAAAGGGAAAGAGGTGTATGTTCTATTTATTGATCTCGAAAAGGCTTTTGACCGCGTGAATTGGGAATTGTTGTTGGGAGTTCTAACGAAGATAGGGTTGGAATGGAAATATAGAAGACTCATAAGAAACTTATACATGAACCAACAAGTAAGTGTTAGGATAGGGGAAGAAATGACGGAAGAGAGTGCAATTGGCAGGGGAGTTCGACAAGGATGCTGCCTCTCGCCAACACTATTTAATGTCTATCTAGAAGATATAGTGAAAAACAGCCTACATGATGATGATGGCATTTTGGTAGGAGGTAGAATGATTAGATGCATAAGATTTGCAGACGATATGGCGCTTCTTGCAGAATATGAAAAGAAAATCAATAATATGTTAGAAAAAATGAGAAAGGGCTTTGAAGAATATGGGATGAAAATAAATGTTAGAAAGACAAAAGCCATGGTGATTGGAACGAAGGGATCTGTGTCAAATATAAAAGTAGGAGGGGAGAAAATAGAACAAGTGAATAGTTTTCGATACCTGGGTAGTATTCTTAGTAATGACATGAAGTGCGAACGTGAAATAAAAGCAAGGATATGAATGGCGAAAGAAGCCTTTAGGAGGAAGAAAAGTCTGTTTTGTGGGACCTTGAATAGAGAGTTGAGAAAAAGACTCATAAAATGCTTCGTGTGGAGTGTTGTATTGTATGGGGCGGAAACGTAGACATTACGTAAAGGTGACGAAAATCGACTGGAAGCCTTCGAAATGTGGGTGTGGAGAAGAATGGAAAGAATTAGTTGGGTCGAGCGGAAAACGAATGAAAGAGTGTTAGAAATTGTGGGTGAGAAAAGAACACTTTTAGATAGTATTAGGAAGAGGAAGAGAAACTGGTTGGGACATTGCCTGAGAAGAGATTGTATCATGAGGGACGTCCTAGAAGGTATGGTGGCGGGAAAGAGAGGGAGGGGGCGAAGGAGACTACAATTAATGGATGATATTAAAACAGAAAGATCATACGCGAAGACGAAGAGGTTAGCGGAGGACCGTGGAGCATGGAAGCTTCTCAGCTGCGGCAAGTGACCTGCCAATAAAGGCAGAATACCTATGATGATGATGATGACGATGATTAACTTCTAGATCTTCCAAAAACGGACACTTACCCAAAGTCTTTCGAAGCAGAGCTCTAGAAACCCCACACAAGTTTTCCAAACGAATGACGTGTTTCGTTCATCTTAGGCTTCGTAATCTTATAATTCTTATAATATCTGCTGACGCGTAGGACATATTTTGGAGTCCCATGATGTTACTTCCTCCCTTCATCTGATTGTTTGCCCCTTTCAGCTCCAAAAATTTTTCTCAAGACTTTGTTTTCGAATACTCTTAGTTCGTGTTTACTCCTGCCATATTAATGACAAAGTTTCAGATACGGAGTGCTAAAGGTAACGCTAGGTTCAAATATATTTTCAATTTTGAGGTCCTTAGTATTAGTCGCAATGGCAAGAGTTTTGCTGCTGGTAGTAACATCACTCCCGCAATCGCTTTACTTAAATTTTCTGTGTTTATTTCATTCTTCTTTGTTACTATTCCTCCACAGTATTTAAATCTGTTCACTCCCTATACTTTAGTCCCATCGATGGTAATGCTTCCGCCATACCCACTAAAGTAGTGTGCACCCATCACAACATACATAATATTGAGATGTCTCCCTGCTTCTTCAGACCAAATAACTTCTATCTATTAGTAGTGTCTTACTACTTCCTTAACTATCACGTAAACGTTCTGAAAGGGTTAAATAAAAATTAAAAACTGACTTAAAAGAGGTTCTCAGTTTAAAATATATGTGTGTAGGGGAAGGCGTTGTACCTTTGAACATCTGTGCTTTTCTCGAATTCAGAGCTATCTAGGTGCAGTGATTAAAATTCATTTGAAAGATTAAATGAAAAAAATGCACTACAAACGCGTTTGGCTGTTGTTTACTGAGTGTTGTGTGGAGTAATGTTCCTTTTAATTTTTTCACACCCAAAACGAAGATTTTTTGTAGTTACATTTTGAGTTTTGTGCTCTTCGGTTTTCGGAACTTGTGATATTTATTGGTCCAAACTTGGGGTGGAATCATTGGTGAATACAGTAATATTTTTAGTTTTAACTTCTGTTCAATATTTAAGCTATTGGAGAACTTTCTTTCGTAATGGTGACCCTTTTGTACCTATGAACATTAATGCATCGTGTACCTTTGAACGATAAATAAGACTGTTTAAAGCTACACAATGTAAGTAGTTAAAACAATTGATATATTTTATATAGGTTAGGTTAGGATATAAAGTTATTAATTATAATTTTAAGTAGTTTCTATACATTCGCTTATTATATAACATAATGTTAAGGGTTGTATATGCTCAACTTTATTGTTCACAAGTTTTTGTTAGAACTTCTCTTCAATTTTTAATTTAATTGATAAAATTTGAATTCTGGGGAGCTTTTTATAGCTAAACATTTTATTGCAATTTATAACTGTTAATATTTGTGGCTTCTTTTTATATTATTGCCGCAGAAACATTGTAATTATCACTGTTCAAAGGTACAAAAGGGTCTGTTCAATGGCACACGACCAATATGTACCTGTGAACAAAACGGATTTGTTCTTATTTTATCTTATAAAAGCTATTGTAATTATGTAACACGTTTAAAAATTATCCTATCTGATAGCAAAGAGATGACACTTCAAATGTACGAAAAAAATTGGGGGAAAAGTGCTGAAAACTAGCACCAAAATTTCGAAGACTCTAAAAGTGTTCACAGGTACAGCGCCTTCCCCTATGTATTTATGTATGTTTGCATTTTCGCAATTATATTGAGAACCGTTGATCTTATTACGATGCGGCTTTCACTAATCAAATAAGCTATTCCGAAGGAAGGCTTTTATGTATAAAATATTTTAAAGATAATTAATTAATTAATTAATTAATTTTTTTAAAAAATCAAATAATTCTTGCAACGCCTGATGAAAAATCTTATCCTAAAATATGCAGAAACCAGATATTCAACAAAGTAACGTGGGCTGCATATAACGAAGATAGATGGCATCTTTGTAGCCAGATTTCTCCAAATGTTTTAAGATTGTTTGGTGATAGAAGCCATGACTGCTTACATACTGGTCTTGATCAACCTTTGCTAGGATATAATCACCTTCCAGCAAAATGGAAACTTACAAAAGTTTGCCCTATTCCTAAAAACAATGGCAGTAAAGAAATTCAAAATTATAGGCCGGTTTGTATTCTAAACTCATTTGCAAAGATATTTGAAAGCATAATTTATAAGCGCATTGAAAATCACGTTAAACCAGTAATATCGGATTATCAACATGGATTCGTTCCTGGCAGATCCACCGTAGCAAATCTCGCTGTCTTCATTGACCATCTAGTTGATACATTGGAGAGTAATAATCAAATAGATGTAGTTTATACAGATATTGCGAAAGCATTTGATAAGGTAAACCACACGTTGTTAGTGAATAAACTTAAATTTCTCAACTTTTCTGATCAGTTAATTGCTCTTATGAAGTCATATTTGATGGACAGAAAACATATGATGAAAATGTGGTTTATAAATCCTGTAGATCATTCGAATACATTCAATTTTCTGGAGTCCAACAAGGATCTAATTTAGGGCCATTACTTTTTATAATATTCATTAATGACCTTCCTAATTGTATTAAAACATCACATAAACTACTCTATGCGGACGATCTAAAATTACATAGGAGAATTACAACAGCACAAGACTGTGTCAGTTTGCAGGAGGATCTAGACAGAATAAATGAATGGTGCAAGAGCAACTTGTTAAACATAAATTCAGATAAATGCAAAACCGTGTCCTTCACTAAGAAACGGAATGTTGTTAAATTTCAATATAAGATAGATGGTAAACAATTAAAGGGGGAACAAACTGTCAAAGATTTAGGTGTAATGTACGATAACAAATTATCGTTTGAGCGTCATATAAATCAAATTGTAAATGACGCAAACAGAAATCTTGGATTCATTTTGAGAATGGGAAGGAAATTTAATAAGTCGAATGCTTTACTGAAATTATATTTTTCATTTGTTAGATCAAAATTAGAATATGCGTCTATTATATGGAACCCCCACACGAAGACAGGATCTATTAGAATAGAAAGAGTTGAAAATAAATTTCTGCGGTTTCTCGTGTACAAGAAAACAGGCATCTTCCCCACATATGAAAATAGTACTTCTCTTAATAAACATTTTAACACAATGTCTCTCAATCACAGAAGAGTCTTAAATGACACGATATTCTTGTACAAAATATTAAATAACAAATTAAATAGTAAGGATTTGGTCTCTGCCTTTCATCTCAGGGTACCCAATGGAAACATACGTGTGGGCAATGGAAATTTCTTTTATTGTAAGAAATCTCGAACAAATGCAACAAAACAGTCACCAATGTGGAGGATGGGTGCAGTGTACAACAAACTGAGTAAATGTAAAAAAGTTCTAGATATTCACGGTGAGTCAGAATAGATTTCGCAATATATTACAGCTATTCTATGTAACTCTACGAATACTGTAATTAAGTAGAATTACCTGCTGTGTTCTTCCTAAATAAATAAATAAATAAATCACTTGTGATTGATCATACACTGAACGAGCATCTTGGACATCAAAACTTCCAGAAGGAAAACAACTGAACCATCTTTTAGCTGTTGCTTTTGAAAACGTATCTTGTTCATAAACAGTACAAATCTTCACGAACCTGCGCAGCGTTTGCATCTTAGTCGAAATAAAATTGTGAAACGTAGTGCGGTTTTACGGAAATTTCACTCATATTCACGGTGCAATACCTCACGTATGATTATATGATTCACAATACTTTCAGCATATCTACTAGTTTCAACTCTCTGCTGCCAAAAAATGACGTTAGTCCAGACACTACGACTCATAACCTGATTTTAGGGTTGTAACGCTATCTAGTACGCAAAAGACTCACAACTATTTAGACTTGCCGAAAGCGTGGGAAAAGTAAGTTTGAAGCAGTAGATATCGAAAACCAATAAGCTTAAGGATGGTGGTCTATGAAAGCCTGGAAATGGCGATGGTTTTCAATACGTACCAGTAGTTGCTCGGTTCACATACATAGGTGGCGCTTGTGTTTAAGACGCTACAGTACAAGAGTGTGGTCATTGTGCTGCGAGTGTTGAATAGGACAAGTGGCAGTGCTCGACTAAAACACGGTGCGTTGTTCAAATCAAGAACAGGCCATAATGCTATTCATGTACGATCGTGCAGATGGCAATGGGCATGAAGCGGCACAACTCTATCAGAAGCGTATTTCTCATGGTACGGTTGTCACTCATTATCAACAGCATGTCCTTTCAACAACCTCACACTTCGTAAGGGATGTACCCAACATTTCTTTTTCCGTTTAACATACTTTCGGTACAAATACACAATCACAACTAACTTTTCGACATCCATTTTGCAAAATTCAGACATGTGTCGCTGTCGTCCCAGTGTGGCTTCGCCCTTACTGTTCCCACGCCTTCGATCCTCGGTTATTCTGCTAATATGCCCAATACGCTATATGTTCGTAGGGCTTCTTTTGGTGCTTATCTCGCTGTCAGGAATCAGCTCCTGACGTTTGTTACACACTAATTTCGGGATTCCATTTCTGAAGCCTAGGGGGCCGGGTCACATTTCTGACATTACCGCTGTGCTCAGGAGATCCGGACCTTTCCAACGCCACCACCTGCTCCCAACAACTCCATGCTCTTTATGTTCATCCCCTAAAATAACTCATGGGTGCAACCTGGGCCCTAAAGCCTGCTGTGGGTGCCCCTGCGTGCCGAAAAACGAATTTTTATATGTAATATCCGTCTGTTCTTCCCGATGTAAATATGTTTACTCGCCTAGAAGCCATACCATTCAACCTATATAGACCAAATATTAAACTTAAGATTTTTATAAGATTCTCTTTTTTTTCTAATTTTCTTCCTATTCTTTAGAACAAGGGTGAAAATCAAAATTTGCTATTTTCTCGAAAACGGTTTAAACGATTTTGTTCATCTATACTAATAAAATAAAATAATGTATGTGTATTTATTATGTCTGTCAAGAGTGTCAAGAGTTTTTTTTTTTTTTTTTTTTTTTTTTGCATAGAAAGGAGTGACCTAAAAGGTTTAAATTTCTTACACAGATGGACCTTCATCACTCTGTATAGAGCTCTTCCTTCCATTTTTGGCCTGGGGGGTGGGGGTGAAATGTTTGCGAAAACGTATGTTGTTTGTTACGATTCTGATAATGTCTTACATGTATCCAAGCCCCATTACCTCATGGTTGTATGGGCTTATATAGCAACAGAGAATAAATACCGGAGAATAGAGTAGGAACTTCTCTCTTTTAATCAACGTTTTGAATAAGAGGCGAAAACGACCTGCCCTTACTCTTTTATCCAGGTCCTGAATAAGGACTTGACGGGTCCTTACAGCTAGTATTTCATATATCAATATTTCATTAACAATCCTATTAGTTGGTATAAATAATTTTTCGACGGATATAGAAGAGATTGTTTAATCTTGGGAGATGACTCTTTGCGGAAGAATTCCTAATAAAAGGTACGGGTCACCGCTCTAAACTTTGTCACTTCAATTTCGTCAACTATTCCCCGTTATACTGCAGTTATAACTGAAACATTTATTAGTGAAATACAAGCAAAATTATAGGGTTTTCCAAAGGAAATTTCGACCGAGTAAAGCCTAATTTTCAGAAGTAACCTATCCCTTGTAGATATTTTCATAAGAAATAATTTACGTAATTCTATAAGTTAATAATGAAATATGAAGAAATTAATCGGAATTCTTTTTAACAATAAAAAAAATACAAAAAGGAAATAATTCCCAAGAGTATACTACTCCTTGTCGATTGCTTCAAGAGAAATGGCATACCGAGTATGGTGATGTTATTAGTGAAACATTTAAGAAATGTAAACATAATTGACTAACGTAAGACGTTTTTTGAGAAAATTGACCGAAAAACCCACCCCAATCTATCCCTTGTGAATTTTTTCAGGAGAAATGAGTAACACCACATTATCAGGTTATTAATGCAATATTTACAAAATATAAACAAAATCGCCCAAGAAAAAAAACATCCGCAAGCATAAAGTACCTCTTGTGCATTATTTTTTTTTGGGGGGGGGGGATAAATTATTTGTCATATTATTAAGTTAGTATTAAAGGCCTAATACAGAATCGTTCTGACCCGTGATTAGTGTCATACTAAAGAGTTCGACTAACATATGTTTCCTGCAGTAGTCAGATCTGTAGTACGACGCTAACCATGACAAAATGACTGTTAATTTATGGAATATAAACAAAATCGTCCGAAAAAAAACTTACCCCCAAGATTAAATTACCACTTGGATATATTTTCAGGAGAAATGAATTATGCCATATCATCGGGTTACTAACGAACTATTTTTAAAATATGAACAAAATCAGTTCAGTCGTTTTTGAGAGAAATCGCCAGGAAAGAACTCATCCCCAACAGTAAACTACCCTTTGTGTTTTTTCCACAATAAATGGTTTATGCCATATTGTCAGGTTAGTAATGAAATATGAACAAAATCACCTGTCCCTTTCGAAAAACTGGCCCGGAAAAAACTCACCACAAGAATAAACTACCTCCTGTATATATTTTCAGGACAAAAGAATTATGTCATACTGTCAAGTTACTAAACGAAATATAATTTATGAAATATGAACAGAATCGCTTGAGTTGTTCTAAAAAAAAACAGCCCTAGAGTAAATTATCCCTTTTGGATTTTTCATGGAGAAATGACATACCAAAATATAGGGTTGTTAATGAAATGCTGACGTATGGAATTTGAACAAAATCGTTAGAACCATGTTCGAAGAAATAACTATTTTCAATTTTCACCCCTCAGTAAACTGACCTTAATTTTGGGGATAAAAAAATTCCAAAAAAGACCATTCCGAATTCTATAAAATTCTTGCGTTTAAAAGTTGGTGCGGATACGTTGAACGGTATGGCTAACCAGGCGAATGAACATATTTACATCAGAACGAAAGAACAGACAGGCATCGAAATATCACTTTCGGCATATAGAGGCCAAGAAATGTGTAAATCCGTTGAAATCTCGAATTAGTCTTTTTTTTTTTTTTTTCATCACCACTGCCCTATCCTTTCTCGAAAGTAAAAAAGACTTCGAAAATTTTGTTCATACTTCATAAATATATATATTTCATTAATAACACAACACTGTGGTGGGTATTTTCTCTTCGGAAATCCACAAGGGATATCTTATTCTTACAAGGAGAAAGCAGACTTTGGTAAATTTACTTCGGGGCCATCTTTCGCGAGGTGTAGTGCACATTTAAATTGTTAATATTACAAACTGGGAGAGCGCAATAGCTACAAATAATGGAGATAAAGCGTCTTAAAGTTTCTGACTCGCCGCATATATGATACGACGCCTACGGTTATCAAGTGACGGTTTAGCAGAGTGCATAATGCATAAAAGAATAGAGATTTTCAAATAAATTGTAAAACTTTTCAATGTTTCATGTTAACTAGCAACAAAATGTAACCTATTTCGTAAATATATTCATATCACGATTTATATTATTGTTACCACAGTCGTTGTGTAAAAAAATGCTCTTGACGCTTCGTGTCTCTGTGGACATTGTGCGAATTGCAAGGGGGAAATCCCCTTTGGCTATATCATACATCCAATATTCTCAAAGGGTATTTCCCCCTCTTTCTCCTTGATATCAATATGTTTGTGAAATAGGTTACATTCTGTTGCTAGTTAACATGGAACATTGAAAGGTTTTAAAACTGATTTGAACATTTCTATTGTTTTATGCATTATAAACATGTGATGAATTAATAGTTTACTTGTAGTTACAAATGGCACTTTATAGGTTAAAAAAAGCTGACTCGAGCGAGAATCGAACCCGAGACCTATTTGCACGTTAGTCATTGATGCTTCTCATTCTGTCACGCCGTCACTTGATAACTTTACGCGTCGTATCACATATGCGGCGATTGGAAATTTTAAGACGCTTTTTCTAGGTTATTTCTGGCTATTGCGCTCTCCCAGTTTGTAATATTAACACTTTGAATGAAAGATGGTCGCGAAGTTTATTTACCAAAGTCTGCTTTCTCTTTGTTAGATGTGAGTTTGAACGATTTTATCAAAAACGAGGATTAAGTTCACATTTCATAAATAAATGTTCCTCTAATAACAATAGTCAACGACATTTTAGTTACGAGGAATGTGAATAGTGTTTTAAGCTATGCTAAGTGTGCTGAATTCGAAAATAAGCTTTTGCTGTCGGGCTAGGTTTTCTTGTGACACACTACCTCTTCCTTATCGAAATCCTCCAAGTTCCTTGAAAACGCTGCATATGGGTTATTCTGCTGTGATCTAATTTAAATAATTTGCAGTCAAAATATGTGCAAGGAATTCAGATACATGCCTTTGAAGCTACAAACACTTTCCAAGAAATGAGTGACCTTTGGCAGTATTGCTGTTGAGTCATGTCCAAACACACAGAATCGCGTTGTGATTGTTGGCATCAGCATCGCAGCATTGAGAGTTCTGATAGCGTAGGAAGTGCCTGCATCTTGTTCTAGGTTCATTTTGTGTGTGTGTTGTAATTATTCCAAAGAAGAAATGCTCGTACCTGTGTAAATAGTCCTAGTTCTTTTAGTTATATCTTGTGGAGAGGAGACTGTAAAATCGCAAAAACAATTGACCTTCCTTGTAAAAAAAAAAGTGCTACGAACTTTATTTCGGGTGTAAGGTTGCGAATAAGACAAGAAATGCTCATTCTCCCCCAACATATGCTGTTTGAAGTGTCTTAGACTCCTGATATGTTGGTTAAAAGGTCCATAACACATGGCGTTTGTATGCTTTGGAGGGAACGGGGGGATCACACAATAGATTGACAACAGGAATGACGTCAAAAGCACAGAAGTGTGTGCAATATCCTAATGTACCACCTGCTATGAGACCTGTACGCCACAATTAGAAATTGCTGGTACCAGAAATGTGACAGTGAGTGAAGATGAATCCGATAACGAGTATGAAGATGATGTAGGATGTGGAGAAGTTACTCATTCCGACCCAACAGTTGAAGTGCCCCAGGGTAAGCGCTTCAACGAATGGTAGCGTTCCGCTATTCAATTCCCCAACAACAGAAATCCCTTGGAAAACTTATCCTTGTACTGCAGCACAAAGACGGAACTACTCTTGTGGTCTGTTCGAAGGTAGAAGATGGGTCAAACTAACTCTATGGCCTATGAAACTCGGAGGTTCGATGCCGCATTCACAAAAGCTCTCCACTGATTTCTATACTTAGCCAATTGGATCCTACTTTGAATTTGATGGGTCAAACTATGTTGGTCTTATTTAGGTAGAGTCACCCAGGGTAAACACCCATTTCCACTTGTCCCCTGCAAGGTATGTTTCACATAGTTTTTTTTTTTTCGTTCGTGAACCTCTCCTAGTTGTGATGCTCTGTGAGGTGCTGTCCACGCGCTTCCAATCCAAGATTCTTCTGGATGATGTTGGAAGCTGTCTCTTTTGAGATACCGTGTCGTATGCGGAAACTTCCTTGCGTTGGTGTATTGTCGTGTATCACAGTTCTTCTAATAGCACGCACTGTATTCGGGGTTCGAGCGGGCTGGGGCCGCGTTGTTACAATTTCTGACCGGCAAAGTACTGCAGGAATCTGTTGGGGCACGCCATCGGATGATAAGACCAACAACAGCTTTGCTGATAATTAAACTATATTCTTTGCACTATTTTACTACTGTTGAGTGGCTATATGGACGACAGAAATTCCAAATGAACCCTTCCCAGGAAACTGTCCCTTTTCCTTCAACGTTCCACGAATCGTGCTGAACTGATACTGTTGTCAAGTACAGGCCTCAGTGTAGCAAGTATCTAAACATTACAGCAGTTAAATGCGTCGTTTGGGAGGGTCGGTGAAGATCGACTATTTTTACTGTGTGCAATCTTTTTAAAATAATTTCATCGATATTTATATAAGTAGAGTGTGAAATGCAGCGAGATGGCCACAATAAGAGAAGTAGGCCCTAGAAAGTGCACTAATTTTGCGTGTAAACTTTAGGTGAAATGTGACAGAGAAAACTACACCCGCACTAATCTTCAATAAAACAAAAATATGTATTAGCAGCTTTTATTTTTATAAAATGCATCCTGTACTAAAATCAAGATAAAGTTCAGAAGGAAGTACTCAGTACTTACTACTGCATGTGATAAACATCAAAGCTGTTCATACCATTATCATGGTTTTGTTTTGAAGAATAAACATCTCTCTCTCATTGAAATCATTTTTCATTACTGTTAATACAGAAAATATAATACAAAAAATATATATTTTTACTTTAAAATATTAAAAGAAAAATAGTTATTAATCATGTCATCTAAACAAATACTATTATCTTCATTTATATAATTAAATGTTATGTTTATAAATAGATGTATATTTCCTTTGAAAAACAAAATCATGAGTAAATATATATTTAAATCGTACTGATATTCACACAGTCACATAGGAATGTTTGATCTACGTCGATGACGTCAATGGAAAAGACTAATATATTTTCACTCAACTTAGAAACCTTTAATCCTTCGTAAAAATTAATAAATTACCTACTTCGTCCGAACAGTGACTAGCCTTTCAGCACTACATACAAATGTATATTAAAAACTTTTTTATATATATATATATATATAAAATGAAGAATCATTCTAAAAATGAATTCTTAACACTTAAATGCCAAAATTAACAGAAACATTCACATATAAATTTTTGATTTACATTATGTAATTAACCATGTAAAAAGTTTCATTCAAATGCTACATAAATACACAGCAAGTTTCAACTGAATGTTAATTTCAGGTAACACATTTATATTTGTAAATGCATCCTAAGTCTTAGTAATTAAAAAGAATGTATTTAATAATTTTAAAAAGAATAGTTCAGGATTTGAAATTAAAACCTGGTAAGTTAGCTACCTCTTTAACTCAACTACTGTCAAATTTGGCCATATTTCTGTGAATCCATACAAATATAGTAATGTGGGTCCATGTAGATGTAGAGATAGTTGGCCAGTTGTAAGCTGCACGTTTTATCTAGAACTAGAGGTAACCAACTTTCAGATTTCACTGAAACATTGTAGGATTACGGCTTTCACATGTTTAGCAACCAAAACACACACATGTCAATCATCTCTCTTAAAACTTCTTCCAGTGATACCGTAAACAATGCACAATTCTGAGCTCTTGTTTTCGAATAACATTATTTACATGTAAAACTGCAGAGAAAGATGTGAAAAAAACGTATCTAATTTGAGATTTTGGCCAACCGTTAAAAGTGGAAATACGTTAAACAACTAACACATTACAATAGGAAGTATAAAACTGGTAACATAATACTGATTATATGTAGGGAAGGAAAACTTCTTGAAATACATGTCCATGACAGAAGGCAGAAAAGACATAATACATACTCAAAATGGAAAGGGAAAACGATCTGCAAATTAGTTTCTTATTTCTTTCATAGTTCTTATTTTAATACAACAGTCTTATGTATAATATGTGAAGGAAATTACTATTCTGTCTATAGACCTTGAATTGTAAAACGGGAAAATTACCAACTCCAGTTTCTCCTAAAAACAACATATACCTATTAAAATTCTGATTTTCGATCTCGCTCGTGGCTATATGGTTAGCTTACGCGACTTTGGCGCAGGATACTCCAATTCCAACTGGGAGCTCATCTACTTCAAATTCCACGTTAAGCTGTAGATCCACGTATCACATAGCCTCGCTGCTGAAAGGGATTTTAACTCCAATACAACTTACCAACAAGAATTCTACTTTTCCAAGGGTTTCTGAAGTTTAAAACTCATCTGAGTGTTAAAAGATTTAACTTGACATATTCACGGATCTGTTCACTCCAATAAAGTGTAGCTATCTATTTGCAACATTAGCATACATGTCAGAAAAAAAAAAAATTGAAGATGAAACGTACATGCTAATATAATGGATTGCAACAACAATTTTCTAAGTAACTTTCCTCCGACTTATCACAAATTTTTGTCAAAGTAACACTATTTGTATGAGCAATTCTATTTCGCTTCACAGAGATTCGTAAGATTATTATTATGATATCCTATGCGATATTCCTTGAGGTACTGTTCTTGGCAAAATGAGAATGCTTCATCGTAACCGTTCTTCCGCATAAGTATATTTTGATTTTTAATTTTATAATATAATTGATATATAAGTGGGCAATTGGCTCAATGAAATATAATATAATGAGATATATACGTATATCAGGTAGTATCAGATAAATTCAACGCCATTTATCATGGTACTCTAAGAAATAATAAACATTTAACTTGGATTTAAACGTATTAAATAGTGTGTAGAAACCACAGTACCACATTTACTAGTTGCAGTTTAACACGAGAAGAAAGATAAAAAGAATCAGCGCATACGTTTATCGGAAACTGGTTAAGGGATTGTTGTATTTGCCTATATCAGGTACATACACAATTTTATATATATATACAAAGATAGCATTTTGAGATCTTGAAATGGAGAACATAGTAACAGAGAATTTCTTTAACGATGTTGCTGAATCCAAATAGTAATTTTAACCTATCATATATTTAATGGGGGAGCTCCTTCGTGGCTAAGCGGTTAGCGTACTCGCCTTTGGTGTGGGAGACCCGGGTTCAATCCCCGGCGGGAGCTCATGTGGCTCCACGTTAATCAGTAGGTCCCGTCTCATATAGCCTTGCTGCTGAAAGGGATGTTAAATTCAAATTCAACTCAACTCGTATTTAATGGGAGGTATACATGAAATATGGTAAGAATGTGTTGGAGTTGTGAAGTTGACTCGAAAGAATATACAGGAGTTAGACAAAAAAATCTAAAACGTTTGCAAAAGTGTGAAAATCACACCTAGTATGATCTGCGGCCTCCTTTTGCATCCAAAACAGCTTGGATCCGACGTGGAATGGACGTATACAGCTCCTGAATCGTGGTGTGTGGAATTTTGTACCATTGTTCCTCCAAAACATGCTCCAATTCCTTAAGGGATGCTGGTGGAGGGTAATGAGACCGAACACGCCTTTCTAACTCAGACCACAATGGCTCAATGATGTTCAGATCTGGTGATTGTGGGAGCCAAGGGAGGTGTGATAGTTCCTGTTCATGCTAATCAAACCATGATTTCACCGTTTATGCAGCGTGACAGGGTGTCAAATCATCTTGGTAGATGCCATCACCATCGTGGGTCATGGGTAGAACCTGGTCCCCCAAAATGGCCTCATACGCCTTAGCGTTCATCATTCCATGCAGGGCTATGATGGGACCTGCAGAAAGCCACGATATCACTGCCCATACTGTAACAGAACCACCCCCCATGCTTTACAGTTGGGAGCAGACAGTCTGTATCATAGGCCTGCGACAGTGTTCTCCATACGTAAACACGAATGTTGTTGGAAACCGGTGTTGGAAACAAGGTGAAGGTCAAATCATCGGACCACATTACGTGTTTCTGCTGCTCATGAGTCCACGCCTTGTGGTCCTTGTACCACTGGATACGCCTCTTCGCATTTACTGTTGTGACCAGGGCTTTGGCGATAGCGGCCCTGCCATGAATTTTCATTTTATGAAGTTCCCGTCGCACTGTTTTCGATGAAACTGTGTTCTGTAGGCCGGAATTGAGTTCAGACGTAATTTTCATTGCAGTGGTCTTCTTTTTAGCTGCTACGATCCGTTTAATGCCCTTCGGTCCCTATCTGACAGGATTGACTTTCGACCACTGTTGTGCTTTGCAGACGTCGTTTGCCCATGAATTGTGTATGCCCTCGTGACATTGGACACAGTGCCTTTCGATACCCCCACAATGTTCGCCACTGTTGACACTGAAGCTCCACCCAGACGGGCACCAACGATCATGCCTCTTTGGAAGTCTGTCAGGTCATCCATTTAACCGCACCACTTTCACACCACGACACACACAGGTGAACTGGTTACTGCTAACGGAAGAGGAAGGTCCACATGTCACATTGAAAAAAAAAAAAAAAAAAAAATGATCGGCAACCGCAACACGTGTTGTACAGTGGAGGGCCAAACTTGCATGTCCTGTATGAAGTGTTTTTAGTTTTTTTTTTTTTTTCTTGTTTACCCACTGTAGTTAACTGGGCACAGAGAATTCGTACAACTAGCTTTAATTGTTAATATATTAATTATGTGTTACGTAAGTTATGATGATAGAGTTAGTTAGCTAGTGATGATAGAATTTTTGTAAGTGTTGAGGAGTTAATGCGATTGAAAAAGCCATTTGTAATATTTGGGAAGTGTTTAAAATGAACCCTACTAGAATATAGCTGGAAATAATAGAGGAAACAGTTGAGTCTAAAGCATAAGACCTAATTGATTAATATATAATCGATGTAGTTATATATTGACATCTTCCTTTTTACGGGAGCAACTCTTTATTAGATTCCTCCTAGATTACAATATATTTCAGCTAGTAATTCCTAATGTAGCACCTTCCTTTTTCTAAATACCTGCAAATAATGAAACTCAGGATATTGAACTCAGGGCGCAGAAAAAGAAAGAAAAAACACTCTCTCAATTGTCGTTAACGGAGAAGTTTATAAATAAAATAGACTTCCTCTTCCCGAACTACGACCTGCAAATGGGTGATCTTAGGGAGTTCATTGTATCTAAGTTTCAATTTTAGGGCCACCATAAAGGATATAGGTTAATCGGTGATATATGACTTAAAGTAGGATTTGTGGGGTTATCTACTGAACTAACTAACTCTAAACTCTATGGCCTATAAAACCCGGAGGTTCAATGTCGCGTTCACAAAACCTCTCCATTGACTTCTGTCCTTAGTCAAGTGGATCCAATTTCTACTGTGTGTTCCTATCTCTGAGAGATTCATCTTAATATTGTCCTCCCGTCTACGCCTAGATCTTCCTAATGGTCGTTTTCTGATTGGATTTCCAGCTAAAACTTTGAAAGCGTTACTACTTTTTTCCAATCTGGTTACGTGATCTGCCCATCTGAACCTCCTAGATTTGATGACCCTAACAATGTTTGAAGCCATTACTATAATATCTAACTTCCCCTTTCCTTATTAAGAAAGTGCCCATTGTGAGGAAGTTGGAGATGTGAAAATCGGTATATAAGCTCTTAAAAAAAAAAAAAAAAAAAAAAAAAAAAAAAAGTGTCTGCGAAAATTCCGCTTTTAAAGAGAGTAAGAGGGGGGGACTATTACTATAATAATATTTCCCATTATTTACTCAGAAAATGTTTAGCGTAAGGATTCGTTTAGGTTGAAGGTATACAATTCGTTATAGAAACTCTTTACTAAAAATAAGGGTAACACGTATTTCAGCGTTTTCGAAAATTTTCCTCATGGAAGAAGGTGGACAATTATGGAAGAAAAGTGGTTCACTGAAAATCCAGGCCATACTAATATACCTAGAAACGTGAGATTTGGGCAGAAAACTCCTTTTGTTATGAGAACTACGGAAACGATTTTTTTTTTTTTAAATGCGTGTGCTAAGGGAGGTAAAGGGGATTAAAATGTTTCGTCCAGAATAGATTAGCACATAAATCCTTGAAGTTAGGGAGATTAAACTCGGCGTATAAACTTTCTAAAGGAAAGTGTGTTCAAAATTAATGCGAAAAATAAAGCATCTGACAAACTGTTTAAGTTGGGAAAATGAAAAATCTGTAAATATACTCCACATTACAAACAAGCGGATACTTGACCCAGCATTTTTCAAAATTCTGTTTTTAAAGGGGAAAGATGCAATTTCTATTTTTTTTTTGCCATATTGAAATATATATATATATATATATATATATAAAACTGTAACGTTCCATGGTATGCTCTTTATACTGAAGGAGACGGGTGATTAATGAAAATCAGTGAGTATAAATTTTTGTGCTTTCACACCGGGAATTAAACGTGTACCAAAGACACATTCGCTAGCCACTTTATCAGCGGGAAGGGCTTCGCAACATTGGAGTAGACGTTGTCTGTTGTTTGTGATCGCATCACAAAAACGTGTTACCCGTTTGAAATGAATGTTAAAACATAATTATTGCCTCAAGTTTTTTATCATGTCATATTGATTAACGGCTTATCCTAAGGGGCGTAGGAAAGTTCAAAATTTATGTAAAAAATAAAGTATCTCATGGGTTTTTACAATAAACTGAAATGTATATTATTCTAAGGAGGATAATAGGTTCAAATGTTTTCCATAAACTTATTCTCTCCATGCAAAGAACGTGCGTTTTAGCTAATAATAATAATACGGTATGGAACCTACGCATGTTCGTTATTCGTACACATGGCGAAAAAACTTTACAATAAACACAGTACTACAGACGTAATCATTTAACGCAAAGAATTCCTAAGAGTAAACAATATCCTTACAAATTTTACACTTGCAACAGAATTGCATTTTTAAAGACTGCTCTGAATCTATAGTCGTGATCTAAGGACTATTACAAAAGACATGACAAACCTAGATTACCAGATCAATATTTTTGATATTACTGATTCAATGCTCAGCAAAGGATGACAGAAACAATTTTATTTTTCTATTATTACCTTTCTTTCTATCTTCCTCTTTCTCCTCCTTCTAGTGTACTCACTTTATTCATTTAGTATTATTCATTGATTTTATAATATAGTATTTTACAATGATGAATTCCATAAGCAGATGACTACGGAATTTTCATATCTAAGGTAACAAAAATTAGAATAAACCTAAATGTTTCCTTACGTGCAATATGAAGAAATCAACGCTTTAATTTATAGCAGTTAATGTTCAGAATATCGCTGGTATGCTGCACTAAAACTACGTGACTAATTTACCGAAATAATGCTATATGAGAACGAATGTTTCTTCAAATACCCCTACTCATTTAAAGGATATTACCAATTTCTATAATACATTCGTAGCTACTTCTTACACAAAATCATTTTAAAAGATTCACTTTATACAATATACATACAAATACTTTGGCATATCAGAATTTAAAATTCATCATAATTGATCACGATATAGTTTTAGGAGAATATTATCGCGCCACCATTTATTTTGAAATGGCGACATAAACTACAACTTTTCTACATTTGTATAAGGCAGTGAAAGAACAAAGATACTTATCGTACCTACGTTATACCTATTTATATCGAGATTTTCCAATGTGTCAGATCAAAAGATAGAAAAGGTATGTGAACAATGCTACCCAATGACTGGCATAATTCAACGATGACCACTTCGATAATGTATGTGCATAATTATAACCCTCTTCTTGAAGTTTCGAAGACATATCGAACATTACTCCTAAATAAGCTAGATGAAACATAGCAAGAATACCAAACCCAATGTTAGCTATAACAACCCAAAATTTCTTATCCTTGCTTCGATGACTGCAATCCTTTCGACAAGGGCGGGCCTGTATACAGGCTCCGAAGATCACAGTTAGTTTTTGTCGTAATACATATTCAATGTAAGTGTAGGCCCCCAATGACAAAAGTACAGCAGCTAACTGAAAATTTAATCCATGTAAAAGAGAACTCACAGCATAGGTTGACAAAATGGCAGCAAAACTTCCAAGTGGTTTTGTTGTCCTGAATACATCTGAAAGAAAAGAAGATAATAAAATCCATTATTTAAGAATTTATCAGCAAAGTTACAGTAGGTATTATATTACAACGGTAAATTTACTTATCCATTAGTAACAGAGTTCTATGGCCATTTTACACTGGGAATAATTAACAATGAAACAATGGAAGAACATTTTGGAAGTCGGTTAGGGCCGTACAACTCCAGAAGTGCATCATGTCACTGAAAAAACATCAACCAATGGCCGGACGAGAGATTCGAACTGGGACTTCCCAACACACAGTGCACAGTGGGCTTAAGTCCCCAAAAGCTGGTTAAAATAAGAATACATTGGTCAATTTGCATGATATTACGAATATACAGGTATTCGAGGTCGCTGATAACGAATAGGATATGAGATCATAAATCAAAAATTCAATATGGCGGGGTTAACATTCTTTAAATAGGTTGCAAACTAGTTTCGTCATATTTCTGAGGTCGCTGATAACGATTATGAGATCAGACATTAAAAATACAACATGGTGGGCAAAATATTTTAAAGCTTCGCCAAATAGGCTCAAAACTACAGACGTGTTCAAATTATTAGACTCAACATTCAACTTCTGAATATTTTACTGTTCTTACAATATTACGTGAGAAAATACGTTCGAACTTGGTCCAAATTACTACTTTGTAACTCTGCCCTAATTTCTAGTAGGTGTTGCATATGCTTTTCTGTATCAATAAAACAATTGCGTAGTAACATTCAAATATAATTACTATAAAGTGTGTATATCTAAATTGGAAACAAAAAATGAAATGGAATACTTACGAGAAAATTCTCTCTCTCACAAAGATTAATATTACTTATGAAATCCCTTATTCTTTATTGTCTTTTATCCTTTGTGGCATCCTATGTACCAGTTTAGCATATTTTGCCTTCAAGTCAGCATCGTGATACCACAAATTGTTGATCATCTTGAATCAATTGAAGTTTGGTTCTAACGTGCTTTTTCTCTAGCTCTTCTTTCATGAAGCTCCAAAAGTTTCCAATCGGGATTATATCAGGACTAGTGCGTGGCCACGGAAGAACACTAATTTCGTTGTCCTCGAAGAATTTTGTCGCAGCTTTGGCCCGGTGGCTTGGGGCTCCATCATGCATAAAGATGAATTGTACGTCATCAAACAAGAGTGTAGTCTGGGAAAGCAGTTCTTTTTGAAGAACTTGTAGGTATTGGTCGTGCTTCATTGTTCTCTCTATTATATATAATCTTCCAGACCCAAAGACAGAGGTCACACCCCAGACTATGATTGAAGTAGGATGCTTCACGGTTTATTAAAGACATTCCAACTTGAATTCCTCCCAGGTCAACGTCGTACATATTGTGAACATTCATCAGACACAAAGATACGTGAAACACACTATTCTCCAATCGTCAGCAGTCCAATATTCTAGGCCTCGTGCCCAATCGAGGCGCTTCTGTGCCATGATTGGAGTAGACTCTAATTTTTGTTTTCTTTCTTGACAGTGTGCTTTTATTCCCTCGGCACAAAGAATCCTTTGAACACTTTCAGGCCAAATGTCTGCGCCGTACTCAGCCATTTTTATGCTTAAGTCTATTAGAAGTTGCACTTTGGTTACCCGAGTTTTCTGATACCTGTTAGCGACAGGTTTGGTTTTCGCCCACACTTCCCAACCCTACTTTGGCTCTTGTTCATTTCAACAGAGATTCTACTCAGAGATTTTTGTTCTATCCCAACTCTACTAGCAATGTATTGCCACGTATATCTTATTTCCACCAGAAGTATTTTGTTAGCTTCCATTTTACGTGGAGAAAGGTCTTTTGCTTTTCCCATTATGCTGCAATTACAGGACTACACAGAATAAAAGATTGATGCACGAAATACGTCACGATCATTTTAAACTGGCCCATTCGAACTGTTGAACAATTTGAATGCCGTTAACTTCTTACGACAGCAACAACAACACTTCAGACTGTAGCTTGTTGATAGGAACCACAATAGCTATCTACAACTGAAACACTACTTTCTGAATTCCCCCCCTCACTAATACCATCTGCTGTTCAACGATGATATTACCACTTCAACTGTACAGTAAACAAATGAAGGATCCTATATTGGTGGTTTAACCATTAAATTAAATGTTCTAGAACTCCGAAATTTGGACTCCTACATCAATTTTGCATTTTTCGTGCGTGAGTCTAATAATTTGAACACGTCTGTAGTTCCATCATATGTTTGAGGCCAGTGATAACGATTATAAAGTCAGAATTTTAACATTCAAAACGGTTATGAAGTAAATTGCAATACAGTTTGTAAAAAAATAACTGCATCACTTGCTAAAAGTATGGCAGGACATGTAAAGAATAACAGTAGTTACTTTTAGTAGTGATATGCATTCATAGATTTTCATAAAAACAAATCACGTGTGGTTCTCTTACACAGTCTTTTGTTTTGTTGTTATTTGTTTCCCCTTTTTGTCACCAGGCTAGTTTCGTTGAAAAACTGCATATGCAGCTCGGGTGGAGATTGATAAAGTAATGCACATTGTTCTTATCGCGTGATTGTTTGCCTGATTGGTGTTGCAGTGTTTGCTTTTATAGTGTTCTGAAGTTTATAAATATATAAGCAGTGTATTTAATGCGAATAGATTGTTATTGATTTGACGAATCATGAGCTTGAGAGACAGTTCACCTCGCAAACAAGGACAAATATTGGCCCTACACAAGGAAGGAATAAGTCAAAGAGAACTTGGTAGAAAAGTTAACGTTCATCAGTCTACAGTATCAAGAATCATTAAGAAACAGCTAGAATTTGGACGCTGTTCGCTTAGAAACAGGTGTGGAAGGAAGAAGAAAACATCTGCGAGGGTTGATCGAAAATTGAAGTCACTAGCGTTGCAGAAAAGAAGCATGAGTTCACGTCAACTGGCTGCACAAATGAAAATGGAGTTAGGTATTAGAGTGAGCCATTCAACAGTAGTGTCTAGACTGAAGTCTTTTGGATTTGACAAGAAAAAGCCGCGAAGAAAACCGCAACTGACAAAGAAACATAAGGATGCAAGGAAAATTTTTGTGCAAAGGTACGGGGAATGGACAGAGGAAGACTGGGATCGTGTGATTTTTTCGGACGAAAAGAAGTTTAATATTGTTGGAAACGACGCTGGAGTGAAGATTTGGTTGCGTAGGGGAGAGGAATTAAATGATAATCGTATATCTGAGACACAGAAGTTCTAAGGAAGTGTTATGTTGTGGGGTTGCTTCACATCGAGAGGAGTTGGAAAAATTGAAATTTGTAATGGTTCAGTTAACAGCGAAAAGTATATACAAATTCTTGATCATAAATTAATTCCAACAGCTAGGACTTATTTTACAGGGGCAAATCTGAACAAATTCTACTTTCAGAATGACAATGCCTCATGCCATTGATCTCGTTCAGTCAATAATTGGTTTAAGGAGATGGATATAGAGAGAATCTGGTGGCCTCCTAATTCACCAGATTTAAATCCTATCGAAAACCTGTGGCATATTATGAACAAGAAACTGCGGAAAAGGTGTTTTGAAAACAGGAACCAGCTAATGGTAGCAATTGTACATACTTGGTACCATGATTTAGACATGTTAACATGCCGTAATCTTGTTCACAGTATGCCCAGAAGAATTCAGACTGTCAGGAAGGCTAAAGGAGGCCATACAAAATACTAAATGAAGGACAGTATTAAAAATGGTGATATTGTGTTATTCAGTCACTTAGAAATCAAGAAAAAATATTTTTTCTTGCTAAATGTTACCTTTATAAGATAATTTTTTCAATTAGTTTTTTGCAAAATATTTTTGTAATATAGTTAGGGGTACTTCATTTTACAGTAATTTTGTGAATAATTGTAGACAAAATGCGTTTGAACTAATTTAGCAGTTACAATAAACATCCAGTAACATGCTGGTTAAATTTTAAATATGTTATGCTGTATCATACAATTTATATGACCCAAGTAAGAAAATTTATTGCCATAAATCTAAGTGATGCAGTTATTTTTTTTACAAACTGTATAACAAAATAACACATATATTTATTATTACTATAGTATCAAATTACTAATAATTGTTACAAATAGGTATTCTTGACATTTATTGGGAAACACGAGCATAATTTTGTAAGGGAACTTATGGGCAGCTATTTTTGGATCAAAAGATCCAATATATTTCAGACAGAAAGTTTCTTGTAGGCCTTATATCTGAAGAACTACATATAGTGTAGCCAAACCAAAACTACCACTTAACTCAGTATGATGTGCTTATTCCGTAAAACATACGAAAACTCGATTTAGGGGCCATTAAAAATTTTTGTAGGCCCTGATCCAAAAAATCCAATGTTTTTCATTCAATTATAAATTTTCTTGTAAGCCTTAGTTCTGGAGAACTACATATACTATAGCCAAAGCAAAACTATCACTTAACTCAGTGTAGGGTGCTTATTCAGTAAAAAAATAAGAAATCTCGATTTAGGGTCCATTCAAAAATTTTGTGGCCCCTGATCGAAAAAATCCAATATATTTCATTCAACCAAACGTTTTCTTGTATGTCTTATATCTGGAGAACTGCATATAATGTATCCAAACCAAAACTACCACTTAACTCAGTTTGATGTGCTTATTCCGTAAAATATACGGAAACTCGATTTATCTAGAGGCCGTTCAAAAATTTTGTGGCTCCTGACCCAACATCTAATTATTGGCAACGATCGCAATCTTTTGATCCATTTTTTGAATCATTCCTAAAATTCTTGTTTGAGAATTCCGTTTGCGTATAATATTGCGTATGTCGTAAAATCAATATGTGGACAGGATTATGTGGAATTCATAACTGTTTTTCTGCATTTATCTACTTTTTTCTTTAGTTTTTGTTAACTGTAATGAAAATTTGTGGTAACTTCAATTGTTTTCTCAGCTTAAATTATTTAAATGTCAATTCTGCATACCTTCGTCTATTTTATCTAATTTGAAAATCCAAAGAGAATGTTGAAAATTAACAAAGTTATGATACTTTAAATCAAAGTGTTTTTATGTTCGCGTTCACTACATCTGAACCGGTCAAATGGCACTTTTCAAGTGACTGCCTGCTCCGCAGGTATAACAAAGAGACGGATGTTTTAACGGAATTAGACACTTCAAACATTCTACTATACGAGCCAAGGCCTGAAAATTCTCGAATCGAAAATTTGTTTTTTGATTTCTGTCAAGCTTTTTGCAAATTCAGTCCACTGGCTGACAGCGAAGCATAAAGCTAATTACTCAGCCACGCGTAAATTACACAGGGAAAAACAAAATATCTGGCTCCTCTTCTCAAATTGATTTCAGAACTTCCAGTCTAATTGACAATTCAATTCAATATTTACGTATGGGCTGCTGTAGGCTTCATTGATTGACAAAGTCATGTTCAAGCTTTTCTTTTACGGGAAAAGCCACATATACTATCATATTAAGAACACCTGTCTTTCATCTTTGTTGTAAAAGATTTTTAATCAAAGCTGCACTTAAATAATAATAATAATAATAATAATAATAATAATCTTTATGCTTAAATAATGATTTAAAAGAGGCAAAGAAGACGTGATCTTGATTTCACCTACGGATAACAGTGTTATCAAACAAAGATATAGACAAGCTTTCCTTATTATTGTTCAATGAAATTCTGAACAATTTTATCTTCTTTTTACTGTCGTTGTGGTTGGTTTACTTAACCGTAACCGATCTTCTTTGGTTCAAGTGTGTTTGGAATAATCCTCACGAGACTAAGTGGGCACTCTAACGCCAACATAATCCAGGGACTTCAGCAGTGCTTGACTTCGAACTTAAGGGATTTGATAAAGCAGTACAGTTAGGGGGTTGACGGACTATTTAACTCCACGTGACAGAAAGATGATACCACTCAAAAGCGATGTAAAACAACTAGATCCTTTCCATCGATTGATTTACGTCCTTTGTCAGCAGCGAGCCTCCATCGGACGAGATCTCTAGTTTAAAGGATTAGGAATTAGATTTTTGGACTTTCGGCATCTATGACCATGTTAGCCCGTCATGTATGAGGGATGACGTCCCTCGACAATCACACTGCCCGAGAAATGGGAGAGGAAGGAAGGAAACAGCCTGGGATCATTATGTCAGGCACCATCCCGGCATTTACTTGCTATGAATGAGGAAAACTCAGGAAAACCTCACTCAGAATGGCTGACCTGAAAAAGATTTTCACTTTTTCGACCGAGTGTCCTCACCAGGAATACAACACGGGATCGCTTGTACCAAAGGTGAGAACGTTAGCGACTACGCTACGCGGAACCATACTTGTGGTTTAAAGTGAGATGAGTCATTATAATCTGTTGAATGTTCTCTTATTGGGAATCGAACCGGGGCCTTCCTACACCAAAGACACGTGCTCTAACGCCACTAAATTAGGAGGATAAAATGTTTCCGAAATATGAGTATGGAGAATAGGTACAATTAATTCGGTCGAACGTAAAGTTACTAAGGACGTACTAGAAATAGTGGTGGATGAAACAACAACAATGGAAGTAACTAGAAAGAGGAAAACCAACAAGTTAGGTACTGTTTGAGAATAAACTATATTTTGAGGACGTGATGGAAGAAGAAGAAACATAATTAATGGGTGATCAAGACGAAGAGATTAGCTAAGGACCATAATCCACAGAAGATTCTCAATTTGTAACAAGTCGAATAGTTGGAGTTTGTCACCCCTTTTCAACATCGAGGGCATATATGAAACGTGGACATCCAGCAGCCATAATGCGTTCACATTCCAAAGCTCTCTCCGGAAATCAAACCCTGGACTCTGTGCACCAAAGAGCCGCGCATTAGCAACTACAACAAATGAGAAGGCGATTTGTGGCAATCATCACACAATGATGAATTAATACTTAACGAAGATCATAGTGACATGTGATAGTTTCTTTACCGAATCAAATAACGAAATTCATCCTACCTAAATCCCTATGATATAAATCAACAATTTTCTACGGTTTAGGAACTGCAGCAGTTTACAACGTTAATGGCAACATAGTGTGGCATTATAAGTGAGGTAGTGATCAGTGTTCTTGCTTCATAATCATGAGATCGGTTGAAAACTCTCTACTAACTATCCACATTTGAAGCTTTTCCCAGTGCTTTCTCTCAGCTCCATCATAAGCACTCACGAATATACATTCAAACATAGATTATATCGTCGACTTCCTTCTCTTCCTTGTTATTGTTCACTGGTATTGATTCTAATGTAAATTTGGCTCGCAGACAATATCTGGAAGTTGGGTAAATAGATAAATAAATAAATAAACAGTAATCTAAAATGAAGTAAAATAAACAGTAATGTATATCTTTAATACACATAAACCGAAGGACTAATATACAGGTATATATATATATATATATATATATATATATATATATATATATATTTACATCTATATAGATATACATACCGGTATAGATATAGATGTAGGATATATATAGATCAATAGTTTTATAATTGTGTTTATATGTTTTTAAACAATAAAGCATAAGCAGAGACTATACGTTCGAAAACCATTTTCAAACTGCGGCAAGCAGTTAGCGTACGCGCCTTTGGCGTAAGAGACCCGGGTTCGATTCCCGGCGGGATTTCATGTGGTTCGGATTCCACGTTAATCAGTAGGTCCACGTCCCATATAGTCTCGCTGCTGCATGGGACGTTAAACTCAAAATCAAGTCAACTCCAACTGCGGCAATTTTTGGTGTCATCACGCATTATGCCACACAACTGCCAGTCTGAGAAGTTGCACATCCAGCAGACATTCAACGACTGAGATTTAGGCAATACTTGGAAATATTACAATGGAGTCACATTTTATAAATTTACTATCTCAGAAAATGGGATGCATTTGTTTTCTACTAATATCAATTTCGCTAAAGCAACTGCATTGTGATGATGATGGTAATGCAACTTTTCAGATTTACTTATATCAGCTCCCTCATAATTATATGGATAGCATACGCAACTTTGGCGTAGAAGACCCAGATTTGATTCCCGGCGAAAGATCATTTGGTTCGAATCCCACATTAAGCTATAGATCCACGTGTCACACACCCTCGCTGCTGAACGGAACGGTAAACTCAAATCTCAATTCAATCGTATCCAGATCTACTAATGAAATAGGTTACTTTTTTTTCAAATTTACATTACAAATTAAACAGAGAACTTAAAAGTTCATAACCAATATAAGTCACTAATAAGAAAAAGGATAAATTTTTACTTTGCAAAAGCCAATTAGAAACAATATTTTTCGGAGAATTTTCTCCAGCTTGTAGTAAGTATAATCATAAAAGAAGAAATACAAGTATAAAACCATGGAAATAATTCATATACAAATAAATGATGGGAACATTTATTCTTGGGAACATTCATGTACTATAACAAATATTATTTGTGAGTTAGTAACACTATCATTCGAGCACTGCAACACTCTTATGTTACTGCTGTGTTGGGTGATAGTGAGTAATACGGTTGGCAGTACAGTAGCATTCGTGTGTGGAATAGGCGAAACGTTTGTGTACGAGTTTCAAGGAAGGTATGTGCGTAGTTAGTTGGAGCAAGTGTATCCAAGGCTGGCAGTGCTTTAGGTGTATCCAGAGCAACTGTCCCCAAGATAATGAAGGCATACGGAACGTGTGGCAAAACACCATGAAAGAAGAGAAACAGTGGGCGAAAACCACGCCTAGGTATGATCAAACATTGAAAAGAATTGTCGCCAAGGACTGTCGATGGTTGGAAGAGTAATACCGTCCCATGAGTAAGATTTACCTTTGTTTTAACAACATGGCGGGGAGGCCCAAAGAAGCGTTGATCCGCACTGCCTGCTTTCCACGCTTAAACACGACGGCAGCTCTGTTCTTGTGCGAACTCAATTTTACAGTATTCCGTTGATTCTATTATTACTTTCAAAGAACAAATCATTGCCAGTAAACATGTGAAAATTTAAGTGACTGGGTGCATCTTATGTATAGATGTTATTTCCTAACAACGATACAATTCTCCGTGACGACAATGTGCCAACAAGCAGCCAGATTTGTTCAACTAGGAACACCAAGATGAATTTCAGCTTTTCTCTGGTTTATTAGACTAATAAGCTAAGCTGAATTTTGTTAATCCAGTATGTTTTCGATAGTTTGATGTTTATCTGTATATATAATACTCATAGATTTTATCATGTTATTTTATACGTACACTCATATCATGGTATCGGTATGGGAGCAGATACATAGGGAGAGAAATGCAAATTAAAAAGAAACATGTACAGAAGGGTACAAAAGTAAATGTTAAAAATATCACAGTGTAACAATGCACACACATGAGTGGTGGTACATTGAACTGGGTTTGTGCCATATTAACTTTGACTAAATGCGTATTCTGAGGGCGGGAGAGGAGCAGAAGTTCAAAAATCTATACGAAAAATTAAGAATCTCACGATCCTGTCAAGTTAGAAGATGAACTTTAGTATATGAATCCTCAGTGAACTTGTGTCCCAACAGTTCTGAAAATTCCCATTTAAAAGGGAACGGAGAATTTTATACCATTTCTTTCTTTACCTTGAACCGATGTTGCCTGTTTGTGTTCGCATAAAGGGTATCGTTTGAGTAGACTGAAATGAATTTTTGAAGATGGTACTTACCTTGAGTTGAGCTTTTATTATATTACTTTGATTCAAGGATGCATCGTAAGTGAGAGAGGTAGTAGTGGTTCAAAATTTATGTAAAAATTACAGTAACTCACTAGCCCGTCAACTTAGGAACTCAATATATAAACTTCTCATTAAAAATAAGTGAATATCTCTTACAGCGTTTTTAAAAAATTTCTATATCTATATATCCACTGAAAGCGATGTTGCTTGTTCTTTGTGATCACATCACGGGGAAACGGTTGAACAGTTTGAAATGAATTTTGGAACGTAATTTGTATCTACCATGAGTTGAATTTTTATTATATTACTTTGATTAAAGGGTGCATCATAATGGGAATAGAGGGGGTTCACCATTTCTTTCAAAAATACAGTATCTCATGAGCCCGTCAAGTTAGGAAGAAGAAACTCGGTATATAAACTCCTCATTAAAAATAAGAGAACATGTCTCTCTCCGTTTCTTGAAAATTTACGTTTTAACAGAAGAAGGAGAGCATTTTCTATAATTCCTTTTTACACATTTAAGCCAACATAGCTTATTGTTTGTGACTTATTGTGTGTGTCACTGGAAAACGGTTCAACAGCTTAAAATAAGATTTTGAACATAGTTAGTATCTACCTCAAGTTGGTACTTTTATCATGTAACTTTGCTTAAAGGGTGTGTTCTAAGAGAGACAGGGGTTCAAAAATTATGATTAAAATAGAATATTTCATTTTTTTAAACAAATTATTATTTCCATTGACATGTGTATCCTAAGGGGTAGAGGAAGTTCAAATATTTCGCATGAAGCTAATTTTTTCCATGAAATAAAAAAAAAAAAAAAAAAAAAGCATTTCAGCTCATCTAAAATTAAAAAGCAATGCTACTTCATTCCGTTTGTTTTTGAAGTACATACTCACGTATTAGAACAAACAAATATAAAATGTCTTTCTCCATGTGTCAGTTGATTACGAATCGAAAATGTGGCTCCGCGTAGTGTAGTCGCTAACGCTCTCGCATTTGATGCGAGGGGTTACAGTTTCTATTCCCGGTGGGAACACTTGGTCGAGGAGGTGTAAGAGCTTTATCAGGCCAGTAATTTTGAGTGAGGTTTTCCCCATTCACACTAGGCAAATCCGGGATAGTATCTAACGTAAGTCTTAGGTCACTTTCTTCCTTCCCTACTCTTTTCTTCCTAATTCCACGGGAAGTGTGATCGCCGAGGGATGTCATCTTTCATACGAGACGAGCTAACATGACCATAGCTGCCCAAAGCCTAGAAATCTAATTCCTAATCCATAACAAATAGAAAACGCTTCATTTAAAGAAGGGAATTTCTAAACACACACATCTATCTTCTCAACACTAACGGCATTCAGATAGTGAAACTTCTAAATTATTCTTGCGTATCTAGTCGAGTATGTAACGTATAGTACAATTATCGTGTGTTAGAAAGGCTCTTTAATCCTAAAATGTATTGTAAAAATGCAAATTTGGCAACTTGAAATGAGAATAAACAAAATAAAATAAATTTCCATTTCCAGAATTTTAGTTCTACCAAAAAAGACTTTTTATTTGAAATAAACATATATTTAATAAAACCGTTTTTTTTATCTCTGGCTCATGAACTTGAAGTACTATCCCAATGTTTCCTTGGTGTGTTTCGAGAGAAACTAAAGGAATCTTCACTCAGAACGGCTGTCTTAGGGATTTGAATTCTGAGTGTAATAGAGAATTTTATTCCTATTCCATATTATCTTCTCTTTATTAGTCCGCAAAATTGTTTACTTCCTTCTTTCTGCAACTCCAAATATAAGCGAGTGTCAATTGTGCAAAGTGTGCTACGAAAATCAGACAGGGTTTCACGGATTCCCTTGTGCAATATTTTTTTAAACTTCTTTTTTTTTCATTTTTGTTATTTTTAGTTTAGTTCAATGTCAAAGACGTTCCCCTATTTAGGAAGTCTAATATCCTCAGATGGAAGACGTGAAAAGCCGTAAGTTCAAGAGCAGCACAGGCTAACGTAAAAAATGTGTCGTTGAACGTTCAAAAACGATTTATTAAGACGCTGGTATGGGGCGTGGCGCTTTACGGATCAGAGACGTGGACATTGAGAAAAGCTGAATTATCCAAGCTGGAAGCATTTGAAATGAGGTGTTGGCGCAAAATGCTGCGCATATCATGGACCAGGGTGGGAAAAAAAATCATATTTTTTAAAAATCATTTTTGTTGATTTTTTTTATTTAAATCGATGTTTTGATTTAAATCAAATCTTTCTCCTCGTACAATACAAGTCGCGAACTGAAGAAAAAAGCATTAGGAATTAGTATTAAATGCTAATTATGCCATTTAAGTGAAAGTATTGGGGTTGAATTTTGAATTATCCCCAATTGTTAACCTATATCAACCCCAAACAATGTTTCTTAATCCTTTTAAATTATGGCTCTTTATAAAGGTAAATTATAGACTTTCAGTCAAGCAGCTACAGCATCATCCCTATTTATCCTAGGATCATCGTACATACATCACTCTCTTTAGAATAGAACCACTTTTGAAACGGTAACATTCACATTTCCCTATCATGTCCCTGAAGCGGGAAATTTTGAGAGTAATCGGCATTTTTTTTAAACTTTTTTTTTTTTTTTTTTTTTTAATTTTGATTCCCTCTTGATTCCCCTGTGTTAACGCACAGATATCAAAATGAACTGAGAAACACTAAGGGGTGTACTAAATGTGTGTACAAAATTTCAAGCTTCTATATTGAGTAGTAAGGGTGAGATAACTATTTAACAATGCCTCAGATGACCCGGACGTAATATAAAAATTTCCTCAGACATCCCTATTTATCCTAGGATCATCATTTGTACATTATTCTCTTCAGAAGAAAACAAATTTTCAAACGGTACCCTTCAAATGTCTCCCTTATGTATTGGGGCGGGTAAATCACGAAAAAGTGGAATTTTCTGTTAAAATGACATATTTTTAAAAATTTTTATCTCTGTAGACCCCTCGCCCTGTTTTAAGACAGAGATCTGAAAAATACTGAACGGTGCACTGAGTAAATGTGCAAAATTTCAATGTTGTAGGTGCAAAAGTAAGCCCGCGAAAAATAATATTCCCCAAATACCCCAGATTCCCGTACAAAACATGATCTCAGGTAACAGTTTCCTGAGACATCCCTATTTATCCTAGGAGCATAGTACGTACATCATTTTCTTCAAATAAAACAACCTTTCAAACGGTACCATTCATATGTCTCCATCTGAGACGGGAAAATCACGAAAAAAGCTAATTTTTTGTTAAAAATATCCTTTTTTTTAAAAAACATTTTTGCCCCTCTGGACCCCGCTGTTTCCACGCAGAGATCTGAGAACATCTGAAAATTATTAAGAGGTGCACTGAACGAGTGTGCAAAATTTCAGTCTTCTGAATGCAAAATGTAACCCACCAAAAAATAATAATAATACGCATAACAAAAAATATCCTTTTAAGTTTATGACGTCATCACACACTATGCCTTAACGCAGAAAGGCGTGAAAGCGTATGTAACGTGTTCTAAAAATGCCTCCAGTCTTGAAGAAAACAAAGTAAAAAGCCTTATTGGTACTTTTTTAATCGAATAACGAAGACTCTACCCTATCGCCTAAAAATAGGTGATATAATTTAAAAAATTAAGCATTAAGGAAAAAGTACAGCAAATTTTATCAAAATGACACTTTTTACCACAAAAATTACTGATATTTGGCAGAGGTCTATTTTAAAAAAATCACAACTAGCTTGCAGCATGAAGTACATAAATTTCTCCTAAAGTTATAAAATTAATTAAAAAAAATAGAGAGGGGATAGGACCCCTCTAAATAAACCCTATTATCTGGGAACCAACAAATAGACACGCACAAAAAAGAATTTTCATTTTAAATATCGATGGTGATTTCCCCGTTGGAATAGTTAACGATTTTAAAACCCAAACCCAATGTAACGAAAACAAAGTAGGATTGCTCCGTTACTTGTTCAAAACGGGATTTTCCCCAATCATCCTCTGCATGACACTTGTTTTCATACTATACTGTAAATTTGAGTCTCATAGTATTATGATTATTAACTTCCATAATCGAAATAACAGAAAAGAAACTGGATTTTACTCATTTTCACTTTAAATTAATTTATTTCGGAATTCGATTTAAATCAACGATTTTTATTTTAAAAAATCAAGTGATTTAAATCTTGATTTATATCGTGATTTAAATCAATCCACCCTGTCATGGACCAAAAGGAAAGGGAATGAAGGCGTACTAATGAAAGCTAATAAAGAACGACAGATCATGAAGATAATAGAAAAAAGAAGAAACAGCATGCTTGGCCATCTTATTCGGCACTCCGTGTTGATAAGAAAGGCAGAAGGAAAACCAGGAAGAGGAAGACCAAGGATAAAATATGTGGAAACAGTTACGAAGAAGAGACCTTATGAAACTATAAAACGGTGTTCCCAAGGGAAAGGAAAGTTTTAAAATTTCCATGTTGCCCACCAACATATGGTTGGGGTGAACAAGAAATTCAATGTCTGACGATTATGCACCGAGGCTAAGGGATAATGATCGTAGCATGACGAAAGTAGGAGAAAACGAGAAATCTCCAATGAAACCATGCACACGGTGTCTGTCCACCACAAAACTCACTTGGCAGAAGCTGGGATCGAACCAGGACACCCTTGCCAGAGGTAAGCTACCGCAGCTATACAAGGAAATTTCATAGTTTATGTGTACAATAGAACATGAATGCTTAAATGGTACTTTTACTGCGAATATGGCTTTAAATATACGTATAAGATTTAATTAAACCCAATTTTATCCAATAAGACCCAATTGTACCCAATAAAACTTACTTTTTTTTTTTTTTTTTTTTAAAAAAAACTATGTTTTGATAACACTCTTAGAATATGATATCTACCTCTTCCCAGACAGGAATTTGTTTTGATCTCCCAGTGCCACACATGTGTGTAAACGTGATCGAAGGAACAGTACGATATATGACATATGAATGTACGTCCCTCATGACGTGAGCTCCTCCGTGGCTAAGCGGTTAGCGTACGCGCTTTTGGCGTGGGAGACCCGGGTTCGATTCCCGGCGGGAGCTCATGTGGTTCGGATTCCACGTTAATCAGTAGGTCCACGTCTCATATAGCCTCGCTGCTGAGCGGGACGTTAAACTCAATAACTCAACTCCCTCATGAAGCATGTCATATAGCAACCCTCATGAAGCAACAAGTCTACTACATGGTTTCACGAAAAGATCATTTGATCCTTATTTTACGAACGTATGTGTGGTATAGCCTAGCATTTCCCAATAGTAATAAACTTCAGTCATACCTAAGACGAAAAATCTGTTGCAAGATGCATGGTTAGGCTTATTTAATGATTTTCGTAACGTAACGGCAACACATAATGACATTTGATTTGATTTATTAATAACGTTCGCAGTAAATTGAATTAATAAGTGAAGAGGCTGGACCGATCTGAACCATTATATTCAATAAACCACAACGAAAATCACACTTAGGTCCTACCGGAGACAACCCTACAGGCAATACGACAATCTTGATTAGCTTTCATTGTCAGTTATTTATGACACTCACAAATGTTGATTCAATCTTAATTATGTTTTTAGTTAATGCTTATCCATCTCAAAAGTAAATTTACATCCAAATTATAACATAAATTTAAACACATGTTAACAATGGTAGAATAAGAAAGTAGGAGGAAAACGGAAGCATTCCGATAAAATTTAGACACGATGGTGTCCACTTTAAGCTCATACGAACTAAATTTATTTATTGATACGTATTTCTGAGTAGTACCGGCATCAACGACCGTAAGGCCATCACGTATGAGAGATGACATCCCTTGGCGATCACACTACCTGGGGAAGGGGGAAGCAAGAAAAAACTAGGGAAGAAAGGAAGCGGCCTGAAACCTGTACGTTTGATATCATTCCGGCATTTGGCTGGTGTGAATGAAAAAAATAATCACTCAGGATAGCTGGCCTGGAAAAGCTATTACACCTTTTCGACCGAGTATCTCCCCGGAATAGAACCTAGGATCACTCGCACTAAAGGTGAGAGAGTTAGTGACTACCCTACGTGGAGGCACTCATACGAATTAGAACTGAACTTACGACACTTCGTACCAGAGGTGAGCACTACAATACTTACCACTATGTCCTACGATGCTAGTTAAAACTGCGTGTAGATTTGTAGATACTTTTATTTAAAAAATTGTTCATCTTCATTACTTACCACTGGGCATAACTGAGTGAACAGAAACAGGATTTAAGGATATCAACTGACGTATATTCACAATAATTTGTAAACATACTGTTTCGTTTACTGCATTTAACATTGATGTACTATCAACTGTACTATTTCAGTGATCCCTGAAATCGTTCTCAGAGGATCTGAGCAACTTACTTCACTTCTTAGAATTTTGCCTTGCAGTATTTTGTATGCATTGTAAATAATGATGAGATCAAAAAACTTGTTAATATGATAGTATATCTTCCTTATGCTAGAGTCCTCTTCCTTTGGATGTCTTATTTCTATATATATATATATATATATATATATAAAATGCGGAAGATTTTTACGAAGAGTTATAATTTTGTGCTAGTTGTAGAAATCTTGCTTACTTTCAACAAGGATTTTGTGAAGATGTTATTATAATCTCAAATTTACAATTGAACGTAAAGTATTAATTGTATGTTACACTCTGATGATTACACATTTCATTTACTTGCCGAGAACTTTTCAAAATATACAGGGTGGCCCAAAGATAGGTATACACCTGCATTGATCTAGTATAACATTCTACTTTTGCTTCGGCTCTTCCGAGCTTAAAATGTAAGTAAACACACATTAAGAACAAATAATAAAGAAACTAAGTCTACCTGATGAATAACAATATGAAATGATATAAAATGCAATGAGCTGATCAGTACGGTACTGTATACCTAATTTTGGGCCACCCTGTATAAATGTTTATAATATATAGGACATGCTTAACCAATTTACTACGAAGTAGCACTATAAATGTGATAATGTTGAGGATTTCAACGAATTAATGCAAAATAAAATCTAAGAAGTGAGAAGTTGCACGTCAGCTGCCCAGATCTGCCGAGGAAGATGTTTGGGAATCCGAAATAGTACAGTTAATATTACATTAAATGAATATTAGATACAGTAAGCAAGACTGCGTTTAAGAATAGAAACATGGTTATTTTTGTTTAATAACCGAAACATTATAACAGAGAAGGAACAACTTAAAGAGAAAAATATAAATTAATGAAGAAATTAACAATACATAAAAAAATAATAACAAGTAGCAGAGTCACGTGTATACCATGTGAAGGACTTTGGTTTGTATGGCGTACTATTTTCTTAATTAATATTAAACCGAAAGTGGTAGTATGTTTATATCACTTCCGGTTCTAATAATAAGACTAGAGGGGAAATGGAATATATACTTGGAAAGCTTAATTCATTGCAGAAAACTTGTTTTCGCTATCTGTTACTGTTTCTACTCTATACGTTCAACATTAAAACCGGAAGTGGCTGATTTTTACCACTTTCGGAGATGAAAATGGATATGGAATATGATCTTGGAATGCATAATTGATCACAGAGGAGCGATCAACGTTAAACAGGATTCCGGTTTGAATAGGAGTTAAGAGAGAAAACGATACACTTTCTTAAAACGCTAAATTGATTTAAAAAAAAAAACTTTTCACTATCTCTCATCGCTTGTGTTCTATATACTGTCTTATTGAAACTGAAAGTTGTGATGAATTTCTACCATTTCTGGTTTTAGTTAAGAGTTAAGAACGGAAATGAAATATATTCTTGGGATGCTTAATCAATTGCAGAATGCAGTTTCTCTCTCTTACCGAGATCTCTATCTATCTGTATAGCGTTCACCGTTAAAACTAGAAGTAGTTGATTTTCTACCACTTCCGGTTTTAATAAAGTGAAGATGGAATTTATTCTGGGACATTTAATTGATTGCAGAAAACCGCTTCTCACTATCTGTTACTACTTTTACTCTATAGCGATCAATGTTTCAATTGTTTGTGTGCCTGCAAAGGCCCAACAACTGCCTCCGTAGGATAGTTGGAATCCAGACTGTGTTACTTTCTAAAATCGTATTTCTGCAATCTAACTGGTTATCGTTGTTAATTATTTTGTTTACTTGTTCGTATACAGCTTGTTGCTCTTGATGCGATAAACAGGAAACGGGCATAATGAGTTGAGTTGATTTTGAGTTTAACGTCCCGTTCAGCAGCGAGGCTATATGAGACGTGGACCTACTGATTAAACGTGGAATCCGAACCACACGACCACACGCAGGGAATTGAACCCGGGTCTCCCACGCTAAAAGACGGACATAAGTAGACATTTTTTCAATGGGTTGCAGGTTCAATCCAACATCAATAAATATTACCTTCTTCATTTATGAACGTCAAATTCCACCTTATCACTTATAATTTATGCACCACGAAAGTATAAAGGCAAAATAAAATTAAAGCACCGAAAATGCTTTAAAAAAAGAAAGAAAGAACATTTTAAAAATACTTCCTCTCCAAAATCTTCAAATCAACATTCTTCGTTTATTGTATTAAAATTTATGTCAAGAACATTCTCAAAACTTGCAACAACCTAATTCAGTTCTGTAGAAAACCAAACAAATGCGTCTGATTGTGCCAGGTTCGGCCTATTCGGTGGATGCACTGGAAGCCAAGCTCTCTCCATTTCCGAAGAATAGTCATGACGTATGCGGTCTGGCGTTATCAGAGTGGTATACTAGACTCTTCTTGTTGACAAGTTCCGTCTGTTTCCTTTAAATTGCTCGATGCACTCGCACTAATTGTTGACAGTCTATCGTTTTGCCTGGGGGCAGCAGCTCGTGATGTACGATACCCTTCCAATCCCACCAAATACACAGCATAACGTTCCTGGGCGTCAGTGTGAGTTTCGCCATACACTGGAGCTTCTTCTCGTTTCAAGTACGATCTTTTTCAAGTTAACCATTTCTCATCACTCGTGATCAAAATTTCAGAAACAGTTCGAGTTCGTTATGTTTCAGTAGAGATTTGCAGAGAGAAATTTGATCGAGCAAATATTTTTGAGTCAGATCATGTGGCACTCAAACGTCGAACTTCTTTTTGTAGCCAGCTCTCTCCAAATGGTTTAAAAGTGTTTGATGATGGATGTTTAGGTCACTGACGATGTCATGATTGCTTACATGCTGCTCTTGCTGTACTTTTGTTAGAATATAATACACTTTTTTTGTGATTGTCACCCACTGTGACGAGCATCTTCGACATGGAAATTTCCGGAACGAAAGCTACTGAACTATCTTTAGGCTGTTGCTTTTGATAACGTATCTCGCCCATAAACAGCACAAATTTCTCCACATGTTTGCGCAGCATTTGTGACTTTAGTGAAATAAAATTGTCAAATGTTGCACAGTTTTGCGGAAAGTTTATTATCTTTAGGCCCAAACCTTCTATTTGATTCTAAGAATTCCAACACTTCCTGAACAGCTACTAGCTTCAACTGTCAGCTGAAACTGACGTTACCCCTGATCTTCTGCGACTAATATACCATATACCTTGCGATTTGAGACACTAACGCCATCTCGTGTGCATAAACCTCAATAAGAAGTGCGATTTAAATTAAGGGAACTTTGAATTTTTGTAATAACTTTTTTATTTCTTAAGAAATCACAACAGATTTTAATATAATAAACAAATGACAACTGAAAAAAAAGTAGTTGTTTACTATTTGAAGCTATAGACACCAATGCGGCCGATTTCTCGAAGCGTGAACCGGAACTTCCTGAAAAGAGTTTGTCCACTACATTTTGCCACTTCTTTTGCTATTTCCGATCACTTTTTTTGCACATCTTTCACATGCTTGATGAAAGTACGCTTTTTGACCATTTCACGTTTAATTAAAGCCCAAAAACGCTCAATGGGTATAGCCTGAGGAACTTTTGGCACGCTCTCGTTTTTGCCAACAAACTCAATATCAGCGTCAGTAAGCGCGTAGCGCACATTTTTTTCACATAATGCGAAAATGCCATATTGGGCCAAAACACAATGCCATATCCGGTGAATTCTTCTTGTATCCATGGAATCAAAATGCACTCTAAATAGCAGTCACCGTTGATTATCCCACTTCGAACAACAGCAGGCGAAATTTTGCCGTTTGTCGCGATCGCTTGCCAGATCAAAAACTTTTTCGCATACCTGTCTTTAGCTTTTACGAACTTGCTAGGACTAACTTGTTTATCAATGTACGATACATTCTGGAAACATGCGAGAACGCAAAGTTTTGGTAAAATTAAGTTTCATCGTTCATGATTACAATCTTGTTCGCGAACTTCTTGTCGGAGAGTTTGTGGCAGTTGATCTTAGCACGCTGCTTCAGTTCTGCTGTATAAAATGGTGCACTTTTACATGTTTCAACCTTGAATCCGTGTTCTTTCTTGATCTTCCTTGCAGTGAATTCAGAAATTTGATATTTTCGTCCTAAAAACAGTTTGACAAACTAAGGCACTTCAACAATTCTCGGCTAATCGCACTTATCAATTTTTGTGTACATTTTGAAATTGGGCGACCACAATTATTCTTTCTTGATGCTTCACCAGTTTCTGCATAATTTTTTAATATTCTATGCACTGTACTATAAGGATATTCACACTTAAAGTGGTTCAAAGCAGCCATAAAGTCACATGAGCACTAGTTCTCGTAGAATTGGATAATCCGCTTGCGTACAGCCTTGGTCTGTTCGGCTGTCATTCACTTCCCGTTCATGTTTACGCGCTCACACTTAGTGTACGCTTGCGAGACACTATGACGAGCAAAGGGTGAAACTTTCATTGAGATCGAATGAGTTGTTTTGTTTTATACTTGCTTTTTGCCAATAACCTTAACTTAAATCGCACTCCTTATTCTTTAGAGTAGCTGATATATTGTATGAATAAAATTGCGTGAGTTCGTTTTGAGAAAATCGTCCAAAAAAACTCATCCGTACGAGTACACTACCCCTTGGACTTTTTTTCTTTTCTTAAAGAACAAATGTGTTATTTCATATTGTTAGATTATTATTGAAATATTTATTTAAGAAATATAAACAAAATCACCTGTCTGAGAAAGTCATACGAAAAGAACTCGCCCGGAGTAAACTACCACTTCTACATTTCCTAGAAAATGACACATTGCAGTATAGGGTTGTTAATGAAATATTGATATATTAATAAAAGAAAATCTTTATGGCCGTTTTTGAGAAAATAGCTAATTTTGATTTGTCACCCTTAAGTAAACTACCCCTATTTTGGGGGTTAGGAAGAAAATAAATAAATAAATAAGTAAATAATAATAATAAAAAATAATCTTACAAAAGCCTTAAGTTTAAAATTTTGTCTCGATACATGAATGGTATGGTCTCTAGGCGAGTGAACATATTTACACCAGGGCGAGGGGGCGGGCATATATTCAACAATAACTTTTTCGGTATGTAGAGGCAATGAAAGGTGTAAATAACTTGAAATTTCGAATTCGATATCTCCACCTACCGTCACTAGAAAGTAAAATAAATAAATACAAATAATAATAATAATAATAATAATAATAATAATAATAATAATAATAATAATAATAATAATAATAATAATAATAATAATAAATAAATAAATAAAAATAAAAAAGGTAACTTAATTAAGGAAATTTAACTGTAAATTTTAATATTAGAAAGTAAAAACCTTATTAAAAACACGTTTTTCCATATGTTATATAGTTACTTTCTATGGCTTAGCGTGTCTTTTGTGCGATAGTTAGCAACTCAATCCATTACGTTGGGTTTATAATATATATATATATATATATATATATATATATATATATATATATATATATATATATATATATATATTTAAAGTGTGCGCACGTATTTAACAACTAAAAATGTTAAAGTATATTTCAATCGTTTAAAAGTTTTTTTTTCGTTACTTGGTTTTAGAACAACATGATTTTCTTTGAAAATTTTTCCACTTATAAATTTCAGGTAATACATTTTCAGACAATTTTTTTTTTTAAAATAACTTTATAAGAGAATATAATTATAATTGTAAAGTTCAACATTAAAAAGTAAAGTCACTACTAAAAGACACTTCTTTCTATATATTATGCAGACACTCTTTATGATTTTTTCGTTCAAAACTTAGCAACTCAACTGACTATTTTGAACCCGTTTTACGGCCTCGCTTATTTCACCTTACAGCACCCAAACCGATGTACTCAAGTTTGGCAGTCCCCAGGGTTGGCTGGTTTAAACCAAGGTGGTTTAAACCTTAGTTTAAACCAGCTGGTTTAAAAAAAAAACTGCTTTAAACCAAAAAACGAAAAATAATGGGAAAAGTGTAAGTGTTCGTAAAATCTTGATGAACACACATTTGTGAGTTATCGCGTGTTACTCCCTCATATTATTCGTATTATATTCAGACCTAAATTCCCCATTCATTACTCAAAAAGATTATACTACAAAAGCATCTTTTTAAAAATAAGTTTATGAATGTTTCTTTTGTGATTTTTGATAGTTTGTTATTATTATTATTATTATTATGCAATTGCAAAGAAAAATTCTAAATATTGTTTCGTTTTAATAGTGTTTACTGTTGATAAAATACATCGAAATACCGTTTTTTTTTTTTGGCGGGGGGGGTCATACAAACCCCACGAGAGGCATTTACTGAAATCAGAAATATCTTTGGTATCTATTTATATATAAATGGGTCAGAGTCAAGGTGGACTCAAATAATTCGTATCTTTATTCACTTTTCTCACTGATATGCAAATTAAGTCGTCGTATTTCTTTAACTTGGACTAATAAAAGTCTTAATGAACTAACTTGGACTAATAAAATTCTTAATGAACTAACTTCGACTTAATTAGTTCTTCTGTACTCTGCAGTATTTTGAAATTGTCCATATGTAATTCTGTATAATGGTTTCATTTGTGCAACTGTTTATCTTTTTGTCCTTCTCAAATGACTCTTGACAATTAGACAATTATGTTAAAAGTACGTAAAGATCAGTACAACGTATCAGGAGTCCTTCGTGAGTGAGTAGGCAGACGTATGGCATTTGTGGCCAATTAGTCCCCGTTTCGAGTTCAAATGGAGGACAATTTGTTCCGGATGTAAGTCGAGAAACGGTTTGGACTCCGCTTTAACCTCTTAACGTACAGATTTTCAACCCAAAGTTGTTCAATTTTTTAATGTAATTTTTTTTTATTGTTTATTACAATATTCACATAAGAACATTATAAATGGTGGTGATAGTGTTCATTGTTGACCGACAAGACTCGTAAATGATTAGAAAACATAAATGATTAGAATGACATAAAGAAACATTAGAAAACGTGTATATTCGACCTTTTGAAAGAAGAATGGGTAAATGGAAGCTAGGATGAGTATACTCGTCGTTTTGTTTTCGATAAAAATAAAAGACGAGTATACTCGTCCCTTTACGTTAAGTGGTTAAGCTTATGTGACCCCTTCCAGCATAACCTGGTTGTTGCATAATAACACCAAGGTGAAACAAACTTATTTCTGTTCCTATGTGATATAAATACATAGAGCAAATTATTTACCCCCCCCCCCAAAAAAAAAATCTAGTTTAAAAAAAAAAAACTTTTTTGTTTTTTCAATAAAAACCATGGTTTCTGCCAACCCTGGTAGCCCCAAATGTAGATGATTCTTTTGGCATGGGCCAGATTATTATGAAATGTTTTTATTTGTCTGGGACTGTACTTTCTATATATATATATATATATTTTTTAAGTCTATGATAGGTTCGAATCTTCGATGTTTGGTTTAATATTTTCCTCCGACTCTTCCATTGGACTATTTCTTACACTGAATAAGAGTGTTCTCTTGTTAATTCATGTAAAAAGATATTATCCTTACATTCAGTTCGTCTACTAACAAATCCGTTTTAATACTTAGTTGCGGATTTCTCTCTATATATTAAGTTTTCCTAGTTGCGATTACGTTAGGATGCTGTAAATTGAACTTAATCTCTTGTAATTTTACACATCATAAAAGTACAGTGAATGCAGCAAAAAAATGCTTCACAAAAAGAACATTTTAAAAATACTTCCTCTGATAAATCTTCAAACGAACATTTATTGTTTGTTGTACTAAAATTTGTCAAGAACATTCTCAGAACTTGCAACATCCCGATCTTTGAAACAATAAAATCGCAGTTTAGAATATTTGTTTTAACATAGTTGGTTCTATGCGAATGAAATGATTAACATGATGAATATTCGATTGTTAACTTTCAAATCAACTTTGTAATATTGTAACTCCTAATAATTCTTATACAATCTTGCATTTTTTGCACGATAACCTTGAATTGCCAAGAGAAAAAGTGCCTGCTTATGTTCATTTTCTATTTATTGCATTAGGAACAACACCAAACTGTTTATAGACAAATCTACATAATAATTAACAATGATAATCAGTTCGATTATAGAAATAAAAATTAGAAACAGTAGCGCTGCCCGCTTCGAACCAGATCTGTGAATTACAAATCCGATTATGCTACCGAGGCACTTATCAGGCCATTACGGGCACACAAGCAATCTAACCACAAATTTAAATTGTATACTTTTGGTAAAACTTCTACTACTCCAATTTTCTCATCACCCTCTGAGATTAACGATTTACCACTTCATAAGTAAACTTACAAATATCAATACATTAAATATAACATCAATTTCATGTATGCAAGAATAAACCCAACGTGGGAGACCCGGGCTCGACTTTCAGCGGGTGCTCATGTGGTTCGGATCCCACTTACGTGGTAGTTCCATGCCGCGTATAGCCTCGCTGCTGAAAGGGAACTTAAACTGAAAATCAAATCAAGAATAAACCCAAATGAAATCTGCATATCATTCGTTGAAAGCACTAGTTGTGTTAGGATAGAAAGACCTGCTGCACCGTTGCCAAACTTTGCAAGTACAGTGTTGCCATTTCATAAAGGTACGTACCAAGGGGGATAAGCCAATTCATACATGTAAGTGTATATATTCTTAATGTAATAAAATCACAAATGAAAGAAACAAACAAAAAAAAAAAATCATTATTATACATGAAGATCAAAATGTTCTGTTGGTGAAGTTGAACTAAGATTTCTGTAATGCCTTAATTTTGGTACAAAGTAGGGCTTGCATAGCATTATTTTTAAAATCGCACGAACAGAATTTGTAATCCTTCTGAAACTGTTGGAAGCATAAAACATGTCGTTAATATTTTCTATGTTGACAAAATGGCGCTTATGAATAGTCAGTCATATTAGTATCTGTGGTAATATACTAATATACAGTATAGTGGCCTTTCTAGCAAATTAAAATCAAAATAGTTGAGATAAATAACAACAATACGACAATAATTCATATAAAAAGACCAGGTTTTCAAGTAAAAGATTATACCTCACTCAGCCTCCAAGCATCGAGTCCCAGAGCTTTGAAAATAAAATGGAGAAGACTCTGAGGATCAATCACTTGGACATAACCTAAAAACTAAGGAAAAATGACCAGTGCTTGGTCAACTAACAGAATCTGCAATAAGTAAAGTATAATATTGGAAAGCTTAAACTGTCTATTTGCATACTTAAATATTAAACTTAGTTCTGTTATTTAACTTATTGCGAGCTTCTCGTGGCTAAACGGTTAGCGTATGTGCCTTTGACGTGGGAGACCCGGGTTTGCTTCCCGGCTCATGTGGTTCGGATTCCACGTTAAGCTGTAGGTCCATGTCTCATATTGCCTCGCTGCTGAAAGGGTCGCTAAACCAAAAATCAAATAAAATCAGTTATAACTGCTTTAATGTTGAATGAGTGTGTAAATTATTTGTTAAACAGTTAACTTTACATACTGTGTTAGGTGTCTAAATGAACACTATTAATTATTTACAGTTGAATGATTACATTATTACAAAAAAAAAAAAATCCACCATATTACTTTTCCATATGCGGCAAATCCTCTGTAAATCATTAATTTCATTAATGAAATATTCTCATTCGTGACAATAACAAACTGTAACCATCACTCTCTTTAAATACGTTCACCAATTCACTGTTCTTTTTTGTTACTTTTATGTTCGAACATATCTTTAATTTATTTCTTTGATTCTTTGGCTGTACACGACGTTACAACATTTTTGACTCTTCCTAACTTTTGACTTTCTACATCCTTACCAAATTTGGTGGTAATCCATCAAGTAGTTCTTGAGATTTCTTGTCTCCCAGACGGCCAGACGGACACACGGACAGGGTAAATAAGAGAGTTCTAGTAATCGAACTTCTTAAATTTGAAATACTAATGAAATTAATACTACTACTAATTAATATTAATGAAAATATTGGGAGATGGTAGTGAATATTGGGTGATGGAAGCTCATAAGAAAAATGAGGTGAAGGAAAGGTAAAAATAGGTATGTAGAAAACAGAGCGAGTGTAATGAGGTAGTGTATTACACACCCTGTTTCAAAAAGAATATAGGTATTTCGAATATATATATTTATTAAACTTTAAAACATACTAATATGAAATTTTACACACATATTTACGAACCTCTCGAGTTCAAATTACATATGTTCAATATGTCCTTCATCAGCGACTCGAATAATATCACATCGATACTCAAATTCTTCCCATACTCGGGCAAGCATGTCCTACGTCACTGGTGTTATGGCAGTACGGATCTGGTTATCCAACTCTTCCAGGTTCTGTGGGAGTAGTGGTACATAAACGTTGTCTTTAACGAAACCCCACGGGAAGAAGTTACAAGGTTCAAATCCGGTGACCGTGGAGGCCAGCTGAGACATGCTAAGTCGCCAGCTCCTTGACGACCAATCCAACGGTACGGTAGGGTTTCATTCAGGTATTCACGCACTTGGCGACTCCAGTGTGGGGGTGCCCCATCTTGTTGAAAAATGACGTTGTCTTCGTGCAGCCTCGGAAACAACCAGTTTTGTAACATAGCAACATATTGCTGACTGTTAACCCGTGTTTCCATTAAAGAAGAATGGGCTGTAAACAGATGATCTGGATATCGCTCAAAACACATTGACTTTGGGCGAATCTCGTACATGTTCAATGACTGCATGTGGGTTCTGTAGGCCCCAAATTCGAACATTTTGTTTCTTTACCTGACCACTAACACGGAAAGTCGCTTCATCACTGAACACGATGCGTTGTGCAAAAGTGTTATCATTGTCAATAGCATCCAGAATCTCGTTACAAAATGCCACACGTTTGCGTTTGTCATCAGGACGCAGAGATTGTAACAGCTGTAACTTGTACGGCTTCATAACCAACCGACGTCTCAAAACACGGCAAATTTTTGTCGGCACTTGTAACTCCTGACTGGCACGACGAGTTGATTTTGAAAGACTACGTTGGAAAGCAGTTTGAATTCGTGCAACATTTTCTTCAGGAACACGAGGGCGGCCAGGACTCTCTCCTTTACATACACATCCTGTATCTACAAACAGTCGATACCATCTGCGAATGTTCCACCCATTCGGAGGATCAATTTGGTACCTCAACCTAAAACGTCTTTGCACTGTAATCACGGAATTGCACTTCGCAAACTCGAGAACACAAAATGATTTCTGCTGCGGAGTAGCCATTTTAAACATATGACGGTTACCAAGCAAAATAGAAGACAACTGACATCTAGCGGCTATTAATATAAAGTAGACTATGTATTCGTTTCTCCAATAGCCGAGCCGAGGCGCAACGATCGATAGTTTGGACAAAATAATTCTTCGTAATACGTATATTCTTTTTGAAACAGGGTGTATAATGTAAAGATTTAGATGGCAGCTCCCAGATATGGTGGTAATGTAACTGTCTTTCCATGTCTTCACAAAGGCCATGAAAATTAAAGGATTTTGAAAACATTTATGCAAAATATATGGTAAAATATAATGTTGTGAAGGACTGTGTGTTCTGGGACAAGCAGACGGGAAACTCGGGCGCTACAGGAATAACGTTGATAGTTAGTGATCGAAAGGTGTGTTAGAGTTTCACCAACACATTTGGATTAACAGGAGGTACATTTAAGGATTTATTAAGTTGAAAGAATTACACCTATCGGAAAAGAGAAAGTATCTCTGTGATGGAGTATCGGAAAGTCAACTTGATATTGAGGATAGATCAAGTTCTACATTCAGGTTTCTGGAATTCTTCGGTGAAGGAACAGAATGTTGCAAGGGACCACTTCTCGTAATGATGATGTGAAGGTTGGATGCCTTCGGTAAACGATTTTAAAACAGTTGGGAAAAGTTTTGTTGGAGAATCAAGTGGATTTGACTGCGCATTTTGTTTGAGACAGTATGAATAGTCCCAGTGCTGGTTGAACGTGGGTCCAAATTAGGAAAGATTGATTAGATGAATAGGAAAGATTCATTACTTTCTGCCGCGAATGAATGCTGGGAAGGCAATGCATCAAAAGTTCGAAGTAGAGAATATTACAGTGACGGGTCTTTTGTTTTCTTTTATTCTCACACTGAACTGTTTCCTGATTAGGGTGAGAGAATATCAAAGAATGGAGGGTGCTAACGAGAGAATCTTGAGATAATCATAGAGGGATGATGTAGTATAAACACATATAGCTTGCTTCTTCGAATGCCCAAGGCATATGGTAGGAACACTAGATGTGGTTGGGGTGGGAGCTCTCGAAGCGGACATGCTGAATACTTTTAGTAGGTTTAATGTATACGTCAATCTCCAGATGTTCATTTTCAAATCTGACATCACGGAATGTGGCTGTATTGTTGGAGAATCAAGTGGATTTGACTGCGCATTTTGTTTGAGACAGTATGAATAGTCCCAGTGCTGGTTGAACGTGGGTCCAAATTAGTAAAATGTTATCGATGAACTGAAGCCACAGGAAAAGTTGAAACGCGAAGTATTTGTTGTTTAGGCATCCCATGAATTGAAGGTGGCTATGCAAGTGCCATTGATCTAAAGATAATGGTTATATACAAACGTGAACTTGTTCATGGTTAGAATAAACTGGGCACAACTACACATATTATACATATATATATTCCTAATATGTTATTACAATGTATAACATGAGACAATAAACTTAGATCTATTCATTTGTAGTCTTACGCAATTCTGTACTCTGCGCTAAGTGTACTTGGCAGCTACAAGTTATGACACAACCAATGCCCTAAGAACTTAATTACATCATCCCATCACAGAATGCTTCTTGTGTCCGTCTAATGAGATAATCTAGTTGGTGTTGATAGAATGTAAATTCACTAGAGATATTCAGTGTAAATTCCACTAGGTCAAAGTTTACAGAGGCAATAAAAAGATTTAATTTGTGCACAATTACAATATCAGTGCCTCCGTCTGCCAGCCTTTCCTTTTAAAAGCTTAGGAAAGGAAGTCTTATTCTTTATAATACTATTCAGATTTTTTTTTTTTTTAATATTTTTTTACTTCGCTTTCTACTCTTTCTCTTCTGGCTGCCTACCACACATACTCGTGTGTTTGTCTGCTTTCTCTTCTTGGCACATTCTTTCCTCTTCCTTCCTTACGTTTTTTACTTTACATTTATATTTTCTTCTTTTATCTCATTGTGAACTCTTTCCTATTCCTAGTCCTCACCGCTGGTCTATTAACTAGCGCGTAGAACTTTGGAGCATGGAATTGGGTTTGTTTTCTATTTTAATGTAGGTCCACGTCTTAAATTGCCTTGGTGCTGAAAAGGAACGCTACATTTCAACAACCAATCAAACATATTTTCCACTTCTTGCTTAAGATAAATCGTTCTTGGATCTTTCCATTCAATCATCAGCGTCCAAGTTTCTTGTTCTAACATGGAACAGCAAGAAAGGATAAAGAAAAACTAAACCAAGTAAGATGAACGAAAAGAGAAATGAAAATAAAACAATGAAAAAAAAATATGAACTAGATGAATGAAGGATTAAACGTAAGCAAAAAACGAGAAGAAAAGGCGTATGAATGAAAGCCGACAAAAGAAAGATTCAAGAAAAGATAGGTGAAAACGTATGCAAACAGAAGAGAAAGAAAATAAATTAAAGCAAAAAAGAAGAAAATATACCGTAAGTTGGAAGAAAATATACTGTGAAATAAACTGTTACGGTGAAGTAATATTACAAGAAATGCATGTCCTTTTAAGCCTTGGTTTAGCGGAATTTACTCAGATGGAGGCATTAGTGAGTTATTGTACCCAAAGGGAGCATTGTTAGATACGCAATTGGTGGATGGTTACTGATGCGCTACTCCGTAAGACATATTAACAGTCATATTATAATTCAAAAATCAATCTACATTTATAACAGGACGAAAAATAAATAAATAAATAAACGTTTAAAAATATTCAATTTACTCACAATTTTTGAGCCAATAGTGCATTGGCATATGCCAATACACTACAACTTGGACCAGTGATCGAGGTATCTCAATATATTGTGGACGAGCTACTGAAAGACTCCATGGCACATCATCATGGTGTCCGAACCCTGCTGTTAATGCAGACGCTTCTGACACAAAACATACAAAATAATGACTGGATCTGAACGACAATGCGTCTCGATATGCCACCCACCATCTGAAATAAAACATTTTATCGTTTTCATATCCGTACTCAATAAGTTGTCTACAGCTATAAACATATATTAAAATAATGGAAACACTTTAACAAAATGCAAATTGCTTCATACATATAAAGCTGTCCACTTCTAACCTGCAGCAGAGCTTGCATTCTTCGTAAATTGAAGAATGTAACTCGTGAATCGTTTCCGGAGAAGGAGTGGACCATTCTTTATGCAGCCCAACACTCAGTTGCCTCAGCAATTGTAGAGAAGGAAATTTGCACTGTAATAGATGCCTTGAAACCGATCATAAGTATTCAATAATGTTTACGTCGTAAGATTAAGCAGGCCAGAGAAGATGATGAAGTTCATCCTGACATTCCTTAAACCAGCCTAAACAGGCTTGGCTATGTATATTGGCGCATTGTCACCGTGGAAGACTGGGGAACAGCAACTGTACCAGAAAACAGGATGCATCTGGTCCCCTAAAATGTCCATATACTCACTGACAACAACTCGTCCTTAAAGTATAATGGAACCAACACAATACCATGAAATTGCGGTCTACACCAGAAGAGAGCCGTCGCTCTGTTTAACAGAACAAAATTGGTACAGTCCGCATCATATATCTTTTTGAGTCTCCTTCATACATAAAACTGGCATGTTTGGAACAAGGAGGAAAGTCACTCATCGGGCCACTCTCTTTCAATCATCGGCAATCTGTGTTGTATGTTCTCTACACCATTTTTTACACTTTACTGCATTGCATTAAACGTTTTGAATTCGTAACCCAACCGCGGATATTGAGGCTATGAGGTCCATTGTAGTCGTTCCATATCTTCATTCTATTCTGTAATCAGTTATGCCTCCTAGTTCTACGGTTCTTTGTACAACCCTTTTCAACGTTTAACGATCCCTGTCACCAAAGTTTGATTTCCACCGAACTAATGTCATGGTACGAATTATGGATGCCATCATAATCTTAGACACGGAAACACTGTTGCTCTCGATACACCTAACACACTGACAATCTTGGACAGACTTGCTCCAACGAATCAAATACATACATTTTACCCTCTACATTGGTGAGGTCTCCCACTTTGAAGCATCAATGTCTAGTATACTGCACACACAAATCCGTACTTCACAACATCAGGAGCGTCATTTGGGAAGGGCAGGGACAATTGTCCCCCTTGAGTTTGAAAACCATATGCTTTTTAATAAATTGTATACTGATAACAAACGTCAACATATTGTGTTAGTGGGCAAACTCCGCCGTGTAAAACCTCAAATGACGTCACTGTATCGCACAGTGTACTAGTTACTATTAGCCGACACAGCACTAATACAAAACAATTACAGTGCACGTATTTTTAGTGTTAATAATTCAGAAATTGTACGTGGTGTTACAGTACATGGGTGTTTCCATTATTTTGTTAACTATTTAATATATATTTAAGAAAAGCGTTTAACAGTTATAAGGACAATTTACGATTTCAAGACCCAGTAGCAAGAAAGTACTATAGAAAGATAAAAATCATACTTTAGCAACAAATTAAAATTTATTTTTACGATAACAAGATTATTACTTCATACTTGGCAAAGAGAAAAACTTGAGAAGTTTGCAGACAATCATTTACTTTATTCTCGAATATCGGATACTTTTCAACAGGCCAGTATAGAATTAGTAGACGGAAGGGGAAATCAAACTGGCGCCCCTCACTTTCGTGTTAATGCTCTATCACTGAACTACCGCGACTTCAACTGCTTGTTTATAGCGACAAGCATAGACCCGAAGACCACTCGACATATGCACTAAACTCAATTAGCTCACTCAAACTACTGAAGCCACCTCCAATATACAGCTTACCTCCACGATCCATCCGGAATTAACCAATGAATCCAACATGTTGACACTGTTAGGAAAAGGAATGCTAAAATTATACTAAAAAATATTCTCCACACCCATCTGGTATTCTGAAAAGAAAATGCAGACCTATAATTATGGAAGTGTAAAGTTATACAGTGAAACCTCTCAATAGCGGACACCAATGGGACATGAAGTTTTGTCTGTTACTGAGAGGTGTTCGTTATAGAGAGGTTGCAGAAATTTTATTTCTCATAACGGTAATTGTATGCAGTAATATACAGTAAATACAATATGTATGAGCGTAAATACGTAAAATTCAATATGAAATAGTTTTATTTAGTACACATTTGAATTACTGGGAGGGATGAAGAAGAAATTCATTTCTATTAACCCTTAAGAGATCCGGTGTTTTTGGGCTATTTTTTAGACTTTCAGTCAAGCAGCTACTGCATCGTCACTATTTATCCTAGGATCATGGTTCATACTTCATTCTCTTCAGAATGGAGCTGGCTTTCAAATGATACCACTTGCATGCTCATATCATATACCAGGAGCGGGAAAAATTATGTCAAAGGGAAAATTTCGGAGGGAAAATTTTTTTCTCGCACTTTGGGCCCCCCTGGAGCGACCCTGTGTGAACGTAGCCATCTAAAAAAATCTGATAAATAGTACTTGGTATACTGAATGTGTGTGCCAAATTTCAAGTTTCTATCTTGAATACCAAGGGCGGGAGAAATTTTATCAGGAATTCCCACCATGCCCCAAATTACCGTAAAACACCATGATCTCAGGTAAAAAATTTCCTGAGACATCCCTAATTACCCTAGAGTCATGTCTCGCCCATCATTCTCTTCAGAATAGAACTGCCTTTCAGGCGGTATGACTCACGTGTCTCCATCATGTATCTAAGGCGGGAAAATGAGGAAAAACGGGATTTTTTTGGGTCTAAATATCCTTTTTTCAACTTTTAGCCCCCCTGGACCCCCTGTTTTAACGCAGAGATCTGAAAAAAAATCTGGTAAATACTACTCGGTGGGCTGAATGTTTATGCACAATTCCAATTTTCCAGGTGCAAAAGTAAGCCCACCAAAAAAAATATACCGACAATGTCCCATATTCCCGTATACAGAGGGAAATTTTTAAACATTCCCTGAGACATCCTTAATTACCCTAGGGTCATGTTTCGCCCATCATTCTCTTCAGAATAGAACTGCCTTTCAGGTGGTACCATTCACTTGTCCCCATTATGTATCTAAGGCGGGAAAATCCCGTGAAAGGGATTTTTTGGTAAAAATTTCCCTTTTTCAATGTTTAGCCCCTCTGTACCCCCCTGTTTTAACGCAGAAATCTAAAAAAAAATCTGGTAAATGCTACTCGGTGGACTGAATGTTTGTGCACAATTTCAATCTTCTAGGTGCAAAAATAAGCCAGCACAAAATTAGTACCGAAAATGTCCAAAATTCCCCTATACAGAAGTATATTTTGATAAAAATTCCCAGACACTTCCCTAATTACCCTAGGGCCATGTGTCAAACATCAATCTCTTCAGAATAGAACTGCCTTTCAGGCGGTACCATTCACTTGTCTCCATCATGTATCTAAGGCGGGAAAATGAGGAAAAACGGGATTTTGGGGTAAAAATATCCATTTTTTCAACTTTTTGACCCTCTGGATCCCCCCTGTTTTAACGCAGAAATCTGAAAAAATCTGGTAAATACTACTCGGTGGACTGCATATTTGTGCAAAATTTCAATCTTCTACGTGCAAAAATAAGCCCGCCAAAAATACTTTACATAAACCCCCCAAAAAAGTATTACACGAAAATATAAATTTTAGACTTATGACGTCATCACCTCCTATGTCTCGACACAGGAAGGTGTGAAACCATTCCTAATGTCTTCTGCAATGCCTCTGGACTTAACACACACACACACACACACACACACACACACACACACACACACACACACACACACACACACACACACACACACACACACACACACACACACACACACACACACACAAAAACGAAAAAGCTCAAATAGGAGAGTTATAACGCAATGTACCATGAAACACCCCGTATGGTACAAATTGTACCATGGGATCCCCAAAGGGTTAAATCATAGCCTGTTATTGCTGGGCAATGTTTAACGAAAAAGGCATGTTTTTTCCTTTACAGCGGTAATAAAACTCATTAGCAAGTGTCCTCTAAAAATCCTCAGTACGACTGCAAAAGAAACATGTGTGTGTCATCGCAGCATCTTCGTTGACAGAATGGATGAAAAGGCAAGTTCTTGGGGGTGCATGTATTTATTGACCCAGGCCCAATCACAAAGAATATCTTTTAGAGAAAATGAAAAAGGCAGTCGGGAAACTCCAACCCAGACTTGTTCCAGTATCATGAGTAAAATAAAAATGTTTCTTTTCCAAAAAAGTAAGAGAGGAAACATTGCTCGTTGAAAATGTTATTGTAAAACAAACAATATTTGTTTTGTTATCTATGAAATTGTCGGTAAAGATGCAAGGTCCAGACGAAAAGGATTAAATTTGTTAGGGAAGGGAAGATCTTTCCTAGAATTCCTAGCCTTACGACTAACCCTGCATGAGTGTTATTGCTTACTGAAAATTTTCCAGGATTTTCGTCAGAAAGCAGTTTATTGCGGAAAATATTTCAAGTTCAGCTCTTCTGTTTGATGGTTCACCAGGTCTGGACTAATGAGAGATACACTTATGGGGAAAAGATTTCTCTGTATACTGTAATATATCGCAGAACCGAGAACAATTCCTGTCCGTTGTGAAGAGGTTATTCAAACGTTTGGGGGAAGAAGGACTGTCCGCGTCCGTATCTGAGAGTGTCCGTAAAAGGGAGGGTTTTGTTCCGTAAGAGACAAAAAAATCTGTCCGTATTATAAAGGTGTCCGTTAAGGGAGGTTTCACTGTATTTAATTTCTTACAGCATAAAATGGAACTGTGAATCATATTTTCTTCGTTAGTTAAGATATTCAGATGTTAGAAACTCATACAAATCACAATATGAAACACTCATCTGGAATTTCTGACCCTATCATCTGGCTTGATAAGTGAACCAGATCTAACATTACTCGCACAATTTGTGTTTAATATTTTTATTCTCCCTTTTGATAAGCATCGGTGAATGTGCTTATATATAACATATACTCTTGATCTGGGTAGTTTGCATTTCCACTGTCATTGATAGGGCACAACGTTAACAGAAACATGTTGGGTTAGAAATGCTTAAGAATCAACACAAGACGAAAAAGAGAAAGAGGAAAATTAAAAATTATGTCTATGTAAAAGATACGTACAAATCTGTAACTACTAATCGGTTGAACACCAATAATAAAACAATTCACGAAAAAAAAATCTCTGAAGTCTTTATGCATGAACTAGGTATAAATATAAAAATGTCCGACACAAGTAATTACACTATCGAAGAACGCAAAATGCTCTTTTCTTTAATATTACGTTGTTCTTACTTCTTCCTGTCTCTACTGTATTTGATGAAATGTCAGTGAAAGAGCTTGTCGTTTAATTTTATTTGCATTATCGTATAGGGTGGTTCAGTAATGTTGGACAGCCCTGAATAAATCGGAAACCAGAAGAGATATTAGCAAGAGTGTGGTGGATCCATATACTTGTGGAAGGGGGACGTCTTGTGAGGTACCACACAATGTTACCAGGTCAACAGTGTTGCCAGCTCAGTACAAAGTTGTATTTTTTTAAATGGAACATATAGAAGTTTATGCCATCCAAAGAATTAGTACAGAATGTGAATACCAACAAGCGAAACCGCACCTGTCAGTGTTGCCAAATAAGGAAGTTATAAAGCTTCAAAGATCAAGAAATTAAAGTGTCCGTAGAGCAAAACTAGCAAAAAGGCAAGAAAAATAATACTACGGAATGAAAAGGAGTAACCGAAAGAGTAAACCAAAGAACGCACAGCATCCAGTGAGTAACAGGGTTGCCACAGTAAAGGGGGAAAAAATTGAAAATTTTGCAGTTGCTATAGGAGGAAAAGTGCCCATATGACATAATGCTGGAAACACCATAGAAAGTCTATGTAAGATTCAGGAATCCTAATAGCGTTTGCTCGAAAGCGATATCTCTAACCGTCGAGATACACCAAAGATGTGCGGGGTTTGCAACACTGCATAATTGATTTGACGATTAGACCCGTGTAGTTCTTACACTTTGTTGGGCGTATCATTTTCATTACTCGTTCCTGTAGTTTGGAGGGCGAGGGAATTATTATGCAGTGTTGCAAACTCCGCACACCTTTGGTGTATCTCGGAAACGGTTAGAGATATTGATTTCGAACAAACGCTATTAGGATTCCTGAATCCTTCATGAACTTTCTATGGTGTTTCCAGCATTATGTCATATGGGCACTTTTCCTCCTATAGCAACTGCAAAATTTTCAATTTTCCCCCCTTTGCTGTGGCAACCCTGTTACTCACTGGATGCTGTGCGTTCTTTGGTTTACTCTTTCGGTTACTCCTTTTCATTCCGTAGTATTATTTTTCTTGCGTTTTTGCTAGTTTTGCTCTACGGACACTTTAATTTCTTGATCTTTGAAGCTTTATAACTTCCTTATTTGGCAACACTGACAGGTGCGGTTTCGCTTGTTGGTATTCACATTCTGTACTAATTCTTTGGATGGCATAAACTTCTATATGTTCCATTTAAAAAAATACAACTTTGTACTGAGCTGGCAACACTGTTGACCTGGTAACATTGTGTGGTACCTCAAAAGACGTCCCCCTTCCACAAGTATCTGGATCCACCAAACTCTTGCTAATATCTCTTCTGGTTTTTGATTTATTCAGGGCTGTCCAACATTACTGAACCACCCTGTATATATATATATATATATATATATATATATATATATATATATATATATATATACGAAACATTGTCGCTTACTTTGAGGGAAGACCGCAGACTGAAAGTATTTGAAAATAAAATCCTGACACAGATATTCAGACCCAAGAGGCTGGAGAATGGTGGAAACTCATAACAAGAAACACAAGAAAGTGGATATAATTACTAAACTGTGCTCTTGGGTACATATTTTAAAATCAAAATCCCATCTTGTACTCCTAACTTCCAATCGTGTTTACGTCATTTTCCTCACAATATTTCGATCTGCTCTGGAATCATTCTCAAGTGCATAATTTATCTTACAATGTTAGGCTCATTACGTCTATGAAGCTCAAATGGGCAGGTCATTTCGCCAGAGTGGAAGAAAGTAGGAATATTTTCAAAATTATAACTCGAAATCCAATCGGAAAAGAACATTAGGAAGAACCAGGCACAGATAGGACAATATTAAATCTCGGACAGATAGGAGTACAAAGTAAAAAATGAATCCAGTTGGCTAAGAACAGAAGTCAATTGAGTGCTTTGTAAATGCAGAATTGAACCCTTGGGTTCCACAGGCCATGCAGTTAGTTGTTAGTTATACACAGTTCTATTTTGATCTCACCTCTAGTAGTTCAGTGATAAATAAACCGTTTCCCTTTCGATGCCTCTTAGGTTTTCAGTAACACATACCAAATCACCAGGAACTACAAGTCATGTTATAGGAGACTGGATGCAAAATTGATGACGAACAGGCCACGTGGAATTCGCGACATTTTATAGCATGTAAATATAAAGCTCCTTACGTGGTTTTCAAAATACAAGATCCCCAGCTTATTTTCTGGAAAACAGATCACTGGATTCACGTGGCAAAAACGAACAGTATCCCCATAGCATTTGACTACATTGTGAATTATAAAATGAACGCTTGAATTTGTATGAAATTAGATTGTCTCTGTGTTATAAAAGAATTAAATTTGTCTCGTGGACTGTGTAATGCTGATTTGCTGTTTCTACATGCTATTACAAATTCAGAACTTAATAAAAAGCTCCATTAGATATACAGGGTGTTTCAAAATAACACCGACAAAGTTTGGGAGGTGATTCCTGACAATAAGACAAAACAAAAAATATAGACCAGCCAGGGTACACAAATGCTTTCTTTCGAAGTTATAGCCTGCAGAAAACATGGAAAATGAACTTTAAGACACCATAGCTCCAATACTATGGGATCTACTGTAGTCGGGTCAAGACTTCACTTAAGAACTAGTATGTGCCCTATCCAAATATTCATGTTTGAGAATCCTGTAATACTTCCGCAATAATTTTTATAGAGGTAACTGTGAGTACTTCAAATTATGTGCCCGTAGCCAAACTCCCTATATAGAAATTGTTGCATGAGTAGCTTAGAATTTTGAAACATGTATTTTTGGATAGCGCACATATTAGTTCCTAAGTGAAGTCTTGATCCGACTATGGTAGGTCCCATAGTTTTGGAGTATGGACCTTTAAAGTTCATTTTTTCATGTTTTCGGCAGCCTATAACTCTAAAAGGAAGCCAGATTGCCCTATACTTTTTGTCTTATCTCGTGTCAGGAATCATCTCCCAAACGTTGTCGGTGTTGTTTTGAAACACCCTGTTTATAATTGTTTTCCATTATCATACTTGTTTGTGATAAAAAAAAAAAAAAAAAAATGCTAATTTTTATTATTTCCTGTCGCCTGAGTAAAATAACTATTTTCCTTCGCTGCCGTAAATGTTATAAAAAAAATTGGAACAGAAATTTAAATAATTTGTTTGGCAGTTTGATAAACACACTAAAAAAGAGAAACAAAAAACATATACATACATATTATATATATACGCGTACACATAAGGGTTGTTACAAAAGTTCTAAGCCTATCTATGAACGGAGTAGCAGAGAGTTTACGGAAGTTACTATTCAACATAGTCCTCTGACAAGTCAACATATTTTACTCATCGATATTCAAGTACGTTAATGCCGCTGTTAAAAGATGATTTGTCGAAGGCGTGTAAAATTTCACCTATGGCATGTATGACGTCATAATCAATGTCAAAATGAATACCTTCCAACTTCTTTTTGAACTTTATAAAGAGATAAAAGTCAGAAGGTGCCAAATCATACGGCTAAGATGAGTGGGGGGACCAATCCGTAGCCACAATCGTGAATTGCTGCCACTGCGATGACTGACTTGTGGCTAGAGAAATTGTCTTGATGGAGAAGCACACCTGCTGTCAGTTTCCCACGATCTTTCTGCCGAATCTGTTACTCTTCGCCTCTTTCACCTCGCTATCCTTTTCAAATCACAGAAAACTGTAGCCATCACTTTTCCAGCTGAGAGTACTGAGTTGGCCTTCTTTGGAGGGGAGGAGGCGATGAGGGGTGTTTCAACCGCTTGGAACTTTTTGTGGACTCTGGTTGGTAATGGTAGACCCAGGTTCATCTACTGTTATGAGTCGAGTACGAAAGGCATCTACATTTGCTTCTTGAAATGTTCGTCTGGTGAGCTTTTGATCAGGTGTCAAAAGTTTTGGCATCCATCTCGCGGAAGCCTTGCTCATTCCCAGACGCTGGATGATTATTCGGTCAACACTTTCAGTAGACCGACTCCACTGTCAGCAATCTGTCTGATGGTCATTCGCTGATCATTCATGATGATTTCATGCACTTTGTCAATATTCTCCTGAGTTAGTGCTTCCACGGGCCTTTCTGTTCGAGTGTCATCTTCAATGGAGGTTCTTCCCCCTTTTAAATTCGACTGTTTATTTCTTCACTGTGGCGTATGACGGGGCACTATCATCTAAAGTAGCAACCATGTCGGCGTGGATTTCCTGCGGATTTAAACCTTTCTTGTAGAGATATTCAATAACAGCTCTCGCCTTCTCCACTTGGCCACACTTTGCTTACTCTTCTGTCTTTCTGGACTTGTAACAGCATGATAAAAGTTGATATTAATACCAAATTTAATATGCCATCATAGGAAGGTTCAATAAATAGAGCATAAAAGTATTACATGTCTAGTTCTATTTCTTGACTAGACTTAGAATTTATGTAACAATCATCGTATATATATAGGTGTGTGTGTGTGTTCGTATGTGAAGGATGATCCAACTAGGTGAAGTAGAGTTTGTTTGTGTTATGGTTATGCAGTAACTATATTCATTATAATTAGGGTGCTTGTTTTATATTACATTTTGTAACTAAAGTTATTTAAATTTAATATTTTCTATTTTCAAATAGTTAAGAGAACCCATAAATACACTAAATGTTATCCCTTACTGTTTACAAAAGAGTACTTTTGGTTCACTCTGTATGTGCCTGAAATGATACCAAGAAAACAAACAAACAAAAAGTTATAACTTCGTTGTGATAACTTAGTTATAACAAAAAGTTATAACTAAGTTGCAAAGCAAAAACGAACACAGCATTGAATTCCTGAGAAAATTTCAGATGAAAACAAGGTATCACAACATATGGTTTACATGTAAGAAAATGAAAGTGAATTCAAAATGGCCGTCATCGACATTACATGTCCTAAAAGTTTTCCCCTCACCTGTAGTATTAACCTACAGTGTTAGTTCTGAAACCATTTTAAAATCCTGCCTTTTATTTGTCTCTTTCCATACTTTTGAACCACCCGTATATATTTGGAGACTGTTTCCCCTCTTACATTTTGTTTTAACTCTGATAATAACAGCGTTACACTATGTCAGGGAACTTTTGAGATACCCTATAGATAGATAGATAGATAGATAGATACAAATATTGATAGATATAGATACGGAAACGCTAATGTGCAACTTAACCACTTAGCCCATAGCATCATACACCCTATATTCAACGCTGAATTAAACTGAATTCAGTTGATTACGGACAGAAGACAATGGAGAGGTTTGTAAATGCGGCATTGAGCCTTCGGGTTCCACACTCCACAGAGTTAGTTAATACGTGAATCGTTTAGAGAGAAATGAAGAACCATTCTTCATGTATTGCGGTACTGAGTTGCCTCAGCGATTATGGAAGAGGAAATCCGCACCGGACTTGCTGCTCTGAAACTCACTATAACTGAAGCTCAACAGCGTTCAAGTCTCGGTCTGAACAGACCAGGCTAAGTGTTAAAATGCATCTGATGTTACTCAAACAACACCAGAACAGGACTGTATCAGCGTACTGTCATCTTGGAAGATTGCTTGTTAGAAAATATCATCTACACCATAGGACGCACCTGGTTATCTAAATTGTGTATATAATTGCTGGTAGTAATTCCTCCTTTGAGGGTAATAACAAGATAAATGAAATGCCATAAAATTGCGGTCCACATTAGAACTAAGTCCTTATCACGTTTAACGTCACGAAGTAGGCAGTCCGGAGCTGACGCCTCTTTGAGCGTTCACCAGACATAATGTAAATCTGGTCTCCTACTGCAAAAAGGAGAAAGATGATTCATTCGATCATATTATTATTCTCCAATCATCGGCGATCCATCGTTTATGTTCTCGGAGATATCTTTTTCACCCTACCACATTTGTGATAGAGATCAGTTTCCGAAATTGTAACTCGATCGCAGATGTTGAGCTTATGCAGCACTCCTAAGTAAGTTTGTGACTGTAGGAACAGATTGTTCCAAATGCTTACTGATTTCTGCAGTTAGTTTGTCGCATTAGTTCTAAGGTTCTTCATGACAATTCCCTGCTATATTAGACTTAATTTTCAATGATCATTCCTCTTCTCTGATGATACCTTGTTACAAATTTTGTGTGGCGCCATTCCACTTTAAACTGCAGGTCCATGTACTATACAACTTCGGTATTAAAAGGGATGCTGAACTCCAATCCAATACCCTCATCAATTTGGACACTGTTGCTTTCGATACACCTAACACATTGGCAGTCTTCGATATGCTTGTCTAACTAACAGCACACCTAAAATTTACTCTCTTGGAAAATTGGAGGTCTCCCAATTTACACGACCAACGTCTGGTGCACAACACACAAGAACTCATACTGCACTGCCTTGCGTACTATTCACTACCACCCAAAATAAAACTAATACAAGATAGTCGTGCTGCAGGAATGCCTAATGTTACTAACTCATAAATATTATGTGTTGTAGCATGTGTGTGTTCATTGTTTTTATATCTTTGTATACAGGGTATTAAATGAATTTCGTGTCATAAGTTTAGGAGGTGATTCCATATATCAAACGAAAGAAAAAGTTCTAATACACATGGATGGGAAAGCTCCTTCATTCAGAGTTATAAACCGCCGAAAATTCAAAACATCACGTTCAAACGCCCTGGCTTGATAACTATGGGACCTGTCGTGTGGGTTCTAATTTCCCTGCAAACACAGTCCATGTTTTAGGCAGAAGGAGTGTGGTGTTGACCATACCACCTACATTCGTTAATGAAGTGAAGGAAATGTATAATGCTACATTCGTATCTCTCATATGCCTTACTGGCATGATTTGTGCACAGTTTCTCTTACATTCTCGTCATTTTATGCCTTCTTGGTAGCGCAGTGGTGTCTGTGCTGTGTTGACTAAAGAGTACATCGGTTCGATCCAAGGTAGAAATGCATAGTGTTTTGGATTCTTCTTTAAACCGTAGGTGCAGTCCAAATGAACAGAACACAAAATCGACTTCAAATAATAAAAATTAACACTCTCCTCTTTTCGTCATTTTGTCTGTGTTTCGGGCATTGCTCTTGGTAACAAAATAGAGATTAATCTCTTTCCTGCGGTGTCGTCGACCCAATAAATCACCTTACATGGTGTGGCCTATCATTTGAATTGTTCTCTGACGCTGCAGTGGGGAATCCCCAATTACCTCTTTGCATTGATCATTGCGTATGTATGACAAATGCAACAACGTCATTTTACGTTCGTATTTATTAATTTGCGCTGCCCCTTTGATGAATCCCCTTGCAGTTCGTGCTGTTCCACTCTGTTTACACCATCGTTGCCGTTGGATATGACTTTTTCCACATTCTTTTGAAGTGACATTAATATCTCTATTCGTTCAATAGATATTATAATTAGAGGAAGATATAAGGAGATATTTCGCAAGGTTTCTGCTAGAAAACACCACAGACTTAGACCTATGTTCATTTGGACCTTTTTCTTTGTTTGAAGTTGTAGAATCACCTTCCGAAGGTTTTCGGTGGAGTTACCTGCCACCCCGTATAACGATGAGGTTTGAATATCTAGATTGTTTACAAGAAAATATCAGGTTTGCATTCGAAAGACAATGTAGATCCAGAGAAGGGCTCCTTTATATTTACCAGGTTTATATATTGAATGTATTCTGCTGTGTGAGAAAAATTCCAGCTATATTTTGAGTTAAAACTAAGTAAAGATATTTCCTTATAATATGAAAATTCAGTAATAAGTGATACGTTAATATTTAATTAAACAAGTCTGCGTTAGGTAAGAGGTCGGTAGGAGTAAATGTTTGGTAGAACATTTGCAATTTTCGTCCAGATCGATTGAAAAAAAAAAAAGTACAAAAATGTGTCAATAGGATCAAATAAGGTATAAACGGCAGCACTAATATGGATGTGAGTGATAATTCAGTACTGATTGCATAATATATGTTTAGCTGAAGTAATTCTCAAAAGTTTACTTTATTTTTCCTCTATTATTTTTTATATAGCGCACTTGCAAACCAGAAAACTGTTTTGAGAAAGTTTTGAAAATATTTGGAATAAGTCCAACATAATTACACATCAAGCATATATACTACGTAATGGAACACAAGTACGAAATCAAACAATTAGAATCATAACTCTGTACTGTAAGTACAAAATAATAAAAGTGCCAAAATATGAAACATTTGTTAATATAAAAAGCTTTTCTACGCACCATTGGCATGCTTTCTAGAAACATTGGACACGAGGAGGTTTTGATTTTTGATCCTGGAGCCCAAGAAGATTGTCGATTCCTCAGTCTCATATTACATGACAATGATGCTTTCAGTTTCTCAAAAACTTAAGTGTTTGCTACTTTGAGTGCTTGTCCAATAACAATCCAGAATTATTAAAAATGATATTACAGAACATCCAGTTCGTAACCAGAATCTAAGATAAACACAATTCCAAAATCTTCAATGACAATAATAAACAAACACACAAAATTTCAAATTATGCATATTATAAATGGAAACTGGACAGTTTTCTGCGTAAAAGTATTAAAATTAAACATACCCATTGAGGTTTGTTAAAAATTGCGATGTAATCCCTATATGGAACCCAGGGACCAAACACACAAGTACCCACACATAAAGCATACCCTGCAAACTCAACTGGCGATGGAAGACATTGCAGGGATCCGATATCAGTATCGAAAGCAACTGATATAACCTTCATAGCTATAAGCATCTGAGCACCACGTATTTTATGCCATTCAGTTTTCTTCACAAATGCAAGTTCACTGAAACAGAAAGATATATCTTTTATATTCACTCTTCAAATACCACGAATACCAATAATTTGAAATAAACTTAACTGGTACTTCTTAAATGTGTTTCAGCTTAAACATTTACATAACCTGTTTATAACGTACAAACATATCAGTGAGTCATGCTCATTCCTAATAATAAACAGTCACGCTAATATATAGATACTGCTAGTTGGGCTACCTGCCTGATGCCAATAGATGTCGCTAGCGTGCAAGCAATTTGAAGGTTTAAAACTATTGTAATGATTTAATTACATCTTAAATGCCGTACTGTTTCCATTTTATTATCTCAAAATAGGACATGGGGCGTAACTTTATTTAGGTATACATTTGTATAATAACAAGTTAGTTGGTGGATAAAATAAATAATAAAAAAGTTCAACGTAAGCAATTAGAGCTCTTAATTAAACACGATAGTGACAGAGGACTGAAAGCTCGGCGTAAGTAGCTTATCCTAACAAAATTACTAAATTTACAAGACATGAAATAGAACGTGCTCAGATTTAATAACAGAATTGACTTTAACATAAATAAAATACTCCTAGAAATTTCGTGTGTGTGTGTGTTTGTGTGTGAATCCATATAGCATTAAGATCTATGCATATACAACTATACTAACAACGAACCTTAGTACTCATATGGAAAATTTTGGAGCAGTGTTACGAACTCGCCATTCAAACTCATTGTTGCACATTCTTCCGAGTTTAAACTATTATCAAACAAGACAAAAGTTTTATAAATTTGGTTTCATTAAAAAATTAATTAATTAATCAAGTAAAAACTAATCAAATAGATAAGCAGTATGTAAAATTAGTGGTTCCTTAAGGTGTAGTCTTTAAACATTTTTGAACTGAGGAAGCAAACTTCTTACGCTTTTCGCTCACCACTTGTAGCTCCTTAACCGAAAAATTTACTCTAGTCCAAGTTTTCCACGGTGGTACTGATGACAAGCTTTATGAATAAAGTAAATCTATGGTTATTGTGTCTTTGTGAAATAACGGAGTAAAACTTATTTGTTTAACAGTAACATTTGCATTGATAAACTTATGAAATATCCGAAACGACTGAAATAAAGTTTAAAATACTCACGATACTAAAATATTTTAATTTAAAATATGTGTATTTTCTGTTGCATTTGATCATATTTTATCGTATTTATATCTTCTTGTTTTAGGCGAGAAACCAATTTAGTTAGAATTGAACTTTCCCTCTGTGTGGGAAGAGGAGGAGGAGAGACAGAAATCCACGCTATTCCCGACTGGAAATGGAGGTCGTTCTTTCAAATATCTGGAGAGAACAACTTCGGTAAATCATTTAGGATAAGTTAAAAAAAGAAACTCCCGCTTCCCGAGTTAAAGCTTCCTCAATTCATATATCCACCATTGTTGAATTACTTCTACAAATTGTCACCAGATGCTATACGCATACGGAAAGTAGATGATGACATGGTAGTTTAATGTTCCTCTATATTATATAGAAAACAAAAGTAATTGAAATCTGTGGAATCTTTCAGAGCTACTTTGATTCTGACGTGATCACTTCGACAAGGTAAACTGCACATACATACTATTTTATATGCATTAATAACGTGGTAAACGTATTACATCATATTCAGTTAGAAGTGAGTCTTCGTATTACTTTCCCCACTTTAAATTGATTTAAGGATAAATGTGATTCAGCCCTGCTGTTATGTTATCAATCTAAGGTAATATCACCATCTTAAGTGTTCTGGCATCAGAGACAGATCACTTACTACACATTGAGAAGGTTTTACGACCACATCCTCAGTTTGCGGCAAACGGGGTCATAGTAATAGAGCACTCACCTTTGGTGCGAAAGGTCCCTGGTTTGACCCCAGGTCATGTGAGTTCATGGTGAACAGCACTGTGTCCCTGGATTTCTTGGGAGTTCTCCCGCTTTCTCATTCCAATAATTCTTGCATAATCATTCACTTTAACTAACCCTCCGTCACCTTTAGCCTAAAGGGCATAAGAGTGGAACATAACTATAAATTTCATTTCAATTAATTTGCTTGCTGCAAATGACCTGACGGCATCATCATGACGATGAGACTATATTACCGTTATTCAGTATTCACAAATTTAAAAGAGCACATTTGAGTTATTTTTGACTGTGTTCCAGCAACAATTTCATTAACTTCATAGCGTTCTTTCATTTGAATTCATTAATACATGATATTGCATAACAAAAGTTTCCGTTCATTCTAAAATCAATTTCAACGGGTACAACAGTCTTTTACCCCAACGCTGTGATCCATTGTGGAGAAGCTTCAATTAAGCAACAGTGAACTTCGAAGTCAAAAATTAATAGCAATGAACAGAATGTGCTGACCACACATCTCTCTACACCTTTGTCACTAAAATATTGTCACTAAAACAAGCCTCGAAAGGTATGGAATCATACGATAAACTGTTCCCTGAACCCAGTCACTTTATAATCATACATTGGTATTTCTGACGAAGAAAAAAGTGCTCTCAATTCTACTGCCCAGTCATTATTTTTAGTTCCAATTCAATTATGATTTACAAGATTGTTAGTGTAATCAATAATATTAATGTACCAATAAAATTTGCATTACGTACCAACAAGTTAATCTAAAGTATATTATCTACCCCATGTCTAGAATGTTATTCACATGCCGCTGAGTATAGTTGCAAACTTAAAGCTTGTAGCATATTCAATCCAAGCTATTTAGTGCATAGATGACTCAAAGACATTGATAATTTCAAGTTCTAAATATTACATAACTCAATCTTCACCATTCATGCATAACACAAAGGGAAGAAAAACGTTTAGTATGAACTTACCACACTACGAGAAAAAGTACAGATGCCACAGCCGTTGTAGGTCCTCGGTATTTGTTGAGGAACTTTGAAACAACAAACAAGACCAAGTACGTAGCCGCCGCAAATCCAACGACATAATACATTGTAGAACGGAAGAAATGATGAAGAATAAGTAAACCAGTACCAGCAGAGACAATATGACATACCAACAACGGAATTTTAACTGGAAAGGAGAAAAACCAAGCCTGTACTTTTCTATTTAAATTATTATTTGTATTTTATGAATCAAATGTTATGTACGAGATGGCAAATGCCAACTCTTCCATGTATTCTGTATGTGAAACTACCCTCCAACAAGTCTTACAATAATTCAGGTACTACCTTCCATCACATTAATGACCTTTCATTAATCCTTTCGAGAATACCTTTGTTGCAGTGTGAATTTCTGTTGTTACTTATGATATAAACAAAGGTTAAGTATTAAGAAAATAATTTCACATTCATCAGCACCCGATGCCGTTTGACACGTGATTTAGAAAATCACGTTACAAGAATTCCTTTTCCTAACAATGTCATTTTACACTAAGAGATGTCAATCAGAGATTAATATTAATCTACTTTATTGGGATCTATAATTTACAAATGAAGTACAAATTTACAACTAGACAGTCGTCTGTATAAGGTGTGAAGGAGACGATAAAGAATTCCCTGAAAGACCAGACCAAAAAATGAAATATATATATATATATAATTTTCAATGCTCGTAGCATCACATAGATTTGATTAACTCAGCATGGAAAATTATTTTTTTTTTTTCTTTTCGAGAAAAAGTAACTATCAGAGCAAAAGAGAGTAAAATTGTTAACTATATTTATAATGAAACTGAAACTTAGGAATCACTTTCAACATTTTTAAGGTATTCTAGAGTCAACACAGGAAGCTGAGTTGCAGGCATTAAGTATATCACTAGCCACTACAAACAACAGCTGAAATCCATGATGCTGACCTCTGTCGTTCAAATGTATCGTTTATTACAAAAGGAACAAAACTGAACACTTTAAAATGATACCTACGTAAGACTACGTGTCACTTCCTACTTTTACGTAGTCTAGACTAGTTTTGGGGAGCTGGCCTTTTGGTATTATGTATGTATTGTATTATATTTGGTATGTACGAATTGGAAGAAAAAGTCACTATAGCGTTCTTTGTACTTATAGTTTGCCATTTAATGCCGGCAGTCTCAGTCAACGTATTTTAAATACTGTACCTCTTAGTGTATTTCGATCAGTGAGAGACATGATGTGAAACTACACACAAACAACACGTCTTTGGCTATTGGGCGCAGAAAATTTCGCTGAAGAATACAAGGTATGCGTCACATAGGACTCTAAATTATGGTTTTTCATGCGTTCTACACACGGTAAACTCATGAGCGTAAAATTATTTGGTTACTTGCAAAAGAGAAAACAAAACTTTTATTAAAAAAAAAAAAAGAAAAAAAAATCAGACAGCATTTGTTGCTATCATGTTATGTTTAATCTCAGTTACTTCATTAAATTACACTTTAAATGTTTGAATAATAGATTGCTGTAACAGAAGTAAATACTATTTTTTCAGACTGCCTTATAAATGGTCTTAAACGTAATTAAGTCCTTACTGCTATATCACAAAACACTACAATTCATTATGGTCAATGGAGTACATGATACAGGAGAAACAGTTTCCTGAGAATTGTAGTTAATTAAGGATGTATTAAAAATGAAATTTTTGTTTTGTAGAAATCAGTACGTATGGTATGCGCAAGGTTTATTCACATATATACAACACTTACCTAGTTATCGTAAGAAAACTTGTGTGGAAATATTTAAAAATCAATCATTTAAGTTTGGTCACAATGTAGAGCAGCGTTTCCCAACCTTTTTCAACTTGCGGCACACTACGGGTGTTACTTGGATTCTCGCGGCACACTTATAGATATTATTATTTGTAAATATAAAACACAGTGGTATTTTTTCTGTTATTGTTGATCTCCTCACAGAGAAAAAAGCTCGATCACTGGTTTTCCCCCGTGGTAAATAATTATGCTTATTTTTCATTCAAATTTAAAAATAGAAAACAAATGCAATGAAAAATTGGACTCAGGTTTTTAAAAATACGCTTTCTTTTTAAAAACTGTATCCAACCTTTTTACTAAGAAGGAAGGTCACTAAATAACGAACAAACAAACAAATATCTCTTATTTTTAAAACACAAATGTAGTTTTTTTTTTTTTTTTTAAAGGATTGAATGATATTTTAAATTTTCAAGTTACGAAATAGTTTGCAACGGCATGATGTAACATCTAAGGCATATATAGCATCTAGGATGCATCTAGGCAGTGCATATATAACATAAGGATAGGTATGCCTCGTCCTGATTCCTGTAGTAAGCAAGAGGTTTCCGTATATTTGTACAATATACCGCTGTCTGGAGAACGGATTTTTCTCAGTATATGAAACTTAAAATTGTAGATTCATAGTAGAGGTTCATAGTAATGTGAAATACAAATATACATTTTTCTCTACGTTTTGCAATTTGATTGCTATAAAATTAATAATTTTGTTTCGATTTCTCGCGGCACACCAGCGGCCCATTCACGGCACACCAGTGTGCCGCGGCACACCGGTTGGGAAACGCTGATGTAGAGGATCAAAAGTTAGGAATGGAGTTCGTTGACAAAAGTGAAAACTGGAAGTGGCAGAAAATCAACATTGATCACTATTGAACAAAACGGTAATAAATAGCGAGAAGCAGTTTTCTCCAATCGATTAATCGTCCTAAGATTACATTTCATCTCCTCCCTTAACTCTCTACTTAAACCAGACGTAGCAGAAATCAACCATTTCCAGTTTTATCTCGTGGTTCGTGAAAACCATAAGAGGTACCGTGAAAGGGTTTTCTGTAATCAATTAAGTGTCTTAAGAATATGTTTCATCTCCATTCAAACATCTCTACTAAAACCGAAAGTGGCAGAAAATCATCACCACTTTCGATTTTAACGGTGATTGTTATAGAGTACAGACGGTAATAGATGAAGAGAAGCGGTTTTTTCCATTTAATTAAGCGTCCCAAGAGAATACTTCATCTTCACTTTATCCCTCTATTGAAACTGGAAGTAGTAGAAAACTTCCGGTTTCAATATTAATTTAGAAAATATCAGGACATACAACCAAACTCCTTCCCGTGGCGCACATGTTACACTGCTATTTGTTCACATTTACGTTTAAAATTTCTACTATTATTACCTCCTTAATAATTGGGTGTAACAGTGTAACTGAAGTATAGTCTTACAATCATAAGTTACTATTTTATTTTATTAAGGGCAAAAACGTACTGAACGGATTCACTTCCTCTAAAGACATTTGAGGAAACGTTTACCATTAAAAAAGGAAGAAACATATCCCGTGCAAATCGAGTAGATATCAACAGAACTTACCTCTTAATATGATATATAACCAATTACAATGAAATCCATGAATTTCAAGGTATTTTCCAGATCACATTGTTTTAAAGAACTGAAAATTTTATTCATCATTATGAATGGTTCACGACCTCAGAATGTATTCTAGAAAAATGTCGAATCATGAGTAATGATAGGTTATAGGCCGTTATAGTGAAAATAAAAAGGAAGTTTCAAAATTTTAAGCTATCTTGCACCTTAGAAAACTGGATTTTATTGTAGAACAAAAAAAATTTAACGTATGTGTTGCTCAAAACGATCCAATCTGTGGCTTATAGAGAAATTAATGACATATTAATTTGGCTATGGGCTTGAGGAAACTGCCCTCGTTCAGTATCACGCGGAGATACACATGGGACTTACTTGATGACTTCATATTGAAGTGCATAGTATTCCAGCTACGGACTGGAACTTATGTTGAAGATGGTATGGATTGTGGCAAGTGAAAACATTTATTTCACCACTCTGGATTTTATTTTACAGAAAACTTGCTATGGGCTTTAACACTGGGAAATAACTTTCGCACATCCGTAGCAGGAAATGAAGTAATTAAAATACTGCCGCATTATTTTTCTCGATTAAAATATATTAGATTAAATTACTAACTGTTGACATCTTTATTTAGCTTCTTATATTCACGTTTGTGACGACATTAATCAAAATAAAAAAAAAAGTTAACATTTGATTATACGAAATATACTATAGTACAAATACCTTAATGTACTCATACTTTTCTGTATCTCCATTTAGTAAAATACCATGGCCATTTCCCAGCAAATAAAACTACATTCACTACTGTGGCGAACTTTACTTCTACTTTTCGTATTTTTAATGATCTCTTCAGGAGATTTTTCAAAAGAAAATACACATCTGTACTTAACATTTGTAGACTAATACTATTACAGCATTCACGTCGACGTATCTAAAATATGCCTACCAACTTGTGTGGATATCCTAAAAAGGAAGCACCATAATAACAATTTTCCAACATGCGTGAGGCCGTCTCTCATCGATGGCTCGATACATAGCTCCCAAAGTTCTCGAATATTAACTCCATCATCCATTTCATCTTCTTCATACCACAGATTGGCTCCAGCTGTGTACGGGTCGTCATACATCGGTGGAATATCATCCACCTCGTCAAATAAGTCGTAATCGAAATCATTCATTTTGTCTTAACTTTTACTGAAATAGAGAAGAAAAAATAAAGAAATGTGATATACATGAGCAAAAGAATGTTACACCTCTTGTGTCTGAAACTTCTTAAAAATCATGTCTATTAACCGATTATTGCCGAATTGTGTTATTTTTACAATAAAATATGGCATATCTCCCATACTCTTAATTTCGCATACTAAAGTATATTTCAAAATTACTTTTTGTTCCTTAATTTATACCTAGGTATTTCTGTTGTAGAAAAACACGATGCCTGCTGCAATAAAATTCGTAACCAAAGTTGTAGTAGCATGCACTAACAAAAATAACCACACAATCAAGAAACAAGAAAAATGATGTAAATCGTTATAGGACTACATATTTCATAAGATAGTTTTTATATATATAGTTTTTATATATATATAAAAACTCTAGAAAATTTTTGAAGTTTGTATAGTATCCTTGGGAAATTTTGGAAATATTCGCAGAAGAGGAAAATACTTTTCCCGTCCTTAGTATTGAAGATAGGAGATTGGTATTTCGCACAAGTAATTAGTACCATAAGAAATATTTTTTAAAGTGACTTCCAGATCTCTATGTTAATTCTGGGCCACGCCAGAGGGCCCCAAAACGGGAAAAAGGGATTTTTTTCTGCAAAAATCCCTATTTTCCTCACTTGTAATCTCCTTAGGAACGTCCTAGGGACATGCGGGTGATACCATCTATAAGCGTACTCTATTCTAAAGAGAACGACGTATGTATCATCATCCTACGATAATTAGGGACGTGTCAGGAAATTTTTGAAGTTTGTATAGTATCCTTGGGAAATTTCGGAAATATTCGCAGAAGACGGAAATATTTTTCCCGCCCCGTCCTTAGTATTGAAGATAGGAAATTGATGTTTAGCACAAGTAATTAGTACACTACCGTACGTTGTATTTTTGAAAGTGATTTCCAGAACTCTATGTTTACCCAGGGCCGCAACAGAGGACCCCAAAACGGGAAAAAAGGGATTTTTCAGCAAAAATTACTATTTACTCAATTTTTCCCTCCTTAGGGAATTCCGAGGGACATGAGGGTAATACAATCTGGAAGCCTGCTCTATTCTGAAGAGGATGGTGCATGAATCGTGATCCTACGATAATTAGGGACGTGTCAAGAAATTTTTTGAAATTTATATACGGTATTCTGGGACATTCTGGGAATATTCGCAGAAGAGGAAAATATTTTTCCCGTCCTTAGTGTTGAAGATAGAAGACTGGTATTTGGCACATGCAATTAGTACACTACGTAGTATTTTTGAAAGTGATTTTTGGAACTATGTTTACCCAGGGCCGCGTCAGAGGGCTCCAAACCGGGAAAAAAGGGATTTTTCAGCAAAAATCCCTATTTTCCTCAATTTTTCCCTCCTTAGGGATGTCCGAGGGACATGCGGGTGATACCATCTAAAAGGCAGGTATCAGCAAAACGAATGTATAAGCAAATGGAAACGATACACTGAGGAGTTGTGGCAAAGCAAAAGTCAACCGTATACTTAAACTACAGAAAACACAAACGAAGTAAATGAGAATTACAATGGATTTTGCAACACTGAGGAATAAGTACGAGAAACCTTTCAACGAAATTATTAAAACGAAAAAGGTTCCATGTGTCTTCACATTATGTTCTACTATGCGTGCTTGAAGTAAAAAGAAAAACACACTACAAACGACGGCAACGAAGAGGACGTTGCTCATCATCATCAACATTCGAAAGGTGACGCACTGACCAGGTGTCAGCAACATTTTAATATAAAACAGGAGAACATACCTTAGGAACTATCAATCTCGCCCGGTTGACCAAACTATCAACTCTCTAAGGCGCCTGGCCATTGAGCTTCATTTCCTCTGTAAGACGCCCAGTCATTGAGAGTAACCTAACCAACAAGCCCTAAGACGTCTGGTCATTCGGTTCCTTTCATTTTTAACCTACATAATTGGAGAAAACTTCACTTATTTTAACATACTTGTATTAAAGAGGAACATTTTGCAATAAAAGGTGATGGGAAAGTCCGAACACCCGTATACCGTATTTTGCTCTACCATATAGAACGGTGTCTTCCCGTTTCGCCTACAGACCTTCCAGCAATTTATATAATTATCTCAATTTCATCTTATTTTGTAAGTAAAACAAGTACTCCCGTTTTGCCTATTCCCGTTTCGCCTATACTCACTCAACAAGAGATGTTTAGTGTTTGAGGTAATATTTTATTGTTTGAGGTGGGAACACAATATGAAGATAATGAAAATATTAATACACCGACTAAATGCAGTCATGCCATTTTCAAGTTAAATCTATGGAAATTGGTCAATCTAGGGAATAATAATTTAAACCAACTACTTTATAGAGAAGAAAATTCCAGAATTAACACTATATAGTAATCCCTTTATTGTCTAAAATTCTCACATTAATTAATAAATGCTGTAAGTTTGGCTTCTCTCTAATTTGTTTCTAAGTTTCTATGCATAAATTTCTCAACTTTTTTTTTTTTTTTTTAAATTTTAATTTTAAGATTACGATTAAGGTAAATTGAGTGTGTTATCATAAGTAATATTTTTAACTGTGATTCAGCAACTCTCAAATCCCGTGTTGTCTACTATCACCATATTCACTTTAAACGTTACGCCTTGACTCAAGACTTATCCCAGCCCATCAACCCTATAGAACTAATTCCTTCAATATGAGAAATTTGGTTTAAAAATTAATAATTTGGCTAAAATAAGTTTAAAGAAATTCAGATTTGGAAGGTAATTATGTCCCATTTGAGCTATTCCAACCTTTGCTCCAGAGCCGTGTTAAATACTAAGAAAGCAAAACAGCTTTATTCCGAGAAACTGATAGTCAATTTATCCAAATAGGAAGAACGAGGGAGAGAATTAACTCTGTTCACTTCACCACTGCTACCTTTGGTTCGATACTCGTCCACCACTCTGGACATGAATGAAGCATTCCAAATTGAATTTAATTTCATGCTATCCTGATCCTTCTTTCCAGAACTCAATTTTACTCTACGTACAACATTATAAGTATTTCTGCATTCAGGCAGAAAAACTAGTTATAGTGGTTTTCAAAGCTAAACCAACTTGTCTTATCAGCAGTAAAACTGTCATATGGTTTTTATCGGCCACGTATGGTTTCTCAACCAGTTGGATGTTGCCGGTATTACAAAAGCTTAGCCACTCTCCCTGTCGCCAGGGTAAACAATGAAGCCTCGAACTATTCTTTCTGAGTGTTGCAAACCAATAAGCAGATAAATAACACAATAACCATTTAAAATAGGAATAAATACGTACAGGTCATTCAACAAGTAATTTTTTCTCCTTTTAATATAATAATAATAATATGATAGTTTTTACGTCCGAGACGTTTCAGGCTATTGTGCATTTTCGGTAATGCTCGGAAAATAGAATCGATCCTAGACCGTCCGTTGGACCGATATTGTATTTTTACCCGTATGAATCGGGTTTGTTCGATTGAACCATATGAATAAGGTTGGCCTGATAACCCTGTTTTTATGAAAACAAGCTAAGTCTGTCATGATTGTAAATAGTGTGTTGTTTCACTCTATTATTGTAACACAAATTGTTCTAATCATCATGTACGAACTTATAACGAGTCTATCAGGTCAAACGGTCCAAACGGGTTTATCAGGTATAAGGATCGAGTAAACCAAACGCAATGGGTATCGGGCAGATACTGTTTACCTGAAAAGTTACTAATTATAGGTTAAAATCACACTTAAGAGCTCTAATTGTTTGCAATCACTTTATATATATATATAGTTAGCCCACCAACGAACTTGCGGATAAATAAATATAAATGCCCAAATCTAAATTATTGCATTATATTATTGCAATGAGCATGAACGTGATTTACTATTAGGAGTTAGTGTGATGCACTAATGTTAGTCTTTTATAAATAGCATTATTATTATTACTGTTGTTTATACCCTTCATGCAACTTAGAATCAATCTCACATAAAGCACTATATCAGACCTGATTGAATATCATTTTGAAAATTCTCACATAAATAGATAAAATAAACAATTGGAACTTGACACTTCAAGAGTTTAAAACATGTCCTCATTTTCGTTATCCTCACTTTCTGAGGACGATTGATCCATCTCGATGACAGCATGATCCTTGTCTCCATCAAAAACATTTTGCAAGACACGATAACTTTGTTCAATATCCTGGGAAAACATTATTATTATTATTCGACAGGCCACCTGTCTATAATGACAATTTAAAACTTTTTTCTTTAAAAAAGAAATCATTAAAAAGCATCCTATTAAGTACCTAGATCCTCATATTTATTAATGTATGCAGGTTAATATCTGAGTAATAAAGCTATCATTAATTTCCTGTGTGTAGTATCCTAATTTGTGGCTTGTCCAGTTTTCATCGTCTAGTAACGTGACGGATCACATTAGAAAGAAACTAATCAATTATTGGCCTGTCTAACTATGTCATAAAGTTAGAAATAATGTACTTACGAGCAGAGCAGACAAACAAGCAGAATCTTTATTAAGCCTATTACTAATATTATTATTATTAGCAATAATAATAGGCCTAATGATAAATAAATTCCTGGCGCAACAACCCTTAGAAGGCCTGGACTTATGGCACTCATTCCTGTAGGGTGATGTGTTGTCAGCGGATCGGCTACCCCTGCCATTAATGCTTGCTTTCTGGACTGCAGTTCGCTACTTTTTTCTTTCACGTAGCTTCCAATTGTCCTCACGACACTGGGTGGACGTCGCAGCGCCAACACCGTCTGGTGAGTACGAATAGTCACACCTATCTTTCCACTGACAAGCCCCAGGACTGCTTGACTTCGCTGATCTCATGGGGAGTGATATTCCAGTGTGACTAGGACGTTGGTAATAAAATAAAAATGCTTATTGAAATAGTGAGAAAATTAGCTAGGAAATATAGATAAGTACTAAACTGACTCCCTGGAGCTACGGTCCATGAGGGGCTGTGCCTACCCAATGTCGCAATGCAACAAGCATCAGCTACGCACTGAAAATATTCGAGATAGGAAGATCTCGGTTTTTAAACTGTGTTGCTATTCTTTTATGGAGTGCTCGAATTGGAAGATCTAAGAAAGTATACCCCGCATACTCCCCCTCTTCTATTTAGAGCATTGCCTTTACATCATTTATGAAAAAAATATATATATGCAAAGGCTTCGATCGGGAGTAAAGAAGATTTGCTCTATTCGATAACATTTACATACTTCCCGACATAATAAACATCAAAGTAATTTGTGTTTTAAGCTGAACAAAATAGAATAAAATCGCTTTCATATATTCTCACATGATGTGGGCTGACTGCAAAGCCTAGCTACCGAAATATACGTTCTTCAATCACGCTGTAAAAGCTGCAGATGCCAGACGGAATAAACGCTGTACGATGCTACTACGATAACCATAATGGGGTTAGCCATACTGAGAGCTTTGAACAGCTCTACCTGAATTGGAGCGGCAACGCCGAAATCTAGTTACAATGAAGGATTTATGGTAGGGACAAGTAAACCTTTAGATCTTTATCTTCGAGGAAAAAATTGGTTATGTTCTGTCGCGTACTATACTTTCACCCACCACTAAGGCTGAAAAATACATGAAGAAATTTTCCTAGCAGGGCAGTTGAAGGGTATAATGGTTCATCTCTCAGAACCACGGGAGTACCGACCAGTCTTGTAAAATTCGAGAAACTGATCTTGAATAGGTAGTCACTAGCCTTTTTAAACTGTTCCGTGAGTTCGAAAAAAAAAAAAAAAAGTTAGACGTTACGATTATAAAGTATAAGTAAACCAGTAGTCATTCATTCATTCATTCTTCTTTTTTTATGTTTAGTTTGTTTATGAGGAGTCGTTTTATATCAATATCTTTGTAAACTTTTTGCACTTTACAAAGGTTTGTGGTAAACTCAGTAGCTCCTTTATTGCTGAAGATATTTATTTGAAACACAAAGACAATTTAAAGTAAATTAAATGTACTACTTGATACTTAGTGTACATTTAAGCCTGCTGTACTATAGATATCATTAAAACATTTTTGAATGTTATAGTTTAAATAACGAAAACCGTAATTTCTCAAATTAAATTTTTGAAAGAACTAAGTCACTTTCAATTTTTCCCTCTATAAAGATTTCATCATATTCAGGGTCGTAGCGTCCAATATTAATAGGAGCCCCGTCTAATGATGTGAATAACGAGCATGGAAAATGAATGGACCAGAACAGTATTAGATGAAATAGTAACTGATTATTTTAAGTATTTTAAACGAAATGTTTAAAATATATAGGAGCTACAGAGTTTAAAGCAAATATTTATGAAGTTCAAAATTAGCTCAAACAGCTAATAAAACGGTTCGTCATAAACAAACTAAACATCTAAAAAAAAAAAAAAAAAAAAAAAAAAAAAAAAAAAAATTGAAGGGCTACTTGTTGTATAGTACAACTTTGTGTACAAAGGTAAGAAAAACTATTTTTTGATAGCGACCATATTGGTTGATTTGAAATGGATTGACCCTGTGCTGAGCGTCATTTAGTTGGCACTTTCTAAAACGGTTTTAAAACCTCCTATCTTCTCTCTTTACCCTTATACTATTCAGAAAATTCGAATATGCTTTATAAGATCTACAATGTTACCAATATCTAAGACAGAATTACAAAAATAATCGTGATTAAGTCTTTAGTTTCGTGTCCTAAGATGAGGTTGAGCTAATGATATATATTGCTGGAAGGTCCGTAGACAAAACGGCAATAGGCCAACGGGAATGAACCTATAGAACAGAAAATTTTACATTATATATATGTATACATACATCTTTCGAATTGGTAATCATATGACAAGAGAGTCACCATACGACTTTACAGAGAGATTTAGGTTCCATAATGAAAGCGAATATTAAAAAAGATATTCTCCCATCACATGCAGCAAATTCCAGTTTCGAATTTTGAGCAGATTATATGAACGAATAATAAGGAAGTTGAAGACTAGTTCTTGACTTAGATGAGAAAAGAACACTAAAAATAAAATAAGTTTGTATTGAGTAATACATAAACGCTTTCTGCACAAAAGGAAGAAAATATAGTAGAGGTCATTGGTTAAGAGAGTCTTCTGATCTTTGTGAACAGGATAATTTTGATGAGATATTAAGGAAGCTTGAGTCAAACGGCAAGAAACTTACGTATGAAAACACTTCAATCACAAAACTTGAAATTTACAATAATGTTTTCCAATGTTCAAGCTTCGCTTTTAGTATACGTGTCTGATGAAGCCATTTGATAGTCTCCTATCAGATAGATAGTGTCTGATGAAGCCAAAGTGGATAGTTGGCAAAACTGTTACACGTTAATAATTCTTACAATAAACGTTTTTCTTTCTTTCTCTCTCTCTCTCTCTCAGCGAGTAGTTTAACTTGAAATTTACACATGAACCAAGCATTAAAAGTCGGAATAGAAGAAAGCACAACTGTAAGAAGTATTCAACAAAAAAGAAATATGGCATATCACGATATAATTCAAATATATTTACAAGAGCAGTGAAGAAATGTTCAAGTAGTGAATAGGAATTTTTGAGTCGAGATAAAATGTCTAGCGTATCTGCTTTGCAAATGATATGGCTATTGTGGCGGAATCTGAAAAAAAAAAAAAAAAAAAAAAAAAAAAAAAAAAAAAAAAAAAAAAAAAAACTTTGGCAAAGAGAGTAAAGAGAATCATGCGAAATTTTTATCATTATCCGTTAAGACGTTAACAGACTGACTCCATTAACGAACTCGATCATCATAATTGCTATATACTGCAAAAGACAATTCAAAATTATGCTTACCTTATGAGATATATAGATAACCACCATCAAAGTCATTGTTACCGGTGGTGGACAAACACCGTGCTCGTGGGTTTTCTCGGGGTTCTCCCGTTTCCTCCCACTTCCTTCATTCCACCATTTCATTCATTTCTCATAATCACCGTCTCCTTTAGGCTAACCGGCATAATCGTGGGACGTAAAACCTAAATATATCATTTCATTTCATTGTTACCGGATAAGTTGTTATCACATTGACTCAATTAAAGAACTCGGCCTAAATAACTATTCTAGTGATCTATTGCAGAAAATGGAGTTCAAAACTTCACTTAGGATACATGTATGGGTTATGGAATCTATATAACCACCGATATCCATTAAGACGTTAACGGACTGATAACGAACTGGGCCGAGCTAATCGCTTTAGTTATATATTGCAAGAAAACAACCTAAAAATTCCCTTACATATATGGGATATAAATATTCACCGTAAGTAGCTGTTACCCGTTAAGATGTTCACAAATTGACTCCATTAAAAAGTCGCCAGATATAATCGTTCTGGCTACTTACAGGGCTCATAGTGGTCTGGTCTCTTGAAAATAGTTGAAAAGTGACCAATATTATCATCATGCCCTTTTTTGCTTTGTCAATTTCTCCATCACCTCTCTCTTTGTTGTTTTATTTCATCTTTTCTTCTTTACTTCTTCTTTTTGAGCTTCCTCCTTTCTTATGTTTTCTAAGTATGTTTTGTAGTTACGGTAAGCAGATTTAGCAGATGTAAGAAGCTTCTGAGTAAGTGGAACCAGTTCTGGCCTATTTCCGAATTTCTTCATCCCAGACATTATATATAACTTACCATTGAGAGTTCTCAAAGCCATAAAATATTCAAATTCATCACCTACTCTTAAGAAGAACATATAAGAACCATAACACAAGATGAATATGATAACTACACAAACATACACTCACAACGTTGAGCAGAGCGTTAACTATTACGAGAGAAACTAAAAGACTATTATGATAGAAGAAAGAATAGACACAGAAGGGTTCTCAACCCCACCTTGAGAGCTTAAGCATCCACCAACCATCTACTGTGCTGTAGAAAGAATGAAAGCTGAAGTGAGAATAAAGCTGACTCTTTCACATGTGGCAGCAAGTACTGAAGCTTTCAGAAGAGTACTGAGTAACAAGTTTCTGCCTTTATCCATTTACTTGTATATTTTTCTTAGAAAACTGCGAATGCAAACATAAATCACTCAAAAAAGTCACTTTACCTCCCAAAAAAGTAACTTTTAGTGACAAATTTGAAAAAAAAAGTAACTTTTAGTGACCAATTGAAAAAAAGTAACTTTTAGGACCAACTTGAAAAAAAGTAACTTTTAGTTAAAAAAAAGTAACTCGCTATGAGCCCTGTACTTACTACAAAGTGAGAATTCAAAAATCCTCTTACCTCTTTGGGATATGAAATATAGATAACCACCGTTAAAGTCACCGTTAAACGTTAAGATGATAATGAATTGATTCCATTAACGAACTTAGCACAATATCATCAAAATGATTATTATGAAGAGCATATTATATTGGTTGCTCACTTTCCAAAAAGACATCAAATATTGAGTACAGCAATACACTGATAAGACACGTAGATATTGCAAAAGTCGACAAAACAATGATTCTTGGAAATCTGTATCTTGGAAAGAATTCAGAAAGTAACCACGGTGAACAGAAGGCCAATGAAAGGCAAATTCGTGGTGATGAACATATTGGTAGAAGTAGAAACCAGAACACACTATCTCTTAATCCATTAATTGGACATTAAACGACGGTTGTTTTCCTGATAGCCTAAAAGTAAATAACAGTACCTATATATAAAAAGGGTGATACAGGTAACCCTAGTAACTATCGCCCTATATCCCTTGTTGCAGTGTTTTCTAAAATAATATAGTATTGTGTTAAAGAGCAAGCATTCCCTTACTTTGAACAAAATTAACTTATTAATGTAGCCCATTTTGGTTCCAGATCGGAGCTATCCACTATTGATGCTGTCGAGACAGTCGTAAACGAAATACTAAATGGTTTTGAATCCGGCTCATATACGTGTATTACTCTGATTGATGTAAGTAAAACCCTTGACACAGTTGTACACGATATCTTACTTATAAATTACAATTCTATGGAATAAACGACATTGAACTATCTCTTCTGAAGACTTTCCTCACTAGCAGACGGTAAATAGTAAAGTTTAACAATAAGACATCTGGTGAGTTCGAAGCTTTGACCGGCGTTCCTCAGTGCTCGGTACTAGGCCCATTTTTATTCTGTGTACATGAACGACCTACCAAGTTGTCTGCCGTATAAAACAATAATGTATGCTGATGACACTACTTTTATTACAAATGACCATAGCATACTCAATGTAAACATTAAAAATAAAGAAATGTTAAAGGCTTCTTCTTTATCGTTCCAAACAAATAACTTGGTATTAAACACGACAAAAACAGAAACTCATTTCTTTTACCCAAATAAACCACCGTGTATCTTGAATAACCAGAATTATGTGAAGTTGTTAGGCATATACTTAGATACAAAATTAAACTAGGCAGTACACACTCAGGAACTATGCAAAAAAAAAAAAAAAAAAAAAAAAGTCGCTCGTGTTCTATATGTATTGCGGAAATTAAAAGGTCTGTAACCAAGGAAATGATGATTTCAGTATATTATGCTCTCTTTCGCTCACATTTATTCTATGGTAATTTACTATGGGGAAACTCTGCAGGTGCAAAGGATGTATTCAAATGGCAAAAGAAGGCATTACGTCCTATTAAAGGTGTACCTGATACGGAGTCCTGTAGGGATATTTTCAAAGAATACGGAATCATGACAGTTCCTTCAATAAATATTTATTGTAGTTTAATGTATATTAAGAAAAAACAAACTAGTTTTAATTTGCGATCTAACGTACATGATCATAATACAAGGTACAAAGAGAATTTAGAAACGCCGTCTGTCAGATTATGCAAGACGCAGCAAAATTTTAAATATAATGCAATGAAACTGTTCAGTTTGTTACCTTTACATGTACGTAATTTGGAAAACAAGCAGTTTGCCAATCACATTAGTAATACGTTAATAGATAATTGTGTATATATAGTATTACTGAATTTGAGGAATGTATTTGTAATCTATAAAATGTAAATGTCAGCTGATAAAAATTTGAGGGTAAAGTTCTGCAGAAGGCATACTTCCTTAAAGATTCAAAACATGGTAGCAGTACTCAACTAAACCTGCCATTACCTAATCTACTACTACTATTGCTATTGCTACTACGGAACTTCACCCAAATTTCAGAGAGATAATTCAATAGAGGGCGTAACCCTATAGCATTCTATACTCTTGTCGACCTCTTCAATTTTATATGCCAGAGACGCCTATGCAATAGACATGACTTGCGACTTCTTCATGCGAACCTAGATTGGTGTTGACCTTCCTATACTGACTCGCGCTTACGACTGTCGTTTCGTATTAAGAGGTCCCATCACTACGAAATTAAAATACCGCTAATTTTATATTAATTGTGTGATATCTTGAAATATATAAAAGATCATCGAAAATTGAAACAAGAGCTAGCTGGACATTATTTTACATCAGATATCATTATCACGACTCACTTATCTGCTTTCGATTTACAGCCATTTAGAAAATCGGCATTTATTTTCACGTTTCTAAATGGCTGCAAACCGAAAGCTACTACATGACTCGTGATAACGGTACCTCGTGCAAAATACTATTGTCTAAGGCGCTCTTGTTTCACATTTCGATTATCCTTTATCTATTTATAGATATAACACAATTACAGTAAAACTAGCTTGTAACTAGCGTATATACAGAGAGAATTACAGATAAGGACATATTGTGGACGATATTAGAAAAATGTTAGTATAGGAAAGAAAAGAACAAACACTCATCCAAACAATCATACTAAAAATAAAAAAAAATAAAAAATCCCCCTATATGAACCATACAAAATAACTCATACTAGGAAAAGTTTAGGAAAAGAGAAAATATTTTATCAATCCACATACGTCCATCTGAATTCACCGTGGATCCAACTAGTAAAACTATTTGCAAAAGTTTCAGAAAACATTGTCATTATAACCAGAGACAAATTAGAATCATAAAATCCAAATAATATGTTAATAAATAATATCAATTCCTATGGAAAAATTACTTTCAATATATAATTATTTCTTTTTAAGTGCAAAATAAATTCTGATGTGGGTATAATCTCCAAATCGATTTTAATAACATAACACAATACCTGAGGAAAATAGCATATATACAAATACATGTATCCGACCTTCAAATTTCATTTCATATCCTCCTTCCAGCAATCCATAAGCATACCAAGAAATCATGGGTTCCCATTATGTTTGTAACAAATGGAGACGAAATACATAACAAGAAGCCGAACAAACATGACTAGATTAGCAGGTGGCCACCCTACATAAATAGAAAAAAGAGAAACAGTACGAAAACACCAAAAACAATTTACATACATATAAATATAATATTTACAATTTACTGAAAATTTCAATATTACTCTCATATCATTACTCACAGGTCTCTCTATGTTAGGAACAGTACAGTACCAAAAATTCACGGTACAGACCTCCTCTCACGAAATCTCTTTACTAACGCCACATGCGTTCTTCTCACATCTCTCGGATTTTCCACATTCCGAACGAGTAATGTGTTGTTCGTCAACAGCTTAACGATCTCGAACGGTTCAGACCATCTCATAGATAATCCTTTATTAATCTTATCTGTCAATGAAGATTTCAGTTGGGATTTTAAAAGAACTTTCTGCCCCACCTGATAATCAGTGGGGACCCTATTTTGGTCATATAACCGTTTACGACGTTGCCACGCTCTCTCCATATTTTGAATAGCACATTGCAAAGTATCGCGATCTGGTTTATTCTGAAATAAAATATCGATCCTCCATTTCACGTCTAACGGATCATTGACGTTATAATTATATTTCATCTCCATGGGAGAAACACGTGTCTCCTCGTGGATAGAATTATTCAAAGAGAATTCTATCTCTCCCAACATCTTATCCCAATGTATTATCGTAAGATTTTGGATAATTTATTAAAAGATAACATAATAGAAAAATCAACGAGTCCATGGGCATTTCCTGCCTTCTTGGTGGATAAAAAGACGGGAAATAAGAGACTTGTGATCGATTACTCTAAATTGAATAAAAGGTTAAACATTGTTTCTCAGCCTTCTCCCATTATGGAGGACGTTCTTTCGGCTTTGAGCAAAGGAAAAGTGTTTTCCGTAGTCGATATGTCTTCAGCGTATTCACAATTATTATTGTCAGAACGTTCCAAAAAATATACTTCTTTTGTAACTCATCGCGGTAGTTATATGTACCGAAAGTTACCTTTTGGATTAACAATGGGTAGTTATGCTTTAATGGAAGTACTTAATAAGTTATTGTATGAGTTGAAGGATGAAGGAATTGAATATTACTGTGATGATATAATTATTTTTAGTAAAAATGTAGAACAACATAAAGTCTTGCTAGAGAAGGTACTTACTATTTTCCGTAATAATGGGATTACAATATCACCAACTAAAAGTCTATTGTTTCAAACTAAGATAAATTATTTAGGATTTGTGATTTCAAATGGAAACTTGGAAATGGACCCTAAAAGAATTTATGTTATACGAAATTTACCCCCACCAAAAAATCGAAAAGCTTTAATATCTTTGGCAGCATTTCTCCAGTTTTATGGGAAGTTTGTTGAAGGATTTAATGAAATCATGTATCCTATACATAAGTTGCGCAGTATACGGACAAAATTTGCTTGGAAATCAGAGCAACAGGCCGCTTTAGACAAAATAAAGGAGTTGTTTGAAACTCAGATTGTTTTAAAGTTACCAGAATTAGACCGGAAGTTCATAGTGCGGACGGATGCAAGCACCCGGGCCCTTAGCAGGGTCGTCGAACAAATGGATAGCGCCGGGAATATTAGGCCTGTGGGTTTCTATTCGCGAACGCTTAAGCCAGCGGACTTTCATAAGAGTGTGTATCATCTTGAGTTGCAGGCAGTGGTAGAAACTCTTGAACGATATGAATTGTATTTACGTAATCGATTTGATCTTTTGATAGATAACCAAGCATTGACGTACGCCTTGAGTAATGTAAAGCGGATGAAAAAGTATGGCAGCTTATTGTATAGGTTAGCATGCTTTAATTTTGATGTTAAACATTTGTCATCAGTCCAAAATATCGGTGCAGACTTGATTTCACGGATTTATGATCCTTTCAATTTCGATATTTATGATACTACTTTAGGTGAGGAAGAAATTAAGAAAAATTTGTTAAATATAAATTTCTGGAATAATCCCAATTCTTCTATTTCCATAAAGGAACATCAGTTACGGGACCCTGAATGTTTACAGATTATTGAACAATTGCAGCAAGGTAAGGAAGTTAAATCGTTCAAATTAGTTAATGGGATTCTTTGCAAGAAAACCAAGGCTCATATTCGTCCGTTTAAGATATATGTTCCGAACGCTCTTAGGCCTATGATTATGGATTTGTACCATAATGACCCACTATTGGGGTCACACCTAGAGGTTTATAAATCAATCAATAGAATCGCCATGAGATACACGTGGGATCGTATTTTTACGGACGTTCATGATTATATTACTTCGTGTGAATTATGCCAACGCGCGAAAGCGAGTAATGTTACCCCGCGGGGAGAGTTAATCTCTGAAGTAAGCAAAATTATTAATTCCCATTGGGACATTGATACCTTAGGTCCCCTACTAAGAAGTAGGGCTGGGCGATACATATTGATAATTGTTGATAGATGCAGTAAATTTTTAATGTTAGAGCCTTTCAGGGAATTGAAAAGTTCTCTTGTTATTAGGATATTACGTAAATTGATGAACCGACACGGTTATATACATATTCTTTCCCATAACAACGCGTCAATTTTTACATCACAGATTTTTCGTGATTTTCTTGCGGGATTGGGGATTAGAGATTGTCGGGTATCACCTTATTTTCCAGCGGCAAATTCAGCGGAACGTCCGATAAGAGTAATTAAAGATATTTTGAAAACATATGTTCATGATAAACAGGAACATTGGGATAAGATGTTGGGAGAGATAGAATTCTCTTTGAATAATTCTATCCACGAGGAGACACGTGTTTCTCCCATGGAGATGAAATATAATTATAACGTCAATGATCCGTTAGACGTGAAATGGAGGATCGATATTTTATTTCAGAATAAACCAGATCGCGATACTTTGCAATGTGCTATTCAAAATATGGAGAGAGCGTGGCAACGTCGTAAACGGTTATATGACCAAAATAGGGTCTCCACTGATTATCAGGTGGGGCAGAAAGTTCTTTTAAAATCCCAACTGAAATCTTCATTGACAGATAAGATTAATAAAGGATTATCTATGAGATGGTCTGAACCGTTCGAGATCGTTAAGCTGTTGACGAACAACACATTACTCGTTCGGAATGTGGAAAATCCGAGAGATGTGAGAAGAACGCATGTGGCGTTAGTAAAGAGATTTCGTGAGAGGAGGTCTGTACCGTGAATTTTTGGTACTGTACTGTTCCTAACATAGAGAGACCTGTGAGTAATGATATGAGAGTAATATTGAAATTTTCAGTAAATTGTAAATATTATATTTATATGTATGTAAATTGTTTTTGGTGTTTTCGTACTGTTTCTCTTTTTTCTATTTATGTAGGGTGGCCACCTGCTAATCTAGTCATGTTTGTTCGGCTTCTTGTTATGTATTTCGTCTCCATTTGTTACAAACATAATGGGAACCCATGATTTCTTGGTATGCTTATGGATTGCTGGAAGGAGGATATGAAATGAAATTTGAAGGTCGGATACATGTATTTGTATATATGCTATTTTCCTCAGGTATTGTGTTATGTTATTAAAATCGATTTGGAGATTATACCCACATCAGAATTTATTTTGCACTTAAAAAGAAATAATTATATATTGAAAGTAATTTTTCCATAGGAATTGATATTATTTATTAACATATTATTTGGATTTTATGATTCTAATTTGTCTCTGGTTATAATGACAATGTTTTCTGAAACTTTTGCAAATAGTTTTACTAGTTGGATCCACGGTGAATTCAGATGAACGTATGTGGATTGATAAAATATTTTCTCTTTTCCTATACTTTTCCTAGTATGAGTTATTTTGTATGGTTCATATAGGGGGATTTTTTATTTTTTTTTATTTTTAGTATGATTGTTTGGATGAGTGTTTGTTCTTTTCTTTCCTATACTAACATTTCTCTAATATCGTCCACAATATGTCCTTATCTGTAATTCTCTTTATTTCTCGATTCGCTCGCTTTCAAAAAAGATTTTTTTTTTTTTTTTTTTTTTGCTTGCGAGTGGGCCGGGGCGAGGGTGTAACATATAATCCATAGATTTTGTCACTGGGTATTAAATATTTATAGAAAAGGTGTCTCTAGGAATAATTTATATTATTATATTGTACCGAAAAAGCTTTTTCGTTTTTGCCTATTCTTTTGTTTTTGTTGGTTATGCCCCCTGGTGGGAGGTTCTAGCACGACGGATGAGCTATCTCTATAGGTGGCCATAGTTGTGCTGGAACGTCCGAGGGAGGAAGTATAATGGTTGTTTCGCTACTATTATCATAATTTGTGATCGAGTTATTGTATCAAAAGTTATTCTATATATATAATCTACGAGTGATATTCGAAGTATAATTCTGTTAAAAGTTTAAAATTCGGATATAATCATGAAGTTTAAAGTGGAGTGCTGTAACCTCATGTTGGCTATTTGTTCTATTCGATAGCACGGATTGGCTTAATAAGGCAGCGAGGTACGTAAGTTTCATGCTTTTCCTTCTTTCACTATATTGTGCTTACAGTTAAAGGGCCCTTTGCCATTTTGTTAGTTTTAGGCACTTTGCCTATAACTTTTCTACCTTTTTTCTAAACTGAATTAGATTCCTGCATTATTACCAATCAGCGTGACTAGTTAGAACAAGTTAGCTGGTACTGAGGCAAATAAGTTACGCTGCTAATTGGATAATAGTCTAAGATTGAATCTATTGAAATTCTCTTTCCACTATTACGAAGACCATAATGAAATACTGACTGTTGAATTGTTAAATATGTGTTGATTATTGGGTTCTTGAAAGTTTAAATATACTGTTTGAATTTCTAAAGGAGATCGGTTGTACGAGTATTATTTTATGAACTCAAATTCTCCTACTACTATTCAGAGATTTATTTTCATAGTGTTGCTTGTTAGTAGCGATAATAGATTACGTATCCTTTCTATATTTCAGTGTGGAATTACGGAACCACTAAAATTAATATCGGGGGAACCGATCGATGTGTTCTCCTCTCCCACCCATACATATACGCTAGTTTTCGAATTTGAGGTTATATATGGTTTAATTGAAATTAAAAAGATACCGAAATTAGCGTAATATAAGTATGGTTACACATTATTCCAGCACAACTATCGGGTGTAACATATAATCCATAGATTTTGTCACTGGGTATTAAATATTTATAGAAAAGGTGTCTCTAGGAATAATTTATATTATTATATTGTACCGAAAAAGCTTTTTCGTTTTTGCCTATTCTTTTTTTTTTTTTTTTTTTTTGTTGGTTATGCCCCCTGGTGGGAGGTTCTAGCACGACGGATGAGCTATCTCTATAGGTGGCCATAGTTGTGCTGGAACGTCCGAGGGAGGAAGTATAATGGTTGTTTCGCTACTATTATCATAATTTGTGATCGAGTTATTGTATCAAAAGTTATTCTATATATATAATCTACGAGTGATATTCGAAGTATAATTCTGTTAAAGTTTAAAATTCGGATATAATCATGAAGTTTAAAGTGGAGTGCTGTAACCTCATGTTGGCTATTTGTCCAAACCCCCCTCGTCCTTGAAGCTTTTTCGGTACAATATAATAATATAAATTATTCCTAGAGACACCTTTTCTATAAATATTTAATACCCAGTGACAAAATTATGGATTATATGTTACAAGCTGTATTTTAATTTCGTAGCGATTAGGCCTCTTAAAAGGATCGTTCTTAAATCACCATCTTCCAGCTTCGGTAACAGTAGTTTTGAAGAAATCTGGCGAGAAATCCGCAGTCATGATGAGGTTTTCCCAATCTAACACACAATGTAATTGGTGCTTTCTTTTCCATGTTGAAACACCATCGAATTACTGAGCAGCGTATAGCACTGTTAAATTTCACTCCTAGACAGGGTTGGCAAGGTAATTTACTTGTTACGTATTTTACATAAATTACGCGTAATTTACTAGTAATATACGTCATGTAGAAAACCAGTTTTTTACGCAGACGTAGAAAACTATATTTCTTTCATTAAAATTAAGATCATTTTGAATAGTCGGTTATATTGTAAGCTTAGTTTTCTTATTTAAGCATTAAAACATTATTATCTTCTAAACATTATATTGAAAAGTAATGTTTTCTTGTCAAATCATAGTAATAAAAGGTAATTTTTTATAGCCCCTCGCCGGCCCACTACTATTATCCACCTACTAGCGCACACACAAGCACAACTATCCAACATATAAGCACACACATTAAAAATATGTGTTGGTTCGGATATGTTTGAAAGTATCAAGTAACCTTTTGATTATAACAATTTATTGTTATAGCTTTGCAGCTTTTAATATAAAACTCGAAACATTTCAGTACTTTGAAACTTCTATTAGAAAAGAAAAAGAGATTGACTGTTAGGCTCATTTCACCTTCATATTACACACTAACACACACACATAACTGATACGAAAAATACTGAACAGAATATTAAAATAATGAAATTTTAGAATAAACTGATTTGTTTTTCTTCCACTTCCCAACGATACTATATGTACCACTTCACTTAGCACTGGGACATATTGAATTTTAGATGTAAAAGTTATTAGATTCTCATGTTGAACACACACAACTGAAAAAATATAAAAGCACCCAACAGAACATTATACTACATTTTTCGGAATGAACTCATTTATTTTGCTCTTTTCTTCCAAGTCCAACAACAACACTAAATATATTACTTCCCTTATCACTTGACTATCATTTGAACTTTTAATGTAGAAATTTTTGATGCTCATAATAAATAGACAAAACTGAAGAAAATACTCAACAGAATATTGAACTACTTGTTTCTTCGTTGTTTTTGGAAAGAAACAATTTTCCTTTCTTCCTAGTTCGAATAACTTACTGAATATATTTCACTTGGTTCCAATAACAATGAGTACGTATATAATTTCATTTAAAACTTAGCCATTATTTTAATTCTAAAGAAAAATTTTACATGCCATTTCCATTATAGTTTAATATAATTCGAACACGATACTCTTAATCACACTAATATTCATAACTTTAGTGGTCTTGTAATTTGAGGGTGTAGTATATTTGAAGTAGTTTCTTCGAACGTTCGAAGCTGAGCCGGTTCCTTGTGACGTTATGGACAAAAGACCAATTTGAGAAAAGTCTTTCAATTTGTGCTAAAGATGCTGGGATGTTCAGTAACTTCATAGCAAATTCCGACAATTCCTTATGTTGCCGAGTAGCGAAATTGTTGTAATTCCCTTCTTCATAAGTGCTTCAAATTTTCCCCCATATACTATTGCTGGTAGCTTGTTATTCCTGAAGGGCCGAGATTTTCCAACATAAACTCCTCCACTTGTTCGTGATGCTTTTCTTAGACATTACAGAAAGTCGTCACAAATGGAGACCACGAAGACTTACCATTGTTGTTTTATTGCACAATAGTTTCTCCCACGGCTTCTCTAGCATAAAACTTTTCTCGATTACAGAGGGTTTAAAACATGAAACATGATGAAATGGGTTTTGAACAGTCACGCGTGCAAACCGTATTATACAATGCTACTTTACAAAGCAAATACAAAATTCCCAGTTTATGCTTACGGATTAAGTTTTGCAAAATCCAGCTAGATTCCATACAATTTTAGGAATAAATTTTTTAAAGCTCAGCGCGTAAAACGTTTTCTTTTAATTTGTAGACCTGTTTCTAATTTTTTACGTACTTTACGTTTTTTACGTAAATTACGCGTTTGTTACGCGTATTTTACACGTCACGTAGAAAACCTTTTTTTACGCGTAATTACCCAACTCTGCTCCTAGATTACTGGTTGGAGTAACTTAACATTTGCTCCAGTCTCTCGACCGACATACAGCTCGTAGCACTGCTGTTTTTCTAATGGTCCGCTTCCTCTAGTTGCAAAAACTCAACCTGGGAAGTTTATTGCCGAGCTCTGTTTTACATGACTATGCCCCGTGCTCTATATGCCTATAGATTTTTGTTTTAAGTTCATCTAATGTCTTAGGACGTACACTATTAGAGATTCAACACTTTTACAAGGTATTCTTCCACAAAATCATTTCGTGTCATATCGTGGAGTGTTTGTGTTGGAGCAAGTGGAGGCAGGGAAGTAACACAAGAGAATATTACTTGCACTTCCCGTCGCTCATATTTTACTACCCTTGTTATGTGTAAAGAGTAGTAGCATTTGTTCGACTATGGTAGTTTAAAGACTAATTACTCTTACATTTTTCACTAGTTTGTGTTACTTTCTTTCTTATCGGAAACGAAAAATAGAATATTTACTTTTACAGTTATACCCTTGACACCAAGGAAGATAGATGACTAGTGAAAGCGAGTGATTGTGAAACAAGTGAAGAATGGTAACGTGGTAAAAAACGGAATAAACCCGAGAAATTTTATACACGATATTATCTCCAGGAATTTACTTGGTCAGGGATCAAACTAGGGACCGCTACTACCAGAAGTAAGAGATCTACCGCTGAGTTACCATCTCCTCTTTCTTATTTGTTCTATTGCAAGGAGTCAGAAGTTGATCGTCCAGGTTTTACAATAGTTCGTCCTGAAAATGGCAATTTTACGGTTATAATGAGTAACTGCATATGAAAGAGGACTGCATTAGATATTAATTTCCACCGACGGAGTATTTTTGCACAATGTAAGGAAGCTGTATTTTATATTTACAAGAGTAAAGTTACTAGTATGATACACTACAAGTAATAAAGGAAGCAGTGTATCTGTTCGTCACTTTGAGTACTATCTTTAATGTTTTCTGCACAAAATGCATTTCTGTTACTGGTGGCCAACGTGTCGACCGAGAAATCTTGAGAGTCAACCCGCGTGGTTTTGCCATATTGTCTGTATAGATAATTCTTATTGCTTCATGATCCCCTCTAGTGGTGTATCGAACAAATAAATTGTGAGCCAGCGATTTCTAAAATCACAAGTAGCCCTCAATCCGAAAAAAATAAGTAAATACATAAATAAAAATAAATAAGTGGCCATCACTGATATATGTCATATATGTTAAAACACAGCGAAAACCACATTCAGATACTTGCAAATGGAACATACAAGAACGATAGAACTGATGCTTGTAATGGCGAGCTAGTACTGGTTGGTGAGTTCAGTCACATTAATAATAGTTCGCCCTGCTCTGATGAGGAACAGATACAATTCTGCTTGTAGTGGCACCTAGCACAGGTTTGTCCATGTTTTAAGTATCAACAATTTTTTTTACGGTACAATAGGTTGTACGCAAATTATCGATCTGTGTGCAATTATTTGGGTACGCACCTCGAGAATAAAATTCCATAGTGTCTTAGGTAATCATGTAAACCAAGAAATTGGGAGAACTTTTTAAAATCATTTGATGAACTAAAGTAAACCTGCACGCAAAAGGACTGTCTAATATATTAATTTTGATGGGGGAGCATTTCTGAAAAATATAAGAAATCGGTATTTTGTTTACAAGTACTTTACTACGGTTAAAATAAGTGAGTGCATTTGAAAGACGACTATGGTACATTAATTTCTACCAGCAGAGTGTTTCCGCAGTGTAGGGAGCGCGTATATTATGCTTAGAAGCCCTCTAACCTGCACAAGTGCGGTGTTTTTATGTATATATAAAGCGTTTATTCCACTATCTTATGCATACACTGTTTCTGACGCACCTGCTCCCTATGGACACACCGCTTCCCACGATTCTAGGAAACAATAGCAAAGGAAAAATTTCAATAACTCCATAAACTATCCATGAACTTACATTAACTTCTATAAATATTGGAGAGTGATTCCAATGCCAATTGAGAATGCAGTACACAGAAGTGCATGGGAGAAAGAAGGGAAAATACATTTTTGGGAGGAAGAAGGAGTTTAAGATAGTTAAATAATTGTTTGTCGTGTTGTGTATATTTATTCGAATCCGTGGTTATTCCCCGATGTGGTGAATCTGGTCATGGAAGTCAATTTGGTGTAGCTACCTGAGACAAAGCTCCCAAAACCAACTGCTGCTTCTAGAAATGAGGTTCGTGTTATATGATTATTAAGCACGTTTAATACTTACAGCAAATTAAGAGTAACAATAATACTATATTCGTGCACACTTGTGCAATATATATGTTATTTATTTTTTTACTTTTTGCATATATATCGATTCTATTAAAATATACTCCAAATTACTGAGTGTGATTGACATGACTATATGTTGCATTACATGCTTTCTACCGAGTCTATTTTAGTATTTGAAGTTTATGTTCAATGTCTATTTTGATAATCAGTCTCTTTTTCCCTTCCCATTGCCTTTACCCTGTCTACACTAGGTTAAATGGCATTCATGCTTTTTAGTTGCTACCTAGCACAGGTTGGTTAGACTTTTGGACAAGTTTTTTTTTTTTTATTGCAATCGTCCGGACGCTTGATTGTACCCGTAAAAGGTCACATCAGTTTGAACGCACATTACCAATCTGTACGCAATTACTTGGTCAAGCACCAAAGTAATAAGGATTAAGAATGGGCAAGTTTTTACTAAGAGTCGGGCAGACTGTGCAACTGATCCATCAGACCCGCTTCCCGGAGCAGTTTAGGAATCACATTGAAGTTGCTCCACACAATCGTGTCATAATGTCACGTGGTATTATCATGAGGGTTAAGGTGGAATAAAGAGAGGGCTGATATTTAGTATCTCCCCCAATCTTGCACATATAAGATTTACAGTGTGTTACTTACTTTACAAAATATAGCTGAGCTAGGGACAGCTAGCGAAGGGAGTTAGAAGCCCCCAGGACCCTTGTACTTCTATCTTTAGCACAAAAACAAGGTATTCGGTTCTGGAACCATGAAACGAGTTGGGGGAAGATACTCAATGCCATCCTGAAACGAGCCCTGCGGGGCTTCTAACCACCTTTGATCACTCAGCTATGTCTCGTAACATAACTAAATTACTTTATTAAAAAAAAAAAAAAAAAAAAAAAAAAGTTATGTGTTAAAAGTGGACTATATGACAACACCAAAGTCCCAAACAGTTCCACCAAAGTGATTGAACATATAAGAACCGATTGAAGTCACTGTCTGAGTCAAAGATTTTGCCGAAAAATGTCACAGTAAATCATTCAGAGCAAATTTTGTTTGTTAATTTGACAGTATATTGTATATTTGCGCCCTTTTAACTAGACATAAATTGATATGCAGTTTGAAAATTATGAGCTGAGCATGATCTAAACGAATTTGAAGGTAACTGTTGCTGCTAAATAACCGGCTTTACCTTGATCCGTTGACAAAGTGATTACTATGGAACATACAAAGTATGGTACCGGTAATATTCCGCACTGTCAATGTATTAAAAAATATAATTACTCTTTTTTGATATAAAAGACTCAAAACTTTATATGTTCAAATTATTTAAGGTTTACATTCTTCGTATTTACATTGAGCGCATGAACAAATGTCAAATGTATAGAACACTCTATCCTAGCAATGCACTTGCCTGATATGTGCGTACAGTTTTCTATCCTTGGGGAAAAGGACGTCAATTTCCACTATCATAATGAGCTCGATGTGTTTTTTATGACTTATTTCTCATTAATTTGTAATATCAATAAGTATGACTATACCATATACTTGTGCCAAAATACAAACAAAAACAAATGACTATCAGGAAAATCATAGACAAGAACTGCTAGTAGGCGCAGTTCATACAGGAACCTTTGATGTTATTGTAATGTGTGAATTCTTTCTTTCTTGCACACTATTATCAGTGAAAGGGGGCGGGGGTGCCTCAGGCAAAAGCCTAAATAGGCCACAAGTGTTGTATTGGTCAAATAGTGAAAGTGAAAGGTCAAATAACGAAAGTAAATAATGTGTGAATTCACTCCTGAATGTTTGTGTATTTTCCAGTCAAAAAAAAAAAAAAAAAAAAAAAAGCCATGGCAGGATGCGGAATCCTGAAGGGTTGGGTAACTTTCCCCTCGTCATTTTTGAAGAAAAAATCCTCCAGTAATAACTTATTGGGGGTGAGTGAAATCAGGGGTAAAAGTGAGGGGGATTGCGCGCGAACACCGTCCCCCCGCCTCGATAAAATATATAAGGTGTCCCCCCAGTTCCTAAAAAATTACAATGGGCAAAGATAGGCGCTGGAACGGCCTGATGTCATGCCGCTACCTACCGTCCCCTAACCTTTCCAGATCATTTTTACCCCTGAGTGATATGAGACTGTTGTTAAAAGTTTATAAATTGAACAGTAACGACGCTACAGGAGGCGAGGGGGAGCGACCGCCACCCCAATATTTTTTCTCGCTCCCTCTTCGCCCCACACCTTTTTATCTATGTACAGCCGGTTAACTCAAGATCATTAACTTCTGCTGCAAAATTTGCCACTGAAATCTATATGACATTGAAATCCTTGCTGTTAATTGACATGTTTATAGATATACATGTGTATATTGACATGTCTTTGTTTATCACGTATTCTTTAATGCTAGTTTTGATCCCTAATTAAATGGCAGGAGATAAGGACTCAGAGAAGACAGTCACTAATTGAAAGATATGATTTTATTTTAATCTTTTGCCTTCATTTGTTCTGTGACGTTCTCGACATCCTGAATATCGTATCAGATTACCTACAAAAGTCAGAATGTGATCTAGCAGCAACAATTACGCTTGTTCAAGCTCAAATTTCTCATTTCAGTGATCTCAGATGTGAAATATTTGATGAAACTATACAAAATTCAAGAGCATTTGCCAGATATAATGGCACTTGTGTTTTGGCTAGAGAGCATCCTGCTGATCGTGCTAGAAAACTCCCCAAGAAGTTTGCAACCTTTATTACTGAGCTGAGAAGCAGTGAATGAAGAAAAGTGAGTATTGACGACGATGTGAAAACAATGATTTATTTTCCCATATTAGACAGAATTATTAGTGAACTAAAAGCCATGTTCACTGATGACGGTTTGGTTCTGAAAGGAGTAAGTGCTTTGAATCCAGGAAGTGACTATTTTTTAAAACCTGTAATCCTTTTGTCGGTAGCAACGCACTAAAAATGCGACATAAAGACTGGAAATGGAGTCAAATTGCTTCCAAAAGTATTCGAAAGGTACGAAAAGGAAAGTCAAATCAAAATTTCCACCTCATCGAAACTGCTGCTTATGTTGGAATACTAGAAGCTCGCCTTCATTGAAATTCAGAAACTATGCATAATCGCAATGTACACCCTGTATCATAAAGCTTGGCCGCACTCTTTATTGCTGTTTTGAGGCAAAAATTTTCTAAGTCCAACTTCGGGTGTCTTTGTGAAAAAGTAAATCAGGTTCGAACCTCCAAGTCAACCTTGGCAATCGGGAAAAAATTTTTGCAGATGTGTTTTTCTTCTTTTAAATATAGTAAGACTTGTTACCAAGTGTAGAAAAATGCAACATTGATTGAAATACTTAAGATACAATATTTAGAAACCTTGTATTAATGTCAACACATGCTTGTTTGTCATTTAGCTCTCAATACGCAAAAGAACATTTCCTCTCCGTATGTAAAGGAATCTTTCCATATGTAAAAGAATGCTGAAAGTTCAGATATAGAACATAATTCTCGCCTGAGTACTAAAATAAAAGTCAAAGTAGAACAACAAGAATTTTAGAAATGATAGAAAAAAATGGATCAAAAAATTGCGATGTTAGAAAAGAATTTTAGGAATAATCCAAAAAAATGCATTAAACGATTATGATCCTGGTCAATAATTAGTTTTTGGATAAGGGGCCGCAAAAGTTCGGAACGGCTCCTAAACTGAGTTTTCGTTTTTTTTAACGGAATAAGCACATCATACTGAGTTCAGTGATAGTTTGGGTTTAGCTACACAGTGTTGGGCAAAATCAATTGAAATCAATTGCAATTGATCAATCAATTGAAAGTAATTGCTCTGAAAATTGATTTCAATTGCAATTCATTTCAATTTGTATTGACAATTAATTTCAATTGCAATTGAATTCAATCATAAAATTTGCAATTACCTTTTTGTCAATTGTTAATTGTTAATTGGTCACCAGGCAATTGAAACATTTAATTGTCAATTGTCAATCACAAAGGGTGCAATTGAAACATTAATTGTTAATTGCAATTGACAATTGAAACTTGTAATTGTTAATTGCAATTGAAATCAGCAACTAACACTGAAGATAAAAAGATGTGTGTATATTGTGTTGTCCACTTGTTACTGTTTTATATATTTCAAATAAGGTACTTATAAGAAATGCTGGATAACTACAATCCCTTCACCCCCTGGGAAGAAAGCCGTGAAACTAAGTATTTTTAAAATATATTATGCTTATGGTTCTATCCTCCTCGAAAGAACTCTATATGCCCGTCATGCATACAATAAGGATGGGCACGAGCGAATTCGAGCGAGTTTTTTTTTTAAAACTCGACTCGAAGCAGACATCTTTGAGCTCGACTCGAGAACTCGGCTCGAAAACTTTCCCCCAACTCGACTCGAATTCGGATCGAGTTTCGAGTTGAGTCGAGCCAATTCGAGCTAAATCCTTTGTGTAGTTCCAAGTACTACTCTCTTCAAGTATCCTACATGGATAACCCAATTATCAATGATACTACTACTACTACTATAACTAATTATTATTATAACACCGTGTATAAACATGGAATATAGGAGGTTTGTATCTGAATACTAAAAATTAGTTGACTGTCGATCTCGGTCGTCAAGAAATTTTCAGGAGGCAAGGACATCGGTCACAAGGTTCTAGGTTTGAGTTCAGGAAGAGCACGTATTCGGGCTCGAGCCAAAAATTGTTAAAATTTATAGGACTCCAGCCAAACATGTTCAAAATTGCTCTGTCCGGGTTTAGGGTTGTCAACGACTCAAGTGGCTCGCTCACAGCTCATTCACTTATCGAGCCGAACCGAGAAGAGAGCCGAGCCAACAGCTCACCCAACCGAGCCAGCTCGAGCCGATGGCTCACCCGAGCCGAACCGAACCGAACTGATTGCTTACCCCAACCGAACCAGTTCGAGCCATCGGCTCAGTTGAGCTGACTCGTACCCAGCCTATGGACTCGTTTCAACGGAGCTGGTTCGAGCCATTGGATTCAATCAAGCCGACTCGATGACTCGTCCCTACCGAGCTGGCTCAAGTCATCGGCTTAATTGAGCCCAGTCGATGGGTCATTCTAACCAAGCCATCTCAAGCTGTTCGTCACCGGAAGTGAGTCAAGATGGGCCTACAAATATGGCGGAACAAGTCATTGCTGTTCCGCCACCAATGAATTTCGAGGTAGTTTCCTTCACATCGTTTTGTGCTGTTTTGTGAATCTACTTCCATGTTTTTTGCGTCATGAGTAGTGGGTCAAAATGTGTCCCCAAGGTGGGACGAAAATGACCCAATGTTCCGCCATCAACGAATTTCGAGGTCGCTTCTTTCGCATTGTTTAGTGTCAGTTTCTTGCCGTTTTGAGCGCGTATTTTCACGTTTTGTGTCTCACCGGAAGTGGGTCAAAATGGGCTTTCAAGATGGGACGAAAATGACCAAGAGTTCCGCCACTATCGAATTTCAAGGTCGTTAATTTCATATCGCGTACCCTTTTGTGCGCCTATTTCGACGTTTTGTGCGTCACTGGAAGAGGGTCAAAATGGTCCTGCAAGGTGTGACGAAAATGACCCACTGCTCCGCCACTACCGAATTTCGAGGTCGTTTCTTTCGAATCGTTTAGTGCCTTAAAAAAAGTTTTCTGCACCTATTTCTCGTCTTGTGCATCACCCGAGGTGAGTTAAACGGGCCTTTAAAGTTTGAGTTAAATGGCTCACTGTTCCGCCACTATCGAATTTCGAGGTTGTTTCTTTCGCATCGTTTAGTGCCTGTTTTGTACGTTTTGTGCGTCACCGGAAGTGGGTCAAAATGAACCTACGAATATAACGAAACAAGTTAATGCTGTTCCACCACCAACGAATTTGGAGAACGTTTTCTTCACATAGTTTAGTGTGTATTTTGTACCGTTCTGTTCGCCTACTTCTAGGGATGCATTCGAGTCGAGTCGAGTCGAGATTTAAGCCTGTCTCGACTCGTCTCGAGAAAATGTTGTCTCGACTCGTGTCTCGACTCGAAAATATGTTTCTGTCTCGACTCGACTCGAATTCGAGTCGAGACAAAATGTACGAGTTAAAATATACGCACACATCAGCCAGACCATCATGACTACCTACCTAATTGTCAGTATGTCGACCTTTGGCATGGATAAAAACGGCGACATGTCTTGGCATACACGCAATGATCCTTGATAGGTCGCTGGAGAGAGCTGGCACCACATGTGCTCACTCAGGTCACCTAATTCCCGTAAATTCCGGGAAGGGGGGCGATGTGCTCTGACGTCACGTTCAATCACATCCCACAAGGGACATCACTCAAATGTCCGGCTCCAATTTCAATGAAACTTTTTTGCTGATAGAAGGCATGTATGCATCATTACTTGTGATGACAAATTTTTGCCATGGTGCATGTTTTCTATTTTTTTTAAATAACTTTTAAGAGTTGTGATGTGGTTATTAGAGATTACTACAGAAGTCCCTTACTACTCTTTGTAAACGGAGCGTTAATGAAGAAAAGTGAAGCAAAACCATGTGGATACATATAAGTCTTGGGGGGAAGTCGTATGGTAGATATGACCTTGATGGCAGCCATCTTAAAATCCACCATTTTGAATTAAGGTCAAGTTTTCAAAGTGGGAATAGGGTAATATGATACATAATTTGGGCTAGAATTTAATTAGGAAAAGAATGGTGAGGTTAGTTTTAAGATACACCCATTTGGGGGAAAGTTACAGGCATATTAATTGTTTTTACTTACTGTGTGCGTAAGTCCCTTCTTACTTTCGTCTCAAGACCTGTAAATCGATCGCAACGGCAGAGCCCGGTTTCGCACTAGTGTTTAGAAATCTTTAAACTCACTTGAGGCAATATTTGTGGATTATTGTATTGTATTTTGCCTTTAATTAAATTTGAACCCACTTCATGATCTTGTGTAAAGTATCACTAAAAGAGAATTTCTGTTTTTATGGAGAACGTAAGCATGGCAATTATAAAAGGTGAGTAAGGTGCGTATGTATTTATAAGAAAGTCTTTTGTGGTTCCGCCAACCTATTCTTTAGTTGTTTTCTTCAAAATACTCATTTCTCATAAATAAAAGAGCTATTATAAAATCTCTTACCACTATTCTTTAATACTTATAAAATTTTATTTATTGTAAAAGCACTGGCGAGATATTACTTAACGCCCACTAAAATTATGGTGGAGCTCCTTCGTGGCTAACGGTTAGCATACTTGCCTTTGGCGTGGGAAACCTGGGCTTGATTCCCGGTGGGAGTTCATGTGGTTCGGATTCCACGTTAATCAGTAGGTCCACGTCTCACATAGCCTCGCTGCTGAACGGGACGTTAAACTCAGAATCAATTCAACTCAAAATTATGGTTTTGACTTTATTATGATGTCATTAGTTTAAACGCCCAACTGCCCAGTAATTATAAACATTGACTACATTATAAAATTGTAATTTGTGACGACTAAAATATCAGAAATTAGAGATTATTCTTTGGGTTTTGGAAAATTTTGAAAACCGTGAAAAACTGGTACTGCACCGATACAACACACCTTTTGGATTTGTCATAACATGTCTTACATAGCTTTGGTTCGATTCTCAACACGGACTGCAACTACCCGTTAAATTGTGCATCCGAAAGGCACTCTTTGTTAAACCTCGCTTATCACCGCTCATCTTAATAATATATATAACTTCACCGCGAAGCAAATGTTGCATTTCTCTCTTTCATCCTAACACAAAACAAAACTAACCACAGCTGTGACACGAAGGAGCTATTTCGAAAAGAAACAAGCTGTGCTTCATAGAGATGTGTACCAAATGATAGAAGTATAAAGTATTGTTTTCTTTCCTGTTTATTGATATCAGTTGGTGTTCTTAATGAGTTTACTCATTAGTTTAGAAAAAGTATATATGGAATTTGGACATATGTTGTACGTATTCTCCTGAGAAATTGATGAGACCAGAAAAGTTATAAGGACAGATGGAATAGGTTTAAGCGCATCTACGTGACTTTATCAAATATTTATTCTCCGTAATGGTACCACGCGGAAAACTTGGTATAGGCCTACTTTTATCTTTGCCTCCCTCTGTTAGCTGTTTCGTATCATATATATCGGATGGTTTTGATATTTCTTCTGATCATTAAAACAACAATGGTACCTGTGTGCGTGCAAAAATGCAAAAGCTCAAGGTAACTTCCTATTTGTTTTGGAAACAACAAACCCATTTCACGTGTGCGAGAGAAATTGAGCAAAGCGAGATCGGGTGTTTACTCACGGTCAGTTCGCAGCAGGAGTCCTTGGTAAAAGATTTGGCTGTCTCGAAAACACTCGCAAAACCTTACAAATACAAAAGACTGCGCTTCAAAGAAAGTTTAGACACAGATGTTTCAATTTTCTTTTAGCATCTTTTTTCAGCAAAAGAGTCGGTTCATTGTATTCGGAAAAGGGAAAGGAGAAAGGGTGAATTTATATTTTATGTGTTGGGTAACGTTGTAAGTAGTATAAACAATACATACCGCTTCCGACTCTGTACTGAAGCACTTCCTTTAGCGGTATATCACTAGATCTATCCTGACTCTCATCCCACCTCAAGCTGTAAAGTAGAAAGGGACAGAAGTATTCAACATGACTGCGCACTTGAGTTTCAGTTCACAATACGAAAACCAGTGAGCAAGTAAACAGTCTTTTGTAGGATCGTGTTTTACTTCTTGAATTTATTTTTGAACATATCTGTGAATTCAACAACAGAACGCAGTAGAAATACGGACTAGTTTTTACTCCAACCATTACTTTCGCTCCAACCCAGGGATGCCACATTTATGATTTCGTACTAGATTTAGTGATTTTACTATTGAACTAGTGATCTAGTACGTACTTTGGGTAAATAGGCACATTCTAGTGATTTTTTGCATTTTTTTCTGGTGCAGACAAATGAGAAGGAAATGGTTCTTAAAATAAAAGGAAGAAGTATGTTGCAGTTCAAAACAAATGTAGAAACCTTAAATTATTTTTTCTTTTCCCTCTGACTGAATGAAACCCCTGCTGTGTAACGACCTTAGGTAAACAACGGCTATCTTTGGTCCGCTACCTCCTTTTGTTAGCCTACATGAGATGGGTTACTTTTTTTTCTGGAAGAAAGTGAAGAAATAATTATCCAGTACATTTGCGTTTTGTCAGGCACACAGGCGCAGTCTGTACTTGTTTCCTAACGAATTTTAGCAACATAACATAAATGAAACATATGTACCAGAAAATAGAGGCAGTACAAACGGAAATTTTCATCTGTGACACATTTGATGAGAAATATAGTTAGATGTCACGTGCAAGCAATCTAAACATGTCCTATCTTGTAATTCTATTCGTATGTTTATGTAGATGAGACTGAGAAATCAAGAAACAATAATAACTGGTTTTCTTCCAGGGGAAAAATCTAAATGTGAAGGGGTGTTACACTGGGACTTTAATTGCGTCCTTTGTACAAGATTAACAAGTAATGGCAATTTTTTAATTTATTTTAGTTCTTGGGGAGAGGAAGATGGAAGCGAACCCTCGTAAGGACTTCTGCAAGGAAACATGAATACTATCCGCCACTGTTTGTTACATTACACAAAATAGTTATATATATATATATATATATATATATATATATATATATATATATATATATATATATATATATATATATTGAGTTTTAGTCAGGGTTTCCATTCTGCAGGAGAGGGGGGATAGTAATACCTGACGAACATTTTCTATTCTCAGGGTGTTGCAATGATAGCATTTCCTCCATTATAACTTGGCCAAGCTAGTTGCATTATATGTAAGGATTAAGTTAGCCTAAAAAGCTTAAATTTCTATGGCTGTTTTACTCTGTACCCATGTTTCTCATTTTCGGTCTACGGGACTCTGTGTCCGGAAATTTTCGATGGCTTCCAAGTCGGAAAATAAGTGTATCAAAGGCATATATATCTATGGTTATATGAGGCATGGATCTACAGTTTAAAGTGGGATACCGGTAACAACTTCATGAGCTTCCACCGTAAATCGAACCAGATCTCCCGCGATCAAGGCGTATGTGTTAACCATACAGCCACGAGGAAATTCACATAAGCACACACACATATATATTGTTGAGTTGATTTTGACTTTACCGTCTCTTTCAGCAGCGAGGATATGTGAAATGTAGACCTACTGATTAACGTGGAATCCGAACTACATGAGCTCGCGCCGGGAATTGAACCCGAGTCTTCCACGGCAAAGACGCGTACACTAGCCGCGGAGTTCACACACACACACACACACACAGAATCAGAGTCCTCACACATCAAGGGTGAGAGCTGTGCCACTGAGTCACAGCGCCCACGGGGCTAGGTCAAGTCCACTTTACGTTCATAGTTTCTTAGTACATAAATGTTACGATTATGAAATAGATTTTCCTTAGTGAGCTGCATAAAAACAAAAGCTTTCGAAATGCATTAAACAATTAGCTCGATTTGAGTGTGAATTTAAAGTTATATCACAGTGTAAATACGGATACGCACCAAAGCTCGAAAACTTAATACACTATTTCTCCTATATAGTCAGCATGTATCAAGCAATCGTTCAGCTTTCATTTGAGAGGATGGAAATCGAAGGCCCCTGAACAACTATGTTACTAATGTGCGGAATGTATTTATCTTACAGTGAACTGCTGTGATGCCAAGTGGCCTAACTCCAAAATTGAAATTTTCCAGGAGTGAAAGTTGAAGTTCAATATCTCATGAACAATCCATATTTCTTTTATGTTGGGAACCAAAACCATAACTACTGTATGTAGTTCATTGTTTTATAACTTAATGTTTACAAAAATCCTTTTAAAAGCACCTATTCATAGAAGTGAATGGTACTTATCTGTACTAGTTCTTGGCATCCAAGCAGTCCATTTATTGTAATACTAGCTTCATATACCCATTCTTCGCATGGGGGTTGTATTTGGAAGTCAACACCTGTGGAAGTATCACCATTCATTTCAGTGACCGCGAAAACTATGGATTTGACACTAGTATCAATCAATATGGGCTATTTATACATGTCTCGGTATTCCTCACCCGCTGACACCCGGCCCGCATACAGTAGTAGCTGAATTTGCAAGTCATCGCTGATGGAAGTGTCACCATTGATCTCAGCGACCGTGAAAACTATGGATTTGACACTAATGTCGATCAATTTGGATTACTTTTACTACATGTCTCGCTAAACGCCCCCCTGAGCCCCCTGGTTCCAATTTTGTCAAAAACGCTTCGCCTTAGACTGGGACCTGGATCAAGGTATCCGTGACCAAAAGTTGGTAACTCTCGGTCAACTTGTCTGGTCCCCAGGTCGGTCCCAGTAAACATCCCCCCGAGACCCCCCTGGTTCGAAATTTAAAAAAACGCTTCGTCTTGATCTGGGGCCTGGACTAAGGTACCCGTCACCAAATTTTGGGAACTCTCGGTCCACTCGTCTGGTCCCCAGGTCGCACACAGACAGACAGACAAACACACAAACAAACTCTTTATTTTATTTATATTAGATAAGATATACTATGTAAAATAGTCTCGTATCATAATATGTGATTTACAACAAATGTTACATTATATATTATCCGTGGCTAGTGATATGCTACAACATATTAAAGCCTCAGAATAGTTGGGCAAGCGAATAATCCAGAAGTTACGTAACCCTATTGCGTTCATGGGAACGAAAACACAATAATTATAACTATGCTAAATTACTAGAGACTACCAACTGCTCATTCAGAGAATTTATGAAGTTCACTTTATCGCAATAGTTTTATACAAACTAGATTTAGACTACGGATAATAGTTTTATACAAACTAGATAATCAATTATTATTATTATTATCATTATATTTGCAGTACAACCAAATACAACGACATTAACTATTAGTTCTAATTAACTGAATTGAGCTGAAAATTAAATCTTGATCTTTAAAGATTAACTATTAATTTTATGCGTTCTGTACCTTTCTGAAGGAATAAAAGCTGGAATTGGTTTCAAGGCTGTTTCTGAGTGAATACTTTCTTCAAAATAATATTAAAAATTATAGAAAGATTTTCGAGACATTCGAGTCGAGTCGAGATTTTTAAGAGCCGTCTCGACTCGACTCGTGTCTCGACTCGAAAATTCGAGTCGAGAAATACGTTTGTCTCGACTCGTCTCGAATTTTACAAAGTGTGTCTCGACTCGAATCTCGACTCGAATTCGAGTCGAGTCGAGTCGAGATTCGAGACATGTCTCGACTCGAGCGCATCCCTACCTACTTCCACGTTTTGAGCATCACTAGAAATGCGTCGAAATGGTCCATCAAGGTGTGAGGAAAAAGAGCCATTGTTCCGCCGCTATCGAATTTGGAGGTCGTTTCTTTCGCATCGTATAGTGCCTGTTTTGTATCCTTTTTTGCACCCATTTGCACTTTAGCTCGACAACGGAAATGGGTCAAAATGGCATACAAGTATAGCGGAATAACTTAATGTTGTTCCGTCACCATCGAATGTCGAGGTCGTTTCCTTCACACTTTTTGTGCGTGATTTTTGTCGCTTTGTGCATCAGTGGAAGTGGGTCAAAATGGGCTTTGAAAGTGGGACGAATATGTATTTTCTGACATATTTGTGGGTCCTCTTTGACCCACTTTCGGTGGTGCAAAAAACGTGAAAACATGCGTTGAAACGGTACCTAACATGCACTAAACAATGCGAAAGAAGCGACCTCGAAATTTTATACTGGTGGGACAATGGGTCATTTTTCTCCCCACATTGAATGCCCATTTTGACCCACTACCACTGATTCACAAAACGTGGAAATAGGCTTAAAAACCGGTAAAAAAACACGCACAAGACGATCTGAAGGAAACAACCTCGAAGTCGTTCGAGACGGAACAGCATTAATTTGTTCCGCCGTATTTGTAGGATAACATTGACCCATTTCCGGTGACGCAAAAAACGTGGAAATAGGCTCACAAAACGACACAAAAATGGCACTAAATGTTGCGAAAGAAACGACCTCGAAACTCGATAGTGGCGCAACAGGGGGTCATTTTCGTCCCACCTTTGGAGGACCATTTTGGCCCTCTTCCAGTGACTCACAAAACGTCTAAATAGGCGCACAAAATGACACAAAAGAAGCATGAAAGGATGTGAAATTAACGACCTTGAAATTCGAAAGTGGCGGAAATCTTGGCCATATTCGTCCCATTTTGAAGGCCCATTTTGACCCACTTCCACTGACGTGGAAATAGGCGAACAAAACAGGCACTAGGCGATTTGAAGGATACGACCTCGAAATTCGCTGGTGGCGGAAGAGCATTAACTTGTTCCGAAATATTTGTATGCCAATTTTGACTCATTTCCGGTGACGTACAAAACTTGAGTAGTATTTGCGTCACCCTGCCTAACTTTGGACTTTGACCCCGACTTTTGTGACGTGATAGTTCAAAGGTCAATGACCTTGTTCCGGGGTCAATGACCGAGGGGTACTTAGGACCACCCACTCTAAATTTTGCCAGGGGCACCTTGGCCCACCCCCTAAATTTTGGCAGGAGTACGTAGGACCACCCTCCTTAAATTTTGGAAATTGCCAAATTTAAAAATTGGTATGGTAGCCTAAGATCATAGTATGTACCTTTTAGTAGTATTGGAGGTTTATGTCGTTCCTTTTATGGGTAAAAAATTGCCAAAAATTCAAATTTCGTAGAATTTGACCTAATTTATCCCCTTTGATGAGGTGTTATTACCCTATATAGTTACATGGGCGTATACTGGGGTCCATTACCTTTCATAAGACGGGTATATTAATGCACCCCTTGAAATTTTTGGGAGTGGTACCTTAGCCCACCCCTTAAATTTTAGAAATTGACCAATTTAAACATTTGGTATAATAGTATAGAACCCTAGTATGTATCACTATAAATTTGGGTGGTCCACCTCGTTTCCTTTCATGGGTACAAAATTGCCAAAACTTTAAATTTCGGACGTTTTTGGCCCAATTTATCCCCTTGTATGAGGTCATATTACCTTATATGGTTATATGGTCATATATAGGGACCCATTCCCTTTCATAAGACGTAGGTACGTTTGTGCACCCCTTGAAATTTTTGGGAGGGATTCCTTGGCCCACCCCATAATTTTAGAAATTGCCAAATTTAAACATTTGGTATCATAGTACTGGACACTAATATATATCACTATAAATTTGGGTGGTCCATCTTGTTTCCTTTTAGGGGTACAAAATTGCCAAAATATGAACGTAAGCAATACGTAGTACCACGTGTTTGGTTTTGACCTAAGTTATCCCATTTGAGGAGATCCTATTACCTTATATGATTATATGGCCGTATACAGAGGTCCATTTCCTATCTTAAGACATGGGTATTTTGATGCACCCTTCTTAAAATTTAGCAGGAGTACATTGACCCACCCCTTCAATTTTGGAAATTGTCCAATTTAAGCATAGTACAGGACCTCAATATGTATCATGATAAATTTCAGTGGTCCTTTCATGCGTGCAAAGTTGCCAAATTTTTAGTACAACCACGTGTTCGGTTATTGAGTTAATTTATCCTCTTTGGTAAGGTTATAAGGTATGGACGGGTATCCCCTTTCAATTTGGTAGGACCTTAGGGTGTCAAATGCTAGTACAGTTACGTGATCGATGATTTGGTTTTGATGCGCGAGTCTTTGATAGGACGACGGGTCCCTGGTCAATGATTCCTAGGAGTTAGGTGGAAATTTTAACAAGATTCATGTCATTTAAAACTTTTTTCCTTTCAAACTGAAAAAATCGAACCAAAATTTTCAAAACGAAAATTGAAACGAAAACATTCAAACAAAAATCTTCAAACTAAAAAATTTTCAACCAAAATTTTGAAACGAAAAATTTTGAAACAAAAAATTTTACAAACAAAAATTTCACTAAAAATTTTCAAAGAAAATTCTGAAACAAAAAAGAAATTTTCAAACAAAATTTCAAACAAAACATTTTCAAACTAAAAAAATTAAACAAAAGATTCAATCAAATGTTTTGAAACAAAAATTTTCAAACAAATTTTTGAAAGGAAAATAATTTTGAAACTAAATAATTTTCAAAACAAAAAGTTTTAAGCAATATTTTTGAAACGAAAAAAATTGAAACTAAAAGTTTGAAAACATTTTCAAAGAAAAAATTGTAACCAAAATTTTGAAACAAAAATTTTCAAACAAATTTTTTGAAACAAAAATTTCAAAACAAATAAATTTCAAACAAAAAAATTTTAAATAGAATTTAAAATCAAACATCAAATTTCACGGTTAACCGTTAAACATTATTCGGTTTTTAACTATTCTATTAACAAATAAACGGTTTTTTACTATTCGATTAGCAAATAAACGGTTTTCAACTATTCGATAAACAGATAAACTGTTTTTTCCGTTTCTCACCAACATTTACCAGTCAGTGCAAGAATTTACAAACTAAAACAAATAATTTGAAGTCACTTTAAATACGCATCATATTTGAAACAAGGTGTTATTGTTCATCATGGATACATGGTGGAAACATCCATTTACCTGTATTCTCGCAGGATCTAGTGGGTGTGGAAAAACGTATTTTGTGAAGCGATTACCGTCACATCTCCCAACCATGATCAATGCGAAATTTCGTAAGTTATACTGGTATTTTGCAGAATGGAAGACGTGTATGCAACATTGCCAGTTCCAGTAGAATTTCACGAAGTACTTCCACAAATGAAAAATTTTCAGCCTCAAGATGGACCACATTTGATTATTTTTGATGACCATATGCAAGAAGTGAATATTGATATTGTTGATATGTTCACGAAAGGATCGCATCATCGAAATATTAGTGTGATTTTTATAACACAAAATGTATTTCATCAAAGTAAAGCAAATAGAAATGTGAGTTTAAATTGTTCGTATTTGGTGTTGTTTAAAAATCGCGTGACAAGTCACAAATCAAGCATATGAGCTATCAAATTATGCCTGAGCATCCACTGTTTCTACAAGAAAGTTATGCAGAAGCAACAAGAAATCCACATGGTTATTTATTGATAGATCTTAAACAAGAAACCCCAATGAAATGCGATTTCGTACAAATATTTTTCCCGACGATTTGCATCATTATGTTTACGTACCAACAAAACATGTCTAAATTATTGTGCATGTGAAAAGGATGACAGTCTGTCACGATGTCTCCTACAGTGAAACACGCTGATCTGCTACGTGTTCTGCACAAAGCTGAACCAAGATTGCTTAAAGCTATTATTGCCAATGCAGACGCTTCATTAATTCATAGTATTTGTGAATGTTGTTATAATGTCTTAAAATGCAATGTTAAACTGACAAGTGCGCAGAAGGCAAGATTAAAGCGTTACAAGAACACGCTCCGCAATCTCGTGGACAATACAAAATCATTGGATAAAAAGAAGAAACATTTAGCCGTACAACAAGGAGGATTCTTACCTGTATTACTTGCACCTATTGTAGGAAGTGTGTTACCCAGTATTTTGTTTAAACAATAAACATCATGGAACATGGCAAGAAGATGGTTTTAGTGCCACCAGAAATGCTTCAACGAACGCATGCATCATCATCCCGTGTGAGTGAAAATCAAGAATCTAATCTCGATCGTAAAATGCAATCTACATTGAATACATCGTATCCAAGTGATGAAGAAAAATGGAATCAGTACAATACAATATTACAGAAATATCTTTACGTTATACATAAACAAGAAGAACCAATACCACTTACAATTACATCAATGAAACCTGATGGTGACTTTCCGAATATCGATGATAGCACGAAGCAAGAAATTTTAGCCGCAATGCCACAAATGTATCGTAAGAAAGCCGAACTACTATTCCGGCGTTTAAAACAAGATGACGCAATTACGTGGAATCATAAAGGAACAGTGTACATTAACAATAATAAACTAAATGGATCCAATATTGTAGATTTAATGTGTGATGTGACTCGACCGAGGAAACATTCTAATCCTCAAGGCTGGGAATTGTTTTGCAACTACCTTGCATCATCAAACACACCTCAAGAATTGATTGGTAATCCACGAAGATTAAACTGTATTGTCACGCGTAATAGTACAACAGCATCTGAAGGATCTGCACCACCAAAACCTGCACCTGAATTATTTTCTTCCGGAGAAGAAGAAGATGATGATGTTTTAGAAGTCCGACCAAAAAGAAAACGTATCATTCCACAATGGTCAACGTACAAACCATGAAGAAAAAGTTGAAATCCATTTATTACAATCCAGCACATCCTGCATCATTTTCTACAGCAAAGAAATTATGGCAAGCCACAGGAAAATCTATACCTCTAGTCAAAATAAAACTTTGATTAAACAAACAACCTACCTACACGTTGCATCGTCCTGTACGTCGTCGTTTCCGTAGATATTTTTATCTTATCCACAATATTGATGATCAATGGGAATGTGATTTAAATGATTTACAATCACTTCAAAACTATAATGACAATTACCGTTATATTCTTACAGTGATTGATGTGTTTAGTCGGTACGGGTGGGCTGTACCACTAAAATCAAAAAGTGCCAAGGATATAGCGAATGCATTTGAAATGATTTTCCAGGACAGGAAACCAACTGTGCTACGTAGTGATCAAGGAACTGAATTTACCAACAAGACACTACAAAAGTTTCTCAGGAAACACAACGTGCAACATGTTACAACAAAGGATCCAGATATTAAAGCCAGCATCGCAGAAAGATTTAATCAGACATTGAAACATCGTATGTGGAAATACTTTACCAAATATCAAAATATTGCCTTTACTTGTAAAAGTATACAATGAAAGCCGACATTCCAGTATTAAAATGGCACCTGCAAACGTTTCTCAGGACAATTTACTGGAGGTGTGGCATAACTTATACGACAAAAAACTACAACGTTCAAAACAAGATACGGATTTATCTGTCGGTGATACTGTTCGTATTAGTAAAACAAAACGTACCTTTGACAAGGGTTACCTCGAAAACTGGACTTGGGAAATATTTAGAGTAAATGCTATTGTACCAAGAAATCCACCAGTATATCGACTAGAGGATTTAAATAATCAACTCATCGATGGTGTTTTCTACAGAGAAGAATTACAACCAGTACCGCTCCCTTCGATGTTCCTCATCGATAAAATATTACGCACAAGAACAAAAGGTCGCAGAGAGGAGTATCTCGTCCAGTGGAAAGGATATCCTACATCATTCAATTCGTGTATCCCTGCAACTTCATTGAAAAAGAAGAAGAATTGAACCTGATCAAGATTTTTACGTTACACTTCCCAGTAATAGTTCTATGGATTATTTTCTAGAAAATACATTGACTTCATATATTACGAAATTACAACAACGTGTAGAGTTTCGCCAGAAATGGGATGTGGCAATTGCAGAGATTCATTATCCACATTCTTTACTGAACATTAACAGTGAGAACAATAAAATATATTACAAATAATCAAGCAGTAATGATCAGGAACCGTGGAAGGTTACAACGATTCCTGTACGTTATTACAAAAATATACGGGATCTTATTAATGCAATTAATACACATCATAAAGAAACCAATTTATTTATATCCCATGATGCAACTAATAATATATGCCTCATAAGACATCTCAATAAGGAAATCCATACTTCTGTACAATTCTCACCAAGAGTTAGTTTAATACTTGGATTTAAACCGAAAAGTGATTTAAAAGATATGCAAAAGGGCAAATATACACTTGATGTAGGATTAGGCTTACCATCACAAATGTACGTCTATTCTGACATTATTGAATCTGTCATTGTTGGAGATACAATAGTACCCTTGCTACGAATTGTCAACATGGATCCTGTGAATCATACTTTTGGAAGTCATGCAGTACAAATCTTTAATCCTGCACATCATGTTCCGGTGGAAAAAATGAATTCTGAGCAAATACAAATCGATATAAGGAATAGCACAGGTCATCGTATGCCATTCACCTTTGGAACAGTGTGTACAAAATTACATTTCCGTCGTCGTCGTCATGACTGATCCGTATTTGCAATACTACCAAGAACAAGCGTTATCCGGTATCGGCAACGTCTATGTGGGAAGTCCCTATCAAGCAGGACATGGCATTGGAAGTTTCCTTGGTGGCTTATTTCGTTCAGTGTTACCACTTGTGAAGCAAGGAGCTAAAACTGTAGGAAAAGAATTATTAAAATCAGGTGCCAATATGATTAATGATGTGATCTCGAATCAACCGCTGGAAGAATCGTTTCATCAACTATGCAAGAGGCAAAATCAAATTTACAAGAAAAAGCTAAAAATAAGTTCAAAACTATGCTGGGAAGTGGATATCATAAACGAAAATGGGATGACTGCTCTCAGTTTGAGGTTGACATTCCAACGATCAACAACACCATCAATCCTACGAAGAGACGTAAATTATCACATAAGAAGAAGACGAGATCATTGGCATCGTCACCAGATATTTCTGATTAATTCAACGATGGCTTTCTTGCATCATCAATCCTGTGAATGTGTAAAAAGTGAATTGGATATTTTTTCAACGTTACCCACGCAAATCAGTGCTCTGGATTATTGGCTACAAACCAATTAGTTCAATAGCTGAAAATTCACCAATAGAATTTGTAGTGAGTGATAGCAGTGATGAATATATTGATCTGCCACAAACCTTATTGTACATCCAAGCACAAATTGTGAAATCAGATGGTTCTTCCTTCACTGAAAAATTGATAAACCAATTGCACCTGTCAATGATTTTCTAAATGCTATGTTTACTGAAGTACAAATCTACTTGAACAATAAACTGATTCCGTTTCCGTCACATAATCATCCATATCGTTCGTACCTGGAAAAACTGCTCAATTATAGTGATGGAGCTAAAAATACACATTTACAAACAGCAATGTGGTTTCAAGATACGGCTGGTCATATGAACGCAACCACCAGTGAGAACAATGGATTTCAACAACGCTATTAACTGACAAAACAAAGTATGAAATTCGATATGATTGGACATCTTCATTGTGAAATTTTAAATCAAGATAAATTTTTAATTCATGGAGTGGAATTACGTGTGAAACTTATTCCTGCAAAACCAAACTTTTGTCTCATGGCCAGTGAAAGTGGTGTCAATGCAAAAATCAATACTTTAGATGCATCGTTGCAAGTGAAAAAAGTCAGCATTAGCCCTGGTGTCAAATTGGCACACAATAAAGTTTCACAATCTACACCGGCAAAGTATCCTCTGACAAGGGTTCAAATGAAATCATTTACCATCCCGAAGGATATACAATCCGAAACTATTGATAACCTGTTTATGGGAACATTGCCAAATCGTATTATTGTAGGATTTACATCGAATGAAGCTTCCAGAGGAACTATTACCAGCAATCCATTTGAATTTCAACATCTAAACATTAATTTCTTTACATTGTACGTGGATGGAAAAGCTGTACCTCCAAAACCGTTAAAACCCAGCTCTGAAGAGAATCTTTACATTTCATCGTACCACACATTGTTGTCAAGCTCTGGCATACATTTTACCAATACTGGAAATACAATTTCAAGAGCCTACTACAAGAATGAATATACACTGTTTGTACTTGACATTGTACTTGGTTATGTATCATTTCCATTCACGATGTTGAATACATTACAATTAGCTAGTGCTTTAAACGGTAGTCCATTATATAGAAATCATTTTACCGGGGTATTTGCAAGCGATGAGTTGCCCTTACGGATTTCTCTTCCTCTGGCAATCATTGTAAATACAGATACATCCACAAAATTAGGAAGCCATTGGATTGCAATTTATATTGATAATCGCGGTGTTGGAGAATATTTTGACAGCTATGGCCTTCCTCCTTATGTACCACAACATGTTACATTCTTAAAACTTCATTGTATGTACTATAAATATAATAATAGCCAAATGAAAAGTCTTGGTTCATCAGTATGTGGCCATTATGCTTAATTTTATTTGTGTTGTAAAGCCCAAGGAAAATCTCTGCGTGAAATTCACTACTTGTTCACAACAGTACCGTCGGTTAATGATCGTAGACTACTACAATATACCTTCCAGGCAATTTTATCATATTTATCATTGAGAGTGTATTTGCTTTATCATAATCTACTTTTATACTAATCATCTTTTTTTCCTCGTTCTTTTTACAGAATTCACAATACGAAGCTTTGCAAACCGGTGCTATGCGGCAAAACATGAAACAAATAATCACAATCAAGAAGAAGAGGAGGTCTAATGAAGAAACCCAGCTCAATATACAAACATTGTCAATACCTTAGTGTAACAAGAAAGAAAAAGAAGAAACCAAAACAATGAATAAAATACAATTTATGCTTATCTATGTGTTTTTATTGTTCATTCCGTCAATATGACACATACAACATTATCAGATTCAAAGTAATGTTCTCTGCGATATAAGACGAGAACCCAGGTCATAAAATTTCCACCTAACTCGTAGAGAACATTGACCAGGTACCCTTAGTGCATCAAAGACTCGTGCATCAAAACCAAATCATCGATCACGTGACCGTACTAGCATTTGACACCCTAAGGGTCCTACCAAATTAAAGGGGATACCCATCCATACCTTATAACCTTATCAATATACCCATGTCTTATAATAGAAAATGGACCCATGTATACGCCCATATAATCATATAAGGTAATGGGACCTCATCAAAGGGGATAACTTACAAGCAATATACAGAACAAGGTACGATTAGGTCCGACTCAAACTTCGCCCAGAGAACATATAATAGAAAAAAGAAAAATGCCAAATTGGAGCTGCCCCCATCCAGAAACACCGGAGATATGCTCCGCAACATAACGCACCACGCGACAATATGATATAAGGTAAACGTCGCAAGATACCCGTTTATGTCGGAAACGGAAAATATGGGCAGCACCAGGATATCAAGATATTTGATATGCTATAACACTGACTTGGCGGCCATCTTGAAAGCCGCCATCTTGGATATTGCGTAAGGTATTGAAATGAAAATCGGGGTGTATGATATATCAATGTAAGGTAAAATGCAAAAGGAAAACCAATGATGAAACCGCGAAAAACATATGTGTAATGGTATGGACGGGACGAAGTGTAGAAGACTCGGGCAAAACAAACGTGTATTCGAAGGGCAGAATAATAGGGCAAGACCCCACGATAAATGGTACGCGAGAAGTAACTGCAACAGTGTCTGTACATGGAAGTGCATCCGCCTTGACAGATTACGCCTTTCGAGGATATTCGGATTCCGTTTGGTACAGTGAAAACCACAATTGCAACCCGCGATACGATCACTCGCTTGGAGACTACATAAGCTACAAAGGACGTTCTCTTATGGAACAGCAATTCGGCACCTCACTCCGGAGTGTTGGACATATCATCTTGGATTGGTGATCAAAAGCACAACCTACCTGTGATTGAAGCCCACTTGTGGACACCGTTTTTTACGTTTCTTGTTCAATTTTCTTGCTATTTCGTGTAAACAAAGGACATTTCGGCCCACGTTTGTTTAAAGAACACTATCTGAAACAAAGTGTGTACACATGAGAAAGACCAGCAATTTCTAGCTTACATTTCTTTACGAATGCTTATTTTCCTTTGCGCGGTTAGCTGCACTGTTTCTCGATGGCCTCAAATAGTCACAATATCAGGGAAAGGCAGTATTCTGCATTGACTCCATGAATTCCATGAGTTGTTGTGCTCCATTAGAAGGCTAGTTTACAACACAATGAGACGACTCGAATTGTGTCTACTGGTTTCACTGACACATATGGAACGAAGTGAACGTGACAGCAGGGGCCGGCCAGTGAGAATCTATAGTATGTTAGTGGCATTCGCAAGCCAAAACGCGCAATATTTTGTGTAGTGAATGTGTCCGCAGTATCGTTCATCTACAAACACCAATGTAGAGCTGCAATGGTGAACCCTCTGAATGTGGTGTTACTCCAAAGCAAGTGTAAGTCCAATGGACAGAACAGACAGTGGACGAACGACAAGCAACTGAACATATGGTGGAGATTTTGAACAACCACGATGTAACAGAAGTGTATGTGGATGAGACTTTCGGGACCAGTAGACACAATTCGAGTCGTTTCATTGTCTGGTAAAGTAGCCTTCTCGTGGGAGACTACAACAACCCAGGGAACTCATCGAGTCAATGCAGAATACTGCCTTTCCCTGATATTGGGACTGTTTGGGACTGTCGTGAAACAGTGTAGCAAACCGTGCAAAGGAAAAGATACATTCGTAAAGAAATGTAAGCTAGAACAGGACTGGCCTTTTTCATCCGTACAAACTTTGTTTCAGATAATGTTGTTTAAACAAACGTGGGCCGAAATGTCTCTTGTTCACACGAAACAGCAAGAAAATTGAACAAGAAACGTACAAAATGGTGTCCAGGAGTGGTCTTCAATCACAGGTAAGTTGTGCTTTTGATCACCAATCCAAGATGATATATCCTACACTCCGGAGTGAGGTGCCGAATTGCTGTTCCATAAGAGATAATCCTTTATAGCTTATATAGTCTCCAAACGAGTGATCGTATCGCGGGTTGCAATTGTGGTTTTCACTGTACCAAACGGAACCTCAATATCCTCGGAAGGCATAATCTGTCAAGGCGGATGCACTTCCATGTACAGACACTGTTGCAGTTACTTCTCGCGTACCGTTTATCTTGGAGTCTTGCCCTATTATTCTGCCCTTCGAATACACGTTTGTTTTGCCCGAGTCTTCTACACTTCGTCCCGTCCATACCATTACACATATGTTTTTCGCGGTTTCATCATTGGTTTTCCTTTTGCATTTTACCTTACATTGATATATCATACACCCCGCTTCTCATTTCAATACCTTACGCTATATCCAAGATGGCGGCTTTCAAGATGGCCGCCAAGTCAGTGTTATAGCATATCAAATATCTTGATATCCTGGTGCTGCCCATATTTTCCGTTTCCGACATAAACGGGTATCTTGAGACGTTTACCTTATATCATATTGTCGCGTGGTGCGTTATGTTGCGGAGCATATCTCCGGTGTTTCTGGATGGGGGCAGCTCCAATTTGGCATTTTCTCTTGTTTTCTATTATATGTTCTCTAGGCGAAGTTTGGGTCGGATCTGTTTGTGCCTTGTTCTGTACATTGCTTGTTAGGTCAAAACCAAACACGTGGTACTACGAATTGCTTACGTTTATATTTTGGCAATTTTGTACCCATGAAAGGGAACGAGATGGACCACCCAAATTTATAGCTATATATATTAGTGTCCAGTACTATGATACCAAATGTTTAAATTTGGCAATTTCTAAAATTAAGGAGTGGGTCAAGGTACCCCTCCCAAAAATTTCAAGGGGTGCACAAACGTACCTATATCTTATGAAAGGGAATGGACCCCTATACATGACTATATAACCATATAAGGTAATATGACCTCATCCAAGGGAATAAATTGGGTCAAAAACCTCCGAAATTTGAAGTTTTGGCAATTTTATACCCATGAAAGGGAACGAGGTGGACCACCCAAATTTATCATAATACATGTTAGGGTCCAGTACTATAATACCAAATGTTTAAATTTGGCAATTTCTATATTTTAAGGGGCGGGCCAAGGTACCCCTCCCAAAAATGTCAAGATATGCACAAATGTACCTGTCTTATGAAAGGAAACGGACCCCTGTACACTCCCATATTTATTTTTTTTATTTATACAAGTAACAATACAGAACATAGTGGACACACACACTGCACACACAAATAGTATATCTATTTTTAGGCCGGAAATTCTCCGGTACTCCACAGACTTATTATCAGGCCTATACAAAAAACTTAGTTTACATACCAGCCTATATGGCCGGATGGCCTCCGGTATTCCACGAGGCCAAAAAAACCCCACTAAAACACATGTATGAAATACATAAAGACAGACAGACACATACATATATATATTGGTGGCAACACTTCTAATACACACACCACAACTATAAAATTATTTTATTTTTTTCTTTTACATTTATTAGCACTACGACTGGTAACCTCCGGACCTCCTTGAGGTTCCAGTCCTTGGGGTTCTTTAATATTAATCAGTATTATATTATAAATCATTTTTATCGCTGTTACTTTTTTTACTACAATTTTAATTAACTATCATTTAATTTATTATTAATTTTACATTATCTTTCAACAAGAAGACATATACATAATACGACCTAATGACATAATATGATTATGATAGATGGCTCTTCACAGAAGCTTTCGCTTGTGAGTGAGAAACCATCTTCATAAAGTATATATAAATGAAATTTTATCATTTTCTCCTCTTTTTTCTCTTTTTCTTTCTCCTCTCCTCCATTATTTTTTCTTTTCCCTTCCCCTTCTCTGTTTTTTCCTTTTTTAAAAAAATAATAAAAAAATAAACCCCCCAGTAGTTGTAGATAAGCATATTTCAAGTGACTTTAGTCGATTATTTACTAATTTAATACATTAACGCTCTTAAGTCATCATTCTTTATTTCCTTTAACCAATTAGTTATTAGTATTTTTAATCTATGCATTTTTCCTTCTTCCCTAATTTCTTTTGGAGTATTATTATAAAGTTTCGGAGCCAAATAATATGCTTGACTTTGTGATATACCCTTATTTACTTTTATTGTTTCAAGATCTTTTTGAGTTACTTTTCTTGTTCCATACCCATGAGAAATTTTATTCCATTCATTTTCATGTTTTTTACATAGAGTAGGACTGCTTTTATATATAATTTTTCAACAGTTAAGACTGAAAATTCTCTATACAGATTTTCTAGACTGTCTTCTTTGTTTTTAATTAAACATATTCTTATGATATTATTTTGCTGAACTTTTAAAGGTCTTATATGCGTCTCTTAGGCAGATCACCAACTTAAGATACCATACTGTAATATATTTTGTGTTAGTGCATAATATACCATACGTAAAACTTTTAATTCTAAACACCCTCTTAATTGTACAAATTTATACAGCAATTTTCTTAATGTCTTGGCTACATGTTGAATATGCGATGTCCACTTTAAATGTTTATCAATTTTCACTCCTAAATAATTTTGTTCAGTTACTTTATTTATTATATTACAGTTACAGTCTAAAGTATTAATGCGGTTATGATATTTTAAGACAAAATTTTGTGGCTGTCAGGTTATTGTTGGTGAGAAAGCAATATAATTGGTTTTCGTTAAGTTTAGTACCAAGGAATTTTGTTCAAGCCATTGTTTTACTTTCTTTACTGTTATTTCCGCTTTTTTATAAGTTTCTTCCCACTTTTTCCCTGTTATTGTTATAGTGGTGTCATCTGCAGAAGATTGAATATAACCATATAAGGTAATAGGACCTCATTCAAAGGGATAAATTGGACCAAAAAACCAAACACGTGGTTGTACTAAAATTTGGCCATTTTGTACCCATGAAAGGGAACGAGGTGGACCACCCAAATTTATAGTGGTACATACTAGGGTTCTATACTATTATACCAAATGTTTAAATTAGGCAATTTACAAAATTTAAGGGGTGGGCCAAGGTACCCGTCCCAAAATTTTCAAGAGGTGCATTAATGTACCCATGTCTTGTGAAAGGTAATGGACCCCTGTATAGGCCCATATAACCATATAAGGTAATAATACCACATCAAAGGGGATAAATCAAGTAAAAAGCCTCCGAAATTTGAATATTTGGCAATCTGTTACTCATAAAAGGGAACGAAATAAACCCCCAATACTACTAGAGGTACTTACCATGGTCCTAGGCTACCACGCCAAACTTTTAGATTTGGCAATTTTCAAAATTTAAGGGGGTGGTCCTAGGCACCCCTGCCATAATATAGGGAGTGGGCCAAGGTATCTCTGTCAAAATTTAGAGGGGGTGGTCCTAAGTACCCCTAGGTCATTCATCCCCGGCCAAGGTCATTGACCTTTTACCTATGACGCCACAAATGTCGGGGTTAAAATCCAAAGTTAGCCAGGGTGACCCCCATACTACTACGTGGAATAGGCGCACAAGACGGTAGAAAGCACGCACAAAACAAATTGTGTGTATATGTGTTGGGGAATATCCCAAGTTGAATACAACATTTGCTACGTATATGACTATCATTGTCACCGAACACCGGAAATTCAAAGTCGTGTTTCTTCACATTGGGTTTGTGTGTTCATGTTAGCTCACTGATAGAGTACGGGCTTGCCAATGAGGTCTTGAGTTCAAAGCCAGCAGCGAATTTTTTGTTAGTACAATTGCACAAATATCGTTTACAGTGAGTGGTTTACTCCTAGAAATATTTTCAGAAACGTTTAGGTAGCCCTGAAAACGGCTGTTTTCCGAAGTTAAAGCGGGGACATTAATATTGTGTCCAAGACCCTTCTGAATGTTTTACACGCTCCATTCTTCTGGGCATGGGATCTATTAAATGGGCGACTAATCTATCTCCTTCCCCTATCTCCAGCCATGTCTCGGAAACAAGATCCCACTGGTCATCCTGAGTTCTTGGAGGATCTGCCTCAGGAAAACTGTCCCTTAGAGTACGCTTCATCTCTGCTTACATATTTTCCATGGGATTGAGGTCTGCTCAACGAGGCGGCCAGTCAAATAAACCAATCTCAGGCTGCCCTGCCAACCATTCCTGAACCACACGGGAAATATGTATTGGCGACTGGTCTTGCTGGAACTGAATTACACCATCAGGCTGAAGTACTGGTACGGATGCCCCATGGTATTACTCATAATGTCTAAGTACTGAGCAGATGTCTTTTAATTCTGTGAAGCTGTCCTGCACCGCTACTGAAAATCCAACCCCAACATGAAATAGATACATAGCCACTGCAATTGCAAGCAGCCACATATCCAGGGTCATATCGAGTGCCTCTCGGACGATATACAAAACGGCGTCCTCCATTCGATGCTGTGAATATGGATTCATCTGAGAAGACCACGTTTTTGCAGTTGCTACCCACATTTGCATGTGCAAACCCGAGGCGGTAAGTTTTGTGTTCGTTTGAGAGCTTTTCCTTCACCTAAGTCTTCGCAGAGCTGTCTTCTTACTACCAGGAAAGTGAGAAGCTTCTCTTAGCTGTCTAGACGTCCTTAATGGCTCTAACCGAGCTTCGTTTACTAATCTCGCATCTTCTGCCTCGGTAGACACATGAGGACCACCAGAAGATTGTAAATTACCAGCCTGATTTGTAGCACCATATTGCCGAATCCATCGCCTTCCTGTAGTGACCGGGATACCTACTCGCCTGCTAGCTGCAGTTGCAAAATAGCCTTCCAACTTCCATAAAGTAATTATTGCTGCACGTCTATCCATATCTACCAATGCTCTGAGCTGTGGCAGGAAGCAATAGGTAAAAGCTAGTAGCTGATATGTGATTGGTTACTTGCACGACACGACTATTGTGGGGAACGACTTGGTGAACGACACACGAAAGAAATCTTAAAATGGTGTGAGAAATATAACAATAATATTAAAAACAGTTTTCATAAATGAATGTTAATACATACTGTTTATAACTGTTTAAAAATGATTTGTTATACTGACTTTACACCTATAAAAACATATACCATATTCCAAACACATTGAGCGACATAATGATGGCTGTTTTAAGACGAACACTTTCGAAGTCCAACTTCGGGTATCTTCCCTAAACAGTAAACTAAAGCTGCTGGTTCGAACCTCCAAGTCAACCTTAACAATCAGGAAAACTTGTACAGATTATGTTTTGTCTTCTGTTAAATATAATAAAACATGTTGAAATGGTATGAAGTGTAGATACAATATTTAGAAACTATGTATTCACAGTCTCGTTTCGTCATTGTGATTTCCATACGGAAAAGAACATTTACGTATGAGCTCACTCATATTGCATTAGAATCAGCTTCTCAAGAGCAGTCATGTTAGCTCAATGCTAACCCCCAGTGTTCAAATCATGAGTTCGTGAGTTCGATACCCGTTAGGTTGACAATTTTTTGATATTTTATTTTCCTTAATGAATGAAAATTATGTAAAATTATTACCTTAAAATACAGAAGTTATATATCTATATCTTATATATATATATATATATATATATATATATATATATATATATATATATATATATATATATATATATATTAAATCTATATATATATATTTAATAAGCACCACCAGACCTATATCGCAGCTAATACTACACGTAGAGCCTTCAAACAAAAAATTGCATTACCAAATCATATGTGTAGAATGCAATAAACATAGTAGAGAGACCAGCGGCGTCTCGTGAATACCTCCAACTTCAAAATTTGACATGGAAATAGGGGTTGGTTGTGTATCCATTGAAATAAGCGCACAATGGGAGAAACGTCGAGAGGAAACACCCTCGCACCATCTAAATTTCATCTAGTAATGCGACCCTGTTGCTGCCAACGAGGAGGAAATAGGACAACGTGTTTCCTCTCGACGTTTCTCTCATTGTGCCCTTGTTTCAATGAAGCCACAGCCATCCCCTGTTACCATGTCAAATTTTGGAGATGACCCCGTTGGAGATATTCACGATACGCCACTGATGTCACTACTATTTTCATTGCATTCTACATATACGATTTCGTAATGCAATTTTTTGTTTGAAGGCTCTACGTGTAGTATTAGTTGCGATATAGGCCTGGTACGTTCTTATTGAATCACCCGGTATATATATATATATATATATATATATATATATATATATATATTCCAAATTTCTTTTCACCACCATTTTCACTACATTGAATTTCAGTATGTCTTGTTTTCTTTCAATATCCTAACTACTGTAATGCTTTCACAGTTTGGCGGTCACGATAATCAGTCAGGAAGAGGAATAATTGGGATAAAGTCTTTTGGTAAATACAAAGTACAGTAAACATGCATAGCAAGACTGGCTATTTTTAGTGCAGAAATGAAACATTGGATACCATCAGTTTTCTCTTCAATCACATCGGAAAATTTTACAACAGCCTCCGTTAGAATTCTCACGTCTCCTCTAGCAACCTCTTTTGCAGATCATACTCCTCGCTACTCAAAGTACGTTCTTCGTACTACGCGAACAACCGCTATTTTCAGCACTTCCCTATCGGGATCAAATTACTTAATATCAAATAATGGACCAACATAATGTTAGTTAGCCGGAATATTAAACAGATATGATAAATCTCCTTTTTCAAATTTTGATTATGGCCTAAAGGTTTGGGTAAATTAGACAGCGTAACTCCCATTAAAAGTATGTATCCTTGAAAACAAGTTTATTCCCGACCAGCAACTCAGTAATTTTTATCCTGTATTTGTAACTCTAGAAGAAAGATGCTGAGATTCAACGAGACTTCTAATTGCGAAGAACATGTCAAATCTTGATCCGTTGTGCGAAAGCTCTTTGACTTTTTCGAAAGCACGATCAGCTCTTAGCGTATAGCTAATAAAATCACCAGTGCTCTTTAAAGAAAACTCATTATTTCGATTTTCATCCCCGTATACATGACACAGATCTTCTAGTTATTTACCATTGTACGCATAACAGTCATTACATATTCTAAAAAAAGATATGCTCCTGCTCTCCCTCAGTATTCGTATCTACCAGCATAGTCTTTACATCAAAGACAATGTACAAATACTTTTCAACCCTGGTAAGACGCTTTGCCTGAACATAGCAAATATGGTCCCTTTCTACACGTTTATTACTCAATTTACATAAAAGTTCATCACATTTGTTTTCAGATTTCCTACGACGTAGATTAAACATGATCTCAAATTCACTACACACCTTTACATAATCACATACACTCTTGCCCCCTTTGTTTACACTTTTGTGATTATCATAACACTCACTCGTTGGAAATAACCCATGACAATCATTACATTCATGCTTAATATCATCCTTAACTGGTTCATGATACTGCTCACATTTAAGTTCTCACTCGTGATAAATTTCTTCATTTTCGTATTCTTTCAAACAAGATTTACAATATCCTCTTTTTTAGAGTAGCTTTAGCACACTAGAAATATGTTGATCATGTTCGTCTTCACACAAAATGAATATTTGTTTACCACCCTTTATACCCAGATTTGACACATTAAATTCACACATTTCAAGGTTCCTTTACTACACAATGATTTGGTAGTTGGGTGCGAGGTAGTTTCGTATTTCTTAACGTCTTGTAACGTACAGTCATTATTTTTCAGCCTCTATCTCTAATTTTCTACTTAATTCGATTGCTTTCTTTAAGAGTCGTTCCGGATTCTTTTTAATTTGTATACTTGGTCATATTTTTGGTCGGTCCATACAATCCCCAGAATTACACTCTTATGGAGCCAGTACCCATCTTTATCCATAGGAATTACTTTCCCTTCCAAAAACTCCTTTAGTGGAAGATAGTTTTGACTAATCCGGGTTCGATTCTTTCTTCTCCCTTTGCGAAGGTTAACATAATGAACTTTAGAAGCCACAGTATCTCCAAATACATAATTCTCATTGGAGTTGAGGGTGTTTTCCACTAAGGAGAATAGAACTTCAGGGATATATTCCGATTTGCGTCTCCAGGAGACATATTGACATATAGAGGCTTGTTCAGCTTTGAAGCAGAGTTCTCAATTGTCATTCCAACACTGGCATTTTCATCAACATCTCTTAACGTGTGCTGCATTACAAAATCAAATAATGTCCGGATGTAGGTTTCTGGGATTCTATTTGCTTTTCTGATGTACATGTAATGCTTATCTCGGTAAGCTTAATCCCAAAATATGCGTAATGGCGTGATTTTTCTACGATTTTAAAATTTGCAGCACTGCTACCAATCATTGACTTAGGTGGTTTCCCAGAACGCTCGGAACTTAGTCCTGTAAGTTCATAGCTTTCCCAGAACTCTCAGAACTTGGAGCTGCAAAGTTCATGGTTTCATTTAAAAGCTTACCAGCGATCTCAGCAAATAAGCCGTCTGTCTTACTTGATAACACCAGCTGCTTGAGCTTTTCACAAGCTTGCTTTCACCAACGCGAAATAATCCTGATCGATTCAAATCGGTAATATATGCAGCAGTTTTGCACCCCACCAAAATAAGTTGCTCAGCAATCCCATAATGCTTAAATAAGCAATGCAACAAGCGGTCAGAATGAAGATTTTGCACACGAATTCCTTTGGAATGGTAACTATCTATCAGACGCTTCCATTCCAAGGGGTGGTGGTATCTGCAGCGTCATATCCGCTTGTGTCCTGAATGGACAACAAATCTTCAACTTACTTAATTACTAGCTTATGTGCAATCTGTAATCACAAAATTAATATGTTATGTCAAACTTGTATAAGACTTGTTTTACCAGTTCACAGCTCTTCTTATTATTATGACCGTATATAGTAATTTACAGACGCTTCAGTTTTTTGTATCAATCAGCAAACGTAGCACTGATCTAACTTCTTCAATTAATAGAATTAAACTATCCTCCATAAACTCCAATCTGGGAGCTTCTGAAGACGATCTGTACGCGACGAATCACTGAACAAAACTAAATTAACTTTTGTCTCATCACCGCTGTGCAATGTTACTTCTTACAAATCGTGACGTAAATTAATGTCACGCAAGATTAACTAAAACTTTATCAGGAGTTCCTCTCGTAGTATACAAAACTAAGTTCCCGTAGTTATGCTAACACAGAGCAGACATAGACACGTTTGTACCGTACCAATCCTACTTCTGGACTGAGCATTGTAAAAATTTTCAGTTGATTATATACGATATGATTCCAAAAACTTCACGTAATTCCTAGAATCCTCTATCTTCCAATCCATGGATATTTTTTTGTTTCTTCACATCATAAAGTTTAAAGTTATTAATATTAGCAACAAAAAGACAATGCAAAAACATATATTAATAAAGAACAATATTTCACGTTTTCTATAAAACGATTATATAGATTTTATTCTATTCTTAGTTAATGTTGCAATTAATGAGAACTCAATGGTAGACTGGGCAACTTTAATGCATGCTATCACAGTGTTTTGGAGCGAAAACAAGGAACTTTTTACATGTATATATATATATATATATATATATATATATATATATATATATATATATATATATATATATATATATATAAATATATATGTATATATACAAATTACGGAAAACAAAGAGCACGTCCTCTCACACTCTCATTCCACCAATACTTCAATCATCACCTCTCCTATAATCCCGAGTTAAAATCCTATTTCTCGCCTAGAGGGCTTCCTATTGAACAAAATCGTATCCGTGGGAGGGTTTTTCCTCGTAGCGCTTTCTTATTATAATTTAGTTATTTAAAATTTAAAACAAGGTTCTTAAAGTAACACTGTACTACGAAATAGAATTTACTCCTAACTAATGGCGCTCCTGAAAACCTGAGTTTAAATTGCTGGTAGAAAATCCTAACCTTATGGTGTAGGTTCACGTTTTATAGACTCTGGGTGATAAACGGGAAGAGAAACTCAAAATCAAACCAGTTAAAATTCACTAAATGTTTTTGCGTGCTTACATGTAAATAGTACGGGGTGATATGTGTCCTATTCCTGTTGGGAACCCACATTAACTGTACTCCTGCTACACATAGGATTTTCAATGAACCCACGGCGCTGCCAATTTTGGGGCAAAAACATTTATGTGTACATATAATCATGTCAAACAGATTCCTGAATATACAATATTCATGAAATTTAAATTATGGCGTAGCCACGATAATCTGTACGGTCTGTCGCAAATACCCTTTCATCGGGTTCCACGGCGTTGTCGGTATGGGGCGCTACTTAAGAAAAGTATCTATTTGTATATATAGAATTATCAAACAGATTCCAGAATGTATAGTGTCCGACAAATTTAAAAAAATAAACATGTAGCTATATTAATCTGTAGGTCTTGCCGCATATACCCTCTCAACGGACCCACGGATGTTATCGTTAAGGGGGACTATTTAATGAAACTATCTATGTTTATATAAAAACTAAATATTTACTTACATGGCATTGCCGGATTCCAAATATATACTGTGTAACAAATTTAAAATAAAAACCCACAGCTACATTAAATTGTAGGTCTTGCAAATTGTTAAACTCAAATGAACGTCAATCGTATATTGCTTTTAATATACGTTGAATTACTCCTGGGTTGAATTCTCAGCGGAAGCCCACGTGGTGCGGATTGTCGTCTTCTACCGGCATACAAAGTTCGTTTTTAAAATTATGAGAGTTAAACTCATAATAAAATTGTTCCAAGTAACAATGATACGAAACGTTAAATAAGATTATGAATGAATAAATAAAACAAGTAACAATATTATTAGACGTTGAAATTTGTAGCAGGGTATTGCATTTTTTAAAAAAGTTATTTTTCGTTTAATTTCCAATATAGTTTAACTACTACTTCCCTACACCTATGTATAAAGACAACCATTTACATTGTAAAAATCATTTACCGAGTAATTCCTTCAGAAATATCTCTGAATTTTTCTAAAAGTCTGAAACAGTACAGAACACTAAGCCCTTCTAGTACGCAGTTTCAAATTTCACTAATAGGTGTCACTTATCGCATTATTCAAGTCCGTAATTGGTATCGTAATGTCTAAGTGCTATAAAACTAGACTAGTCAAAATAGAGTTGTTTACAGTTCAAAATATTTCCCTTCACAATACGAAAACATAATAATAATATTTGAACACTCTACCCTCAATTTTCAGTAAGGAGCACCGACAAGATGGTATCCCAATATTTATTTCTAACCGCTTATGATTATTATTATTATTATTATTATTTTAGAAACAAGTTTCTTCCACAATTGGTACAAGTTTCCAAATATTTATGTCTTTGAACAGTATTGTAAGAACTAATGCTTTGTTCCCATAATTATTTCATAGATTATAACATAGTTTTTCAAGAATTACAATTTTATTCCACAGAATACTGTTAATAATGGACATGTCAAGTGACCACATGGCAATCAGCCAGTGTAAATGGTTGTTGAAAGCAATGAAATCCGGCTAAATTCATTTTACATGCTTTAAGAAGGAAGAGGCAAGTAATATATGGATAATTTCCCAGCAATTTATTTATAAATCCCACTGTAATTTTTGATACTATGAAACAGCCTTTTTTAATCCTGCTTCCATGACATTTTCTCTTGGTCCCTACAAAGTTAATACATTTCAGTTACGCCCCAGCTATTATATACTGTGTATAAAATGAGTAACGCTTTTCTACAGTATTTTTTAAATATATTTTGTTCTTTCCCACCATAGATGTTTCAAACAGATAATGCATGCATCCTTTCCCGTTGGGAACCCCTGCTTCAATTCCTGTTTTTTTTGGGGGGGGCGTGTGCACGCACTAATTACTAAATCATGTCCTGTAGCCTTGGTATTCAAAAATGCTAAATAATATCATCCTTTATTTTTAAAATACTAAACTTCTTTCACAAGGCCACTATTTCATAAAGCTCACAATACCAAGCAAAGTAAAAATATGCCCCAGTCGTATAGGAAAACGATGTCTTCCCCACATAATGCATACACGTTACTAATAATCTACGATGTTCACTGAGATATAAACTTTCTATCCATAGCAATCGATAATTACTTCTGAAATTTTATTCTCCTATCAAATTTTACGCAATACTAACATGTCTGTTTCTTTCTCTTTAAGCGCGGCACAAAAATTTATAATCAAATAGCAAAAATATTTAGGAACAGATGTTAGCACAATCAAAATAATTTGTAATGACTTTTCTTAAAAGACAACCTGAAAAGGCGAAAATTGAAATAGCTGAGCATAAGACTATGATATTAAATCAGATGTCCATAATTGTAGATACTAATGAATTATTTTTTAAAATCTTATTTCACTTTAAAAATCGAAAAATGATGCGCGAGTCTATTTTCATCATTTTTATTCCAGCAAATTTAGCTTTAAGATATGTTTTCCAAAATCCGAATCCTCTGCACTGAAACTCCGAAACGAAACGAGACGAGAAATTCCCATAAAGTCAAGTAAATTTTTAAACATATTTTCAAAATAATAAAATATATAATAAATATTAAATAAGTTATTTCTTGAAATATAATTCTAAGCGACTTACCACAACACTAATGGATCGAAACACACGTATCTAGCACTAAATTCATAAATACTACAAGATGCAGAGATTTCTCTACACGGCGTATACTTCTCTAAGACTGATTGCAAATAGAAGTGGAGCGGACGTTGACACGTACTTTTATGTTAATTTTAACCAATAAAACATTGGATTCAAACGTAGTTCCGCTTATGTACAATGACCTCTTCTCATAAAACTATGAAATTTCCCCTTTGCGAAATACAAAACAAGCTTTGTAGGTGTCTAGCTTTCTCTTTGCCTTTAGTTTTCTAAAACACACTTTTTTCGTCGACAACCTCATATTTCCCGGTTGTACAAGGAAACATGCGATTGTCCAAAACACACATTGAATAAATCGGTGTTTAAATTTCACAGCATGAAAAGACCGGGCTCGTCAGCCAGTCTCAATATTGTTAATATAATTCTGTAATTAAAAATACAACCAACCCATTTTTCGGTAAAATCTTTATCGTTTTTTTTCCAGGGGATCTTCTAAGTCATACAACGGGGTACAATTGCATTCTATTTATATAAAAGCGGTGTTCCGTTGAAGAACCCTTAAGTTCAAACAGGTTGAAACAGGTCAATTTTCGAGACGGTCCTATGAAAAAACAGCCCAAATATTTTATTGTAAAAAGCCTTTGGCTATTGAGTACACATAATCCAACCATGGGTAAGATTATTCTAAGACACGCAATATGTTAGTATTAATGTCTCGGTACAATTCGAGACGAAACCCTGTTCCCAATTTCTATGGTTTAAATGCCTTGAAACGAAATATTTCCTAAATCTCGCCGCAACTATTAGTATATCCAAATCTTCAACACTATTCAATAAGATGCACTATAAATGTCATCATTGCAACTTTTTACCTCTAATACTGAATATTTCTTAAATAATGCTGTATATAATACGCAACAATTATTCGAGGCAATCAAAATGATACACCCACAGTCAAAATCTACATATAATTAATTTGTATGATCAAAATGAAACCACATCACAGTGCCAACATCCGAGACAAAAATTTGTAATATTAAATTTACAGTCTCCCTACAAAATAACGGTCTGTCTCCCTGTTTTTCTTTTACCACACCACAATCATTCACTTATTATTCCTTTGAGTTTATCCGCCCCACAAAGAATCAATTGATTTCTTTGTAATTTAAGACACAACTTACGTAATTTCAACAAAGAACATATCTAAAATAAATAATCATGAAAAAGCAATGTTGTTAGTAATAGGTAGAAACAAAGTCTTAACAATTTTAACAAGGGGAAGTCGCCACCAATAAAATAAATTTACGTAAACCCTACATGAGCTATATACTCAGGCAGTAACTTAAAAGAGCTCATATATATTATATATCAATCAACAACTTACTGTTATTTTAAGAGCTAGATTCAACAAAAATCATCTAAAGTTATCAATGTCTTCCTGCAAATATAAAATCTAATTTCTATAGTTGAAACCAATAAAACGCACACAGCGAATCACGTATGGAAATAGGTCCAGTATGTGTTTCAATAAAAAACTATAAACTTATACCAAATAATATATTCGGTAATCATTTCAACATAAAAAACTAAATTACATTTAATTGACCTCCCAATAGATCAGTACTTCCAATATTCACAATTTTGCAAGTAGTGTTGAGCACGAAGTTCCAACTTTGTCCGTTAGGTGGCTCTGAATATAGTAGCAATTCTTTTGTGCATGAAAAGTAGATGGCTGTAGAAATGCCTTATCTAGGATTACCAAATAGAAGCTTCACTCTGTCGACTGCCTCGATGGCATAGTCAGTAAGAGCATACAGGCAGTACCACAATGATAGCGAGTTCAAAACTGGACAAGGCCAACAAAATTTAATATCATATAGCTTAATATTAGCACCGTCACCAACAACAATAAGAATAAATGACAAATGAAATATGTCGTGTTAAAGAGAACATAATTCAAGCTATCTGCCAATTCAAATGTTGTGCCAATGTAAGGCAAGACATATTCCTAGTGAAAAAGAAATGAGGGTGTGGCATACAACGTAAGCTTGTACAAATACATACTAAAGTTATTCTCTTTGCACAATTTGTTACCATCACCTGCCCTTCACCTTATTTGCGTTGCATTTATCTCACATGTTTGACCTCTTCGTCCTAAATAATCGTCTTATCCATATACTCAGGATTATTACCACGTCCGTAATACCTGTGTAGTAGGGCGGGGCGAACTTCAAGAAATGTAAACAGAAGCTTTTGTCTCTAGTTCTAAAAGTTGATACAGGCAAACATAATTTCGTATGTAAAATTTCAGATTTTTATCTTTTGATTTAAGGGTCTCAACTTTGAGTTAACAATGAAGCTATTATTGGCATATGATAAAAAGTAGATTTTTTCTGTCCAGTAGGTTTATTGTTCTAAAACATGCGTTAATTCTTTTAAAGAAGTATTACTTAATTATCTGCTTTCAGAAACGCGTGGTTAGTATCCAAATTTCCAAATTTCCTCCTTGATTCCTCGGATGAAGCAATCATTCCATGTCTTGCTTTATGACCAAAAACTTTTGTGGAAACACTGGAAACTTCTTTTACAACTCGTTCAACTCCTTGTGAATGACATTGAATTCCTGTAAATTCCAGTGGTCCTATTTCAATCTTTGCCAGCAATTATTCATTTGACATTGAGTTTACAAGTGGAGGTGGCGTTGTGACGGAAGCATCCCATTCAGTCATCTTGTAGTAGTTTTCTGCTTCGAGATGAATCATAATATTTGATTTACAAAATTTTCTCACTCCAGCTTGATTGGTCGTTCTTGCAACAACAATCTTGTTTACTGCATCTTTTCTTACTTGAATGTCTGGATGTGCAAGATTTGCAAGAAGAATATTTTCACTGTGGGCAAAATAACAATTTAACTTTAGAGATCTTATTGCAGGTTCCTTTATCTCACTATCGGGTAAATTTATCCAAAATAAAATAGAAGTTACGTGATCCATCAGTGCAGTTGGAATGAGTTTTTATCTCGAACCAACTTGGAGCATACACTCTAATGATAGGTTTTTGGATGGATTTCTTGTGCTCATGAACAAACGAAGGGTTCGATTGGCGAGCGTCAACCACCTGGCGTGATTAAGGGCACCTGGAGAAGCAGTTTGCAAAAAATTTATAACAGCAGCATCAGCGTTGTCTTTTCACTTTGCACTGCGATGCAAGCCTTCAGCAAATACTTTTGATCAGAGCTAAAATCATTTGTGATATTCACACAAAATTCCTTGACATTTCCAGTGACGGGCTGGAAATCAACTATTGGAACATCCCGTGGACCAAAACTTAGCATCTTTCCGATATGCCCCGAAAATCCCTTTGGACCAGTTGTTTTGCCGTCAATATATTTAAAAATTTCTCTTAGTGGAAGCTCATTCAGATGCAATATACAAATGAGCCACTGTAAAAGTAGATTTAAAGCTGTTTCCAGTCGACGTTTAATTCCAGAATGTTCGTCGGTGTTTGAATTTGTTCCATCACATACCACAGCACGCAAAGTAGCTGTCGAATCAGCTACTTTGCGTGCTGTGGTATGTGATGGAACAAATTCAAACACGTATAACAGAGAGTATTTCAAATGAAATATCTTCTGCTTTGCCACTTTGTGGAGCAATATAATCCACGTATTGCTCACTAGGATATGCAGTAATAACGTAGTGATCCTCCTCCTTTGTTAGTTGTCCTCCATCTGGTCCAAATAGTCTGGTTTCATATATGCGCCCATCAAAACCAACACAAACTATTCTGCGCAAGTCAAACGAACCAGATTCTGCTCCCTTGTCTCTCCAATAAATTCTCTGTATCCGCAACTTCGTTGGTTCTCGTATATTTTCCGGTTTATCCAGTTTCAGGTTTTTCAGGCATGCATTAAATAATTTGCAAGCATCTCGGTTATTGACGCCAGTTCTTTCCATCATTTGGCTTAAGCTTGGGTCCTGATGTCTATTTTGTGCTGGCCGTTTTTTGGAATCTGTGTCTTCAGAGTTGGATGTGTTTGCTTCATAAGATGATTCATCTTCCAAGGCCACACCACTTGCTTCATTTTCTTCCATAAAGTTCAACTGACAGGCAGTAGTTTTAATCGTACTTAGGCTTTGCAAATGCTTTTTCCTAAACCGCTCTTCGTGGTCCTTCCTCTCTGCTTTTTCTGAAGTGAACTCGAAATAATCTTGTCAATCGAACCGATTACCATTTTCCAACCCAAAGTACGATCTACCCAGAAATTCCACTCAATTTCTGGTACTTTTATGGCGCATTTACACAACTGTCTGTAAATTATTTTGTTTTTAACACACTTGCAAGTACAGATATCAAATACTTGTTTGAAATTACTGAACTCCGCTTTGAATGTAAGTGATGTGCGCTTTGCTGGTGGATATTTCTGGAGCTGTTGGGCAAGTCGTATGAGCTTTGAAAGTTTGCCCAAAACGCTGGAATATCCAATGACTGGAATGCTAGCTTTGTTCCAGATACTGAAAAGATCATTCGCCACATATTTTATAATATCTCTCGTAGAAGGTGTTTTTCCCCATCTTCAGGTAGCATTTAACTACTTTTTTCTTCGTAGGGAGTTGTCTTCCAGAAAATAGTTCAGGCTGACCAAATAAAGAATGGTGAGACTCTGATCGAGTCAGTGGTCCTCTCGAAAATGAAGCCATACTCACTATTGGTTTGCTATACTGAAATGCATACAATTTCACAAAATCGTTGTACTCGGTATGGAAAATTTAAAACCAAATATGAATGTAATAAATTAAGAGATATACTTCACACCCACTAGGGATGAGAAGTCCGATTTTTCTGAGGTGGTTCACCCTCTTAGATATTTGATGATAGCGTGGTGTATTCCCACTCACAGTGAGAACCCATTTTTTCATGAGACGGGTGTCCTCAAATCGAAAGTATAGATGATTATTAAATTTTTCTGCTCCCACTAAAAGTGAGAACCCGTTTATTAATGAGACGGGTGCCCTCAAATCGAAAGTATAGATTATCATTAAATTGTTCTGCTCCCACTAAAAGTGAGAACCCGTTTATTAATGAGGCGGGTGTTCTCAAGTCGAATGTACTACCATGAGCAAAATAAATGACGCGTCTCTTTATTTTGAAGTTTTTTGAAAATATCTCCGTTTTCTTTATATGTTCGAAATCTCGGAAGGTTTCCCCAGCAGGACAGGTTAATAACAAACCCGTTTTTAATATTTGTGTTAGATATTAGCTTAAAATAAAGAAATTAGAAGCAAAAAACATTAAATCGACAGAAATCTCGAGAGTTACCAACTCTGCTAAAGTGGGAAATTTTCAAGAACGCGAGGGAATTCTGCAGTTCAACACGAAGCAGCGACATCTATGTCAGTGAGAGAAGCGTGGATTAGATCTACAAACGAAAATTTTAACGAAATATTTCTAGTATGTCTTATTATATGCATTATCAGCGAACTCCAAATATATGAATCTATGCTAAGTATTAACGTATAGATAGTGCAAATAGTGGAAATTACCTATGGAAAAAGACGAATTGTTAGCCCAATCGTAATGAAAAATCGTCTTTACTGTAGAACAGGTGCAGCTTACGTAAGAAAGCAAATAGCTCAGTTAGATAAAGCAACGAGTTTGTATACTGAAGGTAGACGGTTCGAATCCCGTGAAGGACTGTTGTCATTTTTATCACTAAGGTTATTTTATTTATTTTTTATGTGGGAAAGAATCAAATTGTAACGTATGTGTAAAACTCATGACGATACTAAAAAAAAAAAAAAAAAAGAGAGAGAAAATATCGTCGCATTTGCATTAGTGTCTCTAATTTTTGTTTGCAAACAGATTCGTAATTATTTCACCTGTGCTCACTGATGCATAACGAATGTTTTCCAGTAAATGTTAATTCTAATTTGGAGAATTTTATAGTTTCACAATTCCTCACTACATAGTCTTCTATCTACGTGTTTGGATATTTTGATAACAGATTTCCCTATTAAATGTTTAATTTTCTCTATAAATATTTGTCTTAAATTGAAATTGTTTTGAATTTACTACATAAGCAAAGTTGCCCGAAGGAGGAGAGCTCAAGTAATAGATATTCTACGTAAAAGCAACCTATTGTAGAATGATGATGCTTCTTACCTTCAGCACATAATCTTAACGTTAGAGAGTCAGAGAGAGAAAAATCCTGTTTTTCCTCCTCTATGACCACTCATCTTAAAGCTCTACCTATAATGATTCGTGTCACATAATTTCGGCTCTCCAAAGACATTCATATTTATTATTATTATTATTATTATTATTATTATTATTATTATTATTATTATTATTATTATTATTATTATACCTGAATATGCCACCATTACATAATGTTGTAACTTTAGACATCTTAGTGTAATGTGCTTTCTTTAGTAATAATTTGAGCAACCACGTCACAAAATTTAAAATGTATGAGGGGGCACGACGTTTTATTTCCCCTCCTCTCTTTTCAGCACCCTCCAACACAAGGTATATAATTTCTGAGAAGCAGGGCAGACAAAATGAATAAGAAATATATTTAGAGCATCCTTTCCTCCTTCGTGAATGTAATATCACGTAGCATTTTTTATTCTACTGAAGACGACCCTAGGCCGTTATGGTTAGGTAACAAAAGAAATACCTAATATATTTATAGCGCCCCTTAACTGTAATATTACCTCTTCTTTATTTGTTCGAGGCTTCCCTACACAACCAAGGGTGACAAAAAGAATAGGAAAAGTGTCTAAAGATTACAAAAGACTTTATATTTTGTCAGAAACAAGGCAGTATATACACAACATTGCTTTCGTTAACAAGTGTTTCACCCTTGAGTCGCTTATAAAATTAGGCAGAATAACTTTTGCCGATCATTGTTCTAGAGGGATTCGTCCAGGATGGTTTGGTGTCGAGCTAATAACGATAAGTATGTTTATTTACATCACTGTTAAAGAAATAGTAAACTTTCTGAAAGGAACTTACTTAGGAAACAGATCTTCCTTCTACTTAGCCAGAGCCCACTCTGAAAAATTGCATCTGGCGTTCTGAGTGAAAGTTCTATGGGACTATTAGAAAAATATATTCCCGTTTCCACGCTGATGGTAGAATTTCTTAAACCGTTATTGAATTACGTTCGAAGGGTAGGCGTAAATAGCGCCCCCGCAACAATGTGGCGTGGGGACCGCACAAGCTGCAAGACCAAAAAGTATACAGAAAGTACGCAGGGGCGGAGCAGGCCAGATTTTCACACGGGCAAAGTGACTTTTTGGCGCCCTTCCCCTAGTAGTAGCCTATATTTTACATTTTATCATAGTGTTTTTAATAGTTTAAACCAGGAGCGTCATTTCAGATTTTGCTTTGGGGGGGGCAAGACCTCTTGATATAAGTAAAATTTCGCGTTTTTCACTGATTTACTACTATTCTAATGATAAAATCTATATACATCTCAAACTCAGGGGGGGGCAAATGCCCCTCCCTGCCCTCCCTAAATGACGCCCCTGTTTTAAACCCATTTTCAAAAAGAAATCCTTACCTAGGAAAACTTCACAAAGAATATGGCCCGCTATAAACAATACCAACTCCACCCCCCTGGTCTAGTGGCCCTTCCCCTAGTAGTAGCCTATATTTTACATTTTATCATAGTGTTTTTAATAGTTTAAACCAGGAGCGTCGTTTCAGATTTTGCTTTGGGGGGGGCAAGACCTCTTGATATAAGTAAAATTTCGCGTTTTTCACTGATTTACTACTATTCTAATGATAAAATCTATATACATCTCAAACTCAGGGGGGGCAAATGCCCCTCCCTGCCCTCCCTAAATGACGCCCCTGTTTTAAACCCATTTTCAAAAAGAAATCCTTACCTAGGAAAACTTCACAAAGAATATGGCCCGCTGTAAACAATACCAACTCCACTCCCTGGTCTAGTGGCTAGCACGCCTGCCTTCTGTGGTACCGGGTCCAATTCCCGGTGGATTACTGTTGAACGATAAAAGTGGTTCGGATTCCACTATAATTAGTATCCACATCTCCCTTGCCCATTAAGGCATAACCGTGGAACGCTAAACTCAAGCAAACAAACAAACAATACTTAATTCCCGGCACTCTTTATTCTACATGCCATCTCTCAATTTTTCGATACAGGCCCCTTAGTACTATGAAACTCTCTTCTTCCATAGTGAAATGGAAAAAGATCATATAATTGCCGCTACTTTACAAGGATATAAACCAAAAACGTCAGTAGAAAGCACATTATAAAATTTACTTTTTGAGGCTCGTTTTGGTGCCCCTCTTTCTCTGGCGCCCCGGGCAGTCGCCCGGCCCTTAGTCCGCCCTTGAAAGTACGGACGCATAACTAAGGACTGCGGAGGAGAGGTTAACCTTCATGTTATGCCACTGGTTTGACGTGTTTGAAATGTTCAGTAAGTGATCGGTTAGTGAAATAAATTCGACAGTTACTGATGTTTAAAGTTTAGCTAAGACAAAGCTACCTAATCAAATACATTTGATATCGGGACTTCACAATTTGATTTTTCCTCACATAAAAAAGATAAAAACAATAGTAATAAAAACCCTTACTCGTACTGGGCTCCTAACTAACTAACAACCTAATTCTTACAGACTAGTTTTTCTGACCAACTGAGTTTCGATTTCTTACGCGAAAGAAGTCTATTATATTAAGAGGCATGCTTTTCATTATCAAAACTGTTCGAAGTAATACGAACATGGCTTAAGAACAGAGACGGAACTGAATTACCACTCGATTGACCTTGAGGGCAAATCACCAAAGCGTAGCTATAAACGTAAGTTCAGCATGCATTTCTCTGGAGTTGTGTTCATTATTCCTATCTGCCAGTCATGCTTGTTCGTAGGAGTAATATGTTACAAACCTGACCTTTCGATACAGCACAATAGCAAAAGAATAAAAGGGAAGGAATTCTTGCCCTTGTGAACGTTGGATACCACCATGTGCAATAAAACTGTCGCGTCTCCTTGAAGTGATATTTTATCGAAAATAACTCGTTTTCCTTTATATAGTCTATCCGAAGTTTTTGAGGGTTTCAAAATGAGGAAATGTTACTGACAAACAAGGACGCATTTAGGGGTGGGTCCAGGGGGTCCGGACCCCCTCTGAAACCCCAACTTTTCTGTAAATTTAGCCTAATTTTGGGGATTATCTTTTAAAATTTTATTATAATTTATCCTAATATTGAAGTCGGAACCCTCCCGAAATAAATTGCTGCATACGTGTCTCTGACAATTTTCAATATATTCGTTAAATAATAAAGTAAAATAACTAAATTAGGAGCAAAAAGCTTTAATAATAATAATAATAATAATAATAATAATAATAATAATAATAATAATAATAATAATAATAATAATAATAATAATTGAAGCGAGCTTAACGAGTTTCAACCGTACGACTCAACCAACGTTTGGGTGCCTGTTCGTTCGTCTGCTCCTCTCATAAAAGACATTTCATTTTAATGAAACTAGTAAGTGCCTTCTTTTAGCTCTGCGGAGTAACTATTGCTCTAATATGAATCTGCAAAACATAAGAGGTAAAATTAACCAAATGGTGCAAGTTTCCACTTATATATATAAAACAATTTTGCAATATCAACTACGTGAATCTTGTCCCATAAAGAAGCCGAAACCCCTACACCGAAGAGCCCTCCGAGATTTGATCATTGTCCACACGGACTGAAATTGTCATTTGAAGCCAAGACTTTAATATGAAGCCAATAATTTCTTTAAAATAGACGGAAAATTCGGAAGTTATAAGCATTTTCATATTTTTGCCTTTTCCCATAAGGGAGCCGTAGCCCCCTATACTGAAGAGCCCCCCCCCGGAGATTTGATCATTGTCCACTCGGACTGAATTTGTCATTTGGAACCAACACTTTAATACGAAGCAAAATATTTCTTTAAAATAGACGAAAAATTCGAAAGTTATAAACATGTTAATAATTTTGCCTTTTCTCATAAGGGGGCCGTATTAGCCTACACTGAAGAGCCCCACGAGATTTGATCATTGACCACTTGGATTGAAACTCTCATTTGAAACCAAAACTTTAATATGAAGCCAAAAATTAAACTTTTACATCAATTTAAACTGACTGGGTTCCGGTTCCCCCCACTGTTGTTTAGTTTAGTTAAGTGGTAATTTGTGACAGCTGCACATCATCAAAAGAATGTTTCACTTCCCCTCCCCTCCCCCAGGAGTTCGTGCTGGATCCATCACTGGAATCAATAGACACTCTTCCTATTCTTTTTGTCACCCTTGATTGTGTAGGGGCTCCCTCGTACAAATAAAGAAGCGGTAATATTACAATCAAGGGGCGCTATATATTAGGTATTTTTTTAGTTACCTACCCCTAACCGCACAGGGCCATCTTTCGTAGAATAAAAAATATTACGTGATATTCCAATCATGAAAGGGGAGAGGATGCTGTAAATATATTTCTTATTCATTTTGTCTGTCCTGCTTATCAAAAATTACTTTCTGTTGGAAGGGTACTGAAATGAGAGGGGCAAAATAAAAAGTCGTACCCCCTCCTACATGGTTGCTCAAATAAGTACTAAAGAAAGCATTTTAAACTAAGATATTTAAGATTTAAAGTAGGAAACTAAGATATCCTTACATTATGTAAGGATGGCATATTCAGGATGATGATTATTATTATTATTATTATTATTATTATTATTATTATTATTATTATTATTATTATTATTATTATTATTATTATTATTATTATTATTAAATGTTTTTGGAGCACCGAAATTTTGTGAGACGAACAATGATATGTAGAGGTTTAAGATGGGTGGTCATAGAGGAGGAAAAACAGGATTTTTCTCTGTCTGACTCTCTAACGTAAAGATTATGTGCTGAAGGTAAGAAGCATCATCATTCTACAATAGGTTGCTTTTACGTAGAATATCTATTACTTGAGTTCTCCTCCTTGGGTCTAATTACCTTATGTAGTAAATTCAAAACAATTTCAATTCAATACAAATACATTGTAAAACTTTTCCGTAATTAAACATCTAGGGAAAATTAAACATTTAATAGGGACATCTGTTATCAAAATATCCAAACACGTAGATAGAAGACTATCTAGTGAGAAATATTGTGAAACTTTATAAAATTCTCCAAATTAGAATTAACATTTACTGGGAAACATTCGTTATGCGCCAGCGAGCATGTGGTGAGCAGTGAGCACAGGGGAAATAATTACGAAACTGTTTGCAAACAAAATTAGGGACGCTAGTGCAAGTGCGACAACGGCATTTTTTCTTTTTTTGGTATCGTCATGAGTTTTACACATACGTTACAATTTGATTCTTTCCCACATAAAAAAATAAATAAAATAACCGTAGTGTAGTGATAAAAATGACAACGGCATTTCCAGGGGATCGAACCCGCTACCTTCAGCATACAGACTCGTTGCTTTAACTAACTGAGCTATTTGCTTTTTACGTGAACTGAGCCTGTTCCGGTAAAGACGATATTTCATTACGATCGTCCTACCAATTCGTCCTTTTCCATAGATAATTTCCACTATTTGCTCTATCTTTATGTTGATACTTAGCATATATTCATATATTTGGAGTTTGCAGATAATGCATATAATAAGACATACTAGAAATATTCGTTAAAAGTTTAGTTTGTAGATTTAATCCACATTTCTCTCAATGACATAGATGTCGCTGCTTCGTGTTGAAATGCAGAATTCCCTCGCGTTCTTGAAAATTTCCCACTTTAGCAGAGTTGGTAATTCTCGAGATTTCTGTCGATTTAATGTTTTTTGCTTCTAATTTCTTTATTTTAAGCTAATATCTAACACAAATATTAAAAACGGGTTTGTTATTAACCTGTCCTGCTGGGGAAACCTTCCGAAATTTCGAACATATAAAGAAAACGGAGATATTTTCAAAAAACTTCAAAATAAAGAGACGCGTCATTTATTTTGCTCATGGTAGTATAAGGCTAGCTGTGACTCCCCTGTGCTCTCAATAGGAGAAAAGCACGGTGATGTCGATCTTACTATCCTTCACAGTGTAAGCTCCTTCAAAAATATAGATTTTCTTGTGGCTCCCCTGTGGTCTCAGACGAGAAACACGGTGATATCGACCAAAGACTGATCCTCCACAAAGTGAAATTTTCATCTCATAAAGAATATTTTTTTAGAGTGGTGGGTAGTAACAATACTTTACTTATTGAGTTGGAAGGTGATGGGCATCGATTTAGGTAAAACATTTATTAATTGCTGAAGAACTTGGAATGAATGGGTGTAAAGAAACGGAAACTGGAGGGTTTCGTCCACTCCCTTGGCCAGGGATGTGGGAGCATCAATTATTCTTTATTAAACTCATAGTTGGTCAAAGAGGTGTGAAACAATCATTTTTATTATACACAGTAGTAATTGCCCCACCAAATCGAACTCTCGATTATCCAATTTGGGTCCCCATGGACCATAGTGAATGAATCAGGGATGCTTTGGCCCGGGATTACGTCACCTATTGAAATTTTGCTTATGCTTATTCAGGGGCCACGCACGATGGTACCAATGAGTCAGAGGTACCTTGGCCATGCTATGACGTCATTGAGTTGGGAGTATTGGATCAGTGGTCATGATGATTCTTTAAAATTACTAAAAATATGGTCTTGATGATTCATTACGTTATGAAATAGTACAGGTTTACGAATGCTTTTTATTTTTCGTTCCCTTTTATGGCATAAAATATGGAGATTGTTATATCTTTGATGAGATGGACTAACACTTGTGCAAATGAAATCTTTAGTTTTACGTCCCACGATTATGCCCGTTAGGCTAAAGGCCCATACAGCAGAGATGAACGCTCTACCACTGAGCCACCGCACCTCTACTGGTATGAATGAATTAGAGGTAGTTGGTTCGAGCTAATATGTTCGTTTGACGTCACTGAACTGGGATTTTTAGCTTTGGAGCTTATGGTGGCTTGTTTCGTTCCCTTTTATAGGTATAAAATTACCAAAACAAGGTTTGATCTCTTTCTTGATGATCTATTACAGTATGAATTAGTAGACCCCAGTAATAGTATAAATTAGTATTAGTATTAATATGAAACTCGAAAACTTTGGAGTTCCTTCGTGGCTAACCGGTTAGCGTATGCGTCTTTAACGTGGGAGACCAGGGTTCGATTCCCGAAAGATGCTCATGCGGTTCGGATTGTTATCCCTTTGATGAGATGGACTAACACTGGTTACGTCCCACGATTAGGCTAAAGGAGACGGTGACGATGAAAAATGAATGAAAGTATGGGAGAAAAATGGAGCATAATGTTGCTCACCACAAAACTTCTTTCTCGGGGTTTGAACCAGGGACCCCATACAGCAGAGGTGAACGCTCTACAACTGAGCCACCACGTCCCTTATTGGTGCGAATGAAGTAGAGGTATTTGGATTGAGCTAATGTGTCGGGCTGACCCTATTTCACTTTTGGGACCCACATGGACCATAGCGAATGAGTTGGAGATGATTTGGTTCGGGATTTCATTACCTATTGAATTTTTGCTTATGTTTACTCAGGGGCCAGGGATCACTCAGGACACATAAGATCACCTTGATTTACATCAGGAGTTGGGAGGGGTATAGGACCTCGTTCCCCTTGATGAGTATAAAAATATCAATTTCGGAAGTTTTTTAGCTTATCCTATTATCTTTCACGAGACATTTTCGTTATATAATAGAGTACTATGGTTTACTTTTTAAATTTGGGAGTCATCGTTTCCTTTGGAGCCTTATTACGTTATATGGAGACGTATTTAAATTATACCCTTAAATTTGATAAGTACTTTGTGATCCATTTTGTTCCGCTTCAGGGGTGAACATGGATACCTTGCAATCGTCCCGAGTTCGATTCTTGGTGCTGGTTTAGGAAATGTTGAATTTAATGTCCCCGCGAAAACGATGGTGATGAGAAATGGGGGAAAACATGAACTTACTTGACTGAGGATTGAAGCAGAGACCTCACACATTAGAGACAAGCGCTAAGCGATCGTACACGTGTGTTGATTACTATTCAATGATCCCGAGTTTGATTCTTGGTGCTAGTGTAGATAATTTTAAAGTCCCTCTTGAAACGATGATAAGAAATGATGAAATGAGAAAACATCATAAATTTATTTGTTTGCGAATTGAAGCAGAGACCTCACACATCAGACATAAGAGCTGAGTCACCGTACTCCATTGAGAAGTTCAGTTTGTTGATTACTATGTAATGGTCCCGAGTTCGATCTTTTGTGTTAGTTTCAGGAAATGTTGAGTTTAACGTCTCCTTGAAATGATGATGAGAAATGATAGGAGGAAACATGAACTTACTTCGTTGTGGATTGAAGCAGGAACCTCACACGTTAGAGACAAGCGCTGAGCCACCCATTCAGTGCGCACAGTTTTGCGTATGAAAAGAAGACGAGCAGATTTAAACAGATTATGTTACATTACACATTTCAGTGCGAGCAGTTTACACTAGGTTTATGTTTCATATAGAAAGATAGAAGATCTGTGTTGTCATCTTTCTACTTCGTGTGCGACTTTGACCTTGAAGAAAACCTTGCTGACTCAGTGCTAATCATTGGCATTAAAACGTATACACATAATCTTATTGTTTAGTTGGTTGTATTTAGAGATGAATTAGACATTTAAGGTTGTTGGTTCGAATCTAGTTGTGTTTGCTGTAACTCAGTGCCTGAGCGATACTTACCGAAATTTTCCAGTGTTGCCAACACTATCAGAATGAATCGATTCATTTAGTCGGAGCAGTTTCGTGACGAAAACTGATTTTTATTTGTACACAAATTTTTTTTTTCTGAAACAGAATTTTGTTTGTACATATTTTTTTTTCTGAAACAGTTTTGTTTTGTACACAAAAAAATCTGAAACCGAATTTTGTTTCGTACACAGAAAATTTTTCTGATAATTTTGTTTCGTACACAAAAATTTTTCTGAAACCAATTTGTTTCGTACACAAAAATTTTCTAAAACAGAATTTTATTTTGTACACAAAAAAATTCTGAATCAGTTTTTGTTTCGTACAGAAAAATTTTTCTGAAACAGAATTTTATTTTGTACATAAAAAAGTTTATTTCGTACATGAAAAAAAGTTCTGAAGCAAAAATTTAGTTTGATTTTTTTTCTGCAAAACTGATTCAGAAAAAAGAAATTGAAATCGAAGTACATAAAAAGAATTTGATTTTAGGATGTGAAATAAAACACAGAGTCATGTTTCTGTACATTTATTTTTAGCATGTGAAATAGAATACAGAATTTCTTTTTCTTCAAAGGAAGACGTGTCCGTGACGGGTACAAATTCTGTAAAGAGAAAATAAAACATATGAATATACATGGTAATATTTATTTTGTTTCCTGTGAAAGAAGAAAACACATTATTAACATCGAACTAACTGATCAAGAGAGAGTGAGGTGAGAAAAGAAACGCAAATGTGACGTATTTGAATTCCTTTTTCTCTCCTTCACTGGTTTCTGCAAGGTGATGTCATCTGAGTTTGTCTCCGCTCGTGCATCGTTGAAGCATGTCTCGTGTTGCGGTTGATTCTTTGCCATCTTTGAAAGGTAATATTGGTGGGATTAGGGAAAAATATGGCTGTTATTCTGTTCTGGCTTTTTTATACCCATAGGGCAATGTCTTGTATGTGTCTGGTATTAATCGGCGTTTTTTATAGTTGAAACTGTACTTCTTTTCTTCAGGTTTTGTGACAAGATGATGATCGTGGGTTCTGTAAATTTTGTGGGGCGTGCTAATGGAGATTTTTTCACTGGATTGATTTATGATCATTTGCTCCAAACTATTGAAATTTAACTTTTGACTTGCAGTATAATTGAGTGTGAATCGACGAATTTTGCATAGATAACTGGTTGATTTCGTGTCGGGGTCGTAGATTTCTAAGGCGTGTTTTGGGCCACCAGACACGAATTTTTTAATGTATGCTTTTGTTCCAATTGATTCCAGTTCATTTGACATTGAACCAAGAAATACTTCTGGTTCTATTGTGGGGTCTGATGGTCGCTGCGTGAATATCACGGAATCTGTATCGAAATATAGTACTCTTTTTTGCAGCAATTCTAAATATTTGTAAAGTTCCAGACGAGCTTGACACGTTGTAAATGCTCCAAGGACAACATTAGCATTGTGATTTTGTACTGGAACATCATCTTCATACTGCCAATAAAGGTATAACAACGAATCGTTAACAGGTAAAATTTGGTTGACTTTTATATCTGGAGCAGTTAATTTCTGATACAGTTCTTTGGGGTCGTTAATGATGGTCGTTTGGCTGAAATTGTCTCTTATAGCGAGTCGTCCCCAGAAGTCATTCAAACAGAGTTTTGCAAGACTACGACGTGCTGAATTTGAAATTATATTTGCTGCATCCAAAGTTATGCCTTCCCGTTGTTGTACCATTTGAATGCATTTGAATATACTGCTGCTTTTCTTCTTCGGTGACGCAATTGGCAGGCCAACCAGAAGCTTCCAGCTTCGATTTCAAAAATGTGTTAATGTATTCGCTGAATAATCCGCCAGTCTTGGTTTCTGGATCATATACGGTGATGTCGTAATCCCAAATTTCGTAAATTTCAATGACTTGATACCCAAGTTCAATGGCTGTTTGAATTTCATAGGACACCCACGTTCCTGTTAGACTTCGTTCACTGTCGGTATGTGTACATTCAGAATCTTGATTTAATGCTGTGGCACAGGCAGCACAAAATGGAAACAACAACTTCTTATTTGAGCGAAATGGCAGCACTGGATGAAACACATTTCTGCTAGGCAAAATCTTCAACTTGACTAATCCGTTGACATCTTGAATGGCGGGCATTTCTGGATCTCCCTGTAGATATATTCGTGGATGCCCTATTGAATACCGTCCACATTTATTCACATAAGGATACAGGGAAACGATATCCAAGAATTTTATTTCTTTGCCTTCATTTTCATTTGCGACGTAACATAATTTAATGGCATTAACACGGCCACCATAGAAACTGGGGCCGCGGTGGCTCAGTGGTAGAGCGTTCACCTCTGGTGCTTGGGGTCCCGGGTTCGATCCCAGCCCCCGCCAAGTGAACTTTGTGGTGGACAAACACCGTGTGCGTGGGTTTTCTCGGGGTTCTCCCGTTTCCTCCCACTTTCTTCATTCCACCATTTCATTCATTACTCATCATCACCGTCTCCTTTAGTCTAACCGGCATAATCGTGGGACGTAAAACTCAAAGATTTCATTTCATTTTCACCATAGAAACTGTCTCTTGGATTTAATGGTGTCTTATTAGTAGAAGGATGTGTGCTTAAAGAAGAGGCCAATGCTGGATTGGATTTTAACACTTGACGAAATTCACATTCCCACATTTCATGTACTTTATATCCCATGGATCGTAATAACTTCATTTTACGCTGTGTTCTCTCGTAGCGATAGTTCATCGTTTCTTCGGAGTTCTCATAAATGGGCTGGTCACGTCCTGTAGGGACACATAGAGTACAAGCATGACTTCTGCACCTTTGAAACTCATACACGTGTTCCTCTTTAGTGTCGGTATCTTTGTAGTAACCGTCCAGATGAAAACCAGCAACATAAACTTCTTTCCCTCTCGCAGCATGTAGAATTGAATGGCCCTCTTTTTCTTCCATGTAGGCAAGCCACTGCAAAGCAATCCGTGACTGATTGTTTCTGTGAAGGTATCCTCGTGCAGGAAGAATGCTAATAGTATTGGGTTTTAAAAAATTTCGTCGAAATACTAAATTACATGCACTCGCCAAAGTGATAGCCTCCAGGAAAGGATTGACGTGAGTTTCTTGTTCAAAAGTGTCATGAAAGATATACAAGCCATTCGAAGTACGTTGACGTCCTGGACACAATAGTTCACCAATTCTTCTTGGAAAATAAACGTACCGTTCTGGTGTTCGTTGTACCATGTCATGAATTTCTCTCGTTCATCCACTTTCATTTCATCTGCACCATAATAATGGATGTCCGGTAATTTTCCCACATACGTTTGATTTGCAGCAGTATTAAAAAAGTGTGGAAAATATCCTTTGGTCGCTGGTAAATGAAATGCTTTGGATAATTTACTTAAAGCCATTGGCATGAAATTTAAGGAGTCAATAAAAGATAATTGATTCACTTTCATGCTTAAAATTTTTGCTCCGTTCAAGATCAAAGTAGGTTTAAATTCATGTTCTTCCACTAAGGATTTAAGAATAAAATGACCATCATATCCCTTAGAGTTATGTGCCAAAGATACAATAAGTTTGATGGTGGGTCGTGGTTGACGTAAATACGCAAGAAAGGCATTGATCGGCTCATCTTGAAAAATATGTTCCCGCTGTCCACAAACTTGACACGGATGATGTATATCTTCATCTTGAACACAGTTGTAACATACTTGTTGGGCCATCAGTAAATTGGGCTTATGAATGAACGTGTCTTCATCGAAGAAAGTATCCTGTGTGGCTTCGATATCATAGAAAACAATCATAGCCTTCTTGGCATGTAACACTGATGGAACTCCATGTTTTAATTGAGTCGTATCAGGCTTCATGTAGCATTGGTAGGTAGACATAACGTGTTTACGACACACGTTACAAAAATAATCTGTACAATGATGTTCTCTTTCTCCAGTATGGACAAACGAATAAATGCGTAGACATTTGGAACACTGTTTTACCATCTTGCATACTTGCTGGCCTTTATGATATGGTACAGTCAGATGATTTGTATAGCATGTTTCATCATAAAATTCACGATTGCATTCTGGACATTGCTTCTCCGTATTGATCTTATTGCATGGCCGTTTCTGCAAACATTTTTCACACATGGCCGAACAGTTCTTGACGTGTCTATTTCTGTTATTATATTTTTTGGCATGCAGCACAATAACATACAGTAGAAAAAACGGCCGTTAATGATGTGATGATGTCATAATGAGAATTGATGCACATTAAATTGATTGGAATTTTGTCTTCGCCACCAGGCCCTTCATACAGAATATCTTCTCCGGAAAAGTTAGTGTATACGGTAAGTTTATAATTTGTCAAGTAGCGTTGCAATTGTCGCAATTTTTCCACGGATCCCCCATGGTCTAAATTCACTGATGATCTGGATAAAAGTTCATGTACGTCAGGGAGAACGACACACTTGCTCTGGTTCTGATATAGTCTGTACAGTTTCTTATTTGTATCCTTATATTTCTTTAGGCCAATAGCAATCACAATTGCATAAGCCAAACATTTCTTGTCGGTGTTTTTTACTCGTAAAATGCCATTCTTGCGTTTTAGTAACTCGTCGTTTGATAAAAGACCTCCACGCACCAATCCAAATCCACGGGGCACATCCACATGATGAAAATGTACAATGAACGGTTCGTTCATGAAAAAACTATCGTTACTTTGAAGGATGCGATCAAAGGAAGCCCATAAAGTCTCCAGTGTCAAATTACTTGCACGCCGAAAAGATAAATAAAACGGTTTGTTCTTCTCATCGTGAGATAAAATCGATAATCCAACCATCGATGATTCGTCGACATTTTCCAATAAGTAATCCAACATCTGTTGAAAAGAAGTCTGAACCCACTCAACAATATCGGTGTCACTGGCCGGAGCATTAATTTGAATTTCCAGCATTCGTCCTTCAAGATTAAAACGCCGATAATGTATATTGATTTCTCGCAAGTCAGTAAACCCAGAAGTAACCATATTCAATTAGGAAAAAGGTAAGGTAAGCAAAAAGGAATAGGCAAAGAAAAAAATATCTAAAACGAGAGAGAAAAAAAGCACGAATTAAAATTGATTTCAGAGATCGCTAACACGTTTAACAGTATCAAAATTACTACACGATCAATCCTAAAAGCATTATCATATCTCAAATAGTCCTACTACTGAAACGTTTTATTAGTATTATCATACTGGAAATCAAAACCCGGGACCAACATGTAACTGACCTGAGTTTCGGTAGTGATAAAAAGAATGAATGAAATTGTTTTTTCTAACTGTGCTGAGAGAATCATTGTAGTAAGCATTTTTTCCCCTGACACTGAACTTTAAAACGTATGACGAACATGAAACGAAAACAAAATCTCATGCGCTTGCTTTTCTCGAGCTAAGGCAAAAAAGACTCGAACTCGATTCTCGGCGGGAGATAAACTGAAGGTCCACGTCTGACGTTGTAGGGAACAAATTCGTGCGTAGTTTCTTTGTTTACGTTAATGGTAACTTTCAGAAACTGAGCTTCCTCATAGCTAAGTGGTTAGCGTTACGCACCTCTGGCCCGGGTTCAACACCCAGTATGCGCTCAGATTCAACATTAAGCTGTATTCCTAGCCCCACTACTGAAGGGACGCTAAACCAAAATCAACAACTTTCTCGTGCTTACTTCTAATGTGTGGGATGTGGCCCGGGTTCAACACCCAGTATGCGCTCAAATTCAACATTAAGCTGTATTCCTAGCCTCACTGCTGAAGGGACGCTAAACCAAAATCTATAAATTTCTCGTGCTTACTTCTAATGTATGGGATTCCTAATTCGATCCCGGTCAAGTAAGTAAGGGTTATTCTTCCATTTGCTAAATATTTCATGCTAAAATAAAACAGTGATAACAATGTTATCCTTATGCAAAACACTCCATTGATATTAAGAAACGCTGTTGATACTTACCTCAAATTCAAGGAACGGAATAAAGTCACGCTGTCACTAGAGTACACCTTCGTTCATTCACGATCTTCGTGGAAGTAGGACTTGAAAATGAAATAAAGAATTTTATTTAGGTCTGAAACGTTTTCAACTATAAAGTGACATCACTATCAGCCAATCAGAAACGAGGAAATGAATCAATGAAATCACGAAGAACCAATGAAAACACAGTTTTCATCATGTATCATGAGACGAAACGTGATGCAAGAAACAATCTGATTGGTTGTGACATTATTCACGTTTTTCTCCTTACATATCAATCGTTACGACATCTAGTATCGCAATTTTGATCGTGACATCATACCGTGACTCGTTAGTTTCTTACGACATTCAAATTAACACATCTAAATCTGATTCATTTTTCTTAAACTTGATTGAAAAAATGTAACACTCACCGATATATTATGAAACTGTCTTTGACATAAATGTAAAGTTGAGCTTTAAAAGTCCGTCAGCTGAGAAAAATGCTGATGTAGTATAAGCAGATTCTGCAATTTCACAATAACAAACTTCTATGTGTAACAACGAGCAGAAATGTGTAATGTAAGATAATCTGATCATGTTCTTTTCATACGCAAAGCTGCTCGCACAGAAAATTAAAAACTTCTCAATGGGTCATGGTGACTCAGCGCTTATTTCTAATGTGTAAAGTCTCTGCTTCAATCCGCAAGCAAGTAAGTTCATGTTTCCACATGTTTCGTCCTATCATTTCTCATCATCGTTTTAAGGGTACGTTAAACTCAACATTTCCTGAAACTAACACCAAGAATCAAACTCTGGACCATTGCATTGTCTATAACGTAGTAATCAACCCACGTGTACGGTCGCTTAGCTCTTGTCTCTAATGTGTGAGGTCTCTGGTTTAATCCTCAGTCAAATAAGTTCATGTTTTCCCCCATTTCTCATCACCATCGTTTTCGCTGGGGACGTTAAATTCAACATTTCCTAAACCAGCACCAAGAATCGAACTCGGGACGATTGCAAGGTATCCATGTTCACCCCTGAAGCGGAACAAAATGGATCACAAAGTACTTATCAAATTTAAGGGTATAATTTAAATACGTCTCCATATAACGTAATAAGGCTCCGAAGGAAACGATGACTCCCAAATTTAAAAAGTAAACCATAGTACTCTATTATGTAACGAAAATGTCTTGTGAAAGATAACAGGATAAGCGAAAAAACTTCCGAAATTGATATTTTTATACTCATCAAGGGCAACGAGGTCCTATACCCCCCCAACTCCTGATGTAAATCAAGGTGATCTTATGTGTCCTGAGTGATCCCTGGCCCCTGAGTAAACATAAGCAAAAATTCAATAGGTAATGCAATCCCGAACCAAAGCATCTCCAACTCATTCGCTATGGTCCATGTGGGTCCCAAAAGTGAAATAGGGTCAGCCCGACACATTAGCTCAATCCAAATACCTCTACTTCATTCGCACCAATAAGGGACGTGGTGGCTCAGTGGTAGAGCGTTCACCTCTGCTCTATGGGGTCCCTGGTTCAAACCCCGCGAAAGAAGTTTTGTGGTGGGCAACATTATGCTCCATTTTTCTTCCATACTTTCATTCATTTTTCATAGTCACCGTCTCCTTTAGCCTAACCGTGGGACGTAAAACTAAAGATTTCATTTGCTCCAGTGTTAGTCCATCTCATCAAAGGGATAACAATCCGAACCGCATGAGCTTCTTTCGGGAATCGAACCCTGGTCTCCCACGTTAAAGACGCATACGCTAACCGGTTAGCCACGGAGGAACTCCAAAGTTTTCGAGTTTCATATTAATACTAATACTAATTTATACTATTACTGGGGTCTACTAATTCATACTGTAATAGATCATCAAGAAAGAGATCAAACCTTGTTTTGGTAATTTTATACCTATAAAAGGGAACGAAACAAGCCACCATAAGCTCCAAAGCTAAAAATCCCAGTTCAGTGACGTCAAACGAACATATTAGCTCGAACCAACTACCTCTAATTCATTCATACCAGTAGAGGTGCGGTGGCTCAGTGGTAGAGCGTTCATCTCTGCTGTATGGGCCTTTAGCCTAACGGGCATAATCGTGGGACGTAAAACTAAAGATTTCATTTGCACAAGTGTTAGTCCATCTCATCAAAGATATAACAATTTCCAAATTTTATGCCATAAAAGGGAACGAAAAATAAAAAGCATTCGTAAACCTGTACTATTTCATAACGTAATTAATCATCAAGACCATATTTTTAGTAATTTTAAAGAATCATCATGACCACTGATCCAATACTCCCAATTCAATGACGTCATAGCATGGCCAAGGTACCTCTGACTCATTGGTACCATCGAGCATGGCCCCTGAATAAGCATAAGCAAAATTTCAATAGGTGACGTAATCCCGGGCCAAAGCATCCCTGATTCATTCACTATGGTCCATGAGGACCCAAATTGGATAATCGAGAGTTCGATAGGGTGGGGCAATTACTACTTACACTACCAAATCATAAAGAATAACGGCGTACAGATATAAATGCAAGATTTGATAAAAACTTGTTGCAAGTTTTAGGATAAAACTGCGATAATTGCATCGAACAAACATTTATTATAAGCAAAGCAAGAAAAAAATGAAAATATGTACAGATGGTGTTCAGAAAAATGGAAACACCTGAACGAAATTGCAACTTACCAGATTAATATGGTGTCGGGCCACCTTTCGCCTTCAGAACAGACCTTATGCGACGTGGGATGGAGGCATAGAAGTCCTGAATGGTAGCAAGTGGAATTTTACACCATTCCTCGTGCAGGGCATCGGCCAGTTCTGTGAGAGAGGAGGGAGGTGGAAATCGTCGCCGGAGTCGTGTTTCCAAGACGGACAACAGATGTTCAATTATGTTGAGATCTGGAGATTGGGCGGGCCAGGGGAGGTGTTGAACTTCATTCCGATGTTCCTCAAATTACGCTGCAATAATGCCAGCTGTGTGAGTGGGTGCATTATCATCCAGGAAGATGGCGTCATTGTCCGGGAACAACATCCGGAGCATGGGATGCAAGTGGTCTCCTAAAATTGCGACATAATCGTTGGCAGTGATTCGTCCGCTAAGGTCCGGACCCAATGAAAACCTTGATTTGGCGTCCCACAGCATCATCGAGCCGCCGCCATGTTTGACAGTTGGGCGGAGACACTGCAGATCACGGGCATTCTCCACACAAACACCGCCCGTGGTTGGGAATAGGGTGAAGGATGACTCATCCAACCATATCACACGTTTCCAGTCCTCAACGGTCCAAGTTGCATGGTCGCGGCACCATTTGCGGCGTGCGAAAGCGTTATGGTCCCTGATGAGCGGTTTGGCCCGTGCAACACGACCCCGTAAGTTCATATCATGTAATTCGCGGCGGACTGTGATTGTCGAAACAGGGTGGGGGAGATGCTGATTGAGTTCCTCCGTCATTTGCTCCGCAGTGGCACGACGGTTCTGCGTGACAATGCGCTTTAATACCCGGCGTGACCTGTCACTCGTGATTTTCTTCCGCCCACTGTTCCGCTTCCCCGATGTGGTTTTCCCGTCTGTTGTGTAGGCCGTCATCACCTTCGACACTGTCCCACGCGACACACCTAACACAGTAGCCACTGCCGTCACACTCACTCCACATAACCGCACACCAACAATTTGCCCTCTGAAAATCTGAGAGGTCTCCCATTTTACACTACCTCCGTCTGCTGCAGCCACTGGACACTGCTGTTTTACTGCGCCTGACGTAGTTTTTTACGTTTACCCGCTTAAAGGGTTGCACCCTTTCTTCGGTAAGAGGTCGGATTGTATAGGAGCATCAATTTTAATATGAGAGGGTCTAGGTGTTGTTTAGTCATCTTTATTTAACATTTTATTCAGTTTACTCAGAGGGATGGACATTAATTAAGTGAGGGCAATTTTCATCTGCCATGGATGCTAAGGAAGATCGTCTGGCTGACTAAGTCGTAGTCGTCCCTTAACTTCGGCGCCTGAAATGAAGAGAAAATACCAAAACACAGTTGCGGTGATTCAGGTTCATCTGGAGCTATAAAACATATGGTGCAAGCACAGAAATAGACGGTAGGCAAGACAGGAGGAGTGGTAGATGTCATGGGGGTGAAGTGCTATGACGCCACAACACATGGGTATTGTTAGTAAGACGAATGCTGTTAGGTTCTGTTCCTGGGGCGACTCAGGAACTAATGAAGACAAAGGCAGCCCTGTTAGTGGTTGATTTATTGTGCATGAGATGGATAGATGAGCGGTGAAACTGTGCCAGGATGATAAATGTCGAAAACTTCCGGATCGACGTTCTGGCGGCCGATGTTCAAATGATACAGAGTCATCAGATGTTGTAAAGGGGTCGGATAATAAACAGCAGGGGTATCAAAGTTTCTATCATACTGGATGTTCAGGAATACTGGATGAGCAGTTGCAATGCGTTTCGTAATGTATTTTAAGCGGAAAGCCTCAAAATGGGATAAGAGCGGTGGAAAATGAATGCGGTCGTAGAGTAGACGGGTTGGGTGGGGGAGCTGGATACGAAAGGCTAAACGAAATGCATGGCGTTCGACTATTGCTAGCTTTCGATAGTACTTAGGAGGAGCTGGCAACCTAGCTGTGTGACCATAGGTTAAGACCGGACGCATGAAAACTTTGTAAGTGTTTAGGAGGAGATTATAATGTAGACCCCACGTGGTACCAACTAGTCGTTTCAGTAAGTTAAGTTTGTTTTTGGCTTTCTCGATGACAGTGAGAAGGTGCGGTGTCCAAGTAAGCTTGGAATCGAACACAATGCCTAGATACTTAAGAGTGTTATGGATGGTGGCTGGTGAGTTATCAACATGAAGTCGTAATAAATGAGGATTTCGGTGTACTCGAGATCGACGACCAGATGGTAAGAAAACGATAGCTTGCGTTTTAGTAGCATTGATTACCAAACGCCAAACATTGCACCAGTCAACAAATGTGTCAATTACCTGTTGAAGGCGTTGTTGGATACCAGCAATTGTCCGTCCGACAGCGAGAAATGCAGTATCGTCAGCGAATTGGAAAAGTTGTATACCAGGAGTGGTTGGTAAGTCGGAGACATATAGCAAATACAACAGAGGAGAGAGAGAGAAGATCCCAGAGGAACGCTAGAATTAAGGAATATTGGAAATGACAGAGCATCATTGATCGATATGTAAGCAAGTCGGGCTGTGAGAATGGAGTGTATAGTTCGTATGTAAGAGAGAAAAAAGTTGGAAAGAGTATAACTTGTATATAAGACCCTGGTGCTAAACTTTATCGAATGCCTTTTCTAGATCGAATGTAACCAGACATGATGGATGACCCTGGTTGAATTGATTGTAAATAGAGGTGCTGAGACGTAACAGGGGGTCCAGAATGCTGAAGTTGGGGCGAAATCCAGGTTGATGTAATGGTAAAAGAGCATTAGTCTGTAAGTGATCGTGGAGACGACGCACTAATATACGCTCAAATATTTTGCTGAACGTGGACGTCAGTTGTATAGGTCGATAAGAGGTAACGTCAGAGGGTGGTTTATTAGGTTTAGGAAAGAGCAATACTTTTGAGTACTTCCAAGTGATGGGGAAAAATCCAGTACGGAGTATGAATGTATAAATAAAACTTAGGATGGTGATGACAACGGGAGGAACGTTTTTAATGAGAGTATAGGTAAGCCCATCAAAGCCTGGTGCAGTATTTCGTTTCTTAAGGAGAGTAGACTGGATGTCTGTTGGTTGGATGGGTACTGTGAGTGCATTATTTAGTTCCAGAGCGTGACTATGATGTGGTTGCAAATGTGTTAAGTTAGGATCAGATAACCAATCGATTTCTGTAAGTAAACGTTGTGGAGTATGCCACCCAGGTAAAGGAGTAAAGATATTTTGGAAGTGTACGGCAAAGGTATTGGCCTTGTCCTGAGCAGAAGAGAGTGCTTGCTGGTTTACAACTAGTGGTTATGGTATCCTTTGAAATTTGCCAACGAGTTGATTGAATTGTCGCCAATATTTGGTAGGATGGGATGTTTCGTTGAGTTTATTACAAGTACTGGTCCAATGAAGGCGTTTATATGCGATTAGTTATGAGTGATGCGGTAGTTATGAGTGATGCAAAGATATTGTCTATGGAGGCGAAGTGCTTCTAAATTACGGCTTCGGGTGTATTCTCTATAGGCACGCCGAGCTGCAGTTATGAGAGAAAGGTATCGTGGAGGAAGTTTCGGTTTGTGCGGGGAAATATATGCGGTTGAAATGTGTTGATCAGCAGCCGTATGTAAGGTCTGAGTGAGATGCTGAACGACAGTGTCGAGGTCATGTTGTGATGTTAGCTCTAAAGTATCAGAAAGTGCTGCGGTGATGGTCGCTTGGTACGCTGGCCAGTTGGCCTGATGATACACATATACTTTTCTCTTTGGTATGGTATGGTGTGGAGAAGTGTTTGTAGCAAGAGACAGCTTGATAGGAATGTGATCGCTCCCCAAAGAATCCAAAACGTCAATATTGATGTGAGAGGTGAGTGTTGTAGAGGATATACCGATATCAGGTGTGGTATTGCTAGAGGGGCGAGTTGGCCGAGGAAGTACATGGAAGTGGCCGGTCGTATTAAGCGTGAGGAAATTCAAAAATCGTTGTTTTTCGTGTTGACGCCGCCTGTGAAAATTGATGTCTCCCTTGATAATGAATTTGCGATAGGTGTCAGAGAGGTATTGAAAAAACTGATATGGTATATCCTGTCTCGGCCTGACATAGATGGTTGCAAAAGCTATAGTATGATTCCTGAGATATAAGAGAACAACATTGTATTCGGGCAACTGAAAAGCAGGAGGTAGGATAATAGACCAATGGGGAATGCGAGATTGCAAGCCAATAGATGTACCTCCATGAAGGCGAGCGCTGTTCGGTCCATCATTTCTGTGGAGAACGTATTTAGGAATATAGCAGGGTATATAGGGAGCCAGAAACGTTTCGTTGAGAGCAAAAGCGGTGATGATTTCCTCCAGGAGAAGTTGTTGAAACAGTACTTGATGCGTGAGATCTTATGTTCAAAAATAACAAATTGTAAGCCATAATGGTGTGGACCAGAAGTGTGAAAATAGTCTTGATACTACGGAACATGTTCAAACAGCAGTTTCAATGGGTTAAATTTGGAAATGGACGTTGGATCCACTGAATGTGGCGTGTAATGTAAGATTTTAAAGAAGTTTAGCGGAGTGAATGATTTGATTGAGGACGTGCTGGCGCTGAAATGGCAGGATGTTCTGTAAAGTAAGAGTTATGGATCGTAAGAGGTCTTCGACTGTGACAGGATGTGTCAGTGAGTTTGCAGGTGGGGTGCTGTCATCAGAAGTTTTGATGGATGCTACTAACTCTGGTTTAACAGGTGCAGGTGTGGGCTTGGCACGGCAGCGATAACTGTATGTAGGGTGCTTTTCAGGGCAAGTGGTGCATTGAGGAGGTGCGTTTGAATTGGGACAATTTCGGGTCAGAATATTGCCACTACAGTACCCGCATTTGACGGTGTTCGTACAATTATGGGTGTAATGATCGTTGTAGGTTTGGCATTTCTCGCATTGTATTGGAAGCGGTGGAGTCGTGCGTGAAGACTCTACCTTGTAGCGGCGGCGATATATGTAAGCACCGTTAGCCAAAAGATGATCAATTATTTGCTGCTGGTCGGTCAGAACACGTAAAAGGTAGGTAGGGCCACTGTTGTTACGAATTCTAATACATTTTTTGATTTCCAGGCCCTAGTATCGCAGTTCATCAAAGATTTCATCGTTCGTGAGTTCGGGTTCAATGCCTCGGATAACTACTGATAGAAGTGGTGGACGACGAGGTGGCGGAGGAGTTTTCCGTTGGCTCGGATTGAGAGGTGTCAACACAGCCTGCGGCCCAAAAATTTCATAGGTAGCTTTGTTTCTGACATGAATATGGAAGTTAGGGTTAGTAGATTTTAGTATGATTCCATCCCTAGTAGGTATGATTTGGTGGACATCAGCGCGCGGAACATGTTTGTTGATTTGCATGAAGATGGCGCGTGATGGATGATGGATTGGGATCGAAGTTCTTTAGAATGAAATTGTACATAGTTTCTTTGTTAGCTGGCAAAGTAGGAGAGGATGGCGCATTAGTCCAGTCCATCTCGGTGTTTCTCGCAGTCACTGAGGCATTGGAACATTCTCCATCAGAGCTATAGTGTCTTGGTTTCTTAGCGTCTGATTCCTTGGAGTGCCTAATTGGAGATCGTGAGCGAGATCGAGATTCAGTTTGCTTAGAGGTATCTGCTTTAGTGGTCTTCGTACCAGCAGAGTGACCTGGTTTCGAGGCTGTACCCTTCGCTCCCGTCGGGGAGGGGGGCATGATGATTTAACCTAGCAGAGGATGCGACTCAGATGAAATTGTTTCGAGGCAATAGTATGAATGAAGAGCTAGAGGAAGCCCACTGTGGCTCTCACTTGAGGAAGCAATACGTCCTCGCGAAGATGTCGGTCAGTGCAAGCACTGGCCCTCCACAACAGTAGATGAAGAAACGATTAGATGATGATGATGATGGCCACGGGCTGCCACTTGAGTCAGCAATACGGACTGCAAGGGAATGTCGATTGTCTTGAGCAGAACAATCCTCCCTAAATGAACAAAAAGACAGTTAGATGCTCGCAGAGCGTTAGTAATCGGTCTCAGGTCTATGGATCAATGATCGATCCTGAATTCTGAGAGTATGACTGACCTAGTTTTTTTTTGTCCGTCGTCCCGCTAAAGGTTTTGCCCTTTCTTCGGGTAAGTGCTTTATATAAAATGTAGTTTGCAGTTTAATGTGGTCGGTCTAAGAGATGCACAAGTATATAATATTTATTAAATATATATACCCAGAGAGGGGATGGAAGGGAGACAATAACATCTAATGAAATACAAGCATACTATAAGCATGAGACAGCAATATTGTAGAAAATAATACGTTTATTACCATGTAGTGCGGAGTTAAGTCGAGTGCAAAGCTGGAATGAATATGGTACAGGAGGCAATATGGAGAGAAGTAGATGAAGATGAAATGAAGTGCTCTGAACGCCACATCACAAGGTATTTGTTAGTACAGACGAATGCAAGTTATCTTCAGTTCCTGGGGCGATTCAGGAACTGATGGAGACAGAGGAAGCCCATGTTAATAGGTAGTTACGGTGCGTATGATGGATATATGAATGATGAAAGCTCACGTGGTTCGTAGATGTGAAAGATTTCGGGATCCACTACAGCATCATCGAGTTGCAAATGATAAAGAGTCATGAAGTGCTGTAGGGGAGCATCAAAGTAAGCTGAGGGTGCGTCGTGATCCCGATCGTACCGTAGGATATCAAGTAACATGGGATGCTGCTGGTCAATTCGCTTGCAAACGTACCGAGTACGAAGTTGTTCGAGATGGTGCAATAAAGGTGGAAAGTCAATCAGTTCGTAAAGTAACCGTGTCGGATGCGGTAAGCTGATGCGATGTGCTAGGCGTAGAGCATGGCGCTCTAGGATAGCCAACTTCTGATAGAATTTTGGCGGTGCAGATGTCCAGGCAGTGTGACCGTATGTTAATGTACTGCGCATAAATGCTTTATATGTATGAAGTACTGTTAACGGTTTTAAACCCCAGGTTGTACCAACTAGGCGCTTGAGGAGGTTGAGCCGATTTTGAGCTTGGCGCATGATCTTGGTGAGGTGTGGGGTCCAAGTAAGTTTGGAGTCAAATATGACACCAAGATAAGTAAGAGTATTTCACGGCAGGACAGGTGTATGGTCTACTTGGAGGTTTAATCGACTTGGATTCCTGTAGATACGTGACCGGCGTCTACGTGGCAGGAAAACAATAGTATGAGTTTTGGTAGAATTAATACTTAATCGCCATACATTACACCAGTCAACGAATGCATCAATTGCCGTTTGCATAGTTTTACTGATGGATTGTACTGTGCGGGCTGTCGTAAAAAAGGCGGTGTCGTCAGCAAACTGAAATATCTTGATGTTTTTTGGAACCACAAGGACGGCAACATACAGTAGGTATAATAAAGGAGACAGTGACGAGCCTTGAGGAACGCCAGATTGAATGAAGATCGGATGAGAAAGTGTTCCGTTAATAGAGATATATGCTAGTCGCCCTAGTAAGAAAGAATGGATGAATCTGATATAAGAGGATGGTAGAAAATAGTTATGGAGTTTGTATAGTAAACCAGGGTGCCAAACTTTGTCGAAAGCTTTTTCTAGATCAAAGGCTACCAGACAAGAAGGAAAACCTGTGTTGTATTGATCATAAACAGCCGTAGATAGTCGTAATAACTGATCCATTGTACTAAAAAGAGGTCGAAAACCGGCTTGATGAATAGGAAGTACATTATGAGTTGCAAGATGAGCGTGCAAGCGGCGGACTAGAATGCGTTCTAATATTTTGCAAAGGCAACTGGTGAGATGAATAGGGCGATAGGACTGTACGTCAGTTGAAGGTTTGTTAGGTTTGGGAAACAAAAGAACTTTCGAGTATTTCCAGTCGATTGGGAAAAAAATCCAGTTCGCAGGATGAAAGTATATATGACGCTGAGAAAAAGTAGAAAAGCAGGTGATGCTTGCCTGATGAGAACATAGGTAACAGAATCAAAGCCTGGTGCAGTGTTTCGTTTACGGAGCAATGTTTGGCGAATATCATCTGGTTGGATCGGAGTGGTAAGTTGATTATTGGGCTCTAAAGAGTGGCTGATAGATGGGCGCAGGGAAGCAGATGTTGGATCTGTACGTCGGTTTATTGAATTTTGTATGCGCTGCTGTGTATGCCAACCAGGAAGAGGTGTAAAAATATCTTGAAAAAATGAAGCAAACGTATTCGCTTTATCCATATCAGTGATCACTGCCTGATTATTGTGAACAATGGGGTATGGTGTGCGGGATACTGTACCGGTGAGTTGATGAAATTTGCGCCAATATTTACTGGGGTGTGATTCACTTGCAAGTGTGTTGCAAGTTTGAATCCAATGGCGTTTCTTATAGGCAACAATATAATTGTGCGTAATTCTAAGGTATTGGCGATGAAGTCTAAGCGCTTCAAGATTACCCGTAGCGAGGTACTCACGATGTGCTCGACGAGAAGCGGATATGAAAGGTAAATAGTGCGGAGGCCATTTTGGTTTATGTAATTGTACTTCTGCTGTTGGAATGGAACGGTGTGCTGCATCTTGAATAGATTCAGTAAGAGCGGCTATTGTGTGATCAAGATCACGTTGTGTAGTTGGCATGAGTAGTGTATTAATAGCATTGTCCAAATCAGAGCGATATTGCTCCCAATTAGCTCGTTTGTAACAGAATACTTTCTGAGGAGGTAGATTAGGTTGAGAGCGAGGAGTGCAGTGAAGTGCAAGTTTGATAGGTACATGATCACTACCTATAGAATCGAGCACATCGATATGTATACTCTGCCAGAGAGATGTTGATGTGATGACAACATCAAGAGTAGTATTGCTGACAGGGCGTGTAGGTTTCGGTAAAACATGGAACTCGGCAACTGTTTCAGTCTGAAGAAAGTCGAGAAAATTAGTTTTATCTCGCTGTGACAGGCTATCAATGTTTAAGATCTGCCATGATAATGTAATGCCTAAAGGTAGAATCGATATATCGAAAGAAGTCATAGTTGATTGCTTTGCCTGGACAAAAATATATGGTCCCCGAAGGTGGCAGTTCGGCCTCGAAAATAAATAGTCATGACATTATGCTCAGGAAGATGGTGTGTGAGCTGAAATGGAACAGTAACTGCTCGATAAGGAAGACGTTGGCTAACACCTATAGCTGTACCTCCGTAGACTCTTGGGCCAGATGGAGCATCATGTCGGAGAAGATGATATTTCGGAAAATAGCAGGAAAGATGTGGTGCGAGGTAAGTTTCGTTAAGTGCAAAGGCTGCTATGTTTTCTTCTTGCAGAAGTTGTGCGAAGAGCACGTGATGGGATAAGACCGATCGAATGTTGAGAAAAAGTAAATTATAAACCATATTGGTACGTAGTATACAAGTGTATGTAGAAACACCCATATTAAACATAGACTTCGATTGGCTGAATTTGAAAGTGAACTGTAGGTCCGGAATAGGTAGCATGAAGTTGTAAGTTAAACAGTAATTTGGCTGCATACATGATCTGATTCAGGATGTGGTTGCGATCAAAAGGATGGATATTTTGTAAAGATATAGTAAGGAAGCGCAATAGATCTTCAACAGTTATTGGGTGGCGTAGCGAATTTGATGGTGGTGTAGGAGTGTCAACAGAACGTATCGGTACAACAATTTCTGGCTTAGCTGAATCGGGTTTAGGCTTAGCTTTGCACTTGTAGCTATAAGTGGGATGTCTTTCAGAACATCGGTCACAGTGTGGTGGGTCCTTAAGATTACGGCAGCTTTTTGTCGGATGTTCCAGTGAACAATAGCCACATTTGATGGTATTCGGACACTCAGATGTCGGATGAGAATTATATTGTTGGCATTTCTCGCATCTAACCGGCAGAGGTTCTGGTGTGCGAGATGGTTCCACTTTGTAACGACGCCGGTATATATATGCACCATGTAGAAGAAGTTGGTCGATCAACTGTTGTCGATCAGTAAGAACGCGAACTAGGTATGTTGGACCCTGGTTGTTCTTGATACGTATACACCGCTTGACAGGTAGTCCTTCTTGATGTAATTCAGAGTAGATTTCCTCATCGGTGAAGTCGGGTTCTACGCCACGAATGACCACGGATAACATTGCAGGACGTCGTGGTGGTGGTGGTGTCTTTCGTCCGCTCGAGCTTAAAGTAGATATTTTTGCTTTCAACCCAAAAATTTCGAAAGTCGCCTTGTTGCAGACGTGAGTGGCGAAGTTTGGATTGGTCGATTTCAGGATTATATTCCGACGAGTCTTGATGATTTCTCTTATTTCTGGACGAGGAACGTATTTTACAAGTTGCTGAAAGACAGCGCGCACTGTGTCGTATTTCGGATCATAATCAGTTAACAAGAAGTTATAAATGGTTTCTTGATTAAACAAAATTTGATTTTTAGCGGAAGTGGATGTCCAATCCATATTAGTGCTAGGATTATTAGCAGCAGTAGGATCTGTGATTGGTGTGAGACGTTGTTTCTTTGGATCCAATGTTTGCTCGCCATCAGAAAGAGATCTCGAACGAATTCTTTGTCCGTTAGCTACACAGGTTGCATAAGATGTTGGAACATTGGTGGTAGTTGGTAGTGCCAGTAACAATACGCGGTTCCGTATTCTGCCGACCATTTGGCTCGATATTTAATGGAGATGTCTGAACCAGATTCGACTGTCCGGGAGCATTGCCTGAGTCCGCCATAAAGATGAAGAGTACTAGGGCCGAAGCCCAAATGGAGATGAAAGAAGATGAAAAGATGATTAGATGAAGTTAAAAAATCAAGGAACCCTTCGAAAGCGAGAACTTTCGTCAATCCTTTAAGTGTAGTATTTGTGTTATGCTCACAGGTACGTATTAGAATACCTGGTCCTCGCTGACACAATAACAGACACAAGAGAGGCTAGGTTTCTTGGTAAGGTATGACTGACCTAGTATGGAGATCGACCTAACACACCACCACCAGCGGTCCGGCGCTGCGGGCGCCACGACACCACTGCCAACCCATACATCTGACGTGTTGCCAACTACAGGTGTTTCCATTTTTTTGATCACCATCTGTATAAACTATAATTAAAATATGTGGTAAGGAAATTCTACAACTACACGCAAAACCTTTTGTTTTACAAAAATACACTGACATTTGTGGTGCCATCTAGCGAGAAATTGGAAAATTACAAGATAATAAAATTACTGAATCAAATTCCAGTTGCGACCAGTAGAAGTGTGATTTTTTTTTAGAAATCATACTGAAAGTGAGCTTAGCACATGCAAGAGCAGCGATCTTCATTAAATTTGCATCAATTATTTTTTTTTGCCCCGCCCTACTGTGTAGCGCCATGCTTTCCCCTGGTTGCAGAAAATGGAACCAATGTTTTATCCAGCGTAACACTCTTCCGAATGGTCTCATTTGTATCGTTAACAAATTTCAGTGTAATACGTTAATTACAGTCCGCGTTGGAACCCCGTAAATAGCAGCACTTTAATTGTAACCACCCTGTACATTAGGGTGGAGTGAAAAATTGAAGTTTGCACATCGGTATTCTAATAGTGTGGGATTATTGCTCCTTAGTAAGTATTTTAAAAATCAATATTTATTTTTGTTGAAATCTAATATCTTTTGGTGCCACCAGCATGGTTAACCCTTTCTTTTCGCAAAATTTTCCGAATTTTAGGTTGGCGAGCAAAGAGGAATGGTTGATATCCTGCCAAATAATTGTCTTATAAACTTGAACTAAAAAGAATTGAAATGGAGAGTACTTGTTTTTATTCTGCCAAAGCATTTTACAATACGTAGACTGAAAATATTTCAAATATTCGTTGAAAGTGAAAATTTCACTACATTTTCTAAACTGGAATTTCAACAAAGCCAAAAACTAGTTATAGTGCATATAATCTGTTTACTCTGACATAATGAAATGACTGAATATTGTAAGGTTGCGCATGTCTTCATATCATGCGATAACCATGTGTGTACTACACGTGTTGACAGTAAACAAATACAACGCAGACGACAGTACCGAAGAGGAGTCGCCGACAATCGCCAGCAGTCGGCAGGACAGAGATCACCGAAGGTAGCAGACATTTTAGGATAAAAGACGGGAGCACGCCTCAAGAAGCATCTCTTAAAAACAAAGCACTCTTTGAGACTCTTCTACTGGAAGAAAACGTTACAGCTTTTCTGTTAAGTGAAACCTTTCTCAAGCCCACTAACTCCTGCACTATCCCTCGATACACTTTACTACGTCATGATAGTCGCATCCCAGCACTCAGAGCCAATGGAGGTGCTGCGATAGGTTTTCGTCATTCAATTCCATTTCGATCACACCAGTGTCCTCTATTACATATCCCAGAACACGTCATCACTACCTTATATCTCAAAAATATCGCTCTTACACTCGCAACGATCTACATCCGCCCCGGCCTTCCCATTCCTCACGACTTTTTTTCACACATCTCTCAATCATATAAACACTTCATTATACTCGCCGACATCAACCTTCATAGTCGTTCTCAAGCAGAGAGAGATGGCTTTACGGACTTCATTACGGTCCATATCAGCGGTACTCTGCTTGCACTTCCGTCCCCAACTCGTCCCATCAGTAATACTTCACCCGATATAGCATTCGTTTCCAATACTATCATCAGCCGTTGTACAGTAACTGTTCTGGACTTAATGGGGAGCGACCATGCGCCCATCAAGCTCACTTATCACTCCGGTCTTACTTCTTCTGCATCATTACCTTCACCACGTCTATCACCACGTTATGATAAAGCTGATTGGCCATCTTATCGCTCCTATATATCAAACGCACTGGCAGATTACGAATCCCCAACTACACAAGACGAACTAACGCACCAGGTCGATACTATCACTACAACAATTCAACAGACTTCTTCTCTATATATCCCACAGTCCGAATCCATCCCGTACCGGCCGAAACTCCCACCACAATATCTAGCTCTTGTCCGTCGCTCACGCCAGTCATATCGGGAATTCCTGCGCACCCGGAATCCTGAAGCACTCCGACTTCATCGTCAACTCCAAAGAACAGTTCAAAACTACATTTCGGCTTATAAATTTCGCCAGTGGGTGAAAACCTGCACTCATCTTTCCGAAACAGCTCATCCTACCCTGTACTGGAAGCGCTTTAATGCACTCTGTGGTAAACACGCCAGGACTCCATACCCTCTCCTACTACATGATGCCCCATTCATTCAGACACAGATAAAGCAAACGCCTTTGCTGATTATCTGCAGGGAATATTCACCCCATCCGAGTCGGACAACACAGGAATACCTCATCCAGTCGATCAAGTGAATCTTTGGAACCGAACACCACCCATGTCCTCCCCGACCATTGTCTCACTAGTCCTATCACAGTTTCCGAAATCTCATCTGTCATCCAGCGAAAACGAAACACTGTACCTGGCTTCGATTCTATCACTTACAGACACATTAAAGAAAGTCCTATAGCACTACTTACACTTTTAGCCTTTATTTATACGTTTATCCTCCGAACGGGATTTTTTCCTACCGACTGGAAAGTGTCTAAAACACTCATGTTCCCCAAACCTAATAAGCCTCCATCGAATGTCTCGTCTTATCGCCCCATACAGTTAACGTCTACATTCAGCAAAATATTTGAACGAATACTTGTGAAACGCCTCCATCCTTATTTACTCGACCGCCAACTACTCCCAACACACTAAGCCGGTTTTCGACCTTCATTTTCTATCAACGATCAACTAGTTCGCCTCACAACTCTCATCACCAATCATTACAATTCCATTCAACCTTCCATTCTACTCCTCTTTGACCTTGAAAAAGCATTTGACAAGGTTTGGCATCTGGCACTCATATACAAACTCATCAAATTTAAGTTTCCGATAACCTATGTTCGCATTATTTATCACTTCCTCGTCTGTCGCATTTCATACATTGCCATTAATGAGCAGCTTTCACATCCTATTTTTCTCATGTGTGGGGTACCTCAAGGTTCTGCTCTTTCCCCTCTCTTATACATCCTGTTTGTTGCAGATCTTCCGCAGCTGCCTCCCAACGTTCACCTCTTCCAGTATGCTGATCACATCGCTTTCCTTGCTCTAAGCAAAACCATCCAAGTCATAAACACTTCATTACAAGCAGCTATAAATAGTTTCACCCACTGGTGTTCTAAATGGAAGCTCAAAATAAATGCCTCTAAAACTCAAGCAATTACTTTTGTTCCACCTCGGAAACGTACCAAAGTACATCGCAATCCATCCCTCCTATCGCTCACTGTCCATGATACACCCATCACTCCAACACGCACTGTCACATACTTAGGCATTATCTTCGATCACCATCTCACCTGGAAACCACACTTTCAAAGTGTCAAAACTAAAGCCTACAACCGACTGAACTTGCTCAAACACTTAACCGGTACTACCTGGGGTCTTAAAGCCAACGTTGTATTAAACACATACAAAGTCTTCCTCAGGCCAGTTATTACATATGGCTTTCCGGCTTGGATTTCCGCTTCATCCTCCTATTATGAAAAACTATCCATTTTTGAAAGACATGCCTTTCGCATTGCCTTTCGAATCTCTCTGCCAAGTCCGACTCGTGATCTCTATTCCTTGATCTCATTTCCTACCATCCGCTATCACCTTGAAGCACTCCGTTTAAAGTTTATCACTCAGCGTTACACACACCACCAACCTCTCCTCTTTGAAACAATGCATCATCTTGCACTTCACTCCGCTCCCGCACGATACCATTATACACCGCTTCACCTTTTGTTTACAATATACTGCTACACTGGACAATCAGACAGTAGGACCGCCACTACTTTTCTCCAGGTACCGTTATTTTTTATAATTAATTTAGAAACTCCTTGTCCTCCTTTAATGGGTGTGTACGGTTAGGTCATTAGTGGTTGATGACATGTCGTGTCCTCCTTTAGTGGTTGTGTACGGTTAGGTCATTAGTGGTTGATGACATATGTGTATTGTTGGAAAGGTCGTGTCCTCTTTTTCGAGTCTGTATACGTGTCTGTACAGACTGTATAGTGGATATTTTTAAAAATAATAATGGAAATTTGAATTTGAATTAAATCTGTTGATATGATGAAACGTTATTCTGTATCACTTACTTCCGTATCATTGATTAAATTAATAATAATATTGAATATATTTACATTATTGACAATGAGATGAAGACCCGTGTTTGAATCTCGTATTATACAGATGATTTTGAGAAATAGAAACTCAGAATGAGATGAAGACACGTGTTGAATTACGTATTGTACAGAAAAATGGATAATTATTTATATTTTCCTAATAAATTAGTCGTAACAACTTATTTGATCACTTTATTAGAAGCTCAGAACACTTACAGTGTGAACTTATCAATTATTTATATTCTCCTAATAAATTAGTCGTAGCAACTTATTTGATCATTTTATTAGAAGCTGAGAACACTTACAGTGTGTAAAAGTTTATGTGTTGGGTACTGAGAATGAACCCACGACCCCAAGCTCCGGAGGTGAACGCTGTATGATGGGAGGGAAATATTTATTCATGCGGGACTTTTTAATTTGACGGATCGTATGTATAGCATATTCGGTGAGCGTGGTAAAAGCCCGTGTACGGAATACGTATACTACGGTACGATACACTATGCCGGTACATATACAGAGCGTGGTTTCCGTACGTCTTTTGCTGTTGAACTTAAGACATGAACTGAACTTTTCGCGCGCTTTTCGAAAACCGGTTGGGTAGGAGTGATGATGTGTGCTTGCAGGGCGTTGCTAAAACTTGAATTCAAATACAAAGGAAGACCGTTGACACGTTTGGTAAACATCACGGAATATCGCCAGACTAATAGAAATAACTTTGGTGCCGCGGTAGGTGAACAAAAGAAAGATTGCGGACGTGGAAGATAAACATCACAGGTTGGAGACAGACTAATAGAAATAACTTTGGTGCCGCGGTAGATGAACAAAAGACATTGTCGGTGAAAAACACAAAAGAAAGAAAGATTGGGGACGTGTAAGATAAACATCACAGGTTGGAGACAAAAACTAATAGAAATAACTTTGGTGCCGCGGTAGGTAAACAAAAGACATTGTCGGCGAAAACATAAAAGAAAGAAAGATTGGGGACGTGGTAGGTGAGCATGTTGAAACATGTTCGTATGGTATTTAAGAATAGAAAAGAACTTTAATGTTGGGAATGCTGAACACGTGATTACCTTGCGGTTATGAAAATACTTTAAATACAGGTTATAAGAGACAAAATATATAAAGATACATCATGCAGTCGTATGAGAAGAAGGATCTTTGTAATAGCAATATTGAAGCAATATCTGATGCTGAAACAGAAATATACGAATCATCGTCGGATGAAGAATTTGATTTTGACGCTATAGATTCACCGGCGCTAACAGTTTCACCAACACCACCATCATCTCTAGTTGTATTATCAAGAACATCACGATTTTGGGCTTTAGATTGTTGTTGTAATAGTGAAAAAGTGGATCGCGAATGTATAAAGAAGGCTATTGAAAAATGGAATTTTAATGAAACACTAATATGTGAGGGATGTACGGCAGGATCTAATCATGATTTTGCTCATGATTGTATGACTATGCTTCCAGAATTATTGGAAACCCGTGCTTGGAGTATTATAGCAAGTCCTAGTGTTGAAGATGATGTGTTTTATTTGTACGCAAACACGCATATTATCGGACTATTAACAAGAGAAAAATTTTATGATGCCTATGTGGAATTATTAAGTGATACAAACTATTTACCGGAATTACTAGAGATTTTCATAAGATAAGACAAACGGAAAGCGAATATTTCAGATTGAAAAAAAAATGTATTCGAATAGTGTTAGTGTTTCATGTGTGCTATACACTGGTGAAAACATTAATGTGAACTGTGTATTAAAGACTATAAAAGTATACTTACACAACAATAATCCAATGGAATGCGTGGAATGCAAGTTAAATCTTCCTAATGAATGTAGACATTTTCATAATACTGGATCATTTGCAGTGAAGTATTTATCTCTTGACAAAACTCTTAGTGAACTCTTTGAAGTGTTTGAACAAGAACATAGTGAAATCTCATTTCTATGATTTATGCATAAAACTTGTGATCTTTTACAAAATACAGAATCTTTTGGACAGATAATTCCGTTTTTTATTTTTCATACAAATGAAATGTCACCATGTGTAAATCAGTATATTATCGATATTCAAGGTTTTAAAATGTCTGATAACGAATTTATTATTCGTGAGTTTTGTTTAACTGCATGCGATGATACAGTAAATTTCCATTGCTTGGTAAAATCACCAGTAGAATATAATTTATTATCACTAGGATGTCAAAAACAAATTGACTGGTTAACATTAAATTTCCATGGATTGAAATGGAATAGCAAAACTGGATATACTGTATCATGCATACGAAACTTTGTATATCAATTATGCGCAAAGAATTCAACCTTTTATTGTAAAGGTTTAGAGAAGTCTCTTTGGATTAAAAGAATATTTGCATTAGATAATGTAATTGATTTAGAAACAAAACATTGTCCTTCATTAAATGAATTATGTGGAAATACATTTAATGAATATTGTTCTTTTCAAACAAGTATTGTAAAGAAATCAGGATGTGCATATCGTAATGCACAACAGTTGAATTATTGGTGGAAATATGAAAGATCAACAGCATTAACTAATGCATTATCAAGATTGTAATGAGGAATTGTAAATAAAATGCATGGGTGTAATTTTTTTAAAAAAATATTGTAAATTAAAAATGTAAATTTAAAAAAATGTAAATATATAATAAAAATAAAAAATAAAAAAATATTTGTGTTTTCTTTTTAAAAATTTGTTTACATGTTTATAAACAATATCATCATTCTTTTTTAAATTTTTCTTGTTAAACAATTTTAAACACTTTTCAAATGATTGAGTCTGAATAAGATGATGCAGAAAATATATGACAAAATAGCCACATAACACAGAATTATCATGTTGATATTGTTGAATATTTGTAAAGTACATTTTAGTATTTTTCGACAAAAAGTTTTTTATTTCCTTGGAAATGTCCTTAGCAAGACTGTCAAAGTAGAAACCATGTTTTTCTTATTGATGTACACTGCAACCCAGTGGAAACCAGCAGAATCAGATGTATCAAGATTAATCACAAGTGCTGCAGGAAGTTTTACCGTTACAGGAAGTTTGTCAATAGGGTAAATTCCAGTAACACTTGCACCAGTCACTTTATCAGTTAGTAACACTTTTAATAATTCGTCACTATACATGATGAAGATTATTATTATTATTTTTAATTGTAGTAGGCATGTAATTATCACTGTTATTCACATGTAACACATAGTCATACACTTTCATATATTCACTATACAGTAATGCTTCATGAACAGTACACCTATATTGTCCGAAACGATGCTTATTATGTGCAGACCGATGAACGTGAAAACTTAATGCAGTATACTTTGGACAGTTTATTTCTTCCAAATTTGTAACTTCTCTTTGAAGAATTTCTTGAAGAAAACACTTTCTATTTATTCCGTATGTGTATATGGTTGTAGTATTTGAACAATATGTTTGAAGTATTTCCTTAAGATGTGAATATTCTACATCCCCTTCGTGCCAGGTAATGCCATACACATTCTCACCTAGATATTTGTTTGTACTTACGATTGGCTCAGCTAATTTATTTAAAGGAAATGGTGGTTTAAAAACCCAATTTTGAAAAAAGGGAACGTCAGGATTTACAATGGCTAGCTCTTTTATAATAAAGTCATCTTCGTTATCATGATACGCCGAGAAGTGAACAAAAACCCGCATTGTACTCAACTGAATAAATTAGAAGGTGTTATCAGTATAAATATTTCTGTCTTTGTCTACTTGTTTTAAGAATCGAATTGTGCGTACACAATGCATGTAACAGGTTCAGTTAAAGTTTCTGAAAATGATACTATTAAATTTACATTGGAATTGCGTACTACATACCACGTGTTATCATCTAAAGTTCCTGTTGGAGATAGAATAAAAGCATACAGAGCATATCCGTTTGGATACTCATCAAGAGTAACAGTGTGTGAATAATTTTGATAATATATACCAGTACCTGAAATCAAAGTATAGTAACTTAGAAGGTATAAATTATTATTAAAATCAGGAGTGAGGGAGTTGGGAGGAAATGATTTTGAACCGACTTGTAATTGCAGTTTGTTAACTTTAAAGTTCCTAAATTCAAAGGGATTAAGATGTGATTTCCCATTGAAGGCTGTGTTGGAGATGAAACCAATAATCAGGCCTTTAGGAACATTACCCAGGAAAAGATTATCAAAGTTGTAAGACTTCACTTGTGCAGGTATAGTATAAGATCTTGTTTCCACTCTCGTCAGAGGTAACTTGGCTGTTTCAGAACCCATTCGTGTATTTAATTGCATAGCTAAATCTGCAGCTACATCAATACGTCGTACATGAAGAATAATTTCCTCAAGTGCAACTTTATAACTTGTATTTTCAGCAGACATTAAGCAAAAATTATCTTTACTACGATGTAGTTTTACACGCAAACTTACTTTGTTAGGAAGCATACGATCTAAACTTACAATATCAGTATGAAGACGTCCATAAATTTCAAAAGATTTACTATTTTTTTTTACCATATTAGCACGTTTTTGAAAACCAGCATTTGTATTATCTAATTTATTAAAATTTTTTGCAGTATCTTTATGCCACATGGTACATGATAAATGTGTTTGAGAAGCGTCATAAGAATAATTTAATAATGTTTCAATGTATGCACGATAAGGATAAGATCCTGATGAAGAACTAATTAATTTATCATTTAACGAAATATCAATTTGACTAAATAAAGAATGTAAAGGGTGCAACAATACGGTTGCAACAATATCAACAATATTTACGGGGGCAACAATATCATAATTAGCTAAAGTTGTAACATCAGCTTTACTAATTTTACAACGTACATAAAGATATAGATATGCGGGATGAATAAATTCACCTGTTTCTCCAGGAATAACAAATTCAATAGGTCCTTCTGAGGTTAATGTGGAAATAGGAGGATATTCAGCATTTGTAGTTGCTTCAATAGCTGTTTGTATCATTGGTATAGAAAAGAAATCAAATTCATTGGTACAACATTCAAAACTATTTGAATTTAGAAGCGCCATTATGAAAAGATATCGTGTATATGTTTACGTTTTCTTGGTGGTCCAAACTTTACAATTGCAGGAGCTTTCCTCTTGCGTGACCGTCTCTCCCCGTTACCAGTTAGCAACTGCTCAACTTTATTAATTGCTTTTGTCTTTAAACTATTACCAGCTTCTTTTACACGCGCACGAACCGATTCTTTAAATGGTCGATTTTCTAATACATCAGCCGCAACTTGCATACCGGTTTGTAATGCTTGACGTCCTACAGTTTTTGCACCTTGTTTAAGAAATGGTAGAGCAAAACGAAGTCATCCTTTAAAGAAACTACTTATACCATGTCCTCTTTGATATACAGGTCCTGAAAAATATGGTATTCCGCGCCCACGATGATAAGTAACACGTCTTGCTCTATTTTTTACTATTATTATTATTTAGAAGATGCAGGAGAGCGTTTAAAATGTAGTGTTACGGTCAGTGTCCCAGAACGAAATGGCAAATTTCGCCCTGCATGATCTTTTAATAGTATTTCAATAGTGTTAAAACAAAATTTTGCAAATGGCATATAATGAATATCTTCAAATGTAATTGTTTGAACTTTTCCATATTTAATATCAGAGATTGTTGCTATACCTAATAATGGTGGTTTTGTATCACCTAAAAATTGATATTGTATAATATCTGTATAAATAAAAATTTGATGTGGATATCCAATATCTATGTATGGTTGTTTGAATCCGTGAGATTCTTTTACAAGATCTGATTTTTCAGAAAAACCTAATTGTAAAGCTAATGTAGGCGACAATGTAACTGATTCTACTTGTTCATCACATTCAACATGTACAAGAATTGAAAAACTAAATCTTATAAAACTCGATATTGCGTTTAATTCTTCTAGTAAATGATGAATGGATGGATAATATCCAACAAGAATTTTACTTTTCATAGGTTCTGCATTTTTAAATTTGTACCATATAACGTTTCCACCCGCGATAACATTATAACATGTTAATGGAATATGTACTTCACTTAATCCTACATACCAATCGGATTCTGATAAACGAATATTATTTTTGAACTGATTAATAAAATGTGTTGGACTGTTTGTAGGATATACATCTGCACTAGCATTTGAAACTAATGTAATGTAAAAACTATCATCAATACTTTCAGAAATCATTTTCGTTTAAAGTGAAGTGTTAGGTTTGAAGTTCCAAAACGAAATGGTAATTTTAACCCGTGTTCATCTTTTAAGTTTACTTCTATTGTATCAAAATATTTCTTTTCAACTTTAACATAATGTGGTGTGTGAAACACAAAAGATTTTACATGACCGTGTTCTACATTATATACACTAAGTTTTCGAACTAACGGACTTATGTTTTGTTGTTGTTTTACAATATCAATGCAAACATTAATTATATTGGGAATATTATAATCTAAATCACATGGAAATTTTCCACGTGCTAATATTAAATCAACATTTTTAACTCTTGTGTATATAACATTTTTAACATCAAGCGTATTTTCATTAATAAATCCAAGAATCTGTTGTAATCCTGGTGTAACAGCAATCATACATTGATCTTCTAATTTTAAAGAATGTTTTATAACAACTTGATTTTTATTTTTAAATAGTGTAACATACGAACATTTTCAGGAATTAATTGTAGAATCGATTCAATTGATGAATAATATCCAGGTGTTATTGGAACATGGTAGCGTTCAACTTTATCATTGATAACACTAGTAATTATAATTTCTTCATTTTCACCAACGTTGTAAAAACTCCACGGAATATTAATTTGTGTTAATGCAAGAGCCCATTCCCCATCACTTATATCAATAGGTTGTGCCAATTTAACTCGAAATGATGATGTTGTATTATTATCAAACAGATTGCTACTTGCGTTTGAAGGAAGAGTAGCGGAAAAGTCGTGTGTAAAGTTCGAATTCATTTTGCAGACTGAATAGAATCTGATCTAATCCACGAATTCATACTTGATGGATATCCTAACCATTTTACATAACTCCACCCTTTTTTACGTTTTAATACTTTTTCTATGAGATATGTTTTCTTTGAATTTATAATTACTTTTTGCAATACTTGTGCATAAAATATTTCTCCACCTTTCCAATCTTTTAATTTGTAAGTGACAGGATCTGACTTAATACATTTGTCAACAATAAATATTTCTTGTGTCCATTTAGGTAAATATCCTTTTTCTAATATATGTTTATACTTACTAACACGTACATAATCACCCGCACTAAATTTACATGTTATATTCTTTTTATTCTTTTTATTCCCGTATAATGTTTCCCACACTTGATTCACATTGGAATCATTTCCTTGTGCAGGTGCCATTTTAATACTTGAATGGTATGAATGAATTGTAATTTTTTACAATTTGATCTAATACATTAATATAAGTATTCTTTGCAGTAAAATAACGATACAATCTTTCTTTTAATGTATGTGTAAAACGTTCTGCTAACGCGCATTTAATTTCGGAATGAACACTATAATGATTAATTTCATATTCTTTAAACAATTGTTTTACATGACGATTATAAAATTCACCGCCTAAATCTGTTTGTACGTTAAACACGGGTAGCTTCAAATTTTTAAAAATTTTTGTTATTGTTTTTACCATTTCAGGACCTTTCTTTGTTTTTAACGGAACACAATATGCATAACATGAAAACATATCAATACAACATAATATATATTTATAATTATTATTATACTTTGCAATATTTTGCATATTTGCTAAATCCATTTGTAATGTTTCATTTGGTGCACTAACATAATAATTTTTACGTTCAAAAACTTTACGAGCTGGTGCATGTAATGTATAAGCATCTTGAGAAGCTAACCAATTTTTAATTTTCTTTTTAGATAACTTTGTTCTGCGTTGTAATGTTTGTATACTTGATAAGGAATCAGGATTTGAATAATCATAATATATTTTTGATAATTTTGTCATTTTACATACTATATTCTTTCCAGTGTTTAAATAAATTAGCAACTACTGCAGGACTAGTAGATTTTCTTACTTTACGAATACGTTGTCTACTACTGCTACTATTCACTTTTGATGCTGGTGTCCTAATAGGTGTACCAATAAATTCTTTAGGAACATTAAGATCTTCTAATAAATTTTTAAATTCATGAATACCTAAAAGATTTCTTAAATATTTTCTTGTATGAACAACATCATTTACTAAATCTATAATGTTTCAACCTGGTATTGTTTTTCCTTGAATACGTACAATGCCAGACTTATCCCACTGAATTTTATCAGAACTTGTCGATTGTTTTAATAATAGATCTGTTTTCCTACGAAGTGTTTTCGGTACTGATTGTAAAATGTCTGATACAAATGGTAAAATAGAAGTATTGCTATCTTGTTTGGAACTTGATGATAATTTCTCTTCTTCTTCTTCTTGAATGATAGGTAAAGTAATAGGTTTATGTGAAGAAGATGTATACTGTAAATAACGATGCAAAGCTTGTTGATATAATTTCCACTTTTGTTGTACACTAAGATCACGACGTTTTAAGATATTATTCATTTCTTCATCTAAACGTGACTGATGCGAATCTATGGATTTAAGATTTGATTGAATTTCATGTACAGCATTTTCAGGAACTAAAATCATTTTACGTATTTCTGACATATTTAAGGACTGAAAATACTACTTCCTACTGCTGCAAGAAGTGGTCCCAAGATTAACGGTAAAAGCGCACCACCTTTTTGTAGTAACAACTTCTTCTTTTTATTCAATGCAGTACGCCGCTGAGATAGAGCACGTAAGATCTTTTTATGTCTACGTAAACGTTGCTTCTGACGAGAATTTAAAGGAATGTTTCCTTTTATTGTGTTTTTAGCTACTTAAGATATTGTTCTTAAAAATCCCCTGAAGCATTTTGTAAAATTTGTTTTCGTTTTGCATTTTTGCATTTGCACAGAGCACGGTGCATGCTGTAGTGTTGTTTCACCTTCAACATCTTGATGCAGACTAAACAAAAATTTCTGTATGCATGTTTTACGTTAGCGTACACATGCATGATTTCATTCGGAAAAATATTTGTACGTATTCGCAATGCATCGTTTGTTCATTGTGTCAAGTCAAATAATAAATAAGTGTGAGACTCTCGTGTTACTTCTTCGAACAAACTCACGACTTCTTTACTATACCGAGGCATAATTTGCCTTGCTAAATATTGTATTTGTAGTTTATCACGTGGATTTTTAAATACTGTAATATAATGCGCATTTAAACTAATATCACGTGCATGTTTTCCTTTTGGAAATAAATTTTGAATAATAAATATTACAGTTAACTTTTTATGATGTGCATACTTTGTAAATAAATTAGCAACATCGCCATTAGTTTCCGACATTAAATCATCAAGTATTAATAATGAATTTTCTTTAATTTCAAAATTATTCATGTCAGGTATTCCCTCTACAAAACGTATTTTTGCATTTGCATCTAATTTTGGTATTACTGCACCATAACACCAAACAATATCATTAAATTTTATACTAAACATTTGATCACATTCATTAAGTAAACGATTTACAAAACAAGTTTTACCAGCCCCTGAAGGACCAGCAATTAAAATAGTAGAGGGATGTTGAAACTTTAACATCTTGTAATCAAATGAATGCATACAATATCGACTCTGCTTTATATACACACTCACACTCATACATTCACATATTTTCCGAACATGTTATACATGTGAGGGAATAAAAGATAAAATTAAAGCTTGAAATGACTAGTTTATATATTGTTTGCACAGCAAACGAAATGAAAATCACTGGGATATAAAATTAAAGCTTGAAATGACTAGTTTATATATTGTTTGCACAGCAAACGAAATGAATAAAAAATCACTGGGATATAAAATTAAAGCTTGAAATGACTAGTTTATATATTGTTTGCACAGCAAACGAAAATATAAAAAATAATAAATTAGGAATAAATTAAAATAGAAATAAATTTAAAATTAATATTTTTACAATCGATGATTGTTCGGGGGGCTTCATTACACAAAAGAGACATTCATACAACTCACATTCACTCATTCGTGGGTCTATAACCGTAAGGTACACTTGCACGTTTTTGTATTGGTTCATCATCAGTTATGTCAGGTTCGTCAATACGTTTTCGTTTTTTGTTGACCTCACGGTGTGTCTTTGTCTCTCTACAGCTAAAAATACGGAACCCCGGTCTACGAACGAAGCTATTTGGCTTTTCTATTACTGTGGACTCTAATTGTCCAGGCACTAATTTATAGAAACTCTCAAAGTTAATTTTTTGAGAGGTCCTATCATTTAGTGTTATCCCCCTAATTTTGAATATATCTCGAACATCCCCTTGGGCGTTTCTTAGCCGCATCGCGTAGTTTTTACAGCCTAGACCTATAAAGGTTGTAAACTCCCAACCTTCAGGAATTTCATTTGTTAGATCACCCAAATAGTTTCCGAGCGGTAACAAGGGTTCCTCATCTTTTTTCTGTAGGTACATGATACTGTCAGTGTCACAGTAGATTACTCTGTCAGGTCCTACAGTCGTCAGTAGTTCGTAAAGTCTAAGTCTAGCCCACGAAGTAATAAATGCGGCTAATATCACATTGGAAAACTCTAACGGAACGTTTTCGTTTTCAATGTCTCTGTATGTGAGAATGAGATGGTCATCATCAATTGGTACCACACTTTGAATCTCATACCTTGAAGTAGTTAAATGCCTAAGAAATGTGACCTCATCACTAACGATTATACTCTGTGACATGTCTGTGCGTTGCCCCCACATTCCATACAATGAATTGAGGTATAGTTTCGCACATTGCCTCAATCCCGGGTTCATCCTAATATTATCATAATGTAATCGTATGCCTTAATGGGCATAATATTCATCGATATATTTATGTTTGTCTTCTTCAGTGGTACAGTAAGCAGGAAAACCAGAGTGTTCCTGCTTCAGCTGAAGGAAGGAATTCACATAGGTCCCGAACAGCCCACCTGAATTCCCCTCTTAAGGATCTAAGAGTTCAAATTCCCATATCTCATGTATATCGATTATTTTGTAACTTTTTTAAGAGCAAGGTGTTACTCTGGAGTGCAAAATGTTCCTGTGAGAGCACATTCAGCGTCACTATGGGTACATTTGTTAGTGCTTTCTTCTTCCATACATGTGCGGCAAAGGCCGAAAAGTAATCGACCACCCGCAACGTATGGTAAGATCGGAAAATAGAGGTCCTTTGCAGGGACTATTGTGCATTTAACTACACCGTGAATACTTTCCACATCTGGAAAGTCCGGCCCCGTGTAAATCTTAGGTGATTTAACCGGCATAGGTTTACGTGCCATTACCCATGGGTACAGACTAGTTACATCGGCATAAGAAATACGCTCATCACTCGCACAATTGACGTAAGAACGAAAGACCTCCGTGCGACCACCGTTGTAACAGTTCTTAGGAGTAAGAAAATCAGGCAGATTAGTACAACGTTCTTGAACAAACTTTTGCACTTCCTTGTCCGTCTTTACCTTATTGTCCCAAGAACATTCCCATATTTCATATAGGTTTACACCTACACTTTTCAGGTACCTACGGCGGCGCATGGTTTGCTCATATCGTTTCTCCATCGTACGAGTCTTGTGCATCGTGCAAAATCGCGTCACGGTTAAAGGGAAAACAAAGGCGACAGGCATGGAAATAGCACCCGTAATAGTCGAAGGCAGCGTTGAGTCCTTCGTGCCATCCATCGACCTTGTACCTACCAATATACTTTTCCCCACCTCTTCTAGCATGCTGGATTTCTACATCCAGCTTCCATATACATAATCCATTGCATAGCTTTTGTACTATACTTGGTCTTATGATGAAATCCCAACGCGGGAATGATAGGAATAGTATTTTCCGGTAAGTGCAAGGTACGATATCTTCGCATTGCAATGGTGCATGATGTTATGAAACATTGCAAACCCTCCGTTTTCTCTTCAATAATATCGCACAAACTTAATGACCGCTTCTGTTAGAATTCTAACATCATTTTCACAATAAGCCAGCATATCCTTCTGCAGGTTAAACTCCTCGCCACTTTCCGCACGTTCTTGGTGCCAGGCTTCCAGTTGTTTTCTTTCTTCTGTGCTTCGCCCCTCAGGGTCATAGTACTCAAGCGGAGGGTAGGGACCGACATAATTTTGATTCTCTTCAGTATTAAACAAATATGGGAAATCTCCCTTCTTTAAATTTTCACTAAGGCCTAAAGTTTTCGTTAATTTAGATAATTTCACACCAATAAAAAGGAAAGAGTCGCGAAAAAAGATACGGTTACCTATGTTAATATTAAAAATCTTTTGACCCTGGATAAGAACACTAGGTACAATATGCTGGTCTTCTATTAGAGTTCTAAGACAGAAGAGGCCATCGTATCTGGATCCATTATGAGCGATCGCCACGATCTTCTGAAAGACAGGACGTTCTACTAACACGTGGTTAATAAAACCCGTCATTGTCTTAAAAGAAAACGAACGATTTCCAATATTGTCACCGCACGTTTTACAAGGCTCATCGATACCTTTCCTTATACAGACGTGACATACATGATGACAACACACCAGTACAACTTCATGTTCACTTTCACCGCGCTCATTCGGTGCCTTCAACATTGTCTCTACATCATAGATGATGTACATAAACCTTTTCGTATGAACAGGTTGCTGTCTCTGAACAAAACATGTATGATTTTATCAACATACGCACGGCACGTTGAACAAAAATGTGTACAGATTTTCGCCCCCTCTTATCAAAGATGATACCACTATCGATGCAGAGCTTTACATTATCACATACGGATTTAGCCGCTTTATTACGTGCCACATGGTTGTCAAAACATGTACCCTCAGCAAACTCTCTATTGCATGCATTACATTTAATATTGTTTGCAGTATAGTCCCGTTCGTTAGTATGTTCGCAAAAAGTACAACGAGTTTTACACTTGTGTGTCCAATATCTCTCATCATAAGCTTCCAAACAATAATAACAATACTTCCGTGCCTTGTGAAAACTTCTATTATTACGAATGGGTTCGAAATGACCAATAGTGTTACCTCTTTGATACAGGATAAAAATCTTATTTTCTGCATGTTCTCCCGGGTAACGTACTATATATTCCCGATTATTCTTTTCAATTTCCTCATAAACTACGATTTGATACTCCCCTTTCAAATATGCTTGAAAGAGGTCCAAATCAGAGAAGTCACAACCTTGCTTACTTTGAACGTTAACTCCTGCCATCTCGCAGAGAACTTCTGCTTTAAAAAGCCACTTATTATAATCTCTTGTTCTTAAATGATATAAAACGTTACTACTTGAGGTATGCTTTGTTATCCCATATATTATGGCCATGGGGAGGCAGTACATATTCTTATTTTCAATGCGAATAAATCGCTTTTCCAAGTAATCTTGGTATTTTCCATACTTGTCAACGGCACTCGATGTAGTATTTTTTCCCTGGCCGTGCAAATTCTCAGCTATATGGAATCGAAACAATACTTCTTCCCCTAAAAGGAACACTTCATTCGAATTTAGTACTCGTTCGATTGAAGTGAGGACTGCTCTAGCAGTGAAATTGCCCTTTCTTCTAAACGGCACATACACTGGTTTGTTATTAGTACTATTAGTACTTTCTATGTATAAACCAATGTAGTCCACGGGGCGTGCATTGGAGATCACATGTTAAAACGCAAAATCGATTAAACTTTCAATATATGCCTCTGGGTTATTAATATCCCTTTCATCACCCACAGGTCTGACGGCAATTTCATGGCCCGTAAGATGAAACTTACAAAACCTTTGTCTGCTTTGTCTTACAACTTCGAAATTACTATTTCTTTGATTATTCCCGCCATTATCATTATTATCACTACTACTACCACTTGTACTACCACTATTAGGACTACCAGTAGTACTACTTGTACTATTCTTATTTATGTTGCCATGTCCAACCATTGGTGGGACACTAGCAGATGACGGTCCAGGCTGGGGAGAAAAAATCATTTGGTTCCCATAGTCATGATTATCCTGTACACAATATTCAGGTGGATTGTATACAGGATTTTCTCCCTGGACCTGTTGCGTGGGTATAACCACAGCATTGTCTTCATTTTCAACCAATCTCCTCATTTCTTCTTCAATTGGTATTTTAACGGAATTTAGATTGCCAATCCCATCTGCATTATCATTTAGAGAAGCTAAATCTTCATTCGTTAACAAATATAAATTATTAGGACTCAAGTTATGAGTTTCTTGAGGGGTCATGACTATGGCATTATTATTTTCAGATGCGATTAAGCATGCTTCCAAAACAAATCGCGAGCTAAAATTAAAAAAACTCAGATAACTCTGTATCATTTATCCTATCTACCTGCCTTCCCCACAAGCTAATAAATACATAACTTTATCTAGAGCCAATTCATACGATTCTTTAGTACGGAAAAAACCGTACACAAACAAATCCAGTACGTCAGCACTGCTTACGCAGTGCTGGAGAAGTAGTATATCATTACCTTCAAAGACACGAAGGGTCCGCAATATGGCTTCGCATCTCACCGATCCCCTATGGCCAAGTCTGTTTAATTCCATAATGGCTTTCCAGGTACTAAAAACCGTAGGGTACTCGTTGAGACCGCGCAAGACCTCTTCCAGGTAGATTTCATCTATCATGTTTAATTCTTCAGCCGGGCAGAAGAAATCCATCTAAAAAATAAAACAAAGAAAAACTATTTTGAGTAATCAACTCCACTTTAATAAAAAGATCAAATAAATACTTCTTTTTAAGCAACGCTCACATGATAATATATAAAAGAAAAAAATAATCATTTTTAGTTAATTATTGATATGTAAATAGAAATCAATCAAGTTACTTTATTAAAAATCAGTAAATATATTCACTTATATTGAGTTGTAAACTATTCTATTAAAAATATCCACACACACACAAAAAAGTCTCTCTCTTTGTTCATTAATATTGGTTAAATACAACTCAAGCACAATTAAAAGTATATAATTTCTTTCTTTCTTTTTTTTAAATCACAATAACCATAAGAAATACATACCTTTTAAGGCTTAGTTCTTCGTTCACAAATTCAGAAAAAAGAAGAAATCTCGACTCTGCGTTGGTCGTTACTTTTAATGTTTGGGTGTTTCAATTGTAATTGCTAGCACCACACAACGATTAGCAAGCTTCAATATCTGTAATAAAACAGGCTTCAATAAATATAGTGATAATCCAGTATACTTTATTTAATACTATTAAAATACGTTTAATAATCAGGAAAGCTTTCTCTGTGATCTTTAACGCACGCCGACGTAAGAAAAATGATAAGCGTACACATCAAATACATGTTATATCATGTTCTATCAAGTGTTCTCCCACCACCACTAACAGTGGCATCTGTCGGAGGAATTTTAAATTAACCTTAGTTTAGTTTAGCCCCGTGTGTCGTGTTGACGTATTTCGTCGATGGTCCCGAATATATATATCTATATTTTAAAGGTAAAGTATGATGTATATTTCTTTTTTATCCGTAAAAATACTACTGATAGCATTAAATAAGTACCATAAACCCTTCTCGCAATTGTGTTCTGTTAATAAAACATAGTTTGTGAGGGGATAGCTTCTTCTATCAGTAATCCACCATACGTTCATTATGTTACAAATCCCTAAGGGGGACCCACCAACACATAGGCCCCTTCAATTGAGCATAATTATCATCATGTTATTATCTATTCAGAAAAAAACCCGCAATTGTAGGGACTCTAACTAATGGAAAACACGCCCTCAGTTGGAAACTTTAACGCACGCCTACGTATATGGTAGAAATAGTCATACATCATTTCCTTTTGCTATAATATGTGTGTTCAATCTATTTTAAATACTGTTAAAATCTGCGGGGTCTATCTAGTGGGCAAAGGCCCCCGCCAGTTGTAGGTACATGCTACGAATAGTCGTACATAATTTCCTTTTTGCTCTAATATAATATGTGTTCAATCTATTTTAAATACTGTTAAAATCTAGGGGAAACCGTAACTAAGGGGAAAAGGCCCCCGTCAGTTGTAAGGATATACTACAAATAGTCGTACATAATTTCATTTGATATAATATAATATGTGTTCAATCTATTTTAAATACTGCTAAAATCTATGGAATCTATCTAGTGGACAAGAGCCAGTTAGTTAGATGGATATGCTACGAATAGGAGTACATAATTCTTTTTGCTATAATATAATATGTGTTCAATCTATTTTAAATACTGCTAAAATCTAGGCAATCTATCTGGCAGGCAAAAGCCAGTTAGTTGGAGGGACATGGTACAAATAGGAGTACATAAATCTTTTTGCTTTAATATATAATACATGTTCAATCTATTTTAAATACTGTTTAAATCTAGGTAATCTATCTGGCAGGCAAAAGCCAGTTAGTTGAAGGAACATGGTACAAATAGGAGTACATAATTCTTTTTTGCTTCGAGAATACACAACAAGTTTTCAAAATCAAAAGACAGTGTTCAATAACCAATGTATTTAGGGGCCCGTAAAATTTTCATCCCTCCTTTCTTTCTTAACATTAAAGCTATTGTTTGCGCTATGTGGCAACCATCCCCGCAAATAACTAACATTCAATAATATTTACTACTAAAACACAATTTTTTTTTAAAAAAGTACTAGGCATCCACATATAAGTTACAAAACTCTAGGCCAATGCGCTACCTCCCCAAACTAAAACTTTTTTTCTTTCTTTCTTTCTGCAAATACTAGTCCTAGTACATGTATAAATGTGTTCAACATTTGCTTTCCTAAAAGATTATCAAGCGTACTTGTATACCACCTATCGGCAGAATTCTAAATTACATCCTAATCAGTTCAACCCCCATCTGTACGGTGTACATATATATCAGGTATAAGTGATTTTAAAGTGATCATGTTTCAGTACACAATCGGTGTAACAGTTAAAAATTGTAACAAATGAATCAAACATATTGTAATTAAGCACACTATAATTAAGCAAATAAATCTCTACAAGTAAATGATACGTCTTTAGCCCTTGGTAAATCATAATGACGGTTCTTAAGGGAAACATACACGTATATTCATTTTTACAACAAGCTTATTTTAGTACACTCACATATTGTTCGAACATGATATACATGTGAGAGAATAAAAGATACGAACCAATAAAAAATATGTAGTCCTACAATAATAATAATAATAATAAAAATAATAATAATAATAATTATTATTATTATTATAACTTTACTAATAAAAAAATCGCAATTATATTTCAACTGTTCGCAGTCTATCACAAATCCTATCCCTCCTGCCTGATTACAAAATGGTCGTAGGTTTATTAAGCAAATATAAATAGTCCCAAGTTCAATTTCTCAAAAGCAACTCGCGTAGTTTACCAATAATTATTCAAAAAATTTCCATTATAATTAAGTGAATAATACAAGCAAGTTTAGCATTTAAAAAGTTCTCACCTTAAAAATCAAACTTCCTTCTGTTAGAATCAACGACCAAAAACTTTTTTCAATATGCACTATTGCACTATGTAAATAACAATAATAATAAACTTTATTTCGCTAGTATTTATAAGGGAATTCAATGTGTCCCTCCCCCTGCCATCATCTTTTCATCAGGTTTTCAAAAACCGTTTTTTCATTAATTATAAATAAAGTCATCATGTTCGCTAACATCGTTCATCATGTTTAAAACTCGATAGCATCAAATTATTCAGTGTTCCACCAGAAAATCTAAAAATTTCTTATTTACAAGTTCATCAACCGCTGTAGGGATCTTAACAGTAAATGACCTTTCAAGGAAAAGCTACCATTTTTTTCCTCACTCACAACAGGGTGTCACCATTGGCTCCTGTAGGGATGAACGGTTCTCAACTAATTAAGGAAATGGTTACAAGTAAAACTTTCACATTGCCAAAATCATATATTGCCACAAAATACATTTATGTGTTTGTCCAAAACATCTTGTAAAATGAAAGAAACATTAAATTTCTATCTGTCTTCATCACTGCCGATAACTATCGCAGTGACAATGATAGTTAATGGCGGATATTTCAGTGTGTCGCCACTCAGACTTCTAACGGGCAAGGGGAAACCGTCTAAGGATATTTCAATACATATTGACAAGCGGAAATAAAATTAAAAAGCACATTAACACTCTATGTGTGTCACCACTCAGACTTGTAACGGGGCAGGAAAAGCCTCTATAGGTCACTTACCCGAAGTCAAACCATTTACAAAAATAAAACTACCTGTAAGTGTTCATTCTAAGATAGCCTTAAGTGAGAGACGGAAGAACAATTCAGTCTCTGCGTATTTCAAACTTAGAAACATGGGTGTAAACACGGTGTTAGCTATAAGCCATAAACAAATCAATAAAAATGAATGTTAACAAAATAAATAAATAAACTATTCAAATCACACACACACACTTCCTATCTCCCATATGTTTTTTTTCTCTCCAAGTTACATGTGAGGATTGCAATAATTCTCTCATACAGCGTTCACCTCCGGAGCTTGGGGTCCTGGGTTCATTCTCAGTACCCAACACATAAACTTTTACACACTGTAAGTGTTTTCAGCTTCTAATAAAGTGATCAAATAAGTTGCTACGACTAATTTATTAGGAGAATATAAATAATTGATAAGTTCACACTGTAAGTGTTCTGAGCTTCTAATAAAGTGATCAAATAAGTTGCTCCGACTAATTTATTAGGAAAATATAAATAATTATCCATTTTTCTGTATAATACATAATTCAACACGTGTCTTCATCTCATTCTGAGTTTCTATTTCTCAAAATCATCTGTATAATACGAGATTCAAACACGGGTCTTCATCTCATTGTCAATAATGTAAATATATTCAATATTATTATTAATTTAATCAATGATACGGAAGTAAGTGATACAGAATAACGTTTCATCATATCAACAGATTTAATTCAAATTCAAATTTCCATTATTATTTTTAAAAATATCCACTATACAGTCTGTACAGACACGTATACAGACTCGAAAAAGAGGACACGACCTTTCCAACAATACACATATGTCATCAACCACTAATGACCTAACCGTACACAACCATTAAAGGAGGACACGACATGTCATCAACCACTAATGACCTAACCGTACACACCCATTAAAGGAGGACAAGGAGTTTCTAAATTAATTATAAAACATAACGGTACCTGGAGAAAAGTAGCGGCGGTCCTACTCCAGACCACCTCGATCGAAAACTCCTTGACGACTATCGCCTGCATGTTCATCTCCCTCATATTTTCCCATCATTTTGTGCACAGTGATTCCATCATTACTAACAGGGCTCACCACGTCTTCGTTAGCCTAGAGCAGCCCCTAGGCAGAAGATAACCGCATTTGTCCGTCTAACAGTCCTCATATGTGTTGTGGCGTCCAGTGCACCTCACTTCATCTCTCATCTCCATCAGTGCTTATGATTTCAAATTGTACGTTAGTTTATATTCCAATTTCGTTAGTTTTCCTTTATTGCTTATTGTTACGAGATCATTTATTCACTATATTTTTTCCGTTGCTATATACACTTAAATTCGATAGTTTATTTCTTTTTTGTCATGTTTTGTTCTGTATTCTTACATTTACTATATTATTTTTCGTTATGTTAGCATTTATATAAACATTTGAAGTTCCTTCTACCTTGTTGTATGTTTATGATCGAAAAGATCATAAAGACCTCACAATAAACGATGATTAAATAAAGATATCAATACAACAGCCCATAGCCCATCCATCAATTCCTCACTTCTCCTATACCTTTAACTACCCTTCCCTAAAAGAGGGTGTAGCCCTCTGAAAGGTTGCTAGCCGATGGCTAGCCTTAAAAAAATAATAATAAAAAATCAAGAAGCATCAATCTATCCAGGTTGATCAAACCACCTAAAGCCCTAAGGCGCCCGGCCATTGGGTTCCCTTTCTCTCTCACGATGCCCGGTCACCGAGAGAGACACCTAATCACACAAAACTTATCCCCTCTCACGACGCCCGGTCAAAGAGAGAAACCTCACCTACAAAGCCCTACGACGCCTGGCCATTGGGTTCCTTCCACTTTCTTACCTAAAATTATTACAGGAACTACTTATTGTAATATATTTCTGTATTAAGAAGATCTTTTATAATAAAAGGTGATGGGAAAGTCCAAATTCCCGTGTACAATAATTGCTCCAGCTTACATAAACTGAGAGAATTTTACAATATTTTCAAAAGATAGATGTTAAATCTGGAAAGGTTTCGAGCTGTAGGATGTGATGGGACTGCTACAAATACTGGCAGAAAGGGTGGAATAATACGACGTTTAGAAGAGTCTGTTCAGAGACCTTTGCAATGGTTGGTTTGTCTGCTGCAAGTAAATGAGCTCCCTTTAATCAATTGCTAGAATCAATTGATGGTAAGACAACAGGTCCTCATGCATTTTCTGGACAGATTGGAAGATCATTATCAAATTGTGAAAACCAACCAGTTGTGGAATATGATGTAATTGAGAGTCATCTTTCAGATTTCGAGAATTATAATGATCTCAGTGCGGATCAGAAGTATTTGTACGAGATTTGCAGGGCTGTTTCAAATGAACATTTTCCTAATTTTTTGGCAAAACGCTATCTAGGAAACATTTCGCACGCCAGGTAGGTTACTACAACAAACAGAATTCTTCTATTGTATGTAGCTACACCAAACCCTTCAGAAGAATTAAAAGTTCTCTCTCAGTATGTTGTAAAAGTGTATGCACCAGTCTGGTTCAGCATAAAACAGAAACCTTTTCGCACAGATGGATCAAGACATTTATTCAAAATAATTCAGTTATCGCGCTTCCTTCCTGAAAAGTACAAGGCTGTCATTGATCCTGTACTTCAAAGAAATGGATACTTTGCACATCCTGAAAACATTCTCTTCTTTATGATGATAGATCAAAAGAAACATATCAGAGAACTGGACTTACGACGAGTCGTTAAGGCAAAAACCTCGCAAATGCCTGGAATCAGAAATTACGACATTCCATTACTCAATTTGGAAGCTGAAGACTACACGGAACTGATAAACTGAACAGATTTGGCTATAACTTTCCTTCCACTTATTATGGATCTCACTGCTGCGGATATTTATAGAGTCATTCAAGGTGATACCACAAATATTGATATTCCGAATCTTCCATGCCATAGCCAAGGTGTAGAACGATGTGTAAAATTGGTGACAGAAGTATAGCCTTTTGTTTGTGATGTAAGTGCACGAGATGGATACATAAGGGCAAGACTCGAGTCCAGAAGTCGTATGCCTGTCTTCAATGCAAAGTCAAAGTTTCCTACAGTGTAATGTATGTTGACATGTATCTCCACATATTATTTTGATATGAAGTTTTCCTAACTCATTTTCAAGAATAGAAAAGTAATGTGTTTTGCCATGTTTTCACATATTGTTTGTATATTAAGATATCCTAGGTTATTTTCAAACTGAGATAAGAAATATTCATGTCAATACAGGACTTTTCTTATATTTGTAATTAATCTAGAAATTGTGTTTAGATGTCTATTGTAACATACACTACACACAAACCTAAATCATATGTTTGTACTGAGTGATGTATTTTTGTCATCTTTTTTCACATATCATATTATAAAGCTTTCTTAGCTTATATTCAAACATCAACTGATTTTCAAACTAAGATAAGAAACAAAAAAGTTATTATGTAACTTCTGTAATATTTGTAATAATTATAAAGATGCTGTATTCGAATATAGCATATATGTAAGATACTTCAGTTTCATTTTTCTATTCAAGTATAATGTAAAAATGTAAGTACGTTACAACTAACTTTTCGAGCCCTTTATAGCACTAAAAGGAACTGACTCAGCGGAGTGAGGTTCTCTGATACAACACTGTTGTATAACAACTTTTCCGTATAGGAAAAAATTGCCTCATTTCAAAACACTGTTAAGAATACATATTTCAGCCAAACTTCAAGTCCGTATAGCACCCAAAGGAAATGACTCAGGAGATTAATATTTCTGTGGCACAGTACTCTAATGGTAAGGCAACTTTTCTGCTCTATTAGAAAAATTAATACAGAAAAAAAATAATTTTGTCCCTTTACCAATACGGTTAAAAATAGTGGATTTCAGTCAAACTTCAAGTCCCGTGTGGCACCCAAAGAAATTAATTAACGAGACTAATATTTTTGTGACACAGTACTTTAATGGTAAGGCAACTTTTCCGCGCTATTAGAAATATTAATATCCCCCGAAAAATTTTGACCACTATTTCACTCCACCCTACTGTACATGGCTATCTGCTCACGTATATTATTAATAATTTATTTCATACACACAACAAATATAACAAATATAGCTTTCTTTACACAGCACAGCGTTCTTTGTCATAGAACTTTGCCACGTTGCTTCCACGCAGTTAAGTCTTTTAATAACGGCTGGAGTCATTAGTGTTTCGGACGCAAACATGTATGTTGTATCGAAGTAGTGGAGTCGCGTGTTGAGATACTAATAGTATTTGCTTTTATGTTGTTGTATTGGCCTTGAAGGACGAACAAATGCCTTTTCGTGAAGTTACAAGTTCCCTTTAATCCGTGAGGTTGATATACTGTAGAAATGACCTATGCATTATTATCCCGATGTAAGGTAGGAAGATTTATGTTAGTTTTAGCTTAATACCCACAAATCTGTTATACCACAAAGGCCTCCGCACAACTTGTTGCAATCTGGCATAATATCACTAACATCACTACCATCTAGCTAACTATTTGGATTACACACAAAAGTATCACTGTCATGTTAGGGTTAATAATATTTATGGAACTAAAGATAGGTTTTAGACTTCCAAACTATGCTGTGCATAAATGTCGAAAGTCTTATAGAACTGCGTTATCCGTGTGTATGTCGAAAGATATTAGAGCTAAGACAATAAGAGATACCTAGAAGCCGTTTTCTGCCATTGATTCAGCGTCAAAATAAGTTTCCATTTCTTACGTTAACTCGATATTCAATCCGGTAGTGGTTCAAATTAGCTATTTCTGGTTTTAACATATAAAGCCATAGATGAAAATGGCAACTTACAGAGAGAAGCATATGGTTTTCTGCAAACAATTCCACGTGTAAAGGCAACATATCATGACCATCCACAACATTCTACCAAAATTGAATGTGTTTCAAATTTACTATTACTTCTGGTTTCAATAACTGTTTCAACTTTTATTGTCATATCATGAAAACGGTAACATAGCAAGAACTGATTTTCGAAAACGAGTCACCCTCTTAAGAAATGAAGATTATCCAAAATATTCTACCAAAACCGTAAGAGGTTGATATTTCCTGTTATTTCCGGTGTCAATACCAACTTCCGTAGAACATAAACAGTACATTCTTCAAGATATTGTATTTTGCAATTAATTCAGCGTCCAAAGAATAGATTCCATTCCCTTTTTTAACCTTCTCCTCAAGCCGGAATTGGTTCGAATTAGCCATTACCATTTCCAACATTTGTCGCAATAGAAAGAAAACGATAACAGTTTGTGAGAAGCTGTTTCTGTAAATGATTTAAAGTCTAAAGACAACACGTCATGACTATCTACAATACTCAAAAAAAAAAAAAAAAACTGGTTGTGGTTAAACTTTTCTGTAATTTCTGGTTTCAATAACGGTTTCGATTTTATCGCTATAGAACGAAAGTGGCAAAAGATAGGGAGAAGCTATTTTTGGCAAACGATTCAGCTTGGAGTTTAACGTCGCTTTCAGCGGCAAGGCTATATGAGATCAAACGATTCAGTCCCTCAACAATTCAGTTGCCTTCCATATAATTCTATCAAACCGGAAACTGTTCAAATTTCTAGTACTTCCGGTTCCAATACTGATTCCCGTTGAGCAAAAGAGGTACAAGATATTAAATCTGGTTTTTGCAATCGATTCCTTGTCTCAAGAATAGCCTAATCCTTCTCCGTTGAAGCTTTGTTCAAAGCAGTTGTTAAAATTAGCCATATTCTGTTTGAACGTTCATCGCCATAGAATGAAACTGTAACAGATAAGGAGAAGAGATTTAACAAACAATTCAGCGTTTCAAGGCAACATAACATATTGATTGCTAACATCCTACCAAAACAGGAAGTGGTTCAAATGAACTATTACTTCCGATTTCAATACTTGTTTCCATAGATCAATACAATAGAAGATATCAGGAAATGGATTTTGCAATCAACTCAACGTCAAAAGAAGATATTACGACAAATATTCAGAGTCCCAAAAACATTTTCCACCAATCCCTATTCAAACTAGTAGTCGAAGCTAGCAATGTCCGGTTTCAACGTGTATCCTTGCAGAACAAAAACGATAACAGACAACAAGAAGCAGACTTTTGCAAACAATTCCAATTCTAATGGTAACATATCATCACTATACACTTCACCGAAACCGGAATTGGTACAATTTGCCATTACTTAATAATTCAAAACCTTTTAACCCTTATCGCCATAGAACAAATATGGGAACAGATAGCGCGAAACAGTTTTATTCAAATAAATCAATCTCTCAATGCAATATATAATGACTATCAAGAACGCAAAAAGAAGTGATTGAGATTTATTATTATTTCTGCAGTACTGATTTCTTTAAATTATAAATGTTAAAATCCTATCAAAAAGGTGTTTCCTCGATCGATTCAGCTTCCCAAGAATAGGTTTTATTTCCCCTTTTAATGTTCTATTCGAGACGGAAGAGCTTCAAATTTACTATTGGTTCCGGTTTCAATACTGATTTCTATAGAGGAAGAACTGTAAAAATTATTAGGATGTGCCCTTCAACACGTAATTCATCATCTGAATAATGGATTCCATATTTTCTTTGAAGCTCTATTTAAAGCGGATGGGGTCAAAACTATCCATTTCTGATTTCAACGTTTATCGACATAGTAAGCAAACGGTAACAGATAGCTAGAAGGATATTTTATTTACAAACAATTCACTGTCTTAAGATAACAGCAAATGACTATCGGTTGTACTTATTTCTATAGAGCAAACATGGTAAGAGATATCGAGATGCGGGTTTCTGCCATTGGTTCAGCGTCCGAAGTATAAGTTCTATAAAGTCCATTAAGTCTATGTTCAATCCAAAACTGGTCCAAACTAACCATTTCTGGTTTCAAAGCTTATCACCATAGAACAGAAATGGCAATAGTGAAAAACGGTATTTGCAATGGACACAAACTCTGAATTGTATATATATATAAAATATATATATCATCACCACTCCGCTTGGTCTAATTTTGACCTTTGACCTTTAGAGCTGGCGTAAACCAGGTTATGACAGACTAACAGACGCCTGTAACCGTCAAAGGATGTAAGTTGCCATGGGAGCTGGTTTCCCTGGGCACTGATTGTTTAGTTGCTATGTGATATATAGCATTGTGTGCTCATATTGAAGTTCAGACATCATTGAAATTTGGCCTTCAGTCCCACGTGCTAGGACGATGTTGACTATGAGCTGAGGTTGAGATACTAACTGAACGAGGTTCCCCATAAGAAAAATTGGTTTGCCAAGGTCCGTCAAATTTGTTCTTGAGAGAAGAGATGTGTTAGACTCCATCTTTGATTAGTTGCTAGGGGATATAATGTTTCAGTGAAGCTGCATCGAATTTGAAATTGAATATTGCTTTGAGTTGCACAGAGTGCTTGGAGTATGGGCTTGGGTGCAGACGAGAAATAGGTCGTGGTTAGTGTATATTGAATATTTAGAAGATGTGGTTTGAAAATTGGATGTGGCTATGACTAATTTTTCAAAGTAAATTTTCTGCCGGATCAGATAATGTGTGTCAACTACGTCGAATGTAGTCTTGATTTTGTTTTTTATGAAAGTGATTACTCGCTATATTTCATCGAAGATCGGTGCTATGAAATTTTTTTTCAAAGTCACGGTTTTTTGTCGGAAGTGTATGTTCACGTGATGTGTGTTTGTGTGTGTGTGATTGAATCTTGTATAGGAAATGTATGAGATTAGTCTAGGTTGATAAGTGCTGAAGTCTGTTTGTGTACGTTTGACTGCAATTGTAAGAGTATTTGTTTCTGTATCTGTGTATTAAAATAGGCAGGTGAAAGATCATATTGTTGTAAGTTTTACGTTTCATGATTAAACTTTAGTTACATATTATAATAATATGTGAACTTGAATTGAGCAAACGACTCATACAGACATGTATCAAAAAATAATGAACTTATGTCTGTTCACAAAAAACGCTCACTTAAATGAGCGTATGTTTGTTCATGAGAAAAGCACACTTTCCCTTGTTGCATTCGAAGAAGAATGAATGAATAACATTGAATTTAGCGTTAAAAAGAGATACACGCATTTGGTAGTTCCAAGAATAGAATGCGAGATTACTGAATGTCTTCGTGAGCTCTGTCGTTTCATATTTCATTGATAATGCAACTCGTTCGCAGTTAGTGTATGTGAAACGTGTTATTACGGCACTAAGATGTCTGTAGGTGTAGAGAGAAAGAGACGCTAAGATGTTTGTCACTTGTATTCTAATAAAAGTCATTACTATAATATGAAAGGAGATGTGTGTGTGTTTTAGCATTGATAATATCAAACTATCAAACGATATAACTTACTAAGTTGAAAGCTTATCGTGGATCGTAAATTTTTAAATATTTCATTTATTTAATTATATGGACAAATTCTGATAATACTTATTAAGAGAGAGCTGAAATCTTTCAGTTTAACGTTCTACAAATATGCCTTTTACGCTAAGGGGACACATGATTAAGGCAAGTGAATGACAATGGAATTATAATGACAATGTGGAAGAAGAGTACCCCGAGAAAACTCATGGATGCGATGTTGTCCACCACAAATTTACTCACTCGGATATCGAACCAGGGACCCTAAGCATCAGAGGTAAGCACACTCTATCATTGAGACACCGTGCCCCGCATTAAGATAAGTTTGTCTCTTGCATGATACAATTGAATGATGAAAGCGATAGTAGACGTACCTTTGATGTGGGAGCTTATGTGAATCGAAATGAAATGAAATCTATCAGTTTAACGTCCCATGACTATCTCCTTTACGTTAAGGAGACAAATGATTATGGCAAGTGAATGAGGATGGACGTCTACTTCCTAGCCTACGGGTGATATAACGTTCGAGTCTTCTGATACTTTGAGTCATCTATTTCACAGAAAATTTGGGAAACCATTTCCACCACATAAACGAAACCAACTGGTTAGAATCGGGCAGAAAAGATATGTTTCAACTACTGCAAAGCGTTACCATACGTGCCGATACTAGTATTTCTAAGTGTTTGTTGTATCACGACGACGCAATTGTGTTCCATGAGTTGTGTGTAAAAAGCACTGAGATATGTTAAAGAGTTATTAATCTGGAAAGCTTACCGCTATACAGCTTAATGAAAATTTAGACTTACATTCTGTTTTTTCATGTGTAATTTAATACAATAAAAAATTATAGTTTTGTCTTTCACTGCGAAGTGGAACTTTGCTCGACATTATGTGAACGGAAATTCTGATGATACACATTGAGATAAATTTGTTTGTTTGCATGAATTTTCAGCCTAAAATGAAATTTGTGATAGAGTAATGGCTTTCAGGGGAAGTCAATAATGTTATAAAAGTTGATGTAAAGTCCCATAATTATATCCTTTCCTTTAGGGAGACGATGATTACAGCAAGTGAATGATGGTGGGGAAATTGATGAAAGAAGAAACTGAGAGGAAACAGGAATAATCCGTGATACAGTGGCGGCTTTCAGGGTGAACCCAATAATGTTATAAAAGTTGATGTAAGAACTCTAAGTTTAATATCTAATAGCATAATTTCTTGTTTCCTAGAAGTTTCAAAGAAGAAAGCAGGGAACAGATGTAGGTAACTTTATTTCTTAGCTGGAGGGCACGGTGGGTCAATGACAGACCAGAGCATTTACATTTACTGCATGGGGTTCTTAGTTCGATCTTTCGTAAATAAGTTTGTGCTGATGTAACGTCCCATGATTATGTCCTTTCGCTAAGGGAGACAATGATTAAAGAAAGTGAATGATGCTACAAGAACTGATGAAACAAGAAAGTGAGAGGGAACGGGAGTACTTGGAGATACAATGTAGAAAATGACTGGTATTAGTGTTGAATTCATACTTTTCGCGGTCACTGAGATCAACGGTGAAACTCCAATCGCATTCATCCCATTAGGCTACGGGACAGTTGTCACCGGGGGGACTAAGAGATACCGAAACATGTAAATAATCAAAATGACCCATATTAGTGTCAAATCTATAGATTTCGGGAATGAAACGATGGGAAGAAATTTTGCGGTAAAAGGGAGAGAGTGGGACAGAAAGTTAATCCACACAGTGTTTGTAAACCAAAGAACACTTGGTAAGATCTGGGATTTCACCCACCAGAGTTCAATGCTCTAATACTGTGGCGCTGGGTCCAAAAATATGGTTACATTGCTCTTTATTGAAGGAATTGAAAAAGGCTATTTTGGATTAATGTGCATTTACAAAACAGTTTTCTCTTTTAGCTTGTCACAAGCTAGTAACAAAGGAAGGAAATACGCAAAACCTCGAAGGTGACTGTGGTTGCTTTTACTGCGCAAATTTCGTAGGATGTTTACTTGTTGAAGGTTATGCTTGGTTACTAACAGGATACATCATCACGATTTTGACAACGTGACCCTGCATTAAATATGGAAATTTGGCTAATAGTTAAGGATCTGTGGACAAGTCATAGTCAGATGTGGATAAGTCTAGAAATCATGTCATTGAAATCTTCCGGCGGTAACAGTCACGCTGTCCACGTGTGTACAAGTGTATCACGCCATGTATCCTGGGTGCGGTTTCTTGCTAATAGCCAATCAGAACGCAAAAGAGAAATAAGTTTCCATATTTGTGGATCTGACGACAAGGGATGTATTGACTGATATGAGGTTTGGGTGTGTCCCTCGTAAAATAATAAAAAGGGACCTCAAGGTCCCAATGATTGATTCGGGCACTCAGAGACGCAGAGATTCGGAGATTCGGAGCTTCGAGATCCACCAATTCGTTACGTCGGTTATCAAGTTGCTAAGTGTTAGAAGACTTCTACTGCAAGGTATGTACGAGCATTTGTTGCATTATTAATTTCAAGTTAAGAGATATCATGCAGTACTATAAAATGATTTGTCAGCCTATCGTAAAACTTTCAAGGTTGAGAACTGAAGTCGCATATTCGTATTTCATCTTCCATTTCCAATAACTCAAATATTTGAATAACTTGCCTGTTAATCAATCTATATTAATGTACCTAATTATCAATGAACTATCAGATATCAAATTACTCTTGTTAAATCATTCAAATATATGTTGTTGTATATTATCCTTTTAGTTGTGTAATAAACTTAGTTAATAGAATTTATGTTGTTATTCCCCTAGAATAAAACACTTTCTCCCATGTAAATCATGGTGTAATTTAATTATATTTCATTTGTGACATCCGCTACGGAAATAGCGTGAGCAGTTCTCTCATGAATGTGGAATTTAACGAGCTAAGTAAACAGAAAGAGACCTGCACATCGTCACAAATGGGGGCACGTCCAAAGCCTTTTCTTCCTTTTCATTTTTCGGGACGAAAAGTTTTGTGGTGCTGCTATGACATCCTTCCTTTTCTGTTTTGTGTTTTTTGTTTATGCTTTAGTGTCATGTTCATGGTGCATGTTACTTTAAGTGATTTATGTAAGTTGTCGCAATTGTGTTATTGTGGATTCTAATGATAATTAGTGATCTGATTATATTGTTCATAGTGCAATACCCCCCATAAATTCTCTTTTTGTTAGTGCATACAAAAAGTTAATGAAATAATTCGAAATGTCTTTCCATTGGTTCCCCTTTTTCAAACCTAAGAAATTTCCACCAAAATTTCATGCGTGGTATATTGCAAAATCGGGTGAGGCAAGTTGCAAATATTGTAGGAAATCTCTTGCTCAGAAAACCGCGCTCACGAAGGCCTTGCGCTCCGAGTTATGTTCCATGGCAAAGGAAGCACCCGATTTGCCAGTGCAGCAGGCCAGTTTGCCAGTAGCCAGTTCGCCTACCTTACTTGAACCGCGAATAAACCATTCATAGCAGTATAGTTTACTAGATTCTGTGGATAGGCAGCCGATAACGCAAACGCAACGTTATAAGGAAAATTTAGCTAAGTTTGAAGAAACTGGTAATAAAATGCCATCCTTGACTCCTTTGGACAGTACACAATATAAAGCACTGGTCGCGAAACGCACAATTTTCCGTAAGCCAATTTGTTGGGGTACATAGAACCATTCCTTAAATTTGGGAATTATCAAATAACAAGTTGGTGTCCCTCTTATGACCAACTATTCAAATTTTAAAGGCTATTGACCTATTTTATCTTTTTTGATAGGGTTTTATCATTGAACGAGTACAGGATTTATTACCTTTTCATAAGACAGGTGTTTTTTTTGTACCAACCTTAAATTTTGGGAGGAGTACACTTCTTATTGTCAAATTAATAATTGTTCTTAGAATTGGTTGGTATCTCATTCTTTGGGTAAATCATTGTCAAATATTAGTATGATCACGTGATCTGTTATTGACCTATGATGGGATTAGGAGTCCAGGACATTGGTACATTGAAACTTTGTAGGATAATTTGAGAATTGTCAAAATGAAATTACGTCATTGGTTTTGATTATTCCCGCCAAATATAAACGTAAGCAACATGATGTATCATGTGATTGACCTTGATGAGGTAGTGTACAGGGATTCATTTCCTTTTCAAAATTCGTGGAAGTTATCAAATAACACGTTTCTAGACAACAGTTGGTTCTGCTAAGATAAACAATTGACCTAATTGAGACCTAACTACAACATGTAATTATATGATTAATTCTAAGACTTAGGTATATCGAGAGAGGTGTTCTTTAAATTTGGGAATTGTGATAAGCAAAATTTTAGTATGAGGCGCGAAATTTAAAACAATACTTTAAACTTTAGTTAAGCTCATAGTCTAAGATCATTGGTGGTGATTGAATTAACCTTGAATTTTCCGAAATCTGATAGGTAACCTTATTGAATTTTATGACTCATAGACGTAAGGCAATACATGCTACAACACTTTGAAATATAATCACAAGGTGATGTAATCAGTTATTGTTGATGCAATTTGATTGGTTAATCGCTATCTTTCATGGAATCTGATTGGTTGATCACTATCTTTCGTGCAATCTGATTGGCTGAAGATTTTCAAATCTCTGCTGCATTCAGTTTTAAGTTTTGTTTAACATTTAAAAATCATGGTTTTGTTCAATATTTTGTACTCACCGATAAATATGATCAAAACAGTTTATTTGTTAATCGAATAGTTAAAAACCGGATAATGTTTGACGGTTAACCGTGAAACGTTAAATTGAATAGTTAAAAACTGATAAATTTGACGGTTAACCGTGAAACGTAAAATTTTTAGTTTGAAATTTTTTTGTTTGATTTTTTTATGATAATTTGATTCGTTTCAAAATTTTTAGTTTGAATTTTTTTTCAAATTTTTTCGTTTCACATTTTTGTTCGAAATTTCTTTTGTTAGAAATTTTTCGTTTCCAAATTTTTGCTTTAAAATTTTTTGTTTCAATTTTTTGTTTCAAGATTTTTGTTTGATTTTTTTTTGAAAATTTTGTTTGAAATTTTTTTTCGTTTCAAACTTTTGTTTGAATGTTTTTTGTTTCAAAGTTTTTGTGTCCAAATTTTTTCGTTTCAAAAATTTTTTCAAAATTTTTTGTTCGAAATTTTTGTTTGTAAACTTTTTGTTTGAAATTTTGTTCGGAAAATTTTGGTTTGACATTTTTTTAAGTTTGTGCACTCATTAGTAAAGACCCGGAACTGTTTAGAACAAAAAACATCTTGCAACACTGTTTATCACGATGCAATAGTACACGTCAGAACATGGGGTTGTACTTGAAATGAAAAAACACAAATCATTGAAATGGGTCATTTCATTACAGTGCACATACATCGATACCAGATAAAGGATCTGGATATTGTAGATACAATGTATTTTGAAATTCTTGCACTAGTTTATCTTTAGCATATAATTTTAAATCCAACTGAAGTCTTTTAAGGTCTATTGGAATGTCAATAAATGGAAACTGAATGTCCATTTGGTCACAAATAAACTGTTTATCAATACAGGTATGCACCCACGAACGATGTTGACAACCATCACAACATCTAGATACATGTTGTGCAATATGCATAACACATTTCTCAAAATAGTACTTTTCAGGAATATACTTGTTTTGTTGCATGCTTCCACTGCATGTTTAACACATTGAAATACATTGATGAATTTGTTCCATTCCGTTTGCGTTAGATACACCATGTTGCGAGGGACATGCAATGTACTCTTTTTACGTAACAGCACAATCTTCTCTTCGAGGACTGTACGTAGCACCACTTCATGATTTGAGCCTAATGATTTGACTATGGTCACATTTAGCTCATCATGAAAATAATCATTCATTTGGTCGGTTCGTGAACATAATATTTGCCATTCTTCACAGGTCAGTTGTACACCGAATTGTTCTGCTTTGCCCAATCGAATCACAGGTTCAAATGTTCTAGCACTGATACCAATCATCATATGTTTTGTTTGAAATATATTTATTGGATAATATCTTGCGAAGAGGAATTCTTTATCGTTAGAAGTACACATCTTTCCTGCTGAAACGCACTTGCCCAAATAATTTTATGGGCTGACACGGTATTTGCTGATTTCATAGAGCTACGGCTGACGACATAGGCAAGGAATGTGCTGACGTTTGTTTTCATGATTTCATCACATTTGCTGACGTCATGCTGACCAACCAAATTCATAGATCGCGTTCAGCATACAGCTACGTCTGACGTCGAATTTGCTGACGTTTGAATTCATGATTTCATCACAATTGGTGACGAAACCAAATTCACTGATCCGGCTGTGTACTAAATTCAAATTGATGACTTCGACTCAAGAATCCTTTGTAACATAAACATACAGTTCCAGTGTTCAACAAACTTAACAGATCTTGTTTTGATGCTTCCATTGGTAAATATCTTGCTGGTAAAATTATATTATTCTCATTTTCAAGCTTCACTACGATTCTTAATCCAAACTTTGTAGGGATTATTTGGTTAGCTAAGATTCTATAAGGTACATACTGTTGTAAATCAGTAATCTTGTTAAATGATTTCATCACATCACGTGTGTTTAGAAACTGCAGGCAAGTAGGCATGATGACGTTATAATGAATACTAACTCGAACAATGATGCAAAATTGATGATGTTGCATTATCATGTTCTGACGTGTATTATTGCATCGTGATAAACAATGTTGCCAGATGTTTTTGTTCTAAACAGTTCCGGTACTTTACTAATGAGTGGACAAAGTTAAAAAATGTCAAACCAAAATTTCCCATAAAAAAATTTCAAACAAAAAGTTTACAAACAAAAATTTCGAACAAAAAATTAAAAAATGAATAAAATTTTGAAACGAAAAAAATTTGGAAACAAAAAATTTCAAATTAAAAAATTCAAACAAAATTTTGAAACGAAAAAAATTTCAAACAAAATCTTGAAACAAAAAAATTTAAACAAAAATTTGGAAACGAAAAATTTCAAACAAAAATATCGAACAAAAATTTGAAACGAAAAAATTTCAGACAAAAATTTCAAAAAAAATTTTAAAAGATTTTCAAAAAAATTTTGAAACGAGAAAAATTTAACAAAAAAATTTCAAACAAAGTTATGAAACGAAAAAAAATTTCATAAAAAATTCAACAAAAAAATTTCAATCTAAAAATCTTACGTTTCACGGGTAACCGTCAAACTTTATCAGTTTTTAACTATTCGATTTCACGTTTCACGGTTAACCGTCAAACATTATCCGGTTTTTAACTATTCGATTAACAAATAAACGGTTTTGAACATATTTATCGGTGAGTACAAAATATTGAACAAAACCATGATTTTTAAATGTTAAACAAAACTTAAAACTGAATGCAGCAAAGATTTGAAAATCATCAGCCAATCAGATTGCACGAAAGATAGTGATCAACCAATCAAATTGCATCAACAATAACTTTGCCAGTATCAGATTACATCACCTTGTGATTAAATTTCAAAGTGTTGTAGCATGTATTGCCTTACGTCTATGAGTCATAAAATTCAACAAGGTTACCTATCAGATTTCGGAAAATTCAAGGTTAATTCAATCACCACCAATGATCTTAGACTATGAGCTTAACTAAAGTTCAAAGTATTGTTTTAAATTTCGCGCCTCATACTAAAATTTTGTTTATCACAATTCCCAAAATTAAAGAATACCTCTCTCGATATACCTAAGTCTTAGAATTAATCATATAATTACATGTTGTAGTTAGGTCTCAATTAGATCAATTGTTTATCTTAGCAGAATCAACTGTTGTCTAGAAACGTGTTATTTGATAACTTCCACGAATTTTGAAAAGGAAATGAATCCCTGTACACTACCTCATCAAGGTCAATCACATGATACATCATGTTGCTTACGTTTATATTTGGCGGGAATAATCAAAACCAATGACGTAATTTCATTTTGACAATTCTCAAATTATCCTACAAAGTTTCAATGTACTCCCATGCGCAAAAAAAAATTGCGCATATACTGTAACTCACGATTTTCCGCATTTATTCCTTTTTCCTTACGTTTATGGGTAAAATTGAGTTATTAGTATGTGGAGATAATAGAGAGCAATCCATCTAAGGAGATATTTCCAAAAAATATAATAAAATAATAAAAATATAAACAAAAAACAAAATTATGCTCGGTTTTGGGTATACTGGCAACGATGATTTCTAGGGATTTTTTCAGTAGCACAGCACGATTGCGGAGGGAATTCAGTAGGGGAGTCGAGGAGATGGATCAAGGAACTGGATACTGGACTAAAATGTTGCATTTATTTTTTAAAACATAGTGTGTAGATTGCCTGCCAAATATAAATTAGCTTCTGTAACTAAGATGTCGTACGAAAATATAGAATTAAACAGAAAAACTCTTATGTTAAGGTTCGAAGCGATACGCACCATGGTTATGAAGAATATTTCTTAAGAAAAAAGAACAAACACAACGTAGCTTCTGTGGTTAGGTGGATAGAGTGGCGGACTCGTAGATATTTTATTATTTTGACACCACATCGAATCCCATCCTATCCCATCCCATTTTTTTAACAAAACATTATTGGAAGTGTATAACTTTGATGTTAATAAGAACCGAAACAGTATAATAAGGAAATAACTTATTGATAGTATCCTTTAATCGGCGTATTTATTCAGTATTTGAATACGTGTACTATTGGAAACAGTTATTGTTTTCAGTTTATGGTCTTGTATGTTACCTGCCCGTTCTTGAACAGCAGACAACTCACTTCGGATTTGTGTGTCAAGAACAGGAAAAATAACATACGCGACCTTGACAGTCTTCCCAAGTTTACCCCTTGTTATATCGACATGACGTTACATCGAATGATGCTTGTTGTCGTGAAAAAAAGGAAGAAAGGAAAAAGCTAATGTCAAATTATCGTGTGTCTGTGTGTGTGTGTGTGCTTGTGTTTTTTTCTTTTTAGAGTATTGACTTTCTCCCTCTCTCTCTTTTTTTCATATCCACAATTGCAAGAATATATGACCGACCTTTGTGGGTTTATTGGGAATAGGACGATTTATTTTGATTGCTAACAGACGACATTTTTTAACCATTTGCTTTAAACTTTGGCTTTGTGGCTCTTAGCACCCACGAAAGGTCATTATAAACTATATAAGCAGTTCCCGTTTTCACTGGCCGCTGAAAAGACATTGGGGAAGAGAAAAGTGCTTGCCGTAAAGATAATGAATAAAAGAAAAAAACAAATTAAAACAAATAATTTATAAATCTTTATAATACACTGTAAAGTTACGAAGGATTACGGCTAAGAATTTAACGTGAGATTAAAATTACGAGTATTATGTATTATGATTAAACAAATAATATACAATAAGCAAACTACAAGCAAATTATATATTTAACAACCTGAGTGCCTAAAAACAATTACTTCATTTTTAATTTTTATTTTTTTTTAATTATTTACTTTGATTAGATGGCCTTTTTGATTTATAGGAATGATTTTTTTTTAAATTTTATTTATAATTTGCTCTAGCGGCAACGAATGAGAGTAGGGGATAATTTATATAACACTTGCGTTTTATTATGCACTGCACAAGGAGGGTGGGGATTAAGTCAGCCGCAATTTTTTTCTTTTGGGCTTTTTTTTTACAGAAATTTGGTTTTCTGTAAAAGTCAAAAACTAATTTGAGTGTTATGCTTATATTTACTAAATTCTAACGACGACAAAAACACGATTTCAAAATGCAATCATAAGTCTGTGTAAGGAATGTTTTCGTTGAACGAAGCTAAATTATACAGATATATGTATGCGGAACACGAATATTTCCAAAAGATAGCATGAATATGAACGATAATCATACCATATTTCTACATTATATTGTAGCGTGAAAAACTGATATTAAAATGATATAACAAACAGGCATAAGCTTTTTTTTCTAGCACGGCAACACATTGAACTTAACTCATTAAGTTTTGGGAATTACAAATTATCACCTTACGTGTCGTTGTATTCCTATTCGTTTTCACGTTCGAGCGACGAAAGAAGAAATTGTAGTAATAGTGATAAAAATCGAATTCGAGATTTCAATGAATTCAAGTTTCACGCCCCCACATATCGAAAAAGTAATTTTGATGTCTGTCCATCTGTTCGTCTGTCGGTTCGTCACGCTTTTTCATGTATTCAAATAGAGGCCATACTGTTCGACGTATCTGGACCGAATTCTAGACATGAAGTTTTTATAACACTTTAAAAAAACTAACTAACTATATGGCCTATGGAACCCGGAGGTTCAATGCCGCGTTCACAAAAGCTCTCCACTGACTTCTATTCTTAGCTAACTGCATCCAGTTTCTACTTTGTATTCCAATCTCTGCGAGATCCATCTTAATATTGTCCTCCCATCTGCGCCTAGGTCTTCCTAATGGTCGTTTTCCGATTGGTCTTCCAGTCAAGACTTTGAAAGCATTTCTACTTTCTTCCATTCTAGCTACATGACCCGCCCACCTAAGCCTCCTAGACTTGACGACCCTAACAATGTTGGGTAGATCATATATATTGTGTAGTTCCTCGTTATGAAGTTTCCGCCATTCACCATTCCCGTTCCTCTTGGGTCCGAATATTCGTCTTAGGATCTTGTTCTCAAATACTTAGTCTATGTTCTTCCCTCAGAGTAAGTGACCATGTTTCGCAGCCATACAGAACAACAGGCATAATAATCGTTTTGTATATTTTAAGCTTCAAATTCCTCGACAGAATTCGCTACAACAAGAGATTTTGAACCGAATAGTAACACGAATTCCCTGCTTTGAGTCAACATTTAATTTCTTCGTGAATATGATTTTCGTCTGTTAATATTAATCCTAGATATTTGAAACTATCCACTTTACCAAAAGTATTATTTAATATTTTAACGTATCCATAATTTCCTGTATTCCGGTCCCGACGCACTTCCATGTATTTAGTTTTCTCTGCATTTACTTCTAAACCCATGTCCATGCAATAGTTTAATAAGATCTCTGCATTTCTTTCTATTGTTCTCCTATCATCCCCTATTAAATTTACATCATCAGCATATGCCATAACCTGGTCAATACCGTTCAACTGTATTCCCTGGTTGCTATCTTTGATTTTCCTTATAGCGTATTCCAGAACGAAGTTAAATAATAATGGCGACAACGCATCTCCTTGTTTCAGGCCATTTTCGACGTGAAAGCTCGTGGACAAAAATCTTCCTACCCGGACTTTACTTTGCGATTCATTTAAACATATCTTAATTAATCTAATTAGCTTTCTCGGTATTCGAAGTTCTGTAAGAACGTTGTATAATGTTTCTCTCCTAACCGATTCGTACGCCTTTCTAAAAACAATAAATAATTGATGTACCGGGCTATTGTATTCCCACTTTTTTCCGAGTATTTGGCGAATGGTAAATATTTGGTCGATAGTTGATCGATTTCGTCTAAATCCGCACTGATAATCTCCAATAATTTCATCTGCGTATGGGGTCAGTCTTGCTTACAGAATATTTGAAAGGATTTTATAGGATGTTGACAGAAGAGAAATGCCTCGATAATTATTACAGTCAGTTTTGTCGCCTTTCTAATAAATTGGAACAATGATTGATTCTTTCCACTCTTGTGGCAATTCTTCCTTGTTCCATATAAGGAGAATGAGTTTGTGTATCTTGTTCCACAATTTTTCGCCTCCAGCTAAAATTAACTCAGCCGGAATTTCATCTACACCCGGAGATTTGTGTTTATAACACTATCGTTTCGAATTCTATATCCTCCGACACCTAAAAATAAGGGTAGTTTACTGAAGGATGAAAATTTAAGATCATTAAATTGTCTCAAAAACGGCTGTAAAGATTTTGTTTGTATTTTTACAAATATAGTATGAATCATTGCTCTGAAAAAATACGTAAGGTGTAATTTACTGTATGGGATGCATTTTTTTGAACAATTTTCTCAATCACATTTTATAAATAAATGTATCATTAATAACCTGACAATATGACACAACTCGTTCGTCCTGTAAACATTCAGAAGACGTAGTTTAGCCTACTCTTCGACGATTTTCCCATTAACGCCTGACCCAATTTTGTTCATATTTCATAAATAAATGTTACATAAATAACCTAACGATATGGTATAATTCCATCATCCTAAAAAGCTAGAAGTGGTATATTACTTTTCGGAGCAAGTTTTACCCTACGATTTTGTCGATACTTACTCTGGCAATTTTGTTCGTATTTCATAAATAACATAACTCGTTTGTCCTGAAAAGATATACAAGGGATATTTTATTCTTGGGGATGACTTTTTTTAACGATTTTCTCAGAAAGTACTCAGACGCTTTTGCTCATAGTTCACATACAATTATCTCCTTAATAATTCTAATGTATGGCATAAGTTATTTCTAACAGAAATATGACGAATGGGTACTTTACTTTTGGACGTAAGTTGCTTCGAACAAAGTTTTCTAAAACACATTATTTTATTCGCATTTCCCAAATAAATGTTTCAGTAATAGCTGCAGCCTAACACGAGTCAGTTTAAGAAATTCGAGCGAGAAAATTCAGTGCGTTTCATCCGTACCCATTCTTAAATATATTTTTAAATGTTACACCCAATCACAATTTTCCTAAGAAAATCGAAACTTCTTTTTAAATGTGCTTTGCTGTGGCCAAATGGTTCAAGTGCATTGGTTCTGGATTTGATTCCCGGTGAGAACTAGTGTATTTTTATCCAACGTTAAGGAATAGGTGCAAAGAGAAAAGTGTTTAAACAAGTCTAACCAAGCTAATGAATAATACAAAGAAATAATACAATATTACGAAATTCTAGAAGAAACGTTGTTAATATTAGATATTTGCGTGTAAAAGTCCAACCCATGACTGTCAACTCCAAAGGTAAGAAAGTGAAACATCCAATACCAGGTTAATCAGTGGTCTCTAGTTAAAGCTATCCTACTAGGAAATGATTGAGATACCAAAAAATATTGTAATCGCTGGGAGACATGTTAGGAGAATACATTGGGTGAGAGAGTTTAATACTGGAACTCATGAATAGTCTCTGCACCTTCGTTGAGTATTGAAGTGCGTAGGTCTATATAGGTTTGCATTGAAATGAGCATTAATACACAACATCTGTTGAACATTACGGGGGGCTTGCGGACAGGTTTGCAGTACATTTTACGGGGTTCGATATTGTAACGATCCTAGCGAACTCCTCGGCCTTTCCGCACTGTACACTATAAGTTAAATTCGTGCTTAATTAAAACTATGTGTTTAAATTTAACACTGTTAACCGTTAATACCTGTGCACAACGGGCAACAATCCGCCAGTAATTTTTTATTTTTGCCCTTTGTTTTAGCGCCATAAATGTCTTTGTTCATAATTTTTTTTGTCTATGGTTTTGCATATACGTAGCGTGGACATTAAATTTTGACTTCTACGCCATATGGATCTAATTACAAACACACCTATAGAACGAACACAACAAACTTGGAATATATAGTTTATGTATGGAAAATCATACACGAGGCGCTGCACGGGAGAGCAGTGTGCATACATATGGCAGTCAACTTCCTAAGAAATTTATAATAATAATAATAATAATAATAATAATAATAATAATAATAATAATAATAATAATAATAATAATAATAATAATAATAATAATAATAATAACAGAAAACGAAACAGTTATTTACATAATGTATTTATTTAAGCATGGAAGTGCAATAGACTTAAGTTATTTCTCTCTCTCTCTCTCTTTGAAGGCAACAACCTTTAGGGTGCCAAGACGTAGAAAAGGACTTGTGGCACTCATGACTATAGAGTGGTGTGTGTTTGGCACATCGGGTTCCTTCGTTGTTAGCCCCAGCTTTCTAGACCGGATGCAGTTATTCCCGGTAGAAAATACAAGAAAATATACCTTTCTATTACTGTTAAAGTAAATAATTACACTCATTCCCTCAACGTGATACTTGTTTGTTTAACTGTATACAGACAGCTGATCCATGGGAGAATCGTTGATAATAATAAATAAAATAAACTCGACAAATATTCTTGTAATTTGCTGGGCACGCCAGTGTGCCTGTTATCCGGTTGTGGCACACTGGAATATAGGGTATGGCTTTCCAATTTTTCCCCTACTATTTTAACTGCTTCAATTGAAATTAATCTATAATAATAAGAGTGAATTTAGTCTTCTTACCCTTCGATTTAGAAATAAGGTCCGCTAGAATTGTATATTTAAAAAATAATAATACTCAGAATTTTATAGAGTAGTTTGTTTTATTCGAAATGACGTACTTCCTGCAACTGTTTGGGTTGGAATTATTTGAGATCAAATCTTTAAGTTTTACGACCCACGGTTATACCGACTAGGCTAAAGGACACGGTGATGATGAGAAATGAATGAAATGGTGGAATGAAGAAAGTGGGAGAAAACGGGAGAACCCCGAGAAAACCCATGCACATGGTGTTTGTCCACCACAAAATTCACTTGGCGCGAGCTGGGGTCGAACCAATTATCCCATGCACCAAAGGTGAACGCTTTATCACTGAGCCACCGCGGCCCCTCTGAAATTATTTATAGGAGAGAGTGACTACTTTATGAAAACTTGATATCGAACACATTTGTTTAAAAATACCAGCTTTTTGTGAAATATTGCTTAATATTCAGGAAAACCTAAGTCAATAAAATAATAATAATAATAATAATAATAATAATAATAATAATAATAATAATAATAATAATAATAATAATAATAATAATATAATAATAATAATAATAATAATCTTAAATTAAAAACTCTCTGGACCTAGTGCATTGGCACAATTTCACGAATTAAAAAGAGTTTGTTTACTTCTCATGTAAGTGTAGAAGGACTTAATCCCTGTTGCTTTCAATATACGAAGAAAGTGTCCAACTGTCAAATGATATGCTACATAAAATGCCCTATGCAACATAATGTAATATAGAGTCATCATTTCAGGTTGTCTAAAGAACACTTTCGTTTTAGCAAGAAAGGAAGAAAATAGAAAATACTCAGTTTTAACCTAGTAGAAAGTTTGCAGATTTAAGAGAAAATGTACAGAATTGTTGGATATTAAATGTAGTTCGGATTAATGGAGTAAGACACCGTAGTTCATTGTATGAAATATACTGGGAGTGACCAAGCCATTGCCTATGGAAATATCGAAAGAGATACGTTAATGGTGTTAGTTGCCAACTGTTGTAGAAATGAAAAATTTAAGGAAATCTCTAAAACTCTAAAATCACAGATCCAAATTGACTAACTGCTAAGTAAAACTGCTAAATTTGACTAAAGCAAAAAAAAAAAAAAGTCTTAATGACCTGTGTTACAGTTTCAGACACATCATTCTCATATCAAAACTACGATAGAAGTAAATTATGAATACAGGTGAATTTGCAGTTCTGGAATACCAACAAATGATTTTGCTAGATGTAAATTTTGGGAAAACATTTTTATAAGGTTTTAGATTTATTTATTGGTTTGTTTGTTTATTAGCTTCTCCATGCCGTAAACGTCGCGAACACCTAGTGGCCCACTTGCTGGTAAATAGCGATCCGTCAATATAGCGACGCGTCGAAGGATTGCCGCTAGTGTGCCACTAGTGGCAGGGATTCGTCGAGTCGAAGCAGATATCTAGAATCGGGGATATTGAAGTTACCACCACGTAACAGCGAGGACTTCATTTTGATCCCCGCTCCTTTGATTTGTCACGGAGAATCGCAAAGGGACCAACACGAACTGTCGCCAGTCATGTGCATGTGGTTATTATTATATATTACTTTTCCCTGACGAATTGTTATTATAAGGACAATACTTGAGCTCCGGGGGTCAAGAGTAACTCCTGCCTTTACATCATGAAGTGAAAAATCTTGAGATGGGTGCGTATAATTGTATGAAATAGTTGGCAACTGTCGCCGATCACTAGCAAGTGAATATGGGAGAACTATGAAAAAAGTAAATAGACGCTTGCCATGTTATTATAAAATTACATGACGAGTGCGTTTGATCTGATTCCAAACAGTTATCGTCAAATATACACGGTTAATGGAGCACTCTGATTAGAAATATTAAAAATACTTCAACGATTTATCACTCTACAAGCTGTGTCTTCATAATCGCCTCCGTGGCGAATTCGGAAGAACACGCAACTAATAACCCTAAGGTTGGTGGTTCACGCCCAGCTCAGGGCACTTTATTTTTACTTTTTTTAAAAATGTTTGTAGACTCACCTTAATGCAAAGACGATTTAACGTATTTTAGGGGAACAATTTTGTGGTTCGTTGGCGTTCCGTCGCTTCTCTGCCAGTGGTGGTATAATTTTCAAAGCGGAAGTGGAACCAATTTTTGGCTGCGGGACCACCAATTTTTGGGGACATGTCGCTAGTTGCCTATCGGTAGTCCACCGACGCTTACGGCATGGGGTTGTCCCCTCACAAGTGAGGCAGATTGTAATCGACCAAGAGTGTTTGGGAAAAATGGGAAACATCTTCCGACTTCGACTTCTGAATAATCCGTTTAGGATCAAGTCGAATCAAGGCTGCGTCACGGGAAGGTAGAACAAGTGAGGCAATCTTTCCAAGCACTACGCTGAAGAGCCTCTGTCTCATTCAAGACTTAGACTCTTCAGGAAAAGTAACAAGTTTATTACTTGTAATTTATTCTTTGAGTCAAAGTATTTTCCAATAAACCATCGTTTTGTAAGATATTTTTACGATTGTATACTATTAATTTCGAAAATTGTACACATAATATAATTTCCCATCATGGATTTAAAAAAATCAAAATTCGAACAAAGAAAGATCTTCGATCCACATGTCTCTTTCATTATTGACCCTTAATTTATTTTAGTCCTAGGCAAAGCGAATCGACGGGATGGCTCTAAGTGAAAACATTCATTTAGATGGTTAAGTAATCTGGAAATTCCTGCTGTTATTTCACGAAACACAACAAATCTTGAGAAACAAAAACAATTTTGCTTACCAGGGGAAGGGAGTAAATCATCTGCTTACGTTTGCTTAACTAGGAAGAAGGCAAGGGCGCCGATCCTAGGGGGCCGGGCCCCCCAAAGCTCATGTAGGCCCCCTTTGTATTTATGAATATACAATATTTGGCATAATTTGAATGCAATTTGCCTTAAAATCCTAATATATATCATCTGCATTTGAATGCCCTCCCAGAAAAAAAAATACAGAGAAATCGGCGCCCTTGGAAGAAGGTCTAGTGAAAGGAATAAAAATGTGATAACGTAATGTTTGAACAACTCTATCTAATGGAGAAAAGTAAATTAGTATTCAACACTTCTTTCAATTTTAAGCATTTCAAAGATTCTCGTAATTTAGTAGCGTCCAGGATTTGCATTTTTGAAGTACGGGTACTCTATCAATACCTTAACGTTTCAGACCACGCACTTAAGCCGCTTTGCCACAAGAGGCACATAGGAGTTTTTCTTTCGATTTCCTTAGGAATATTGAGAATGGTATGACTTTTAAAACTATGTTTAAAAAAAGAATACATATCGACACAATAAGATGATAATCTAATACCTAGGAAATATATTGAATTGTTTTTCATTTGTTCTCACGCTACCAAAACAGTATTTATTTTTTTATTCCAGCCTTTTAATATAAGCATTTCACACTATTGTCTGTTCTAGGACAATACAATTCTAGTTCATGTATATGCTAGCTTTGGAAATACAGTAGAATTTCGCTTATCCGAAATAAACAGGCAGGCAGAACGCTGGATAATATGGATGTGTTAAGAAAAGACCTGTTAAAAGTAAAATTTATGATATAATTTTACATATTACACATCTAATAATAATGTTTTATAACAAATAACTGCACTGCACTGAATCAGGGACGTATCCAGCGTGAGGGCCTGAGGGCTGTCCCCCTCCGAAACTCAAGCACTTTTTAATAAACATGCTTTTACCCTTTTGAGATTCTTTTATATCAGTTTACTAATAGTCAGTGTCCAAACTTTGGGCAATGTGCTGTCTTGTTATAATTCTAAGAACATACCATAATGCCATTATACCATTTGGAATTAAAGAACAGGAATTAAATAGGATTAACATTTTGTTTCCGTTCTGTTTTTAACTTTAGTATATTAGAATGATACACTCAATGCTCAATGTCTTCTTGCTATTTTTGTTATGTGATATACGTAGCAGACAGTTTTCTTTAGTTACATTTCTCTCGAAAATATGTTTCATTTTGTTTGTGCTATAATGCAGTTTCCAAAGTAAACCGGTTTATAAATGAAAAGTAGGAAAAAGTTTAAGAGAAATACAGAACTGTTGCATTATTATTATTATTATTATTATTATTATTATTATTATTATTATTATTATTATTATTATTATTATTATTATTGATATTGATATTTTTAAAACATTAGAATTACGTGCTTACGAGGATTCGTGTTGGGCCCCCTCCGAATAGAAAACCTGGATACGTGTCTGCACTGAATGATAGATGTATGAGCCAACGTGTAGACGGGCGCGCTAGGCGGTATACTCCAAAGCATGAAAAATAGATTAAGACCACAACTTGCAGTTCTTCTTGCCGATTGGTACTTTCTGCAATGATATATCGGATCATACGGTATGTGTAACAAAGGATGGTCGGATAAGCGAGACCATGGTGTATTGGTGTTTCACGCACCTAAATCTGTAAAATGTTTGTATAAACGATTATCTTTCACTCCCTAGATAAATTTGTGGATATGATCACACACCTTGCCTCATAAAGTATAGTCTTATAAAGAAAAAAATATTTTTTTAGCTAAAAGCTAAAGGAAAGTCAACTTCAGTAATTTACTTTAGTTTTTTTTTAAATATTGGCAAACTAGTCCATTTCATCACGATAAATCACGTTTGATACTAAGATGTCTTTTTCTGTCCGTATATATCCTTTACATTTTGTTGGAGACAAAATTGTTATTTTCCCAAGAAAACAGGGTGAGAGAAGCTATACAACATGAACTGAAAACAATAGCTATTACCAATAATACTGTAATCCTGGATATCAATAAGTTGTCCTTAGTATATTGCTTCGGTTCTTATTAATATGAAAATTATAATGTTTTGTAAAAAAAAAAAGGGATAGGATGGGATTCGATGTGGTGTCAAAGTAATAAAATATCTACGAGTCCGCCACTCTATCCACCTAACCACAGAGGCTACGTTGTGTTTGTTCTTTTTTTCTTAAGAAATAATCTTCATAACCATGGTGCGTATCGCTTCGAACCTTAACATAAGAGTTTTTCTGTTTAATTCTATATTTTCGTACGACATCTTAGTTACAGAAGCTAATTTATATTTGGCAGGCAATCTACACACTAGGTTTTAACCAATAAATGCAACATTTTAGTCCAGTATCCAGTTTCTTGATCCATCTCCTCGACTCCCCTACTGAATTCCCTCCGCAATCGTGCTGTGCTACTGAAAAAATCCCTAGAAATCATCGTTGCCAGTATACCCAAAACCGAGCATAATTTTGTTTTTTGTTTATATTTTTATTATTTTATTATATTTTTTGGAAATATCTCCTTAGATGGATTGCTCTCTATTATCTCCACATACTAATAACTCAATTTTACCCATAAACGTAAGGAAAAAGGAATAAATGCGGAAAATCGTGAGTTACAGTATACGCGCAATTTTTTTTTTTTTTGCGCATGGGAGTACCAATGTCCTGGACTCCTAATCCCATCATAGGTCAATAACAGATCACGTGATCATACTAATATTTGACAATGATTCACCCAATTCTAAGAACAATTATTAATTTGACAATAAGAAGTGTACTCCTCCCAAAATTTAAGATTGGTACAAAAATACACCTGTGTCTTATGAAAAAGTAATAAATCCTGTACTCATTCAATGATAAAACCATATCAAAAAGATAAAATAGGTCAATAGCCTTAAAATTTGAATAGCTGGTCATAAGAGAAACACCAACTTTTTATTTGATAATTCCCAAATTTAAGGAATGGTTCTATGTACCCCAACAAAATTTAAAGGGAACATAAAAATATAAAGGTGATAAATCTCTGTACACATTCATCCTTATCAAAAGACTCATTTACATTTTTGACAATTTTTTACCCCTGAAAGGAAACGAAATTTATAAGAACCTATATTATTATACCAAATTGGGCAATTTCCTAACTTTGAGGGTGAGCCAATGTACCTCTGCCAAATTTTAAGATGGAAGCATCGACGAATCTATATCTTAAGAAATAAAATAGGCCCCTGAACACATTCATATATTCATATAAGGTAATAAAACCGCATCAAAGGGTTCAATAATCTCCAAAATTTGCATTTTTAACATTTTTTATCCATAAAAGGGAACAAATGGACCACTCAAATTTATACTAATACATATTAGGCTCCTATAGTACTATATTAAATGTTTAAATTTGACAATTTCCAAAATTTAAGGTAGAGGCCAATGTACTACTTCCAATTTTCCAACGAATGCACCAATGCATCTATATCTTAAGAAATAAAATAGACTCCTATACATGCGCATATAATCATATAAGATAATAAGACCTCATCAAATGAAATAAAATGGGTTAATAACCTCCAAAATTTGATTTTTTGGTAGTACTTTACCAGTGAAAGGGAACGAGGTGGACCATCCAAATTTATAGTGGTACATATTGAAGTCCTGTAATATGATACCAAATGCTTATATTAAACAATTTCTAAAATTGAGTGGATGTGCCAAGGTACCACTCCCAAATTTTTAAAGTGTTGCATCAATGTACCCATGTCCTATGATAGGAAATTAACCCTTATACATGACCATATAACCATATACGCTAATAGGATCTCATCAAAGGCGATAAATTAGGCCAAAAGCCAAACACGTGGTACAACATATAGCTTATTTTTATACTTGGCAATTTTTTACCCATGAAAGGGAATTAGATGGATCACCCAAATTTATCCAGATAAATGTTGAGGCCCTGTACTATGATACCGAATGCTTAAATTGGAAAATTTCCAAATTTGAAGGAGTGGGCCAAGGTACCCCTCCCAAAAATTTAAAGGAGTGCACCAATATACCCATGTCTTATGATAGGAAATGAACACCTATACATGACCATATAACCATATAAGGTAATAGGACCTCATCCAAGGAGATAAATTAGGTCGAAAACCAAACACGTGGTACAACGTATTGCTTTCGTTTATATTTTGGCAATTTTGTACCCGTAAAAGAGAACGAGGTGGACCACCCAAATTTATCATTATACATATTAGGGTCCAGTACTATGATAGCAAATATTTAAATTTTACAATTTCCAAAATTTAGGTGGTGGGTCAAGGTACCCCTCCCAAAATTTTAAAGGGGTGCATCAATATACCCATATCTTATGAAAGCTAATGGACCCCTGTATACGCCCATATAACTATATAAGGTAATAACACCTCATCAAAGGGGATAAATTATGTCAAAAACCTCCGAAATTTAAATTTTTGGCAATTTTTTACCCATGAAAGGTAACGAGAGACCTCCAACACTACCAGAGGTACATACCATCGTCCTAGGCTACCATACCAAATTTTTAGATTTGGCAATTTCCCAAATTTAAGGAGGGTGGTCCTATGTACCCCTGCCAAAATTTAGGGGGTGGGCCAAGGTACCCCTGCCAAAATTTAGAGGGGGTGGTCCTAGGTACCCTTAGGTCATTGACCCCAGGCCAAGGTCATTGACCTTTGACCTATGACCTTTGACCTTTGACTCGGCGCAATATACTTCGGGGCATACTACTGCAGCTGTATATTACGCAAGCAACTTTCAGACCGTAAAGGAAGTAGTAAATTGTCTGTATGAAGAGATGCCTCGTCAATTCTCATAACACAACAACTGTTGAACAATGATGTGTGAAATGATTTAGCTTTCATTGCTACCCAGTATTCAATTTTGCCAGGCATTGGACCGCGGTGGCTCAGTGGTATAGCGTTCAGCTGTGGTGCTTGAAATCCCGGGTTCGATCCCAGCCCCCGCCAAGTGAACTTTGTGGTGAACTATCACCGTTCCCGTGGGTTTTCTCGAGGTTCTCCCGTTTCCTCCCACATTCTTCATTCCACCACTTCATTCATTACTCATCATCACCGTCTCCTTTAGCCTAACCGGCATAACAATGGGACGTAAAACTCAAACAATTCATTTCATTTCATCTTGAGCAACTCTCTGGAACATTTTCAATCTGTAGTGTACAAAATTTGCTATGTGCCCGGTGCCAAGGGCCAGGTAGTTCGTGAGAAATGTGAGAGAGTTATTGCAGCTAATAAGGACTTGGATAAACTAAAAACAATTTGACAAGTGTTGAAAGACGAACATATGCTCAATGAATTTGATCCACATGTCCTTACTTGCTTCAAATATGCTCCGGTTACATCCGTGGAAGTAGAACGATCGTTCTCTATTTTACAAACGTGCATTACCAGATCGAAGACATGAAACCTCAACCGGCTGAAAACCTCAAAAAATACCTTGTTATCATGTACAATCAGGATGAACAATACCTCGTGTCGACAAACTTTAAGAATGTATTCAATTAAAATACGCGGAACAATTTATCTTTTTATTCGAAATCTGCCAATATTTCATCTTCTGACTGTTGCGTGTTGTGGTTTGAACTGCTGTGTGTACAAATCAAATGTAAATTACGAACTGCCGTTTGTACTTTGTAGTGAAAAAATGCCGTAAAACTTTGGACTGCTATGATAAAGTGTTGTAAAACGCTGGACTGCTGTGTATACTGATAAAGTGTATAAAATTTGGACTGCTATGTGTAGTGATAAAGTGAAGAATAACGCTAAAAAGGTGATTTATTTACGTTACGCGTGCAGTTTTTCTATACGAATCCATAGTATAATTAGTAGTAGCAGCAGCAGTAGTAGTAGTAGTATTTGGAGTAGGAGTAGGACTAGAAGTAGTAGGAGTAGAAGTAGGAATTTGTTAGAAGCCCCGTAGTGATCGTTTTGTTCCACCATGACCCCCATGATATAAATTTAACCGAAGCTGCCTCTTCCATTTTCTTCTTCTCCAATTTCAACAAAGTGTCAGTTTTCTTCTATTACTATAATAAACTATATATATCGCAAACTGCGACCGATCAGTAACGTGTCTTTAGTTTTTATGGCTAGGGCCGCGAGGGAGAAAAATATGCTTGCTGGGTCTTTGCTGATGCAATAAGGTTCCTAAGAAGAAGAAGAACAAGAAGAAGAAAACTAATTTCCCCCAACATAACGCTTCGAGGAGTTCGACAGTGGTCGTTTATTGCCAGTGCCTCGTGCCTGGCGGTACTCTGTGAGGAAGAGAGGAGTGGGATTTCCTATACACCTACACTACAATTACACTTTCTTTTATATTTAAACGTACATACATCTCCTTCTTTTTAATACTCTTTTTTTTTTCATTTTCCACTTCCCATTGTTCTCAAACTTTTTGCCCTGTTCAACTTGGCTTTCAGCCCTCTTTCACTTCTTTTCCGATTTTGATCTTTTCCTGCCTTTGACCTTTTGCTCGATTGTGTCCTTTCTTCCCAATTGTATCCTGTATGCTATTCAATTTTGTTCCTGAATCTCAAAACATCCGTGTGAGGTACACATAAAGACAATTTTGCTTTACTTTAGCTCACATGACATGAATGATGGTGCACCTACCTATTTGACCGATAATGGTTTTAAGACAAGACAATACATGCCGCTTCGGTTGCTCATTGGACATCTGTTTGGAGCATTTGAGTTTTTCTAAATGCTAAATTTTACGTCTTCGTATTCCTTGGGATATAATCAAGCCTTCTTAGTGTGAAATGACATTTGTATGTGTATAATATATCGCCACTGTGAAAACAAGAGAACTAAGTGTTCTGAGAGTAGTAAGAATTTGAACAATATTGAATTAATAAGTAATTAACATATACTTAAGTGTGGCCAGATTCACATAAGGAAGGAATTAGTTTATTCTGACGGCGGACCTGAAGAAATTAGAGAATATGCCACTGCCTGCTGCTCTTGTTGCTCGATTGGCAAAACGTGGGATTCTTAAATCTGATACTCGCGAAACAGGTAAAGAAAATTAATATTTGAGTTTTTAAATACTAGTGACATTTTTAGTAAATTTAGTGCAAGGATAATTATTTTGCCATTTTTGTGTTTAACTCAAATTGTTCTTTTGAATTCATTTATCTGTTTTATGGCTCTATCAATCTACGGGATTTGTTTAGATGTGGGGGACCGGAATTAAGTGAAAAACAGAATTTACAGTCTGAGAAATGAGGTGATGCTACATAAGGGTAATTGATTTGTGTGTAATTTGGAGAGGCGAATGGAATAAAAGTAAACTACGAAGTAAAATGTAAGATAAGCTATAGGAACTACTGAAAGCGGAAACATACGTAAGTACGTATGAATACCTTCTTCATACCTATCCTAACCCGAAGACAAACTGAAATTAGAGTAATTTTAAAATTGTGTTTTACTCAAAACAGCTGGCACCCCCAAACTAAACATGTGCCCAATCTACCAATTTAGGTTTTATTAAGCTCGTGATGTACTCTCAATTGTCGTACATATTTAGTCTAACTTCGTTACTAAGATGCTTGACAAACATCTTGGCACTTGAGGGCGGCGCTCCAAGTTCCCTTTAAATGCTGGTAGCAAATGAGAGACCAGCGGTATTGCCACGTTTATTTTGCACACATCCAGGTCTATTTCCTGTCACCTGATCGCGCTGTAGTTCGTCTGCTTAGCCTTAAACCCCTTTACCACTTGGCAACGTCGCGCCAGAGTTTGCGTCTTCTTTTAGCTGAAATGCCAAGATGTTTGTCACAGGCTTTATATGCGATTATGGGAGTCAAGCCACTTCATTTCTTCTGCTTGCAACCTAAGTTCAAGGATCTAACAGCCACATTTTCGGTTTTTAACAAAGCTATATATACAAAGCATATGCCGGTGTACGTTTCACTTTATTTATCTAAATAAATGTTTTAACTACCGCAAATAGCGGACCCGAGATACCAAATTTACGTACTAAAGTTTATACGTTTAATTTACACAGTATTGCCGAGCGAGCGTTAGCGAGTGAAGGCGGGTTAGAGGACCGCAGGGAACGTTGTTTTCTGTCTTTATTACTGCTCAGTGAAAAGGGGGACCAGTAATCTAAAACCTTGCCGTTTCAAACCCATTGTTTTATTAACCTAGGACTGTATGCTTCATTAATAATGGGAAACACAACAATATAGAGCGAAAGTTAAGAGAACAGTTGCATCTGAACCAGACGTGGTGAAATGCGACAAAATTTTGGGTGCTTTCATTATATAGGGGCTTAAGTTTGTAAAATGCACGGAAAAAATGTTACTTGATTTTACAGTACAGTAGGAGTGTATAAGGGATAAAATTATATACGCCTAGGAATTTTACCTGTTACGTGTATAATAAGGTAAAATATGAACCCAATAATTAAGACATGATGAAGAGTAGTGGTGTGTGAAGGCAGTATACAAGTGATCATAAAAGTGTTACAAGGCTTGTGTGTTGTGATATATAAAATGTCTTTCCACTATCCTTGTTATGCGTATACCCTCCACCGCTGACGCGCCTGCTCGTACGGACGCACCCTCTCGCTACCTCTGGAGCCACTGTGCTGCACTCCTACTCTGACACGGTTAACTAGCGTTCGTGATTTTTAATATCCACCTCCTACAGGTTGGTTTGGGTTTCTAAGATGATTCGTGTTTTATGCCGTTTGTAACCCCTCCTTTATATTTAGCCTTTCTAAGGTCAATCTGACCCCATTCATTCAACTCCTTTCGTAAGAAACACTTTCTATGGAAGTAGGCCTAAGAGTGCGTTTCCTGCTCAGCGAAGTCATATTTCATGAATATAAATAATCCTTTGTTTGGCAACCTAGTACAGAAAAGAATTATTTTCGTATGCGTTTTGTAATTTTTAATATCATCGGGACATGTTTTGTGCAACGGCACGGATTATTGGAATTGAGCGAAAAGTGTGGGGAACGGAGGAAGGCTTTGGCAATTAAAGGAACAGTTGCATATTCAAATGTGGACATCGTGTTGATGATGTGAATAAAGAGTGAGCAAATGGAAAATGATTTATCAGAGTACGAATTGAAGTCCTTTACCACAACGGATTTTTTTTTTTTTTTTTTTTTTTTACCGATATCCTAGTTTACGCGCCTATTCACCGTCGGTGACGTGGTGCTCCATACAGACCCACCCCCTCACTTACACTCGGTCCCCCTGTCTGTACATACCAAACACCCAATAAAACTAATCATGAGGCTGACGTGCTAAAGTCAAACTGAGTGTAATAAATCAAAACACGCATTGTCGAGTGCCTAGAATCTGTGCAGGTGTGATATATCAATATATATTTTCGTAATTGGACTCAACCCGAACGAACTTTTGCAATTTGTAGAACACAAGTTAATGGAAAACGACTTAATGTAAAAATTCAGTAAACAAGTAAACGTACAACAGATGTGAAAATTACATTTTTACTACTAAAATATCAGGACAGGAAAAATGTGATGAGAAAAAGAAAGTAATAGTTTTACATTTTATTTTTTTCAAAGAATGTCTGCGAAGAAAATATAGAAACAGTAGTTTTCGTTGTGCTGTTAGATGAAATGAGCAAGATAAGAAGCAATCAATACAGGAAATCACATACTTACGATAGGAGTCGCGAATAGTTTAATAAATTTTAGAGCCAGGCTCCTTCTAATCCCCATAGATACAGACCACATAAAAGCATTCTTATTACAGCTTAACGTGGAATCCAAAGTACATCTGTTCCTGCCTGGAATTGAGCCCGGGTCTCCCGCGCCGAAGACGCATACGATAACCATATAACTGCAGTGGAGCTCGTTGGCGTTGGCATGACATACTTGAATCCGATTGGTGTTGAGATAGTATATGACTTTGATCCCTTGTTAAACTGTAGGCTAACCTTTGCTAATCTCACTGTTGGAATGAGACGCCGAAGCACAGTCAAACTGGTCGAGTTTTCTTATGACCATTGCGATTTACTAAATTTCTAAGAGACGCTAGACTATTTAATAATAATCACATATAATATCGTTTCATCTGTGGGTTGTAGACAGATCTCTCGTATGGTCATATGATTACCGTAACCTGCGAGATTCCGGATTCAATTGTCATCGGGACTTTTTATATATAACAAGCATTGTGTGGCAAGTGAGATTCCACTTACATTGAGAGGTAGTCAACTCTGGTGCTGGAAGAGAGGATTAAAAGCCCTATGGACGTATGTGGTGATTGCACATCATAGACATAAAAGCTGTACACATATGGTCAGTCATTCTTAAGCTCTCGTGTCAAGTTTAGTTTATTGATCGCAGATAGGAAAATATTTATTCATGATTGGTCTTGTAAAGTTTGATTATATTTCTTTATTTGCTGGTAGAAAACTTCGTACCTTTAAAGTTCGCAAAACTCTAGCCTATGGAGTTTCTTCGGGTGCTTTCGTATAATGTCTGCATTATCTATGAGTTTTAGTGATGTTACGATTTTCCTAGTAATATACTTTTTTAAGTGTTTCACACATTCTAAATCCTATGGATGAAATGTAAGTAGAGACAGAAAACCTATCATAACTGTCGCTTACCTTGCACACTGTCCAGTTTCTTGTAGGGTGTTTTCTGTTAAAAAAATCAAATTCGATGAGAAGCGCCTAGCGTTACTAAGGACACAAAGGAAAGCTAAGATATAACAGAGAATGAGTATATATGATGCTTTATTGATTGCAGGTTTAATAGGAATGTCAGTAACGACCTTGTTTGTCTCCATCACGATATGGGATACTGATTCGTCAACCCTTCAGAGATATGTAAAATGATAATAATTCTACATTTTACAATTAACTGTTGCCTGTTTACTATGTTTTAGTATGCGATTACGTATTACAAGTGTTGATACATTAGAATGCAGGGTTAATATTAGGGTATTTAGTGTTACTTATTTTGCCTTGTGCGTATGTGTGTAAGTTTGAATGATATAAAATTTAGTAGTGGAGCACCTACAAAATATCTGAGCAGGTGCGAGCTGAGCGAAGTTGTGAATTAAAATCCCCACTTAGAAGTATCTCCTATATGTTGCTTTGGCAGGAGATACTGTACTTTTAGGTGTGAAAATTAGTGACGAAATATTTTGGGATTTATCTTTGGTCCCAAAGGAAATTTGAATATTGGTGTCTTTATTTATATTATTAATGTTGTAGCAGGCTGGCTGGTGTTAATTAAAATGAAAAATGGCACGATAATCTAAACATTATGGTGATGTTTCTCATATCTCAAACCTTCTACGTTAATTGTATGTAACTTTTGCCTGTAATCAATAGATCTTGGATTCAATTTTCGGCGGGGCAACGAAATTTCTGTCAGGTGGAAACCGAGTAATGGTTCGAATGTCACTTTAAGCAGTAGGTCCTTTCCTTTATAACCTTACTGTTACATACGGATGTTAAACCTGAACAAAGCAAATGGGAAACCAGAGTTTACTTTAATTATATACAGTTACGACTCTGAAGGGAATTCACATCGGTAAAACTTTAAATTTTATCGCTACACGCTAAGCGAAGAAAGCTGATCAAATATACTGTCTCATATACAGCTGTTTGAAGTTGTCTACTGCTTGTATACAGTATATTGATAACATTATCCAAAATTTGTTGACGGCATCTGTAGCTTATCAATTTGACTTTTAAGTTTTAATTTTCTTTGGTGATATATACATACTAAATTTTTAATTTCTTTCAAATTAAGATCTTTTCTCATACACTACAAACCCAGGAAACATGAATGTAAGTAAGTGATTTATTGAAATCAAAATACAGTATTTTCTGGATATGCATGTGTATGAATGGCTTGGAGCCAGAGTGAACTGAAATAACTCACGTGTTTATTCACTTTTATTGATATGCAGATCAACTTAAGTCGCTGTATTTCAGACTCAAGTCTACAAACGAAGTTGGACTAAATTAGATCTTTACTCTTTAGTATTTTGTTCATGTATTTTAATAATGTGTATAACTGTGCGATGATTTCACTTATGGAGTTTTGTATCATTTTGTCCTCCTTAAAATATTCACAAGTCGCACATCGTACTTCTAGCAAAGATCAGCGCATCGTACTTCTATCAAGTGTCCTCCATGGACCAGTCGACTTTGTAATCAGTGAGTCCCGGCTTCGAGTCCAGGTGGAGGACAGTTTCTTTTGGTGCAAACGGAGTGGTGGTTCGATCCCAGTTTAAATTGTAGGTCCCGTCCTTCATAACCTCGCTGTTGCATGCGGACGTTAAGGTCAAACAAACTTATTTCTATCCATATGTAATCTAAATAAATAAATGGAATCTATTTATACCAAGGAACTGTTTTCTCATTTTTTAACGTGGATTTTTGCCTACTTTGTATTGTAGTGTATTACAGTGAAAACAAAATTGTATTGTTGAGTTCGGGCAAAAAATTTACATTCTTTCTGCGAATATTGTAGTATTATTTTCTTTACTATCATTACTTCCAGTTTATGCATGATTCAAGATACACATTTCCAATGTATTCTCTGTGACGTCACACTTTGGTGATCCCATTCTCAGTAAACTGCATGGAGAGATTAAGGAGCAAATAGGAAAACATGCCTTAATAAAAGACAGTAATGGTAGGCAAACATCATCATCGATGGAGTAGTCGATAGTTTGGCAGATACACTACTCGTGAGTCCATGATTAATTGCACGTTGCTATACTTGATTATTCCATTCCTCTACGTTATCCTCTTCTCTCTTGTGCTCTTATAATACATCTCCTGGTTGGGCATAGACTTATACGCTTGACTGTTTTAAGACAATAAAGACTAATATTCTAATTTATTAATAAGTTTGAAAATTATTCTGAAATTTGGGTGCAGCAACAGAACCTTGTAACTCTGTCATTTCAACAGGGTTCCCTTTTGAATTTAGTGAATTAGATTTTTAATTACTCAGTTTGGAAACTAATTTACAAGTAACTTTGACGGATATACGGAAAAAAGGACAAAGTTTCGTAAATAATTACAGTAGAACCGTTGGTGTTTTGTGGAAACAATTTGCTTATTATATGATGTTGAAACCAATTAAACAGGGTTATTTATTTATTTATTTATTTATTTATTGAAACTCCCTAACCGCCAAAGTTCGGAAAATATTATTTTGAATCATCTGGAAGTACAGAAGCTCCTTCTGGTAATTTAATAGTGAGTAGTTTGTCTTTCTTCCTTTAAGATATAAATACTTTTCTTGGGTGAGGTTTCTAGTCATCATCCTCATAGGTATTCTGCCTTTATTGGCAGATCACTTGCCGCAGCTAAGAAGCTTCCATGCTCCACGGTCCTCCGCTAACCTTTTCGTCTTAACGTATGATCTTTCTGTTTTTATATCATCCATTAATTGTAGTCTCGTTCTCCCCCTCCCTCTCTTTCCCGCCACCATACCCTCTAGTATGTTCCTCATGATACAATTTCTTCTTAGGCAATGTCCCAACCAGTTTCTCTTCCTGTTCTTAATATCTAAAAGCGGTCTTTTCTCCCCCACCATTTCAAACACACACTCATTCGTTTTTCGCTCGACCCAACTAATTCTTTCCATTCTTGTCCACACCCACATTTCGAAAGCTTCCAGTTGATTTTCATCACTTTTGCGTAATGTCTACGTTTCCGCCCCATACAGTACAACACTGCACACAAAGCATTTTATGAGTCTTTTTCTCAACTCTCTATTCAAGGCCTCACAAAACATTTTTCTTCCTCCTAAAGGCTTCTTTCGCTATTTCTATCCTTGCTTTTATTTCACGCTCGCACTTCATATCATTACTAAAAATACTACCCAGATATCGAAAACTATTCACTTGTTCTATTTGCTCCCCTCCCAGTTTTATATTTGACACAAACCTCTTTGTTCCAATCACCATGGTTTTTGTCTTTCTAACATTTATTTTCATCCCATATTCTTCAAAGCCCATCCTCAGGATTTCCGTTTCAGATTCTACAACAAGCTCCATATCGTCTGCAAATCTTATGCATCTAATCATTCTACCGAAATGCCGTCATCATCATGTAGGCTATTTTTCACTATCTCTTCTAGATAGACATTAAATAGTGTTGGCGAGAGGCAGCATCCATGTCGAACTCTCCTTCCAACTGCACTCTCTTCCGTCAGTTTTTCCGCTATCCTAACACTTACTTGTTGGTTAATGTATAAGTTTCTTATGAGTCTTCTATCTTTCCATTCCAGCTCTATCTTTGTTAGGACTCCAACAATTCCCAATTTACGAGGTCAAAAGCCTTTTCTAGATCAATGAATACAACATACACCTCTTTCCCTTTTTCTATAAATCTTTCACCGATTGCCCTTAATAATCCAATTGCATTTCTTGTGCCCTTGCCACTTCTGAACCCGAACTGCTTCTCCTCAACTTCTTCATTTGTTCTTCCATATAACCTTCTGTTCAGTATTCGGAGCAGAATTTTAGCTGCATGAAATATGAGACTAATAGTTCTATAATCCTCATATCTTTTTGGGTTCAATTTCTTAGCTATTGGTGTCATGATGGTCTTCGAAAGTCTTTTGGCCACTCTCCTGTTTCAGATATTTCATTGCATAGTCGGAACAATTCTTTCTTTCCCTTCTCTCCCATATTTTTAATGAATTCGATTGGTATGTTATCTATTCCGGTAGCCTTTCCATTCCTAATCTCGGATATAGCCTTTTCAAACTCATCCCGAAGAATACTAAATCCTTTATCATCCTTGTCTACTTCATTTTCTACTTCAACATTTAGGCTACACGGTCTATCCCTACTCTCATATAAATCTTCAACGTATTCTTTCCACCTTCCTATGACCTCATGTCTTTCGCTGACTACCTTCCCATTCTTATCTTCTACTGCCATCGTAATACTTCCTTGTTTCCTCCGAAATTCCATAGATTTCACCTCCTTGTACATTTCCTCATACTCTAATTCTTCTATATCCTCGCATTTTCTTTTCTAAAACTCTTCCCTCGCTCTGTCTGCTTCTTCATTATTTAACTTCGTGTACATCTTTCTGCCCTCTTCTGTATCAACCCGTTTCCACGTTTTCCTCTCCCTCATTTTCTGCAACATCTGCTCTGTAACCCATGATTTCTTAGCCGTTTTGTACTCGCGGTAACCTACTGCTTCTTCTGCAGCCTGCTGTAAGCAACGTTTAATATGTTCCCATCGTGCGTTACTACCTGCGCCTATCCGTTCCTCGTTTGAACATTTTTCTTCGAATTTTTTAACGAAAAGATTTCTTATTTCGTCGTTTTTCAACTTTTCAGTTGAATATCTACTTCGGCCATTACAAGATTATGATCAGAGAAAATATCAGCCCCGGGAAGGCTCTTCGCGTTCTTTAAGCTATTCCGATACCTGTCCTGAATCATAACATAGTCTTTCTGATATTTTCCACCGTCTATTGGTGATTTCCATGTATATCTTCTTCTCTTGTGCTGATTGAACCAAGTGTTCCCAATTACTAGTGAATTCTGTCTACAGAAATTCACAAGTCCCTCTCCCCTTTCATTTCTTTTGCCTAAACCATATTTGCCTACGATACTACCTTCCTGTTTTCTCCCCACAACTGCATTGAAATCTCCCATTAGAATTATGCATGCACCCTTCTTTTCTCTATCTATAATTTCTTCTATTTTCTCATAATTTTCCTCTACTTCTTCAGTTGCATGCGAAGTCGTTGTGCATATGTCTGTATCACCACTAGATCCTTCGTTTTCCTTTTAAGTCTTAATTAACATCATAACTCTATCATCAATATATTCTACTTTCACTACCTTCTTCTTTAAGCGCTTTCCAAGAATTATTCCTACACCATTATAACCACCCTTTTCATTACCTGAGTAAAACATTCTATATCCTTCGCTGTTCAACACTCCATTACTTTCCCATCTAACTTCACAAGTTCCTGCCAAATCTAGATTATTTTGTTTCATTTCTTTAAGATTTTCTAATTTTCCTTCTGTAACATAGTACGTACGTTCCACCCCCCTATCTTAAACTTCTTGCTCTTTCTTGTCTTCCTTTCTCTGTCTGTGGACTTTCTCGTCCAATAGTCCTTCCCAAGCCATCCCCCTCCCAGAGATCCGAATGGGGGATATTTTACCCCCGAAACTATATTTTGACCGGTCCAAAATATTGCTATCATTCATAAAGCTACATGATGTTATTTTCCACCTAGTAAAATATCTATAGCTGGGCATCATAAATAGAAGAATGTAAGTTATGGCACACGAGCTGTAGTTTTTATTAGCCAAGGAAAGAGTTGTCAAAAGTCACAAAAACATGGGTTTTATTATATGTTTATCAGAAATTGTCGCTGTTGTGGTTGCACATTGCTACACAGTTGGGATGTCTTTTCCAACTTTCCTCTGTAAAGTTTCCAATTCAAATAGTAGTGAAATGCTAATTTGTGACTATGTAATTAGTAATGACAACTTTTTGCTTCCTTGTGATAGCCTCTATAACGTCGAAAGAAATCATTCAGGATTGCCAAAGCCAGCAGTAGATTCTATGTACGGCCCGAGCACGGTGCGATTTTAAGTAGTTCGTATTTTTATTTCAAAATTGAATTTCGTCATTTCGTGAAATGTAACCGTTGAGCATAGCTCAAATAAGCACTTATTTTCAGTATAAGCTTAGCTTGCAAGTTGCACGGAAAGCAACAAACACTTACATAAAATATAAAATTTTGAGGCTAGATGAATTATAGATATAACGTATCATGTCTCTGTTTACCGCACAAGTGGAATATAATTGTATGTCTCAGGACACCGAATTACCATGGTTAATGCAACGAGCAGTTATGCCAGAAAGGTTTTTTATTTCTATGTATAAAACCACGTGACTTTGTTATTTACATTATTGAACTAAATGTTTCAAAATATATAAATAAACTCCGTACCGTTATAAATGAAGATCGTTCATGGCCTCATGAGTCCTGAAATACTTCTTCGAGATACTGAAATTTATTCTCAGTTGTAGGATGGAGTTCATTCACGCCATTATAAGTTCAGTTACGAGACGTTTCCGTATCACTCATTGAATTCTAATGTGCCAAATCCTTTAATGAGTCCCGATTACAGAATATGAGATGTCCGAACCAAGTTACCATGTCTGATGTGTGAAAACAGTTGAAGTACCTGGCATGGACAGAGTGTATCGGACAATATATTTGCTGTTAATATGATCTTGAAGCTTTGCTAGCGTCTACTATTAATCCAATGTTCTCGGGATTGCTGCCAGAGTGAGTGTTGCTGTGCTGAGCTTTCGTTACCATACAGCCGCAACATCTTCATAGCTCTGAAGATGTTGCCGCTGTATGGTAACGAAAGCTCAGCACAGCAACACTCACTCCGGCAGCAATCCCGAGAACATTGGATTAATATTTGCTGTTAGTTTTGCTAACTACCAAACCAAAACAATACTGGAACATTTGTGATTTTATTTCTCTATTAAGTACTTATAGGACCTGTCTATAGTTCAGCATATATTTTGAATCAAACAATGTAATAAATTGGTGGGGAGATACTATTTAAGGATTTGTTGAATGGATGAATTATGTAACTTCTTTGTTTTCTCTTATTACCAACATTCCAGATGTTACATGAGTCTCACTCATGTGCAACTTGTTTCACCTTGTCTTTCAACAGAACAAGAAGGTACGCAGAAAAATTCAACACAATTCACTTTCAACTCAATTTACAGTGAGTACATTTTACGTTAAATATCGTAACTTGTTCAACCACCAAGCCCTTCAGTTTACGTGCAACTGACGGCAATGTGCTTGCCTCTCAATTGGGAGGCTGAAATACCATTTATGGAAGCTGTGTTTGCGTCGGTATTGTACCACAAGAGTACCGAGATGCCGCTCACTTTCCTTCCGTTTATCTTCCGTCTAGAAATATTGGAACTTGGATATGCTATAGCTTATGAAAAAAAACATGTTTCATTTGTTTTGTTTGTATGGAGTTTAATGCCCGTTTTAAGAAGTAAGACTTTGATCTATAGTTCAGCTTGAGACCCGCATCACAAATACTCTCACCAGAAGTCAAACTCTGGTTTGTCAAATAAAAGGCAACAGCCCTAACAATTTAATTACGGACACAAAGCCTTGCATTCCACATTTGATACTCCGAGTAAACGTTTTCATAAGGTGATGTTTTTAGAAAATCCCACAATAATTTTTTTCGACATTTAAAAATATGTTAACAATTTCAATGAGCTCGTGTCTTAAAAATCGATGTCTGTTGAACAATGTTGTAGAGCAGCGTTTCCCAACCGGTGTGCCGCGGCACACTGGTGTGCCGTGAATGGGCCGCTGGTGTGCCGCGAGGAATCGAAACAAAATTATTAATTTTATAGCAATCAAATTGCAAAACCTAGGGAAAAATGTATATTTGTATTTCACCTGTACAGTACTATGAACCTCTACTATGAATCTATCATTTTAAGTTTCACACCAAGTTACTGTTCTGTACATTTCTAATGTTGAAAAAGTATCTGTTATCATTGTTATTGTTGCATTATTGCTTCTTTATTGTTGCAGACTATTTCGTAACTTGAAAAATACGGCATTCAATCCTCTCGACAAATTACCTACATTTGTGTTTTAAAAGTAAAAGAGATTTGTTTGTGCTTCCGTTATTTAGTGATCTTCCTTCTTAGTAAAAGGTTGGATACAGTTTTTAAAAAGAAAGTGTATTTTTAAAAACCTGAGTCCAATATTCCATTGCAATTGTTTTCTATTTTAAAATTAGAATGAAAAATAAGTATAATGATTTGCCACGGGGAAAAACCAGTGATAGAGCTTTCTTCTCTGTGAGAAGGAGATCAATAATCACAGAAAATATACCACTGTGTTTTATATTTACAAATAATAATATGTATAAGTGTGCCGCGAAAATCCAAATAACACCCGTAGTGTGCCGTAAGTTGATAAGGGTTGGGAAACGCTGTTGTAGAGAATACACAGACACAATCAATTACTGCATTCGCGAAGCATCAAACCTATGTCTTCATGTTGTACCGCAGGCGATCGAATGCTCAATCCCTGAACTAGAGGGTTGACTTGTTTTGACAGACACAGGAAACGTCTCCTGTCGCTGGTAATAGAGCTACTTACTGTCAAGAGAAGTCGAACACCATTTCATGCAACAGTTTTTTTTTTTTTTCTTTCTTTCTTCAAGATAGCCACTTATGAGTTGGCATATTTGCTGACGTACGTGTTACCTTGTTCGAGAGCTTTGTTTTCAAATGAAATAAGTAAAATCAAAGAGTGGAAACTTCATTGTTTATTTGAGTTTAACGTGGGATCCAAACCACTTAAGCTCCCGCTGGGAATCAAACCCTGGTATCGCACCCCGAAAACATCTACACTACCCGCATAAACAAGAGAAAGCTCAACAGGAGAAATCATGTCTCACTCGTTAACATGTTGTTTGCTCAAGGAGGATCGGATGCTTTCATTTTGAGTCTTTCCTGAAAGATATTGAAACTCTTGAGTTATTGAAAATTAGTAGGGTCATTCCATGTGAAATCACCAAATTTCAAACCAAAATGTGACTCATATGTTTTAAATTTTATTCAAATTTTGTACATGTGTTGTGGTACTCAAACATAGCACACCTGTAAAATGTTACTACTCTACCTCAAAGGGAACTGCTGTAGGAGCCATTCGAAGTTTGGGGGTTTTGTGCAAAAACACCTAAGTCCACCTTCGACTTAAAGTACTGAAACCGTTAGATCTCTGGAGATATTGAAGCTATTTGAAAATGGTTTTCAATAAAACAATCTTAGAGTTTGAAGTATTTCAACATTGTAATAGTGAACTTCACAAGTGGGGTTAAGCATATGAATTTCACCATCAAAAAGAAAAAAATGTCAAAATTTTTCAAGTATTTCTGAAAAAGACCCACCTAACACCAATCTCAAATTTTCAAAATAAGTAGCTCTGGTGTTTCTCTTTAACATTAAAAAATTAGAAGGATGGTTTCTGGTATTTTCAGGAAAAACAAATTATGACAATGTAAGTTGAGGGCGGATTTAGGCACTTTTTGCACAAAACCCCCAAATTTCCAATGACTGTTTCCAATTTTCCGTGTTGAAAATATTTATAATTGTCAAGACTAAAATGACTGAATAAATGGATTGTGCCAGAAATTTGAAACTTCAAGTACCTTATTGAAAAGACTCAGATTCTGTTATTAGTTCCAAAATCATGGACGACCATGAAAACTGTTGAAAGGAGAACATTTCAAACAACCGAGTATCTCATTCGTAAAGCCCAGAAGATCAGAAAGGTTCTCCTTTAGCCTAACCGGCTTAATCGTTAGACGTAAAACTCAAAAGATTTCATTTCATTTCAAGATCAGAAAGGAGCATTGTATTTTAGCCAAACCTGGTTTTAAAAAAAAAGGATATATTATTCCTACAAACATCTTTAATTTAGTCACAGAATTTTACAACAGTGATGAAGTGCCCTGAAATGCTGGATTGAGTGTCAGTGTCAGTAAGCATATGAATTTCACCATGAAAGAGAAAAATAATGTCAAAATTTTTTAATTATTTCTGTAAAAGGCCCACCTAACATCAACCTCAAATTTTCAAAATAAGTAGCTCTGGTATTCCTGTTTATCATATAAAAAAATAGGAGGGTATTTTTTGATATGTTGAAGAAAAAAAAAACAATTCAAGTCTCATATTATTTAATTTTCTAGCAATACGACTTGCATGGCTAAGTATGTTCCTCTACAATGGTTGATGATTCTTATGAAATAATAATAATAATAATAATAAAAAACAAGTAGAAACTATTCCTTAAATACAATTTATAAAGTTATTTTAAAACAATATGTTCCTATTACGCAGCCTATATAGTGCTGTTTGATTTAATTAAAGAAACACTGAACAATAGCCAACTATCGTTATATAATACACAAATAACATTTACATGTTTGGTTGATTGTAAGCAATTTGAAATATTGAGCCTAAGATCTCTTATCACCAATTTTGAGTTTAACGTCCCGTTCAGCAACGAGGCTATATATGAGACATGAACGTTACTGATTAACGTGAAATCCGAACCACATGGGCTCCCGCCGGAAATCGAACTTGGGTCTCCCGCGCCAAAGGCGCGTATGCTAACCGCTCACCAATTTTAGAGAACGTCTTCTCAGTAGCTTGAATTTCTTCTTTAGAAATGCTGTAATTGCTGCCAGTACCAGTTGAAATACTGGGTACTCCAATATTAATGATGCAGTTTTCGTATGGAATCCAGCATGTGTGAGGTGTTTTTGGCCAGAAAAACATTTTCGTGGGTCCATGGGGATGAAGGAAATTCACATTACTCACGATGTTCCTGTGAATTCTCAACTATTTTTCCAATCCACCATTTCTCTTCAGAAATGCACGCAATAAATTGCTCACATGAAAGATTAATGTCTTTCGATTCTGCTCAAATATTTAAAGTGAATGTTGTCTTTGAAGAAGATACACGACTGACTTCAAGTTTCAACAGGCTGGTGTGTTCATAATAATGCATTTCACGCGTCCCTTGCAACTTTATAGCTTTTCCAGCCTCTTTTGAAGAATTGGACAAAGGAACATATTCTAGCATAAAAAAGCGTTTGGTTACAGTTAGTTATAGTTTGATATTGGTAGTAGTTTGAGAAAATTCGAAGAAATCGGCAACAGTAACAATCCGGTCATCCAGTGGCCTCTGTAAACTAGCATGTCTTGCTACACATTTCAGCGTCTCGACTATGTCATCGCAAACACTTTTGCCGTGACTTGTGGCAAAATAGTTCCACTCACAAGTGAGTCCAAAATCACTCATGCAGGCATAAGTTGTCAAAACTTCTTTTTATAGTCTTTATATTGGGCTGCTGATGACCCATCTCTAAAGTAGATAACGTGTTTAATTTCAGGAAAAACATCATTAACATACTTCAAAAGAATAACTTACAAAACATAAAATATAACTGTATCGTGCTTCAACATATCAATGACACAACATAATGAAACATTTGATAACAGAAGTTAAAGGATCTCTTACGATGTTGCATTTAAAAAGATTAGAGTGTTGCACAGTTGAGTAAAATGCTGGTCCAGTGCTACTCTTAAACTTCATCTTGAATAATACAGGAGTAGTTTTCAGCAAAATCAACTATAATTAAGCATGATTTGTCATCCAAAGTCTCTATTGTCTGTACTTGAAGTAGTTGCTCTGGGATTTGGCTATGAAGTGATGCTGCGCTAATTCCGACCAAAATCTGAATGAAGTCGTCTGTATCTTTAATCATTTGTCGTATACCAAGTTTTAAAAACCCCAAATTATTGTAAATATTTAAACTTTTATAAAAATCTATGTAAACAATTCAAAGCTGGCTTGAGTACAAAATATTAACTGTCTGAATTGAATGAGGGTTGTTTCCAGGATCTAGTCCTCTTTATTGGAATAAGCCCAAAACTTATTTTATTCTATCAGACATACACGTGGAACTCCCAGACAAGCAAATATGAAAGGCATGCGGATTGCAATCCGCACTTTTATATAAAAGGATCATCAACGTTCACTTGAGATCACTTCAAGTCTATACTTCAGTTCTAGACTTGCCATTCGCCTCAGGAGTTACATAAGCTACAGAGGAGGCGGAGTCTTCAAGGTTTCCTACAACTACCTCAAGGATCATAATGTAAGTGCCTTTTCATATTACCTTATCTGATAGTTTTAGATTCCCTGTTTCGTTTCTCAAGCATAGCCTTTATTCTCATTATAAGAACGAGTAATGAAATTAAAACCTCTTTATCACTCAATTATCAGTTTTCTATTCTCTTTAATCCATGTTTGTCTCTATCTCTCGCCGCAATATTCTGTGAGAAATCAACTTAAGATTTTGATAGACGGAGAACCTATAGTCAAGAGTTCAATTCTCAATTTACGCTCCAATATTAAGTATTCTTCACAGAATGACACATTGTCTGCATTTGGGTTCTGTCAGTTTGAATCCATTGTTTGTACTTATATCTTATGAGTGAGCCAGTTCTTTTAATGCATGAACGAGATACTCGGTTATAATTACATGGACGCATGGGGGGATATTCAAAATTAACAAAAAAAAATGGCTACTTACCAATGAATCCTCCCTTGAAAAATTTAAAGGTTTTGACGTTTCGGAACTCGCAGCTGGTTCCTTCCTCAGTGGCAAGGTAAAAAGGATTAATACGGAAAGGAGAAAAAAGGAGTAAAACCAGGAATACATGCCACTATATAAAAGTAACGTATAGAAAAGATCCTGGGATGAATAGAGCAGAATGAAAAAAAAAAAAAAAAAAAAGAATGAACTGAATAAAAAAGAACGTGGTGTCTATGTTAGGCCACTATTGCCAGATCGAAAGTATGCATCAAAGATAGGTACCCAAGTTCAATCAATGTTGCCAGTATCAAGGTTCAATGCAGGTTTTTATTTATGAATAAAGAACGAATCTTTAATTTCCCGTTGTTCTTTTGATTTTGCTGAACCTATTACCTTAATCTGTTTTATATTATGTGAATGTTGTTTTAGATGAAGCGGTAAACCCGACATGCCTTCTTCATGTGACTTTTTTGATTGTCTAACATGTTCCTTCACACGCGTGTTAATATTACTTTTAGTTTGGCCAATGTATGAGGAATCACATTCACAATGGACGCGGTAAATACCTGCCTTATTTAATGGATCGACAAAATAGCTTTTAAATCCAGTGAGATGTTTTTGTAAACTTTTGGGGGGAATACTTAAAGCAGATATGTTATACTTTGCAAGAATACGTTGAATTTTTGTTGAAAGTTGTGGAAAATAAGGAATTTCAATCCAAGTTTTTGCTTCTTTGGAAGTTACCGTTTTGGGGACTTGCAGCGATCTACGTGTTTGATTAAACCATTTTTGGAAAATACACATCTTATAACCGTTTTCTTGTCCTATTTTATATAAAAAATTGTATTTCTTCGTTGAGATCTTTTTGACGGTCACAAATTAATAATGCTCTACGAAAGAAGTTTTTCCAAATATTGGCCTTGTACATTGGCGGATGAGCTAACTGTTGATGTATGTAAGTAGTGCGTGCATTGGTTTTTCGGTATACTTTTGTAATAAATTTATTATGTGATCGGGTAATCAATAGGCCTAGAAATGGAAGGCCGTTATCAGATGCACGTTCAAGGGTGAACTTCAGCCTAGGATGCTGATTGTTGAATTATTCAGATATTTGTGTAAGTGTATTTTCGTTACGAACAAGTAGTAGAATATCATCAGCATAACGGTAATATCCAACGTATTTAAATGTGTCCTGCCGTAAAATAGACGTTTCAATATGATTTAAAACGATATTTGACATTGTTGGAGATAATGTGTTACCCATGGCTAAGCCATCATTTTGAGAAAAGCAATGATCTTCAAATTGGAATATATTAGTTGTTAAACAAACCTCAAGTAATTGTAATAAAAAAAATAGTTTCATAGGTAGAAGCGCCATTTTGTAATAACCAGAATCGAGTACTATTGATAGTAAGCTCCAGTGGTATGGACGGATACATATCAGCAACGTCTATGGAGGCAAGTAAAATGGTATTGGCATTTACAAATGATGATAGTTGTTGTTTTACGTCAAGACTGTTTTTTACAACATATTTAAAACCACTATTGTAACTGCTGAGTTTTTTATATAACCATTTTGATAGTAAATAAGCTGGATGGTTGAAACCTTTTATGATTGGGCGAAGGGGAATGTCGGGCTTGTGCACCTTCGGAAGGCCATAAATAGTGGGAAGACTAGGTGCATGTATTTTTATCATATCTTTTCAATGTCAGTTAAAAGTGGTGAAGAATCAATTGTTGACTGTGCCTTCTTAATAACCTGTGGTAACGGATTACAGGGATATGAAACAAAATTACATTCCTCTGCTATTTTTAAAATACCGGAAACATATCTTTGCTTTGGCATAACAACATATTGGTTTCCTTTATCAGCCTTTAAACACCAGATAGCGTGTTTATTAAGAAATACTCTAAATTGTGTAATAAGCCCTTGTACATATCTGGATTTTGGATATGGTCCTACCTTTTTGTATGAGTATAGAAAAGTATTGATATTGGCCTAGCATTCATTTCTAATATATTGCACGGAATGAATATCAGGTGCAAGGTCAACGGCTTTTTCTACTGAAGAAATTATCTCCTCCAATGGAATGGAAAGCGGAAGGTAACTAAATTTTAAACCTAACCTAAAAATCTGATGGAATTTCTTAGGTATGTCAATATTGGTAGGGTTAAATAATTCTACAGGTGAATCGGACTCTATTTTTGTTGGTTTGCGTTTATTGAAAGTGATATGTATTCCTGGTTTTACTCCTTTTTTCTCCTTTCCGTATTAATCCTTTTTACCTTGCCACTGAGGAAGAAACCAGCTGAGAGTTCCGAAAGATCAAAACCTTTAAATTTTTCAAGGGAGGATTCATTGGTAAGTAGCCATTTTTTTTTTTTTTTTTTTTTTTTTTGTTAATTTTGAGATACTCGGTTGTTTGAAATGTTTCAATAGTTTTCATACTCGTCTATAATTTTGGAACTAATGACAGAATGTGAGTCTCTTCAGGAATGGTACTTGAAGTTTCAAATTTCTGGGACAATTCAATTATTCAGTCACCTTAGTCTTGACAATTATAAACATTTTCAACACGGAAAATTGGAAACAGACATTGGAAATTTGGGGGGTTTGTGCAAAAAGGACCTAAATCCGCTCTCAACATTGTCATAATTTGTTTTTCTTGAACATACCAAAAAACACCCTCCTAATTTTTTAATATGTTAAAGACGAACATCAGAGCTACTTATTTTGAAAATTTGAGATTGATGTTAGACGGGGCTTTTTTCAGAAATAGTTGCCAAATTTGACATTTTTTTTCTTTTTTTCTCTTTGATGGTGAATTTCATATGCTTAACCCCACTTGGGAAGTTCATTACTACAACGTTTAAAATGCTACAATTTCTAAGATTGTTTTAATGAAAACCGTTTTCAAATAGCTTCAATATCTCCAGAGATCTAACGGTTTCAGTACTTTAAGCCGAAGGTGGACTTAGGTGCTTTCTGCACAAAAGCCCCTAACTTGGAATGGTTCCTACTACAGTCTCCTTTGAGGTAGAGTTGTAAAATTTGACAGGTGTGTTATGTTTGGATACCACAACATTTGTACAACCTACGCTTAACCTACCTTGATTTGTTGACTTCGTATGGAATGACCCATTATCCTGTTTTTATCTTAGCTTCTTAAGGAATGATGATTAAGTTGTCAGGTTAGTATTATTCAGTTACAAATTGGAGTATGCAGTCGAAAACTATATTTAAATCACAGCTGTAATTAGTAGTGAAAAATTCACATTTATATTATCCAATCAAGTCCAGTTTTTCAGATTTCGTGAAGAGAAAGATACCATAGGGATATAATGACACCCACTCTTCTGTAGGATGGTATTTCAGTGTGAGTCAGTGTTTTTTCTTGTTTACTATATAATATTTTAGTGTCTTTTTTTGTGAGAGTACCGTTGTATTAAATTTTATGTATTAATGTAATAATAGTAATAATATTTCGATTTCTGAGACTACATTCTCTATTGGTATAGCGGTATTATTATTATTTATCACTATGATTATTTTATTGAAATGTTCTTGGTTTGTCTTGTAAGACAAATTTTTATACGTTCTATAGGTCCAGTCCCACAGACGAAATCTTCAGAATCGGACCATCCATCAGTTGCTACTGGACCAGGTGGTATTGAAGAAGAAGTTATTGCCGAAGACTACGATGACCAACGAAGAGAGATTCCAAACATCACAAATAATAATAATAGTACCATTGATAATAATAATACAGCTAATAGCAATAGTACCAACGCAGATGGATTTTTCCCATTAGAATTGGACAAAAAGCTTAAGGTGGGTTATAGAAAAGAGCTCATTTTGCATCCGGTGCTGTTATATTTCTGTTAAAACTTAGTACTTTCTATGTTTCGGCCCGCACTGAGGCCGTGGACGCGAATGCTTCTACTACAAACCGGAAGAAAGAATAGAAGTGTTTGCGTCCATGGCCCCAGTGCGGGCCGAAATATGCTATAGAAAGTACGAAGTTTTAACAGGAATACAATAGTACCGAATGAAAGGTGACTTCTTTTCTATGTTTAAATATGCATTCTAGAGCGTCTACAAGTTATCAAGGTAGGTTATGTTCCGTAGAATTGTTGAATATTTTGCGAAAGAGAAATCTTTCACACAATAAATTATTTTTAGTTTTTCATCAATAAAGTAGTTCATAATTCCTTCTGAGGTCTCGAAAACCGTTACTGGAGCTACGAAAATAGACTTACGAAAAATACTATGCTAATAGACAGAAAAATCGAATAAGTTTCGTATCTAATTCAGAAGTATTCAGTACTAGGCTTAGTTTGTGACACTACGAACAACATTCCTGCATTTCAACTCCTGCATAAATGTTCCAACATGCCGAGGTCCATTAGTAGCCATTTCATCCATTATTGTTTGTGTATCACTTGACAAAGAAGAAACATTCACATGCTATTTGGTATTTTATTAATGGATTTACCATGCACAGATTCACACATTGTGGTGACTGACTTTTTTGCTTTTTAGTTTGGCAGGCTCACGGTTATACACCGAGGCTAAAGGAGATTGAAGATGAGGTAGATGGTATATGTGGAGTGAAGGAAGTGGGAGGAAGCAGGAGAACATTTAAAAACACCACGCACGCAATGTTTGTCAACCATAAAATCCACTTGGTGAGAGCTGGGATCAATGTGATGACTGGCGGTACCAGGAGTATAGAAAGTTGCTTAATAAGTGAGTACAACTTATCGTCATCCATTTTTACTTGAATTTCCACACATAATTCGAGTCTTGAGAGCACAATGTCATATATCCAGTTGTCTAAATTTTTCAAGAGACTGTTTCGAAGTTTCAAAATACTGTATTAGCAAAAATCAGGATCGTGACTGAAATAGTTGAACACTGGGGATTAAGTTAAACATGTTATTGGCTTTTTGATACATGCTAGCATATCAAGTTATCGAAATAGCTGACAAAGTCAATATTAAGAAAAAATGGACATACGACATTTGTGCTCTCAAGATTCGAGTTGAAAGTTCCATCTTCGTGAGCGAGTGGCTTCACAATTTACGATCACTTCGATTAGAAGTCAAGTCTTTTGCTTACTATAGTCTAGATTATAGCCTGCGACATTCATAGTGCTCGATTTTCGCGATAAGTTTATTTTTGAAGACTCTTGGTAAAAAAACATCACAAGCGGCCTTTGCTCTGACCAGCTTATTTGTTTTGCGACACGTAAGCACCCAGTCTCTTCGAATTGTTTTATACTTCTATCGTATTTTCATTTTCGAGCGACGAAAGGAGAGAAAAAAGCGTGGTGATCGTGAAAAAAGAAAAATCGAATTCGAAATTTCAACGGATTTACACGTTTCATGCTTTCCATGGACCATACATACCGAAAAAGTGATTTTTTTTTCCAACTTGTCAGTCTGTTCGTCCTGATGTATACTCGCCTGGAGGCCACACCGTTCAACATATCGAGATGAAATGTTCCACAAAACTTAAGAGCTTTTATCTCATTCGTCAGGAAAGTTTCTCGAATTTTCTTCCTACCAAGGAGAGTTTACTAAACGGTGAAAATAAAAATTTGAGACTTTCTCAAAAAAGCAGCTCTTAACGATTTTGTTTATATTTCATACGTAAATCAACCTTTCGATAATATCCTCATACTGTGGTAAAAGTCATTTCTGTGGAAGAAATCGAAAGTGGTGGTTTACTCTTGGGGGTGAGTTTTTCTCGGAGGATTTTCTCAACAACGACGCAGCTAATTTGTTCATATTTCATAAATAAATATTTCATTAATAACGTTACAATATGGCATAACTCATTCGCCCTAAAAGGATTATGCGAGGGGTAGTTTATTCTTTGAGGTGAGATTTTTTCGGACAATTTTCTCATAACAACTCAAGCAATTTGGTTCATATTTCATGAATAACTCTGTAATTTTGCGTAAATTATTTCATACTAATAAATTCACAAGGGGTAGTTTACTCTTAGGGATTTCTCAGAGTATCGGAATGAAATTCCTAGATTTCTAGTTCAAATTATATATATGTCTGTAGATTAGATAGATTAAACGTGTAAATAAAATAATAATAATAATAATGCGGTAACAATCAAAGAGAAGCTAGGCTGTGAGCTTTATCAGCGGATTATTTCAAAGCTATGTCAGGGTGTTCGAAGTCAGTGCAACTTGGGGCGTTCCATCATACAATTATGGGTTTACGTATAATTGGTTTAATAATGAAAAATAATTTAGTATTACGAATTCATTTCGCAACCCATCATAAGACTGTCACAACTCTAAAATTTCAATCTTATAAGTAAGAAAAAAAAAATTGTTGAATCTAAAGAAACTTAATCATCTTTTCCTTTTGGAATTACAACATTATTTCAATATGTATAGTAATAATAGAGGGAACTATTGTAGAGAAAACCTTTGTTAAATACGTACAAATTACGATTATTACTCATTAAAAATTAATAGCACTTTAAAACTTATTTTGAATTATGACAGTCTTTTTCTGGGATTACGATTTATACGTTTCGGAAGCAGTTTAAATGAAGGAAAATACTGTAGAAATATTTCATAATTTTAAAATAGTATGACCATGCTCGGTGTTGCCAACTGGTTAGCGCACGTGTCCTTGATACACATGGTCCCTTGTTCGATTGTTAGTAGGGACATAAAATGTTTTGATATTGATCTAGTATTTTGAGGCAGTTGAGGAGTTACTTAAATTACATGGTAGCTTTTCAAATATATATTTGTATTTAAGTATTTCAAGAAACAGCAAGTATTATTTATTTACTTTAGTGTTTTACACGGACGTGAAATAAGCATAATTTTTATATAACAAACTCATATCCGAATTTCAAAATAGAGAGAAAATAATCCCAATCATATTAAAGTTTTTTTTTTTTTTTTTTTTTTTTAAGTTCGTAATTTGTTATTCCACAGAATTTTCTAAGATGGTAGCTAGGTTTGAATGTGTCCATATTGAGCTTTATTTATTTATTTATTTATTTTCAACGAACTTAAAAAGTTCGTTACTGAATTCCCTATGTCTGTGTGTCTTTCTGTCTGTCTGTCTGTTATTTGCGATTTTTTTTCAATTTTGAACCGTCATTTGATAGAGCTTCAAAAACTATCAGAGAAAGTGATTACATTTTTCGCGTCACTTTTACCGTTCCTGAGATATTGGCCAAAAAATGGCCGACTTTCAGAGATTCAAGGAGCCATACCTCGGGAACCGTAAGTCATAGAGAGACCATATTAGTGTTGATCAATATGTAAAAGGATGGTAAATGTTTTGGTATCAAATAGTAACCGGCGGCCACTATTTAATTGGCCACTGGTTTGGCCACTCGCCAGTTGTATAGTGGCCATCAATTAATATCGGTACGAGAATGTTTAACATTCTATTAGAGATTTTTTAACACCGATATCATCTCTCTCTAGATTTACCTTTCCGTGATATTGGCCAAAAGATAGTTCCGATTTCGGGAGATTTAAGGAGCCAAATCTCGGGAACCGTAAATCACACAGAGATCATATTGGTGTCGATCAATGCCTAACATAAGAGGATGGTGAACATGTTGGTACCAAATAGTAACTGGTGGCCACTGATTAACTGTCTACTGCCCTACTGACCGTTCCCCAGATATTGGTCAAAAAGTTCGAATTTCTAGATATTTAAGCAGCCATATCTCGAGAACTGTAATTCATAGAGAGATGATAATTTGCTAATTTTTGTGAGAAAGAGAAGGTGCGGAAAAAATGATTTAGTTTTACATCCAGGAGCAATGACAGTTATCCTTCCCGCTCCATCTCTTCATTCTTTTTATGTTCGTTCTGGCAATGCTCTTGGAGCATTCACAACTGGTTAAGTTCTGAATTCGTAATGTCATCAAGAAACGGGAAATTTTCATTACACAGCCCACGAAGTGAGCCTTCATTTTTATGACGAAACACAATAACTTAATTTCAGATAAGTGTTAATTTCCTATAAAATATCGAAGTGCATATACTCTATTTGTCGTCAATTCTACAGTCCAATAATATGGTGCGCAGTCCATAATGGACTGGTATGTGATAGTGAGAACCAAAGAAGGAGCTAAAGGGAAACGTTGGATTTGCGATGAGATAATTACCACAACTGTATATGAAAAAAAAAAAAAAAAAAAAAAAAAAAACAAACTATCATGAAGCAAAGATTTTGCTAGTTCGTTTATGCCCCAAAAAACAGCCCACTTCCGTAATAAACTGTGATCATTATAATCATAGATGTACATTTTGCGATGTAATTTTCCATGTCCTTCGCATTTTTCTGATTTTGTATACGGCAAAATGCGATGCGATGCCTCTTAAAGAAAATGCTGATATATACATTTAGTTTTTCTTATAGGGACACCACGGCTGCCCTAATAAGTACAACATCTTCCACGAGTGCACCACATATTGTTGTCAGCGATGGGGAAATGGCATTAGAGAACCTGACCGAGCGTATTTAGTAAAAAAGCAAAAAATGTTGTGGAAGTATCCACTTCCAGAACACTGGAAGGAAATATACGACCCAGGAGTGTAAGTATTTGTCTTAAATCTGAGTCAGGTACTGTAATACCAAAAAAGAAATTATCAAAAATATTAAGAAAGCTAAAGGTGAGATATTATGTACTAGGTATAAGAAGACCTTTGTATTCATTGAAAGAGAGATTCCTCTTCATTGACTTGTAAAATACTTAAGGTATAGAAAAACTCATTCAATATTTGGTATTGTACATGCTGTTCCATAAAGAATTACCGCACTCCTTATTGCTGTTTTGAGGCAAAAATTCTCTAAGTCCAACTTCGGGTATCTTCGGAAAAAAGTAAACCAGGTTCGAACCTCCAAGCCAACCTTTGCAATCGGAAAAAAAATTTGCAGATGGGTTTTTCTTCTTTTAAATATGATAAGACTTGTTACCAAGTGTAGAAGTAAAGGCACATTGATTGAAATACTTAATGATACAATATTTCGAAACCTTATATTAATGTCAGCACATGCTTTTTTTGTCATTTAGCTTTCCATACGTAAAAGAACATTTAGATATGTAAAGGAACCTTTCCGTATGTAATAGAAGAATGGAAGAAAGAAATCGAATATAATTCTCGCCTGCGTAGTAAAATGAAAAGAACCTTGTGCATGGGTTTTCTCACGGTTCTCCCGTTTCCTCCAACTTTCTTCATTCCACGATTTCACTCATTTCTCATCATCACCGTCTCCTTTAGCCTAGCCGGCATAACCGTGGGACGTAAAACTTAAGATTTCATTTCATTTAATTTTAAAATAAAAGACAAAGTAGAACAAAAACAGCGTTTGCATTGGATATAAAGGAAAATTGTCTTGAAATTGTGTTATATTTCGTTAGATGATTGGAGCATAGAGTCGTCGTGTTAGCTCAGTGGTAAACCCTTAGACTTCAAATCGTAATTTCGTGGGTTCGATTCCCTTCTGGGTCAATTGTACTTTTTTCCTTGTATGAAATTTTATTTTCCTCAATGCATAAAAAATTGTGTAAAATAATTACATTAAAATACATCAGTTGTGTATATATTCATATTATCATTACAGAACATAAGTAACTATTATGTTTAAATATAACGTCTGAGATAGGTGTTCACAGTACGTCGGTATTATATATGTGAATGTTAAATACAACTTAAGAAAATCGTATAATGGTAATAAATATGTTATGTAGTGTATTTATCTGCAGCTATTTGTCATATAGAGGATACTTCTCAACATTCTTATTACAGCATGTCATTTATGTTCTTGAAAAATTAGCCGAGGCATAAAGAGAGGGTATAAACAAAGAATCCAAAGTCGGAATGCTCGCAAGAAATAAGAACCATGAACTCCAAAGATCACGTGAGCAGACTGGAATTGCCCTTATGAAGCATGCCACAGTGGAAAGTCTTTACATAGATTTTCAGTTCACACCTGATATGCTTCTGTAATATGGAAATGGTGATGCTCTGGGTCTCTCTTTCTCTCTCTCTCTCTCTCTCTCTCTCAAACTTATCTGTATTTATATACATAAAAGTGGATGTATGTTCATCATAATTCTGATATGTCTAGAGCAATTTTAACCATATTTCTTACAGTCTGGGAAAGAGTACTGTCGGGATACATATCAAAAATGCTAAAAAAGGATCGATATTAGTATCGAATCCATAATTTCATGGTCGCTTAGGTAAATAGTTCTACTTTCAATTCCGCTTAAATCCAATTAAGCTCCCATTAGCACCCAGGGTGGTTACGTAGGGACGTAAAAACATCGAAATCAACTGATATTAGAGTCGAATCGTAAGTTTTCAGCGCCGCATTTTCCATTAGTCCAACTAGGCTCGTGCCTAGAGGGCAACACGTTTGAAGAGCGCAAAGTTTAAAAATTAAATAATAATTTAATTTTTATTTCATATGAAAAAGTTAAAAAAATCAAGAGCAAATATACTATTTCATAAACAATCCTCTTTTACTATTCTACCGGTAATATGTTTAATGATAGCGTAAGAAATCTAAAAATAATTCAAAACATGCTTCCCATTTATTTATTTATTTATTTATTTTTTACGTAGTTGTAGCTGAAGCATCTAGTGAGTGGTATTTAAGTGTAATAAATAGTTAATTCACTAATTAAGCATAATTGAATTAAGTTTTATTTTTGTTAGGGATGAAGAGGTGGAGGAATATGTAATTGTTGGAGGCGTCGAGAGCAAAGGTGCGTAGGAACGCCGAGTTTCTAAATGCAGCACTGGTCGCTAAATTAATTGTAGAAGTTTTAATGCCATTTAAGACAAAATTCAGTCCTAGCTGTGGCATTATCCCTTTGCTCTCCTAGGAGGAGTGAAAGGGGCTGACATCAAAATTATATATATATATATATAAATGGCAATAGTGTCGAATCCATAATTTTGGGGGTCGCTTAAATAAATAGTGACACTCCAGATGCCATGTAAGTTAATCCCCCATTAGCACCCCGAAGGGTTGTGTGAAATTTTGAAATGTAAAAGTAATTGAAAATGACCAATGTTAGTGTTGAATACATAGCTTTCGGGGTCCCCAAGTTCATTGGGAGCAGTTCTGATGACCTTTGAGTTTAAGTTCAACTTCCAGTACGGGTAAGATCCCTTAGCACATCTAATAAGGAGAGTCGAAGGGAGTAACATATACAGTGACTCAAAACGACTGATATTAGTGCAGAGTCCATAGTTTCGGGATCACCGAGATAAATAGCAACACTTTTGAACGAATATGCCAGTTGGATTTTCAGTTTACAGGGGCAGCATCGAAGGCGTTGTTCGCACCACTCTAAATATTTTAATGTTTCTTTATAAATGTATATTCCAGCGAAACTCCGGAATGTATGGGACAACCTTTACCAAATGTGGGAGACTACGTTCAATCTAAGAAGAAAATATTTTGGTAGTATGATACCTATAGAGTTACTACTTTTAACACTAGAGGAACAATTGGCGCTGCAAACGCGTTGCCCTTTCAACCATACTGTTGTATGGCAAACGCGAGCGTGTATGGCGCTGTGTGTTACGAGAGACGTTTGTTTGGAAGAAGGAAATACTAATTTTTGGTTCAGCTTATGGCTGTACAGAAATATTCAAAAAAAGAAATGATAAGAATGCATCTTTTAGCCAAAATGCATGTACAATCAAAAAACATAAGAAGCAAATATACGAAAGCAATTCTGTTCCATTAATAATTTGCATGGAGAGGTCTGCGCTGATGCCGATATTTGTTTCGCGGATATATTTTAAACACGAATTCGCCCATTTTTGTGTGTGTGTGTTTGTGATATGATGATGCCGCTTATAGTATTTCTTCTTTATGAGCATTTATGACATATTTTGAAATTTTTATGAAGATCGGTTTTCAGTGTGCGAGGTAGGGGTGTGACATATGTTGGTCGGTTATCATGTCAATTCGCAAATGTAATTTTTGGTTTCTTTTGCATAAGTAATGATTTATTTATATACCTGTTACATGTAAATTAAAAAAAAACATTGTACACTCAATAGAGATGCTATATTGAGCTAAAATGCATGCAGTGGTGGTCTTGAGGAAAGTTACACAGGTAAAGTTAAAAACTGTTATCACTTCAAACTAAGGAAATAAAACTTACCTAGTGTTACAATTATTATATACAAGAGACTGTATATTAGATAAGTTTTCTTTATTTAATTTGAAGATATGAGTGTAATTTTTACCTGTGTTACATCCATCAAGAGCCGCCTGTGAATACATGATATAGGTAGGTATGTTTTCTATATAAATGAAGAATACATTTTCTGAACTAGATGATACAAGGATATATAGATAGATAGATATATAGATAGATAGATAGATATATTAATTCAGCGTGTGTGATAGGAGATAAAGCAATTTATGCAGAGTCCAACATTACACTTTACACGCCGTGTTCTCACAACTGCCTTGCAACGATCTGAAGCACATCTTTGCTCCTTCTTCTTAGAAATTGCAGTCACATAATGATCTTTTCCATCGTAACGGATTTCCGTACGTGCCTCCACACAAGTATATCCAACTATTATACGCTGATATCTTGGGATTGATTTGCAGTGTGTGTCACTGTATGAGGCTTCACACTTTTAGAACCGATCAAGGTCGTAGTCAGCTAAAATGTTTAGGATGGCATAAAAATTTAGAACTGGACCAACCATATGATTACATTTAAAAACCATTAAAACATTTTCCCACTTATGTCATCCGGAAACTTTAGGGGAGGCAAAAAATGGCCCCCTAGGTCCCCTTGGCTACGGTCCTCGAGTCGATCCTACATGGAAGAAACGTATGCGTTTTTTTTTTTTGTTTGTTTGTTTGTTGTTGTTTCGAAATTCCAAATTAGATAGTGCACCTGCCATGTCCATGGCTACTTCATTATCTTTGTAAAAAGAAAGCAAATTTAGTCTATAGCGACCATAGCGTAACTAGAGGTGGACTTAGGGCCAGGACATCCACAGAAGCAAAGCTGCTTCGCTCATAATTATTTTACTGGACGAAAATAACGTGGTAAGTTTATTTTAATTCACGCATATCCATTGCCATTTTCAGAAGTAAGGGGCCCAGTCCCCAGCAAAATATCCTAGTTACGCCAATGAAAGCTAGAAGTACGTTTCAATTTATATGTTGCTTTTTAAGAAGTTTAGCAACTAATATAATGACAAGGAAGTATAAAGTAAGGAACAATTTATTTGCATTAATTTTAGATCTTGGGAGGTTCTTCCCCCTAACACCCCTGTGTACGTTTACGCTTAGAACAGGTGATATTTTCGGAAAACGGTTGTAGGTACTTATTGTATTAATTGCTTTGGGGATAGCTTTTTAAATTACGGGTACACGTGAAGGGTCGAGATTTTCATACATCATATATCATTGTTGTAAATACTATTAATTATTATATCAAAGTCTAGTATTACTGAATTGCTCCAATTTACCTATTTAGAGCAAATAACGTCAGACCAACATTGTATTTTCTATCTATTTTCTTTACTCTCAAAACCCTATAAAAATATGGAGTGGAAACGTGATTTTATGTGAGTTTGCTGAAAGACATTTTATCTATTTTACTTTTGAAATTTTCATTAAAAATCTAATGGCTCAATTTACCTTAAAATAATTTTTTGATAGGTCATTTTTATAAATGTTAGTTACATTGTTTGTAAATAAAATATTCTGTAGATTATTTTGTTTCAAGCTAGACCGATTACATTTTATTATTTCTCAATTATTCACAAATAGCAATTTTTCTTGCAGCTGTCAAGCAGTCTTAATTTACTGTATGAGATTATAAGAAATGTTTTTTGTAGTGGACTATAAAAATACTAATTTATCTGGACTGCATTATATCGCACTGCTACACTGAAAAAAAAGTTATTACATAAAGTGTTTTTTTTTATTTTTTTCCTATTCAAGCTAGTGACTTTATTAAAAGAAAAAAAATATTTCGCCCTCGGATAATATGGTACTGTTTTAATCAATTGGTAACATTGTGTTCTTACGTAAGTGACATATTTTAAGCTATTTTTCACGTGAATTCCTGTTTATATCTTTACTTGAAAGCATCACTTAAACATTGCAACAAATAGCAGTTGACCACTTCTTGCCATACAACTGGAAAACAAATAACTGTTCAAATGACAACGCTTTGCTAGCTGGAATTACGTAGATAGTGTCGCCAATTGTCCCTCTAGTGTTAAAATAGTAACTCTATGATGATACCCCAAATTATGGAAGTTGGGAGGTGTGACATGCAAAAATAATGTAAAACGACTGATCTTAGTGTTATCCATAATTTTCTTGGTCGTCAGGGGCCGCGGTGGCTCAGTGGTAGAGCGTTCACTTCTGGTGCTTGGGGTCCCGGGTTCGATCCCAGCCCCCGCCAAGTGAACTTTGTAGTGGACAAACACCGTGTGCGTGGGTTTCCTCGGGGTTCTCCCGTTTCCTCCCACTTTCTTCATTCCACCATTTCATTCATTACTCATCATCACCGTCTACTTTAGCCTAACCGGCATAACCGTGAGACGTAAAACTCAAAGATTTCATTTCGATCCCAGCCCCCGCCAAGGGAACTTTGTGGTGGACAAACACCGTGTGCGTGGGTTTTCTCGGGGTTCTCCCGTTTCCTCCCAATTTCTTCATTCCACCATTTCATTCATTACTCATCATCACCGTCTCCTTTAGCCTAACCGGCATAACCGTGGGACGTAAAACTCAGAGATTCCATTCAAAGATTTCATTTCACTTTTCTTGGTCGTCGAGATGGATAGTGATGCACCCAATGGCGTTTACATCCAAATTCATCCCCATCTTCACAGGATGAGTGCCTGGGAAAGCTGAAAATTAAATCTCAAAAGTTACTTAAATATTTGTCAAATTCACAGTTTTCGGGGTCGAAAAGCGTTTCTAATAACTTTGGAAGATAGTTTGTACCCACTTCAACGTGGCTTTTTTATCATATCAATTTCTCACCGTGAGAAGAAATGACCATTTCAACTAGTATATATATCAAGCCAACCTTCGCAATCGAGAAAAAAAAATGTGTGGATGTATGTTTCGTCTTTTAAATCAAATAAAACATGTTAAAATCAGAGATGGAGAAGTTCAATGAGTCGGTTGATCACTGGGTGAAATGGGTCAAGTTTTGTGAGTGGGTCAGTGGATCTTGGGTCCAATAGATGTGACCTACTGCGAAACACCACTCACACTGACATAAAGACCCATTCTGTTCAGTGCATTGTAGACAGCATCTTCTGAACACTGGTGAGTTTGTGTACGTTTTACTTTCAAGACCTTCATTTTTCTTCTTTTTTCATTTGTTTCTAATGAAAAAAGTTCAGGTACTTTTGGATTTTGATATTTGCAGTTGTAATAGTAGCAATAGCAATAATAATTGGATTTTGAAATGCAACCTCTGAGCTTTTAGAGGAGCTAACTGCTGGGAAAAATTTTTGAATCACTTGTAAAATATAAATTATTGAATAAAAAAATGAAAGTAACTATGTCTGCGTGATCATCACGGTCAAAGTGCAAAGTAAAATGAAATGACGTTTGGTATATAATCAGGCCCCAATTCCAACTGAGAAGTTATCATACACGTATCACTTTCATTATAATACATATCCTTAGGGGAAGTGCGGGTGCGAATTTTTGAGATAAAATTGTTATTTCACAAGCCGTTCAACTTAGAGAGCTGAAATTCAGTATATAACTGTTTATTAAAAATAAACAGAATGTGTCCTGGCATTTTTAAAAATTTTCTTTTATATGCGGGCGGGGGGGGGGGGGATTTTCTGTATATTGGAAATTGGTAGTAGGTTGATTTGTAAAAGTAATCGGAAACGATTGATATTAGTTGAGAAACAAATTGAGAAATGAAAACTACAGTTCTTCGCATTTTATACCCCTGCTTTCTATTATAACAATTGCTGAACCTTGTGTTTAATATATGGAGCGTTCAAAGAAGGCAATCAAACCATAATGTTGTGAGAAAAATGGCCATAAAGTTAATACTATAAGCTTAATTACTTGGGCATTTTAAATTAGTACGGCATGCTTAATTATATGGAAAATTATTATTATTATTTTTTAACGTTGGTCTACTTTACCTTGATTTGAGACTTTAAAATTTCATCCTATTTTCTAATGAAATGTATCTGTAAGCCAACGAAAATATAATTATATATGATAAATTTAAATTCATCTTAATTTGGAAGATGACAAACACTTTCTAATGAAATGTATCTGTAAGCCAACGAAAATATAATTATATATGATAAATTTAAATTCATCTTAATTTGGAAGATGACAAACACTTTACCATTGTATATTGTAAAGGCCAGATCCACCGGTATTGTAATGGAGCGGTTCTTGAGCGATTGACCGTAGAAATTCAAACTCCGATCAGTGGTAATTTCACAGTCTTGTTTTATTACAAGTGTAGCCTCATTAGTCAATGGAGAGGAGGACGTGGATCATGGGACAGAGTTGATGATGATGGGTTTTGGAGGATCATAGTTGATCACAATGGTTCAGAGTGGTTCATAGTAGGTGGTGGGTCAGAGTGGGTCAATGAGTCACTTGGGTGGTGGGTCACGGTGGGTCGTGGATCAAGATTTCATTGACCCACACCATCTCTGGTTAAAATTGTAGTAAAGAGAAGAGGCTCCGAAGTGCATGTCGCCGATTATGCTCAAATTTTTCACATAGATAGTACCCCACCTGAAAGCAATATATCTGAAACGGTTCACGGTACCACCTCCTAGAACTCGAGATATACGGGTTTGTCTGATTGGCTAAATTAAGACCTCAATTTTTTATTCTTCAACAAGCGAGCATTTTATCATTGTTTCCGTGGCGAAGTCAGAAGAACACGCGCCTAGTAATCGTAACGTTGATGGTTCGCGCCCACCCAGGCTTTTTTTTTTCAGTGTTTTTAGACTCACTTAATTATAAACAAATCACGCATATAGGTGATTGGACATATTTTGGGGAAGTAATTTTGTGGTTCGTTGGCGTTTCGTCGCGTCTCTGGCGCTGGTGTTACAATTTTCAAAACTGAAGTGGAGCCATCGCAGATCATCGCTGCGGGGCCGTCAATTTTTGGCAAGAGGTTGTTAGTTGCCTATCGGTGGTCCACCGACGCTTACGACATGGGATCCGTGAAGTCAGTTGGCACTTCTAAAAGTCTGAAACTGTGAAACAGATGTCAAAACCGGAAAACTCGTATTTAATCTTTTCAAAGGTACCCCGTGTCGAGGTAAAAACATTTGCCTGAGGGCCCCCAAGAGGAGTCCAACTCAAAAATTTGAAAATGGCAAGGTAAATTAAGTCGTATATCATTTAAAAGTATTGCTAAAAGAAAGAAGATTTTAAGAGTCGCGAGTCTCTATGCTACACTTGTGCGAAATAGCGAGCGTTCAAGATGGTAATAAATCCTTCATTAAAAACTCCGTGGCCACCTCTAGAAATGTGAAACTGTAAGCGGTATCAGAAGATGTAAACACTTGTTTTATCATTGCAAAGTATAATGCACCAAGATAGAACAAAAGTGCCCCATTGTAAGTTTATTACATCACTAATGTTAAATCCTACATTCCACGCTAATGTCCTTTAGACTAAAGGACAAGTGATCACGAATTATGATATTAATGGTAGAATATAGAAATGGAAGGAATGCTGGGCAAGATGAGTTTTATTTACCAGTAGAATTGATAGTTCGGCATAAACTTTGACAATATCCACAGTTTGTTTTTGTTTGTTTTACTTTTGCCTTTTTCGAACACTTGGCTACGTAAGGACTAGCCCCCCAGCATGATTGATGCCCTAGCATTTCTTCGATTTCTGTATTCTACCATTAATTTCAAAATTCACAATCACTCTGTCCTTTAGCCTAAAGATACAACCGTGGAACGTAGAATTTTATATTACTGATATAATAAACTCACAACTTGCACTTCTTGTTTTACCTTGGTGCATTATACTTTTGCATGGTAAGACAAGTGTTTACCTCTTCTGATATCGGTTTCACAATTTCACATTTCTATAGGTGGCCACGGAGTTTTCAATGAAGGATTTATTACCATCTTGAACGCTTGCTATTTTGCTCAAGTTTAGCATAGAGACTCAAAACTCTTACCATGTTTTAAATTTTAGCAATATTTTTTCAAATTTTCAAATTTTGAGTTGCACCCCTCCTGGGACTTTCCGGGGGACCTCGGGTCAAATGTTTTTACCTCGATATGGAGTACCTTTGAAATTATGAAATACGTGTTTTCCGGTTTTGACATCTGTTTCATCGTTTCAGACTTTTAGGGGTGCCAACGGGCTTCATGGATACCATGCTTCTTTATTCTCTCAGTTTTCAGATACACCCCCTCCCATGCCGTAAGCGTCAGTGGACCACCGATGTTAGCATGGTCGCTAACGCTCTCGTCTTCGGTGCGAGCTGTCCCGTGTTCCAATTCCCGGTGGGGTCACTCGGTTGAAAAAGTGTAAAAGCTTTTTCAAGCCAGCCATCCTGAGTGAGATATTCCTCATTCCTACCAAGCAAATGACGGCATGGTACCTAACATACAGGTCCCAGGCCACTTCCTTCCCAATCCCTTCCTCCTTTCGTTTCCTCGGATAGTGTGATCGTTGAGAGACGTCATCCCTCATACGTGACGGGTTAACATAGCCGTAGATACCGAAAGCCTTGAAATCTAATTCCAAATCCTAAAAATTGCTGCCCACCAAAAATGTTTTTTTTTTTTTTTTTTTCGTGTGCCCCCTCTCCCAAGAAATTAAAGCTGATGTCACTGGCTCACCGTTACTTCCTGACTCAGCCCTGCTCACTCGAATCTTTTAAAGATAATCTATGTTAGTATTACAAATTATGAACACACAAGATATAAATTTGGAACTCTCTCCGCTGGTCTAGTGGTTAATGGGAAAAAGTGGAAATAAGTAAATAATGATAATTAGGAAAAAAAAGTTACTAAGGAATGTTGGGTTAATGAGTTAACTTTTTTTAATAAAAAGTGACTAGCACTTGCGCCTTTGTACATGGTCCCGAGTTCGATTTCCGGTGAGAGAGCGTTTGAAATTTTAACTGTCCTTGATATTTCTGTGCTTATGACCCTGTCTTTGAGCTTTATGGTTCGAAGTGAAAATAGTAATTAGATAATTAGGAAAATAAATAACTGGGAAACATTCTGTTAAACAATTATTGTTTATTTTTTAAAAAGTTACTAGCATGCCCGCCTTTGGGGCACGGGATCTCGGGTTTAATTTCCGGTGGGAAACCGTGAAAAATCTGAATGCATTACGGTGATCCGAATTGGACCTTAAACTGTAGGTTCATATCTCATAGCCTCGGAGCTGAAAAAGAAGGATAAATTTTAATAAATGAACGAACATAAATTTGGAGGAAATGTCTTCACTTTTATTTTATTTCCAAATTATTGAAATAATTAAAACACATTTCTTTCTCAGTGCCTAGGGAACTTAAACCCCCTTAACCCACACATTGTTCCAATGCTTAAAACATTTCAAAACATAAACTTTACATGTAATACAACAACAATCATTTAAGTTTATACATAGAAAAAGAACAGCATTCCTGTGATACAAATTCATATACAATACACGATGAAGAGGCCGACATGCATCAATGGACTTTATAACTGTTCACGATAGACGGTGTCATTTATTATACTGTTCGCTATAGACGGTGTCATTTATTATACCGTTTCTTGATTATTGGAGTTCAAGCCTAACAATAATTACATAAATTATATCTACCATATACATGTGATGCAGCTTCTGTAATGTGCTCAATAACAATTTGAAAACACAAGATAGAGATGTGAAATGGAGGGAAATATGAGATATTTAATCTTCGTTGAGTTCGTATTTTTATTCGTGAATCCACGAGCTGAAGCTTTCCCATCCCGCCACTCATATGGCAACGTTGGTCAAAGATCGTTCCGCTAGCTGCACAGCACTAGCAGACGATCCGCCTTCCCATTTTCTCCCAATTTACGTTCCCACAGGATATCGTGGTGATTTCATGTTACGCACCATAAAGAATGCCTGGTGTTATATATATAAAGGCTGCAGTAATACGATCTTTGCGGTCGTTGAGGGATGCCACGTTTGTTCTGTTGACATATTTAGTTAAGGCCCATAAGGAAAAATCATAGAAGGTTGTGATTGGAGAACGGGCTTCCTATTGCATTAGACCCCCACGTTCAATCCGTCGACCACGGAAATGGTGGTGCAAACTTTCATGAACCTCTGCAGAGGGGGAAATTCTCATCTTGCTGGAATATAGTGTCTCATATTCAAATACACGTACATCATATCAACGACATCGAGGCCACTTATGGTGGGCAAACTAAAACTTTGAGGTGTGTTGGACATCATATCGAAAATACATGTTTCTCTTTTTCAAAGACACCTTTATAAACCAACTTCGAAATTGTACATATTTATGAGCACAATGTATATTTTTAAATGTATATTTGTGGCCGGACCTAGCAGCCAATTTGTATAGGGCAGAACTTAATCGGTAATAACATTTTTAAGGAATATAATGCGTTACAAACCAAACCGCACTAGGTTGATATATGTTCAGATTTAAATATACACGTTTATGCCTTATCTAGCAGAATGCCTGTTCTTCACACGGGAAAGTAAGTTTTATGGAAAATATTTGGAAGATATATACACATTGTTAAAAATAATAGTTGTTCCCCACAAATCGTTAGGATGCTGTATGCTGAAGATCAGAATCATGCTTAATTAGAAGTTCCAATTTTTTAAATTTAACTTTCCTTTTAATATAACGTTTTTTTTTTTTAATTTACTCACCTACCAACATTAGCGACACAAAGATTACTACTCAAATCTAAATATGGCCTGTTAATGAAGCTTGTTGAATATTGCACTGTCCTAGAGCTAAACGGTAGCATCTGTCTGTAGTTTATGTACTGTGTTCATGATAGTTACTAAATTATATTGTGTTTGACATAAAATAACTAATTGTGGGTTTTATATAAGTAATTACAACGTCGTTTACATTTACGGCACTTCTCTTAATAAACAGCAAAGGCCGTTCATATCCATTTTCAGATAATAAAATCGAAACAGTACAGTTTGCATAATTTAAATCGTCACAATATGTACTGTGGAAATAAACATATATTAATGTTCTAATCTAGATATGGTTACGGCCCTTGTCCTATTTAATAGTAATTGAAACAATGCAGATTTGAAGTTACAATTAAATCGTACGGTAGTTTAAATTTGCAAATTGTCTGGACGCTAGCGTCATCTGTTGGCGTCAAGCAGGCTGGCAGCGCATGTAGCGGCTGTTAACTATTCGTGATTAACGTTCCTCATAGACTGAGACTTTTCCTTTTATAACAAAGACTTCTTGATGCAAGTTTAATTTCACTGGAGCTACGTAAATACTCACCCCAATTCTCACGCAGGTAGTCACATTTCGTAAAACTGCGTTATATTGCCAGCCTAGGCTGCAGGAGATTGTTGATTGTTTATACAAAATTTCAAGCTCTACACCCATTAAATCTAGAAAGAGACTTGTCGAATTACGTCTGAAACGCGCCTCTTGATTCGTATTATGTGATGGCTGGTGTTTAATAATGCAAGTTTAAACCAGTATACACTCAATCACCAATAAGTAACCGTCCAATTCAACTGCAGATTAGTTGATGTGTAGCGCTATGGAGGATCTACAAACTGTCAGGGTTTCAAACATCAGGAACATCGCGAATGGCCACCAGAGGGCAGTATTGTCAGCAGTAAAAAAATTCATGTCAATCAGTTGCGAAGCGTGAGAGACTGACAAGTAAACCTTACGTTTGGGTGAATCGAGTTGCTGACTGAGACACATATGAGAAAGTAGTACTAAATGTGGTCAGTATTTCAGTGAAGTTTTAGGTGCGAAGCTCCAGGGGTTTAGGAGATACAGCTACCAGAACATCACATGAAAGTACAGAATAGTCTTCATACAGTTGGAGGTAAAAGCTCTGTAAGACCTCTTGTAACGACAAAAGGTGCATAACAAATATATGGGTACATATTAGGACTAGGGGGAAGTCATATAGTAAGGGTATACCTGACGGCGGCCATCTTGAAATCCGCCATTTTGAATTAAGGTTAAGTTTTTAAAATAGGAATAGGGTCATGTGATACATGATTTAAGACTCAAATTTAATCAGAAGAACAATGGTGATGTTAATTTTGATTTTCGCGCAATTGGTAAAAAGTTACAGGGAAATTAAATATTGTTGCTGCATATGTATTAGTCCTTTACCCCACCTTGTAAATTTTGTTTTAATGATAATAATTAAATAAAAAGCAGATGGATAAATATTAGGTCTATGGTAAGAGTTGCCTTGTTGACGGCTTTGTTAAATCCGTCATTTTGAATCAGACAAAAGTTTTAAACAAAACGCGTAACAGTGACACCTTATTAATAGCAAATTTTACCATAAATCCAACGGTATAACCATTTTTGCTTTATCATTAACCAGCATTTGTTATCGCATAAACAAGTTGCTAATTTAAATAAAAATGACCAAAGTGGAACTGAGTCATAATTGAACTTGGGTCTTTGGTGTTTTCCAGAAAAGTCCTCAATTAGTACAATCAATATGTAATTCAGAAAAGAGTGCATGACTTGCACAAATGCTCTGCTCACAGTGAGCACACCTGACACAGGCAATCGAGTTACACTTGACACATTTGTCGTTAACAATTCCGTCAAAGCAGTAGTCGTAAGAAGCGATCCATTTAACTTTGTGCTGGTTAATGATAAAGCAAAAATTGTTAAAAATGGTTATGGTAAAATTTGCTATTAATAAGGTCTCACTGTTATGCGTTTTGTTTAAAACTTTTGTCTGATTCAAAATGGATGATTTGAACATGGCCGCCATCAATGCAACTCTTACCATAGACCTAATATTTATCCACCTGCTTTTTATTTAATTATTATCATTAAAACAAAATTTACAAGGTGGGGTAAAGAACTAATACATATGCTGCAACAATATTTAATTTCCCTGTAACTTTTTACCAATTGCGCGTAAATCAAAATTAACGTCACCATTGTTCTTCTGATTAAATTTGAGTCTTAAATCATGTATCACATGACCCTATTCCTATTTTAAAAACTTAAGCTTGATTCAAAATGGCGGATTTCAAGATGGCCGCCGTCAGATATACCCTTACTATATGACTTCCCCCTAGTCCTAATATGTACCCATATATTTGTTATGCACCTTTTGTCGTTACAAGAGGTCTTACAGAGCTTTTACCTCCAACTGTATGAAGACTATTCTGTACTTCCATGTGATGTTCTGGTAGCTGTATCTCCTAAACCCCTGGAGCTTCGCACCTAAAACTTCACTGAAATACTAATCACATTTAGTACTACTTTTTCATGTGTGTCTCAGTCAGCAACTCGATTCACCCAAACGTAAGGTTTACTTGTGAGTTAGCACAAAGCAGGAAGGTTTTTAAAAAAGCCTTGTCACCACATTGAACAGCATGATCACTTATGAGGCATTCGAAAGGGGCTGGATCGTTGGGTTGCACGAGGCCGGCTGGGCGTTTCGTGCCATTTCTAGATGTGGGGCATTTCGATGTCACTGTAACCAGATGTTAGGACTAGTGGAACGTGAAGGCACCAACACACGACGTAAAGGTTCTGGTCGACCACGACAGATCTTAATACGAGAGGATCGTCGCATTGTGCGTGAAGCATTACATAACCTTGTGATGTTCGCGCTTATCATCCGGGCAAAACTAGTGGATTTCTACAACAACTTGTGCCATCTTGCACCGTGTCTCGACGACGTATAAACTGGATTGTGAGTGCACCGTCCTCTGCGTAGGTTTCCATTATAGAGGAGCCAGCAAGAGTAAGTTTCTGACAGCTCACAGTGGCGTTGCTACTACTAATGTGTCCCAAGTTTATAGGGACCGAGCGAAAAAGAGATCTAGAATAAACGCCTGCCTACCTACGCAATAAAAATATATTCAATTTATAAACAAAACATTTAAAAAAGTCTTGTACTTGTTGTGCAGTACGAAGCAAATTTCTCAATTTCAAAATATTGACATTCTAGAAGTGCATATTTTACTTTGGTTTTTATACTTAAAAAAGAGGGAAACTAAGATTAATATACATTATCTTGTTTTTACTCCAATCATCACGAATTTGAGTTCGGAAGATCACGGTAACCATCCGCTCTTAGATCTTGGGAGAACAATAATGTAGTGCTATGTCACACGTGAGAAACACCTTGCAGAAAACACAAGACAAACATCTGGAAACTCCTAGCTTCTCGGACACCCTGTGTAAAAGCATTGCACTTCTATTTCTTATGTGCAGCATAAAGCTATTGAAGAATAAACCAGAGCATGTGAATCAGCAACTGAACCGGTAATGTGTGTATGATTGTTTGTCTTTGTTGAAGTTTATCATTCCTTTTCAGCACCGAGAGTATATGAGATATGGATCTAGTTTAAGATGGAATCTGAACTACTTCAATGCGCTCAGTTTTTATAAATGCTCTATTACCTGTGTCGTTAAAGAAAATTCTATAATATTTGAAAAATAAATAAATAAACCGCTCTCTAAAATATATATAGTAGATAACACATATTTCTTCAAGTGAAAATTTTCAGTGTTCTTTTCTCCTTCCCGGTCTCATCTGGGGATAGAATTAAAACCTAACGTCCTCCAAAAATATAGCTACATAAGGTATAGGAAATATACAGGGTGTTTCAAACAAACACCGACAACGTTTGGAAGGTGATTCCAGACACCAAGATAAGGCAAAAAGTATAGACCAACGTGGGTGCACAAGTGTTTCCTTTCGGAGTTATAGGCTGCCGAAAACATGAAAAATGAACTTTAAAGGTTCATAGCTGCAATACTATAGGACCTACCGTAGTCGGCTTGAGACTTCACTTAGGAACTAATATATGCGCTATCCAAAAATACATCTTTCAGAATCCTACAGTACTCATGGAACAATTTTTCGAGAGAGGGTTTGGCTTCGGGCATATAATTTGAAGTACTCACTAACTACCTCTATAAAAATGTTGCGGAAGTACCGCAGAATTCTGAAACATGGATATTTGGATAGGACACATACTAGTTCCTAAGTGAAGTCTTAACCCGACTACGATAGGTCCCATAGTATTGGAGCTATGGACCTTTGAAGTTCATTTTTTTTCAAGTTTTTGGCAGCCTTTAACTCCGAAAGAAAGCATTTGTGCACTCAGGTTGGTCTATACTTTTTGTCTTATCTTGGTGTCAGGAATCACATCCCAAACGTTGTCGGTGTTGTTTTGAAACACCCTGTATATATTAATATATATATATATATATATATATATATATATATATATAGAGAGAGAGAGAGAGAGAGAGAGAGAGGGACTACATAATTTTTCGGAAACATTTTATATATTTATGAAATTAAACGTAAAAGAAATTGCTCTTTGCATTTTTGTTAATGAATCCTCTTAAGTAATTCACAGATTCATACAATTTATATCCAGACTTCACAGACCTGATTGTATTAAAATATACCAATCAATCTACTTTTGTCAGACCGTCAGGTCATTTAGCCGGGCGGTCAATACCTATTCCAGAAGAGGACTCATTTGATCCCCGACCAAATAAACCTAATAGTCTTCGTCTCCAACTTACTTGACTAGACAACTTTTAAGTTGAATCTAGAAACGGATTTAATTTCATCCTCGACCGGTTAAAGGAAATTTCTCTTTCAGCGCTAACTAGGCTGCTCCTACCTAAGATTTCTTTAAAAATGAAAAAGATAATAAATAAATCCAGCTATGCATCACTTAGATAACTGGGTATATATGTATATATAGCCTGCTTATTTCAAGAACGACATAACTTAAAAATCGCCCTTATTGACTTATGGGCAGAAAATGAAAGGTAGTCTTGACGTCTGCCTGGTAAAAATTTCAGAGATGTGATTTTAAAAGTGAGTGCTAGAGAGCACTTTGTGTCGTTCTTTCGCCCATTTCTTTCCTTTGCGTTACGAAACTTTAGACGCGTCTCCTGAAAAGTTAGAAATTTCGAGTTATGTCGTTCTTGAAATAAACAGCAGGCTATATATATATATTAAATGCCCCTTCAGTCTACATCATTTAGCCGTTCGGGTATTAAGGGAAAAGAACAGTTCCTCCTTTGAAGACGGTTCTTAAAACAGAAAAGATCTCCATCTGGTTCGTCGCATAATGATCGCCATCACGTTTTTCAAGTAGCTGAGGATATCTATCACACTTCCTTCTAAGCTCACTTATCCCAGAAGAAAAATTATCGTTGTTAGATTAAAAAGGAATCACGTAAGACAGCTGTTCAAAAAGTTAAGCGAAAATAATAATAAGAAGAATGAGAATAAGAATTCAAGTAAAAAGTAGACTACCTTATAGTAGGAGTCTGCAAAATAGAAATCCTTAATCTCGTAACCTAACTAAAAGTGACATTTTAGAAGATTAATAATAATAATAATGTTAGATTTTATCTTAGAACCAGTTACTCATTCTACGTGTAAGTCCGAATGAGAGGTAAAAATTTCATCCGCGGCACAGAGGGGTAAGGTTCTTGGGAAGGTGTTTAGAAGGCAGTGGTCAAAAATAAAGTGATCCTCCTCACAAGCAAGGACCGTATTTATACACACACGCTTCCAACTGACTAAGCTACCACACGTTCCACAGATTTATATATATAAATCATTTCATACCTCTTAAGACTAAAGACAAATCTACGGCTACTTTTTCATACTAAAAAGAAAAACAGCTCAACCACAAAATACTATATACAAAAGGAATAAGAAAATTTCAAAACTTTTAAAAAACGAATATATGTATAAAAACTAGCATTACCTGAGTATATACATCAACTATAAAAAGAAAAATTAATATATATATATATATATATATTTTTTTTTTATCGACACACTGGGAATCAAAACTACATGTACCAAAGACGCATGCGCTAGTCGCTACACCAAAGGACTGGTTTCTCCTGCATCACGTGCTGGCACAATGTTGACAGTGTCACTTGCTGATAAAGTTTCGCCGGTATTGCTTTCTTCAGTGTTACTTATTTCACATCAACAAGTATCTTATTAATGGCACTATCATGTCTCATATCCAGCTTCAAATCTTAAAGGATACTCACGCTGTGTCTGAATCTCCTCAAAGCTAAATGTCATTGAAACCGGAAAAGATACATGCAGAAAATGAATTAATTTTCTGTTATCTAATACACAAATACGAAAACGCAATTTCACTTAACAATTCTTTTGAAATGTCATAAAAGTAAACAAATAAGTTTTTCCATGATTTTTCATCCAATCCCCAGCTAAATACCTGAATGGTACCTACAAATTAGACCCTGGTCGATTACTCTCTAAGTTCTTTTCCCCAACAATCTGAATTTTTGACCCCTCCCCTATACGAACTCCCTCCCTCGGGCTAATCATTATTCTGACTGTCTTGCACTTTTACTCACTTCAGGCTACACACAAAAGTTCTCATTTCAAAAATTCAAGCTAGTGATTCTGTCAGTGTTTTCAGTTTGGAGGGTGCAAACCAAAATTGGATTATAAGTAGGATTTTACAAGTTTTCTGTTCAAGTATAACCGTAAAAATTCAAGTTGGTGTGTTTGTTTTCGAAAATTAGAGGATTTCTTCGTTATCGCGGCAGATTTCCTGACTGAAAAGGAAAATATTACAACTGAGTTAAGGTTATATAAATAGAAAATAAATTGCACTTTCTTTTACTTGATAAATATAATACTACAACCGGTATTGTCAAATTTATCTGCATTCTCTTCTCTATAAACCAAGTATATTTATCATCAATCAGATATATATTTAGAGCAGAAAGCAAATAAATAAGTACAACCATTCATACTAATAATGTACTGAAAGCGTTCGTAGCTGCATGGAAGCCTTACTTGATGTTACAAGTTCCAGTGGTCAAAAAAGGTACCATTTCTAGTATGAAAGATGCAAACAGTTATAGAATGATAATTTATGAATGCTTATAAATATAAAAGAAAATTTCTTACCATTGGATTGTCTTCTGTTTCACTGAAATACTTCATACAACACAGCAAAGGAAAACCAGAGAGGAACACATGCTCCAAATGCATTATCTTGAGTAACATGTGGATAATACACCACCTTCCTCTAACGAGAAACGTTTAAAACCAAAAGCATCTCACCTGAGTCTTTTATGCATCTTTGGGATAAAAAAGCATGTAGCATCGATTAACTTTGAGGTGTTAAAAAAATAAATAATATTACCGCCTCAAATGTTGTTACGCACGAAAGGGTTAAGAGTGACGTCGTTGCATTACCAGAAAAGTGTGATTTGTGACTAAAACAGAGTTTGGAGTTCTCAAATGTATCCAAAGAAAGTAAGTTTGAAATACCGAATAACATGAAAAGTGCTAAAGTAACTAGCTGTCTGAAAGGATACATAACTATGTTATCACTTGCTAGACCCTTTGGGTGAACTCTGCTGTGTGAACGGGAGTTTATTGTTCGAAGAAACTTTTCTTCTGACAGAGGTTTTCATCCAGGGGCAACCAAGGCTTTACGAAGATTATACTTCAAATATGAAGGAACCTTTATGCATAGGCTTGGGAGTGGAGTGCTTACACCTGAACAAAAGTTTGAGTTCAATTCTATCACATGTGAAATTTGTAATGAGCCAGCACTATGTGCGTAAGTTTTTCCAGGTGTGCACTCTTCCTCATGCTTTATTGCACCAGTTATTTAATCCTCATTCGTTTTAATTTTTCATTGTCTGTATTAATCTAACACATAATGTGCAATTTAACTAGTACGTATTTCATTCATGATGGAAACTATTCGTATGTGAAATGCTTCATTTGTACAAACGTTGAATTTCCAGTTTGTTAGATTGCAAATTTCTTGCCATAAAGTATTAATTATGTTTAAAATTGGTAGGATTAAGATAGTTTACGAAGAACTTGTGTAGTGTAAGACATGCGGTTTACAAGAGAAGAGTTTTGTATAACTAAGTCCTATATATGATTGATTTGCACACTATGCACACTATTGTACGTAAGGTCAGTGGCATTAATACTTTACTATTTTTCCATTTCTAGTGGAAGGCATTATTACTGGAATACCGAGACAGATCAAGTATCGTGGCTGCCCCCTAGACATCCTCGTGCAAAAATCACGTTTCCAGCTGCTCGTTTCAGGGAGGAACTACAAGTGATGCCAATGGAAGATGAAGAATTGGAGGAAGATGAAATGCTTAGTGAAGACGAATCTGAGTCAGAGGTGTGATTTTTATTTATCTCATTTAACGTTGTTCGCACTTAACGCCATACAAGTAACAGCACTTTGTAGAATAACTTCTTCATATTTCTAAAACTCAGTCACCTTTGTCTGTAGTTCTTTATTTGAATTGCGTATTGCAGCAGGGGATGTGAGTTACATTTTTAAATACATTAGTTTCTAGTACATTCTAATTGTATTCCGATAAAGCCTTCTTTTAGCGCAGAAAGGATGTGAGTCACAAAAATCTGTTTCAAAAATCAGTCCATGAAAGTTATGGACCCTGAGATTTTTAGATATTTCTCCCAAAATTATCCGACGGGGACTTATATCTCCTTTTGCGAAAAATTATACAATTAAGGCGAGATTAAAAAGCGATAATAATGAATAGATGGCCGCACTTTGCCCCCATCTTTCCAATGTATTTTTGTAGGGAGCGACAATATTCAATTGCAATTTAATCAAGTGCAAAAGATATTCAGTCTTTGACCAAAGAGAAATTGAATAAATAATCAGAATAATGTTTTTTTTTTTTCGGCTAGCATACGCTAGCTTAAAATATATAAAACGATAATCATGCCTGTTGTTCTGTATGGTTGTGAAACATGGTCGCTTACTCTGAGGGAAGAACATAGACTGAAAGTATTTGAGAACAGGATCCTGAGAAGAATATTCGGACCCAAGAGGAACGAGAATGGGGAATGGCGGAAGCTTCATAACGAGGAACTACATAGTTTATACGGTTTACCCAACATTGTTAGGGTCGTCAAGTGTAGGAGGCTTAGGTGGGCAGGTCATGTAGCTAGAATGGAAGAAAGTAGAAACGCTTTCAAAGTCTTGACTGGTAGACCCATAGGAAAACGACCATTAGGAAGACCTAGGCGCAGATGGGAGGACAATATTAAGATGGATCTCGCAGAGATAGGAATACAAAGTAGAAACTGGATGCAATTAGCTAAGGATAGAAGTCAGTGGAGAGCTTTTGTGAACGCGGCACTGAACCTCCGGGTTCCATAGGCCAGAGAGTTAGTTAGTTAGTTAGTTAGCATACGCTAGCTACTGCCCGAAGAGAGTTACGCCCTCTGTAGGGGAAGAGATGTAAAAGTACTATTGAACTTAATTGGAAAACAATAGATGGGCTATGGGTAGTGAAGAATCTTTATTAACAGTCAATTGAGGTCATTATGATTTTATAACCATAATCATGCGGAGTAAGGTACAGATGGAAAGGAGCATCAAGGCTGTAATGAAAGATGAATGAAGTGCAGTTCACATCACAACACATAGGTTCTGTTAGTATAACAAATGTGTGTTATCTTCTCGCCTAGGGGCGACGCTAGGCATTAATGAAGACAAGGGTGCCCTGTTAAAACGGTAGGTATTACGGTGCATATGATGGCCAAACATGAGTAAGATGAGCATCGGAAGAGTATGGTTGATAGTATATACTGTCAGGGTGGTCTGGAGGAATGGTGTAGCGGTACAGAGTAAGCAGTAATGAAAGTGGAGGAGTGAGAGCAGCAGAGGAGGAGAAACTACGAGCATATTCTTCGAAAGTTTGCTGTAGGAGGGAATGATTGGACTGCAGACGGCGGGTAATATATTTTGTGCGAAGTGTTTCCAGATGGTACAGAGTGTGCAGGAATGTGAGGCGAGCATAGAGGTCCCGGGTTAGACTGGGCAACTTAATGCGAAAAGCGATGCGCAAGGCATGGCGTTCAAGAATGGGTAGTTTTTCATAGTATGATACTGGTGCAGATAACCAGGCTGTGAAACCGTAGACCAGTATAGGTCGCAGAAAAACTTTATACGTGTTCAGGATAGTAGGTGCAGAGAGCCCCCAGGATGTTCCAGCAAGGCTTTTCAGTAAATTTAAACGACCATATGTCTTTTTTGAAATATCTTGAAGATGTGCCGACCAGGTAAGGCGGTGATCGAAAGTAAGGCCAAGATATTTGACAGTACGAGAAAGGTTGAGCGGTACCTCTTGAACAGTGAGATTCAAGAGACTGGGGTTACGGTGTATACGAGAACGGCATGTTGGAGATTGGAATACAGTAGCTTGAGTTTTAATCGGAATTTATTTTCAAGCGCCAGTGAGAGCACCAATCGACAAAGGTATTGATTGCGTCTTGTAAAGAATGTACAGAATGTACAGTAATGGTGACAAAGCAGATCCTTGTGGAACCCTGGAGTGAAGGAAAATTGGAACAGAGTAACTGGAATTTATGTAGACGTAGGCCAGGCGACAGATGAGAAAATTAAAAATGAAGCGAAGATACGCAATAGGTAATCGGAGTTGCTTCAGTTTGAAAATAAGAGCTGGATGCCAGACCTTATCGAATGCCTTTTCTAAGTCAAACAGGACCCAGCAAGATGGATGTCCTGTGTTATAATGGTTGTAGATGGAATTGGTAAGGCGAAGAAGTTGGTCGTTGATGCTGAAAGAGGGTCTAAAACCAGCTTGTGCGAGGGGAAGCTTGTTGTGAAGTGCCAGAGATCAGTGAAGACGTTTAACGAGGATACGTTCCAGAATTTTGCAAAATGTTGATGTTAATTGAATGGGGCGGTAAGAACTGACAGTGTGTGCAGGTTTGCCTGGTTTGAGAAACATAAGAGTTTTAGATGTTTTCCAGACAGCAGGGATATAGCCCGTACGAAGAATAAATGTACGAGGATCATTCAATAAGTAAAGAGAGAGTCTATATTTTTAACACTAATCATTTTTTTTCAGGGGTGTTAGCTGGCAACCTTGGGATATGCTCTGATCTGCTGTTTCGTAATTTTATGTCAACATAACTTCAAAAATATCAATTCATCATGGCAAGTCCTCTAGAAGATTGCACCTTAAAAGAACAGCGCTCAGTCATTAGGTTTTTAGTCGCAGAAGGTGTAAAACCAAGTGAAATTTTTTCTCGAATGTTGAGACAGTACGGTAACAGTTGTATGAACCGTGCGAATGTGTACAAGTGGGTTGATCGGTTTAAAAGTGGCCGAACAAGTGTAGGTGATGAACCCCGATGTGGACGTCCAGTGGAAGTTTCTGGTTCTTCGTTGGAATCGAGGATTGACGGACTTATTCGTGATAACAGAAGAATTACTGTTGAAATGATAGCTGAGGAAGTTCAAGTAAGTGTTGAAACTGTTCACAATGTCATTAGGAACATTTTAAAGTACAGAAAAACGTGTGCCAGATGGGTTCCCAGACAGCTTACTGACGCTCATAAAGAATCAAGGCTTTCCATTTGTCAAGCCTTAACGCAACGAAGTTTGATTGAAGGAGACGCTTTTTTTTTTGAAAGAATAGTGACTTGTGACGAGGCCTGGATCCATCACTACGACCCTGAGACCAAAAGGCAGAGTATGGAGTGGAAACACACTAGCTCTCCAGTTCGTAAAAAATTCAAGGTTCAACCTTCCGCTGGTAAAGTGCTGCTGACCATCTTTTGGGACTCACAGGGTCCAATCTATTGCGATTTCCTTGAAGATCAGCGAACTATCAATAGCCTATACTATTCTGAGATGCTAGAACACAAAATTAAACCAGCTATCAGGAGCAAACGCCGTGGACTCTTGTCAAAAGGAGTCATTCTTCAGCACGATAACGCCCGCCCTCATACAGCCCATTTGACCCGAGATAAGCTTCAAGAATTGGGTTGGGAGGTCTTATCTCATCCTGCCTACAGCCCAGACCTCGCCCCATCTGATTTTTACTGTTTGGACCACTCAAAGACGCCCTACGTGGAAAAAAGATTTGCTAACAATGAGGAAGTTAAGGCAGCGGTGCAAAGGTGGCTTCGGGGTAAATCGAAAGATTTCTTCGCCAAGGGAATTAGGAAGCTGCAAGAAAGATGAGACAAATGCATAACTGTAAAGGGTGATTATATTGAAAAATAGCCTTAGTTTTGAAAGATTGAAATAAATCTTTATTGAGCTATAGCAATTTGTCTCTTTACTTACTGAATGCCCCTCGTATATATAAGTGAAAGCAAATATAAGACAGCATAGGGGCTTTCTCGAACGTGCCTGTATGTAATAGAGTCCATGCCCGGAGCAGTGTTACGCCTATGAGCAACAACAGAAGTGATGTTAGATATCAAGATTGGCGCAGTAAGGGGATTATTTTCGGGAAGAGTGTGCTGACTATTAGGCTGTAAAAGCGGAGAGTCCAGATTTAACTTGTCGACGGGGTGAGGACGATGAGGAAAATCAAGTGTTGGTGGTGTAAATATGTCCTGAAGGTACTGTGCAAAAGCATTAGCCTTGTCAGTATCAGTATGAAGAGGCGTATTATTGTCGATAAGAGGGTAAGTTGTTCGAGTATTTTGCCCAATGAGTTGGCGAAAACTCTTCCAATACTGCGTTGGATGAGAAAGAGAACCGAAATGATTGCAAGTTTTAATCCAGCACCGTAGTTTGTAAGCTCTGAGATAGTTGTGGACGGTACGTTGAAGTTGTCGGTGGTGAAGCAAGGAGTCTGGGTTGCCAGTAGCAACGAAATCCCTGTACAACTGACGAGAACGTTTTACCAACGGCATGTATGTGGAGGCAAAGATGGTTGAAAGCCAGAAGTAGTAGATGTAGGAATGTATTTGGCAGTAGCATTTTGCATGACAGTAGTCAGAGATTCGAGACAATGATAGAGGTCTGATTCGGTACTTGGTGGCGATAGATCAGAAAGATTTTCTATGAGATGCGATCTGTATGCAGTCCAATTTGTCTTATCATAGCGATAAGTAGTTCGTGGAGGTATATCCTGAGAAGTAGCTGAGCGAGTTGCAATAAGGAGTTTGATAGGAGCATGATCGCTGCCAATAAGATCAAGAACCTCAACAGAGCTACGATGAGATATGTTGCTCGACACAATAACTATATCCGGGGTAGTCTGGCTAGAAGGCCTGGTAGGTTTCGGCAGTGGTAGTGTCACACCGGTAGTATGGCTAGTGATGTAATTGAGGAACTTCTCTCGGTGAGTGGCCGACCGGTTATGTAAATTAACATCTGCCATGATTATGTAGGTGCGAAAATTATTCGAGACGTATTGAAAGAAACTGAGTGGAATGTCATGACCAGGACGGATATATAAAGTCGCAACTGTTACATAGAGTTCCTTATAGTATAAGAACGTGATAAGATGTTCAGGAAGATTGTGCAAAAGTAGCGAATGACTGCGAAATGGAATTGAAGGAGAGAATCCAATCGCAACTCCCCCGTTGGCTCGCCTAGCTGCTATGGTGCTATCATGTCGTAATAATTGAAATGTGGGTATGCGGCGTGTCAGGTTATGTCTGAGATGTGTCTCATTGAGAATAAAGGCATGGATCTTTTCTTCAAGCAGAAGAGCTTCAAAGAGCGGCTTGTGTTGTGGCAAAGAACGGATGTTCAAAAACAAGAATGAGAGAGCCATAATGCAATGAAGAGTGATAAGATGGCTGTCAAACTTCGGTTTCCAGTACATTAGAATGATAATATACATGATTGCCGGAATATGTAGGACAGATGTTAGCTTGGAAAATTGCCTTGGCTGCGTACTGAATTTGTTGAGCGATGTGGTTACGTAAGAACGGATGGATGTTTTGTAAGGAGAGAGTGAGAAATTTTAAAAGCTGATGGACACTTACAGGCTGTTGGAGTGCTGGATTTGTAGGTGGTTGGATTTGTTCAGGTATGCGCAGTGGCACTACTGTCTCTGGTTTTGAGGGTTCAGGAGCAGATTTGGATTGGCACTTATAGCTGTATATTGGATGGCAATTTTCTTGACATGTGGAGCATGTCGGAGGTGATTTCAAATTAGAACAGCTACGTGTAGGATGTGGACCCGAACAGTAGCCACACTTAAACGGGTTCCTGCACTGAGAAGTAAAGTGCTGACCATAGACTTGACAGCGCTCACAGCGAATAGGTAATGGAGAAGTGCGAGAAGGTTCCACACGATGACGCTGTTTGTAAATATATGCACCACGAGTAAGCAAGTCATCAATACTCTGTTGTGAATTGGTAAGGACACGCACCATGTAGGTGGGACCATGGTCGCCTTTGATCCGGATACATTTGATGATAGTGTAGCCTTCTAGTTTGAGTTCTTCAAGGATCTCATCATCAGTATAGCTCGGATCTACCCCGCGAATAACAACAGATAGAATGCGTGATTTTTTTCAGTGGTGGTGGCTGTTTGGTGCGTTAGCCACTGAGCTTGGTCATAGTAGATTTTGTTCCGAAGATCTCGAAGCTAAACTTGTTCCGTATTGTACGGAGAAATTCTGGATCAGGTGTCTTGATAATCAGTCCGTTCCTGGTCTTTACGATCTGGGCGATAGTGGCACGAGGCATGCACTTAGTAATCTGAACAAAAAGTAGTTTTGTATTAGTAAATTTCGGATCAAAGTTCTGAAGAAGATAAGAATAGAGTGAAAGTCGACTCGGTGGAGGCAGATCAGGAAATTGCTTATCGTCTCGAATGTCGATATGCATTGAAGATTCAGAACTAGCATCGTTGATCTTATGCTGTCGTTGAGCAGGTGGCAGTTTGGTTGATGCTACTGGAGAACGGGAACGAGCTGAAGAGCCCTGGCTGGAAGAAATCCGTTCCAGTGACTGACATCTCCGTCTTACCGATTTCGCGGAAGAGCAAGAGGGTTGCGTTACAATTGGCGGTAAACCAGGATGTTGGCCAGACACAGGTTGAGATGCCATAAAGCAAGTCTGGGCTGCTGATAGTTTCAGTAAGTCGCAGTGAAGAAGATGATGGTGATGAGGATGATGAAGCTAAGCTTCCAAAAATATGTACACTGATATGTACGGTAAGCCAGTCTCCACTTGGGTGAAACCCTTAGTCTCTCTCACTCTCTCGCCCGTAACTAAGACTTACCGTGCTTGCGTCCACAAGCACGTAATAATCCTAGCCTAGACTTGACACTGCAAGCAATGCCTCCAGTGAGAAAGCTGGATACTAGAGCCACAATAATGCGTGGAGAGACCTTTCATTGTCGAGTCCATTTAATTTTACTCTTCAGGAACATGCTCCCAATATTGAAACACTCACAACAATGAAAGAACCAAAAAATCAGATTGTTATTTTCACAGATTATTTTATGATTATTTATTCAACTTGTTCTTAGTGAAAGTTTGAATGTTAATCTTTCGGATTTGATTGAATTATTGTGATTGTTGTCATTCCCTACAAAATACATTGGAAAGATAGGAGACACGTGCTATCGTCTATTAATTTTAGTCGAACCTTTACGCTTACCTTAATATCTTGATCTTTCATTGTGAAGTAGATTTCGATTCACTCATGTCATTTTATTCAGAGAAAGGATACACTATAGTCCGCGTCACCCGAATTGGCGTGTGGCATCAGCCAATAAGCTCGCAGTGCGATGTTACCGAACCGTCATGGAGGAATCTAATCATTCGTAATAGATTTTGTTAGTATTTATGGACAACTAGCAGCGTTCACCCCGCTTCGCTGCGGTCACCCCGGAACGCAATAAACTTTGTTACTTAGATAATTTTTACTTTTTCGCTTTCAAGTGATATGATAAAAACCATAGAAGATTGCAGTAAATCTTAACATTATATCGCCTGTCATTTATGTTAACCCGCCCCGCTTCGCTGCGGTCATCCCGGTGCTGGCATATTGTAAAAGTGTCTGTAAAAATAAGCAAATCAATTAAAAAATTTTAAACAGAAGATTCAAGCTATTTTCCGCTGTATATCGCCTGTCATTTTGCAGTAAATCTTAACATTATATCGCCTGTCATTTATGTTAACCCGCCCCGCTTCGCTGCGGTCATCCCGGTGCTGGCATATTGTAAAAGTGTCTGTAAAAATAAGCAAATCAATTAAAAAATTTTAAACAGAAGATTCAAGCTATTTTCCGCTGTATATCGCCTGTCATTTATGTTAACCCGCCGAGTGACACGATCATGCGGGTTGCATATAAATACGTTTATTTTTACCTATGATGAACTAATAACAAAGGATTTGTACGTTATGCACACTTGAATGGTCAATTATCTCAAGACACTGGTAATTAAAAATTAAAGTGATATGATAAAAACCATCTAGGGTCCAAATCCTAATAACCCCCCAAAAATGAAAGAAATTGGTTCAGCCGTATTAGCGTGATGAGCGGACAAAATTTTGTACGTTCTCTTTTATATATATAGATTGTGAATGATTAAATTCCTCCCTAACGGTTCAGTAACATCGCACTGCGAGCTTATTGGCTGATGCCACACGCCAATTCGGTTGATGCGGACTGTAGTGTTAAATTACATGCCAAGTGATATAAGCAATCTTTCCGTGAAATTTTACAAAAGAATAATGTCATTTAAAATTATTTTAAGTTAAATTGAAACAAGAACTTACATATTATTCGGTAAGTCTATCCTTTTCACTTGTTATAAATTAAAATCATCTTGAATGAATTAATGAGGACGTCTCGTTTTTCATTATTATTGTTTTACTTTGAGACACAATAGGAGTGAAGAAAATCTTGTGATTGTGAAAATAATAAGTAATTTCAACTTTAGAAATAGAAAATTAGAACTTTTACGTTGTATGGCCTTTATATTCTAAAAAAAAAAAAAAAAAAAAAAAAAAAAAAAGCTATTTAAAAAAAGTTCGTATTGTGGACACAGTTCTAAAGGCCTCATCGTTTCTTTTTTTAATTCAAGATTTTTATGAGATTTTTGTTTGTTTCTTTTATTTTCCCGAATAATGAAAATCGAAAATTGCGATTTTCTCTAAAACTGCTGTGACGATTTTCTTTTTACAATATCTTTCATAAATCAATATTTCATTAAGAACATTGCAATGCGACATTAGTAATTTCTTTTGGAAAAGTCCAGAAACGGTAGTTGCGGGGCTGAGGTTTTGACGATTTTCTCGAAAACAGCACAGGCGATTTTGTTCAAATTTCTTAAAATAAATGTTTCATTTGTAACCGTTCTCCGGATCTGCTCCTGACGTCCAACCAATGTGTACTTTAAAAACAGCTTAGCTTACCTGGTTAAGACATTGAACAATGTTTCCAAAAAGGAATTACAGAACTTTTCGCGGATCGTTCTCAGGTCTCGACAATGAGATGAGCATAAAGCACCGAGAGGTTCGGATGTCTCGTCTCGAAATCCGACCTCACTCGCCCTCGCGAAGGGAATTGTCCATCGCCCTCGAATTGACAATTAGCCCTCGCCCTCATGCTGGAAACTTGTTCTCGTCCTCGCGAAGGAAGTTGTCTATCACCCTCGCACACCCTGCCCTTGCAGTGAAAGTTGGCCCTCGCCTTCGTTCACCCTTGCCCTCGCGAGGATGGTTGTCCATCGCGCTCGCTCGCCCTCGCTCTCGTACTTGAAACTTCTCGCCCTGGCAGTGGCAGTTGGTCCTCGCCCTAGTTCACCCTCGCCCTCGCGAAGGGAGTTGTCCTTCGCCCTTGCCCTCATATGATTGAGGGTGAGAAAGCCCTCGAGAGGTCCTCCCTCGCAAGGATCAAATCCTCAATTTTCCAGCCTTTTTGATGAATTATTTCCTTAACATACGTCCTAAACAAAGAAAACTAGTTCAGATAAAGTATGAATAGAGTTTCCTTTACATCTTTCGGTACAAACTGGTGTTGCCCATGAGACGAGGCGAGACGAGAAATAATGTTTATCATCTTGTCTCGTAACTTTTATAAAAGTCTCGTGTCGTTCTGTAAATTTACGTACAAAATGTATTTCCTTATCTAGAAATTCTCAGAATCCTTCTGCATCACGAGAGGTGTAGGAAGAATGTATCTAAATATCATATAAACCATATTTATTATTGAAATATATTGTGATTTGAGTATCTTTAAATGTTTATAAATGCTCTTCATTCTGATCGTACAATTACTTTTATCAATTTATAGATTTTACGCACGGATCATTTAGCACTGAAATAGGTTTGAGACTGCTCACGAGTGTTGTTTTCAACATATAGTTTCTTATAATTATTAACATATAAGGAGATAACGTAAAAGATTGAGTTAGTTATTTGCATGAAATTAGTTCGGTGAATTTCGTTTACAATTCCAGCAATAACACCCTTTGTACGAGGGTCACTACGAAAGTTTTGAGATACGCATTGTTGGGGTACAGTATTTGAATTCCAACAATTGCGTTCGGTAGTGGTATCCAGAACGAAGAAGCGAAGCAAGTTTCAACTCGCTTCGCTTATCGGCGTGGCCGTATCGCTTTTACTTGTTTGTTGATGTGAGCAGTATTCGGCTGTCTAGAATGGAGCTCTAAAGGGAACATTTTCGGGCAATGATCCTTTATGATTTCAAAAGTGGTTTGACGAAACACAAAGCCTTGACCGTTTGCAGGGGTCATTTGGGGACTTTGCTCCTTCCCGTGCTACAATTTTTCGGTGGTTTGGTGAATTCAGAAGAGGCCGGGCATCACTTAAAGATGAAGAGAAAGCTGGACGTCCAACAAAAGCTGTGTCAGATGAAAACATTGCCGCTGTGGAACAAATGATTCGAGAAAATCCTCAAACAACTTTCAAGGACATTGAATCTACAGTGAACATTGGATCGCCAGCAGTAACAAAAATTCTTCATGATCGTCTTCGGCTCAGGAAGGTTTCATCTCGTTGGGTGCCTCACACTTTGACTGAACAGCAGAAGCGCATATGTGTGGAATGGTGTGAAGAAATGCTTGCAAGATTTAATGTAGGCAATTCTCGACGCGTCTCTGACATTGTTACTGGTGATGAGACTTGGATCTATCAATTTGATCCTGAAAATAAACGCCAGTCTACAGTTTGGATCTTTCCAGACAAAAATCCACCCACGGAAGTGAAGCGACCGCGAAGAGTGGGGAAGAAGATGGTCGCAACTTTCTTCTCCAAATCTGGCCATTTTGCATCTGTACCATTTGAAGAACAAAGGACTGACACTGACAAACATTTTTTATTTATTTGATTATTATTATTATTATTATTATTATTATTATTTTGTTAAGGTACACAGTAAGTGTACTTTCTTCAATACGCTTTTAAATTAAAGCAGCAATAGATAAGAGAGTTTAATGAAAATTAATTACATAAATAGGAACTCATGTGCTGTGCTGTGTTGTGCTAATGCAATATTTGTGCCCTCAAAGAACGTAGAGAAAATGAAATGAAATGAACTCTTTAAGTTTTACATTGTACGTTTATGCCGGCTAGGCTAAAGGAGATGGTGATGATGAGAAATGAATGAAATGATGGAATGAAGAAAGTGGGAGGAAACGGAAGATCCCCGAGAATACACACGCACACGGTGTTTGTCCACCACAAAGCCCTTGGTGCGAGCTGGGATAGAACCAAGGACCCCATGAATCAGAGGTGAACGCTCTACCACTGAGCAAGTGTGGCCCCAAGAACATAGAGAGAAACACAAGATATACAGGTTTCTTCCTAATCCACTGGGTTCCACATGTGTTACCAAGTCTCATACACGTGCTAAAAGACATACATGACGAAGAGTGTGTTATTGTGAGAGAAGTCAAATTCACGATTTCAACTTATTTACAAGCTTCACCCCCTCCCCAGATTTTTTTTTTTTTTTTTTTAATCTTTCTTTCAGTTCGTTCATTTGTCGGTATGTACACAGACTTAGAGGTCACAACTCAATGCATCGAGACCAAATTTTAAAATTAAAACTCTTTTTTGAGGTCCTGAAGTTATTTTTCGACTTTCTTTCTTCTTTGAAGTTCACATAAATTCAGATAGTTGACGGGAGGATGAAAGATGAAAGTTGCTACTTTCTCGAAAACTGCTCTAACGAGTTCGGTTGTATTTCATAAATCAGTACTTCATTAGCAACTCTACAGTATGGCATGAGTTCTTTCGAGAAATTCTAAATAGATAATTCTACTGGTAAAGATGATTTTTATTATTTTTTGAAAATGTCTAAAACTGGTTTGCTCATGTTTCAGTAACTTCGTTCATATTTCAGAAACAAAAATTTCATTGATTCTACAATATTGCATGATTTAAGAAGAAATGTGAACGAGAAAATTTAGTACATGGCTTGTACCTTTTATTTTCTCATATTTTAAGCCACCGTGTTCAGTACCCCTAGGAAATGCTGAAAGCTAGATAGTGTAAGCATTCTATAAGAATTAAAATCAAGAACAAATAAACATTTATTATTTAATGATTAGTATGACAAGTGAAAATTCTGCACCTGCTTCCATATAACAAAATAAATCCATTGTTTTCAACTACATAGGGACAATTAATTTATAGTGACCAGTGTAGTTTCTGAGTCAGGTACAGGCTCCTCCTCCTTTCTACGTAAAAGATTCAATGAAATAAACTATTCTGGAAGTGAATATTGTCAGAGATTATGCACTGATTGTTTATTGGAAAACGAAGGATGGAATCACAGTGTAAGGATTTTTCTCTGTTTATTTTTCAGGAAAGTGATGATGAGAACAGGGGAGAGAACTGGCGTGAAAATCGTGAGAGGCGTTGGGAAGACCGCCAGAAGTCTAGAGGGCGATCAAGGCATGATAATGACCTTGATCCAATGGATCCAGCCGCTTATTCAGATGCGCCAAGGTAAGGTTTAGTAGAAGTATGATTAATGCGTGCTTTCATAACCATGAACATCTAATAGTTAACATTTAAGAAGTACCACTGAAAATAAGAGCTAGAGCTGAATTAGTTTTGTGGACATCGTTTTCTGATAACAGGCTAATTAAAAATAACAAGGAGAAGGTACTATATATTGGGTGGATCATTTAGCTTGCTACGCCCTTGTAACATTTAATCTAATTTACAAACAAGGGTGAAATTATATACCGTGTAAGTATCGGCAGGGGGACATTGGCATATTTTGTGCTTGCACAAGGTTAACAGTGTTGCCAATCCAACATGAAGTTGTAGTTTTCTAAATGGCAAGGGAAACGGTTGAACACGTGTCCATTTGTTTTTAGTGAGAAGTTTATGCATTGAGTTTAATATTCCTAATTGGCGGGCTCGCGACATATTGTATGTTTTTACATACATTTTAAACCCCTCTAATCTCTCCCTGAAGGACGCGCCCTTGAATCGAAGTAATATGATAAAAACCCAGCTTATGGTAGGTACTAACTATGTTCTAAAATTCCTTTCAAACTGTACAAAAATTCTTTTTAAACCCTTCAACAGTTTCCCTGTCATGTGATCACAAACTACAGCCATTATCGCTTTCAACGCAAAGAAATAAATTATAGAAAATTAGGAGTTCTCAAAAACGCTGGGACACAAATTCTCTTATTTTTAATGAAGAGTTTATACAGTATACCATGTTTCATCTTCGTAATTTGACAGAATCATGAGTATTAAATTTTTCCAATAGATTTTGACTCTCCTCTCTTCGTCTTAGAATACGCATTTTAAACAAAGTAACATGAAAAATATGTAGTTGGAAGAACATGATAACTAGATCAAATAAATAATTTCAAACGGTTTAATCTTTTTTTCTGTGATGCGAACACAAACAAGATATTTTTCTTTTCATTTAATAATTACAATTGAATACCGATACAGCAAATTTGATCAACCACAAATGGAATTCGTTACTCATTATTACCAAACTTTTTTTTTAATGGTATTATCTTCTAGTGATGATCCCTTCATAAATATATATTTTAGACCAGGGGTTTTCAACCTTTTACATTAGCGTACCAGCAAAGCGTTATCTCCATAAGTCGTACGTGGCTCACGTACCACTAGTGGTACGCGTACCATATGTTGAGAAACTGTTTTAAACCAATTCTGAAACTAGGCGCGTGCTAAGAAACACGATTGAAGATAGTAATTATGAACATATTAAGATTATTTCAATCCAAGTTTTGAAGTATACTTTTGGAGGTGTTTTTTTTTGGGGGGGGCGATTATATGTGGATTTTACCCCCCCCCAAAAAAAAACGAGATTTTTGGGTTGAGGAAAATTCCATCAACCATGACCAACATAGAACATGTTTATATATATAACATCGTAAATACTTTCTTGTCACAGTTTTTTATATGCTTGGAACAAAGGGGTGATGAAATTACAAAATGAAATGAAATCTTTAAATTTTACGTCCCACGGTTATGCCGGTTCGGCTAAAGGAGAGGGTGAAGATGAGAAATGAATGAAATGGTGGAATGAGGAAAGTGGGAGGAAACGGGAGAACCCCGAAAAAACCCACGAGCACAGTGTTTGTCCACCACAAAGTCCACACGGCGCGAGCTGGGATCGAAGCAGGAACCCCAAGCGCCGGAGGTGAACGCTCTACCAGTTAGCCACCGCGCCCCCTGATGACGTTACAGTTATAACCAAGGTAAAACGTATGATAATTTCATGTGCAAGGAAACAAATAAGATGCTTACCATAAACAAAGCCACATTCAGAACTCAACGTGACACGATGTATGTAGGAATATAGTGTCCTTTAGGAATGCCATTCGTCGATAGGGATCGAACAAAATTTAATGGGTGGAATACGGTAGCTTTTTCATTTTAACAGTGCATTTTACCTTATAATGGGTGTTTTAACTTATTTTTGTCCTTTCGAGAAAGGCTTACGATAAACTATATGCAAGCCATGGAGCGGCGAAAATGTTTATTTTTCAATTGTAAGTTCATAATGCTCTATAAATTAGATAATAACTGGTACCTTTTTTTATTATTATTTTCTGTGTAATTACACGCAACACAAAGTTCTTATTATACTTAATTTGTGTTGAATTGGTTGTCTTTGGTTTTTAATATTATATTAGTAATGAACTTTCAAAATCTCTCACCTTCCGTTTCGTAATATCAGCTACTATAATTTTGAGAATCGTGTTACAGTACCCGGAACACAAACGGTCAGGTTTTTCATGTGGCATCTTGCATAAGCAAATTATAATATTAAGGATGAAGTAAATATATTGTTTTACAAAAACTGGAAATTAAAGAAATCACAGTTCGTACATACTTTTTTTTCAATGTTTTTTGTTATAACTGCTGCTATTTTGCCACTATGTAGTATAGGTGACCATTTCACATTGGACTCACTCGGCCTTATTGATCTCAATTGAGCCCGCGCTCGGGCTTACTTTTCTCAAGTGGGCTTATGGTCACTCGGACTGGGCCTCATTTCTCTCACGGGGACCGTTGTGGCTCAGCGGTAGAGTCTTCAGATCTGGTGCATGGGGTCCTTGGTTTAATCCCAGCTCGCGCTAATTGAACTCTGTGGTGGACAAACACCGTGTGCGTGGGTTTTCTCGGGGTTCTCCTGTTTCCTCCCACTTTCTTCATTCCACCATTTCATTCATTTCTCATCACCGTCTCCTTTAGCCTAGCCGGCATAACCGTGGAACGTGGAACTCAAATATTTCATTTCACTTCATTTTCATTTCTCTCAGCTGGACTTTCGCTCACTCGGGCTTAGACTCACTCCTCACAAGTGAGCTCGCACTAATTCGGGCTCACTTCTCTAAAGTGGGTTCATGCTTACTCCAGCTCGGTCACACTTTCTTCAATAGGGCTCACACTCATTAACTGTGCTGTAACTCTCATTCACTCGGGCTTGAGCTCACTCAACTAAGTGGGACTAGCACTTAGTTATTGGATACATGAGCGCTGGATTCGTGAATTTAGATATCTATGGCACGGGAGTGTGAGTTCCATCAAAGACAATGAGCATACGAGAAGCCAGTGCAAATTAACTTTGTCTGCTCTACGTGCATAATCCCATAAGTGTCCCAGAGTGCGAAGTCATCACAGTCAAAGAGGGGTGAAGTGAGGAATGTGTTGAAAAAATAAAAAAACTTAGCGATGGACTGCTTCGAGATACATAGATTATGTGTGAACATCTATTTATTGCTAAACAATGTGGTTAGTAACACTATTTTATTTGTTAATTACATAAGAAACATGCTAATTATATATGAATTGCTATAATTAATTTGCGAACTTCTCGCAATAGTGTCACCTTATTCACACACACCCACAGTAACTTAATGGTGAGTGAAATTTATTCCAAAAATATTAAAAATGGAAATTCCTCCCATCTTCCCCAAGATTTGTCACTCTGAGGTGGACAGTAAAGCAACGTTTAAAGAGTATGTTTTACTAGACAATTGACTAAGATGTTATTAAATTTAGGAACTGAATTCCATATAAAGTTGGACAGGAAAGCTCAAACAAAACATTTGATACATTCAACAAATATAAATATATATTTTACACACTATCCTGACAAGTAAGTAGACATCCTCAGGGCAACGTGATTTCGTAGAAGTACCGAACGAACACTTAACTGTCGATAAGTACGATGTAAGTGGTGGAGTGAGCATGCAAAACAACAAATGCTGCGCGGACATGGCAGTGAAGAGCCGACAGAGTTTAGCTGAGATCGCATAGTTTCTCATTGAATGTGTGGTAGAAATTAATGCATCATTAGTACTGTTTTATGTGTATATTAGCAATTGTTACTAGGATTAAAGTGGAGTTCAAAAACACGCTTATACCATAAATCGGATAGACCTTTACCAACTCCATGCCTGAAACGTGTGATCTTTCAGAGTACAAAGTTCCAGCCATCCAAATCTGTCAATGACATCGCAGCCACGGTTTACAGATTTGAACGTACCATCAAAGTAGTATGTGCATAGTGTGGGAGTGTGGGAATGTATAGACAAGTCACGAAAAGAAACCTGTTCTTGCAGAACCACAAATGACACGGAGACACAATTGAGCCTCCACCATGTGCAACAAGCAACAACAACTTTGGAACATTGTTGCATTCTTCGATGAAAGCCGATTTTTCCAACTATCGGAAGCGATCAACAAACCTCTGTTAACCACTTGTGTGTCTTTCTGTTTCATGATAACTTTCGTAAAGCATCCGATTTTAATGAAGCTTGATAGTATGTACCTTATCCATCTTCCGAAATAAGCCAACACTAGACTACATTCCATTTTAAAAACCCGTAAGATTCATTCTGAATGATGATTTAAGTTAAGGAAGACCTAAAGAATTAAATTCCGGAGGTTGCCGGAAGAAATTACTGGTCAGTTTTCAAAGTCCCATTATAATAGCTATTGATTCGTTAGCGTTGTAATATTTAAAAGATAAGAAATTTGGAGTTCATACAGATAAGTTCTGACAGTTATGAATACATTTGCATAGCGATGTAAAATTTTACATTAGCTTCTTCGCAACTGCAGGGCATTGTTCTGAAGTTAACATTCCATGTTGAAAGAATAATTAAAGATTATGGCAAAGATTTTTCCATTTGGGTCGGGTTTAGGTTGCCATCTCAAAATTCGTAGCGTGATTATATACTATTCACAGGCTGATACATTGGTTATGACGCATTTTTTCATAAATATGTTCGGGCTGCAGCACTTGAGCCATGTTGGTATAAGGCATCAGAAATGCAAATAACTCTGAATAAATCTAAATTGAATCCGATATTTTATGTAATCGCCTTCTAACGCAGTTCATCTACTGTAATTCTTAATTTTGGCAAACAAATAAGTTCAGACTTCTTCAATCGTATTAAAATTCATTGGAGTTTCAGAGTTATTTCTCGGGTTCGATTCCCGGTAGGGCCACTCGGTCGAAAAAGTGTAAAACGCGTTTTCAGGCCAGCCACTCTGGATGAGGTTTTCCTGGGTTTTCCTCATTCACACCAGGCAAATGCCGGGGCGGTACCTAACTTATAGGTCCCAGGCCGCTTCCTTCCTTCCTCAATCCTTTCTTCCTTCCCTTTCCCCGAATTGTGTGCTCGCCGAGGGACGTCATCCCTCAAAAACGTAAAGAGCTAAATGGCTTTTGATGCCGAAAGCCCAGAAATCTAAATCCTAAATCAGAGTTATTTCTAAAAGTATGAAGAGAGCATCTTCAACAAATACTTCTGATGAAGCATTTAAAGCATGTTTATTTTTTACTGATTTGCTTGTCGTGTTGCAACCAACCAGAGCGTGCAATCCTGGTAAAATATTGCAAATTTCTTTAAGTGATTCAGCTGCTAAATGACAGCTTAAAATATTTTGTTTATTCAAATCCTTCAAACCAAATACCTCGACAATCAGTTTTCGTCAGTCTTTGCCAAAAGTAAATGCGAAGCAGTAAAATATCTGTATCTGCGTTCTTTATTGTAACTTCTTCAATCCTTCCATGAAGGGTATGAGAAATGACTGAATATTCTACAATCTGCCTGTAAGTGAATTGACTTCAATTCTGTCACGCCAAATGAGCTTTGTGATGGACAAACACCTCGTGTGTTGGTTTTCTCGGGGTTCTCCTGTTTCCTCCCACTTTCTTCATTCCACCGTTTCATTCATTTCTCTTCATCACCGTCTTCTTTAACCTAGTCGGCATAACCGTGGGACGTAAACCTTACAGATTTCATTTTATTTATTTATTTATTTATTTATTATTATTATTATTATTATTATTATTATTATTATTATTATTATTATTATTATTTTCAATTCTGTCGCTTCAGATAAAGCATTACCTCGTATTTTAAGCATTAATTGAATCTTCATATACCTCAGAAATAAAAAGCTCTGTTTCAAAAATGAAATCTTCCAGTTTAACGTCCTACGATTATGCCCTTTAGGATAAGACAGACGTATAATTAAGGAATGTGAATGATGGAAGAATTGGTGGAGTGAAGACATAGCAGGAAACAGAAGTACCCGGGAAAACCCACGGACACGATGATGTTCACCGCAAACTTATTTGGTTGGTGATCGGCCACTGTATTATATATACAGTGAAACCTGTCTTCAGCGGAATCGAGCGGGACTCGCAAAAATTTCCGTTAAAGACAGGTTTCCACTTAATGGAGATAGACCTTTCCGTTAAAAAAAATATATATGCTTATAACGAACATAATGAAAAAATATATTGATGTACGCAACTTATTCAATTACAGTACTTTTTCCTTACACGGATTAATACCCAAAAAAACTTACAATAAGCACAAAATATGCTGTGCACACTTTCCTTTATTTTTCCCAATAGTCAAGCAGGATTTTTTGCATACATTGCTACTACTTGGCTGCGGTATACTTCAGGACACAGAAAAGCTTTCTCTGGAATTTTGAAAGTCCTCTGAACTCTTTCCTCCTTGTTTTCACGACACGTGATGGAGATATATAACTTCTGCTTTACCTCAATTCCTTTTTTCCAGAACTTTGTTTTGTCAGTTTTCTTCTCATTTTTGTTGGCTGTCGCTAGTTGCTACACAAGCGGAACAGAAGTACGCCTACAAAGAAGACTGCCAGCTGACATGCTACGTAGGACTAGCGAAAAATTGTGGGAGCTGAATATGAGTAGTGATTGACGAAGGTCAACACTGCCCATAAAGATTTAACAAAAGAACGAAGTATTTATCGCAGGTTTACCCTCTCACAGGATGTTTAAAAATTTTCTAAACGATGTAGTCTGAAACTCCGAATTTTCCGTTAAAGGTTTATTTTGCTTTCCGTTGTCCGCATAATACAGTTTTCGCTTAATGAAGGGACTTTTACATGTCTTTTACTCCAAAATCCATGGGACCATGAAATATTTCCCTTTAAGACAGTTTTCCGTTTAATAAAGGGTCCGTTGAAGGCAGGTTTTACTGTATATATATATATATAGTAGCCCAACTTCTTATTGAAGACAGACCTGCTGAAACCCTGGAAAGAGTATTACTAGTCGTAATCGAGCGTAAAGTTTATCTATAATGGAATAATTTCATCGCATTACTTATTAGCAATTTCAATTCCAACCAGTAATTCTTAAGCTTTGAAGAAAGTACATGTCTTGTTTAATCATGTATTTAAATGTCTACACTAAAGCAAACTTATAGGGAATTTTCCTTGAAGGAAATATTCGGTATATTGTTTCGAATACTTCGGCATAGTGAAATCTATCAAGAAAAAATATTTTCTTATCATAGTCAATTATTTAAATAAACAAAATTCAAATTTTTGGAAACTTAATGTCTTTCACACTATTATCCTTAACCGATTTCAATCTCAACCAATGAGTTGATTGGGATGCTTTATAAACGCTGCGCTTTATTCAAATCATTAACTTAAATAAAAATGAAGTCTGACTAAAGCAAAAATTTATTATTACTAATTTGTATAGTTTCACCAATATATCGTTGCGTTCATCAGACATTATTACCGGCATTGTAACACAGATTGCAGTTGTTTGGTTTTATTGGAGTTTAGCGTCTCTTTTAGGATCATCGAGGCTACAAATGAGACGAGGACCTACAGGTTAAGGTAGAATCCGGGCTATCGTAATGCATTCAAAATTCATTATTCCCCCATTGAAATCAAAATTGGGACCCGGTGCACCAAAGTCGGGTGCGTTAGTCACTTGAGTAGTGGAAACAGCTAACAAAGATTAATAGTAATAAGTGTTTGCTTTGGTCAGATCTAAATTATTCGTAGTTCTAAATCTAGAATAAGCAGTATTCCGATCAATCAAATAATTTTTACGTAGTTTATACTTTAAAATGGTATTATTGTACCCTCATAGCAGAACATGCCGCGATCTGCGATGTGATCGCAGAAAATCTGCCGCGCCTGTGCAGAAAAATTGCCAGAGGAAAAAAAGAAAGAAAAAAAAAACAGCCAACAGAAAACTATAAAAACATGTCTGCTATGTGTAGATGTTTTAAATGCACAGACGACTCACATAAATATAGTTTGAACTGTTTTTCACGTCTCGTAAAGCGTATTTTCAACAATCATAAGTATTTCTTCTGCAGAAAATTTTTGCAGAATTCCTGCAGAAAAGTTGTGACTCACAAAAGCTCATCGCAGAAAGACAAAAAAAGTTCTGCCATTGGGATATGTACAAATGTGCGAACTTGCAATAAAAGGTGGGATTTACTCCCTAATCTTGATGGAATACAATCCCAGACAATACTCATTTCAGGTTTATGGACAAACGTCGTGTGCGTGGGTTTTCTCGGGGTTCTCCCGTTTCCTCCCACTTTCTTCATTCCACCATTTCATTCATTACTCATCATCACCGTCTCCTTTAGCCTAACCGGCATAACCGTTGGACGTAAAACTCAAAGATTTCATTTCATTTTATTTTCATTTTTCAATAGCCGTCGAGTTGTGAAAGTTTGCATGAGCATTTATTTTGACATGCTGAATACAATCAAAGAAGATAAATTACGCTTTTTCTCTGCCACCACCAGAACGTTTGTTTTAGACACACTATAGAATGATGAACTTACAGTATATTAAAAAAAAAAAAAAAAAAAAAAAAAAAACTTTTCATTATCAATCGTGTTTGTGATATACAAACATCAACAATAACTTTACTGGGACAGAACAATACTAACCGGTAATGAAATACATAGTAACAGACCGGATATTGGTAATAGTAGCAACAAAAAAGAGGTACATCTAATAGACACTACAAAAAATCCTACAAAAACACATAGAGAAAAATACAAACAACTAGCCCAAAACTTTACAGGACACTGGAAGATAAAAAATGAGAAAATAATACCATTAATAATAATAATATTAGATACAGCAGTGACCTACAAGATGTCGAGAAAGGCACTTGAAACCATTGGAATTGAAAAAAAATATAAAGAAGAAACAGAAAAGTGTAATACTGGACACATGCAGATTGTAGGAAACTTCCTGCAAGTTCCAGAATAAAGGGGGAGAACACAGAGAATTAGTAATATACTTGGATGTCCCATATATTACTATGTTGCCTGCTCAGAGGAAAAGTAGAGAAAAATATAATAATAATAATAATAATAATACAGAAAACACTAGTCTAAAAAAATCAAATTTGTTACACGCCCACTTATCCAGATCACCTTTCATGAGAAAAGTGAGGCCGAACCAAAGAGAGCGAGAGCCCCAGAGAGTTTAGGCTCACTTTCCTCAACTGGGCTCACTCTAACTTATTTCATTGGCGCTCGGGCTCACTTCATTCAATTGGGCTGGGGCCCACTTCTTTAATTTGGGCTCGCGCTTACTCGGACTTTCGTTCACTTATTTCATTGGGGCTCGGGCTCAATAATAGCGCGAGTTTGGACATCTCTGACCTGTAGTGCACAGAACTCATGATTTCTAATAAAATTCTTTAGACCTCAAAGACAAATAATGTGCAGAAATTTCAAAGAATCATGTACCTGATGTATCAGTTGCAAATTTAGCTTATACAAGGTAGTAGTCCAAACGAAGATATAAGGTTACAAGGTGAAAGATGACGCATCTGACAAAGTGAAAATATATTGCGTTTGTGTTCCGAATTCTGTAATAAGGTGATTCTTCTGTTCGGAGCTTATAATACACTTTCTTGTATGTACTGTATAGATTAGTAGATTGAAAGTGCCAGTGTTACTGCATGCACATGTGCCTTTCCTTCATAAACTGAAGCTATGTGACAAGTTGAAAAGCATCAGACACTTCACATGACTCCAACAGATAGCGGATAGGTTTCTGGAGCATGCAATGCGTAACGAGGTCTGGTTTTATGGTCAACGCTCAGGCAAGAAGTACTGGTCACCAGTTGAAAAAAAAAATGAAATCTTTGAGTTTTACGTCCTACGCTTATGCCGGTTAGGCTAAAGGGAACTGTGATTATGAGAAATGAATGAAATGATGGAATGAAGAAAGTGGGAGAAAATGGGAGAACCCCGAGAAAACACACGAGCACTGTGTTTGTCTACCACAAAGTCCACACGGCGCGAGCTGAGATCGAACCAGGGACCCCAAGCACCGGAGGTGAACGCTCTACCACTGCGCCTCCCTGGTCACCAGTGGAATTCCAAAAATTATCGTGAAGAACCACTCTACCTGACAAGAATAGATTTATGATGTATGTTTTCCTCGAAGTGTGTACATTGGCACGGCATTATGTCACGAGACTGCCAAAGCGCTCTATACTCTTGAATATTCCAAAAATACTACCAGTCAACGAGTGTGACAAGGTTACTTCGAGCAGGAAGAGACAACGTGCCGTATCTTCCACAAGACTATGGGTCGCATCAACCCTGCGTTTTCGGATGACAGATTACTCATCAGTAGACTTCGGATTTTAGGGCAAATGCCTATTTTTTTTTCTTTCTTTTCGCAGTTCGGCAATAAAACTTTGCATCTTTACGAATTATGAAAATTTAGGCCTATTGAAACAATGTTGTAGTGACTTAAAATGTCCTAAAAGAGGTGATAGAACCTATTTTTGTCTTTTTTGTTCTTTAAAAGCCTAAAATAACCTAAAACAAGAAAATAGCATTTTTTTTTCATGTGTTTTCTTAACAATTAAAAAATAAACACGTTTTATTTACAGAATAACTCTTGTGAAAGCTTTGTAGCAAATGCAACATAAAATGATTCATTTCATGTCTGTTCAATACTCCTTCAGAAACTTGTCAGAACAGAAGATAAGAAAGACATATTTAAGAGTCCGAATACAACAGTACACTCGCTAAGATTTGGGGGTGGGGGGAATTGGCGATTCCTGCATTTGGGTAAGCGTCGATGAAACAACAGATGCATGCAACAGATATGTAGCAAATGTTGTAGGGAAGTTCAATGAAGATGGACCTTCACCTCCTCACATGATCAGTAGTAAGGAACTTCAGAAAGTAAATGCCCACTCAATTGCTTACGTTGTAAACAAAAGTTCGCAACTCTTATATCTCGGTGGTGTAGATGATTCCAAAGTTCTCCTTCTCTGTACCGACGATTCCTCCTACATGACTGCTGCCTCTAAACATCTGAAAACCTTCTACTCCAATTTAATTCATGTTACCTGTACGGCACATGCGTTTCACAGGATTTCTGAAACCATCAGAAATGAATTCCCTGAAGTAAATAACCTTGTTTGAAACATGAAGAAAACCTTCTGTAAAGCTCCATCCAGAATTGTTTTTTTCAGAGAGAGAGAGAAAAAAAAATTCCGACATCTCTCTTCCTCCGCAACCTGTTTTAACACGCTGGGGAACATGGATTGAGGCAGCTGCGTACTACGCTGAAAACTTGGATGCTATTGCGAAACTTGAATGCTATTGTGAAACTTGAATGCTATTGGATGCTTGGCAGCCGCGTACTACGCTGAAAACCTGTTGTCGAAGAACTTCCTGGTGAGAGTAGCAGTTCGTGTCTCACAGCTTTGAAGGAGCTTGTGAAGGACGCAGCAGTAAAGAGAGATGTTGTGTACATAAAGGCAAATTTTTCTTTTTGCCTGTAACAATTGCCAAATTGGAAGGTAAGGAAAGAACACTTGTTGAGCAGGTGACAGTGGTAAAGAAGGAGAAAGAAAACTCCACCGTGCTACAGGAAAACTTGGGGAAAAAGTGGTGTAAATGGGAAACTATGATTAAGAAAAACCGAGAATTTGATGTGTTGGATCGCACGGCAAGAGTTTTGACGGGGAAGAAAGAGATGCTTCCAGAAGGTGTTTTTTTTTTTTTTTTTTTTTTTAATGCAAGCAAATTCAAATGTGCATCTATATGTATTGTTGAGAGACACAAATAAAGATGTTTGGGAAATTTACAGTTGAAATTTTAGAGCCTATTTTGTAATTTTTAGCGCGTATTTTCGTGTTTTGAGGGACTATTTTAGGCGCCTAAAACGTAAGATTTTCGTGTCTAAAATTCTGAATTCTACTCATCAGGGAGCTACGGAGGGATCGGTCATTTGCAATTTTTATTTATAGTACATATATGAATTTATGAAAGCAATCTCGTATGTCCAAGAATTACATAACGTGAATAGCGCACAACACATCGTAGAATGAGTTACTGTCCGTAATGCAGAAGTGTAGTCGAGGGGGACACTTTTAAAAGAGTAGTGATCCTTGTTTAAATATTGGAAGCGTAAATAAACTCAGAACAGAAGAAACTTCATACTACAGTACCTGGAACTCAAACGTCGAGCCGGGTTCCACAATGGCTAAGTGGTAGAGCGCTCATTTCTTGTGCATGGGGCCCAGGTTCAATCTATCTCGCCCCAAGTGACCTTTGTGGTGTACAAACACCGTGTCCGTAAGTTTTTCAGGGTTTTCTCATCCTCCAGTTTCTTCATTCCACCATTTCATTCATTATCACCATCACCGTCTCCTTTAGCTTCGGTACATAATCGTGGAATGTAAAACTAGAAATTTCGTTTCACAAACGCAGAGACGGGCTGATTTTTTGTGCCACACACTGTATTTGTAGTCTTTCTACTTTATTATTATTGTCATTATTTATTACTGTATTGTAATTGAGAATTGCACGAGTATGCTTGATGAATACATGCCCGAAACATTCCTATTGCATTAAAGTTGTATTGCACAGGAACAAAGAAACATGGACATTTCAAACTAGGCTAATTACAATGCATAGGAAGTGGCATTTATAACATGTTTGAAGTGTATACCATCCATTTCAATTCTTTTATGCAGCCTGATTGCAAAATTGGGGGTTGCAAAATTGGATACCATCTTTGTTTGAATGTCAATGCTCAAAATTTCACTCTCGATACATGTTTTCAGATCGCCGAGGTCTAAGAGTTCGTGTAGTAGTAGTAGACATGGTCCTTCACGCAACCTCATAAAAATAATGGATTAAAGCTAGTTGAAAACGGAGGGCAGCTACAGCTCATAGTGCTTTGGATAATCCAGTGCGATGGGGACTTGCAGAATTTTGCATAACCTATGCTTATGAGCGCTGGTCCCGATAATCCTTTAATGACGGGAATAAATAATTTCTCAAGCATTTGGCTGTACTTCTAAGGTGGCACATGTTCTAAAACCTCCGTGTTCGATCCCAGCTCGCCAAGTGAACTTTGTGCTGGACAAACACCTTGTGCATGGATTTTTTCGGGGTTCTCTAGTTTCCTCCCACTTTCTTCATTCCACCTTTCATTCATTTTTCATCATCGCCGTCTCCTTTAGACTAGCTGTCATAACGTGGGACATAAGACAAACCTCCGTGGGCAGAGCATACCACACAGACACACGTTTCGGGTGAAAACTTGAACTTACCTAAATGTGGTTGCAGGCTTACAAAACTATTCAGTCAAAAGAGTCATTGGAATACCTGATGACTCACGATCTCCCTTTTGGAGTTCATTGGGCATTGTCTGCGCAAATTGCAGTCCTATCCCATGTGTTCCTCTGTTAGTGGCTGTTGGACAGGATTTCGTAGAAAAGCAAATAATCTGACACCAAAATGCGTTGCATATTGCTGTGTTCAATTCCTAATGCCTAAGATGCACGTTTTGTGAACTTTGTTAAGCTTCTTGCAATTTATTCACTAGGTTTATTATTGTGTGTCTGTCTGGGCCAACGTTGAACTTAAAACTTTACTGGGAATGCTCGCCACAACAATTGTTCCGAACTTTCGGCTGCCTGAATGTATTCTTTGATTGTGAATATCCGCTGCTTAGTGGTGCAGGCGGCCATTTTCCAATCCTGAGTAATTGAAAAAAGAAAAGAAAAGAATCATGGTTTACAAAATGCCTTGATGTAACGACAATATGACGCAAATCTTATACCGTTACACTCAGTATTAGCTGAGAAATTGACATTTATTGGTAGATGTGTTCTGAGCCATCCTCTAAATTGGTATATAAATCAAGTTATCTTGTTTCGACCTAATTTAGTTTTACATAGTATCATGTGTCATATAGGAAGTACGATCCTCACGTGTAGTATAAAGTTGAAAATTATTTTTCGATTGGACTCGCCGGGATTCCAAGTTGATATTCGTGTTTAGGCTAGTTTGATTTTATTGTAGACATAATCTGACCACTCGTATGTCGACAGGTGTAGGCGAATTCTACATTTTTTATTATTTATTTAGGGGCAGTTGGACATCGGGACTTGGGAAGAAGAACGAAGCCAAAACTGGTGCTGACACGACAGCTTCAGGGCCTTTGTACCAGATGAGGCCGTATCCTAGTCCTGGTGCCGTACTTAGAGCCAATGCTGAAGTTGCGAGATTTCCAAAAACAAAATAAAGGACCAGGAGTTTTATTTAAAGACTTAACCGTGATAACACAGCTATTTGAAATGTCTGTAAATTGTTTTTAAGTACAATTTTCTCTTGGATTTCTTGTGTATATAAGTGTGTGTGCTTATATAGAACAGTAATATATATTTTAAAGAAATAAAGACTAACTTGGTGTTTGTTATTGATTTTCCTTTTTTTTTTATCGATTTTCTTTTTTACTTTTTCAAGCCAAAACTATCGCTTTCGTTTATTGCTGAAAGGTTCGGACGAAATTCGTAAGAAAAAATAAAAAAATGAATTTCCTTTAGTGTTATATCCTAGTTTTGTACTTCTCGCCAGTAATAATAATTCAGCTCGTAGTCATAAAGTTCTGAAAATTTAAAATACTGAAGTGAACAATCGGTGTAAAAATAACACTCGAGAACCACTATCATTAACCATAAACAATATCCGCTAATATCAAGTCTGTATTGTCACTGTTGCTAATTACCAAAATTTTTGATTTTATAAAGCTTGTTAGACACGTACTAATTTTATATCCTGTGGGGAATTTTATCCGTAATAAGTATGGTCAATATAAACCCATTGTTTGTCCAAACTACCTTTATTAAGGTTTAGTTTTGGTTTCTTCGTTCTGATATAGTAAGATTCATAGACTAATCTTTCTATAAGCGACGATGTCTTGTGTAGAATGTTAAACTTCTTATGACATGCTTTGATTCACCTAAATGTTTGGATAATACCGAGACTGCTGATTTCTTATCTTTGGTATCCCTGAGGCGTTCTTATATGCTACTGCCTACATTTGTTTTTTTCTATGGAGACATTAGCATAAAAGAACTTACCACGGATGCCAAAGATGTGTGCTAAGAAATAGTACTGGCGTGAGGAAGTATAAAACTGGAATGTAACACAAGATGAAATTCAGGAACTCTTATGAATTTCGTTCTTCGAAATAAACTTACAATAGTAATCGGAAGCGCCAGCAAGGGCACAGCTGAACTAGAAAGGCTCTAGTCTTTATTTCTTTAATTATAAGTTCGTAAAACAAGAAATCTGTGACATACATATATATATATATATATATATATATATATATATATATATATATATATATATATATATATATATATATATATATATATATATATATATATATAGTTTGATAAGTCAATGTTGTAAATGTTAGGTATTCTCACAATTGCATAAGAAATTGACCTAGCAGTGTGAATTGCTACACTAGTAGAAAACGACGAAGCTCATGTTTTATTTTTTTTTCTCGAATATAAAATTTCTTTTTCAATAATTTTTCATTCTTGTCTTTTCTGTGTTCTTGGTTGTACATTTATATGTAACAGGTGAATAAGGAGTTCGAATTATTTCGAAAAATGTTACATGTTAGTATATATTTGACCTGTTTGTTCTGTTTTTTTAAATTCTTGATCATAATCATGTAAAGTGCACTTTCATTTTTCTTCACTTTGTTTTGGTTATTAAACATAGAGTACCACTGTCATGCCTTTTGTAATATAAATCATGTGAATACATTTTTATATTTAAAGCGATCTTCCTTCTGTAAGTCCTTCTTTGAATCAGGTACTACCGTTGCCACACCAACACAGAAAGAACTACAATTTGACTCCCAATATGACCATCCCTACTTCTGGCATCCGTTGTTTTGAAATTAATATTAGTGCAATTCAGGGAGGTGTATTTCGGTAGCAAAGTCTTACAACTATCCCACATTGTTTGATAATGTAGGAAAGAAGTATGTTATTCTGTGGTATTTAGCTATAAAACACAGAACACTGAAGTGTACTAGGGAGAAGCATGTAAATGCCATCGAATACGGCAAAACTTCTTTCCTCCTCCCCATACAAGACTTTGTGTGTTATTTGTCCATAAATTACGTAAGGAAATCAATAACACATTTATTTTAAAAGCCGAGAACTTCCCACCTGGATGTTTTCAGTGTATAATTGATATTAGTCGCACTACAAGGATCACCGCAAAGGTTTTTTTTTTTTTCTTCACAAAATTGGAAATGAAGCAAGATATTCTGAAACATGCAATTGGAAGTACATATGTAATTTAGTACATATGTAAACGTTACATGTAAAGAGTCAGATTTGCACTCATGTCCAAAATTATTGTCGCATGTCTATAACTGTCTTCTTGTAAGAATATAATTTGATAATGATTTTGCAGAGTACTATTAGTACTGATACTTTGTGTATAATCGGGAAATGTATATTTGTGGTAAATTTCATAGGAAATGAATTATAAATACGAAAATTAGAATGAGTAAAACAAAATGTTGCTAAATGGACAAGAAAGTTTTATTTTCGTTTTATTGTTCGTATTTACTGCTCTTTTGACATGAAATTTTCCACATACATATCTTTGCCGATTGTATACATACTAACATTGTAAGAAATACTGGGCGAATTCGTTATCAAATTATATTCCTACAACAACATATTTATAGATATGCGACAATTATTTTGGACATGAGTGTACATAATACCCTCATAAGAAAATACCAGTAGCTCGAGAAAAACGAGTACAACAAATTATTCGTTTCATGTGTGTTTTATATCGACATTACAAAGTGTTACAAGTACAATTGCAATAGTGCGTAAAGCTCAGAAACATATACCAGTAGCATCTAGGGTCCTTCGAAATAATCTCGAAAGCCTCTACTAGATGGCAGAATCATGATGCTACAGTAGCGCCACATGGCCGAACTGTAAACGTTACTGTACTACTACACTTTCTCTCAACGGAACCTACGTCAGGCTATTCCGGAGAAACGTTCTGAACGTCTACACCGTACACTTTCTTGAGAACGCGATAGCCCATACGGCAGCGTGTATGCAGAGTCATCTCTCACAATGGGGATGGGAAGATTTGGGCATCCACCATATTCGCAATACTTATCACTTTGCAATTTCGATCTCATACCGAAACTGAAGGAACTATTGCGTGGAACACGCTTTTTGAACACGTGAAGACATTTCCACAGAGTGAGCCGTGAAATTAGAAAATATGCTCATAATGAGTCCACGAATATTCAGCGCCTTCCACGTTGTTGGCAATATATGTTGGATTCTTTTGAAGACTACTTCGAAGATGCCATTCGTATGTGTTTCTAGTTTTTACGCATAATTGTAATTGTACCTTAATAGTTTGTAATGTCGTAATGCAAAGTAAAAGACATATGAAATGAACGGTTAGCTGTACTCGTTTTTTTTTTTTTTTTTTTTTTTTTTTTTTTTTTTTTTTTTCTCGTGCTATATCCTGATAGGGATATGTATGTTCATCCAACTTCCTACATGTAACGCTTATATACGTACTAATCTTCCATTTTGCGTATTTCAGAATTTCTTGCTTCGTTTCCATTTTCGTTAAAAATAAATAAATAAAAGTTGCCAAGACTTCTGCAGTGACCCTCATATATGGTGGTAGAAAGTTTGCACTTTTTATGATTCAACATGTGTCTGGGAGCTGAAAAATGAACTGCAAGTACTTTATTCTCTTGAATCATTTTTGTGAGAACAACCCAGCAAATTCTACGTAGTAAAGAGCAGTTATGAAAGAAGAAAAAAAAAAAGTAAAGAAAGTGAGTATCTATGTAGTTAAAATTTCCTCTGGAGGACAAGTCATCAAATTGGAGAGATCACTATTAATGGTTTTAAGTAATGTACGTCTATAGTAATATTAGTATGCCTGCCACAGGAACAAGGACGGTCACAAATCTTCAGGTGCTCTCCAATGTGTCAAGGAGGAGACATTATTATTATTATTATAGTGAAACCTCTGATTACACAGCCACACACAAAAAATAAAAGTTCTGTGCACCAGACCCCAGAGTATGGATTCTATGTATTTTGTTACACAGAATTCCAAATTTCGAAAACCCACGAAGATCGATCGTGTCAATTCTTTTTTATGGACGAATTTGGATAGGGAGGAAACACGTAAGAGGCCACACAAAAAAACAGAAGTTCTGTCAGCGGACCCCAGAGTATTGATTCGATGTATTTTGTTACACGGAATCCAAACTTCAAAACCCAATGACGATTGACTGTCAATTTTGTTTTATGGGCGAAAAGTTTGTGTCCTCCCTATCCAAAATTACCCAAGTTTTTCGCCCCAAAAAAGGGAATTGACACGATCGATTTTCCTGGGTTTTCGAAATTTGGTATTCTGTGTAAAAATACATCGAATCCATACTCTGGGGAGTTCACATAGTAATTGAAGTATACAATAAATATAAGGTATAATTTTAAATTTAGGTTAATATCGACTGCACTCAGTTTTATTGGGAAGATTTTCGAATCAATGTGAGAAAGAATATATACCTCGTTGAAATTTTATCGTAAAACTAATGAATTTGCTGTTTCATTTGTGAAGTTACACTGTGATGCAAGCTCCAAGAGAGGAAGGAGTGAATTTATCAGGAAAGAGAAGTTTGCAGTAAAATTCTTGGCCGTACGACAGGCTTTTCACGATTGTTTATACGCGTAATTATTGAAGGTTTTCTAGGATTTCCATCAGAAAGCAATTTATTGTGGACACTTAAATGAATAATTTGCAGCTCAGCTTGCAGCTGTTCTGTGGTTGTGGTTCACCAGGTCAGTTACTTTTGAGGAGAACGGCAGAAAGTATTTTCTATGCTAATTGCTAATAAATTATGAAGGGGTAACTAAAAATAGAGAGGGGGAAAGAAGATTCTCTATGTCTGAGTGTCTCTGTGTCTGAGTGTGTCTGAATGAAACATTTTTCTCGGTACAAAAAAGAAAAAAATATGGAGATATCCGTTAAAGGTTGCATTGCCTTTTATTATTATTATTATTATTATTTAATACAGGGAAAATTACTTCTTTTAATGAGATATATATTTTATTTTTAAATTTCTAAGTTTTCCTTGTTTATTGATTTACAAATGCTGTTCAAGGGAAGAATAGCTCCGTCTTGCTTGTTTATCCCAGTGACAGTGAAAAGTGATTAACTCTTTCTAACAGTGGCAATCCTCAGAGACAGTCCACACACACGTGACCACAAGTGGCCTTCTGACACTTTTACTGCTGATCACAAAAGTTGATTTTGTGCGTAATTTCACCAGATTTTTTCTAAGAGTTTCGTGGAGAACGGGGTGGGGCTTAGTGACATTTCATTTGTAATGTCTTTCTTTACACCAATGGTTCAAAACCTTTACATATAATCTTCAATAAAATGTTCAAGGAAAAAGAAAAGGCGTAGTAGTACCAGAGTATGAGAGCCGGAAACGTAAAAGGAACTAGGATAATCAATGATGTTACAACGTAAATCAATTGGGTAATCTCAAATTTTAAAATTTCCACATTATTGTAATGTTGGAAATGCGCATTAAATAAATGAAAGGAGAGCTCGTTCGTGGTTAAGCGGTTAGCGTACGCGTCTTTCGCGTGGAAGACTCTGGTTCGATTGCCGGCGGGAACTCATGTGGTTCTTATTCCACGTTAATCAGTAGGTCCACATCTCATATAGCCTCGCTGCTGAAAGGGACACCTAACTTAAAATCAACTCAACTCAATAAATGAAAGGAGGAGCAAGAATACTGCCTAACAATAGGTGTAGAGTGAAGAAGTTGGACAGTTGATAAATTGTAAGTAACCATTAATGATTTATTTATCGAATGTGGTGAACGGAAAGTTCTGTTTTAAGTGATAGCAATGGTGTGGTTTCCGAGTTTTACTTTTCCTTTCTACCATAACTCGATATGAACAACGTTTCCCATATTCAGTTTAAGATGTGTATACAGGTATCCTGGAACGATATGCACTTGAACCTCCCCTCTGATGAAATTCTGCGTACGGTATTGGATAGCAGTATTCATATATTTATTTTCAGCAAGAATTAAATGAAGCATTGCTATCATTTTTTATTTCAAGAAATAAGGTTTATTGTATGGAAAATCTTATGTTTTTCTTTGTGACGAATCATCTTGTTTCAGGAGTAATCTGTTTACATTGTTTCACGGAAATGTTCGTTGTTAGTGCAATGTTATTACTGCATACTGTTACACAGAGGCTAAAAATTTATGGAATCTTTTTAAGGTGGTTCTAAAAATATTTCCTTGAAATCTGTTTCAGAAAGGAATTGAAAATAAAAATTATCATTGTAACTTGGGAACTACGTATAACCTAAATAAAAATAAAATCTGATCAAAGCAACCTTCTGTCATTAAGAATCTCTGTGTTTCAGTTTCAGCAATATCCTTTGCCTTCATCAAACACATTATGAAAGTATAATCTAAGGCTATGGCTTATGTATTTCAGGAAACAAGAGCAGGTCACTTCCGACAACCAATAAGATTGATCCTTTCATTTTTACAGCTCCAAGTTTTTAATTAGCGTCTTCTGTATATACTTCTCCACTTTCTTCTAAATAAGTATTAAGTCATTTAGGTTAGTCCCGATTTTTTCCAACTGAAATCAGGACGTGAAAATGTCTCCATTTTTCTTAATTGGTCAGTTGTTTTATTTTACATAGAATTTTTTTTTCTTACAAAACTTGCTTCATTGCTAATACGTACAACTTACATGAACCAGATAGCATAATATAAATCACCACATATGTATATTATATCAAAAAGCATTTTACACAAAAATATAACTACTCCATGGTAGGGTGGAGAAATTCAATTAAATCAAGAAATGAACGTATTGTTTAGTAGTGCTTTGATAGATAAACCCATAATATTATATTAATTAGTATTGTTCAAATGTTGCTAAGAGACAAATGGTGCACAGGAATTAAGGCTAGACAAGACAGTGATTTGCCGCAATCAAGTTACGGTGCATCCACCCCACTTAAAGTCTTCCTCTTGTAGCTAAATTCACCCTAGATTACAAAGCTTCTTTAATTGTCACGTCGTCACAAAGCCTTCGTAATTTTTACAACGCGATTGTTATATATATACTTAATATTTGTATATTTTAAAAATTTAAAAATTAGGTAGGATTCAGTTCTATGCCTATATTACAAACATATACAATTTGTTTATTTACGTCCAGTGGGGAAAAAAAAATCGCGTTATGTGTATTTGGAAAATAAGAAATATAATAGCTGGGGAGGGGTCAAAGAAAAAAAAAAATGATATGAACTATTTTATTAACTTTATATTTTGTAAGCTGAAATATATAAGGTAAAATAAAAAGTTGTTACACTTAAGTATGGAGCAAGAAAACATGTTTAGATGGAACCGTAAATATTGTGAAATTGTGATACTGAAAAACAGAAAATTGTAAATATTTGACTGTAAAAGTTTAAGCAGTTTTTTTTTCTTTCTTCAGTTTGCATCGCAGGATCACATTGTTCACATCACACTGTTCTATGTTCACCAGAATTGCATGTGACAATGGTTGCAATAGTTGGTGGCCATTCTTCTTTTGCCAGAAGCACAAAAGAACAGATTTTCCGTGCACTTGCGGGGTAGCGACCATTGGCATTTACATATCTTCAGTTTGCATCACAATTTACACAGCACATTGCTATATGGTCCCCACATATTGCATTGTGACAGTGGTTTCAGTAATTGGTGGCCATTCTTCGCTTGGCAGCACAAGAGGAAGAAATTTTCCTTGCACCTGCAGAGCAGTCACCATTGGAATTTACAGGTATTCCCAGATTCTCGGAGATTATCGTACGTAGGTTTCTCTGCAGTGAGGGTGTTTGCAAGCGAGTTTGCATGTGTGGAGTTGCCAGTTCCATACAATTAACCATCTTCTACTTCCTCTTCCTCCCCTTCATCACTTTCATCAAATGTTGTACGATGTCGCTCTTCATGTTCGTTGTCATCATAATCTGAAAATTTCTCATTCAACAACTGTTTTTACGATCGATTTCCCACTCTTCTTCTGCATCAGCCATTACACTGACAATATACAAACTGCCACCACCAGAGGTGACCGCTTTGACCTAACCTCACGCTCACAAACTCATTTCGACCTCACGCTCACATAACCAGTCTGACCTCACGCTCACTCAACCTTACGTTCACATCACCAGTCTGACCTCACGCTCACTCAACCTTACGTTCACATCACCAGTCTGACTTCACGCTCACTCAACCTTACGTTCACATCACCAGTCTGACCTCACGCTCACTTCGTGAGGTTGAGGTCGAGTGAGCTTCAGTTCCGAACTCGTGAGCGCCAATTTCGTGAGTTTGGGCACAGCTCTTCCCGCTAGCCTATTGGTCAGCACGCGCACGTTTGGTGCACAGGGTCGTGGATAGGACTTGCGATATTTGGATGTATCGATCGATAGTTTGAAATGTCGGGATTTTTCGATGTCGATTTTTTGATAGTTTTTAGTATTTGGATAGTTTTCGATGTTTTTAGTATCTAGGTATACCGATACCACTTTCTCAAAATAACGAAAACTATTCATATAACACGACCTAGACTTTCAGTACTTCAACGTTCTCTGTTCCACAGGATTACTACCTAATACAATCAAATATGACAAACACACGTCGATTTATCAGGATCACCCACCTTAACAACATATTTCATATCCATCCTTAATATTCTACTAAAACCGGAAATGTTAGAAATTCACTACAACTTATGGTTTCAATATTGATCTACATTAAGAAAAAATTATGAAATAACGAGAAGCTCTTCTTGCGCAATCGATTTAGCTTTTTAAGAATAGCCACCATCTTTATTTTTAGCCATATATTCAAACTGGAGGTGGTAGAAATCAGCAACTTATAGTTTTAACGTTGATCGCTCTAGATTAAAAACGGAAATAGATAGTGAGAACAGGTTTTCTGCAATCAAGTAAGCACGAATATGTCCTGTCTCCATCGTTAGCTCTCTACCAAAATCGAAAATGGTAGGAATACTACAACTTCCGGTTTCAATACTGATCTATCTAGAGCCAAAATGATAAGAGATAGCGAAAAGCTATTTTGGAATCTAGTTACCGTTCTAAGAATATAGAGAATACTATGTTTTCTCTACTGATAAGCAAATTCCAGATCAAGAACAGGGTGCTCTTAAAAGAGAGAACTTGTATAGATTTAGGATTTAATTCCTACCCCAAAAGTAAGGATAATTTAGATAAAACAAAAAACTCATTTGATCTGAAAAAATCTACGACTGATATAGTTTATTCCTAGGGTAAGTTTTTTTTTCCGTCTCTCTTTCCCCAAAATGGCAGATAATTTTGCTTATATTGAGCACTAGCCTCCGGCTAGCTGGAGGTCTCACTCCCATGTCCATGTCCACGAGACTGTTCGGCGTACGGCCTTACAGCTCATGACTCTGCAAGCAACTGAATTTTAGTTGAAATACCCGGGGCTTTTGTCCCCAGTCCCCATACCCACATCCAAGTTGCTCGGTCTACGGCCTCGCACCTCGTAGACCTCCAACCGTACCGAGTTTTATTTCAAATACGAAGTTTCACTTCTGTAACATTTCTGGATTCCAAGATATAAATATCTTATTTTCATTTTTCTCTTCCCACTCCTTTTCTTCCCTTCTATTACATATATAAAAGAGCTGAAATACGTATCTAATTATTTTAAATGAAAGGTCCAACTAGCACATTCCATGTCTCCAAACTTCAGAGATTCCTACATATCGACATTTTACTTTAATAATTAGAATCCATTCTTTTCTCCCTTTCCACCTTTTTTCTTCCCCTTTTTACTAAAATATCAAAAAACGCTTAATAGCCTGCGTGTCTTTTTTTTTTTTAAAAAATAAATAATTCAAATACTAAATTTCAAGTCTATAACCTTAAGGGTTGAACATTTTACTATAATAATTGTGATCTTTACCTATTTTTCCTATGGTTCTTTTTCTTTCCTTCCAAGTCATATATCAAAAAAACGCGTGTCTAAGTATTTTAAATGAGAAGCCTAAATACCAAATTTCATGTTCCTAACGCCAACATAAGAGAAAATTGTATCTACGAACTTCTAGGGAATCAAACGTCATTCTCCCATATTTCCTAACAGTTTTATATATATATATATATATATATATATATATATATATATATATATATCTAACAGTCATGGAATAACAAGTATGGTAAGTTTTCTGTGCTGCTTTCTTTTATTTCGAAACTCAACCAAGCAGAAAAATTATGATGTTTATTTGATGAACGCTCACCATAGAGGTGAGTTGTGTTTTACTAGCATCCTATGCAGCAGCGAGGCTATATGAGCTATGTATCTACAGCTTAACATGGGATACTAATAAAAATAAAAGAAAGAAGGGAAATTAACCATGCATCATATTTTAGGGAGTAAGGTTTACCAAAAATTCTCTATCATTTACCGTGTCCATATGTGTGTGTGTATGTGTGTAGAGGTGAGGAGGAGGGGCGTCTTGGATATAAAAATTCTCAAAAAGTACTTTATGCTTAACTATGAATTTTAAACAGAATATAGCAGGTCAAAAGTTAGTAGTCGAATGAGTTGATGGAGATATTGAAACCGAAAGAGGAAGAAACCCATTAATTCTGGTTTAACGTTGATAACTATATAGCAAAAACGATAATCGATAACAAGAAGCCATTTTGTGCAATCAATTAAGTGTTAAATGAATACATTTCATATCCATTTCTAAAACTCTACTGAATCCGGGCCTGGCATAAGTAACTTCCGGTTTTAATGTTGATCACTATCCCTTTCAAGACCACCCGGGCAAAGTGGTACACACGTGTGTACCACTTACTTAGTCCTCTGCTGTGTGAACACTAATTAAGATATCGGGATGAGTTTTTCTATGCCAAATATGATTGCACCATAGTTTATTCTGACCGAATTTTTTCCTGGGTGTCGAATTTCCCTCTCAAATTGGAGTTCAAAGTCGAAATTTCAAGAATTTTCGAATTTCTAATCATCTTTCTCAGTTTTACTTGTGAGGATTATACCTAGTATGGATACCTAATTTTTTTAGACCAATTAGAATAACTTGCAATCAGTGTCGCCAACTAGAAAAAATAAAATTTCCCCTATTTTTTTTGGGGGGGGGGATAAAAAAATTGAAATTTTCGAAATTTGTTTATATATCCATACCTATACGTACTAACGCAAGTCAACTTATGTCAGCCAAACATCAGTCCTTACTGAGCAAAAGCAAATACCGACCGTAACAATTGAGTAATTAGGGGGTACACACAAAATTCCAATTTAGATTCCAAACCTTGATTTTTACACTTTTCTGTTTACCATAATAATTTCTTTTTCTTTTCTTTTTTTAAAGGTTCGTTTCTTAGATATTGACTTGATACTTGCAGGATATATTAATGGTGGACCAAATTTTAAGATTATTTGCACGTATCTTGTAGCAATGTTTCCAGCAGTAATTCTCGATTTATCTTAAAAATTCGGAAAATTTCCCCTTTTCCCCTCCTAAGTTTCCACCTCTATAACTGACTCCCTTTTATAGTCTACATTGGAACAAACGCACTGCTCTCTGAAAGCCTCGTCTTTGGCCTACACAACGCATCATAGAAAGTTTCACTTGGATAATTTGGGGAAGTACAGTTGAAATTTACAGTAGACCTTGTCACTCTAAGTGGAACGATCATAGGGCTTTTCTAAACGTTGAATCAGATATTTTTGGTAATGACATGCTTAGTTTATTAGATATCATCATGATACTTGTAGGATATATTATTGGTATAGCAAAATTTATATTTAAATAGTTTGCGTCTGTCTTCTAACAGTGATGCCAGCCACAGAAAATTAAAATTCCCGATTTTAGGTATAAAATTCGGAAAATATCCCATTTTTGCTTCTATAACTTCCTTCTTATAGGTTACATTGGAACACACGTATCAGGATCTAAAAGCCTTGTCTTTAGCCAACATAACGCACCATAGAGTGTTGATTGCATAATAAGGGACGCTGCAGCTCTTGCATAACTGTAGATTTTAGCTTCTGAGGACAAAAAAGTGTCAAAATTTCGCGTGTATGATGAGAAAGATTTTATTCTTTCTGTCTTTGTATGACAGACAGCGACTTCACGTTTCCACTCTATGTTGTAAATACACAAAAGAATTATTTGAAGTGACTTGAACCCATGTGATGATAGTGTTGTCAGCTACAAAAAATCTTAAAATTCGATAAGTGATTTTTTTTGTTAATTTTCACTCTTACATTTCTCATCATAATTTCCTTCCTGTTGGCAACACTAAAATCAAACTTAGCCAAAAATTGCCACATGTTTGCTCTAAAAATCAACGTCTTAACCATATCAATCACATTGATAGTCTTTGAGTTATATTTCATTAACTGAAAGTCGACGAAAACGCCGAAAATCAGGTGGTCTCGAAAGGACTGTAGTGAAAAATGGTAATAGACATCAAGAAAGGGGTTTCATGCAATCAGTTAGGCATCTCAAGTATGTACGATAGATTTCCACCCTTATACTTAGGTATATCTACTAAAACAGGAAGTGATAGTAACTTAGACCTTCGTTTGGTCTAATGGGTAGCACGCTGTCCTTTAGTGCGTGTGGTCCTGGGTGTGATTCCCAGTGGAGATACACTTGAACGAAGAAATTGGTTCAGATTCCACTACAATCAATAGGTTCACGTCTCTATTAGCCGCCTTGGCATTACCATGAAACGTTAAACAAAAAGAAGAAAGAGGGAGATATCCACTAGTAGTTTCAGTTTAAATATTAATTATGAAATCTATCAAGCGATGGATACGAAACTCCTCCATATGGTGTACATGTGACACTGCTAGAACTTGTTTAAATCTAGTAGTAGATTTACTCCTATACAATTAGCCAGTCTGAACCCCAAGTAGTGAGGAGTGTTGGAACTACTCAACGAGCGTACAGTATGTACCATATTATATGAATTGTATTAATTTTTACGAGTTATCGTGGAATGTTTTTCTAAACTGAGAATAAAAAGTTGGAGCTACAGTCATTCTCTCATTCTTTGGTGGTTTTAAACTTAGGAGTGGAAATAATTGGCTAATAATAATAAAATAAATTTTTGAAAGAGATGAAAATCAAATATAATTTTACATTGAAGGATTGCCTCACATTTTCCAAGTCGTAAGAGTATGTTATACTCCATTATTAATGGACTTTCATTCTTAAATGATTTAAACCACGTGAGGTAAGGATTATGTGAAAGCCGCAATAAGCATATGCACCCTAGGTCTTAAAATTAAGGTAAACTAGATAAGCTTTTATGTAACATACTTTTAGTTGGTTGGTTTAACGTCTAGTTCAGCATCAAGACTATATCCGGCGTGAACCTACAGCTGAACATGGTATCAGAACCAGGCAGCTTCGATGTAAGGAAGTTTACTTGTGAGCTTTGGTCGGTGTAAAAATTTCAATCTTTACACCGAAACGTCCGCTCTTCCTAACGAAAGTAACTCATTAGGTATCCTCGTCGGTAAAAAGTGCCTTTACATCGCCGTGACGGGTATGTGACCGCGTAGTACTCTAAGGAAGGGATAGTTGCATAAGAAATTGTGATTAATTTTGAAGAGTTTTTATTTTGACTAGGGAAATAACGTAGGTATAGGGAGTAAAGGCATAGATTAGAAGCATCAGCGCACTGTCATCTCTGAAAAGATTCGTATTCTCAGTTTTTCAATTTACTGTCTTATATCTTAAGTTAATAACTGCTAACAACTGCTACTAGCTCTTTTCACTCTTCAGGACTTTACTACGACATGTTCGCAGGGCACTTTTCTAAGTCCTAAATGTGTGCGTGAATTATTTCATTTCCCTCACTGTAATTATTTGAGAATGGAAACTGATTACGCTGAACGTGAATATGTTTTTCTGTCCTAAAGCAAGGACCGTAATAAATGTAGATAATGTTCTTATTATTATATAAAACACAGAAGTATTTATTCCGTATATAGAACAATATAATACAGTAACTAAGGAACATCATATTCACTAACGTCCGCAGGATTTTTTCCAACGGGGGGAGGCAAAAAAACGATATAGAGTTTTTCGTTTTACGTATACTGAATCAAGGAGCCTAACCTCTCTTGTGCTAGTTAGTGTGCCAGCGAGGAACAAGTGTTGCAATACGCATTTGGGAGCAAAGCACACATACAACACCTAGAGGGTTGACGGAAGTTTTCACTTTCGAAGGGCAAACTTGCTTTTTGATCTTCATCTCATCATCTTGTTCATCTTTTTCATCCTCGTTTGGGCTTCGGCCCTGGGCAGCTTCATTAAGATGGCGGACTCTAGCAACACTGACGGACAATCGAATCTCGGCAAACATTTCGGCTTACCCGCTATAGTTTCTACCAACCTAGGCACGCGCTCTGCACAAACGGCACCCACTGCACCTTCCAACCGCACTCGGCACTTTTCTTGGGGAAGTCAACCAATATCGTCTGTATGTAGAGATAGACATCCTTCAAGTGATTCTACACAGTCAGCGAAACGCATACGGTCACGGTCCCCAACGGTATCAATGGATGTAGAACTTAATCCGCAACATACTAATATTGCTACTGGGGTTCAAGGTACATCCTCAATTCAGTCAAATGTCGATCCTCTTTACCATTTCATTCTCACTGATTACGATACGAAGTACACCAATCCCAAAATGATTTTTCTTCAAATCATGAAATATGTTCCACGTGTACGGGATACTCTGGTTCAGATTGTTCCAACTAAAAACGGTTACATCCTAAAATCTAAAGATCCAAATTTTGGAGTTACTATTCGCAACAAAGCCTCCTACGAAATCTTTGGTAAGAGCGCTAAACTAACAAAATTAACGGATAAGCGGCAGAAACAACCTCCACCACCTCGAAAACCACCATTGCCATCGGTCGTTATTAGAGGTGTCTCCCCAGAGCTCACCGATGCAGAAATCCAAGAGGAACTGAAACAAGAAGGAATTTCAGTGGATAAATGCATTCGAATTAGAAATAATAATGGTCCGACGTACATGGTTCGTGTACTTTCTAAACAACAAGATACTATTGATTACCTGTTACGTTTTGGTGCACCTATTTACAAGAAAATACATCGTGTAGAACCATCTAAAACACAAGGACCATTATCTATACGCTGCGAAAAATGTCAGCTATACAATGACCATACTACAGCAGCTTGTTCCAATCCATCTAAGTGCGGATATTGTTCGGGGCTACATGACACCAAAGCATGTCCCAACTTACGAGGACCCCCTAAATGTAACATGTGTGGCAGTGGGGATCATCCTACGTATAGCTATCGTTGCAAAGCGAAACCAGTACCAAAACCAGAACACCCGGAGCTAACAGTTCCCCTAAAAACGACCGACACGACAACTCAACCAATCCATCTTACCACCGTTAACAGTCGAAGATCTTCTCCGCTACATTAGTTTGGTGCTCCAAAATATATTTCCCTTTCAGCGAGCCAATATCCTTCACCACATTATCTCAGCCGCAAAATCAATTTTTCACATCAATCTACATGCAACATATTCTAACAATTATGTTCATTTTCACATTGGATCTCTGGAAACTGCTGTTTAATATAATCTGCATAGTATTATTCATCATGGGTATTACTTTCTTATTTGTTAACATACGGTCCTTTTCGCAGCATAAACTATTATTAGAAACACTGTTATTGGAGGAACGTATCAATGTCTTTGCACTTAACGAAACCGCTTTAAAACCGAACGTGCCAGCCCGCATTCCCGGCTATCAACTACAACGTCATGACTATCATGATCACCTGGCTCGTGCGCAGGGAGGAGTTGCAATAGGCTTTTCTCCAAAATATCCAGTTAGGTCATATAATCCGCCAGCTTTTAGTACTTTCCCGGAATATCTCCTTTACTCCATATACTTTCCTTCTATAATCATCAATTTTAGTACGATTTATATTCGACCACGTCAACCTATCCCGCTAGAATATTTACAATACATCGCCCATAACTATCGAAATATTATCATCATGGCAGACATTAATATACATAGTCGCAGTGATCGTGAAAAAACAGACTTTCAACAGTATTTAACTAATAATCTCCATCTTCAATTTCATGTCCTTCCTTCGCACACTAGACCTATCAGTCAGACCACGCCTGACGTTGTCATTACTTCTCTGAATCTTCTTTCAGACTGTCAACTAGAAGTTTTGGACTCGATTGGGAGCGATCACCATCCAGTAAAACTCACACTAACTCGAGGACAACGTCCACGCCAAGAAATCGCCCCTCGTCATGTTCCGAGATATGATAAGGCTAACTGGTCTCTTTTCCGGCAGGATCTTGAACGCATTCTTCATTGTGAAACGCCTCCAACTAATGAAACTGAGTTGCTTTCATGTGTTTCCACTATCACTAAAGCTATACAAATTAGTGCTCAGGATCATATTCCGACAGAACAAGTGCATCCGCACAGGCCGAAATTACCGCCAACCTACATTCCACTTATACAGCAAGCTGGAAAACATCTTCGAGAATATTATAGAACCGGTAATGATGCATATTTACGCCTACATCATCAATGGCAAAGAGCGGTTCGTAACTATCTTGTTGCTTATAAACGTAGAAACTGGATAAGAACTTGTAACAACCTATGCGAGGAAGCTCATCCTTCTCGCTATTGGAAGCGGTTTCATCAGCTTGTTGGCAAAAGCACTACAATAACCTATCCTCTCATAGCTGACGGTACTCCTCTCTATTCTGACGCAGAAAAAGCAAATGCATTTGCTGCTCAGTTACAGGACGTTTTTATACCATCAGCTGCTTCCAAACGTTGTGAACGGACAGATATATCTTGTCTTCCTGCCTTACAACCTTCCACGGAGCATGTCATTGACCCAAATCATCCTCTTACTTCACCCATCACAGTCAATGAACTCCATACGGCACTAGCACGGAAAAGAAATACAGCACCTGGGATCGATTCGATATCTTACAGACATATCAAAGAAGCTCCGCCATCACTCCTGCTACTCCTAGTAACAATATACAATTTCATCCTTAAATCTGGTTTCTACCCTTCAGATTGGAAAGTCTCCAAAGTTTGCATGTTTCACAAACCTAATAAACCTATACACTCAGTAACGTCTTACAGACCCATTCAGCTCACCTCAGTATTCAGTAAGTTACTGGAAAAATTCTCGTTTGCCGACTCCATAAGTACCTTGACACAACTTGTCTGTTACCTATCCATCAGGCGGGCTTTCGTCCTGGATTTTCCATAAATGACCAGCTACTTCGTCTCTGCACAATAATTACTAACCAATATAACAAAGCTTTACCATCATGTCTTATTCTCATGGACCTAGAGAAGGCGTTCGATAAGGTTTGGCATTATGGCCTCATTAAAAAACTGCAGTCGTTCAAACTTCCCATGTGCTATCTCAGGTTAATATATTCTTTCATTTCAAATCGTATAGCTTATGTTACAGTTGGTACAGCACTCTCCTGGCCGATTTTTCCTCTAACTGGTGTACCACAAGGATCAGCTCTCAGTCCTTTATTATATATCCTTTATGCGTCCGATATTCCTTCTGTACCCCGCAACGTCTTTATTTTTCAATATGCTGATGACACAGCTTTTCTTGCACTCGGCAAAACTGTACATCAGCTTAACATTGCTTTACAAGCAACACTCGATAATTTCGTCAAGTGGTGTAAGAAATGGCACTTAATGATAAACTCCGAGAAAACACAAGCTCTAGTATTTCTACCGCCTAAATGTCGTTCCAAAGTCCATAGAAACCCAACTCTCTTACGCATAACTGTTGATGGTTACCCTGTACGCCCTTCCATCACTGCTACCTATCTAGGCGTGGTTTTCGATTCAAAGCTCAGCTGGAATGCTCACTTGAAAAAAAACAACGGACAAGGCCAATCTTAGATTAAATCTTTTGCGACGCCTCACAGGAACAACTTGGGGACTTAAAGCCGATATTTTGCTTCACACTTACAAAGCATTCCTCCGTCCGATCCTTACTTTTGGGCATACCGCTTGGTGCAATGCTTTTGTTTCTTTTTATGAAAAGCTCAGCATACCGGAACGACATGCTATTCGACAAGCGTATAGAATTAAACTTCCATATCCGACGTGGCTCACGTATGAATATATAGACTTTCCTAAGATCACCGAGCATCTCGCACAACTTCGCCTTAGGTACGTAACCTCTCGCATCCAAACAGGCCATCCGCTATTCTTGGATATACTTCACACCGACTCACTTACCGACGCAGCATATCGATACAAACACTCACCTTTAAATATCTTCATATCTATGTATGTGAAACACGAACATCTTCCTGCGGCTGAAAGGGAAATATATGAAGTATATGTCATTGATCATCATCTTCCTCATCTCTTTCCATCTTAGCACAGAGATCCTCATCACTAACAAGGGCTTCCCAATGTGTTCATTAGTCCCGAGCCGCCTCGGGACAGAAGATTTAACCCTGCATCTGTCTTGCTAATATAAATCTGTTTGTGACGTGTAAGCACCTCACCTCATTTTTCATAATCATCATTATTCTTTATTCTATTATATTTATTATGTATTGTGATTTCTATTCGTATCTTAGCACCTCAATAATATATCTGCACTTTTCTGCTATATATTATTTCAGAAACAATTTATGAATTTATTATGCATTTAATAATATTTGTGTTTATGATTACTGCACTTTGCCCATATATAATATCCTTGAACTCAATAGTGATACTCTAAACTCTATGCCAAAGAGAGGGCGTAACCCTCTAATGGCTGGGAGTAGGAACTTATTTTCTACTTGATGAAACTTAATTTATGAACAAAGATTTCACTATGTTACCCTATTCCCGTACCCTTAAAAAAAATCGTTTTATTGCCCTATATATGTTGTTAAAATTCATAACATTAATATTGATAGCGTATATCGTCTTTCGCCGCTGTATCGCATTAGTCAGATCATTCATCTCCAGACATGATGTCGAGAGAATAGGAAGAAAGAGATATGAACAATGGCGTAATTAATTTTACTGCGCCCTGGATCGATCGATCATTGATTTTCTCATACTCCCCCAGGTCCCTGCTCCAGGTATTTCAGCTGCTACCTTATATATATGGTTCCATGTCAGAACGGCAGACAAAAAGGCAAACACAGAAAGGCCCGAGTCAAAATGGCCCGCGACAAAAGGGACCCGCTACAAAAGGGCCAGACCAAAACAGCCCCATGTCAAAAGTGCCCTCGTGAAAAGGTCTCCGCAACATAAGGGCCTGAGTCAAAAGGGCCCGAATCAAAACACCCCTTACAAAAAGGGCCCTGGCCAAAAGGGTCACACAACAAAATAACGCGAGTCAAAAGGCTCTGCGTCAAAAGGGCCCGAGTTAGCCCTGCATCGAAAGGAACCGAGTTAAAAGGTCTCCGCAACAAAAGGGCCCGAGTAAAAAGGGGTCGAAACAACACGATCCACATCAAAAGGACCAGGTCAAAAGGGTCCCAAGAGAAAAGGGCCCTAGTAAAAAGGGACCTGCCTCAAACCCGGGTCAAAGGGCCCGAGTCAAAAGTTTCCGGGTCAAAAGATCTCCGCAAAAAGGGCCCGAATCAAAACGCCTCTCATAAAAAGGGCATGGATCAAAAGGGTCCCACAACGGAAGGACCCGAGTCAAAAGGTCCTTTGTTAAAAGGGGCCCGGGTCAAAAAAGCGGCCCCGCTACAAAAGGGCCCGAACAAACGGTCCCGTGTCAAAAGAGCCCGGGTCAAAAAGTCTCCGCTACAAAAGGGTCCGAGGCAAAAAGGGGCCGAATCAAAACGCTCCTCATCAAAAGAGCCTGGGTCAAAATTATCTCGCGATAAATGGGCCCTGCGTCAAACGAGTCCTGGTCAAAATTGCCCCGCTACAAAAGAGCCGAGTCAAAACGGCCCCACGTCAAAAGTACCCGGGTCAAAAGGTCTCCACAAGGATAGGGCAGAAGGCAAAAGTGGCCCCGCTAAAAAGGACACGAATCAAAACGGACCGCGACAAAAGGGCTCGGGTCAAACGTGTCAGCAACAAAAGGGCAGGAGTCAAAACGACCCTCATCTAAAAATCCGGGTCAAAAGGGTCTTACGACAAGAGCCCAAATCAAAAGGGGCCTGCTTCAAACGATCCCGGGTCAAAAGGGGTCCCCCTAACAAAGGGCCCGAGTCAAAAAAGGCCGCGTCAAAAGGTCCCGGATCAAAAGATCTCGGCAACGAAAGGGCCAAAGTCAAAAGAGTCCGAATCAAAACGCCCTTCATAAAAAGGGGTCGGGTTGGAATGGTTCAACGACAAAAGGACCCGAGTCAAAAGGCCCTGCGTCAAACAGGCCCGTTGCAGAAAGGGGTCGCTCTACAAAACGGCAAGAGTCAACGGACCTGCGTCAAATGGGCCGGGTTAAATGTCTTCGCTACAAAAGAGCCGGAGTCAAAAGGCCCGAATCAAAACACCCCTCATCAAAGGAGCCCGGGTCAAAAGAGTCGCACGACAAAAGGTCTCGAATCGCAAGGGCTCTGCGTCAAATAGGCCCGGGTGAAAAGGGGCTCAACTGCAAAAGGCCGAAGTCAAACGGCCCCGTGTCAAAAGGGCCTAGGTCAAAAGTCTACGCAACAAAAGGGGCCGAGTCAAAACGCCCCTCATCAAAAAGGCCTGGGTGAAAAGAGTCTCACGACAAAAGGGTCCGAGTCGAAAGGGCCCTGCTACAAACGGACCCGGGTCAAAAGTGGTCCCGCTACAAAATGTCCGAGTCAAAACAACCCCATATCAAAAGGGCCAAGGAGAAGGTCTCCGCGGAAAAAGGCCCGTGTCATAAGAGCGCTGCATCAAAAGAGCCTAGGTCCAAAGGGTTCTGCGACAAAATGGCCCGTGTCAACAGGGAACTACGTCAAACGGACCCTGTTCAAAAAGTGCACCGCTACAAAAGGGCACTGGTAAAAACGGCCGGGCGTCAACTGGGCCTGAGTCAAAAAGCCTTCGCGTCAAAATGGCACAAGTCAGAAAGGGCCCGGTAAATACGGTTTCACGGGTAAAGAGCTTGAGTTCAAAGCAAGAGTGGGTATCAGGCATGCACAGAGGGATTGTGTCCTCTTAGTAAATTGAAGTGTTCGTGCAAAAGAAGGAAATATCTCTGTGGTTATTAGTAGTAAATAGGAAATTTGAATGGTGATATTAGTTTTGTTTGCTTGTTGATTGTTTTGCAACAATCGCTTTCGCTTAAGTCATTCTCTATGAAAGTTTGCTTGCACTCCCGTTATAGGCGGACTGGGTGTATTAGGGCCTAGGCCGCGGTTACCATCGAGGGCCCTCAGATTATAACACCAATTTTTAAAATATCGTACAATCAGTGGCGCAGCCAGCTATGAGCTCGGGGGCTCATGCCCTTCCCAAAACAAACCTGGTGTATCTTATACAGCCGCGCTGCAGACAAATTTTGGTGAAATTTCAAAAGAGATCAATGCATAAATGCATATTGAATTAAGTCAAAGCATTGTCGAAAGAGAAATACCCAGAGAAAACCCCTACATTAATTTCTTAGAGTAATAAATGTTAGTAAAGAGTGCGTCATTTTATGCAAAAATGAAGATGTACAAAATAATAATTGTAGTGCAAATTTTAAAACTTCTAACCGTTAATAATAGGGAATTTGTGAATTGGAATTTTCATTTTAAGGTATTTTAGCATGTTAATAATAAGGATAACTAAATTGCTTGTAATGAGGAGAATTCAAAGTTTCAATTTTGTCCATATCAAATGGTGTAGCACGTCGTTTGCGGACTACTGTATTGGATATTCTTGGCCCCTCCAGAAATAAAATTCTGGTTTCGCCACTGCGTACAATGATCCATCGCGTTATGTAGTTGTAAATTCGTTGTTACTTGATAGTTTTTGCAAGCTATGATTTTTCATTGGTCATTGGAAATTTGATGTCACAGCAAGCACAGGATTTCCACAAACAAACTTTCAAGAGAATATTTTATAATTATTATTGTATTGCCACACGGGGTGTCTTCAAAGTCCTCTGACTTAGGATAATTCTGTTATTATCAAAGTTACAACAAAATGTAAGAGGAGAAACTGTCTTCAAATAGTTTTTAATAGACAGTAACTTCAATCATTTATGTTGTGGATCCAGGTAAATGGCAACGTTGCATTTTCATGTAACATTATGCGCATATAGAGCGTACAGCCCAAACGCTCGATTTGTCCGATTTGAAAAATTCTTTCACTTTAGATTGAAAACATTATATTTGGAGACGGTTTCCCCTCCTACATTTTCTTGTAACTCAGATAATAAGAGAGTTACCGTATGTCATGGGACTTTTGAGACACTCTGTATAGTAGCTGAAACACTAACAAATAATTTCCAATAGCTTTTTACTATGGAAAGAACAGGACAGCTTACTGAAAATTGTAACAACTAATAATAACTTTTGACTCTGGAATGATCACGACGTTTTACTGAAAATGAAAAACACTGCTGGACCACTAAACAACTAATAATTTTAAAACGTTAAGACTCTTTTCAGTTCAGATTTGTATGGCAGAGTTCCTGAATAACTTCGGTCACAGACACTAAATTTAACATGTCTCTTTCCATTTTCATTAGTAAAAATGTGTCCAAAATGTCTTCACAGAAATTAGCTCTGAGATTTGTTTACTCTCTAACTTTAACTTTGAGAAGCACCTTTCACATGTCACTTGTTCGCATGGTAGAGACGACGCATGTTTTTATGCAATGTATAAATCATTAAAACAACTAGACTGACAGAAATTGGTACAAAATTTTCCCCGCACATGACAAACAATTTTTACACAAGGTGTTTGCAGCATCATTATCACTCTTGCCGTGAATCCCGCCCAAAATGTTCCATATCCCATAGCATGCTGAGATGCATAATCATCATCATCTTCTACGGATTCAGGGGCATCGTTCTCTCCAGGACCATCAAAACCAGAACGTTTTGTGACAGAATACACGACCAAGAACTGCTGGAGGTCTTGGTATATTTCCTCCTGTTTTATATTTAGTTTTTTCGCAAGAACTCTGAAAGCTCCTGCAGACACACCATTCTTCCCGATTTTCGAAAAGTGCTTGGGATCCAGCATTTGGAGTTCATTTGGCTGCTGAAATCTATCACTGACACATATAACAGCTGTATTCAGAATTTTCGTTGAAGTTTTTTTATTCTGAATAAATCATTTTCACTTATATTTAAGTTCTTTCCCAGTTCATCTACCAACTTGTTGAACTTGTCGTAGTTTGTCATGTCCGTCGTGGTTTGCATCAATCATTTTCTTCCAAACGTCCTTTCTTTTGTAGTATTCAGACAGAACACGGCACTGGTTTAACCACACCAAATAAGTTTTCAGCTTCAGGGATCTACTCAGTCAAATTTGTCATAACCAAATTAAGACAATGAGCCATGCATTGGGTGTAAATGATTTCAGGATTATCCTTCTCCAGTAATGCTTTAACTCCTTTATAGCATCCACTCAAGTTGGCAGTTCCATCAAAAGAGCAACTTACAATATCAGATATCAAAACATTGTTGGCACAAAGTACTCTTTTGATTTCATTTTAAGTTATTTGTCTTATAGTGTCACTCTTTACAACTGCTAACAGTTGCCCAAATACTTGACCGCTTATAACATAGAGAATTACTATAGTAAGCTGATTCAGCACTGAAACATCTTAAATAGAATCGACTATTATGCTGCAAATACCCGCTTTCTTGGCGTCTTCCACTGTTTTCTCCTGCAATTTTGTAAACGTTTTTGAAAGAAAATATTTTTAAAAAAATTCGCTGTTTTTCCATTTTTGAATTATCAAATATAGACCTACAAGATGTATTAACATCCATATAGGACCAATCAGCTTGTGGTTAAATATGGACCCAGCTACAAACCAGACCCCAATCTTCAACGATGAAAGGGCCCCAACTGCCCAACATAACGAAAAAAGGTTCCAGGTCCCAACTGCTCAACATGATGAAATAAGTGCCTAGGAGCTCAACTGCTCAATGAAATGAAAGAAGGGCCCCAACTGCCCAATATTATAATATGACTAAAGCATTTTGGTAAAGGGCAAATAATATTTTATTAATTTTGACATTAATATTTTGTAAACCTTCATATATTAAATGCAAATAAAACTCAATTCCCAGTCTGGTGCTGTTAGATCGTTCACACGTGTAAAGAAATTAAGGAAGTCTCGTAACAATTCAAAACTATGTCTAGATAAAACATTCTTTTAATAGGAAATATAACTTATGTTATGTAGCAATGTGTCAAGGCAATAATAAACACTTCCTACTTCACCTTATGAGGAAATTCTAAAAATGTAATTGTAAGCGGAAGAAATGTGACGCTACCAAAAACTAGGAAGAAAAGGTAGGTTTGACAAAAAGAGTAGTGAACTCGAAAGAGTTTTGAAGTGACCATCAGACAAGAAGGATCAACCTCTCAAAATCTTCACTCATCAAAATCTGGGTGAGTACATGCTGGTTACAATTTGATAACGCACTTTTATTATTCGACCTTGTCACCAAATTCGTCTAATTCATAACCTAACTTCAAAATTCAATATGACAGTTGTTATAGATTTTGACGTAAGGCCACAGCACCAGTTTTGGGTAATTATCTGATCTGATATCTCTGCTTTTATTTCTACAATCAAAACCATCCATCTTAACAAATTAATCGCTCTACCTAAAATTAAATGGTTAAGTTTGTTATGAGAAAACTCTATAATTTGCCCCCATGCTAATATGGTTATTAATACATTGAGTTATGTGTGGATAAAATTGTGTATGTCAACGTCCGGATTTCGGTCCAGTAAGTTTGCATATGTTATGGTGGAATAAGCGCCGAATTTTGTTGCTAGCGCCCTTATTAGAAACATGTTATAGGAGTGAACATAAATGATAGCGCAATTTTCCGTTTAAAATATAGATATCGATCCAGAAGCCACACATATATGAGTAAGGAGTCAAATCATGCAGAGAAAAATTACATGGGATATCAGATTTGTTATTATCCAGGATGGTACTGATATATATGTTTGAATATGTGCATACCATTTTCTATAGAGAATTCTGTGGTAACTTACAACAAAGAAATATTACATATACATATAGATACGTTTTGCGTTTATGATTGAGTTGCTGTTCATATGTCAGGCATTTTTAGGCCTTCCATAAACTGAAAACTGATCAGCAGAATTATCTCTCCCTTTGTGACAAACTGGAAAAGCGCTTAGGTCATCGAAATAGTAAACAAATAATATCATACGCTCATCTTTCTCTCTCCCTCTCTCTTAAAAAAGAAAGAAAAAAATATTCTTCACTGATTCCTTTGAAGTACAGCAGATACTGAATGCACATTTGTGACCCCACGGAGAGGTGCCACGGACCTCAATGAACATCCCGAGGGGATTGGGGTTTTATAACAGCAATTGTTTCTCTCTCTCTCTCTCTTTCTTCTTCTGGGCCTCTGGTAAAGAAAGAATGAACAACCAATGCGTTGTTTCTCCTACCCTAAATGTGTCCAACAATGAGTGGGGGCTGCAAAGAAAAGCAGTAAATTCTAAACTTCTTCTATTGCCCCTTCCGGAAATTAACGGTATAGACTTCCTATTTGTATTCGAAGTTATTTTCACTTCTAGTTTCAGTAAAAGTGTGGTCGTGAAAGCTTGAGTTGATTTTGAGTTTAACGTCCCGTTCAGCAGCGAGGCTATATGAGACGTGGACCTACTGATCAACGTGGAATCCGAACCACATGAGCTCCCGCCGGGAATTGAACCCGGGTCTCCCACGCCAAAGGTGCGTACGCTAACCGCTTAGCCACGGAGCTTGGTCGTGAAAGCATGCATTGTACTGCGTTGTTAGTTTCGTCACTTATTTTTTAAATTTAGTGCAATTACTGGTGTTAGTGTCAGTTCAGGATATATGGACGAGTTTGTGGTCCTGTGATTAATTTTTTATTTCTTTATAACGATTATTTCTCTTTCGCCTTTGTGTTTAGAACAAATGCCCCTTTTTATGAGTAATAATGAAGTTTAAAAACTTATTGACGTGCTCCAAAATTAGTCGATTGAGAGAATATTACCCACGTGGCACTATTTTGGTCCGATATCTGCATTTGACGATCTTGGGTAAGTACATAAATCGTTCATTTATTTCTAATTTGTATCTGCACGGTTTATATTGCATTTTATTTATCGTAGTTGGTATTTGATCACGAGGAAACTTATATAATATATTGTTTCGTTTGATTCAGAAAACTACATGTGTTATAGAATATGCAAGTTGTATATATTTGCTACCTCATTATCTGCGGATGCGGGTGCGGATAGAGATGTTGTGGATGCTTGTGCGGATAGATTCTGCGGATGCGGTACGGATGCGGATGCCATATTTTGTATCCGCGCATATGCCATATGTTGTATCCGCCATATTTTGTATCCTCTATCCATTTATTACATAGCGAACAACCACACTAAGCTGTTCGAGTGTTGATACATCTTGAGTCGAGTCAATCATTACACTTAATGTTTGAGCTTTTATTTTGTTAAATAGAGTGTACTGCTGAATGGTATGACCTACAATGTGTATGAGTTTTTTTATAAATGTCTTCGATAAAAAGGTGACTAACAAATCGCGTCCTTTTCCCTTACTTTCTTCTAATTCTTTGCTACACTTGCTCAGTTTTATGTTCTCCTGCACATGTCCATTCAGAACATTATCGTATTTGCTGACAAGTAGAACAAGCGCAAGGAAGTTTCTATGATTAACCTCTCTGTTTTGAAGCGTCCATGCTGATTCGAAAGCACCCCTATATGGAAGGTTCTGGCGTCCTATGAAGATAATGCTGTCGCTTTATCTTTGTATCGCCAAACTCCTTCTTTCAATCTGTTTTTGCCTCAGGTTCTTTGCATTGATGTCAATCATACCAGAAATATCACGATTTACTCTGGCAATAATGACTGCCTCTACCGCATCGGTATGGGATTTTGATTCCTCGTGTCGCTTAATGTCCTGATAAAGGCGTTGTACATTCGCTTCATATCCTGTAACAAATAAAGACTGCCAAGCGGAAACAAGGCACGAGGAAAGAGACCAACTATCACGTCATTCTGCTTTCGCTATGCTGTTCATCGACGATAGTAAGTCTATAAAGAAACTCAAACGACCGTTGACGACCTACCTTTCAACTTCTGTCATTCTGCTTCAAGTGTTACATTGTTTGATTCAGCTGAGGCCCCCTATCTCCTTCACTGGGACTTGCAAGTTGAGATCACACCAAAGTCAGGATTTTAGTGCTTATGAAAGTCAGTTTTCGCTGCTTCAAATCTGATACACAATCACACAATTTCTTCGCTTCAACAGCTTTTCTTTTGTTGTGTCCACTGTCACATTTTCTCTTTACGGCACTCATATTTCGTTTGCAGCAGAAAGAAACACACCAATGACACCTGGACAAAATCACATACGTACTTTCAACCACAGCAGCAAGTGAATAATGTTCCTATTATTTTGTGTCAAGCAGTCAACCTGTGACATGACTCACACCTCACATGCAGACGAAAACGATTTTTGCTGTGGCTTGCTCGACCTTTCTGCTATGCACCTTCAAATGAATACCGGCTTGTTATTATTAGTACAAGTTTAAGAGAATCCCGTAAAACATTTGCGATGGGGGGTGGAATTTTTCATAAAGCTGTCGGCTCCATTTACGCATGCTAATGGGGCCCGAGGGTGAGAACCTGTTTTGTTTCTTTATAGTATTGCAATAACTTGTCAAATGACTATCACAGGGCCCCAGCAGGACTTTATAAAAGTCAGTTCCATTTCGGCATTCATGGGGCCCCAATATACATTTAGACAATATGATGCTGGGGTCCTATTCTTCATATTGTTGAAATATATTCTTATTAGGCCACAAACAAATGATCCCAAACAGGACTTTACAATACTGTTAGTTTCATTCCAATAATGAGACCCCAAAACTACATTCAATGTTGGGTGCCACCAAACTCTGGAAACGGAACAAACTAGACTACAACGAGTAACTATGCTCCAACACAGCAAACATGTTTTATCTTGTTTTCCATGTTTTTCAATATTCATTATTATACAATTAGAGAGGACCCAGTACGAGCCTGAGTGAGTTTTCTTTCTTCTCATATGTATTAATGAAATAATGTACTATATACGCACACAACGAGTTATAATAGCATTCATATTTGACGCTTATTGGACAACACACTCCAACCAATGAGAATTCATCTTAGAGTGGAGAAATGCTTCACATATCATCAGCTGTGCGGCATATAGACTTGGTTCAAACATTTTTTCTAAACCTTTTGTCGCCGAGAAATGTTGGTATAAGTTAGGTGCATCTGTTTAGATGTTTGTGACACCAGCAGATGTGCTGGATACGACCTAATCGAGTTATAGATGTCAATGGGAGAAATACTTACAGTTCATTGCCTCATCTTAGTTGTGTCGTTACTGATGTAGAGGTTTCTGAAATTGGAATATTTGTAATGTTGTAATGCCCTTAGTTTGTAACAATGGATATTGCAAGTTTTCATTTAACATGCAAATTTGAAATGTGTAATAGTCTGACGTAACGACATTTTGAAAAAAATCAATTTTATTTTGGGTTGACAACAATTAATCTGATGGTATTGCTGAGGATGATAAACAATGTACCCCTGCCGAATTTACATCGAATTAGATTTTGGTCATACTTAAATTATAGTTTAAAAGTTACAAGAGTGCTTCCTGAAATATACTGCTCCACAAATGAAATATTATAGTTCAAGATAAATGGTCCATCTTGAACATACTGCTTCACAAATGAGCTCCTGCGCCGGGGCCCCGAAGAGGTTTGTCATGGCACTGCTTTTAAACACAGCCTTTCTAAATTAGAGTTTTGTTCTAACATACATAAATAAAATCATAAGCGGGTCCCCTATTTGTCTGAGCTAACTCGCACCTTACACTATGGTTAGAAAAGAGAAACATCGTCCTTAATAACTAGAGTCCATTTAGGGATGTAATTCTTTGCGATTAACATAAAAAATAAATGAATTATTTTGTAATAACTTAAAAGTTCTAAGTGCATTTTAACGGATGACTGATGTTTTAGCTAGATAAAATGCATCTAATATCATTTTGTAAATATTGAACTTCACGAAGAGTTAGATGAAGCATCGCGCTTATTATCGACTAAAGTATAATAGTTCAAAACAAATAATTTTATTTATATTTCCAGTTTCTGAAAACATAAATATACTCACCGTCAGAAGCTTTTATATTTGTTTCTTATATTATTTAGATTTGATTTAACAGAAACTCTTAGCTCACTTTTTTACGATCAGTAGACCACTGGTGTTGCTGACATGTAAAATTTGGGGGGACATCAAAGAAAGTGATTTAAATGGTACTACCTAGGACAACCTGTTTATTATCTTCGATTCCATTTGTCACCTTTATGCTCACCTTCACGGACCCCCTAAGGTATATCAAGAACTCTGTTATAATCCTTTCACAGCCTGAATATTATTATATATTCCAAATAATAATAATAATAATAATAATAATAATAATAATAATAATAATTCACTTCTTCTTCTTCTTGTTATTATTATTATTCACTTATTATTATTATTATTATTATTATTATTATTATTATTATTCACTTTATTATTATTATTATTATTATTATTATTATTATTAGGCCTATTATTTATATGCTATTTTATTGCTACTAAATAAATTTAATTAGAGTAAAATATTGAATATTTTGTACTTCAAAATATTGGGGGGACGCGTCCCAGAGACCCCCATGCAGTAGACTATTGTTATTAATGGTTGTAGAAAATGTTTCAATCTAGAGACCGACTTTTTATAGGATTAACAAAATAGGCATGGTATGCGTTAATTGCTATTACCCAACAAGCAGCATTTAAGTGTTGTAACGAAAGCTCAAAATGTGTTTTAATTTATTAAGTAGCTTTTATGTTAAATGTGACTGAATCAGACATAAAATAGTTGCTTTTAAGCTTTACTTCTTCAAATATTAAAAAAAGAGACCTAAAATACAAAATACACTGCTTAATTTATAATTTGAATAAACCAATATGTTTTTACTGTCAATCAAAAACTACAAAATTTTATAACTTTGTCTACAAGTGCGGTTCAGATGGTCCAATTTTAATACAAATCAAAAGCAAAAATACGACATTCTGTAAGAAAAAATACTTTTTAAAAGTCACATTTCCCTTATCTGTATTTTTACGGTAACTTCAAGAAAGGAACTCAGACGAAGAGGGAATTGGAAGATTTCTGGTACGATTACTCGATATCATTTCTAGCAGTTCGGTTCATATTTCATAAATGAATGTGAAATTGATTTACACAATGCAAATTACAACTATACAATGCTATTCGTATTTCTCTGAAGAATCCTAAAAGTGTAGCTTCGAGAATCTCATAACACACACACAAGTTATTTTTTTTCAGGAGTTGATTTTAATCTAATAAATAGTCGTAGCTCAGTGAAGAAGTTTGCATGATGGATCAGTGTCCTTTACTTAAAGTTGAAACAGAACAACTATTCAAGTTCAGTTTCATAGACTCTCTTAAAAGTATAAGCATATTAATCACAAGTTTCTTTATTTTTTTCCTTGTAAATCTTTTCAAACTCCACCTATGCCTCCTTTGGTCCAGTACTGCTGTACACTTTATTTAGTGCATGTAGGCTCAGGTTTGATTTTAGATACGTATGTATTGAAGAATTATTTCCAACATCTATTTTAGCTTGTACGGCACGATCTTTCAATACCCTGAACTCCCTTTGCTGTTTTTTCAGACCTACAAGTATATTTACTTAATAAAGATGTGTCTTCATCTTTCTTTAAAGACTTTACTAACTTGATCTGATTGCAGTTTGCAAAACAGTAATTTGGTGGTAGTTAAGGTAAGTAAGTCCCTGTGTTATATAGACTGATTACCTTAAGATTTTCTAAGATTATAATCAGTGCAGACCGACGAATTTCCTTCAAATAATAGTCTAGCCATTTCTTATCTGCGAAACGTGCTTATCAAGAAATTCTATTATTTAAACACTATAAAAAGTGAGTTCGTAGTTTTAGCTTACTAACAATCTAAGAAATTAATAGCTTATATGATGTATTATTGCTAGAAACAGGTTCTTACATATATGAGGACTGCAAGGTAATATTGTATAGGTAAAAGTAGTGTATTTATTCGTTATTGGTAATGGATCTCACACTTATTTTTCTTTATATTTATCACAGTTAAAACAAAAGAACACAGTATAGTTGAGCCACATTTCCATGGCTAACTAAATAACTTAATTACATAAATTTTTGACACAAAATATATATTTATAAAAGAAATGCGTAGTTTGAGACAAGTTGTACAACAGTAAAATCCGAATTACAAACAAGACTGTACATTAGACTTAAAAACAATTTCACAGTGAGTCAAATGTCCTTGGCACGAACAATAATGAACAAACACAATTCAAATGCAAACATATTTATTCTACACACATGCTATCAAGTAGGAGACTGCCGAAAGTTGATTTAAGTTCTTTTTACATAAATTGACAAATAATCAGTCTTGTTTACAAGTTACGTCCGTATCATATATTGCCCGTAGACACTGACAACACAATACACACTTGTGCGCATGTGCACACTCATGCACACATCAATCACTAACTCACAAACACTTCTCACATTCTTGAGACCATTTGAGATTATTAACATTCCCCATAGTCGAAGAGAAAAATGTACAGGCCAGACAGGAAAGAAACTGTACGCGCAGAAATACTTGTAGTTATTTTAAAAGATCATTCAACGATCTCAAAATACTGTTTGTAAACTTTATAAACATTATTACATCTGATTTGACTACAAAATAAAGTATGGAATGAATGAAAGAGACCAACTATTCATTGTAATAAGTCTGCTAAGTATTAGTAAATAATACTGAAGTAGTATTTTCTCTCTCATTGGATCTTCAATTAAGTTTTAAATATATTTAATAGCATACTTTTTTCAGTACGAGTAACTGATTCTAAATTATATCTACTAATTGTATAAACTATAAGCTATCAGTGATTATCACTGAAGAAGTGAAAGGTATTTTCGATTTAGAGCATGCGTAAACCTTAATAAACTGATGGACATTAAATTAAATAAATCAACTCATATCTCATTGGTACATCCAAGATTTCGATTTCAATTATTTTAGTTAACAATTCGTTTTAATTTACTCAAACATTTATTATTATCTTTAATTTTCTATATATTTATTGAGTGATGTTACCACGTATTATAATAGCATACAGAAAACTGACAATGAATGGCTTTCGCCCGTACATAATTACGATGAGCTGAATTATACTCAGTAAAGAGTTTGCAATTGATCACCCTTAAGTGAGCAAATTAAACTGATTTCTATACGAGAAAATTTGAGATCATAACAAACACGAAAATATTGTATCTAAAAAAAAAAAAAATGTTCTATCACCTGATCATAATCTATTGAGCCTCTGTGGTTTGTTTAGGAATGACTGACGTACAATTACTGAATACTAAGCACGTTTAAGTGACTGCAGTGTTTGAAGTGAATTTGTAAATTGAATAAAGTGTATTACCACAACCACACATTTCATAAGAAAACACACAAACTGGAGAACAAATATATAACATTCTATAAATTAACATTTACATTCTTTAAGTATTCACTGAAGTTACATGTTAATGATTTACATAATGTCCAAACTAACTAAATTATATTTTGTTTTATTCATATGAAGAATGCGTTGTGCTTAGAAAGACTACACGAAATATTGTATGTTGAACGATGTATTTTGATCTAACTTAGTTTACTTTGTCTGCAAGGAAACCTAACTTCGTTTTCTAAAAGAATACAGTAACTGTGAGTGGATTATTTGGCAATTGGTTTTTCGCATTCTTCACACATATTGTATAAAGTGGCCCAGTAAGCAAAGCAATAGAAAATTAACAATTTGTAATATGATTGTTTCTAGTACTAGGACATCAATTACTGGCAAGCTATAGTAGACACAGTGAAAGTAATAATTGTTCATTTGCATTGACTTTTCATTAAATAAAATCTAAATTAGGCTATTTAAAAAAAAATGCAAAGAAGAATCAGTGATACGAGGAATATCATGGCTAACTTGTTTAGCTTATATTTCTGTTTCAGCCTACGTTACACATTGACTTTCGTATCAAAAGAGAAAGGTTAATCGCTCTATGTATACAAAAAAAAAAAAAAAAACTGTAATTTTCTTATTTACGTTTTAAATGCTGTACAGCAAAGCTTTCTATAAATTTGTGTAGAAAGTATTCTAATAGGTATTCACTAAAGCTTATTACAATAAGTGATTGTCCTTTGATGCTGGTGAACTCTCCCTTCTCTACACATGTGAATGAACAACATTCAAGAAGCGACTATCACAAAAATCCAAGATAGTCACGATTTAAATAAGTTTTAACTCAATTAAAATATACTACAAAAAATTTGATCTAAAAACTTAAGCCTCCTGTCTTCATACTTATATTCTTTTTCCTAAGTGTTTCTCGAACATCGATTCCACGTTAAAATCAACAGAGAATGATCACAATTTTCTACATTATTAATTATATGATTTAATATAGAAAAAATAACGCCAATTTACATCCTCAAAAAGTTTTTATAATATTTTGGCACGTTTCAAGCTCATAAATGTATTTCTTTTTCACTTTATCTACTAACAAACACATGAAACTAGCATATGCTAGTTTCACGTCTGTCCTCTCACAACCTTTCAGTATCTACGAATTAATTAGGTATATTGTTGCTTGCTTTCCTCCTTTACCAGACTTCTTAGAAAGGAATCCTGAATAAGAAAAAACACGCTTGGACAGATGAGAATCTTTAAATTTACTAGTGATATATTAACTATTATATGCGATATATTCATATTCCAATAAATAAATACGCAAATAAACTCTAGAAACAAACAATTTTTTACATACTGAATAATGAAGAATAAATATAACCTTGAAGATAGGATGCACACTATTTTCAATGAATATGTGAATCCGAAGCGATTGTCAACACATAGTTGTGCCAAGTCTCTTCTGGTTACTAAAGCGTAGTTACTTCTCTTGTTTAAGTGTTAATGAATTGTAAAAGAATCACATTGTTTCTAATAACGCCAAATTTTTGTTTCAGTTGACTTGAATAATTATTGTCAGTAAAAAAAAGAAAAATAAACATCGTGTATACAGATTTCAACTGACTATTTTATTTTTACTTTTTGCCTCTCAAAGATTATTAAAAAATGAAATGAAATGAAATCTTTGAGTTTTACGTCACACAGTTATGCCGGTTAGGCTAAAGGAGACGGTGATGATGAGTAATGAATGAAATGGTGGAATGAAGAAAGTGGGAGGAAACGGGAGAACCCCGAGAAAACCCACGCTCACGGTGCTTGTCCACCACAAAGAAAAGATTATTAAATTATAAAATTTATTTATATGAAGTACAACTTGCCAGCTCGAAATTTATTATTGGTTTGGATCATTTATCCAGTCATATATTATCAATTTTGTCTTTTTAATTAATCACGGATAAAGAAAGATCTTTTATAGATAATTTTGACGGAGTTCTGCTGAACCACTTTATACACCTGCACAACCTCAAGAATGAATGGCTTAGAGAATAAAACGATTAAGTATTTTTAAAAGTATGTTTGAATTTACAGGAAGATAGAATAACGTGTAGTAATTTTCACATTTTGAAATTATTTTTCCCTTCACCACTACCGTTAACATACAGTACACTACGACCAGTTTTGCAGTTCTATATTTATTTACACTATATATCTTTTTTAACTTAAGGTATTAAGAGTTCAGACAATTTAGGTCAATATTTACAGTTAAAAAAACGTATATCGGCACAGAAAGTAAGTAACCAGTTCTTGCAATTGGTACGTAAGACAATGGTTTTACTTGCAAGTGTGGCGATCTATTAACGTAACACATGTCTTACACTTTACATAACAGCACCAAACGAATTTGCAATGACATCGTTCTACGTTTTTCACAACCTGAAATGAGAAATATTGAAAATATAAAAATATGTCATATTTTAGAATTTGTTCTTTACGAAATAAATCATTAAAATATATAGTTTGAAATATTTATTTGACAGTGTTTCATACCTTAATATTTAGATATTCAGTATTAGTAGTACTACTAGTAAGTTATTAATCTTTAATGGTTTCTGAAACTTTGGGATGAAATGTTCCACAACAGTAGAAGTGAATAAACGAGATGACCATTAGCTGAGTCCCCTTTTGAGTCTCACTCCCTAAGAAGGTTTCATGATAGATTAAAGTGGTCCTTGAGAAAAATTAGATCAATTGAGAAAAATTAGATGGTGCCCCAAGCGACATTAAGTTTTGAATGGTTTTACAGTATACGATATAAGACCAAGATGCCTTGCAAGTTTTGGAAAGGCAATATGTAAATTAATAAACATGCATTATGAAGGTAACAACTGTTAAACAATTAGAAATAAGATGGAAATATCGTCAGATATGTTTGTGGTGAACAGGTACCCCAAAAAGATAGATGTTTACCACACATAGGATGTTACCCCCTTCCTATTTAATATTTTTGATCTGTACTCAAGATGACGGAGTTCAAGATGGCCGCAAAATGGTAGTATACAGTAGTAAATGTCATTCTACCTCCCACTCCCTCTACCATTCTTTACATACAAAGTTCCTTTGCTTCATATTGTATACTGTAACTTGACATTTAGAACTTGACGTCGCTTTGGACACCATTTGATACCTAGATATTATTCAATTAAGTTAATTTTTCTCATGGGCTACTTTGGTCTGATATGGAACCATTTTAGTGGTGGGACGTCGGAACATAAAAACCACCGTAGTGGACATATTTCCTTTTGGTCGAAACGAATAAATTTATACTTAAAAACCTTTCTTTTTGCATAATACTAGATAGTTCAACGCAAAGATTCGGAAATTATTAAAGGTGAATTAAAAAAAAGAGGAAATATTCCCTTTTGAAAATAAGCTTCTTAAGTATTACATCTCAGGCAGAGATAAGGTAAAAAGTCAATTAACCAAAAAGCAATCATAAAAATAATGACAGGAAACATATTATTTTAGGTCAATATAATTTCATTGGCATTTCAACTAGGCATTTAACTATCATCAAACTTCTCCTCTATTTACAACAAAAATTTACTGCATGCATGTCACTTTTAAAGTTTTAAAATCTTAACATTAAACGATATAGGAGTATATTATATTTCTGTTGGCTTCGAGCTTTCGTAGAACTAGTTGAGACATTGTCCAACAGATCTTGAAAAAATATGGTTTATATGAAAGAAAAATAAATTAAGAGGTATCTAATTTTAAAAGAATATTTCAAACTAAAACATGCTTATGAAGCTTTAAAATAAAATAATTAAAATAGTTTTTGTACTTTGAGGAACAAACTTAGAAATACACCCATTCAGGGCACTTAGCAATTATTCTTGTTGTACATACATTTATCCTGCGCAACAACGTCTTTTCCTGTAACTATGAGTAATTTAAAGGATTGTATAAAATGTTCATTGTTGTTAGGATCAGAGTAAATTTAAAGACAATTTTGCTTTGCTAGGTATCTTTGAGCTACTTATAATTTATACATTTGTCCGAAAATAAATTATTAAAGACAGAGGTTTAAGGATAATTTACACACATTTGAATACGTAATGAAAATATTTTCAGTTGCAGTTTAGTATAAACAGGAATTCATTATCCTAGTCCTACATGGTAAACACACAGTTCAATTATTAGACTATTTATGATAAAATACTGTATGCCAATAACATTTATTTTAAATTCTACAGAACAGTTTTCTGTGAGTAATACATTATCTATTTTTCTGTGTCCACTGTATGACCATGGCTAAATAAAGAGCTGTTTGTTTCGATTTTATGGACAATTCTTTATATATCGATGCAATAAATTTAAGATTGACGTTGTAATAATAAGGTTCATAAAAAAGGCAATCATGAGGATCTCCAGCATTATATTATAGAGACACATTTTTTTTAAAATTTTACATGATTTACGGGAATTATCTTCATACAATAAATCGTATGACAACACACTAAAGCCAGTGTATGCAGATCATTAATAAAGATCACCGAGTGGTTGATCATACTTAGGTTTTCTTCGCCCTTTCCATGACCCTCTAATGTTGTTTTTTGTGTAGAAATGAGCTAGCAAAACATGTAAACAATATTTAATGTCTAGAAAGGAACTTTCGCCATCATTTATAATCTCTACTACCTGCAATAATTGAGCAGCTCAGGCGAACATAATGGTATGTCATACTTTTCAACTTTCAAGAAACCTAGAAAATAAGTTTGATCATTACCATGCAATTCGGTGCAATGACAATAAAAAAACAAGCTTTCCCTGATTTCTGCAGGTACATTTCCGAACTTAAACTACCTACATATTCTTCTGTGGTTCTATCACAAACCTTTCACCTAATAACTCAATTTCACCGGAAGTGAAATAAAATGAAATCTTTCTACGTCCCACGGTGCGAGTTTTACGTCCCACGTTATGCCGGCTAAGGTAAAGGAGACGGTAATGAGAAATGAATGAAATGGTGGAATGAAGAAAGTAGAGGAAACAAAAGAATCCCGAGGAAACCAACGCAAACGGTGTTTGTCCGCCACATGGATTACTTGGCGGGAGCCGGGATCGAACTTGGGGACTCCAAGCACCAGAGGTGAACGCTCTACCACTGAGCCAACGCAGCCCTCGCCGGAAGTGGTGCTTGCCATTATATTCGCCGATCCGTTCAACTTATAAAGCATATTTTATCTGTCTAAGGATTGTTCGTCATTCATTTTCATTAGAAAATGCGATGGTTGAAAAAAAAATCCCAGGAACACATCTATAAAGTACAAACCCTTTGTTGTGGAACGTGTCTCAATTACTCTTTTGTTGTATCTACTATTTCTGGCATACCAACTTTCTGCTGAGTAAGCAACATTGTGTTCCAGATGGCACCCCTTTTCATGGTATTTCAAAGTCTTTGATGTCCTTCTTATGGTTGGTAGGTTAACTTTGATTTGCATGAATTATTTGCAAGATATTTAGTTTCACCGTCATTACTGCCTTTCTCTCATTTTGGTGATATTTAAAGTTTTCCCTTCCTTAGCTCCGCTCCCTATAGTCCGTTGCAGCTTACATTTTGGTGATCTCCATTTCTTTCCATGCTCAATTAGATTCCATACGTTTGCATCGGATTTACGCGACAACCATGTGGACCTTCACTTGTCAGCAATTATGTTGGCAGAAACTAGATCATGGAACTTATTTTCGTAGTATACCGAGACATAATACTTCTTCATTACAACATGTCTTCTTTGTGGAATATTTTACTGCATTCATTTGTGGAACATTTTGCAGAAAAATAGACATGCACAATGAATTCTGACTTTGTTGACGTAAAATGCAGTTGAAAATGAAGTATTTCTGCTACAATTGTTTTATCCTCTGATAATCTTTAATGACTGTAAACTAGGACGGCGCATAATGATTTTTAGACAAATGCGTCTTAAATAAAATAGTTTTTTGAAGCATACTTTCTGCATACATCCCATTATTAAAATAAATTGATTATTTCATTTACTGTGAAAATCGTATTTTGGGATCGGGGACAGAATTGAAGATATTCATAAGCAAATTCAGTTTGTGGCCGAATAAGTAAAGCAACGATCGTTCTTAAACTTTCATGATAAATCTACATGAACATACTAGCCTTCGGATAGTTGAGGACTTTCAACCCAGACCCACACGTTTACTCGGTGTTGACCACGACCTTATATTTCAACCTTTGCTTCCGTTCTCTACAAGAAAAGAATACGTTATGGCATTATTCTTTGCGAAAAATTTAAACCCCTTTCACCCTTAGAATATGCATTTCAAAGTGAAATGATAAAAAAACAATGTCAGCCCAAGAGCTAATTGTGTTCAAAAATTTATTTTAGATGGTTCATCCGTTCTACCGTAATAATGAGACTGACAACCTAGCTCCCCTTCTTTCATTAAAACCGGAATTTCCGGAAATGCTGTGGCGGAATTTCAGGAAATATTGTGCAATATGCCCATTTGTTTTCAATAGTGTTGTAAAATTTCCGGAAACTTTGAACCTGGTTGTAAAAAGAAAACCTTTTTTTCTTGTTTCTTTCCGGAAAAATTGGGAAAATAACAAAAATCTTTGTATTAGGTTAGTTTTACTAGTAATGGGACCTTTTTTCTCGAACGTGTGAAAAATGTAAGTTGAGAAATTTCAATATAGCAAATATTTGAAAAAAGAAGTATTGGAAAATAAAATTGCTGTAATTATTCTTGAAAATTAATAGTCTGCGCTCATTTCCTTTATGTGCCTTTTAGTCATTTACACCTGGATGTTCATTAATTACAGAACTTTTACAATTGTATACACAATTATTTCTTAAAAGAAAGAACAGTAGGTAAATTTCACTAATACTCATGTACTTAGACATATAATTACTATCATTTAATATTCAAATACAGAATTTACTATAAACTTTATGCACAAAATTTTGTAAGTAAACAAATACCTGTTTTCTAGTGCGACAAATTCTCTCTCTCTCTCTCTCTCTCTCTCTCTCTCTCTCTCTCTCTATCTATCTATCTATCTATCTATCTATCTATCTATCTATCTATCTATCTATATCTATATATATATATCTATATATATATATATATATATATATATATATATATATTAAAGTGAATATATTTGTAATTTAAAAACTGTTGAACCACCAGACTGATCTCAATAAAAATTTTCAACATAGATGAATTTAGGGGCTGGGATGGATTTTAGCATTTCACTTTGAAGGTGCAACTTGGAGGAAGGAAGTGCAGATATATATTGAAAATTAACCGAACTTGGTGTCGAACCCATAGTTTTCGGTGTTGCTGAGATGAACAGTGACATTTCCGATGAACTTTAAATTCAAATTCAGCTCTGCAACTTGGGGGAAGGGGAGGTATATAAAAAAAGATGGAAAATAGCCGATATCAGTATCGAATCCATAGTTTTCGGGGATGCTGAGATGAAAAGTAACATCTCCAATGCTGTTTAAATAAAAATTCAGGCCCGCATCTTAGGGGAGGGGGAAGGGGAGGTATATAAAAATTATGGAAAATAGCCGATATCAGTATCGAATCCATAGTTTTCGGGGACACTGAGGTGAACAGTGACACTTTCAATGCCGTTTAAATCCAAATTTTCCCCGCAAATTGGGGGGAGGTAGACTATATAAAAATGATGCAAAATGATCGATATTAGTGTGAATCCATAGTGTTCAGGACCACTGAGATAAACAGTGACATTTCCAATGCAGTTTAAATCTAAATTCAACGCCAAAACTTTAGAGCGGGGAAGGGGATTATATATATATATATATAACATGATCGAAAACGACTGATACTAGTGTCGACTCCATAGTTTTCGGGGTCGCTGAGATGAGTAGTGACATTTCTAATGCCGTTTAAATCCAAATGATACAAATGATCGGAAATGACAGATATTACAGTCGAATCCATAGTTGTTGGAGTTGCTTTGATGAACAGTAACACTTCTGATGCCGTTTAAATCTAAATTCGGGCCTGCAACTTGGGTAGGAAGAGGTATACATGGTGGTAGGAAATTCCACCGACAAAATTCGGGAGGTGTTTCCCGACACCGAAACAAGAAAAAAAGTCCTGTTGTACTTTTCTCTAGGACACGTAGTTTCGGAGCTACATGATGCCGAAAACGTGGCAAAATACAATTTAGAGCGCTATATTTTCTCTATTTCGAAAGATAGAGGCAAGGCGGCATGGTCACCTCAAAGGAACGAAACCTGCTCTATTCAAAGATGGGTATGTCGCAACCGTGAAATCAGTGCACAAGGGATTCCCCAAAGGAGCGTAGGGACTCCCGGATAAACTGTCAGGTAAAGATACGTCAAAATAGGCGTGAACAGGGTTTCCCACCTGGTAACCATAATCAGTTGTAACCATGTCGAGATCTCAAACAGAGATGAATTGATGGACACGTCATGTTATGTATGTGTGGTTGCATAACCACCAGGTACTGATGGTGACCAACAATGAAGTTGTGAATATGAAGTGTGGGTGAATACACTTCGGGAGGTGACTCCACAACTGGAAACAAGGAAACAAGTCATGAACAGAAGTCGAAAGAGGCGGCGTGTTCCAGCAGGAACCGAGCAAAAGATTGCCCACACACCGTGGGTAAAGTAGAATATCTCCCGAACGAATTGAGATAGTGACGTCGGTCCAGAAAATGAGAAAGAAAATTATACTCAAGGGAACTGATGGTGCAAACTGAATGGAGCAGATGGAACTGTGCAATGGGAGTACATACAGAAAGAAGGGGATTCCGCAAAGAGGACATGGTAGGGGCAGTGAAAAGTGAAACAAACGTATGTACTATGACGTGTTACGTATGACTTACTTACGAACTGTGGGGTGAAAGCTGGAAAAGTGGGGATTCCCCATTGCAGCGTCGGGGACCAATTCAAGGGAATACCGCCGGACATGGGTGTTGGTGCAGCGGTTCCGCAACAAGCAGAGTACGCAGACATTGCAGGGCCGAGAATCGCTGTAGGCCCTACCGAGTAGGCAACTGAGGCATGGAAGACATGGACAAACGTAAGCATGTGTACAGGCAAACATGGACTGTATTTTCAAGGATAATACACTACAGCTCGTACTGGTGTCCGTGATGAACAAGTATCACAAAGAATGACACTAAAGGTTTCAGAAGACTTACAACAGTCTTACCTGTGGAAACACTAAAGAAAATGTTCAAAATGACGTCCACCACTCTGAACACAGGCATTCAGACGTCGTCGCACACGTCGAAACGTGTCTGGTTCTTCCCACAAAGCGTCACAAGCGGCTCGGACGCGTTGTTCCAATGTTTGGATATCAGGTACCGGAGTAGCATAAACAACAGTTTTGAGATGCCCCTATAAATAGAAATCCAGAGGGTTTAAATCCGGCGACCGGGCAGGCCATGACATAGGACCGCCACGGCCGATCCACTTGCCCGGGAAAACAGTGTTCAAATAATCACGCACGGGGCGATAGAAATGCGCCGGGGCACCATCGTGCATATACCACATACGTTGTCGTAAGACCAAGGGCACATCCTCCAGAAGTGTAGGAAGTGTCTCGCGCAAGAAGTTCAAATAGATAGGCCCAGTGAGTCATTGTGAAAGAACAACTGGTCCAATGAGATGGTCACCCAGAATCCCTGCCCAAACGTTGATACGAAACTGGTCCTGGTGACGGGCCTGTACCATTCCATGTCGATTATCCACAGACCACAGATGACTATTATGAAAATTCTGGATACCATCCCTTCCAAATTGGGTTTCGTCTGTGAATAAAATAGAGGAGAGAAAACCGACAGTTGTTGCCACCAAATGGAGAAGCTGATTACAAAAGTCCAGCCTGGGAAGAAAATCCCCTGGCGATAGACCCTGTTCCCATTGCAAATGATAGGGGTAAAAATTGTTGGCATGAAGGATTGACAACACCCTTTCATGACTGACATTATGCTGACGGGCAAGCTCCTCGGGTTATCGAGCACATGTCGTAAAATACGTTCTTCGGCATGCACAGTGCGTTCCTCACGTGGTCTTCCCGTGTCATACATGGCAGGTGAAACGTTCCGGTCTCACACAAACGACGAAACAGCGTTGTAAATGTTGTATGATGCGGTTGGCGTCTATTGGGATATCGATCGTTGTATAATCGGGCTGCCTGCCTACCATTTCCATGTGCTTTTCCATACACAAAAATCATCTCGGCCTGTTCCTGATTGGTGTAATGGGCCATTGTCACAACACACTACACTATGAACGTGATTGACAACACACAACATAGTAGTTGCCCACTTCAACTTCACGGATGACTTTGACAGACAAGGTAGGTCTGGTTAATGGTGATGTATTGTTTGTTGGTTTTGCACTCAGTGTTTCTTATGTGCTAACTCCTTTTGCATCGGAATGACCTGGACTGGCAACTTGGGGATCCTCTCGAGGCAAATCAACGACTTATGTAGTGTGGTTTAGCCGTATGGTAGCTATGGCCCTCTGTTTGTGACCGTGAAATGTTTCCGAAAATAGTCAATATTTTGCTGTCAGCAGTGTTCGAATAAACGAGGGGGTGCAGGCTTACATCACGTAAAAGCTTATCTCCGGCTTATATCATGAAAATAACATAGTATCCCTGGCAGGAATAATTAACACCACTGCATTATTGGTTACCATCAGTACCTGGTGGTTATGAATCTTTACCACAACGAAATGAAACTACCGCTAATTTTAAAGTTTTCTTTAAATAATATCTTGAAAACAAATAACATTATTGGAAAAACAAAAACATAGTGCACTAGATACTATTCTGCATGTGATACCGTTATCACAACTCACCTATCTTCTTTGGGTGTGCCGCTATTTACACAACCCGCAAAAATTGCTAAATCTTTCGACACTTGCAAATGGAAAGCAGATACGTGAGTTGTGATGACGGTATCACATGCAGAATCATAATATCTAGCGCACTATGTTTTTGCTTTCCCAATATTTGTATTTATTTTGAACATATTACAGAAAAACTATACAATTAGCGGTAGTTTAATTTTTGCTGTGCTGAAGACCCTTATGCAACCACACATAGCGAATATGACGTGTCCACCATTTCGTGTCTGTTTGAGATCTCGGCTTGGTACAACTAATTATGGTTACCAGGTGGGAAACCTATCCATTCACGCCTATTTTGACGTATCTTTACCTGGCAGTTTATCCGGGAGTCCCTACGCTCCTGTGGGGAATCCCTTGTGTACTGATTTCACGATTGCGACATACCCATCTTTGAATAGAGCAGGTTTCGTTCCTTTGAGGTGACCATTCCGCCTTGCCTCTATCTTTCGACATAGAAAAGATATAACGCTCTAAAGTGTATTTTGCCCCGTTTTCGGCATCATGTAGCTCCAAAACTATGTGTCCTAGAGAAAAGTGCAAAATGACTTCTTTTTTCTTGTTTCGGTGTCGAAAATCACCTCCCGAATTTTGTCGGTGGAGTTTCCTACCACCCTGTATAAAAATAACTGAAGGTAGCCCATATTAGTATTAGATCTATAGTTTCGGGGTCGCTGAGATGAGCAAGGACATTTCCGATGCCTTTAAATCCAAATTATTCCCCGTAACTAGGGGGAGAGCAGTGTTTCTTTCAGAAACTATGTTCCGGGGGGCACACTTCGTATTCAGGGGGGACACTGCTGGTAATATTATATTTATTATTATATTATAGACGTATTATTTTGGACTTCTCCGGGGAGGCAGTGCCCCCGTGAAAACATGTCTGGAAGAAACACTGGGAGAGAGGAGATACATAAATATGTTCGAAAATGACCGATATTAGTGTCGAATCCATAGTTTTTAGGGTCGCTGAAATAAACAGAAACATTTCCGATGCCGTTTAAATCAAAATTCATCCTCGTAACTTGGGGGCGGGGACAGGTGCCCGATATTAGTGTTGAAACCACGGTTTTGGGGGTTCTGAGATTAACATTAATACTTCCGGAGCTGTTTAAATCCAAATTCAGAGCCGCAACTCGGGAGAGGGAGAAGGGGTGGATATAAAGAAAATGATCGAAAATGGCCGATATTAGTGTCCCATAGTTTTCGGGGTGGTTGAGATGAACAGTGACACTTCGGGTGCCGTTTGAATGCAAATTCAAACCCATTAGTACTAGTAAAGGGGGAGGATGACATGTAAAAGTAATTAAAACTGACTGATACTAGTGTCGAATTCATAGTTTTGGGGGTCCCTAAGTTCATTGGTGACAGTTTTGGTGCCCCATATACTCAAAATGAAACGTATTTATTTACGGAAAAGGGTAGAAATAGAGAATATTTAATTGCATCGGCGAGTGGAAAAACACTACTAGTCCACAAAACGCATTTTGAGATATTTGAAGAAAGAACTTCCGTTTGTTAATGCCACAAATGTACAGTCGACATTATAGCATTCTGCTAAACGTGCGAGGTCTTGCAAATTGTACTGCTCTTCATTACAACTTGTAGTTCTACATCTTTAGTGTTATTTTTGTCTTTACTTCAAAATGGCTTATTTTGGACTCACACTGTTTTCCCACTCGCCGATTCAATTCTAACGTTGAAACTTACAACTTAAAGACTTTCAATTCTAACGTTGATTTATTTCCGACAAGTTTTTTTTTTTTTAACTTGGATATGCACAACCAGAATTCTAAATACACATAAACTGACATGAATAAACACATAATACTTATTAATGGGCATGGAAAAAGTACATATTACGGGGCCTATCTTGCGTACAAGATAGCTCCCAAATGTCATCCCCTCTTTCTCGAAAACTATCAGGGTACAAACAAAGCTTTTTTTTCGGTACAAACGATTTGCTTTCGAATGGTGTATTTCAATTTTTTGTCCTGTGATAGGGGGGGGGTATCTTGGCGCCAGGATAGCACCCCACCCCAAATGTCATCCCCTCTTTCTCGAAAACTATCAGGGCACAAACAAAACTTTTTTCGGTGCAAACGGTACAAGCGATTTGCTTTCGAATGGTGTATTTCAATTTTTAGTGCTGTGATGCGGGGGGACGGGCTATCTTGGCGCCAAGATAACCCGCCCAGTTGACTTCTCAAGTAATTCTATAAGGAAAGTGGTACAAACGAAAATATTTTTGATACAAACGATACAAAGGTAGTACAAACGAATGACCTAGTCATTGTTTCAATTTTCTAAAGTGGGAGGGGGGCTATCTTGCCATACGTCAATATGAAAGGCGTTGCTCTTCATTATTCACTTCACTTGGAGTTGTCTGGGGCTAACAGAAGCTACCACTGGCCTCTCTGGCGAGGGGGACGAGAGGGACACGTCCCCCCATATTTTGAAGTGCAAAATATTCAACATTTTATTCTAATTTAATTGATTTACTAAATAAAGAATAACATAAATGATAATAATTATATTTGGAATATAATACTTAGGCTCTGACACGATTATAACAGAGTTCTTGTTATATCTCAGGTGGTTCGTGAAGGCAAGCAGGAAGGTAACAAACGGAATCGAAGATAATAAACGGGTTGGGCTAGTTAGTACCATTTAAATCACTTTCTTTGATGTCCACCCCCTCAAATTTTACATGCCAGAGACGCCAGTGGAGCTACACCAAAGGCGCTGCTCTTCGTTACTTATTTAACCTAATTCTTTATTTTCACAGGAGAGTCTCAAAGGCGTTGTTCCTACTTATTAATTTTACTCGACGCTACCCGGGAATTGACAGGAGCAACGCCAAAGACATTGTCTTCGTATTTCATTCATTTCTTTATTAGCGCGAAGACGTCGGACAGCAACGCCAAAGGCTTCTTCGTTATTTATTTCACATATTTCTTTACTTTGAACGGGAAACTCGAAGACGTTGCTCTTCATAAATCATTTCACTTGACGTTGCCCTGGAATTGAGAGACTACGCTTATGACATTTTCCCTCATTTCTTTACTTTCAAAGGGTCAACACCAAAGTAGTTGTTATTATTTATTCCTTCACTCGGCGTAGCTGGGAAATTGACATTGGCAAGGAGTTTCACATTTTTTTTGATTATATGAAGGCGTGGGGGCGGTAGCTTCAAAAGCGTTTTTCTTCGTTATTTATTTGATTAATTTCTTTACTTTCAACGAAGGTGTGCGAATGGAAACACCAAAGGCATTGCTCTTGCTCTTTTTCTTCCTGTGTGTGCCAGCTGACTTGGGGATCGACACGGGTAGCAACGCCAAAGGCGTTGCTCTTCGTTATTTATTTCATACATTCCTCAACTTTCAAATAAAGCATAGGGGCGGATTTTGCGTTGTCGTTGGCATTGCTCTTGGTTGTTCAATTCACTCGTTCATTTACTTTCAACGAAGGTTTCGGAACAGCAACGCCGAAATGATGGGGGAGTGAGAAATAGGGATGGGAAGGGAGTGAAATTACGAATTTTTATGTTACGCTTTCACCGAAATGCGTATCTTAAGAGGACCCATCTCGTGGAAATTAAAATACCGCTAATTTTATAGTAATTATGTGATATCTTCAAATAGATTAAAGATAATCAAAAAGTGGAACAAGAGCTCGCTAGACAATATTATTTTACATGAGATACCGTTATCATGACTCACTTATCTGCTTTTGATTTGCATCCATTTAGAAAAAAGGCATTTATTTTCGTGTTTCTAAATAGCTACAAACGGAAAGCTACTAGGTGACTCGTGATAGCGGTACCTCATGTAATATAATATTATCTAGGACGCTCTTATTTCACATTGCGATTATCATTTATCTATTTGAAGATATCACATAATTGTTGTAAAATTCTCGGTATTTTAATTTCGCAGTGATTAGGCCTCTTAAGTGATAAGGGGTTCACATAGTCTACTTCCCATAAATCTGCTCTACCCCTGCTAAGACAGGTCATTTCAGTTAGTATGTTTAAGCCCAAGGATCATATGTTATTAAATTGATTATAATACATATCCTAAGGGAAAAGCAGGGATCATAATTTACAACTGACGATAATGGGGTGAAATTGCACAGAATACAAGTGGTGCGTAATACACACCATCATCAAATGTTTGAAATTCGCAAGTTGGAAAACATATTCCATCTGCATTAGCATCATAGTTATTATCATTTGGATTTTTAATAATAGGAATAAATATTTGTAAAGCCTTAGAGAGAAAGGAGACAATGGGCTACGGATTATTAAATGTACTTCACGCTTTTAGGTCTCCTAGTCATGCAATTATGCTTTTTAAAAGAATAAATATGGATTTGTTTGTCTAATTTATTTATTTATTTATTTATTAGCTTTTTTTTCATAAAGTAAAGGATCTGGACACGACCTCTTCATATACTGTTGGCCACAAAAATAGAAAGAAGAATTATTATTTCAGATTTAATTTATTTCTAATACAATAACCTTTGTATTCGCGTTCAGCCACAATACACGTGCTACCTTACTTTAAAATTAGGCGAAATCATTTGAATAAATTCACAAAGTATCCTGATCAAATATTGTCAGATGGACCAGGAAGCTACATTTCCTATTAAGTCTACCAGAAAAGGTATGACTGTAAGGTCTTTCCTTATATAAGAATTGGTTACAAAATTACTGCAATTAACTCAAACTAAACTGTACTAATAAAAAGCAATATAATAATCACACATGTGGGTCAACTAAACGCACGCAATGTCAGGCATTACCACTGATTACTTTGATGTGTGTAGCTTTGTGGTGCTATGTTTTCTATTCTTTTTTAAATGTTTATATTTACAGTTACTTTCTAGTGAGCTACGAAATCTGAGATCTAAATTGCTTACGATTTTCTCGAAAACATAGCATCTACTCTAAATATAAAGCAAAATATGTTTGCTCTAGATCTCGTGAAAGCTAACGATTTGGGACAGTAGGAACAAATCTCAGCTTAAAAAAGTCATTAGATGTACAATGCGTTTTACAATTTTAGGCTTGTCATCATAATGAAGGACCAACCATTTGAAAGAAATATTGTTGCAGTTCTGAGGTTAATTTTAATCGCGTGATGATAACGATCCAGCTACTGTTGAGACTGAGAAGTAGAGGTAGTGTTGTAGGTAGGTGTCCTTTTCCTTTTCACCTCAAATTTTAGCACTTTTTTTCTCGATGTTTCTTTCGTATAAGCAACAAAGAATGAACTATGAATTGTGACTGGGTCCTTAGATCGCAATATATTAAAGACCTCTTTCATGTTTAAAGACATTCAAGTGTTAGCTTTCTCGGTTTACGCTGTGTTCACATTAATTTCTGACTGATTGATTTGTTGTTACTAACTTTATTTTGAACATTTAAATCACGTTCCTAATTTCTTTTATGCTCATTTCTATTAGTTTTTGGATATACCTTTCTCCACATTGATATATTGGTTTGTAAGTGACGCATAACAATGTACGCGATTTATGATTGTTTTGTTTTATTGATCATTTCATATTCTACTTTTCGAATAAGTTACTGGTAATAATTTTCATGTAGTAGAAAGAAGCAACCTTATCCACTCATTCTTTCTACGATATGATTGAAACATTTACATTTAATTTATCCTTGATGTTAATGATAACTTCAGCAACAACTTTCTTTTTGCTTTTCTCAGTCGCTAAGAAGATCATCGCATATATTTACAGCATGCAGGCTATATACTGTTTTCATCTAATTTTGTATTGCTTTGCCAACTATTAGATGGTAGATTAAGAAAATATTTGAATAGGCCAGAGTCAGTAAACTATTCGTAAACAAAATAAAAATAGCAAATCTAGTAATCACACGCCTTCACTCCACGTATCAATCTGATTTTTCTTTCCGTATGCATTTATAAGGTTTTATCTGACTCCATAAGGTTTCTGTTAGAAATCATATTGTTTCTGTTAAGGTTTCCCCTTTTATACTGTAGAAGACATAGAATCAAAGAATTGTTGCGAATATGTTATGCCATTATTCATAAAGCCAGGAAGGAAATTAGTACGCTCAGTTTCTCCTTTTTCAAATAGTAAAAAAACATGATAAACCCAAGCATTTACAAAACAATGTATCAATACAAACTAAAGTAAATAGATGTAAACTAGGATTTATGAACGCAATTTAAACATTAATCTCTTCAGAGCCTCACATATAACATTTTGTATTACATTAGCAGTTAATATTTCCAACCAAATATGCACGACTGTAACCAAGCTTTGAGCATCCATAAGTGCCGTTTATTTACAGTATTTCTTTATTAAATTCGATTCATTTATAATAATAATGCATAGAAACAATAACATACTAGCAATAACACAAAATGAATTAATCTTTAAGTACCATATTTAAAATTCTGAGAAATTGTAGTTCTCACATAGAAAATATACTCAACTTATGTGTAGTTTACTTTAATAATTTATATAATGGACACATTTTTCTAATCTTTGGTTTGATCTCCGGACATATGAGCTTGTGGTAGAAATATTGTGCCAATAATTTTTTGACATTTTCCTGTTTCCTCCTACACTCTTATTCCACTAATGCTTTTACAATAATTCTTTTTCATTAAATCATACGTCTCCTTTAGTCTAAAAGGTACAACCGTGGAGTGTAACACTAGAAATTTAATTTAATTTTACTTTTTTTTCCCCCTATTAGATAACATCCTGAAAACATTTACTGTGTTTCTGCATAAATGAAATAATGTGTTACGAGGAAAAATTTGTTGTTAGATACTTTAATTGGTTGATTGAGTTGGAGGTTTAGCATCTCTTTCCGCAGCGAGGCTATATGAAACGTGAACTTACGTTTGGAATTTCGAATCACATGAGTTACCGCTGATCTCCAGCGCCGAAGACGCGTACAGTAATTATATAGACTTGATGGAATCTTACTTAGATACATTTTCGTGGTTAATTTTATTGCACAGTAATTTGTAAGTGAAGAATAATGTATACCGTTTCTGTCGTTACTCAAGCACTTCAACATAATATTTTTTAGATTCTTATAATATTGTCTAATTTCGAATGGCATCCTGTTTGCTTAAACTCTATACCTATAAAGTTTATGGTATTGATTTGATAGTTTAAAACGTTTTCTTGTGTGAAAGATTTTCATATATTAGTCGCGTATTCAAATTTTACCGCACATATACATTACATATAAATCTTAGTAGATTGAAGTTTTTAAATCCATTTCCTAGCTTAATAATGAACCCAAAACTTTTGTGGGAGTAGTATGGGTATTGAAGAATAATCTTAGTGACACCTAAATCATTTACTGAACGCACATACACATAGTTTATTAAAGTCAATATGATGGTCTTAAACTTCCAAACATTAAAACCAAGTGTGTTTAGCGTGAGTCATTTCCAGAAAACATTTACATAACTTGGCACAGTAGAACAATATCATCAAATGAACCTTTAATTTCTCTATAGATTGATTTTTATATCATAAGTAAAAAGGGATACAAGTTTGGGAAAATTCGGAAGTAAATAAATTGTACATAGTAAAATTGAAAGTCAGTCAGTGTTAGAACATTTCAGCCGCATGCATCTTCTCATTGTTTCTCATTACATAAATACTGTATGTCACCAGGAACTGCCGAATCTAGCAAAAAATTAAATATGTCGTATGTTCTAATTACTTTGCAGTAAATCATTATCTATTGCATCGAACGCGTGAGAAAAATTGGCGTCTACTTAACTATTGTTGTTGATATTTGCTGTCGTGAATTACAAGAAATCTACAAAGTTAGTCATTCCTGATTATTTAGGAACAAATCCGTGTTGATAGAGGGAAATTGTCAGAGACACATGCGGAAGTATTCGAATGTGAACTCTAGATTTAACAATTTGGTTAATGTGGAGATGAGCGCTATAGGTCGGTAACTGTTAATATCACTATTACTTGTATTACCTTATGGAACTAGGATCACACACACATTAGCGACTTCTGAAAAATTTGGGCCAGCCATTGCTTAGCTACAAATAATAGTTAAATATCTATTGGTGGAAGTAGGAATATTGTTTTAAATTGTATCCAACTAGTGATGATTTCAGGCGATTTCTTCCGGGAAGGAATTTCGATAAGCAGGCGGTTAAAACAATATTGCTAAACTACTGGTAACAACCCTTATTCAGCATGATCGAGATTTGCATCTGGGGAATTTAGTAGCTCCGGGGGGAAATTATCCTGCAGGCCATCCACTAAGATTATCGCTGTATCCAACATAAGTGAGCCTAAGTTTCTGAAGTATGTTAATTGTAGCCGGTGCCATAAAGGTTAAAGCTGACGATGAACAGGTAAATGAAAACATACCATTAACAATAAGTTCAAAAATTATAGTCTACGACTACTTTATGAAGCAAGCGAATACAGAATAACGTTAAACATCAATAAGCTTTCATTATAATATCAAGTTTTCTAAAAAGTGTTGAGCCTTTGGAGATCAACATTGAGAATACATTTAATGCAGTTTGGAAATAGCATTATGAAACAACATATACAACATTCTATTTGATGACCTTCTGCCATTTTTCTGGTAACAACATAATCCCGTCGGTGTAGAACTTCTGTAGTTTCTGGTCAAAAAATTGTGACACCTGGTTTTCAGAGACCACTTTTGAAACTAACTTAACGCCATTCAAGGGGTTCTACAGAGGCAGAAACAATTTATAGTCAGCCAGGTCCAGGTTATTCGGTGAATGCTTTAAAAAACCCCAGCCAAGTTATCTCAATTTCTGACGGATTGTTAACGATGTATGTGGACTGGCGTTATCAGCATGGTATGTAACATCCTTTCTATTGCACGATGCTCTTTTAATGCACGATGCCCTTTTAATCAAACCAGAAATCCACTAAAACCTTCTTGGGCGTCAGTGTGGCTTATGCCCCATACAGTGGAACTTCTGCTCTTTCGACCACGATCTTGTTCGCATATTGTTGCCTAATCTATCCAGTTTTCATCCATCGTGATTAGCTGCTTTAGAAATGGCTCGAATTCGTTCCGTTTCAATAGATTCGCAGACAGAAATTCGATCAAGTAAATGTTTTCAAGTCATGTCATGTGTCACCTAAACGTCGAGTTTCTGTTTGTACCCGACTTCATCAAAATGATTTAACACTGGTGATGGATGTTTACGTCATTGACGAACTCATGACTGTACCCAAGCCGGTCTTGTTCGAATTTGGCAGAATTTCATCCACTTTTGCTGCGATCGGTCGCCCAGTGTAAGGAACATCTTTGATATCGAAATTTCCAGAATGAAAGCGATGAAATACATTTGACTGTTGCTTTTGATAACGTATCCCCCCCCCAAAAAAAAAAGCACACATTTCTTCACTGGGCAGCGCAGCATTTGTGCCTTCATAAAGATAAAATTATACAATGTAGACCAGTTTTGCGGAAAGTTCACTCATATTCATGGCTATTAACTTTATGTCTGACTATAAGAGTTTCGATACTTCATACACATTTACTAACTTGGACTGTTAGCTGTCGAAAGACGTCAGGCCTGACCTGTTACGACTTATATAGTCTGAAATTCGGGACACTAACCCCATCTCGTGAGCAAAAGGCTTACTGCCTTAAAGCCCATCTGATAGAAATTAGAGGCTTCACTATGGTCTAGTAAGATATATGACTGGTTGATAACAAATGATTGTCAAAAATTCCTCGTGTTAAAATATGTTTTCTTTTCTTTTTCTTTGATTTTCTACATTTTCTTCTTTGAAATGTTTAATTTTGTACAAAATATTCTTAAAGTTTAAAAACAGATATTCTGCTGGACCAGACAAAATATTATTTGGAAATAAATGAACCTATGAGGATTTCCGAGTAGTAAGGGTAAACTCATCAAAGGCTTGTTTACTAAAAATGCACTCTGAACGTTCAAACTTATCGTCTATTTAGTTTGAAAATACATTTTCTGAGGGAAAGAGGAACAAGTAGCTCAAATTATAAATATAGGTAAGAAAATTGGGCGCCACAAAACAGTTTGGTTTCATTATAGTACTCCAGCACCTCAAGTATAATTTCCAAGCCTTCAAATGACATTAAACTTTTGTTGAGTTTGCCCTTACTAACCGTAACGCCTCATATATTCTGTGTATTACAGAAATGTATACAGTGCTTCAAAGTGAGCTGTTGTATATGAAGAACTGTAATATTTTCTTCAGATACTTTGAGATAATGCTTTGTTTAATATTTCAGATAGGTAGGATTCATACTTCAAATTTGCGATGTTGATACGCCGGTTTGTACAATTATTTTTGAGTCAAAAACGGCGTGTTAGTGAAAGAATTTATATAGCAAACAGTCACTTTTGTTGTATAAATTAAGCAGTTTCTCTTTATTTATGTTATTGTTTTATTAAAGAATTTACTAATAACGTATGTTTGATTATGTGCTCAAACATTTATCATTAAACATACCTGGGTATTGTAGCCTCTACCGCAACAAAGAAGATCACAACTGTCGGGACCTTTTGACGTTTTGTTACAAATTCTGCCATATGTGCCAGGAATGCCCTTTTGTTTGTCTTCTACACAATAATTTGGCGATTTATGGATATGGACAAGATCTCCTTTGGGCACAGGCATCCGCCTCTTTGATTTACTTTTACGTCGGAAACGCCTCTTGTTGGCTTTTGCTGCTACCTATCAGAGAATAATATATAACAAGAAACATAGCAATAATGAGAACATGTGTAAAACATAATGTAAAAGACAGAAATACGAGAACATCATATTCCTGTTCAGTTGAAGTATTATTTTTATTTATATTTACAAATATTTGCAGTATATTGAAGAAGTAATAATTGTTTTTATATGAAGTGAAACAAAACCTATAGTTTCCCATCCCACTTTTTTGTTATATTGTTCACAGAAAATGAATGATAAACGCAAGTGGATGATGGTAAAATAAGTAGAATTGAGGGAGTGAGCGCAACAGTGGTCTAACCCACATTTTTAAAAATGGAGAAAAATCAAGTTAAACACATGTGTTTTTGTACTATATATATATATATATATATATATATATATATATATATATATATATATATATATATATATATATACAATGTATGACACATTCAACCACTTGTGATTGCTTTTGGTATATTGTACAAAAAGTACATGTGTTTAACTTTAACTTGAAATGGGAAAACTTTAAGGAACTATAAAATGTGCATCCGTGTTTATTGCTATAACATTGAAACATATTAAAAGTAGACCTTTCGTACAAAAAATATTTCCTGGTTACCTGAAATGGTCTATACAAAATCGCTACATAAGAAAGATATACAAACGCAAGGGAGATAAAAGGAATTGAGCAATTATAGTCCAATGTCCATATTATCTAATTTTCTAAGACAATTAATAAGTCGTTAACCAAACATAGGTTATTATCCTGTCTAGAACATAAAGTTACATCTACTTTTCATCTTGATTTCGTTAAAAAATGTATATTAATGGCTATTACAATACCTGAGTCTCTACGTAAAAAGTATGGCTTATACATATTAAGGAACATACATTTTCAATATTCGGTGATTTAAATAAGGCATTCAATTGCGAACACATTTGCTAGTATTATCTAAGTTAGATCCCTATGATATAAAAGGAGTTTTCGATAAATAGTTTTCATTATGTCTAAAATACAAACATCTGTATGTTGAAATATTACAAGTCAACGAACAAAGGAAATATATTCGAAGATCTCCTCTTAACCTTTCATAGCAAATATAGATACTCTTGTAGAACATCTATATTTGGTATGAAAGGTTAAGAGGAGATCTTCGAAGTTCGAATATATTTCCCTTGTTCCTCGACATGTAAAATTTCAACATGACATGTAAGAATCAGTCCATGCCCCTGTGTTGTTTCGTTTCTGTATTAATCATCAATTATCAGATATTGAATAAGGAGAAAAACCTCTTTCTGCAAGAGACATCAATATCATAGTAAAATGCATAAATCAAAACACAATTGAATGTGTAAGACGTATAGGTTTCTATGACTTTGAAGGACGATAAAATGAATTGCAAAGCATACCCCATGAATACGAGCAGAGGAAAGTATCCTCTATTGGACCACTTTGAGAACTTGCGACTTTCGTAGAATCTGTAGAAGATAAGTAGAACTAATTGTGTTTTTATTTAACCCTGTCTTTTAGATATACTACCCCTTTTGAAAACTCAAAATCATATGGCTTCAAACAGGTGATTCAAATATGAATCTTACAGTAATAGTATTAATAATATTAATATAATTAATTAATTATGCCTTACAATAATAACACTTCCGTAATTTTAACATCGGCTGTTTAGCTTTTCATTATTCAAGGTGGTCCGAAAGTGTCAAGATACCCAAATAAAATTAGAACAGTAAATGAAATGTAAAATCAAAGTGTATTTGTATAATATTGAAAAACGGAATATATGAGGATCTCTACGGCTATATTAAAAGCCACTATATGGGATTTGGTTCAAAATTTATCAGTTGAATCAACAGGATGTGATACTACTTTTGATAAGGCGTACATCAAGAAAGACACCAGTGAAATTATTTCTGCTCTATGTTTAATAATAATAATGAAAATCTTTTATCAACTTTTATTTCTTTATAATGTTAGTATGCAGGCATGAAAATAAAATCGGAACAGCGCAGACAATATTAAATAAAGGCGCGTTGTATGGGAGTGGGGGAAAATATGGTAGGAAAACAGAGGACCTCGGTGGCTAACTTGAAATCCGCAGTATTGAAGTTGGTTCAAAATTGTTGAAGTATAGGATATAATATCGTTTTCTGGTACCACGTGCTCTCCGAAAGAAACACAAAGTAATTACACTGTTGTCTTTCTGGAAATACGCGCTCAAACAAGGAAAGTTATCCAACTCCTCGACGAGTATAGCATTGAAACTTGCACAAATGGAAGAACATATTGAAAGATGGAAATATGCTTATTCTTATGATTCGCGACGTCGTTGAACGGGAAGTAGAATGATCGTTCCCCCCTAGCCCCTGAAAGTTATGTACTCTGGTCATACACGCCACAATGTGATACACTGGAACCTGTTTTCTCACAAATTCAAATATTGCAAATTCAAGATGATGACAGTCGGTGGTGATTGGGATCTCTAGTACGTCATTGATGCGAATCGATGTCAAATGGAACACGATACACGATCGTAAGTTCTAAATGAAGACGTTTACCCGGTAGAGAAAAGGAACACGCTGAAACCACAACACAAAAGTGGCTTTCTGTGATTATTATTATTATTATTATTATTATTATTATTATTATTATTATTATTAGTAGTAGTAGTAGTAGTAGTAGTAGTAGTAGTAGTAGTATGATTAGTATTATTAATATGAGCAGTATGATTAGTAACAATAATAATAATGAGAAGAAGAAGACAACAAATGTATTGTTGGGCCCGTTAAGTAACCAAGGTGTTCGGACCGTCTTGAGCGTCCTCTAGCACTGCTATAAAGGTTTCAGAATCCACAATCAACCACACCCCAGTCGAGATTCGAATTCGGGACCCTTGAGTCGCTGGCCTGACGCCTCAACCCACAGGAACACGAGGTCTGCAAGAAGAAACAATATAGGAAAGGGTTTCTCAACCTGGGGGTCGCGAAGATAAGCGAAAGGAAGAAATATAATTAGAAATATTCGGAAAATATTTTTAAATAATTATTATTTTGAATTTTGTTCTGATAGACAATTTTTACTTATTTGTATACATACTGTCAAGAAAAAAAAATCTACTAAACATTTTCAACAGGTGCACAGTTGGTTAAAAATCAACTTAAATGAAAGAGGTACGATGTGAAACTGATGAGAACTGCATATCGAAATACCGGAAGAATGCAAATGCATTTTTTTTATCATATGACGTAAATTAAGAGAGTTATGAAGTTTTAAAATTTTCAAACGGCCTCCATTTTGAAACAGTATGACGGACCGGATTCCACATTTGTAATACGAATGAAGGGACCAAATTTGGTTTTAATTTATTCGCTTTTAGGAAGATTACTGTATACACTATACACAAGAAATGTATTCTATTATTATAGAAATAATAGTGAGATCTCCGCAATAGGTATATTAAAAATCAGACACAAGCTTATTACAAGCCACCAATTATAAGGGGGTGCTGGCAAGAGGATGTGATAATATGGGGTTCGTGATCGGAATTAGGTTGAGAACCACTGGTATAGGATTATTATTATTATTATTATTATTATTATTATTATTCCTTTGTCGTCTTCTTCGTCTTATTGCCGACCTCATGTTCGTGTTGATTGAAGCGTGAAGCCAGCGACTCAAGGGTCTCGACTTCGAATCCCGGCTGGGATATGGTTATTTGTGGATTTTAAACCTTTATAGCAGTGCTACAGGACACTCAAGACGGGCCGAAGTTTTTCTTTACTTAACGAGCCCAACAATATAGCCTATTTCTTGTCTTCTCATTATTATTTTTACTCATCATACTGCTCATATTAATAATGCTAATCATATACTACCACAACTCCTCCTCCTCCTCCTCCTCCTCCTCCTCCTACTACTACTACTACTACTACTACTACTACTACTACTACTACTAATAATAATAATAATAATAATAATAGAAAGTCGTTTTGCGTTGTGGTTACAGCGTGTCCCTTTTCTCTACCGGGTAAACGTCTTCATTTGGAACTTACGATCGTGTATCGTATTCCATTTGACATCGACTTGCATCAATGACATACTAGAGATTCCAATCACCACCGACTGTTATCATCTTGAGTTTACCATATTTGTCTTCGTGAGGAAACAGGTTCCAGTGTATCACATTGTGGCGTGTATGACCATAGTACATAACTTTTAGGGGCTATAGTGAAACGATCATTCTACTTCCGGTTCAGTGACTTGCAAATCGTAAGAGTAAGCGTATTTCCATCTTTCAATATGTTCTTCAATTTGTGCAAATTTCAATGCGATGCTCGCCGAGGAATTGGATAGCTTTCCTTGTAAGAAATGGTATTGTGTTCTATGTCCCTATTTAAAATCTTGACCAAAATCTAAAACTGCTTTTGAGACAACCCCAGATATATGTTCAAGTGCTTTACTACCTTTTCCATCTTGTTTATATGATACGAAAAGGCTTTAATTTCATATTTTCTATGCTGTTCGTACTTTATTTCAGTGTCTCCATACTTTTGGATCACCTTATTTCACAGCACAAACCAATTGCTTTCAGCACCGATTTTTTGAAGCATAATCTACTATTGTACAGTGTTGCCAAACTACTCAGGTTTATTATCGATGCTTTGTGTTCCATCAGGGATCCAAATCCAGGACTATAATTATAGCAATGCGTTCGATAGCAAGATAACTGCGAAGAGTACAGATTTTTAGCTTCAGTTTTGGCAACTTGCACTTGAACTCGTCTACATCCATGATCTAAAAATTGTATGTTTGACCCTTCCCACATACGTCTCTGTAAAATCAGGTAACTCACACAACACACAAACCAAGCAAATATTTGATTAAATCTTCTTGAAGACCAAGTAAAATTTGTCTTTCACATTCATTGTGTATGACTTGAACCACTGAATAATAAACGATGGACATAATCTTACTTGAAACATTTCTTAAAGTTAAATATAAGAATACTGCGGAACAGCAATCAGGATGGGATACAGAAATAGGACATTTCTTTTATTTCATGAATGCACGAACGTTCGTTTAACAATAAAGCATTACTAATTTATCATTTGTTTCTAAATATTTAATTTGGCAAAAGTTCAATTTATAAACGGACCCTGAAAATAACACTAGTGCCCTGACGAAAGTTTGGTGATTAGATTGAAAATACAAGGAAATAGGGATCCTTGAAAAGCATGAACAACAATATTTTAACACACATATTCTAAAAACGTTGCTTTTAATACATATAACAATATAAAAAGAAACACAACCAGCACAATACATAAATATATCTAAAGTCTCACCATATTCTTGGCTTGTACCTGGATAGCATAGCGGTACTTTCCCTTAAGAGTATCTCCAACTTCATTAAACGAAGGCATTGTCTGCCAACAAGTCTTGAGCTCACACGAACCAGAGACTCCATGGCAGCGACACTGCATTCTCATCAGAGACTGGATCACCTAAAGTAAGAGGAAAAATACTACCAGATTACTTATCAGTGATTTCCTCTCTTAAAAGTAATAGAATATTAGTTTGTAGTTGAATCTTATGGTGTCCAGGACAAATTTAGTGACAGGGTGGCTATAACGGATGGGGTCAAGGGAGATACGTTTTCTGACTACATATGAACTGTGACACTGAGGACTATTTTTCAACGGTCTGAACTGCTACAGAATTGAAATAATTTTTGTTTGGAGTTAGAGGAAAGAGCGCACAAGGAAGTTAATACAGATTTCAAGAGAATACATCCGGAGCGGTAAAGTAGCCATCGTACTCTTACAGTTGGAGAATGAATGGGTTAAGCATGAGGTACTTACGCCAATATTTTAGACATCGTTTTATCTAGTGGGTTCCAAATAAATGTGCTACAGGCAGAACTTACAATAGTGATGTTTTGGTTCGAACTATTAGCATTAGCATATCAATTTTGATTTGAATTTTCTAAGGAACTAGTGGATCAAAGAATAAGAAAACATATCAACATGAAAATGTACGTAAAACGTATTGATCTATTTTCTTTAATTAAAACCATAGAGTGAAAGGAAATGAAGACGGGAAAAGCGATAGGTCCATATGGCATACCAGTAGAAGCATGAAAGAAATTAAATATTTCAGTTTAATGTCACACGATTATGCCCTTTAGGGTAAGAGAAACGATAGTTTACGCAATTGAATGATGCTGGAAGAATTGGTAAAGTGAAAAAGTGAGAGGAAACGGGAGTACCTCGACAAAATCCACGGATATGATGTCCATCAAGAGGCATAAAAGAAAATGAAATGAAATCTTTGAGTTTTACGTCCCACGGTTATGCCGGTAAGGCTAAAGGAGACGGTGATAATGAGTAATGAATGAAATGGTGAAATGAAGAAAGTGGGAGGAAACGGGAGAACCCCGAGAAAACCCACGCACACGGTGTTTGTCCACCACAAAGTTCACTTGGCGGGGGCTGGGATCGAACCCGGGACCCCAAGCACCAGAGGTAGGCATAAAAGAGTTTCAGGCCATAATATATATATATATATATAATATGAGATTTGATGAAGAAAATCTGTAAACAGGAAAAATGCCAAGTCAATGGACGGATGCTATTGTATTGTACCGATTTTTAAGAAGAAAAGAGAGATACAAGACTGTGAAAACTACAGAGGAATCAAACTATCGTTACATACGATGAAGATTTGGGAGAGAATTGTAGAAGGACGATTACCTGAAGGAACACCAGTAGGAGAAAAACAACTTGGATTTATCCTGGTCAAGAGTACGGATGCATGTTTTTATACTAAGACAATCTATGGAAAAATGTCCGGAAAAAAATATAAAGGATTGCGTGTGATCTTTATTGATTTGGGAAAGATCTACGACAGAGTTTCCGGAGGCATGAAGATGCCTAAGGAAGAAAGGAAAGTCAAAGAAATACGTAAGGATAATCCAATATATGTATACAGGAGCTACGACCTAAGTAAGAGGTAGTGTAGGATTAACACACCAAATCTCTGGTAGAGTTCGATTAGTCCAGGGATCAGCCTTAAACCTGTTCCTCTTCAACGTTGTCTGCATGTTATAACTCAATATATGAAGGATGTTGACCCTTGGTATATGATGTTTGGCTGCGATATTTTGCTATGCAACATAAATAAGGAAGGAGTTGAAAAGAAATAGAAAGTTGGAGGAAGTCTTTGGAAGATAGAGAGCTAAAAATAGTAGAAAGAAGACGAAATACCTCGGGGAAGTAAGGTTAGAGGAAGAATAATTGAATGAAATTATATATATTCCCGGTAAAGAATAAGGGGATGATTTACAAAAAAAGGGGATAGGTAAACAGCGATATACGAAGCAGACACATAGCCAATAAAGAAAGCACAGGAAAAAGATTTAATGTTACCAAAATGAGCATGTTGTGTTGAATGTGTAGGATAACAAAAAGAGACGGAATGAGAAAGTACGGAAGACAATCAAGTTGGTAGAGATATCTAAAAAGATCTCAGATAGAAGACTGCAGTGGTATGGCTATTTAATAAGAAGAACAATGACTATATGGATAGAAGAGTGATTAAAGAAAAGCCGATGGGAAGAGAGGTAAAGGAAATCCAAGAAGGACATAGATGGATATGGTTAAGAAAGATTTCAGGGAGGAAGGTCTAAAAGGGGAAGAAGTCTGGGACAGAGCTTCATTGAGAACACTTATTAGGAAAGTCTACCCCACATAAGTGGGAAAATAAGGAGAAAAATAAGTATTTGAAACTAAAGATGAACGTTAGAAACTTTCATTTTTACTAAAGTTACGAAATTATTTTACTCATCCATTGTTTAAAAACTAAAAATAAATAAATAAATAAATAAATAAATAAATAAATAAATAAATAAGCAGGTGGTAGACTGTTGCTAAGTGAAGAAACCAGAATTGGGCTCCTTGCCCAGCTTTATGACAAAATCAGTGAGGCGCAGTAGCATTCGATCGTCTCTGGAAGAAGATAGCCACTGTAGCAGCTGCTGTAGATCTTCACATGTTCAAGGATCATACTGGAATGTGCAAGAAAGTGTGTTAAAAAAAGTTTTTGGTGGTTGACATGTGGAACGCATTCCATATTAAGGTTAGTGCAAACGAAGCCCAAGCTCCAATAGATGGAAAAAAATTTTCCAAATCTTTCCAATATACTCTTTACGGAACAACTTTATTCACAATCATTGAGTCAAATTTAAGAAATGATTCTTGAAATTTTATCCAATTAAATGAATAACCAGAATATATCGATTCATTTATAGACTTCCAATTTTTTGCTATGCATGAATATGGGAAGTCTTACAGAATGACTATGGCCGTTCGTCTGCCTGCCTATCGATAAGTATCATTGCAAAAAGATAAAATATAGCGATAAATCATCATGTGATCTAGGTTAAGCGTCAGAAAAATAGGTTCCATTTCACTTCTTATCTCTCGATTTTAACAGAAGATGGTTGAAATCTACCATTCCCGGTTTCAATGTTAATCACAATACACAAAATAGTGTTGGAAGCTAGTGAGAATCGATTTTCTGACAGGGTCCAGCATTTCAAAAATAAACCTATTCTCTGCTTTTATCATTACTCTATTAAAACTGGAAGTGAATGGAATCCACTACAACTTCTGATTTCAAAATTGATCCGCATAGAATAAAAGCGGTAATAAATAGTGAGGAAAGTTTGAATATATATATGGATGTTCTAAAAATGGCGCCTATGGACAACAGAAAACTATTCTAAAAAGTCAAAATAAATCAAAAAATATATACAGTAAAACCTGTCTCCAACGGTCTCTTTATTAAATGGAAACTTGTGTTAAACGGAAACGTTTCATGGTCTCATGAATTTACTAGCGAAAATTTTGTTAAATTCCCTTCATTAAACGGAAAACAGAAATCAAAATAAGCCTCTTAACGGAAAATTTCAAGTTTCAGAGTGCAGCATTTAGAAGGTCTTTTAAACATCCTATGCGAGGTTAGATAGTATTGTAATATGACTGAAGCGATTTGGTAAAGGGCAAATCATATTTTATTAATTTTGACATTAATATTTTGTAAACTTTCATATTTTAAATGCAAATAAAACTCAATTCCCAATCTGGTGCTGTTAGGTCGTTCACACGTGTAAAGAAATTAAGGAAGTCTCGTAACAATTCAAAACTATGTCTAGATAAAAGATTCTTTTAATAGAAAATATAATTTATGTAATGTAGCAACGTGTCAAGGCAATAACAAACACTTCCTACTTCAAGTTATGAGGTAATTCTAGAAATGTAATTGTAATAGGAAGAAATGACGCTACCAAAAACTAGGAAGAAAAGGTAGGTGGACAAAAGAGTAGGTGAACTCGAGAGAGTTTTCAAGTGACCATCAGACAAGAAGGATCAACCTCTCAAATCTTCACTGATCAAAATCTGGGTGAGTACATGCTGGTTACAAATTGATAACATACTTCTATTATTCAACATCGTTACCAAATTCATTCAACTCATAACCTAACTTCTAAATTCAATATGACAGTTGCTATTGATTTTGACGTAAGGCCACAGCATCAGTTTGGGAAATTATCTGATCTGATATCTCTAGTTTTATTTATACAATCAAAGCTATCCATCTTAACAAATTAATCGCTCTACCCAAAATTAAATGGTTAAGTTTGTTATGAGATTGCACTCTAAATTGCCCCCATGCTAATATGGTTATTATTACAAGAGCTATGTGTGGATATAAATTTTATATGTCGACACCCGGATTTCGATCCAATAAGTTGGCATATGTTAGTATTCTCTAGAAAAAAAAAACAGACACTGATATGCAAGCCGAAGTAGACACAGATATACATGCTTTAATTGAGAATTAAATGGAAAGTGTGAAAGGAGAAGAGGTGGAAGAGGAAGAGATATAAGACATTGAGTTGGATGGAGAGTATAGGCAATTGAATTCGCCAAATCAGAAAGGTCCCTTGTCAATATGTCGATTATATGCACGCATTTTTTCTTTTTTTCCATAGGTCTACCTTTGTTAACCGGAAACCTACTTTTAACGGAATTTTTTGCGAGTCCCATTCGATTCCGCTAACGACAGGTTTTACTGTATAATGGTATGCCCTCCGTGGCCTCCTTCAGCTGCTCTGGGGAATTTAAGAAAATCACTATGGGGCACCGTTGCAGTTTACCTTAAACCATTAACATTGAACTACAAAACCATCAAGTCATTCCATCGACTATTACATTAATAGATGGCGCTAGTGTCACCATCTATTGACTTAAACTGCCATCTGGAAAGAATCGATGTAAGTATTGGTTGGATTAGTAGATCTACTCTATAGTTCTTTATCTGTGACGTTGCACTTTGTCTCCAGACGTCTCCATATGCGGACTTAAAAAGTATACAATTATACACCTATATATATGAACTTATGTATTGCCTTAAAAAATAGGAATTAGTCTCTTCTTCCTATTCTACTAGGAAGTGGCAGAAATCTACTATTTCTGGCTTTAATGTTAATTGTTATAGAACAAGAACGGTAATGGATAGCAAAAAATGGTTTATTCTATTTGAATTTAGCATCGCTAGAACATATTTATCTCCTATCTTAATTCTTTACTAAAACCGGAAGTAGCAAAAATTTATTAAAACTTCCAGTTTCAATATTGATACTCATAGCAAAAGGTCTGTAATAGTTTGAAACTTTTTTTTTTTTGGTTAAGTGCCTGAGAGTAGGTCCAAAATTATGAAAAATATGTAAAATTTACAGGAAAGAAATGGTAAATCGGTTATTTATTTTTTTTCGTAAATTTCATACAAACTAAACGAGTTTAATATGTTATTTCGATTTGTTTAAAGCTTCGTCCTGATGATACTATTTTAAGTGGAGGCATACTGACATCAGACATTAGAGTAATGAAGCAATAATACACCGCATTGAAAGATAGCAGTTGTATGTGATGTATGTGACAATTCTATTTTCAGTTTTATAACAAGGTACGTTAGTGAGGAACAGAAGTTATTGCATTTCGTGGAGAGGCACGGATTATTGAAATTGAGCAGAAAGTGTGGTAAATGAAGGAAGACCTCAACAATAAAGACATGGAGAAACAATTAGTCTCGGTTCAGACGAGCAGAGAAGTCTGTTGCGGACCAGCGCAAGCCGGAAATACATTGGTTCTTATTCATGCCACACGAGCAGACTCTCCCGCGCGACTCTGCTGCGGACCCGCAGCGGGCAAAAATTGAGTTGCGAGGACTGCTGGCTCGCAGCGAGTCTGCACAGGTGCAGCGGGTCGGCAAACCATTGCTGGTAATGAGTCAAGCCACACGAGCAGACTTTGCCGCGCTCGCAGAAATGGAAATCGAGGACCTGGATATAGAACTATTCATTAACGAAATACAAAAATATCCGGAGATATGGCATTTTTAAAGTGTGAAAAATATCGAGACAGAAATAAAAAGCGAGAGGCATGGAACAAAATGTGTGAAACCGTAGGCCTATGTTGGAAATTTAATAAAAGAACAAAGAAGAAAAAACAACATTGATATGTATTATTATTACTCTTTAATGTGAGAATCTAATAGTCATGTTCCGTAAAAAACTTTAATAGTCATGTTATTCAAATAGTCATGAAATATTTATTTGTAAAACGCTAAAGCAATCCTTAAAAAATAATCTGCACCGAGGAACGCGACTTCTTTTTTGAGAAACAGTATCTAAGATAATGACAAAGAATTGCCTAATAATTAAATTATTAAGAATTTCCTAATAATTAATTTTTAACATTTTTAAGCCTGAGCATCTTGGACCTACTTTGCGGCGCAAATGCCCACTTTTTTTGACATAAATTTATTGTCCTAGGGGTATGCAAAATATTAGCTTTAATGTTTCTATTGAAACCAGGAATAGTAGAAATTTAATACCAGTCTTGGATTCAATATTAATCTTCATATAGAGCAGAACCGGTAATAAAGAGAAAGAAATTGATTCTTTGATAAAAATTGAATGTTTCCTGAATAGATTGACTCTCGCTCTTTAATCCTGCTACTCAAACCGAAAGTCATAGAAAGATGCGACTTCCGATTGTACTATAGGATTTTCGTAGAGTAAAGAAAAAAAAAGTCAGAAAAAATGGTTTTTAAATATAGGTTCTATAGATTCTGCGTCCCAAATGTAGGAATCATCTTACCGCGTATCCATCTATTGAAACAGAAACCGACAAACCATTCACTTCTGGTTATCACAAACGTGAAACAATCTCATTTAAAAATTATTGTTGCATTCATTGCAGAGTATAATTTATTTTTTAATTCAGCATCATGCTTCGAATAAATAAACAATGTTGATAATCGAGGAAACATAATATCAGAAAGTGCAACGATTGGTTGGTTGTCGTCATTTCGTTCGGTTGTCGATTTAATTTGCCTTGGAACAAAATTTCAGATGCATCTTTCAAATTTTGGTTTACCATTGTGAATAATTCCGCTCCGTAAAAATCATGTTGGAAAAATATGAGAAAGATATTGCCATCTACTGACGATTGAAGTTTCTTTACACTTGCATTAAGGTAATATTCGACTTACCAGCTGTCCCCTTTGTTGCAGAGAGTGGCGCCTCTTAAGGGAAATCGCATAGGTAACACTAAATTTTATTGCTTTAAGCTAAGGGAAGGAATAATCAAGCAGTTTCAAAAACTAGTGCATTACGTAAGTTTCATTTCCTTACTTTGTAGCGATACAATTTATTATTTTTTTTTACCAATGTGTCTTTCCTCAAGAGCCTCCACTGGTTACACACCGCATAGCCATCCTGTATAATGTTTCGCCTTGCTTCCACCTTCTGTCAGAGTTGCACTACAGACCATATACCTGTTCAATGGCAGTTTGCACACAGATGCACTGTTTTCAAGTGTTGTAAGAGTTGTGGTATAGATGGCATTAGTGTGAAACCGATTATACTTCTCAAACTGTGTTATTTCGAAAACCTGTTATAAATTTGCTTTAGAAAAAAAATGAAACAACTAAGTTTTGAAAAATAAGTGAAAGGTTCAATTAGTAGCCATTATTACTTTGTTTTGACACTAACGCTGTCGGTATTGTAATTCTAGAAATATCTGAAACCTCTGCATAGCTATTCAGACAGCAGTTGTTCATCTACAATGTCTGTGTTTATAAAATTCAAACTACAAAGAACATTCATTCCTTGTTACATTTTCTCATCCTTGGACAGATGAGGAGACAACATGAGTTCATGAGTCGTTTTAACTGCTAGTAATAGATATTAGAATTTATCTTTTGCGTCATTAAGACTTTTTGGTGACTGGATTTTGATATATCTAATCAACATGTGTCTCAAAATTAGAAAGCTGGTACATTTTATATTTTTAAATTCATTTGAATAGGAGTTGTATTCTAGCTTACCATCTTTTATATATATACTATGTGATCAAAAGTACCTGGCTGAAAATGACTTACAAGTTCGTGGCGCCCTTAATCGGTACTGCTGGAATTCAATATGGTGCTGGCATACCCTTAGCCTTGACTACAGCTTCCACTCTCGCAGGCATACTCTCAATCAGGTGGTGGAAGGTTTCTTGGGGAATGGCAACCCATTATTCACGGAATGCTGAACTGAGGAGAGGTATCGATGTAGGTCGCTGAGGCCTGGCACGAAGTCGGTGTTCCAAAACATCCAAAAGGTGTTCTATAGGATTCAAGTCAGGACTCTGTGCAGGCCAGTCCATTACAGGGATGTTATGGTCGTGTAACCACTCTGCCACAGGCCGTGCAATATGAACAGTTGCTCGATCATGTTGAAAGATGCAACCGCCATCCCCGGATTGCTCTTCAATAGTGGGAAGCAAGAAGGTGTTTAAAACATCAATGTATGCCTTCGTTGTGAGAGTGTCACGCAAAACAACAAGGGGTGAAGGCCCTCTCCAAGAAAAAGACGACCACGCCATAACACCACCACCTCCGAATTTTACTGTTGGCACTTCACACGCTGAAATATGACGTTCACCGGGTATTCACCATACCCACATCCTGCCATCGGATCGCCACATTGTGTACCGTTATTCGTCACTCCACACAACGTTTTCCCACTATTCAGTCGTCCAATGTTTACGCTCCTTACACCAAGCAAGGCGTTGTTTGGCATTTACGTGCGTGATGTGTGGCTTATGAGCAGCCGTTCGACCATGAAATCCAAGTTTTCTCACCTCACGTCTGTCATAGTATTTGCAGTAGATTCTGATGTAGTTTGGATTTCCTGTGTGATGATCTGGATAGATGTCTGCCTATTACACTTTACGACCCTCTTCAACTGTCGGCGGTCTCTGTCAGTCAGAACGAGGACGGCTTGTACGCTTTTGTGCTGTACGTGTCCATTTACGTTTCCACTTCAATATTACATCAAACACAGTGGAGCTAGGGATGTTCAGGAATGTGGAAATCTCGCGTACACACTTCTGACACAAGTGACACCCAATCACCTGACCACGTTCGAAGTCCGTGGGTTCCGCGGAGCGCCCCATTCTGCTTTCTCACGATGTCTAATGACTACTAAGGTCGCTGATAATGAGTACCTGGCAGTAGGTGGCAGTACAATGCACCTAATATGAAAAACATGTGTTTTGGGGAGTGTTCGGATACCTTTGATCACATCGTATATATATCGGGTGTTGCAAAATAAGTGTTACAACTCTTGGGAGGTGACTCCTGCCACTGAGACAAGAAAAAAAGTTCTCTTGAACTTTCGGCTATCGGACATAGCTTCGGATCTACAAGGTGCCGAAAGCGTGGGAAAATCACTTTCTGACGCCGATAGTTCGGAAACTATCCAACGTAAAGAGGGCGGGTAAAACATTTACTAAAGAAGTCATACCTGCTGTATTGAATTTTGCATGTTTCACAATCCTACCATGCACGCGCAAGGGATTCCCCAAAGGAACTTAGGGATTCCCGGATAATCTGCCTAATGAAAATTGGTCTAAATGGATATGAATTGATGGGATTTCTACCAGGTAACAATAATTCGTTTGTATTAAGTCGATATCTGGAACAAACACAAAATGGCGGACACCTTTATGCCCGTTGTGTGTGGTTGCATAATCGCCAGGTACGGATGCTGGCCAACAGTGACGTTCTGAGTCTTAAGTGTAGCGAATTTGTACTCAAATGCTCTAGAAAGACATCTGGAGTGTCGATAGAGCACAACAGATGAAGCAGGGTGATTCACATGTTTGGAAACACTTAACGAAAAATGCCCAGGAATGCACTCATACTAAGTAAACGTGAGTTCAAAGCGTCGGAAATGTAAGGATTAGCGTCAAGAACATGAGAGCCATTGCCAATTCACCAAAAAGATTCCCTCAAACCGATGCAATATGATGCGAAAAGTTGCATACCAATAAGAAATGAAATGAAATCTTTAAGTTTTACGTCCCACAATTATGCCGGTTAGGCTAAAGGAGACGGTGATGATGAGAGATGAATGAAATTGTGGAATGAAGAAAGTGGGAGGAAACGGGAGAACCCCAGGAAAACCCATGAGCACGGTGTTTGTCTACCACAAAGTTCAAACGGCGCGAGCTGGGATCGAGCCAAGGACACCAAGCACCGAAGATGAACGCTCTGCCACTGAGCCACTGCGCCCCCATTGCATAGCAATAAGGATGCAACAACTGAGACCAAGTTGAAATTTTGGAAGGGGACTCACTAAGAAACTGGATAAACTAAATGAATGTCACCAGTGTGATCACATGGTCGATATTAAAATGTGACGAATGTGTGTGTTGATATCGACATACCTCTATAGCTAATGAAGAAATGTCAACATATCCCACGACTGCTGGGACACCGTCCCACGTGCGAAAAGTAGGAAAATAACTACTCGGGTCTTGAATCTAAAAACGTGGGCTCCCAGTAAGATTGGAAACGGCGACCACGCGAGCAAAAGCGAGCGCTCTAGCCATGGGACTTCGAGGGAGCCTCACTTTCTCTGTATTTATTTCTTTGATGAGTCCCAACTTTATTTGGCAAGCGTTCTTGTAAAGCCTCCCGACATGCTTGTGCGTTTCATTTTGTTACTCCTACTGCACAGTTGTAAACAATCAAAGCTAAAGAAGTGTCTTCCTATTTCTCATGTCGTTTTATTTTCCATATGAATAGTATTCCAGCAGTAGTGTTCCATGTGCCAAATTGGTTCATTTTCGTCGTGTCTTGGCATGTGCACTGGAGTGTAAGATACGAATTTCTGGAGGTATTTCCCTATATTTCGAGTACGTCATATGCCGCAGAAGACGTGGGACATGATACAAGTTTGTTATTTTTAAGATCTATCAGAATTTGAACCATGGATTAAGATATTTCTTTTCATATGTGACGACTGTGGGACAATGTCCCAAACAAAGAGGGACATTGATACAATCGTGTTCTAGTTACGTTCTACCAAAAATGCACCAGGAGTAATAGCAGAATGTACAACGTTATTTTCCCAGTTTTTCCGTGTTGGACCGTGTCCCAGCAGTAATGGGACATGTTGACATTTGTCCATTAGCTACATGTTGATATCAATACACACATTCGCCACATTTCAATATCTATCATGCGATCTCACTAGTGACATTCCTTTAGTTTACCCAGTTTCTTTGTGAGTCCCCTTGCACAATTTCAACTTGGCCTCAGTTGTTGCATCCTTATCGATATGCAACCGTCCAGATCATATTGCATCGGATTGATGGAATATTATTGGTGAATTGGCAATGGCTTTCATATTCTTGATGCTATTCCTTACATTTCCGACGCTTTGAACTCACATTTACTTAGTATGAGTGCATTCCTGGGCATTTTTCGTTAAGTGTTTCCAAACATGTGAATCACGCTGCTTCATCTGTTGTGCTCTATCGACACTCCAGATGTCTTTCTAGAGCATTTGAGTACAAATTCGCTACACTTAATACTCAGAACGTCACTGTTGGCCAGCATCCGTACCTGGCGATTATGCAACCACACACAACGGGCATAAAGGTGTCCGCCATTTTGTATTTGTTCCAGATATCGACTTAATACAAACGAATTATTGTTACCTGGTAGAAATCCCATCAATTCATATCCATTTAGACCAATTTTCATTTGGCAGATTATCCGGGAATCCCTATGTTCCTTTGGGGAATCCCTTGCGCGTGCATGGTAGGATTGTGAAACATGCAAAATTCAATACAGCAGGTATGACTTCTTCTGTGAATTTTTTACCCGCTCTTTTTATGTTGGATAGTTTCCGAACTATTGGCGTCCGAAAGTCACTTTCCCACGCTTTCGGCACCTTGTAGATCCGAAGCTATGTCCGATAGCTGAAAGTTCAAGAGAACTTTTTTTCTTGTCTCAGTGGCAGGAGTCACTTCCCAAGAGTTGTAACACTTATTTTGCAACACCCGATATATATATATATATATATATATATATATATATATATATATATATATATATATATATATATATATATATATATATATATATGGTGATTCCTGACACCAAGATAAGACAAAAAGCATAGACTAATGTGGGTGCACAAATGCTTTCTTTCGGAGTTACAGGCTGCCGAAAACATGAAAAAAAAACTATGAAAACATAGATCCAAAACTATGGGTCCTACAGTAGTCGGGCCAAGACTTCACTTAGGAACTAATATGTGCGCTATCCAAAAATACATGTTTCAGAATCCTATACTCGCGCAACAATTTTTATAGAGGGAGTTTGGCTACGGGCATTTAATTTGAAATACTCACCAACTACCTCTATAAAAATTGTTGCGGAAGTACCGCAGGATTTTGAAACTTGGATATTTGGATAGGGCACATACTATATACTTATATACTTTTTGTATAGTTTTTGGTCTATACTTTTTGTCTTATCTTGGTGTCAGGAATCACCTCCCAACCGTTGTCGGTGTTGTTTTGAAACACCCTATAGGCCAATGTATAATTTCAACCTTAAATCATTTGCCTCCCGAAATGGGAATAGGATCTATTGAGATGTGATTTAATTGAATCTGACGCTTGCGACCTGCTACAATTGCGATCATGTAAAAACCCCGGATAATTATGATCACATGCGAGAATAGGAGCTATCTTGTAAGTCTACATTAAATTTAGATTAATATTATAAGCTATCGAGGCTAAATACTAGCCGAAGATGGTTGCCTGAGAAAATAACATACATGGCGGTGTATGTCAAACCGATACACAGCTAAGATTACGACAACGAAATATTATTTGAGAATTTTTCTTACAAAACCGAATGACTGCACTTTGGAACAACCATGAATTGGTGGCCAATAGGGTCGTCAAACGGTTTACAACGTGTCCAAGAACTGAAATAAGCAATTTACACAAGTTATACTATTCATGTTGGATTCGAAAACATCATGGATGAAACGAATATATTTCCAGAGTGAAAGCTAGTAATTCGTCCACAACGAAGCTCCTGCTAATGGAAAGTTACTGTTGCTGCCAGCGGAGACACATGATCCGATCTGAATATCTAAGATGTGATTTTCTGCCTCAAGTTGCAAGCAGGAAACACGAAAGTGAATTTATTAAAATGGAAGTTAACCTAAAAGGCATCGAAAGAAGGAAACGATACATACAGATGTATAAGAGGATTGAGAGAATCGTTCAAAAATACCAAGTTTCCGGTGATTTCAGAAAATAGATGATAGCTCTGGCCTAGCTTGAATAGCTGGATTAGTGCACAATTTCCGGTGAAACGGACAACACATAGTGATACTGATATCGCATTGTTCATATTTTGTATATAATAATAGGACAAGATAAGCAATTATTAAATAAAGATCGCGAAATCAAGTTCAACAACCCTGATTTTAAACACATCACTATAGTTGCGCATTAGTTCTTAGTTTCGACTATTTTGCCAGTCTCAGGCTTAGAAAAGAATGAAAAACTGTATAATAATAATAATAATAATAATAATAATAATAATAATAATAATAATAATAATAATAATAATAATAATAAGAAGAAGAAGAAGAAGAAGAAGAAGAAGAAGCCGAGATGAACCGAACTCAGAAGCTCACAACGTGCAAAACTATCGAACACAAACTCCGTTGCCAACTCGAACCTGTCCCTAAATGGGCTCGGCCACACAGCAAGGCCACCAAATATACAGTAATCTTTATTCTTCAGACGATGAACTATTTGTCCACTAAGTTACATTCAGATGTGGCCAGCAGTTAACGAGATAAAAGTACCACATACACAGTAAGCCGACTCTGTCGCTGCCCGAGCTTGGCCACCAAATGCAGCTGGGTCATTCCATGTCAGACCACCTAATTTTAAAACATGACCGTGCTTCAATGTGTCATATTCTTTTCAATTATTTTTTCATACATTAATACCAACAAAATTATGCTAAATTATCTTTTTCCGATTTTTTGGATGAGAAATGGACCGGGGACAAATTTTTGAAAAATGTGATTTTTGCTTCATTATCACTTTTTGACACAGCATCATGGAACTAAATTACCATAGCTTCCTTATTTTTGAAGTTATTGGGCTCATCCAGTGTCAAATGAAAGCTTAATTTTTGCTATTTCAGCAGATCTTAAGTAACCTTGCAAAAAGTTACACTGTCAAACATTAATGGACATACAAAACAAATTTTAGGCATTTTCGCAAATTCTGCCGTTGCTCAAAAGTTACAACTATGAAACTTTTGAAACTTTTTTGTACATTCATCTTAACAGTACATGGTATGTTTAAAAAATAAAGAAGGTGTTTTTTTTTTGAATTTTTGTAATTATTATTTTTTATGTACGGAAATATACAGTTTTAGGTTTTGTTACAAATTGTGTCATTGCTCATAAGTTACAGCTATGACACTATTGAAGCTTCTTTTTATAAAATCATTTTATCACATATATGATATGGTTAAAAAAGTGTGCTTTTGGTAATTTTGCAATTATTATTATTATTATTATTATTATTATTATTATTATTATTATTATTATTATTATTATTATTATTATTATTATTATTTGTGTTTTAAATATACAGAAATATACAGATTTACTGTTGTTAACAGATTATGCCTTTCCTCTGAAGTAGTGATGGTCAATTCTGGAATTTTTACTTTCCAGATTTCGGAAAGTAAAATCGCACTAAATATATTGATCTTTATTCCTTATACCATGAGTTAATTGCCCACCAAATTGTTTTAAATGCGACCTTTAGTTACCGAGAAATAAAATACTTCATATGAACACACAATCACCTGTAGCGAAACTATAAACTCCCATATGCTTACGCCTGGAGCTAATACTACTACTACTAAGTGCATTCAATAAGTCTTGCACAGATGGGTATACCTTTTTTATAAGCGGAACTTGATGATGAAATTTTGAATGAACATACTTTGATCCTTTGGCTTCAAACTGGAAATAAGTTTTGTTCTGTATTGTTCACAAGTAAACCACAATGAACACAAATATATATCAGGAAAAGACAACGGTCGGTAATCGAATTGCTGTTCAAAACCAGTGATGAATCAGCCACATCAATTCATCGGAAGTTGTTTCCAGTTTATGGGGATCACACGTTGGATCGCACCAGTATCCAACGTTGGTTTCAGCGGTAAAAAAAAAAATATAGACTTTCCAGACCAGGCCAGAAAATTACGAACTCTTTTCTATGGGATCAGTATGGTGTCATTTTTATATACTTTTTTGCAATATGGTTCCACAGTTAACAAGGAGCGTTAGTGTTTGTTACTGGATTAGGTACGACGAGCTATAAAAACCAAGAGACTGGAGCTGCAAGGTAAAGTTGTCAAACTTCATCATGGCAATGCCAAGTTCCACACAGATGATAACACAACAGAAAATCATGAAAATTGGATGGGAAGTTGTCACTCAGCCTCCCTATAGTTCGGACTTTGCTCCTTCGGGTTTCTTCCTCTTCGGTCACCTGAATGCCCATCTACGAGGGAAAATGTTCGGCAGTGACAAGGTCCTCACTTCTCATGTAAAACAATGGTGTCAATGTCAGCCATCTGAATCTTACCGAAGTGCACCCAAAGCATGGAATAAACGTTGGATGATATGCGTTACAGCAGATGGAAACTGCATTGAATGATACTGTCTTCTAGTCAAAGGTGCACAGTATATTCACATAAAATTTCATTAACATATTACAACAATATTATAACCCACGGTGCAAAATTTAATGAACGACCGTTGTATTATTACTACTACTACTACCACCACCATTAATAATCAAAATATTAATAATTTCATAATATTTTGACACTTTCAGTTGATCATGATTGTCACTGGGGTCTCCAGATTAAGATGGACTAGTTCCTTGTTGATCGCAAATGACACAAGTTACAATTGTCGCGACACCCTATTTCATCAATGACTAGCATGTGGAGTAGAATCGATAGCGCACTAAAAGTTAAGTGGCCAGTATTAAAATAATTATAATAATAATAAAATTAAAATAAAAACTCAATATAGGGAATACGAAAAAATGAAATAACGTATACTGTTTTCCTCAATACTCAATACTCAACCATTAAACCTCAATACTCAATATATTTTTATCAATAACTAATATATGGCTCGAGAAAGGGGGACATACTTGAGAAAAAAAGAAAAAGAAATGGATTTAAAATTTTACTTGAGTACAGGAGTGAGATGTCCATTCAATTCATGCAAATTTCTTTCCTGATCTCTAGTGTTAAAATATTGCAACAAATATTACATTAACTATAGAACATAATATGGAGATTCATTTAAACTGATAAGTGGGAAAAAAGCAAGTCTATGTGGTCTTTTTCCCAGCCATCGCCTTAGTGTTTAACTTTTGACTTGCTTGCAGTTTAGCGAATTCTAAGTTTATCGGGTTTTGACAGGTGTTTAATCAATAAGCTAGCGAAAATTGATCAATTCTTTTCTCTTTCATTGGTTTTCTTCATATATATATATATATATATATATATATATATATATATATATATATATATATATATATATATATATATATATATATTTCTAGGTGGTACCCCTATTAAAAATTCTCATATCTACAGGCCGCTCACTGCACCTTAAGGCAAGTACACACACGAGTTTGCCAAACTTAAGGGGTAGTTGAATGCAAAAAAAAGAAAGAAAAACACTGAGGGTATAACCACAAAACCTATACCTGAAGTTGGAACCAAAACAAAATATATATAGAAAAGGTCGTGAGGGATAGCCTTAAATTTAAAGCTATACTTTCTTGAAATTCTGATCGAAGTAGTAATGTAAGGTACTTTCAAGCACCCATATCAGTTGGCAGAAACTTCAATTTTAAAACTGTTTAAATAAATTAAATTGTATTAAGGAAAATTATTTTCAAATGGTTGATGATACGAATTACGACTAAGGTGTCATTATGAATGCATTGCAAACTTCTTGAAAGTTTATCTAAACAAAAGAAAAAATCTAATTAGTAATGGAATTTATTGATACTTTGACTTGCTTGAAAAGTTTAAGAAAGAATGTTTGTAGGTATTTTTAAAGAGTGAAAAACCTGTAGATAAGTAGACTTGATTGAATCCGAACTAAAAGTTGCAAACTCTTCCCAGTTAAAGATTAAAGTTATTTATTATTTAAAGCCACTTTCTCAACCAACGTAAGTTTTGCTCCTGAAATCAATAATATAGGATTTCATACATCTGAAGCCACAGAGTTAATTTTTCGCAGAAGAAAAAAGTGAATTAGTACTTGTTAATAAACATACACGCAAAAAAATATGAACATACCTGCCTTCCAGCCTCATTATTGTGAAGATTCATTCTGGAACGAATACTCCATGTTTTCTTATTTTTAACCTTCTCAGGAGCATCCACGAACCTTCGGGCAAATTGCACGCCGAATTGTAAGTTATCACTGAAAAAAAAAGACTTTATTTTTCTAATAGATATAACAGGAATTTTAACCCTTTCGTGCATGAATTATATTTTCATTGACATGTGATGATTTTTTTTTTACAAATTATTCTTGATGTACTATGACATGTAAAACCGAAAATTTTGAAATTTGATATTTTCTTAGTAGAATTTAATTATCTTTATTTGTCCACTTGAATGGACTTCATGCATTTTGGGTAAGATAATCATTTCTGAATTGTGACACATAAAGTTTGAAAAATTACACTAAAAATAAATGGAACAAACGTTATATTGTAGAAAATTTGCCAAAGTGATTTTGATACAAGTAATGAGTTAAAAATCAACACATTCAACAAAATCGTACATGTAACTACTACTCTATGCCCTTACCGAAATTTTCACCTCCAAGCTTTCGGCTTCGTGGGTATATATTGGTATATGTTACGTCTACCCTTGAATGGCATGATTTGCCCGTCAATGTATTCATACTCTTTATCATTCACAGCAAATTCGAATCTCTTCTTCAGTTTATTCAGTACATATCGTAACTTATAAAGTTTGTCGGTTCGCATCTCGGAGCTGTAAATTATCATAGAAATGAAGATATCTCCATATGAGGTCAAACCGGTTTACTAACATTACGTCAGCTACAACTTCACAACTTAAAACTTCGTCATAAAACCAATACTGTCGTGTTCCTTGCCATTTTGTTTCGCATACAGATTGTTCTGAAACAATGTTATCTGTAACTAACTTCGAAAACAAATTAATTTGTTCATTTTCTGTAATATTTACATTGTTATTTTTAAGAAATGGAGAAACATTCTGAGAAAACTTATTGTCATATTTTGACCACCTCACTTATGCTTGTTGTCGTCTTTGGTTGCTTCTATTCAGAGGAGGATATTTAGTTTCTTTTCCTTCATTCGCTTATGCTGATTCACTTCCGTCACCCTCAATATACCGAGTAATATATGTTCAAGGCAGTTTGTGTGTACAGGTCTACATGTTCCTGATTTCAGTTTGATTTCATGAAAGATGGTCTTTTTGGAAGATGTTCCGAACATACCAATTTTGTCTGCCATAACGTGTTGGAGTCAAGTGTGGTGACATCAACTGGAAATCGAACCCAGATTTCGCACATATATTAGTCAGAAGTCTTGAAGAGGCTCATTGGTTGCTATAGAGGCTCCAATTATATTTTTGTGAGTGGCAAGCACCACTCTTTGCAAAACCAATCATATCTTCAATAGATGCATGAAATCCACTACAGTGGACAGAATTTTGCAGACAAATGTGCTTCAAGTGCATGCTGTCCATTGTATGGGACATGTATGTTTGAATGATTTTTGTCGACACAAGAACAAAAAAAAAAAAAAAAAAAGATAACATCATGATGTCAGCTTGTTCCAGACATTGCAACAAAGAAAAGAAAAAAATATGACTTGATTGGCACACCCTCCATAGAAGATGTCAGCAGATATTTCAGAAGAACTTTCCACGCCTCTTTCTTGCCTGTTTCAAGTATGCACCGACGACATTACACCCCTGCTTTCAGAGTTTCACGCTTGATGGCAGAAAAATTCAGATCGTCAGACCATCCAGATAACTTCTACTGAAAAAGAATGTATTTGGGTTGCGGGTAGAGAGTTCCGACATAACACAATCGTAACCAATCAGCAGTGTCCACCACTCCAGTGGACGTTATGCACGAAAGGGTTAATTGTTGAATATTAATAATCTCTCATATATATATATATATATATATATATATATATATATATATATATATATATATATATATATATATATATATATATATATATATATACTGGATTTGGTGGCATAAACTAAAAGAAAATAATTGTGGTTGAATTGGATTTCTTTCTAAATTACTATTTTAATTAATTTTTTATTGAACTAAAAGAATCACTGGTTCTACAGCACAAATAGTTATGATCAACCAGATTGCGTACATTCAACAAGGCCACGTTTGATCAACAAATAGACTGAATAATATTTTTGCCCTTATAGGTCGAAGTTCACTATTTCTTTATTTAAGTCCCGAATTGCCAAGTGATGCTGGGCTAATGCTGACAATTGAGTACCGCACCGGGAATCGAACCCAAGATAACGTGCACCAGAAAATTATTAGACTCACGCTCGAAAAATGCAAAGTTGATGTAGGAGTCCTAATTTCAAAGTTCTAGAACATTTAACTTAATGGTTAAACCACCAATATAGAATCCTTCATTTGTTTACTGTACAGTTGAAGTGGTATATCACCGTTGAACAGTAAATGACATTAGTGAGGGGTGAAATTCTGAAAGTGGTGTTTCAGTTGTAAGTAGCTATTGTGCTTCCTATCAACAAGGTACAGTCTGAAGTGTTGCGGTTGCTGTCGGAAGAAGTTAACGACATTCAAATCGTTCAGCAGTTCAAATGGGCCAGTTTACAATGATCGTGACGTGTTTCGTGTATCAATCTTCTATTCTGTGAAGTCCTGTAATTGAATCACTATGGGAAAAGCAAAAAACCTTTCTCTGCGTAAAATGGAAGTTAACAAAATACTTCTGGTGGAAATAAGATATACATGGCGATACATTGCTAGTAGAGTCGGGATAGAACAAAAATCTGTGAGTAGAATCTCTGTTGAAATGAACAAGAGCCAAAATTGGATTGGGAAGTGTGGGCGAAAACCAAAGCTATCGCTAAGAGGTATCAGAAAACTAAAAAGATTGACTCTGCGAAACAGAAGTGCAACTTCTGATAGACTTAACCCTTATCCGGGCAAGACATTTTTGTAACGTAAACGGGCAACCGGGGCCTGTGAGGCCCAGTATATGTTTTATGTGCAGAATATACAAAATCAATGCCTATTGTCACTTACTGTCCAGACTAGTCTAGAATGTACCGGTATATATTTTTGTCAAGTAGCGAAACTTCGTGTCACGCTTTTGTAAGCCGACCAAGCAGAATAGCAAATCCGGTCCAGACATTTTTGTAACGTAAACGGGCAACCGGGGCCTGTCAGGCCCAGTATATATTTTAAGTGCAGAACACTCAAAATTCAATGTCTGTTGCCGCATACTGTTCCGACTAAAGGTTACAATAGTCACGTGTTCAATATATAATTATGTGACAATTTGATCTAATATTTGACAGGAATTTCACTAAAGTTATACGGGGTCTCCTAGGCCCCGGTTGCCCGGTTACGTCAGGAAAAGATTTTCAAATTAAAAAAAAAAAAAGCTTTACCAACTCGATATGTTCATGATTTTAACTTCGACGAAAGATAGAAGAATTCAGTATTTTATGTCTTCGAAATATGTATGGTTATTGAGAAATTTTAGAAAAATGAAGCTACTGGGCCTGGGAGGCCCCGGTTGCTCGGATAAGGGTTAAGCATAAAAATGGCTGAGTATGGCGCAGACATTTGGCCTGAAGGTGTTCGAAGGATTCTCTGTGCCGAGGGAGTGAAAGCACGCGGTGAAGAAAGAGTCTACTGCAATCATGGCAAAGATGCGCCTCGAATGGGCACGAGGCCTAGAGTATTGGACTGCTGGCGATTGAAGAATAGTGTGTTTCAGTGATTACTCATGTGTTTTCATGTCTGATGAATGTTCACAATATGTGCGACGTCGATCTGGGAGGAATTCAAGTTGGAACGTCTTTAATAAACCGTGAAGCAACCTACTTCAGTCAGATCCCTGTCTTTGGGCCTGGTAGACTGTATATAGTAGAGAGGACAATGAAGCACGACCAATACCTACAAGTTCTTCAAGAACTGCTTTCCCAGACTGTACTCTGGTTTGATGACGTACAATTCATCTTTATGCGTGATGGAGCCCCATGTCACCGTGCCAAAGCTGTGACAAAGTTCTTCGAGGACAACGAGATTAGTATTCTTCCGTTGCCAGACACTAGTCCCGATATTAACCGATTGAAAACCTTTGGAGCTTCATGAAGGAAAAGCTAGAGAAGAAGCACATTAGAACCAATCATCAAATGATCGAGGAAATCAATAATTTGTGGTTTCGTGGTGCTGAATTGAAGGCAAACTCGTACATAGGATGCCACAAAGGATAAAAGACGTAATAAAGAATAAGGGATTTCATAAGAAATATTAATCTTTGACCGAGAGATAATTTTCTCAATCATCCGCACAAGGCTTCCCAAAATGGAAATTATCAGTATATTATTTGTTGGCTATGTTAAAATCAGTAACATTTAGAGTGGCATTGGTCAAAATATGACGACGACGGAGAAAACGACATGGGATTATCTGACAGTTTGGAAAAGAGGTACAGCCCAGGTTGAGGCAGATGTTTTTCTTTCTTTTCCTTCCGATTTCTTGGTTTTAATGTGCTGCATTATTCTTTAGAAGAGTTACGTTTTCTTTACATTGGATGCGTTTTTAAAAGTAAACTTAGAATGTAAACATGAATCACGTTTCTTTCAAGTGGACAAAATACTATGTGCTTTTAATGTACTGCAAATTAGACACGATTTTTGTTTCCGACATTCATTCTCCCAGTTAGTAACACTTGATTGAGAGCTTTCTGTTGCACTTCTTTTACTATTACGACTATGACAAATATTATTACGTATAGTTTATTATTTGAAGTCCTAATTAGAGTTTGAAGTCAGGTATAGCAGTGAAGGAATCGTGACTCGGACAGATCCTTGCCATCTGCAGTGGCGGATTCAGGCATCTTGCGGCCCTAAATAGTTTATGGTCGGAGGCCTCTCACTCGCGAATACACACTCTATGATAAGCTGTCCACTAACGAGATCGTCCTGACATGTCTTTGATAGTTTTGCTTTATTCACAGACTGTTTTTGGTATATAAAGGAATTATTGGGATGAGCAGTTTAGTAGGTGACATTATGCAATGCTTTCTAACCAGTGTCGATTGTGAATTATGAAGTTGTTTTGACGTAAAATTCAGGATTGTCACTGAAGAGCACTGCTAGCCAAACCGTCGATCGCGAGGTACTAGCAGAGATGGAGTGGGCCAGTGGGTCATGGGTCAAGTGAATCAGGTGAGTCAAGATTTGTCAGTGAATCAGTGGGTCGTGGGTTAACAGGATGTGACCCACTCCGACCCAGCACCCACTGTAATCCACTGATTCACTCTTACCCACCGACTTACTACCACCCACTCTACTCAGTGCATTGTAGACAGCATCTTCTGAACACTGGTGGATTTGTCTACGTTTTACTTTGAAGGACTACATTTTTCTTTTCTTTTGATTTGTTTCTATTCACTTACCTGAGATGAGAATATGTAAGTGAAAAAAGAACTTCAGGCACTTTTGGCTATTAACAGTTGTAATTGTAATAATAGCAATAGGACTTACTACTCCGCTTTCGAGAGACAGTCGAATTTTACTTATTTATTTATTTTATTATTATTATTATTATTATTATTATTATTATTATTATTATTATTATTATTATTATTATTATTATTATTATTATTATTATTATTATTATTTTTACATTGGGCTACCTTACCTTGATTTGAGACTTTTAAATTTCATCCTATTTTCCACTGAAAAGTGTCTGTAGTTCAACAAGGAAATAATTATATATAATAACTAAATCAAAACCCATCGTAATATGGTGCATGACAAACACATTACCATTTTCTGTCTTAATGGTTAGATTCACAGTTACTGTAACAGAGAGGCGCTTGGGTGGTTGACCGTAGAAATTCAAACTCCGATGAGTGATAACTTTACAGTTTTGTTCTATTACAAGTGTAAACTCTTCATTCACTTGAGAGGAGGGTGCGGATCATAGATCAGAATTGATGACGATGGGTTTTGGTGGGTCAGTGGGTGATGGTGAGTCGGAGTGGATCACAGTGGCTCATGATGGGTCAGAGTGGGTCACGGTGGGTGGTGAATTTGGTTGGTTGTGGGTCTAATGGGTTGTAGGTCATTGTAGGCGGTAAGTTAGTGGGTCATTGGTCAAGTTTGTATTTACCCACGCCACTCTGGCAACTAGTATCTTGCGGGGACGTTTTCGATAGATTGCGTTAATGCTCCATTTGGCTAATCTTGATCTGTATTTGTTACATATTGTTATATTTTAATTTCAGTTTATTTTTGTTATATGCAGTTTAATTAAAATTGATTTCATATTTACCAGAAATTTAAATTTGTAGACAATACACATGTGTAACATTTTTTAAAAAACTTGGTAGTTGTTTTGGTTGGTAACTCACAGCAGGATTTAGAAATGGTACGGTAACTCAGAAGCTTTATAAGTACTATAAATATACCACATTGACTTGACTCCTATTCTTCCGTTTCAGGAGCTGCTATCGGCTGAAGGAATTCCACTCTCTTTCGCTAAGGCTCTCTCGCTTAGCAGCTGCTGAACCCTTATTGGCTCAACGCGTGGGTGTGTCGGGGTGTGAGCTTTAGTTCGCATTTTTGCCACGACTCAAGACATTTTGGCAGCACAATACCACTACTGTAAAGTAATAACAAAACTATCAAACTAAACAAAACGTAAAACGGTTACGTTAATATTTTTTTAAAATCTGTTTCAAATGTTGATTTTCTCTTTCTTTTGCGGTCCCTCTGAGTTCTGCGGCCCTAATCAGCTTGTAACCCGGATACCTCGAAAAGACGTCATATCATGGGGAGTATCATTGACGCTGTTAAGGTAATTCTAACAAAGACAATTCCCTCCCCCTCCGTCTCTGTTCGTAAAATTTAATCGAACGACTCCGTATAACTTGCTGTTTGGAATACAGGCGCGCACCCAGAATTTTCTGTTGGGAGAGATCCAAGGTTGGGGGATCAAAACTAAAATACACAATGGCAGACACTAGCATTATTCTGCACTCGAAAGGATGACATGTAATTGTTAAGTACTGTCATCTATACAGTCAAAAAAATAAACAAAAAGATAGAACTAGATTGATATTTATAAGAAAAAAAAAAAGGTAGAGATGAAAATCTTTTAAGTTGCATCAATCATTTCTCTGCTAAACAATTTACTTGTATTAAGAAAGTATACAAATGTACACTAAATTAGGAAGTTTTGGGGGGGGGGGGTGTCCGGACCCGATTGACCCCCGCGTGGGTTCGCCCCCTGATAAGATGCCACTGGAGCCAAACAGATTATTCTTAATTCTCTCGTTTAGTCTGTATTCAAAAGCACTGCATTATTTTTCACATTAGAAGACAAACAATCAAGAAATTATATTTGAAATAGTCAAAATATGGTACTTTGATTAAGAAATGTTGCACCAGGAATCAAACCAGTTGAGTTGAATTGATTTTGAGTTTAACGTCCCGTTCAGCATCGAGGCGATAAGAGACGTGGACCTACTTATTAACGTAAAATCCGAACCACAGGAGAGGAATCAAACCAGTGAACACTTGAGCTCGAATAATGGACATAACTAATTCCCCTCTAAATTTGTGCACTAATGCTGTAAAGCCAATACCTCTGCTACTTTCGGGTCACCAAGTCTATCAAGATTAAGGATGTCCAAAATTTTTCGAAATCCGGATTCCGGGAAATTGATTTTCTGAAATCTGGAGTTTTCCCGAAAACCGGATTTTTCCGAAATCTGAAATTATTCCGAATTCTGGAATTTTCCAAAATCCGAATTTTTTCCGAATTCAGGATTTTTTCCGATTTTACTTTCCGCATTCCGGAAAATAATATTCGGGAATTGGCCATCCCTAGTCTGGATCATCAGGAGTGTCCAGGTCGGTCCTGATCAGATCAGATCTGAAAAGCGAGCCTCAAAGCTGGGTGACCCGAACATAAGCCGTGACCCAGGTGATCCAGTGGCCCATGTCATCACTGAGGTATAGCAGAATAATGAAAAGTGAAATGAAATCTTTAAGTTTTACGTCCCACGGTTATGCCGGTTAGGCTAAAGGAGACGGTGATGTTGAGAGATGAGTGAAATGGTGGAATGAATATAGTGGGAGGAAACGGGAGAACCCCGAGAAAACCCACGGACACGATGTTTGTCCACCATAAAGTCCACACGGCGCGAGCTGGGATCGAACAAGGGACCCCAAGCACCGGAGGTAGCAGAATAATGAGTGCAGGTAAGAAAGAATAGCACAAATAAAAATGGGTTGTGTAGGGTTCCCTCCTGGTTATATATAACTAGAACACGCTGCGTTTGAGAAGGGACATCTTGGTGATCGACTCTCAGTGAAAGCTTATGTGATTTGGGTCCTACGTTAAATTGTAGGTCTTAATTTTATATAGTGTTGGTGTGGAAATACCTGTACAATTTCAATATTTGGTTAACTTTCTCTATTAAATACTGAACATGTCTTCAAAAATTACTGCACATAAAGTAATCAAGAAGTGACAACATTAACTATTGTAAATCGGTCATTCTAATACGAATTAAATCTATAAGGAGCGAACGCTTTTTATTCTGTATACCTATGCTGTTTTGAATTATAGCCTACCTAGATAGCTTGTAGTATATACGTATGTGATAACTTAATTTTATTTTTTAATATTTTTTTTAAGACTTTATTTTGATATATGTCCGCCCCTCCCTCAGTCCGTATATAAGATAAATTAAATTGCAATTACGTGACGTTTGTGGAGGGCAAGTTCTTTACCAAATATTGCTATAGTGTGACTCCCATTATTATTATTATTATTATTATTATTATTATTATTATTATTATTATTATTATTATTATTATTATTATTATTATTATTATTATTATTATTATTTATTGATTTTTCCTTCACTCCAGGACGAAATTCTGGAAAATATCTTGCTTGTAACCAAAAAACACATTAGATAATTATCTCTTGTCAATATTTTCCACTGCAAGCAAGTAACATCATCTGTTTTAGAAAATAATTTGTGTTAGTAAAAAAAAAAAAAAATGCTATTGGAATTTCAATGATAATCTAACCGTGTACAGAAGTGATAAAAATACATGGTCACTGAAAGCTGAATTTCTCACCTATGTTAACATAGAAAATAATAATACTTTATTCTCTAAATAATTGAATAATTCCCACTGATAATGCAACTTACAGTTAGTAATGACAAAGAGCACATTGACTTCATTCTTTTCTTCTGCAATATTCCATACTGTAGTTGTAATTAATTTAGTTTCTGTATTTTTTTATTATAATTTTAAGGGCCCGAAATATATTTGTACAGGCGAGCATGCATAATTATCTTTATGTCACTGATAATATTGCTTACGTTTATAACACTAAACAAAGAAAGTTAAGTACGTGCTTACCTACAACCACCCCATCTCCACCCTTCAGGTGTTGACAACCCTTGTTTCGATGAATCACAGCTACATTCTGTTAAATTCCCTGAGCTGCATGCTTGCGTTACTGCATGAACAACTCCGGCACTTGTAACTGCATATATGAACGCCGTTTCTTTGCTCCCTACAGAGAAAAAATATAAAAAAAAAATATTAATTAATGTTCACTTATCTATAACAATATTCAAAAGATATTGGGTACATTATTATTTAGACTAACTGGATTTTTCTCAATTGCATTCTCATTGGTTAGAACGTGTTGCGGCAATGGTAGCTCAGTGGTAAAGCACTCATCTCTGGTATTAGTATTGTAGCTTCAACCCCAGAAGATGTAAGATTGTGTGGACGACATTGTGTCAACACAGGGTGTCTCAAAAGTCCCCTGACATAAGACAACTCTGTTAGTATCAGAGTTACAACAGAATGTAAGAGCGGAAACCGTCTCCAAATATAATGTTTTCAATCTAAAGTGAAGATTATTTTTAATCGGGAAAGCTATTTGGGCTGTACATTCTTTATGTGCCCAATGTTAAATGAAAAGGCAACGTTGCCATTTACTTGGACCCACAACATAAGTGAATGAAGTTACTGTATTTTTCACTAACGTATCAATGGCCAACTCCCATTTCAAACATGCACCTATTCACGTTAAGTTACGGGTCCAGGTAAACGGCAACGTTGCGTTTTCATTTAACATTGGACACATAAAGAGTGTACAGCCCAAATGGCTCGTCCGATTAAAAATATCCTTCACTTTAGATTGAAAACATCATATTTGGAGACGGTTTCTCCTCTTACATTTTGTTTTAACTGTAACAATAAAAGAGTTTCTCTACGTCAGGGGACTTTTGAGACACCCTGTACTTTTTCATGTTTCCACCGCTTCTTTCCATTGTCTTCAACCCAGCAATTACTTCCTCATCATTCATTTGCATTTATTGAACAATTTTATCATTTTATTCAGCCTATAAAATATGAAAGACAGCCGTTAGTTTCAAGACTTCATTTTATTTTCCTAGTTAATAAATACCTCAAAAGAATGTATTAGAAGAGAAAAATCCTTGGAAGCTCCAAAAGTCGAGTAAGGTGGAGTTTGCGAGGCGGCGACTAAACCGGTTTTGCAACTACTACTGATGTAACTTCCTTCTAGTAAAACTCTCGAGCCGCCACTGATTATTATGATAGAAATTATTTATGAAATTATAAATGTTATAGAACAAATAAGTCACATTTATTTTATTTATTTATTTTTATTTTTATTTTATTATTTTTTGAGGTGAGTAGGTGCAAGTAATACTTTATTTCTTTATTCAGAAATTGAGGGACATCAATTAGTGGAAGAGCATTCTTTGTAATATACCAATTTAGTATCAAGGAGGTTATTACAATCTGCCACTAGAGGGTTTCGCCCTCTCTCTTGGCCAAGTCATATTTAATATATGTTATCTTCTTATCTGCGGATCTTGGCAGACGTTGCGGGAGTGGGTGCATATGTGAGTAAAAATATTGCAGAAGCGATAATTTATATGCACATAGACCACTACATTAGTTGGATAACTAATTAGGATTTTTTAAATTCGAATTTCATTTCAGAAACTTTCAGCATCATTACGCACACCTGGAGTGTTTGTTTATGTAGATATGAAGATGGAGTATTCTCTTTGACTTGAGCATAAAAGGGATTTAGTTATTTCCCACCAGAAGGAATCGAAGTTTTACATTTGCCTTCAGCACATGATAAAAGCCCAAAGATTTTCAGATTGTTAGTTTGTATCTCTTAGTTTACATCTAATATTGAAAAGGAAGAAGAAGAAGAAGAAGAAGAAGAAGAAAAAGAAATAGCTTACTCTAACTCAGTGGCGGCTAATGTTAGTGTTGCAGTGTTGCGCAACGACCCAAGTATTTCAAGAAAAAAAATTATCATCAATAGTAGTAAAGAACAGAAAAAATAGTTTTTAATACTTGCATATATACACTTTAAATAACATATTTTTTTACTTCTGTAACTGTCCGTTCCGTTAATCCGTTTTAAAAAGCGAAAAATAATCCGTTACAGAGTCTCTAATTTATATTGTGTTGTAGCGAGCATACAACGACCAGTTTCCTTCAGCGCGGCAATTGGAGCAAATGTTAAGTCTCCTTTCCCGTATCTCAGAAGTTAAAGGGACTGGTCGTTGCAGTGCTTCTGCAACACAGCACGGTTTCCAGTGAAAGAGAAGGTTTTTCACGCTAAATAAGATTTCTGAATTTTCTTTCACTAGCAATTAACAAATGGAATTTGTTTTTATGCATTCATATTTTTAAATTACGGGACCATACTGAAGCAAATCAATATAATGACAATTAAAAAAAGTGATTGCATAATTACAAAATAAGAAAGAAAATATCTAGTAGAGGAGAAAACAAATGAAAGTAGACCCGCCTTTACAAGTTAATTCTTAGCTTATATTGATAATGAAGGCTTCTTTTACAGTAATTTGTGAATCAAATATTAATAAGTCAGTATGTAGAATCGCTCATATTTCTTTTATAAAATAAGTATATTTTATACTCTTGATAATTTCCACATAAAACTGTATGATGGGGAACGCCACATTGAATTTGGGACTAGTTAGCAATGCTCAGGGGCGTAGCCACGAGGGAGGGCCACCGGGTCCGGACCTCCCAAAAATTTCGAAACTTGACTAACATTTGTAAACTTTCTTAACGGACTATACTTGTTTAACAGAGAAGTTACTGATGTAGGCTAAATATTTTATTTTACGCGTCATCGTGTACTCTTCTTTTCTTATAAAAATAATCGTTCTATCATTTTTTCTAAAAATATAGATGACAGTAAGTAAGAATTACTTATCGTCTTTTCGGGTGCAGTATAAGACAAGTTCCATATTATGTAGACGTATTGGACCCAGGACCGGATTTCCCAATAGGCCCGGTAGGCCAGGGCCTATGGGCATAAGCTCCCAGGCGGCGCACGGCCGAGAGAAAAAAAACATTAAAAATATCTTGAAATAAACATAAATAGCCATAACAACATATTTTTTGAATTGATTTTAAAAAATCAGTCTAATAAAGCATTCTGATTTTGAAGTTCATTGGAACAAATAGTTGTTGGTAAAGTTAAACTATTTTTCAACATTATGCATCAATTTCGTTACAACATTGATTGCCCAACATTGATATTTATTTGCCCAAATGGCTAAATTGAACAAACCCAAAGTTATTCACCAATCTTTTGTTAATACATTAACGGTATTTTGTTAAGCCCAGAACCAAGTAAATTCCTCAAAAAACTTGCAATGATAAAATTGCATCATGGAGTGGTGTTTAAGCAATTAACATATAGGCCTGATATAATTTTTAATAAAGGTTTTTAGAAAAGTAACTTTAACCAGACTAGGGGGCGGAAAAAATTATTGGGCCTAGGGGCGCCAAAATGCTAAATCCGGCCTTGATTGGACCTCCCTCAAATAACTTGGACCCCTCCCAGTTAACATTTCTGGATACAGAACTGGCAGTGCTATTTGTTTTGATGTTCTTTGATTTTTGGCTTCTGTTACATGCTGATCCTTCATCTGGCGGGTTTCGAGGTTTCCTTTTCGGAACATATCACATTGGTAAGCATTGTTTCGCATCATGTGGAAGTATATTGTGTTCATCGTGCATTGCTTAACAACCAAGACGGGTGATTTGGAATGTAGTTTTTTCTTTTACACACACATGTGTGTGTTGATGTATGAATATGTGACATTCGGAATTCATATACCAGTACTTATTTTGTATCAGCTGTTTTGGTTTTTAATTATTGGGTTTAATTTTATTGTGTGTGCTTTAATTCTGTAAATAACCTACAAATTCTGAATGAATTGTATACCATAATTTCTGTAAATAACTTACAAAAAACATTGACCAACTTTCAACTGAGGAAAAATTTGCAATTAAGGCTTAGACAAAACAAGCAAAGGTCAATTCAGGAGAGTGTTCGAAAAGAAAAATCCAGTTTAAATTTACAGGATATCTTACGGCAGTAGTGTTGTTTGCACCAGATACATTTTCTCAATTTATTTTAAGTTTTCCTGGATAAACTGTGAATAAAGTGTGTTCAATGTACATTTTTTCATAACACTAATCTCTGCTACGAACTCTCTTCAGTGAATGCTGAAGAGGAATTCGGATCACTGTCAGGGACTGAGTTTGCTAGAGTGAATCATTCGCAATAATCTAGAAAAATATTTAGTGAATCTACAAAGCTTCTAGAATTAATATTAACTGTACCTATGGCGTCAGCAAAAGAAGATTTTTTTTTTTTACATCAAAAACAATTGACACTTTCAAGAAATTGAATGTCCCAAGAAAGGTTATCACCATTGGTTATGCTTTCCATCGAAAAAGACCTGACAATAAGAATACCAGAGTTCAACCAGCATGTATTAGACAGATTTGCTCCAATGAAAGAGAGGAGAATGAACTTACTAATTAATTACGGTAATTAATCGGATAAAATGTTCTGTATTTTTTATTTTTTAAAAACAGAATTTTATTTAATTTAACATGTCACATAGCATTTGCATCTAAAGTTATGCTGATTAGTCAATGAGTCAACTTTATATGTTCTGTCTCTTATCGTTCGCACTGCAACACCCAAAACCACAATCCACCGGCCGCCACTGCTCAAACTTGTTGGCTGATTTTGATGTGCCACACCTTCATATTATATGTAGGTAGGTTAGGGGGATCTTAACCTGAGGCCGAGTTTCGAATTAAAGGCCATCGAAGCTATCACAAATCAACTTAAGAGACACCAAAAAATATGGATTCAACAATAATATTTGTCAATTTCAATTATTTTTACATGTCACCATTCGCACCCTCAGGAGTACCAATGGGGACTGAATTTGGATTCAAAACGCATCGGGAATGTTCAGTTCACTGTTCATCTCAGCGATCCCGGAAAGTATGGAAATATGAAGCATCTGAATCGTCACTAATATCGGCCGTTTTCGATCATATCTATAATGTGTCCCTCCTAATCCCCCTAGGTGTGCTAGGGGGTCTTACTCCCACTAGAGGCTGAACTTGACTTAAAGGGCATCAAAACTGTCACCAGTCAGCTTATAGACCCCGAAAACTATGCATTCAACACTAATGTTGGCCGTTCTCGATAATGTTTGTTCCCCCACTTCAACTCCCTCCTAGATGAACTAGGGGTTCTTATCTACACAGTCCGCTGTTTCCCGGATTGTAAGTAATAAGCATACCAAGTTTGTTTAAAATTGCTCCAGGCGTTCCAGAGTTAAGCTGGAACACATACACCACTAAGCATCGGGAGGTGATTCCTTATATCATATTAAGGGAAAATGTTCTAATATAAACATAGGTTTTTAAAAATCCTCTTTTCAAGTATATAAACCTCCGAAAATGTGACATATCATGTTTCAAAAAGCCCTAGCTTCAAAACTATGTGATATATCGCAAGCAGCTTAATGAATTACACAAGAATTAGTATACACTCTATCTAAAAACCTATGTTTTAGAATCCTCTGGTGCTAGCGCAACGAATATTATAGAGGAACTTGGGATAAGACTCGACACTTTTAACTACATATTAAGGAAAAATAATGGATCCAACTAGCTAAGGATAGAAGTCAGTGGAGAGCTTTTGTGAACGCGGCACTGAACCTCCGGGTTCCATAGGCCATAGAGTTAGTTAGTTAGTTAGTTATTAAGGAAAAATATCAATGTTCAAGTACTTAGCATTTAAATGTCAATTCATTTATCAATTAGTAAAATGAGTAGTATCACGTTTCAATTTTATGTAACAACTAGTGGTGAAAAAACAATATTTTTCTGTTGAAAGTTTTTCAATAAAAATGTGGTTTTTCACATTTTTAAAGATTTTTTTGTACAATTATTCCGCTTTTCAAATAACGCTTAGCTTAAATACTATTTGAACGTTTTTGGATAAGTACAAAGTACTACGTCCTTTAACTATTTCAGTCACACTACAGTGAAACCTGTGTATGTTGGTCACCATCTGCTACACTGAGAAGTGATCAACGTAGACAGATGGCCAACTTACAGAAAATAAATGTGTATTAAAGCACAATCTATAATAAATTCTAATGTAAAAACTTCTAGTGAAATTATTCCTTATTTATGTATTGCTAAGTACTAACTTTGTCATTCAACAAATTACCTAAGATGTATTTGATTTCGAATGTGTCCACATGGAATTTTTTAAAGTTCTGAATCTGCAATGTCGTTAAGAAACAGGAAATTGGCATTGCGCAGCTCACGAAGCGAACCTATATATTTAACAAAATAACTTAATTTCACACAAGTGCTAATTTATTGACTCATATTGTAGCAAAATGATGACCGGATCAAGTATGTTTTTTCAATATTAAAAATCGAGTACTACATCTTCTTCTTTTGCCATTTCATTGAAAAGCAAAAAAAAAAAAAAAAAAAAAAGTACCAAGAGAATGTTTTGGGCCAATGTTATGAAATAACTAGCAAACTAGCATTATGTATCATTTACGAACTTCTTACTCCAGGTGTTAAACAACAGGACAGAAAAGGAAATATCTACTGCTAAAATTTCATATTTTCGCCAGTTACCTAATTTCCGGAAAATAAGCTGAAATCTTACATTTCGAAAGCCCATTGAGGTTCATAATTTCCATATGCTATAAAATGTCGAAGTACACATGGTCTCTGTTGTCAATTGTAAAGCTAGCTTTCCAGTAGCGGCAGATCTATAAGGTAAAAGCTGGAGGCCTGCCATAATCCAGACTATGATAAGTATAAGTTTACTATAAGCTTTCAAAATATATATATATATATATATATATATATATATATATATATATATATAAACACCTTAATTTTTTTCTGTTACTCAGAAAACTGAAAGCCCTAGGTCCCCAGGCTAGATCCGCCATTGCCTCCTAGTAATATGTAATTTGGGGTAAACTGGGGGCTTCCCACCTCTCATATCCTTAAGATGTCTCTAGTCTGAAGGGATTTCGAGATATTTTCATATTATTATATAGCGTGGTTGTTGGAAGATACGCTAAACTCCAAAATAATTAATCAACAGAAATTTGTTCATGGTATGATATATCTAATAATACAAATAAATTTTACAGTACACATATAGATAACTATAGTCCAAGATGACCAAAATTTTTATTCGCTACTATGTGAAATCTGTACTTATCAAAGGGTGATTCGCTTCAAAGTTTGACAATGAAGAGGGCAGCAAGATATTCAGTGTTTGGAGCAATGAGATACCTAAACATTGTCCTGGATATTTTTGATAATGTATTAATTTATTAAATTATACAAATATTAATGTATTTAACAATGCACATGTAAATTTATTAGGCGATACATACATTCATTTGTTAACTGATACAACTATTAATTTATTAAATGATACATATATTCATTCACTAACTCGTACAAGTATTAAGTTAGTAAATGATTCAGGTATTATTTTTTTAAGTGTTACGAGTGTTAATTTATTAAACGATAAAGTAATAATTTAGTAAACAATGCAAGTATTTAAGTATTACTTTAGTACGATGATGGATGTACTAATTTGATAAATGATACAAGTATTAATTAGTACACGATACAAGATAGAAAAGCACCAGTGGTGAGTTGAAGTGTTTCCGATGAAAACTTCGGGAAATAACAATGATTGACTTCAACTTACTTCTCAAGCAGGGATGATATATGTGTGAGATGTGACACAGATATTACATTTAATGAGGTAATAGCGTATTATTAGCTCAGCATATTATTAGCTCTAATTGCAATTATTTCTGAATTTATAGACACAAGTTTAACACTTCTCCATTTAAGTAGCTTCGCAATTCCCTCATGATACCAGGTCCACACACGAAACATTCTGTGCCTCCATCTAAATCCAATTCAAGTGACAGTTTGATGGAATGCTAAATTAAATTTCTTTGTTTTTTTTTTTTCGTGGATTGCTGGATAATCTCATGAAAATGTTAAAATTCTGCCATCAATAAGTCAATATTCAGGGATTTGAACGAAAAAAATTTCTTCATTCTTTTGTAACTTACTTGTAACTTTATATAAGAGCATTCACATTTATTCGCATTCCGCACCTAAACAAGAATATGAAAATCAGTGAATATTTTTATGATGCAACAACTTACATTTAGAAATATTAAAGTGTAGGATTTAATTTTTTAATTATGATTTTTTTTATTTAAAAGTAGAGATGCAAGGGCTAGGAAAAAAAGCGGCTTTTTTGGGAAAAAAAACTCGGTTTTTTCTGCTTCTCTTTTTGCTTGGAAAATTTTGGGCTTTTTTCAAAATTCTGCTTTAAATTGATAAAGCAGACTTTGTTTCGCTTGTCTATAACACAAAAAGTCATTTGATTAGTGGTTGATGCTGATAATAATATAAATCCTCGAAAATAAACTATGAATTTCGAAAAGATATTCAAAGAATTTTTCTTCAACATATTTACATTATGAATTCCACAGGATTAACCAATGTATATAATAAGAATTTTTTAACCTCCTATATACAAAAGTAAGCAGAGTTGGCAAGAACCATGGTTGTTTTTGAAAATGCCAAAAACCCGTTTTTTGGGGATGTTTAAACCAGGATTTTTGGTTTAAACCAGGCTTTTTTGATTTAGATTTTTTGCTTTATATATTTATATTACATATTCACAGAAATAAGTTTGTTTCGACTTGGTGTTATTATGCAACAGCGGGGTTATGCCGGAAGAACTCCCATAAGCTTAAAGAAGTCCGGTCAGTAAATTTCTTAAATTGAAAATCTCCCGCCCTAGTCATCGGGAAAATCCCGTCATTACTTGAAATGTAAGACAGTAACGGAGAAATCCTGTTATTACTTTGCATGTAAAATTTAAAGGACAACGTATCATAATCAGTACGCTAAAACTGAGGTATTAAATTACAAATTTAGTACGTAGATATCATTGAAAGTCCAGTCCAAGCTAATGTTGGAAGCTACGTAGGCAATCGATAAATTTTGCCAATTTCTATCAATATATTTAAGCAATCTTGGCTTCTTTATAAAACAACAGGCATTTAGGCATGCAGAAATATACAATTTGGTTTCGTTTCGTATGTTTAGGCTTATCATCCTTACGAAATACCGAGATTATCAAGGAGAAGACTTTCGCTTAAACTGACATCCGAACCGCTACTTAATACACGCATGAAAGAAGGGTTGTGGTTCGACCGAGAATTTAACATGGGACACCTTGATTAAGAGGTGAAAGGGAAATAAAACTATTGCACATGGTTTGATATCTAAAAACGTCACCATGAAGTTCACACGATTCGCATTTTTCATTCTTTTTATTTATTTTTTTGTTTAAACCAGTTATTAAAAAAAAAAAGTTGGTGTAAACCAGCCAACCCTAAAAGTAAACACTTCTTTTTAAAAAATACAAAAATAACTAGCAAAATAGTATGTAGTATTTTTACTTCAAAATATTCCATACCCTCTTTTTGAAACAAAATAAAATTAAAATAAAACATAAGAGAAATACTTAGATTTATATGATCCACTTAAAGGCTGCACATCTAGAGCTTTTGGTTCTGTATATTCTTGAAATTCTACAGTTAAGTTTTATATAATCACCATCACGGTTTACCCAATCCTCAAGTTTTCTGAATTTTTAACAAGAGGGATTCAACATATTATTATGGAACTCCCCCCCCACCACCAAAAAAAAGGACTACGAAATATATTTAAGTTAAGCTAAATACAACTGTACAACAAACATGACTGAGTGATTAGCTTTTGCGCTTCTATCGGAAAGTCCGGGATTCAACCAGTTCGACCATTCTGACAAAGCTTTTCTTCATTCCATCTCTGAATGTAGAAATAGTGCGTGTACTGTGAGTTGGCCGACTTCCTTTCTTATTGTTTTTAAATCGTTATTATTACTAATTACCAGCAGTGACAGTTTTGCGAAGGTTAGGGGGCGGTCTTTCGGACTGAAGCCCGTTCCCCAAAGTTACGGAATGTCTGCAACAAGCAAAATATCTATTAGTTATGCCTTTACTCATAAACTTTAAGCTCCCGTCAAATAAAAATTACGAATGTTTAGAAAAACTAAACATTAGTAAGAAAAACCCTTCCCAAAATACTTTTCTAAATCTGTCACTGATTCTCAGTATAAAATGATTTTTAAGGTTGTATCCGGAAGATTATTGCTAAACATATAAACGAAACGAAATATTAGTTATGCCTGTACTCATAAACTTCAAGCACCCCCCAAATAAAATTAGGACTTTTTAGGAAACGAAACAATCAGAAAAAAACCTCCTAAAGTACTTTTCTAAATCCGCTACTGATTATTTGTATAAAGTGGTATTCAAGGTTGTGTCCGGAAAATTATTGCTAAATCACTTCACAGCTACAGTATAACAGAAATGTGGAAGTACGGCTTGACGGATATATTGAAAAACGTACGCTTTGACGGATAAATAGAAAAACGGGCAAGTTTAACTTTTGCGCTAGAAGCTAGAATACTAAAAGCTCTTAGAAATGAAACACGGATGACAACCTAAAATGATCTAGAGAAGAAAAAAGATGTCGATAACTCAAAAGTTAAAATAAAGTTAAATAGCCTCTAAAATTGTCCTCAATTACTACATTCTTCATGTTAGCTTTAATTAGTAAAACATGTGCTCCATCCATCTTGTTGGTGAATTTCAGAGCAAAATATCGCATTTAGGTCATGGAATTCTTATCTAACTATAGAATATACTATAAGAAAGTTATTTAGATAGAAAAATCATGAAAATGAAAAAAAGCCAAAATTTCCAAAATTCTCGTTTTTTTCCCAAAAAAGCCGGCTTTTTATGTAAAAAAAAAACATCGATTCAAAAAAGCCGGCTTTTTTGCATCTCTATTTAAAAGTATCATTACCGTTTATGCTTAAGAATGCTTAAAAAAAGAAGAGTAAACCTTGATTGTTGGATTACCTGGATATAAAACCTCAATTTTATGTTTGCAGGATTGGTTAACAACTATCTCTAAGCTACCGGTGAAAAGATTCATCTTCTTGCTTGATTATTTCTTGCTGAAATAATCAGATTATTTCATGCAATTATATTGTAGATGCAAGAAATCTTCTATTCTATGAACATTTTAAAGTGCTCAACCATATTTTTTTGAAGTAAATTGTTATTGACAATATTTATAATTATTTTCTAAAAGTACATTACCTTCTTTGCAGCATACTTCAAGTTTGATGCATAATATTTACGAGTGTAATTTAAACCTCTGTGGAAAATAATTCGTAAAATTGTGAAACATAAAATAGGCATGAAGCGCCGACTAGCTCTTCTCAATACTTCAATATGACGCCACAGGCAGAAAAGCATTCAGAACGGAGATTGGTGCTACCTGTTATCCTATATACATTAGTTGTATTCTGTGTACCTGCTATTCTACAGAGGTTGATTCAGTTATATTGAGCCGAATTTGCATGTGCTTCTCGCCTAGTAAATGCCATGTTTCCACAACCGGTTGTGCTCGATCTGCAGACTACTTCTACTGACTATTGCCTGGCATCAAATCTTCCTTTTCAGAAGACTGCATTGCAGCTTCAGCATGAGTGTTGCATCCCACTCCTTTTTACAGGCTTTCCACAGGTGGGAGACGGTGAAAACTCGACGATGGAACATCTAGACTCTTGACTGGAATACAAGAGAAGGGAGTTGCTTTAATTTCAGTTCCTTGTTCCATACAGCAATAGAAACCCAACGTTGTTTTCGCCATGAGGCTGGATGCCTTGTCTTTGTGTAGTTCAGCCTCGTTCAAGTCTTGTCCGTACAACGCTGGGATTTAGTGCTGGTATATTTCAGTCAGGACACATATCTGTTAGTGTGCAGCATCGATTTTGACGTTTTGCTTCATCTTTCGGAGACGCAGTTTGACCCTGTACAAGAAACCGCCCACAATCATGAATCTTTTTGGGGAACGGTTCTACCTGCTCACGCCGGTGTAGTGAGCCCAGGCCTCTGTGCCAAAGCTTTCCGTATAATACGATTCACAGTGGAACGACATACATGAAAATTAGGCACTTGACATTTCTACGATGCACGACACCGTGAACTTACCGTCGAAAAGGGCCACAATGAACTCCTCCCGTGTCTAAACCCAACGATGGGACGTTTCGGAAACCAAGAACACGAAAGATATTTGCATTAAGGAAGGAATATTTTACTTCCTCACCACCGTCTCAAACGAATGAACACCAATTGTAATTATAACTTGCAAACCATAAAAATTCGGTTGAAATCCAGTAGAATGTTTAATTGTAATTTATGTACTTAAGCCCAAAATAACGTATTTGTTCAAACATTCGTAATACAATCTATATTTATTACTGTTTAGCTGGAAGCTTTATTTTTTATTTCTTTCTTTTTCTTTTTTCTTTCTTTTTTGTCACTGCATACACAGCTAAGTATGCACTGCATTTCCAGATATTTGCATTTGCACCATTCATAAAAATTATCAGTTTTCGAGCACGAAATCCATGAACCTTTAACTTCTTAACCCCAAACCTCTGACTCATTACGTTAAAAAAATAAGGTCTTTTAGAACACCGATTTGGCCTCCGCATTTGGATTTACATAATCCACTTGAAATGAGATATTTTAAGAATTTAGGTGTTAACTATTTACAACAAATCTCCTTGCCAGTGAAAACATGTGTAAGAAATGACTTCTGGGCCAGTTTGATAAACCATTGTAAGACCTGAGAATTTATCTCTTGAAATTCGTGTGATTTTAAACAATTTCATACGATGTGTATATGCAGCGTGAGGCATCTATAAGTACCATCTATAAATACCGAGGAAACTAGCAACAATAGCTATATACTGTTTGTGGTAAACAGCAATATCAAATGAAGCCCGTCAAACGAAGTACGATAGACAAAATCATAAATAACATGAAAGGGCACATGCGGAGAAATTAAACGCTGTATGTCTCGTGCTTCTCTCCACATAGTAACGGAGATATGACCATGAGAATGTTGTATATAAAAAGACAAGTTACCTACCTGACCGCCAGTACTGCAGTACGTATGAGTTGTAGGAATTCATGGGAAAAGACGAAGAAACACGAATGTAGGTGTTCGAGAAGGAAGAAGAAAACGTATGACAACGTCAACACCATTTATTTGACAGTGTGCAGAACGTAATAACAATGAGCATGACAGTGTATTGAAGAACCATAAAAAATGACATGTGAAATGAGCGTAAACTTAGTCTGTCAAGAAGGATGTTCAAAATTATGGCCGTCCGCTATGATACAAACATCAAAGAGAACATGCAAAGAATGTACCATCACGCACAGAATGGCCTTACAGGCTGCAGTAGTGCATTGTTGCATATCATCTGTTGTTGTTGGCACATCACAGTAGACAATGTTGTTTTCCTCACAGAAAAATTAAACATCGACAAATCTGAACGCCAAGCTGGCGATTTGACAGATTTTCTCCTTTTTATCTACCAATTGTAAAACATGTTAATCAAACATGCTGTAGTGTGTCGTGCACCTGTCATGTTGATACCACATATTCCTCCTTGTGTGAAGTAGTATGTTCTTTTGACAGTTTGTTTTCTAGGAAGTGTATCATCGGTCAGCATTCGGTGTCCCATGTACTATGAAAAAATGACCAAGGAGATATTCACCCTTTATTCCACACCAGACATTACCACTCCATGAGCGCTAGCATTCCATTTGGCGTTTCAAGTTCGTGACAATAATGTGCAAAACCGAAAAGTTTTACAATTTTATTCTCATATAGTTCCTGATAGATAGATATGTTATGGGTGAAACGTATGTGTATGCAGAATGTGCAACACACTTGGTTGACTCATAGCAGCATCCCTCGCAATTTCACGGAAGGCAATGTGTGAATTTACAGCAACAGCGGCTAGAACTTTGTTGTACCCACCTAACCCGTAATTGAATCGTTGAGTTCAAAAACCGGTCATCTCCATCAAGCTAATTTGAGAGGAGTGACAAACAAAACTAAATTAGTCAATATACATCTGAAATATAAGGCTGTTTTCATTTTGGACTGCAGAACTGACATTTTTCTACTTTCCAAAAATGAAAATATTCATATATGTCAGATGCATATTGATTAATTTAGTTTTGTTTGTCACTCCTCTTAAATTAGCTTCGATGGAGATGACCGGTTTTCGAACTCAACGATTCAATTGGCTTGGTCGGCACACCTTGTCGCGGTGTTACACTTCCGGTGTCCTATAATTTCAGAAAGAGCTTATCTAAACGACGTTACGATGGCTTCCGTCTGTCCTGATATCTCTCTATGTATACACAGGGCTTCTGAGGCACTCTTCCTGCATTCTCCATAGATCAGGATCATGCCAACTTTCTCTAAGTTCTTAAACACCACTGTATTCACTCTTACAACTACGATTGCGCGCTATGAACTAGCACGATTTCGTGATTTGGCAATTGCAACTTCATCCGCGTCAAGTACTTCTCTGTCAGACACTTCAACCAGCATACGTTAGACTATGGAAAGCCGTCAGATTAATCTCCTCCCACTCGTACCGTTTGGTAAATCTTACTTCGTCAAAATTTATGTCATAGGGCTACTTCAAGATCATACAGCTCGTAGTGGAATATCATTATTTATTGCGTAACTTACAAGCAAGGGTTTTCAGGTGTCACACTCCGATTTGCTTGAAACTCCTGGAGTGAATAAAGGAATCAAAAGTAAGACATACGTGTTTTTTTATATCGGCCAACGTGGGGGATGAAGAAGTGAAACACCCCTAAAGTGCAAACATAGGCCAATATGACACATTTTAGCAAGGCCATAACTAGCAATGCACAATGGAAATTAGCTTGAAACTGCTGTAATGAATAAAGGAAGCACAAGTAGGATATACGTGTTTTTTATATCGGCCAACGTGGGGAATGAAGGGGTAAACATCCCCCTAAAGTGCGAACATAGGACAATGTGGTACACCTTATCAACTCCATAACTAGCAACACACAATGCGGATTTGGCTGAAACCCCTGGAGTGAATAAAGGAATGGAAAGCAGGACATACCTGTTTTTTTATATATCGGCCAAGGTGGGGAATGAAGGGGATAAATACTCCCCTAAACTGCGAACATACACAACACTACACCTCTTAGGAAGACCATAACAAGTTAAGCCGTTAGAGATACACATTGGTTAACATTGGAAATCAGTTATAAGTTTGGCCACTTTACGTGAAACAATATTGAGCGCCCGCTTAAATGCTCACAACTATGTTTTTGAGGCCGGAAATAAAGCGAGGTTACGTTCCTGACTTACCTCTAGAGCCTGCCACTGCAGATCTACGTCATTGCAGTGGTAAATGTGCACCGACGGAGGTTTGAAAGTTCTAAAGCACGGCGAGCGACACTTCACGCAATTGTCTTTGTGTGTTCCTCCTGAAGAGACTATCTTTTCCCAACGGTACGACTGTTTTTGGGACGTTACTTTCTTATAGTGTCGCATAACGGACGTTAAGACAATCTCTTATTTTCCACTGTTCCATAATTCAACTGCGTTTCTCTTGTATTCCAAGTGCACAGACTCACAACTCGTAACACCGCAGGTCCCCGATGCTCTCCTTCGCACATATTCCTCGTAAGTTTCATCCACTTCCCCACAGTTGGTGATATCACTTGGTTCCATGACATCCTCATCCAAATTAAAGTGTTTTTTCCCTTCAGCCCCCACGTTGGCCGATATATATTTAAAACAAAGTATGTCGTAGTTCTGATTCCTTTATTCACTCCAGGAGTTTCAAACAAATTCTCATTGTGCGTTGCTAGTTATCGCCTTGCTAAAATGTGTCATATTGGCCTGTGTTAGGACTTTAGGGGGCTGTCTACCCCTTCATCGCCCACGTTGGCCGATATCAAAATACACATGTGTTCTACTTTAGATTTGTTTATTCATTCCAGGAGTTTCAAGCAAATCGGAGTGTGGCACTTGAAAACCCGTGCTTGTTAGTCCAGGTAACTCAAATAACAACCTACTCTAACTCAAATCAAATAAAACAACTTAATCCTATTTGACGCTATCTATTGTGGCATACTAATATCTATGTAGATGCTTATCAAAATTCAACAGGATTTTCAAACAATATAAAGGATACCAAAATATTTAAAAAGGAAATGTTCAAATTTCTAATGAATACAATGAACAAAAATAGCTTGATAGTTCAAGCCAAATGCTCGAACTAGTCACCATTCTGTACGATGCAAACCCTGACTCTATTCGGGAACGAATTACCAACTCAAAGAACTTCATCACCAGTAAGAAATTGGATAGCTTCTCGAATCCGTTGAATTATATTTTCCCTCGTAGTAGTAGTTGACGATAAACTAAATACTTTTCACTGCCTATAATCGAGGACAGTAAGGTCCAGTAATCGAGTTGAGTTGAGTTGATTTTGAGTTTAACGTCCCGTTCAGCAGCGAGGCTATATGAGACGTGGACCTACTGATTAACGTGGAATCCGAACCACATAAACTCCCACCGGGAATCGAACCCGGGCGTCCCACGCGAAAGGCGCGTACGCTAACCGCTTAGTCACGGAGGAGCTCTCCAGCGATCGAGACCCTTATATATCTATTTATCTATTGGGAAATATTGCAGTGCAGCACGAGGACGGTGTGATATATGCGCTGGACATCCGTTCTGTTGGAACCACATGTTGAGTCGCGTGGTGCGTGATTCGTGATGCATGCGCTGGAGTGGAATACACCTATTTTCTAATAAAGTTGAAAGATCCTTTTTCTATCAGTTGTGCATATCTGTGACCAACCAAATTCTCCTCGAGAAATGTTATATATATATATATATATATATATATATATATATATATACATAGACTCTCTCTCTCTCTCTCTCTCTCTCTCTCTCTATATATATATATATATATATATATATATATATATATATATATATAATGCGACACCAAATATTCACTTTCCAAACACGTTGACGATCTATTTCCCTGAACAATGAGGATTAGCTTGACATCAATACCGGAAATTCTACCTATTAACCTCCCCATCACTTTTAAACTTGTATTTATCGGAATATAGAACGTAAAGGTGACAGTCGTTCGGTTGCTGCTTAATTCAGTTACAAAATGTGAGTCTCCGTTGAATATAATTTGGATCTTGATGAAGAAATATTCTGTACAGATGAAGTCTGTTTTCTCTTAAAATGCGAAATACTGTAGTTTTACTGACAACAGAATCCATTGATTTGCGCCTTAAAGAATCATGAGGATACAGATGTGCCTATGCAACAATATCTGGCGTTATATCATCTCTTATTTGTGCATTGAATCTTTCGCCGCTTATTATGATGAGACTAAATGATACCGTAAATTTTTACTCGCCTAGCCAGCCAAGAAAAAAAGTTTCGTGTGAGAGGATTCTGGTGCTGAAATCGTTCTTGCCACAATATTACAGTGTAACTGTAATTACCTCTGCATTTTCCTAAAATTTGGATCTTCTGAATAAATGGTGGTGAATCTTAGTACTATATAAATTGTCTCCTTTTCCTTCCTTTAGAAGTGGAATTTTCCCAGATGCTGAAATACGTATTCCATACTTTTATTTAAGAGTCTATACACCGACTTTCATACCTGCAACTTAAGCAAATCCTCACATTGGACATTTTTCCAATGCAGAGCGGAAAACTTGAATATTATAGAAATGACTCCCTTATCTTCTTTAGAAGCAGTATTTTCGAAAATGATAAAAATACGTATCCATTATTTTCACTTATCATTATTTTTATTTAAGAGTTTATACGGTGTATACCGAATTTCATACCTTTAACTTCAGCGAATCTTCACATTCAGCACCTTATGATCAAATAAAACGAAATTTGAGTGTGATAGAAATGCCTCTATTTTTCCGTTAGAAACATGATTTTTGAAAACGCTGAAACATGTATTATCTTCTTGTTAATTAAAAGTTTATGTACCGAATTTCAGATCCTCATCTTAGGCCAATTATCACATTGGGTACTTTCTTATTAAAGAAAGAGGAATTCGAATATTGCAGAAATATCCACTTCATTCCCACTTAGATCAGATATTTTCGGAAAGGATGAAACACGTATCCCATTATTTATATTTAATAGTGTGTATATCGAATTTCACATCTCCAACTGGAGCAAATCACCAAATTTGCCACTTTGTGAGCAAATAATAGAATATGCCAATAGCATAATATCTTTCTCCTCTGCCCCTTTAGGAGCGGAGTTTTTTGAAACACTGAAATACAAACTAACTAACTAACTAACTCTATGGCCTATGGAACCCGGAGGTTCAATGCCGCGTTCACAAAAGCTCTCCACTGACTTCTATCTTTAGCGAACTGCATCCAGTTTCTACTTGGTATTCCAATCTCTGCGAGATCCATCTTAATATTGTCCTCCCATCTGCGCCTAGGTCTTCCTAATGGTCGTTTTCCGATTGGTCTTCCAGTCAAGACTTTGAAAGCGTTTCTACTTTCTTCCATTCTAGCTACATGACTCGCCTACCTAAGCCTCCTAGACTTGACGACCCTAACATTGTTGGGTAGACCATATAAATTATGTAGTTCCTCGTTATGAAGTTTCCGCCATTCCCCATTCCCGTTCCTCTTGGGTCCGAATATTCGTCTCAGGATCTTGTTCTCAAATACTTTCAGTCTATGTTCTTCCCTCAGAGTAAGTGACCATGTTTCGCAGCCATACAGAACAACAGGCATAATTATCGTTTTGTATATTTTAAGCTTCAAATTCCTCGATAGAATTCGCGACGACAAGAGATTTTGAACCGAATAGTAACACGAATTCCCTGCTTTTAGTCGACATTTAATTTCTTCGTGAATATGATTTTCCTCTGTTAATATTGATCCTAGATATTTGAAACTATCCACTTTATCAAAAGTATTATTTAATATTTTAACACATCCATAATTTGCTGTATTCCGGTCCCGACGCACTTCCATGTATTTAGTTTTCTCTGCATTTACTTCTAAACCCATGTCCCTGCAAGCGTTTAGTAAGATCTCTGCATTTCTTTATATTGTTCTCCTATCATCCCCTATTAAATTTACATCATCAGCATATGCCATAACCTGGTGAATACCGTTCAACTCTAGGCCCTGATGTTTTCTTATTTAAAAAAAATAAAGTTTATATGCCGAATTTCAAATTTATAACTTAAGCGAAACCTCACATTCTGTACTTTCTGATCAAACAGGTTATCCCTAGGTACAGTGGGAAGGAGTGATATGTAGAAATGATCGAAAACCACCAATATTAGTGTCGAATCGACTAAATTGGCTTTTTAAAAAAATCATTTTCATTTGATTAAAGGGCGTATCCCAAGAGGGGTAAAGGATTCAAAATGTTTGTCAATATATATATATATATATATATATATATATATATATATATATATATATATTTAAATTACACTCTCATTGATGTGCGTATTGTAAGACGAGAAAAGAGGGTTCAAATACTTTATTCACCCTCCCGTGCAAGAAACACACACTTGAGCAGAGTGTTTCAAAACAACACCGACAACGTTTGGGAGGTGATTCCTGACACCGAGATAAGACGAAAATATAGACCAACCTGGGTGCACAAATGCTTCCTTTCGGAGTTACAGGCTGTTGAAATCATGAAAACATGAAATTTAAAGGTCCATAATTCTAATACTATGGGACCTATCGTAGTCGGGTCAAGACTCCACTTAGGAACTAATATGCACCCTATCCAAATATCCAAGTTCCAGAACCCTGTGGTATTTCCGCAACAATTTTTATAGAGGTAGTTGTTGAGTACTTCAGATTATATGGCCGTAGCCAAACTCACTTATCTTGGTGTCAGGAACCACCCCCGAAACGTTGTTGGTGTTGTTTTGAAACACCCTATATATAGACCTATAAATATCAGATATTTTCTGTATTTCAATAATTTTCTAAGCTTATTATAAATCAACCAATGGCTTTTCATTTTAAGTAATTTGTTCGCAGTATCACCACAACTATAGATTGGAATTGGGAATAAAATTTCGCACCTCCTCTGTTCTCGAAAAATACCAAGTCGTTTCTGGTCTTTCTTGGAAAACAAACCAATGCTTGATTATTCTAGGATTAAAAAGTGAAAAACAAAAATCAATATTTAATAATTTTATCAAATTCTTTATATCTATTTTACACAAGTAAATTTGTTAGTTTCTTTTTCTATCCGCTTGTTAAATTGTCTAGGCAAGCCGGAAATAAAATAGTGTTATGTATACATATGTAAATTCTGTTGTTTGTCTCCGTTGTATAACTTTTGTGTCATGTAAAACTGTGTGTACAACAAATTTCAACAAACTCTAAAAACTTTGTAGGTGCATTATGCTAATAAACATATTTCCCTCAAACTAACATTTTTCAGTACACTTCAAGATTTTAAATTTAAAACCCCACACATAGTACTTTTCCATGTTTCAATACTATATCTTTCATAATATACAAACTGAAAACTTCCTAGTTTCATTTATTTGGTCTTTAGTATATTCGTCCGTAGCTATCAGACCAACACGTTAACCTTTCAAAGATAAACAGCTAAGTCAGCAATGCTAACCCTAAACTCAACATGTCCTGTGAAAAGTAACACTCTCAATTACCATCAATGCTAATTCTTTGTTGCACTGGTAAGTAGTGAATCCAGTGAACGACGCGTTTAGTCTCATTCAACAATATACAAAAACAAACGATTCTCAGATTCATAAAAAAAAGCCATCTGCATCATCAGCAGGAGATTAGTGAGAAAAAAAAAAACATGTTCCTTGCGTACACAAATTCACTATACCATACCAATCACTCTACATTTCCTAAATGTTCACTGAAAAACTAAACTCAAATATAAAACATACTTCTGAGTCAAACAAGTCATTTCCGCAAAAATACTACTATTACCAGTTCGAGATTGGTAAAGTACGTCTGTCTATATCACTAAATATTGTTGTACTTTAAGCTCTATCTTTATCCCTATAACAGTAGCATTAAGTTATGTCGTTATTATCATCCTTCAATTTCATTCAAGGACATGGACGACTTTCTGTGCAACAGTGATGGAACGAGTCAGAAGTCACCGACTCATTTGAATTACGGCTTTTGTATATACAAGTCATCCGGGACTGGGTCTCGCTTCTTAGATCTGGTGTGAGCCAGTGACACAGACAGACTTGATGACCCAGAACACCCTAAGTATCGCCTCTACAGCATACTGTAGAATTTCGTACACTAATGATGTCCACAGATCGAGCTCACGTGTTTGATTCCCGTTGGGATATTTCTTAATCAAGGACAACGTCTTGAAAATTTCCAGCACTATTTCGTGTTTGTTAATATTCCCATACTGAAAAATAATGTAGTGGTTTCGAACACAGACCATACAAGACTATACAAAAAGATTGAATATGTCACTGTTTAGACACAGCGATATCACTAATATTGTATATAATAAGTTTTACAGGCTCGCTGGATTAAATTTGGGCGATTCCTTATATATATCTTCGGTAGATAGCTTTGGTAGATATCTTTTCACGCGCGTTAACACTCGGATAGAATTCGTACTTAACTTTCAGTGTAATGCTTTGACATACGCAGACTCACAAAAATGGAGAAATAAAATTATAGATTTAAGGAGGAGAGAGAGAGAGGGGGGAGGGAAGGAAGAGATAATCGTGTTTTTTTTCTTAGAAAAAACGTTAGCAGCCTCAAATACTCTCTACGTATTTCGTCGTTTCCGTGTCTGACTGGGTCACTTCAGTCATCGGGTTATGAAATGTCCATGTTAGACCATGTCATTAGAGTCATGAGTATGTCTGGGCTGCCAGATCACGGGTCTGTAAGTGTCGGATCAGATCATTGTAGTCATAAGTGTGTCTAGGTTAAAGAATCACAAGTCTGTCCGTGTCACTTTGAGTCATAGGTCTGTCCGGTTCACGGATCTGTTCAGGTCACCGAGTTACTCTGGATCATGGGTTGACCAAGCCTCCGGTCTTCCGAGTCACGTGTCACAAAATTTGAGACCGCTTCATCCTTGTTGTGGAAGTCAGAGAAGTCCCTGATTCTCTAAAAGATTCTAACCCTTCAACAAACGCAAAGGTATGTAATTATCCATTGTTGTTACGTTATTATTAGCACCCGCATTCGAACAAACTGAGAATTGTAATTATGGTCCATTTATGTTTACAACCGACCTCAGTGTGTAAAGTTTTCACTTCCAACCGGACTGCTTCGCCGGTTACGTAGCATATAGATAATGACATAAGATTCCACTCTTCAGTATCCATGAGTTTTGTGTCTATTTTCGGGAAAATCAAACTGTTTTAAAAGTCCATGGTGTTCCTCTCTATATTTTTTTAATGAGTAATTCCTTCTTTTACCAGATTTCCTATTATTTCTTCAACTCCTGCGTACCTTTATTGTTTCTTAAACTGGAATAATACTGTATTATAATCAAGAAAATATTATTTAATTTCTGAAAATAACAGTTTGAATTTGTGTTTTGCACTCTTATGCAACATTGATGTTATGAAAGGCGGGGCCTACTATTATCACTGGCTCCAAATCACAATTGGGACTTAAAAGCAATGAACAAACTATCATGTAAGACCAACCCTTATGGTTGCACCATAGACTGTTCCCGAACAAGTTTTAATCCCATCTTCGGTCCTTTGGCATACACCTAGTTGATATAGACTCCAATATCTCTAAAGCTTCATCTTTTTAACCAACTATTGATTCTATGTTATTTTATACTATTTTATATAGGTTGCAAAAATATTGGCATTCATTTTAACCATTCATTTTGGCCTTCAGGTTTTTCTCCTTGTTCTTCAATTTAAAATGTAAAAACAGAACAAATTTCAGGTAAATAGAAACCAAGTTGAACCAAACAATATTGATATTTTACATTGCTAGCTTGATTGCATTTTAAATTGTTGAACCAATTTAAATAATGAAACATACTTAAACGCATATTAGTACATCCTGTTTGCATTTGTTCTAATGTGAATACATGGGAGATAATTAGATTTATTAATTAGCTTGGAGTTAAACCTCCCTTTATAGTCAGGTTTCTTATAGAAAATGTTAACCAGACAGCACCGGAATGAGTGCGAAATGCAATCTCAATTTAGGTTATCTAAACTCAAAAGGGCGGTAAGTCAACTGGGAGGTGTGAATGTGGGGGCAAATTCTGCCGAAAGAACGTCGTGAATGAAACGCTGTTTACAGCACCAAACATACGTGGGACGGGATCTACTGCTTAAAGTGGGATCCAAATTGCTACCCGGATTTCCTAGGCTTATTACAACCCCAGGATTGAAGCCTGGGCCACCCATACAGAAAGCTCACAATTTAGTCACTTGGGCAAGTGAATGGAAAAAGACAATTGGTTTATCCTCACAATGTTTTCCCCACAACAAGCACCCACACCGTAGGAAATCCAGGCGTACTTCAGCGTGGTTGTTCCTTTCCCATCCCAGTCTGTAGTTCGTGTTATTATTTGTATTCACTTCAGTGTAAATATATGGGGAATGATACTTATATTTCCATATCTACTTCACAACAAGCATTCGCTTCCTGCAAGCAGTGACGAATCCATAGAGATTCCACCGCGGTTCCCACACTTTAGATTGACTATCCGAGTCAATGTAAATATATATAGGAGAGATGGCAGGTAGATACTCACAATTTCATATTCACATGAACCATAATGAACATACACTCCATAGGCAGTTTTGAGTTCCGAGTTGCCTCGGTAAGGTGGAGGTTTGCAAAGCACATAAAACTAATATATACTAGTTATGATACCCATAACTGTCCAGATCTTGTACAAAATTTAACTTGAATAGGCCTGTTTAGGAGTTAAAAGTATAATTAAAATAATTTGAAGCTTTCTTGATTGAATTAGGGGCATACAATTAGCAATTATGATTTAATAGTTATTACCTTACAATCATAAACAAATATTGAATCCTTTGAAAGAAAAAAAAAATCTATACAAAATAAATACAAATTATTTAATGTTAGTAGAGGGTTTGATCAGACATACGCATATATTCGAAATGCAAATTTAAAATCCCTAATGTGGATACTTACTTAAAAATAATGCAAATATTTACATTTTCTCTACAAAAAACGATAATTTACTATTTCAGTACTTAGCTTTATGTATTATACTACTTTGAAGAATATATAGTACAGTACGATATTGTTAGAAAACTTTCAAGGAGCTAGACACTTCTTATTTTCAAATATTTTTTTCCATACCGCATGCGCTGTTAAACGTTAAGTGATTATTGCTACTAATAATTTAGTTGTTAAGTGATTCTTGTCAGTTGCCGTGATGAAGCAATTGATAATGAGGGTCTAAATGCGAAGAAATTAGTGTGTTTGAGGAAAGAGCGCACTGAACCATCTCACCGCCAAGTTGGTATGAAGAAAATATTCGTTTGACTAAATGAGTTAATAACCAGTAATCATGTATGGTTTACCGACATCGATGAACATATCTAAAGAAGATGGATATATATGTTCATTTCGCCAATATAATAAACATTAATGACTAGTTTAAACTTCAATTTTTTGTGTTCAGTTTTGCTTTATAAATCTTGAGAAAAACTATAGGAAAAGAGTGTTGTAATGAATACATAACTGATATTATCAAAGGGACACTTCAAAGTAAGCTTTAGTTCTTACATACAAAAACTGACAGAAATTGTAAATAGCATCTTGTGCCATTACCACATATCTTTTGTTTCACTGTATGAAGACACATAACTCATCGCTCGGCTTTTAGCAACTGGTTTCGAAGAACAAATAGTAATAGTGCCTGAATAAATGATATTGTCTTTCAAGTACAACCAGTTGTTTTCTTGTGAGACTGGAACAAACACATACTAATTTTGTGGGCCAGAGAAAGGAAGGAAGTAGAGAACATGACTCGTTTTTGTTTAATTATGCTTACAACTACGTAAGAATCTCTACTTCTGACCCAGCTCTTTAATCTCCTTAGTAGTTTCTAAAGACCTGTTGGAAATTAGCGTCCATTAACTCTACAACATTTCTAAACTTGAAAGTGAATATTAATCCTCTCAAGAACTTGGCTTTACCATATTCTTTCCTTATTTAAAAAAAAAAGTTGGAATCGCGTGTTCTATTGAAGAAATTACTAATATTACTGGACTTCTGCCGCAGTATTTTCCTCAGTTTTCACATATTCGTCTACAAAAGTAATAACCTGCTGTGGATTCAAATGAGACACTATTTTGAACGCGTATTACTCATTACATACACATCCGAGCAGACTGTTGTTTGTACTGTTTCATACATTACACCCTCTGTTATGCGATTTCAGGCAGTATCAGACAAGGAGACAGTCAGTGAGAAACATGCAGCCGTCGAAAGCGGAAGTCAATTCGTGTTCGAAATTTCGTGGTAAGGAATGCGGGACTTTGACGCTGAAGACATGAAGCACTCTCAAGAAGAAGGATTGAGTCTTGCAACTACATACAGAACATTAAAAAGAATTAAAATTGGGATTTCAATGAAAAAAAAGAGAAGAGAGAGGAAAGAAAAATTATTATGATGAAACAAATCAAAGAGAAGATTATGTCACTGACGGACGCGGGCGACGAATGTACCATTTCAAGTGCTGCACGTGCATTAAAAGTAAGACGTGTTGTTATGAGGAAGTAACTACTGGAACTGGGGATCAAAAGGAAGACCAAAAAGGATGCTTCATATGCAGGTGAGAAACAAAGAAAGAAACAAAAGGAAAAAAACGTTATTCTGAACAAAATTGCCAGGGACGAGTTTTGTGCCTCTAATGATGATAAAGACTTAATAATGGATGATGAAACATATATTGATATGAATGGTTATTATTTTAGTAGAAATATGTCGTACTTCGAATCTTGTCCCTGGACCTGTAAAATTTAAGTTCAAAACTAAATTTCCACAGAAACTATTCATCTGGATGGCAATAAGCAGAAAAGGTCATTCTCGATCATATTTTCATAAGCAATCAATGGGCGCAATTAATCAAAATTATATGTCAAAATTAGTATTTTGGTCTGATTTAGCTTCTTTTCACTATACGATAGGAACGCAGCAGCTGCTGGATCGGGAGGGAGTCCAGTTTTTGTGCGAAAAGCGCTATTTACCAAACGTGGCACAAATCCATCCCATTGAGAAATTCTGGGCTCATTTGAAAGCAAAAATATTCCAGCCACCATATAAACCAAAAATATGTAATGCTTGGGAAAACGAGCCGAAAAACAAAACGTCAATTCAGTGCAAACACTTCGAACATCTGATGGGGAATGTGTGTCCAAAAGTCAGAGCTGCTGCTAATCAGGCCTCCGCCAAGTGATCTTTGTGGTGGACAAACACCGTGTGTGTGGGTTTCCTCGGGGTTCTCCCATTTCCTCCCACTTTCTTCATTCGACCATTTCATTCATTACTCATCATCATCGTCTCCTTTAGCCTCACCGGCATAATCGTGGGACGGAAAACTCAAAGATTTCATTTTTTTTTTGCTGCTAATCAGAGTGTTGTTTTGTTTTAACTGATTTCATATAATTTTAGAATGTCTGTTGTGTCATGAGTACAAAAACTGTGACTTTTTCATTTGTAAGTAAATAAAATACGGCAATTCAGAAATGTGTCTCATTTGAATCCATAGCAGATTATAAAACACTCTATCATAACTTTGTAATCATGAAAAATTAGCCAATCCTTCAATACTTGGTTAACTATTCACTTTACCTCTCACGCACTTTCAATAACCAAAAAAAACTATGTACTATTTTATAAAATATCATCCACCTTTCCGTACAACCACTCCTCTTCAATTGAAACACACTACAAAGCGAGAAAAACTGGAAAACGTTAGGTTTGTTCCAAGTCGCCCATCTCCTCTCTATTGACTTGAGTTAGCTCGCGTTTGTTTATGCTTTTTCTCGAATTGGTACAATCTTTCGCTTGACACCATGTATATATTTTCCTCTCATTTCGTGCATTAAAGAATATAAAGTTAAAATAAGGGAAACCCCATTGCATTCAAGTCTTCGAAATTTAACAGAAAGTTTCAAATAACTTTCATTAAAAAAAAAAGAAAAAAACAATTAAACGTGACTTCCTTTTAGTTCTGAACTAACATATTGTTACTACACACATGCGCCTTTGTAATTGATTTTGTTGATACACACACTTTTAACTTCAAAGAATTTACATTACAGAACACAGTGGGTGGAATAACAAGAAAACAAGGCGAGAACTTCTTAACATTGTTTGTTAAGGTAATAACTATAACGGACAAAGAATTAAAAAAAAAAAAAAAACTGAAGTTGAAAAATTCAGTGATGGCAAATGAGGTTATAGATTAGATTAGAATGTATCACAAAAGCACTCCAATGATAAACTATGTGTTGGTGCAACACTAAGTTCTCAAATTGTGGATGAATTCTTGCTTCATTTTGATTTACAGATCAAATGTTCTTTTATGAAACCAGGAGAGAATGAGTAATAGACGCCTAAGGAAGTAAATAAAATTTAAACTTCAAATCTGCCGTGTCGTGACAAAACGCTGTAACTTTGGTGGAGCAGTTTTTCGAAAAAGAGCCGTAAAGTTTTCATCCGAAAATGTGAACTGTACCGTGTAGAACCAGTGTATCTTGACTTTGAAAACACGTGGTTACATGTAATGTTACGTAAATGCATGTTGTGTGATTAAATTTGGTGAAAATTGATTAGTTGACCATTATTGCCTAGTTACACTGGTTCTGCACGATACAGATCACATTTTCGGATGAAAACTTTACGGCTCTTTTTCGCAAAACTGTTGCGCCAAAGTTACAGCGTTTTGTCACGACACGGCAGAAATGGAACAGAAGGTACCTCGCTGACAGTTGAGAGTTTAATAGCTGTTATGGTCTGTGTGTCTAAGTGGACAGAGTGTAACACGCTCATTCTAAAGGTTCTTGGTTCGATTCCTAACCTGGATTTACAATGATTTTTTTCAAGGAATTAAACATTGAAAATTATGGTCGCAATTGCTAGTGAAAGAGATTTCACATAAAGAGGAAAAAGTCCCAGGGAGAGAGATGTGGCAGGGGGAAGACGAGAAATTTTTATCCTCAATCGTTAAAATTTCATTTATTCCCATGTCTTTCGGTTTATCTTTCCTCTTTTTTCTCTTGTTTCGCTTTCTCCATGTTTTCTGTCTCTGTATGATGCATATTATTGTTTTCCTTTTCTTTGCATTAATTCCTATTTCTTAAAACTTAACATGAATGGAATTTCTGCCTATCTATGTTGTGATTCTCTAAAGTATGCTCAACTACTAATAATTTCTTGTTCCAAATGGAGGAATATCCTGGCATGTCATGTTTTGGGGCATATATGTACTGTTATATTGGTTGCCCAACTATCAGATGTACAGTGAAACAATTCTGCTGGAGAAAAGAGCTACTATTTCTTATAACTGCAACCTCCACAAACTTTAGTCGCTAGCTGTACCTGGAAAGAGAATTGTAAGCCTGATAGCCCATTCTAACTTTCTATATTCGGTATGAGAGTAGTATAGTATTACATTAAAATGAGAATTCTTCTTGGGCGGCGCGGTGGTGGCTCAGTGATAGAATGTCGACCTCTGGCACGTGGGGTCCCTGGTTGTTTTCCAACTCCCATCAAGTGGTAGGAGTGGTGACGGACGGACAAATACCACCTACATGAGTTTTCTCGGGGTTCTCTCACTTTCGTTAATCCACCATTATCATTTATCTCATCACCACCATATCCCTTAGCTTTAGTGCAAAATCTTGGGACGGCTAAACTAAAAAGTAAAAAAAGAAAAAAAATCTTCTACCACGAGTAATTTTAATGTTAAATAAACATTTCTAACAGTCGTGATTTTTGAACTTTTCTTTCGGTCGTAGTATATTCTAAGTTCTGAAATAAAAGACAAGGTTAGGACAATTTCACACTATTTTCGTATTTTTAAATGAAAATGATTTAACACAGTGAATTTGCAACAAACAAAACAAAAGGGTGGTTATTTTGTGAGCTATGATACGTCTATTTTGAAAAGAAATGAGGAAGTTGTTAACCAGGAACGTGAATTGGTATTTTAATCCACAGTGACAATATACGCTTTTCTATGAGAAGATAAAACACATTATATAATATTGACATATGTTTGACACTCTAATAATAAAATAACATTTGTTGGGCACTGTTAAGTGAAAGATTTCTAACATTAACTTTTAAATTCAGAACAGCGTGGAAGCTTTGGACAGAGAAGTAAGGGATTTGCAGGAGGACAATATTTCTACTAGCAGCCCGTACTTTTGCTACAATTTGTATTACACTACTTGAAATCTGCACTTGTACAGCGGATTATGTATTAGTAAATAACACTTAATTTTCGTAAACGAACTACCACCCATATACCAATGGGGAAAATATTCCACATTTCGATAAACTTCTAATTATGCTTTTTATTCTAACTAGAATATATTCGGTGCTACTACTGACATTTCTTGTGATCAACTAAGATATTTTAATACGTTTTGACAGGTAGATAAAGACCTATGCCTGTGCCACCTTAGTATCAGCATACACTTTAATTAAAATGTATATCTAATATAATTCTAAATCGTAGCAAACTCTGTGATGTAGACTAGGCCGAAACAGGTAAGTTGTTGTCTCAATCCAGTTATAACTTCTAAAGGTCCAGAAGGAAGGAAAGAAGAAATTATATTATGCTTGACATGGAATAAATACCTGTGGATTTTATATAAATAATTACAACTTTATTTACATTCAATGATGAGTGTTAATGATGGTATACTTTATGCCAATTGGTGGTAAAGCTTGTTAAATATTGCACTGCTCTAAAGATAGATGATAATAACTGTCCGTAGTTTGTATACTGTGTTCAAGTTACTTAGTTACTAAATTATAACGAGCTTGACACGGAATATATACTTTAATTACAATTTTATTTATATTTTATAGTAAGTGTTAATTGTAGTATGCTTCATGTGAATTGGCTGTAAAGCTTGTTAAATATTGCACTGCCCTAAAGATAAATGGTAATAACTGTCTGTAGTTTATATTCTGTGTTTATGTTGCTTTGTTACTAAATTATATTATGTTTGAGAAGGAATAAATACGTGTGAATTTTATATAAGTAATCATAACCTTGTTTACATTTAATACGACCATTGTCTAAATAATAAACAACAAACACATTCGTGTTCAGCATCATCACTATATCTTTTCCAAAATTAAATTGAAGCAATGCAGTTACAATTAAATTGCCACAATAGTTTTGAATCTGCAAATTACCTTAAAACTAGCACCATCTATTTGCGTCAGACAAACAGTGCACGTAGCGAAGCGGCGACTGTTAACTCACGGATTGACACGTTCCTATTTCATAATAAGAATTTAGGGACGCTACATTGAGAGAAATACATTATCCGGACAGCAGTATATTGTACAAATATATGGAATCCTTATGTTTCCTACGGAAATCTGTACGGAGCACACGTTATCCATATGCTACATACATACTCCAATTTTCCCGCTGTGAGATGTCTGACATCTAACAGCCTTCCATATATTTCATACGTATATGTATGTCACATACATCAGCTATATGTTATATACGTCCATCTGTATGTGAGATCCTGATCGCCTGGACATTGTTCTTTCTCTCGTACGAAAAGTACGTTTATTCGTAACAGGTATACAGAAAGTACGTATAAAACACACATTTTCAGTTATAAGTTTGCTGCAAGATGTTACATAGGGTTGTACGTTAAGTTCAAAATCTACAGAATTTACGTATCTAACCTACGATTTTTGTCAGTGTGAGTCAAATGGAAAAAATGTACATATCAGTCCATGCGGTTACAAGAAAAGTGACTTCGTGGTCGGATATAATTAAAACTAGTTCCATTGGATTGAGCGTCTTCAAATTAGCATAAACAACAAAATTAAAATTTTAACAAAGTGTGGACACCTTTTACTATTGATATGAGTCGTAGTTCTTTGTCTGAGATTTTCAGAAACATCTGTATGAACGAAAACAAGCACAGAACAAATTTTCTCAACCAACAAGTTGTCATTACTGTTATTAAACAATAATAATTATTGTTTATTTCATTTTAATAAATTAAGAGCTGCTTGACGATTTCCAAAATTACAAAACTTGTTTGGATGCGTCTCTCAAGTTACAGTAATGTTATTTAGTATTAACCAATCAAGTATCTCAAATTGTTCCGCCCATTTTATGCGTACCTGCATTTGTATTTGAATAATTTAACAAGAAAAGGAAAAAAAAAGAAAGGAAAATAACTTACCTTGGCCCATAAGGGCCCACACAAATTCTAGACTAGTTCTTGATCTTTCTATAAATATCTAAGTTAAAAATAACTATCAAATTAGAAATTTACTGATGTAAACCAATCAGAGAAAAGAACCAAATACGACAATTTGTTGACTGAATAAAAAATTACTAAAATAAATAATAATATTGTTTATTTAATTTTTACTTGCCTCCGTTAGCCTTGTTCCGTAGATCTTGTTCCCCTTGAAGGTAATGATGGGTGGAGAATTAATATTAAATAAGCGTCATTCCGAAGTATTATTATATTGAATATGAATCATAATGTTCATCTTGAAACTATAAAACATAATTAGCTTTGGATTTTGTGTGCATAAATGCTGAAGTTACCAACAAGATAACTGTTATAAATAAGAAAGAGCGTACACATTGCTCAGGGAATTTCCAAAGATATTTTGATATTCAATACAACACTGAATATTTTAAAATAAGAATTGAATCATTGATGATTATTAATTTTACAGTTTTACAATAAGTAATAAATAAAGTAGAATTGTTTTCTGCTTATTTACATTCATATTTGAAACGAAATATTTTAAAATTTGAAGTTAGCTATAATTTACTTTAAAGATAAAGCAATATTTAAAAAATATTTTTATTTATTACATCGATTTTTACAAGCAATAGAACAATTTCACTACAGATTTACCTGTTTATAATTCACTTTTATTATGATAATATACTTCAACTTTAATTACTATGAAAGAGTTAAAAATAAGAATTGTAACCGAAGATTTAATAGAACAGGCTTTGGATACGAAAATAAAGTAACTTGTGTTTGAAATAATATCTTGTGAACAAACATAATATTTCTTGTCTAGGACAGGTAAACTGTCTGGAATATGTATGAGAGCACTATAAACTTTGATAAATGATAATGTAAAATAAATAAAAATAAAGAAATTTAAGATATTGTTTGATGACAACTAGTTTAAATTATTAACGCAGAATTTGTTAATGATATCCTGCTTTGCCGAGCCGCCATAAACAATAACATATTATTGTTACAAGCAACATCAGGTAGGCGATAACTTTTATTTTTTGTCAGAAAATGATCTGACTTGAGCAAATTGCACAGTAAATAAAAGCACTGTATAATTGATAATAATTTCGTAATTAAACAAACATGTTTAACTTGAATTTACAACGTTCTCGATAATTTCGTCGCCAAAACAAGTATGGACTAGATTTCCAAGAACTACAGAAGGGAAGATTACTTAGGAAATGAATACTTTTTTGATAAGTGGAAAATCCCTGGAACATCTTTAGTAGTAAAATGTAAAAATGTAGGCAGCTATATTGATAGAACCTCCAAGCAAGTAAAACAAGTAATGCAATGTATGTGGGAGGGGAGACGGTAAATTGTTCTTACTTCTGAAGAACTCGTATATAAGTCATGTTTTATCTTATAAAAACAAAACAATGTTTTATTTTTATGTTCAGTAGATGTAAATAATGAATATGATACCCACTAACTCGTAATTTTACTTTTAAAATATCCATTATCGCTATTATGAAATAATTAGGTTTCGTTCATTTAATGTCAAATGAACAATATTTATCGTTACCCACATTAATATGGAAAACATGTAATAATGTTGTAATACTGATCTTTGTCATAGTGCCATTAATAATAAAGGTAGGATTTGTAACATACATTTCTAAGAACTATATACAAAAAGCTTAGTATTAAGCAACTTGTCAATCATTGCGGTAGTTCCTTAATCCTATGACGCCGTCCTTAAAAATTGTACGTTACTGTCAACCTGGAATCAAAAGCTGCTAAAATACATCTTCAAGTATGTGAAAACTTTTATTTTTTTCGTTTATTACTATGTAAAGTCAATAGTAAATACTACATAATCAGGGGTGTCATTTGTGGATTACAGGGGAGCAATTGCCCTACTGAATAATATATCAATGAAAAACGAGAAATTCTCTTCATATCTGAGAATCCTGTTCCCCTCCCCCACAATCAAAATCTAAAATGAAGTTGGTATAACACACTGTAATACATATTGCATTTCACATAGTACGTAGTTGTGCTCATATACCACTATATGTTCTACTGAACTTGTTTCATCGTACTGAACTTGTGTCAATGCTTTTAGTAGAATAAATTTCTTTTTTAAAAAAAGTTCAAAATATGTAGTTACTTTTGAGTCACCCTGTAGTAAGAGTTATACTGCTATGGTGGAATTATACTACTGGTTAAATGTAAGTAATTCAACCGAACTTCATTTAAACTCTTCTTAACCCTTTAGAATCATAAGACAACCTATGGGTGCGCGAGGCATTTACCTTGGTAAAGATTTAAACAAATGGCGACTAGAACATGCAAAGTGTAGCCAGTCAATATGAACGAAATTAGTACATGTTCATGAGCAGAGATGTCTCTTAGATTCACTTTCTCTCGTAGAGGAGTGAAGGAACGGGTCAGAGGTCACAAGGTCATTTGGGTCACTCCAGGTCATGGGTCTGTTTGCGACATTCCGGGCGACATTCCGGGTCACTGGTCCGCTGGATTATAGGTCTTACTGTCTATAGGTCTTCTAGGTCATGGGTCACGAACTTAGTGAGCCGTTCCATCACTGTCGTAGATAAGACACGTGGGTCACAGATTTTCCCCTAAATATGAAGTCATGTACTTTGCAACAGAGAAATAACTATTCCTTTGTGCGTGATATCTACCGTAGCATTCAACATGCATCAAAAAGTGAAGTGAAGGAGCGAGTAATGAAGTTGCTCTAACAGCACTTATAGAAAAAGTGTTTCAATAAGTGATTCTGAAAATAATGATTTTTCATCATAGTATTCCTGTTACACATTCCAGCAACTAAAAGAAGAAAAACCCTACCTAACGGTGTAGTGTGCTTCGGTAGAAGCGAAAAGGGCATGAAAATGCAAAATGTGTGGTGTTGCTCTGCATTTACCAGAATGTTTTCAGATTTACCACACAAACATATAAGAGCTACATTAACTGTGAGTTTGTATGTATACTGGCGGAAATGTCCCTTCCTAACATAGGGGGAATAGGTTTATGAGAAATATTTGAATCCCCTCCCCCTTACAATATTTATTTCAATAAGAAGGTAAAGATAAACACACAAAAGATACCCTTCTTTTGGCTTAAATATTGAAATATCCTTCCTGAAAACCCACCTTTAATCAAATTGATATGAATAAAAAATCCAGCTTGAAATGGGTATTAAAGGAGCAGTTCGACTTAGAAATGCATTTTATTTTTTTTTTACAAATTATTTCCGTTTGTAGAGTTGAAAATTCTAAAAGGAATGGTGTTTGTTTGATCGCGATACGTTCAGTCTTTAGCGAATAACAGAGAAAAAAAATATATTGTGATGATATCACCCGTGGTCAAGCTGCGAGAGCAGGCTTCCATACACAGCGCTAAACATTTCATTTGTTTGTGAGTGGTGCGGTGGCACCTTCTAAAGTGCGATTTTCTTTTCCAAAACTAATTGCAAAGACTTAGAAATGTCATCTGCATGTAGAAAATAATACCTAATGGTGGGCTGCAGGAAAGTTTTTATAATATTATAAAACGTAGTTTTTCCTACAAAGCATAAGTTCAGCGTTTTACTAAAGGAACTGATATTTTGAAATCAATACCATTTAAATAGATGGCGAACGAGATTGCTACAACACCTAAGTACCTTTCCTCCAATCATGCTTCCGATTCCCAAACATAAGTATATTCATTTTCACGTTTTGTTGCAATTTTTAATGCTGACCCTATAATTTTGTGCTTCAAGTTATGTGCATGAGCGTGGCATACGTGGCAAAAATTAAATAATATCTGTAAAGTTTGCCAGAATACGAAAAATACTTTTCCGGTTAAATTTGTTTTATTCGCATCCTCTCCACGGAACAAATCTCGTCACCCGTTTCGTCATCATTGCCATTTGTCATGCAGAAAAAATAAACGATGAATCAATGTCCTGAGAAACACTGTGATCGTCACTGATTCCTTCTACAAGCCGATATATTTCACTCCTCAATTCACATTTATAGCAGTTGTATTTACATTTATTTCTAAAACTGTACCTTCAGAATCATGAGTGACACCATTGCTATTACCCTTTAATGCCTCGTTTTGACTACAACTGTCAATTGCATCTTGTACGATATATTTACGTTGGTAACTGGATTATACATCGGCGCTTGTTCAATGGATCGTCGCTAGCCTGTCAATAATATATTTGGAACAGCATTCTTTCTCAGTTTGCATGTAAATAATTATCCTGGAATTAGGTTTTCTTTCAGTAAACATGGGTGCTCGAAGTAGGACTCTTCAAGATGTTTGGAACAAATACAAGTGTTTTAATTTGTCACAAAATTTTTCCTACAGATTTTCTTGAGCCGTAATTTATATCGATCTGGTGATTTCTCACCACTTGGAAACGTACAAAAAAAAAAAAAAAAAAAAAAAAAAAGTATTTGACGTCCCTCAACTTTAATCTCACAAGAATTACAACCGAAAACACGGCACGTGTTAGGCATTCTACCTCAGTTCGCAGACACAGTACACAGGAGCGTCATTTCAGATTTTGCTTGGGGGGGGGGGCAAGACCCCTTGATATAAGTAAAATTTCGCGTTTTTCACTGACTTACTACTATTCTATGGACAAAATCTATATAAATTTCAAGCTCAGGGGAGGGCAATTGCTCCCCTGTCCCCCTAAATGACGCCCCTGACAGTACGCACTGTACTAACATGTGATTTCTACTTCGCGTTTCTTTCAGTGTTTCTTTCAGAAAAAAATGTTCCAGGGTCACACTGAGTATTAGGAGAGGCACATATCATTTGCACACGGTACTATTATACTTATTAGACATATTATTTTGGTCTCATCCGGGGGATCACTCTCGGAGCTTCAGGACGCAGTGCCCTAAACATGTCTGAAAGAAACACTGCTTCGCACAACATTACGTAATCACCAGAGGCGGACTGGGAGTACAAGGGCCCACCCGGAGAATGATGCTTAAGGGCCTTGATGAATACCGAATTTGTCTGGAGTCTGGTAGATGGAGACTTGGATGGATAAATCGCCACTCCTACGAAATGTAAAGGAGTGTATGCGTATCTATAGTCAAGTATTATTTCACTTTCCTTACTTTCTACAGTCTGAAAATATTTGCAATGAATCGTGCACGTGCCTTCAAAGCAGCGACTGTTTATATTGAAAGACATCTGACTATGATGTACTCCATCTTCAAAGTTATGAAGAATTTAATTTTCATGAATGGTACATGCAAATGAGCGAATAAATTATAATAAACTTAATTTTATTGCGTAAAATAATAGTCTATCTTTGTAGATTTGTTTACATGATATATAATGAAGAACGTTGAGTAGCTATCCAATTATGGAGGTGAGAAAAAAGAAAGTAACATTCTGAAAACACAAAAAGTTTAGAGAAACAGTTTTAAAACATTTCTGATAAAGCACGCTGAGTTTGATAAGAAATAATTTCTTGTTGACTGTTTAAACATTAATTAAATAGGAACATTACTACAATATATGAGCATTACAGCCTAAAATATCTTTCTACTAATGGCAGTCACCCTCTCAAAATCAAGAAAGTAAAACGGAACGAACAGCACGAAATTTTGATGTAAAAATTCACATAACTTACTTACTGACCACACAGAGATGATAATGCATTTTTCAGTCATGTTTTTGATGCGTTTTGCAATTCTTATAAAATATGTATGTCATTTGTCAAACCAACTTTTACAGCAGCATTTTTCTAAAGACAGAAAAACATTTCCCAATTTCATCGATAATTTCATCATTACAGATTTTTTGCAGAACTTTCCTTTCAATGGCCATATGCATAAATGATTCCAGAATATGATTTGACAAAGACGAACGCGTACGAGTTTTAATTAATTTAAGATAGCTGAATGCTCACTCACACGATAGTGGAGTAACTGAAAGAGTTATCAAATATTTGTATACACTAAACAGTGTTTGGGACGTGGAAACATGCATGTTATACTTTAGTGGCAACCCGTAGCAACACAAGTAACACTGCTTACGCGGATGATTTTCGTTGCACATCTTATAAGACTGGCCTTCTGAAAGAGAGGCAATGTATTCATCAGGTTCACTTTCGCCCTCCGAGGCAATACACTCAATAGAACTGTCGCATTCTGCAACATCTATGTCGGGCTGTATGTCAGTACAGTTTTTATTATTTGCTTTATCACAGAAGTCTGGCAGTTTTCTGAAGTTTTATTTTTTTTAAAGAAAATTCAACAATTCATATTTCAAATTTTCATGCTTAACTAAACATTTCTCAGCTATCTCCTGCAAAATATCTTCTTGAATACCCTAATTTAATGAATCAATAAATCGGCGAGGATCAAGGCAAGAAGCATCAAAGATTAAATTTTCTGTTGATCGGTCCCATGGCCCGAAACCCAAAGAAGTCGGGTCCCACGTGTTTGGGCTCATGTCCCTTCTATTCTATATCAAATATATATTGCGCTGTCCATTACTGCCATGCAGCATCACAGTATTGTCTTGTAATGTTCGGTTGAATAACATTCAGGCAGGATAAAAAGGGAACTTACATTTGTGAGCAAAAAGCATGAAGAATATGGCATGAGCATCCTTTGGGGCCCGATTTACGACATCACTGATGTGCTCAGGGGAAACCGACCCTTTCCAATGCAACCACCCACGTTCAAAAACTCCATGCTTCATTGGTGAATAGAAGGGACCCGACCCCACCTATACTTTTGGGGCTCGATATCTGGAGACATCAGGCCCCGGGTTCAATTTGTGACATCACTGCTGTACTCAGAGGACCACGACCTTTCCATTGCCACCTCCCACGCCCAAGAACTACATACTTCATTGGTGAATAGAATAGACCCAAGCTCGAAACTTCCGGACCCGACTTCTGGGGCTTCGGGCCCGTTTTCTATCACCACTGTGCTCAGGGGACCATTATTTACCGCCACCACTTACGTCCAACACTCCATGTCTAACACGGTTTCCTTATCGTAGATCAGCTCCATGCTCTTTTTATGTTATCGATTGTACATCACATTATTGTATACACAAATTATGGACGATATTACATTTTCGAGTTAACTTACATGCATTTTTGACTTTGTTTATTGTCTTATTGATTTTTCAACAAACAAGGCTACGGGTTGGGCAGGGACCCCTTTCCCTAGTCCCCCCCACTTCGCTAGCACTGCGGGCCCGTTAGTTACGCCACTGTTTAATATGAACGAGAACGGATTTTTGAATTAGTAATTTCTAATCGAGCAATATCTTAAGTGATTTTGCAGAGACCAGGGCCCACCTGGAAATTTCCGGGTATCCGGGCGGCCCAGTCTGCCTCTGGTAATCACTGCTTTCTCTCTATATTTTTTTAACACTAATGCTGTGGGGAAAACAACTAATAGAAACGTTCCTCAAAAGTTTACACAAAGCAAGACTGCTAACGAATCCAAAACAATCTACTAAATCCACTGCGCTATTAATATTTTATCAGCTGCTCACAAGGGAGTGGTCACTGACTCACATTGTTTCTTGCTGTCCCACGGGTGACGTCAACATTTGCGATTCATTAAAAATAAAAGCCTATAGAAGCTGAACGAGGCACCCTATCAATATTAAAAAATACGTGTATCTTATTTTTTAAAAACTCTTTCTATTGTACAAAACTTGTTTTTAAGTCGAAGTGCTCATTTAACTATCTTCCAAAAGTCATTTCAGACGAGTCAGATGTTTTCCCAACTCTGAAAACTATGAATTCGACAAGAATATCAGTCATTTTTGACTTTTTTCACCTAACCCTCCGTTGTCGAAAGGTATAAACTTGTACTTAAACGACATTGCGAGTGTCACTGTTCATTTTAGCGGTCCCGAAAACTATGGATTGCACACTAATATCAGTCATCTTGCACTATTTTTATATGTCACTCCTACCACCCTTTAGGGTGTCTCATTCCCAGACATTTTTTTTTGATTGAATATCATTTGTTTATCAAGTTTGGTTAAAATTGTTATAGGCGTTTGGGAGTTATATTCATACACATAAAACTAACATAACTAGATGTGCGAGCAACACCTTCGGCGTTGCTCCTGTATATTCCCAATCCAGCTGACATGCCCGTTCATGCTTAAATTTGGAGTCAAATGTCATCTACATGCTAACCTAATCCATTGATGAATCCAAAACATGCATTCGACAATAATATCAGCCATTTGACCCCAATTTATTTGGTCATTTTATTTTTCACCCTTTCTCATCCTCATCCCGATGGGAGCTGACCTTGTACCTAATACTAGGGCTATAGGGAGGGAGTGCAATTATTAATCTCAGTACACCGAGAACTATGGATTCGACATTAATATCATTTGTTTTTGATTATTTTTACTTGCCAACTCCTTTTCACTACCCTAGGGATGCTAATGGGGGCTAAACTTAGACTTAAATGTTATAGAAAGTGTTACCAATCAACTTTGGAACCCCACAAACTATGGTTTCGATATTAATATCGGTATTTTTTGATTTGTTTTAATTTTTCAACTCACCGTTCCCCCAGAGGTGCTAACGGGGGCTGAACTTGGATTGAAATGACATCTGGCGTGTTGCTATCCGTCTCAGCGATCGAAAAAACTATGAACTCTACACTAACATCGGTCGTTTTCTATCATTTTATATGTTACCCCCTTCCACTCTCCCTAGGTATGCTAGGGAATATTACCCCTACTGGGCATTAAACTTGAACTTAAAGGTAATCGGAACTGCCACCAATCAAGTTAGGGGCCCTGAAAGGTATGGACTCAATACGTCACTCTTTTTTTATTATTTTAATAGGGTCTATCTGCCAATCTCACTCCCCTTAGAAGTATTAAGTGGGTCTTGCACTCACTGGGGGCTGAATTTGGACTTAAACAGCATCAATACTGACATCAATTAACTTACCGACGCTAAGAACTAATGATCTGATGCTAATATCGGTCATTTGCGATATTTTTATCTGTCACTATTTCACCCCCGTGTGTGCTAATAGAAGCTGAACTTCAACTTCAATTACATCAGGTGTGTTACTATTTACCTAAGCGACTCTGAAAACTATCATTTGACACTAATATCGGTCGTTTTTGATCATTTTTATATGTCTTTCCCATCTCTCCTCCTAGGAGTGTTAGGGGCCTTACCCTCACTAGCAGTTAACTGTGGACTTAAAGGGTACCAAAACTGTTACCATTCAACTTACTGAGGGGGCCGCGGTGGCTCAGTGGTAGAGCGTTCACCTCTGATGCATGGGGTCACGGGTTCAAACCCTGCTCCTACCAAGTGAATTGTGTGGTGACAAACACCGTGTGCGTGGGTTTCCTCGGGGTTCTCCCGTTTCCTCCCACTTTCTTCATTCCACCATTTCATTCATTTTTCATAATCACCGTCTCCTTTAGCCTAACCGGCATAATAGTGGGACACAAAACTCAAAAATTTCATTTCATTTCATTTTCAACTTACTGACCCCGAAAACTATGGATTCAACACTAATATCGGTCATTTTAAATTACTTGTAAATAGGGATGCAGAAGGAACCGGTTCAGACCCACTTTTGAACCGGTTCAGCCACCAAGAACACATGTTAAAGATAAAAATCTGTCCTGAGCGTTTTCACAAGAACCCGTTCATTTTCCATCCTTGCTAAAAGCACTAATGTCACTCCGCCGCCCGTCAGGAGTACTAATGGAGACTGAATTTGGATTTACACTGTGCCGGAAGTGTCACTGTTCATCTCAGCTACTCCGAAAACTAAGAATTCGACACTAATATAGGCTATCTTCGTTGATTCTTATATGTATCCCTCTTCCCTAAGTGTGCAATTGAGGTCTTACCCTAACTGGAGAGCTAAACTAGGACTTCAAAAAGTATCGAAACTGTCACCAATCAGCTCATGGACCCCAAAAACTATTTATTTGACACTAGTATCGGTCGTTTTCGATAATTTTTATGTGTCTTCCCCTCTCCCTCCTCCTAGTAGTGCAAGGGAGAGGTTTCACCCGTTCGGGAAGCTGAAATTGAAATTAAAGTGCTTCGAAAATGTTACCAATCAGATCATGGACCCCAATTTGATACTAATATTGGTAGTTTTCGATCACTTTTATGTCTCCATGTATGCCCCTTACTCCATGTAGATGTACAGTGGGAATCTTACCCTCACTGAGGGGCTTAACCTGGACTTAAAGGGCATCGAAACTGTCACCAATGAGCCCATTAAACCTGAAAACCATTATGGGTCATTTCCGATCACTTTTATATGCCTTCCCTCTACCCCTCATCTAGGGGGGTATTACCCAATAACACTCTTTTTCAGACTGTGAGTAATACGTGTACCAAGTTTAGTTATTTTTTCAGAAATCGTTTATATTTTTTTTTCAGAAAATCGTCCAAAAAGAACCCATCCCCAAGAATAAACTTCCATCATTTCAGGAAAAGAAGTTATGTCATATTATCAGGTTGTTAATGAAATACAAAGGAAAGTTTTGCAATAGAACAGAACGGATTATCACAGGAATTTGCAACTTAGTGCGTGTTTAGACATATCCAAACCTGTGCTCCAGAAGCTCTAGTCATTGTCTCAGTGCCAGTTGGTTTTCAGCTGTGTTAATGAAATCAGGTGGAGATGTCGTCGTGGTCAAAAACTGAATATCGGGCAATTTTGCGCTACAATTTTGCACGTGGTTTAAGCGTTGATCAGTGTTTAGACGAAATGACTCCTGTGCTTCGAGAGGATTGTCCTCACCGTACAACGAGATTTAGGTGGTACCTAGAGTTTCAGAAAGGAAATTTCAGCCTTGAGGACGCTCCAAGGTCAGGTCGGCCATCTTCACTTGTGACTGAAAAAACATTGCTGTAGTAAGGAAAATGCTTGAGACGGATAGACGGGTCTTCTGAATGCTAAAATGCTTGAGATATGCTTGGGAATTAATGCAACAGCAGTTCGTGTTATTCTACGCGATCACCTTTGAGTTAAAAAAACTTTGCACCCTTTGGTTACCACATGACTTGAACGACGAGCAGATGGCACACCGTGTTTTATGGTGCCGTGAAATGTTGGAAAAATATAAAAATGGAAAAACTTCCTCTATGAACAGTATTGTGACAGGTGATGACACTTGGCTCTATTACTATGACGTCCCGACCAAGGCTCAAAACAAAGTGTGGGCGTTCGAAGGTCAGGAGACCCCCGTAACTGTTCGAAAGTCCACATCAGTGAAGAAGAGCATGGTGGTGGTATTTTTTAGTGTGAGGGGAATTGTCGAGCGAGTTGTGTTAGAAACACAGAAGACCAGTCTCAGGAAAGTGGTATACCGAGGAATGTTTGCCTAAGTTATTACAGCTCTCAAACAGTTGCGCCCAAACTCACAAATGGGCACATGGCTTCTTCAACACGATAACACTCCAGCGCACCGTTCAAAAGTGTGTTCAGAGTGTTTGGCCAGCACTGGACTAAAACTGTAAGAGCACCCTTCGTACAGTCCTCCCTGTGACTTCGTGCTGTTCTGCCATGTGAAGACCGAACTGAAAAAATGGCGTTTTACAAGCGATGACGCCCTACTAAGGACTTGGAACGATGAGTGCCCAGATCTCTGCTGAAAGATGGCAGACTTTTTTGGACGACTGTTTTCGAAGAATGGAAAAGTGTGTAGTGTGTGGTGGAAAGTAGTTTAAAAAGTATAAGACATAAGGTAGTATTGCAAAACTTTCCTAGTGCCCTTAGTATTTAATTATGAAATATGAAAAAAAAATAGCTTGAGTCGTTTTTGAAAGAAAATCGTCTTAAAGATCTCACTCACAAAAACAAACTAACTTTGTACTTTATTTTAGGACAAATGAATTATGTCACATTGTCAAGTTAATAATGAACTATTTATTTATAAAATTTGAACAAAATTGTCTGGGTCATCATCGAGAAAATCGTCCAAAAAGATTCACAAGAATAAACCACACTTTGTACTTTCTTTTAGAACAAATAAATTATGCAGTGTTGTCAGGTTATTAATTAAGCGTTTATTTTTTGAAATATGAACAAAATCGCTTAAGTCGTTTTCTGAGAAAATCGACAGAAAAACTCAACCCTGGAATAAACTACCCCTCACACATTTCTTCAAGGCAAATAAGTAACATCATATTGTCAAGTAATTAATGAAATATTTATTTATGAAATATGAACAAGGTTGTGAGAATCGTTTTCAACAAAATTGTTCAAAAAAAGAAAAAAAAAAACAAACAAAAAAAAAAAACTCGCCTTCAATAGTAAACTACCTCTTCTTGATTTTTCCCTGAGAAATAACTTATATCACAGTATGGAATTTTTATTTAAGAGATGATTTCTGTAATTAAGAAAAAATATCGTTGGAGCCGTTTCCGAGAAAATTTAGATTTTCTTTTTTTTTCATTTTCACCCTTCAGTAAACTACCATTATTTTTAGTGATCGAAAGAAAATTCAAAAAAATCCCTCTAGGAATTACATGAAACTCTTAAGTTCAAAGTTTGGTATCGACACATTGAACAGTATTGCCTCTACGTGAGTGTACATCAGAACGAACGGACGAATAGACGGACAGATGTCGAAAAATCATTTTTTCACTATCTATGAACCACGAAACGTCTAAATCTGTTGAAATCTCGAAATCGATTTTTTTCACTATCATCATACTTTCTTCACTCGAAAGTAAAAAGAATAGTTACTCTGTCGATCCAAAGGACATATATATTGTGTGATTGACTATTGCTGACCACACAGACATAAGATAAAAACTTGTAGGTTTTCCACAGCGACCAGTGTCGGCAATTCGACGTCGTCTCAGCGTCTGGGCACTTGTTTCGCGGAGTGCAACGTCGCAACTAACTCTGATTGCACACTATTGCTATTTGAGGCTATACGAGGATATCGTGCATGGCAGGCCGAAAGGACTGACATCCTCTTTTCCAATGCAAAGCACAGTAAATCTGTTTATTACTTTTAAAGGAAGTGAAGGGACGTAATCAGGCTTCTTTGTCCAGCAAAGTTTCCATTTTTATACTCGATTGGTGGCAAAATCCGAACTCTCAATCTCTGATGCGATTGCGTGTACAACCCTCATTCTCCTTCAAGATTACTTCTGTCTTCTAATTGGTTGATCTGTGAATTGTTATTGTTATTATTATTATTATTATTATTATTATTATTATTATTATTATTATTATTATTATTATTATTATTATTATTATTATTATTATTATTATTTCTTGTGAGTGTTCTTCCTCATGAGCGGTTATTGTAAAACGTGCAAAATTTAACAAAATGCAAGAACTTAACCCATACTGCTCGCCACCTTACAAAAAAAGCGTATTAAAAAATCATCTTTGAATGATAACTGATTGTTGTGTGCTCTGCCTTACAAGGTACATTCGCGAAGTGTCCCCTCGGTATTCGTGTAAAATTGTTTCAAATGCAAAGTTCTCCGCGGACCAATGTGTATTGTACTAATTTTAGCGCCCCATGCCGGTAATTTGCATATTTATGGGCCTTCATATATCCAGAATTCAATGATACACTACTATAACGATCGGACATAAAATTGCTTTTAGTTTATTTAGATGCAACTGAACATGAATGTGGGCATATACAAAACAAATTGGATCAAGTATGCTTCTCTGACACATGTTACCCATCCCGGCTGCCATGTTGGATCCGCCATATTGGATTTTACTTTCAGTTTTTCAAATGGGAATAGGTACAAGTGATACATCAAATTAATGTACAATTTTCTCAGAAAAAAAATTGTATAGTGGGTTTTACCATAGCTTGTACCGTTTGCAAGGTATTGCATGTTAAATGTCAGTCACTTCACGAATATCCAACCAAATAGCAAGTTGTGCAGGGCCCTGTGTCTATATGTAATCTTTTACTTGATTTATCGTTGACGAGATATTTTGTGAACGTACATACGGTCTGGCATACAGACGTCAATACAGTGTAGAAGATGTATACCAAAAACAGTACTCCTCAATGCTCTGGATGTGTGGGGATGCACGTTGTCCTCCTAGTAGGTGGACGTCCCGCAAAATGACCAGTTAAGGTTTCAGGATATGATTATGTCAGGAATATACACGTACGACGCACTAACTATACTCCTTCGCAAGAACATCACAGATGAAAGGAAAGTGTAGCTTATTACTCTCCAAACCAGAATATCAGGTGCTTGTCTTGTACGGCAAGTGCAAACACATACTGAATTTTCCTTTTCAACATGGATATCTGTGGAAACACATACATTTATTACTGTGTTAAAGACAAAAATAACTCATTATTGAATACCGCCGTCCGCTATTCACCTCACTACAGGCGCTCTTACGACACCAACCTTTTGAAAATGAGCAGATGCCATAGGTAATTGTGTGAAAGGAACGTGGGAACGTAGACCTGCTTCCATCTATTGAAGTTTAGTGTTCATGTGGTTACATGAGGGTCTACAGCAGGGGACTCTTGATTCAGCTTTTCTGCTCTCGTTTTGCCCAGGATACATTGAGGGCGGTGACGTCACGTGGAGGTATCGCGGTATTTTTCAACAGAACAAGTGAAATACTGCATGAACAATTACGCTACTGTTTCAAGATGGGCAAAGATCATAATTGAGCAGTGGCTTATTGAAATAAAAGAGGAAGCAATACAAATGAATTAATGTTCCATCGATTCCCTAAAAATGATGAACCTCGAAGAAGATGGATTTCCCGCTATAAGCAAAAGAACACGTTTAATATAGATAACGCACGAATATGTTCTGTTCACTTTTCATCATAGGATTATCAAACGGTTTGATAAATGAGCTTGTAGGTTTCCAGCAAAAGTAGTGTTTAAGATCTGACACTGTTTCTTCATTATTGATACCAAACTGGCATGGGGAAAAAATAAGCTAGACGCTAGTCAAGTTGAAAAACAGGTGTGTAACAACAATAGGCCTAATTTATTTTGCTTTTATTGACATTTGTTTCTGAGGGCCTGAAACTTAAAGAGTTTATGTACGTAAAGCGAAGTGGAAGAGGGTACCAACGAGAATATAAATGTATACTGTCATATATTCTTTAGTTTAAATGATATTCTTAAATTTGTTGAAGAGCTCCTCCGTGGCTAAGTCGTTAGCGTACGCGCCTTTGGCGCGGGAGATCCGGGTTCGATTCTCGGCGGAGCTCATGTGGTTCGGATTCCACGTTAATCAGTAGGTCCACGTCTCATATAGCCTCGCTGCTGAACGGGACGTTAAACTCAAAATCAACTCAACTCAATTAAATTTGTTGAGTATCTGAATCGTTATTCTGTCAAAGTACTCAAAGTGCACGTTGAGCAAAACATTCATAGGAACCTATTACGAACCGAACTTAACATAACCTTACCTAATCTTATTTAAACAAACCGTACTTGTTACGCATAAATTACATTGATTTTATTTCTCCTCCAATGCCACATCGTGAGACAAAATCACTTGAATGCTCAAAGTGCACTCTTACCATTATTCTTATAATTGAAGGGCTGACCTATAGAGGGAGCTAAGCCACGAAAACTAAATTCCAAGAAATCGAAAGTGGAGGACAAATAACTGCAGATTTTCCCCCTGAAGGTGGTTCTTTTATGTATATATACCACTCTATAGATAGCTGTGCAACTTCTAACCCAGTGTTTCCCAACCTTTTTCAACTTGCGGCACACTACAGGTGTAACTTGAATTCTCGCGGCACACTCATATATTATTATTATTATTATTATTATTATTATTATTATTATTATTATTATTATTATTATTATGTAAATATAAAATACCGTGGTAATTTTTTTCTGTGATTACTGAGATCCTTTACACAGAGAAGAAAACTGGATCACTTGTTTTCCTCCGTGGTAAATCATTATGCTTATTTTTCATTCTAACTTAAAAATAGAAAACAATTACAATGAAGTACTGATATAGCTCTCAGCTTTTTAAAAATACGCTTTCTTTTTCGAAAACTGTATCCAAACTTTCACTAAGAAGGAAGATCATGAAAGAACAAAGAAACAAATCTCTTGTACTTTGAAAACACAAATGTAGGTCATTTGTATCCATGCTTGTTTTGTCGAAAGGATTGAATGATATTTTAAAATTTCAAGTTACGAAATAATCTGCAACAATAAAAATGTACAGAATATTAACAGAGTATGAAACTTAAAATTGTAGATTCATAGTAATGTGAAACACAGATATACATTTTTCCTCATAAATATAATGTGAGAATCAATGTCTTACAATTTGATTGTAATAGAATTAGTCTAATAATTTTGTTTCGATTTCCCCGCGGCACACCAGCAGCCCATTCGCGGCACACCGGTTGGGAAACACTGTTCTAACCTGTAATATATAATGTAAAGTGTGTTGTATTGAGTAATAAACGAATATTAGTAATATAAAGGAAATATTTTGCAGTGATATCTGACAGTTTGATTAATACACACGAAATACAATAGGTTAGGTTAGATTTATAATCTAATCTAACTTAACCTAACCAAATTAAGTTAGGTTAGGTTCAGTTATGTTAGGTTAGAGTAGATTACATTTCTAACGTAACCTAACCTATCCTAACAGAACCTAACCTATTTGTTATTACATACCCGGAATCTCTGAATATTTTGAATTATTTTTGTTTATGTATTTTACTACCTGAAATGCTGCCATGGAGAGGATTGGTTTATGGAAAGTATTTGAACTCCTCCCCCCTTAGAATTCACGTTTCAGTGAAAGTGTAATGACAAACATCTATAATGTCAGCCCTTCTGCTCAAAGAGGATGAATTTGGATTTAAATGGTATCGGTAGGGTCATTATTCATTTCAGTGACACCGAAAATTATGGACTGAACACCAATTTCGGCTGTTTTCGATTATTTGTCGTCTCTTTCCTATCTCCTCTCACCCCCGAGCTGAAAAATGATAAGATCCTGAGTTAGGCCTGGTTTTATTAAAGTACCAAAAATACTTGGTACTTTAAGTTGGTCGAGGAGGAGTTAGCAGTCAAACATTGTTACAATGATTTTTATTTATATAAATAGAAAATGTCCCTTCTGTCCCTTCAAACAGAAATTTTCAAAATAATGGGACATGTTTTCCCTTAAGTTTAATGAGGAGTTTATATACCAAGTTTCATCTTCTAATTTTATAGGCTCGTGAGATACTATATTTTAGGCGCAAATTTTGAACCTCTTTTTTCCCCTTAGGATTCGCCCTTTAATCAAAGTAACCTGATAAAAATTTTAGTCAGGCCATTTCAACTCATATATTAAAAATTATAAAACTCGGCCCAAAGGTCTAGGACAAGTTAGCGAGCAAACATTATATTCATTTTTATTTGTATAGATAATTAATCATTATTGATGGTATTTGTTTATTTATTAAATCATATTGTCTCATCTGTGAGTAGAAAAAACTCATTACTTGTATTTGGCAAGACAAGGAAGTTCATAATTATGCTCTGTATCCATTTTTACGAGTAAAGCGCGAAGTGTAACAAGCAGGTAAGCGAAAAAATCTTCACGAATACCTCCACATGACGTCACAGACCGGGAGCCAATCAGAGCGCTAATCGCGAACTGGGGCTACCTGTTATTTTATATACCTTGGGTCTACAGTGGTTCTAAATTTACTGGCGATCTCCGATCCTTCTGTCAATTTCCTTCTCTGTGAAAGTACAGGGGGGCATGCTTCCTGTGATAACCCTCTGCCTCCTATCATGCACACCACATCACGCCAAGGTCTACGAGAGTGGAAATCCTCATCTACCCAAGCTTCAGCAATTCCACTGTATGGTACCCTCACTTAATTGGAATACAGATATTCGTTGAAGTCACCGTGGCGTTGCAAACACAGAGTGTGGTCAACATACAATTACACTCGTCGTGTTCTATGAAGAAATTCAATTTATTATTATCAGGCATTCTACGGACATCACAATCATCCTGCCCCTATTACGATCGGTGTGCTAAGATATTCAAACTCGGATCATCATGTTCTTCAGAAAACATTGTTCCAATAGGGGCATATGCAGTCACCAGTATATATATATATTTCTGGCTGTTATTGCAGAGCATCGTATTACCACTGAACTATTTGTAAGTTTCACATAACCGAATAACATTTTCGCGTGACTTTTAGAAGCCCCCAACTCACATTATGTTTAACTGACGTTTTAGTATAACATTTTGTCAGTCATAGTACGATGTCGGAATGTACTAGTGCACTACAAATTTAAAAAAAAACGACATTTTTTAGTTTAAATTCTCATGATCATGTTTTTTAGTCTAAGAGACAGGCAAGTGTATGTTGATAGAAGAATTGATGGAATGAGAATATGGGAGGAAACGAGAGCACCCTGAGAAAATCCACGGATATGGTGTTGTCCACCACAAACTTCTTTAGTCGTGACCGAAACCAGGACCCCATGCACCAGAGGTAAGCACTCTACCACTGAGCAACCGTGACTCAAATGCACTAAACGACCTTTTTTTCTCACAAAGTTTAGCCTTTAGATCACTTATCATAGGCAATGAAGATACCAAAGTATAAGAAAGTCTATAAACACAAAGTTTGAGCTTTTATAGAATATAACAAGAGCATATCCGTTTTGTTCACAGGTACATTATGGTCGTGTACCATTGAACAGACCCTCTTGTACCTATGAACAAAGTGATAATTACAACGTTTCTGAGGCAATAATATAAAAAAGAAGCCGTAAATATTAACAGTTATAAATTGCAATAAAAGGTTTAGCTATAAAAACTTCCCCAGAATTGAAATTTTATTAATTAAATTAAAAATTGTAGAGAAGTTCTAACACAAACTTGTGAACAATAAAGTTGAGCACATACAACTCTTAACATTATGTTATACAATAAGCGAATATATAGAAACTACTTAAAATTATAATTAATAACTTTATATCCTAACCTATCCTATTTAAAATATATCAATTGTTTTAACTACTTACATTGTGTAGCTTTAAACAGTATTATTTATCGTTCAAAGGTACACGATGCATTAATGTTCATAGTTACAAGAGGGTCACCATTACGAAAAAAAAAAAGTTTTCCACTAGCTTAAATATTGAACAAATGTTAAAACTAAAAGTATTACTGTATTCACCAATGATTCTACCCCAAGTTTGGACAAATAAATATCACAAGTTGCGAAAACCGAAGAACACAAAACTCAAAATGTAACTACAAAAAATCTTCGTTTTGGGGGTGAAAAAAATTAAAAGGAACATTACTTGGCACAACACTCAGTAAACAACAGCCAAACGCGTTTGTAGTGCTTTTTTTCATTTAATATTTCAAACGAATTTTAATCACTGCACCTAGATAGCTCTGAATTTGAGAAAAGCACAGGTGTTCAAAGGTACATTGTTTCAAAGGTACAACGCCTTCCCCTACGCATTTTGCAAATAAGGGCACTTATTGGGAAGGGTTAAGGGCTATAGCGTGCTACAAATTATCTCCTATTTGTCATACTGGGTCAATAGGCTAATGAAATGTATTTGCTACCCGTATTCGACTGTATTGTCATTCAGATATCACTTACCATCTTCAAATTGAATAATAACATTTGTCTGAGAAACGCTTTGCCAGGTGTGTGAAATTCAACGAAGAACGTCGTGGTATTCATAATTAAACTTGTTATAATCTATATCAGCGTTTCCCAACCGGTGTGCCGCGGCACACTGGTGTGCCGCGAATGGGCCGCTGGTGTGCCGCGTGGAAATCGAAACAAAATTATTAATTCCATTACAATCAAATTGCAGACATTGAGTCTTACGTTATATTTATGAGGAAAAATGTATGTCTGTGTGTCACATTACTATGAACCTCTACTATGAATCTACAATTTTAAGTTTCAAACTCTGTCAATATTCTGTAAATTTTTAATGTTAGAAAAGTATTTGTTATTATTGTTATCACCATTATTGCTTCTTTATTGTTGCAGATTATTTCGTAACTTGAAATTTTAAGATATCATTCAATCCTTTCGACAAAGCAAACATGGATACAAATTACCTACATTTGTGTTTTAAAAGTACAAGAGATTTGTTTCTTTGTTCTTTAGTAATCTTCCTTCTTAATGAGTTTGGATACAGTTTTCGAAAAACAAAGCGTATTTTTAAAAATCTGAGTGCTATACTTCATTGTAATTGTTTTCTATTTTTAAATTAGAATGAAAAATAAGCACAATGATTTACCACGGAGGAAAACAAGTGATGGAGCTTTCTTCTCTGTGAAAAGGATATCAGTAATCACAAAAAAAAAAAATACCACGGTATTTTATACTTAGAAATAATAATAATAATAATAATAATAATAATAATAATAATAATAATAATAATAATAATAATAACATAGTATCTATATGAGTGTGCCGCGAGAATTCAAGTTACATCTGTAGTGTGCCGCAGGTTGAAAAAGGTTGGGAAACGCTGATCTATATTGTGGTGTTCTTTCTCTTCTGAAGAGTGTGAACAATATTTTTTCAAAAGACTTTATCAATGTGTTGTTTTGCCCGGGCTAGCTGTTCAGTAAAAATTTTGCACTGGGGCACATAATAACATAGTACCATATGTGGAAAATAAAAATCAGTTTATTATTAAAATGAAGTTAAACCAAATAAATTATCCAACATGGGCTGTCACCGACATTGAATACAAACATTAGTTTACACTACTGGTATTTCATTTGTAGTTAATCACGCGGAAAATGTTGATTCAAACAGCTTGTGCACCCCAAAAGCAACCTCAAAAAGACCCTGTCAAGTCTTTTCTCTGGGAAAAGTCGAGATCGGGTACTTTATTTTTGAGGATGAGTTTTCATTCGGACGATTTTCTCAATAACGAGTCATGCTGTTTTATTTATATTTCTTCAATTAATATCTCTATAATATTGTGTAAGTTATTCCTTACAGAAAAAAGTCACAAGTGGTAGTTTAATCTTGCGGATGAGTTTATTTTTACACTACTTCCTTAAGAAACGACACTGTGATTTTGATCGTATTTCATAACTGGATATTTCATTATTAGCCTATTCTTATAATGTTGTATAAATCATTTCCATGAGAATATTTACAAGCGGTCGTTTACTCTTGGGGTGAGTTCTTTTGTTGACAAATTTGTAAAATTCCACTCATGCGATTTTGTTATAATTTTATAAACAAATACTTAATTAATAGCTTTAACATATGGTTATTTCTTATGAAAAAATCTACAAAGGTTACTTTACTTTTGGGGTTGAGTTTTGTTTCGGCGAAGTTATCCGTAAAGGCCTTAGAAGTTGGTTCGCATTTCACGAAAAAATGTTTCATTAATAACTACAGCACAACATGATTTAGTTCAAGGAATTGGAGCAAGAAAGTCTAGTATGGTGGTCAATACCTTTTATTTTCATTCAATGAACATTTTTAAATATGTGAATATCATGCATAATTTGGATTAGGTACATGTAGTATTTTAAGCACAAATATATGAGACAAAGCCAAAAAGTTCTTATCCTCAGTATACCATAGATGTGTCAGGGCACAGGGGAACAACATGAAATATTTTTTTTTAATTTAACGTCCCATGGTTATGCCCTTTAAGCTAATGGAAACGAATGATTAATGCAAGTGAGGGAGTGATCATTAAAAAAAACGTGAAGTGAGAATTCTGGAGGAAAAGGGAGAACTCGAGAAAAGTCTCGAACAGGATGCTCTCCAAAACATGCTCTGCGACGGGACCAGCTATTCCTAGCACCAGAGGCGACTACTCTACCATTATGTCATCGTGCTCTTTATGAATATATATTAGCTTTGTATGGTGGGGAATGTCCATCATACGATACTATCAAGTGATAGAAGATGTAGTTCAAATAAGGGCGCACAATTCTGCAATACGAATCAAGAGAAGGACTTCCATCCGCAGCCGCAAAATCAAGGGTTGTAGCAAAGATAGAACAGCTAATGACTGAAAGACTGTGTCTATTCACTTCTTAGTCAGAGGTCGAATTGGAAATAAGTTACTACTGGTATCCCCATATGCAGGACTTGTATTAGGCATACTTCCATTTTTGTCATCTTGATTTAGTACCAGTATGCCATAATGTCTCATGCCACTCCAACTTGATCACTGTTTTAGCTGGAGAAAAAAAAATAGAGAAGTCGGTGTAGAACACGCTGAATTAACATTACACGTAAGAAAGATGGCTTTAAGGTGGTCTCTCAGAATGTTGACACTTTTTTTGAAAAACAGCACTGTGAAAAGTATGCACAACTCATTGTTAATATATTTCTAATAAAAGGTAACTTTTTAAATCAGATTAATAAATATGGGTGAAGCCTGGGTATATCTATTCATGAAACGAAAGAAATAATTGAAACTTTGAAACTTATCTCACTAACCACCCCTAATGCACTAAGGTGCAAAAATCATCCATCACTCATACTCTCAACGCTTTTGAACCACTGATGTATGATATTGACTGATTATCAAAAAAAAAAGTATCTGATAATAGAAGATCACTACTAAAGCTCGCTGAAGATGATACGGACTGATTTGAGGGAAAACAAATAGGGTTTACTATCAAAACGTGCGTTGCTACTAGTTGACAAGATACTTGTACACCAGAAACAGTCACTTTTGATCTTGCATTCTCTGATTTGTACCTCTTTCCATAACTATTTCTATAACCATTTAGAGGGAAACACCTTCCCACAATAATGGTGAGACTGCAGAAATGGATAAATGGTTTGCAGCGAAATCTTTTGACCTTCACACAGTGGTCGGAAACTGGGAAAAAGCGGTCCAAAGTATAACTTATAATCCATATTTGATTATAAGTATCCTGCTTCCAAACCCGGAGTTTCAAGACATAGGCTGTCCATAAAATGCGTATAAATACGAACAAATAAAAATGCCGAAAAATCAGTAAAAAAATGAACCAAAGAATATGGTATGTTTTAACCATTTGTATCGTTTCTGAGATCGATGAAAGAGGTTGAATAGTACACTGGACTCAAATACTGTGTGATTAGTGAGGAGTTCTACTTGTTATCCATTGTCATATCATTTGTATGATAGTTTTGTTAGTGATACCGAAAAGTTACATATACGCCCATGTTAGTAGCTCTGCAGTCTAAGCTTATCCTTGCTTATCTGCAAAATAAGGTTTATTGAGTTGACCATGAGTAGTACAAAGGTTGAATATTGGAAGAAGCTGCAGCCAAGTGCAGCTGAAGGACTCAGCCCCATCTAATTGGAAATGCGTGATGAGTAATGTTGTTGTGGTCGCAATCGAAATTCGTTATCTAAGCCTTACAAAGGAAAAAGGCATATTGCTTTGTAGGCTACGTAATTTGGATTGCTCTTCGTCCCTGAATCAAAGTTGTAGTGAAAGCCCCATATATATTGCAGTGATAAACTATCAGTCATGTAAAGCTGCTCTATATTACACGTCAGTGCAGTAGTATATATATAAAGATTCTATACTGAATATTTTAATCTTACAGAAACTACGTACTCCTGAACTAAATTACATTCCAGTAAGTATAAGTGTTTCTTCGAAGATGGCGCGAGTGCAAAACCGCGATCTTTAATTGTGTATCCTAAGGCTAAACTCGCATTGTTTTACACTATTTTTTTATTAGCTGCACATACAAATAGAGGGAGGTTACACTGAACCTGCAACCGCTTCTTGGATGCATATTAACACCTGTCATAACTTTGTACTGGCTAGCGATTCCAATTCACATAAGGCGTCAACATGTTGTGTTTTCAATTTATAAACTGTATGTATGATTCACGATAGTGGATTTCAAGATGGCGGCTTTTATTGTTCTGTGTCCTGCACAATTTCTCCTCACCTTTATTATCCCCTACATTGTTCCTTTGGTTATATTTTGCAGTATTTGATATTTATGCGAGGGATTTCCACACTTTTGAACCATCTTGTATGTATAACTGCACGTATTGCAGCAGGGGGCTTTCAATCACCTTTGCAGTAGTTGCAATTGATTTAGAAAGGACAATTACGTATAGAAATGATAGAGAGACGTCCGCAAACTTCCATTGTTTCTGAATAAACTGTTTTTTCCGCTTTTTCCAAGTTTCCGATACGGAGAAGTATGTTGGTCACAGGAGGTGGATATTCTATGTATAAAAAATCAATAATCATAATTTCATATCGCTTGCATTCCCTCATTCAGGACAGTTACTTTTTGACATACCTTCCCATATATATATATATATATATATATATATATATATATATATATATATATATATATATAAAAGGGGATACTTAAAAGTAATTTATTTACGATTTGCTAATTAATCCGAACTTCATTTTATTTCTTGTATTCGAAGATTTCGTATTTCTTTACCGGACATCATTTCTCATATACCTTATATTTCTAAGAAGGTTAAAAGGAAATATATAGTCTATGTGAAATAATATAAACTAGTCCCTACTCAAGATCAGACTTGCATTCACTCTATGGAATTATTAGAAGAACCAGGAAATGCACCGATTTGAGAATGATAATTGATCTGGGAATGAATCCTGAATTACGTGATAACAAGAAAAGTATGCAGATGTTTCTTACTCTCAATAGGTCTTTGTCAAATGTTTAGTGGATATCATTTAAAAATGAATATATATATATATATATATATATATATATATATATATATATATATATATATATATATATATATATATATTAAATATATATATATAATGGTGATCCTTATTTTTCGACTTCCAAGCTTTCTTAGTCTGACCTTCTAAAGTGGTCCCATAACAGACCAAAGTAATCCCTAACAAAAATTAATTCAATTGAACAGTATTAAATGGTGTACTAAGTGAAGTCAAGTCTTGAATGCCTTTACAGTATACAATATGAAGCAAAATTTTTAAATACAATTGTAAGTTAATAAGCATATATGAGTGCCTCGGGGGAAGACAATGGTATACGCCACTTCAGGTGAAATTGTGTTATTATTTCGAATGGGTTGGGATCGGTCTACAGAACAATATGTAGGTAGTATAATTTCTGAAATGTATCTGAAATTGGCAATGAATATTCATTGGCAGCTTAAGACTGTCATTTAAAAAAATATCCCAGTCGTTTGTGAGTGGCGATCATTTTTGTTTAGTACCGCATACCAATTAGTGACTTTGCAGGTGTTAGCGTCAAATTGTATATCTTAGAATTCATTATGCAAAAAACATTGCAATCAACATTTTCTTGAGCACTTTCTGTTCTTTAATTTTGTCGATTAGCATATGGAAAGCCTTAATTGAACCCAAATAGGCGTAAACTACCTCCCGATTTTAATATTGAAATTTAACTAATTTCGTTTTGTAGAGCTGAAGTATATACTGAAAGGGTGAAATATTAAAGTCGACTATTTAAATTATAATTACATTTGGCACTATTCTTGCTATAGCTAGAGTAACAACACTAATACTTGTTTAATACAATTTCTATGTTTTATTTTAAATTTTGTAATTCTTGCAAAGTTTGAAGTATGATATCCCTGGTGGGACATAGATTAAAGAGCTAATTTCTTTACAGGGTGGTTGATTCATTTATATTGAGCAGAAATCAATGTGCAAGTGTACCGTGCATGCGCAACCCATCGCCGTAAGATTGCTACGAGGCAAGTAATATCATCTCGTTAGTCACGCAGTAGAGCAGTGTAGGGATGAGCACGAGCGAGTTCTAGCGAGTTTTCTTTGAAACTCGACTCGACTCGAAACAGTCATCTTTGAGCTCGACTCGAGAACTCGGCTCGAAAAATTTCCTCTAGTCGAGTCGAACAAAAACGAGCCATATCCAGTCAAATCCAGTTTCGATTCTTCTCTTCAAGTATTCTATACAGACAATATAATTATCAATAATACTACTCCTACTACAACTTCTTCTTCTTCTTGTTATTATTATTATTATTATTATTATTATTATTATTATTATTATTATTATTATTATTATTATAACAAAACCGTGTATAAATATGAAAGACATGCGGTTTGTATCTGAATACTAAAAACTAGGAATGCAATGGATATACCCGATTGCAATGAAATGAGCTGAGCGAGCTTAAACTACGTAATCAGGAAGCGTTTTTCGGTGATTATTCCACGATGGTACATCGGATTTTTGATTTCGACCTATGTTGTCACTCAGCACGACATACTCTATCAGCGTGCTAAGTTTGGTTAAGATCGGCCAAACGGTCTAGGAGGAGTTCGCGGACAACCAAACGGCTAACCCGAGTATAAGAGCTTCGCTTCGCTCAGCTCAATTAGTTGGCTGCCGACCTCGGTCGTCGAGAAGTCTTCATTAGGCAGAGACATATTTTATGAGGTTTTGGATCTGAGTTCCAAAGAAGCAAGCATTCGGACTCGAGTCAAAAATTGTCAAAAGTTATACAGCGACGGTCAGAGATGTTCAAAACTGCTCGCCCGGGTTTAGGGATGTCAATGGCTCGAGCAGCTCGGCTTACAGCTCATTCATTATCGAGACGAATCGAGAAGTGAGCCGAGTCAACATCTCATTCAACCGAGCTGATGCATTATCCCAACCTAGCTGCCTCGAGACGATAGTTCAACTGAGGCCAACCGAACCGAGTCGATGGCTCATCCCAACCAAGCCGGCTCGAGCTGATCGCTCAGTTGAACCGAGCCGAGTCGGCAGACATCACTACCTGCATTGGGCTTCTGCTTGAGCTAAAAAATTCAACCGTGCAGGTCTCAGCGTTGACCGTAAGAACTACGGTATATACATATATTGGTGTTCACAGAATTTGAGGCTGTATTGTTATAAAACTATAGTAGTCTCGTTATCGAGATGAGTCAAGATGCTAACAGTGTCCCCTCTCGTAAGCAACACTAAACGTATTCCACATTATTGCTTGCATTTTTCATAGCTTGAGTTTTCAAGTCTAATTAGGCCTAGATTTCAAAACGAGTTAAAACGAGCTGAACGAGCGAGCCATTTCTCAAACTCGAACTCGAAACTCGACCTCAGGAACAGTGACTCGGCTCGGAACTCGACTCGAGAAAATTATCTTTGGCTCGACTCGTGTCCATCCCTAAGCATTGTGGTTGAAAGCAGTCTGATACTGCCGAGGCTGAGCAGATTCTGGGAGATATTCATTGTGGCCCTTCCCGGTGCTAAATTCACGGCGTTGGGCATCGTAGAAATACGTAAAGTGCGTAACTTTCGTGCAAATCGTGTCACTGTGAATCATATTATACGGAAATATGCCGCACAGAATCTTGGGTGCACCACATCGAAGCAAGTAACTAGAAACCGGCTTCCCGAGAACAGGACCTAGCCGGTATTGCGTGTGGTTTGACATATAGTGCAGTGTTTCTTACAAACATGTTTTTTGGGGGTATCGCCCCCTCCCCCGTAGCTCTGCGAGTGTGCCTGGAGGAGACCAAAATAATAGTCTATAATATAATAATAAACAGGGTAGTATCAGCAGTGCCCTCCCGAATACTGACTAGGGAAGTACATGAAGTGGTACGCGAGGATCTGCAAGTTTTATATATCGCTGGAAAGGTCACACCGAGTATACTTTACATGTGAAATATCTTGCTTGAATGGGGCCTGTAGGGGGCGTGGCGACCATTTGAAAATCAGAACAAGGTACGCTCCGAAACACCAGAAAACATGGACAAAATAGGAAGCTATGATGTAATTGTTTTGAGACGCGGTATATATAGGTTTGAAAGGTAGCTGAATACGAATCTAACATCAAGTGTTATAAATCAAAATGACGGATCCAATATGGCGAACACAAACTACAAAAAGAGCAAGGTATGGATCTAAAATTGGGTACATAGATACATTCGACGTCGCTATGAATAAATCGGATACCGAAAAGTGTAAAATTCAAAACGGCGGATCCAATATGGCGGAAAAATGCAAAACACTGCTATATAACTGAAAGCAAGTAGATAAAGATTTTCGTGGTCGCGGAGTACGAATCCAATGCTAAAAGTGCAAAATGCAATATGACGCATCTAATATGGAGGACAAAATGTGCAAAACTACAGAATTGACGTATATGTATCGAGACGAACCTGGGCTCTGTCTCGATTTAGAAAAGTACATCACGATCTCGAATTGGAGATAAGACCGAGACAAGATCGAAATTACTCTCGATGTCAGTACCATCCCTACTACGGAGAGTGGACATTTGCCATACATATTTCTCACAAGTGTACACGACATAATGTGTAACCGGAAAGACAGTTATGGAAGCATAACGATATTTTAAACACGCACTTTTCACTGTCACTGTTTGGATCTTCATATTTGGATCGAATAAGAATAACATATTCCGTTCTGTACATATTTTTTTCATTTTTTGTCCTCCACATTGGATCCGTCATATTCCATTTTGCACTTTTTACATTCAATTCGCACTCAGCGACCACGAAAACATCTACCCAATTTCAGTTCCATAGCAGTGTTTTGCATTTTGTCCGCCATATTGGATCCGCCATCTTGAATTTTACACTTTTCGGTATCCGATTCATACATAGCGACGTCAAGTGTTTCTATATAGACAATTTTAGATCCGTACCTTGTGTGTGTGTGTGTGTTTTTTTTTTTGTAATTTGTTTTCGCCATATTGGATCCGCCATTTTGATTTATAACACTTGATGTTAGATTCGTATTCAGCTACCTTTCAAACCTACATATACCGCGTCTCAAAACAAGTACATCATTGCTTCCTATTTTGTCCATGTTTTCTGGTGTTTCGGAGCGTGCCTTTTTCTGATTTTCAAATGGTCGCCAAGCCCCCTACAGGCCCCATTCAAGCGAGATATTTCACATGTGAGGTATACTTGGTGTGACCTTTCCAATGATATATAACACATGCAGATCCCCGCGTACCACTTCATGTACTTTCCTAGTGAGTGTGCTTCGCGGAACTTTGTTTCTGAAACAAACTCTGATATAGTGACCTCCGAAAATCCCCACACACAGAGAGCGACTGCCAGTAAATGCGACAATTAACCAGCATGAAATCCCAGCATTGTACGGAAAAGACGTGGGCCTGGTTGAACTGTACCAAGACAAGGCATCCAGCCACACGGCGAAAACGTTGCTGGAATTACATCGCTGTATGGAACAGGAAACTGGAATTGCAGTAATTTCGTAATCTGACGTCTCTCTCAAGAGTCCAGATGCCAGCTCAATTGATATTTTTCCTTCAGCCTCCTCAAGTGACGCTTGTCCGGCGGGAAGAAATAGCCATGGTGTGGCTGGAACGCACTCTTCTGTAATGGAAGCTCCGACGCCTGACAATAGTCAAAAGGTGGCCTGCAGATCGAACATAAAGAGTTATGCAAATGGCATTTCCTAGGTAAGTAGCACGTTCAATTTGGCTTAGTATCAATGAATCAACCGCTGTATAAGAGAAAATTACATTTCAACTTGGAGTGTGAACAAAGTTAAGAGTGTTCAAAAAATGCATGGAGAACGCATATTTGCGAAATTGTTTCAGATGAGTTGAGTTGATTTTAGTTTAGCGTCCCGTTCAGCAGCGAGGCTATATGAGACGTGGACCTACTGATTAACGTGGAATCCAAACCACATGAGCTCCCGCCGGGAATAGAACCCGGGTCTCCCACGCCAAAGGCGCGTACGCTAACCGCTTAGCCATGAGGGAGTTCGAATTTGTTTCAGAACTAAGAATTTTACCAACTTGAATTACAAAACATTGTTTTAATGTATCTGTATTTTAATGTTGAATTACTTACACCTTAGAATAAACTTACAATATTCAAATAAAATAAGTTAATTTTGAAAATTAAATAAAATTGATAATCAATTACGAATAAAAGTAATTATTAAAAGTAGTAAGAAATAAAATGAGCATAGCAAAACAGAATTAATAATTGTAATTGAATTAAGAATAAGTACAGCAGGTACGGAACAATATCTATGCACTCTCATTATTCACTTTTCGGAGGCAGCCAATATCAGAATTATATATATATATATATATATATATATATATATATATATATAATATTTCAAACATTTGTAAGCACAAAACAAATTTTGAGCTAGAACTTGAGTGGCACTCTTTTTCTTCTTGCCATGTGGGCAAGAATGTCTGCCATGAGATAACAAACCCGAAAAAGCGTAAAGTAAGTAAAGCCCTCTTGTAAAGAACAACAAGAGATCAAATTCTCAGCGTAGAAAAGAAAATGTTCGATTTCTGAGAATAGAACATTAAAGTTATTACCTATTTTCTCGTCATACAACAAACATTTGTTACATTGGAGCACATGAGATCAGATTTAACAAAAAGACACGAGCTACTAAATTAAACTTTCTTCCTCCAATTTCTTGAACTAAATCATGTTGTACTGAAACATTTTATTGTGAAATACAAAATTATAAAGCGTTTTCGGAAAATTTTGCCCAAAGAAAACTCACCTCCAAAACTAAATTATCGTTTGTTGGTTTCTCCAAGAAAACATAACTTATGACATATGTTAGGGTCGTTAATAAAATATTTGTATATATAAAATAACAAAATCACAGAAGTTGTATTTCACAAAATTTGTCAAAAAGCTCAGTTCAAAAGTAAATTACCCTTGTGGAAGTTACGTATGCAACATTATAGAAATATTAATGAAATATTTATGTGCGAAATATAAACAAAATAGTCTGAATTGTTTTCGAGAAAGTAGAAGTTTACCACAAGAGTAAACTACTCGTTGTGAATTTGTACGTAAAAAGTGATTCACTGAATATTACAAAGTTATTAATGAAAAAGCTATTTGTAAAATATGATCAAAATTGCTTGAGTTGTTTAAGAAAAAGTCCGAAAGATTTTTTATCATCCTTAAAATTAAACTTTCCTTAGTGTATATTTTCAGAAAAAATGAGTTATGCTATATTGAAGCTGATTAACGACTTATTTAATTATGAAATATGATCATATTAGTCTCGGTTGGTTTTCGAGAAAATTGTCCAAAGAAAATCATCCCCAAGAATAAATTATCCCTCGTACATGTTTTCAGGGCAAATGAATTATGCTATATTGTCAGGTTGGTAATGAAATATTTATTTCAGAAATTTGAAGAAAATCATCTTAGTCGTTTGTGAGAAAATCGACCGAAAAGTACTCAACCCTAGAATAAAATACCTCTCGTAGGTTTTTCTCACAAGAAATGAGTTATGCTATATTGTCAAGTTATTAACGAAATATTTATTTATGAAATATGAACAAAATAGCCTGAGCCGTTTTTGAGAAAGTTTACCTCAAAGTAAAGTACACCTTCTCTATTTTCCCAGAAAAATGACATACCAATGTATGGGGTTCGTTATTGAAAAATTGATTTATGAAATACAAACATCGTTGAGTAGTATTTGAGAAAATCTCGAATTTTGATTTTCACCCTTCAGTAAACTATCTTTGTTTTTAGAGGCAGGAAGAAATTCGAAAAACGCCTACTGAGAATCCCATGAAAATCTTAAGTTTAATATTTGGCCTTGATACGTTAAACAGTATGGTCTCTATGCGAATGTACATCAGGACGAATAGACGGACAGATGTCGAAAAATCATTTTGTTTTTTAATTATGGACTATGAAACGTGTAAAACCGTTGAAATTTAGAATTCGATTTTTTTACGATCACCATACTTTTTTCTCTGCTTTAGTCGTTCGAAAGTAAAACTTGTATGAGAATCAAAGGTAGAACAAAATATTACACATTTCATGACATTTCAAAAAAGAAAAAAAGAAAAAGAAAGAAAAGAAAAATGAAAATAAAAGAAAGAAAAATGTAATTAAGTGTTACGTAATATAGGAAACGAACATTTACGAAGACCATTGTGTTTCTCAAATTCTATCCTTGACTTTACAAATAAAAGCCACAGTAGTATGTGTCTGTGATGGACAGTGGTGGTTGTTAGATGTCGAACAACTCAGTTTACAGAACAATGATGTGGTTGTAGGATTTTACCATCCTGCAGAGTCTTGAAAATCGTTTAAAAAGTATGCTAGTGATTGTGTGTGGATACCTATCAAAACGTTCTAACAAAATATCACCTCTTGAACTTACAACGGCAACAGGCAGATCAAATAGTATTTCACAAAACTTCTCTGAAGAAATAAGCACACTCCTTCACAGTCATTCAGTTTAGAAAAAAAATGCCAAACCAAACTCTTACTCAATTTTGTAACCAAGATTACTATGTTAATATTTTTTATTGTTATTTATTTTGTAGTGATGAATAATGGATTTCTATCTATTCCAAGAGGATGCCTGTTATACTATACATATGCATGCATAAGTAAAAATTAATATATATATATTTTGCAAGTTAAAAGTATTTAAGTTGGTTAAGGTGCGAATTCACGTTAATTGCCCAATTTATGAAAATTCATAATTTTGTTCACATTCAAATATCAAAGTTGAAATTTTTACTATAGTTTTCCCTTGTATACATATATACTCTGTAAAAACATAACTTTTTACTTCATATCCCACTACATATACCGTGTTTAAAACTTTGGAAGAATTACAAAATTTCAAATTAAAAAAAAATATCATCAAAATTGTAGGAAGCACGTATCAATGTTGTTATACTAGCTATAGTGAATATAGTACCGTATATAATTATAATTGGAAAATAAACTTTCATATTTTTCCTCTTCATTATAAGCTTCAGCTCCAAAATGCAGAATTTGCTAAATTTCGATATGAAACTTATAGAGTAATTTTCACCTATTTAGGTTCAATTAAGGCTTTTCATGCTAATAGACAAAATTAAAAATCAGCAAATACTAAATAAAATTGTGTTTGTTGCAAAGTTTTTGAATAATCCAGTCCTTTAATATATACGTTTACATTAACATCTAGAAAATCACGCAGTGCTTAACAAAAAAATGGATGCCAGTTACAAAGGACCTGAGATTAAAATCTTTTAAAAAGACAGTTTTATGTTGCCAATGAATATAGTAATAGTATATCAAAACATAAAAAAATAAAAATGTTCAAGCAATTAAGAAAAATAACATTATATCATTTCATCTAGATTAACCTCATATTGTGTTGTATACTGTAAATGCGTTCAAAATTTGGGGTTACATGGAACACCGTTTAATATTATTCAATTGAGCAAATTTTCCTAATGTGCTGCACTGATCTGGAACCATTTTAGAGGGTGAATCTCAAGAAAATTCGGAAGTTAATTAATAAAGACCACCCTAGTATAGACCTAATAGTTTGATAATTTCTTACAGTTCTTTGTAAACGTAGAGAACCATTGATTTTGGATCTAATATTACTTCAAAATTCGAGGACTCGTTTTTGGGATATATATGTGCGTGTATGGTAAAGGAAGTCTTTCTAAAATTAATAGAAATTGTTTGTTTTTTTCAAATCGAAAAGTATATAAATTTTATTTTAAATTCTATTATTTCCTTTATTACTGCAAAATATTTCAAAATTTTAACGTTAAATATTTACCTTGCGTGGGGCATCAGTGTTTCCAGTCACCTGAAAAATATAGAAAGTAAAGAATTTCCACAAAGTTTCGCAGAAGGCGAGTTCTGATAAATTAAAAGTATTTTGTATCATGATTTTTATCCTTTTTAAACAAATAGGTAACATAATCGAACGTAATTCATGCTTAAGTCAACATAACAACAAAAATCATACATTTAACTTCGAGAACATGCTTTTCCATTACACTATAATTCAACCTAAAAGTACTAAATTTTACATAGATTTGATAATCAATTTCGGAATTTGACCGCTATACATGCTCAATGAAGTGAAAAACGAAATAGATATAGGATCTTGCAAATTAATTAATTTGTTTATAACTGCAATTTGCCCACAAAGCCAAGAAATATGCCCTTCACTTAAAATGTTTTTTGATTGCAATACTACACATAATATATACATTTTACAGTATAACTTGCACTTTTGGAAACCTCATTCTTACTTCTCGTTTCTTTCAAGTGTCTTTTGTTTCTTACAAATTAGTAATAAGGAATATATTGAGAAAGCAATGGTATGATAAGTGTTGGTTGATAAAATATTTCCTCTTAACATTACCTTCATATTTGCTGCTAGCTTCTATAAAATATTTCACATCTCACACTGTAATGCATCCGGGGCGGAGATACTGTATTATTATTTGATCTAGAGTGCTGGGAGTGCAACAGGGGCAACGTAAAGTTAAAAAAAAGAAAAAATAAGTTTATGAATTAGAGATACAGCCTTCAACACTTTCTCTATTAATTTATAGTTTATTAGACTGCCAACACCTATAAACGAATGGGCTACACATTCAAAACAGAGTTTCTAATGTAAGCCTTAATGCACCTCAGCCATCGCTGCACTAGGAAACAAAGTAAGTCGCAAGTCATGGCACGGTTATAGTTTTTACATTGTAAAACATAAAACTCAAATAAAGCAGAGATATCTCGTGGCTTTAATGGTTAGCTTACTCACTTTTCGCGCGAAAGACCCGGGTTCAATTGTTGGTGGAAACGCATGTGGTTTGGATCCCACGTTAAGTTGAAGACCCACGTCTCATATAGCCTCATTGCTGGAAGGGACGCAAAATTTCAATCTAATCCAACCAAATTCAACAATCTCCATCATGTTGTCCATCACTGTGCTAACACATAGCTTTGGTTCAAACGAGGCACTCTTCATGATTCGAGTGAACGCTCTAGTACTGAACCACGCACCCTATACATTCAACGTACACTATATATTTTCTCTAATGCAATTTGTTCCACCAACAACATCATATAGGATTGATACTAGCTGGTTAGCCTCCTATCTGCTGTTCTGCGTTGTTGCAAAATGTAGTGCCATATATTAAACAGCTTTTAAATGGAAGAAAATTGATTTTTAATTAGCGCTCTCTAATATTACCCTAGCAAGAAAAAGTAAAACTGAACATGCAATATTAATACTAACAAACATTTGGACGAATTTTGAAATGTATAAAATAAATAGTTTTCTTAACATTTTGGAAAGAAATATGCTATGTTATTATATAGGGAAATCCCAACGCATTCTGAGTGTTGGACACAGCCTTAAGTACGTATTTCTAAAATGTTCGGCACCATGTGGTTTTCCTTAAAGCAGACATCATTTGTTATTCTTGTGTAGCCAGTGGAAACAATTGTCAATATTATCAGATTACATCAACTAAGTAACTTATAAATAATGTCCATTATGACAGTTTTACATGCAAATAATTTTGTATGACGAAAATTAGGTTATAAACAATGGTTTAGAAGAAACTTTTCTGTATAAAGACCATGGTTCAATTCTCAGTAGGGAAACGTTTGTATCTGATACCACTTCAACCTGTACTCTCTCTCTCACGCAACTTTGCTCCTGAAATGAGACGTTTTAATTTTATTCAAAAGCATAACTACAGTAAATAACGCATTATTGTTTTAACTATATAATATACATCTTTAGTCCTCTTGAAGATTAAGTAAATAATAGAATTACATTGTCTTGTTTATCCTAGATCTTGAGTTGTTCTTCGTTTGATGTATAAGGTAACTTTTCTTTTTCCAAAACATGATAAAGTTTGGATGGTTTTCTTCGTACTACGTTTGAAAATGTATCAGCGTTCAGAGCCACCTAGCGACTTCTCTCATGTATCTTTATAAATGTCGTCAACAGATGGCAGAGTAATCTCTGCACGACAAAACCAACATCTGTGCTTGAATATTTTTGCGGCTTCTTTAACATCTGTGCTGTGAAATGCATTTTTCTATTTATTTATGCTATAGCATTATAAATAATGTATGTATTACATATTTTAAAATACTTGTCCATTTCCTTATTTTAAAATAAAAAAACAAACATAAACAATCTGTAAAGTATATAAGTATAGAAGAACCATGGAACATTTTTGTAATTTATTTTCGTATTTTATACATATTTTCCATCAAATATATACCGAACTCAAAAATTGGTATGTAATTGTAGAAAGATTACAGTTCTTTTATTTCTCAAATAGCATTGCTCACTCTATTATGTAGGCTACACTTTTCATAGAATTAAACAAAGGTATACTTATCTAAAAGTATGTATTATCTTTGTTCCAACCTTGCACTGCTTGTGTTACAATATAATAACTGCGAGCTCTTCTAAAACACTTTGTTTTACTCCATTTCATAAGGTGGGTGGCTATTCGAAGCGTTCGCAACGCGTTTTTATTGCTCATGAGTACGCTTGGAGTAGGCTGACCATGTATTTAAATGTGGATGGCTAATCACAATGCGCTGCAAACGCGAAAGCAATGAAAACTCGCAGGAAACATCGACTCGGGCATATTTGGTGCGTTTCGGAACAATAGACCACTTGCTGTTTAAAAGATGTCTAAAGGAAGCATAAAAAGGAAAGACGTGTTGCCAGACAAGGGGATTTTTAGCAATAAACAGCTGCTTGGAAGAAGCTTTGTGCACTGGAACTCTGCTATTATAGATCTCTACTTGGCAAAAAAGACCTGGAAACCTTGACTGGCTCGCCGTATGATTTATAACTCTGGCGATAGTAAAATTACCAAGTAGTCAACTAGGTCGCGTTCGCTGCGGGGGTAACACATCGGAAACGCATTCTCGAATAGCCACACACTAGCAGTACAAGAAAATTGCGTAGAAGGTCACAAACGAAATAAGTTCACGATATTACAAATGTTGAAACATTAGTGTGAGATCTTGTCTGAGTTCCTATGTGACTAGCGTTCCCACCTTCGCTGACAGTGACCTGAATTCAATTCTTGCTTCGAGCTGATATAGATCGGACTCCAAGAAAAAGCAAAGTGTATATATAATTTGAGTAACCCTTAAATTTATGCAAATGTTGATTAATATTTCATCAAGTCAAACCTTTATTGTATGATATGTATATCAGTAAATAATCAAGGAAGTTTGGCCAGGTTGACCAGTATCTTATTGAATATACTCATAATTGACCAACTTAGACCAAATTAGTAATATAGTATTTGTTTAATAAGTTCTTTTAAATGTTCAAGATCAAATTTTGGAGGGGAGGGTAGACATCCATCTACTGCAAATAAAGTTACCATCGTCCAAATTATCAAGAACAGTTATCGATGAGCACAAGAGTCTTGCATTCTATACCAGAACCAAGACCAATCTTCAAGATTCTTGCACACGTACTAGCCTACTCGAATATTTGTTACTATTAGCGGTTGGCATTTGAAACACATACAATTCTTTCCTTTATACTAACTTGAAAAAGCCTATAAGAGTTACAAATTTAAAATTTATATTCTATATCAACCAAAGTTAAACATAAAATATACAAATCTCCTGCAGTTGTACAAGACTTCCTTTTGTATTATACAATATACAGGGTACATAATCATTTTCTAGAACATCATGTTTCTCTTTATACAACTTGGTATAAAGGGAAACATGATGTTTGCTCTTTACTTACACTAAACTTACATGGTCAACTCATATTAATTGAGAAAATGAGGGTTGCTTGACCATTTTATAATTTAATGATGTTTTGTTTGTGGATTCCTACATGATTAAAAGTCCAAAAATAATAATTATATTTTATTTTATCGTTTTCCCAACTCTGATGGCAGCCACTTTTCTTTGCCACCTGTTTGGCAACTTGTTGACATGTGGTGATTCTTGCTTTTGTACGGATTTGCTTTAACTTATTTTATTTAGACCTTGTAAATCCTAGTTTGATGAAACAAAAATTAGTTTATTCAGAAAAGAACAGCTTGTCTTCTGATTACTGTATATTTAATGAAATCAGTATTCAAAATAGACCAAATGCACGTAAACAATTGATATCGAAATTTATAAATGTTCAATGTTCGAAGGCATCTCACCCCAAGAAGGAATGCGATCTCAGGCTTAGTTTTTTTGGGGGCTGTGTAACTACGTAAATGCACCATATGAAAAAAAAATAAATAAATACATAAATAAAGACTGAGAGCTGCTTCCTTTATAAGTTAACAATGTTTCAAAAGGCAAATTAAAAGGAAATCAAAATTTGGATACCTTGTATCTTTGTTGGGATAAAGTTTCAAAATCTGAAATTTTAACAGATAAACCCACTGTCGTGTATTATACTGCTGCAAAAATATCATGTGTTGAGATTTATCCACAAGTTAAGCTACAGAACGTTCCAAAGCTGACAAAAATAAAAAAAAAGAATGTATCATGCTCATAAGTTATAAATTATATGACATCAACTGAGGCGTTGAAACCACAAGTGGTCTATGTTACAAAAGCATTATTTGAAGAAAAATGACCTCAAAGTGTGACATCTCTTATGATAAGAATAGGTGCTGTTAGAATACTTTTGTGTATAGCTTCTCAGTCAGTTGAGATACATATATCCTACTTTTTCAACAAATGATTCCACATTGTTCTGATCTGTGGGTACCGATATCTCGAGAACATCAAAAATGTAACGTAGACCATTCTTGCTTTCAACGCCTCAACTAATATGTCGTACTACATTTAAACGTCCTGTGTTATACGAAATAGCTGACATGGTGTAAATGCTAAATGAACGCGAATAATTTGAAACTGTGGATTAGAAAATTGTCATGGTCCCTTTAGGTCCAAATTAAAGTTTCCCTGTATAAGCAACTCAGGCCTATTTAGTCACTATTTTATAACACAATACATATGAAGGATATAATTGACAGAAAACACGTTTTAATTTAAACAAAATTATTGCTGTATGATTTACAACTTATTAGTCACTCTCGATTCCTGTTTCTAGCTCCACTTTGGTTTGTATCCATGAAGAAGTTTTGATATTTATTCGCTTAATTTCGAGTAACGTTATATGTCCTGTCGGTATCTATTGCAAATTCTAAGACATTTAGTTTCTTTAGAACACTGTTCTTGTTCACCCAAGTCTGGTCTTTCTAATATTTTTCGTAAAAGCAGTCATTGGTCCTGCGGCATGATAAAATTTTACATTCACTTCTTTATGTCTGTCACTAATGTCATTCACTTTGCCAGCAGCCATTGACCATCATCTACAAATGCGATAGAATTTCTTCTGCGAAGTGTAATTTATACAGCTTTTGTGGCGGACTGAATTTCATATGCTGTACTTTGTGAAGTAATGAAGCACTTAAGGTTCCTCTCTAACATAGGGACAAAACAATGAAAACTTCTTGTGCCAGTAATTTTTACACAGTTTGCAAATCGGTCAAGGAATTTACTCTTGTGATGTTGAATGATTTCTTCATCCTTTAGACAAGTGAAGGTGATTTGCTTTTAAACTCTCGTGACAAAATTTAAACATTAAATTTTATAACGTATGTTAGGAAAGTGAATGTCATTTGTTGTCCCAAAATAATATGATCTTTAAAGACAATGAAAGAAATCTGCTAGAATTTACTAAATGTTATCAATTAACTGACCTCGTGCTGTTATAGATTCAAATACATATATTAGATTCTCGATATGAGTTGGGCTTTGTCTTCTAAAGTTGTATCTTAGTAGCTTTATCTAGCCAATGTTGTATAGCATTAGAACAGGCAAATACCAATGACTGCCGATTTTTACCGATTGCGCCACTGTTGAGATATGAAAGAAATCACTTATACAGCTAAAACTTGTTTAGCATGTTCTTAGTATGCGTTTATAAATAAACAATACATTATTATTTCATTCACATTGGTCACAACTTTAAAATACTATCACAGTTAAAGCATTCGATATTAGTGTATCTATTTTCAAGAGCAAACTCATTTTAAACTTAACAACAACAATCGATAATTAAATTATGGACCGTGCCTAACTCTCGCACTTGCTTGTCCATCTTCCATCTGGCTGTCTTCAATTAGCAATACTTTTTGTTTCATTTTTTACGTTCCGTAACTTGGCTTGTAGATAAATGTCAAACATGATATTTGCACAGCAGTATAATACTTAAAAGTAGACTTATCTACCAAACTCTCAGATGATTAAACTTTGTCCCAAGATTGATACAGGCTGTCTTTTTTCTTTCTTTTTTTTTTTAATTTTCCGTTCTTAACTTCTAAAGAAAGCATCTCTCAGCGTTTACTTTCTTTTTCGTATAATGCATTTAGGTACTTCCACAATCACAAACAATTAAGCCTGAGATTACATTCCTTCTTGGAGTGATATGCCTTCCAACACTGCAGATTTATCAATTTTGATGTCCATCGTTTAAGTGGAGCTATTTTATTTCATTAAGTATTCATTAATTATAAGATAGACTGTTCTTTCCGGAATGAAATGTATGTTTTTTCATCAACTTAGGGTTCACCAGGTCTGAGTAATACGTGTAAGTTAACGCAATCCTCTACAAATTCAAGAATAAACACATGCTATCAAAGAAATATGGTTGCTATCAGAGTTGTAAGACGGTGAAAAATTAAAACTATTAGTTTTGGACTCTGTAATCATGTAGAAATCCACAAACCAAAATCATTTGATTATAGTAACCATCAAGTAACCATTTTTTATCTGTGATACACTTCACATGGACGAACCCAATAATAATAATAATAATAATAATAATAATAATAATAATAATAATAATAATAATAATAATAATAATAATAATAATAATAATAATAATAATAATAATAATAGTAATAAAGATTCTGTAGAGTAAATAAGATTTTCAGACGGGTGTATTGAGCATGCAAAGAATTCAAATTCAGAATATTTACATTATTTACAGAATATTATCTTGAGGAGTGGATAATACTGTATAGTTGATGCTGAAGTTTATAACATATAGATCGAGAAATTCTAGTGATTTGCTTATACAAATTTACCTCAATTTCTAGTGAACATATATACAGGGTGCGGAAGAAGTCCTGGAACGGGGGGTAACTTTAAAAGTTTAAATGGGAACCCCATTTCTTTTTACACATTTGGATTCTCCAGAAAAGGTGACAATGATTTGGCCCAAAATTGAAAACTGTGCCTTCACGGATGGCGCTTGAATCAACACACAAAAAAGGGGGCGACAAAACGTTATGAAAATATTACCTCTCAGTATCATAGTCTGTGGCTATACTGAACTGCGGAATAAGAGGTCGTGAGTTGGATTCCCGCGCATAGCAAAAATTTTACATGCTTTTTAGACTCAAATAATGAATTCATACATTTTAACTTCAATAAAAATAATGTATTTGTCCATATTTATTAATATGTAAGAAAATACAAATGGCAACTCAGAACCTCTGACTCCATCATCCAATACGCTAACAGTACGTTCACAGAGCACGGGACTGATAATGCTCCTTTTTGTAATGTTTTGCTGCACCGACTCTTCTGTGTGTCGATTCAAGCGCCATCTGCGAAGACACTGTTTTAAATTTTCGGTCAAATCACTGTCACTTTTCCGAGAATCCAAATGTGTAATAAGAAATAGGGATTCCCGTTTAAAATTTTAGTTACCCCCATACCCCCGAAGGGAGTGGGGATAAGGGGTTGTGTTTGGTGTCATTGTATAGCTTCTTCAAAACTATTTAACACGTGTTATTTTGTTTTGCTGATCTGTATATTTCGCGAGATATTGGAGCGTTCTGAGACTTTTTGCGTAGCCTGCATACTGTGTATATTAATTTTGTGATAGTTTATGATGTTTCGATTTTCCTAGAGTCTTATTTATCCATCGATGGTCTCCCACATTTTATTAGTTGAAAAAAAGAAAGAAAATTAAGGAAAAATATAACATTTTAAGTTTGATATTACAAAAGGTTTTAGCAGATTTATTTCCAATCTATGATTAGTTAGTCACATCACATTAAATAATTCGTTACTAGGACCATTCGACAATCTGCAGAGCAAAACGGAGATTTGGGTTGCATAAATGCAAGGCGCTAGGACAGCTTTCTGTTCTACTTTTGGTTCCGAGAGAGTGCGTGATATATAGATCTGGGGTACACAACTTTAATGAAGTCAAAACTAAATGAAAATTGAATCTATACTTAATATGTGATAGAAAATTTGATGGGGATCATGTGTACTGACTTCGAAACGCATGGTGATTTTGTCATGTTGAGTTACAAAGCATGCTGAATTACAAAGAAACGAAATGTGATCTTATACTCTACTTTTCAACATTCCTGGCGATACACGTATAGTAACGATGTATTGGACGTTTGGTATTGAGACCGAAAACGATCCTCTCATTGAGCGCTATAACGTGAACAAGTTAAACTCGATCAGTTTGCCCCTTTCCTTCCCTTGCCGTGCTCTTTCTTTTTTGGAGTATGAAAGGAGTTAGGTGGGAAGTGTGATAAAGAACCACTGAAATAAATTATATATGAAATGAAATGAAATATTTGAGTTTTACGTCCCACTGTTATGCCGGTTAGGCTAAAGGAGGCGGTGATGATAAGAGATGAATGAAGTGGTGGAATGAAGAAAGTGGGAGGAAACGGGAGAACCCCGAGAAAACCCACGAGCACGGCGTTTATCCACTACAAAGTTCACTTGGCGGGGGCTGGGATCGAACCCGGGACCCCAAGTACTAGAGGTGAACGCTCTACCACCGTGCCCCTAAACTATATATATATATATATATATATATATATATATATATATATATATATATATATATATATATATATATATATATATATATAATGTACATTTCTAGATATCTTATTTAAAAGAGCAACGTCTACATATTTTGGAATCTACTTTTGGAGGATATATTAGTGGTTTCTTCTAGAAATTTTTGATTATATAATTTATATGTGAAAAGTCAATAGACAATATATACAAAGTGAATCTGATAGATGTGCACACACTTCGGGAGGAGATTCGTAACATCGAAAGTAGACAACAAGTCCTGTTGCATATTGCCGAATTCCGCGTCGTGTACGAGTGACAGGGATGCCAACTTGGAATCGAAACTCCAATCGTGACAATTGCAACGGAATAGAAAGATATGCACATCATTGCACAATACAAGAGGACTTTATGTCGTCTTTTGATTTGACGAGTCTCCTCCTGCAGGATGTAGACATCTTATTCCGTTCCAATTGTTCCGAGATATGTATGATACAATTTCGATGAGTTGTGTATAATAGAAGTAGAAATTAAGTCTGTATACATATGTGATTCTTTATCTTGACTACGTAATATTGGAAACTTCTTCCTTATAATTTATAACTGTGCTATTATCTATTGACTGCATAATAATGCCTTTAACAATAATAGTATACTATATCAATTGTTTGTTTTTCATATTATCTATAAAACCCACGCAAGAAAGAAAATTATGGTGACGTCACCTCTCGGTTGGTTAAAATTTAGCTAAGAACCTAGTTGGAAATACGTCATAATTTGGTACCTGTCTTATTACTTTGTCTTGTGTAGAACAAAAATTATGGAGAAAAATTAAGTAACATCTCTGTAAATGCTTTTGGTGATGACTAGGGCTCGGAAGTTGAAGACCTAAAAATTGCCTAAAAAGGACCTATGAAAAGACCTAAAAATATCTATAAAAATGACCTAAAAATTAAAAAAAGACGTAAAAATGAAACCAAATTTAATTAGAATTACATATTTAATGAATATAATGCCCAAGAAATACAAGCTTCTGGTAGGTTAGCGGTCTGTCCTTCCACAAACTAAAATAGAAAAAAAAAACTTTCCCCATCATCTCCCATTGCTGGAGGATGTTGTTACGCCTCCTTATCTGATTTGTGATTGTTGCAGATCTGGTCTTATCAATCCAGTCGCTGAAGAATCTTATCTTTTGAATTTTCTTTACTAAAGAAAATATTAAGAGGTGGTGGTGATTGGAGTTAATGACCAGTAAATTTATTGTCTAAAGATGAAGTGCAAAAAAAAAAAAAAAAAAAAAAAAGACGTTAAAACCCATGAAAAGGCTTTAAAAAAGACCAATAAACAGAAAAACGCCGAAAAAGGCAAAAAAGGGGGAAAAATCCACACTTTTCTGGCCTACAATGACCCAAAATGAACATATATTATGTTAAGCCTCTTCTTCCAGCACTCGTAAAAAAGAGGATTTTTCCTCAACTTCCGGGCCCTAGTTATGACCATGTCTCAGAAGTCTAACAGTTGGCTTAGAACACTCCTTATATGTAGCTAAAGGATTTAGTATATTTATTGTTTTAGGTTCCACAAAACGGAAGTTGTAAGGGAAAGAAACAGAAAGAAAGATATAAAGAAAAAACATACACATAAATAAAGAAATAATGAACAAGAACCACCTCAGGAAATTATAAAATCTTTTGTCTAAAAGTTATATAAAAGAAATTAAATGAATAAAATGTAAATGTGTGTTACTGACTTGTACAGAACTTTCGGTTGTCGCGAGTATAGCAAAGAAATTAAGAGAAAAAAAAATGTATTATAACTTTTATCTCATAAACTACATACTTCTCTTATCTTAGAAACTCTCCATCACAAAAATATTGGCTTCCACCCATAAATTGATCCCAGTAGCCATGTGTGATGATTATTCTTTTCGTGTTTCATTCAAATTAGGTGCTTGGGAGCGAACGCTATAATAAACAACTAAAAATAAATGAAAGTAACTAATTCAGATATCGTTATAACATTCAAATTGTGAATTGTAATATATGAGCATACAAAGTTACGACATAGGCGAATAAAAATAGGATTAGGAATTAGATTTCAGGGCTTTCAGCATCTATGGTCGTGCTAGCCCATCACGTATGAGGGATGGCGTCCCTGGGCCCTAAATGTCTTTAACCATGATCGCATTTCTTGTAATTGGCAGGATTTGAGATATTCTTGTACAGAATGGCATGACAAAACCATCAGTCAGGAATAGTAATTTTCTGAAGGTTTGTTATCGAAAATGAGTTTAAATACAGGCATACGCTGCCCTGTTCTCATTCGATAACAATTCTCAGAATCATTCACCTTTTCTTTTTTTCATCTGTAGAAAGATCTTGGCTTTTTTTAATCAATGCAGCTTATTGCATTCATTCTTTTGCCGCAGGTGATTAAGTACCAATGACTAATTTGACTTCCGAATTACAAATATTCTCTCCTACATCAGTTGACGTGAAACTGGGGTCGTGTTTGCTGCTATTATGCTCTGAATCAGAAGATTCACTTTTTGATACCTCGAGTATGGAGACGAAATCACTCAAGTCACCAACTCTATTTGTGAAGGTATCGTAGAGCCTCTCGCGGCGTCCGAACATTCTTGAGTAACTGAATGAGGACCTTTTGTAAAGGAACATTGGTTAAAATAAGTTGTCTTCAACTCTTCGGACACGAGATGTAGAACATATGATATTCCGAAAGGTACTTCTCTGTCATCATTGGCGGCTCCATGGGGGTTACTACGGTATGACCGTATCCCCTCAGTTGTTTCATGGACGCCTAGATGACATAAACGGAGAAATAGCCTGTTTTTGTTATTTGTATTTTATTTACTATTATTAAATAAAATATTTTATTATTATTATACAAGTACTTTAATACATTATCTACTAAAAGAGACACTCCAGAAAAATGTACTATATCAACACAAATTTAATGAGATTCTTATGTATTTTATTACAATTTTAAACGGATTAACTCTTGCAGTATATTGTACATTAGTGACGTCATTTGGTAAAAGCACTGTAATAGATTAAGAAGGTGTGACATTTTGCAATTGATTTTTATTCTTTTTAAATATACGATGGTGCTATTTTACTTATCCTACTCCTTGTATACGAATTCTAAAACCACCAATATTTGTCTCTGAGATCAGCAACAACTATCGGCAGTCTAACCTTGAGCGATGAGTGAATAGTGAATAGACAAACCGTGATCAGTATATGTCGGTGAGAGAAAATTTTACCATCTTTCCTCCACGTTCTTGTTGTAGGAATCTGTATGAAGATATAAGGAACCCGAGGTCCAATAAATAGTGAAGGTGCAAGTAAAAGATAAATACATCAATTGTTAATGCCCCGTTACCATACATCCGATCATCTCTACTCTCCACACCCGCATTTCGCAATTAACAAGACTAATTCGTCGTATGAGAACTAACGGATCGTAACTCCAAGAAATATATATGTACATAATTCTGAATGCCCCACTTAGTGTCATTTGAGTGTTATTGAACCTCATGTTGTCATCCCTTGACTGCTATTCAGTAATGCTTTTACAGTTTTATTAAAACAATATTTGTTTGAAAAAAAAAAAAAAAACACAACTTTTTACATCTCTTATGTAAACCTACGAAAATGGGGTTACGTTACTCTGGTTCTCATACGACGAATTGTACCGTCTATTGATATTGATATCAATGATTTTTTTTTTCAAATTTACGTGTTTTCTCCCTTATATAGGCGTAAACCATACTAACCTACATGCAAGATGTTTCCGTGGCCTTGGAACAGTCTCAAAGTCACGATAGACTAAAAAAAAATAAGGAATCTGAGAATAGGAACAACTATCCAGAAGGGTGTTGTTTCGGAAATAGAGGCCAACGGGACACAAATTGCCATAACTCGAGAACCAAATGTCGGATTAAGGTCAAGTCAAAGGAAATATGCATTGTCCGTACCTGAGATTCCATTATTGTGAAATTAGACTGGAAGCAGGGGCGGCGCAAGGGAAGCCCCGAAAGAAATTAAGATAATTTGTACATTTGAAACAATGCGACGAGAAATCGTAAATTGTACGCAATAAAGTTGTTTCGAGTAGAAAGATATCCAATATCTGAATCAAATGAGAAGAAAACATGGATCTGGTTTGATCCCAGCTTGTACCAAGTGAGCTTTCTGGTGGACAAATAACGTGTATGTGAGGTTTCTTTCAGGATTCTGCTGTTTACATCCAATTTTCTTTTTCAGTATACCATTTCATGCATAATCATCACCATGTTTCCATTAGCCTCACAGCATAAAGATTGAACATTAAACTTAAAAAAAAGATAAATAAAATATCTATAATGATGTTGTTTGAAACTACAGTGAACTAACTACATTTTCTCCGATTTCTGAGTTTTAACATGCAATCATTTGACTTACACGTACTCTCACCACCATAACGACCTAAATGTATACGTGTGTGTGTGTGTGTGTGTGTGAGTGCAGGGTGTTTCAAAATAACGCCGACAACGTTTGGAAGGTGATTCTTGACACCAAGGTAAGACAAAAAGTATAGACCAACCTGGGTGCACAAATGCTTCCTTTCTGAGGTATAGGCTGCCGAAAACATGAAAAAGTGAACTTTAAAAGTCCATAGCTCCAAAACTATGGGATCTACCTTAGTCGTGTCAAGACTTCACTCAGGAACTAGTATATGTCCAATCCAAATGTCCAATTTTCAGAATCCTGCGGTACTTCCACAACAGTTTTTATAGAGGTAGATGGTGGGTTCTTTCAATTAAATGCCCGTAGCCAAACTCCCTGTATAAAAATTGTTGCGTGAATACCTTAGGATTCTGAAACATTTATTTTTGGGTAGGGCACATATTAGTTCCTAAGTGAAGTCTTGACCCGACTACGGTAGTTCTCATAGTTTTGGAGCTATGGGCCTTTAAAGTTAATTTTTTCATGTTTTCGGCAGCCTATAACTCCGAAAGGAAGTATTTGTTCATCTAAGTTGGCCTATGCTTTTGATCTTATCTTGGTGTCAGGAATCACCTCCCAAACGTTGTCGGTATTGTTTTGAAACACCCTATATATATATATATATATATATATATATATATATATATATATATATATATAATTTCTCACAAAACATGAAAATTCAGCTAGTTCACTCTGGTTTCAAAAAAAAACTCAATTCCACTGTAATATTAAAGTAAATGTATCTTTGCTCCGAAGTGCCTCTTTTCGTATACATATGAGATGAATTCTACTTATAAAACCTCCATTTTTCTCAGCACTGGTAGCAGATAGAAACTTGCTGTTTGTTTTAAAATACACCAACGCTTGCTGTTAATATGGGACAGAGATGGCAACACCGTACGGCACACCAGGGGCGGATCCAGGACGAACTTCTGGGGCAGGCGGTGTGTTGTACTGCTGCTACTTAGAGCTACTTATAAAAGCTCCAAACTCTGGGATAAGTTTTTTTTTATTTATATATAAAATAAGAAAGTTTCCCCTTCTGGAGGGGGAGATTGCCCTCCCTTGGATCCGCCCCTGCGGCACACAGAACTCTAGCGGCAGTGGTGAGAGTGATGACTGTTTTTGATACTTACAATTCATTACAAGAACAGCGTGTAATCATTCGTTTTCTCATTTGTGTGGTGCGACACCACTTGAAATCCATCACTAGTTGAGTGAGACATGTGATGGTGGTGTCAGAGATGTATGTAACGCGCGTTCCTGGGTGCTACGGTTCAATGAAGGCAGAACGTCATGTGACAACAAGCCAAGAGAATCTCGGCCTATCCCAAGCCGGTCTGACACCAATGGCCGTATAACAAGTTATTTTTGTGGTTTGTCACTTTATGCTACAATGATGCCTCCCTCCAAGTAAATAAACTGAATATATATTTTAACGTTGTACTTAATCTTTTTATACATATGTAGTGTAAATAATCTGTCTTTAAATATCATTTAAATATCATCAATTATATATATATATATATATATATATATATATATATATATATATATATATATATATATATATATATATATATATATATAGTCAGTTTTATATTTGCAGTTCATATAGAAAGCTTGTTTACATATGAAAATGAAACCGTTACCGCGAGAGGGCACATGTCACACAGACAGTCTTGATTTCTCAGGATAACTCCTTGTGAAGACAATAATACCGCTAACTTTTGGCAAAAGGACATTAAAATGTAGATTCCAAAACTAGGTATAGGGAAAGCGAGTTTTGGCATTTGAGACTGTTAAAGTTAGGAACAAACAAAAATGCAGAGACAATGATCAAAGAGTTGAGTGTATATTCGCGTTATAACATCAACTCCGCGTAAAGAACCTGACTTACTGAAAATAATGCAAAATTTGTCATCTTTCTTTCCCTTGTTTATTCATAAGTGAAAAGAGATAATGAAATGCAACTTACAACAATCATAATAATGTTATTCTACAACATAAAATATGAACCTGAAGAATTTTCAGTGTTACCATCCATAGAAATTACAGTGCTGCCAGAATAACAATGCCCATAAAATCTAAGTTAAGGCAGCAACTAGAGGAACGATGTCAACTGCATTTGGTTACGTATCATGTTGTTTTGCTTTCCTGTGGACTACTTTTTAAATAACATTATTATTTAGTTTTAATAATGTTATTTAATAACTGCATGTTAAAATTATTTTCTTTATTACAAACTAAATAGTAATGTTATTTAAAAAGTAGTTCATAGAAAACCAAAACAACATGATACGTAACCAAATCCAGTTGAATTCGTTCCTCTAGTCGCTGCCTTATCTTATATTTTAGGGGCGTTGTTATTCTGGCAACACTGTAATTTCTATGGATGGCAACACTGAAAATTGAATAATCTCTCCCTGCGCTCTGTATGTGAGTGGGGTGGAAAGTAACAGTGAAAGTTAAAATGAGAACTCTACTTTAATTCGCAAATTAAGGCTACCTTACAAATAGGTATGGAGTGGTTGAAACATTTGTTTGTAAGGATGACGCTGTAGTGACTAAAAAAAGGTGAAACTTTATTTGAATGGTAACGCATATCTGTATGGCTGAGTATGATTTGATGCGAAAACAGAAGGAACGTTATACGAAAGAAGTTGCCGAATAATGCAGTTGCTGGAACTTACAAACGTGTGAATTTGCTAATCTCCGTCGCCACATAAATTTTTATGCAATGCGTGCTGGTTGTTCAGAAAGCATTTCGGTGATATACGTACACACCGTTTCGTCCCTCAAGCTCACAGTATAGCATGAGTGCTAATAGTTAATCAAAATGTAAATATGGCCATTCGCACTAACTCTCTGCACCGATTCTCTATCCATGAAGTCTGCCTTCCAAACAGCATTGGGTAGGTCAAGCGTACGCCCGAACCGTTGTCCGGTCGGACATTGAAATTTTGAAGTTAGCCCCCAAGACCCCTTCAGGGAGGCCGCTTGGATCACAGGGACCACACCATTCGATAAGCCCTATGATATTTACGTATTTCAATTTTGTTCTATTCATTTACCTTCCATGGTTTTCGTACTACGGGTACTGGAGTTTCCGAACCATATCATGGCGGCCATTTTGAAACTGGTGCACAATATGAAACATCTTTTGGTACAGCGTTACTTAGTTTTCCAAGACCTTTCGAACGAGGTATTACTCGACCCATGTTCCCATTTGACATTTCAAAGTTACCCCCGTTACCCCCATTTCCGGGGGCGGAGATGGGTACTTTTGGCGGAATTGGTTTTCCCCCTTAGCAATATATAACGTGTACTTCAAAAATTTCTTCTATGTTTTATCATTTTTCAGATATTTCCGTGGATTGATTAAAATGGCCCACCCTGTATATATATATATTGTCTGACTGTGCCATGAAAATAATGTCTTTCAGTGGTAAGTGCTACTACAGGATTATATTAATGTGAACTGACATTTAAAAAAAATATTCATTTTGTTTTGAAATTAATTTTCTTTTATTTTATGCTACTAAATTTTAGCAAGAAAATCACCTAAATTTCATATTAGTTAAATAAAAAATATTGTGTATCTACCTAGGTAGTCCATTCTGTGTTGTGTGAGAGTGTGCATTATATATGAAGTTAAAACAAATATGAGGGGTTCCCTCTTGGCAAGTTTGGAGTTATCATTTACTAATTCAGCCACACTGGAAGTACCATACTTAATATCTTGCTTTACTTTTCAGGACATTCCAGGATATGCTGTGTGTACTAGGTCCAGCTTGCTCAACCTAATGATAAATTCATATTTTGAAACAAACATAATAGCTGTTTATGTCTTACCAGCAAGCATCAACGCAGTCGCTGAACAGGGCAATGGGGCTTTAATATAGGACTCACATTTATAGGAATGCAAATATTTAGAAACTCTTTTTTTTTCTCCGATCTTTAATTTTATTTCATTATTTTGGATAAAATTTTACTAACTATTCATAATATTCAAATTTCATTTGAATGTATTCAAACATCCCTGTAGATAAAGACGGATGGAAATGGAATGAAATATGTCAGTTTAACGTCCCACATCTATGCTCTTTGGGTTAAGGGAGACGAATGATTAAGACAAGTGAATGACGACGAAAGAATTGGTGGAATGAAACTGTGGAAGGAAACGAAGATAACTCTCAGAAAATCCACGGAGACGATGTTAGCAGGGGATCGAACATGGGACTCCTAATACCATAATAAGCGCTTCATCACTGAGGCTCCGTGCCCCCTTAAATAAGAGGGAACGATGAAGAAGAAAATGCATTTTGTATTGTGTATCAGGAATTAGCTTCTTTTAGCTATGTTAAAACTAATACAGCACGATGCTACACAATGTTCAATCTACGAATGCACTTAAAACACAATGCAAAAAGGAATAAAAAAAAGAAGTGCGGTGATTCTCTAGTAGAGCGCTCACCTCTTGTAGGTGGGTTTCATGATTCGATCCCAGCTCCCAACAAGCGAGGTTTGTTGGTGGATGAACACTATGTGCTTGGGTTTTTTCAGGGTTCTTCCATTTTCTTCCACTTTCGTCTTTCCACCATTATCTGGTCATCACCTCGTTTCTTAATCTCAGTGCGTAATCGTGGCACATTAAATTTTAAAAGAAACACGACACTATTAATAGAGAAGCTTCCAATATGGACTGTTACCTTTTTCTTCGGAATATCTGTACTTCACAGGGCGTTACTCACACTAGAGAATAATTAGCATATGAACCTTGAAACAAAATCTTAATATGAAAATTTTCGCTTATTAATCTAAACAGACTCTAACACACTGATACAAGAAACTGAACATATCAAAAACTGAACATATCAGCCTTGTGATATTTAGAAAGACTACTCATGATTCTGGGTAAATTGAAATATCGTTTTTAACGACTATTTTCAGTACCAAAGTTATATGAGGGTGTGCATTCAGAGTAACTCGTACTGGAGTATGTGCTTGTAGTTTGTCGTTAAGAAACATACATGTCTAAAGAAAAGACTTTACGGAAAATAAAAGAAATTAATATCTCAATAATAGACTGTATTTGTAAATGTTCATAAACTTCTAACATTTACATTCGCCACTTTCCTTTACATCTACGTAGAGAGCGAAATATTAATTGTATTCCCCGTAACTTACCGCGTTATTGATTAACTCATGCAATTACACAATTGCCTCCAACGACAGTTATTTAACCGGGAATTAGACTCATCCGTTTAGGAAGAGATCAGACGCACAATGATGCACATGTGGGCGTTCCTTCTACAACTGGAATTATCTAACCATGAATATTAGTGTGTTTGCATAGGTAATGATTCTGCTGGTCATCGATTAAATGGCACTTAAAAACTGGGCAATACGTTTATATTAACATCGTTTCCCCCCTGTTCTCCCATTGTAAGCACAGAAGTTAGTTAAAATCTGTCTGTAAGATCACGCTGGAAAATGACTAATTCAGAATGGATGGTAAGTGATGTCACGACGTGCTTAGACGAAAGATAAACTTATTAAGATCACGTTTTCGTGCAAGTGCCTGTGGCATGTTTTCTCAGAAGCTTTGTTTCACATCTGATCAAAGTTAAAGAGCTCAGCCCATGCAATTACACTTCAACAAGTTCCTTATGTGAAATTGGATTTGACGTAAAAGCTCAATGTTAATTGCACGTAAAGGACACGATACATTTGCTCAACACTGACGAGAGATGAAAATACACTCAATAACAATGAGGTATGCGAAATAGTAATTTACAAGTGAAACAAAATTGTAAAATAGAAGTTGATTTTATATTGTTGGCAATTTATTGTCGAAAATGGAATTTATATATTTTAATGCTGGCGGTTGAGAGAAGTCATATCGATAAAAATTTAAATGTCGCTAAAAGCTACGAAAATAGAGATTTACAGAGCTTCAGAAAGCTGTGTACCAGAATTACAAAGTTATATGAAACATTTTCCTTATTTTGTAGCGATATTATTTAAAATTTTACCCTCAACAGCCGTCACTGATATGTTTAAATTATTTGTGTATATTATTTTTAAAAGCCAAATATACGAATGCAACGTGCAAAGGATGCACTACACTCTACAGGTTCTAACTGAAATTAAAGTTATATTCCATTTACGAAAATTCTTTTTAAAATCGTAATAAACCAAGTTGAAGTATACAGGAAAAAATGATTATGTTAATATTACTTAAGTTTAACACAGGCCAGGCGTACCACCAGTACCACTACAACTTTAGCACGTTATTTCAAAAACCAAGTTTGTGTTGCTGTGGTTAACACAAAACGGTGTTACCGGATTGACACAAAGCCGGTGTGAAACTAGCAGCGCCATGGTGTTAAAGAGCTAAATGAATGAACGTACAAACTTGGAAATAGGAACAATCCCACAGTATTATTTAATATATACACTCAGGGCCTTATTCCGGACCAGTCTTAGCAGAAATTGCGCAGCGTAACAAAACATAAAACAAAACAAAACAAACAAACATATGTTATAACTGTTATGCCTATTATCGCAAACAAAACCGCAGATTTTTTATTGCGTTGATGTAAACCGTTACGGAATGTGGACCATATTGTTAGTAGCATGCAAGCTTCATGGTGAACGCAAACCATTGAGGTACTAATATTGACAACTGCAGTATTTGTGAGCAATCAACCAAACCTTTCATACGAACAGCTATCTTAAAGTGCAACAAGTTGTTAGAAGGCAATGTTTCAACATTTTCACTCCCGGACTTATACAGAAAATTTCACCTTCTTGTCAGTTTAATGTATTTTAAAAATATATCTATCATGTAGTACAAAAGGACAGGCCTTTGAAATACATAACAAATAAATCTTTATTTTTTAAATTTCAATATGAATACAACATGTATTGGTATTGTGGAGTGAAATGTATAGAAGTACAATATTACCGAACTAGACTCTAGATTCGTCCGCTTTCAAGTATAGGGGAGTATACGACATACTGTATATCCATCTAATATCCTCATAGTCCATCGTATACTCAGCTTAAATTTACAAAAGAACGAGTGTTGTCAGAGCTGGGTATACACTAAATTTTTGAAACGGCAGTGCACATATTTACCAAAATTCTAACATTACATCACTGGCCGAATTCTGTTTGGACATAGCATCGAAAGTATAACGATAGAATGTTGCTTGTGCAAAACATGAAAAATTTACGATTCATTATTACTTTAAACAATTGATTTTCATCTTATAAAAAATTTCTTTGTATGGAGTATTGCAGTGTATGGGGCGGAAATATGGACATTAAACGCAAAATTGACGAAAAAAGACTGGAAGCTTTCGAAATGTGGGTGTGAAGAAGAACGGAAAGAATTAGCTGGATGGAGCGGAAAACGAATGAGAGAATGTTAGAAATGGCGGAGGAGGAAAGAACAATTTTAGATGTAATTAATAAGAGTAAGAAACTGTTACGGGTACACTTCAACATCAGTTCCACCTCAGCAGATAGCGTGGTTGTTGTACAGCATCCATTTTTAAGGTTTACATTTATTTTGGGTCGATTTTTTGAAACCTATCATCCTGTTTAGCTCAATGATATCTATGGATTGGTATATGAGGCGTTCATAGTATAAGGAAGTCCACGTCAAATTACCGAAGTTGTGAGAGAAAGAGGCATCAATCTTATACATTATGTTTCAAATATGTGCTAAAGCTAACAGTGTTCTATTTTGTTTAATTAAAAGAGTTATTTATACTATCTAGACATGAATATTTTAAGCTCTGAACGGAACTTCATATATAAATCTTAAATATGAAATATATTTAAAATAACCAACTCATATCAAATGCGCACCCGAATTTTTTTTCTTGAGAAAGGTCCAAGCTTTGAGAAAGAGGCCCAATACTACAAGCCACTATGTCTATGTAGTATTGAACGGGTATTATTCTGCATTATTCCGAAAAGACGATAAGTACTTGGAAATACTTCTACTTCTATTTTCAGAAAAAAATATATATATATCTATAGAACCAGATTGTTTTCTAAGAGAAAAACTACAGATGAAGTGTACTGTCAAATTATGATGCTACATCAATCATTTCCCTGTTAAACAAGTATAGTTTTATTGAGAAAGTACACACATGTACGTTGAGTTATCAAGTTTAAGGGGGTTTGGAATGATGGATCCTCGTGGTAACCCCCTGCCCCATATGCTCTGTCTTTGGACATTTATTTTTTCTTTAAACGCTAACAATTTCCACTTCGACCAGGGAGAATAGTAATTTAATTTCCAGAATGAACACATACTTACTGAATGTGTGATAAAGTGGGCCATATACAGACAGTGACGACGCTAGAAGCAAGGGGCAGGCGCTCCCAGACATCGTCCGCCCCCGACATACCCCAGATATGCTGTATTATAATGTAGGTGAAGTATCATTATTTTTTTAAAGTTATTTTCGGTACACAAAAATAGCTGCCCCCCAAAAATGTATCTGTCCCTCGATTTGCCCCTCTCCCCAAGAAATTAAAGTTGGCGCCGTCACTGCATACAGGTGCGCATGCTCCTGATCCGAGTGGTCAGTAAGTATTCTAACCTCACTAACAGCTTTGGGGAAATATCACTATAGAGTGTGTCTACTATTTATGCATCCGTAACAACAAATCAGCGTTACTGGTCACGTTATTTTATATTAGATTAAAAAAAAAGAAACAAAAAACAATGAACAAGAGAGAAACAGAAAAACTATGTGCGGAAGTCAGCATCAGTTTCGAGAGCCCAGTTATTAGCGTCATCACGTGACATAAAATGCAAACCAACTAGATCCATCGTAAAAATAATGATTAAATAAAACTATTGAAGGTTGTTCCTTTATCTGGAAGGAATAAAAATACTATTAAGAAAAAGAAGAAGCAAGCAACAAATTAGAAGAATTACCATTTACGACTTTCTCCCGAGCTCTGAAGTTGTGCCAAGTGCTGATGGAGTGGAGTTTTTATGGAGTAAAATTCTTTTCTACTACGTAATTACAATATTTCAGAGTCTTTTTCGGCTTCAAACTGTCAGTTGTCAGCTGCAAAATTAAACCTGAGTAGAGTTTAATTTCAAATGCAGCTGGTTGTCACCATTTGTGATAGGCATATTTTCAACTTAATGCGACTCTGAAACGATCAATCTTCAGGATAAGCATTTCGTAGAAACATGTGGTTATGATTACACTTTTCCCACAAAGAAAGATCTCACAAAGTCGGAATTACACAAACTAAAAAATTATGGTCGTTAACTAGATACATAAATACAATGACGCACTCGTTTTCTTTCCTAAATAGAGAATAAAATCGTTTTAAAATTAGTGATCTGCTCTGTATATAGGGAACATAAAACACTGTAAAGAAATAAAACGTGTACATCCAACAATGCAGTGGTCTAACGCAGTAGTTTTCAACCTGTTCAGCCCTAGCGCTCCCTTGGGTGAATGCGAATGTCCTGAGCGCCTTCTGTTCTTAGCTAATCTTAGCTAATCTGCCCATGCCAAAGCTGAACGAGAACTTGAATGAAGTAGTCCAAAAACCAGAAAAGGCTTCAATTTTTAAAATCAGCCTTTGATATCTATAGACCATTATACCTATTATTATTATTATTATTATTATTATTATTATTATTATTATTATTATTATTATTATTATTATTAGTAGTAGTAGTAGTAGTAGTAGTAGTAGTAGTAGTAGTAGAAGAAGAAGAAGTAGTAGTAGTAGTAGTAGTAGTAGTAGTAGTAGTAGTAGTAGTAGTAGTAGTAGTAGTAGTAGTATTTGTAATATATAAATATATATATACCTTTGGTAGTTTGTAAAACGTATAATGGTTTTCGCACAACAATAACTAAAAACTAACAAGTCATGATATCTGAAACGCACCTTAAATGGTCTATCGCTCCGCAATTGTTCCTTTATGTTCCAGCACCCCTTTTGCAAACGAGAACGCTCCTTGAAGGCGTTAACTCCCATGTTGAGAATCACTGGTGTAATGTATTCGAATTACGCTTACGTGATCTACCTTGACGAATTCGGGTTCCCTTTGGAACACCACAGCTCAGTTGGTTGGTTCAAATGGATAAAATGAAATGAAATCTTTAAGTTTTACGTCCTACGTTATGCAGCCTAGGCTAAAGGAGACGGCGATGATGAGAAATGAATGAAACGGTAGAATAAAGAAAGTGGGAGGAAACGGGAGAACCATGAGAAAACCCATGCACACGGTGTTTGTCCATGGCGCAAGCTGGTGTCGTATTATTTGTTGCTAGTAATTTATTTTTACTTTTTTATTCGAAGAAGTAACGGAGGTCATAGTATGAATAAATGAAAATCCATAACTCCATGGATGAAACCAGGCGCTTCACAATGCGCTGAAAGTAGTATTGCCCAGAAGACACAATTTGAGGTAGTCTTGTCACAAAAAGGTGCCGTCAAAGTGTTTTCTCGTCCCTCAAAAAGTTTATATTTTTCAATTTGAAGACATCTTTCTCATCTCGTATCTCATCAAGAAAATCCTGTTTTGTCTCGTCTCGTGGGCAACACTAAACATATTTAATATGTTGCGGTTCGCAGTGGCAAATGACTCAAAAATCTCAACGTAACCATGCAACACAGTGCGAGAATTTGCCTTAAGGTGTTTCAATACTCTACTTGCTACGTACGTTAACAGCTAAATTTATGGTCCAAATGGATATCTAGGAACCAAGACCCATGTTATGTAATTTTATTACTTCATTCATAAGTCATCATTTAATCACCACCATTATCCTAAGTATTCTGCCATCATTGTCAGGTCCCTTACAGTAAGCTAAGAGTTTCCACGTACAGTGAAACATTCATTAACATACACCTTTCGCCTCTATAATACGAATAGAGTTTGTGTACCGGCAAAAAGGACATGTATTATAACGGAGCAGATACTCTCAAATACGAACACGGACAATCTTTTTACCCCTCACTCCCTTTTCAATGTTTTATTAAGCTCTTCAGGAATTACAATTAGTTAGCACGGAAAATACTTTTTTCTTAGTTTAACTTCCCACTAATGCTCCGAAGCTAAGGGAGATTGATGATGATAATGAGCAAAATAGTGAAGTAAGAAAAGTGAGCGGAAACGGGAGAACTTAGAGAAAACCCTGACACACGGCGTTTGTCCACCACAAGGCCAATTTCGTGCGAAGCATTGTCCTCCTCCCCAGAAAATATCGTTTGCAAGTCTCCAAGCTCATGTTGAGAAAGGAGAAGGAGCCTCATTGGCTTAGAAGCTGCTTATGTTCCTATGGCAGCTTGTTCCTGAGAGGGGAAATAACATAATCTTCGCTAGTTCCATACCTTTCTCTTCCTCATAGGGAAGCTACCTAGTGGGTATATGGTTCGTGTACGCATCTTCGGCACAGGTTTTATTCCCGTGGGAGTTTATGTGGTTCGGATCCCACGTTAAGCTGTAGGTCCACGTCTCATATAGCTTCAGTGCTGAAAATGATTGCTAAAACTCCAATCCAACCGTTCATCATAAGGAAGATGTAAGTAGAAAGGACATCTTACTGGGAGAGAAGAGACTTCCTACGTCTCCCAAATGGGCGACTATCACGTGTCATAGTATATACATGATATTTCGGCACGCAAATCTGAACGTAGTTGTAGAGACAAAGTTTGGTATCGTAGCCTACTGGTTTCCAGGTCTCCCAAAAGTAGGTTGGATTCAGCTGGATTGTGGTCATTCTATGGTTTTGCCTTTGGCGTTGGAGATTCCTGTAGACTTCTATTCGCTAGATAAATTCTCTTTACTAGTAAGTACAACTAGAAGATGGGCTTTGCTCCACCTCACTAATGAGTGTAACTCATTACCCTACTTATGGCTTTTACGTGTTTTGGGGCATGCGTCATTCGAACGAACAATTACTGCAAAGCCTGAGGAAACACAGGCCAATTTAAATTATGACTTGAGCCACCCATCTTGAACGAGGGTGTCCGCCCATACCATCACGGGAAAATAAGTGCTGTAATAGATACTGCCTCTCGATTGTCTACGAGTCTATGTGGAACTTTTTCTCCTCCCTGATAAATTAATTACTCTTTCCCTTTGGGGTTTGTATTTTCCTCTGCATGCTCAAAGATAAAGGAATGGACGTCTCTAGTTTTACGATCAAATTCAAAAGACGAATCTTTCCCATCTCACTTTGCTACGAAAACTAGCACAATAATTTGAATATTGATCATAGTATTTCGATAGCCTATATTTACGTGCATAATATATTTCCTGTATACTACATACTATTACCGCATGAGCAATGAATAGTCCAAATTTGTGTAACCTCTCAGTAACGGACTCCTCTCATTTATTGACAAATAATCACACCCTATCGGTATGCGTTACGATACTACAGTCCTCCGCTAATCTCTGTTTTGATCACAAAATTGTCCTGTTTAGTGTCATCCATCAAGTATGGTCCTCTTCCATTTCCTCTTTTACCTTCTACCAAACTTTTTTTTATCACAACTCAAATAAGACAAGTTCTTCTCAAATAATGTCCTAACCAGCATCTTGTCCTCTTTAATGAGTTTGATTTGCTAAAATTCCTTTATATATTTAAAATGGTGGCAGCGATAATAAGAGAGAGATTATCGTTGAATAAAGAAAATATTCAATGTGTGAAAACGGAGAGATTTAATTTAAAGAAATTAGAAGAGAGTCAGGTAAGAGAGGGATATCAAATTGAAGTTTCGAATACATTCTCGGTTTTAGAAGATTCGGGGTGCACTAGTGTACATGATACTTGGATTGAAATTAGAGATAGCATTAAAATTTTAGCAAAAGAGAAAAATTAGGACACATGGAAATACGTAGGAACAAACCATGGTTCGTCCAGGAATGCATTGAACTAGCGAAGAAGAGAAAACAGGTAAAATTACGTTGGCTAGAAAATCCAAATGAAATAACTACACAAAATTTCGAAAATATCAAACGGGAAACTTCCGAAACTTTAAAAACAAAGTAACGAGACTTTTTTTTTTTGAAAACTAAAATTAAGGAACTTGCATATAATAGTAAAAAAAAAATTCTGGACACGTATAAGGACATTAATGAATTTAAGAAAGGCTATCAACCTCGTGCTTATATATTAAAGAAAGTTGACGGAACAATTCTCACTGATACAGATAACATTTTAAATTGATGGAAAGATTTCTTTGACGATTTGCTTTACATGCAGTCAGAAACTAATGTGCGGGGAGAAAAGGAAATACACACAGCCAAACCGTATATTCCAGAACCTAGCCGAATAGAAGTAGAAATCTCTATAAAGAAATTAAAGAAACACAAATCTCTGGGTGTAGACGAAATTCCGGCTGAGCTAATTTTAGCTGGAGGCGAAAAATTGTGGAACAAGATACACAAACTCATTCTCCTTATCTGGAACAAGGAAAAACTGCCACAATAGTGAAAAGAATCAGTCATTGTTCCAATTCACAAGAAACGCGACAAAACTGACTGTAATAACTATCAAGGCACCTATCTTCTGTTAACATCCTATAAAATCTTTTGAAATATTCTATTCAAGATTGAGGCCATACGCAGTTGAAATTATTAGATATTATCAGTGCGGACTTAGAAGAAATCGATCAAATATCGACCAAATATTTACCAGTCGACAAATATTCGAAAAGAAGTGGGAACACAATATCCCGGTACATCAACTATTTATTGATTTTAGAAAGGCTTACGACTCGGTTAGGAGAGAAACAATTTACAACATTCTTACAGAATTTGGAATACCTAAAAAGCTAATTAGGTTAATTATGATATGCTTAAATGAATCCCGAAGGTAAAGTCCGGGTAGGAAAATTTTTGCCTACGAGATTTCTCGTCGAGAATGGCCTGAAACAAGGAGATGCGTTGTCGCCATTATTATTCAACTTTGTCCTGGGATACGCTATAAGGAAAATGAAAGATAGCAACTAGGGCCTAGAGTTGAATAGTATTCACCAGGTTATAGCGTACGCTGATGATGTAAATTTAATAGGTGATAAAAAGAGAACAATAGAAAGAAATGCAAAGGTCATATTAAGCACTTGTAGGGTAATGGGTTTAGAAGTATATGTAGAGAAAATTAAATACATGGAAGTTCGTCGAGATTGAAATACGGCAAATTATGGATGCGTTAAAATACCAAATAATGCATTTGATAAAGTGGATACTTTCAAATATCTAGGATCAATATTAAGATACGAAATTCATATTCACGAAAAAATTAAATACCAACTAAAAGCAGGGAATTCGTATTGTAATCACTTCAAAATGTCTTGTCGCGAATTCTGTCGAGGAATTGAGGCTTGAAGCACACAAAATGATAATCATATCTGTTGTTCTGTATGGTTGCGAAACATGGTTGCTTCTTCTGAGGGAAGAACGTAGACTGAAAGTATTTGAGAACAAGATCCTGAGACGAATATTCGGACCCAAGAGGAACGGACATGGGGAATGGTGGAAACTTCATAACTAGGAACTACACAATTTATACGGTTTTCCAAACATTGTTAGGGTCATCAAATCTAGAAGGCTCATGTGAACAGGTCATATAGCCAGGACAGAAGAAAGTAGGAACGCTTCCAAAGTGCTAACTGGAAGACCAATCGGAAAACGGCCATTAGGAAGACCTACGCACAGATGGGAGGACAATATTAAGATGGATCTCGCAGAAATAGGAATACAAAGTAAAAACTGGATCCAGTTGGCTAAGAACAGAAGTCAGTGGAATGCTTTTGTGAACGCGGCAGTAAAACTTCGGGTTCCATAAGCAATAGAGTTTGTTAGATCGAGAGAGAGAAAGTCCGTGTTTCAGTCCACCGGGAGATCAAGATGTAGAGGGTCATTAGCTAGAAATCTAATTCAAAGATTGAAGTAATATTCAAACGGGAAGTAACAGAAATCTAGTTTTTCCGGTTTAATGTCGATCACTATAAAATAAAAGCTGCAACAAATAGCGAGAAGTGGTTTCTTGCAATCGATCAAGCGTCCCAGGAATATATTTTATCTCCGTAAACCAATAATAGAAATCCACTATAGCTTCCGGTTTCAATGTTGATCTACAGTACATAGAGACAATGACGCCATATTAGAGGATGATACTGCGCTGAAACTGTTGCGATGCTTTTTGAGAAACATCAGGATAAAGTTGAACACGTCTCTTGGCCTGCCCCTCTGGTCTGTTTTGGAGACACAAATCCTGTACAGATTTCCGCCTCTATCCTCTCTCACTTAGTTGAGTGATGCACCTAATGATAATTATTTGAGAACAAGTACATATATAACAAGATAGAAAAATATTTTTCTTTAAATTTTGTAAATTAAAATTAAATTACTTGTTGCCTTTAGAACAGCACTAATAGCGCAGATTTTTTACATTTCTTTTCTTATTTTATTGGAAGAGTAACTACACAAGTCAGCTTGCTTATTAGTTACATTTTACTTTCTCTTCTGAATGAATATATGAATAATTAAATGTTTATTTCCAGAAAATGTTCACTATTTGTTTTCATGATTTACTTAAACTGCAACCTTGGGTAGTCAATATATATATATATATATATATATATATATATATATATATATATATATATATATATATATATATATATATATGTGTGTGTGTGTGTGTGTGTGTGTGTGTGTATGCAAAAGCAAAGTTTTCACTTTATACCAGAAGTAACAAGTAGATATCTACCCAGAGATACACGGTGGTGTGACGAAATTAGATGGCATTGCGAATGTCTTGGAGGTGCATTATCCAAGATAGATGGTTATCAGAGAGTATTGGAAAGACTTTAATCCAGCAATTAATCCACAATTGTTGATGATGATACGTATGCGTTTCGCATATAAATAACCCTCACCATTACACTCATGTGAACTTATTCTTGATATCTGAGCATTTGATATTAAGAAATAAACGCTTATATCTGTTCTGAAGATCATATATCGATTCGTAAGATTTTCGTAAACCTGAGAAAAGACAAAAAAAAAAAAAAAAAAAACGGAGTTTTAGTATCAGGAAGTCGCTATCATCCATAACTACTAGGGTGTAGTTCATTATTACCAAAATAGAATGTCCTCGTTTCTGTCCTTCTATTCGAACTTAACGAGTAATAGTTTTCGTTTTAAGTGTCCACAGTCATTGGCATTAAGAATCAAGATAATAGATGTCTAGAAGTAGTCTCACATTCATATATTATATGGATTCAGTTGTTGGAATAGGTTCTAATCCCTTGTCTTTATAGAAAAACTGGAAGCTGTAGATATCCATGTAGTTGTCCATTTTCAAAACGGCTCTTGTCCATTTACAGAAAATCCCAGATTTTCTTTTTTTAATGTAGGATCTAAATGTTTTGTAGAACTGAAAATGCTTCAGTGTGTTCATATGAAAAACTTTGAAATACTCAAATATTTTCAGTTCTACAAAGCGCATCGACCCTACAGTTTTTCTCATTTATCTGTGATTTTCTGTAAATAAAAAAGAGCCGTTTTGGAAATGGACGACTGAAGACAGTTAAACTAAAATTTACTATTTTTGAGTATAACAGGGTAAAATTTAATGTTGTGTCTGGGTATAACAAACGGTTCTGCGAACTCGAAATAATTTAACAACCGTTTCTAGCGAATCGGTGTGAGGCGGCTGAATTTCACCGCTGGCTATTGGAAAACTTCATCTTACGCGTATTAAACTGACGACGTACGATTTTGTGAAATCAAAGTTCAATTCCGAGAGAAGGACACATTCGAGTTTTTGAAACATTTTTGAAGAAATGAAGAATCATTACATTTTCATTTCATGAAACTTTTTTTCAGACAATATTTATTACAAATAAATGTTACGGCTAAACAACGATGTAAGAATAAGTGGAGTATGTTTTTATGAATCGGTAAATTTTCCGGTAAATTTTCCGTTTCAAAATTTTCAGGATAATTTTCATCACTGCTTCGCGGCCTATTTCTGCTATCATACAATTCCTCGGTATTCTCCTTCCATTTATCTAACTCTTCTCTTCCCTTACTATTTTTTTCATTTTAATGTTAGTTACATTTATTCTTCTTTGGCTCTGTCATATTTTCATTGATTTAGCTTCCAGTTAGGATTTTTTCATATTTTCCAAATTTTTCTAATTCCTTTGTCTCTTCACATGTCCTTATATAATCTCTTTCTAATTTTTTACTTCCTTTTTGTAATTCATTATTGAACTTCTTGTACAATTTTCCCTCCCTTTCTACTATCTTGGTTCCATACCCTCCTTTGCTTTGTCTTCATTTACATTTTTCAAATAGCCTATGGTTTCCTAAGTCTACTCTCACCCTGACACTTTACGGTTTCTTCTGTAGCTTATACTGAAAGCTTGACTTTTTCTTACTACTCATTGGTGCTTCCTTCTGAATTTGTATATTTTAGTTTCGAACATTCGAGTGATTCCCATATGTCAACTTTTCTAAATCTAACTTTTACTTCTTCTGGCTATATTTTCAACTGAACATCAACTTTGACCAACATCAGATTGTGATTTGGAAAAATGTTGGCACTAAGTAGAGTCTTCGCGTTCTTTAAAGGCAATCTCAAAACATTTTTCTGTATCAAGACATCAAATTATTTAATATATTTGATCATATAGCACTCTTGTGTTCAAAAACTATGCTTTAGAATATTTACTCTCTATGACATTTCAAAAATCGATTGATAATGAAAAAAATACAGACTTGATTTATTTAATATCATATGATACGGAAATGACTACTGCATCAAATTTTAACTTCCAAAGCAGCAGAAAACATAAAACTGATAATAAAAAGTAGGTTCCTCACATACCTTCTGAATTTTAATGCATTTAAATGTTTGAAGAAATTGATACTAGCGAGTTTATTAAATAAATGTATATAAATAAATGGAACAGCAGTTGTACAGAAATGTCACTCACTAAAGAAATATTTCATTCCATATATTTAATTTCCTTACAGATACATAATTATTTTAATTTCCACACTAATGTTCTTTTCTCCCAAAATAGTAAGTTTTTTTCTAAGTTGTTTAAATTTTCTTCAGTGTGTGTAAGGCAAAATAATAACTTAACTTGGTACTCATTTTGTTACAACGTGTTTGATAAACATAAGGTTCATACATCAAAACCCAAAGTTAACGTGAACTTGCCTTTGGAATCAGATTCATAAATTTATACACAACTTCTATTATATTAACAACGAAGTTTTGTTCCGTTGCTATCAAATAATAAAGTATATATTATTGAGCTAATGGAATTCTTTGGAAAATGATTTTTTTTGTTTCTTCACCAAAGTAGAAAGCCAATGATGTTAGGTTAGACGTCTTACTATTAGATGTAATAGTTCATAAAATTCTTCTTACTTTGCAACGTAATCATGTTTCATTGTAAGTAAACCACGTATAACACATTTTACATACGAACAGAAACGAAAACAGAACATTTTACATTGTACTCACCTCTCTCCAGTATATAACCAAATAAATTATCTTTATTATTATAATTCGTTGTACAGTTCCATCGTTCGTTTCGAAATTGATATTGGCATTCTTCGATACCACGACGAGCACCCACTGACACAGACCGAATAGTGTCCGGATGTGAAAGACACACTTCCACTTGTTGCGACATTAAATACGGTAGATTATTGCAAACTGTGCTGGCTACATGAGGACTGTCTGCCTCGCCATTTTCGTCAGCTTCCAATTGTGTTGACATTTCGCCCAGTTGTGGTTGGTGATCAAGAGGAGATACTCCTACTACTCCCAAGTACCTAAGCAAATATAGAGAGAAAGGAAAATGGCTGAAACTTGGTATAACAAAGTTTTATTCTATCACATAAACTACATAACATTATCACAAGTTTAAAATTAAGAATAAATTTTCATAATAATCATAAACACAATATTGTTTTTGTATTGGAGCAATTTCAAAATTGGCTTTGTGTGATATCATCTGCTTATTTTTTTAAAGTAAACCTAGCAAGAATATATACAAAACACTTGACGTTAGCGAATTAGGAATTAGATTTCTTGGTTTTCGGCATCTATGGATATGTTAACCCGTTACGTATGAGTGATGGTGTCTCTCGGCGATCAAAACTATCAAAGAAAAGGGAAGGAAGGAATCCGCCCTAGGACTTATATATTAGGTACCATCCCGGCATTTGCCTGATGTGAAAAAGGAAAGCCTCACTCAGGATGGCTGGCCCGATAAAGCTTTTACACTTTTTCGACAGAGTATCCCCATTGGAAATCAAACTGGGGACTGCTCAAAACAATTGATGTTGTCGAAGTAGCATTGCAAGGTAGAAAATAACACCAATACTGGAGTCAGTGGTCTCGCAGATACAACCATCGTGTATTCATGTTACACTGCCAACAGTTTTCAACACTTACGAATTCCCTCTTTTTAGCTCTTATTTCTTCGAGCAAAGATACATGTTCTGACATTATACACCGGCCAGTTAGAAATGATTGGTTTACTGTTTAGTGGAGTCATTTCCAACTTAATGCTCTGTGACATCACAGTTTCCTGCTCTCCTTTCTAGTAAGTTGCACAGAGAGAAGAAGGTGCAAGGATATAATTTGACGTAGATAAAAGACAATGGTAAGGGACAGAAAATAATATATGTAGCGTAGTCGTTGTGTTTGCAGCCATACTGTTCGTGGATTTACTAGGTATGCAGTGCCGACACTTATTTATTGAATTCTCCTACCTCCCCCATTTACCACTTTCCTCATGGTGTTTCTCTGCTTTAATGAGATTACAAAAGCGAACAGCTACGTCACACAGTGTCCAATCTTAAATGGTTGATCTAGTGAATCTGGGTGGACACAAAATTGGAAAGCATAAGTTTGTAATATGTTGAGTTAAATTTAACACACTATACACACAGAATACGGTGTTGACGCTATACCACATTAATATTGATTAATGTGCATTAAATTGTAATATATGTTTCTAAATTTAATTAACATTTAATTAAACGTCTCCACATGAAGCCATACAAATTACAGCTTCATAAGCAGCTGAAGGCTACCGAAAAAGAACGTTTACGGTTTGCTGTCATTTCCAGGAGTTAAATGGTATTTTCAACTGCATCATTTTTAGTAACGAATGCACATTCCACATCAAGAGAAAGGTCAACGAACAAAACTGTCAAACTTGGGGAATAGAATATCCACGTAGATTCATTGAAGATGGATGAAATTCCCCCAAATTGTATTTATTTTGTGTTATGTCTCATCGGAAGCTGTACAGCCTGTTCGTTTTCGCGGAGGACACTGTTAAAACTATCACAAGTTCCAGCTTTGGCTGATGCTGCAACTAACTGAGGATTCAGGTGATTATCTGCCACAACAGAATACAGCAGCGCCTCATTATCACTATGCAGTTTGAGCGTTCTACAATGAAGTGATTCCAGAACGATGGATAGAACGAAAAGACCATTTAAACAATATTCTTTGGAAATTGCCTCAAGATAACCAGATTTAACCCCATTGGATTTTTTTCTCGTTGGGTTATATTTAGGACCGTGTTTACGTACCGCCACTTCCACCAAATCCTCATGAACTGCAAATAAAATTGAGGAAGCTGCTGCTACCGTCACACCAGACGTTTTAACCAAAGCCTGGCAGGAGCTAAATTAACACATCGATGTTTGTCGCATCATACGTGGCTCTCACATTGAATCTATGTGATGTCTTCATTCTACCACAAAACCTTAAGAACCATGCATTACGTGACACAAAGAAAAAAAAATAATATGATAGGTACAGCATTCTTTTCTATACTAAATTTTTAAAGTGAGACTTTGGGGTTATAGTTTTCGAAAACACTACGGTGCTCATAACTCAGAGAGTAACTTTTTAGCTTACCAAACACTTCACTCTAATTGTTTAGTATAGATGCTGCGTCATAAATAACCCTTACAACAATACACAAAAAAATGTTCATTCTCCGTGAATATTTTACCATTGTCTGACACTGTCTCTAAACTACATATTTATATAAAAAGTAGGAGCCACTGCGCTAAAGTTTCTCGCTCCAATTCCTAAAACTAAATCATGTAGAGCTGCAGTTATTAAGAATTTCTTTTTTTTTATACGAAGAAAATTATAAAACATTTTCGGAAAACCAAAAGAAACCTCATTCCAAAAAGTAAACTACCCCTTGCAGAACTTTCCATAAGAAGTAACTTATGCCATTTATTAGGGTTATTGATGAAAAACGTGTTTATAAAATAATAATAAAGTAGTATGAATTGTATTTTATAATATACTCAACAACAAAAAATCTCATCTTTTAATATTCTCATAAAAGTGATTTATGCAACATTAAAAGGATAGTATTGAAATATTTATTTATGAAATGCGACCAAAATCGCCTAAGTCTTTTTTTTTTTTTTGATAAAGCAGACTGAAAAGAAACTCATCTCCAAGAGTAAATTAATCCTTGTGATTTTTTTTTTGTAAGGAATAATTTACGAAGTATTATAGAGTTATTAATGAAATATTTATTTATGAAATATGAAATAAATGTTGTAACTCGTTATTGAGAAAATCGCCCGGAAAGAACTCACCCCAAAAATAAACTACTTCTCGTATATTTCAACACCAATGACTCATGTAATACTGTCATGTTGTAAATGGAATATTTATTTGTGAAGTATGAATCAAATTGTCTGACATTTTAGAGAAAACCGTCCAAAAAACCTATTTTCCAAAATAAACTACCCTTCGTAGATCTTTTAAGGCCAAATTAGTTATGCTATATTGTCAAGTTTTTAATGAAATATTTATTTATGAAATACGAACAAAATCTCATGAGTCATCTCGGAGAAAATCGTCCGAAAGGAAACTCACCCCTAGAGTAAACAACCCCTTCTCAATTTTTCCCAGAGAAATGACATACCGCATAACATGATTGTTTTTGGAAATGTGTTTTATGAAAAATAAATAAAATCATTAGAGCCATTTTTGAGCCCCTTAGTTGAACTACCCTTATTTTTAGAGATAAGGCGAAAATGCAAGAAAAAAAAAAAACTCCTCTGGCTGATCCCAAAGAAGTGACTTATACTACCTAATGGGCAAGTTTTTGGAAATTGTTTTATGAAATATAAGTAAAATCGTTAGAGCCATTTTTGGGGGCCCATAAGTAAACTATCCTTACTTTTAGGGGTAGGAAGGAAATTTGAAAATCTTCCCTGGAGGATCACATAAAAACCCTGAAGTTTAAAATGTGGTTGAGATACGTTGAACGGCATGGCTTCTAGGTGAATGTACATCTGGACGAACGGACGGACACGTGTCGAACGATCACTTTCTTTCTGTATCTACGGACTATGAAACGTGTAAACCTGTTGAATTCTAGAATTCGATTTTTCACAACCACCATACTTTCTTCTCTCATTTCGTCGTTCGAAAGCAATAAAAGAGAAAGAGACAATGATAACAAAATATAAAAATAAAACCAAACACCTTATTTTATGGACTACGCGTGGTATCTAAGATGTCTCTTTCGTGAAATTGCTAAACCAATTTAATAATTTTAGAAAAAAAAAAGAAAAGAAAACAGAAGTAAGTTTTCAGATAGTGCAAGGTACACCTCATCTTCAATTTCTATATCAGAAATGTAAGCACAGTACTTAGGTACTCGAACTCAAAATAATTTAAATCAAACATAGATAAATGAGTTAATCTTTTAGCTGTTTTAGTGGTTTGTTCAATTCTTCCTCAACTGCTACATGAAAATATTCATTTACAATACAAAACTTTAGAAAATGTCTTTCACGGCAGTTACTGTATTTACTTGACAAGATATTGTGATGTACTTTTGGAAGGGAATGATTGCAATGTGGACGGTAACCTCAGAAAGAACTGAATAAATTTAACTAAATAATTGTCTCTAAAGCCCAGGAAACTCAAAATTAAAGCCGCAGAAACTAATTGATTTTTTTTTTTTTTTTAAGATTTCTGTTGACCTGTATTTAGGGATCTCTAACACTGTGACAAAGGTAGAACTACAGCTTATATCATGTTTCATTTGTAAGAAAAGTAGCTTTTATATCCCTGCATTTACTTGTCAGTACAACGTTTTCTCTCCGTAATAGTAAAGGGATGTTTGGCTCAATTTCCTTTATAAAACATTTATTTTTCAAACTTCTGAAGTTCCACAACACTTAAATGTTCATTAAGATATCGTCCACATATTATAAAGATAACAAGAATAGCATCTCCATATTTCATGATAGTATTAGGTTTTGTGTGTACTACATGTTATGAAGGAAATTGTTGTTATTTCAATATTGTCAGTGAGCAAATGTAATATTTTAAGTTAAATACATCTTAACTTATATTTATACGAGGTGCACATGGTACAATTTTGCTTGCTATCTTAAGATATTTGCAAAGGAAGTTGATATCAACCAGGTATTTGGAAGAGAAGGATCCTGTGAGGAAAATTTTTACTTAAAAGTCCTTGAAAAATACACCTTTCTTCGACAAAAACGCTAGTCACACAACGCCAGGCTCAACCAAGTGTTTAATAAATACTTACATATAAAGTAAATCTATTTTCTGCTAAGAAATTATGTATAAAAACACATTTTCCCACTTAATGATCGAATGTTCGAATCTATGAACTGCTAAAAAAAGAATAAAAAAAATAAAAACCTCCCTTGAACAAAAGCTCTATAAATCACGATGTCATTGAGGCGTACAGGTTGCAAGAAGTACAAAGTAAAGTAAGCCCCCATTTTATTGAGCCTAAGAGTTAGTTAAAATTAGTCGTCTGCTTCGTCTTAACGGTGAAATAGTCAGTGTGAAAACGTTGAATCATATCCTGTGTTAATCCAATAGAGTCGAGAGCGTTAGTACTCATTTTCACTCAGATATTGCCTTACATTATTTTCCTCTCTCCTTCTCGGCCTGCCCGAAAGGCTCTTTTCTACTGGTCTTCTAATCACTACTCTGTGTATCCCTCGCTTATACTCCATGTGAGTAATGTGTACTCCTCATTGTACACGTCTTAATCTTACTAGTCGCAACATATATTTGCTGATGTATACCTATATATTGTGAATTTCCTAGTTGTAAATACTACTCTCCTCTTTGCCGAATATTTTTCTAGAGAGTGTTTTCGAACATTTGCAGCTTATGTTCACCTCAGAACATTTACGACCAACTTTCGAATCCATACAGTGCAAAGGCTACAGTGTCCGAGAAGCCCCCACATTTCTAGATTTGAATATTCCAGGAAATATGCCAGAATATTCCAGAGAATATAGATTTGAATATTATTTTTCTTCTCAGCACCAGATATATGTATTATACTATAACTTGATTCTATGTAGGATCTATATCAGTTTTAGGGGCCGCGGTGGCTCAGTGGTAGAGCGTTCACCTCTAGTGCTAGGAGTCCCGGGTTCGATCCCAGCCCCCGCCAAGTGAACTTTGTGATGGACAAACACCGTGTGCGTGGGTTTTCTCGGGATTCTCCCGTTTCCTCCCAATTCCTTCATTCCACCATTTCATTCATTACTCATCATTACCGTCTCCTTTAGCCTAACCGGCATAACTGTGGGACGTAAAACTCAAAGATTTTCTATATCAGTTTCGTCCTAACTCCCATTGGTATGGTTTAGTGATTTTGAAGTTCAATATCCCTTTTGAGCATATAAATTATACACGATGTAAAACTACACTCACATGAGCTCCTACTGACAATGGAACCATCGTCATTTCATTGTGCATGTTAAATTTTCTTACCAATTGTTGGCTAGAATATTTCCTCCCTCTCTACTAGTACTGTTAAAATTCAAATAATTAATTATTCCGATATTCAAACAATGAATTCTTTGAATGTTTGTTATTCGGATATTCGAACAAAATTCGTGTTCGAATAATTGTTTGAACAATTATTCGGATAACTAATAATTATTCGAACAATCGGTCGAATAACAATTATTCAATTATTAAAACGAATATTCTGATATTCGAATAACATAAATAAAATTATTCAAATAGCTTTAACAGCACTACTATCTACCCGTTTGTCAAAGTTGTTCCCGTTTCAGTTTTCTGATTCATCCGTGGGTGCAAGTACATTTGTAATAACACCTAACAAAGCACTTGCTTTTCGCACGGAGGTAAAATATTAGTATAAAGCTTTTTCATTATTTATTTATTTTACAGATTAAATATTCTGGTTTTAGGATACTCGCTGATACGGGTTAGAATTCAGTAGAATTTTCATTAAAAAAAAAAAAGTCTCATAAGCATCTCGACATTTAAAGTGCCTTTACTAACGTGGATATTTAGGTAAATCTTTTTTATTTCATAAGGAAGCGATAGATTCAGACAATTCCATAAAAAAAAAAGAAAAACATGATCGCTAAACTTTGATTATTATTCCCGAATTCGCTACTAAATGACTTCCCCCCAAAAATCAATACACAGTACAATCCTTTTCCTGCACTTCAAAATGGTACATTTACTTACTGGTTTTTAAATTCGTAGGTCAAAATAATTTGATTTGCCAGTCGTTCATTGTGTTCAATATTTGGTACTCCGTTACGTCACCTACATTGAATTCTTGTAAGTGGACGATAGATTCGTAATCTGTGAAACATAAACTTCCAGACTTTGCACCATTATGTTAGGAGATTGGGAAGTTACTACCAAAAGATAAAAATGAGCTTTAATTCCTCTGTTGTCCTCTGTGTTGCCATCCATACAGAATTGTGCAAGTCAATAACATTTCTGTCCTCTGAAACATAAAAACCTTAGTCGCAAATTTCATAGCTTAATCTAGGTGTTAATGACTGTTTTCATCATACTTTCAACCTTCGAAGGGGTTAATTTCTTTAATATTTTCCGTACGAAAGATTTATGAGCTAAGAGTATTTATTAATCCTACCAAATTTCATATAATCCCCTCTAGAAGTTCCAAAGATACAGCGATTAATCAGTGAATGAATGGCGTTTCATTTTAATACGCACTTATGCATCAACAGTCAGTATCTTACAGCTTATATTCACTCAGCGTCACTCAAAAATGTATTAAATTAATGAAAATGAGTGACAGGTTTGTATGTTTCTTTTGAAACAAATATCTCCTATATACCAGACTTCATGTGTTCATATTCAACATTTCAAAAGAAAAGAATATCATGTGGTAATTGTGATTTTTTTTTTCTTCACTTCGTGACGAATTTCCTAAGTTCGCGCAAATATACAAGGTGAGTCATAAATTATTTGACAAAATTTGCATTCAAACTGAATTGTTTATGTGAATAATATAGTATTATCCATGAAATATCTATTACTTACGAACCACGTATTATCGGAAACCACAACATAACGTATTGTTTACGTCAAATTAGTTACTGCTACTCTAGTCAATAACTGCTAGTACCAAGTGACTTATGGTTCACATTGTATATTGATGTTCTGTTCAAGAAAAAAAAAAAAAAAACATTCATATACCAAAGTTTTTTAGAAACATGTAATAATATTGTAAAGCATTTTATTTCTTTCTATTTGTACTGTTTTCTCAAAGTTTGTCAAAATTGCATTACTCTCTCAAAATTTGATCATTGTTCACAATGTAGGTGCGAATAGAACAGTTATACAAAATTTCAAACTCCTTAGCACAACCGTTTCGTATGATAGATCAGGTGAAGGGCGAAAAAAGGTTCAAAACTATTTCTTTTTTTCTTCTGTCTTCTCGTACGTGCGTTTTGCTTCGAAATAGTGTTGTCAATCCTACGCCAAAATTCAAATTTAATGGAAACCCGCACTTAAGGTCGATCATCAATTCTAACCGGAAACATTACCATTCAGATCCAGCGACCTTCCACACATCTTCCACCTAAGGGATACTTCATCGAGTCGTGCAGAACGGTGTGTGGACTGAAGAGATCGAAACACGAATCAGTTGCGCTAAGATCACGCACGGAGCAAAATCATTAGCACTTGTAAATGTACAAGCATACGTCACTAACAATAAAATTCTTGCAGAACAGCGCTTTCGTTTATTTAAAGACATGCAAGAAAGAAGAATAAAGTAAAGGTAAATTCATATTAACAACTAAGGGTCACTGCATACCGTTTGCTTAAATTTATATCTGCTGACGGCGGCCTCTGTAACTTCTTATTGATACTGCAAACCCTACATGGTGACAAGGACCCAAAAAGGCACTACAGCTTCAAGTACGTCACGAAACCTATCAAGCACAAGCACGTTGATGAGTACACTGCGATCGTTGCAAATGTCACTTAAATCACCCTCAAGGATAATCGGAGGAAATACGCGATGGCCCTGATCCAGGTAACGTGAAAGGTCTTCAAGTGGTCAAGCTGACAGAGACCACTATATATCTATCATAATTTCTCGTGAAGACATATTTACAATGTTTTCTGTCGACTTCTAAAGAAGCCCTAATATTATCGTAAACTTGATGTGAATGAACGTTTAAGAGCTCATCTTCGTCAATGATTTACCACAGACAAAAGAATATGGCCCCACACGAATAAGCCGTAAAATTTGAGAGAAGACTTCAGCCATTAGCTCGCAAAATATAAAAAGCATAACGCACACCTTAACAGCGCCATAGAAAAAAATGAATATGTGTGAGATTAACAATATCTCTTACTCGAAAAAAATACATATTTCTTTTTATACCACATATTAATATGATAAATGAATGATTAATACAAGATGCAAGAGGAAATCTTAAGATAGTGAAGCATTTTCATTTATTATTAGTGGGATATGTTTGACTTTCCCTAAAAATAAAATAACTGTTTTTTTAAATGCCCTTACGGTTGGTATAGTGGCTACCGCGAGCGCCTTTGGTGTTCGGGGTCCTGGGTTAATACCTTGAGTGGAAACATTGAACATATTACGGTTGTTTGGATTTCACTTTAACACATTAACTGCCACACTAGAAAAACTATATTTTTGAAGACTAAAGTGTCTTATTACGAGAATAGAATAAGAACTTTGAGAACAGAACGAGTTTTAAAACTAGTAATTAGGGTTTTGGACGAACCAACTGAGAGTTTTGCCCAGGAGGTCACGCACCAGATTACATAACTGTTTCAGAATGATAGTGTGAGTCAGATGCGCACACGCGGATCCAAAGGTAAAGAGACGAGGCTCCGGGCTTAAAACTGCCGTGAGTTAAATTCAACTCATATAACAGTTAAAGTGTGAAATTGTAGCTCCACGTCTCACATGATCCCGGTGCTGAAAATTGAAGCTGAACTTCAGTAACCAAACTTTGTAAATACTGGTCATCATGCTTCTTTTTTAACAAAAGTAATAAATTTGAGCCTGGTGCAGTTCGTCCTCCTGAATTCAAAATGTAATCAGAATATTTCCACCAGGCAAGGTTTTGTTGTGACAGTCATATTTTTTCAACTTTTAAGTGAATTGGACCGTATTTTCTTGAAACATGCATGTGTTTGGAGCAGCATAGCTTATGATTTATGAGTCAGATTATTGTAAAAATATCAAGCTTTGACCTGGTATAAAATTTGTTGTCATCAATCTCGTTGGGAGGTGAACTTAGGTGGAATATAGTGCAAATTATATTTGCAATTACGAGGTCCCTCCCCCTTTGTGTATCTTAACAACGGACGACAAAATTATAAAATTAGACAGCTTATGGGACACACACATCATAAGGTATTCGATTTGCCGAAGGTATCCTTGTTGTACAGTAAACAAAAGTGGTACTTTTTTGGTGCAGGTTTGAGAACATTAAATGTACATCAGTCAGACGATCAATATTGACCGTGCAGTGACCCGTTAGGTTTTCTTTTTATGTAAGTGGAATGTTTTTCGGTTTCATTTCTCGTGTTTTTTTTAAACTTGATTATGTAAAAAAAAGTGTTTGAATCATCCGAACAATTTATGATACATTTGTAGTGAACTAACCTTTAAATCTCAGAGGTGAAATTTTACGCCCCTTGTAAAAAAGTGTTATGAGTTTTACTTTGGCTGTAAAGCTGGTGATTTTGATAACGCATGGATTTCGGATATATGTTGTGTGTTATGTGTGCGCTTTTCACAAGATGAAAAAATGGCACATATCATATGTCTTTTACAATTTCTGATGACCTGGAGGAGACAAAAAGACCATTCCAATGATTGCCATTTTTCTTTAACAAAAATAACAGAAATCATATCTAAATCTAAACATACTGTTACATATCCAAATTTACCTTCTACAATGAGGCCTACTTATATAGTGATGGGTATCCTCTACCAAAGTGTCCAGATTTCGTGACTTTAATTGATGACTCTGACTCCGACACAGTGCACACTGTGGAAGAAAGGCAAATCAAATGCGATCCTTCATTAGAAGCTTCTACATCAGAAACTCACCTACTCACTCAAATTGATCTCAAGGATCTCTTTCGGGATTTACAGTGGTCTAAACAACAAGCAATACTTTTAGGTTCGAGGTTCAAAGGCTGGAATCTATTACACAAGGATATACATGTATCGTAGTCGCGATAGTGATTTTAAAGACTTTCTCGACAGAGGATATGTAGTGTTTTGTAATAGTATTAGTGTAGTTCTGGAAGCTCTTGGACACGAACACTAACCACGTAAATAGTGGTGGTTCATAAACTCCTCGAAAAATAGTTTGAAGGATGTACTTCTGCATAATGGCAATGAATTACCATCAATGCCTATGGCCATTGCAATTGACATGAAAGATATGAGAATTTGAAACTACTGTTAGATATACTCCAGTACACAAAACATAACTGGAATATCTGTGCTGATTTAAAGGTCAGAACATTACTGCTTGGCTTGCAACTCGGATACACTAAATTCTGCTGTTTCTTAAGTGAATGGGACTGCGGAAATACAAAGGCTAACTACGTTAAGAAGCAATACCCAAAATATGAAATTCTTACTCCTAGGAGCAGAAATGTGTCTTACACACCAGGAAGGAATATTTATTGGGCCACAAATCAAATCACTATAGGATTATGATAATTTTACAGAACTGCTGAATCTCCTGGAAGACAAAGCGTGGAAAGCCTTCGTAGTATCTGTTGTGGTTTTCTTGGAAAACACAAAGCATACAACTATCGTGAAATAGTGAGTGATCTTGTGATTTTGTTCCAAGCTATGGGGTACAATATATTTTTAAAAATCCACTTCTTAGACTTTCACTTAGACTTTTTCCCCGAAAATCTTTCTGAGTAAGCGATTAACATGGCGAGCAATTCCGTCAGCATTTCTACAATGGAAAAGAGGTATCAAGGCAAATGAAATCTCAGGATGCTGTCCAACTACTGCTTGGCATTGAAGAGAGACATCTCAGAGGTTCAATATAGCAGAAAATCATTTATAACTTCTTAGATAAGTAACAATGATATTTACTTTATTTCTTTTTTCTTTGCTGTACAACAAGGACGTCTTCGGCAACTCGAATACCTTGTATGCACGTGTTCAAGCGAACGTAGCAAAAAAAATGTACCATTCAAGTTGATCTGCTTCTGTGTGTCTGTCACTCTGTCCGTTCCATTATAAATGTCGCATAACTTATTCGATTTTAATGAAACTTCGATGTGTATCTTCTCTCAACTTCCAGAAATAACTTTGTTGTCTCACGTTGCAATTCATTAAGATATAAGAAGCTAAAAGGGTGAGAAATTGCAAATTTATATAAATGCATACAAATCAATTTTTCACCATAAACCACGTAAAAAAATCGATTATGACAACATAGAGTATATTTTCTTTAGGACATACTAATAATTCCAATAGCTTGAAGTCAAAATCTGATAAGGGTGAATATACCCCAATTTTTTAAGTATATATATATATATATATATATATATATATATATATATATATATATATATATATATATATATATATATATATATATATATATATATATATATATATATATATATATATATATATATTCCATTACAATTTTCGTAACAAAAACGTTCGATTTAGATGCAATATGTCGTGCATTTTTTTGAAGCTTTCTAAACATTCTCTATGGATGGAGATAAAATAAGCAAGAATTAAATTAAAGGATTTATTCACACTAGCGCCGATTTGATTTTAAAGTTTCACATTATTTATTTATTTATTTATTTTGTGTGTGAAACTCATTTGGTACTTTATTTGAGGCTTTTCCATAATTCCTAGTTTTTGGTATTAAAATCTGTCAAGAATGAACAGTGAATATAGCCTCTAATGTAGGACGGATTATTCCTCCGCAATTTAAACAATAAGATTCATTATATCTTTCTAATATATATATATATGATTTTGATGTACTATGGTGCATATTTTTTGTATTCTCACTACTTCGATTTTGAAATCACTCGAAAATGACGAAGTAAACTTACCACGCACTAGAGACCTGAACGGGCCGAATTTTTCGGCCCGAGCCCAATCCAGCCCGAATGTACCTAGGCCCGACCCAGCCCGGGCCCGAAAAGTTTTGGAGATTTTCAGCCCGAGCCCGGCCCGATAATTTTTTTTAAAATTCTTGACCCAAGCCCGGCCCGGTCCCGATAAATTTTAAAAGTTTCATTTTGTAAAGTTTTTCACGTACACACTTATTCAAAGTTTGCCTTTATTCTAATTATCGTTTAACGAAAGTTAATAATTAATAAAGAATTTCAATTAATCGGCCGCAGCCCGGCCCGACCTGAAGAGAAATCAGTGTCAGCCCGCCCATGCCTGGCCCGACCCAAAGAAATAACAGAGTCGGCCCGCGGGGTGGGCCGGGCTTCGGGCCTCGGGCTGATCCCGGCCCGTGCAAGTCTCTACCACGCACCAAAGGAAAGCGCTCCATCACAAAGCCACTATGCACCCTATTTTGGGAAATCATACGAAGAATAGTTGTATCCATAAGAAGTGGATAAGCAAAAATAAACTAGAGCATGTTATGGACACGGTAGCTCAGTGGCAGAGCGTGCACCTCTGGTACATGGGGCCCTGGTTCGATCGAAGCTTGCGCTATGTGAGCTTCTTTGGTGAACAAACACCCTGTGCGTGGGTTTTCCCGTTTCCTCGTACTTTCTTCATTCCACCATTTCTCATCATCACTGTTTCCCTTAGCCTCAGTGTAATAATCGTGGGACGTTAAAGTAATATTTCATTTCATTTCAAAACATTTTAATGGTGTTCTTCTTCCAAAACTAAAGAAATGTAGTATTGAACATCGGCAATTCCGTACACCATAGATGTCGACTACATGGGTATGGCATTGGCTCTGAGGTTCAAGCATCCGTTGGAAATTTTTAATGTGTACTTATAAAATTAATATTGAAATAACATTTTCATGACATTGACAAAAACTTAGCGCATGTGACCGCAAGTTTGATTTCATAGGTGGATGCTTATACGTTGAATAATTGTTTATCAATATAACTTATAGCCCCCTTAGGTATACGGCATATCTAGGATTCAACGATATAACATTATACAACAATAAATAATCTATATTCACAACTGAGAGTGATTTCGTACTTATTTCAAATAACTTGAAGTTTGATGCCGTTATTATGTATTTCTAATGTAGGTCAAAAGTATTTATATAAATTGAGTTTACACAAAAGACATAGACAGTTGAGTCGTTTTCATTTTTCACTCAAATTATTTTAAAATATTGGGGCCGCGGTGGCTCAATGGTAGAGCGTTCAGCTCTGGTATTTGTTGTCCCGCGTTCGATCCCAGCCCCCGCCAAGTGAACTTTGTGGTGGACAAACACCGTGTGCGTGGGTTTCCTCGGGGTTCTCCCGTTTCCTCCCACTTTCTTCTTTCCACCATTTTCATTCATTTTCATTATCACCGTCTCCTTTGGCCTAGCCGGCATAAGCGTGGGACGTAGAACTCACAAATTTAATTTCATTTCATATTCTAAAATATTAAGAGGTTTAATTATTATTATTTTATTTTTTCTCTCGATTTTGGTCAATATTGCAAAACATATCATCATCGTCATAATAATAGCTATTCTGCCATTATTGGCAGATCACTTGTTGCAGCTGAGAAGCTTCGATGACTGTGGTCCTCAGCTAGTCTCTTCATCTTAACGTAGCAATCTTCTGTCTTAATATCTTTCTTCAACTACAATCTCCTTCGCCCCCCTCCCTCTAGCACGTCCCTCATAATACAGTTCCTCCTCAGCCAATGTCCTCCTCTTCATTACATCTAAAATTCTTCTTTTCTCCCCTACTGCTACTATTTCTAAAACCTTCGCATTCGTTTTCCGTTCAACCCAGCTGATTCTCTCCTTTTTTCTCCATGCCCACATTTCGAAAGTCTAACTGTTTCATTGTTTTTGCGTAATGTCCTTGTTTCTGCCCCATACAGTAATATTAGAATCAGTAAAACTAAATTTCAATATTTAATTGGGAGTTTGTTCAATACAAAGATGAGCTAATCGTGGTTAGAAAGAAAAAAAATCTGACGCCTTTAGAGTGTAAAAATAATTTTGCAATTTATGGTATTACAGTAATATGTGCCGTCTTGGTTTTCTTTCATGCGTCTCACTGTCAGGGGTAGCCTCCCCAGTTTGGGAACCAGTGGAGTATTGAATCTGTTAAAACATATAAAAATATTACGAAATGTTGTGATTTATCTTATAAGTAGTGAAGCGTAATCACGCATTGAAAAAAAAAAAAAGTAAAGGTCATCGCCTATGTTGTACAGTATCATCACACTTACACGAAGGTAAAATATATTACCTTTAGAAACATACATTGTATTTCCCTCACTATTGACGCAATGTAGGATTTATTATCCCTTATATCCAGAGTAAAATTTACTTATGAAAATCATAGATTTCTTAAAAGCAAAACTTGCAAGACTCTTGCAAGCAAGACCAAGACTGGGTGTGCAAGACCAAGACCAAGACCAAGACTAGGTGTGCAAGACCAAGACCAAGACCAAGACCAAGACCAAGACCAAGACCACCCGGATCTTGGTCTTGGTCTTGCATTTACTCATCACTATTTTTTTTGCATACTTTCCAGCTAAATAGACTTGGTTTGGGCAATACTTTAGGCAGTGGCGGATCCAGGGAGGGAGATCGGGACAATCGCCTTCCAGAAGAGGAAAGTTTTTATTTTATTTTATATATAAACCAACATATATTACCCGTTTTGCTGAGTTGAAATGCAAATTTAAATGGCCAACTCCGTATCTCATGTGTTTAGTACCCGTGAAATATGCTGCTGCTTTCGTTTCTAATGGCATCGATTTAAGCAGCATCGGAAAGATCATTGGTCATTTCGGCGACCCCGTAAACCATGGATTCGACACTAATATTGGTCATTTTCGATCATATATACAGGGTGACCGCGTGACTATGTTACAAAATTTAAGGGATGATTCCTGACACGGAAACAAGAAAAAAAGTTCAAATAAACTTTTGTCCAACGTACATAATTTCGGAGCTACAAGGTGCCGAAAGCGTGGGAAACTGACATTCAAAGCTCTATAGCTCGACTATGGTGAATGATAGAGCTAATGCGGCATGGTCACGTCAAAGACACCGAAGCTGCTGTATTCAAAAATGCTTAGGTCGAGATCGTGCAATTCGTGCACAAGGGATTCCCCAAAGGAGCGTAGGGATTCCCGGATAATCTGTCAAGAAAGATGGGTCGAAAAGGATACGGATGAATAGCTGTCCCAACTGCTAGCAATAATGCGTCTGTACTAAGTCGATATCTCGCACAAGCACAAAATGGCGAACAGTTTTATACGTGCCATGTGTGGTTGCATAACGCGCACTAAATAAGAGTGGGGAAAATATGAAAGGAAAATGTGAATAATTTAGTACAAATGGTAAATACATGATAGTACACTGTCCTGTTCATTGTACGTATAGACGCGTTTAATAAAGGGAATAATCATGAAACGTACTAAAATGTTGTACAAACATCACACTATCATTGCTTTCTTTGATGTAGTTTTGTCATTGAAAGCAAGTAAATCTAAGGGGAAAAACCGGGGGGTATGGGTGCTTTCTTCCAGGCAGAAACTTTATTTCATTTGATGATACGAGCCGAGGATACTTTTTACGAGAGGGGGATTTTTCCGCCATCCCATGTTAATTTGACCACTGTCAGAGAACAACAGTAAAATATCCGTTTCTTATCATTAGCCGTAATGTGCGTTACCCGAACATTGAAAAAGAACAAGGAAAAACAATTTATCAGGACGTTTGTTTTAGTCGCTGCTTCCGATGTTTTGCAGGACTAATTCCGAGATTTTGTCTAGAATGCTTAACATGTCGTATTGTTATCGTTTAGAAGATATTTTGTTTTCACAGACGGTGCTATCACCTGAAGTACACCACAGTTTTCAGGTTCGATCACAAGCATTTGTTCTTCCTTCTGTCGTAGAAAACAATCGAAGGTAAGGAAAGTATAAGACAACCCTACTAGAAGGTGTTGTGGAAGGTGGAAGGTCATTCTTCATGTGGTTTTGTTCGTAGCGTACGAGTTCCTTAGTGCAGTTTGTGCTTTGCTTGTTCGAATGTGAGATCAAATGGAGTATTCGATAGCAGAACTTGCGCACATGATATTTGTATACGGTCAAGCAAATGACAACAGTCGACAAGCTAATAGGTTATATCGACTGAAGTATCTAGAAAGAAGACATCCAGCCCATACTATGTTTGCCAGACTTTTTCAACGCTTACGAGACACGGGGAATTTACAACCTCAATACTACGACCAAGGAAGACGAAGAACCACAGGTACTCCGAACTTTGAAGAACAAGTGCTTGACCGTTTCACCCAAGACCCAACAGTAAGTACCCGGAAAGTAGCACGTAAAAAGGGAGTGGCACAAGATACTGTTTGGAAAGTAGTACACGAGCAACGGTTACACCCCTATCACCCGCAGAGGGTTCAGGCCTTACGTCCAACTGACTTTCAACCTCGCGTTCGGTTTTGAGAGTGGTTTCTCCAACGCTCTGTAATTGATCCACAGTTTGCTTCCTACCTGCTTTTCACCGACGAAGCTTGTTTTACGAAAGACGGGATATTTAATAGTCACAATAGTCATGTATGGGCAGACGAAAATCCTTATGCAATTGTGGAAAGGGGCCACCAAGACCGATTCGCCATAAATATGTGGGCGGGTATTATCAGTGATCAGATAATAGGTCCATATTTACTACCACCACGATTAACTGCACCAGTGTATACGAGATTCCTGCGAGACATACTTCCAGAGTTATTAGAGGATGTCCCTCTCGGTGTTCGTCAACGGATGTGGTTTCAACATGATGGCGCCCCAGCCCCCTTTTCAGCTAGTGCTCGAGAGTATTTGAATCAAACGTTTCGTGTCAGATGGATTGGAAGAGGCGGTCCTTGTAATTGGCATGCACGTTCCCCAGATTTGCCTCCACTTAATTTTTTCTTGTGGGGTCATGTCAAAACACTTGTCTATGAAACGTCTATAGACAACGCAGAAGAACTTAGCACGAATACTCGCTGTCTGTGATACTATAAGAACAGATCCTGGGTTGTTACAGCGGATGCGTCAGATCTTACTGCGACGCTGTAACGCCTGTGTTGAAGTAGAGGGACGCCATGTCCATCACCTATTGTAGGATAATTGGGAGATTTGTCTCGTTTACAGGTAATTGATGATGTTCTTGGCTGCATTCAATCCTGCTGTAAAATGTTGATTGAAGACATTATTCCCATTCTTGTGACTTTTGTTTTTAGGAAACAACCTCTTTTGTATTATGGTTGTTCCGCTCAGTTTTGTTTATTTGCTTTCAATGACAACAATACATGGAAGAAAGACTAATAGTGTGATCCTTTTACAACATTTTTGAACGTTTCGTGACTATTGCCTTTTATTAAATGCGTATGTTCAATGATAGGACAGCGTAATATCATGTATTTAACATTTGTACTAAATTATTCACATTTTCCTTTCATGTTTCCCATTCTTATTTAGTGCGCGTTATGCAACCACACATGGCACGTATAAAACTGTTCGCCATTTTGTGCTTGTGCGAGATATCGACTTAGTACAGACGCATTATTGCTAGCAGTTGGGACAGCTATTTATCCGTATCCTTTTCGACCCATCTTTCTTGACAGATTATCCGGGAATCTCTACGCTCCTTTGGGGAATCCCTTGTGCACGAATTGCACGATCTCGACCTAAGCATTTTTGAATACAGCAGGTTCGGTGTCTTTGACGTGACCATGCCGCATTAGCTCTATCATTCACCATAGTCGAGCTATAGAGCTTTGAATGTCAGTTTCCCACGCTTTCGGCACCTTGTAGCTCCGAAATTATGTACGTTGGACAAAAGTTTATTTGAATTTTTTTTTTTTGTTTCCGTGTCAGGAATCATCCCTTAAATTTTGTAACATAGTCACGCGGTCAGCCTGTATATATATATATATACCCATGTTCTGGGCCATGGCATCGGAAGTGTCACCGTTATCTCAGCCACTCCAAAAGATGTGGATTCAGCACTAATATCAGTCGTTTCCGATTATTTTTAAAATCTCTTCCTGCCCTACCCCAAGTCGCGGGGTTGAATTTGAATTTAAACGGGATCAAAAGTATTACTGTTCATCTAAGTGACCCAGAAAACTATAAATTCGACACTGGCCATTTTCGATCATTATATATATATATGTCTCTTTTTCCCCTCCCCCAAGTGGCGGGGCTGATTTTAGATTTTAAAAGGATCGGAAATGTCACTGTTAATCTGAATGATCCCGAAAACTATGGATTAGACATAATATTGGTCATTTTCGATTATTATTATCATATATAGCTCCCATCCCCTCCTCCATGATGCGACACACGGCATTAGAATGTCACTGTTCATCTCCGCTACTCCTAAAACTATGAATTCGACACTAATATTAGTCATTTTCGATCATTTTAAAATGTTTATCCCTCTCCCCTACGTTTACCCTCCCCCTCCTCAACTATCAGGGCTGAACTTGGATTGAAACAGCATCAGAAGTGTCACTGTTTCTCTCATCGACCCCGAAAACTATGGATTCAACACTAATATTGGTCATTTTGATCATTTTTAAATTTCTCTCCCCTCCCCCTCGCCTTATGTATACACAGCTCCCCTTCCCCTCCTCCGTGCGGCGGCATACGGCATAAGAATCGTCACTGTTAATCTCAGCTACTTCTAAAACTGTGGATTCGACACTAATATTAGTCACTGTCGATCATTTTTAAATGTTTATCCCCCACGTCTACGTTGTACCCTCCCCCTTCCCAACTATCAGGACTGAACTTGGATTAAAATAGCATCAGAAGTGTCACTGTTTCTCTCATCGACCCCGAAAACTTTGGATTCAACACTAATATCGGTCATTTTTGATCATTTTTAAACTTCTCTCCCTCTCCCCCAATCCTACGCAGCATCGTCAAAGTGAATAGCCTAAACCAATCCCTGCCCCTAAACTCATGTATGTTGAAAATTTGATTGAGATCGGTCGGGTTGTTCAAGAGTGATGAAGTCACAAAGGCAGTGATTTTAATTTTATTTTTTTTTACATATATCTCCCCCTCCCCCTCCCCTAGGTTGGTTCGTCAAAGTTAAACGACAGAAAACACCCAAGGTCCGACCCTCATATATGTTGTAAATTTGATTGAAATTTATTGGGTGGTTGAAAAGTTATTAGGTTTTATTAAATTTTATTTATACGTCTCCCTCCCCTCCCCCTCTCTTAGGATCTACCGTTAAAGTGAAATTACAAAAATGTTTCCAGATCTAAACCTCATGTATCTTGAAAATTTGATTGATATCTATGGGATAGTTCAAGAGTTATTAAGTTACAAAAAATAGTAACTTTCAGTCTTATATAAATTGATTTATATATATATATATATATATATATATATATATATATATATATATATATATATATATATATATATATATATATATATATCCCTCCTTCTCCTCCCCTACGTTGCTCCGTCAAATTTAAATCATAAAAACGATCCCAGGTCTGAACCTCATCTATGTTGAAAATTTGATCAGGATCGGTTGAGTGGTTCAGGAATTATTAAGTTTTTTTATACCCCCTCCTCCACCCCCTCCCCTTAGTTCTACCATCAAAGTGAACAGCCTAAAACCAGCCCAGCCTCGAACTTCATCCTAGTCATCCATGTTACAAATTTGATAGAGTTCGGTCGGGCGGTTCATGAGATTTAGAGTCACAAATATAGTGATTTTCAATTATATATATATATGGATTAAACCCATCCCAGAGTTTGTAGCTCTTAAAAGTAGCTCTAAGTAGCAGTATTACAACCCCCCCCCCAGAAGTCCGTCCTGGATCTGCTCCTGACTTTAGGTAGGACAACCAAATTAGTTTTTTCAAGGGCATATGTAGTTGAATCAAACTTAACTTCTTATGTAGTGAAACTTTGAAACAGTGTCTAGCCTATTAATGCATGTCATTTCTATTCGTACAAAAAAAAAAAAAAAAAAAAAAAAATCCTAGACATCCACTACTCTTTAAAAGGTTTACTGCTCACAACCGTGGACACAATGTTACAAATGAGATTTGCAAGAAGGGTGTAAAATATATGAAACAAATAATCCATTGAAACAAATTCCTTTAGAAATATGAGTTTCCTGGTTTTTAAAGTCATGTGAGTCTGCAGTTTTTTTTTATTTTTTTATTTTGGGAGAGACCAGATTGATACACATTGCTGCAGGAAAGACTTAAATAGTAGAAGGTATACCTAGGTATATAAAGGAATAATTTGCTTCTTAAGATTTAAGGAAACACGTGGAAAGCCTTGTCAGAATTCCAATAGGAAATCTTTCAATTAAAACAAGAATGCAAACCGCTTAGTCTTCACTCTATAGCGTTTTAAATATGACTATGCAATGCTTGGATATTGGCGGAATTTCACGACTGTTCTTCTGTAGGCACGCCGCTAATTGCCCAAATAGCATCAGTAACCCAGTTTTCATTAATGTTGGTTAGTCTCCCATGTTAAATCAAACGTACAAGTTCTTTGAGTATTTGAAACAAAGAAGGATGGAAGAGGAAGAAAGTTTGATGAAAGTACTGCTAAGATGCTGTAATTAAATAAAGAAAATAGTTTATTATTATTATTATTATTATTATTATTATTATTATTATTATTATTATTATTATTATTATTATTATTATTGTTATTATTATTATTATTATTATTAACTAACTAACTAGCTCTATGGCCTATGGAACCCGGAGGTTCAATGCCGCGCTCACAAAAGCTCTCCACTGACTTGACTTCTATCCTTAGCTAACTGCATCCAGTTTCTACTTTGTATTCCAATCTCTGTGAGATACATCTTAATATTGTCCTCCCATCTGCGCCTAGGTCTTCCTAATGGTCGTTTTTCGATTGGTCTTCCAGTCAAGACTTTGAAAGCGTTTCTACTTTCTTCCATTCTAGCTACATGACCCGCCCACCTAAGCCTCCTAGACTTGACGACCCTAACAATGTTGGGTAAACCGTATAAATTATGTAGTTTCTCGTTATGAAGTTTCCACCATTCCCCATTCCCGGTCCTCTTGGGTCCGAATATTCGTCTCAGGATCTTGTTCTTAAATACTTTGAATCTATGTTCTTCCCTCAGAGTAAGCGACCATGTTTCGCAACCATACAGAACAACAGGCATGATTATTGTTTTGTATATTATTATTATTATTATTATTATTATTATTATTATTATTATTATTATTATTATTATTATTATTATTATTATTATTATTATTATTATTATTATTATTATTTACATACGCCATCGAGTAGCGTAGTTTTAGTAAAGTCTTAAACTAAAGTAATTGTCCTTAAAAGCGATCTCATTTAAGAATACGAGAACTTCGACCGCTTTCTGCTAATTTAGATATAGATTTATAGCATACAGTTGAAAGTGACCACCCAGCTCTCCAGTTAGAATCTCTCACCAAACTATCAACGAACTCTGGATTATAAAAAAGGCTGGAAGGAATGCTGGACATCACCTGTTTAGTACCCGTCAACAACAAGAAACATTGTAGATCTGATACAAATAAAAAAAGTCAGTTTTTGATAGCAGACAAAATGGCCTTGAATACGATGACGTTCCTTCTTTAAAGGGTGGAGAAACCTCGAGTGCCGTTTGAGTTAGAACGATACAGAAGTTAGTAAATTATTACTTATATGATCACTGTTTCCAAATAATTAATCTTTAATTAAGTGCCATTAAATGCGAAGAGAAACCTCAACGAATCGTACTAGTGGCATGTCTACACGCCCACGTGCCTATAAAATATTCCTTGCTGAAGGCTATAATACAAGAGTTAGATCCTTACTGGATTCCAGCACACCATTTAGCAGAAGAGAAACAGCTTTAACTCCACATTGCTCATGGTTTTTTTGAGAGAAACAAATTTCGCAAAGCACTTCCTCAGATGATGACATTGAAGAGATGATGCCTTTATTGTCTGGCATCCCTTGACCTCTTCTACATAAACAGATGAAACGTGACCTTACCTGCCTCACTGTGGACAAAACCCAAGCTACCGAGAACGTTGTATCTTGCATCGTGATAGGATATTTTTTCTTCCTTGCGGAATGGACTGCCGATATATCCTCTGTATCAAGTAAGTTATTAAAGCTGCCTACCAGTTTTTCCTCTTTTACTACGCTAAACATGGTAAGTTTAAATAGATAGCATTTTGTTTTGAATGCATGGCATGTAATGTTCCAAATTATTCTCCACTTAGCAACCAATGAACGTTTGTGACTATGGCGTCTTTATATTTATACTCAGAAATTGGAAACAATAGGAAGAAGCTGTTGTGTAAAGCGAAGGCAAGGAAAAGTTATTAAGGTCACAAGTAGCCGTATTGTAATGCTATCTCGGAAAGTGAATAATGGTTCACTTTCTTTTATTGCATATAAAGTAGTATTATATACGTCAAAATTAGGTAACTGCGTAATAGCTATCTATACTGCACCTGTATCACATTCAGGATTTTCTGTCCAAAGATGAAAGAAAGCAAACTGGCAAAGTATATCTATTACTGATTTATACCACCATTAATACTCCTGACACATTAAAATAGAACGAAGTTCTCTGGTTTTACGCCCCACACTTATGCCATAAGGATAAAAGAGACCAATGATTAATGAAAGCGAAATAATTGGTTGAAATCAGAATACGAGAGGAGCTCTTTTGGATCTATAGACTATAGGTAACGTACGCGTTTTCGGCGTGAGGACCCGGGTTCGATTCCCAGTGGAAGCTCGTGTTGTTTGGAGTCCACGTTAAGTTGTAGGTCTACGTCTTATATAATTTCGGTGTTGAACGGGACTCTAATAATACAATAGAATATTAGAGAACACGAGAGATCCCCGACAAAGCCCACAAATACGATGTTGTGCACCACAGATTCTATGGGTTGAGATTAAACCTGCGATCCCTCGCACCAGAGGTAAGCACTTTATCACTGAGCCACAATGCTCTCAATATTTCACATAGTTTGTTTACTTTTCCATATCTCAATTTTGTTTTACATTTTAAATGCTGTTTTTGACCAAGATAATGTTTCTCTCTCTCCCTCTCTCTCTCTCTTTTTTTTTTTTTTTTTTTTTTTTTTTTGTAAGGTATTGAATTTTACACGTGAAATATTTTGTCTCAAAACATTTTCTCATTGTGAACAGTGTGTGTTTCTCCAATTTTATGTCAAACAGATCTGCAGTTTAACGTCTTTTTTAGTGTTATATATTCATAAAGGAAATCCTTAATACTAGGGAGAATTCCACTCACTGAGTGTTTTATCTCACACTTATGTTTAAAATTCCTTCATAGTGGGGAAAAAATATTAACTTAATTTATTAAAGTTCTAGATAGTGTAACATTGTTTAACACAACTTAAAATTGAGTAGATACAGCATTATAAACAGCAAAGTTATGAGCTTTGATTTGTATTACCAGGTGTTCGTCATTTTCTCATGCTACTCCTAACATGTAACCTTCGATGGACGCCAAGAACGACTTTTGTCATACACGCTCTTTGCCCTACTATATGGATTAACTAATTGATAACTGTATCCTTAAGAAATTCGATCGTTCAGTCATCAGTTATATTTCTACCCCGAGCTCCATTTATAATTCAAGTTGATAATATACAAATATAGATAATAAAAACTTACTATAATGCTACACTATTGCTCCTCTTCGTAAATTGGTTACAAACCATGCTATATGACGGTGTAGAACTTATTAATAAAGATACAATTAGCAACGTTCCTTACAAAACTTGCATGAAATAAAAATATGAAGACGTAGGGTCGCTATTATAAATCAATTTTCTCATACAGCCGTTAGCAGTGTGCATATGACGTATTCTATTTGCGTATAATAGAATATAATGTTATTTTCAGTGCTTGCGTGTTCTGCCAATCGATAAAATATTGTCACGACTGAATTGTCTGGAACGCCCTTACAAAACGGAAGGTACAATTTGATGCTGTAATAAAAGTAGATTACTTAACAAGATTTGTTGTTGGAATTAAATATGAAAGAATGAGTTAGTATGCTATAGCCGATATTAAAAGAATTTTTAAGTACATACATGAAACAGAAAACTATGTATAGAGGGAAGACCAAAAAAATCCTAAAATAAAGAATGGTACTTAGTTAATGTAAAGCAGCCAGCTGGTGTCAACCGATAAAACAGGCTATTAATATAGTGTATGGCACACACAAAAGTACCTACATAGGCGTGGTAACAATGTGCATACAAGCTATTTAATTGTTCTTTATATATATAAATTTACCAGAGTTGATATAAAAGTCTTACATCATGAGTAAATCTACATACGTGTTGGTCATTCATTTAGTAATATGGATTTAGAGGTACAAATACAGTAGATGAAAACTTTTTGTATTGAATTTCAATTAAGATGCAGTTTTCTTTAGCCAGGATCTGAGGGAAAGGTTCCTTAACCCAAGCATCTCGGAGATGAGGTAATGTGACGCATGAGGGCCTGTCTTGTGACAAGTAGTTTCCATATTATCTGTTTATTCGCCAACTGTCAAGTAAAGAAGAAATTCGCAGTTGAGATTGAGTGGGTCAATGAAAATTTGACCCATTACCCACTGACCCACTACCCACCGTGACCCACTATGACCCCACCACCCACCAAATCTCATTGTCGTCAACGCTAACACTTGATCCACTCCCTTCTCTCCACTGAGTTGAGTTGATTTTAGTTTAGCGTCCCTTTCAGCAGCGAGGCTATATGAGACGTGGACCTACTGATTAACGTGGAATCCGAACCACATGAGCTCCCGCCGGGAATCGAACCCGGGTCTCCCACGCCAAAGGCTCGTACGCTAACCGCTTAGCCACGAGGTAGCTCTTTCTCTCCACTGACTAAAGAGTTGAGTTGATTTTGAGTTTAACGTCCCTCTCAGCAGCGAGGCTATATGAGACGGGACCTATTGATTAACGTGGAGTCCTAACCACATTAACTCCCACCGGAAATCGAACCCGGGTCTCCCACGCCAAAGGCGCGTACGCAAACGGCTTTGCCACGGAGGAGCTCTCCACTGACCAAAGAGTTTAATCTAAATAATAATAAAATGAGGCTGTGAAATTATTACTAACCGTAGTTTAAATTTCTACGGTCAATCGCTGAAGCACTGCTCTATTATAATACAGGTGGATCTGACCTTTATGATATATAATGGTAAAGTGTTAGTCATATTGAAAAATTACGATGAATTTCCATATAATTATCACTTTTAATTTTCTCCTTGTTGGATTACAGGTACTTTTCAGTGAAAAATAGGATGAAATTTAAAAGTCTCAAATCATGGTAAAATAGGTCAATGTAACAAAAAAGTCTAAGATTCGACTGTCTCTCGAAAGCCAAGTAGTAAGTCCTATTGCTACTATTACAAATATACTACAAATAGTTATTTCCAAAAGTGCCTGAAGTTCTTTTTTTCACTTATATTTATCACAGGTAAGGAAATACAAACAAATGAAAAAGGGAGACAAATGGAAGCCTTGAAATTAAAACTTAGACATATTTACTCGTCTTCAGAAGATACTGTCTACAATGCACTGACCAGAGAGGGTCGATGGGTCAGAGTGGGTCACGGTGGATGATAAGTAGCAGTGGGCCATGCCCTGTTGACCCACGACCCACTTACAAATCTTGACCCACTTGACCCAGACCCATTGGCCCATTCCATCTCTGATTCGTAACTCACGTAAATAGTTGGTTCCATCCCTCGTGGTCTTGGGATACGCATATGCTCTATCCTGAATAATGAGTTCCACTATCATATATTTTTTTAACAACGCAGTTAATAATCGTTTAGCCAAGCTTTTTTTTTTTTAATCTCATCATGTTTGTCTAGTGGGGTGAGTTTGTGAAACATACTATTGACACGCTCTACGTTTGTGAAAGAAAAGACAGAAATTTAGTATTTGCAATTCCGTTGTTACTCAAAAGATAATTTAGTACAACACGTTATTTTCAATGTAAACCGAGCTTCTGGCTAAGCAGTTACCGTACGTGCCTTTGGCATGGGAGACCCGGGTACGATTCCCGGCGAGAGCCCATGTGGTTCGGATTCCACTTTAATCAGTAGGTCCACGTCTCATATAGCCTCACTGCTGAAAGGGACGTTAAACTCAAAACCAACTCAACTCATTCAATGTAAACCATCTTAGACAAACATTAGGAATCTACTTTTATTCAAGGAAAGATCAACGAGTTACGTTCATTTTCTCTATCTGACATGTGGCAAGGTAAATCAACATTATCAATTTCTATCTATATTACTAGACATGTGGCCGTCGACTGCAGTGGAAGCACATAAAAACACGTAATTCTTATCTTTACGATGACGACGACGCCTCAAGTATAGCACACTCCCAGCATCTACCCATGTGAATACTAACTACTTTCAAAACAGATTATTCAGAACAAAGGAAGCTCAACTAATGCATTGTATAAATTGTCTTGAAGTATTCAATGTGTGTTTCATCAACAGATTAATCTTACTCCAATTTAATAATTAAATGTTTCGTATTACAACTATTCATTTTGTGATATTTTCCATAAGGACTGGTTTCATTCAAGTAGTGTTGCCACGAGACGAGACGAGACGAGACTTCAGACTGTCTCGTCTCGTCTCGTGTAAAGCATGTCTCGTCTCGCGTCTCGTCCCGAAAAAATATGCTCGTCCCGTCTCGTGTCTCGTCTCGAGAGGTTCTGTCCCGTCTCGTCTCGTCTCGTCTCGTTTGTCTCGTTTTGTCTCGTCTTGTCTCGTAAAAAATATAGCAGCATACCATGGGAACGAAAGTAAAATGTAGCAGGCTTCACCATGCTAATCAAGAAACAACTAAGTTACAAGTATTACCCAGAACATACAAGACAAGAACTGTCACGGTAGCTACACCGTGAAGCCTTCAGCTCTGGTGTATGTGGTAGTCGGTTCGATCTCGGTTAGTGCCATGTGAGCTTTGTGGTGGACAAACATCGAATGTGTGTGGGGGCCGTTGTAGGTCGTTCACCTCTGGTGCTTGGGGTCTCGGGTTCAATCCCAGCCCCCGCCAAGTGAACTTTGTGGTGGACAAACACCGTGTGCGTGGGTTTTCTCGGGCCCTCCCACTTTCTTCATTCCACCATTTCATTCATTACTCATCATCACCGTCTCCTTTAGCCTAATCGGCATAACCGTGGGACGTAAAACTCAAAGATTTCATTTCATTTCATTTCATTTTTCGAATGTGTGTGTTTTCTCGAAGTTGTCTAGTATCCTACCACTTTCTTCATTCCACTAATTTTCCCATCAACATCCATTCGGGGAGGCCCAAAGTTGCCTAAAGGTCTTAAAAATAAATTCAAATAAGCTCACAAGGCAAGGACAAATAGTTTACAAGATAATATATCTCTGCTGTTAGTTGTCTGAGGCTTCTCGACCCTGGCTTCTTCTTCTTCATCTTCTTCTTTTTCTTTTTCTTTACATTCTGAAACATTGAAATTTGTTTCACCAGTTTCAATACACGAATATACAGTAAATTGCTCATAGGTACGTCGAAGATGAAGACACTAATGTCAAATAATGTTTACACGACAAGCAAAGTTCGATGTAAAGGTGTCACCATCCCCGACACTATCGTATACTATCAGCCCACTTGCTTTATAGTGACTGTATATATATATATATATATATATATATATATATATATATATATATATATATATATATATATATATATATATATATATAGAGAGAGAGAGAGAGAGAGAGAGAGAGAGAGAGAGAGATGGAAAGATATATAGATAAATAGAGAGATAGATATGTGTGTACCCTGTGATTTAATATATTCCAGCCTTTAGGTTTCCATACCAATCCAAAAAATACTTTCCATTTTAGCATGTTTAGATTTGTTGCAATTATTCTTTTTTTTTTTAAAAAAAAAAGCTCGGAACCAAATAATTTTATTGAGTAATGGAAAGTATTTGATTGAAATTTTATATGTTACTGCACAGTAAGCTCTACTTAAAGTGCCATAGTAATGGAAGCTGAACGACACATCGGACCAAAGAATGCTTGGGGCCAGTCTTCACCTCCATGGTACAAATCTGTTCCCATAACCGCGAGGTGTGTGCCACTATATGGTGGTTGCCCCGTTTGTGTAACAAACTCATGACAGTACACCCAGATTAGCTAGTGGTCTAAAAAAGAAGTTGATTTTTGGGTGGCCATTTTGGATTAAAGTTTCTTATATTGTCGTGATCTATTCGCAATCATACAACGTACATCTTCATAGCAAGCCGAGCGGTCTGCGGCGATAGACCATCGGCTTGAAGGCCCCGGGTTGAGTCCCGGAAGGGTCATGTGTATGGATTTTAATAGCATTTGTTTTTTCGTATTGGGTCAAGGGCGAAATCGTAAGGGATAAAAGGATTTCAGTCTGAAAAAATCGGAGATAATATCCCCCCCAGGATACTTTCATGGGAGTAAGGAATTAGTAAAAATATAGGATATACATTTTATAGCAGGTTTAAAATTATGATTTGGGTATCCTATTTCTTTTCTGTTAATTATGTTCTTCAATGTTCAAATTTTGATCATTCTCCTGATATTTTCTGCTTTCAATGGAGTTCCATGAATATTATACCAAATGTTCTTTACACTCTGTAAGAAACCATTTCTGAAGATAATTTAGATCCTAATGAATATTATTCACTAGGAAAGGAAAGTATTCCCCTCCTCTCAACATGAAAGCAGAGGGCAATTTCGCACTCTGGTCAGATCAAACATTTCCGCGTAACAAAACGAAGGTCCCCCTGTAAAACCTCTTCACTTAAAGTGTTATTGTTAGTATCATAAATTTGCTGAAAGCAAACAATTTGAAGGGTTCGTCGATAATATCTTTGCTTTCCTTGTCCTTCGACCGCCTTCCAAACAAAGAGGTGAATTTTACAACATGACTGCTGTATAATAAGCAAGCGATTGGTAAAATGGTAAAAGTGTGTTTTTATGTTTATGTGTGTCTGTGTGTGTGTGTGTGAGAGAGAGAGAGAGAGAGAGAGAGAGAGAAGACAAAATTTTAGTTGCAAGATGACATACTTCAATTGCCGCTTTCGGTTAATTTCGGTTCATATAGCAAAAACTATACCGCCACCAGAGAATAAAGACAAGTGTAGTCTGTTTCTGTTCTCTTCCGCCATCTCAGCCAGAACTTTCAACTACAGCCTGTAATGAGTGTAGACCTTATCCAGTTTTCAAATTGAATAGATGGTGGTGGTAGTTCGGTTTCTTGACCTTGTAAAAATCTTCCCTGTCTTTGATTTTGTTTGTCATCATTCCAGCCAGAAATGAAAAAAATGAGAATTCCTCAGTTTACAGCAAGGGGAATTGGGGACAAGACATTAAGGATGATATTCCTGGAAGCTCATGTATCACGATTGTTTCATTCAATAGACAGAGGACACTTTTCTATGAAGGCTTTTCAACATGTTTTCACACAAACATGTCTTCTTCTTTTGCAATCTACATGACCACTGGCAATTTCAATCTTGGCCATTCCCGCCAGCGTTTTCATTTTCGAGACACGAGACGAGACGAGACATTTCACGAGACGTCCCGTCTCGTCTCGTGTCTCGTCTCGTTTTCGAGACGGGACATGTAGTCTGTCTCGTCTCGTGTCTCGTCTAAAAGGTTCTGTCCCGTCTCGTGTCTCGTCTCGTTTACGAGACGAGACGAGACGAGACACGAGAAATGTCTCGTCTCGTGGCAACACTACATTCAAGTTAGAATTGAGTGCATATTTGAACTGACACGTGTGAGATATATAGCTTTGGGTATAGAAAATTCGGTTAATTCAGATCTTTCTTCACTGTAAATCAAAAGAATATGATATTGCTTATAATGCTGTTGAATACGAACACTATTTTTAGCCTGAAAGACGCGCTGAAAGACGCCGACGTCCGGCGCCGGCAATCCGACCGCGGCATCTGGTCGGCATGGACAAATTGTCCGACTGTAAGAGGCAGAATCCTGGTGGGAAAGGAGGCTGAAAGTTATATTCATAAACAATTATTCAACGTATAGGCATCCGCTAACAAAATCAAATTTGCGGTCACATGCACTAAGTTTGTCAATGTTATGAAAATGTTATCAGGACTTTATTTTTATGAGCACACATTAAAAATGTCCAACTTATGTTTGAGCTTCGGACCCAAAGCTATATCCATTTAGTCGGCACCTATGTTGTACGGAATTACCGATGTTCAATACTACATTTCTCTTCAGTTTTGGAAGTAGAACACCTCTAATATGTTTAGAAATGAAATGAAATATTTAGTTCAACCTCCCACAATTATTCATCGAGGCTAAGGGAGACGGTGACAATGAGAAATGAACGAAATGGTGGAATGAAAAAGTAACAAGATATAGGAAAACCCCGAGAAAATCCACGCACATGCTGTTTGCCCACCAAGAAAATTCAAATGGCTCAAACTGGGATCGAGAGAGGGAACCCGTGCAACACAGATGAACGCTCTACCACTGAGCTGCTACTTGTGCAAGACTTGCGCAAGAGTCTTGGCCTTGGCCTTGGCCTTGGTCTTCCAGGTATAGTCTTGGTCTTGGTTTGCATGCAAGACTCTTGCACAAACTGCAAGACCAAGACTCTTGCGCTCATCACTAATTGGGAGAGCACGCACGAAGGTTGCAAACTCCGTTCGTATAGGCAGCTAGCAAGACAGTACTGCGTAGTGAGTTGCATATATAGCGTAACGGGAACAACGATGAGATGCATGTTGGAGACTTGGAGATGTGGGGGCAGTAGTAACACAAAAACAAAAATCTTACTATTACTGTTATGTTGTACGCGTATTTTCGTAGTGATGTAATGTTGATATTCATGCATGATACTTATATTGTTGTTGCTGTTTATGTTACGTATGTGGACCACCTGGTATTACATTCTACAGTGCTATGAATTTTTGTTTCCATTACGCTATATAGGCAACCCACTGAGCAGTACTGTCTCGCTGGCTGCCTATACGAACGGCCTTTGCATCCTCACTGCGTGTTCTCCCATCTTCGTGCATTGAGATGAATCTGCGTTTCTCTCGCATACGGGCAACATATGCACACAAAGCAAGAACATGTATTTTCTGTTTACATTTCTTCTTTATTCCTGCTCCTTACCACCATCTTCGCTCATTTCCATAACACATTGCGACAATGTTGTACACGTGATTGATCCATTTCCGGATATTCTGCTTCCTTCACATGGGTGTGTTCTACCTCATTGCCTTGCGTCCACTGTGGGTAGTATTTCATACATTTAACCTTTTCCGATATCTCTTCTCGTTCTCGCTATATTCCACATAATCTCATTTTGACCCCATTTTTATACCCCTATTTAACCCTTTCAGTGCGCTTGTTGGCTGATATAAAAAATACGTGTCGCTTCTTTTTTGATGTTCTTTATGTCTGTGCATTCTTGTCACAATCGGTGTGTTACACTAGGGTACCCTGCCTTGTCAGTATTAGAATTACTGATAGATGAGGGAAATATCCACCTCTGTATATAAACAAAATATCATTGTGGAACGTATTTATATGATCTGCAAAATACACAGTATATCCAGTGGGAAAGGTGACTAATGAGAAATGAAAGACAAGGTGTTGTCGACAAGTAGGTTACAGGAATTGTTCCCAATCGGTGTGTCGCAACACACTATTGTCCATCGCTAAATTTTTGGAGTTAAAAACTGAGAAACATGTAATAATTAGTTAAAATCAACTGTACCAGTCAATGCTTCCAACGGTATCAACCACAGTCAATAATACATGGAGCCAATACCTGCATTGAGACAAATGTAGTAATTGTTGAAGCAGTCTTGGTACTCCTGTTTCGGAATTACCTTCTTAATCACGGTCGATGGCTTTTTGATATCTGGAATGGTGTCAAAACGCCTTCTTGTCAACGCCACTTTCAGTTTCAAAAGTATCCAGAAGTCTCAAAGCCAAATCTGGAGAATATGAGGGTATTGAGATCCACGGTACCTATTTTGACCAAACGCTCATGTATCCTCCTGCTTTTGTGCAAGGCGCATTCTTGTGCAACATAGACAATGAGCCTTGTTGCGTATATTCAGGTCTAATTCTATGAATCCTGGCCAAGGAACGTTGAAAAACATCCACGTAATATTCGGCATTTACAGTATGGCTCTCTGGTGAGAATTTCTTGTGGATGATGCCCTTTGGAATCGAAAAAAAAAGAGTGAGCAGAGTTTTTATTCGGCTCTTCTGCATGCGCACTTTCTTCGGTTGTGGAGAACTTTGACCCTACCATTACGAGCTTTGGCACTTGGAGGTGGTTCGTGCTGAAATCACTATGTTTCATAACCTGTTATAATGCTTGATATGAATCCTGGATCTACATCAGCTCTTGCTTGTTTCATGTCTCTGATATGTTTTTGTTTTTTGTCATCGAGCGTATGTGGGACAAGCTGCGCAAAGACCACTCATTTGCTCAAATTTTCGGTTAGAATGATATGGAGAGTGAACTTCAGAATTCTAATGAGATCCTCGATGAGCACCACAGATGCACAACGATTGTTCGTACAGTTTTCGGCACTGTTTAGGCGTTTTCGTCAGTTCAGCAAGTCACTGTTGGTCTTGATCGTGTATTGCTTTCAATGCACTCCCGACCATCAGGGAATCTTACGTACCACTTAAACACGTTCTTGCTGTTCAATGCCTTACTGCTGTAAACAGTTTAAATCATTTGGAACGTCTCTGATGCATTTTGTCCAATTCGAAACATAATTTAATGTTGGCACGTTGCTCCACTACTTCCTTTCCGAACGACATTCAGCAGGTACTAGTAGTCACAAGAAAAGTACGTATTAGGGATGGCCAGATCCGGATATTTTTGGATCCGGATATCCGGATCCACTTGGATCCGGATCCGAGATTTCGGATCTTGGATCCGTATCCGAAAATCCGGATCCGAAAATCCGGCGAAATTTCGGATCTTGGATCCGGATCCGAAAAACCGGATCTTGGATCCGGATCCGAAATTTCGGATCTTGGATCCGGATCCGAAATTTCAGATCGTGGATCCGGATTCGAGAAACCGAATCTTGGATCCGGATTCGAGAAACCGAATCTTGGATCCGGACCCGAAAATCCGGATCTTGGATCCGGATTCGAAAGTCCGTGTCAGAAAATTCGGGTGTTCCGAATCAGCAAAATTCGAAATTATTGACAAAGTGATTTTCATTCCTATGCTTAAAAGATTTTAAGACACTTTTGGTATCTGAACGTGTGACAGCCTTCCGTTCTCTTCATTCTGTTGATATTTGGTTTTCGTGCCTTAATATGTCACAATTACTCCAAATTTGATTGAGTAAAACTGTCGACTTAGGTCAGCCTTTCCCAACCGGTGTGCCGCGAGGAAATGGAAACAAATTATTAATTCTATAGGAACCAAAGTGCAAGACATAGGGAAAAATGTATATTTGTATTTCACATTACTATGAACCGCTACTATAAATCTACAATTTTAAGTTTCAAACTGTGTTACTTTTCTGTATATTTTTAATGTTGAAAACGTATTTATCATTGTCATAACCATTATTGCTTCTTTATTGTTGCAGACGATTTCGTAACTTGAAATTTTAACGTATCATTCAATAAATTCAGCAAAGCAAACATGCATACAAATTACCTACATTTGTGTTTTAAAGGTACAGCAGATTTGTTCCTTTGTTCGTTATTTAGTGATCTTCCTTTCTAATGAAATATTAGATACAGTTTTCGAAAGAGAAAGTGGATTTTTAACAACCCGAGCCCTATATTTCATTGCAATTGTTTTCTATTTTAAAATTAGAATGAAAAATAAGCATAATGATTTACCACAGGGGAAAACCAGTGATCGAGCTTTCTTCTTTGTAAGAAGGAGATCAGTAATCACAGAAAAATACCACGGTATTTTATATTTACAAATAATAATAATAATAATAATAATAATAATAATAATAATAATAATAATAATAATAATAATAATAATAATAATAATAATAATAATAATGGTGTGCCGCGAGAAATCAAGTTACACCTGTAGTGTGCCGCAAGTTGAAAAAGGTTGGGAAACGCTGACTTAGGTGAAAGCAATCTCATTGTCAGATTCGATTCTAGTAGAAATACTTGACCGAAAAGGTAGTAAATCTTTTTTTAAAGCGTCCTGATGGAAATTTGTCCTTTCTTTTCTGTAACACTAGTCAAATGCTGGAATGAAACCTTAGTCTCAAGCTTAAGCTTCCTCATAAGACTCAGGCTGCTTACTTTTCTAATTCTTTCTGCGTTATTGTGGTCACTGAATGAGGCCATTTCCTAGTCGTGATAGGCTAGGCCATTGCTAATAGAACAGCTCATAAAATATAGATCAAATCAAATTAAGGAGAAACTTCCTTTTCTTGCTCTTGATGAGCTTTTTTTTCTTTCTTTAAAAATACGTTTCTCTGTGACCGTATCACTCCAGTTAGAATTAAGAATTGTAGTAGAGATGAAGTTCTAAATGGCAATTAATCTATCAAAATCAATGTATTAATGTACTGTATGTGTATACAAAATACCATATGGAGCCTCGAGCAGTAACACGTATCTTTGTAATTAGTAATCCACTACTATTAACTCTGCATAGGTTGTATAAGGAGCTAAATCATTCATGTAAACACATAGGCGGATGCAGGGGAAGGGCGATAAGTCGTTCGCCCCTACCCAGCGCCACCTTAACAATGTACTTCAGTAGTAATTTGTGGCAATTTCAGATCATCTAAGTAATTTTTCACTGCTAGCATCCCCAACCGGCCCCTAAGAATCCATCCGCTCTCTCCAGAAGTCCGTTCTGGATTCGCCCCTGCGTAAACATAATATACAACTCATTCAAGAGTACATTTTGGTAGCTTTTTAAAATTTTTATCTTAAAGGATTGTCATTTCTCGTGGCTACTTATGCAATTTTGTCCACAGGCATACATGCAATTTCCAGTCATTACGCAAACACATTTATGTACTTAATAGACCTCGGCTAGTTGGGGGCTTCGTCACTACACCCCCGTTACTTGGGCCTCGCACCACAAAAGCTTCTAATCATAATCAATTTAAAAAGAAATGTCTGGGAATTTGCCCTTAGACCCTCTGATATCTCATTTGATCGGCCTATGACCTCGTAAACCTACAACCATACCGAATCTCAGTTCAAATATCAAATTGTAATAACATTCCGGTATCCCGAGACATACCGAATTTCAGTGCGAGTACATGGGGGTTTCCCCCAGCCCACACATTTTCTCGGTCTACGGCCTCGCACATCATACGCCTGCAAACAATTTTTAAGTGGGCGCGGTGGCTCAATGGTAGAGCGTTCACCTCCGATGCTTGGGGTCCCTGGTTCGATCCCAGCTCGCGCCGTGTGGACTTTGTGGTGGACAAACACCGTGCTCGTGGGTTTTCTCGGGGTTTTCCCGTTTCCTCCCACTTTCTTCATTTCATTTATTTCTCATAATCATCGTCTCCTTTAGCCTAACCGGCATAACCGTGGGACGTAAAACTCAAGGATTTCATAACTAATTTTTGTTCAAATAACAAGTTTCATTTCTCTAACATTCCAGGATTCCGAGATATGAAAGTCTTTTCTCCTCGCCCCTTTTCTTCCCCTCTAAGACATACATCAAAGAACGCTTAAGTACATACCTAATTATTTCAAATGTAAAGTCCAAATACAAAATTCTATGCTCCTAACCTTCAGAGGCTCCCAGATATCGACATGTTATTATAATAATTACAATCCCCACCCTCTTTCCTTTCCATCTCTTTTCTTTTCCTTTTTACTAAAACGTCAAAAAATACTGAAACACATGTCAAATTATTTTCAATGAGAAATGCAAATACCAAATTTCAAGTCTCTAACCTTAAAGGATTGAACATATTAATACAATAATTGTAATCCCCACTTAATTTTCTTCTCGCCCTTTTTCTTCCCTTCTGGGCCACATATAAAAAAGACGTTGAAATACGTATCTAATTATTTTAAGTGAGAAATCCAAATACCAAATTCTATGTTTCTAACCCTTTACGTTTCCGAGATATAGGCATATTATTATACTAATTGCAATAATTGCAATTACCACCCGTTCTTTTACTTTCTACATCTTTCCTGCCCCTTCTAATTTAAATATCAAAAAGCACTTAAACAAGTATCAAATTATTTTCAATGAGAAACCCAAATACCAAATTTGAAGTATCTAACGTCAAGAATCATCAATATTATCCACCCCATTTCCCCCCTTCCTCGACGAATTTCCCAAATTCCTTCCTTAGTGGTATCCTACGTCACAAAGCCTATAAACTGTCCAAATTTCAAGTTAGTAAATTAAGCGATTTGGCCTGTACGGTGATCTGTCACTCACTCACTCAGTCACTCAGGATTTTGCCCTTTTTATATAGAGAGATTTAAGATTTTATGGGAAAGCCATGGATTTTGTCCTAAGGCCGCCAGGGTCTTAGAAATGTAATAGCTTTGCTATAAACTTTAAGCAACCAACTGACTGATCTGCGTCTATATGTATTATGTAAAATGCCGCTTATGATATTCATTTTGCTCGTAATAAAAAAAAAAAAAGAAAAAAGAAATGATGACAAAAATTCAAAGACATCCATGATTTTAGCGTAATGCTGCAGGAATTCAGATCATTGAATTAATCATAAGAGCCGACTGTATAAGATAGACTACATTAAATTCCAATGTGGCACAAAAAAAATATGCAGTTTTTCAACGTTATAGCTCATTCTGAAAATATTATCATAGGTCTCACAAACAATCGAATTTTAATTCTAACTCGATTAACGTATAACAAAAGGCAGATCTATACAACTACTGACTTGAGATGAAAGTGGCATACTTGTAGTACGTTTAAAGATATACTAAAGACTAAATGATGGGGTGTGCGCAACAGAGGTCTAACCCCGAAAAATGTGAAAATGAGATTTTCATGTAATCTTTTGTCATTTAAATTGAATTGTCTTCCCACTGAGTTAGATAAAATTCACCTAGTAAATTTTATACATATGGATATTTTAGTTCTGGGTCTCAATCTAAGGCCTAAAATATTCAAAACAAGAGTCCGAATCTGAACTTCGAAATTTCGGGTGTGGATCCAGGAACCGAATATCCGGATCCGGATCCAAGATTCGAAATTCTGGATCCGGATCCAAGATCCGAAATTCCGGATCCGGATCCAAGATCCGAAACTTCGCATCCGGATCCAAGATCCGAAATTTTGGATCCGGATCCGAGATCCGGATCTTATAGGATCCGGATATCCGAGATCCGGATCCGTCTGGCCATCTCTAGTACGTATTGACCATCGGTGGTAGCGCTTTGCAACTCGGAATCTGTGCAGTGATTCGTCAGGTTATTGGCTTGCGACAAGCACACTTGGTAGGGAAGGGAATTTTGTGACTACTCTACTGCAACACAGATTGATTTTCAATTTGCGGAAAATATTTTGCGTGTTAAATACGTGTGGACTGAAAATATTTTTTGTTCGCTACGCAGAAATCACTAAAACCCTAAGGGAAAAGAAGAATGTCCGTATCCGTCTATAAGAGTGTCCGTGAAAGGAAAGCTGTCCGTTTATGAAGTTTCAGCGTATTTCCACCTTTAATAGCAAATACTATATAGCAACAGAAGTATATAATCGTAACAATTGCCACGATAGAATGATGTAATACACTAGACTAGGAGTGTAATGCACATCAGTCGCTTTAGCTCATATTTCAAGTTCTTGTTGGGCATAACCATCGGATATACTACAAAAAAGCTGCTAATTTAATAATAATAATAATAATAATAATAATAATAATAATAACCAGTTTTTGACAAGTAACATTGAATTAATCATACTAAAATTAATCAAACCATTATTAATACCAAACCACACTACAAGCACCAGACAAATCCAATACTTGGAAACGATACGTATAAACTCTACTGGGATCGAGAAACCAGAATCGATGTAACAGTAGCTGCAAAGAGACTCGACATCACTATCATCAATGAAATGGACCAAGAAGTAACTCTCATAGATGCAGCAGTGGCATTGACTTACAACATACGTACAGCATTTAGTATGAAAATTAGTAAATATAAAGACCTGGCAGACAAATTTAAAAAAAAAGATATGGAAATAGCAGAAAATTAAAGTGTCAGCTTCAGCTATTGTCCCTCAAAGTACCGTGACGGAACTGGAATAGATAAACGCACAACATCTAACAAACCTACAAAAATCAGTAATACTAGACACCTGTCAAATAGTGAGAAAGTTCTTTGGAGAAGAACTCTTCGAATAATCTGTACCTACCAGAGACGGCCGTCAGATTATAAAGCTGAAACCGACTTAAGCCGAGATAATAATAATAATAATAATAATAATAATAATAATAATAATAATAATAATAATAATAATAATAATAATAATAATAATAATAATGTGTGTATTTTATATCCCTTGTTCTCAGTGATCAAGCGGTTGAGTCCTAACGACATAATTCGCGCACCCGCTAAGTACCTCATGATGTTGGATAAATTTTAAAAAAAAGATGTACACTAACGGGGAGCCCAGCCAGAACAGTGAGCATAAAAGGCACTACAGTTATTCACTCGCCTATACGTAGCGTAACTGCAATAGATAGATAAATAAATGTTAACTTTAGTGCACTATAGTGATGATTCAATTTACTGGATTTCCGTTAATTTGAAAAAATGAAATGAAATCTTTAAGTTTAACGTCCCACGGTTATGCCGGTTAGGCTAAAGGAGACGGTGATAATGAGAAATGAGTGAAATGGTGGAATGAAGAAAGTAGGAGGAAACGGGAGAACCCCGAGAAAACCCACGAGCACGGTGTTTGTTCACCACAAATTCCACACGCCGCGAGCTTGGATCGAACCAGGGACCCCAAGCACCGGAGGTGAACGCTCCGTTAATTTGAATTCCACTATACAGTCACAACATTAGAAGGTTTGTTAGTGTGCTAGATATACGCATTATAAGTTTGTTTTCATGTGATACAAATATGTATTACAAGAAAAGTAAATGAACGATAGACCTTTTCTCCTAACATTCAAATAATCTTTGTGTGTGTGTCTCTCTCTCGATATATATATATATATATATATATATATATATATATATATATATATATATATATATATATATATATGTAGATAGATAGATAGATATTAAACGGCTGGCCAATTTGAAACTCATTTCGAACATAATTAGTACTTACCTCAAGTTGGATTCTTATCATATCACTTTGGTTAAGTAGCGGATCCTAACCGATAGAAAGTTCAAAAACCTGTCAAAAGTAGGCTATTTTATGAGTATCATTACAATTTCGTTGAAATACATATTCTAAGGGGAAAAGGGGGTTCGAATGTCTTCAATAAACATATTCACCCCGTGCAAGAAATGGGCATTTCAGCTAGTATGTATGATTGTGGGAAGTAATTGAACCTTTTCTTCCCTTAAGATACGTATTTCAATGAGAGTGTAATGTAACCAGTAAGACATTCCCTTTCAGGCATAAGTGTTTGAATTCCCTACCCGCTTAGGATACAAGCAAAGTAATATGATACGAATCCAGCTTGAGACAAGTACTAATTATGTTCGAAATTAATTTCAAATGGCCAGCCGTTTTCCAGTAATGCGATCACAAATAGCAAATAATGTTGATTTTGGCCACTTTATTTTACACTCATGCCAACAGGGACCGTACTTCGACTAAAACGGAATCGGAAGTGTCAGTAAGCACCTCAACGACCCTGAAAACTATATATTGAAGACTAGCGTCGGTCGTTTTCAATTATTTTTTCATATTACCCCTTTGCACCCACGTACTAACAGTGGATAAAATTCAGCTGAAACAGCGTTTGGAGTATCACTAATCATCTCAACGAACACGAAAACTGTGGATTGCACACTTAATATCGGTCGTTTATGAATATTTTTTACATATCAATCCCTCTCTTTGGGATTATCTTATCCCGACAGTTTTTTTTTTTTTTTTTTTAGATTATAAATCGTATGTGTACCAAGTTTGGTTGAAATTGCTTTAGGCGTTCCGGAGTTATACTGGAACATATGAACATACATATGGGAAACGCTACTGCCACATATCAAAGCGCTCATTTACCTTGGATTATTTATCTCCTAGAGTCAAACCTTTAAAGTTAACTTGAAATCGATCGATGGTGACATATAGAACGAAGTGACCGTTCGTAACATTAATTGGAACCACATTTGCCATTTGGTATCTCAGTAACATGACCACACATGTATCACTCGTGGTGATTTGAGAGATGTAAACATAGACAGTTGCAACCTTTGAGGTTACTAAATAAATACCCCAGCACATGAAAATTAAACCTCTTTTAAATTATTAGCTTATTAACGAATAATTATTCTATTTTTTAATGTAATTTATCATCAAATGTTTTAGCAGCTTACATGCACTTCGATCGTAGACACTTATCTCAAATATAATATTTGTAAGCAGGAACTTTTACAGAAAGACAAATTTCGTTCTTTAACTTGCAAGCATGTTTATTTCGTTCTGTTTGTTACATTGTTTTCGTTAGATTGTTCTAAAATTCCTTTCCAGCATTATGTCTATAAGAGATGTGAACTATCAGCTTTACGTGAAATAAGAACCACATGAACTTCCACTGGAAATTGAACCCAGTTCTGACATACTGAAGACGAGAAATCTAACGACTAATCATGAATTAGACTATATTCTTTAATTAGGATCTTTTGCTACTGTTAATAAATCAAATTAACTTAATAAAATGCGCATACTGTTTGCTTATAGCTAATCCAACCACTAGTATTTTATTTATTTATTTACTTATTTTTTTTTCAATCAAACACCTTCCTTAAATATGCATTTCTAGATTTAGAGTTCATGATTTTCCTGTTTAATGCATATGATAAGTTACACATCGAGTGGTACAACTGATAGAACTCCATACTGTTGACACACATAAATTTATATTCTCTTCTAAATGATAATTCGACATACATTATGAGTCGCTCAATTCCAAAACGTCTCTTGTCTACTTTTTTGGATTTTTTTCCCTTAATTGTTTATGATTTGTTAATACCTATTTCAGCCAATTTATCATATTTAAATCGATAGGTCGATAGGAATACAAAGTAGAAAGTGGATGCAATTAGCTAAGGATAGAAGTCAGTGGAGAGCTTTTGTGAACGCGGCACTGAACCTCCGGGTTCTATAGGCCATAGAGTTAGTTTTAATATGTTCAGATATTTACTTACACTTTAGAAATATTTTTTGCTTATTTTCAGGTGTAGAAATTAAGATGGTTAAACAAATTTAGAAAGAAAGAAAAAAAAAGAAAAGGAATCCCGAATGCTTTGTAATGTGGACAAGATACGTTGTGGAATTGGGCAACTCATACACATATATATGGCAATCCATGAACGATATCAAAGATGAACACGAACTGCGTGAGTTGTTGGATTATTATTATTATTATTATTATTATTATTATTATTATTATTATTTTGCAATTATTTTATGGCATACTTTGTTTCTGAAAATTCTGTTTATGTTGTTATAAGAGGATCAGGTTGCATAATTGGTGGACAAACACCATGCTCGTGGGTTTTCTCGGGGTTCTCCCGTTTCCTCCCACTTTCTTCATTCCACCATTTCACTCATCTCTCATAATCACCGTCTCCTTTAGCCTAACCGGCATAACCGTGGGACGTAAAACAAAGATTTCATTTCATTTCATTTCAGGTTGCATAATAACAAATAAACTGCTTTCATATTTAACTTTAAATTGTTATAAAATACTGCGTTATATATCTTGAATTTACTAGTTGTAAAATTGAATGATTATCTCTGACCTCTAATCGTTATTTTGCACAAAGGATCTTAGGGGATCTTCTCATCATACAGTAGAATTTATTTATATTACTATTGTACACTTCGTTGCTAAGCTTTATAAATTTAGATGGAATTGTGTTTATGACATCGAGGCTAAAGTAAATTGTTTTAATCTTTAACAAATAAGACAAATCGATTTCAATATTTTGAAGCTATTTCAGAACAGTTTGAGTGATAAGCAAAGAGCTTCATGTATCAATGGCAATAATAGATTTATTTTTATTTTGATTGGATTTATCTGTTCCAAGAGTTGAGAGTATGTAAAATAGAAGTGATCTTTCTCAATATCAATCAGGATTAAGCTGAGGATAAATTGATCCGGAGTGATTCGAATCCACAGAAGCTAAATTAAACTAAAAGCTGTTCCAATTTAGTGTTTTTCGCTCTTGAGATTTGAACTCCAGGACTATGGATAAACATGACGTTCTAAGAGAAGTAGTATTTATTGCTTAACCAGTTATAAGATGATTACACTTAAAACTACCCCTTGAAAGAAATTATAAATTGGGAAACGCAATACTACACTATGTAATCAAGGTTATTCGAACACCCACTTGGTTGAGATCTGATTATAAGTGAAACTCATGTAGTAGCGTCTAATATAAGAGGTTGGCCCATTTTTGCCTTTATAAAAGTCTCCACTTTCGCAGACATATTTCCAATTAGATGGTGAAAGAAATCCTGAAAAATGGCAGCCCGTTCTTCGCGGAGAGCTTCAATGAGGGCAGGTATTGATGTGGGTCATTGTGGTCTGTCGCGAAGTAGATGTTCCAAAATAACTCCCCATTAATTTACTCCCAATTTACTCTCAATTTACTCTCGATCAGTAACTCCCAATTCCCAAGTCTTCTCCACGGAAAACAATATTACACTTTTTTATCCCTCATTTCCAAGTTTTATTGTTGGTACTATATACAGTAAGTCGCAGATGCTGTTTGTAAGGCATTCTCTAAACCCATAATCTTCCATCGGAATATCAGATGATATTCGTCATTGCATTCGTCATTTCAACGTTTTGTAGTCAAATGACATCGAATCATACTCCACATGAGGCGGCTCCTAGCATTTCTCGGTGTCATGTGTGACTTCTGCTTTGGTAACTAAGTTGCCGTACATCGTTCTGAATAGACTGCTTGTAGATCCTGATACCCTGTGGAATTCCTCGTGACGATGGTGATGAGTGATTGCAGGTTTTCTTTTCATAACACTTTTTAATACCAAATGGTCTCTGGAGGTCAAAAATGAGATCGACCTGATCGATTTTGGGTTTGTCATGTTTTCACATCTCTGCTAAAGATATGCCACATTGACTTGATCCCTAGTCTTCCGTTGCAAGCGCTGCTATCGACTGAAGGAAATCCACTCGCTTTCTCTCGCTCTCAACGCGTGGGTGTGTGAGGGCGTGAATTTTAGTTCGCATTTTTGCCACGGCTCAAGATATTTTGGCAGCACAATAGTGCCTCAATATTTTTCTTTTTTTCACCTGCGCAGTCTTGATTTAAGTTCTTCTCAAAGTTGAATTGCTTCTATATAGGTTTTAGGAGAAGCATGATTATCAAATCATTTCCCCCGCTCCAGTATTGGGACTTCCAATTACAAAATTCTGTCACAGCAAAAGTCCGATCCCGTGGACGGTTTCTTAGAAACTTCCTTCTAAACCAAGGGCTTGTATGATACCACTGACTTGGAAAACTACGTTCTTTTTCACCAAACTTTGCTTTAGAGCACTCGCGTGGATTCGGCTGAGCAGATCTTTCGTCCCTAGTGGAAATCGATGTTGTAGCTCTTGCATTTGACAACTTGCTCTGAATATTATCTACTGAATCTTCAACGTTAACTATGTCACTGTGACTGTTCATGTTGGTCACTTGTGTATCGTTGATTTGAACATTTGGTTCGAATAACAAACATATCCATAATATGTTGTTGAAAAGATGGCTACAAGTAACACTGCTACTTTAAACTCATAATAACTTTTTTTTTCTTTTCATTTGGGAAGGTTAATTTGGGAAGTTTCACAGAGGCTCATTTGGGAAGGTCTAGAACGCACTAGCCACAAACGTCCTAGAATACGCGTCTTAAAGTTTGCAAACCATATCATATATAACAAAAATCACCCTTGCCAACACTGGTATCGTGGCTACACAGGTAAGATCGTATATGAACAGTATATGTTTGCGTGTAACACTTCAAACAGATAACACAGGCACTGGCAACATTTTTAATTTACTGGCATTTCATCTCCAAAATCTGTTCCAGTGAATTGTAGGTGATTCTCATGCGAAACCACCTGAACTGTTTACAGTGTATATTTTATATTCATATTTCGCGGCTATATTGGATATACGATGTAGAAATTGTGATCCATTTGTATTATTTTCCTCGCCTACTAGTGCTAATGGACCTTTACATCAAATTTCATTTTTGTAATACGAGCTGTTTGGTTCAGGATTTCGTTCGGCCATATTGGTTTTCAGATGGCGATATTTTGACCCGTTTAATGATTTTCGTACACGTCTAGTGATATTGTACTTCCATAGTACAATTCGTTTTCCAGACACGAGTCGTTGACACATTGACATTTTGATCGGCCATATTGGGTTCAATAGGTCAACGTCCGCAAAACTTCAATCAATGGATGTGTAGTGTTCATACATATATCAATCTGCAAAACATTAAGTAAATCTGCATATGGGAAGTGGATGAGTGGTTGCTTGCAAAAGTCGATTGGCATGACCTTCGGGCGGCCATATTGGATTTATCATTTGCTGTCGGCCCGGCATATTTCACAAGTATTCCTTCGTGGCCCTCTTATATCTAAATATATGCGCAGTTTCAAGATCCCCGATTCTTGAGAGAGAACCTTTACTTGTCAGATCATAGTTTAGTTTTGATGAAGATCGAACTCCGACTAAAGAGGAATAGAATGATAGCAGTGGTAGAGCGTTCACCTCTGGTACTAGGGGTCCCGGGTTCGATCCCAGCCCTCTCCAAGTGAACTTTGTGGTGGACAAACACCGTGTGCGTGGGTTTTCTCGGGGTTCTCCCATTTCCTCCTACTTTCTTCATTCCACCATTTCATTCATTACTCATCATCACCGTCTCCTTTAGCCTAACCGGCATAACCGTGGGACGTAAAACTCAAAGATTTCATTTCATTTCATTTTTTTTTAGTTCTTTGGTAGGTTGTAGTATAATAACTTACCAATATGTTGACGTTCTAAGTTAAATTGTCTGTTGCCTTTGCTTTCAGAAAAAAAAAAAAAAAACGCTTACTATGCATTCTTTCCCTTAACCAGTTATATTTTAATTATCTTGTTGCAATTTTAAGAATCATTTTCAATGTTCTCTCTCCTACTCTTCCTTATTGTTTTACTGTGTAACTCCGCTTTTTTTACATTCTTCTTTACATCTACATTTCAGTTTTTTGATTGCTCTTTCCTAATGCTCATATTTCTGTCCAGCACAATGTGTTTAATTCCGGTATGATTGTAGAATTATAATTCAGAATCAAACCGTCCAATTTTTAAAATTCTTCCGGTAAGTTATCCTGTAAGTGATTCCATTATGCACCAAATGAGAGATTATTATCACACTTAACTGGTTAATGTTGATTGCAATGAAGATAGGTAATTTATATAATTCACAATTTGATTAGTAACTTTGTTATTTATAAATAATTGTGTGTTCGTATAGACAAAAGAAGAAAAAAATCAACAAATGTCACTTTGTCTAGTACTTGCAACCAGACAGACAGTTATGAATTAATGTATGATTTTTTATTTACACAATTATTTTACTCTATTCCTAAAATATTCAATAGAAAGAGAACGAAAAACAATTTAATTATATTATTCACGTCAAACTCAGTTGTTATAATGCGATTGGTACAAACAATTTCAGAAATAACATCAGCCATTTTAATTAACACACAGTTTCTATTGCACTTATTTATTAAATTAGCCTTATCAGGGAGCTCTTTATGTGTAATGATGGTGATAACTCCATGGGTTGATTGATGATTTAGTGAGATTGAAACTGAATTACACCAAGAAAAAACAAGAGCGAAGTTTTGTTGACCAAATTAAAAAAAAATAGTTATTATTTCAGTGTATAATGTAAACCAACAGCAAATGGAATACTCTGGAATATAAACGAAAACAAGGCTCATTTAATTTAAACCATGCGGATATGTGTGTCTGTTGAAACAGAAATCATTTAAAATACACCTCAGGATTGAAATGGAAGGACAAACAATGAAACAGATATTTGAAGCATGAAGCAAACATTCCAGGATCCTGCCACAAATTTCAATATAATTGCGAATAAGAGGAACCAGTAGGAGGGAATAATAAAATTTGTACCATATTATTGATCAAGAGAAACTAGGGAGAAATGTTGAATGTAGGGTATACTATTGTATTCACAGGTAAGTGTAAATAATCTCCATTGAGATGTAGACACTGGTGGTAACGAAAGCTACTGTGGACTTAATTCCCTGTTGTCGTCTCATGAGAATTGTGTTTACGTTAGATATACGCTTCTGTTGTCCTATAAATATATCATTTTTCTCCATTGTGTGTTCCTTATACATGGAATTACAAATGGCCACTCTCAGGCTTCGTTGCAACCACTTGACGACAAACTTCGACACATTTAAATAAAATCCTTATTTTATATATATTTTTCATAAATAAAACTTGCATTGGTAAAGCACTAACAGGTTCAAATTGAGAAAATAGAAGTTCATTTGTTTATACTTACGTTTATATCTTCCACAATTATGATCATAAAATGCGTACAGATCTCAATTATACTTACTAATCAATTGATAAAATAAAATATATAGATCCTTCTCCAGTTCTATGTTCCTTTATCTCAAGTCTGCTATAAATTAACTGACTATCAATCTATCTATTAAAATGCTACAATAGCAATAAAAGCGCTTTTTAAAAAATGTCTTTTATTCCCGTCTTGCGATAGGCGGGCCGTAGAAGGTTACGCCTTCTCTTTGGCCAGAGAGATGCTTTATTGCTTGGTGATTAATAGAGCAACCCACATTATGCTTTTTTATTTAATTATGCTTTATTTTTTTCCAAATTATGCTTTATTATGCTTTATTCTTAACTTCAATCATTGTTTTACATTAATCGTGTATAATGTGTAATATTTACTATACATTAAATATTTTAAATACCTTCATCTATTTATTGATATTTTATGCAACCAATTTCTTTCATATTTAATGGACTTTCTACTTAATGCACTGTATAGAGATATGCTTTACTCGAGTGACTTTTTTTTTTATCACTTGTGTGCACCTTAGAGTTGCATATATACAGAAAGGGAAAATAAATGAAGCCATCAAAAAGTACAGAAAGTGCTCAAGTTCAGGAGGTACACATAACAATATAGTGTGGAGTTTTTGTGTACTATTCATTATTGGCGGAAAGTTTTCTTCTTCTTTTCCTTTTTTTTCCACATCAAAGGATTACACCGAAAAATTTACAGAAATAAAAATAAGCTTTTCATTCTTGCATTGTTATGTTCTCAATGATTTTGCATTGTAAATATTGGTTTTAAAAATACTAATACACTATGTTAAACTTGCAGTTAAATAGGATTTTCCAAGAACTATGCTATTTATTTTAAATTATGCGTTATGCTTTATTTTCTAAAATTATGATTTATTATGCTTTTAAAATTAGTTTCTTCTGGATCACTAGACAACCACAATCATGTTCAAGGTACCAACCATATGTGTAAATTGCTGTTATGCTTTTGGGTTGCCCTAGTGATTAATATGGTGATAGTAAACAGGTTGCAATTGATTTTGCAGATTCTATTTGGAAATGTCTACTTTATTCAGCTGCAAGATTTGAAGTACCGTGTGTCGGTGAACGTGTTACGGTAAGTGTAGCCATAAAAACGGGCATAGGAGGCAATGTAAAGCGTATATTGTGGCCAGGCTGTTAGCGATATAGATTAGAATTGTTTTGGTATGTTCTACGCTCGGGGTTGTAGTCATCTGAATTTGTTGCTCTCTCGCATATTGCAAGAAGATGGTCTATAGGAGGATATCCAGTACAGGGGAGAGCAGGAGTCTGCTCTAAGAGATCTGTGATCGTAATATGAGATGTATCTATGTGATGGGTAATGTATCGGGTTCGGAGACTATATAGGTGATCCAAGATAGGAGGCATCGTGGTATGTTGGTAGATCTCGTCATTTGAAGTTTGATAGGACAGAGAATAGGCAATGCGTAACGCCTGGCGCTCGAGGAGTAGAAGGCGGCCATGAGGATTCGCTGAAAGTCAAGCTAGATGTCTGTAAGTCATAGCTGGTCGCAGGAGTGGATCCAGGGTAGGGGGGCGATCGGGGTGATCGCTCCCCCAGAAGAGGAAACTTCCTTATTTTATATATAAATAAAATCCATCCGAGAGCTCTTAAAAGTAGCTCTAAGTAGCAGTATTACGACCTACCGTCCCATAGAAGTCCGTCCTGGATCCGCCCCTGGCTGGTCGAACGAAAACTTTGTAGGCATGGAGTAATACTTTGGCATTTAAGACCCAGGTTGTGCCTTTCAGGTTTCGCATAGGTTTAAACGATGGCGGATGTTTTTCTCTAGAGCGGCCAGGTGTGTGCGACAGGCGAGATGTTTATTAAAATGGACTCCAAGATATTTAACGCAATTATTTAACGAGATCTCTGAGCCCAGAACTGTAATATGAAGACGCTCAAGATTGCGTGTGGGACAGTACTTGTGTTTCTTGCGACCAGAAAGCGCCATTTATGTTTTGATTGAGTTTAGTTTCAGCTTCCAACGTAAGCACCAGAAGATTAAGTTATCTATTTCTGCCTGTAATTGAAGATTGATGCGGTCTACAGAGGAGCCGAGAGCGAGATAGGTTGTGTCATCTGCGAACTGTAGAGCATGAATTGGAGGTGACGGAGAAGGCATATCGGCTACGTAGAGAATATATAGAAGCGGAGAGAGAAAAGACCCTTGAGGTACTCCTGCTCTTAAAAGGAATTCGTGCGATTGTCCCTTGCAAAGTTGCATAAATGCAAGTCTCTGATAAAGAAAATTGGTGATCATTCGGGCGTAATGAAGGGGTAGAAGGCGTTTGAGTTTGAATATCAGCGCCTCGTGCCAGACGGTATCAAAGGCACATTCTATATCGAATTAGATAAGCACAGATGGGAAGTGCTTATTATAGTGGTTCATTACGAGCGAAAAGAGTTTGAGCAGTTGGTCACTAGTGGCGAAAAAAAGGTCGAAATCCTGCTTGAGTAAGAAGAAGAATATTTCGGTCTGCGAGAAAAGGATGAAGCCTCTTAACTAGAATCCGTTCCAAAGATTTACTGAATACAGAAGTTAAACTAATGGGTCTGTATGAGGTTACTGATGCCGGATCTTTTTGTGGTTTTATGGAAGACCCGGGTTCGATTCCCGGCGGGAGCTCATGTGGTTCGGATTCAACGTTAATCAGTAGGTCCACGTCTCATATAGCCTCGCTGCTGAACGGGACGTTTAACTAAAATCAACTCAAATGTTCGTGGTTTGAAGAAGACTATTACTTTAGCGGGCTTCCACAGGCTAGGAAAATATCCTGTTGTAAGGATGATGGTATAAAGAATGGCTAAGCAGTGTATATAAAAGATACGTGGTGCCTGATAAAGTTGGCGGTAAGTGATTGAGTCTGCACCTGGTGCTGTATTAAGTCTGTTATGCAGAACATTATGGATATCTTGTGGAGTTATTGGGGCTAGGAGGTCATCGGTAGCGTTAAGTGGATCACCAAACTGGGATTGGAGTGATTGTTAAGTAGGATTTCCGTCTAGTTCAATATGCCGGTGAGAAGGATGCGCAAAAATTGGATCGGAGTGTAAAAACGGTGTATGTGGAAAATGACGTTGCCTTATCGATATCAGTGGTTGGAGCCGTACCATTTACGAGGAGAGGATATTGCGGACCATGTTTCTGATAAGTCAGTCGTTTAAATAATTTCCAGAATTTCGCCAGGTTCCGCTCATTCTGTCGTTGGTTACAGGAATTTCGCCAGATAAGACGCTTATTGGCTATGGCATAATGCTTGACCATTCTCTGAAACTGCTTGTGGAGGTAGAAAAAATATGGATAGTGTGTTCTTCGGTACTCAATAACGCATGCATGGGAACGATCCAGAAGAGTAATGGCGTATGGAGGTAAATTAGGCCGGAGCGAATGAGAAATAAGTTTAGGTATTGCATATTCGGTGGCATCAGTAATGGCTTCCATTAGAGTCTCTGCTAATATATCTATTGATTGAAAAGTGGTAAGAGTGGAATTATTATCTGCTAGTCGTGCGTTGATGTGTGCTTGATATATGCTCTAATTGGCCTTATTGAAATTGTATTTGGGAGGTGAAGATACTGGAGTCTGTGTGCGGACGGGTTGTTGAATCGTCAGAATAATTAGAACATGATCGCTCCCTATAGTTCCCAAAACTTCTATAATGGATAAAGGCAAGAGGTTATTTGATAATATTATTACATCCGGAATGGTTCCACTCTCAGGGTGTGTGGGCTGTGGAATGCCAATGAATGATGCATTGGTAGTTAGTAGGAAGTCTTGGAAGCGTTCTTTTTGACCTGCAGTACGAGAATGGGAATTAAGGTCAGCCAATAGAGCGTACGTCTTAAAATGGAGGTCCAGATATATAAAGAAACGATATGGTAATGGCTGTGTTGATCGGACATAAATAGTCTCGACTGTGATAGTTCGGTCTGGAAAATAGACGTTGGCAATGGCATGCTCCGGATAGTGTTCAGAATGAGGTGGAATAATGGAACGTTTCGGTAGAGAACACTTAAGAGCTAAGGCAGCACCGCCTCTGGCTACATTCTGTGGTAAATCGGAACGGAATAAAGGACAGTTGGGTATATAGCAGTGGTTGGATTTTTTTCAGAAATGTTTCATTAAGATCTGTACAGTCGACATTGTGAGTTGCTGCCATCGTTTCCAAAAGTAATCTGTTGATGGGTAGAGAGCGTATGTTGTTGAACATGATACGGATTATACTTTTCCGCCGAGTGGGATGATTCATACTGCTGTACCAGAATGGAAGTAGAAATAGGTATATAATCCGGAATAGGTAGCTGTCATGTGTAAATGGAAAATATCAAAGGCCGCCTTCTGGATATGTTCCAGTATTTGCTGGCGCTCAAATGGAAATAAATTCTGTAGTACAAGAATCGTAAAACGATGTATGTTTTCGATTGTAGGCGGTGGGATGTTTGAGTACTGGTTGTAGAACTGGTAGTATTAGGATCACTATGAACATGAAGCGGAATTACCGTTTCTGGTTTTGCAGGAGTTGGTTTTAGTTTGCTGGTGAATTTGTACGAATAAGTAGGATGCGGGCCGTTACAAGTCTTACAGGTTGGTTGTTGGTTTAGTTGGGTATAGTTTTTAACTGAGTGAGACCCTCTACAATGAGGACAAATAACATGTCCTCTACATTTATGTGTAGGATGATCATTGTATTGTAAACATTTTGCGCATCGTAGAGACATTGAAGGCGGAGTGCGAGAGGGTTCTACACGGTGGTAACGACGATAGATGCAAACCCCATTCTCCAAGAGATCGTCTATCAATTCGGGGTTATTGGTGAGGAGGCATATCATATAGGTAGGGCCATCATTGTTCTTGATACGAAAGAGCTTCGTCGGATGAATGTTATCAGCTTGCAGTTCTTCAAGAATTTCTTTCTCTGTATAAGTAGGATCAACGCCACGAATGACAGCTGACAGTAGAGGAGCTCGACAGGGAGGCGGTTGTAGTTTATTTTTAGATGATTTTAGCTTCTGTATGCGGGTAGTTGAACCGAAAAACGCACAGATGGTTATAAAGGCTTTGATTGGTACTTTTTAGGATGATGCGATTTTCTGTAGGAGTAATACGAGAGATATTCTTACGGGTGCAATTACGAAACAGCTCTGGAAAAAGTTTTTTTTTTTTTTTTTTTTTTAGAGTGTTTGAGATCTTGAGGTATATTGGTAAAGAGTATTGCATCTATAGGAGTCGTGTCGGTTGACTGGTAGTCCATAGCAGGATCAACTGAAGTAGCTGGTGGAGCTGGACGAGTTTTGCCTGGAGATTTAATGGCATCGCTGTACTTCGATTCTTGGGTGATCGGGAACGATCAAGGGAGCCTTGCGAACTAGTCGAGGCAGTGGAGTTTCGACGTAATTGAGAGCGTGCATCCATGTCACGTTCGGAAGAACTCCGTGGTATGCCCATGACAACAGTTGGATACGTTTTCTAGCGGCCCGGAGGCCCTACATTCGGCGGTGGAGGAGGTTCGATCCCAACCCCGAAATGAGGATGCACGTATAGATAAGCCGACCGAAGATCAGTACTTTACCAGTAGTAGGGACAAAAAAGTTATAATTCAGGTTTTGTTAGTAACTAGTTCGGCGTACCGCTAACACGTAAGTGTTGCGCCTCGCCTTAATTTTGTGCGGACTTACAAACCGAATTAGAAAAAAAAATCAAGATCACAAGGAATCACCTGCAAACATGGCACAGACAATAAGCGTAAAAATAAATAAGCCAATCCTATTCGAAAGATGAAAACTTTTCTCAGTCCTTGAAATAGGGTGAGTGCATAGATCTCACAGATACGTATGCAATATCTGATCACTGGGTTATACACCGATCGCTATAAGCAAGGCTACGAATTCAAATAGTATGATATAAAAGAGTCTGAGCTCCAACCTCTGATTTTTTATTTCAATTCTTTGACTTACGGTTATTTGTGACTTCACGTTTAACAAAGACAAACATTTTAAAGTACGTGTACTTTAAAAAAAAATATAAATAAATAAATCTTTAAATAAATCTTTTTCATAAAGTTTATATATATATTTTTTAAATTATTGTTCAAAGCCTTTGTATTTTAATAAGCCTTCTCCAAAATTAAAGCAAATGAATTGTGCTGCCATCTTTGGAATTCCTTTAAACTATATGTTTGTGAACTTTTATATGTTTGTGGCCGATCTTTTCGACAATGTGATCTCAAAAACTACATGCTCTAGAAAGATTACGTTTTCACTGGTCGATTGCAAATTTTGCGTAGATTGTCCAGTTCTAATTGAATATTTAAAAAAAAAAACATGGTCATTATTTCTTTGTGAAATTTTAAAAATCTAAAGAGATGTTTTTCTGTTCGGGCCGCCAGATTTTGTAAAAGAGTAAAAATAGAGAGAGAGATTCATTAGTGGTTGTTGTTTGTAGCGCCAAATTTCGTAGAACTTAAGAAAAATAAGTGGGGTGTTGGATTCGTGTTCCGGGTGCCACAATTTGCCATGTGCCCCACCGTTGAAGTCTTCGTTCTTCGAAGTAAGATGGTTGATGAAGACTGATTTCACGGTTTGGAAATCCTATCTCCCCGCGGTATCCCAGGGCTTTAGGGAAATAAGATCACCTAAACCGAGAGAGCAAACGAAAATTTATTTTGTTCGCACCTGTATCCGTGTATTCACATGCTACAATGCTGAAAAAGAATTTTGCTCTAATTTCTGGTTTTTAGGGACGAACTAGACTGATTTTCACTTTCCATTAAAGTTATAGAATAATAATAATAATAATAATAATAATAATAATAATAATAATAATAATAATAATAATAATATTGCAAGAAATAAACTTATATCTTGAATTTAAAATTTTGATTGAAAGTCATGAAAATCAGTTCAATTCAGTCCATGGTAGAAAGAATTAGAAAATTGCCTACATTGCCTTATTAGTTTAGCCTAACAGATTAAAAAGAACGTTATTTTTGAGATCAGGGATAAAGTTTGTTCGTGAAATAAAAAGATCACGAATTGAAGTTAACAATATAATAAAAGCTTCAATGAGTAAAGAACAAACAACGAATATGTTTAAATTTTTAAAAAAATCAAGTATAACGAAAACTAACACTGAATCTGGAAATTTATGATAACAGATATGAAGAATAAGGCATAAGACCTTAGCACCAAAATCAATTTAAGTTAAGTAAATTACAATTCTGTTTTCTTTCTTGACCTATAGCTTGAATGAATTATTATAAGTAACCCGATACACATAAACAAACTAATGAAACCGATATCCATAACCAGTCCTACATGAAATTTATAATTGTGTATCCTTACATAATGAGCTCTTATAATTATGTACAATACAAAACTGGTTAATTTACAACCTTACATTTGAAAATACTTAATTACGTGACATTGGATAATGAACATACGATTAACGTTGATCAGCTGATACTTTATGACTAATGACATTTCCAAAAAATCATTGAATTTAAGATTTATATAGTTTGATGGGATGTGATTTAAATACCTACGATTTAGGTTGCGTAAAAAATAGTGGAATAATCTAGAATCCGTGGATAAGGTGAAGTAAGTCGAAATAAGTCGAAATAAGTCATGACTTTGATTTAAGATTTGGTGAGAACTTTGAAAGAAAAAGAGAATGACATAAAGAAACTAAGTAAGCCTATACCTGGCTTCTAATCGTTCCTAATCATAACTGAGATTAGGAGATAACTACACCAGATATGAAATTTGATACCAACATAAATAACAAGAATACACCATACATACATATTATCAATGCGAGTAGTATTATTATTTAACTATGCATAACATATACACACACATATTGGTGAATGTAGAAAAATATCAAGACACAAATATATATAGATAAATCATAAATATAGGCATGCATACAAACACAGGATACAATTAATACTCAAATATTCATAAAGACGTCTTTTAAGAGATTCTCAGACAAATGTGTCTATTTTCCATGGATATCCTTATGTTGCATCATTAGCATATGCATATAGCCGTAGGGTGTCGTCATTAGTGTGATCTATGCGCATAGACTTCCGATAGCTCTATTGTTTAGAGGATCAGAATGATACATTAAGGCGGCTTTGCTTAGCCTACTTTATGGTTACTATTTGGTCTAGGAATTAATTCGTGCGGGTGGACAAGAGATGGCGCAACGAACGGAGCGTCCCACAGTTCCGTGTATCCACACATGTGTTGCAAACCCCTGTCATCGCGTATCGTTCGTAGTATAGGGCAGTGGATTAAAGCGTCAACAACACCAGTTTGTAGTTAAGTGAACATGGCGCAATTTGTGCCTGATAAAGTGTTTTTGCGGGGTGTCCTGCTGCATTACTTTAACATGCAGAAAAGTGCGACTGAAAGTCATCGTATTTTGGTGGAAGTGTATGGTGACCATGCTCTAGCTGAGCGAACGTGTCAGAAGTGGTTTGCACGGTTTAGAAGTGGTGATTTCGACTTGGCAGACCAAGAGCGAGCTGGACAGCCAAAAGAATTTCAAGACGAAGAATTGACAGCATTGCTCGAGCAGGATTCGTGTCAAACGCAGGAACAACTTGCAGCAGCATTAGGCGTTGATCAAACAACAGTCTCCAAACGCTTGAAAGCCATGGGAATGATTCAAAAGATGTCACATTGGGTTCCACATGAATTGAAAGACAAAGACGTTGAAAGACGAAAAACCATTTGCGAATTGCTGCTTCAACGACAGAGCAGAAAGGGGTTTCTGCATCGAATTATTACGGGTGATGAGAAGTGGATCCATTACGAGAACCCTAAACGAAAAAAGGCCTGGGTGAAACCAGGTGAACCAGGTCCATCACAACCAAAACGAGATATTCACTGTGCAAAGGTTATGCTGTGCATATGGTGGGATATGAAAGGTGTGGTGTACTATGAGCTGCTGCAACCGGGTGAAACTATGAATGGAGAACGTTATCGACGACAATTAATGCGTTTGAAGCAAGCTCTGGCCAGAACACGACCAGAATGGGAGAACAGACATGATAAACTTATTGTTCAACATGATAACGCTCGCCCACATGTCGCAAAACCGCTCAAAACCTATTTAGAAAATGTCGGATGGGAAGTTTTACCCCACCCGCCGTATTCACCAGACGTTGCTCCTTCGGACTACTACTTGTTCGATTGCATGAACAACGATTTGATTGGACAGCGGTTTACTTCTTCAGAAGATATCGAAACATGGGTCTCTGACTGGATCGCTTCCAAGGATGAGGACTTCTTTCGCCACGGAATCCGTACATTGCCTGACAGATGGGCGAAAGTGGTGGCTAGCGATGGACAATATTTTTCTTAAGGTATTTATGTATTTTGTGTTTGTACTACAGCTTCAATGTGTGCGTACCAACCGCACGAATTAATTCCTAGACCAAATACAAACTGGTGTTGTTGACGCTTTAATCCACTGCCCTATACTACGAACGATACGCGGTGACAGGGGTTTGCAACACATGTGTGGATACACGGAACTGTGGGACGCTCCGTTCGTTGCGCCATCTCTTGTCCACCCGCACGAATTAATTCCTAGACCAAATAGGTCCATACGTATTCTTCATGACAGTATGTAATATCTGTTCCGTTTTATTGACGGATTCAGTATCTCTAACACAAAAATGACTGATCGTGAGATTATTTAAGTTTTTCTAATCACTAATTAAACTTTGAGCTCTCTATGTAAAATACTTTTATTGAGACAGGACAGCAGATCGTTCATTAAACTCCTATTAGCATATTGAAACAAAATTAAGTTACCAACTCCTAGGTGAATAACTTTACAAATATAGTGACTTTATACAATTTTAAACAATACACTAATCGCACTTCTAGAAAATATATCCAGCTTTGTTTCTAGTTATCTTACATCCAAAGAGTGCTTGTCAATAGCGTAGATGACGCCATTTCAAGTCATGCAAGTTTAAATATTCTAAATTAAACACTTAGATTGTCATCTTTTATAAAAAATTCGCAATTCGAACTACTAAAAATCTACATGTCATTTTGTTTACATCTAGTTTGTCTTTCTTTATCCACTTATCCACAATTATGAATCATAATTGACAAGAGGAAAAATTATGGGAATTAATCTGTCTTTAATGAGAACGATGTGGTCACTAATATCACATAATATATAGAAATGAAATTACTACAGTGTCTCTATAGTTCACTGTAAGCCTACTTTAAGGTAAAAATTCGAATCTTTGCTATCTAAGGTTTGAACTAAAGCACCTATTCTCAATGCGATAAAACCATGTTTTAAAATATCAACTATTTCCGGCTTTTATTTCTGAAGAGAACGTCTTACTTCTTTATTTAATGCTGAGAATCGACCTTTCAGCGCCAAACAATTTAGGTGGGTCCTACCTTTCGTTGTTGCCACTGCGTTGATCACACATACACAGAGGTTCTTACGTTTCCTGGTTTCGTGCCTGCGCGAGGAATGTTCTGGGTCCTGAGTTCTCTCCTCGGACTTCTCCTGTGCCTTCCTCCTAAACTGCTAGGGGCGACGCGTTTTGGTCTGTCCATCTCCATCGAAACAGGGATTCCGTAGATCCATCTCTTCAACAATGCACTTTCTACACCAGCCCTTTCAAATATTACACTGCACCACCACCACTGCTTCAAGTTCTGGTGTAGCATTAAGCGGATTAATTTTATTTTGTTTTGAAGTGTTTTTAAGAAGTGTTCATGCTAGCTAATGGTATATGATTAAGATTAGTCTAAGTGCTTTCCGGAACGATGCAATCAACTTTTAAGTTTGTTTTTCTGACTACTAACCTTCGTTAAGCATGTCCGTTGCCTGGAGTGTTTGCAAATATATGTTTATGCGTGAAAATGTCTCACCCACAAAACGTATGTTAATCCTTCAAAGTTTTTCGAAGTTTAGCGTTCCGCATTAAGAAAATTTACATATAAATGTCTATGCCTTAGTGTTGCCATAAAAATCGTGCATTGGACTATTTTCTATGTTAGCTATTCATCGTTGTAGTTGATGCGTGTTGTATATTCTTGAGTGTAGTGTATGGAATTTTTGTGTATGGCTGAAGTTTTGTAACGCACTTGTTCCCAGTCTCCAACTAACTAATACTGACTTGGAATTTTGAATTCTCAACTCCCCAATCTTTTTAGAACATGCTTCTAACTGTGTTTTTGATTTCCTCTTTTTTCTTTCATTCGTCAAATTATTTTGCGTCCTCAATTCTATTTTATTCGTATCCGCCCATTTACGGTGCTCTAGCGTCGTCTCTCCAAAGTACGCGATTTCTTTAAATTTCCCAAGTTGTGTCTAACATTTTTATGGAAGTTCATTTGAAGACTTCTTGTCTGGTTCGTGCTCTTGGACCAACTTACGAACATGTGCCAAAATTTTATCTAAGTTCTACATGGAGACATCCTGACGGAGATGTGAGTTTCACAAATTCATAGGGATTAATTTGTACTACGATTCTATTCAGTTTGAGCAGACTTTAATATGTTTCTCTTCTTTCACAGAAAGATGATAAAAGCTCTTCTGTTTCTTTCCTTGGGTTCACGAAGGGTCCTCTGTATGTGTGGTCTTGTGTGGTTTCAGACGTTCAGCGAGTATTGTTATTGGGACAAAAGAAGGGTAGTTTAAGTGTCCTTGCCCTAATGACAGGTATACAGAATAAGAAAAACATCTTACTCTTGGATAGGGAAAGAAAATAAAGAATGCTATTTCAGTTCCCTTTGCTTTTTAAACACACAAAATTTAAAATGACATTCGCTATAAAGTTGTTTTAATCATATGCATAATTGAATTAAAATAATTTATTTAAAATTAAATAAAAATGAATATGAGGCAACTGTCACATCTTTGTTATATGTTTACGGGTACACTGGAAGTGTTCAAGTTAAAAAAAAAACAACTAAAACATCATACCTACGCATTATGCATTCGAACACTACATAGTTGTGTATAGGGGTTGTATATGTCTCAGGCGTTTGTTTCATGGCCAAATAATAATGGAAAAGAAAAGATAACCATTTCTCCAGTCTGAGATGAATATTTCTGGTGTGTTTTGCCCAATGAACAACATATATCACTGACATTACAATTATCTGTGTGAGTAATATATTTGCTTATTACATACTGCATGCAAGAAGAAAAAAAACACTGATTATACGTGAATTAGAAACTCCAACCGGAAGTAAGCCCCAATCTTCAAATGGTACGAGATATTGAAAAAAAATAATCGAAAAAAATCTCCCCTTTATGGTACCTCTTGTCGATTTTTATCAAGACGTCTTTCACTTGTGTCTGTGAAGAGACATTTACAGATGTGAGAAATGACAAGGAGAAACATGTTCATGTGTGAGTGAACCCTGAGAGCGCAGGTTCAGTTAGTCTATATATTAAAATGCTAGGTTTATACGTTTGTTTGCAATCCTTTCGATACTGAGATCTCGAAAACCACAAGTGCTAGAAACGTGCCGTTTAGGGATGCGCTCGAGTCGAGACATGTCTCGAATCTCGACTCGACTCGACTCGAATTCGAGTCGAGATTCGAGTCGAGACACACTTTGTAAAATTCGAGACAAGTCGAGACAAACGTATTTCTCGACTCGAATTTTCGAGTCGAGACACGAGTCGAGTCGAGACAGCTCTTAAAAATCTCGACTCGACTCGAATGTCTCGAAAATCTTTCTATAATTTTTAATATTATTTTGAAGAAAGTATTCACTCAGAAACAGCCTTGAAACCAATTCCAGCTTTTATTCCTTCAGAAAGGTACAGAACGCATAAAATTAATAGTTAATCTTTAAAGATCAAGATTTAATTTTCAGCTCAATTCAGTTAATTAGAACTAATAGTTAATGTCGTTGTATTTGGTTGTACTGCAAATATAATAATAATAATAATAATAATAATAATAATAATAATAATAATAATAATTGATTATCTAGTTTTTACAAAACTATTATCCATAGTCTAAATCTAGTTTGTATAAAACTATTGCGATAAAGTGAACTTCATAAATTCTCTGAATGAGCAGTTGGTAGTCTATAGTAATTTAGCATAGTTATAATTATTGTGTTTTCGTTCCCATGAACGCAATAGGGTTACGTAACTTCTGGATTATTCGCTTGCCCAACTATTCTGAGGCTTTAATATGTTGCAGTATATCACGAGCTACGGATAATATATAATGTAACATTTGTTGTACATTACATATTATGATACGAGACTATTTCACATAGTACCAGTATATCTTATCTAATATAAATAAAATTAAGTTTTGTTTGTGTGTTTGTCTGTCTGTCTGTGTGCGACCTGGGGACCAGACGAGTGGACCGAGAGTTCCCAAAATTTGGTCACGGGTACCTTAGTCCAGGCCCCAGATCAAGACGAAGCGTTTTTTTTTTTTTAAATTTCGAACAAGGGGGGTCTCGGCGGGGACGTTTACTGGGACCGACCTGGGGACCAGACAAGTTGACCGAGAGTTACCAAATTTTGGTCACGGATACCTTGGTCCAGGTCCCAGACTAAGGCGAAGCATTTTTGTCAAAATTGGAACCAGGGGGTCTCAGGGGGGCGTTAGCGAGATATGTAGTAAAAGTAATCCAAATTGATCGACATTAGTGTCAAATCCATAGTTTTCACGGTCGCTGAGATCAATGGTGACACTTCCATCAGCGATGACTTGCAAATTCAGCTAAAACTGTATGCGGGCCGGGTGTCAGCGGGTGAGGAATACCGAGACATGTATAAATAGCCCATATTGATACTAGTACCAAATCCATAGTTTTCGCGGTCACTGAAATGAATGGTGATACTTCCACAGGTGTTGACTTCCAAATACAGCCCCCATGCGAAGAATGGGTATATTAAGCTAGTATTACAATAAATGGACTGCTTGGATGCCAAGAACTAGTACAGATAAGTACCATTCACTTCTATGAATAGGTATTTTTTAAAAGGATTTCTGTAAACACTAAGTTATAAAACAATGAACTACATACAGTAGTTATGGTTTTGGTTCCCAACATAAAAGAAATATGGATTGTTCATGAGATATTGAACTTCAACTTTCACTCCTGGAAAATTTCAATTTTGGAGTTAGGCCACTTGGCATCAAAGCAGTTCACTGTAAGATAAATACATTCCGCACATTAGTAACATAGTTGTTCAGGGGCCTTCGATTTCCATCCTCTCAAATGAAAGCTGAACGATTGCTTGATACATGCTGACTATATAGGAGAAATAGTGTATTAAGTTTTCGAGCTTTGGTGCGTATCCGTATTTACACTCTGATATAACTTTAAGTTCACACTCAAATCGAGCTAATTGTTTAATGCATTTCGAAAGCTTTTGTTTTTATGCAGCTCATTAAGTAAAATCTATTTCATAATCGTAACATTTATGTACTAAAAACTATGAAAGTAAAGTGGACTCCACCTAGCCCCGTGGCCGCTGTGACTCAGTGGCACAGCTCTCACCCTTGGTGTGTGAGGACTCTGATTCTGTGTGTGTGTGTGAACTCCGCGGCTAGTGTACGCGTCTTTGCCGTGGAAGACTCGGGTTCAATTCCCGGCGCGAGATCATGTAGTTCGAATTCCACGTTAATCAGTAGGTCTACATTTCATATATCCTCGCTGCTGAAAGAGACGGTAAAGTCAAAATCAACTCAACAATATATATGTGTGTGTGCTTATGTGAATTTCCTCGTGGCTGTATGGTTAACACATACGCCTTGATCGCGGGAGACTCTGGTTCGATTTACGGTGGAAGCTCATGAAGTTGTTACCGGTATCCCACTTTAAACTGTAGATCCATGCCTCATATAACCATAGATATAATATATATGCCTTTGATACACTTATTTTCCGACTTGGAAGCCATTGAAAATTTCCGGACACATAGTCCCGTAGACCGAAAATGAGAAACATGGGTACAGAGTAAAACTACCATAAAAATTTAAGCTTTTTAGGCTAACTTAATCCTTACATATAATGCAACTAGCTTGGCCAAGTTATAATGGAGGAAATGCTATCATTGCAACACTCAGAATAGAAAATGTTCGTCAGGTATTACTATCCCCCCCTCTCCTGCAGAATGAAAACCCTGACTAAAACTCAATGTATATATATATATATATATATATATATATATATATATATATAAAACTATTTTGTGTAATGTAACAAACAGTGGCGGATAGTATTCATGTTTCCTTGCAGAGGTCCTTACGAGGGTTCGCTTCCATCTTCCTCTCCCCAAGAACTAAAATAAATTAAAAACTTGCTATTACTTGTTAATCTTGTACAAAGGACGCAATTAAAGTCCCAGTGTAACACCCCTTCACATTTAGATTATTCCCCTGGAAGAAAACCAGTTATTATTGTTTCTTGATTTCTCAATCTCACCTACATAAACATACGAATAGAACTACAGGATAGGACAGGTTTAAACTGCTTGCACGTGACATCTAACTATATTTCTCATCAAATGTGTCACAGATGAAAATTTCCGTTTGTACTGCCTCTATTTTCTGGTACATATGTTTCATTTATGTTATGTTGCTAAAATTCGTTAGGAAACAATACAGACTGCGCCTGTGTGCCTGACAAAACGTAAATGTACTGGATAATTATTTCTTCACTTTCTTCCAGAAAAAAAAGTAACCCATCTCATGTCGGCTAACAAAAGGAGGTAGCGGACCAAAGATAGCCGTTGTTTACCTAAGGTTGTTACACAGCAGGGGTTTCATTCAGTCAGAGGGAAAAGAAAAAATAATTTAAGGTTTCTACATTTGTTTTGAACTGCAATATACTTCTTCCTTTTCTCCATAAAAACAGAAATTCTCTTTTAGTGATACTTTACACAAGATCATGAAGTGGGTTCAAATTTAATTAAAGGCAAAATACAATACAATAATCCACAAATATTGCCACAAGTGAGTTTAAAGTTTTCTAAACACTAGTGCGAAACCGGGCTCTGCCGTTGCGATCGATTTACAGGTCTTGAGACGAAAGTAAGAAGGGACTTACGCACACAGTAAGTAAAAACAATTAATATGCCTGTAACTTTCCCCCAATTGGGTGTATCTTAAAACTAACCTCACCATTATTTTTCTAATTAAATTCTAGCCCGAAATTATGTATCATATTACACTATTCCCATTTTGAAAACTTGACCTTAATTCAAAATGGCGGATTTCAAGATGGCTGCCATCAAGGTCATATCTACCATACGACTTCACCCCAGAACTTATATGTATCCACATGGTTTTTCTTCACTTTTCTTCATTAACGCTCCGTTTACAAAGGGTAGTAAGGGACTTCTGTAGTAATCTCTAATAACCACATCACAACTCTTAAAAGTTATTTTAAAAAAAAATAGAAAACATGCACCATGGCAAAAATTTGTCATCACAAGTAATGATGCATACATGCCTTCTATCAGCAAAAAAAGTTTCATTGAAATTGGAGCCGGACATTTGAGTGATGTCCCTTGTGGGATGTGATTGAAGGTGATGTCAGAACACATCGCCCCCCTTCCCGGAATTTACGGGAATTAGGTGACCTGAGTGAGCACATGTGGTGCCAGCTCTCTCCAGCGACCTATCAAGAATCATTGCGTGTATGCCAAGACGTGTCGCCGTTTTTATCCATGCCAAAAGTCGACATACTGACAATTAGGTAGGTAGTCATGATGGTCTGGCTGATGTGTGCGTATATTTTAACTCGTACATTTTGTCTCGACTCGAATTTCGAGACGTCTCGACTCGAATTCGAGTCGAGTCGAGACAGAGACTGTCGAGTCGAGACACGAGTCGAGACAACATTTTCTCGAGACGAGTCGAGACAGGCTTAAATCTCGACTCGACTCGACTCGAATGCATCCCTAGTGCCGTTTTCAGTGGTCGTCTCCAAAATTGGTGTAGATTGTTCAGTTTTAATTGAATTAAAAAAAAAACATGGTCGTTATTACATTTTTAGGGATACACTGGAAGTGGAGTATTTCTTTTCTTTTTCTTTCTTTTTTTAATAAAGCATCTTATCATATGAGTTATACATTCCAACACCACTTTGTTGTGTATAGTAGAGACCTGCACGGGCCGGGCCTGGCCCGAAGCCCGGCCCGGCCCGCGGGCCGGGCTTTGGCGGGCCGACTCTGTAATTTCTTTGGGTCGGGCCGGGCTTGGGCGGGCCGACACTCTTCTTTCTTTGGGCCGGGCCGGGCTTGGGCTGGCCGACACTGATTTCTCTTCAGGTCGGGCCGGGCTGGGGCCGATCAATTGCAATTCTTTAATAATTATTTACTTTCGTTAAACGATAAGGTATAAAGCCAAACGTTGAAGAAGTGTGTCCGTGAAAAATGTTACAAAGAAGGCAATAGCTATTTACAGTTTGTGTCGCTTAGCGGCTCCACTTTCACTATAGAGGATTGCAGGCATTATGCGGTTAATTGAGCTCTGACCTTGACTTTCACTGAACTCAAAATATAACAAGAAGGGGTGGGAATGTTTTGCCTGTCGCTAAACAATATTGCCATCTTCACTTTATGCTAACAATTAATTAAGTTAGATTTTTGTTACAGGGAATGGAGTTTTTGTTCTCTCGATGACAGGCAAAGTTCTAGGAGGCAGTGGTACCATTCGGGAGGCAAGCGTCAGGTTGTGAACCAGAGTTTAGAAAATGTTTCTGAGGTTAGGTCAAATTTAGTACTAAATTTTGAGAAAGATTGGGGCTCGAGCTATTTTTTTTTAAATTTATCGGGCCGGGGTCGGGCCAAAAACTTTTAAAATTTATCGGGCCCGGGCCGGGCTTGGGCCAAGAATTTTAAAAAACTTATCGGGCCGGGCCGGGCTCGGGCCGAAAATCTCCAAATCTTTTCGGGCCCGGGCTGGGCCGGGCCTAGGTACGTTCGGGCTGGATTGGGCTCGGGCCGAAAAATTCGGCCCGTGCAGGTCTCTAGTGTATAGGGGTTGTATATATCTCAGGAATTTGTAATGGCGAAACGAAGGATAACCATTTCTCCAGTCTAACAATAAGATGAATCTTTATTCTTTGGAGCGTTTTGCTCAATGAATACCCTATATCACTGACATTATAATTAATTGTGTATGTAATGTATGTGTTTATTACATACTGCATAGAAGAAGAAATTAAACATTGATCATACATGAATTAGAAACTTAAACAGGAAGTAGACTCAATATTGAAAATGGTGCAAGATATTGAAAAAATAATCGTGAAACTCTCTCCTTTATAGTATCACTTGCCGATTTTTATGAAGATGTCCTTCACTTGTGTCTATAAAAAGAAAGGTACAGATGTTGTGAGAAATGACAAGGATATTCATTCTCATATGTGAATGATGGGCTGTGTAGAGAGTGAGGTTCAGCTAGTCTATATATTAAAATAGTACGTTTATGTGTTTGTCTCCAATCCTTTCGACAATGAGATCTTAAAAACCACAAGTGCTTGAAACTCCCGGTTTTGCTGGTGGATTCCAAATTTTGTGTAGATTGTCCACAGGGCCGGATTTAGGGGGGTGCAAAGGTGCACGTGCACTTCCCCCCCCCCTTCGTTGTAAATATACACTATCTAAAATGAGAAGCTATCAGTGAAAATAGCCACACTTTCAGAAACTTTCTCCCGACATTTTTCTCTTTGGGCTTAAAAGAAACCAGAGCGTTGCAAAAGCAATAATTTAAGTCGATTTTCAAAAGGTTGAAGGCAAAGGATTTACCAAGCAAAACAATATAGCATTTGTCAAGTAGGGAAGAAAACAGAAACCAGGAGGAGAGAATTTTTTTCCTGCATAACACTTGAGACCCTCTTTAGAATATTCCCCTCCTCTCATGTATCAGCGTTGTCAGGTGTAAAGAATATTGTTACATGTCAGTTTGAAGAGTTTCAGTATGATTGGTTATTTTGGTAGTTATTGGTGCACCCCCATCAGACAATCGTGGATCCGGCCCTGATTGTCCAGTTCTAATTGAATATTAAAAAAAAAAAACGTGGCTGTTTTTTCTTTATTATATTTTTTAGGAATACACTGGAAGTGTTGAAATTTTAAAAAGTAAAGCATCCTATCCTATGAGTCATACATTCCAACACAGTATATTCACATGGACAATAAATTAACTTAAGCAGAACAGGAGAGTTTATCTTGAATATGCCACAACAACGATCTGAGACATCGAGACTGCTATGATGGTCGCGAGAGGAATATGTAAAAGGGAAGTAAGAACGAAGTAAAAACGATACATGTAATTAGGGTATACACTGTAGTAGCGAAGAAATATAAATTTTTTGAACATTATTTAGAATTTTTTATTTTAATAGACACATTTTTATGTCCATATTTGTTTAATACATCAAAGAGTATTATCAAAATTTTTAATTCAAAAAAAAAAAAAAAAAAAAAAAAAAAACGATTGGAATAAAAGAGAATCAAAACTGGTAAAAAAGCTACATACTAAAATTCAATTTAAAATGGAGGCTACGCAATATTATAAGCGATAGGCAGTAATAAATAAAAAGCTTATTATAAATTGGAAATTACTTATTGGGGTCGCTGGCAAGAAGATGTGATAAAAGGGAGTTTTGATATGAAATAGGTTGAGAAAACCTTGGGTAAAGGATACAAATGGTTTAAAAATGGATAATTATGAAGCAATTCGTGAAATGAGGATGCTGATGGAAACGGGATAACCTGGAGAAAACCCACGAACACGATGTTGTTCACCACAGCTGACATGACCTAGGTTCGTACCAAAGACCCCTCACACAAGAAGTGAGTGCTCTGTCACTCCTATCTGCTGTGCTCCCAGTCGATTTGAAAGTAACTTTTAAGTTTTACGTCCCACGGTTATGTCAGCTAGGCTAAGGAGACGTGATGATGAGAAATGAATGAAATGGTGTAATGAAGGAAGTAGGAGGAAATGGGAAAACCCGAGAAAACCCACACACACGGTGTTTGCCCACCACAAAGTTCACTTGGCGGGAGCTGGAATCTACCCAAGGGCCCAATGCGCCAAAGGTGAACGCTCTGCCACTAAGCCACCGCGGCCCCCAGTCAATTTGAGAGATAATAATAATAATAATAATAATAATAATAATAATAATAATAATAATAATATAATAATGCAGGTGGACATTATAAACTTAGAGACTATTTGAAAGCTCCGAAATATATTTTAGCGTTGTTACTACGCGTTCTTCACAGAAGCATCAATTTCCATATTTTGGTGTACCGTTTCATCAGTTACCTGCTGTAATTAAAAAAAAAAAAAATAAAAAAAAAAAAACGAAAATGAATGTGAAAAATCAGCAAAGTGCACACAAACACATATTCACATTCACGTATACCTGAAGTGAAACGAAGAAGAAATTTTCACACGTTTATCCAGCACGAACATTTCATGTATATTGATCATTTTTTTCAGTCTTTAACACTGTTCTGTTCACGCCTGGAGAATTATTTTCGAGATCAAAATGTATTTTCGTGTTGAGTCAAACGATGCCGCCGTGGCTCATCCATTAGTCTCTCGTGTATGAGCACTACTCGCGGTCAGAGGTGTTTGCTGTGCTTCTGGCTGTAGGACCAGGCGAATGACCTTGATAAGGAAGGGGTTCGGTTGGAATGGAATTAGAATGAAAGTTGAAATATCACTTTCATATTTTTCAAGATTTCACTAGAAAGGGACGCAAAAGAAGAGCTAGCAACAGCTGGAATATTAGTGCTATTATTATTGTTATTATTATTATTATTATTATTATTATTACTAATAATAATGTTACATAGTTACTAAACATTTTCATTTAAGAGGTATATATATATATATATATATATATATATATATATATATATATATATATATATATATATATATATATATATATATATATATATATTCCGACAATTTAGGATTGGTAATCATTAAAAAAATAATTTTAATCTCACTATCTAAAGAAATATCCACAAAAATTTCTAAAGAATTAGCTATAAAAGTAATTTCGAAGTGGATTCTCTGTAACGTCACAGTTTGTTGCTCGGATTCGGGTTCTCAGTAAAGTCCTTACACAGAGCAAGGACAAGGTAGCAAACGAAACCGTTGATAGAAGGCAGTGCTGACACACAAATAAGGCGTAGTCGATGGTTTTGTAGATGCAATCCTTGTGGGTTCATGACTAATCGAACACTGAAAACACTTATTTTATTTCATCCCACCTACACTGTTTTAGCCACTTTTTACTCAACTTGTTCTGTCTCTGATCATAAAAGCACGCTCCTACTTCATACAGCGGCAAGTTGGAAATAACTGAGCTGCATACTGGGTATAAAGTCTGCAAGCGTGCTGGTATTGCTTTTTGACTCCAGGTGAACTGAGACACAGAGGAAAGACAATGGAGCTATGGTGCCAATAGCCTTATGTCTTGTGTACAAGACGGAGATGGAATTAGAGGTAAATGGTAGTCAATGCTTTAAAAGCAGAATCCGGGGTGGATATACTCAATATCAAATCACATTTTGTATATATTTATATACAATGTTATTTTATATCCCTATTATGGCCTTTCATAAGTAAATCCATGTACGAAAACAATCCATGTAAATTTTGAAGCTCCATACCGCAAAACTAATTATTCGTGTGTAGGGACTCCCTTGGACGTCATATTGCAATTAGAGATCCAATAATCCGGGCTTTGGACGACCTCAGAGTGGTGTTTGTGCAGGAATGGGGTGTATTACAACAAAAGCTGCTGGAGGTCCTCGTCCACAGCATGGGAACATCATGTGTATCCTGCATAGCTGTTCGGGTTGATCACAATATATACTGAACATTTCTAGCGATGTCAAATTAGACTGATGTGCAATCGGCAGGATGAACCCACGCGAACTAGAGCCTTTCTATTACAAGTATGCCCTTGGAAAATGTGTGAAACATACTTCGGCCCCACCCCTGCAACCCTCTTACGGAGGAATCCCTATCTTTGCTTAGGGGAATGAAGTGAATGACCTCGTCTGTGTTGCCAATTTGTCATTCAATCGTTTGGTCTTGACGAGTGAAGACGTAAACGGACAAATGTAGGCTACTTAGAATGGCTACCAAGACAGTGTAGAGCGATGTCCGTGAAATAATTCATTTTGGCAAAACTTTCATGTCCAACAATTGAAAGGTCTCGGGCGCAGCAACTTGTACATCCTCTTTCGAGGGAGGTACAGGGAAAAGACACATCGACAGCAGCGCCAGCAGGGACATCCTTGAAAGAGAAAGTCATTAGGTGTCTCATAGCCACAATTTGTTATGATTGTTTGTCATTTGACCTTGAGAGTGGTCCCTGTGAATCTCTCCCACAAATCTGATCCCACAGATCGGCATCACTGTCGCATCCTCATTCATGTGTCACTTTCCCATTATGTCCCTTAACTTCTGGGTAAGGGTTTATATTCCAATAACTGGATATTTATGAATGTATGTAATGCAGTAATTTAAACACGCTTTATTCAAATGATTCGTACTATAATTCAGTTAGAAATGAATGCATATTTGAACTGTGGGATTTGTATCTATGGATGCACACGAAACAGGAGGAGATCGACTTTTCCTTCTAGGTGGAACACAGCTCTTGCAATATAACATCTCTGCAAAAAATACATAAACTACTTTTAGATACAGTATTACACTGTACACATTACTTACACTTTTTGAATGCCTACAGATGACACATTCACCCCTTGTAGATACTGTGTTGTCCAAGTATGTCCCAGATGTATGTACAAAATGTATGTCATCACTTTTTTTTCTAACTGTTTGCCGAGAAGTGTTTTACACATGTCCCATTAGATACTGTTTTCGGAGAGTGAACGCTTTTGGACACGCAAAGCACATTTTAAAAACGCGCACTTGATTTTTTTCCCACTCAACATCCGTACTAAAAGTGTTTAAATTCTGTTTTATTTTCTATAGTGATAGTTATAGTTATACATTTTTCGAGACATTTTAGACACTTTGCATTTCTTATAGGATTGATTAAAAAAAAAAAAGAAATCGGAGCTGTTGGAATTTGAATGCATTTGAAGAACACGATGTTTAGAGAATCGATGGATGTTAGAATTCAATGCATTTCAAGTTTATATATATACTGTTTCAACATAGCCGGGATCTGTTGAAATTAAGTGCATTTGAAAGATTTGATTCTTTAGATAATCAAGGTGTGTTATAATCAAGGTCTGTGAATGTATTTAAAAGATTAAATTCTGTAGGGAATAGGAACATGTTAAAATGAAATGCATTTAGAAGATTGGATTCTTTAGAGAATCGAAAGTGTTAGAATTGAATGCATTTGAGGTATTGAATTCTTTGGAAAAATCGATAGCTGTCAGAATTGAATACACTTATCTCTTTTCTTCTTCCCGATACTATATAACCACGCAAATACAATCGTTATATACTTTCTTAGTGCAAATATTTAAAACATCAAGATCAAATAGTAAACATTCTGCATTGCAGTACTAAAAAGAAACAGGGATTCAAACAAAAGGCAACTGGCAATTTTTCATGTGATAAACAGAAAAAATATAAAACTAATCAAAATGGAAAGCGTGTGAAGGAAATTAGTTAAAAATGTAAATTGCAATCTGTTTGCGTGTTCTAGTGATACACCAGCGGGTGTCCATATAATAGTGAAAGTAAATGAGACGGTGAAAACTTTTGCTGAGTCTAGTAAATGAAACAACATTATCAATTTTACGTTGTGTCCCAACGGGTAATCGAACCAGTTCTTCAGCTTCTGAATTATTTATTAACGTAGACCCCCTACGACCACAAAATGCATAAACTTTGTTCAGTTCAGTACTAACTACTTTCATTGCGGTAAAATTTACGTTGTAGTTAATCACTTTTCTTTTTCATGTTCACGCAGTTTCTCTGCACGGAAACATAACCTTTTAATTTTGAAATTAACTTCTATTATCAGAAAAGCGAGCTCACTCTACCAAAAACACTATTAAAAATTAAAATGAAATTGTAAATCATGAACTTCTTTAATCCAAAGAAGTTTCAGTTCAGAACAGGAAGACAAAAAGACATTTACTATAAAAATGAAACACTGTGAGGTACACTCTTGGGCTACTTTCTTTTGTTTAATCAGGAGATGTAAATACAAATAATGCTCTAAGAACTTTTTTTTTTTTACAAAGAAATTACCGAGGTAACTACACTTTTGTTATCACTTATTAAAAGAGGGTTGAATGCTACTCTGGAATTTATTTGTCTACTAGCTACGTATTGTGCACATTGGGCTAGGACTGTTTTCCTTACTAAAGTTTGTTCAGCTCAACAAGCAATGAAATTATTCATTCAATAAGACATGTAGGGATGCGCACGAGACAAGATTTGTGGTTGTCTCGTCTCGAAAATGTGTTGTAAAAGTGAAGTCTCGACTCAAAAAATGTATATTTTTCTATTGGAAGAGCAGTGTCTCGACTCGAATTTTGTCAGGAAAATCCTGTCTCGACTCGTCTCGTGCGCATCCCTAAAGACATGCCGCATTTTCGTGAAATGAGTGCTTACCGTAGGGCATTGTGAGCTATATATTAGATAGATTTGACATCATAAAACAAGGTAAAAATAATTTTTAAAAAAGTCATATCATATACGCACATGTTAGCCATCCTTCCTTAAAATCTGAACGATACATTGGTAGGCAAATATGTTGTCCGTGATGAAATTAACGATTTTTACAGCTAGGTCTTTACATTATAATAAAACAAAAGTTTTGTTTTCAATTTTTCTGGAAGACTTAATTTCGGGAGTTCCATCCCACAAATAAGTTTCGTCCTTGTAAATGTGGTGTTATCTTGCGTTCTCAATGTATCATTTAATGAATTACGTTCGTAGTCTTGGCGCAGAAGAGCCAGGTTCGATTCCGGGTTGGAGTTCATGTGGTTCGGATCTTATGTTATGCTGAAGACACACGTCTTATATAGCCTTGCTGCTGAAAGGGACACTGATTTGAACCCAACAGCAAGTAACATTGTAATCTGTAAATAATTCCTAAGAAATAATTTCTTCCTCGGTGAATGGTCATCTTTTGTTATTCTTCTTTCTATATCATTGTGAAATAAAATTGAACTACTTTTACGCCCAACGGCTATTCCCTTTAGTTTAAAGGAGAAATATTATTTACGAAAGTGAATGGTTATATTTGGTGAAATAATAATGTGAGAGGAAACGGGAGAACATCGAGAAAACCAACAAACACGATATTGCTTACCACAAATTCGCGTGGTCGGGGATCGAACCAAAGACCCATCTTACCAAAGATTGTTACTGTCGATGTGCTGGCAACTTACACTCCATCGAGTAAGGGTAGGAGGCAACGTATTGCTGAACAAATAAAAGAGATAATAACAAAAAAAAGGTAAATGCTTTATATTTGTTACATTAGTAGGAGAAAAACGTTATACAAAGTCATCTCATAGTATGTAATGGTTTAGTCGTTTTAAGTAAGAACAGAATACAGTTACATTAATTAATAAGATAATATGTAATTTAACCGGAGTTCTAACATGAAATTCTCATGCCTTCTTCACCCAGAAACATGTACAAAAGAGAATTCTGGTTGGATTCCGTGGAAATAGTCTGCAACAAATGTACGTTTGTGATTTTGTTTTGCTTAATACCCCTTAAGAAGCATACACCTAGAGAAATAATCAATAAGGGACATAATACTAGAGTGGAATCCGAGTCAATATTATATATATATATATATATATATATATATATATATATATATATATATATATATATATATATATATATATATTGTATTTCAGGCAGGATTTGAACTAGCAAACAAGGGTACATAAATTTATCTGTGAGAAGATACGCTTAATTGCACAGTTTATGATAAGTTTATTGCTGTCACAAGTTTCCCTTATGTACAATCCTTTTTTTAGCATCGTAGCAAACATCACCTAGTAAAGTCAAATATTTATCTAATTATCTGAAAAGCTTCTTCAGTTGTCAGCCGCTTTGAATATAATGTAAGATATATGCGGTGCTCAGTGTAAAGATGTATACCTAACATCCTGAACATTGCTAATTTTCATGAGAATGTGTATCAAGTTGATTTTGAATTTTAGATCCAATTATATTACCACACTTATGAAGACGTGTAATAATTCGTGAATGACAATTCATGAATTCTGATGGAAAACTATTATTAGAGCATTCATTAAGTAGTTGTACCAGTGACGGAACGAGTCAGGAAGTTCCGATCCGTAAGCCAGAAGACCCTAAAGCAATCAGAGGCAAAATATGAAGTTTCATATTTTAAACCATGCCTCGTATGACAATGGGAACAAGGTTCTCAATGTTTCAAGTTATGTTGAGTCGAAATAGCGTGTTTTAAATTTTCGAATTTCATAATGTTGTGACTCAAATGTTAATATTTCGCAAACTTCTTCATATTCACTATATGTCGAGTACCTAATGTGATCTCTAACTTGGTTGAAACCACTGACATTGTACTATTTTGGAGAATAAGCCCATTTGTCTCCCCCATACAGAAGGGAAGTCTCTTTCATCTCTTACTAGGGATATACTTGAACCTGAGTCCACAAAGTGGGGGTGATGTATACAGAGTATATTTCCAGAAAGCTTGGGTCAAGGTAAGATCAAAACCGGTTGGGTCAAAGTAAGATTGATCAGACGAGACTTGTTTCACCTTTCACTTCACATCAGCTTTCATACGATACTCAATTTGAACCCCTTTCCCATTTGAACATTTTGAATTGAACCCCGTCTGGGACCCTGCGAGGGAACCTGGAACATTTTTTTTTCTTTACTTGCAATCATTATACTTTTGAAATAATAGCATATTCGTATTTTTGTTTTTACACATAACCCACCGTTTCAGATTCATACGAGTGGCCATAGACTTTGCAATGAAGATTGTGTTGATATTTTGACCCACCACTATTTTGCACAGGCTTATCGTAGAGAGGCGAGACTTGATTTACCTTCTTTCATTTAACACCAACTTTCATACGATATGCAAGTTGACCCCCCTTTCAATTTAAAAATGTTGAGTATGACTCCATTTGGGACTCTGGGACAATTTATTTTACTTTGGTACGATGTACTTTCGAAATGATGAAATACATGTTTTTTCTGCTTTCATATCTGTCTCGCCGTTTCAGATTTGTCGGGGTTGCAACGGACTTTATGGACACGCTTAAAGATTTTAATAAAAATGTGTAAAGTGCTGCCCCCAAGTAGAATGCATGAGACCTCCCCAATTTTGGTACCGGTTTTGATCTTACCTTGACCCAAGCTTTCAGTTAATATATACATCACCCCCACTTTGTGGGTTCAGGTTCAAGTACATCCCGGGCTAGTTAAATCTACTAGTGTAGGGAGCTCCTCTAAGCCCTCCAGTGTGGGTGGCGTATATATACGCTTTCATTTTGCTTTGGCTATTTTGTATTGATTATGGCGAATATACTTGCCTATAATATGAGTAATGTTATCCCGACAATATTTAGCTAGTTTGCGCTCAGCTGGTTTCAATTGTTGCTTAATTAAAAGAAGAAGAGGAAAAAGAAAGAAATTAAAATAGAGTTTGGGCTTCGTCAAATACAGTTTTCATTCTTTGTTTTGTTTGAGACCAGACAGCACAGTAATGGCTTCAAAACGATATTTCAACGATGCTGACATCGAGCAAGAGTTATTAATTAGTGATTCTGATGTAAGTGATTTTGAAACAGATTTAGAATCAACATACAAAGTTCCCCCCAAAAAACTACACTTTTTACAGCGGTTCGCATCTGAAAATTACGCACTGAAGGGGCTAGCGATCAGTACCTGCAGTGTTGGCACCCTGCACTAACATTTCTGTTTTCATGCCAGGAGGCGTCCCGACGTCACTAGGTACTGACTCCGGTCGTATGATCACACCCTGGCAGAGTGCAACCCATAATCTGAAAGTCACTTGGAACTAGGTTACATTCTCAACCCTACCTACTTCAGATTAAGACTGAGGCACTACATACTCTGTCAGAACCAATGACTCGTGCAATTCTTCACATGTTGCTCACCTAACTTCATGAGAAAGAAAAACAATGCCATCGAGGATTTACTTGAACCCGCAATATATTAATTAAAAAAAAAAACTCTACTTCAACATATTCCACAAGGGACAAAGCTATGTGGCTTTAACGGAAAATTAAAAAAGAAAAAAAAAAACTTGGCATGGTAATTGTTGAATATTCCCTGTCCTGTACCCCTTTATATGTTACTGAAATAAAATTAAATGAAATTTCTCGTTTGATGTCCCAGGCTTATACCCGTAGGCTAGAGATGACAGATGATTACTGAAAATCAATGGTTATGAAATAGTTGGTGGAATGAGAATACGGGATGAAATAGGAGATCAAGAGAAAACTTACGGAGAGAATGTTATCTACCACAAACTCACATGTCCTGTAATAGAATCGAACCAAAAACTCCTCGCACCAGAGTTGAGTGCTATATCGATAAGCCACCCTCCCTTATATTTTATCCTCTACAGTACAGTACATGCTAATAAAGTCAGCTTATAGTTTAATGTCTCTTTCAGCAGCAAGGCTATATGAGTACAACGACAATTGTCAATATCAAACTTTTTTTTTTTTTACTGAAACTAACTGGAATTCCCGCTTTTCGCATGGGAAGCAGAGACAAATGTCTCGTGTGTCGTTCTCCGCTTCCAAAAAGTATCCGTGGCGTTTCCCTGCTTTCTAAAAAATATAATATGCAAAGATAGGCACGGGGAACAGCGTAACGTCATGCGTCCCCCTACCTTTTCAGATCTACTTTTAACCTGATGGGAAACATAGGTTTCTGGAAAACATTTCAAAATATCTGAACCCCTCCCCTCCTTGAAAAATTCAGCTCGAACCAAGTGCTATGTTTAAAATATTGAAGGTGGTGGTGCCGATACTCGTTGTAAAAAATAAATAAATAAATAAATAAATAAATAAATAAGTAAATAAAATTAAAACCTGTCCACAGTTTGGACTTACATTTCTATCAAAGTGAATTGATAAAACAGAGGCTGACTCAAGTGCTATGTTCAAAAAAATAAAAAAATAAAATAAAATAAACAAATCTGTCGTTTACTCGTGATAATAAGGTAGACAATCTCGATTTGCACGACGAGGAAAAATTATAGAAATTTACCCCCGTTCCGTTCAAAGCGGAGATTTTGAAAACGCTAGAACACGTATTCCATTGTTTTTGGGTAAGTGTATACATATCAAATTTCACATATCCACTTTAAGCAAATCGTTTCATTGGAACTTTCTGAATAAATAATGGCAAATTTTATATTTGAGAAGCTGTTTTCCCCCCTCCCTCTTAGGACTGGAATTTTGAAAAAAAAAAAACTTAAAAAAACTACCGTATTCTTTTTTTAAAAAAAGTTTTAAGTACAGAATTTTACGTCGACCACTAAGACGAATAATGATATTTCCGATTATGTTTAATTTCACGTTTAGCCCCTATTAGCACCCCAAGAGGATGGGAAAAGAGGGAAATGTAAAAATAATCGTAAGCGACCTAGCCTATATTAGAATCGAAAAATAAAAATGAAATTTAAAAAATCAGTTTAATGTCACACGTTTATGCCCTGCAAAGAGAAATGATGATTAAAACTAGTGAATGATGATTGAAGAATTGGTGGAATGAGAATACGGGAGGAAACGGGAATACCCTGGGAAAACCCACGGACACGATCTTGTCCACTACAAACTTACTAGGCCGGGAATCGAACCAGAGACTCATTGCATCAGAGATAAACGCTCTACCACTAAGCCACCGCCCTCTCCTATATATTAGTATCGAAACCAACGCTTTTGGTGTCGCTGAGATGAATAGTCACACTCCAGATAGCGTTAAAGTCGAAGTTCAGCCTCCATCGGCAAATGGGTTGAGTAAAATGTCTCAAATATCCCAGTTTAGTGTCGATTCCATATTTATCGGGGTTGCTTAGCTGCTAAGTGTCATTACCGATGACATTTAAGCTCATGTTTAGGAAAGAATAGATATATCAGATGGATGTAGGATGTATATATATGGATGTAGGTGTATAAATTTATATTCTAGGGTAACTTTGGGATGACTGGAACAATTTAAATCAATTTTGGTAGACATACAAATTACAATATGATAAAAAGAAACACAGAAAGAGTAGGACATCCCAAAAGTTAGGAGAAGCAAGAGGTGGCATGTAAGAATAATTCTGAATGTCGGATATTAGTGTCCAATCTTAGTTTTCGGAATCGATGAAATGACGCTTCACATGCTGTTTAAGTCCAAAATCAGCCTCATCTTGAGAGAGAGAGAGAGAGAGAGAGAAGGAGCCGAATTTGGACTGACTGAGAGTAGTATCGAATTCATGGTTTTTGGACTTAGGAGAACAGCTGACCCATTTGAAATGACTTCTGAAATACAGTTAGTACACATGTCAAGCTTTTTAAATCATATCACTTTGATTACAGGACGTATTCTGTGGGGATAGGATGTTTCAAAATGTATGCCAAAAATAGAGTATCTTCTGTATCTTAATCATTATATTTTAATTGAAAATCTTATTCTAAGGAGGAAAGGGATTCAGATACTTTCCATAAGTCTATTTCTTCCTTGCGAAGAACTGACATTTCAGCTAGTATATATATATATATATATATATATATATATATATATATATATATATATATATATATATATATATATATATATATATATATATATATAATACACTAACTAAAGCGGATAACTTTAAATTTTGTATAGATGTTTTCCTGGGGTCTAGGCTGTATACAAGACTAGATTTTGTCATATACCCTCTCCTAAGAGAGGATGATGGTGATGGTACTTGAATCATTTTTTTTTCGTTCGTCAAGTTTCCGAAGCTACTAAGCGTAGAATCTTGAAGTTCTGTGAAAATGTTTCCCTTTCACTCGTAGGTTGTAAATATGACGTTTATTTTATTCTCTTCTCCCCCTTTCTTTCCTTGTTTTTTTTATTTGGTTTTCAAATGCGCCCGAATGGGGATAAAGAGAGGCTTGAATATTTTTTTTTATTATCCAAATCTCAGAAACTATTTATTAGGCGTAGAACGTAGAAGTTTTGTATGTAAATTTTGCATATGCAAAGTCTTGTTCAAAAAATCTTGGCCACCCACCTTGGTTTAGAAAGCTGTATTCTGGCAACCGTAAATAAGAATTCCTAACACTTTGATTCTAAATATAGATCATAATTGGCACAAGAAAATCCACATTTCTTTGATTAAATCTAAACCGCGGGTAAGAATACAGCCAGCAACAAAAGTTATCTCCGTTTGACGAAATTAGTTTCGTAAATAACTTCAGAATGGAAGGACAATTTGAGTATAGTTTTTATTAAATTGAAAACAATGTACTTTTTTTCTGTACATTCCAGCCGTATCACCGTTGTACTTTCCAGCCATACTACCGTTAATCCCAAAATAAATTTCACCAAACAGAAATAACTTTTGTCGCTTACTGTGCAAGACTTTTCAAAGAGATATGGATAACCAGAGCTTTTGAACAAGACTGTACCTTACACTGAGGAAGTAAACAAGATTTACAGGTAAAAATGAAGTCTTCAACATTTTCTCCGACTTTTAATAGATCTTCGTAACTCTTGGGAACAAGAACTTGAAATTTTGTTCTTGTTGAACCTTAGGCTTAGGCTCATGTGGAGTTTTACGAAATGACACTGTAACCAGCTGGAGTTCAAGTCGCTGTTCGGGCGTCCATTTATCTGTAACCAACTCAAGTTCGAGTCGCTGTTCGGGCAGCCAATCATTTGTAACCAATTGGAGTTCGAGTCGCTGTTCGGGCGTTATTTATTTTATAACCAATTGGAGTGCGGGTCACTGTTCGGGCGACATTTATTTTATAACCAATTGGAGTTCGTGGTCCATGTTCGGGCAGCTATTTATTTGTAACCGCCTGTAGTTCTGTTCGCTGTCCTCGGCTCGTGGTGTTACCAATAAGTATACTCCTGATACTTTAACTTACCTGGACAGGACGACGAAGACCTCTCCAAGAAAGGTTACAAACTGTTTCCCAAAAAGCTCGTCGGTCTCAATAATGAGATGAGCATTAGGCGCCGAGAGGTTCGGGTGTCTCCTCTCGAAAACCTCACGACGATCAGACGGTCATCCAGACCATAACGCACACAAACATCACTCATACAAACAACGAAAACACACTGGATTAATTGACACTATACTTATTTATTAGAACACTATTTTGAAAAAAAAATAACGAAGAGAAATGAATACAACACTGGACACTAATAAATTTTGCCGCTGAAATTACGTTTTGCCCTTTACGGGAAATATAGCCCTTTATATATATATATGATTATAATTCAGGTATCACTATAAATACTTTGCTCACACCATTAACACACTTGGGGGATTAGCACTGGGGAAAAGTTGTCTGGATCGTCCCACGATGAATCCAGTTGTTACGCTGAACAGTCCTGCAGCGTAAAGGTGAATCTTCAGTAAACACACAAAAGAAGATCTCTATAATGGAATACAGATATTGGAGGGCGCGTATATAACATTTGAAACGCACAAGGTCTGAGGACCTGGGATTTCACTGATTGGGGCTAGCCGTAAGAAATCGTCCTTCACCGGCTAAATAGCTTGTGCCCCTTCACAAAACTTATGTTTGAAGTTCAACGCGAGATGCGTGGTTGCATCTTCCAGACCTGGAGTCAAACTCCTCGAGCGTCCAAGCTCAAGCTACGGGTTGCAATGGTCAACGGAATAGTGTTGGCAGTTCATTTCAAAAATTACTCAGTTACTCGCCTGTATGCACATACAAACAGAATACGGAAAACAATTTATGTTAATTTTAGTCAACTGCCCATAATGCACTAGACACGGCGATAACACTGGCGTGAGAAAGTACAGATAACGAACTGGAATACAACGCAGTCGGTGCCACTTTGGTTGCTGGAACATCTGGTCAGCCCGTATTTCTCTAATCTATTATAATGTTTCCATAAGCGATTAAAGAAAGCACTTAATTCAGTTCCCAATAACTATAGAATATATACTGTGCATATAATGAGTCAGGGAGAAACACTGAGATGGTTAGTCACTAACTGAAATGTTCTCAGCAAAAGCAACGTTTTAAATATATATATGAAAAAAACGATGAAAGACTTCTTTGTCCAGTTGTGTGGGAAAGAAGCAATTCCCACCAAATAAAGAGCTTATGTGCGTTGCAGAATAAAGTATGAATCGAAAATAATAATCACTGTCTTCACGAAATATACAGGGCGTCCACAAAAAATACTTCTATAACCTGGTGGCGGTTATAGATTTGGGGTCCGGAAGGGAACGACCTGTTAAGTGCACACGTAGACAGGTTGAGAACCCTTGGTCGTCTGACGAAGTATGAATAAAATTAGGTCTTTCACCTGAAAATTTAAAATAAGTTAGTTGGCAACACTGTCATATGGCGTGAGACTTACGTGCATAGACGATGAATGGTTTTTCACCTGAAAAAGGGCTATTTAAAATAGTTAAAGAACTTGTTCACTCACTACAACATGATGAGGTTCCTGCATGAGCAATGTCCAATCCAAATGTTCCATAAAGTAATAAGATCCTCTTGAACAATTGGTGCAGTTGGGTTTCCTTATCTTCCGTTTCTTCCATGTTGAAACCATGTTGTCTTCCTGTGTTGAGTATCCTCCGTGATTCTCCAACGATGAGTTGATGAGGGGAGAAGGGGATTTCTTTTAACACTGGTGTGAGAAACGAGATATGGTTATAACACCTGTATGATAACTTTTTTTTTTTTTAAGTTCGCAGAAAGCGTTTATAGGGCTATTAAAATTCTTACCTTTTTTTTTTTTTAAATACAAATACTTTTCGTAAAATGTTTAAGTGTTCCGTTTCGATCACTTTATTTGATATAATATGAAGTAAATACGTTATAGGGCTATTTAAATGTTTTTTTTTTTTAAACACTAATAAATTCTTTTCATAAAATGTTTTAGTGTTCCGTTTCGATCACTTTGTTTGATATAATATGAAGTAAATACGTTATAGGGCTATTTAAATGCTTTTTTTTTTAAACAGTAATAAATTCTTTTCATAAAATGTTTAAGTGTTCCGTTTCGATCACTTTATTTTGTGCAATATGAAATAAATATACACACACGATAACTATTCATGAAAACATCGACTTAAAGAATTATCAAATATCTCAATAAAAATTAGTAAATATACTGATATCTGTATTTAAAATATCAAAATGTGAATGAATAAGCAAATAGCAAAACATATTAAAGGTACTGAAATATTAAAATTATTATTAAAGTTTCGATATCACTATAATATATTTGAAAAATATCACAATCATTGAAAAAGTAAAATGAATGGAAATGTAAACACATGATAAAATGACAATATATAAACAAAAATAAGATTTTCACCTGTATGTCCCTTTTTTTTTTTTAACTGTGCCTCGTGTTGTTTGGCAGAAAAGAACGAAAAATCGTTTTTCAAAATAAAAAAAATAAACCTAAGTGTCAAAATTGACGTTCATAGTAATTCCAAGAAATAAGCATGATTCTGCATATCAAAGAAAAGATCGTGATTTCGTTGACATGTATGAAGAAAATTCGGCACGCCATAAGATCAAATGCCATCTGCTCGTCGTGAAAATCGAGACTTTAATTCAGTAATGCTCAATACAACAAATGGTTTCGTTCTGAAACAAAGTTATTACTAGCGTTGGCCTAGAATATTGGTTGTTATTCACTTCTAAAACGTAAACATTGTAGGGTTACCAGAATAGATGGGTATTATCTGCAAAAAATTTATTAATAAAGTGTTGAAAATATTCAATATTGATCCAAGTTTTTCGAAGGTCTGAATCAAGGAAGTTGATTCGCTAGTCCAAACATTCCTGAAAATAAATGGTCATTACGCCATGAATTGACCAAAACCATAGGTGGGAAAAATGTGTAATACTACATGTACTTACACACACAATATGCCATCGACACCTGCGAGGCAAAAAAACTAGAAACGTGGAAAGGCCTGCGACCATAGGCACTTACAAAATGTTTCTATACATAACTGAAATATCAACACTAATATTCAGTAAAATACACGTATGTTCCCTGGAACATAACATACGTCTTCCACCTAGAAAAAATGTGTAAACACACAAAATACAAATGCTCTCGTAGCACAATAAAATGTCTCTACAAGACAAAATACATGAGACCTACTAAGAGAAAAACATGAGATACAAACAAGAATATAGTCAACGACATTACAACTTTCTGGTTGGTCTGAAACATCCAATTAAATTCCCTACAAAACAGCTGTAACAAGCTTCCTTAGGCATCTTCGCTACAAAATTTTCAAAATGGTCTTATTAACATATTAAAATTCAGTCATCGAGCATATGAAATAATTGACAGAAAGTAATTCTCAAAAAACGTTATGGCTTCATACTGTCGGAAAAAAAGAAAATAAGTTTATTTTTCGGGATCTATATCAATATCTCTAAGACGGCTGAAACCTCATAAATAATGGGCCATGTCGATTTTTGAAGAAAATCATCCGTCATTGGCAGTATGGCTGAAACCTAAAGATTTATATTCCAAAACCTTTGGCCATGTTGATTTCTGAAGTCCTCCATACTGTTTGTTATGGCTGAAACCTAAAGGTTTATATTCCAAAACCTTTGGCCATGTTGATTTCTGAAGTCCTCCATACTGTTTGTTATGGCTGAAACCTAAAGGTTTATATTCCAAAACCTTTGGCCATGTTGATTTCTGAAGGAAATCCTCCATAACAAAAACAATTTTACTAAAAAATTCCAAATAGTTTTGGGACATACTGTGACTAAAATATAACTTTCTCAAAATTAACATGAAAAATAAATATTACAACTCATTAGCATACAAGTACACAATATAGTTACGATTCATAAACATTAAAATATTCACTGAAATGTTACTAGACATTAAAATATACTCTAAAAATCTAACCTAAGAATACGCATGCTTAGTTACGGGTACCATAAAGGAAGAAGAGAAATGAAAAACTATATTTTGCGATTGATGGCGAAAATACAGTTAGCTATGGAATATCCAATGGATTAGCCACATCCATTTTTGCAAGAGATCTGCAATTCCAGGAAATATTGCCTCCCTGAAAAAAAAATATTTATCCCCATAAAATATCCTACCCGAAGAAGTTTCCCTACGGTCGTTCAGTGGTCTAGAGAAGACGAAAAAAAAAAATGTTAATTAGAAATTACAAGAAAATATAGAAGTTAAACATATTTCCGCATATATATTAATATGAGGGGAAAAACGACCGTTCACCATCAGAATATCTGTTCATATAGTTCCTTCTACAATAAAAAGATTACTGCTTTCGTTCGAAGAATATACTATTCACACGACATTCCTGCACATTCTATTACCAACAAGGAAATGTCTGTTATCACTTGTTTAAGGCTTAGCCTACCTTCCGTTCTAAACTTTTCTCTTCGAACAAAATATATCATGTCACATCCTGGAAATTCAAATAAAGTCAAAATCGGGTAAATGACGTAAATGAGGTTCAATAAAATTACAGTAAACACTTCAAAATGAAAACGAAAATCTAAGATTTACACTGAAAAATAAATTTAACATTGATTATAAGTGTAAAGTTTCATATTCTACGCATGAGATTACGTACTAAGTTTCATTTACAAATACAGAAATATATACATAACTAACAACTAAAAATTTTCTCATTCTAAGCATCTCGATATTTTTTTTTTCTGAAAAGAAAATCAAACATTAATTGTGAGTCATACGTATGATAACATGTTTAAGGATTTGGAAAGTGGGAAGGGATTCTAAAAAGATTTTTTTTTAATCTTAAAAAACAATAGAAATATATTATAACGCTAAAATATCTTCCCACTAGCTGGGAATACGGAACTGCGCCACTAGTTCAAGATTGCTTTTGGATAAATGCAATCTCCCTACGTATGTGATTACATACTAAATTTTAATTATAAACATATAGCTATACACATATATATTAGTAACAACTAAAATATTCTGATCCTGCACATCTGGATACATTCTTCTTCTTTTTTTTCTAAAAGAAAATCAAATATTTATTGTAAATAACATGTAGTAACATATTTGAGAATTTCGAAAATGGGAAAGGATCCTAAAAAGGGATTTAAAATTTAAAACATTTAATAAAAATATAAGGACAAAATATCTTCCCACTAGCTGGGGGTACGGAAATCGCGCCAAGATTTCAAATTGCTTTTAAAATGCAATTCCCCTACGTATTGGATACGTTAATTATTTACTAAAAAATCTAAATTCAAACATCTGAAATGAAAACAAGAAAAAATTAATGACATTAAACTAATAGTAAGTCAATGATAAGGTTTGCAACATTAGTATTCAATTGTGAGGCGCGACACGGAGTAAAGACCAAAAGCGGAAAAGAATCAGCTGTGTGTCGTTCGTCATTCGTAACCATAAGCACAGGTGGTCGAGAATGCAGCGACTATCTTATCAAAATAAAGAAAGAAAAACATGTTATCTACTCTTTGCCGAACAGTTAAAAGCTGGAAGCAAAAATGAGTTTAAAAGAAATGCGTAGTTCTTCTTTTCGTGTCCAGGTGTTTTATCCACAACTAAAAGCAAAAAGGAAAAAAAAATGAATACATGTTTATCGCTTAGAAATGCGTCGCTCTCCTAGGAGAAAAATTTGTATCAACACACAAATTCTTGGTTAGTTTTTTTTTCTTTTTCTATGATTACTGTTTCTGTTTTGATAATTACGGTTTGTTCGTCTATTCCTACAATGATTACTACTACATACAAATCTATGCTTAATTTCACACAAATTGCGATTCCTGTCTAGTATGTGATAACTCGAGTTACGTGGCCGTGATTTACGACTTCTTTTGTATCTGTTATTCTTTCGTGTACGCTCTTGGTTCTGATTCTCTTTAAATTTTGTATTGTTTACGATCTGATCTTGGTATCTTTGCTTATTGCTATAACTGTAACTTCGTTTGCGCTTTTTTACTCTGTGGTTAGTGGTAGTTATTTTTGTGCGTTGACGACCTCTGTCGTGCATAATCATATGTTCGTAATTTTCACTAGATTCTGAATGAATAAAATCATTGCCAAATTTGTTACGAGGTTGGTTTGGACTACCTGTCTCTGGTTGAAGTTCAAATTCCTGCGTTTCCTTTTCATTAGGAGTGTCAGTTTCTAGCTCAGGTTCCAATTCCAATGTTTTGTTTACACTAGGAATATCAGTCAGTAATTGAGGTTCAAATTCCGGTGTTTCGTATCCAGTAGGAACATCTGACTGTAACTGGGGTAGGGCTGTGCGATATCGAAATTTCGATATCGACATTCGATATTTTTCTGATATCGATATCGAATAGATATATCGATATCGACAATATCGAATATCGATATCGACAATATCGATATCGGATATCGAATATCGATATCGACAATATCGAATATCGATATCGATAATATCGATATCGGATATCGACAATATCGAATATCGATATCGGCAATATCGAATATCGATATCGACAATATCGAATATCGATATCGACAATATCGATATCGAATATCGATATCGACATCAAATATGGATATCGACATCAAATATCGATTTCGACAACATCCAATATTGATATCGACAACATCAAATATGGATATTCAACATATTGATTGGTCTTGTATATTCATGTTGATGGGGGCTGCGGTGGTAGAGCGTTTACCTCTGGTGCTTGGGGTTCCGGGTTCGATCCCAGCCCCCGCCAAGTCAACTTTGTGGTGGACAAACACCGTGTGCGTGGGTTTTTTCGGGGTTCTCCACTTTCTTCATTCCACCATTTCATTCATTTCTCATAATCACCGCCTCCTTTAGCCTAACCGGCATAACCATGGGACGTAAAACTCAAAGATTTCATTTCATTTCATTCATGTTGATATAAACAATCTGGTCTCAAAACGTTTCAATGGGGGATATCTCAGAATACTTGTTAGTTACAGAAAACAGACTTGTGTTCCTTCTAACCTACCGCTCTTTTCTCCGAAAAAGTTAATAAAAATATTCATTGAATTGTCTTTCTCAGTTATCATATTGGTCATCATTGCGGAAATAATGAGTGAAACACGGTGACATAAAATATGCGTGTTTTATTTGTGTGTAGGTGTTTATTTCATGTATATGCATTTGTGAATGTGCGGTATGCGTTTGAGAGAGAGAGAGAGAAGTTCTTTCTATAGCATAACCAGTGTTGGGAAGTAACGTAACGCAAGTAACGCGTTACTTGTAACGCGTTACTTTTTAAGTAACGTTTCCTAGTAACGCGTTACATTTTTCCAAAGTAACTGTAACGGTAACGCGTTACAAATTTTTAAGTAACGTACCTAGCTTGCGTTACTTTTTTCGCGTTACATTTCGGATGAGTAACTACAATATATGTATTTTTTTCGGAAACAAATCTTTCTTTCCTGTAAGTGAATTTCTCAGAATGTAACAATCGAGCATGAACTACGTATGTCAGTGACCGACAGTCACAGACACACAGAGAAACATATAAGTTCGTAGTGCCACTTACTGTTTTTTGAAGATGAGGACAGCCTTAGGGAAATCACGTGTACTATTGTAGGCACATGGAAGATTTTGTCGTAGATTTTGACAGCTTCAAATTAATACATTCAGTGAGTGAACTACGAGTGCAATGATACAGGTAGTATATTTTACTTTGATTGGTGTTGTTTTTATGAAGATGGAGAACGAAAATAGTTTACCCTTCGAACATTTGAAAGAATACTTTTTTCTTAAGAGCTGAGGATGATGGTGGACAGAATTTAAAAGTAAAGTGTCTGAAGTGCCTCGGCGTAAAATATTTATCAACAACTAGGGTGTCATAATTAACGATTTACAGTAAGGGGTTAATATGAATAAACTGTGTTTTGATGAGCAGGCCTACTTTATTAGTACAAAATAGTTTGCTGATGGTATATAATATTGGAGTTCTATCAGATTTTTTTCTTATCCTAGAGTCCCGTTGATTATAGAGTAGTGTAATGTTTCTCTATATTCTTTATTTTTAATTTTACATAACAACATTGTTATTATTATATAATTAGTTTAGCAGAATAATAATAAGCAACCGTTTTTTCTAACGCATAGGGATTAAAACGAGTCAAGCTAAAACTCGACTCGACTCGAATTCAAGTCGAGTTTCGAGTCAAGTCAAGGGTAATATGCTGGAGTCTAGTTCCGAACCGATTTAGTTTTTCTCGTCGAGTTTCGAGTCCAGTCGAGTTTGATAAATGGCTCGTTCGTTTTAAGTCGTCTTGAAATCATGGCCTGATTACACTGGAAAACGAAAGCCATGGAATACTTTTAGTGTTGCTCACGGGAGGGGACACTGCTCGCATCTCGTCTAGTCTCGATAACGGGACCACAAGAGATGTTTTATAACAAACTCGGTTCGGCTCGGCTCAACTGAGAAGATGGCTCGAGCCGGCTCACTTGGGGTGAACCATCGGCTCGAACTGGCTTGGTAGGGATGAGCCATTTGCTCGGTTCAGCTCAACTGAGCCGATGGCTCTAGCCGAGTTGGTTAGGTGAGCTGTTGGCTCGGCTCATTTCTCGGTTCGGGTCGATAGTGAATGAGCTGTGAGCCGAGCAGCTCGAGTCGTTGACAACTCTAAACTCGGGCCGAGCAGTTTTAGCCAGTGCCCTATAACTTTTAACAGTGTTTGGCACGAGCCCGAATACTCAACCTAGATCCTCAACCCAAATTCAGAAGCTCGTGAAAAATGTACTTGACTCCTAGACTTCACGACTACCGAGGTTGGCAATCAACTAGTTTTTTAGTATTCAAATACAAACCGCCTATCTTTCTTTATATACAATGTTGTTATAATTATTATTATTATTATTAATAATAATAATATAAGTTGTAGTAGTAGTAGTGTCATTGATAATAATTATACTGTCTATGTAATATACTTGAAGAATGTACTCGAAACTACACACCGGATTTGGCTCGAGTCGACTCGTAACTTGACTCCAATTCGAGTCGAGTTGGAGGAAATTTTTCGAGCCTAATTCTCGGGTCGAGCTCAAAGATGTCTGTTTCTAGTCGAATCGAGTGTCAAAGAAAACTCGCTCGTGTCCATCCCTACGAGTAACGCAGTATGGCATTTTATCAATGTTACATTATATGAAAATGTTCATACATCAAGTAAAAATTTTCCTTGCATTTACATAAAGCGATTCAGAACATGCAATAATAATAATAATAATAATAATAATAATAATAATAATAATAATAATAATAATAATAATAATAGCGGTAGTAATAGTAGTACGGAAAATTGTAGCCATATTTTTTTCACATGTTTAAAGTTTCGGACCTAAAAGTAACGCGTTACTTTTGAAGTAAAGTAACAGTTACTTTTTGGGGGCAAGTAACGCGTTACTAACGCGTTACATTTTAAGAGAAAGTAAAGTAACTTGTAACGCGTTACATTTTTACAAGTAACTTACCCAACACTGAGCATAACACGTGCGTGTGTTGTATTTTAAGCTCACGCACAAACAATACTTGATCCAGATATGGACGATAGAGGCCGTGGTGGCTCAGTGGTAGAGCCTTCACCTCTGGTGCATGAGGTCCCGAACTCAAACCCTGCTCTTGCCAAGTGAACTTTGTGGTGGACAAACACCGTTGCGTGGGTTTCCTCGGGGTTCTCCCGTTTCCTCCCACTCTTCATTTCACCATTTTCATCCATTTCTCATTATCACTGTCTCCTTTAGCCTAACCGGCATAATCGTTGGACGTAAAACTTTAACATTTCATTTCATTTCAGATATAGACGAATGACGTACCCAATCAACAAAAGCAAAATCGGGGAATCCCCGTTTCTCTTTTGTGCTAATCATTTGATGCCTCACTGCAACAGGAAATCGATGCATATCTTTCAGTGCCATCTACAGACAGTGGTGCTATTCAGCCGATTCGCTAGAACCGGTTCTTAATATATTTCGAGTTTGCTAAACCGTTTGTTATACCCAGGCATAACAGTAAATGTTATTCAGTTATACCCAAGAACAAGCAAGTTTCAGTTTGTTTAGCTTTGTTCTTAGAAATTCTTACAGCTACAGGGTTAGATATATGATCTCTCACAATAAGGTATAAGCGATTTTTTCTTAGTTTCAAATGGGCTGGTTAGATATCAAGAATGAAAACTGGGATCACATGAGTGCAGTGGTGAGGGTTATTTACATTTGAAACGCATACATACCATTATCAATAATTGTTGATCCATTGCTGGGTTAAGGTATTTTCAATACTTCTTGACCAACATCTATTTTGGATAATTCGTTTCCAAGATATTCGCAGTGCTACCTAATTTCGTCTCAACACCTTATACTGGGTTGCTGTGTAGGACTCTACTTGTCACTTGTGGCATCCAGTGAAAAATTTGCCTTTGTCTATCTTGTATGATTTGCTTCCTAAGAGAGAGGGAGAGAGACAGGGGCGTAAATAAGGGCCCCGCAGACCCTGCATTGCAGGGGGCCCAGGCCATCACGGGGTCCCAAATTGTGATGTAGGACGTAGAAAAGGGGCCCCATTCCACATTGTCTACGGGGTGGCCCCCAAGCCCTTAGTTACGCCACTGGAGAGAGGTATCTTTCTATGTATCCATCTACTATCTCTCTCTCATATACGGTATATATAAACAGTCACCAAAAATTAGAATAGCACCACTGCCTACAGATATGGAAGAAATCCTCCTTCACTGGAGAAAATCTCATGACAGTGAATTTCCAAAATTAGCTCTTCTGGCTCGTAAGTATTTGTGTAGGTACCAGCGTTCTATCGGAAAGAGTATTTGATTGTGGACGCAATATCGTAACTGATGCTCATACTTCACTTACAGTTTGTGCAGAACATGCGAAACAACTGATTTTCTTTTTATGAACAAAAGAGCTCGTTCCTAAATAGCAGTGTCATGAACTTCAATGCATCATACATTTCTAGTTGAATACTCAGTGCTAATAGGCATATTTCTAAACAAGACAGTTATTGTTCATTTTTCTCTGTATGTGTGATGTGTGTGTGTTTGTGTTCTTCTAAGTTAATCCGTTGGCTTTACAAATTTAACACTTGGACTCCATTTTAATATCCAATTAAAAAAATCATGCGATCAATCGAGATCTCTTTCATGTTATTATTAAATTGATAATCTTTTTGTATTAAAGAGCTTTACGCAAAGACGTGACATGTCCCACATGAACTTAAGAGCTTTCTTGTTATTGGTTTTGTGCAAACTCATATCTAAAAGTGTTCATGTTTTTATTAAATTTAGGCTAAACCTTACGTCTTATGCCATTATTCAGTTCTGCTTATGAAATCAATTTAGAAAGATTCTAAGTCATTCCTAATAACAGTGCACCTAATAATGTATTCTAATACTTAAGCAAATCCAAAGAAATAGGGAAGTGTTAATACTACCTAAATATAATATGTAGGTCTGTGTAGTGAAATGACAGAATGGAGATTTTTGTTTGTTTTAGTGGGCTGAGTTATGTGGTAGATTACATTTCTACCACTTACATCTAGTAACTACACACAAATAAACGGAAAATTACTACTTTGCACAAAAAAACAGTAAATTCTTGTTTCCCTGTCTGTTTAGATTTAACTTAACATTCTGTTAAGAAATGAAGTCAAAATAGAAAATTAAATATTAACATTGAATGTTCGGAAGCATAGTCCCCAAGCCCTACATTAATTTGACTCATGAAACGGGGCGTTTTTCTGCCTCATACGAGTATCGTGCAGTTTATACTACCTAAATATAATATGTAGGCCTGTGTAGTGAAATGACAGAATGGAGACTTTTGTTTGTTTTAGTGGGCTGAGTTATGTGGCTCAACTTACATCTAGTAACCACATACAAATAAACGGAAAATTACTACTTTGCACAAAAAACTAGTAAATTCTTGTTTCCCTGTCTGTTTAGATTTAAGCAAATTTTAGCACAGGCATTTGATTTTTCACTCGCAATGGCAATACAGCACAAACATTAATTGTAGTGAGGATATGAAGTTGACTCGGTTAAGGAATGCAGCCATGTTAATGATGAGAAATATTTTGGAGGGCATAGCTCCCCAGCTCTGCACTGGTTTTGGCTTTATCTTCTAAAGGAACATCATTTCTGCCCAATACAATTTTTTCACAAAGTTTGGTTTGATTCGGTAAAGAAGTGAGCCGATAATATAAGGTAAATACACAATATTTAGGTGGATTAAATAGACGTAGAAACATCCCTACCCCATCGCCGCCGATTTGGACTATCTTTAAAAGGAACCAAATTTTTAACCCATACTAATCCTCTGTAAATTTGGCTTCATTCTGTTAAGAAATGAAGTCAAAAGAGAAAATTAAATATTAACACGGAACGTTCGGAAGCATAGTCCCCAAGCCCTACATTAATTTGACTCATGAAACGGGGCGTTTTTCTGCCTCATACGAGTATCGTGCAGTTTGGTTTCATTCGGTTAAGAAATGCAAATGCAGCTACTATCGCGAGCCAAAAAGCATTATATATATATATATATATATATATATATATATATATATATATATATAAAGCAAAACCCGCCGCAATTTTTTCGAGGAAGCGTGAAACACCAATATCGAATATCGATATTGACGATATCGGATATCGATATCGACGATATCGGATATCGATATCGATATCGAATATCGACGATATCGGATATCGATATCGAATATCGACGATATCGGATATCGATATCGAATATTGACAATATCGGATATCGATATCGAATATCGACGATATCGGATATCGATATCGAATATCGACGATATCGACATCGATATTTTTGCGATATCGATTATCGATATAAGATGATATCGATATCGACGATATCGATATATCGACATATCGCACAGCCCTAAACTGGGGTTCGCATTCCGGTGTTTTGTTTTCTGTATTTATTTGCTGACTATTTTCACGAAACACATCTCGTAAAGCGTCTACCTTCTGACCTAATCCACTCTTTGACTCAACGAGATTCTCTTTCAAGCGAGCACAATTCTCTTTAAACTCAACACAGCTCTCTTTAAAATCAGCTTTACTTTCCTTTATGTATCTCTCAATTTTTTCATTATTTTTATCTAGCTTTCGTTCTAACCTATCAAAATTCTCTTTATTTCTTTGTTCTAATCTAGCTAGGTTTTCTTTAAATTGAGCAAAATTCTCTTTATTGTCTCTCATCGATTCTTCGAGAAGTGAACACATTCTAGTTATAATATCTACTTCCTGATGTTCCATTTTGGACAAAAGTAAAATTTAAAACGTATGATTAGAATAAAATATATTATCACCAAAACATATGATTAAAATCACCTGAAAGAGATTTTTTTTTTTTTACTGGTACTGAGCTGAAAGAGAAATGATATATTAAAATATTGATCTTATAATTATATTCGAGCACCAACGGTCTCGATTCGGGTCGGTAGTTCGGGCGTCATTTATTTGTAACCACCAGGAGTTCGTGGTCCATGTTCGGGCAGCTATTTATTTGTAACCAGCTGGAGTTCAAGTCGCTGTTCGGGCGTCCATTTATCTGTAACCAACTCAAGTTCGAGTCGCTGTTCGGGCAGCCAATCATTTGTAACCAATTGGAGTTCGAGTCGCTGTTCGGGCGTTATTTATTTTATAACCAATTGGAGTGCGGGTCACTGTTCGGGCGACATTTATTTTATAACCAATTGGAGTTCGTGGTCCATGTTCGGGCAGCTATTTATTTGTAACCGCCTGTAGTTCTGTTCGCTGTCCTCGGCTCGTGGTGTTACCAATAAGTATACTCCTGATACTTTAACTTACCTGGACAGGACGACGAAGACCTCTCCAAGAAAGGTTACAAACTGTTTCCCAAAAAGCTCGTCGGTCTCAATAATGAGATGAGCATTAGGCGCCGAGAGGTTCGGGTGTCTCCTCTCGAAAACCTCACGACGATCAGACGGTCATCCAGACCATAACGCACACAAACATCACTCATACAAACAACGAAAACACACTGGATTAATTGACACTATACTTATTTATTAGAACACTATTTTGAAAAAAAAATAACGAAGAGAAATGAATACAACACTGGACACTAATAAATTTTGCCGCTGAAATTACGTTTTGCCCTTTACGGGAAATATAGCCCTTTATATATATATATGATTATAATTCAGGTATCACTATAAATACTTTGCTCACACCATTAACACACTTGGGGGATTAGCACTGGGGAAAAGTTGTCTGGATCGTCCCACGATGAATCCAGTTGTTACGCTGAACAGTCCTGCAGCGTAAAGGTGAATCTTCAGTAAACACACAAAAGAAGATCTCTATAATGGAATACAGATATTGGAGGGCGCGTATATAACATTTGAAACGCACAAGGTCTGAGGACCTGGGATTTCACTGATTGGGGCTAGCCGTAAGAAATCGTCCTTCACCGGCTAAATAGCTTGTGCCCCTTCACAAAACTTATGTTTGAAGTTCAACGCGAGATGCGTGGTTGCATCTTCCAGACCTGGAGTCAAACTCCTCGAGCGTCCAAGCTCAAGCTACGGGTTGCAATGGTCAACGGAATAGTGTTGGCAGTTCATTTCAAAAATTACTCAGTTACTCGCCTGTATGCACATACAAACAGAATACGGAAAACAATTTATGTTAATTTTAGTCAACTGCCCATAATGCACTAGACACGGCGATAACACTGGCGTGAGAAAGTACAGATAACGAACTGGAATACAACGCAGTCGGTGCCACTTTGGTTGCTGGAACATCTGGTCAGCCCGTATTTCTCTAATCTATTATAATGTTTCCATAAGCGATTAAAGAAAGCACTTAATTCAGTTCCCAATAACTATAGAATATATACTGTGCATATAATGAGTCAGGGAGAAACACTGAGATGGTTAGTCACTAACTGAAATGTTCTCAGCAAAAGCAACGTTTTAAATATATATATGAAAAAAACGATGAAAGACTTCTTTGTCCAGTTGTGTGGGAAAGAAGCAATTCCCACCAAATAAAGAGCTTATGTGCGTTGCAGAATAAAGTATGAATCGAAAATAATAATCACTGTCTTCACGAAATATACAGGGCGTCCACAAAAAATACTTCTATAACCTGGTGGCGGTTATAACACTCCTACAGAGAATAAATCAGCCTTAAACCTTACCTTAAGCTTCTATCAGATTTTTGGAACTCTTGGGTGTAGAACTTGAAATTTTGTACAGATTTGCTTATTGAATCCTAGGCTGAGGATAGAATGGATCTTTATGGAAAATGAACTTCGAAAAAGGGTGTGGGGAGAAGGCTTAAATTGTTTTTCGCCTTTCATGGATCTCCAAAACAGTTGGGATTTGGTAACTGAAATTTTCTTTAAAAAAAAAAAAAAAAAAAAACCTCTAGATTGCGGATAAAATACACATTTCTAAAATATGAGTCTAAGAGGGCTGAAAAGGGGGTGGACCTATTCTTGGTCTAGAAGTTGAAATTTTCTAAGGTGGAGGTTTGGGGAATTTTATTCCGAGGTATGCATAGGTTTGTTGGAAAGGTTAATATAATTATTGTGAATTTATTTTAAAACGTTCCGCGTACAGTCATCATACAAGAAGACAATATGACTAATCATCGACACTCGGGAAAGACTTAAGGTTGAGTTTTGGAAAATTCAGTTTCAAGGACAAAGTTTGCGTAACGTTATACGAAACAGAGAGAATCTCTCGATTTCGGGCGTAAGAAAGCGATTTTATCGCATATGTCAAATCCAGATCATTTAGGTTGCGTAACAGAATAATATATACAATTAGTAGAGAACAATGTTGATAACATAATACAAATAAATACATGTATTAAATTATACAAAAGTAACAATGCAATATTGTATTGCATTTTGACTTAAGTCATTGTGCAAAAATCCATCACTGTATCACGTGGGAAATTAGTTAAATTGACGTAACAAGATTTGAGAACGTCGTTGAAAATAAATAATTAAAAGTTGATGCTATAAACAGATGCAAGAGTGTGGGCAGCAGCATATTTTTTTTTAATTCCAGGTAATACGGGCGTTTTGTAATAGTACTAGGTATACTTGATAAGGGGCAGGGAGAATATACAAGGTACGGTCTTCCAACCACCATATAACAGTGGGCTTGAAAACCTTTAATCAACCATTTACATTTTGCTATTTACAAGCATAGTTTGAATTGAGGTATATTTGGGAATCTCAGGATTCTGAATGGCAACGGCTGCTCCAACTGGAACGTGAACACTGTTCCCAACCAAAGGTACTAATTCTTGGAAGAAAGAATAAAAAGAATCGTTCTGGCCGAATTTTGCTGAAGGTTTACAATAAGCTTTGTTTTGGAAGTTCTCTTTTGGGAAAAGACTGCAATAAATAAATGTCACGCAGGTAACTGGACAATTTGAGGAAAGAAACAACAAAACACATCCAAACTTCGTACCCGTATCAAACAACATAAGCCTACACCTGCAGGCAAATACAAAAGCTACCCACCTGAAGAACCTCCCCTCGCGCAAAACTTGTAGTCATCCACGTCGAAAGATGCAATATATTGAAGCACTTCAGTAACGAAATTTTGTAGACACATTAAATCATCTACGTTCTTTAATTACGTATATTCAATTTCGCTTTAAACATTCAGCAGTGATCTGGCAATAATTACAATATTATTGCTAAATGAACAATAATTTGAAATTGCTCGTGTTGTATTTCAACATGTGACCTCTCACCAGAATGAAATATTGTTTAGGCAACTGCAATTTGTTTTATTGAAATGGAATCCTTTATTAAATACAAGTTTTCGGGGGCGCGGTGGCTCAGTGGTAGAGCGCTCCGGTGCTTGGGGTCCCTGGTTCGATCCCAGCTCGCGCCGTGTGGACTTTGTGGTGGACAAACACCGTGCTCGTGGGTTTTCTCGGGGTTCTCCCGTTTCCTCCCACTTTCTTCGTTCCACCATTTCATTCATTTCTCATCATCACCGTCCCCTTTAGCCTAACCGGCATAAGCGTGGGACGTAACACTGAAATATTTCATTTCATTTCAATACAGATTTTGTTTCTTTCTTTGTAAGTAATATCAACATTTTCTGAAAGCTTAAACTTCAAACTATTGTGTTTTATGTATTATTTAACCCAGTTTACATGATGATTTATTATTGAATTATGCACTTTTTTTGTATCATTTTAAGAAAATAACAATTTCAAAAGGAATCACCTCCAACATTAATTCTGGTTGGTTGGTTTCGAGTTTAGTGTCCCGCTCACTAAATATATATGATAAACTACAACTTAACAGGGATCTGAACCACGTGAGCTTTCACGTGGAATCTAACAAAGGACTCCCGTGCCAAAGGCGCATAAATTAATGATATAACCATGAGGTTGTTCGGTGCTTGACTTTTTATTCTTTTAGTTGTTTATTCGTATCACATAATAAGGTGATAGTGCCATGTGAGCCATAATATCACATAATAGTGCCATGTGAGCTTTGTGGTGGATAAACATTGAATGTGTGTGGGGACCGTGGTGGCTCAGTGGTAGAGCGTTCACCTCTGGTGCTTGGGGTCCCGGGTTCGATCCCAGCCCCCGCCAAGTGAACTTTGTGGTGGACAAACACCGTGTGCGTGGGTTTTTCTCGGGGTTCTCCCACTTTCTTCATTCCACCATTTCACTCATCTCTCATCATCACCGTCTCCTTTAGCCTAACCGGCATAAGCGTGGAACGTAAAACTCAAAGATTTTCTGTTTTCTTCGGTGGATATCTAGAACAATTATCTCGTCTGAGTTTTCTAATGGAGCCAATCCGTTAATATGTTCACAGGCAACGGTGATTTTAAATGTGGCTATTCACATCTCATTTTGTACTATTGAAGCGAAGATGTATAGTTGTGGAATGCTAGAAGTTACACGACGCACCGTTAGATTACAGCAAACATCTCCAGTGGTTGTCATATACTGGACGAAACTGAAACTTCTGATTTTCTTTTTTCCACCGGACTCTTTAAGCCTATGTTGATCTCAAAGTTCTTTCTTATGAACGAAAGGTGTTCGAAAATTCAGAAGCGATAACTCAGAATCCATTGACAGCATTAGTATTGTGTTGCCTTTTTGAGTTTCACATCTTCCGCTTTTTCCCTTTAGGTAATATGAGACGATGAATAACGAGCGATGATAATGAAGTGAATGTAGAAACGATAATACATAGCATCATTGCTCTGAGGGAGATTCGAACCCTTGACAAATTAGTCTTCTGACTGACACCAAAATGCCTCAAGCTGTACGACGATGCCAACCAGTTCAAAGAACATTAGAGATATCCACTAAATGATAAGTCTCTATGCAAAAGAAATATTAAAATTCTTACTCCCACTGTCAATGGTGTATGGCATTGTGGCAATCCAACTCAACGTATTATGTAAACTAACTGCTATTGATCCCTCTCCCTATCACCACCACCAAATATATTTTGTAGATTCGAGATAATGTCATTAAACTGAATATCTACGATTTCCCTCAGTCACATAGAAGCAAAAGTGGAATCATAACGGCTGTTGTTTTGTACAGTGATCTTATCCAATCCAACTTTTACATTCCTTCCTCCCCCCCCCCCCCCCCGAAGAGCTTGATCGGCAACAGATGCATCTCACTCTAAGAAAACCAGATCTTTGTGTAGACTATACAAAACGAACCATTATCATACGCTGCTCTTCGAAACGATAGACAAAACTGTTTCTTTGCTATCTCCGATTAATGTTATCTCTCTTGCACAATATCCTAATACTTTCAAGGAAACAAAACTTTCAGAATTTTGCCAGCTGTACAGTCTGCAGTTTCTTACATTTCATACATTAATAACTTGTACATAATTTGCCAATCTATGGAAATACTTTTAAAAAATAGCGAGATTTTCCTTTTAAAAGCCATATACGCACAACCCTGTGTAGAACAATATAGCATTCAAGCTTGAAATATAAATCTTTTTAAAAAGAAAGAAAACCGTATTTCTCTAATCTTTACTTGTGGATGTAAGTATGGGACTATCTAAATATAGATCGGTGACAAGAGATTTCAACAAGGTGGCATCCTTACATTTGAGTTTCCAAAGCTCTAGTATACATTTATTCTACACAGAAATTAACTTCTGAGTATTTTTTTTCAAACTATTTAAATTACTATACAGTATATGTGAACACATTTCCAGGCAAGAAACTAAAGTTATTCTCTAGGTATTTGGATGATGAGAAATCGCTAAGAAAAATGTAAAAGTAATCGCTTTAACATTCCTTATATGGGTGCTTTAGTAACAAGCAGAATGCTAGGCACTAATTAAGAATAATCTAACAAATGAATAAACAAAAATAATAGTAAAAAAATGAAACAAACTGATCAATTCTAACAGGAAACTCAACTGTGTAAAAATCATCATTTTGTCAAGCATATTTCAAAAATATGTTTTTATGAAAATTGTGACACGAAAAATGAATGAGGAGTGTGCGTCTAAACTCGAAAGATTTCACAACAGGATATGACATACCGATGGGCATACTTTCAGCAGTACGGAACGTGCGTGGGATCAGTATTGCTCTCGGTTCTGTGTCGGAGTAATACCGCCAAAGGGCGGTTTGCATACCACTCAGTTAGTGGCAAGCAAACAGGAAACGTGTGACCAAGCGCCACTATGCCTCGTCGACTTCAAAGTGTGCAATATGAACAGACAAATTTTTTCAAACATGTTTGTATGCTCTACTTAACAGGAAGGAGCTTTTCCTGTCCCAAATCGGGAAGTCTACAGAGCATGTTGCCTCGATAGTAATGCGTATGTGAAGACAACAGACATAATAGAACCGTACACAACAACGATGGTGCAGTGGATCGCACAATGTGGCCACACCATAAGATAACAAAAATAATGTCTGCATGACCATAGCAGACCCGAAAGCGTCGTCAGAAGTGTTAGCTTGAAGCTGGAGCATGATAATGCGTGTGTGTCTGTATGCGTTGTCAATTGGATGGCGTCTGCTGAACGCTAAAACTATGCAATGGCTCTCATTAACCTAAAACCACAAACGAGGACTACATAAACACTGCGTCTAGCTTGTTGAGTGGCACACGGTCTTACGTTCAGATAAGAACTACTTCAACATGTTTTCCTAGTGATGCTCACATACGCATTAGACGTTTTCGTTGCAATGTCGAATCTGCAACGTTTATTGTGGAGCGTCAGAGCGACCGAACAGGATGTTTACGTGATGAGATGGGACGTCATAGGATAGAACTCATGGTCTTGAAAGTTATGCACTGAGGCAATATTATAGGGAAGTTCTAGAAGCTGGACTCATATTCTTTTCTCAGAAGATTTCTGACGCCATATTTCATCAGGAGAATCCCAGTCCATTTGACGCAAACCTTGTTCAAGGGACAATAGGCACGGCTTCTTTCCTAGCATGCACGATTGCCTAACATATCGCCCATTGGACATATACTATATGCGGCATGATTGATGAACCAATTGTTCGCACGGTTCTTCAGTAGACAGTGACGATGTCTCCCACAGAAGCGTGGCAGGCAATAACTCAGAAACACATTCAACGCGTGGTTATTTAATGTAACTACGTATAGGGGCTCTTATTGCATATTCATTCATTATAGATCTATACGTATTTATAAGGTTAAAGATGTTCTACAGTTCCGAAATTGTAACAATTTCTGTATCGTTCGAAATTTATCATCAGGAATGTACTACACGAAATTATTCTAATGACATAGCTCGTTCATACATCCATATTTTCTTCTTGTTTTGGTATCAGGAATCACGTCCCAAACATTGACAGTGTTGTTTTGAAACACCTCGAGTGTTGACCATTAGATGAAACTAGTAATAAGGTTTTCTCATCCTCGTTCTCGAATATTCTTCCTCCTCTCGAATCAGTTCTCGAAACGCATTTATTGTCCCATGTCGCATAAGTTTTCCTCTTGTTTTGCGAATTTCTGCTTAAAATTTACACACTGGTTTTATTCGTTTCACCCAGAAGTTTTCGGAATCATTCCGCGTCACGAGAAGATCACGAAGGGTGTTATATAAACAATATTTAATCCATATTCATTACTAGCATCAATTACCCGCTTTGCTGGGTTAAATTAAGAAAAATAGTAATATTTTCAGTTAGTCAGTCACCTTTTACTATTGTTAAAGCGCTTTTTGATATCATTTTCGATTATTTTTATATATCCCCTCCCCTCCCATTGTTGCGGGTCACGGCATCGGACATGCTATTGTTCATCTCAGCGATCCCGAAAACTATGAATTCGAAACTAATATTTTTCTTTTCGATCATTTTCATATATTTCTCTCATCCCCCAAGTTGCGGAAATGAATTTGGATTTAAACGTCATCAGAAGTACCACTGTTTATCTTAGTGACCTCTAAAACTGAATTCTACACCAATATCGGTCATTTTCGATCATTTTTGAATGTCTCTCCCCTTCCCCCAACCTTTAAATTACACCGCGAAAGTGATATGGCAAAACCCATCACAGGTTTAAACTTCATCTAGGTTGTAAATTTGTAATATATATCCCCCTCCCCTCTGTTCTACCATCAAAATGAAACGATAAAAAAAAAATCTCAGGCTGGAACTTCATCTATGTTAAAAATTTGATCCAGATTGATCGTTTGGTTCAAGAGTTATTAAGTTTTTTTTTACTTTTTAACTCCTTCCTCCCCTCCCCTAAGTATTATCGTCAAAGTGAATAGATAAATACCATCCCAGGCCCGAACCTCGTCTATGTTGAAAATTTGATCGAGATCGCTCGAGTGGTTTAACAATGAAATCACAAAGTCAGTCATTTTCATTTTTATTTCCCCTCCCCCTCCCCTACGTTGCACCGTCAAAGTTAAATGACAAAAAATATTCCAGGCCCAAACGTCATCTATATTGAAAATTTGATGAAGATGGTTGGGTGGTTCAAGAGTTAAGTTTTATTTATTTTTATATATAAATCTCCCCTCCTCTTCCCAAGTTCTACCGTAAAAGTAAGTATATAAAAAAATTACAGGCCGAACCTCATCTATGATGAAAATTTGATCGAGACCAGTCGAGTGGTTCAAGAGTTATTAGGTTTTATTTATTTTTACAGATCTCTCTCCTCCCCTAAGTTTTACCGTAAAAGTGATATGATAAAAAAACACAAGTCCAAGCCTCATCTATGTTGAAAATTTCGTTAAGATCGGTCGGGTCGTTTAAACGTGATGAAGTCACAAAGACAGTCACTTTTATTTTTATTTTTTAAACATATATATATCTTCCCCCTCCCCCTCTCCTAAGTTGCACCGTAAAAGTGAAATGACGAAAGCATCCCAGGGCCGAACCTTATCTATGTTGAACGTTTGATCGATATCGGTCTGGTAGTTCAAGAGTTATTAAGTTTTATTCATTTCCATATATTTCTCCTCCTCTCCTCCCCCTCCCCTAAGATCTACCGTCAAAGACAAAAATCTTTCCAGGTTCGAACCTCATCTATGTTGAAAATTTGATTGAGATCGATCTTGTGGTTCAAGAGTTATTAACTCACGAACATAGTCACTTTTATTTTTATATATTTTTTTTGATTTGAGTATATTTCCCCCTGCTCCTCCCCTAAGTTGCTCCGTCAAAAGTGAAATGACAAAAAAAACATTTCAGGCCCAAACCTTATCTACGTTGAAAGTTTGTTCGAGGTCGGTCGTTTGGTTCAAGAGTTATTAGGTTTTATTTATTTTTGTATAATTCCCCCTTCCCTAAGTTCCATTGTCAAAGTAAATAGCTAAAAATACTTCCAGGCAAGAACTTCATTTACGTCAGAAATTTGAGCGAGATCGGTTGGGCGGTTCACGAGATTAAGAGTCACAAACATAGTCACTTTCAATTTTATAATATAGATTGAATAATGACTTATAAATCTTTAAATGTTGATAAATGCTCTTCACTGCAACCGTACTTTATCAATTTATATTTTTTATAATATGGGTCATGTACCATTAGAAAAGTGTTTGGGATGTAAAACTTGGGTGAACTAGCTGCTCATGATACTCGTGAAATTTCTTAGCTCGATTCTCGTCTCATTTTCGAAACGAAAAATATTTCGCATCGCTTTCGAGAAGAGGATTGTATCGTTTCGTGAGCAACACTAGTTACATATATGGTGACATTTCCAAAACACTAAAGAATCAATACTTTTACTTTTAAATTTTCATTTAACTAGTGCTTACAATTTATAAGCTAAAATGGATTGTGCGTTTCTTTTTGCCCGACTTTTGTATATCCGATAAAATTTTAATCTTTATGTAACCTATGAAAAGCCATACTTACACTACGTGTTGTATTCTATTGGACCACCAACATTATAGACTATCGTCCGACATCGCAATTTCTACTACAACAAATTACGTTGAAGCACAGATATTGGAATTTGATACCATTGCTGCCTGAAAATTTTCCATAGATAGTGAGAGCGATGTTGAAGACGCAGTTTTAACAGTGCAAATGTTCATAATTTGATAGAGTTGGTATCAGAGATTTCGACAGGGAATAAATGGGAATAACACCCTGCTTCATGTTATAAAACCTGAGGGAAAGGCTAATTACTTTATCCATGTGAGTTCACACGTGAGTCCACTGAAAATTGGACGTAACATTTTGCATTTCTAAACTTATACTAGTAGAATAGTGAGCAGAAGCGCCCAAGTGCAAATATGGAGTTTCAGTTTTTCTCTTATATCTCCCCCACGCTTATCCTGTTGAAATGAAATTTTCATCTTTCGGAAGTCCTTAAAGCTTCCTACATTTACTAGTGGAGGCGGCTACTACAGATCTATCCTAATTAAAAGAAAAAAAATCCATCATCCTCTATCTCAGAAACCAGAAACATTATATATTAAACTTCTATTATTATATGAAACTCCAGTGGTGCTGGTCTCAAACTGAGATATTCTAATCGTTAGGGAGCACTTAAAGAAAAAGAAACAGTTCTTAATTTTTAAGGCGTTTAGATTATCAAAACTTCTGTATATACAGAGTGGGAACAAGGTCATTTTTCCCGATATGTGGAGAAACTTGTGGGGAAAGCAACTTTGCGTCCATCCTGTATATGTGTCCATGTCCACGTGTTCGTCCGTCCGAGAGTCAAAATAATCTGAAGAACTACTTGAAGGATCACCAACAATTTTGGCCAGGATGTAGAGCAGAAATGCCAAGACTCACGGCTCTCAGTTCACCTCACATTCGTTGAGTCCTCGAACAATGTCAGCGTAGCCTTGCTTTCTCATGGCCAGAACGCGAAATTTCTGCGCAGGATTCCACACTCTTTCCAAAGATTCCAGAGCAAACTTATTTCCGGAGCTATTCAGGCAGTACATTTCATTGCAGTAAATACAATCAGTGCAGTTCAGTTATTCGTTTGATATCTTAGCCTGTTTCTAAACAATTTCCATTTGCACATTATGTCTCATATTAAATGAAAAGTCGTCGATGAACCTCATAGACTAAATTCCAAGAAGCATGGGAACTGCAGCATTTTTATGTTGAAGTGAAAGGTAAAATTGTACGCTTAGTGCAAATCCACCATCAGTGTACCTAAGTTGTATAACATGAACTGTAACTATTAACAACACAAAAATAGAAATAATCAATATAAAGAATTAATGAGGAAAGACAAGTTAAAGGTATTGAAAGTAGGACTAAAACGACAATATTATTATGTTTACTAAATTAGATGAAGAGAATGAAGCTGCGTTCCATGCAAACTGTGCATTGTTGGAAATTATAACAAACACTCGAAATTATTATTATTATTATTATTATTATTATTATTATTATTATTATTATTATTAATAACAATAATAATAATAATAATAATAATAATAATAATAATAATAATAATAATAATAATAATAATAATAATAATAATAATAATAATGACTCCCTATATACTAGTGATGAGCGCAAGAGTATCGGTCTTGCAATTTGTGCAAGAGTCTTGCATGCAAGACCAAGACCAAGACTCTTGCGCAAGAGTCTTGCACAAGTACCGGCTCAGTGGTAGAGCGTTCACCTGTGGTGCATGATGTCCCTTTTTCGATCCCAGCTTGCGCCATGTGACCTGTTTTGGTGAATAAACACCATCTGCGTGGGTTTTCTCGGGGGGTTCCTGTTTCCTTCTACTTTCTGCGGTCCACTATTTCATTTCTCATCATCACCGCCTCCCTTAGCCTCGGTGCTTAATGTGGGACGTTAAACTAGATATTCCATTTCATTTCAAAGCTAAAGAGAAATGTAGTATTGAACATCGGTAATTCCGTATACTATAAGTGCGGACTACATGGGTATGGCCTTGGCTCCGAGGCTGAAGCATCCAATGAAATTTTTTAAGGTGCGCAATAAAATTAATATCGAAATAACAGTTGCATGACATTGACAAAAACTTAATGCATGTGACTACAAGTTTGATTTCATGGGCGGATGATTATACGATGAATAATAGTTTATCAATATAACTTTTAGCCTCCTTAGGTATACGACACATCGAGGATTGAACGATATAACATTATACAGCAAAAAATAATCCATATTCACAAGTGAGAGATATTTTTTGCAGTTATTTCAAATAACTTGGAGTTTTATGCCGTTAATTTGTATTTCTAATATAGGTCAAAAGTATTTATATAAATTGAATTTACACAAAAGACATAGACAGTTGAGTCGTTTTCAGTTCCCACTCAAATTATTCTAAGATATTAAGAGGTTAGATTATAATTATTATTATTTTACTTTTCTCTCTCTCTTTTTTGACCAATATTGCTAAACATATCATCATCATCACTATAGTTATTCTGTCATTATTGGCAGGTCACTAGCTGCAACTGAGAAGCTTCGACGTACAGTGGTCCTCAACTTGCTTCTTCGACTTGCGCAGCAATTTTCTGTTTTAATACCTTCCTTCAACTGTAGCCTCTTTCGCCCCTCCCTTTTTCCTTCCACCATACCCTATAGCTAGCAGGTCCTTCATAATACAGTTCCTCCTCAGTCCATGTCCCAACCAATTCCTCTTTATCTTTTTAATTACATCTGAAATTCTTCTTTTCTACCCTACTGCTACTATTTCTAACACCTTCTCATTCGTTTTCCATTCAACCCAGCTAATTCTCTTCTTTTTTCTCCATGTCAACGTTTCGGAAGCTCCCGATTTTTTTCAATGCTTTTGCGTAATGTCAGTGTATCTGCCTCATGGGGAACATATTGGAACGAGTAAAACAAAATCTCAATATTTAATTGGAACTTTGTTCAATACAAAGGCTAGCTAATCGTGGTTCAAAAGAAAAAAAAATCTGATACATTTAGAGTGTAAAAATAATTTTGCAATTCATTGTTTTTTAGTAATCTGCACCGTCTTGATTTTCTTTCATGCGTTTCAGGAGTAGCCACCCCAGTTTGGGAAACAGTCGAATATTGTGTGTTAACTAACGTTAAAAGCGTTTACTATATTTATAAAATATTAAAAAGTCGTTCTCTTCGTAATTTGATAAATGACTTATAGGCAAATAAGAGAATTTCAAAACGAAGAGACGGTTATGTGTTAACTAACGTTAAAAACGTTTACTATATCTATTTAAGACAGCAGACAAAATAAGTGCTTACTTATTTAATCAATGTTCATGTTAAATATGTCTGCCACACTTATATTTAATTGTTATGTCAAGTAATGATTTATAATCAAATAAATGTATATTAATTAAAATTTCATTTATAAACATATTAACCTCAATTAGCATTAAACATGTCAAATGTAACCACTATACTACCAATCAAATAAAATCAAAGCATAACTCTTTAAATCTATATACGTATTTAATCAATATGTGCACTAAAATATGTGTACAAAACATAACTCTTAAGTTATCAAGGAATTGAAACAATTGGATTTGTTAAAACATATAAAAAAGGTTACTAAACGTTGTGATTTATCTTGTAAGTAGTGAAGCGTGGGCATCCATAAAAAATAAATAAATAAATAAAGATAATTTCCTATGCTATAAACTATCATCATACTTACAAGAAGGTAAACTATATTTAGAAACATATATTGAATTTCCGTTACAATTGGCGCATTGTAGAATTTATTATCCCTATATCCAGAGGAAAATTTACCAATGAAAAGCATAAAATTTCTTAAAATCAAGACTTGCAAGACTCTTGCAACCAAGACGAAGATCAAGACCAAGACTGGGTGTGCAAGACCAAGACCAAGACCAAGACCAAGTCCAAGACCAAGGGTTCCAGTGGAAGACGAAGTCCAAGACTGGGTGTGCAAGATCAAGACCAAGACCACTCGGGTCTTGGTCTTGGTTTTGCATTTTCTCATCACTACTATATACAGAAGCTTAACAGAAGGGATGAGTTTTATAATTTTCTTCTACATTTCCGAAACCACAAAAGCTATGGGCAGTGAAGATTTTCCTCAGAGGGAATTTCAATACACGGGAGATAAATGAAGTACTGCGAAGATAGTGGTAACTTACGTTGAACACAATTGGATATATGCTGGATAAAATTTTGTAGCTTCGAGGGTAATTTTTCTCGGGCCAGCTTCTGAACTCATCACTGTCTATGGTTGATTGATTGAACTGAGATTTAGCGTCCGTTTCAGCAGCGATTCTACATGAGACGTGGCTCTACAGCTTAATGTGAGATACTAACTATATCAGCTGCCGCCAGGATTCGAACTCAGGTTTCCTTCGCAGGAAAATGCACTTACGCTAAGCATATAGCCACGAAGGAACTCTGCCACTAGCTATGAGGATCGAACTGTAATCAGAGAACAGTACGTACATTCACCTACGTTGTCTAGTGGGACGGATACTTCAACTTATTTTTTGATTCAACTGGGAATTAGCTGGCTTTCAGATAATCAGCTTTTCATGAGCTGAATTGATAATCCAATCAAAAACTAGGTAACTTGTAAATACATAAGAATTTGTTCTATCGAAATGGGACTTTCATTGTTAGAGAGTGCTCAAGATATCGGCAAGCATTCGCGGAAACAGGTACACAAGATACTGATGGCTTTTTTGTTTATTTATTTTTAAAGTAAATTTTAAACATTTTGCATCTCGGAAATAAGAATGTCTGTTACTGAAAATAAAGTAAAATTTTATATTCAACGTCACACATAAATGCATTTTTGGCACGGAACATTAATGACGGAATGACAATGTAGGAGGAAGGAACAAAACCTTGACAAAAAGCGAGGACAGAATGTTGTCCTCCACAAACTCACATGACGTGCGATCGAACAAGGGATACTTACAAGAAAGGTGAGTGCTATTGAGCGTTTTTCTTTAATCCGTTCCAACCAGGACACTTGTCTCCGTGGTCAATATTACCAATTATATTCACTATTCTACTGTAGTCACTACAACAGGGACACGAATATAACAGAAACTTGGAGGATACTTAATATACCCACGCTCTTCAGCGGGGCTCAAACCCACGATGGATTGTTTCTCATGATTTGAAGCCAGACACCCGAGGCCATTTGGCTATTACAGCTTACCACTGAGAAACCATCCCTCCGGAAAGCTCTTATATCCGCTTGCGGCAACATAGTGGGACCACTCTGACATAGAGGAAACGGGATCTCTGAGTAAATATAAGATCTCAGAAAAAATATAATATCTATTTGCTATTCGTCCTACTTTTCATTATTATACAATGACTCGAAGCCTCAATCACAATATTTTAACAAACGTCCGGGGCTGAAAGTGGACATTTTGATTTGATTCTTTTAATGGTGGATGTAGAATGATATATCATGTTCATTAACATTTTTTCACCGGTACGTCTTCGAACTCTTCTTACTACAACATATAAAGGCATATCAGATCTATACTGTAAGATTTTTAGTGCTAAACTATGCTACATAATCTTGTCAGCAGAAACACGAAGAATCTGTAGAAACAACAGTTTTAAAATACGGATGATAGACAATGAAATCATTCAGTATAACGTCTCACGATTATTCCCTATAGGCTAAGAGAGACGGACAGATGATAGAAATAAGATAAACATAAAAGTACACAAAATCAAGACTGTGTCTGTATCGAACTGCAGAAAAGTTTCATCTATTGAAATTTGAATCACAATAAAAAAGTTTTACTACTTCAACCGACTAAAATGAAGTATTTTATGCTCGGGTAAACTATTTTATTATTTACATTTTTCCCCTTTTAGATTAATGGAAACTATCGTATATGAATGGTGATGAATGAATTAATTAATTCGTGAAATTATGAAGTGGGATAATGCGGACGTATTTCTGAGAAAATTTGGACTACTACAAGCACAATTTTGATTCACCACCAACATCATAAAGCGCCATCTGAAATCAAATTCAGGTTCGGATACACGAAATGTGGCCATGACCATTTACACAGTATGTTTGTTCTTCTAAAGCAACAATGTAGTTTGATTCGAGGTAAGTAGAACTAGTGTTAATTTATTTGATTACCTGCAAGAATTAAGTTGACTACCATAAGTTGTTCTAAGAAATACTTCGTGTCTATGTGATAATAAAATAACTACAACTCCTATATCGCATACCAATACCAGATGCTAATATGATAGATTGTCTCAGAAGTAGATGATAATGAGGACTAAATGACAAGAAGTAATCTTGTACGAAACAAGGCAGCTCTGAAAAATTAGAGATTGCTGTCACGCTGAAATAATGCACGACATTGAAGGCATACAGTGGTTAAACGACTGACAATAAAAGCGAGTGTTCATTGGAAGTCTTGACTAAAGGTTAACTTGTAATGACAAGTCGTCATCACTTCTCCCCTATGTTCGATTACACTGTTAAAAGAAAACTTAAAACAGGTGTGTTAACAGCATACCGGTACTCCCCAGTCCCCACCTGTTAACTCCTCATTGTGGTTCTGTTAAACAGGAATGTTGCTGGTGCCTGTCAGCATTCGTTCCAACTGTACTTTGCATGATTTGTTTTGACCTTGAAATAAAAGCAAGCAACCCTTGGATTTGGAGATCCAGCCTAAGTCAAATGGTTCTCCAGGCTAGAGAAACTTGGAACAACACCTCTTGTAGGTGGACCAAAGTAGAGTTGCTTCTTCCTCTTTATAAAATATGAATTTATCCGAGGATTTACGATTCAGAAATGATAAATATTTTGATCAAATTACCATGTGCGCTTTGTTTTAATAGCACGTAGCATCATATATGATGAATGGCAATCATTACTCTAAATGTCAAGTCAAGCTTTAAGGTAATACACTTAAATCTGTAAGTTGTTCCTTGTTGCCAAGCCGTTCGTTTCTTATTTATACCCTATTTTTGTAGGAAATCAAACATTGTACAACCACAGCAGATAGTTCGAAAATAATATTAACTGCATATCTGTATTAGGGTACATTCTATACATTTCAATATTTTGTCTGACTCTTCTTTTTACAAAGTATGTCTCAGTAGCTGAAACACCTTTTTTTATTTCTACTTTCCCATTATTTTATTTTATTCTATTTTTTGCAAATGGACTAGAACTTACCACATAGAAGCCCTTGTATATACAGTAATTATCTTATCAGCATAATTATGTCTATACTATCTATCTAAGTGGAAATATTTTACAATTTATTTTCGTCTTAGCATAATGATGCACTGTTAAGAAATAACTCAACAAATTGTGGAATTATATCCAAACGTACTACAAAAGTTAATTAAATGATAATGCACCAGCTGCAAGAGGATTATGGTTTATTTCCACTTTGGACCATTGCGATTTCTGTAGGATATTCTCCTGAATTCTAATATGCATACTTAAGAGTACGTATATTATTATTATTATTATTATTATTATTATTATTATTATTATTATTATTATTATTAGTAGTAGTAGTAGTAGTAGTAGTAGTAGTAGTAGTAGTAGTAGTAGTATTAACTATTCTGGCTTAAGGCAGGTCCTGGGACTAATACTTCTTTTTTTTTTACTTTAGTTTGGGTCTTGTACGTTTCTCGATCTTCAGCTTCCTGTTTTAACTCCCAATATGTTCTTCTATTTTTCAAATCATCGATCAGTTGTGGTCTTCTTCTTCTTCCTATTCTTTGCTTTCCTTCCATCTTTCCTTCTATAGCAGTATGAATATTTGCTTCGCAAGATGTGTGCAATCCAATTGGCCTTCCTACGAAAGATCCCGCTAAAAGCGTCATTATCTCTCGTATTCGTTTTAATACATCTTTATTTGTTACTCTCTATCTCTTTCTCTCTCTCTCTCCTACTCTCTCTCTCTCTCTCTCTCTCTCTCTCTCTCTGTGTGTGTGTATATATATATATATATGTGTGTCTGCTATGTTATCTTCTCCATCTTCTTCCAACACCACATTTCGAAGCTCTCTAAATATTTCTTCTCTGAATTCTAATGCCCAAGTCTCTGAGCCGTACAGTCCAATATATCATGTTTAGCACTTGACCAACTTCTTTCGTAGTCCAATATTAAGCCTGCTAACTAAGAATGATCTTTTCTTGTTGAATGCTTCTTTGGCTATGGCAATTCTTAATTTGATCTCTTTGGTGCAGTAAGTGTCTCTCGTCAAAATACTTCCCAGATACTTAAAATGATCGACTTCTTTAAGTTCTTTTTGTTTTACTTTGACCCGTAAGAGGCGTGTTTCACCAGAATATTCTCATGACTCGATTTTCTTTTTATGTTGATGTCCATTCCGTATAATTTCCCAGTGTCAACTATTTTGTCAATCATCTCCTATAGTCCTCCTTCAGTTCTAGCTAGAATAACCGTATCATCTGCACACCTGATCTTGTTAATGTATCTATGATAGGCCACATAATTTTAAGCTTTCGAAATACTGACGAGAATTACGCATACTTTTATAGCAGTTATAAGAAAATGTGAGAATCACGTTCTAAAGTAGTCCTGAGAAAAATCAAATTGTTAGGAAGTTTGGATTACCAACTAAAACTCCTTTATACAGTAATTATACTTAGTCTATCTGTCCATTTGTCAGAGAGACAACATGTCTCAAGAATTACTTGATGGATCACAATTATTTTTGCCCAAGTTGTAGAGGGGTCAAAAATTAGGAATCGAATACGTTGTTGGATGTGATATATCTACTTGACTTCAAAATATAGACAATCAAAAATACGTTTCCTATATACAGAGTGGGCAGAAAGTAACTCCCTATTTTGAATTGTGAATTGCTATTGATTTTATGTAGAGATAGCAATGAAATATACAGATAGTGATCAGAAAAATGGAAACACCTGTAGTTGGCAACACGTCAGATGTATGGGTTGGCAGTGGTGTCATGGCGCCCCCAGCGCAGGACCGCTGGTGGTGGTGTGTTAGGTCGGTCTCCATACTACGTCAGGCACAGTGGAACAGCAGTGTCCAGTGGCTGCACCAGACGGAGGTAATGTAAAATGGAAGACCTCTCAGAGTTTCAAAGAGGGCAGATTGTTGGTGCGCGGTTATATGGAGTGAGTGTGACGGCAGTGGCTACTGTGTTAGGTGTGTCGCGTGGGACTGTGTCGAAGGTGATGACGGCCTACACAACACACGGGAAAACCACATCGGGGAAGCGGAACAGTGGGCGGAAGAAAATCATGAGTGACAGGTCACGCCGGGTATTAAAGCGCATTGTCACTGCGGAGCAAGTGACGGAGGAACTCAATTAGCACCTCCCCCACCCTGTTTCGACAATCACAGTCCGCCGCAAATTACATGACATGAACTTACGGGGACGTGTTGCACGGGCCAAACCGCTCATCAGGGACCATAACGTTTTCGCACGCCGCAAATGGTGCCGCGACCATGCAACTTGGACCGTTGAGGACTGGAAACGTGTGATATGGTCGGATGAGCCATCCTTCACCCTATTCCCAACCACGGGCCGTGTTTATGTGTGGAGAAAGCCCAAACAAGCTTATAATCTGCAGTGTCTCCGCCCAATTGTGAAACATGGCGGCTGCTCGGTGATGCTGTGGGCCGCCATATCATGGTTTTCATTGGGTCCTGTGGTCACACTTTGCGGACGAATCACTGCCAACGATTATGTTGCAATTTTAGGAGACCACTTGCATCCTATGGTTCGGATGTTGTTCCTGGACAATGACGCCATCTTCCAGGATGATGGTGCACCCATTTACACAGCTGCCGTTGTTGCAGCGTGGTTTGAGGAACATCGGGATGAAGTTCAACACCTCCCCTGGCCCGCCCAATCCCCAGATCTCAACATAATTGAACATCTGTGGTCCGTCTTCGGCGACGATTTCCACCTCCATCCTCTCTCACAGAACTGGTCGATGCCCTGCACGAGGAATGGTGTAAAATTCCACTTGCTACCATTCACGACCTCTGTGCCTGCATCCCACGTTGCATCAAGGCTGTTCTGAAGGCGAAAGGTGGCCCGATACCATATTAATCTGGTAAGTTGTAATTTCGTTCAGGTGTTTCCATTTTTCTGATCACCATCTGTATCTTGTTCTATAGATTGAAGTATGCCATTTTCCTATTGTTTCCAGATCTTGTAGAACTTTTGTTGTTCCTTTGAAGCCACGAAGATGCTAGGATGATTACGCATTGAGGAGATATGAAAAAAATACTGCAAGATTTGAGATATGCAGTCTGTATCTCAGGTCCAATGGTGGTGGAGGGGTCAACTGGGAAGCAAGCTGTTCTGGACGCAAAACTAATTAAAAATTGGCCACAGAAAATTAATGGCTAACCGAAGTATCGTGGACATTAAGAGATCAGGTAAACCCTCGACTTCAGTAACAGAGGAAAAGGTAGCCACAGTGAAGGAGATGTTCGCTCGAAGCCCTTCAAAATCAACAACGCAGGTTGCAAGAGAGAGTGGCATTACACGCCATTCTGTGCGTGAAATTCTCCACAAGGAGTTACATTACAGACGATTGAATGCGATAGGCATGTTGAATTTTGTGAAATATGTTCGAATGGCACGAAGATAATTCACAGTTGTTTGAAAAGAAAATAAATGGATTATGATCCCAAAGAGACCGTTGAAAAATGCTGAACAAACCGAAAGTGACAGTGAAGTGTGGATTAAGTACTTTTCGTATTATTGGACCCTATCCGTTAAGGGACATTTTGGACGCTGAAAGACACTTGGAAATCTTAGAAAATTTTGTACAAACTACAATTTCTGAATTTGACGAATCAAATGAACTGTTATTTATGTAAAATGGAACTCGCTCTCATTACCCCTTGCCTGTAAGACAATTGATTGATGAACGCTTCGCAGGACGCTGGATAGGTCGCCAGGGTCCACAGAATGGCCAGCTCGAATTCCAGATCTCACCTCATGCGATTTTTGTTTATGGGAGTGGGCTAAGGAAGAAGCGTATCGCAGCAAACCATAAACTCTTGGCAAACTTGAAAATAAGATTCGTGAGGTCATAAGTGGTGTTCTTGCTGAGGTTTTGAGGAAGGTCGTAGCAAACGTACCTGTTCGTATGAGACAGTGTCTAGAAAATACTGGATCATACATTGAGTTGCAACTTTTGGAATGATTGTGTTATACACTACATGTGTGGAAAAAATGAATTTATACCTGAAATATTTTAGAAGAGAAAATATTGAAAATAGGAAGTTACTTTCCACCACCGTATATATAACTCCTTTCTAGTATGCAACCTAAATACGTTTATAGGTCAGGATGGTTGCATACAATTGAAACATAATTCCTTCACGTGGTGTACACGTGATAATATTGCTTGTTTCTATGTACAGTAGAATGTCTAAACAACTTATTGCAAATCAAACGGAAAATGTTCTAATTTAAACACTAAAGCATTTACTCCTATTTATGAGTTCATTACGAAATTATTCTAGACATATTACATGAGAGAATGCGTATATTGTTTAACGCAAGTGCATGCAATAAAATTTTCTTATTAGAAACACGAGCAGCATGATGTTTAGTAGAATGCGTTTACACAACCTATTGTATGAAAATTTATAACACTGTAAAGAAATGAAACCTTTCAATTTTATGTCCAATCAATGTTACCCGCCACAAACTCCCGTGTCGTGGGATCGAATCAGGAACTCCATATACCAAAGGTGATAGCTCTATTACTAAGACAGGGTGTTACTATGAAAATTAATGTAAAATTTTTAAAGATATCAGTCGGAAGGCTACATTTTGACATTACTATCTATTTTATAAAAATTGAAAGTAGTTATGTTTGTGACTCAATCTCTTGAACCAAGCTACTGATCTCGATCAAATTTTCAATATAGATGAGGTTTGTGCCTGGGATGTCTTTTGTCATTTCACTTTGACGGAACAACGTAGATGAGGTGGAGGGGGGATATATATATATATAAATTTAAAAAATGAGAATGAAAGTGACTGTCTTCGTAACTTTATCACTGTTAAACCACGTGACCGACCTTGATCAAATTTTCAACATAGATGAGGTTCAAACCTGGCATGGTTTTTATCATATCACTTTGACGGTGCAATTTAGGGGAGCGGGAGAATGGAGATATTTAAAAGTGATCCAAAATCACAGATATTAGTGTCGAATCTATAGTTTTCGGTGTCGCTGAGAAGAACAATGACACTTTCGATGTTGTTTAAATCCAAATTCAGCCCCGCAACTTGGGAGATGGGGAGGGAGATATTATAAAAATGATCAAAAATGACCAATATTAGTGCCAAATCCATAGTTTTCGCGGTTGCTGAGTTCAACAGTGACACTTCCGATCTCGTTTACATCCGAATTCAGTCTCGAAATTTGGCTGAAGGGAAGGGGGAGATACATGAAAATGATAAAAAAAATAACCAATAGTGATGAATTCATACTTTTCGGGGTCGCTGGAATGAACAGTGACACCTCTGATGCCGTGCCTGGCAACATAGGATATTGGTGGATATATATACTAACTAACTAACGGAACATGTAACTTTTTTTGTTAAATCTAACCCAGAGAATCGGGTAATTGATGCTAGTTTGCTAAAATTTTCTTCATACTTCTTCATCAATATTTTCACAATTGCAGGTGTAAACAAATTCATCTTGTCAGAAATTGAACCTAGTTTTATACAGTGGCGGATCCAAGGGGAGGGCTATAGGGGACGCTCAGGTATACACTGGATAAAATGAGCTTCAATCCTGCTTTACACTGGATAAAACGGCAAAATATGGTTTAGCCCCTCCCTTGATCATATCCTGGATCCGCCCCTGTATATATATATATATATATATATATATATATATATATATATATATATATATATATATATATATATATATATTCAAAATTATCTATATCTAGCAAGTTCTAGGACTATTATTTCCAATACATATAATCTTTGTTGTATGTCATAAAGTAAAATGCCACAAAATGGCTATATATTCTCCCTACATCATATAATAAAATATGTTTTACTTTTTTCCACAATAGGTCTCGAGAATTGCAAAAATGATTTTTTTTTACTGATGCATCCTTTTGAAAAGAAAACGGATATGTATAAATCCTGCGAAAAGGTAACATAATGATATATTGCATACGAATATATTGCTTTTATCACCTACGTTTTCAACTCAAACTACTTATTTAGTGCTGAAAACTCTCTGGGAAGTTGGCGGACTGATTTCTAGGGAGTTGCTAGGTATACTAATGTTTTATTTTTTTTAAATCTACAATTGAGTTGTTCACACCGCGACAATTTAGTCGTGGTATATGAGAGTTGTCAAGAGTTAATGCAATGGCGACAGAATGTAAATTTGGAGAACAAGTTTCTGAGGCTACTAAAGATCTTATAGAAATGTAAATGGCTTTAGGAAGAAGTAGCTAAATTCTTCTGGTGTTAAAATGCACACATTTTAATCTAATTATCTAAGCAATTTGCAATGCCTTAAAAGCCAATAAACACCAAGATCGTAATGAATAAAATACTGAAGCGGCAACAGTTCAGAGAATATACACTGCCTCCATATGGCATTATTAACAAAAGCGTTGTGAAAGCCAAATTCAAGTTTTAAACGAAAGTGGGTGGCGAGGAGGTGGAAATAAGTACTTTTAAATATGGTTTGAGTTGACATATTTTCCAAGCAAATGGAGCTCAGAATTTCTCTGAAGTGCTGTTTGAGATAAAACCAACACCTTCAGCATTTTTAAATATATGTATATGTTATTGCAATAAGCCACATCCGACATTAATAATTGCAATAACGAGAATCTATGCAAGTTCGTTGGGTTTTTATTCTGAAAATATCCTTTGATCTCAAGTGTGAGTCACGCTCTCTAGATTTTCTTTCTAGAATCGCCCCTCAATCACACTACTACAGATGTTATTTAAATTAAATATCAATTTACTTAATATATTTTTTCGTTTATGAACGCAGTAAGCGGTAAGTTCGCTTTGAAAAATAGATACATTAGATTTCCTCCAGGAGGCGTACTAGCTATTTTGGTATACATATATTCTATGGATAATCTGAATCTTTAACAGTTAATACAATAACGGTAATTCAATTATATTTCTATTTAACGATTTGTTTGAACTAACGACAACTTCAAGAATAAAGCTACTTGTTTTAAAGAGTTGAAGAAGCTGCAGGATATAAGATTTTCTGCTTTCTTACTTGGATTATATCAGTATAAACTATCCGCTGAAACATGTTGTGCGTCCACATGACAGACAGTTACATACGAAATCATCGTCCACGACCTATTTATCCAAAGTGCTGCAAAAACAAATTTCGTTACTATTAGAGAATGTTACTTTAGCTTACAAGAACTAGTATATTTCTCCAATACGACGTGCCTTCTGATTATTAGTATCCATGCATTTGTATTTCGTAAGTTTCGAGGAGCCAACAAATACATATAATAAGGTACAGGTACATGTATTGTACATATTTCCCTTACTCGCTGCTTTCGAACAAGTTTATCTACAAATCTATTACGGACTGACTACCTGATTGGGAGCTTTTACACAATAGGCGAACTGGGCAACCGCCCGGGGTTCTGCCTTTAAGGGTTCTGCCTTTCAGAGTAATACTTCTTTTTAAAATTATTTATGGATAAGAGACTATGCGGCATTCATTAAAATTCTGAAAGCTTAGAAAATCTCGAATAGTCAAACCGATTACAGTTCTATAAGGGGCCGATCTGTTAAGGCCAATCTACACCATAAAAGATCTTGTACAAGATCTTGTAGCTGTCATAAAAAAATCTTGAAACCCAATCTTTCTATTTACTGTCTACACATATCAACTTCTTGAAAGCAAGAAAGACATTTCCACCCATGCAGCACTGCGCTCTAGTGGGCAAATAGTGAACCTTCTCATTACAGGGTTCTGCCTGGATGACAAATGGGTTTACCTGAATCACCTGAATGAAGTCTATCTATATATTGTATTTTTCTTCACATTTATGTGGCTTTCAGATATTCACTATTTTTAATTAAGAGTTCAAATACAGAATTACACACCTCCAATTTAAAAAAATCCTTACATTTGACCTTTTTCTAAACAAAGAATCGCAAAATTTGAAATATTAAAGAAATTGGCCTTCATTCCCTCTTCAACATCGAAATTTTTGACAACGCTGCAGCATGTGTTCAGTTATTTATAACAAGGAGTTGATATGCCGAGTTTCACGTCCCTTACTTAAGGGATTTCTAAAATACTCTCGGTAAAACATTTGAACACCCATTACCGCTTCCCCATTTGAGTTCGTATTTTAATTTAAAATCCTTTCTGATTCCTTGCTATCATATTAAAATGATTTTTCTTCCAAATATCAAATTTTTTAGTATATTAGTATGACCTGGGCCAGTGGTGTAACTACAATGGAGCGAGTGGAACAGTTGCTCCAGGGCGCACAGTAAAAGGGTGCATGTGCGAACGGACTTTATGCAAAGAACGTTTGAAATCATTTCAAAAGGAACGCTATGACTATTAGCAATTAATTGGCAAAAGCCGATACCGGAGGCGGATCCAAGAATTATTGAGGGGGTGGGCAGGTTTGAAAAATAAACTTGAAACATTTTTCGATATTTGGTTCGCTAACTAAAAGTATTGACTGCAGTGCTTCATAATTCGTATTTATCTCCACCCTTCTAGAGGCGGCACTGAGGAGTGGCGAACGCACCCAGAATCTTCCTTTTGAAAGAAGTTTTATATATATTTTTTTCCTACAGCCTTTAAACAAGCGCTCCGTTAGGGACTAATTTATATATTTTACTCCTCATGGAATATGGATTTCTCTCAGGATTAGAAACCTGCTTGTGTTTGATTATTTTTGAAAGTATATTTTAACATCAAAAGATGATATTATATTACGAACTTTTCTATTCTATCCATTAATAAAATCACATCGAAAAGTGAGACAAGTGTAATATCAGAGAAGGGGGATGGAATAACGAGTCAGTTGTTACGCCATGCCAGCTCTGTTGGCCCGTGTTTCACGATGCGAGCAGGTGTTTTCACGATTCATCTTACAAATATCTCCCAAACCGTTACTCCCTGTTAAAAATTTTAGTGAACCTTCTTTGTAGAAGTAGTCTTAGAAATAAAATGAAAAACGAACAAACAAGCCAGACTGTACGATAACGAAGATATGAGTGATACCGTAAACGCTTCCAGAGGGAGGGGGTCTCGATTTTTACAAATATCCCCTAACCAGTTACTTCCAGCTATAAATTGTACTGAATCGTATTTGTACTACGTAATCTTAGGGGGGAAAAAAGAGTGAACGCGCTAGGGTATATAGTAACGAAGATATGAGTGATGCCATAAACGCTTCACAGGGGGGTTTAGGGGAATAGCGGGATAAGCATCGGGGAGAATTTAGGAGAATTTTGAGAAATTATCCTTTACATGTGTGCTAACGATTGGTAGATAATTCATCTTGCTACAAATTTGTTCTGACATTTTCCCTTCATTGACCGGGCTAGTGGGCAATATATATATATAACCGGGTCACGGATAATTCGCAACAGAAAATGAAAAGGGGTCAATTTCCACCAGGAAAGCAAAAGGAGATAGGTTATTCGTTATACGTACACTATACCTAATATGAAAAACACTTGTAGACGAAATATAAGCTTTAGAAATATGAACTACTACTACTACAACTATTATATTATTACTATTATTATTGACCACATAGGTTCGGAGGCCAATTCACCAAAATCTGTTGACTCCATTCTTAGAAGCCCATTATTATTATTATTATTATTATTATTATTATTATTATTATTATTATTATTATTATTATTATTATTATTATTATTATTATTATTATTAGTTTTGAAATACTAACAGCTGAACTTCCTATTTGCTACTTATTTCCTATTTTGATGAATGTTGAACAATGACTTATGAGAAATGATAACTTCGATTAAAATTTATTGTGATTACAGAATTTAGCTTGAAGTACCGTGATGAATTCAATATGCTATTTCGATGACAGCAGAAATTATATTCTTTTGACACACATATTGCTGTTCAGGGTGGCTTGGTGAACATTCCAAGTGTCTGGGGAATATAGAAGGGGCACATTACGTAAGCGAATATTCCCAGACCAAGCTTTAACACGGCAATACGCGCTGGACACGTAGTACTATCAAAATAGTCCAGAAGTTCCAGCTCTTCCTCTGAATTATCTTGTATTAATTGATGCACATCTGCTATGAGAAGAAATGCCAATCCATTCGTTTTATCGCAAAATAGACGAATATTTTCATTGCTCTTGTACCGTTCTGTGAGTCCAAGCTCTTGGACCTTCCTTCATGTTGACTGAGTCAGATGAAAAACCCAACGGTGTATACGACTTGAATTTCCAAAAGTTGCTTTTACAGCCGCATTTCCTCTATCTTGAAATCCATAACCACAGTTACAGGTCTGGATATTTACTAAATTCATTGCACTGATGCACCACCACACGAAACAGTTCTTCATATGAATTTTGTGTGTTGCAGTGCATTAAGGCGTAGGCCTACACCTAGTGAAGGAAGTCTTACCTCAAATAACATATACGTGATTTTTTTTTAAGGAACCATTGAAAAAATGCCGTCCACCATCCATGTTTCACTTCTCAATAGCTCCATAAGGCTATATTTAAAGACGCTTATGCTTTGCCTCTATTTAGTTCAACAAAGGTGAAAAATAACCGTGACAAAATTTCCTATATGATAATATTTCTGTGAAAGAATTACTGGAAATTTAATCTCTTGTCTCAAATACGATATCTAAAATAGGGCTATGTAACTCATTATTTAATAATAGAGGAAGCAACTACAGTTTTAGAGGAAGCAACTACAGTTGCCCTGTACAAAAGCTCCAATTTAAGCAATACTTTACATGCAGTAACATAACTAGGTGGTTGCGTGTTAAAAGGACATTAGAAGAACTTAAAACACTAAAACGGCGTAATCGAATTTTCCGAAGAAATAAAATTAATTTCGATGATTTTTTCCAAACCAAACTTTGACTTTCCGCTGAATAAAGTCGAAGTCACTACTCCAAAAATGAAATGAAATCTCTAAGTTTTACATCCCACGGTTATGCTGGCTAGGCTAAAAGAGGCAGTGATGAAGAGAAATGAATGAAATGGTGAAATGAAGAAAGTGTGAGGAAACGAGAGAATCCCGAGAAAAAACATGCACACGATATTTGTCCTCCAGAGAGCTCACGTGGCGCGAGTTGGGATCGAACCAAGAACCCCATGCACCAGAGGTAAATGTTCTACCACTGAGCCATCGCGGCCTCTATTAATAAAATTGCAAACCTTTATTCATGTTATAAGTCTACAGCATACAGTACATATATACATTGTATTATTTATACCTTTTATAAACTATGAGATGTAAATAATGCCACGGACCTTCTAACGTCGTAAATATATTTCACGTGAATTACTTTTCTATATTGAAAGTATTTATGGCGAAAACCTATCAACACGATATTTTCAGATTTCGAACATCCAAAACTGGAACGTTACGCGCTTAAAAGTAGGTCAGATAAGCTAGTGAATCTGCATGCATAGTAAAACTAAGTGAAGTTGACTGATAGTAACTCCCCCTCCATCACATTTGGTGCCTCAACTCTCTGTGCTATTCGCCTATCTTCAGAAAATTGATTCCCTCCCTTCACAGTGTTTCACGAAAAGCACTTGGACCCAATAGAGCGCTCAACTCTTACGCGTTTGGTCCATAGGTCAATTTCAGCCACTGTCAAGTGAGCTTTTGGTGGGCAAACACTGTGTGCTTGGGATTCTCCTGTTGCATCCAATTTTATTCAACCATTATCACCTATCTCATCATCAACCATAAGTCACGTTAACATGTTACTAATATATTAAACTTAAAGCGAGTTATACTAAAGTAATCGGTAATTAAAGGAATATTTAATTGATGTTATAATAACTGTTGTACTTACTCAGGCTTTTGTTTCCTTCCTTTGTTCTTTTTAGTTGTAAACAAACCTCGTTCAGTAAATGACTCATCATCATCATATTATTATTATTATTATTATTATTCACCAATTTAATGCCCGAGGCTACAAATATAGTTCGGTAGTTAGTAAATATATGAAGCTTATAATAAACTAATAAGAGCGTGTTGCGTAGTAAAGTATTAACAGCACGAAGTAGAAGATATAGAATGAGGGGTGTTACGACCTCCTATGCCATGATACGATATGCATAAACCGACTCGCAAGAAAACGACAGTTGTTCTTTGTTCAATGACGTCACTCATGATGAAAGAAACAACTGTCCATAGGCGGTCAGAATCTCACATACAGATGGGTGTATGAAATATATAGCTGACGTATATAATATACGTATACATGTGTAGTATACGGAAGTTTGTTAGATGTCTGACACCCTGCAGCGACATGATATAATGTCTAAATGAGAAAAAGGCAGTAACTATGTAGTATATGGATAACGTATGCTCCGTACAGATTTCCGTACTAATCGTAAGGATTCCATATATTTGTACAACATACCGCTGTCCGAATAACGGATTTTTCTCAGTGTACACATAATTCTATACTATATGCAATAGTATCATATATACTTTGATTTTCATATTTATATTTTCAATGTAAATAGCAGCAATACAAAATATCAATATGAATATCAAAATACTTGTATGTCTTTTTGTAGTTTCAATCAAATCATAGGGTCAGATAATGGGGGATCAGGGCCGTCTTACGCATCCTTTTGCGTTGTTTGCTTAATATATGGCCAAACATGTCTTGAGGCTGTGAACTGTGGAACCTTTTACGTACTGCGAGCAGTGGCGGTTTTAGCGGGTAGACACGGGGCTACCCAAAAATATATAAAACTGAAAATATATAAACACTAAAAGATATAATAAAAAGTAAATATATTTTCACTTTTTCTATTAATGGTAAATAATTATTTAATAAACAGCATCAACAACTACTGTAAAAGTAATTTCCTATTGTCATTAATCAATCGAATACGCGAGGAGCGGACCTACCCAAAATTAAAATCCTAAAGCCGCCCATGACTGCGAGCTTTAGCATGTTGGAGGTGAACTACTGGAAAACAATACAATTGAAATGACTTGATACTAGACTGAAGTAAGTTTGTTTTATCTTTGTTTCAGCTATAATGTCAAACGGTTTACTTGCAACTGAGTCAGTCAATTTTCAATTTCTATGCAGTTAGCTTTCTTTCTTTTTTTTCTTTTTCTTTAATCACATTCATTTTTACTGATATAGATGTGAATAACGCTACTAATAAGAGAATAGTATCTAGTTATTTTTCCAAGAAGAACAAGTAGAATAACATCTAAAATTTATGATAAAACTAAAAGAAAGAGTTATTCTTCTTACAGAATTATTGCGAAAAATTAAAATGAAATCTTTAAGTTTTACGTCCCACGGTTATGCCGGTTAGGCTAAAGGAGACGGTGATGAGATATGAATGAAATGGTGGAATGAAAAAAGTGGGAGGAAACGGGAGAACCCCGAGAAAACCCAGGAGCATGGTGTTTGTCTACCACAAAGTCCACACGGCGCGAGCTGGGGTCGAACCAGATACCCCAAGCAACGGAGGTGAACGCTCTACCACTGAGCCACCGCAGCTTCTATCTACAATCAAAATATAGGCATAATTAGAATAATTGCAAAACCTAAGGATTTCTGCTCAAGTACAACCCTGAAAACTATGTACATCGGTTCAAATTTCCATTTAATCTATCATATATAATATTATTTGGTGACAATCAGTTTATCGGAAAAAATATTATTATTATTATTATTATTATTATTATTATTATTATTATTATTATTATTATTATTATTATTATGAAAATTAGTAATTGTGAAAGATAATAACTTCGATTAAAGCTGCTATGATTACAGAATTTAGCTTGCAGTACCATCCTGAATTCAGAATGCTATTTTCATATCTGTGAGGAAGCTAAATTATTTCGATGCCTACATTCATGGAACCGAGCTGTTAACAAAAGAAGAAACACTTGTTTTCCCTGGCAGTCGTAAAAATGTGTATTTTGGCTCTTCCCCCTCCAGCCCAAAAGAAACCGTTGTTTCGGAAGCGGCGCAACTGGATTTTCTTTTATGTCAGCGGGAGGGCGATAGCAGGTAGCAAGCAAGACGGCCCAAAAAGTTGGACACTGTTGAACTTCTTGCAAGATGGAAAAAATGTTTTATGACCCTATCAAGACTATGTTTACACGGGGAAATATGGTAGGATTTCAAGATTTTTTTTTATGACAGCTACAAGATCTTGTACAAGATCTTTTATGGTGTAGATTGGCCTTTAGATAGCAACTTATGCACCATATTCCCTCCATCTAAACGTTCAGTGCATTGGTGATTACAGTTGTCTTTTATTTCAACCCATAAGAGATCAGTATCCATCAGGGAAGTGTTCTGTTACATCATCAATACACACTTTTGAACTCCGAGAGTGCCTCGAAGTTCAGCCAGAGCATTCCGTTGCCGAAGAAACCTGGTATGAGCTTAAAAAATTGTTACGAGCCGAATGGGAGAGTTATGTCAAAATAATCGCAACTTTATGTACTGAGCAATGGCTTTGCATTTACAGTGTACACCTTTCTATGCTTCTTCAGTATTAAAAAGGTAAAATCTTGGTGCATTACTTTCTCAGTTTTCATAGCGAAACATGTTTAGTTAAGTGTTTCAATCGTTGGTTGGTGAAAGCAAGACAAAACCACGAGTGCGAGTTCTGCCTGCTAAGGAAAGGATATTTGTATAGCATGATGTTATACTGACTACCATTTTCACAATTGTTTGTGATTTTCCCATTTATCTTACAACACTCCTTTCGGGTTAAATGAATAGCGCGTGGGATTGGGCTCAATTCAAGATGGAAGGTCATATGCTTCTAGTTCCATATTAAGCTGTAGATCTATTTTCATAGATCCTCGGTGTTGAAAGGAAAGTAAAAGCTTTAAATCAACTAACCAACCTATTTGCCTATAAGCACGAGATATTAAGTATGGTAAAGCCTTAACTATTTCAAATGGTAATAATTTTGAAAAGACGGATTTTTTAAAAGATAAATTGGAAAGTATAAAATGACTCAAAGCATCTCGTTATATGCTGAAAACGAATTACATTTAACATAGTGAACCACTGTCTGTCCATTGCTGGATAGATGTCTCTCGAACTCTTCTCTACAATCATCTATATTTGACAATTCCTTTGCAAGTTACTCCAGTGCTTCTTGATTTCATCATACCACTTTATCTAATGATATTTCTTAGGTATCTTCTTGTCCTTTTATAAGTAATCAAGGATTGCTTTTGTCTACCAATCATCATTTCATCTTGCAATATGATTGATTTACTGCCATTACAATGTCCTTTTATGTTAATGATAATATTCGCCATTTTCGTCATCTTTCTATTCCATCTTTCTGATCCATGTAGTAATTTTCCTATATTTGCGAGTGGTTCCCAACAGTGGCGGATATAGCCCGGGGCTGGAAAGCCTAGTCTTCCCAGTTTTTTGAGTGACAAAAAATAATTAAAGTTATTACTTATACATTTTTCAAAAATTTATAGTAAGCGTTGCCTTTTATTCTTTATTTTTTAAAAAAATGCAGCATTAGATATAGTTTCAGTTGTAGTTTTTCTATTATATAATGTGTAAAACTATACTTGAAGTCCACAATGTTAACGTTTAATCTAGCCATAATAATCATCAGGGGAAAATTGGAAACTTTTGCTGGTTCCATGAAAAATTGTAAATCAATTTGCAAACACAGGCAATCAACAAATTAGTTTTTGAATGAATCACGATTATGTGTTGTGTCACTGTGTGCTAGTAGTAAAATATAAGAAAATGAAGACGAAGAGCAACAAAGATGAGTGCTTTCTCTTATTTTATAGGAGAAGCAAAAACAAATTTTTACAATTTCTTACTATGAAAGATGAAAGGAATATTTCACGTTTTATTCCTCGTTCCTATTAACGAAATGCGTAAACAAAGAATTACTTGCGTAAATTGATGAACATCTATCATAGTCTGGGTTATGACTACCCGATCCCAGTTCTTACCTTCCAGATCCGCCACTGTTTACCAGTGTACATCTCTCCTTGCTTCTTTCTGAGTCTGCAGACAATGAATATATGATTTTGTAAATTGTTTGTGTTTGTGGAAGTTTAGCATCCCTTTTAAGTACCGAGAATACATGAGATGTGAATCTACAGTTTAAGGTAGAGCCCGAACCACCATAATTCGTCCAAATTGTAATGCTCTCCCACTGAAAATCGAGTTCAAGGACAAAGGTGCACACAATAGCAGAGATGGCATGGGTCACTGAAAACTTGACCCATGACTCACTGACCTACCAACCATCATAACCCACGACCGACCACGATCATCTCTGACTCATCATGATCCACTCTGACCCACCACTCACCGAACCCCATCATCAACTCTGACCCATGATTCATGCCCTCTTCTCCACTGACTAAAGAGTTTACACTGGTAATACAACAAGGCTGTGAAATTATCACTAATCGGAGCTTGAATTTCTACAGTCAATAGCTCAAGAACGGCTCTGTTACAATACCGGTGGATCTAATTTTTACGATACAAAATGGCAAAGTGTTTGTCATGGGCAATATTACAATGAATTTCAATATAATTTTCACACATAATTATCTCTTTGTTGAATTACAGATACTTTTCAGTAGAAAATAGGATGAAATTTAAAAGTCTGAAATCAAGGTGAAGTAGGTCAAAGTAAAGAAAGAAGAAAAAGAAACAGTGTAAAATTCGACTGTCTATTATTACCTATTGCTATTATTATAATTATAAATATCAATATTCAAGTGATTAAAGTTCTTTTTTCAATTAAATATACTAATCTCAGGTAAGTAAACAGAAACAAATGGAAAAGGAAGAAAAATGAAGACCTTGCAAGTAAAATGTAAACAAATTCACCAGTGTTCAGAATATGCTGTCTACAATGCACTGAGCAGAGTAGATCGGTGATTGTAGTGAGTCGGTGCTGCAGAGTGAGTCACGGTGGATGGTGGGTCGCAGAGACTCGCGTCCTGTTGACCCACAACACACTGACCCACTCACAAACCCTGACCCACATGACCCACTCAACCACTCCATCTCTGTACGTTAGCCTACAAGTGTCACACAGTTATAATTTGATCTCTCGTAAAACGACTAAAATGTGGAACAACTATCGACTGCATATTCCAGATTCAAATCCGGGCAGAACAACAGTGCTGCAAAAAGGTTTTAGATAGGCTATTCATTAGCCATTATTCTGTTTCTAACTTCATAGAATTTAGCATGCAGGGGTCATGTTGGAAGAAATATTCAAACTAAATTTACAAAACGCATCGTAAGTAAAATCAAAAGGGGGCACGGTGGCTCACTGGCAGAGCGCTTACTTCTGGTGCGTGGAGTCCCTCGTAAGATCCCGGGACAAGTAATTGCTGGAGGAGGACATCGTGTCCGTAGGATTTCAGTGTTTCCTCCCACATTCTCATTCCACCGATTCTTCCATCATCATTCATTTGCCTTATTTATCAGTCTCCCTTAGTCTGAAAGTCAATTGTAGGACGGGGCCGCGGTGGCTCAGTGGTAGAGCGTTCACCTCTGGTGCTTGGGGTCCCGGGTTCGATCCCAGTCCCCGCCAAGTGAACTTTGTGGTGGACAAACACCGTGTGCGTGGGTTTTCTCGGGGTTCTCCCGTTTCCTCCCACTTTCTTCATTCCACCATTTCATTCGTTAATCGACATCACCGTCTCCTTTAGCCTACCCGGCATAATCGTGGGACGTAAAACTGAAGTATTTTATTTCATTTCATTTTCAATTGTAGGACGTTAAACTAAAAGATTTCATTTCTTTTTTTCCTTTTTTCTTTTATTTTCTTTTGCAAAAGAAAAATTTAAGAAAATATGTTAAAAACCAAATAATACTCTATTATTCTTCATTGTACACGAAATGTTGCTTAAACAATTCTCTGTAATATTGCAATTTGTAAACTGAAATTGTGAATAATTCATTATTTCCTTGATGATATTTTCACGGGCGATATTCTGTTGTCGACACTTTTATTTGTGGTATTGTGCCATGAAACTGGCGAAAGACTCCACAGGGATCTCATTCCCTAGGGCCCGGAAACAGTAAGGCCGCTTATGCCAATTATACGAACTTGTTAACTCATAATAACTAATAAATTCTACTCTGCTCTTAATTCAAAACATCTACTCTTGATATGCTCACATAAAGCTAAAACAACTTTACAAAATTGCAGAAGTTTATATTTAGAAAGTAGATTTAGTGAATAATTTCCTAGCAACTTCTACATGTGAGTCCTTATATTTACAGGTATATTAAAATAATCTTTGAAAACAAAGTCATTCCTGACCAGAAGACAAACAAAATATTTCTTTTAAAGAGAACACTGGAAATTAATTAAGGTTGGTGAGTTGCTTTTAAACTTTAAAAAACTATTGTGCACACATGTATATACACCCTGTTTCAAAAAGACTACGTATTACGAAGGATTATTTTGTCCAAACTATGGACCCCTGCGCCTCGGCTCGACTATTGGAGAAACGAATACATAGTCTAGTTTATACTAATAGCCGCTAGATGCCAGTTGTCTTCTGTTTTGCTTCGTAACCGTCATATCTTTAAAATGGCTACTCCGCAGCAGAAATGGTTTTGTTTTCTCGAGTTTGCGAAGTGCAATTCCGCGATTACAGTGCAAAGACGTTGTAGGTTGAGGTACCAAATTGATCCTCCGAATGGGTGGAACATTTGCAGATGGTATCGACAGTTTGCAGATACAGGTAGTGTATGTAAAGGAAAGAGTCCTGGCCGCCCTCGTGTTCCTGAAGTAAATGTTGCATGAATTCAAACTGCTTTCCAACGTAATCCTTCAAAATCAACTCGTCGTACCAGTCAGGAGTTACGAGTGCCGACAACAACAAATTGGCGTGTTTTGAGACGTCGGTTGGTTATGAAGCTGTACAAGTTACAGCTGTTACAAGCTCTGCGTCCTGATGACAAACGCAAACGTGTGGCATTTTGTAACGAGATTCTGGATGCTATTGACAATGATAACACTTTTGCACAACGCATCGTGTTCGTGTTCAGTGACGGCGACTTTCCGTGTTAGTGGTCAGGTAAACACAAAATGTTCGAATTTGGGGCCTACAGAACCCACATGCAGTCATTGAACATGTACGAGATTCGCCCAAAGTCAATGTGTTTTGTGCGCTATCCCAATCATCTGTTTACGGCTCATTCTTCTTTAATGGAAACACGGTTAACAGTCAGCAGTATCTCGCTATGTTACAAAACTGGTTGTATCCCAGGCTGCACGAAGACAACTTCATTTTTCAACAAGACGGGACACCCCCTCACTGGATTCGCCAAGTGCGTGAATATCTGAATGAAACTCTACCGAACCGTTGGATGAGTCGTCAAGGACCTGGCGACTTAGCATGTCTCAGCCAGCCTTCACGGTCACCGGATTTGACACCCTGTGACTTCTTCCTGTGGGGTTTCGTTAAAGACAACGTTTATGTACCAACACTCCCACAGAACCTGGAAGTTGAAGAACCGGATCCGTACTGCCATAACATCAGTAACGCAGGACATGCTTGCCCGAGTATGGGAGGAATTTGAGTATCGATGTGATATTGTTCGTGTCGCTGATGGAGGATTGAACATCTGTAATTTGAACTTTAAACTGTATATTGAACTTGAGAGGTTCGTAAATATGTGTGTAAAATTTCATTTTCGTATGTCTTAAACTTTAATAAATATATGCATTCGAAAGAGTATATTCTTTTTGAAACAGGGTGTATATTCACAAATCATGGAGCAAAGGCAATTCCGTATTTGTCCACATAAGTGTGTGTGATTATTTAAAAGTCAACACAAAAGTTTGCGAGTTATGTAAATAACGCTATCGTTAAATATTATTTCTCCTACTGCTAGCAAAAGTAGAGAGCGCAAATAAAGCTTCTATGAAAATATTAATTTTTTTTATCTTGCATACTCAACATTTTTTTTAATTTTAGGAAAGATTATTATTATTATTATTATTATTAATAATAATAATAATAATAATAATAATAATAATAATAATAATAATAATAATAATAATAATAATAATAATAATAATAATAATAATAATAAATTACAGCATGTGACAACATCATTAGATTTATTATAGTGTTATTTTTTATTTATTTTTTGCAAAATATTAAATAATGGATTTACTGAATTTTGAGCGTTATTCAGTATGCCGGTTCATCGTATCAATCTAAATCGTAGATTGATATATTGCGTAGAAAATATATGCATATATTTATATAACATGGTATCATTTATTATGGCCTCCTCTACCATATGTGCAATACTTGCATTTGTACGGTACGGCAAGTTTCGAGGGCGGTAAAATGTGTCATAACTATATTATTTAAGATATATATTTCTTATTGGGAACACACTTCATGATGGTGGTAGTTAAATTTACTGAGCTGGCCTTTTATTTAAATACCACATTCATAAATCATGTTTAGGTCCCATGGACAGTGCTAAAGCAAATGGCCAAACAAATCCAAGCATGAATTGTTTCATTGTTGTAAAATATAACAACTCAATTTTCGAACAGTAGCAAACACCTGTTCCATTTAGTTAGTTATCACAGTTTTGATATGAAAACTGGTCTTGTCTTTGTCACAAAAAGATTCTTATCATTGAAGGTGAAAACAAGTTTCTTTTTTTAAAAAGAAAAAAAAATTAACAGATATAGAAGGAAAATCCAGAAATAAATATTAAAAAATGCACTGCAATTGGGGACTTGTTGGCCAGTCATTGTCACTAATTGTTACATGGACACCCAAATGGTCTTTTTCCAATAAATTTGAATCGAATTTACATCTATTTTAGCACTGTTTCCGATAAATATGGAGAATTATGATCTTTCTAGATAAAAGTGAACTCAAATTGATGGCCACATTTTCGAAGTTCTCTATAGAATTACGTGTACGTTTTTGGCAACACTTTTCTTGATGAATATACAGTACAAAACCAGGATCCCCCTAATCTTCTTCAGTGTTATCCATAATTTTAGTACAAGATTTTTATGATTGCATTGAAGTTGCTAGACCTTGTTGGAGATTGAGATTAAATAGCTGATGTGACTTTGAGACTTGGCATTAATTCAATACAGAAAGAACAAATTGAATGCAATTAGCAGAATTCTAATAGCACTAACAAATCCAATTTTCAAATTCTGATACACTCCTTTGTCTTAATAATACTGTACTTAAAATAATTTAACCGTGGGTGTATGTGAAGATGACGAGGTCTTTTAAGAAATGCGGTAAGCTAATTACTGTGACGTCACATAATTAGTTTAACAGAATCTTTCTTAAACAATTAACAGTATGAAACCTCTTTATTTGACAGATAGCGGTAATGTCTAACAGTCCTCTATTAATAGAGTCGTTATAATATTACAACTTTTCTTTGTGTTGTGACAGAAAAACCGTGATGAAGTGATATATTTATGCAAGTTGCCCTGTTTCCAAAATATTTCTTTTCTAAGTAGTGTTTCTTGAATCTTACTTTCACAAATCAATTTCTAGCTTGTTTATTTTCTTAATTTGATATTCCTCTCCTGTGTTTGTTATTATGTTTTTAACCAGGAGCTGCAACTGATGCTACATCATGAGAATATGGGTACTGAGACAAAATTTGTTGCAAGTATCCATATTCGCACGATGCAAACGGTTGTATGGTGTCTACATTACGGAAAGCTTTGCTGCCATGGCCTAGAGAAAAGATTCCTTCATAAAGTATGATCTGACATTTTTGACATTAGGATACTGTCAATTAGTTTGTTATGACATGAATGCATAGCAATACTAAATGTCCGTGGATAAGTTAAATGTTTGAGAATTAGTAACTAGTTCTAACAGTTTGCGGAATCGATAAGAACAAATGTGAACTTTGTCGTGCGAAATCAATTCTACTTTTCAGTGAAGTATAATTGGACTGAGTTCAGCGTCCCTTTCCGCACCGAGAATACCTAACTAAATAATTCTATGGCCTCTGGAATCCAGAGGTTCAATACCACGTTCACATGTTTTCAATTGACTTCTATTTTTAGCCAACTGGATCTAGTTTCTACTTTGTATTCCTATTTCTGAGAAATCAACCGTAATATTGTCCTTCCATCCATGTCTAGGTCTTTCTAATGGTCGTTTTACGATTGAACTTCCAGTTAAAGCTTTGAAAACGTTCCTACTTTCTTCCATTCTGGTACATTACATACCCACCTGAGCCACCTAGACCTGATGACCCTAACAATGTTTGGTAAACGATATAAATTAATCAGTTCCTCGTTAAGAAGTTTATGCCATTCCCCATTCCGGTTCCCGTTGGGTCCGAATATTCGTCTCAGGATTTTGTTCTCAAATACTTTAAGTTTGCGTTCTTCCTTCAGAGCAAGCGACCATGTCTCACAACGATACAGCACGACAAGTATGATTATCCTTTTTTACATTTTAAGCTTCAAAATATTTTGAACGAAATAATAACATGAATTCTCTGTTTTCAGTCGACATATTATATAATTCCTTCATGAATATGGTTTTGGTTTATTAACTTTAATACCGAGAACATCAGAGGTGTGTTTATAGATTAATATGGATGCAAACCACATAAACTCTGACCGTATATTGAACCCAGAGGTCATGTGTGTCAAATATATAACCATGAGGAAGCACAATGATTTTTTTTTTTAAATCAGATTATTTTCTCGATTACTTTTACCATTTTTGTACTTGTAAAAGAAAAACCTTCATCGTCACCTGTTATATATAAAATACTTTGGAGAGGAAGCTGATAGAGGAAAACAAGAGAACTCTACTGTATGATTAACTGAATTCCTGTTGCATTGAAGTCAAAATTTCAGAAACTTTGCCTGATTACTTTTTTGTTTTTTATTTACTATGTTTGCAAGAAATGTCAATCAAAAACTTTCCGTGACTTGCAAATACAATGATCGGCACCTTCTGTTGCGTAGTTTGCTGGACTCAGTGGTGTCTATTACATGGTTAATTGAATTCTTGTTGAAATGTGTACAACCTAGTTAGTTCTTAGATAGAATAAAAAAAAGTTCAATGTCTCCTTTACGTTCCACCGCTGAACTATTATGCACTGTGATATACACGCAATATTAACTGCGAAATTCAAGTATCACCAATGCATTTGATGCATAGTATTTATGTTTTCGCCATATCTTTTCTACAATAGTAACAAGTTGTGAGCTATGACTACTTTTTCTATATATATATAAAAAAACTATTCCTGGAATTCAATAATTGCGTTGTGTTGTTCCAATTATCATATTTTAGTTTGCTTGTCATGTATTGTTTCTTTTTTTCTACACGGGGGAAGTTTGATCACATATACATTTTAATTAATCTCTCCATTATGTGATACTGCGAAACCATTGCCGCAAAACAAGATGTAAAAACAAACAATGTAATCTTCCACAGCGTACACATTGCATGTATGGTACTATCGAAATGGAAGTAAACACGAGTTCAGCATGTTTCCCATGGAAGGTGGCGTCATTGGGTGATAATTACTGCTTCCATTCTTTGCTCTCTCTTTTTTTCTGTTTCTTCCTCTCTCTCTCTCTCTCTCTCTATGTGTGTGCGTCTCTCTCTCTTTCTCTTTGTGTCGTAATCTTTCTTTTACACACGAGATCTACATATAAATTTAAATTTAATAGTGGCGACATGGAAGATTTATTCAGATACATATTTTCTTGAAATTAAATGGCAAAAAACGATTGGTTTTATCTCAAGTAGTAAACTTTGAATTCAGATAATGTTAAGCGTATCAGTAGTATCAATTTATTTCACTAGCCGACGCGGTTAATAAACAAAAAAGTAGCAATAACAAAAATTGATCTACATTGCATGATGAAATATCTTACAAGTATAATACAGTTTTTTTTGCCTTCATTTATCTTACTGATGATAGTTTTTTTTTTTATTTCGGATAATGCAGTATATAGGCTGTGATAAACAATGTTGTATTGTTTCATGCATTACGCTAGTGTAATATGGAATTGAAACAACTAAGAACTTGCAAAATAAGCAGAAATGATTCTATTATGATCTCAAAAATGGTATGAGAGAATGCATTGGTATCTACAGCGGGGGTTATTGCTTTCTCTAGATTTTCGAAGGGGTTTGTTTCTTCAAAATGCATGTCAAAATAGATTAGACCTGCTTACTCACTCAATACAATATTTAATATAATTACTGTAATTTAAATGAAGTTATGCAATGTCCGTCATCAAGAACTGTCTTACACGAAATCTTAAGTGCATCAAAGTGTATATATTTGCCACTTTGTCTATGTGTCTCTCTCCCCCCTTGGAAAAAATCTGCAGTTGTTTCTGAGAGGATGTAATACTAACTATAGGAAGAATATAATATTAACTACTTAAAATACTGCCGGTAAAGCAAAGGAAAAAAATGCAAAGATTTTTTGAAATAAACATGATGGAATTGCAATTAAGAGTGGTGTCATATTTGAAAGGTTCTTTCCGGCTCGGTCTTGTACCACTATTCTGATATAATATATGTTATGTAGCGGTGGTTATTAAATTTTATGATTTCGAGGACCCCTTTGATATCACATCCCCAATATAATATTGTTGATCCCGGAACAATATTACAACAGAACCGTGTTTACTCTACAACTACTCGATAATGTGAACCAAATTGAAACAAATACCTTCGCGTGCATTCTCTCTTGGCATTTGAGATAATATGAATTCTACATTCAAAACATTGTAAATCAATAAACAAGTTCCGTCTTCTACAAACTTAATCTGTAAATGGTTCGTATAGAAGAAATATGATCATCTGCTTATTTTCTGGTACTAAACAAGAAAAAAAATCTCAGCATGAGTTCATTTATCCACGTATGACCGCAGAACCATGAACAGATAATCACAATCTCCCCGTTACCGTCTTCATGAATCGGTTACTTGTTGGTTGTTCTGAAACTGATGATTTTTTTTTTGGTACATTTTTCGTCGACGCCTTGAAACCTGTTTTCTCCGAAATGAACGAGGAAATTCTTCTGTCGCTTTATCCATCTGCTAAGGTGTTCTTTAATTATTTCGAAATTACTTCCCCCATAGTCTTCATTATTAAAAAAAAAAAAAAGATTGAAAAACATGATTCGGAAGATGAGGTACATGTTACGCGAGATTCATAGTTGTAAGTAGTCCTCTAACCTGTATGGCTTACATCTTAGAGGACTTGATTTAATGGGAAATACCACATTTTTCTTCCAATTCATCAGATTTTATACTCAATTTTAGTAGCTTAAACCTTCCTGTAAGAACTTTATTTTTAATGTTATTTACTTGTTTTGTGATTTTAGCGAGATATTAGTAGGGAATATTCTTACTGTAAAATGTGAATACGCCTACACAATTCCAATTTGATCTCGAAATGACCGTGTAGCTTCCCAGTTAGTCTGGTGGTTAGCATGACTGCTTTTTGTATATGTCGTTGTGTTGCGATCCTCGGTCAGGCCACATGTGGATCGGGTCTCAGATTAAGTGCCAGGTGCGAGTTCCACATAGCATTGGCCCTGAAATATTAGTTGGTTAGATTAGGCGTAATCACATTTAGGGGTGTAGTAGCGCTAGTTAATAAATAGAAACAGAATATACACGGCATCTCTCAAAATGTTGGATCGTTTTACTTGTACCTTATGATTTGTAAGGTATGTGGGAGCAATAGGACTATTATTAGGACATCCTACAAGGATCCAATGGTTTGGATCCCGTATGTTGTATGTGCAAAATTTTATTTGTAGATTGTGTTTGAGGAACAAAATATCGATGCGTTATTTCTTCTACAGAATATAGAAAATATCGTAATTTTATTTTCCAAGCAATCTGAAATTGTATACTTCTTTTGAAAACACTCGGTACTTCAATAAAACAAAATGAGCACAGTGGCTCAGTGATGAATCCCTCACCTTTGTTATGAATGGTCTCTAGTTGATCTCATGCCATGTGAATTTCTGGTGAATGAAAGCATTTCTGCAGGTTCTATGGAGTCCTTCCGTTTTCTCCGACATTCTCACTCTACTAACTCTTTCTTAAGCATTCACTTTCATCTAGGGATGGCCAAAATTTTCCGGAATCGGAAATTTTACTTTCCGGATTTCGGAAAAATTCCGAAATTTACGAAAATCCGGAATTTAGAAAATTTCTGAATTCGGAAAAAATCCGGATTTTTCCGAATTCCGGAAATTTTCCGATTTTACTTTCTGGATTCCGGAAAGAAAAATTCCGGAATTGGGCATCCCTACTTTAATCAATCAGCTATCTCTAGTCTAAAGAGTATAACCGCGAGAAGGGTTGCCCACGACACTAGATGAGACATAATATTCGTGAAAAGATACGAGACAAGACTGAGCACTTCCACACAAACATATACACTTTCTGAGACAAGTCATCACTTTCAGGACACGCTCTCGACATGAGCAAACTCTTATCTTGCAGGCAACCCTAACTGTGGTACGCTAAAGATTTCATTTCATTTCATTATTTTAAATACACATCCTTTTATAATATTTCCAAGAATCAGTTTGTTTTTAAATAGAAGAATTATTAATTTACTTCCTTTATTGCATACAATAAACTCCCATAAAATATATACAGTAAAACCTCTGAATAACAGACACCAATGGGACATGAATTTTTGCCCGTTACTGAGAGGTGTCCGTTACAGAGAGTACAGAAATGTAGTTTCTCACAATGGTAATTGTATGCAGTAATATACAGAAAATACATTATATATGAGCGTAAAGACGTAAAATTTAATATGAAAATACTCTATTTGGTACACGGAGAAAAATGCATAATCCAGTCGGCATGTAAATGCTGTTTTTACCAGGTTACGCGCGTCATCACATTAAGTAATGTTGTTTCATCCGTAGTACGATCTACACCACCGTCCAGCGAAAATTTTGTATTGTGGGACCATCATTTCAAATCTAGAATTAACGCTATACCCATTCCGACGGTGGTAACTTACGTATATAATGTTGTTACCACCTTCCTATCCTACGATTGCCCCCTCTTGGTTCTTCCTAAATCTGTGACTCCCTACTGTACGAGAGTAATAAGACGTCATATCATTCTGTGAGAAGGAAAGAGAGGAAAGATGTTTTTAACACGAAATCCAGACGCCGAACTCCAGGCTTGGCATGATGTTCCCACCTGCTGTACTTTTATACATGAAAGTACATTACTTAAGGAGCGCACCCGCGTAAATACGATGTGTCCACCCGGAAATCCTAGTCCTTTTTTTCTCATGATACGTATTTGAGTTACTGGGAGGGATGAAGGAGAAATTCATTTCTGTTAAATAACCTTATTGCTGGAGAATGTGTTAATATATTCGTATACTGCAAAAGATAATGCGTGCATGGTAATTTTCTTAAGTATGTATCATCACACTGTAAGCATTTTCAATTTATTGCAAATTCTCAGAACCTTCTCAACTAAAAGGCTAAACTCTTTTGTTTAGCGAAAAATGCATGCCTTTTCTCTACAAGGGTAATAAAACTCTTTGGCAAGTGTCCACTGAGAATCCTCAGTACGGTTGCAGAAGAAATATGTGTGTGTTTGTGTATCGCAGAACCGAGAATAATTTCTGTCCGTTTTGAAGAGGTTATTGGAATGTTTGGGGGGGGGGGGGGAAGGACTGTCCGCGTCCGTATTTGACACGGAAAGGTACCACAATTTGTCGCTAAAATCTGATTGACACACAGAAAATTTGATAGAGCATCATGAGAAATGAAAATAAGTAAAAATTTAAGGTGCTATGGACCAGAAGGATAGGAGCTACGGAGATTCAAAATGTGAATATCCAAATAATTATATCATGGAATTATGTACGTTTAAAGTAAATATCTTGAAAACCGTAAAAGCAAAAGTTGCACAATATAATGAGAACAAAATGCTCTATCGAAAAATATAAACAATTTTGCCATAGGTGAAGCAGTGTTCCCAACTCATCATAAAATATTTTGTTTGAAATAGCACCATATACAAGTGTGTACAGATTTAAAATACACTATTATCACTAAAACATAACAGTGAAGTGTAGTGGTACAGTGTCGCACACTATTGGAGCTACGTGTGCTGAAAATGTACAATGGAGAAGTCTGATACGTGGCAACAGATGGTAATAAAGGAATCTCGGTCTCATACTATAAATTTAGTTCAAATGCATAACACAGATAGTAAAACATAAGAAAATGTCAGCAGTGTCACAAAATATTGATGCATTTGAAAACGAAATTGAGTGACGGCATTTTTACGTCCTGTGTCCTGCTCCGAAGCTACAGGTATATAGGAATGCAAAGTGGGATCCGAATCACTGTGAAAGAGAAAGATAACAATGAAATGTAAAGTCAAAAGTACAACAAAAACATGTCCGAGGCGGGATTGGAACAAGCGATACCTAATATGTCAGTTGTTTTGCCTTCTGGACCACACCGCTATCCAGTCCGACCAAAATGAGGTACTAATGAAATAATTATATTTCCAATGTGAGTATGGTGATATTGCAGTGTACAAACATAATCAAACATAATCATATGGTTTGCAGGAGAGGAAGTAAAAGAATATGTCATTTAACACGAAAAACACAAACCAAGAAAGTATTCTTCCAAATATTGATAAGATACCCTGGAAAACCAGTGTACAGAATTAGAAAATGCATTTTTTTTTACTCGCGTGTATCATCTTGTTTTCACGACTTGTCTGCTTATTCGTCGGGACTACAGAAGTATATTGCAAAATCTTCAAATTTTCTAATGCATTTCTTTATTACCCTTTGTTCCCACATATCAGACTTCCCCATTGTACATTTTCAGCACATGCAGCTCCAACGGTGCTCAACACTGTACCACTAGACTTCACTGTTATGTTTATTGATAATAGTGCATTTTAAATCGGTGCACACTAGTATATAGTGCTATTTATAATAAAATATTTTTATGCTAAATTGGCAACACTGTTTCACCTATGGCAGCACTGTTTATGGTGTTAGATAGGGCATTTTGTTTTCATTATATTGTGCAACTTTTGTTTTGATTGCTTTATCGGTTTTCAAGATATTTACTTTAAACTTACATAATTCCATGATTTTTTTTTTTTTTTGGGATATTCAAATTTTGAAGTCCCCAAGCTGCTATTCTTCTGGTCCATAGCACCTTAAATTTTGCTCATTTTCATTTCTCATGATGCTCTATCAGATGTGCTATGTGACAATCAGATTTTAACGACAATTTGTGGGACCCTGCCGTGTGAGAGTGTCCGTAAAAGGGAGGGTTTTGTTCCGTAAGAGAACGTATGTTTTTGCCGGGACAAAAAAAAAAAAAAAAAAAATCTGTCCGTATTATAGAAGTGTCCGTTATTGAGAGGTGTTCGTTAAAGGAGGTTTCACTGTACTTCTCGATCTCACGCAGTTAACTCCTTACTTTGATATCGAACACAAAATGCGCCAGTGACATTTGCTCTTCGCGTTCTAACAACTGGTATTCAGCATCTGGTGTGTGGGGTTCCAAGTTTGATCTCCAGACAAGTAAATTTGTGGTGGACAAAATCGTGTCCGTGTTTTTTTTCGGGGTGCTCCTATTTCCTCCCGCTTTCTAATTCAATCAATTATTTCACAATCACTCGCTTGCCTTAATGATCATTTCCCTTAGCCTAAAGGGCATAATCGTGAGACATTAAGCTGACATGGCATTAAGCTTGCAGCACATTGAATTTTACGAAGCGCCATATCCAGTGTCACTCCTGAGGCTGACAAATTCACCTACACTTCACTTGTCTAGTCTAAGTAGAGCAGTTTAAGTTTTACATGGTAATTCACAAATTGACAAATGAACGCATGAAAAACATTTCTCTCTTTTTAGATTCGAAAGTCAAGTAAGAAGCTACGGCTTGGTTATCAAAATAATGGGAACTCAATGGTTTCCAACACGTAAGCCGTATGAGGTGTAAAACAGAGAATGCATGTGCAGCACTTTTAAGTTGACGTTGTGTGTTCGATGGTTATCTAAGTTATAATATCAGGCCTGGTAGAACGATGTTTGTGTTAAACCGAGCAGACAGTGGCGATACAAAACGTTATACCTCCCTGATTTTCGACAAGCGAAATTGTAGATGTGCGATTAATTGGCGCAAGAGTGTTAGTAATAATGCCTTAACTTTTGGCGGTTTACGGAATTCATGACAAAACAATATCCGCAAAGAGTAATAGTGAACGGAAGAGCAGCCTCAGTGGCAGGTATCGCCGAGAATTGAAGATGATTGTCACCAAAGACCGTAGAGTGATGCAGCAAAATTGACTGCAGGACTTGGAACAGTCTATTGTGACAATTGCACTCAAACGCAAACTTGAACATCAGTGGTCGCGTTGGGATATTCGAACCGCCAACAACGCTCAGCGCAAAGAAAATGTTACCGACGATACGAAATGAGGACCGCTGATGTTCGAAAGCGCGTAATACGTTCCGATGATTCTACTTTCATATTGTTCGTACCCAACTAAGCTTATCTTTCGTGTTATCTCGAGTGTACGTTGAAACATGGCGGAGGTCTGTGATGCTGTAGACATACTTTTCTGGTTTTCTGTGGGTCCTATGATTACGTCTACAGGATTTATTACTGCCATTGGTTAGTGGGCATTTGTGACCATGTGAATTGTATGATTCATGTGTTTTTTCTCGACCAATGTCGCGATGGTTCAAGATGACGATGCAATTCACCCTGGATGGAATAGTTGAGACATAATTTTATGAACATCTAGATAAAGTATAGGCTAATATTTCCTCTGGACTATCCGATCTTCAGTAGGGATGGCCAGAACCGGTTCCTGGAGGAACCGGTTTTCGGCTCTGAACGGATCTGAAACCGGTTCCTAAGATCCAGTTCCGGAACAAGATTTTACGATCCAGGTCTGGAACCAGTTCCGAAAACTGGATCTCCAAGAACCGGAACTTTGTGACCATCCCTACGCTAAACCCGAACTGCAGGCAGGCTGTGAACAGTGTGCTAAATGAAACGGTGGAAGCGACAGGCAGGCTCAGGAGGCGGCCGCTTCTCTCATTTGGCTAAACAAACTGAGTACTGGCAAACTCATTTGGCTAAACACCTACTGGTGGACCAAAACATATTTTACTGGGGGACACAAGCGGGTCTGGGTGTGGAGGGCACAAGCGCGTGGTCTTCTTTGCAGTGTTTTGAAGGTGAATTTGTGCCTCCTTTGTGCCTGGGTATTTCGGATCCAGGTCTAGAACCGGTTCCTAAGATCCTGTCAGGGGACCGGTTTTCAGACCCAGGTCTGGAACCAGTTCCTAAGATCCGGTTCTGGAACCGATTTCTAAGATCTTGTTCTGGAACCAGGTTATCGGATCCATGTTTGGAACCAGTTCCTAAGATCCGGTTCTGGTACCGTGTTTTAGGATCCAAGTCTTGAACTGGTTCCTAAGATCCGGTTCTGGAACCAGGTTTTGTGACCCAGGTCTGGAACCAGTTCCTAAAATCCGGCTCTGGAACCGATTCCTAAGATCCTGTTCTGGAACCGGGTTTTCGGATCCAGATCTGGAACGGCTCTTAAGATCCGGTTTTGGAACCGAGTTTTCGGATCCAGGTCTGGAACTGATTTCGGAACCGGTTCTGGAAACCGGATCTCCAAGAACCGGTTCCTCGTGAAACCGAAATTTTGTGTCCATCCCTAATCTCCAGATCTCATCGTTATTAAATACATGGGTTAGTTTTAGATTTCAAATGGCGGAGCAGATATCCCATTTCTTCTTTGCTTACGAAGCTGATATGAGCACACAAAGAACCTACCTTTCTTAAGAAGCACTGAGAATAAAAAAAAAATCGTATGTGGCGTACGTAGAAACGTATGTTGCATGTACAAAACCTGTAGTTTTTGGATTTAACGCAGATCATATATACAACTGGAAAAGCATGTCTTATGATACTTTCCGTATAAGTGTTCCATCTATACGTAATTTCCGTATGAAACAATATAGGCGGTCAGGATCTCACATACGAATGGACGTATGTAACATATAACTGTCGAATGTAACATATGTATATGTATCTAATATACGGAAGACTGTTAGATGTCATACATTATGCAACAGCATGATGTAACATCTAAGGGCAGTTCATATGTAGTATATGGATAACGTATGCCCCGTACTGATTTCTGTAGTAAGCAAGAGGATTCCGTATGTGTGTACAATATACCGCTGTCCGGATAACGGATTTTTCTCAGTGTGGTGCAAGAAAAGATTTTGGTTTATACACTTTGTGAAGTTGGGTGGTTCATTTTCGTTTGTTTTTTTTAACATTAACTACTTAGAACAGGTACATTCAATGATTAATTGGGAAGTTTTCTTCTGTATCATTATAATCACAATATAGTTGTAGAAATGGACAAAACATATTAACATATTCATGTATTTTAAGTATGTGTAACAATGATTGATTGTAATCGAGGATACCTACTTTGGAGCGTAAGAAAGGGTGCATTTAAACATAACGCTTGGTTCAAAGTACAACAGTAACTATGTAATCAAAAAATTGCAGACAAAACACCTTTTCAAAGTCTCCAGAAATGTCATGAAAATCAAGAAATTAATCATTTTGTACCCAATTAGTATCATGCTTTACTGATATCTAGTAATAATAATAATAATAATAATAATAATAATAATAATAATAAAAACACTAGGAAAAATATTCCAATTATTGAAGCGAGTGTACACGAGATTCTACTGTTTGGTACCACCTGCATTTGTATATTTGTCCGACCACCTGCCTGTCTATCATTCTATTATGACTATCGTGAAATTCATCCTATTTTAATAAAACTCAGGCTTCAAGAATGAGTCTAATGTTTAAATTTGAAATTCGTTAATAACAAGGGAGTAAATAGGAACAAATTAACTCCATTCAAAACAAGGGGATAAAAAAGAGGATTAAATTAACACCATGTTGGAAGTTTGCACGTATACATAACGTAAAACCAAAACATTTTTCCTACATAACTTTTGTAAAATACATTCGATTTAGCAGTTGACATTGCTCAAGCATAAGAGAGTTTAAAAAGGAGAATTTACATTTCAATTCGAAGCATTCCAAGCATTTATACGTATGATATAATACGAACAAATATTACACGATAACCATCGTAAAGAAGAATGTTTAATTTTGATGCAATATGCTTATATTCTCTTTGATAGTTTACCGCCATTTTCAATGCTTGGGATTGGAGTAGATAAATCAAAATTATATTTGCATTTATCCTCTGGGTTCCCAAGGATACCCGCTCAGGTCCAAATTAGTCAGGAATACGAGGTTAGTTATCTTTGATTAAAATATGTTTCCATGCTAACTTTCGTCAGATATATATACAGGGTGTTTCAAAACAACACCGACAACGTTTGGGAGGTGATTCCTGACACCAAGATAAGACGAAAAGTATAGAGCAACCTGAGTGCACAAACGCTTCCTTTCGGAGTTACAGGCTGCCGAAAACATAAAAGAAAATGAAGTTCAAAGATCCATAGTTCCTAAAGTTTGGGGCCCACCACAATCGGGTCAAGAATTTACTTAGGAACTAATATGTGCTCTATCGAAAATTACATGTTTCAGGATCCTAAGGTAGTCACCGAACAATTTTTATTAAGGCAGTTTGGCTACGGGCATGTAGTCTGAAGTACTCACCAACTACCTCTATAAAAATTGTTGAGGAAGTACCGCATTATTCTGACACATGGATATTTGGATAGAGCACATACTAATTCCTAAATATAGTCATGACCCGACTCCGCTAGGTCACATAGTATTGGAGCTATGGACTTTTAAAGTTCATTTTTTCATGTTTTCGGCAGCCTATAAGGAAGCATTTGTGCACTCAGGCTGGTCTATACTTCTTGTCTTATCTTGGAGTCAGGAATCATCTCCCAAACGTTGTCGGTGTTGCTTTCGAAACACCCTGTATATCTATCTATCCATCTGTCTATCTATCTATCTATCTATCTATCTATCTATCTATCTATCTATATATATATATATATATATATATATATATATATATATATATATATATATATATATATATATATATATGAGGCACATCCATGGGGAGTCCACCAGGTACGGATCCCCCCTAATCTTCCTAACTCACATGTCCACACTTCCTCAATAAAAGTATACATGTGTAACAAGGAAATGACTGATGTAGTATGAAAATTTTATCTTAACTTTATCTGTACTCTTTCTTTTATAAAAACAATTTACTTGGAAGTATATTACAATTACTTATCGTCTTTTCGAGTGCAGAATAATGCCCATTCAATACTACATAGACGTAGTGGCTTGTATACTAAGAAAAAATCTGCTATCCAGACAGTGGTATATTGTACAAATATACGGGAACCATATCTTTACTACGGAAATCTGAAGGGAGCATATCTTACCCATATGCTACATACGTATTGTGTTTCCCCCTTAAATGTTACATCATTGCTCTGCAGAATGTCTGATATCTAACAGCGGCGTATGTTAAATATGTCAGTTGTATGTTATATATGTTCATCTGTATGTGAGATCGTTATCGCCTATATACAGTTCTTTCTTTCGTACGGAAAATACGTTTATTTGGAACATTTATACGGAAAGTACGTATAAAACATACGTTTCTAGTTATATGTTTGGTGCACGATGTTACATATAGTCGTACTTAAAGTCCAAAAACTACAGGATTTACGCATGTAGCCTACTTTTTTTACGTACGCTACATACGCTTGTTTTCTCTCCGTGTAGCATTGTCTACCCTCAGAGCTTGCACTCCTCCCAACAAAAAAAAAATCTTTGTGTGTAACTGTACATATGTATACGTACTTTGAACTGTTAAAGAAAATGTTACAAAGCCAAAATTTTTATTTTTGAGGAAAAGTAATACTACGGGTGGCAACAGAGCCGTTGATCTAACTTTGCCTAGTTAGCAAGAAGAGAGAAACTTCAACAAATGTTTTACAATTGTTACTGTTAAAAAAATGAATTTGATGTAAAAAAATGAACTTGATACAGTAATGACGTATGTGTTCTTTGAAGGAATGAAAATACTCAATAGAATAAATGTTAAGGCTGTTTGTTAAATTCACCAGCACCATTTTTTAATGTTACTGAATAAATTAAATACAATAAAGAATATTTAAAAGAAAATGTAGAAATTAAGCTGGGTAGTATATAGAAAACGCCATTAAATAAGCTAACAACCCTGTCCAAACTTCTTATGGATCAGAAACTTGAGTGTGTAGCGTATGAAATCACAATTACTGGGCAGCTACATTTATACGCTGTGTGAAAGGTCTTGAAAACAGTTATTCGTTCATATAACAGAGTTCTGTAGATACTATCTGGCTTACTTTCTGTATTTTGTATTTTCATCATTGTTTTTTTTTTTAAAGTTATTTACTAAAATAAAAAAAAAAATGTGGTGAAGTTAGTGGAGAGCGTTAAGAATTATTTATATTGGTTCAGATAGAAATTACTCAAAATTCCCCAATTTTAGAAAATAACTAATTGTTACTGTGCATAGTACTACTAGTCCAACTAACGTATTGACCTTTGGGAGCTAGTGTATAGTGACGTTACACAAACTCTCGCGTGTAGTGCCATCATACTAACGATCGCGTGGCGACATTTTTATCGCCTTTGCGATTTTAGTATTTGTTCCAACTCAATATTATCAAGATAAGGAAATAATGGGCCCAGTGATATCTTTTGTGTTAATAGTCAACCAGAGAAAACCTTACCGTACGCTGAGAAAATTCTGTTATCCGGACAGCGGTATATTGTACAAATATATTTAAACCTTATGTTTACTACATAAATCAATACGGAGCATACGTTATCCATATGCTACATACCCACTGCTCTTAGATGTTATATCATGTCGTTGCAGGATGTCTGACATCTAACAGTCTTCCGTATATTGCATACGTATGTTACATATCGTCCCCCTCAAGACAAAGAGGCGTATCTCATTTTTTAATCTTTTCCAGGAGATAAGTTTAAAGATGTTATCATAAGTTTATTTTATCATGTTCTGTCAAAATGTAATTTGATCTCGTAAGTTAAATACCTGACACGAAGGAAATTGAAATAATTTTAAAAGAAGACGATAGAATAAATAATGAGAAAAGGTTTAAACTTGTCTCCTGGAAAATTTAAGAAAATGACATACACCCTTTTGTCTCGAGAGGGGCGATATGTCAGCTATAGGTTACATACGTCTATCTGTATGTGATATCCTGACCACTGTATACAGTTCTTTCGTTTGTACGAAAAGTACGTTTATTTGGAACACTTACACGGAAAGTACGTATAGAAGAAACTTCTTCAGTCATACGTTTGGTGTACGTTAAGTCCAAAAACTACACGATTTACAAATGTAACCTACGTTTTTACGTACACCACATACTTTTTTTTTTGTCTGTGTACCGCCAATCTACCACAGAGCATTGGGATCGGGTGCATAGTTTTCTAAAAATGCGATGTAAATACCACCGACATGAGCGTAGGAAATTTAAATTGTGTTTCATGCATATCAATTATATAGAAAATATCGTATTTCTGTAACTACTGTACAGTAAATGAAAGCTTTGAGCATAGTAGGTCAAAACGCTTAAACCATTCCAGCACCAGATACATTTCCTAATATATAACTATAGGCTACAATCAAATGTTTCGTTATTTGCCGTTGTCTCTTAAAACTCTCTTCGGATGAAAGCAGTATTGAGTTTTCTTTCTTCTCTCCTAATTCTAGATAGATTACAAGACTATGAGTTTGATCACACTAACCATTAAACAGCGCTACATAATAAAATTTGACGAAGAAAAGTATCAGGAATGGTATGTATTTACTAGAAGGCAATAAAACTTAAAAATTATTCTCCTGAATGAAACTAATATTAGTGTCATATCAGTCCCACGGAACATTAATCCATTTTTCCATACTTGCATGCTTGCTTATTTACGCCTTAAATGATTGAGTCAAATGAAAATCAAGATGAGATTGTGGACAAATTACATATGCTATTGTTCCGCTGTTCCCTTTTATGATTCATGAACACTTGCGCTGAGGGTTCAAAATAACAACTCCTGGCAAGGAGTTGAGGGAATGGATCGACATGGAGCAATAAATATGAACAGCTCGCAAACAACACATCATATATTCCAACAAAGCATACTCACAAAGCCAAGTTATGCTATTCAACTTTCGCACTGATCATGCAGGTGTGTTGTATTAACTTTGAACAACCTTAACACTTAAACTGTATTAAAACAATATGCATTTAAATTTACAACACAACACGAACTCTAAATGGTAGCTTTTGGCATAGCTTTGCTAAACGCACGTTCTTTAAAACAGATGGACCTGAATTTTCTGTTTGCATTATCCAAACAAAGACCCTATACCATGTTCCTCTTTACAACTTCTTTTATTTTTTTAAACACTTTGGACAAAGTCTAAATTCAGACAGAAAACTGAAAACGAGATGAGTAGAAGATACTTTCGTATGAACTTACTCATAAAAAAAAAAGGAAGAATATATTTGTGAAGCAGGTCTGAAAATTTATTTAATATGGATACTAGCAAGGCAGAGTGAGTCAAGTACATTCTTTACGAAATTGAGTTATGCATACAAAATTACTGGTAATGGTATGAATTTTTATCTACCAAAGTAGACCAGACACAACTGGATTTAATTTGGTTCCCCAAGGTATTATATTTGTATTTTTCTGAGACCACAGTAAACCAAAACTGTTCTGCTCTGTCATTCGAACATACTTGGTCAAGTCTGCCCTGCTACGTATTGTCACACACACAGACATTAGTGTTTTTTTTAACAAGATTATGTTAGACATGATGTTAAATTATTTTATGTATCTCTCGCCTTCGGTGCGAGCGGTCCCGGGTTCGATTCCCGGTGGGTCGAAAAAGTGTAACACGCTTTTTCAGGCCAGCCACCCTGAATGAGGTTTTCCTGGGTTTTCCTCATTCACACCAGGCAAATGCCGGGGTGGTACCTAACTTATAGGTCCCAGGCTGCTTCCTTCCTTCCCCAATCAGTTCTTCCTTCCGTTTCCCCGGATTTGTGTGCTCGCCGAGGGATGTCATCCCTCAAGTCGTGAAGGGCTAAATGGCCTTAGATGCCGAAAGCCCAGAAATCTAAATCCTAAATCTTTATTTTATGCATTGGCAAGTTTAAAGTGCATGCAAATGGTTCCGTTCACCTAATTGGTTAGCTATCTAATAGATAGCGCATGAGCCTTTAGTACATGGGGTCGTGGGTTTAATTACCGGTAGGAGAATATTCCAATTTGAACGCACTACAGCCGTTCGGATTCCACCTTAAAGTCAAGGTCCACATTTCGGCCTTGGTCCTGAAAAGGGATGATCAAGTTCAACAAGCAACAAGAGCTGAATGGTTAGCTCATGTAGCTTTGATGAACGTGGTCCTTTATTTTTTTCCTACTCATGCATAGAACATTTTTTTTTAATTTCTCTCACAATCGTGAGTTAAGTAGGGAGCTGTTTGAAAAGATCAGAGTTGATTATAATTGGCGTAACAACAAATGATCCAAGTAAAATCCTTTCAGCTTGTATCCTTAGGTATGATCTAAAATGTAAGGGCAGACATTATGTTAATCTTTGAGTGAGTCAGTGGATTTTCTTTCTTTCTTTATATATATATATATATATATATATATATATGAAAGAGAGAGAAAATCCACTTACTACTCATCACCAGATCTCCAAACATATCATGGAAAAAATAGGAACTTAAAATTTTGTACGAGCATCATCTGTCATGGAGTGCATATATGTTGAGTTACCCACCGTTGATGATACCATAGGGCTGCTTGAAAAGTTTATGCAAACTACTACTAATAGTAGTGGTAGTGTTCAGCTATTATAAAATTCGTAAGAACAGACATTTCTGTGTTTAAGTTACATTTGAAGGTTTGTTTAAGCCTACTTGTTTATTTTTCACAGCAATTCGAAGAAGTGGTTTTGCATGAAAAATGGAAATTTATTTTAAACACTTTCGGACAATCATTTTTTAAAAAAGTATTTCAAATTAAGTTTAATGCAGAAACAATGCAACTAGCGAATTTATTGGGTTTTGAGTATAAAGCACCGTCCAATAGGAATGTGTACAATTGGTTTTCCGAATTCCATCGTAGTTACACATTTCTCAATGATGAATTTCCTGAAGATCGTCCATCCACGTCTGTTGTTGCCAGTAATGTTGATGTTGTACATGAAATGAGAGAGGAATCGGCGTGTGACATACTGCGAGATTCAGACATCCTTGAACATTAATATGAACACAGTGCATACGATTTTGCATGGTCACCTGAACGTACGGAACGTTTCAAGTCGTTGGATCGCATACAACTTGATCGAAGCTCAAAAACAAGCTGTTATCAATTGGTGTAAAAAAATGCTCAAAAAATGCAACAAGGTAGGTCAAATTTGGTGTTAGATGTGTTCTGAATTGCGATTTCAATTCTGAAATTTGGAATGTCCATAACTTGGGAATTCTGTAATTTTGAAATTTCAAAATTCCGAGATTCTGGAATTCCGACCTTCTGAAATTTTTGATTAAGTTATGAGATTCTGGAATTGCAACCTTTTAAAATTTCAGATGAAATTCAGATTCCAGAATTTCAAGTTTTCGAAATTCTGAAATGCTGGGCTAAAGCTCCGAGATTCCAAAATGCCGGCCGGAAGTTTCAAGATTCCAGAATGACTAAAGTATTAATTCTGATTCCGGCATGAAGATTTCCATTCCGGAATCTGGAAAAGCCTACTCAGAATTTCGGTGCCAACGGGTGGGTACTATAAAGAGAAAAGAGGTATTCGGGACTAACAGGTCACGAGCCTACCTGCATCTCGGGTCCATCCGAATCAAGCCAGGTCACTGAAGCTGGTATGTCCACCGCAGGAACATACACAAGGAGTGGGTCCTGGGGATCCGGAACTCCGAAATCTCGACTTTTCCGCAAATTCAGGTTAATTTTAGGGGTGATTCAAGAAATTTAAATATAATTTATCTCGTATTGAATTTTAACTCCCCAAAACAGTTTTGGACCCCTACCAAAACGCATTTACGAGTATGTTCCATCATTTATGAACAAAAGTAGATCACTTCGTTTTCTTTTTATACTAAAATACATTTGTTCGTAATCTGGTATAGTAGCTGAAATACCCAGGTTAAGAAATATTTCTATCTAGAAAATTAACAAAATAGAGAAATTGGTTTTTCGAATCTTTTATTACAAGAAGAAGTTTATTTTAAAACAACACGTTAAGCAATACAATCCAGACAAAATTCTTGAATGCATATGGATCCGATGAGAACAACTTCATCGGAGCTTGTCAACATGAAATGTTATACAGGATCGTATCCAGAAGTAGTAGGACTGATTTTTTTCCGCGCGCGCGGAGCAATGTAGGGGGGGGGCTGCAAGACCGGATGTTATGGAGGGGAGCCTTGGGAACAGGTGTCGACTGGCGACAGTCGCCTGCGTGCGTTAGATGAGTGTGAATCACTCCGTTAGTGACCTCCTGTTGTGACGCCTCGTCGTCAGTTGCGATGGAGTGAAATTTGGAGCATCGGTACGCCATCAAGTTTTGCGTCAAACTGAGAAAATCACCGACCGAAACCAAGGGCATGCTTACGCAGGCTTACAAGGAGGATACCATAAGCCGCACAATCACCCCGTAAAAAGAAGGCCAGAATGTCGAAATCGAAAGTGAAATTGATGATTGCATTTTTCGATAGTTGTGTCATTGTTCATAAGGAGTTTGTACCTCCTGGACAGAGTGTAAATGCAAGAGTTTACGTGGAAGTGCTCACACGGCTGTGAAATCGGATCACACGAGTGCGACCAGACCTGGTGGGGAAATGGAAGCTCCACCATGTCAACGCGCCGGGCCACGGCGCGTGGATTGTGGGGAATCTCCTGACCAAATTCGGCGTTTCCACGTTGTCTCACCCCCCTACAGCCCTGATGTGGCACCGCCGGGCTTCTTCCTGTTCCCCCGTATCAAGAGGCATCTCAAAGGGGAATCGTTTCGACTCGGTGGAAGCGGTCCAAGCGGCGATGACGAGGGCGCTGAACGGCATCCCGGAGGACGACTTCCAGAAGGCCTTCGCGACCTGGAAGGCTCGCTAGCAGAAGTGTGTGAATGCCCGGTAACAGTAACATTGGTTTGTGAAATGAAATTCTAAATCCCATTTATAATAATAATTTCTTACAAGACTGTTTTTAAGATATGTGTAATGTTAGTTGAGAGTAGAAAGACAAGGGGCAAAAAGGAAATTCCTTGTAACAAATGCAAAGTCTCAGTGCATCACTATAACTCCTAATAGTAAACAGTCACGCTAACAGGTGTCGCTATGTGCGCCTCCACTTGTTTGTGTGATGCTAATAGATGCGTCATTCTTGTCAATAATGAAATCTTTGAATTATTGCTTTAACAAAAATGTGATATGATGTTTCGGAAACTATTAGACTCTAGAATTAACCACAATTTTAACGTATAGTGTACAGTGGGCTGTAGACTTGGGCGCAACAACTGTTGTCAGATAACAAAAAAAATCAAATTTATTTGCTATCTGGAAAAGGAGAGTAAATATCGGAAAGTGATAAATGCAGAAAACATTCTTGAATTTACAAGTACAGCATTTGTAATTCAATTAGGACATAACTCATTCACATGAAGAACATACAGATAGAGCGTTTTCAGAGATGGAGCAATCGATTTTTAAGAGCAGTCATTTATCACAACTATATCCAATAGAATGCTTGTTTGTATGGATGAAAAAATAAATAAAATTCACAATATGAGTTTTTTTTTTTTTTTTTTTTTTTTTTTTTTTTTTTTGCCTGTACAAACATCTTCACTAGAAATGGTTTGTCTTAATACCAGAAAATTAGAGGATTTGAAGAAATTATGCGGACGCCTGAAATGTTAGATGGCACCCTTAACATTATCGTACAACATAGAATGTACTCAATATTGCGCATTAAGCAACATGATCTCTAAGTTTGTATAATACCTATTACGCTACCAATATGGAAATGCTTAGCAAGTGGAAATTATCGAACACTTTACTATAATGAACTACCCTAGACTCTCCTTGTTCATGTTAAGCATTTAAACACATAGCTACCAAAAAAGTTATTTGTGGTTCGAGTTCGAGAACCAGTATTACTATTTCAAGAAACGTGTTCAACCAGTATTCTGTAGGGTTGATTTAGCTAAGAGCGTACTTCTTTGGAGAGCAGAATAGCGAGTTTGTTCCTGACTCGCACCTGAGCTTTGTTAGAACAAGCTTTGCATGGGTTTAATCAACGAGTTCCCATTTTATTTCGCATTATCATTTTTCGAGTTATTCTTTACTTATTCGCATTATTCATTATTTACTCTTACATTATATACACATCGGACGCGAAACAAAACAAATTATTCAATTATGCCAAAACTATGCCAAAACTACACTAACTCGGGATGTACTTGAACCTGAACCAACAAAGTGGGGGGTGATGTACACTCATGTCCAAAATTATTGTCGCGTGTCTATAAATATGTTATTGTGGGAATATAATTTGATAACGAATTTGCCCTCTATTTCTTATAATGTTAGTATGTGTATAATCGGTAAAGATATACATGTGGAAAAAGCAATAAATAAGAGCAATAAAACAAAAATAAAACTGTCTTGTCCATTTAGAAACACTTTGTTTTACTCATTCTAATTTACTTATTTATAATTATTTTCCTATGTTATTTACCACAAACATACAATTCCCGACTATACACATAGTATCAGTATTAAAAGTACCCTGCAAAATTATTATTAAATTATATTCTTCCAAGAAATAGTTATAGATATGCGACAATCATTTTGGACATGCGTGTATCTAGGTATATATTTCCTGAAAGCTTGGGTGAAGGTAAGATCAAAACCAGTTACCAAAAGTTGAGTCCCCTTTCTATTTAAAAATTTTGAGTTGGACCCCGTCTGGGACTCTGCGGGGGACCCTGGAACAATTTATTTTACTTTGTTATGTTGTACTTTTGAAATGATGGAAGACATGTTCTTCTGTTTTCATATCTGTCTCGCAGTTTGAGATTTTTCGGGATTGCAGCGAACTTTATAGACACGCTTAAAGATTTTAATTAAAATTAGTAAAGTGCTGCCCCCAAGCGAAATGTACGAGACCTCCCCAATTTTGGTAACCGGTTTTGATCTTACCTTGACTCAAACTTTCAGGAAATACATATATCGCCCCCACTTTGTGGGTTCAGGTTCAAGTACATCCCTAGTAAGATACTCTTCTTCATAATGAGTATATTAATGCTTGTAGCATTATTGTTGATGAAACCAGACGATAATCAAATTTTCTACAAAAGTAGTTGAACTAAAGACTAATAAGGACATATTTTAGTGATCATTTCACAACTAATACCTTAGTAAGTCTGTATCTCGTAAGGAGGTCTATATCGTTGAAATGTATAGCATATAATTATAGATGTGGAATAATGTTTTGTGTTAAACACATCATATGTGCATTTTGCTTCTGTTTAAGTTTGACGTCCCACGAATATGTACCGAGCTACAGAAGACGGTGATAATGAGATGGATGATAATGATGGAATATCGTAAGTAAGAGGAAACAGGAAGGCCTCGACAAAATTCACACACAGTGTTCGTCCATCATGTGCATTTTATTGCTTCTGTAATTAATTATGAGGGGCACGGTGAGGTCTTTTATCTCTATATTTTTTTCCTTCGTCATTTCCTCAAGCATTACGCAAATTGAAAATTCACTTAACGGAGAATTGGGTCTTACAGTTGAGCAAAGTTTCAATAACTCTAAATCTGATAGTTCTTTTCAAGATGTCGAAAAATTGAATATATGTCATCTTATTTTGATATGCTCTTGTAACTTTTTAACTAATAGACGAAAAACGCTGGAATTTTCTACCATGCAAATATCTGCAGAAGAGCACTGTTTGATGTACTCTGTAATACCACAAAGTTAACAATGTCACCAACCCAAAATAAACTTGCATTTTTTTTAATTGCACTACGTCAGGTTATTACAAATTTCAAATCTACGTATTGAACAACATTGTACAATGTTAACATTTATATTCAGTGTTGCAAATCAAGGGCGCCACAGTATTAGAAACATCCAAATTTTGATGGCATCTACAGTAGTAATAGCACAAGTAACACAGGCGGGCTAAAAGTAGCCCTATATCTAAATCACATTAGTGTCTTATACTATGATCAGGATATGATGGATTTTGAATAAATATTAATGGAGTTCTCAATCATTGCTTATCATTCCTAAATCCATGTGCAACAACAGAGATTAACAAAGTGTATTTAGTGTATGTCAAACATACAGGATGCTCATTGATAAATTTCTTAAAATCTTTGTGGGTCAGAGTATACAGTTTCACTGAGACACTTCTATTCCTCAGAGCTGAAACTAGTCATTCCCAGGGAGTAAATAATTAAATAAAATGTGCTGGCCTTCAAACTGAACATTTTTGCTTCCATTTCTTAAATTTAATCACACAGGATAAAGTTATTGCTGAACTGTTTAGAAATATTAGGATCACGCAGTGAAACTCATAATATTGTGTTGTTAGTATGTCCGTTCATCCGTTACTCCGCATATAACTCTTAAATAGATGCCATTTTTAAAATTATGTTCTTTGTAATAGATAGCTACAGCAATTATCTCGGCTAATTTTTTTTTTTTTTTAATTGACATACAAAAGTCACTTTTACTCCATATGAAACGAGTAAATCCGTTGAATTCTCGAATAAGTGAATATTTAACGACGTATTTCATAGAAATTTCCTAATTTCTATAAAGCATGATATGAAAGACCCTAGCCAAGATTATTGCTTCGTGTTGAGCTCGCGAACGAGGGGAGAATTGACAACCAAATGTAGAATGTTTTACGATTAAAAAAAAAAAAATCATCAAACATAGTTTACGTTTCCTTTAAGTTTAGAGTTATTCTTCAAAACAAATTAACCCTGCCAAGACAGTGAAAAGGATTACGTCTAGAAGTGTCATCTGAATACCACTCATTTAATCTTTTGGGCCGCGGTGGCTCAGTGGTAGAGCCTTCACCTCTGATGCATGGGATCTCGGGTTCAACCCCTGCTCCCGCCAAGTGAACCTTGTAGTGGACAAACACCGAGTGCGTGGGTTTCCTCGGGGTTCTCCCGTTTCCTCCCATTTCCTTCATTCCACCATTTCATTCATCACTCATCATCACCGCCTCCTTTATCCTCGCCGGCCTAAGCGTGGGACATAAAACTCAAAAAATTCATTTCATATCATTTCATTTTATCTTTCGAACTTCTTGTAAACACTAAAAGAAAAATTCTGACCAAAGCATAAGTAATAAATAATAGCGTTACAGTTTCGGCAAAATTATCTTGACGAAGGTCAATATAATTTTCCGAAAGTATAGCGTTGTTATTTTTAGTTGATATATGCTTTGGTCAGAATTTGTCTTTTATTGTATAGAAGTTTCAATTTCGACCGTTAGATGTCAATCCCTAGAGAATATTTGCTACCATTTAACGGTGCAATGAAAAAACTTCTAGAGTTATACAATTATGTTTTTTTTTTGTTTCAATACTATAAAATAGGATGTGGATGGCCACCATTTAAATCACCGTTACCCAAAAAATGCTAACGTAATTACTTCACTAACGAATTCTGTTGAGATAATCCTTCTACCTGTGTATTGCAAAGAGTATAATTCAAAAGTTCGCTTAACAAAAGAACTGAAGATATACGAGGAGGGACCCAAAAGAAACCGGATTAAAAGAGCGCTCCCGTTCCTAGGCGTAGTAGAGAATTCTCCTGCTAGGTAGATCTAGTAGAGACCTTCCCAGATCAGCTGGACAACGGTGTCTGCGTAGGTGGTGAACGTTTGATCGTATTATTGTTTTTCTTAACTGTTCTCGTTTGCCGCCTGCGAAACTGTTATGGCAGATTCAAAGGAACAAGGAGTGTGTTTGCTTCCTACTTGGAAAATCGGAAACGAAAACTTTCAGAAAGGATACTATGACCCGCACACAATTTATTGAGTGGTTTGGGCGCTTTAAGTGTGGTGAGATGAGTGTTGAAGGTCATGCTCGTTCTGGGTGCTTTTCATCATTTCGAAACGACGAAAACATCGAACAAATCTGCCCCAAAGTCAGGGAGATTCGTCGTTTCATGATCGATGATATTTCAAAACAGGCAGGAGTGAGTTGGAGCTCGTGCCAGCGTCAGGTTTTGTAAATGAGACATGTTGCCGCTAAGTTGGTTTCTCGCCTGCTCACACAGGATCAAATTATTCGTCTGAATTTGAGCCAGGACTTGAAAAATAAGATTGAAAGTGATCCAAACTTTTTGAACAACATGACATTTTCTGAGAATTAAACAAAATCTAAAAGGAAAAGGTTTTGGTGGAGTAGAGGCTGTAAAAAGAACTTCGCAGAGCGCATCGAACGATATAAAAGTTCTAGAGTTCCAGAGGTGCTTCAAACAGTGGGAAAGAACATAGGAGAAATGAATCTCATTTAATGGAGAGTACTTTGAAGGAGACTGAACGAATTTTGTAAAAAATGTAATCAATTATTTTTTCTTTTAAAACGAAAGTCCGGTTTCTTTTGGGTCCTCCCTCGTACTAACATTACAACCTTATAAAGCTAACGTGAGGGTAAAGAATATAACAATACTTCGCCTGCATTAATAGCAAGCTTCACTACTAGTAGTTGAAGCGAGTGTAAGTGAGCTTACACCATTTGTCTTAGCATATTTGTGTATGTGTGTTCCGCTATAACTTACGTAAAATTTATATTATGTTACAGGATCGTAGGATGTGCAGTTTTTGAGAATTCTGAAATAAACTTTATTGCTTGCGGTTTAAATCTATGAAAAAAATTGGAGTAAAATCAACACTGGTGTGCAGGGATCATGATGATTTAGTGGAAGAGCGCTCACTTTCGCTGTGAAAGATCGCCGATTCGACCTCCGGTAATGTGAGTTTATGGTGGACAATATCGTGCCTGTGGGTTTTCTCGAGCTTCTCCCGTTTTCTCTAATATTCTCATTCCATCAATTATTTCATTGCAATATTCAGTTTCATTAATTAATCCGTCTTCTTTAGCCTAAAGAGCATACACGTGGGCCTTTAAACTACAAATTTATTTATTTTAAATTAAAGTTGGCATATCTACGTATTATGATAAAACAATTATACAACAACATTCAAAAAAACCTTCACTTTTGCTGCAACGTGGTACATATTTTAGTTTTTCCAATCTTTTATGTTAGCAGGATTTGAAATCAGCGAAAACTAGGAGATAAAAAAGATAGATTGAACCCCAACTTGAGAGTTTCCACATATCGTAATATGATATCCGAACAACTCTCTATAATGATTTCCATAAATACTATTAGATTTTGATGCAATGTAGCATATACAGTATATCTATTTTCACCTAAACTCCTATATCCCAATTGCTTAGATTTAAAATTAATGAAGAAAGAAGAAATAAGTTTACTCAATCTTGAGATATATAATTAACGATATATATATATATATATATATATATATATATATATATATATATATATATATATATATTGTAAAATTACATCATATTTTTATTAAAGCTCCTGGCATGCCTTTTCTTTGAGTTATCCACATTACCTGGTATGTGGGTAAATTCATCTCCATCTTAAGACATGTGTAATGAAAACTTGCCTAAAAATCATCAGGTTCCACGAAACACTACATGTGTGTCGGTGCACTAAGTTCTCATCTTTCATATTCTACATTGGAAGACGGGTTTGTTGCTAGTATAGACGGATTTGCTGAGTTGCAAATAGCTTCTTTTTTACGAGGTCAAAGCGTTTTATTTCTTGGGCACTTGCAGAAAGTAATAAATTACGGACGGATTCATGTTGCAAAGTGAAAAAAGTAACAACACCAGTCTTATCTGAATCTATCGTCACAGGCATAAGAAATACATCAATAAATAAAGAATAAACACTAGACTTTCTTTCCTAACTATCATATTCAAATTACACTCGAAACACAGTCTGCGAATAGCAAACCGTTTACATAAACACTATTTGCAAATATACGATCATGTTTGTTAATATGAGAAATGATCTTTACACTATTCCTTTCAAAAAAAGCACGAATTTCGGTGTAATTTATTTACCTAGAATGGCTTATGATCGAACCACAGAAGAGTGTGTATGTAGCTTAATTCTAAAAAAAAAATACCTACAGATAGCAGGAGAAGATTTTTTGGTATGTGTCATCGCACTCAATTGTATAGGAATATAATAACTTCTTTTCTTATTTTCTCGAAATCCAGAAAATGTGACTTACTATTATGTTTCTCCTATCCGCTTCATTAGTTTCTGCGTTAGAAATGTGTATTTTACAATCTACAATAGATCTTGTTTCAAAATAATATTGTTTTTTGTCTAAATTCACCAACTTTTAATGAAACCGACAGAGCTCGACACAGTCAACTTTGTAACTAATCATAAAATCTATTCTTCTGCAATTCAATAATGAAATGTACCATATCAATTTTCACTGATGAGACAATATGAAAAGTGTGTTCTCTTAATTTGAAATCGGTAGATAGTGTTTTAGTTTCTCATAGATACTAACACTACTGCCAGGTGATACAGCCTGCGAAGGACTGATGCACGTTTAACTAAGTAAAAGCAACTAAGTAAATAAAGAGTGGTCAGTACCATCTCCTACCAAACTCATTCTCTCCAAACTTCTGAACTGAAGATCACTATCTTTTGACTAAAGCTACAAGGGCTCGAAAAAGAGTGTTTTTAATAACTAAGTTTTTTTCCGTTTTTTTTTTTTTTTTTTTTTGCTTGGGATTTTTAATTAAATATTTCAATTTTAGTGGAGTAATAACAGTATTACATGATTATTTCCTCATTATAGTACGAAGAAAATAGCATTTAATTATTGCATTCTGAAGAGAGAATACTGAAAAAATCAAGAATGAAGGAAAATAGGTCATTCGATAGGAAACAAATATTGCATGAGTACTCTCGTATCAACGAGTTGTTTCTAGATCTTTAAGATTAACGTTCAATGAAATATGTTTTAGAAAAGGTTTTTAGTGTATTAGTAATAACTATTCTGAAATTGTAATAGATTTTATGGAACAAAATTATTATTTAAAACTTAAAATATTCTTATTACAAAAATCTTACCACGATGTAACAGAGGAATGGGTATTATGTAAATAATAATGTTAAACTAATAATGTCATACACTAAACAGTCATTTATGACTTATTGGAAACTTAACTCTTTGAAGTTCAGAATAAAATGTTTCCCCAATGAAGAACTAGATGTAAGCATGATTTATACCAAATTAAAACATGGTTTTATATCTGTTTCTTAGTTTATAGTACGTTTTCCTTGCTCGGTAGATTGAATTTAAGCAACCAGTAAAACACGCATATAAAGTAACATATAACATGCAGGTACTTGGTTAAATGTTTAGGCAACCAAAGCGACATTTCGGATATGTTGGTTGCATTAATTATGCCTACAGGGACCAATTGCAATGCCAGTATGAAAACCAGTGAAGACAACCAGCTACAGACCGACCGAACTTAGAACTCAAAAGTACTGGGTGTTGTAAACACACTTTCTTAATCATAGAATGCACAATAGGCAAAAAGTGGTACTTGAGCAAGGAAGTAGTAAAAAGTCAAAATAGCGACATTTTCCGTTTCTTAAAAGCCGGCATTATATGGGAAAACAATACGCCCACCCCAAAAAACCTGGTCTTTTTGCATCTTTATCTTCATTCAAGTGCCTATCTGCTTATCACATGATGCTGAATGATCATCGAAAATTCTGAATTCCCAGGAGGGTCTCGTACATTGGACTACTCGTGAAACCGCTATTAAACGTTTATCTTCTGTTTTTTTAATGTATAAACCAATTTTTCTACTTTGTGCAAGTGGCTACTGTATGTGAAAAGAAACAACAGGTATTTCAAGCAATTTGATGATTGAGATTGTTATCCAATAAAATGAAACAAATTTAGCAACTACCCGTGTCAAAAATAGAGTATGGGGTTATGCGTTACTGTAAGAAAAAATAATTGTTTTAATAGTTCGTTGTACTTGAAGAAAATTATGTTTAAATAACTATTGAGCAGTTTGATAAACCTAAACAAAATTAAAAACACATTACATGGTTATTCTTATTGTTATTTTACATACACGCATTTTTTGTGTACGTGACACAAGCAATATCAAAATACAAACATAGTTTTATATAATGGGCTATTCAATTTCAATGACGCGCGATTTGACAAGAATATCTTAAGAATAGCTTAGAATGAGTAAATAAGTCTAATCATCGAACCACGAATCAATTTTATTTTGAACTGTTCATTTTTTAAAACAAAATTAATCATACTCATTTAGTATACTGCAGTTTGTAGCTCTAAAATCACCTTCACAAAAATTGAATAAAATGGAATGGAATGATATAGGAATTAACATACCAAGCCAATATGATGCTTTGACTCCTGTAAAACAACATATGTATTGCGGTCGCTAGTAACTATTCCAGTATAGTTACTAGAAGAAGATACTACATTGGAGTTTGACAGAAATAATTTTCTTTATATTTTAGTTTTACATTACATAGCGTATAGTTATTGATGCGAAATTATTGTTTTAGGTAATTTACTTCCAAAATGATACTAATGGCTTGAGTTGAGTCTCAAGTTGAACTACATCAATAAATTAAAATAAAAACTGATAATTATGAGGTTTTTAAATCCACTTCAAGGGAGAAAAGAAAAAATGATAGTTATCAAATATATTATTTAATTTCCACATAGTCATTTTTTTTTTAAAAGCAAAGAAACAAAGTGGGCCCAAAATGTGAGTATTCCACAGTGTTTCTAATAAGAAGAAAACTTTTTTCTGCTTTGCAAAGAAGATATTATGAAGCAGTTGTAGAAAATTAATGCAACACTTACAATTTACAGTTCTATAGACAGAAACTAGTTTCAAAATGACAAATTAATCTACTTACATATATATAATTTCCCAATGTTAAAATATTATTTCCTGTTCGATATACGAGAAAGTTAAGATTAAACATCGCTAGGAAATAAAACATATTTGAGGAGACGCTAGGAAACGCTTGGAATTTTCCTAATAGTACAAATCACTAAGATGAGAAAAATCATTTATTCAGATTTACATACTGCTCGCGTTTATATTTTATCTCCGTTACCTAAAACTATTTCATTGTTGGTAGGAGTATGTAATATAAGATAAAAGCTACGAAGACATGCAATAGTCTAAATAAATAGTTATGTTTTAATGTGCGTACGTGTGGACAGGTTAAAGTATAAAGATACGTTGTTTTATATGATGCCTATGCGGACAACTAAAACTGATTATTTTTATTTGTTCAAGCAATGAGGAATGATGAAAAGTGATTTGTTCAATCAGTTCCCATGAAAGGCGTTAGTCTATTTTCATAAATCATGGAATAAAAAAAATAAGAATCAAAATTTTGTATCAAACATGTATCAAACATGTAAATTTGCTTTTGTCATATAACAACAAGTTTCTTAAAATGTCAGCGAATTTGGGTAAAATTGTTAAAATTCCTGACTGTTTAGTTACCTCATAGCATTTATTAAAATTCTTAACCAAAACATTGGAATGCGCTCGTTTATTATAGCTCTCTCTAATTTCTCTAAATTGCTTAGTATTACCTCATTTTACGACGCCTTGAATTACGTGTGGTGGTAAACTAATGTTTGCATACTAGTACACAATTTGTCAATAGGGAACTAAGCATGGGTGGAACGCACAACCTTACAGATCATTTATTGCCATCAAAACAGTATAAATTATAATTACGTAGTGATAAACAAGTAAGAGGTTTCATATTGCATCCACATACGGGACACAAATTACGATACTTCCAGTGGAAGCTCATGTGGTTCGGATCTCACGTTAAGCTGTAGGTTCACGTTTCATATAGCTTAGCTGCTGAAAGGGATTTTAAACACTAGAACAACCAACTAACCAAGAAAATGCAATTCACAAATATTTTACGTATTTGCATGTGTCACATAATATGGATTTACATCATCGCTGAATTTTCATGCAGATTATAGTGTCACTTGAGTCGAAAATTCCTCGCCTGTATTTGTTCAAACTTAGCAAAATTTTCGATTCTGACTAGCTTTTGTTACAACACCCTTGAAACATAACAGCAAAGAGGATGCATCATTATGAGAGATATAAATCAAATGTTCATAACGATTTTCCTTAACTATTCATTGTAACATGTTTATGTTATTCACTTCGGACCCCGTAAACATTTCTACATATGTTTTATTGTTATGCAGTTAGTGACCACTTCGAACAGAAAATTTCTTTTCGTAAGCTTTCTGTATAGCGTTCTCAGAGTGTTTAGAAATTCATATACTTACTATAAGGTTCTCACTTATATAATACACAATATTAATTCATTTAAATCTATCATTATTAATTAAAAATATAATTATTTTACATTAAATAAAATTGAACTTATTTTATTTACACTATGATGCACTATTGAACTTATTTCTGACATGATTTTGGTAAAAGATAAATTTATCTAGGAAAAAGCCAATTAAAGCTTAAAATAGCAAATAATCCTTACATTTTGTGAATAGATGTTTTGTCTTTGTGGTACAAATATTTTCATAGACTGCTAATAATTGATAGTTATATAATAAAAATAATAATATTTTAAAAAAAAGTAATTTTAAGAAAATTGAAATAAAATATAAGTTAACGAAATCAAACTTTTTTTTCCTTTTTGGTGGATAAGGGAACAAGAAATGAACAACTCGAAGTGCAGGTATTAACTAAAATTTTACACGTTAAACTATGTTTATATTATTATTATTGTTATTATTATTATTATTATTATTATTATTATTATTATTATTATTATTATTATTATTATTATTATTATTATTATTATTATTAAAATTAAAACTAACAACTAACTAAAGTCAAGTTTAAACTTTTTTCCTAATTTTATAAAACTATTTCAATGTTTTTAGGTGCTTTATAACAGGCATCAATAACACTAAAAGCAGGTGATGGTCTGAATGAGCTTCAGTTGTTTGAAAGGTACGATTCGATTTGACTGGATTTATTGGAGTTTTTCAAAACCACAGTATACATTCTGCTAAACATCGTGCAATATTTTATCTGTTCAATTTTCTTACTTTGTTTGAAACTTAACATTAGACTTACGAGACAATTTAGAATTTGATTTCGACTGTCGGGTGAATAAAATAGCCAACGTAATCAAAAGAAACTCGAGAACTTAATTATAAATACAAGCTACAAAGCACACCACTGGAAAAGCATGATTAACTAAATTGTTATCACATTCTTTCAAGTGTTATGTTTGCTCTTTTCGTTTCTCTCCAACTCGGCTATTGATTTCCCTATTTGATTCTCGTGATCGTTCTCAAGTACAAAAATTGCTGCAGCTCAGTGCAATAGTTTCACCAGTAAATAATGCGAGTGGGTTGTTTTCTAGTTTTGATTATAAGTGAAGATGGCAAGATGGCAAGATAATTCGACCTCTTGCTACTTTTATTCAGGTGTATATGAAACATGTATGTTTAAAACAATAAGAATTATGTCCCTTCAGGTTATTAACACAAACAACTCACCTAATATCAATTTTTAGTCATGATCTTTGCATTATAATCGTGTTCACATGATGTCGTGTCGTATAAAATCAAAATGTATGTTCACCAGTGTATTACTTTGGCTGTTCATAATTTCCGTACTGCAACACCAGTAAGGATTAGTATTACGGAGTGAGTTTATTTTGGGAAGTATGCTTTTTAAATGAATTCCGTTTCCCTTCAATTTCGTATTACCCCATAATTTTCTACATCGTATATTACATGAACTGTGATCTTCAATTAAATATTTTATGGACATTCATTTTTATTTTTTTTTAAATATTATTTTTTGTCTTGTTTATTATTGACTAGTCATATCAAGCTAATAAATGTTAGAAAAAAGTTCTTTCTTGAATAAATATCACTAATGTAGACAAAATTTCCAAGCGTGTTATAATTATTATTAAGACTGACTTCACGGTTTCTTCAAGATTAATGCGAAAAACGGCATTTTTCTCTCTCAATGTAAAATGAGCTTTAAAAACATGTAAACACAAATAACACGATCAGTTATTTACATGGAAGAAATTTTGCGTCAACAACTCTACTCACTGTACTGGAATAACGTAATTTACTCCTTCATAAATACAAAATAGATATGTTCGTAGGACAGCAAGTGTATCAAAACGAGCGTACATGCCTCAATTTCTTGCTCTCCCTTCATCTCTATATAATATATATATAAGGAAAAAATAAACCTGGAAACAAATTTTAAACTTTAAGACAATTTTTATGAAACATAATTTCGTTGGTATTGTCGTACGTTCTTTCGTTCTTTTATCATTCCGACATGATGCATAACGTAAAATTCGTTAGTATATCTGGTAACTAAACCTTGTATGCAATTTCTAAGGAAAAGGCATGCATTTATACTTTTAATGTATACATTTTTGACTCTTAACAACGGGTAATATAGCTTTGGGTGTCAAAAGAAGCTGTATGGATAGCTATGGAGTGTGAGAAACGAACATGTCTCAAGCGCCAGTGCTTTGTCTCATGAAACAAGAGATATATTAAGAGCACGTGCGAATCGTGGCTGCCATGTGGACTAGCGGAACGCTCTTTGAGATCTTGAGTCGCTTAGATTGTAGTTCGTAACCCTGCAGAGGAGCGGGCGCTTTGCTACGTTCTTCCGTTTGTCTTGCACAAAAAAAAAGCTAGAAATGAGGTCAGAGAAGACGCGCCTCGAAATGCAATTAGAAAACAATTTATTTGCTAAACTTTTGCGCTCTCAATGCATATTAGTATATTATCTCTATGTGAAACTTTCATATTAAGAACGTTTTTGTTTATTTTCAAATCTGAGTAGAAACAAGTTATATTTTCCTCATCCTTCTTCGATTGAGTTTCATCCATCAAAATGAATATTCAGAAATGAAGACACGTAGGTGTATTGAGCTCATATCATGTCCGGACTGGATAACCGCACAACACAATCAACCGTCCTTGAAAGAAACAGGTACCAAGCAATACATTTTATCTAACTATCTACATAAAACTCTAACAATTTTCTATTACAAATAATTATGTTGGTTTCAGTGAGGTGCTATAAACTAATGTTTTCAGCGCAACATAATAAAAAGAAAATAAATCTACTAGACTGTTTAGAACAAAATTCAAACTAAAGTCCCGGGTCCAAGTGTTTCGTGATTCCTACCTAGACATACTTATAAGCGAAGTTATAAATATACACCCTCGATCTATTTACTAAACAGATTTATTCCAAGAAAGTAGTTTTGTTGTCAGAAGAAATATTTTTCTTTTTTTTTAATAAAGGAAGTCTAATGACTCATTTGCGAAATGCTTATTAATTTATAGAGACAATGATTTATCTTGGCTTTTAGGTTGGCAACACTTTTTCTTATGCAAGGTTACTAAACCGGCAAAGGAGATTCTTTTTTGTGAAGTTTCTTTTAATCTTTTCTTTATAGTACTTCTTATTTGAATATTTTTATATCCAGACGCGTGTACTTTTTCTTTTCTTCATTTCTGCAAAATGTTAACATCACCTGTCATTATATGGAAAAGACATTGTTTGTATTGGCAAAAAAGAACAGAAAAATAACAATGGAAATTACAAAGCAGAATTACGTAAAGGAATTAGTTCTGTAATATTAAAAGCAGACAGACCCCAAAGATCATCATCTTTAATCATACACTGCACATTTTATACTACTTTATTGGGTTGCTCCTGCTCATGTCTTGGGATAAAAACTTTAAATTGAGAATGGAAAGGGGGAACAATAACTTACATCCAGTTTCCCGCGGCCAGTTGGACGAGCATCCCAAATGTAGCAAGTGAAACACAAAGGGCTACCAGGTTTCTCATTTTCAAGTCTGGAATGCCTTGAAGAAGTATCACCACACTGGGCGGGGTGAGGGACACGTAACTTGTTTACGGGCAAGCGTTTGTGCCTAAAGCTTTCAACTGGAACACCAATCCTCTTTTGAATCACTTGTCGCCATCTTCTGCAGTTGGAAACAAGACACTGACCGAAAAGTAGAAATGATTAGAACGGATACTGACGAAAGCACAGCCGCAGCTATTTTCCAAACTTTTCTCTACCTTCAACTTCACCGCTTCAAGTGAGTCGGGTTGTCTTCATCACGTGTAGTCTCTGGTGCGGTCGGTCACACGTTGGTCACGGATACGGAACGCGAAGACTGCACTCTCTAGTTCAACACGCACACTGCCACAACAGAATTACAGACACTGGTTTGTCGAGAGGCGAGAGGGGAACTCCAGAGGCCGGCTTTCTCCCATTGGTTCTCACAACTAAGCCTCAAACTCCTCCCCATTGCACACTGCAGATCGGCGAGTACTGAAGGTTTTACCAGAGACCGATATGCTTCATTACAGGGCGGCTGTCATTTGGAGTATTCTTTTCCTTCTTCGATTGTCGGCAAACTTTTTAAGAGACCTCCTGGCTAACTGACAAAATGTGGTAGAAGTCCGTCACGTGAACACCTTCCCACAGGAAACCTATATTTTGTTTGCCACCTCATTCAAACAGGCTAGAAGAGGAAAGGCGGATTCTTGGATAATGTATAATCTTATTATTTGGAAGTTACATCCATAAAATGTTCATGCTCTTTTCTGGAATCGAACTCAAGAAAACTAGTAGCAACTCAATGTTTTCTCCATCTATTTTAGACGCGAGATTGAGGGATTCATTTATGCAAATGAAAGTCAAGTTTAAAGATGACAATAGACCCTATATATTACGATGCACTTCCATATTTATTGAGTCTTTTTTTTCAGTGTTTCGGTAGTTTAATAGTATAGTAGTAGTTAAGTGTCCCACATTTTATTTTTTTTTAAAGAAAGAAGCTATAATATTTTTTTTATTATTTTGTTACCAAACCACTTGACCCTCAGGTATGCACTGGATGAAATGGACTTCAATCCTTTTTTACACTGGATAAAACGGTAAACTATAGTTTAGCCCCTCCCTTGATCATTTCCCGGATCCGCCACTGTATATATATATATATATATATATATATATATATATATATAAAGTATTCCGTCTGTGTTTTAAAAAAATCAACAATTGCATTCAAGGAACAAAATATTTACCCTATATTAAAGTTAAATGTGATTTTTTAAAGGCTTTCTTTAAAAAGTTACGGCTAAAACATCACACAATGTGCCCTCTTATTTCGTTTCTCAACCTGTGGTACTCGTACCAGGAGTGGGACGCGAGCTGCCGTTGGTGTTTCGTACTACTTATGTTAGTATTAGTTATTAATATGCTTTGGTGGTACGCTGGTTCGCCCCGTTATGGAGAAAGAGAAGGGTTGAACATTATTTCATGTTGAGATGCTACGCCAGTATTTGAATTTACTTTTTAGAAGCACTGAATTTAATCACACAGGACACTGGGACCCATTGGGCGATGCAATTTTTTGGGGAAAAGATTCTATAATAATAATAATAATAATAATAATAATAATAATAATAATAATAATAATAATAATAATAATAATAATAATAATAATAATAATAATTTGACTTTGAGTTTAGCGTCGAATTCAGCAGCAAGGTTATATAAAGCATTTACCTACAGCTTAACGTGAAATCCGAACCACTTGAGCTCCCGTCGGAAATCGGAACTAGGTCTCCCAGATCAAGGCAAGAAAATAATAGTAATAATAATAGGCCTACATTATTATATATGACTACAAGCAAAATCGTGTGTTAGTACGAATAATATTATTTTCGGTGGTAGAGTGGGTGTTCAATGGTAGAGCGCTCACATCTGGTGACTGCGGTTCCTGTTTCCCACCAAGTAGGCTCTGCTTTGTACTGTACGAACACCGAGGTTCTCCCATTTTCCTCCTTCTCCATTTCACCATTAGCATCTATCTCATTAACACCATCTCCTCTAACCTCGGTTATAATCGTGGAACTACGGGCCTCTCTTGTGGAAGGACAGGGATACGTGTCCCCCAATATCTTTGGTAGAAAGTTAATTGATCAACTTGTAAGTGCATACATAAAAATGAATAACAAATGTTATATGTGTTGGTAAGTAACAGTAGATCATATATGTTGCATTGTGTAGCTATATGAGTTAATATGCTTTCAAGATAGTAAGGAGTGCATGGGGTCCCGGGTTCAAACCCTCCTCCCGCCAAGTGAACATTGTGGTGGACAAACACCGTGTGCGTGGGTTTTCTCGGGGTTCTCCTGTTTCCTCCCACTTTCTTCATTCCACCATTTCATTTATTTCTCATCATCACCGTCTCCTTTAACCTAGCCGGCATAATCGTGGGACGTAATACTCAAAAATTTCATTCATTTCAAGATAGCAAGGATAAAAGATGTGTTTTTTTTTATATAGGAAAATACAACTATCCTTATTAATGTTGTCTTCAAAAAGATGTTAACTAATATGTGGCTATGAATGCAACATACGCTACTACTACTAAACAATATATATAACATTACATTGTTCTTCATATTTCGGGAGGGGTCGGTGGCTCAGTGGTAGAGCTCTTACTTCTAGTACGTGGTTCGATCCCCTGCCACATAGATTTTTTGTGGACAACATCGTATTTGTGCTTTTTCTCGGAGTACTCCCGTTTCTCCCCACTTTTTCATTCCACCAATTCTTCCAACATTCACTTGCCTAAATCATCCGTGTCTTGTAGCCTAACAGACATAATCGTCTGATGTTAAGCTGACTTCGTATCTTCACTAATTCTTTGCAGGCATTTTCAGATTTGACCAATTTCATGTAATTCATCTTGCAACTAATAAATTACATCAATATGGTAGTAGAAAATTAAAAGAAAATAGAAGAAAATCATAGATGGAATGGAAAGGGACACATTTGTGATTAATGGGTGATAGCTATTTTTGGGAGAATAAGATGGGAAAATATATAGACTATATTTCTCAGGTCACTATTGTGTGATGGTTAATGTGAAATACCAATGAAAAAAAAAGTCAAAGTGTAGTCAGTAAAAGTGTAGGAAACAGAATATAGGTACCGAAAGATATAAAAGACAGAATAACGAAACTATATTATTTCATAAGTTCGAAGAAAATTATTTAAATTGAGAAGAAATAGACCGATGAATTAGCCGGTGGTAGGATCATTTCGAACTTTACAAGCGTCGACTAATAGTCGATACTTCAGAGTTGGCGTGGGTCAATGAAAACTTGACCCACGGCCCACTGACCCACCACCCATCGTGACCCACGACCAACTGACCCACCACCAAATATGACCCAGTCTGATCTATGACCCACCACCCACCGTGATCCACTCTGACCCACCACTCACTGTGACCCACTCTTGCCCACCATGACCCACCACCCACCGTGACCTACTGTGACCCACCACCCAACATGAACCGCTCTCATTCACTCTTGACCTACTCTGACTCACAAAAATCCATCGTCATCAACTCTGACACATGATCCACGGCCTCTTCTCTACTGAGATTTTACACTTGTAATAAAACAAGGCTGTGAAATTTTCACTAATCTAAGTTTGAATTTCTATAGTCAATCACTCAAGCACCACTCTGTTACAATAACGGTGGATCCAACTTTTACAATATAAAATGGTAAAGTGTTTGTCAGTGTAAAATTTGAAGCACTTCGAGGTGGGGTGGATTAGTGTGTGTTTAAAGTATATTTGTACTAGGAGAGTATTCTTGCAAGTGTTAATTTCTCAACGCATTCTAAAAGAAACTTCTATTCGCAGGAAAATACAATATGGAAGAAGTTATGATTTCTTAGTTCACAGTATTTTTCTCACAAACATATGAAAAATCAGTTTTTCATAGCCGCTAAAAGTGCTCGGGTACCCTGTGTGAGAGCATCTCCACAAAGTACGCTCATAATTGTAATTTATGTAATCACTAAAACACCACGTTAAAATTAAGTTACAAATATGGATAATTGTAATTATTATAGATATTTCTTCAAAGTAGTTTACCTCTAGTTTATAAAAAGCAAAGAAGAGACTTATTAAAAATTAGGTACAAGTTGAATAACACAAATAAGCCATTAGTAATACAAGTATATATTTAGTAATACAATTATACATAATGGAAAACGAAGGGAAATGTAGGTCGTAAAAGTGAAACGCAAATTTACCAGTCTTCAGAAGATGCTGTCTACAATGCAGTAAGCAGAGTCGGTAGGTCAGGCTGAGTCGGTGGGTCGCAGTGGGTTATGGTGGGTGGTGGGTTGCAGTGGGTCACGGTGGATGGTGGGTCGCAGTGGGTAATGGTGAGTGGTGGGTCGCAGCGGGTCACGGTGGGTGGTGGGTCACAGTGGATAATGGTGAGTGGTGGGTCGCAGCGGGTAACGGTGGGTGGTGGGTCACAGTGGGTCACATCCTGTTGACTCACGACTCCCTGACCCACACAGAAAACTTGACCCACTTGACCCACTGACCCACTCCATCTCTGGGTACTATTAATGGAGTGGAAAGGAAAGCCTGAGTTGTAGAAGAAACGTTGAAGAAAATAGGGAACAAAAATGTAGGTATGAAGGGTTAAAATTTGAGACCAAGATTCTGATTCGTATAGTGATCGTATCTTTATTATGCCCACAATATATGAATTATTAGGTATATAATTAATAGGAAATACTGCCACACTGGGAAAAAAAGATTCGTACCAAAAATATACAGAGTGATCACAAAGTCCCGTTACCCCCTATTCATTAGATAGATGTTAGGGATTGTTGTTTTTTATTGTTGCATGTGCTAATATCGTCGTATTGCACATATGTTAATGAATTGTTGTTTCTTATTGTTGCAGGTGCTCATTAATATCTAAATCATTACTGATGATTCCACTTACACCATGGAGGAATGGGTCGTAATGAGCTTGGACTCACGAACAACCCCATACAGGAAAATCAATGCGATGCGTGATTCATGATATTCAGCATGATTTCACTACAAGGTTTCACAAACCTTTACCTCCAAAACCAACAATTTCGCGGTGGGAGGAAAGGCTTTTTGCAACTGTTTGCAGAAAAGAAAACCCGCTCAGGACGACCAGGGGGCAACATGACTGGATACGTGGGAGGATTCTGCAGCGTCTGACAAACGTTCGCCAAACAATCCCATTCATAAGCGATCATAGGAAATGAATGTTCCATGCTCGACATTGCAAAAACATATGAACAAGGATTAGCAGTTAAAGGCATTTAAAACTTCGTTTGTAAACGAATTGAATGATAGTGACTTGCAAATCGTCAGCAGGCTTATGGACGAATGCTCGATGTCTTTACAATTCTTCCTTCAAGGAGGAAAGAGTTATTCTCGGACGAGTGTGCAATACATCGCAGTGAGAAAGCCAGAAGCGTCTATTTCTGGAGTATAGAAAATTCCATTTTTATGAAGAACTTGAACAAAACTCACCTATGTCATGATCTGGGCTGCAATGTCTGCAACCCACTTGTTAGGTCCATATTTCTTTGACGGTGCTGTGAATCATATTGCGTATCTCACAATTTTAGGTAATATGATTATTCCAGATCTGCTAGATCAGGGACTGCTCGGTCGTGTATGGATTCAGCAGTGCTTTTGTTCATTTGCCTGCTCCTTTGGAGTGGCCACCTCGAAGTCCTGATCTGTCATTTTGTGACAATGCCATATGGGGATTCATTAAACAAAACGTTGCTGCCACACGTTAGCAAGTTGATGAACATAAGGATGCTGTTCGACGTGCATTTGCTGCCACCACGCCAGCAATGTTGAGGAGAATGTCACATCGTACATGAAAAAAATAAAATACATAAGTTTTATAAATAGGTCCCACGGTTATGCCGGCTGGGCTAAAGGAGACGGTGGTCGTAAGAAATGGAATGGTGGTGGAATGAAGAAAGTAGGAGGAACGGGAGAAAGCCGAGGAAACAAACGCACACGGTGTTACACCGTACATGGAGGAGACTCACATTTTGTTAGGAAAATGATCGTGTATACACAGACACTCTAGAATATATAGTAAAGAATAGTCATACTACCCCAAAGTTGTCCTGTGCCACGAACCCACATTAATACAATGAAACCATGTGTGAATATGTGGACACGCGATAGGGAATAACGAGACTTTGTGATCACTCTATATTTCTCTTCGAATCAACTCTATTTCCAAATTCAGTGTTTATTCGCAGCCCTTACCATTCCCGAATTACCCTTATTCACACATGTCCACTAGATATTCTGCTTCTACTTAAACCTAATTTAACCATAAACATCTTATATCATCATTTCTACCTTATTTGCACAAATACTAAACTCTTTATGCTAACATTAAAGTAATTATACATAGTTAAAACACAACACGAAATTGCACTGAAGAAAAGTAAAATACTTTATATAAAGTCGAACAGTGAAACAAGAAGAGAAATTAACAGAGCTATAGATCACACTATATATAAGTGAAAACACAAGAAGTAGAAAGGATAAGGAAATTTTAATGTTTTTACAGGAATATAAATTTAGAAATAGAAAGGAAGAAATCAAGCAAGGGAAACAAAACATCACAAGATAGACACTAAAAATTGGAAGTCTTTTCTGAAGCGAAATGAAGTTCTAGGCAGATGGAAAAAACATACATTGAGAATGAATTGAAATATGTAGGAATCAATTATAAATTTTGAATCTTGGAAAATCAAAACAAATAATCAATAAAAAAAGTAAGAAAAAGAAACCAGAATAAGGACTTGCGGTGTTGAAGGAGGAGTATTGAGAAAGTTTTTAGCTAAAGTAAATCATAAAAGCAACAAAAAGTAGATAATATACGAGGTCTGTCCAGAAATAAATCAAACTTTCTAAATATAATGACATCATTTTTGGAAGTTTTTTTTTTCAGGTTTAGCTCCTCCAAAATAGTTCCTTCCACTATTAATGTATAGTTCCCAGCGTTGGAACTATGTTGGAATGCACTTATATATATATATATTACAGGACCCTTAGCGAAATTTTATTCTCTGTTCTATGGATTGGTAACAACGATTTTTAGTAGAAGTGTTTAAGGTTTGAACACCACTGCGTTCTTTTGTTTTATTTTATGTAACAATATACCTTTTGTGCTAACGTATTTGTTCTTTGTTGTATGATACTGTCTATTGTTGACAAGAAAGTAGTTTATCTAGTTTTTGGGCATGGGGAGAGGTAGGACGCAGGTTTATGCTATAAGTGCACTGTTATTCTATGCGTTCGCAACGCGTTTTTATAGCTCATGCATACACTTGGTGTTCGCTCACCATTAATTTAAATGTGGATAATTAACCACAACGCTCTGCAAACGAGAAAACTGTAAAAACGCACAGAAATCCTGCGTATTTGGCCCGTTTCGGAACAATATACCTCCTGCTGTTTCAGAACAAGTAAAAGATGTCTAAAGGAAGGGAAAAAAGAAAGACCTGTTGCCATGCAAGGAGAGTTTAGCAAGAAACAGCTGTTTGGAAGATGCTTTGTGCAGAGTTGACCCGGGTTTGATTCCCGGCAGGAGCTCATGTGGTTCGGATTCTACGTTAATCAGTACGTCCACGTCTCATATAGCCTCGCTGCTGCACGGGACGTTAAACTCAACTCAACAACAACAACAAGTACAAAACAGTTATTTATTAATCTTCCGATGGTAAAGTACATTCATCATCTTCTGATGAAGAGGTTCAGAGCTCAGAGACTCTTTCAAAGACGGTGTTGCTATCACCACCACTATCACCACCATCTTAGTTTGGAATTTGAATTGTACTTGTAGCAATTCTAAAGTGGATGCAGACTTGTAACGGAGACCATTTTTGCGCGGAAGACAGATAATGCGTTACTATGCACGGGGTATGCTGAGGGATACGCAAATCAGATGGGACATGACTACTTATATAAGAGTTTGAATCAAAAAGAATTGCAGCGTGCAGCAGGAGATGTGTTGTTAGTTGTTGATAACCCGGCCATGGGCGGTCCGAACCTAGTGCTAAGAAAGGGGGTGGGAACCCTCCTGCCACGGCAGAGCGCGCACAGCATTCCAGGTTTCATGGTAAAGAGGGGAAATAGGGCCAACAGAAAATTCAGTAGCTCGTAGTCTCTTATGGTCAGTTGCCAGGACTCATGCATGGTACCGAGACTGCCAATATGACAGCAGTTTGTAAATCAGGTCAACAACCTGCTGGCGGAGGGGATGCTTCGGCTATCCTCCGAATTTGGCGACTAACTTCTGCTATTGGATCCAGGAGAATACGTGGGACTTAGTCATGGTCTCATCGAGGTAGGTAGTGAAAACTGCCGCCCCTACCGGCGGGTTTGAGGCTCGACCTTCCTCCGAAATTGGCAACTAGGTCATGCTCTTGGGTCCAGGAGATAAGACGGTGTAGCACTACCGTAATTAGAGGAAGTTCCGTATTGCTTGAATGGCCCTACCGAGGGAGGGTGTAGTGGCCACTCCCAATGGTGGCCTACACATATCATTGGGTTCGGAAGATAACTTTGCTACAACGTGTACGTGGTACTTAAACAAGTAAAATATAGGTAGTCCCGAATTAGTTAGACAAGTCTACCAGGGAAGTGCGCGCCCTTTGCTCCCAAGTAAACATGTCTGCTTCATCAGAGGGTCTAAATCAGTCATTGGTTCTGGTAATGTACAGTGTACCTCTACTGTAATTAGACGAAATCCCGTATTGCTTGGAGAATCCTACCGGGAGTTGAATGTCAAATTCCTGCATACCATGAGACTGAACCGCGACTGGGGAAAAGTACCAATCCCAGGAATCTGGTTAACGGGTTTTGATCCCAGAGCAAGGGAGGAAATTCTGTAAGATAAGGGCTAGCATCAAACCCAAATGGTGACTTAACACGTACGATTGGATCCGATATGAAGTATTGCAGTATCTCGATGGATGCGTGGTACTTCTACGCGCGAATGCAGTAGCTGTTGTACGTATAGAGGTAGGAAGGGCCGGGATTGAACAAGCACTTTCGGGCATTCCAGGGCTACCGGATTGGGTTGTGCTGTACCAGGCTGTTGTCATACCATGAGATTCGGAGACTGTGCTCTCAAGCCACGAATCTGGGCGGCGACGATGGGCGGGTTGTGAGTTTGGCTCAACGCTCTGGCACCATGCCTGCAGAAATCAAGGGACCTGACTCACTAGCAGGACCGCCTGTACCAGTAGGTAACTGGTAAGCACTCAGGATCGCTGTCTGGCCGCACAGTGGGATATCTCACTCCCTTGGGGAATCGGGTTTACATTGCCAGCAAGAGTCAAGGTAAATTGATGAACTTTGATGGTGCACTACGTGCACAAGGACACTGCCTTCAAGACAGAAACTACAGGACGGATACTTAAGTTAGTGAAAACAGTCCATCAAATAGGGCGAACAGTCGCAACACGCCCTCCCAGTGTGGCGAGTAGAGCACTAGATCATAATGTTACATGCTGATATCGAAAAATATATTTTTACACATACGTGAAATTTAATAGAGAAAAAACAAATTTATTAGGAAACACACGTCCCAAACTAGCAATATCAAGATTGATACACCCATACATTTCAAATGTTGCGCTGTTTCTAGCAAAAACCTTACGTTTATCAAAACAAAGGTTATTATTATCAAATTGTTTTCAGTACATTTTACCAGAAATAAGTCAAGTGTCGTTGTGAAGCATCATTCAAATAATTTAATAAGGTTTGACTGTATGTGAGACAACAATACGATCCCGATGAAGAAACAATAAATTTATCATTTATGTAATATCAACTGAATATAGGAAAGTATTTACTGGAGCAACTACATCGTTTTCGTCTAAATGATTATCATTAGATTTTGTAATTTTACAACGTATATAAAAATAAAGGTATGCTGAATGAATAAATTATCCTGTTTAACCGCGAATAACAAATCCAATAGGTCCTTCTGAAGAATAGAAATAGGTATATCCAATAGGTATTTCTGTTGTAGAAATAGGTCAATATTCAATACATAGTTGTTTCAGTAGCTGTTTGTGTCATTGGAACAGAACGTAAATTAAATGCTGAAGTACAACGCTCATAACTATTTGAGTTGAGTAGGGCTATTATTAAAAAAAAAAAACTATCTTTACTCTTCCTTTTTTGTTTTTCGTTTAGCAGTACAAGCGCGTTTGCGTTTGTCGGTGGTTCGAATCTTAACACAGGAGCTTTACGTTTACGTGGCCGTCTCTTACAGCTACCAGCTAGTAACTCACCAACTGTATTAACAGCTTTTGTCTTTAACGTTTCACCAGCCTCTTTTACAATCGCACTCAGAATTCTTTTAACGGCTGATTTTCCAACGTCATCAGCAATATGAATCCTGGTTTGTAATGCTTGACGAACCAACACTTTTGCAGCTCATTTAAGAAATGGTATATTAATCCCTGCTAAATCTTTGAAGAAACTACCAACACTATTCCCCGTTGATAAACAAGTCCTGAAAAATAAATATGACTCGCGTCTCATAAGTTTGCTAGGTATTGAAGCCACAATTGTAGTAGTCTTCATAAATGTTCTCCAGTATGTTGTCATCAATATCTTGTAATATACTGACCCTAGATATTTTGGGTGAAGATGGTTTGTATTCACTCTCACTTGCAGATTCCTGTTGCTTTAGAGATGAAAGTCTTGTATTGGTGGACGGGTAAACTTCAGTACGATCTCTGCGTGTCCTTGAAAATCGCTATACCTATCCAACATATCTTCATACATTTCTGCGTCATTTCCACTGTACTTTTGAATTATTATCCTTATAACATAGTCCTGAACTCCATATCCTAAACTTCGATTACGTTTTCATATTCAGCACGTCACAACATTGCCTCTAACAGATCAACAACATTCATGGGATTAATTCGCCTTATGATACTCATGCACACCCTTTACACTCTAACCTAAAACGGAACACTCCGAAAGAAGGCTTCCTACCGTATCTATACTATTCACACAACTAAAGTAAATACATGTTCATGCAGGTACAATATGCTACTATCGAATGGCACTTCCAGACAACAGCTACGTTTTGCATGGGAATGACTCATATCACTGTTTCTGGGGTGAGCAATTTATAATGTAAGCAAATTAAATCTGAAACTCCATCGTATAAACACAAACATAGTAATTTCTTATGACGCGATAAGACCATTCATGGAAAAGACCCTACTATTTGAATGCCTTCTGAATGCCTCTACGCCCAACTTTTCACCTTTTCCTCGATTAAATGAAAGTTTTGACATTAAAGAGTGGGTGAAATGTGTGAAGAGACAATATAAACACATACCTAGACTTAGTTTGTGATGAATTCAATCGAAATTTTCCTGACTCCTTATTGTCAAATCTTAATAATTAAGGAAAAGATGAAAAATTGGTGGTAGAAGCATTCAGAAGGCATTCCCATAGTAGGGTCTTTTCCATGAAAGGTCTTATCGGGTCATAGGAAGTTACTATGTTTGTGTTTATACGTTAGAGTTTCAGATTTAATTTGCTTACACTATAAATTGTTCACTCCAGAAACAGTGGTATGAGACATTCTCGTGTAAAACGCAGCTGTTGTATGCTAACATTTCGTAATCAGTTTTTGGTAATTTTTGTAAAAAAAAAAAAAAAAAAAAAAAAAAAAAAGAAAGAAAAGAAAAGAAAAGAAAAAGTATACAGTTTTTTAATAACGTAGAAATAAGAAGGAATAACAAAGAAAACTATCAAACAATTAGTGTTTTCAAATTTGCTAAAATGTAAATGCTTATTGCAAGTTGTGTTTACTTATAATTTCACATTTTATTTCTGTAATAGCTTTTACCCCCTTGTTTACTCTTAATCCCAACTAGGTTGAGAATCACTGCCCTACAATGATAACCCCCACACGTCGAAGAAATCAGAACGCCTGCAAATATGGACAAAATCTCCACATGCAGAAATGGTCACAATCCTCACAGAAATGGACAACACTCCCATACTTGGATGAGGTGGTGATTCCAACATGTCAGAACCTTCGCATGTTAATAAGACGAAGACGAATAGAAACGTTTATAACTACGACAGTACAAGAGCAAAACTTCAATAATTCAAAATGCAACATACTCAACACATACAAATTGTCTCAGTCACAACACAAACTATCAGAACCTTCACACAAGTGGACGAAGACTCCACAAACCTAAATGGTGATAGCGCCTACACAAACTGTGAGTGTTTGCTAAAACTAAAGTGTAAATGCTTATTATAAGTAGTGCTTTATATATAATTTCACATTTTATTTCGGCAATAGCTTGCATCATCTTTGCTCGCTCTTCACCTCCAACAGGGCGCGCTCCTTAGGTTGGGGACCACTAGGAAGATGGAACCACTTCACTAACCACTTGAACGGCTACAAACTTTCTGAATAAAAGAACTGGTTGAATTTAAGAGTATTTACGGTAAAAAGAAAAGCTGGAAGAACAAATCAAATGGTTGCGAGTTTAGTCTAAGGAAATAGATTTTCAATTCTTTGTTCTGCCGTAAAGGGGGACCTGCAGGGCCACAACATTATGTCTACACCCCTGACCAATATTGAGAAGCCTGTGTGATTTTTGAGGGTTGAACAGAAATTTTCAGACTCAATCCATTTTCTCTGTCGGATATATGCACTTCATCATCATCTTTCCATACATCTTCTTCCTCTTCCATCTTCTTCCTCTCCGTCGTCAACTTCCACGTTTCTCCCTTCTTCCTCATCAGCAACTTCAGAACCAATCTCAACATCCGTTCCCTCTCCATTTGTATTAAGTCCTTGGAAAACTTCAAGAATTTCACTTTGGGGAATGAACATCATAATTTCTTTCGATGAGATATTATCGAAGAAACGAACACTGTTACAGCACTCTTTCCCTAATATGTCACGCTATACACTCAAACTACAAAATTACATTACAATTCACTAATAACACTTCACCAAACTAGCAGCTAAAAGACACTAACTTCTCTCCTTTGAATGACAACAACTATGTAAATAAAAGTTTCTGAATGTAAACTGAGGAAAGAGAAGGAAGGGGGAGCGTTACATGATTAATTTCTCAATATACGCACATGAATTTTGGACCTAAAGTTCTGATGAACAATACTGGTAAACATTTTTTCCTTCCACTGTTACGAAGCAAAGAAAGAAATGTTGCTATGTTCAGTCTCGGACTGGTGGGGTATAGGGTCCTGGCAGGAGCCTCACTTGAAAGGCCCCACTTCCCTTTCCATGGAGCATGTAGGAACCTCTCAAAGTATGATAAGTTCTATCTTATTGTTTTATTCTGTTTATTGTAATGACACTATTTCCAATATGTTTTGACAAAACGATAACTGAAACATTCTCAATACAACCTGAAATTAGAGTTAATAATCACAGATCGAGTATTATGAATAGTTATAACACAAAGATGAAGTGGTTGCTTCACGATGTTGTTTCAATGAACGCATAAAAGTTTTCAATTATATGCATGTTGAAACATTTTAAGATTTTATCCTTTGTTTCGTAATGTAGACCCTATATGTGTACCAAATTTTATTTACAGTCTATATATCTCTAGGAAATCAAAAGCTGTTATAAACACCCAGACATACAGTTTATTATAAATATTAACGTTTACACGACTATTATTGAATCACGTTATGGCACTGTTGGTAGACTCAAAGTTAAAAGAAACACAAAAAGCTAACCACTCGCTAACAGCGCAAAACAACCTCTTCAGTTCTACGAAAGATTCACATACCTCTTCTAACACATTTTTAACATCGATAATACTAGGGACATCATATTCCATGCTGATTAAGGTAAGCGTTTCCAATATGTCCTGAGATAGGAGAGAGCACAATTTTGTTTTAATTAATTTCAGTTTTGAGGATACTCGTTTGCAGCAAAGTTATGTGCATGGTAATGTTAAGGCATATTTATAGGAGATGTAGAGTGCATTTAATAAACTCGTCTGTCGTATAAAGTCAAAAAGATTAACTGCTGCACAAGACAAGCATGTGCCACAAGCTCTATTAGTTTTCACACTTTCTTGCCCTTCCTTTTCTTCGGAGTATTCATCATAGAAATCTCCTTCGATGCATCCCTTTTTAGTAGTTTGTCCACTGTTTTTGAAGGTTACGACAACAACAGATAAGGCTTCGTTCATTTTTGTGACTCGTTCAAGTTCTTTCGAAAGTTGAGCCTTATCAAGGTTTAACTTCGTTTCAAGTGCTGCAAATGCGTTCTTTGGAAGCAGTGCTTTTATTTTGTTGAAACATTTAGGATCTAGCAATCGCAAATCCTTAAGTAATTCAGAAGTAGATTCAAACCTTTCTCCCACACTGGTTACTGTTAAATTCAAAATCTCATAATCATATTCCACTTTAAAGAGGTCGAATGAGCTTAAGTCCTTGTCACTCTGATCAGATAGATGACTTTTGTTCAGCCATTATTTTCGCCTTCGATAGCCAACGAACAGGAACATCTCCAATCTTAATGTCAGTATAATATTCCCTTAACCCATTATCAGCCATTGTCCCTTTTTTGGGACGGTTTATTTTACTATTTTTGAAAGTGTTTGGAAAGATATTCTTCCAATATTTCATTTCCTCTCATTTGTTCACAGTCTCTTCTGCATGATACAGAATTCACCTATTAAATTCCCTGCTTTTAGTCGACTTTATATCTCAAACAGTTATGAATAAACACATTTTATGACATTAACAACGATACAAGTGTTCGGCTGGTAATGGATTAATTGCAGATTTGTAGCCTTTCGCTTTCTCATATACTTCTGCAAATTCTTCATCTGGTGTTAAGTTTCTCGCGTAGCTGTTCACGTAATTTTGCTACCAAATTCCAAGCAGTAGTGTAATTCTGAGCTTGCGACTGTAAATATTTTGAGATTGGGTTTGTTAACGCGAATAGGTAATCGTAATCAGCACACATAAGGAGTAGCTCTAATTTTTTGAAGACTTCGAAGCTTGTCACTTCCAGTATAATTCTGTTTTACTTGTTCTGTCCATACATCTATGCGTTTATACACCGCGCTCGTCTGAATGAGAGCAAATAGATTTACTTGTGCTTCATATCGCTCTATGAAATCAACCATTACCAAAATAAGGACATGAGCTATGGGATGTGTGTACAGTGGGCCATACAAATTCTTGATGTATACACGACTCCCAAAGTGCATTACCACCTGCAATTCTCCCTTTCCTGCAATAGCAGGCAACCCAAAAAGCTCAACGGTTGAGTTGGTTGCGAATTCGAAAGGCGTTGGACCAAACCTCAATTTTGTTACAAATATATCAGTGTGACAAACTGCAAATAAGAGAATAAAATAAATTGTTAAGACTTCCCATTTTATTATCGTGAGAGCAATGGATGACATAAAAGTTACAAAATCATCTTACTTAAGCCAGTGGTGCCCACCCCCCTCATGTCCACGACGCACCCCCCCCTCAATTGTCAATCCGTAGGTGTTCTTCCATGAAAAAAAATCTTTTCGATTAATTTTTACACCCCCTCGAACATATTTATATAGATTTTTAACCCCCCAAATATTTCAATGACGCAGTTTGCGTCATAGCCCCCCTTGTGGGCACCCCTGCTTAAGCAGTTCAAAGAAGGTGAATGGTAATTAACAGACATAAGAGGAAAGCAATTTCTTTCCTTTTTCCAAAAGAAAATCTCATAAAAAAGAAAAAGATTATATAATGGAAAGGTTTAATATAAAAGCCTAATAGCCCAAAAACAAACATCCACACGACACAGAAAGAGAGACAAACACAGAATAAGGAACACCAGTGGCTTAGCTGACTAGCGGGCCTCTCATGCAAGATAAAGAGATGGAACCCTAGTCGTAAACCTAATTGTTATAAGAATAATATTATTATTAATAAAAATTACAAATTATTATTATTATTATTATTGTTATTATTATTATTAAAAAATAGTCTACTTTCCAAATCTCTGACCCTACCTAAGAGCATGTCTGCATATAGCGGTCATGTGTACACCTTTTGTCAATGAGTGGCCCTAAAGGCCAAAAGGGATGCAAATCTCTGAGAGAGAGGAACAAAAAACTTTTTTATGATAAATTATAGGAGAAAGTTCGAAGAATTGCTTTTGACAGGTGCTTTCTTGTTTTTCGGGGACAGAAAATTGTATCGGCTAAGAAATTACAGTATATAATATTGCAAATTTGCAAGTGCATTTATTTACAATGCAATTTGAGGTAATAAAGAAATTGAAGACTTTGGGGCAAATTACCTGTCAAGTCCAAAAAGTGAAAGTATAAAAGAGATGGCGTCACAAAGGTTTCTCTTCATCTGATTTTCTTCAAACTTGGAACATATATACTAGACCGCAAATAAATGCACAAGTGTTTTTTGTTTCTTTCGGGGAACAGGTTAAGAGAGGCAAAGGGTCCTTTTTTTTAAAAAAAAAGGGAACCCTTGATTTAAAAGGACCAAATTAAAGAAACGAAACTCTCCCGATGCAAAGATGACTTCAAAGTACAAAATACGGGTTTTGACGTTTTTCAGCGACAAGTTTTGCGGAGGAAATGCTTCTTCGAAATGAGAAAGGACCCCGCACAATCTTTACGGAAATTGAATTTCGGTGGAATTGCTTGAAACCGTGTTATGTTTGAGATATGATGTTCCTGAGTAAAAGGCACAATGGCCACAACCAAAAATCGTTGGCCGTTTGGCCACCACGAGGCCACTTTCTTTAAAAAAAGCCGAAGAAAACGACATTCAAGATTTTGTACAAAATGACTAATACCGTGATGTAGATATTGTGATTCTGAAAAAAGTCTTAATGGGCATAACCACCAATCACTGTTTTTTTCGGCCACTATAGGGCCACTTTTTTGAAAAGAGCCAAACATAGTGATATCCTGGATTTCAATGAAAATCAGTGAAACTGTGATGTGTTGCAGATGTTGTGATCCTGAGAAAAAGTCTTAATAAGCACAACCACCAATCACTGACCGTTTGGTAATTACAGAACCACATTTTTGCAAACAGCAGAACAACGTTATTTTGAATTTCATTGCAATTGCTTGAAACGGTGATATGTTGTAGATATTGTGATTCTGAGAAAAGATCTTAATGAGCACAACCACTAATCACTGATCGTTTGGCCACTACAAGGCCACTTTCTTGAAAGTAACCGAAGATGGCGATGTTCTGGATTTGGGTAAAAATAACTAAAACTGTGATATGTTGTAGATATTGTGATTCTGAGAAAAGATCTTAATGAGCACAACCACTAATCACTGACCGTTTGGCCACTACAGGGCCACATTCTTGAAAGTAACCGAAAATGTTGATGTTTTGGATTTCGGTAAAATTGACCTAAACCGTGATATGTTGTAGATATTGTGATTCTGAGAAAAGGTCTTAATGAACACAACCAATAATCACTGACCGTTTGGCCACTATGAGGCCACTCTTTGAAAGTAACCGAAAATGTTGCTGGCCTGGATTTCGATAAAAATGACCTAAACTGTGATATGTTGTAGACATTGTGATTCTGAGAAAAAGTCTTAATGAGCACAGCCAATAATCACTGACCGTTTGGCCACAACCAGGCCACTTTTTTGAAAGTAAGCGAAAATGGTGATGTTCTGGATTTCGGTAAAAATGACTGAAACTATGATATTTTGTAGATATTGTGATTCTAAGAAAATGTCCTAATGGGCACGACCAATAATTACTGACCGTTTGGCCACTACAGGGCCACTTTTTGGAATGAAAATGAAATGAAATCTTTAAGTTTTACGTCCCACACTTATGCCTGTGAGGCTAAAGGAGACGGTGATGATGAGAGATGAGTGAAATGGTGGAATGAAGAAAGTGGGATGAAACGGGAGAACCCCAAGAAAACCCACGAGCACGGAGTTTGTCCACCACAAAGCCCACACGGCGCGAGCTAGGATCGAACCCGGGACCCCAAGCAACGGATGTGAACGCTCTATCACTGAGGCACCGCGCCCCCGCTTTTTTGAAAGTAACGGAACATGGTGATGTTCTGGATTTCGGTAAAAATAACTGAAACTGTGATATGTTGTAGATCTTGTGATTCCAAGAAAAGGTCTCAAAGAGCACACCCACTAATCAATGACTGTTTGGCCACAACGAGGCCACTTTCTTGAAAGTAACCGAAAATATTGATGGCCTGGATTTCGATAAAAAATGACCTAAATTGTGATATGTTGTAGATATGGTGATTCTGAGGAAAGATCTTAATGGGCACAACCACTAATCAATTACCGTTTGGCCAAAACGAGGCCACTTTCTTGAAAGTAACCGATAATATTGATGGCCTGGATTTCGGTAAAAATGACTGAAACTGTGATATGTTGTAGATCTTGTGATTCTGAGAAAAGGTCATAATGGGCACAACCAATACACTACAGGGCCACTCTGTTGAAAGTAACGGAACATGGTGATGTTTTGGATTTCGGTAAAAATGACTTAAACTGTGATATGTTGTAGATCTTGTGATTCCGAGAAAAGGTCTCAAAGGGCACACCCATTAATCACTGACCGTTTGGCCACAACCAGACCACTTTGTTGAAAGTAACCGAAGATGGCCATGTTTTGGATTTCGGAGGAAAGGTCTTAATAGGCACAACCACTAATCACTGGCCGTTTGGACATTACGAAGCCACTTTTTTGAAAGAACCGAAAATATTGATGTTCTGGATTTCGGTAAAACTGACTCAAACTTTGATATGTTGTAGATATTGTGATTCTGAGAAAAGTCTTAATGGGCACAGCCAATAATCACTGACCGCTTGGCCACTATGAGGCCACTTTTTTGAAAGTAACCGAAAATGTTGATGTTCTGTATTTCGATAAAAATGACTGAAACTTTTGTAGACAGCTTCTTCTGAGCACTGGTGATTTTTTCTAAGTTTTACTTTCAATGCCTTCTTTTTTCTTCTTTTTTCATTTGTTTCTATTGAAGAAAGAACTTTAGGCACTCTTGCAGGACTTCAAGAAATTGATCATATTTGCAATTGTAATAATAGCAATAGGAATTACTTCTTGACTTTTCAGACACAGCCTGAGAGTTTTTAGAGGATCTAACTACTGGATTCTTTTAATCACCTATAATGTATGAATTATTATAAAAATTGAATATAAAAATTGAATATAACTATATATGCGTGATCATCATGATCAAATTGCAAAGTCAACTGAAATGACATTTGGCATATACATAGTTAGGCCCTGATCTCAATATCATTTTTTAAAACTCCCTTTTGTTGTGGGAGGGGGCATTTCTATATATATGATTGATTTCTAAAAATAATTGAAAACGATCGATATTAGTTGACTGCCTAATATTGATATTAGGCAGTCCTTGATATGAACCACCTTGTCTGACATGATATAAATTTAACTTCAACTGCTTCTTCAATGATGTTCTTTTTATTTTTTAGTTTCAATGGCTAGAGTCGAGGGTGAAAAAAATATGCTGTTCAGAAGATGTTGTTTATAATGCAGTGAGCAGAGTGGGTCATGGTGGGTGATGGGTCGCAGTGGGTCACGGTGGGTGGTGGCTCACAGTGGGTCACATGCTGTTGACCCACGTCCCACTCAGAAAACTCGACCCACTTGACCCACCGAACTACTGACCCACTCCAACTCTGGTTAACGCTTCGGCGTCTGGAGTAAACAAGTTCTGCCAGGGGAACTTTTTTTTCAAAATATATTTTTATATGTTCTTATTTATTATTATTAATTACTTTCTTGCATTTTTTCCTACATTATCTTAGATTAGTGACCGCGGTTTCGGATAGATTATATAAAGTCAAATACGGTTATGTATGTTTATACTTTCGTTTCTTTCTTTCAAACTACATTCCTATCTGTTCACGTAGTCCAAAAACAGGCATACACCTCTATATTGATCAACTATAACGTTCTAGTTAATGAGTTCATTTGCTTTGTCTCGTCTGAGCTTAAGATGTAAGTAAAAACATATTAAGAACAAATAATAAAGAAACTAAGTCTACCTGACGGATAAAAATAAGAAATTATATAAAATGCAATGATCAGTACGGTACTGTATACGTACTTTTGGGCCACCCTGTATATTATTAATAATTTATTTCTTGCATTTAATAATAACTAGCTGAAAATAACCACTTTTCACATGGGTCAGATAAAATATCTATGTAAATAAACTGAACAACGAAACGAAAATATATCGGTAATTTCTACTACTTTTACATATCGCGGGAAACGCCCCTTGAGACCCCCTGGTTCGAAATTTAAAAAGAACGCCTCTGGCACCCAAGCGTTGGGAGCTGTATTTAGAAGTCAACGCCTCTGGAAGAATCACCATTCATCTCAGCGACCTTGAAAACTAAGGATTTCACACTAATATAGGCCATTTTGGATTATTTTTACGTGTTTCGGTACATCTCCCCCCTCCCTGGTGACCCCGGCCCGCACGCAATGGTAGCTGGTTTTGAAACTCATCACTAATGGAAGTGTCACCATTGATCTCAGTGACCGTGAAAACTATGAATTCGACACAAATATCGGCCATTTTCTAATATTATTACATGTCTCGGTGAACGTCCCCCTCCCCTGAGACCCCTGGTTCGAATCGTCTGATCCCCAGGTCGCACACAGACAGACACACAAGCAAACTCGTGCTTCATTCCTCAGAACAGATAGAACAAACAGCGTTCTTTCGCATATAATGTTGTTGCTTCCACCCAGACTAAGTGCCGGAGGGCTTCTTTTATACGTAAACACGTCTGTTGAACCTCCTCTTCTATCGAAGTATCGTGTACTCCTAGTACAGTGTTAGCTATTTTGTTGTTATTGACCTTGAAGAACTAACAAATGGTTTCTCATGAAGTCATAAGTCGCTTTGGTCCGTGAAGTTGACATACAGTAGAAATGACCTATGCATTACTCACCCGTTGTGAAATAGAAAGATTATATTGATTTTATCTGAACACCCACAAATCTGTTATAGCAATAGGCCTCTCCACAACTACTTCCAATCTGGATTAAATTTCACGGCTAACTTTTTGAATCATACACAAGAGTATCATAGATATGTTAGTGTTAATAATATTTATGGAACCAAAGACAGGTTTTAAACTTCCAAACTATCCTGTGCATAAAAGTCGGAAATCTTATAGTGGTTTCATCTGTGTGTCTGTTGACAGATATCAGAGCAAAAACAGAAAGTGATATAGAGAAATGGTTTTCTGCTATTGATTCTTCATCCAATGAATAGAATAGGTTCCATCTCATCCGTTAACTCTATATTGAAGCCAGTAGTGGTTCAAATTAGCAATTTGCGTTTCTGACATTTAACCCATAGATGAAAACGGCAACACACAGACATTTTTTTTGCAAACGATTGCGCATGTATATGCAACATATCATGGTCATTCACGATCTCTACTAAAATTGAAAATGGTTTAAATTTATTATTACTTCCGGTTTCAACAACAGTTTCAACTTTTATCGTCATAGCATAAAACGGTAACATAGCGAGAACTGATTTTTGAAAACGAGTTACCATCTAGAGACAACATAATGGGTACACAAAATATTCTACCGAAATTATAAATGGTTGAAATTTACTATTACTTCCGGTTTCAATTTCCAATTTCCGCCTAATAGAAATAATAAATGCTTCAAGATGTGGTCTTTTGCAATTAATTCAGTATCCAAAGAATATATTTTATTTCCTCCGTTAACCTTCTACTCAAACCGGAATTGCTTCAAATTAGCAATTTCCGATTTCAACGTTTGTCGATATATAAAAAAAAATGATAACGGTTAGTGAGAGGTGGTTTCTGCAAACGATTTAGAGTCTAAAGAGAAATATCTACAATACTAAATTCGGCTGTAGTTAGAATTTATTATAACTTCTGGTTTCAATAACGGTTTCAACGTTTATCGCTATAGAACGAAAACGGCAGCAGATAGCTAGAAACAGTTTTAAGCAAACGATTCAGCCTCTCAACAAATGTATCGTTACTATCCATATAACTCTACTAAAACTTAAAATTGTTCAAATTTACTAGTACTTACTGTATCAATACTGATTTCCGTAGAGCAAAAATGGTAAAAGATATTAAAAAGTGGCTTTTTGCAATCGATTCATCGCCTCAAGAATAGCCTCCTCCATCTCCGTGGAAGCTTTGATCAAAGTAGAATTTGTTAAAATTAGCCATATTCTGTTTGAATGTTCCTCGTCATAGAACGAAAACAGTAACAGAAAGCTAGAGCATTTTTGTCCAATCGATTTACCGTCTCTAGGCAACATACCATAATTATTGTCAACACCCTACCGGAACAGGAACTGGTTCAAATTAACTATTACTTCCTACTTCAATTCTTTTTTTCCATTGATCAAAACAATAGAAGATATCAGGATACGGTTTTTTCTTATGATCAACAGGAAGTGGTTCAAATTAACTATCATTTCCTATTTCAATTCTTGTTTCCAGGAATCAAAACAATAGGAGATATCAAGATGCGGCTTTTTCAAATCAACTCAGGGTCGTAAGGAAATGTTCCTCCAAGAATTCAGCATCCCAAGAATGTTTTCCACCATTCCCTATTCAAACCAGAAGTAGCTTAAGTTAGCCAAGTTCGGTTTCAACGTGTATTGCTACAAGTATCTAATCTATGACTGAGAGAGTCAACTTGTTGCATATATTAAACGAGTTACCACTACCAATACCAAAATAGAAGAAGTGAGTATCGTTTCACAGTGTGAAACGAAGATTTCCAAACTATATGAATTCAATAGTCAAACTTGAAGTAGTGTTATCATCTGTCACAAAAGTAAATGCACGTATCTTTCTATCACCTCTCGATTTAATTAAATGTTTTAAAAAAACAATCTCTAACCATAAATCGATAAATGTATTACCTTTCGTTTTGCTGCTCAGACAAGATACGATAGCAATATCGTAAACCTTAATAGAAAGACAAAACAGCTACGTTCTTTTACAACCTTGAAACTTACCAATATTAGCAATATATATTTACAGAGTAGGGAGTTTCTACTACGTTATTACGTAGTTCATTGGATCCGTACAGAACTAGCACCCAGATGACCCGTGTTCGAAACTTCATGGTTTGCTTGTGTTAAAAGAAAAATATGATTACAATTGTAATTGAACTCAAAATCAAGTCAAGTTAGAGATGCGCACGAGACGAGTCGTGACAGAATTTTCCTGACAAAATTCGAGTCGAGACACAGCTTTTCCAATAGAGAAATATACATTTTTCGAGTCGAGATATTCCTTTTACAGCACATTTTCGAGACGAGACAGCCTCAAATCTTGTCTCGTGCGCATCCCTAAGTCAAGTCTATGATGGAGCTCACGAAATCAGCACTTATAATTACTTTACTGTTAGGATACAGCTGAGTTGATTCACTATGTTCTATGCTATCAAATGAAGTATAAATATTACATTGAAGTTTTCCAGACAAGATTAATGGCGTGGACAGCAAACTGTATAGCGAAAAGAAAGATAGAAAGTGAAGAGTTAACTTTAAACGGCCCGCTCCAGTTGAAGTGCTTATACAGACACAAACAGACAATGAATGACACGGAGAATCAGTCGTATTAACAAATGCTAAAACAAATCTTATGCTCTTACTCACTTTCACTAACGTGTTTGCTCACTACGGACGCATCGTAAGTATATACACTAACATATAGCCACAAGAGAATATATAGGCCGAACTCAGATTTTGAGTACAGTGTCAAAAGTTCATTTCCGTAAACTGTAAAAGGCAGTGATGCTCAAGCAATAATAGTCCACTTATGTTCTATTAAATCCACTTGTTCTATTTATTGGATATTACAAATATTATGCAAACTTGCAAACTAAAATGAAATATAACAAAAATTAAAACAAGATGGTAATCGATATAAATGTAGAGGATGGATATGACATGCCCGAGTATGATGGAGGAAGCTATTTGTTTACTTCTTGGCCAACCACTAAGAGCATTTATAAATCCATATCCTATTTTGTTATGCGCAATTAGTACATTCAATATTCACGAACGACGAGGAACTGAAGGGTATGAGGATACCGTTGCAAGTAACAACTATAGTCATAATATTATAGTTAAACTAAGCAACGGTGAAAATAGTGGGGAAATTAGAATGACCAATACTGAACAGTTTACATCGCTCATTTTGAAATACGGCTAGCAGTTAAACTTACAAGAAATGACAAAAATCAGTTAAATTTGGCGTTATAATAAGCATGTTTTTTGGGGGAAAAGCGAGGATCTCCGGTGGGGAAACTTCAGTCGATATCTTGGGGGGAACAAAATGTGATTGAGGGGGACAAATCCCCCTCATCCCCCGGTAATTCGCACCCTGAAAACAAGGGTACCATAATTAACGATATACAGTAATGGGTTAATATGAATAAACTGTGTTCTGATAAGCAGGTCTACTGTACTACTAGAAAATATTTTGTTGATGGTATGTAATATTGGAGTTCTTTCAGATCAGTTTGCATATCCTACGCTTCTCTATATTCTGTATTTTTAATTTTACATAACAACATTGTTATTATTATATAATTAGTTTAGCAGAATAATAATAAGCTGCCATTTTTTCTAATGCCTTGGGATGGGCACGAGTCGAGCTAAAACACGACTCGAATTCAAGTCGAGTTTCGAGTCGAATCAAAGGTAATTTTCTAGAATCGAGTTCCGAGACGAGTCAGTTTTTGACGTCGAGTTTCGAGTCGAACCGTTTGATAAATGGCTCGCTCGTTCCGCTCGTTTTAGAAAGACTTCCAGCATTTATACACAGCATAGGTTGGAAGGTCATTTCTATATCAACTTCATGAATTAAAGGGAACTTGTATGCCTCGAAAGGCATTTGTTTTGTCCTTCAAGGTCAGTAGAAGAATGAAAACGCTGATACTAGGATTATTTTAACACGCGATTCACTACAACGATATAACAGAATGCTGCCTCCGGCTGTTAATAAAAGGCTTAACTAGCTGGAACTCGCTAGTATAGTAGCAACGTTCTATGCCACACAACGTTGTGCTGTGTAAGAAATGCTAGGTGTTGTTCTGTCCATGTGCGCCGCCTCCTTGGTATTCCCTGGTTCCACCACTCACACAAATAATCTTGTCAGAGCGCTGCAGGCAAGGTTTTTAGGTTCATAGAAACATAATAAAATAAATATTTCTCACTTGCCACTATCAAAAAATAAATAATTAAAATGTCGAGATAGAAGTTAAAATTTCTAACCTCTAAAGCATAATTGTTTGTTTCAAGTTTGTTTGTGCAAAGGCAACCAAGGAACACACTAAGTTAGTCACTTTATACTTTATGTCCAAAATCCTTGCAATTTCTTTCTGCAATAACATTAAAAGTATTTTCTTTTATGATGATAATTTTCATTTTAATTTGTATGAATGTAGTATTTTCTTTTAGTAACGTATTGATAATATCACTGCTTCTTGCACTCATTGTGCATCTGTAAGTTGTTGAAAATATACACTAAATATCACGATTGTATATGTTGGGAATATGCATTACAGTAATTAAACTTGATCACGGGTTTAAACCTGTTTATTTACGTTTAAGTCAGCCGTGTTACCGACTGAGCTAGGACAGCCCCGACTTATCCTTATACTACCGGTATATTTTACTTTATCACAGCACAGCCCTTTATGACAGCGTTCATAAAAGATCTTAACTGAAAAGAAATCAATCAAAAAAAAAAATTCGAGACTCCCCTGAAAACATATAACACGCTCCACCATTGATATGCACCCACATACATTTTTGAAAGTCGGTGCCGTTGGTTCTATCTGTTGTGTTTGAAATCAGTGTTTCTTTCAGAAACTATGTTCCCGGGGGGCACATTTCGTATTCCGGGGGACACTGTTGATATTATTCTATTTATTATTATATTATACACGTATTATTTTGGTCTCTTCCGGGGGTACTCTCACAGCTCCGGGCGAGCAGTGCCCCCTAAAAACACTTCTGGAAGAAACACTGTTTGAAATATACCTAATCTAATATAAATAAAATAAAAAGTGTTTATGTGTCTGTCTGTCTGTTTGTATGTATCTAGGGATGTGTACGAGAAAAGATTTGTGGCTGTCTGGTCTCGAAAATGTGCTGTAAAAGTGATGTCTCGACTCGAAAAATGTATATTTCACTATTGGAAGAGCCGTGTCTCGACTCGAATTTTGTCAGGGAAATCCTGTCTCCACTCGTCTCGTGCGCATCCCTATATGTATCTGTGTGCTGCCTGGAGACCAGACGAGAGGACCGAGAGTTACCAAATTTTGGTCTTGCTTACCTTGGTCCAGGCCCCAGATCAAGATGAAGCGTTCTTTAAAAAAAATCGAACCAGGGGGTTTCAGGAGACATTTACAGGGACATGTAAAAGTAGTAGAAAATGACCGATATTAGTGTCGAGTTTTGGCGGTCTCTGAGATCAATGGTGAAACTCCGATTGCATTAACTTCCAAATTCACCCCATTTGGTTGCGGGTCGGGATACCGGAGGGGATACCCTCACATGTAAAAATAATCCAAATGACCGATATTAATGTCAAATCCATAGTTTTCGCACTCGCTGAAATCAACGGTGATACTACTACAGGCGTTGGCTTCCAAATACAGCCACCATGCGAATAATGAGTTTTTCAGATAGTTATTAATAAATGCAAGAAATAAATTATTAGTAATAAATGGGAATAGATAGGAATACATTTTGAAAGAAAGAAACGAAATTGTAAACATACATAACCATATCTGACTTTGCATAATCTATCCTAAACAACAATCACTAATCTAACAAGAAGAAAGTAGACTTTGGTAAATTAACTTCGGTGTCATTTTTCGCGAGGTAGTATTGCACATTTAAAATATGAATATTTAGGGAAGCGCACGAGTCGACATGTCTCGAATCTCGACTGGAATTCGAGTAGAGACACACTTTGTAAAATTCGAGACTTGTCGAGACAAACGTATTTCTCGACTGTTCCTAAAAATCTCGACTCGACTCGAATGTCTCGAAAATCTTTCTATAATTTTTAATATTATTTTGAAGAAAGTATTCACTCAGAAACAGCCTTAAAACCAATTCCAGCATTTATTACTTTAGAAAGGTACAGAACAGATAAACTTAATAGTTAATCTTTCAAAATCAAGATTTAATTTTCAGCTCAATTCAGTTAATTAAAACTAATAATTAATGTCGTAATATTTGATTTTAATAATAATAATAATAATAATAATAATAATAATAATAATAATAATAATAATAATGCTCTGAGGAACATTCACGTGAGCATCTATGTGTCTATTGGAGCTCGAGCAAGGCACAATGACGGCCGAGGCGTATCGCACACTGCTTGCAGACTACGTACACCCCTTCATGACAACCATGTTTCCCAACGGAAGTTGCATTTTTCGACAAGAAAATGCACCATGTCACAAGGCCAGGAGTGTGATGAAGTGGTTCGAGTTATGTTCAACAATGTTCTATATCTGTTGACGGTGTGCGAATTACAAGGGGGATGAGGGAAATCCCCATTGGTCATACTGGATATTGCTATAACCAAAGATTTCCCTCTATGCCAAAGAATATGTGCTGTGTAATTAAAATGCTATGAATAGTTCTATCTGTAGTGTGTATGAAATAAATTATTAAAAATGCAACCTATGTGGCTTTTCGATTCAAAAAATGGCTTTGGGTCGAATAACATCATAAAACAATAAAAAGAAATTAAATTTTATTGTCCAAACAGCATCCTTTCAAACTCAGACAGAAAAAGGCTGACAAGTTTGTGTCTTTGTTCGGAACGAGAAAACTGATGAAACAATGGTTAGTCACTGATGAAACTGGCATTAAGAGAACTTGTATTTCTATAAAGGATTTTTACACATACATATAACAACCAGCCCTCGGAACGAAATCTTCTGAAACACTGATTTCGATGCATAGTTTAACATTTTACTTGAATCTGGAACACTATCATAAAATATTTAAATTTGAATCGATTCGAAAATGGAAATGAAAGGTGTTTGTAAGAATCATTTTACAAAAAAACTTTAGGTATTACTTGTTTTTAGGATAGTCCTCATTTGAAATAATAAAAGCTGGTATACTTTCGAAGGTAATAATTTATTCCAAGTTAATAAATTTTTAAACACTTTCAAAAACTGTGTTTACATTTTTGAGACATGAGCGAGACGAGGCATTTCAAGAGACGTCTCGTCTCGTCTCGGAAACCTAACCGCCGAACCAGGATATGATCAAGGTAGGGACTAAAGCATAGTTGCCAACTTTATCCAGTGTAAATAAAGTAGGATTGAAACCCATTTTATCCAATGTATACCAGAGCGTCAAGGGAAGGGCGATAATTATTTCATAAGTTCTCACACGGCACGATCAAGCACTGAATCTATTGAAATCTTACTACTTAATAATTATCGAGTGTCTGCACTTTTTCTATTAAAATTCATAGTATATTCTATCATAATATAAATTGTCACTCATGTACTGTATGCTAATGTAACTCAGGATAAAAGTGTTTTGTTTTAAAATAAAATGAAACGGTTGAGGTGGACTCTGGCGAGTAGAAGACATGCAATTTATCAAATCGCCTCGCAACCTACTTGGCCACACACTTAGGTTACACTCTTCAACTTTTTTCCATGTTATCTAAAGTATTGACTAATCTTAAATTCGCATTGTCAATTCGGATTTTCTAACAATTAATCTGTTACAACTTAATTTGGATGCAAAATCCTGACTTAATTAGAATTTAAGAACTTTACAGTGTGCATTAAAATGATGACAAATATAGTGAAATCTCAGTTTCAAATTTCATGTCTTCCTTGAATCTAAATACCTGTGCCGTCATTTCCTTCAATGTTGAAAGGAGCCGAAACTTGCAATAGATCTCAATTTTTCGCTTATATAATCTTTAATTCCCACTATTTGTTCATAAAATTTTAAAGAAAAAAATCAAATGAAATCTTTAAGTTTTACATCCCACGTTTACGGCGGTTAGGCTAAAGGAGACGGTGATGATGAGTCAAATAGTGGAATGAAAATGTGGGAGGAAACGGGAGAACCCCGAGAAAACCCACGAGCACGGTGTTTGTGCACCACAAAGTCCACACATCGCGAGCTGGGATCCAACATGGAACCCCAAGCACCGGAGGTGAACGCTCTACCACTGAGCCACCGCGCCTCCAAAATTTTAAAGAAATATTAGTTACTAACAAGTAACACTTCCGATGTGTAACACTTCGATTTTGATAAAATTTGGCAGGTAGATATTACACATAAAATAAATGAATACGTGTCTCCTATTTTCTGCGGAAAAACAGTTTTAGGGGGCAAAAGCCTCCACGCAAAATTTTGAAAGTTGACGCCCGCAAGGCAAAGAAATTGAACAGAATTAAACGAAATTTTACACACATATTGCAGACAAAATTAGGGAATACGTGCTTCGTATTTTCCTTTAAAAACGGTTACGTGGGGCACGGAACCCTCCAAAACTTTCATCACGAAATATTGAAAGTGCTAGTAACAGTATGTCAGATGTTTGTAAAGGAGATGAAGAATTGCAACGAAACTTTGTGTAAGAACAATACGCAAAAAATAAAGGAATACGTTTTTTTATATTCTGCGGAAAAACAGTTTTAGCTGGGAAAAGCCCCACCCATTTTTTTTTTTTTTTTTGTAAATTGAGGCCCGAAAGGCCAGAGGAAGTTAACGAAGTCAATGAAATTGTGCACAGATATTGTAGATATAAAATGAGGGAATACGGGTTCTTTATTTTCTTGAAAAAAAGAAAACCGGTTAGGTGGGGCACAGACCCCTAAAAACTTTGATCGTGAAATATCAAAAGTGCTAATAACAGTGTCAGAAGTGCTTGAATTACATGAAAAATTGGAACAACACATTGTGTTGTGACAGTATGGAAAAGGTATACGAATACCTGTTTTCTATCTTCTGCGGAAAAAGAGGTTTTAGGGGCAAAAGCTCCCACCCAAAATTTTGAAAATTGAGGCCGGATGGCCAGAGGATGTGAACTGAAGTGAATGAAATTGTGCATAGATATTGTAGACATAAATTTAGGGAATGCATGTTTCTTATTGTCCTGAAAAAAAAAAAAGAAACCAGTTTAGATGATACACAGACCCCTCCAAAACTTTGATAGTAAAATATCAAAACTGCTAATAACAGTATGTCATAAGTGCTTGAAGCACATGAAGAATTGGAACAACACATTGAGTAGGGTCAATACGCAAAAAAAAAAAAAAAAATCGAATACGGTTTCTTATTCTTCTGAAAAATGGTTTACAGGGGCAAAAGCCACACCCAAAATTTTTAAATTTGAGGCCCAAAAGGCAAGAAGAACTGCACCGAATTGAATTACATTGTGCACAGATATTGTAGACGTAGGATGAGATAATTGGGTTTGGTATTATCCTGGAAAAAATCGGTTGAGTGAGGCACGGACCTTACAAACCGTTGATTACTAAATATCAAAATTGCAAATAAGCGTATGTCGGACGTTCCTAAAGAATATTTCGAATTGCAACGAAACTTCTTATATTCCAAAACAATAAACGAACCGTGTTTTAATTTTTGCGGAAAAACACTGTTGGGGCCTAGGCCCCATCCGAAGAAAAGTAAATATTTCCTTAATAGCGCAGGAAGGAGTGGACCGAAGCAAATGAAATTGTGTGTAGATTTTATATACACCCTATGTCAAATAAACCCTTTCGTGTTTCTCAAGTTTCCCTATCCGTTTTGCTCCAAATTTGGCAGATCAAGAGCAAACTGCAAATAAATCGACACGTATTTTTGTTTATGCGCAAAAACATTACAAGGGTTAAAAGTGTCTCCTGAAATACTATAAAAAACGCTATATTGTTTGTGCTTGTAGTTGATCTAAAAAATTTAAAGACATCGGATGGAGACACGACACATATGAAACACGAAGGGCCATAGTTTACACACCCAATATCTACATACAATTTCATTCGCTTTGGTCCACCCCTCTCGCCCCTCAAAGCCTCGGTCCACTCAACAGTTTTTTGTTTCAGGAAGAATACGAAACACATATTCCCTCATCTTACCTCTGCAATACTTGCGCACATTTCATTCATTTCGGTCCACTTTTTCTTGTCGTTCTTGCGTCAACTTTCAATTTTTTGAGAGGGAGCTTTTGCGCCCTAAAACCATTTATCCACAGAAAATAAAAAAAACGCGTATTCATTTATTTTTTGCCTATTGTTCATACAAAAAGTTTCGTTCAAATTTTTCACGTACTTTACAAATATCTGACATACTGTTACTAGCACTTTTGATATTTCGTGATCAAAGGTTTGGAGGGGTCCGTGCCTCACCTAACCGTTTCTTACAGGAAGATACGAAACTCGTATTCCCTCAGTTTATATCTGCAATATCTGTGCAAAATTTCATTCACTTTGGTTCACTTCTTCTTACCTTTCTGGAGTCAATTTTAAAAATTATGGGGTGGGCTCTTTAGCTCCCTAAAACCGTTTTTCCGCAGAAAATAAAAACAACAGTATTCGTTTATTTTTAGCGTATTGCCCATACACAAAGTTATGTTGAAATTCTTCATGTCCTTTACACACATCTGACATACTGTTACTAGCACATTCGATATTTCGTGATCAAAGGTTCGGTGCCCCAAACAACCCTTTTTTCTAGGAATATACTTAACCCGTATTTCCTCATTTTATGTCTACAAAATCTGTGCTCAACTTCATTCACTTTGGTTCATTCTTTTTGCCTTTCGGGTGTCGACTTTCAACATTTTTGGTGAGGAACTTTGCCTCCTAAAACCGATTTTCCGCAGAAAATAATAAACAGTATATGTTTATTTTATGCGTATTGTCCATAGACAAAGTTATATTGAATTCTTCGTGTCCTTAACACACATCTGAAATACTGTTACTGGCACTTTTGATTTTTCGTGATCAAAGGTTTGGATGGTTCGGTGCCCCACCCAACAGTTTTCTGAAGGAAAATACGAAGCTCGTATAATCATTTCACGTCTACAATGTCTGTGCAAAATTACATTCACTTTGGTTCACTTCCTCTTAGCACTCAGCATCAACTTTTAAAATTTTCTGGTGAGTTTTTTTGCAACCTAAAAACCGTTTCTCCGCAGAAAATAAAATAACTATGCGTTTATATTTGGCGCTTTGTTCATACACAAAGTTATGCTGCAATTCTTCATGTCCTTTACACACACATCTGACATGCTGTTATTAGTACTTTCGATATTTCGTGATCAAAGGTTTGGAGGGGTCGGTGCCCAAAACAACTCTTTTTCCAGGAATATACTAAACCCGTATTCCCTCATTTTATGTCTGCAATATCTGAGACAACTTCTTCACTTTGGTTCATTTCTTCCTGCCTTTCGGGCGTCAACACTCAAAATTTTGGTTAGGGGCTTTTTCCCCCAAAACCCATCTTTGTCAGAAAATAAAACACAGCATATGTTTATTTTTTGCGTATTGTCCATACACAAAGTTTCGTTGCAAGTCTTCATATGCTTTACACACATCTGACATACTGTTTCGACTGACTTAGCACTTTCGACATTTCGTGATCAAAGGTTTGGAGGGGTCTTTGCCCTACCCAACCCTTTTTTGCAAGAGTATACGGAATACGTTTTTTGTCATTTTACATCTACAAAATCTGTGCACAATTTAATTCACTTTGGTTCACTTGTTTTTGCCTTTCGCGTGTCAACTTTCAAAATTTTGTGTTGGGGATTTTGCCCCCTAAAATGTTTTTTCCGCAGAACAGAAAAAACCCGTGTTCGTTTATTTTTGCGTATTTTCCATACACAAAATTATGTTGCAATTCTCCATGTGTTTTACAAACATCTCACATATTGTTGCTAGCACTTTTGATATTTTGTGATCAAAGTTTGGAGGGGTTCGTGCCTCGCCCAACCGTTTTTTCAAGTAAAATACAAAACATTTTTTGTCATTTTACGTCTATAATATCTGTCCACAATATCGTTTACTTCGGTTCACTTCTTTTTGCCTTTTGGGAGTCAACTTTCAAAATTTTGGGTAGGGGCTTTTGCCCCCTAAAACCGTTTTTCCGCAGAAAATTAAAAAACGTGTTCGTTTGTTTTTTCGTATTGTCCATAAGTAAATTTTCGCTGCAATTCTTTATGTTCTTTACACACATCTGACATACTGTTACCAACACTTTTGATGTTTCGTGATCAAATGTTTGGAGGGGCCCATGCCCCACCCAACCGTTTTTTTTATTAAAATACAAAACCCGTATTCCTTCATTTTACGTCTGCAATATCTGTGCACAATTGCACTCATTTCGTTTCAGTTGTTCTTGCCCTTCAGGGTCAACTTTTTAAATTTTGATTTGGGCTTTTATATTAAACCTTTGCATTATATAACTCTTTTTTTTATAAGATTCTCTTTTGGGGGCGAAGGAGAGAAATTGTTTCCTCTGATATCTGTTTCTTGCCATTCACCTTGTTTGAACTGCTTAAGTAAGAACATATTGTAACTTTTGATGTCATCCAACTCCGTCACGATAGTAAAATTGTCATTCTTAACAATTTGTTTTATTCTCTTATTTGCAGTTTGCCACACTGATATATTTGCTACAAAATTGAGGTTTGGTCCAACGCCTTTCGAATTCGCAACCAACCGAAGCGCCGAGCTTTTTGGGTTGCCTGCTATTGCAGGAAAAGGAGAATTGCAGGTGGTAATGCTCTTTTGGAGTCGTGTATACAACGTCCGAGAGATAGGGAACCCAACTAACGCCTGCTCCAAGATTAATTACGCCTGGTAGTAGCTAGCACAGCAGCATAAAGTTGCCCCCAGCTGTTAAAAGCACAAATCGTAAAGAGTGCTTTTGTGCAGAAGTGGAGCAAAACGCTGGCTGACGAAATGACAAAAGATAGTCTTTGGATACTTGTATCCACAATAATTCTTGTTTGAATGCCGCTCATTCTAGCTTTGGAACTTCTTGTATAAAATAACAGACAAATTCTGACCAAAGCATATATTAACTAATAAATAATAGCATTACAGTTTCGGCAAATTAACTTTGCCTTCATCAGACACATTATGAAATACAATTTCTAAGATTACAGCTTATATACTTCTTAAAGTGAGAGGAGGTATTCCATGAACCAATCATATTCGTCCTTTCCTTTAACAATTTTTAATTAATACAAATGCAACTTTTAATGATCAACTTTCACTTAAGAGCTAAACTTTTAATTGGCACACCTGTGTATGAATAACTTTCACTTTTGAAAAACATACACTTTTAATTGTCTATCCGTTGTTCAATACACCTTTTTTAATCTCTTCTTTCTTCTCTTTTTTATCCCATATCTTTCTCCATACATCATGTATATTTAGTCCGCTATTACAATTCATACGTTTCTCGCTTCCTTCCTTTCTTATCCATTCTGCCTCTTTCCATTTTCTTATAATGCTTCTTTTCTTATAATTCTTGTTTGTACGATACACACGTAAAATTATACACAGCCATTATGCGGGTACCAAAAGCGCCGATGAGTAGATAACAGCGAGGGGACTTAAATAATCTTGTACTGTAATTAACTCAAATGAGGGATTATATAAACAAGTCTACTTAGTTCAAATAACTATACATATCCGCGTATCAAATAATATAAGGATAGATTATGCGGTATATATGGTAGGTTATTTTTTAACTAACTCAAAGCTTTGTGCTGAGTTTTGAAACTCTTGACAGTGGTCCTAACTGCAAATTAATTAAAAATATGGATGGAAGAACCCAACCCGCAATGAAAATTTTGGGGGTCTAACAGGGCCTGAGCTGCCAGGTTCCGGCGCCACTGATTGAAACGTAATAATACTTCGTAAGAAGAAATTGTCCGATTTCATTATTCGTTAAATGAGTTTTGAAAAATGCTAAATGTTGGTACGCAGTAATTTATTTGTAAATATTAAAGTGCAAAATTCAATAACACTCAAACGAGTTGGAGAACTTATCCGTATTGACATATTTCCCGTTAGGTTGCAAATATAACTAAAGGTTCCTGATTTGTATAATTTTTGGGTACACATTGAGATACAGAGAGAAATTGAGAGAATATAGTGTCTATTAACAACAATTTAAAAATACACAAAATTAATCGATAATATCAAATATAGAACCATTGGCAGAATTAAGTTTCCAACTCGTTTTCTCCATCCATTTTTCTTCCTTTATTCTCTGGATTATATCATCACTGAATTTCTCCACTGGAGATTATCTTTCATTTAGCAGCATCCAACTGGAGCTCAGCCTTGTAAATGAAACATTTTAAAAAGACTAAAGGGAGCGGGCGGGAATCAAACCCGGGACAGGAAATTGGCAAATCATAACGTTAACCATTCACCTAAAGCGTTACTTATTCTGGCTCGCCTAAATAAAGCATATTTCTGTTCATTCAAAACAGTAGCTTGTTTATAGTCACTTAAGGAGGATTACTCTACTATTGTATTACCCCAAAAACATTAGGGCCTAAGCACTATATCAGTTCATGCGGAGATTGAAAATATATAGGCCCTCATATGGCTTTCCTTTATCTTGAACATTTGTCGCTAATTTCCATGCTATTACGATACGGCTACAAATAAACACTTTATGCACCAAACAGCTCTTAATCCCTTGAAACATATTCATATTACTATTACATCCTTCCATTTTTCTACTAATTACTCTGCGTATTAGCAATCGGTCACCCCACCCTACTGCTACAAGTATTCTTATCTTAATGCTACAAGAATCGTATTATATAGCGCTTTACTTTCATATATTTCTACAAGAGAAATGATTTTGTGGTCACCGCGGTGGTCTGAAGCTGAAGGAAGCTGTAGCAAATAGATGTAGACAAATACTTAGGCTGCCGAAAGACCATCATAACCAAAATAAGTGCTCGAGAATTTTTCTTCTGACCTAGGCGCCGGTTCTGAAACCTAGGCACCGGACCTTATAATTTTATTTTTGATTTAACTTATTTATGAGCCAGTCTTCTATTTCCAATCGGCTTGACTAACTGGCGTCCAGGATATTTCGAGCCTGAGCAAGAGGAATATTCATAGGAAATTCATTATGTGTTACTATGTTGTTACTTTAGAACTTCAGATTTTACTCCTCAATAACATCACACGAAGTAGTGTTCTAAGTATACAAACATAAGTTTATTTATATTCTTCTTCCCTTCAGATAGGCCAGTATCCCCGGGAGGCTGCCCCATAACTTTCTACTGCCTCCTAAACTTTTCAAGGTAGGCTTGCAAATAAACCATAATATGGTGATGAACTATAATATGGTTCGATTAACATCCCTAACTTCTACAGGCCCCCTTAAATTTTGGGGGTGGCTACAAGCCTGCCCTCAGCCTTGAGATGATTAATGTTTGGTATATGGTAGTACATTTGCAAAATATTATATCGTGAAAGTATTGTATTTTGTGTTCTTAGGTCCACAAGCAAAATAAATAAATAAATAAATAAAAATAATTCATAATAGCAAAAGTTTTAAGCGTTCAGCCTTTGTTACGTTTCGTCCATCCAGTAGAGTGACTTCTCTTAGATTGTTTCGCTCATTGGAACAGAATATTGTGTTCATTACTCGTCATGACAAACCACAAACATTCATTATCAAAGGACACAGTGGATCAATAGCGGAGTGCTCACCTCTAGTGTGAGTGGAACCAGGTTCGAATTCAAGCCATATGAATTTGTGATGGACAACATTGTTTCCTTGGGTTTTCTAGCGATTCAGATTTTTCCTCCCACATGACCATTCCACCGATTCTTTTATAATCATTCACTATCATTAATCATCCGTCTCCCTTCTACAGGACATATTCGTGGAACATAAAGTAGATACTTCATTTTATTTTATTCAGTAATAAGCCACTATAAGTAGTTTGTTATCATTACTATCAGACCACATTTGTTCATTTGTTGGTTTAAATGTAAACTCATGTGCTCAAAACACTTCAGCCAATTTGAAAATGTTCATATGGACTAATATAAACAATTTATGAAAAATATTTCCATTTCTAAAGAAAACGACAATAAGTGCGAAGATATTATGATGAAATAATATTGCTAATGTGTAAAGTAGTTCGATAGTAGCACTGGTAAATTATCAGAATTCTCATGAACATAATTATCATCGTAAGTTTGTGCGTACAGTAGCGTACGTAGGAATTTATTTCGGGAGGTGTCCAAACTCAATATTTGGGTATTTTATTTTAAAAGTCCTAAAATTGCCCCTAAAATTAGGTTCAATTTACACAAAAGTCGAAATATCGGGGGTTGTTATTATTTTACGTATTACTTGAGATGCAAACTATAGTTGCAGCATTGTAGAGGGAATATTGTCTAACTGATAATGCTTATGAGAATCGTTAGATTTCTATAGGGGTGGATCTACTTTTGCACCCTGGGAAAGCAGTAATTACGTAAATTCCTCTTCCACTCTACAAATAAAGCATTAATTAGCATATAGCTTTGGAAAAGCATATATCATATTCTGTTACACTGACAGTATCATGCACTTACAGAAAAAAAGGATACCAATGAATACATATGAATAACCTTTGCTACCCTTGGAAACTTTTTGGATGATCTTACTTATGAAATACCAGAAGGTTTGAGTTCACAACCTTCGTAAATTAAGGACCCAAAAATTATAGTACGAGCCTTAAATATGCCCAAGAGGATGTTAGACACATTCTCAAAATTTGGGGAAAAACACTAAACGATAAGGTGTCTCAGATAATTAACCATGAGTGTTTCAATAAATAAGTGTCTGGACAAATTCAGTCCACAGTAGTTGAGAATCCAAATAGTACCGTGCGTACATCGGGGTTCCGCATCTTTAGCTCTAAAGAGAAAAAGGAACACGGTGAGGTAAACAAAAACATAACCGTATTGACAAACATAACGTTACGGACGATAAATCTATACGAAAACCAGGAAGTATACTTTACAGTTACAGACCCACGAACCACTGAATGTGGCTTGTATGAATGTGCCATGCCAGAAAAAAATAATTTATTTTTATTTATTCTTAATTTATTAACTTGTTAATTTATTGAATCGCTTCCTCTCTTTGACGGATCGCTTCCTATGGAAGCTAATTATTTATTTATTATTAATTTAATTACTTCTTAATTTATTGATTGTCTTAATGCCTTCTACCTTTTTCTTTCCAATCTTTGAGAGATCGCTTCCTATCTTTCACGGATCGCTTCCTATGGAAGCTCGGTGAAAAGTAGACTTCGGATTCTTGCATATTTGCATGTTTTTTCCTGATGTGATATGGATATGCTCTTTAAATAGAAATTCATTTCAGGTGTTTTGGGGTAAAAGAGCTCAGTTTTATATTGCATATATTTGCATATTACGGAGGTTAGTGCATATTTATGTCGTTACTGCATATAAATGCATATTTAAACAAATAATCAAATTGATAATCTTTAAAAGTCCAACATTTTTTCTGATAAATGGAATTTCAAGTTTCTAATATAAATAGACACAAGATCCTTAAATGGTTCATTGTTGTAGATTTAGAAAAATTTCCAAGGTCATGTGAAAGGAGTATAAGAAAAAATTGAGTGATTCATTGAATGATGCATGAAGTTAACTTTTTGGAAGAAGATATAAATAACGATGTCAAACACCCGCAACAAAATTTCCACGTCACTCATCTCGGCAGTTAAAGTTGCTACTGTTGTGTATGGTTGATTTCAAATTGTGCTGTCGTATGTCACTATAAGAATACAAAAAAATCTGGGCCCATTTAGTTGTAGTTCGACATTTTCAAATTAGAATTTTAACTAGGTCAAAATTTTGTCCAAGTTATGCCCATTCTCGTCCACCAAAAAATTCTTTACCATTCAAATTAACAAAGGACTTACATTCCAAAATTTCGGCCACTTCTATAACCTGTAGTGCAACATCTTCAAATTCGAATTTTAACTTGCTCAGAATTTGGTCCATTTTTGTCCACTCAAGAAAAAAAAATTGATTATTCAAATAAACCATGAAGGAACATTTTAGTTTTTCTGCCACTTCGATCACCTGTAGTGCGACATCTTCAAATTGAAATTTTAATTAGCTCAGAATTATATCGAATTTTTGAACATTTTTGTAAAATGGAGAATAAATTTTGTACTTTTGAAATAAACCAGGGAGAGTCATTTAAAAATTTCACCCCTTGTAACATCTGTAGTCAGACATTTTCAAATTTGAATTTCAACTATATTTGTGGTACAAAAATCTTAAAAAACATGAAAAATTCTAAGCTAGTTGGAATTCGAATATAAAAATATCACACTCCTGGTGATCGAAGTGGCCAAAATTATGAAACGGCAGTCTTGTGTTAATTTCAATGTTATAGTTTTCTTTGGTGGTACAAAAATGTGCGTAAATTGGACAAATTCTGAGCTAATTAAAATTCGAATTTGAAGATCTCGCACTCCAGGTAATCGAAGTGGCCAATTTTTGAAATGACCTTCCCCCTCGTTCGTTTTAATAATACACAACGTTTTGTTGATGATACATGAATGCACAAAAATTGAACAAAATTTTAAACTTTTTAAAATTCGAATTTAAAGATGTCCCATTACAGGTGATCGATGGGGCGAAATTTTGAAATAGCCTGCCGTCGTTTATTTGAATGGCATAAAAGTTTTTCATTATCGGAAAAAATTTTGACAAAATTCTGAGCTAGTTAAAATTCGCATTTGAAGATTTCGCATTACAGGTGATCGAAGTGACCAAATTTTGAAATATCTCTCCTTTGTTAATTTGAATGCTACAATATATATATCTTGGGTGGACAAAAATGGACACAAATTGGAAAAAATTCTGAGCCAGTTAAAATTCTAATTTGAACATGTCGCACTACAACTAAACGTACCCAGATTTTTCTTTTGGTATACTTATACTGCCATACATCCACACAATTTCAAATCCACACACACACAACAGTAGCAACTTTAACTGCCGAGATGAGTGACTGGAAATTTTGTTGCAGGTCTTGGCTGGACAAAATTCTGAGCTAGTTAAAATTGGATGTTGCACTACAGGTGATCGAAGATATTTTGAAATGACCCTCCCTCGTCTAATTGAATGGTACAATTTTTCAAAATTCAAAATTTCAAAATTTCAGCGAGACCACCTATAGCGAGACATCTTCAAATTCGAATTTTAATTATCTCAGAATTGTGTCGAATTTATGAACATTTTTGTACAACGAAGAATAAATTATGTATTACTGAAATAAACTAGGGACGGTCGTTTACAAATTCACCACTTGGATCAGCTATAGTGAGACATTTTCAAATTCGAATTTCAACTACCTTGGTTTTACAAAAATCTACAAAAATAGGAAAAAAATTAAGCTAACTAGAATTCGAATTTTAAGATATCACACACCTGGTGATCGAAGTTTCCAAATTTTTGAAATGGCAATCCTTTGTTAATTTAGAAAGTACAATATTCTTTGATGGGACAAAAACGGACAAGAATTGGACTAAATTCTGAGCTAGTTAAAATTCACACTTCAGTGGACAAAACTAAATTTTTTGAAGATATCGCTCTACAGGTGACCGAAGTGGTCGAAATTTTGAAACGTCTATCCTTGTTAATTTGAACGTTACATTTTTTCTTGGACGGAAAATAATGAAAAAGTTCTCAACTGGTTAAAATTCAAATTTGAAAATGTCGCACTACAGGTGATGAAAGTGGCCAAAATTTTGAAATGGCCTTTCTTTGTTAATTTGAATTGTACACACTTTTTCTTGGGTGAACAAAAATTGGACAAAGATGTCACACAACAACTAAATGGGCCCGAAAAAATCTTCTAAAATTTATCTTCTGATACAATGGATTGAAGTTGAGAGACATTAACAATTCTAAAAGAAAATATATTATACAAAATGTATGCTGAACAAGTAATATTTTCAAAGTAGTAAGCTTGATTTCAGAAGAGGACATTTCCATTATTTTCGACAGCAAAAGCTCAAATTTCAGCAGGGCTCAATAGTTTGGCCTTCTTATATTTTCATAGCAGTTTCAACTCTAATGAGGAATTTATACAGCTGTTAAAAACCCCAGATTTTTTTTCTTTTTTTGCATACTCGGCAGAGTTCATCCCAAAAAACCATTGAAGAATGAATTTCGGAAAAAATGTACAACCCTTTGGAAATGAGCTCTAAATTATTAAAAATATTTGCTTTACAAACTCTAAAATTTGTCACAGCAGTTACTTTCTGAAATAGGGAGGTAAGTTCCCAAGTTTTCCTTTAAAGAGCTTATGAGAGTGTTTAAATATAAGCTTATGCTGATTTGATACGCACCGAGGTTTCTCGGCACGTAACTTTCCTATTAAGTCTTCTGTTATGTTTTCGATAACTTTACTTTCTTCCCATTCGTGCTCCATGTCTCGCTCAAATCACTTTATTCCATTTTAAAGTATCAATATTATACATTGTAAATTATTACTGTTTGAAACGGACAATGTTACGTTAGAAGAAAATATTCTGGGATTTACACATAATTGGATAAAAAAAGTAATTTCAAGTGGATTTATTTTCTCTTAAACAAGAACATAAAGTTTTTGAGTACTGACCTTTAATACAATAAAAACTGGCTTCAACAGGTCCCTTATTAAGTGGAAATTTATTTTAAACGGAAATATTTCACGGTCCAATGAATTTTAAGGTAAAAAAGTGGTTAAATTCTCTAGATTAGGCGGAACCTCTGTTGCAAAGAACGGATGTTAAAATATATTTTTAACGGAAATTCTCAAGTTCCGGAATGTAGCATTTAGAAAAATTTCCAACATTTTGTAAGAGGTTAGATATATGGACTACGTTGTCTGCAAAGGTCTTAGTTTACTTGGTACCCAACATATTTAACTTTTAGTCCACCACAATGTATATGCCCTACATGCCGTGCGACTTTTTGAACGAAGTGCAATTTACATAGTGTTTTCCAAATACCAACAACTCTTTCTCTAGCTGGTTTAGAGATATGGAACAAGAAGCATAAAATACACAACAGTTCAAAAAGAAACCAACAGTAGAGGGCTACATCTTATTTTATCTCGCTATGTCCATTATATGTATGTATATATATTACTTATTTTTTTAAAACATACATCTATCTTCGTTAACTTATAGCCTTTACCTTAAACTTTTGAGAGTCCTGTTCAATTTCGCTAGGTAGGTTTTATTATATGGTTATGCCAGAAATATTATTTACTTCTCTTACTATATTTATTCTTTATTGACTTATACTTTGCACATTCTTTTTTATTTGTATATTAGTATATATGACATATGACTTAGCGATTATTAGGACTTTGTAGTGCATTTCAGCAGTTTGATTAAATAACGAAATAGATGCCACCAAGACCAATCGCACAAGCGTTTCTTCGAAACACAGTCAATAGACGCAGAAAATCCTGCCATAAAATTCTTGGCTGATGTAAATAGAATATTCGTGGGAACAAAGACGTACGAATTCAAGATTTATCGGCAAGTAACATTGCTTCTTTGAAATACTGTCTCTTAACGATCCGTAACATGGAAGGACCATTTTCGATGTGCAGTAATATATTGACTGATAAACGCAAGTTTTTGCAAGAAAACAGCTAAAACTGTATAGTTGTGTATTGTAACATGAATGCATCATAGTTATACATCACGTATACGTAGTTCGTGTAATACACCTTTTTTCTTTACATATAATAAAATTCCTCATTTAACTTTAGCTTTTGAATCCTGCATATTTACAATTTTTAGTGCATATTTCCATGTTTTCAGTGCATATTATGCATGCATATTTTGCCGTTTTTTAGTGCATATCGATCCGAAGTCTAGTGATAAGACTAGTCATTTCAAGCTTTAATTGATATTCTTAGGACCCAGTGAATACTATTTTGATCGGTTCGATTGCTGTGCAATTATACTTTTTTCGCTTCCTATTAGAGCTCGTTTAATTACTATAGAACAGCTATACTGTGATCCGTGAAATAAATGTATAGCATACCCAGTGTTAAAAGTGTTGTGAATGCGTATATAAAGCAAATACATGCATTCATTTGAATACGAAATGTTGAACTTTCAACATTCCTCTACTGTTTTAATTGCTGGTACCCCAAAGGCTGGTAAAACTTGTTTTGTACTTTCTTTACTTAATGAACGTGATTAAATGTTTAGTATGAAATTAAATATCGTATGGTATCAAGGTGTAGTAACAAAAATTAGATACAAGTGCAGAAATACGTTTTGTAGACGGAATACCGGATATGAATAATTTTCAAACTAGATAAAATGCATTATTAATACTTGATATTTTAATGTCTGAAACCAATAATGATGTTAATTTATTTACAAAGTATGCACATCATTAAATGTTAACTGCAACATTTATTATTGAAAATTTACTATCAAAAGGAGAACATGCGTGATATTAGTTTAAATGCACATTATATTATAGTAATTAAAAATCTTCGTGACAAATTACAAATAAATTATTTAGCTAGGCAAATTATGCCTCAAGATAGTAAACGTACTAGAAATGTTATAGAACAAGTAACACGTGAGTCTCACACATATTTACTATGTGACTTATTACAGAATACAAATGATGCATTGCGAATACTTACAAATATTATTCCCGGTGAATCAATGTATGTGTACACTACGGTAAAAGACGCACATGAAAAAAGTTTTTAGTCTGCGTCAAGGTGTTGAAGGTGAAACAACACTACAACACGCTCCGTACTCTGTGCAAATGCAAGGTTACAAACGAAAACTAATTTTCCAAATGCTTCATGGGATTTAATAAGAACAATTTCTCAAGTAGCTAAAAAACAAAAAAGGAAAGACGCTTGCTTTAAATTCAAGTCAGAAGCAACGTTTATGTAGACATAAAAGGATATTGCGTGATTTATTACAAGAACGTACTGCATTGTAGAAATAGAGGAAGTTGTTGGTACAAAATAGTAGTACGTTTATACCGTTAATCTTGGGAAAAATTATTGCAGCAGTTGGAAGTAGTATTTTTAGTCGTAAGTATGTCAGAATTAAGTGAAATCATTTTAGTTCTTGAAAAAGCCCTACATCAAATTCAATCCAACAATAAATCAATAGATTCAGGTCAATCATGTTTAGATGAAGAAATGAATGATATTGTAAAACGTCGTGATCTTAGTGTACAAGAAAAAATAGAAATTATACCAGCAAGATTTGCATCCTTATTTATAGTATACTTCAGCTTCGCATAAATCTATCGCATAAGCCTAAGGAACAAAAATACTCCTTCTCCTCATTAGATTTCTAACATGACAGCAATATTTCTTTTTTACCATTTGTATCAGGCATTTTAAAACCAGCACCGAAAACACTGAGTAGGAAAACAGATTACTAAAACAGTTCATAAGTTCATTTAAAATTCATTGGGATAAAACGGGTACAGTATGTACACAGGGAAAAACAATACCAGGTTCAAGTATTATAGGTCTAGTAAAAGATGTTGCTCGTTAAAAGAACATTAGAAATTCAGTAGTTCTTCATGAATTTAAAAATCTATTAGAATATCTTAATATTCCTAAATAATTTATTGGTACTCCTATTAGCACACCACCATCAACACTATTAGTAGTAGTAGACAAGATAGTCCTAAAGTAAGAAAATTACACAGTACTGCAGTAGTCGCTAATTTATTTAAATATTGAAAAGATTATAGTATGCAAATATGACAAAACTTTCAAAAATATATTATGAGTATGCAAATGTTGATTCATTATCAAGTATACAAACATTCCATCGTAAAACAATATTAGGAAGCGGTTAGATTCACAAGATGCGTATACATTACATGTACCAGCTCACAAAGTTTTAGAAGGTAAAAGTATTCTCTTGTTGCACCAAATGAAACATTACAAATAGATTTAGCAGGTATGAAAATATTTCAAAGTCTAATAATAACTATAAATATATATTATGTTGTATTGATATTTTTCACGTTATGTATACTATGTTCCCTTAAAAACAAAGAATAATCCTGAAATGGTAAAATCAATATTTTTTCAAAAAATTGAGGTTGCCCATGTTTAACGTACAAACACATTTAGGTGCTGAATTTTATAATCATTATGTATTTTATTATCAATTATTTCAAGAATATGAAATTAATCATTTACTGTTCATTCCGAAATTAAATATGTTTTAGCAGAATGGTTTATACGCATACTAAAAGAAATATTGTATCAATGTTTTACCGCGAAGAATACCTATCCTTATATTAATGTCTTAGATCAAATCGTAAATAATTATAATCATTCATATCATTCAAATACGATGATGACACCTGCATAAATAAATAATTCCAATGCGAATCAGTTATGGGAAACATTATAAGGAAATACAATGAATAGAAAAAGTGATTTGTAAATTTAGTCAGGGTGAATATGTTCGAGTTAGTAAGTATAAACTTGAATTAGAAAAAGGATATTTACCTAAATGGTCACAAGAAATATTTATTGTTGATAACTGTATTAAATCAAATTCTATCACTTATAAATTAAAAGATTGGAACGGAGAAGAATTTATAGGAATATCTTATGCACAAGAATTAAAAAAGTAATTATAAATTCAAAGAAAACTTATTTTATTGAAAGGGTACTGAAACGTAGAAAACGTTTTATGTATGCAAAATGGTTAAGATATCCCTCAAGTATGAATTCGTGTGTTAGATAAGAATCTATTCCGTATTCAAAATGAATTTGAACTTTACTCACGACTTTACGTTACTCTTCTCTCAAATGCAAGTAGTAAACCTTTTTGATAATCAACATTTCGTTTTAAATTAGCAGAATATATTGATTTTAGTGAAAGGGGATGGGATGATGCATTAACACAAATTAGTATTCTGTGGAGCTTTTATAATGTCGGTGAAAGTGAAAAAAAATACTAACTGCAGTTTTCGATAATAAAGTTAAACATCATCGTGTTAAAATACACTGTTATATTATTGATGCATTCAATGTATTCTAAAAACTATTCTTGCAAAACCTTCGTGTATTACAATATTTACAAAATAAAAATCAAATTGTCATTAATCATTATCTAAAATTAGAACATCAATGCATCACCAGGGTTAGAACATATTATTCGATTTATTAATAAAATGCAGGCGGAATTGAAAATGACGTATACACAAAAGTTAGAAAGGTTCATTTAATATTAGCACATGAGTAATTTCCATGCAATTTAGATTACATTATTTCCAATACAATTAATGTATACATTCACATTGTAAAACAACAGCAAAATGTAGGACCGATAGTTCAAAAACTTGTGTTAATTATGCACAACACTGGCATGTAAAATCTTTTGTTTCACACACCGCATTATGTTAAAGTTGAAAAGAAATATTTTTATACTATAGAAGTAAACTTAAAAGATTAACGCGGATTAAAATTACCATTTCGTTTTTAACCTCAAACTTGACAGTTCACTCTAAACGAAATTGATTTCTGAAAGTATTGATGATAGTTCTTACATCACATTAGTTTCAAACGCTAGTTTCTATGTATATCCTACAAATATTCTAAGACATTTTATTGATCAATTAAAAAGTAAAATACGATTATCAGAATCCATTTAGTAAGTAGGATAAAGTGAAGTTCATATTCCATTAACATGTTATAATGTTACCGAAGAAGAAAATAATTTATGGTACAAATTTAAAAATGCAGAGCCTATGAAAAATAAAGTTGTTATTGGATATTATCCGACCATACATCATTTACTAGATGAATTAAATACAGTAACAAGATACATAAAATTTTGTTTTTCAAATATCGTACATGTTAAATGTAAAGAACGTGTAGAATCAGTTACATTGTTACCCACAGAAGCTTCACAATTAAGTTTTTCTGAAAAATCAAATCTTGTTAAACAACGTTGTTGATTCAAACAACCATACGTAGATATCGGATATCCACATCTAATTTTTATTTATACAATTATTATAAAATAACAAGATTTAGGTTATATAAAAGCACCATCATTACTTATAACAATTTCTGCTATCAAATATTTAAAATTTAGTGTTTATAATAATAATGTTATAAGTATAATTATAATGATAAGTATAATTATAATGGTAGAGTTTATAACAGGTAAGTGTTTACAATTAGCTTTGTGGATATTCTTTATATGGCACGTCCCAAATGGTGTTTTAACAAAATCGAAAAAAAAAACATTAAAAGATCACGAAGGGTGAAATTTGTCATTTCGTTCCGGGACTGATTGTAACACTAATAATAATAATAATAATAATAATAATAATAATAATAATAATAATAGAGGTGAGATCAAGACGTATTTATTATTACCGTGGACGTAGAATATCATATTTTTCAGGACCTGTATATCACATGTGACATGGTACAGGTCGTTTCCTTAAAATGTTATTTCGTTACTTATTACTATTCCTTAAACAAGGTGAAATAACTCTAGGGCGTCAAGCACTACAAACGTATATATAGAAGTTGCGGGTGACGTATTAGAAAATCGTCCGTTTAAAGTATTTTATCGTGTGCGTGTAAAAGAAGTTGATAGTTTAAAGACAAAACCTAATACAAAATTCAGACACTTGCAAACTGGTGGCACTAAGAGACAGTCACGCAAAAGGAAAGTTCCTGTGATTGAAAAGTTTGGACTTCCAGCAAAGCGTAATCATATAAACGATATATTTTTATAATGGCCCTCCTAAATTCAAATAGTTTCCAATGTTGTAACAATGAATTTGATTTATTTTCAACCTAGGTATAGCAATGGCACAACAGTTACTGAAACAACTACATGCACAGAATATTGTCCTGTTCCTACATTACCTCAAAAGGACCTATATAATTTTTATTCCCAGAAAAACAGGTGAATTTATTCACCTTTCGTATCTCTATCTTTATGTGCATTATTATAAAATTACATCGTAAAATTATATCGTAAAATTACAAGCCCTGAGTGTAGAAATTGAACTGATAATGATAGTGTAGCACAGTACATAATATCTTATTTCCCTATTTAGTCATATTTATATTTCGTTAAATGATACATTAATAAGTTCTCCATAAGGATCTTATCATTACCGTGCATACATACAAACACTATTAAATAATTCTAATTATGCTTCTGAAATACATGTAGCATGTGGCATGTGTCATAAAGATACTGCAAAGCATTCTAATAAATTAGATAATACAAATTCTGTGTTTCAAGAACGTGCTAATGAGGTGAAAAATGTAAATCTTTTGAAATGTACGGACGTCTTCATAATGATGTTGAAAGTTTAGATCTTATGCTTCTCAATAAAGTATGTTTACGTGTATAACTGCATCGTAGTAAAGGTACACGTTATAAAATTTCACTTGAGGAAGTTATATTTTATGTACACCGCATTGATGTAGCTGCAGATTTACTTATGCATTTAAATACACAAATGGTTTCATAAAAGGCCAGGTTACCTCTAACAAGAGTAGAGACAAGATCTTACATAGTACGAGCACAAGTAAATTCTTAGAACCTTGACCTCTTCTTGGGTAATGTCCCTAAAGGTTTGGTTAATGGTTTCATCTCCAGGTTTCAATGCGAAACCATCCTAATTCCTTTGAATTTCTAAACTTTAACTTAAACTGCAGTTACAAGATGGATCAAAATCATTTAGTCCCAATCTCCTCACCCCGAATTTTGAAAACGATTTATACCTTCTAAGCTAATATACCTTGATTTCAGGTACTGGTATATATCATTAAAATTGTTCACATACTGTTACTTCGATGAATATCCAAGATATTATTATGTTCTGTATGCTTTTATTTTGTCTCCAACAGAAACGTTAGATTACAATACTTGGGATGTCGTACGTGACTATCCTGTAAATCTAAAAGTATCATTTTCAGAAACTTTAACTGAACCTTTTACATGCATTGTCTATGCACAATTAGATTAATTACCACAAGTAGATAAAGATAGCTATATTTATACTGAAAACACATTCTTGTTTATTCATTTGAGTACAACGAGGGATGTTGGACACTTCTCCGCATTTCATGATAATGATGATCAGTTCATTGTAAAGGAGCTTGCGATAGTAAATCTTAACGTTCCCTTCCAGCAAAATTGGATTTTTAAACCTCCGTATCTTTAAATAAATTATCGGAGCCAATCATAAGTACAAACAAATAATTAAGTGATAATATATGCGGCATGACCTGCCACGAGGGCGACGTAGAGTAACCACTTTTTATGGAAATACTTCAAAAAAGTTGTTCAAATACTACTAGCATATACTCCTATGAAATAACAAGAAAGTGTTTTCGTCAAGAAATTCTTCAGAGAAACGTTACAAATTTAGAAGAAATAGACTGTTTAAAGTATACTTCATTGAGTTTCCACGTTCGCAAATGTGCGCATAATAAACATTGATTTGGACAATATAGATGGAGTGTTCATTAACTATTGCTGCGTTGTGAATGTGTGAAAGGGTATGACTATGTTTTGCGTGTAAAAACAGGGATAATTACATACCTACTACTACAATTAAAATTATCTTCATCTTGTATAGTGATGAGTAGTTAAGACTGTTACTAGCTGATAATGTGACTGGTGCAAGTGTTACTGTGATTTATCCTATTGAGAATTCCTGTAATTGTAGAACTTCAAGCTGGAGTTGTTATTAATTTCTATAAATCTGACTCAAGTGCATCGCATTGGGTTGCAGTGTACTTTGATAAATAAAGGTTAATACTTTGGTAGTCTTGCTATGGACATTCCCAGGGAAATAAATACTTTAAAAAAATACTAAAATATATTTTACAATTATACAACAGTATCAGCACGGTGATTCTGTGTTGTGTGGTTATTTTTTATTCTTTTTGCATCATGTTATTCGTACTCAATCATTTGAAAAACGTTTTAAAATATTTAACAAGAAAAATTTGAAAAAGAATAATGATATAGTTTATAAACATGTAAACATTTTGTAAAAGTAAACTCAAATCATTTTTATTATATTTACATGTTTTAATATGTGTGCATTTTTTATTTGAATACTTTTACATTACATTCCTACATTTTATTTATAATTCCTAAGAAAAGCAAAACCATCACAATCTTTATAATGCATTAGTTAATGCTGTCGATCTTTCATATTTCCACCAATAGTTCAACTACTGTGCCTTACGATATACACATCCTGGTTCATTACAATGTTTATTTGAAAATAACAATATTCGTTAAATGTGTTTCCACATACACTCTGTAAAGAAAAAATAGCGACACTCGCTCGGATATAGTTTTCACAACATACATTAACCAATATGAGTTTTTACATGAATTGCTGATGATATTACAATGCATATTCTTAATGAGCAGCTCATTCTTAATACTTGCGCCGCAGTTTCAGGTTTTTTATATGCATATAATGAATTTATATGCATATACTAGTAGCTATGTGTGTTTTCAGCAAAAACGACTGTGGGAAGAATTATACATAAAAGTATGAAAAATCAACAATAATAGCACAAAACAAAAAACGTAATTTCTTAAAAGTAAGACATATTGTGTACGAACATTGAGAGGTACAATACATCAAACTAGATTTCGTATGTGGACCATGGGCTTTAGGACTTGCAGGGGAATCGTCGAGGCCTTTTGGTGACAAGGCTATTGCAAAATGCAACCTTGATTTCATGGAATCACTCCCGGATTATCTGTTCCGGGAGTTCTATTCTATCCGCGATAGTTGTCTATTGAGTCTTCTGCTCATATCGACCCAAACTTTACAATTGGATTCATGTCAGGTGAGTTTGGAGGCCACATGAGTCTTTGAATAGTCATATTCTTACATCACGTATTAACGATTTTCGTTCATTGACATGAAAAATTTACGTCCTGGAAAATGAAGTAGTCCATATCTTCTTCAGGAAAGTTATCTTTAGCTGTTCGAAGAATTTTACGTACCAGAATTTGAAGACATTTTTGTACATCAAATGACTCTTCACATATATCAATTGTTCTGAGTCTTTGACACTGAAGCAAGCCCATACCATCACTCAGTAACTGAATATTTGCATCTCTTAAACAAAATCCGTATCAAGTTTCTCGCTCATTCGTATCCACAACTTCACACCACTATCGTTTCCAACTATTCTAAACATTTTAACGGAGAAAACAACATGCTTCCATTTGTCATAAGTCCAAGTAGCATATCGCCTCACAAACGTACGTGTTGAAGTCTTCAGTATTTTTGTTAGTTTCGACTTTCCAGACGGTTTTTTCTTCGTAATATCCTCCTCATACAGTTAAGACAATACAGTCGTACGACTGACTGCAGTTCCAAGATCAAAACGATTTTTGGGGGAAGTCATTCCTTAATTCTGCAGTGCCATTGATTTTATTTGGCGATCAACTCTGGGTGATGCTTTCTTTTTTCTATTACACTGTTGACGAAGGGATGATTTCTTATACTATTTTTGCTTGTGAATTACTCTTTCTGCCGTCGAATGGTAAATTCTGAGTATTCCAGCCATCTCCCTTAACTTAGCTGTGCAAAGTAATAAGTACGTCTTGTTCACGTGACAAGTCACATTTCTTACCAATCATACTTGTTTACAGTTCACATGTAGCAACAATTTCACACAAAAATAACACTGCACAACAGCAATATTGCCACTTGACACTGTTCAAACAATTACAAAGCATAGAACAATCACAAAATGCTAATTACCTGGGCTTACACATCACAAATGCAATGCAGAATTCTCACCCAAATAATTTACGAGACGCTCTCAGGTGCCATCTGGAGAGAATATTACTGATACATAAATAATTAGTAAGCGCCATTGTACACCATAGGTGCCACAGATAATGGAAATGAATTATCACACTCATAATTTCCTTCTATTCCTCTTCTAGCCGGCTGCAACTATGGTTTTCTGTGTAAGTTTCCTTGAGAATTGAGGTGTCGCTATTTTTTCTTTACAGAGTGTAATTCTTTTAATGAAGGGCAAAGTTTTCTTTCTGAACGAATGACATTAGTTAAAGCAAATATCTTCTTAATCCAAAGAGATTTCTCTAAACCTTTACAATAAAAGGTTGAATTTTTAAACGTGATTAATATAGATATTTCCATCCGTGTGATACAGTATATTCAGTTCAGCTATCCCACTTGAAACCGTGCAAATTTACTTTTCACCAGTCATTTTTCTGGTAATCTGACGATAATAAATTATATTCTTATGATAGTTTACGAAGCAATGGACATTTACTGTAAAATAGCATGCTGTTAAACAAAACTTCACGCACATGAATTCGTTATCAGACATTTTAAAAACCTTGAATGTCAATAATATACTGAGTTAAGCATGATGGAATTTCATTTGTAGTCAGAATGAAAAATGATATAATTTGCCCAACAAACACTACATTTTTTAAAATATCAGAAGTTTTACGCAGAAATAATATAAACGAGATTTCACTATGTACTTGTTCAAACACTTCTAAGTGTTCACTAAGAGTTTTTTCGGGAAATAAGTACTTCGCTGCAAATGTTCCAGTATTATGAAGACGAGTTCAATCATGGAAAATAATTAACTTTCATTCAATTGGATTATTACGTAAATATACATTTATACTTTTTATTACACAATTCACAATAATGTTTTCACCAGTACATAACACACATGAAACACTAGCACTATTCGAATATTTTTCAATCCTGGATGTCCGATTTCCTTCTGTCTTTTACTGTTAAAACGTCCAGTAATTCTGGGATATAGTCTGTATCATTTAATAATTGCGCGTATGCTTCATAGATTTTTTCTTGTTAGTATTCCAATATTATGTGTATTTACAAACATGTAAAACACATCATCATCTTCAAAACTAGGACTTGCAATTATACTCCAAGCACGGGTTCCAGTGACTTTGGGGTGCATTTATACAATCGTGAGCATAATCACGTTAAGGTTCCTGTTTGCAACCGTCGCATAGTAATGTATCGTTAAAATCCCATGTTTCAATAGTTTTCTTTATACACTCACAGACCACATTTTGACTATTACAACAACAGTCTAAACTCCAAAATCTCGATGTTTTCGATAATACAGGCGATGATGGTGGTGTTAGTGAAACTGTTAGCGCTGGTGATTCTACTGCATCAAGATCATATTCTTCATCTGACGATGATTCGTAATTTCTTTTTCAGCATCAGATGATGCTTCGGTCTTAACATCGCAAGGTTCCTCTTTCTCAAAGCACTGCATGATGTATTTATGTATAATATTTTTTTCTTTTGCCCATATTTAAATAATTTTCATATCCGCAAAGTAATGACGTGTTCACGTCTAGCGGCGCCAATCTTCTTCTTCTGTTTTTCTATTTGCCTTCGGCATCTCATCATGTTTTAACACGTAACGATAACTCTTCAATACCAGCTTCACTCTTCGCGGCGCCAGTCTTCTTATTTTCTATTAGCCTTCGACATTGCCATTCATGTTTCAACACGTAATGATAACCCTACAATACCAGCTTTCACTGGCTCCCTTCCACGCAACCGGTATCCAAAAGCTCGCAAAAAGCTCAGTTAGTTTCTTGAGTCAGACGGAAGCACACGTTTCAGCACAGCATTCCGCATCCATTTATACACTATAAGTGTTTCTCAAGAGCTTCCACAAGAAACGAACTAGTAAAAAACCAAGTCTCGCATGCACGAAATAGTAAAAAAACAAGACTCACAAGTGTATGCCATCCTAATTAAATATTTTAACAACGCAATTCCGCAAGAATCCGTCAAACTAAAGTTAATAACGAATTTCGAAAGGAAAGGATCCGCTATATAACTAGAGTTTTCATAAATGAAAACGATTGAGTTAAAAATAAATAATACGAAAAATAAAAGTTCTACAGGAACCCCATTTTAACAACGAGCTTTCAATATGTACACAATCAAAGATTGTTCTGAGTTTTCCAATCAAATGATCGAATGTAAATAACACCTTAAAACTAAACATTCTTCAGAAGTCATTCTTCTTCAGAGAGCATTCTTTACAAGGGCAATTTTCTTCTTCAGGACTCATTCTTCTTCAGGGACATCCTTTATAGGTGCAATAGAGACCATATTTAACAAGGAGCTCTTAATATTTTCACAATCAAAGATTGTTCTGAATTTGCCAAGCAAATGATCGAATTAAAATAACAACTTAAAAATAAACATTCTTCAGAGGTCATTCTTCTTCAGGTAGCATTCTTTACAGGGATAATTTTCTTCTTTAGGGCTCATTCTTCTTCAGGGACATTCTTTATAGGTGCAATAGGGACCATATTTTAACAATGAGCTTTTAATATTTTCACAATCAAAGATTGTTGGAAATTTGCCAAGCAATTAAAATAATACGATTAAAATAAAAAAGTCTTCAAGGGTCATTATTCTTCAGGGAGCATTCTTTACAGGGGCAATGGGGAAATTTTTCTACTTCGGTGCTCATTCTTCTTCAGTTGCGTTCTTACAAAGGCAATAGGGACCATATTTTACTAACGCATCCATATTACCCTAGAGTATAAAACATTTTTCGGCCAATTAATTGTATAATGACGTCATTCTGGTTTTACCAACGTTGTCATATTGCTCAAGAGCATAAAAGTCACGTGATCCCCTTAAAAGCAATTACTGAAATCCTCACATACTTTCCTTAACGGCACATCAACACACTTTCCGTAACGGTACATTAGGTAACTACACGTAAAAACTATTACTTATACGAGAGCGACAAGTCTTTTGACGACGACCATCATTTGCATTGCTACTAGTTTTCACCAAATTATATATTCGATAAGATTCGATCACTTATATTTGATAAGAGGAATTTATGAGTTTTCGCACAAGTTGTGAGCACTTTTTAGCGGATTATATGGAAAAAAATCACAAAGAGTCTTCAAATTCATGTCACTTCTTTCTCCCAAAGCTTTGCTTTACCTGTCATTATACATGTCCCTTCGTACTCTGAGACAAAGCGTATAGATCTATCAGAAATAAAAGTATAGTCTATGACAGGTAAAGGTAGAACAAGGTGTGACATTGGAATAATAATGTGGCATTCTGTTTTTAGTAATTACTTGACTTTTATTTGTCATAAACCGTTGAACACAAAAGCACAAATCTAGCAAACGGTACAATTATTCACAAAATACGCACCATCCAATTATGTGAATTCAAAGTTTTTTTTCTTGCTGGATGTATACACGTGAAACTTGGAAGAAGAAAGTTTTTTTTTTTTTTTTTTTTGGACGAAGTATGAAAGTCATATTCAGTTATATGAATTTTAGGGTGGGAGTAGTGAAAAATCAATATAGCAGACGCAGATACTGAAGTGAATTTTGTTTTTAAGTGACGGTTCCCTGTATATAATGCTCCACCTCAAAAAAGGAAAATTCTAAATAAATGTTCCAAAAATATGAAAGAAAATGTAACGATTGTTGGTAAGGAACTAATATTAGTTATGATTTCTTTTAATTCTAATAGTGTTAAAGCTTTCTACTTCGCTATTAATACTTTTTCTATATATTTTGGGTGTTTGCTTCTGATTGGTTTCTTTGGTACGCTTACTCTAGGGAAAATATGAGTTTTACGTCTCACGATTTTGCCGGCTAGGCTAAAGGAGACGGTGATAATGAGAAATGGATGAAATGATGGAATGAAGAAAGTGGGAGGAAATGGGAGAACCCTGAGGTAACCCACGCACACGGTACGTGTACTCTAGCATGTCTGTTGTTGTTCGAAACAATTGAATGTAAAGAAGACACGATATGTTATGTTGCACTGTTATTGATATACACAGCAAATAAGCATCGCATTCACTTGCACTCATTTAGGAAATTCTATCCCGTGTATCCTGATGGAGTGCAGAAGTGAAAATTAATACACATCGTTACATACTTTTCTTTCTTTTTTCAAACCGTTGAACACAAAGACACAAGATTTTAATATATGAGAATTTAAACTTAAAAATAAATTACGAATGGCATATACTCACACGTTTGTTGAGTGTTCAATTCTAAGGGATGCTTCTCCAATCAGTAGAGGTAGAAACAGCAGTAATTGACTTCTTTGACTGTAAGTTGTCGTATTCTTACAGTCAAAGAAGTCAATTACTGCTGTTTCTACCTCTACTGATTGGAGAAGCATCGTGATTTCAGGAAGCGCGCCATTGGTGCAAGATCAAGACTCTATCCTGAAGGTGTCTAAAGATTGATGCCATCAAGTTCTTGCATTTTTGTTGTGTTTTTCGAACCGAGTGTATTTTTGCGTAATTATGTTCCAGCAGGGGCGCTTTCGGTTCACTAATGCAGGAATCTTTTTTTGGGGGGGGGCGTAGTGCAGCATATATCACTTCGAATAAAGGTACACATTGATGTTACGACCATTATGAACAAACTCAAAGTGAACCCCTCGTAGTTCCACCACGCATAGAGCATGTCTTTATCCTCGAAACTGCCCAGTTAAACGACCCGTTCTGGAAGTTAGTCCTTGTTCAACCACCTTTTTTTGTACATTTGAATTTCCGAAAATCGCCCACTTTTCGTCGTATATGACAATCCATTTCAGCAATCGTACATCACGTGGATTTTGCAGCAGTTGTCGGCACACATCCACTCTCCCCTGGAATAGAGCTGGTATCAACTCCTGTGGTACAATGCAGCAGCTCATAATGGTTTTCCCGAGTTCGTAAAGGTGACGCATTACAGTGGACGAGGACATGTCAAACTGGTTTGACAGTGTCTTCGAGATTTTTACAACCTGCACGAAATTTCTGGAACCAAGGAGTTTCTGTGCTGTGCTTTTCTGCAACTTTTCCTTTTGCATGACAAATGTTTCTGGTTTCTTCCGCAGTGTTAGGTCCGAGTTCAGACTCATACTGCAACAGTTCACGTATCAAACGTTGTTGAGCACTCGTCATCACAGCCAATAAAAACTGATTGAAGGTGCTGAAGGAATGCTGCCCTCCATGTTAAATGGTCTGCTTGCCGTATTACCTCTTGGGGCTGTTTAACTTTGTACTTACGGTCAATCACGGTGTATGCATTGGCCTGTTGTTTAGGTTTTGGCAATATTCCGAGAGTGTTGACTCATTATAGAATACAAACACAGAGAATGTTGTGCATGAACTATGGAAATCTTATTTTCAAAGGGGCGGAGAAAAGATTTAGCTACTCATATCTTCCTTTTATCCTCCGGTGGGCATGGTGGTGGTCTAAATCATTAGGCTGGCGATCACAAATCATGTTACGGTTTCGAATCCCGCTCGGATCATAGATATTAGTTTATTTTGTTTTCACGATCCGTTTCTCATTGTCATCTTTAGTTTAAAAAGTAGAAGTATGGATCATAAGACACAAAAATGATTTTTATACCATTGGATTTAAAGACAGGAAGTTTGGTTTATGGGGGTTTTCGTGAACAGAACTTACATATCACTTTTACTTGTCTAAATTTGAATGTATATCCTACACCAAAGAGATAAAGAATTATGAGAATGCAATGTAATGACTACATTTGAAAGATTCGAACAATTGCACTGAGCAGAAGTTTTGAGTTGTAGATTTTTAGCGTCCCTTTTAGCACTGATAATATGTGAGACATGAACCCACCATTTAACATGGCATCTAATCCACAAAAAGCTTCCACTACGAATCAAACAAGAGTCGACTGCGATGAAGCTGAATACACTAACCATGTATAGCCACAAGAGAGCTCGGGGCTTTGGTGCGCGTGTGTAGGGGATCTGAAACTACGATGAATTTTATCTTTCGCTCTCGAGTTTGTGAAGTCAAAAGTCACAGAGGACCGCGGTGCCTCAGTAGTAGAACGTACACCTCAGGTGCATGTTTTTTTTTTTTCGATCCCAGCTCGCGCTAAGTGAACTTTGTAGTAGGCAAATGCCGTGTGAGTGGGTTTTCTCGGGGTTTTTCCGTTTCTTCCCACTTTCTTCATTACACTATTTCATTAATTTCTCATCATCACAAACTCCTTTAGCCGAGCCGGTATAATTTTTGGACGTAAAACTTAAAGATTTCATTTCATTTCAAAAGTCACAGATTAAAATACGTTTGAAATGTTTTTCATTCCCTTTAATGAGCATGTTATCATATAGATACATAATGGTTTTGACTGTATCCTTGATTCGGTTAACAATGTGGTACTTTGCGACCATTTTGACATTCTATTACTTGGATCAAAGAATGAGCTCTTGCTATGAATAGATAGAAGTTTTATAAGCTATGGAGAATGAAGCCGTAAAGGTTACTAATAACTTCAAACCGTATTAGATATTTATAGTTAAAATCTAGTATGCCATCCGTCGAAAAAGGGCACAATAATTATTATACCTAGAATAGTTCATGGCTGAAAATATATTACATTAGGTTTAGTTTTACTCTGAAGACAGGTTAATTGCATTCTATTTTGAAGATTTGCTTTTCACAATTTTCTCCTGTTCTTCAGGTTAACGGAAATTGTAATAAAGCAATTATGTATTATAATAAAGCATTATCTTCAAAATATGTATGAACATAAGACGATATTGATAAATAGAACACCATGTTCGATAATTCAACTTGCCTTCTCAATAATTATTTCTACTTACTTTATGTTTCCTTATTAAGATTGCATTCCCGGCGGGAGCTCATGTGGTTCGGATTCCACATTAATCAGTAGGTCCACCTTTCATATAGCCTCGGTGCTGAAAGGGATGTTAAACTCAAAATCAATTTGATTAAGGTTACACTAGTACGCTTTATAAGATAGTAATGTTAGTACTTCCGTCCGTCCGTTATTCCTCACAATAACTCTTCAACTAAGGTAAATATTTTTTGCAATATAGTTATATGTAGAACAATTATTTTGGCCGAGATCGTTAATGGAGTCAGTCCGTTAACTATTCACGAGTAACGTTGATCTTAACGGTGATTATCCATATACCATTGATTAAAAAAGTCGAAATAATCTAACGCTAATATGCAACCCTCAAAACGGGTTACGGGTTGCATACATATCTATACGAAAATATTTATGTATGTTTAATTCTTATTATAAATTCAAACACATTAATTCATAAATGTAAGTTTTGCTTGGTTCTCTTTACTGCCTTTAGTAGAGTTTAGTTTTTATACTTCCTACCTAACTTTACATGTTCTGATTGTTACGATTCATAATGCGAAACCAACGAATGTAACACTTCAGAATTAGATTTTATTTCAACTTCGTTAAACAAATTTCACCGCAATGAAAATCTCTTTTTCTCAGTTTTCGTCTGAAAGGAACGGCATGTTTCACACACACACACACTTTCATATTCCATGCCATACAGTTTAAACTAAGAGACTGCATTACATAAAGAGAAGCACCCTAAGGATGGCCTTCTATTTTTCAAAGCCTGTTCCGGTTGAGGGTTTTAGCGAAAAGGAGAATTGTCAACTTCCACGCTGCAACAGAAACAATGGATGAATGAATAAGAGAAGAATGTACGAGGAAACTCACCGAATGAACAAAAATTTCATTCATATAAAGTTCTGTGCAACTGCAGTCTGCAGACTTCTGTTTCACAATTTAAAATGTTAGGCAATAAACTAGGAAAATTAGAAGGTATGTGTGCAGTGTTGCTTGCAAAACTGATATTGTGATGTAACCTTGAAATTTTTCTTGAGTGCATCTTGTAACAGTTTTTCACTTTAAACAAATGCTAACTTTATTATTAACAATCTGCAGTTCTCCATCAGGATTAGTTTTGCAAACGCCTGGGAAAAAAAAAACGGAAATTTTGGGTAAAAAAACAGCTTTCTTACCGTTTTTTCCCAAGCTTGGAAAAAACAGAAAAATTGAAAGAAAAAATGAAATTTTCGAATATTCTACTACATTATGCTTTTAAAATGAAAACTATTCTTTATTTACTAGTTTACAGCTAAGATCACTGAGTAGTTCTGTTTCTTGTATTAGAATACAGAAATTTTGTGGCAATAAATATATTTGTACCATTCTTTTAAAGTTGACACCATGATAGAATGGAGTTATGGCTACAAAAGATCCTAAAATATAATCCTCGTTTGATTAATTAATATAGACGCATTTAAATATTCTTAGGAAATCTTGTAAAGTTACGATTTTATGGTAGGGAAGTGTTAAATAACAGGGCCAGAATAATTTTAGTAAATACCAGTATATTAAAATCAAATGTATATTTTATGAAGATACGTATTGTCCTTGTGCTGTATAAAATTTCATGAAAATTTTGAACCCCTTAGAAAAAATCTTTTGTTCGTAAATATTGGCAAAACCCGGAAAATGTAATTTAAAAACTATTTCTTCTCCTGATATTAATATTATTTGCTGTAACGTGTCTGCAGCATATATGCATACAACGTATTTCGCTAGCAGGAAAAATACTTAAAGCAATAGCTTTTAATTGTAAATTTTAGTTTTCTGATTTTTGATAAAAAATTCCTCTTTGTTATTTGTAATTATATTTTTCGAACAACTCAGAAAGAGAGATGATCTTATTTACATACATACATGCATACATACTCCGCACAAGTGCATAAATTTCAGCAGCGACAAATATATTAAAGGGTTTAACATGTGAAATTTCCGTTCGGTATTATTAAAGACTAACAGAATGCCTATTCTTCGCACGGGGAGAATACGTTTCATTTTAGGTATAAAGGGCACCAAAACTGTTACCAAGGAACTTAGGGACCCCGAAATCTATGAATTCGGCACTAGTAGACCCTATCAGTCATTTTCAATTACTTTTTCATGTCACTTTCCCCCTTTAGGAGTAACTATTGGGGGCAGAATTTGGATTTAAATGGCATCAAAAGTGTCACTGTTCATCTCAGCCACCCCGAAAACCATGGATTCGACACTAATATTGGCCATTTTCGATCATTTTTATATATCCACCCCTTCTCCCTCCCCGAAGTTGCGGCGCTGAATTTCGATTTAAGCAGCATCGAAAGTGTTAATGTTCATCTCAGGACCCCAAAAACCATGGACTCGACACTAATATCGGTCATTTTCGGCATTAGAAGTGTCACTCTTCATCTCAGCGACGCCGAAAGCTTTGGATTCGACATTGATATCGGCTATTTTCAATCATTTATATATATATATATATATATATATATATATATATATATATATTCAACCACGAAAACTATGGATTTGGCACTAACATCGGTCATTTTTGATCATTTCATGTATCTCCCCTCCGCTTTTCCCAAGTTGTCAGCAACTCCGTAAACTATGAGTTCGACACTAAGATCGGTAATTTTCAATATACTGTATATCCGCACTTCCTTCCTCCAAGTTGCACTTTCAAAGTGAAATGGTAAAATCAATTCCAGGCCCGAACCTCATCTATGTTGAAATATTTTATCGAGATCAATCTGGTGGTTCAAGAGTTGTTAAGTTAGAAATATAGTCACATTCTTTTTTTATATATGTAGATAATTTGTCGCACTAGAAAACAGATATTTGTTTACATACGAAATTTTGTACATAAAGTTTATATTAAAGTCTATTTGAATATTAAATAATAGTAATTATAAGTCTTAATGTATGACTCTTAGTGAAATTTGCCTACTGCTCTTTCTCATAAGAAGTAATTTAAGAGCCCTATTTGTTGCAACAGAAACGCTTCATGATGGTAAATGTGTATGCAATTGTAAAAGTTCTGTAATTAATGCACAACCAGGAGTAAACGACTTAAAGGCACATAAAGGAGATAAGTGCAGACTATTAATTTTGAAGAATAATTACAACAGTTTTATTTTCGAATGTTTCTTGTTTTTTTAAATATTCACAATATTGAAATTTCTCAATTTACATTTTTCACGAGTTCGAAAAAAAAAAACATTTCCATTGCTTGTAAAACTAACCTAATACAAAGATTTTTATTTTCCCAATTTTTCCGGGAAAAAAACAGAAAAAAAACGGTTTCTTGCAAGCCGGTTCAAAATTTCCGGAAATTTTACAACACTAATCAGGATACCATTCAACATCTGTCCCACTTTACTTTATTACATTTCTGTTACTACAAAGTGTCACGTAAAATACTGAAAATCCGTTAGGAAAAGCCGTCAGAGAAGAAAGTAGTGTATATTATTATTATTATTATTATTATTATTATTATTATTATTATTAATAATAATAATAATAATAATAATAATAATAATAATAATAATAATAATAATAATAATAATAATAATAGCACACATCAAAATTTATCACTTACTAAGGCTTAAACCGATAAATTTCATTTCGCATAACGTTTTATTGTTATTTTATTTTCTGAAATTATGAACTGATTGTGAAAATGTTTGTTGTTAAATGTATACGTATTAAATTATACATTATGATATTTTATTTGCGTTACTAATTCTTCTGAAAAAGCAATGATTTTAATACCTAATATTTATACTTAAGAGCGGAAAACTACTTGGCAATAATATAACAGACATGTAGGAAAGACTTTGATTCAGAATAATTTCAAGAGCCAGCTCGGAGGAAAATACCCCCAATGCGTGTCCCCAATTGGGTTTAATCTGGGTTACCAGTATTTTTACAGCTCACCCTCTCCCCGTAAATTCAAAGTCCTCTGAGAGAAATCTGAAATTTTCATTGGTTTCAGAACTATTTAGAACTGGCAAAACCAAGCCAATTGTGCAGCGTTAAAGAAATATCTAAATGTGGCAACATTTTATATCATTGTGCAGTATAAAAAGTGTCACAAAGGAAGCTTAATCATAAAAAAAAGTAATTGTGTAAATGATGTCATACTCAAGAAATACCATTAAACTTTGAAGTGCATGTTGTACCTTACTCAATCATCACGTCGAGACGACTTATTTTCATGTAACTAACGTGCAGCGATGTAATTGATCACATTCGATTACGTGTCAAAAACACGTTCCACAAGGTTCTTAAGAAAAGAAGAAGAAGAAAAGGGAGAGAAATTTCTCATTTTTGATCATAGATTCTTCGACAATAGGGAAGTGAAGGCCTCTCAAATGAAAAGTTGGTTTTATGTATTTAACAGCCAAGATCTTACAAACTATGGTCGGATTGTCATCACGAAGAGAAGAGATTATGTATGCTCGTTATAGTCTTGACTCTGCCGCCATCGTTTTTTGTATAGTATTTTGCTTTGACAAATACATTTTTATTGACATACGAATCTCGAGTGTTTAAGTAAAACTGCCCATTTTTGTGATTGCTTGTAGAAGACAGAGTACACATTTCGTCTTCTCCTAAATGCCTTTCCAACAACCAGATTTTCAAGTTACCAGGGAAATGTCAACACCGACTCTTTCAGAAAGGACTTACGAACATTTAAACATCCAAAGGTTCTTTTCAAAAATAAAAAAAAGAATCCCCTAAATATTTAAACAACCATAGTCAAACATTTTTATTGTTGATATTTTTTTCTACGGAAAGTTAAGGAAATGTGGAATACTTTCATACAACAGGAAGATTGGGCTAAGTATTGTAGTAATATCACAATACTTATTGAAGTGATATGTAGTGGATGTATTATTATTATTATTATTACTATTATTATTATTATTATTATTATTATTATTATTATTATTATTATTATTGTGTCGTTTTCTCTTCGTTCTAATTTATTAGGAACATGGATCACTACGATTTTTAACAAAATATTTTGTTTCTACAAGAGATTCTGGATTCAGTTCAAATCTTATACTTTTGGAAATGTGTTCCATGTTGGTTTTGTGCTAGTAAACAACTTATAAGCCTAATTTCTTGCTATCGGGAAGTGCAATATAACTATATATGCTACAGTTATGTTACACTTTCGATGACAAGAAATTAGATATTACAATGAAAGTGCGAAATACCAACGACTGACTGATCTTGATTGGAACTCCTGTTCTAATAAGTTGAAATTTGAAAAGACTATTTACTTTTCTCCTTTCGGTACTTGCTCAGAGAGAAGTTTCAAAGTTTTTACCCATTGAGGATAGTAGGGTTGGAAAGCCAATAAAAATTAAAAAAAAAACTAAAAAGAATATCACTTCTGATCGAAAACATACCCTTAAGACCATGTCTAACGTTTTCAGCCGAAATCATTGTTCAGTGTACGATAACATTGCAAATTTCTTAGCAAACTAGTACGAAAACTACTTGTCGTGTGAGGTTCAAATTTTCTGCAGATGTCCACCTAAGTTAATATTAAATATTCACTTTTTATTTTTAAACTAGCTTTTATAGTTCATTAATACTAATTTTGAGAAAGAAGAGATATGACAGCGCTGCGGACAATATAAATATGCACGCAGAGGCAGTATCAACGAATGCACGACTTTTTCTTTCCTCACTATGGGTATGTGTGGACAGGTACAAACTCTATATATATAACAAAAAATGTCAAACGGAACTTGACTTCTCTATTTAGGTCATTCTTTAATCATTTTTGATCCTATTTTACTATTTATTAATGTAGATAGCGTAGTTAAACGTTTTTGAAACTATTGTACAACTAGCTCTCAATGCATATCCTTGTAATTCTCTTAGATGGGAATTAGTCCGAAAAAGAAAGAAAATATAAAATTCCAACAAAATATAGCGTATCAATCAGTATACTTGAGTATCTTGAACATGTAAAGATTATACAATGAAACCTCTAACTAACGAGCATCGGAATTCGTCCATAAATGAGAGGTACCGTTGAAGGGATGCTATACAAATTTAAATTCCTCACAACTCATGCGGTAATTTATACAGTATACAGTAAATGCATTATTTACAAATTAAAGATAATATGAACATACTGTACTCAGTGTTCGAATCACTAGGGAAATAAGGGAAAATTTTCAGCATGTAAAGAAACAAGAGTACCAGCGGATGATATGTTTATTTTAGCGTGTACTCCAAAATGCTAGAGAAATTTTAACTAAACTTGGTACACATATTACTGACAATCTGGAGAAGTGTCCTGTCGGGATAAGATCTCCCTAATACACTTAGGAAAAAGGGGAAACATATAAAAATGATCGAAAACGACAGATATTAGTGTTAAATCCATAGCTTTTGGGATCCATGAGCTGATTTGTGACACCTTTCGATGCTCTTTAAGTCCAAATTCAACTTTCCAGTGAGGATAAGACCCCTCCTGCATTGTAGGGGTCGGAGAAGGGTTATACATATACGAATTATCGAAAACGGCCGATATTAGTTTCGAATCCGTAGTTTTCAAAGTCGCTGAGTTGAAAAGTGACATTTCCGATGATGTTTAAATTCAAGTTCAGCACCCAATTAGTTCTAATTAGTGGAAAGAGAATTGTGACATAATCATATAATCGAAAATGACCGATATTAGTGTCGAATTCATAGTTGATTGGTAGCAGTTTTCATGCCCTTTGAGTCCAAGATCAGCTCTCTGTTGTGGTAAGAGCCCACGAAACATATCTCAGTCTTGCATTTGATCTCACGAACACTCATGTACGTACATCTACCGTTATTTCCCTTTCTAGACGCTAGTACATATTTTGATTTTCTTCAATGCATCCGACAAAATTTTATGCACCGTCCCCTGAACAGTGTCTCTTTAGTAATTATTTGAACGTTCTGTTCTCATAATTTCTGTGCCTGGAGATATCATACATGATGTCTCGTGTGTGAGTCATCGTCCCTTACTGTCCTACAAAAATGTTATAATTATATTCTTACACATGAGATGGCACAATTTCTTGTTTCGGTTTGTGAAATTTGTTGAAGTTTTGCAATAAAAACAAATTGAGGGGGTGAGCGCAACAGTGGTCTAACCCACATTTTTAAAAATGGAGAAAAATCAAGTAAAACACATGTGGCTTTTTGAACAATATATGTATATGCAATGTATTACACATTCAACCACTTGAGCTTGCTCTTGTTATATTGTACAAAAAACCACATGTGTTTACGTTTAGCTTGATTTTTTTCCATTTTTAAAAATGTGAGTTAGACCACTGTTGCGCTAACCCCCTCAATTCGAAGTGCATTTACCTCTGGCACGCGGGGTACCTGCTTCGATTTCAGCTCGCGCCAAGTGAGCTGTGCTGTGGACAAGCACCATATGTATGAGTTCTCTCGTTTCCTGTCACTTTCTGCATTTCGTCATTTAATTCATTCATTCTGATCATCACTGTCTCTTTTCAGTTTCATGGCATAATCACTAGACACAAAACGAAAAGATTTCATTTCATTTCAAGATTCCATTTGACATCATTTCATTGAATCTCAAGGGTAGTAACAATATGTATTTAAGGAGAAATCTATTTTTTTTTATTTGATTTGATTTGTGTATTAGTTGATTTCATGAGAATTTACAGTAAAAATGTAGCTACATATATATTTGAAACTTAAAACATTTGCCTGGTGTGAAAATGAAGTAGTGTATTTGTCCTGTACACTTTATGTATAGAGAACTGATTTATAGCCACTACAAATATAACTAAAAAAGTTCTGTCGGTTTTTGTGGAAGTCTGTGTTCCATTGACCGTCACACTTTGAGTTGAATGCAAATGGAGATAAGACAAATGTCAGTTGCTGGTATGGGTATATCCAACATACTACTTGGTTGTGGCAGTTCAGTTACACTGTGAGCTTACGTAAGGACAGAGTGAACATTGAACCTCCACAGAGCGTCATAAGGGCGTGTATGATCTACGAATTCAAACTTGGGTCAAACGCCGCTGCAGCGGGGCGGAAGATATGCCAGGCCTTTGGTGAGGGTGTCGTGACCACGCGGACAGTGCAGCGGTTGTTTAAGGACTGTGACGAAAAACACGCAAAGACGCATCACGTGCCGGAAGACTAACTCATGTACAAAATAAACATTTTGAGGCAGTAATTGAGACGAAGACAGACATATGAGGAACTGGGACTACAATTCAGTGTGAGTGGAGAAACCTTTCACCAGCACCTCCATCAACTTGGGAAGCAGTACAAGTTGTGTCAATGGGTCCCACATGATTTGACTCTGGGCCAGAAGGCAACGTGAGTAGTTACCTGTGTTTCTCTGGTGTCTTCTTTGAGGAAGGAACCGTTTCTGGACAGAGCAGAGCGTCGACATGTGATGAGAAGTGACTTCTGTACGAAGCTGCACGGAGCCGTCATCATTGGTTAGCATTCCATGAACTGGTTCCAAAACAGCCGAAACCAGCACTGCATCAGAAGAACGTCCTCCTGTGAGTTTGGTGGACAGCTCGTGGCATCGTGCATCGGGATGTGCTACCAGCTGTCAGAACATCAATGCAACTGTTTACTGTCAGTAGTTGAACCATGTTCAAGAAAAACTCAAAACTCTGGATCCTGCACTTCGAAATCACAAAGGGTCCTCCTATTACAGGAACACGCTAAGCCCCACATGACTAGAATAACCCGGGACACCATTCTAAGCCTTGGATGGGAAACACTATTACATCCGTCATATTCCCCAGACATTGCACCGTCCGAATATCTTCTCTTCGATTCCTTGGACAATCACCTTAGAGGACGGTAGTTCAAATCCCTAGTAGAGGTGCTAAATGTACTTGATACCTTCTTCGGTTCACGGCCCACCAAGTTCTACCGCGGTGGAATCCATGTCCTTCCAGAACGTTGGCTGAAGATCGTCGATGCTGATGGGAACTATTTTTTATCTTCCAGGCACGTCTTAATTGACATATTGATATTCGAAGGTGTTGGGTAAAAAAGCGACAAAACTTTCTTGGTTACCGTTATAGTAGTAAATGCGATCTCTATTATTTAAATTTCAAGAAATAAGAGCATAAAGGGGAAGCCAATATAAATTAGCTGCGGTAGTTCAAAGCTAATGTGTTAACAAATCTTCGTAATTTTGATTCGGCATCTTTACAGTTTGTATCAGGAATAATTAGATATTACCTACAGTGAGGAGGTTTGATTACTAGTATAGTAACAAAATTTAAGCCTCTCTCTGTAGTTGAGTTGATTTGGAGTTAAACGTCTCTTTCAGCAGCGAGGCTATATGAAACGGGACCTACTGATTAACGTGGAGTCCGAACAACATAAGCTGCGCCGGGAATCTAACGCGCTTCTCCCACGCCAAAGGCGCGTACCCTAATCACTTAGCCACGAAGGAGCTCGCCTCTCTCTGTAATTGAAACACTAGGAGAACATTATTGTACTCTATCAAACTCACCCAATTTAGTCATGGGTGCTATAATTAAGAAGTTTAGGGAAGAGAGCTTTAACGTAATTGTTGCATGTGCAGCTTTACAATATGTCCTCAAATTAAATAAATAAAAACAAACAAACATACTGATCTGATTGCTCTTTATTTAGGTAGCTCCGCCAAAAAGATAGTAGTGTAAATTTCCATTTACTGACTTAGAATATGCACTGTATGGTCTTGGTTAGAATGGGATTTTCCATAATAAATAATATTATGACGTAACGTTTTAGTTACAAGCAGTTTAAATGTTTCAATTATTTCCCTTGACAGTCTTAAAATGTTAGTAAAAAAAAGTGCATCCTCTTATGGGGAGCTTTGTAATATAACAAAGCAACGTGGAATTAAAAAAAAAAATACGGCGCAATCAAATGATTCTACATCCTCGGAACCCTAAAAAAAAGTCCATCATCATACAGTTTTTTTCCTTGATAAAGAGTTGACTATGACCTTGGGATCGATTAACTGCTCTGCAAGTAGCAGGTAGATGTTCACCCAGTATACAATTGTCATATTATACAGTGTGTCCGTAGAGTTGCGCAACCCAAAGTTTGATTGTGTATATATTTTGATCTACGAACGATTAAGACCTAAGACTTGAAACAAATGTAAGCATGTCTTATGTAGATATTTTCGAGATCATGACCAATGCTGGAACTTGTAACATTTTGTGTAGTAACGAAAGAAATTACCGTGTGTAAAAAAAAAAAAAAAAAAAAAAAAAAGTGCAAGACGAAGAAAATGAATATTCAGTTGCAGATAACTGCTTTCCTGCGGGTGAATCCCTATGTATATGTACAGTATGCATCAACATTTATCCATTGGTGTGAAAATTTGACATAGTTGATGCAGTGTTGCCATATAAAAAGGCTATTTAATGCAAGTTCGTAAAACGGGTGTTTTTGACAGAAACGCGGCCCCTGGCAACACTCTTGTCGTAAAATTACTGCAACAGATGTGATTTAGGTTAATTAATGATAAACAATGGAAATTCGCATATAGGTATAATTGATAAAATGCACTTTTATTAACAAATTGCATTGTCGCAATTTTATCGCATTTTTTTAAATAACAATTCATTTTATCAATTATGTGCACATTTTTTATTTTACACTTACTACAATTTCTTTCGTTACTACACAAAAATGTTACTAGTTCCAGTATTGGTCATGATCTCGAAAATATCTACATAGAATATGCTTACATTTGTTTTAAGTCTCATGTCTTTGTCATTCGTAGATCAAAAGATATACACAATCAAACTTTGGGTCGCGCAACTTTACGAACACACTGTACAATGATATTAATGAAGAATAAGTTCTTTGGTGTTGTTCATTTTAAAAGGATGAGGCTGTAGGATACTTTTTCTAATTCCTGTTGTAGTAGAGAAGGGACTTGTTAATGTTACAAAGAAGTGTGAGCATTTTTTTTTTTTTTTTTTTTTTTTGCCTCTTTCGCAATTACTCAGTAACTTTTGGAGGGTTAAAGATTATAATAGACATTGTGTGTAGTTCTTGAAGAACGAAATATGAAAATCCATGACGAATATTACACACTTTGAATAAAAGAAAACGGGAACTAGATTCCTTTAAATCACTTCCTAGAACAAGGAAAGGTACTACTCTTAAAATGCAACTTATAAAATCAATCGTGGAACGAATTGAATCAATTTTAAACAATGAAGAACCTTCCAATCCTCGTCAAGATTTTTCTTACACTGATTCATAATTAGAAACTATCAGCTTGAATTTCGAAAAAAAAAAAGTCTGTTCAAGTATATAAAATGCATGGTATTTCAAACTCCTCGTAGTTACATGGTTAGTGCAAAGGTCTTCGCCGTGGGAGATGCGTTCCATTTCCAGTGGGGCAAATGTAGTTCGGATCCCAGGTAAAGCTGTAGATCCTTATCTCATATAGCCTCAGTGATGGGGAAAAAAAGGAAGATAAACTGTAATTTAATCAACCTACTCGATATTTTTTCTGTTGTTGGTATTATTGGGCACGGCTCCTCCAAACCTTTGATAATGAAATATCAAAAGTGCTAATAACAGTATGTCAGAACTGCTTAAATAACATCAAGGTTTGGAACAAAAATTTGTGTAGGGACAATACGCAAAAAAATAAACGAATACGTTTATTTTTCTGCGGAAAAACGGTTTTAGGGAGGGAAAAACCCACCCAAAGTGGGGTAAATACGTCTTCTATATTGCGAGGGACGGGTAAGAATGTTGTGGAGGATCATAGGGGCAGAGTTCTCTTGAACTTTGGGAGGCTGGCAGATTTGAGGCTTCTGGGTAGACATCAATTTCATTTTAGACGTTCCTGTGTGGCAATCGGACAAAAAAAAAACATCAAATTGGAGGGGACATGTCCCCCTCATCCCCCCGTCATTTGCGTCAGTGCCATATAAAAGAAACATATAAAAACAGTTTTGAATGAAAACGTACAAAAAAATACAGTTATTAGCCACTTTTTACAGTAATTGGTCTTGGCAAATTCAGTTATTAGCCATGTGGTCCATTGCATTTTCCCATACAACATTAGCATAAGTTACATTTTTGTAGACCACAGTTACACACCTTATATTCTTATATGCCCTATTACAATAATACACGTTATTATAAGCTTGCAAGTAACCAATTTGCAACTAATTATACCATAACTTAATATATTTTCTTTCCACAGAAGGTTTATATTAAACTAAATTAACAAAATGTGGCAAATTTTGATGTTATTGATTAGATTTATAATTACATATAGTGAAAATAAGCTTTAGTTTTCGAACAAATGCTAATTGGCAATTCTTTTACGGAAATAATTATTACACAGATATTCTATGGCCTAGGCGTACATGTTTTTATTTGAAGTGGAAACAAGATCTGAAAGGTATTTCACATCATCTGAGTCTTCCTCCATATCACCTGAACTATTTGTTTTGTTTCCTGGTAATAGTTCTGGCATAGAAACGCATCACCATCACTTGGATCTGAAATATGAATATGATGAGCTTTCGGAATGCACATTATGTGGTAAACCCTTAGACACTAATCATACTTAGTCGTGTCGTCAGTGTCATTTACATCATATTTACATACATAATATTATATTATAACGTTACAAACAGTTTGCCTACTAAAAAATAAGCTTCTTTTAGGAGTCGTTTGTGCTTTCCTTTCATTTTCACTTTTCAACGAACTTAAAAAGTTCGTTACTCAATTCTCTTATGTCTGTCTGTGTCTGTTTGTTTGTCTGTCTGTCTGTTGTTTGTCATTTGTTCAATTCTGAACCCTGAATTCGATAGAGCATCAAAAACTATCACAGAAAGTGATTAAATATTTTGCGTCACTTTTACTCTTCCCGAGATATCCAGAGACTTACCTTTCCGTGATATTGGCCGAAAGATAGTTCCGATTTCGGGAGATTTAAGGAGCCAAATCTCGGGAACCGTAAATCACACAGAGATCATATTGGTGTCGATCAATACCTAAGAGGCTGGTAAACATTTTGGTATCAAATAGTAACCAGTGGCCACTGATTAACCGTCTACTGGCCAACTGACCACCGTTCCCCAGATATTGGGCAAAAAAGTTCGAATTTCTAGATATTTAATCAGCCATATCTGGAGAACTGTAATTCATAGAGAGATGATAATTTGCTAATTTTTGTGAGAAAGAGAAGAAGGTGCGGATAAAATGATTTAGTTTTACATTCAGGAGCAATGACAGTTATCCTTCCCGCTCCATCTCTTTATTATTTTTATGTTCGTTCTGGCAATGCTCTTGGAGCATTCACAACTGGCCTCTTTATTTTTCTTCTTCCTTCCTTCTCTGATTTTTTTTTTTTTTTTTTAGTGAGTCGTTTCTACTCAAGCAATACTTGATATTATTTAGATGTAACAGCATAAGGAAGTCTTTCAATGTCTTTGTTTCCTTTTCTTTTGGGAGTCTCAGGCCGCTGAAGGAAATATCTAAAGTAGAAGTTGGCATATTAGTTGAATACGATGCTGTAGAATTTTGCACTGGTTTACCACTTGTAGAATCCATACTTACTTTGTTAATATTTTGCAGTACCGAGTTATTACAATTCTCAGCTACATCTGAATTATTTCCTGCTTCCTCAGTTTCATTGCATATGTTTCGCCGCTCATCCTTACCTGAAGTATCACTTTGGGATCAGCGGGTATCACGATCTGTAGAATAACTACGAGAAGCAAATTAATATTTTGTAAGGACTTCCATATTTTGTTAAGTTTGTCACTTTTGTATTGCTTTATTTCAATATATTTTGGTGGGTCGAAACACTCCTACGTCAGTAGTCTGCAGAATTTTGGTTGCTTTTCGGTAGAACGCTAAAATCTCTACAGGGTGCAGCACATAAAACCGGCCCATCCCTTTATAAGACATCAGATGATGAACATAATCAATGATTAAACAAATTCAACACATAAAATGAAATGAAATGTTTTCAGGTTCTGAAATTGTCCTCCGCCCACTTCAACACACTTCTGAGCATATGTGAAGAGATTCATACACTTGTCAGTTGATTACATCCTGGATGGAGGTCTTGAGTTCTTCAATTGTTTGTGGATTTGTATCATATAGGCTCTACTCTTTCCTTTAATAGTCCCCACAAGTAAAATTTACAAGTGAATAAGTCTGGTGACCGAGGAGGCAATGGCAACACGCTCGGTTATAGGATACGGCATTACCACACACTCACCCGACTTCACACAACGAGACCTACTTCTCAACTGATTTGGACACGTTTCACTGGCTGCGACTGCAGCTGCTTTACACATGCACCTACAGCATACGTGTTTCGACCCCGGCTTGACACGCTATCTCTTGGTAGAAAGCTGAAAATAATTTAATTGTCACCAGAAACTCAATATACCATGACATTACGACGGGCCGGGTTTACGTGCCGCACCCTGTATTTGCAGCTGTGTACATAAAATACTTAGCTGAAAAATCAAATGGTTTATATGCAGCAAGAAACAAAATTATTGGATGTTTTACATTATGTTGTACTAAAAACGGGTGAGGCACGTTCTCTGTGTATTCATAAAAAAAGCTTGAGCCTCCACTCATTGTAGCTTCGTGCTAAGCTCCGAGAAGGCGAAACTGATTCGGTCACCTCTTCTTGGATTCGTTTGTAGGGAGACACTATAAGAGGTGGATCTGAAGACCCACTATCAGAAAAAGTGAACAAGGCCGTGATTTTATTTTTCTTGAGGATCCTTGTTCGTTAGAGTATACATGTTAGCTCCTTTTTTCAAGAAGAATATTGCCAGATGCTGGGTATACCTGAGAACTGTTTCATCACCGTTCCAAGTTCTCGAGGATTTTCTACTGCGTCTTCTATATGTTTGTCTTGCACATATTGATATATGTCTTTGAATCATTTTCGTATATCATCATCATTTACACTCGCGCTCGCTAATGTGACGCTGTCGGTTGTTCATTCTCTTATTTTTTGGGTGGAAACTCTGTACAATATTAAATTTAGCGATAATTATGTGATAGATACATATGTTACAAATAAACATAATATTACCTTCGAAATCATGTGGTGAAAACATGAGATATTATTAAATGATAAATGTATTTTCGTCTATGAAAATAATAATTAGCAAAATAAAATAGATTTTTTATTTATCTATTTTTCAAACAAAAAAAAAATAGTTTTATACATGTTAAACTTCATGGCAAAATGTTAAAATATGTAGCTTAGTTAGACTTAAGATATCAACTGCTAGCCTTACTTCCAGCACATTATTTTGACTATTCAACTTTGAGACGGAAGCGCACAATCCAAAATAACCAAGCGGATCTACAGTGACAGTAACGTTCGAGATAGGAGCGAAAAGTAAACGCTCTCTAAAGATTTAAATATTATCCTACATACTGAAATAGAAATAGTTCATAAAGTTTTCTTACCTAGCTATCGAATCTTCCTCTTCCATTGTCAATACCGGTGATGGGCCTAAGGTTTCTTTCTGTCCAGGCATTCTTCTTTTAAACTGAGTAGTTCACTGGAACTTCATACTTTCTGGCAGCTATCCTCACAGAAACTCCTTTACTTGAACTTTTTAAAGTGCGTTTCTGAGAGGTTCAGATGAATATCTTAATTTTTCTGGCATTTTAATTCAGCGATCAAAGACCTGAAAAATGTTATTGGCAATACTGATTAAAAGAATAATTCATTGCAGGTTTTACAAAATTGAAAAATAATAATGAAGTGATAGAAGTATTTGAAGTGGTAGTTATTAGCCAGACTAATGACAGTTATTAGCCACCCCGGCTATTAACTACACAGATACATAATAGGAACGCAAGAAAACTATAGGTTGTAAAGCAAAACGTAACGTTGATTTTTGGATAAAAACATCAATATGTAATTCGTATTGAAGGAAACATAGTTAGTGGCATAGGTGGCTAATTACTGTATAGGAACTAATTTGCGAGTATAGTTATTAGCCACCCTCCTTATAAGTGCCAAAACAAACGGATATAACGTAAAAGTACAGAAGTTAATTACATTCCCTCTCTTCAACTTGATTCTTAAAAATAATGAGTTAATCAACCATAATTCATGAATTACACAAGCACAAAATAGTAGTAATTCCTTATAAAATCAGTCAGACTTACCTGCAAATCAGAAGGTGTTTCATAATTACCAGCCATAACCTCTCGTGTAATCATCTCATGTCATCAACGCAAACAGAACGAATGACGAACAGATACTGCATCAGCATGGTGAATTGATGATGCAGCAAATTTAAGTGTAATGCATAACATATAACTTCATTTGCGAAATGGCCAATTACTGTCAGGGGGCCAATAATAGTATGGTTTCCCCTATGGGTTTCGTATTTTCCTGGAAAAAACGGTTGGGTGGGGCACTCACTCCTCCATACCTTTCATCATGAAATATCAAAAGTGCTAATAACAGTATGTCAGAAGTGCCCAAAGGACATGAAGAATTGCAAAGAAACTTTGTGTAGTGACAATACGTTAAAAAAAAAAAAAAAAAAAAAAAAAACCTAACCTTTAAGGGCAAAGCCCCTACCCAAATTTTTTAAAGTTGTCGTCCGAAAACCAGGAAAAAGTGGAGCGAAGTGAATGAAATTGTGCACAAATATTGTAGTAGTAAGATAACGGAATACATGTTGTTTCGTATTTTTCTAAAAAAAAAAAAAAAAAAAAAAAAAGTGTTCGGTCGACCGAGGCGTAGGGTGGCGGAAGGAGTGGAAAGAAGCTAATGAAATTGTATGTAGATATTGGATAAGTAAAATAAGACCTTTCGTGTTTCACAAGTGTTTCCATCCGATTTCTTCAAATTTGGTAGATCAACAGTAAGCACAAACAGTATAGCGTATTTTATAGTATTTCATAAGGCGCCTTTAACACCTAACAATGTTTTCCGCATAAACAAAAACACGTGTTGATTTATTTCATGTTTACTGTTGATGTGCCAAATTTGAAGCAAATCGGATACGGGCATTTGAGAAACACGAAAGGCATTATTTTACATATACAGGGTGGCGCACGAAATGATCCACCAATAGTTTTTTTTTTTTTTTAATCGTTTCAGGGGAACAAGAAATCGCAATGTACACATTTACAGCAGTAGCAGTACAGTTTGGAGAAACAGTTGAAGAAGAAATTGACACCTAACCCACCCTGCCGCCGCTAGAGGGCTAGTTTTCAAGAGGGCTGACAAGAGCAAACTGATCACAGAGCAGCGCTCAACAATCGTGCTTTTGTTGCATGAAATAAAAAGTGTTATTGTTGTTCAAAGACGGTTTCGAGAGAGGTTTAATACCCGATGTGCTCCCTCCAACAAAACCATCCGCAGACTATATGAAAACTTTGAGAGGGAAGAAACAATATTGGAGCAGAAGCGTCCTCGACAGAAACCTGTGTGTTCGCCTCAGATATTGAAGCTGTTAAGAGTTGCAATGCAGAGGAGTCCCGGGAAGCCGACAAGAAAGGCACCAGTGCAACTTGGCATATCCATACAAGATGACCGTTGTGCAGTGACTCACAAATTATCATAAACAGTAGAGATTAGTGTTCGCGCAATGGGCAGAGGGTAAGCAACGAATCCTTCACAACGTTTGGTTTTCTGACGAGGCGCATTTCCATTTGGACTTAGTGGTCAACAAACAAAATGTGCGTTTTTGGGCCAATGAAAATCCACGGTTGATTCACGAAAAACAACACCACGCTCCCAGGATTACAGTGTGGGTAGCAATTTCCAGCCATGGACTGATTGGGCCATTCTTCTTCGAAGAAACAGTAAACAGTGAGCGGTACTTGACTATGCTCCGGAACAACTTTATCCCGCAGTTGCTTGCTACTCTTTGCCCATCAACACGCAGTGGTTCATGCAAGATGGAGCCAAACTACACACTGCGAATGTTGTCTGGTATTTCTTAATGAAATTTTTCACATGTGCATTATTTCTGATCAGTTTCCAGACCGGTTTCATGCTGGACAATCTTGGCCATCTCATAGTCCTAATCTTAACCCATGTGATTACTTTTTGTGGAGGTATTTGAAGGAAAAGATTTTTCCAAAACATCCCAACAATTCGGTAGAGCTCAGACGACTTCTTGTTCAGGCTTGCAGTGAAAATTGATGAAAACATGTGTCGTCGAGTAGTGAATAACCTGTGTTCGATTAAATGCAGTTCACATCAACAAGGGCGGCCACATTGAACATGTTTTGAATTAGAACATTTCTCCACAGTACACTCTTTCTTGTGACTTGCATTTCTTTCTGTTCTGATTGTGAATAAAGTTTTTTATTTAAAAAGAAAATGGTGGATCATTTCGTGCGCCACCCTGTACAATATCTACACAAAATTTCATTTTCTGCGGCACATCCTTTCCTGTGCTGTTACGGTAACATTTACTTTTTTTTCGGTGGGGGCCTAGGCCCCAACAAGTTTTTCCGCACAAATTAACACACGTTTCGTTTATTGCTTTGAAAATTGTTCCTATACGAAGTTTCGTTGCAATTCTAGATGTTCTTTAGGAACTTCTGACGTATACTTATTTGCACTTTTGATATTTCGTAATCAACGGTTTAGAAGATCCGTGCCCACCCAACCGTTTTTCTTCCTTTTTTCAGGAAAATACGAAACCCGTATTACCTCATTTTACGTCTACAATATCTGTGCACAATTTCATTCGCTTCGGTGCACTTCTTCCTGCCTTTCGGGCACCAAATTTCAAAATTTTGGGTGGGAGCTTTTGCCACTTAAAACCGTTTTTCCGGAGAAAATAAAAAAACGTATTCGTTTCTTTTGCGTATTGTCCCTACAGAAAATTTCGTTCCAATTCTTCATGTCCTTTAAGCACAAAACGTATTCGTTTCTTTTGGATATTGTCCCTACAGAAAATTTCGTTCCAATTCTTCATGTCCTTTAATCACTCCTGACATACTGTTATTAGCACTTTTGACATTTCATGATCAAAATTTCGGAGGAGTCTGTGCCCCATCCTTTTTTCTTTCTTTTTTTTTAGAAAATACAAAACCCATGTTCCCTATTTTCTCTCTACAATATCTGTGCACAATTTCATTCACTTCGCTTCACTTCTTCTGGCGTTTCGGGCGTCAACTAGAGTTGGCGTGGGTCAATGAAAACTTGACCCACGACTCACTGACCCACCACCCACCGTAACCCACTACCCACTGACCCACCACCCGCCGTGACCCACTCTGACCCACGACCCACCACCCACCGTGACCCACTCTGACCCACCAACCACCATGAACCACTCTCATCCACTTTGACCTACTCTGACTCACCAAAATCCATCGTCATCAACACTGAACACGATCCACGGCCTCTTCTGAACTGACTAAAGAGTTTACAGTTGTAATAAAACAAGACTGTGAAATTATCACTAATCGGAGTTTAAATTTTTAGTCAATCGCTCAAGCACCACTCTGTTACAATAATAGTGGATCTGACCTTTACGATATAAACTGGTAAAGTGTTTGTCAGTGAGGAAATTGAAACAGTTCGAGGTGGGGAGAAATTAGTGTGTGCCTAAAATATACTTGTACTACGAGAGTATTCTTTCAAGTGTTTATTTCTGAACGCATTCCACAAGAAACTTCTATTCGCAGGAAAATACTCCTGTACAATATGGAAAAGGTTGTGGTTTCTCATTTCACAGTATTTTTTTCACAAAAGACTTGAAAAATCAGTTTTTCATAGTGTATAAACGTTCTCGGCTACCCTATGTGAGAGCATCTCCATAAAGTATGCTCATAATTGTAATTTGTGTAATCACTAAAACACCACATTAAATTTAAGTTACAAATATGCATAATTACAATTATTATGAATATTTATTCAAAGTAGTTTACCTAAAGCAAAGAACAGACTTACTAAAAATTAGGTATAAAGTTGAATAACACAAATAAGCCATTAGTAATGCATGTAAACATTTTCCGTAAGTGGTAATTTTCCACCTTAAAACAAATTTGAAATCGGATTTATTTCCTGTTGGTAACTTTTTGGCGGTAAATCATCCGCAGTGGAATGATGTCCATCCTTCAGCCAAGAAATAACTAGCTCGTCTACTTTGAGCTTGTCTAGCGGTGGGCCATTAACATTGATGAGCAACAAGTTAGACAATGTTTGAGCACTTAGTCTATTTCTAATATCAGTCATCTGTAAATTCATAAGAGGAAATCCCCGTTCGCACTCTGTCGTGGAAATTGATAATATTTCTACCCGATTTCTGCAACTTCTCATCGACAATCTGTTTGTTAGAATTAAGTCTGATAACGATTTTTCTTGGTCAAATTTGAAATACTCAGCAAGAAATATCATCTCTCTATCACCATACAACATCTTTTCCATATCGACCATGTCAGTTGGCAATGTCGACCCATGTAGAACAGAAACTTTATCTACCACCCTTTGATAGGGAATCTTGTGAATAAATCATCAATTAAAGCCTGATAAACTGATGATTTCTTATTTGTTCATAAATTTAATTTTTGTAATTACACATGAAGGTTTGATGCCTTTGCCAAGTTCTTTCCCCCGTCTAGAAAGCGAAAGGGAACGAGGTTCCTGGAAAGTGTTCAGAGGTGAATGAGAATTTCCCCCTTCTTCAACTTTAATTACCGCACTGCTGTTTGCCATGTGCCAAATTACGATGAATTTCAATTAAATTATTATAGTATAATTATTTCCTTGTTGAATTATCAATACTTTTCAGTGGAAAAAGTATGAAATTTCGAAGTTCCAAATCAAAGTAAGTAGACCAACGTAAAGGGAGAGAAAGTGTAAAATTTTCCATACAATTATGCGTACAATCCAAACTTCAAATTTCTGTGTAATTAAGCTTAGAGTACAAATTTTATGCCTATTTTTCTCACTTATGGGTTGATTGTCCTGTCAAGTGTTGTAGAGAATAAAAGAGTCTTAGGATTAGTGAGCATTAGAAAAAGAAGAGTAATCTTCATATGCGGGTGTAAGCGCTCCATATAATAAACATAAGCTTCAGCAATTATTATAGCAGAAAGGAATGAATATATGAAGCCAAGCACTGTATTTTTTGTTTCTATTTTTTTTTCTTAAATAACATCGATCGTTTTCGATTATTTTTACAAACCAACTCACTACCAATTTTCCATATATAGAAAGTCCCCCCCACATAAAAGAGAATTTTAAAAATGCTACGACACACTCTGTTTATTTTCAATGAAGAGTTAATACACTGAATTTCATCTCCGTAAGTTTAACGGTTTGCGAGATACTCATTTTTTTTTCGCAAAAATTCGGATCCTCACTACCTTCTTAGGATATTATGCATTATAATAAAAGCAATATAACATCCCAATTTGGATTAAGGCCTAACTATATACCAAAAATAATTTCATTTCAGTTTGCAATTTGACCGTGATGATCAGGCACACATAGTTACATTCATTTTTTTTATATAATAATTTATATATTACAGTGATTCAAAAATGTATTTTTTCCAGTAGTTAGCTCTAAAAACTTACAGGTCTCGAAAGCCAAGTAGTAGTATAAGTCCTATTCCTATTATTACTATTAAAAATATCAATATCCAAAAGTGCCTGAAGTTCTTTTTTCACTTGGTTAGAATTACTCACCACAGGTAAGTAGACAGAAACAAGTGGGAAAGAAAAGGAAATGAAGGTCTTGAAAGGAAAACGGAGACAAATTTTCCAGTCCTCAGAAGATACTGTCTACAATGCAGTGAGCAGAGAGGGTCGGTAGATCATACTGAGTCGGTGGGTCGCAGTGGGTCACGGTGGGTAGTGGGTCGCAGTGGTTCATGGTGGGTGGTGAGTCACAGTGGGTCATGGTGGGTGGTGGGTCGCAGTGGGTCTTGGTGGGTGGTGGGTCACAGTGGGTCATGGTGGGTGGTGGGTCGCAGTGGGTCACGGTGGGTGGTGGGTCACAGTGGGTCACATGCTGTTGACCCGCGACCCCCTGACCCACCCAGAAAACTTGACCTACTTGACCCACTGACCCACTCCATCTCTGGCGTCAACTACGATTTTTTGTGAAGCTTTTGCCCCCTAAAACCGTTTTCCGCAGAAAATAGAAAACCCGATTCGTTTATTTTTTGCTTGTTGTCCATACACAAAGTTTCGTTGCAATTCTTCAGATCCTTTACACACACATCTCACATATTGTTATTAGCACTTCTGATATTTCATGATCAAAGGTTTTAAGGGGTCCGTGACCCATCTAAGCGTTTATACCAGGAAAATACGAAACACGCAATCCTCACTTTCTGTCTACAATATCTGTGCACAATTTCGTTCACTTCGGTCTACTTGTTTTTGGCTTTCGGGTATCAACTTAGAATTTTTTAGTGGGGCTTTTGCCCCCTATAACAGTTTTTTTTTCGCAGAAAGTAAAAAAAAAAAAAAAACCACCTTTTCGTTTATTTCATGTTTAGTATCTCCCTGCTAAATTTTATCAAAATCGGACTGATACAGTTGGGAAGTGTTACTTGTCAGTATGATGTGCTTATTCAATAAAAAATATGAAAACTCGATTCAGGTGCCGTTCAAAAATTACACAGCACCTGATACAAAGAAAATCAATATATTTCATTCAAACAAACGTTTTCTTGTACGCCACATATTTTCAGAACTGCATATATTGTAGCCAAATCAAAACTAACAATTTACTCAGTATGATGTGCGTATTCCATAAAAAGAAAAAGAAAAATACATATATATATATATATATACAAAAACTTGATTTAGGTGCCGTCCAAAAATTTTGTGGCCCCTGATCCACAAAATTCAATGTATTTCATTTTCTTGTACGCCCCATGTTTTCAGAACTGCATACAGAGTAGCCAAAGCAAAACTAACAATTTACTCAGTCTGATGTGCTTATTCCGTAAAAAAAAAAAAAAAAAAAAAAAAACTTGATTTAGGTGCCGTTCGAAAAGTTTGTGGCCTCTGATCCTTTAAAAAAATCAATATATTTCATTAAATCAAACATTTTCTTGTACACTCCATATCTCGAAAATTGCATATAGTGTAGCCAAACGAAAACTATCACTTAACTCAGTATGATGTCCTTATTCCGTAAAAAAAAAAAAAAAAAAAAATCGTTTTAGGGGCCACTCCAACCTTTCATGGCTCATGATCCAAAAACTAATTATTGGCCAAGATCAGAATCTTTTGATGCATTTTTCTTGGATTATTTCTAAAATTATTGCCCAAGATCACAATCTTTTGATCCATTTTTTGATCATTCCTAAAATTATTGTCTTCTAATATTTGCAAAACGAAAAACAAATCTGAAATTTGAAACATCCTAAACCAAGAAAATACTTTGGAATGAACTAATAATAAAGAGGAATTTTAAATGATTCTCCCGGTTTCAATGTTTAATAACTCACGTTTGTTTATTCACAATACCATACAGCTTGATGTTAAATGAAAGAAAAGGTCAAAAAATTTTAGTAGCTGGCAAAGCTGATGTTTAGTTACACACACCGCCGCTAGGAGGCAGTAAGCTAAGGTGGCAAGAAATGAACACGAGAGAGCATTTTGTGTTCTCGAATTTCATGTAAAATATTTTTAGTTAGTGTTCAACTAAGTTTCAGGGCGAAGCTGGGATTAGATCTACCAGGCGGGCACTTAATTCGAAAGTCCTACAGACGATTTAACACGTTCGCTGCTGAGGACGCCCATCGGCGTCCAGTACTGAATTTGGCATACGCGCAGGACACCGCTCGGCGCTTGTCCCTGCAGCCGATTCACTTTCCCAGGTGCAACGCCAGCGGTAGTGCAGGTATTTGGCGGGAAAGTGAATCGGCTGCAGGGACAAGCGCCGAGAGGCGTCCTGCGCATATGCCAAATTCAGTACTGGACGCCGATGGGCGTCCTCAGCAGCGAATGTGTTAAAGGAAGTGGGTGTATCTGCAAGAGAAAATAGACTGCCCTTTCAAAAGTTGATGAGAAAAGAGTTTATTGTGCGCGTGCATCTTTCGCCAGAAGCTCATAAAAGTCAACGGTTCGTGCAAGGAATGAATTTAACTTGAAGCAGCAAACGTGTGGAAGATTCCGTAAAAACGTTTGAAATTTCACCCATACCGATTGAAGTTGTACGCGCTTAAAACATTCTGACTTAAGTTACGCGTTGCGATGTAAAACCTTATGAAAATATGGTTTCATTGAGTCAGTTCTGTTTAAATCATGAGGATACCTTCCATCATTTGGGGAAAATAAACAAACAAAATGTAAGGACCTAGGCTTTGAAAATCATCGTGGTTACGAAGAACATATGCGTGATTCCTCCTAGGTGAACATGTATTTTGCAGCGGCTCGTAAAAGAGTGAATAATCATATGCTTTTGGAGGGATACGGACAAAATCTCGCGGCCGAAACATCGCCGCCCAAAATCTCGCCGGCCAAAGCCTCGCGGGACAAAATCTCACCGGGCCAAAACCTCGCGTGGCCAAAACCTCGCCGCCCAAAACCTCGCGGGACAAAATCTCGCAGGGCCAAAACCTCGCCGCGAATGAAACTTTTCTTTAAAATTTACCCAATGAGTTTCTTAATATGCAATTCAAATTACAAATAATAATAATAATAATAATAATAATAATAATAATAATAATAATAATAATAATAATAATAATAATAATAATAATAATATGCAAAACATCGTGTGCGTGGGCTTTCTCGGGTTACTCCCATTTCCTTCTTTATTCGATAATTTCCTTTACCCTGGTCATCTACGTCTCCTTTAACCTACAGGACATAATCAAGGGAAGTCGTAAAAACTCATACATTATTTCATACTTTCATAAATATTATTAGATTTTTGTTAAAATTTTAAGTTTTTGGATGTTCCAAAGTTCACGAAACTACTTTCCTTATGCAGACTTTCTTTCCCTATAACCAGTTTAAAAACATCCTGTCGCCCTACCTTCACATTGAAATCCTCTAATACAGAAATAGAATTTTCATATGGTATCGCGGGACTTGGTCAAATACCCATGATACTTCTTCTGAAACAGCGTCTTTTATACCGTCATCCTTATCATCTGTTGGAACATTTACATTTTGGTCAGGCGATATTTTGGGTATGGCGATATTTTGGGGCTCGAGTTTTTGGAAGACGAGGTTTTGGCAAGGCGAGGTTTTGGCCCGGCAAGATTTTGGCTCGCGAGGTTTTGGGTGGCGAGATTTTGGACAGGCGGGGTTTTGGCCTCGCGAGATTTTTCCCCGCGAGGTTTTGGGCGGCGAGGTTTTGGCCAGGCGGGGTTTTGACCACGCGAGATTTTGTCCCGCGAGGTTTTGGGCGGCGAGGTTTTGGCCAGGTGAGGTTTCGGCCCGGCGAAAGTTTGGGCCGCGAGGTTTTGGGAGGCGAGGTTTTGGTCCGCGAGGTTATCGCCGCGAGGTTCTGGCCGCGAGGTTTTGTACCCAAACCGCTTTTGGAGGAGAACACTAAAAGCACTTTCCCGCCTTCACATAGTGTAGACATGGCTTTTCCTGCAGCTGAAGGACATTGAAAATTATTTTTTTAGCAGAGCAAGCGAGCTTCCCCCCGCCGGTCGATAATTATCCCCCCGGCGACTTTTTTTGAGTTTAAAAATGTGCATCAGCCTCCCGTACCTAACAATTTACTTGAAGTTCGAGTACAGATTCAAGAAGCAGTTTCATCTATTGACTCTCAGATATTGGAAAGAGTGTGGCAAGAATTACCAGGTGCTATCCAGAATTTTCTGGACTGGTGCTGCCATCTCGAAAGTATTAGTACTAGAACTTTGCACCGATAGGTGGCAAGATTTGCGTATCTGATGAGTGAGAGTGCACAGTTTCATGTAGCTGGGTTGATGTGTTGAGTTTCCACAGTGCTTTTCATGATACTCTGGGTGTGGCGATTTTACTATGGGCCCGAGAATAGAACAGCGTGTGTGTATCAAATTCTGTGCGAATCTCGGTAAAAGTGCTACGGAGACCTTTGTAATGATTCAACAAGTGTTTTGGGAACACAGCATGAGATGTACGCGTGTGTTTGAGTGGCGTGCTCGGTTCAGGGCCGGCCGTACAGACATCGAAGATGATTGTGCCAAGGATCTTGACTGCTGATCAGAAGGCACAGCGTGTGGCAGTTTGCACGGAGCTTTGTCAGACCGCATTTGATGATACAACCTTCTTGTCACGGAAAAGCAAGTTGAAAGGCCGTCGGTTGGACACACTTGAGAGGATTCAAGAAGCATCGCTGGCAGTGCTAATCATCCTCAAAAACTGGATTTCCAGGATACGTTTGGCCAATGGCAGAATCGCAGGGACCGGTGTCTTCGTACAGAAGGAAACTACCTCGAGGGTGATGGCGGTCAATAGTCCAAAACACTAGCGGATCCAAGGGGAGGGCGGAGGGGGCAACCGCCCCCTCCAAAAGTCTTCCTTCTTACTTCCAGCATTTATCGTTGAGACATTCAAATATGGTCTTTTCCTGACCGATCCAATTTGTGTGACAAGCCTAGCACAGCTTGAATTGTGAATAATTCTTTCCCTAGTTCCTTGAGGCGGTCACAACATGCCCCAAAGAAGCGAGAATTTATTTATTTATTTTATTTATATTAGATTGATTTATTTACAAACATAATTCCAGTTACAGCTGAACGCCAATTTACACTGGAATATCTAACAAACCTAAGAGATGGAAACATAAGGCAATAATAATAATAATAATAATAATAATAATAATAATAATAATAATAATAATAATAATAATAATAATAATAATAATAATAATAATAATAATAATAATAATAAATAGAAAAATCAAGTAATAACAAGAAAGGTTGGCAATACCTGACTAGAATTTATCCATTAAAATGACGTCGTAGTGCAGAATTATATACAGTTTCATAATTAAATAAATCAACAGATGTATGTGATATTTCATTGTATAACTTAGAAAGCCTGTAGAATAGAGAGCGTTGAATTATTGAGAGTCTAGGTCGTACTAAATGAGAATGATGTGTGTTATGAGTTGGTCTGAATGGAATTCGGAAATACAATTCTGAGAGTAACGATCGTTGTACGAAGCTGTAGGAAGGAGGATAAGACGGCTCACTGTTTGAACTGAAAAAATGTATATTTTAAAATTGTGTCCTAGAAAAAGGGTACGAAATGGAATTCAGGTCCCGAAACTTCAATTACCTTTACCTTGAATAAAGAGCAATATATAGGGTGCGGCAGAAATAGTTAGACGATGTTTTTTGCAAATTAAATATTTTAATGACATTTTATGAACAAAAGTTTGACATGTCCAGAATGTACATACAAAAGCATTACATATGGTAACTAGGCCTTGAAAATTATGTCAGTGAGGTGTGCACCATAGTTATTCAAACAAATCTCTGCACGTCGTCTCACAGCACTCACAGCTCGTTGAACCATGTCTAGCGGGGTTTGGTGGATTGCATGTGGAATGGATTCACGCAAATCCTGTAATGTTGCAGGTTTTGTTGCATACACTTGCTGCTTCAAGTAACCCCATGTCGATCACATGTCGATAGGTTGGCCGAGCGTGCAGCCAAGGAACATTGCCGCGACGAGAGACAACCCGTCCTGGAAATATCCTCCCAAGAATGTTGATCGATGCAATTGCTGTGTATGAAGTAGCCCTGCTTTGTTGGCACCAAATCTGTCTAAGGCAACGTCGTCTTAGTTCTGGGAGTAAAACGTTTTCGAGCATGTCCACATATCGAGCACACGTGACAGTTACAGTGTTACCATCCTCGTCGTTGAAAACGTATGGTCCAATAATCCCGTCAAAATAAACACCACACCATACTGTTACATTAGGGTTATGAAGGGGCACTTCATGCAACAACCTTGGATTTCTGGGTGCCCAGTAACAAAAATTCTGCTTATTTACACACCCATTAATGTGAAAATGAGCCTCGTCGGACATGATTAACCTCTGTAGAAAGTTTGGGTTCTCATTAATCATTTGCAACAGCGTATTGCAGAATTGTACGCGAGCATTAAAATCCTCAGAAAGCAACTTGTAAATCATCTGATTTTTGAATGGGTGGAAGTGTAGGTCCTGGTGTAATATTCGCCGCACACTCCCATCTGACACGCCAAGTGACACAGCATGCAGACGAGCTGAACGCCGTGGACATCTAATTAATGCTTCTCGAACCCACTCTATGTTACCTGGTGTTCTTACTGAACACCGACGACCTGGGGATTTCTTTGATCTTGCAGAAGCCGACGCTGGGAACTTTTTCAACCAATTAAGAATAGTTTCTCGTGTCGGTACTTGTCCATTTCTGCCAATGTTAAAATTACTCCGAAACTTACGCTGCGTAATTATTGCAGAGTCTTTGTTCTTGAAGAAACACTCCATTGTAAAAGCGCGATGTTTTTTTTTTTCGACCAACGCTCCATGGCTACTGACGGAAGGCTTACGTAATTCTTCCAATACTGCGCATGCGCACCGAACAGTCGAACAAACCTACATGCATACACAATGCTTTGAACCACTTTACAAAACAAAACAATAATGAACACGTTATCTATCGGGTTACGTTTTCTATGTTCATTTTACATCGTCTATTTCTGCCGCACTCTTTAGAATCTTCAGCGTTCCTTACCGAAAAGCTCTCTGAATCTAAGTTGAGAATTTTCGGTTGGTTTATTGATTGATATATATTTAAGTCGATGTCAAAAGCGATGCTTTACAGAATTAGAACTTACAGGAATAGAATTTAAAGTTGGATCTGAATCACTGTAGTGCGTTCGATGCTCACTCACCGAGAATCAAACCACAGAACCTCATGTATCGAAGATCAAAGATGTGTTCGCTAGCTACTAGAACAACAAAGAGAGCCGTGACTTTTGGGTTCAACACGAAAACATTAGGAAGGGACCAGGGATTCATTGTGACTGTTGATGGCATTTCATCTTTTCTCGGGGAATAAAGCAAGCTATTATTGTACGAAATTCATATATAAAAGACGAAGTTCTGAGTAAATAACTGATCTTTGCATAGGCCAAACCGCTCAAACTAGAAACTTGAAATTCGGACAGTAGATAAGATTTCTGATGTAGGGTACCACTAAGGAAGAATTTTTTGGAAACGCGGAGAAAGGAAAGGAGAATGGGAAGAAAATTATTGAGCTGAGCGAAGCGAAGCTCTTATACTCGGGTTAGCCGTTTGGTTGTCCGCGAACTCCTCCTAGACCGTTTGGCCGATCTCAACCAAACTTAGCACGCTGATAGAGTATGTCGTGCTGAGTGACAACATAGGTCGAAATCAAAAATCCGATGTACCATCGAGGAATAATGACCGAAAAACGCTTCCTCCTAGACCGTTTGGCCGATCTCAACCAAACTTAGCACGCTGATAGAGTATGACGTGCTGAGTGACAACATAGGTCGAAATGAAAAATCCGATGTACCATCGAGGAATAATCACCGAAAAACGCTTCCTAATAGACCGTTTGGCCGATCTCAAGAAAACTTAGCACTCTGATAGAGTATGTCGTGTTGAGTGACAACATAGGTCGAAATCAAAAATCCGATGTACCATCAAGGAATAATCACCGAAAAACGCTTGCATAGACTTAACATGGGGAAAAAGTTTTCACGCGATTTTTTTGTCAACAATTAAAAATGTCATTTATTATTACATAATGGCCAGGAATGATTACGTAGTTTAAGCTCGCTCAGCTCATTTCATTGCAATCGGGTACATCCATTGCATTCCTAGTGTTATTAAGATGGCATCTCTCTGAATCCCTTAAGGTTAGGGGCTTGAGATTGGTATTTGGATTTCTCATTTAAATAATTTGACACGCTTTCAATGTTTTTTGTTACTTTGATACTTTACTACTATATACCGGTACGCACCGAAACATAAACGTAGATTACGATCGTGTCATCGGCAGATTTTCTAGGAACAAGAAAGGACGTAGATTTGAGTCTGTGCTGTAACTTTCACATAAATGGACTGCAAGGTGACTAAGGCCGTTGTGTGCTTTCCGCCCGTCGTTTTTGCCCTAATTATTTTCTACTCGTGGATATTTCCCGAAAGTTGTGAGTCTGGCTCTAAAGTTGAACTCTTTGTATGTATCTGAATCGCAAACAAAATCAAGAAAGATGAACGAACTCGAAACAGTTTTTGAAATAGACCTTTTTTTCTTTTTAATCTTGAACTGAAACAAAAGAGCACAACTACAATAGTAAAAAAAAAGTGTATATATTATATTTTTAGTAAACAGTTATATATTCTACATATGATATTTGATTTATTTAACGTCCCACGATTGTTTCGGGAGGGCTAAAGAGACGTGAACCTACTTATTATAGTGCAATTCGAACTATTTTTTTCGCTCAGTTGTACCCCACCGGGAATCAAACCGCGGACCACGCGCACCAAAGGCAACCGTGTTATAAATATACCACATTGACTTGACACCTAGTCTTCCGTTGGCGCTGCTATCGGCTGAAGGAATTCCACTTTATTTCGCTTAGCAGCTGCTGAACCCTTATTGGCTCAGCGCGTGGGTGTGTCGGGGTGTGAGCTTTAGTTCGCATTTTTGCCACTGCTCAAGACATTTTGGCAGCACAATAGTTATTAGGCAAACGGAGTCCATATTACGTGTATATCTGAGATGAAAGAAATACAACAAGTTATACGTACTTTATTCTCTATTGGTAATTTCTTTTAAAGGTGAGAATTTTTCAAAATTAAATTTTATTTTTCATTTTTTTTTCAAATATCCGATATTGTCAAATAATATCGCCAGTCGCTATGTTAAACGAAATATAGCTTGTATGTGGTAATGAATGGAAACATCACATTTGTTTTACATTTCTGATCTTCTTTCGTTGATTTTATTGTAAGCTTTGCTAATCTTTCAGAGGGTTTTATTTTTCTATTTTTTCTATTTATGCATTATAATGGATTATATCGTGATTCTATATAATTTTAATTCATACTTTAATTAATGTAAAATTTATACACATTTCGTTCTAGATCTGGCAAAATTTCTGTCGAGTTTGTGTAAGAGAAAATTTAGTATTGATATTTGTGTTATTACATTATTTGCAGTATTTTATTGAATGAATTGTGCATTTACCTTCGTAGGCTTTTATATGGTTAATGAGTACTGCAATGTATTAAATTTATAAGGATTTATATTCGCAATTCATTTCTTTATATGTTACTGTGTAGTTTAATTTCAAACCGTCGTTCTGGGTTCCTGTTAGAAGGAGAGTACAAGGTTTAAATTCAGTGATGATTAGTATTATGTATTAGAAAGTGTATTCATTTCATTCTCCTGTACTTGATCTGTGCCCTTGAGTGAGCAGGGCAGTTCTTTTAAAGGAAATTTAGCATTCTTATTTCGGGGAAAGCAACGAAATTCATGTTCGGGCAATCACTACAACGGGGAATAATCATGGAGCCATTAAAATATCCTTGGAGTTAAGTGTGAATATTATTATTATTTTATTTTTTTTTCAGTTTTCAATTTGCTGAATTATATCCTGATATAAAGAGAAATTTAAGCAATATGTAAAGATCGCTCCCCTATATTTTGGCGCACTTGGAACACTGTGTGTCATATACTATTAAATATCACTTTACAAATAATTTTTAAGCTACCAAGAAATGCACATAGAAATATCATAATGTGTTTTGTTATTTGTTGACATTTTGTATTATTCTTTATGTATGTATAATTTTGTTATCTATTTTTACGTAGCCAAGCTTTTTTTTTCTCAACTGTTGTCCCACAATTGTTATTAAAAATATAAATGATTAGAGGAAATTGTACACTCTTTCCTTAAAACGAATGCCATTGTCAATACAGTATTTTCTTTTGTTAAGTACTGTGCAAGACAGTGCATCTGATACATCGTGGTGACACCGCCATGCTTCCGAAACGGAAGTGCGTATTTCATTTAAATTTGCAGAAAGAATATACTTTCATTATTATTATTATTATTATTATTATTATTATTATTATTATTATTATTATTATTATTATTAATAATAATAATAATAATAATAATAATAATAATAATAATAATAATAATAATAATAACTTATAAATTCGGATTCCAAAATGGAATCTGGGAACCAGGTTTACAACACCCTTCCAGCTCGGGATTCATATGCATCCCATTCTTGCAAATTAAAATTCTGGTCACCTCAAGGCTACAATAATCTTCCAGGAAGCGAACCGCCCCCTCCAAACGATCCTACTGGATCTGCTAGTGATCCAAAAGTACATTTTTCACCAGATAGTAGCACCAGTCCCGAATATTTTGGATAGAACCTCGTAGACTATCGGATTGATGTGTCCGAATTACAAAACGACTCATATCCTCATGTTGAACGTCTTTGACGTGGGTCATAACACGTATGGTTTTCATTGTTTTTCGTTAACTTTATATCATTAAAAGTAAGTTATATGTCATTGTGAATAAATAAACGTGAGTTATTGAACTTTGAAATCGGGAAGATCATTTACAATAGGCCTGTATTTTGTGAAAATTATAAACATGTTATGAGCACATAATAGCGTCAGTTCATGAGTAACTTCTCATAAAATTTTTGCACCCTATGTTGCAGCCCTTTCATTATCTAGGATATTTTGATTTCCAAATTTTAATTTTGCTTTACAAGTGTTTTGAGAGAAAAAAATCTAATGTTAATTGTACAGACGAATGAGCTCCATGGCTTGATTTTGAAATCTTAATTATTCTTTTGAATAATGGCTTCCAATAGCATACAGAGAATTTAGTCAAGGGGGAAAGGTCTCTAACTCTAAAGTTTATAACGTTTCAGAATTGCTGTATACATATAATAATATTGTAAATGTTTATAATTTTATATCTTGTTCAAGGGACAAGGAGAGTTAAACCCAGAAAACAACTCACATTTGTGAAATGAAATGAAATCCTTTGTTTTACATCCCACGATTATGCTAAAGGCTAAAGGAGACTCTGATGATGAGAAATTAATGAAATGGTTGAAATAAGAATGTGAAAAACGGGAAATCCACGAAGAAACTCACGCATACGGTGTTTGTTCACTACACAGCTCATTTGACGTGAACTGAGATCGAACCAAGGACTCCATGCACCAGAGGTGAACGCTCACTGATGGCCTCATATCAACTGCAAATACACAAAATAAAATCAGTTTACATTAACTTAGGATACATGACAGGTGCTCGTTTTCAAAGAATTGCCATTAAATTTCTGTTATATTGTGAGGAGTTGGTCAAACAACGTTCTGGACACCTTCAATGGTCTGTTTCGATCGAAGTGACTCTGAAACGAGCCTGGAAAGAGTGTGACAAATGAGGAACATCAGACAAGGAGATACGGCACAAATCACGACGATGCCAGATGCAGCACTATCTTTTGAAGTAATTCGTTCCAACTTCTCAGTCTTCTTAGTGTCACTTTCAGCCAGTGCATCCTTCCAAATGATAGATGAGAGAAAAGATTATCTCTCCGAATGTTACCCTCTGCTGTAGTCTAACATTATTGTTCTTATATGTACATTATTTTTTTTTCTCGCACATAATCTTCTAGGTACATTTTTCTTTCGGAAACTATCATGAACACTTGGAATGTAGCCATTTCATACTTTTGAATCCATCAAATATTCTTGCATGATATATACCAAAAGCAAATTGAGTTGAGTCATTTTCTATAGAAACATGGAAAGATAATATCGTATTGCGATAAGTACAATGAATAAGAAGTAAAACTGTGTTTTGAGGGAAGTATTAAGAGTAAGCTTAGAAGTGTTTGCATGAATTTTATATAGAGTCATGCTAAGAAAATAATCCAGACTAGACGCCGAAATGTATTTAATTGTTCTTTATTATCAATATTTAATAACAACGTATCATAGTTTGGTATACAAGGTATATTCTTGTATTTTGCAAATCTTCGTTGTAAACTTATATCCTAATGATGAAACAAATAACTTCGGGATTATGTTCTTTAGACTAAAGGAAGACGGTATGACAATTGTAAATAAATTATAATTGAGGAATTGTTTCGAATAAAAACAGTGGGTGGAAACTGAAAACCCCGGAGAAATATTACAGAATTAGTCCCAGAAGCGACAGTCCTATTAGCGACAGGAACTGTTATCTGTCCTATGAGCGACCGATTCATTTACATTGAGATGTTGGGAGGTGATATGGTTCCATCTCGTAAGATATGTTTGCCTCTGGCGTTATTAGCGCCCGAACAACCTTGGTATGAAATATGTACGTGCCAGTGATACTGTTCCTCAAATATATTTTTCCTCTACTGTGAGTGCAAATAAAACTTATATTAATTTTGAGTTAGATTTGACATAAAACATATCAAATAACTTAACGAGACAACAGGGATATTTCCATAAAAAGTGTAATCCTATGTAATTATTGAAAATCCAGTTGTAATATCCCCTTTCTTCAGAAGCTCTGTTTTCTGTACTTAATTTGATTCAAATCTAATTACTCACTGAGCACAGTAATATATTTTATTTTGAAAAACTTAAACATGTAACGGTTTCGCCCCTAACTATCTACTTTTTATACTTTCTAAGACACTGTGAATAAAATGAAAAAAATGTCAATGATAAAAGACAGCGTTTGAGATTCCTTACATCTGATTGGCTATTCTCAACCAATCCCACCAATTACAATGCCGTTCACTCTAAACAATCCAAAAGGTAAACAAACTCTTTAAACTACCTCCCCCCTATTATAAGCTACTAAAACGTAAACTAATTGCTTAATTTGTCTTCCTCCCTTGTTTTCACTTATACATAAAAGCTTGTCGTAGAGCAATCTGAAATAATCCCTTATAACTAAACGAACTATTAAGTCCTGTGAGAGATTTGTAACTTGTGTAATAATTTCTTCTAATACACCGTGTTTTCAGATTTCTTTGATATCCTCAAGTGATATCCTCTTTGCATGGACGCCCGATGGGAAGGCAGGGATCGCCCCCCTGGCTCACGAAAATGTATATGTAATATAGCAAACCACATATATTAAATACCAGATATACCAGACGTGATACAGCAACCATAAAGATGCCTCTCCCTAGAAAATTTTCTTCGGGCACCCCTACCTCTTTCTGATTTCTTTCTTATGCAATAAACATATTGAATCTAAACATATACTCCGCATCATTTTAGCATGAAATTTTTAATTATATTAGAATCATAGACAAAGGCGGAGCTACTCTAAATATTTAGTTAGTTTTCCCATTGGTATAGTCAGTTTATTCATAGAAAATAATTCAAAAATATAATATTAGGAAATAGGTATGAAAGATTGCTAATGTAATGAGAGCAGTCTCACGTATTAAATTCAGGTAGAGCGAAATTTTTCATAGTACATTTTGTTAGGTTCTAAATCACATTAGCATGAAACAAGTTAAAGAAGAGAGAGCCTTATCTTCTTCCATTATCTTAGTATGAACGAATCGGTGACTCATAGAGCAGTTAACAGATCGAATCGGTCGCTTATAGGACAATTAACAGTTCCTGTCGCTAATAGGACTGTCGCAAGTGGGAGGACACCATATTACAGACATGATGATTACCACAAATTTATATAGTCTGGTATCAAACGTATACAGTGAGTTTTTCGCACACCTACTCCACTACATTATGCGCTTCATCAATGCCAAAGCGTTGTGACAGGTAACTTATAACCATTCGAAGGAAACGTTCGTTTTTTTTTTTTTTTTTTTTTTTTTTTAAGTAAGTACCGTTTCAAAACTATATCCGCGCCGGCCCTGGGTTTACGATACTGGGCATCCGCAATAGCTTATTCATTACTAAACCAGATGTAACTGTATGGATAGTCACCGTGTGTTTCCTTCTTGTTGATAGTAGGTATATGTGAAAATGTTCAAGACTATCAAATGACCAGCTGACTGTGAGGTGAGGTCAATGATTCATTTCTTGAAAGCAAGAAGCGTCACAGCAGCAGCCATTCATTGCCAACTGTATAAGGTTTAAGGGGTAAGTGGGGTGCCAATGGTAGACAAAAAAAAAGCGAAGACTGACTGTTCACAGTAACGTTATTTTCTCTCCGTGTTTCGCAATAATTGCGGGAAGTCCTGTACAAAATTATGTTGAACTTACAATTAAAAAAAAAAAAAAAAATAGTGCGTATAATGGATGTCAAAAAATCTTTGTGCTGTACATAAGAACAAAGGATCCGACAGTGCCTTGACTTTCCTCATAGGATATGCTGAGGATGGTGATTTTTAAATGCATATCTTTACACGTGGCTAGACATAGGTGTCATATATCATGCGTGAATCGAAACAGCAATCCATGGAGTGAAGCACTCAGCATGCTCAGTGAAACAAAAATTCAAGCAGTCAATGTCCACCCATAATACCACGTGCATACTTTTCTAGGACAAACAAGGCGTTTTAGTATATGAATTCTTGGTATGAATGAAATAGCCAACAAGAACACGATATGAAATCTAGGCCTTGCAATACAAAACAAAAATTGTGGAAAGCTTTCTTATAGAATTGTCTTGGTGTACGGCAATATAAGGCGACACACAGCCTAAAAGTCCAAGACATAATTTGAGTGGGAACAACTTGTTCACCCTCTTTACAACCGTGACTTGGCATCGAGCAATTTTTACCTATTTCCTCGCCTTAAGAAATTCTTTGGTGGCTAATATTTCGATGAAGATGATATAAAAGGAGTGGTACAGATTGGCAATCATCACAATGACATTTATCTATAAGATATACACAAAAATAGTTTCGCGTTACAAGTTTCTCAATATTATCGGAAACTGTTTGGAGAAGTTTTTTAAGGTGTGTAGCGTCCTGTGGAAATAAAATATTGTGCAAATAATATTTTGCGTATGTTTCAATCAATCGGGGTATTTACATTAAAAACACTTTTCGGCGGTGAAATAAATCCGTATCGGTTTGGAAATCATTTCGAACAAACTCACGTTTAACCTTTACATTAGTACTATATTATTATCATAGAAAATGTTAATACTGTTGCCAAATTATTGTATTTACAATTACCAAATACCATTGCTGTAGTGTTATACGTTGATGTAAAAAAAAAATCAAAGATCATTTTAAACATTCCCTGCAAATTCGTCATTTTTAGTAGTGTTGCAAACTCTACAAATATATCTTTGAAAAGATTTGAGATATAACATTGCTGTAAAAAGTATTACGATTATTTTGTCTGCTGCAAACCATGTAAATCCGGTACTTGGCACTTTTTTTTAGAAAATATGGCCTGTATAAAAATAATAAGTTTTCAATTTCTTGAAATTTTGTTCCTATTTATCAGAAATGCATCATATCATGGTCATTATATTTGACTAAGTTACTTTAGATATGCACCACCTCATTCATCTAATTTATTTCATTACTTTTGTAGAATCATTTGAAATTATGTATATTTATGATACTGCAGCATCCATAGTTGGCAACACCGACTGAAAAGTATGATATTTTAATGTTTCGTTTTACATGTAAATTTAAAATATATTAGTAGTTTCATTTGAAAAAATGAAACTTTATATTAAGATGACAACACTGTTAATCTGGTGATATTTTCGAGTTTGTCAAAATTTTTCTCGCTTGTGATATTTGATTGGTACAAAATTCCAGCTATTTCTATCAATATTAATTTAGAAGTTACAAGGAGGGTCATTTTAAGCGGTTCACCCTGCATATATAAATGAGTGTACGATGTTTGTTCCTCACCTACTCCTAGACTGTTGAACCGATTTTGATGATTTTTCGGCACTTACTTGACCCTTGTCTAGCTTAGATTTTTATCATTACTTTGATTAAAATTCGCATCCTAAGGAAGAAACAGGGAGTTCAAAATTTATGTAAAAAAAAAATGTATATCTGACGATCCTCTCAACTTAGGAAAGGTTAAACTTGGTATATCAATTCATCATTTAAATTAATCGATTTCACTTTCGAAAATTCCAGTTTTAAGTGGGGCAACGGGGACATCTTCTATCTTCTAAATACGAGGGTCAGTCGAAAAGTTAGTTGCACTGCTTAATAAAATATAACAGGATAGAAATTTTACAATAACTTTATTTGTACCGTAAAGTTATATTCACAACCTACTTTTCAACGTAGTTACGTTCGTTACTTAAACATTTATCGAGGTGTGGTACAAGTTTCTCTATGTCTTCTGCAAAGAAATCCCGTCCAATGCCTGATCACCATTCTTGGGGTGCAGCTTTCTCTTCGTCATCAGAGTGGTATCGTCGCTTTGAAAGTTCGTCTTTTATGGGACCAAACGCATGGAAGTCACACGGTCAAAGGTCTGGGCTATAAGGAGGGTGGCCCAACACTTCCCAACTAAACTTTGTCAAAAGTTCGCACGTTTGTTGTGCTGCACCACTTTGCGATAGATTGGCGTAACATTGCATTTCACCATACACTTCATGCAACTGCTGATAAACTTCAGTGTGGTTACACCTTTTTGCCCACATGCAGATGTCGAGACATGTTTACGACTGATTATCAGAACACCACCACTTGCCTCGTGAAAGCCGCTACGTTACAAGATACAGCTACATATCTGCAGTGTTGCCACACAGTTTCATCAAAATGGCCTTTGACCGAAAATATTTACGAAGGAATGCAACTAACTTTCTGACTGACCCACGTATATAAAAATGAAAGAAACTGTGTTTATTCGCGAACTTCTCCTAGAACACTGGTGCATAACCTAGGTTAGTGTTATGTTGCTTTGATTAGAACTAATATCCTAAGAGGGGAGACGAAAGGTTGTCAAAATGTATACGAAAATTGAGTCTTGCTATTGTCTCATCATAAGAAGATATAAATTTTTCATCAAAATATTAGAACCCCTCAGAAAAAATTCCATTAAATATGCATCCACACACACACACACACACACACACACACACACACACACACACTATATATATATATATATATATAGATATAGATAGATAGATAGATAGATAGATAGATAGATAGATAGATAGATAGATAGATAGATAGATATAGAAGATATAGATATATAGTGTGTTTGAAAAAGAACTCTCTAGTTTTAATGCGTCCTAGAATCTACACAAAGTGGCATACATTATTCTAGATTCTGGTGTTTGATTCATCAACTCTCCAAGTTTGGCTCCCCTGCAGTTGGCAAGTTTGCTTGACCTTGAGACGGCACTAGTGCTGTTGGTCCCCTCTGTTTCCTCAGTTCAGTCCAGGCAGGCGTGCCGTGCAGATCAACTCAGCAACAATGTGCACTCCGCAACAGAAAGGGCAGTGTGTTATTTGGCTTGTGAAAACTGAGTCAGTTATAATAGTGCAACGTAATTTTAGACGTGACTATGATCATGAACTACCTACAGCAAAAACTATCTGTCATTGGCTAAAGTCTTTCAAGGAAACCGGTAGTGTTTTAAAAGCAAAATCATCAGGTAGACCGAGAACTTGAACAGATCCGTGTTTCTTGTGTTCGGAGCCCAAAGAAATCATTGGCCAGACGTAGTCTACAATTAGGAGAGCCTAAAGGTACTGTGTACTATGTTGTGCGTAAAAGACTGAAGTTGCGCGCCTACAAATTGCAACGTGAAATTAAACCTACTGAATCTACTGATAAAATAGAAAGGTATGGGTTTGCTGCTGAGTTTCTACACAGAATTGATGATGATATTTTTTTTTTAATATTCTCTTTTCTGATGAGGCTACATTTCATGTCAGTGGGACAGTTAATCGTCATAACTGCAGAATTTGGGGGGAAGAGTATCCACATGAAGTTATTCAGCATCAACGTGACTCTCCCTAACTTAATGTCTGGTGCGGTTTCTTGGAAGATTGTGTGAGATTGGTCCTTTCACTTTTGTAAAAAAAAATAATAAATAAATAAATAAAAAAAATAAAATAAAAAATAAACGGGGATGTTTACTATGACATGATGACAAAGACGTCTTTCCCCAAATGGTTGATATTGAGGCGGAAAAGTGGCTTGTGTTTTTTCCAACAAGATGACGCTCCACCTCATTACAGTAGCCATGTGCGTGCGGCTCTCGACACTCGCTTTCCAGAAAGGTAGATAGGCAGGGCTGGCCCAATACCTTAGCCACCACGAAACCCAGACTTAACCCCACTGGACTTTTTCTTTTGGGGTCACATAAAAAAATGTTGTGTACGGTGGAAAGATTAGAGACATCAATCATTTACAGGAAAGAATCGTCGCGGCGGTTGGGACAGTTACACCTGGAATGTTGGCGAATACGTGGCGAGAAGTGGAATATCGTCTCGACATGTGCAGGGCCACAAATGTATCCCACGTTGAAGTCTACCAACATTAAACAAAACTTCAAGTTATTCTCTTTCATGATATGTACTCATTGATTTAAGTTTTCGTTCATTTCCCAATTAAATTTATACTTAAAACTAGGGAGTTCTTTTTCAAACACCCTATATATATATGATGTGCATATGCATGAGAATATACGTATATATGCATGAGAATTTGTTTGGAAACTCCTCCTAGACCACTTGACCATTTTTCATGATTTTTCGTATTTGATTGGACCATGGCGGAGCTTGTAATTTTATCATGTTATTTTCCTTGAAGTGCGTATCTTAAGGGGTGCGTGGTGGGTTCAAAATTTATGCGAAAAACTGAGTATCTCACGTGCCACTCAACTTACTTACAAGGAAAGGTCACGAAGTTGCTCCGCTGAGATCCAGGAAAGGAAGTGTGGCATTATTTTCAAAGTACAACGATTTAAGTTAAAACATCTTGTCCCAAGGCCCCCACAGGGTCCCAGGTGGGGTTGAACTCAAAAATTTCAAATGGCAAGGGGGTTAAGTAGCACATCGTTTGAAAGCTGTTGTAAAATGAAAGAAGAAGGAACAAGTTTCAACTTTCTACGAGAACCCTGTGCAAAATGATCACAGTGGTACGCGTCAAAATGTAAATAGAAACTTAATTGAATCCAAGATGGCCTAAAACATACGTATGTCATTCATACCAGTACGAATCTAAATCTTTATTTTTCTCTATTATATATTTAGAAACAATACGAAGACAAAAGAACAATTGAATTACGTTTCACTTCAACCATTATTTCATTCCGCAAGATCACATAAAGTATATGTTTTGTTTCTAATGCACGTTCGTCACTGTTCTTTCGATATCATTTACGTGAATATAACGAATATGCGATGAACACACAACTATGAGTTCTTATTTATAGTGCTAAACAAAAGCTGAATACCTTCGGGTGCTTTTCTAATTTTGTCATACGTAGTTCATTCATAAAGGACTTGCTGTACCAGTCAGGTTGGGGGCTCTATTGTAACGTATTCGTGATGGTTATATTTGTATGTCATTCGTTGGTTTGATCACAATATTTGAAGCAATACCAAATATACAAAAAAAAAAAATAATAATAATAATAATAATAATTTACAAGATTGGCGAGCAGTACCAAACCACGTGTAAATCATTTCAGTGCACCGAGCTGATCAAACTTGTTGGTTTGTCACAATATTCTAAGTAATAGCATATTTCTATACAAACTTATTTTTCACGCTGGCAGCCACATTGGATTACATATTATACTCTTTGATATTTTGTTTCTATCTGCTATTAACGATAAACGTAAATATCACATTTCGTTTCTGCAACACCAGTGGTTTGAGCTGGACATGCGTTCGATATATAGTGCGGCATTTTGGACTCAAGATGCCGCGTTTTTGAACATTTCGCATCTTTTCGTCACCTACTGATCAACACTAATGCCAAATTTGGTTTTCCTAGCTTCAGTAGTTTGGTGTGCCTATCCTTTTGATACAGGTTTTAAGCGGCCATTTCAATTAAGCTTTTGTTTACATTTTTACCCGCCGCAATTTTGGACAGGGTTGTCGTACAGAGTCGAGCTTTGCTCCATTTACTTTCATTTTTACAACAGCTTTAAAACGATGTGCTACTTAACCCTCTTTCCCATTTGAAAATTTTGAGTTGGACCCTGTCTGGGATCCTGCGGGTGACCCTGGAGCAAAATGTTTTACCCTAAAAGTGTGTTCTTGAAAATGATGGGATATATGTTCGCCGAGTTTTGCATTTACCCAACCGCTTCTGAAGAAATGACTCGATTCAAACTATTCTGCCAGGTTAAATTTTGTAGCTTTCACATTAGAAAATATGTTGTAACTCACGATACCACCCCCGGTAGCACGTATAACTTTGGGATTCGTCTAGTTATAACATATCAAATGCAAACACAATTGTCTCATTCGGATCTCAGTGGAGCAACTTTGTGACCCTCCCTTGTTAGGAAGATATAACTCAGTATGTAAATTAATCATTAAATGATAGGACTCCTCACTCGAACATTAGCCAATCTTGTGTTCTATTCATGTTACTTTTGGTAAAACGCGTATCCTACGCGGAGAGCAGTTGTTCAAAATTTACGAGAAAAGACATTTCACGATCCTCTCAACTTAAGAAGATAAAACTTCGAACGTATGTTGAGGAGTTTGATGCAATAAGGGCGTAAGTCTGAGATATACATTTTGAGAAAAACGATGTTGACAATTTAAATCTTTTTTTCTTACAAAAAAACAATATAATATGCAGCATTTTATTCCCGTTGTTGGTTAATCGCCTGTCAATAAAGATAAATATATGTTTCTAACGTTATACTTAGCTTTTTATTTAGATATATTTGTGTAGAAAACAACTAGTGTTATAGACCCTTGTTGCATCAAACAATAAGCATCAAAACTTTTCTCTAAAATTAAAAGTTAATTAAAGAGACATTTATTAAACTGTTGCTAACTCTTAGAAACAAAAGTAAGATGTTATGAGAATATATAACAAGAAAACTACTTCAAACGCTTGTCAGTGCTGATTTCTAGTCACTCTCACTGTCATCTGGAACGTCATCACTTTCCGAATTTTCTTCCTCGTTTTGCGGGAAAACTCTGGGACAAAACATGCTTTATCAGGGACATGCACAAACCGACAGAGTCTTTTAACATCAGATAACTTCGAGGCTCTTACCCTTGGTGTCAACAATAGCACTATATTTTCAGGATAGGTTTCTCCGCGCACTATATTTCAGGATAGCACTAGGTTTCTTGATATATTGGAATGGCGTATAGAACAGTACGTAGCTACTTGGTGCTAGAACTGTACTACTGGTAGACCACTGCAGCCTTACATATGATTGAAGTTTGAACAGAATTTTGCTCTTAAGATAGTGCATGAAATTATTCCTGAGTCTGTTAAAACCTCACTTCCATCAATGACTTGCAATAGATCTCATATTCTTTACCACTTTTTGGGGGGCGCGGTGGCTCAATGGTAGAGCTTTCACCTCCGGTGCCTGGTTCCGTCTCAGCTCGTGCCGTGTGGACTTTGTGGTGGACAGACACCGTGCTCGTGGGTTTTCTCGGGGTTCTCCCGTTTCCTCACACTTTCTTCATTCCACCACTTCACTCATTTCTCATAATCACTGTCTCCTTTAACCTAACCGGCATAATGTGGGACGTAAAACTGAAAGATTTTTCTTTACCACTTTTTCTTCTCTTCTTCCTTTTCTGCCATTCACCTCCACGGTACACGACTGCACTGCGGTGTTTGGAGGGAAATAAACAGCTTTTGGCGGGATAGAAACAGTGTTATCAGCTGATAAACGGTGTTTTCACGCTACTCTGGCTGATGTTGCTCTTGGTTCAAAGAGCTGCCCTGACCTCTGGGATCTAGATATTGAGTTGAAATTTTGATAGGAGGTTAAACAAGCATGGTAAAAGCCATTTATGTGTTTGGTGCAAAAAGAGCTTCTCCTTGCTTACGCCCTTATTGCATCAATCTCCTCAATTTTTCATTTAAAATAATATGATCCACGTCCCAGCGCTTCTTTTTTAATTCCTGTTTTAAGGGGTGGCAATGGAAGCATGTTCAATGTATGTAAAATTAATGTAACGATGCTTGTCCCCTAACTCTTTCTAGCAGCGCTGATTTGGATTATTTTCGGTACATGACTGGACCCTCGCCTAACTTAGATTTTGGTACATTTTCGGCAGGGAGACGATAAAGCATGAGCGATATATATATATAAAGTCGTAACCGACCGAAATTGGTGTACAATTCATGGGTTTTGATGTTGGCGAGAATATTAGTAATATTCCAGATATCCTTGGAGTCCAAGTTCAGCTCCATAAGTATGGGCTTGGGCTCAAAAAGGGTGACATATTAAATAGAAAACGCTCGATATTAGAGTCCAATGCATGAGATGAATGACCGTTTAAATCCAAATTCATCCCTCATACATATCCTATCGTGAAAAAGAAGTTCAAGCACTTTATACAAACGTATTTTCCTCGAGCGAAGAGCGTGCATTTTAGACGCCTGTTTGTAGATCCATCTACCTACGAGTGTAGTCGATATTATATATTTTACCGAATAGCCGCATTTTTCACGCGAATAAAATAATAGCATACCTAGTTTGGTAGTGACATGAAAGTGAGAGCTGAAATGGGTAATCTCAGAATTAGCTAATCTTCTTAGGTGATATTTTTACTGATCTATAGTTACAATCGTAAATTCACTGACATTTTTGTTGGAAATAGGTTTAGGGTTTAAATTATTCTTAATGACGTTTGACTTTCCAACTAGTAGAAATTGCATGACTAATGGAAACTTCTGATAAAATATATCTATGGATTTATGTAAGAAGGAAAGAATATAAAACTTACTGTTATATAGTGTATAAGAGATTAATATTTTATGACATCTTATTTCCTGGCGGAATTCCACAATTAAACCATATTCATTCTTTGTTTTATAGGGCGTGCACTATTTTCTAAAGGAAAACATATCTTGCTGTAGTTATTTTAAGATTAGATAAAATGAAAACTACTACTAATGATGACAATATAATGTAATTAAAAAAAATCGAAATTTCTAAGAACAATCATTGGAAGACTTGATTATCTCTTGTTTTATTTCAGTCAGCTATTGTATATTTAAGCATCTGCCCTTGTAGCAAGTTTTGCTAACTATAGTGTACTTGTGGAACTTGAAAATATTGCGCTCAAACAGTGTTGCCTGAAATGATGATTCTTGCCCAAAAAATGCCTATATGAAGGGTAACTGATGATTCTTTACTTTTTTTTTTACTTATATATATTTCTGACAAGGGAACATCTTATATTGATAGTAGCATTGCCTAATCAGACAATGTACAATCGATAGAGGAGTGAAGAAAATCGAGAAATCCAAAGTTTTACGGGCCGACACCCGAAAACGCACTAGATACAGAGGACAGAAGAACTAGAATCATGTGAAGATAGCAATGTAAAAGATACACTAACACAGAAAGAACTTCAAAATGATGAAAGTAAACAAAATGACATTTACACAACAGCATAGTAAGCAAACATTGCACCCAAGACATGCTCAATCACATCATATGTAATGCAGTGTTGCCAACTGAGCACAATATGAAGTTTTGTTAAATGACACGGAACACAAATTATAACATGTAGAAAATCTAATTATGAGTAGAACCAGACATCTGAAGTCATGATGTACAGTGTTTCCAATATTTGAATGTAGACCTATATGAATTCCTACATGAATCTCGGATGTAGAAGAGTACATACAGTATCAATACACTGTGGAGAGCTTTATCAACAGCAACACTGAAAAATTGACTACCAATAATGTGTGAGGTGATACAATATTACGTGCATCAGAAAAGTGAACCTCCTAATCAATTGTCGATCCAAGAGCATATCTACATCATTTCAGTTTTGTGTGTTGTGTTTGATACTATTCTGATTTTCCACTTGGGCAAAACTGCTTCGACACTGTGCTCCGTTCCTTATTTTCGTATTTCAGTGATTATATTCTTGTTTGTGGTCTCATATTTTGGTTTTAGCTAGTTTGAATCGTGTACTGTATGTTCTCTTCTACATCCGAGATTCATATAGGTCTATCTTCAAATGTTGGCAACACTGTACATCAAGACTTCACAGGTATGGTTCTACTCATAATTAGATTTTCTACATGTTATAATTTGTGTTCCGTGCCATTTAGCAAAATTTCATTTTGTGCTCGGTTGGCAACACTGCATTAAATATGATGTTATTGAGCATGTCTGTAGGTGCAATGTTTGCTTACTATACTGTTGTGCAAATGCCATTTTGATTACTTTAATCATTTTCAAGTTATCTCTGTGTCAGTGTGTCTTTTGCATTGCAATCTTCACATGATTCTAGATTCTTCTTTCCTTTATATCTCCTGTGTTTTTGGTGTGTCGGCCCGTAAAACTTTGGATTTCTCAATTTTCTTCACTCCTCTACCGATTCGCATTGTTTGATTAGGCAATGCTACTACCAGTATAAGATGTTCCCTTGTGAGCATTACCGGCATCTATATATAGCCTTAAGTCCTTCAGGTATGGGGGATGACGTCTCTTGGCGAGCACACTATTTTTGAATGGGGGAGGTGGAAGAACGAGAGGAATGGGGAAGGAAGGAAGCTGTCTGAGACTTGTATTCTAGGTACCATCCCGTCATTTTCCTGGGGTGAATGAGAAAAAACAGGAAAAACCTCACTCCAGACGGCTGGCCTCTAAAAGTTATCATATCTTTTGACTGAGTGTCCGCGTGGTAATTGATGATTTGAATTTGCTGAAAGACATATAATTAAACGAAAGATAGACCTCGGGTGTAGAAGGTGATAACCCATATATCATGAAAATTTTAGTTCTGTGAATGAGCTATAGGTTGTCACCTTATATGTGCGTAAAATTTGCCAGAGTGGCATGTCACCGTGCCCTTTCTGCCATCTATATATAAAAATAAAAAATGTTTCACGTTGAACAGACGGAGAAGAGACTTGTCGCCTTGTTCATTCACAGAAATGAAATTTCTGTGATATGTGGGTTATCACCTTTTACAGCCGAGGTCTAGGAGTCTCATTTGAAATGTGAAATTGACTTGTTCTGTGGAACATGTACAGGTCAGTGTGACAAGAACTTACCTATAGGAGGTGCTGGAAGTGTCCTCCGTTTATCTGCACGCGGCTTGCCTCAAGGTCACTGGCGGAAAGTAACAACAACCAACCTACAAGTGGCGCGCACAGGTCAGTTGAGTGAAAGTAAGCCGAGAAAAAAGTTGTGAGTGTGTTTTGATGGGTCAGCATGCTGTTAACAGTGCAGCAATGTTTCATTATTGTTAAAATGTATGGATGCCTCGGTTCTTGTAAACAGTGTGCAGATTTGCTTACGACGGAGTTCGCTGTGAATGGAGTTATAGCGAAGGGCACAACCAAATCAGAACTGCAAAAGCTGATTGCAAAATATCAGAAAACCAGATCCTTGCTGAATAGTCTAGAAGTGCGTCCAAAGACTGTCCGCAATCAGATAAAGATGGCTGGCGCAATACAGCTAATGATACGCAGTCCACGAAAATAATCTCGGCATTTGACACAATAGTTGTAAGTGTCCCAGTCAACCTCTATGAGAATCATGAAACAGGATTTGAACTTGCACGCATTCAAAGTTACCGTGATTCATCAATTGCAGGAGGGGACGAGGCAGCTCGTGTGCAATTTTGTGAGCAGTTTCTGTCCAACATTGCTCCATAGATGCTGCAGGATGGTGATTTGTCATTTCCGATTAAGTATGGTTTCATCTGTCAGGCTAAATAAACTCCCAGAAGATGTGACACTGGTTATGTGTCATTCTTAATGTTCGTGGAGGTTCCATTGGATGTTCAGGAAATCGGTTTCCGGTGTGCCGTGTCATCACACTGAATCATCCCCGTGTTCTTCCATGAAACTGTGAACTTGGCTCTTTACATCAGTAACATTTTCAATGTATTTGTCGAAAAACTGACTGAGAATGATCAAAGAAACGCTTTCTTTCAGCAGGATGATACCACGGTGCATACAGCATATGCAACGGCCACACATGTTAAGTCAATGTTGCGTTATGAGCCGTGGCACAAAACAAATTTGACTAATTTGTTCTGCAGATTTATTACAATGTGGTTTACTTTTGTTAGGAGCTCTAAAGGGACAGGTGTGCAACAACATTCACAGGCTCGCAGAATTCCACATTATCACAGCTATCCAGGCTGTCCCGCAGGATGTCCCCGCCCTAGCATTTCAGAATATTGTGGTTGATATGCACACTTGGGTCGAGGACAATTCCAGCACCTCATCTAGATAAATTGTTGTCACACTGTACTGTACTGTACTGTACTGTACTTACTCAATCACTCACTCTTATCACGTATGTTCTACGGGGCCTCTTTTAAAAGACACACCCTAAATCTTTTTAAGTTCCAGTCGAGATGAGACACAACAATTCTCTTTTAGTTTCTAAGATGATACAAGGAATTTTTTGAATCTTATGGGCAACGCTAGTTTACCTAAGTCTTAGATCGCAAACACTTTTTTTTTTTTTTTTTTTTTTTTTTTACTGTTATAAGACATAGTATGAATGCTATAAATTGAAGACTACAGGGGAAAAGGAAGCAAGTCAGCTTTTCACAACTTTACATAATTGCCCTGTTTTCCACTGACGCACCTCCTTCTTCCCTTGTACGCGAAATTTTTAGCATTAAATTTCTTAGTTACTAACCTTCTTCATACGGTGGGAATTAGTCCATACAAATACACCTTTCAGGCTACATAATTCTGCTGTTAACACATTCTCGACCATTTCTTGGCTTACCTCATATCTCCCTTGTGGTCTTCCATTAATAAAGTAATTGTATGAACACAATGAAGAGCATTTATCAACACTCAAGTCATTACACAATATATTACAAAAATAAATATGCTTTAAATGTGAACATAATACACTTTTTGTGGACTTCCTGTGACGCAGAGGGATTGTGATAAGTTCTAGATAAAATTCAAAATGAAATCAGGGCATACATTTTGTACCGGTAAATTATTTTATGGAACGAGACGAGGAAAAATTCGAGACAAGGCAATATTTCTTTTCAAGAATCGAGACAAGACTTCTACAAAGTTTACGAGACGAGACAAGGGAACCTTGTTTCTCGTATGCAAAATGTTTTTTGTTTGGCACAAGTTGTTTATCACCAGTCATACATATCGTGGAGAATGTATCCATAACACAGTCAATGCGTTGAGAATAATACAACCTTTATGACTGGCCACTGTACAATATGTCTAACTAAATAGAATGACTAGATGATAGATGAAGAAATATACCCTTTTTTCTTTCTTTTTTTTAACTTTTTTAAATTTTACGCTTCATGATTATGAACCGAGGAGATAGTGATGTTATCGAATGACAAAAGTGCGATAAAAGGGGAATAGGCTGAGAAAACCCAAGCATATTGTATTTGCCCACCACAAAGCCTATTGGGCAAGATCTGAAACAAACCTGAGACCTCATGCGCCAAAGGTGGGAGCACTGAGTTACTGCTGCTCTCCAATAATCGTAGACTGACTTAAGACCACACAGAAGTAGAATGTTGTGTGAGAACTGACAACGTGTGTGGATGGCGGTTGATGGTAAGGGGAGATTGCAGTATCAGTTAGGGGCGGATCCAGGACCGACTTCTGGGGGGGGGGCGGTGGGTTGTCATATTGCTACTTTTAAGGGCTCCAAATGTTGGGATGGGTTTTATTTATGTGTATCAAATAAGAAAGTTTCGTCTTCTGGGGGGGGGGGCGATCGGGGTGATCGCCCCCTCTGGATCCGCCCCTGGTATCAGTTCAAGCAATATTTTGCTTTAGTTTCAGTGTAGGACAATTAAGAAAATGCTTATATATATATATATATATATATATATATATATATATATATATATATATATATATATATATATATATATATATATATATATATATGTGTGTGTGTGTGTGTGTGTGTGTGTGTATGTGTATGTGTATGTATGTATGTGTGTGTACACGTACGCATGTATTCTTATAAATTTAATGGAAATAACTAAAAAAAGAGTGGAATTTACCAGATTAATATAGTCACCTATCGTCCTTACAACAGTTCTGATGTGACACGGAATGGAGTGATAGAGGTCCTGAATGGTGGCAAGTGGAATATTAAAACATTCCGTGTGGTAGTCGCAGTGTCTCAGTGGTAGAGCGTTCATCTCTGGTGCATGGGTTCCTTGGTTCGATCCCAGCTCGCGCCAAGTGAACTTCGTGGTGAACAAACACCGTGCGCGTTGGTTTGCTCGGGGTTCTCCCGTTTCCGTTCTTCCCACTTTCTTCATTCCACCATTTCCTTCATTTCTCATCATCACCGTCTCTTTTGGCCTAGCCGGCATAATCGTGGGACGTGAAACTTAAAGATTTCATTTCGTTTTTCACATTCCGTGTGCAGCGTATCACTCAGTTATACGAGAGAGGATGATGGTGGAATTCTGCGTCGGATTCGTGTCTCCAAAACGGATAATAGATATGCAGTTATGTTTGAGTCCACGGACTGAGTACACCGAGCGATTAGTTCCGCTTCATGTTGATATTCTCCAAACCACGCCGCAGCAGCTTCAGGTACGTGAATGGGTAAGTTATCATCCTGGAATATGACACTGTTGCCAGGAAACAACATCTAAACTATAGGATGTCCATAGTCCACTAAAATGGAAATATAATCACGCGATCGGTAAGTGTAATCGGTAAGCGTAAGCACAGAACTCACTAAAAACCAGAATATCGCGGCCCACAGCTTCACAGAGCAGCCACCATGACTCAAGATTGGTCGGATGCACTGCAGATCATACGCTGCTTTGGGCGTTCTCCATATACAAACACCACACCCCATGAATTGAAATAAGGTGAAAGATAACCTTATCATACATCACCATATCACCACTGACCCATATCATACATTTCCCATCATTTGCGGCCATGTTGCTTATTTGTGGCACCATTGGTGTCGTGCTACAGCGTTATGATCTCTTATCAGCAGTTTATCCAGTGAAGCGTGACTCCTTATATCCATGTCATATAACTCGTGTCATTTTCCATAAGTAGAAGCTTTGCTTTGTATATACTTAAACACAAACAAACTACTTGCTGAGCAAAACAATATATTCATATTTAAAAATACATACGTATTACAGTTTCGCCAACTAACACGTGTATAGTTTTTAATGTGAATATATTGTTTTGCTCAGCAAATAGCTTGTTTGTGTTTAACTCGTGGCAGACTGTAATTATCGACACAGACTATGGCAAGTGCTGCTTGAATTTCTCCATTACTTACTCTACAGTCACATGACAGTTATACGGGACAATCCGCTTTAATAGTCGTCAGGGTCTTCCAGTGATGATTTCTTCCGATCACTGTTCTTTTCACCAATGTGGTTTTGCCCTGAGTTTTGTAAGCCGTCATTAGTTATCACCTTGAATGCTGTCCCTCGCGACATATCCAACGCATTTTATTATTCTCTTTTAGCATAACATCATGCAAAACTAAAGTGAATATCACACTTATGAATTTTCTTAACTTAAGATTGCAACATTTCTGTTTTATCAAGTGGAATATTATTGTAGGATCAATATTTTAAGGTACATTAAGGAACGTTTAAATTGCAATAAAATTTAACGAAGAGAGAGAGAGAGAGAGAGAAAGAGAGAGATTAAACACCTTAAGAACCTAAGACAAAAGCCTTAGGCATTTATTAATAGGTTCTAAATATAGATATATTCAGGCTTGTTGTGTGTATATATATACAATTCTTTTAGGATATAACTATTAACGTCACATTTCAATGTAACTTAGCCAACAGAAGGAGGCAGTCAATTACTCAAACTGTAGAACAGAAAATCCTACCATAAAGAGATCGTCTTCAAGAAAGGCCAAACGAACATCTGTTCAAGAGACATTGTATTCAAATGAATTGTGAACGTTTAGTCATGGAATGATTGTGTGAAAGAATACAAATACCTAGGAAAAAAATCTGTCCTCATCTGTTCTTCCAGAATATTCCTAGAATTTACTCCGAGTCATAATTTATCTTTCTTTTTCGCGCTGCACGCCATAAATTGCGTAGAAACATTCTGAGAGCTGTATCTACTTCTAAATGTTGTTTAACTTAAGACATCTACTTGTATACTGAAAACGCTCTCGCTGTCCAGAATTGTTTTGCATTTTTCCCCTTGACCCTTATTTCGCCAAAACCTCTGACCGAGACAGTTGAGAAATCTTGTTTCCTAATTTGGAGTGCGTGAATTTCGAACTTGATGCGCATTCTTGCTCATGGTAAGCGGATAATCATGTTTCAGTTCTGAATACTTATGAGACTGAATGATTTGATCACATTCTAGCCATGTTCAGACAGTGAAATAGAATGCACATTGTCTCAGCTAAGAAACACTGCAAACGTTAAATTTGGCCTGAAACTAAGGCAGGAATTTTATAAATATTCACGGATTTATCTTCTTTCTCCAATAATCTCAATTGAGATTTACCTTTTCAAGTGCAGACTTAAATCCTGGTCATTAATATATCTTATTGTTATTAATAACAATTTCGTAACAATATTGTTCCGATACCACTTAACTGTCGGAATAGAAACGAGAAGCACCTAAAAGGTGCGGGATAACAATACCAAATTCATAGCAATAAAGCACATGCTAAATGGGGACGACTCCACCACTAGTCTTAGGCGACTAGAACCACGAGCAAAATTAGGCAAGATAATGAATATGTATTTAGTGTTAAAATAATTTGAAAATAACCAATGCATTTTTCATTGAGAATTGTAGCAATGAGCGCGTTAAGGAATATATGGTAGAGCAAAGGAATAGCAACTAATTTTGAACAGTCTCACCCTAATTAGAAGTCGTTCCATTCTTCTCCTTTTACTCGTAGGTGATCTTTAGGCACAGTCCTCGAAGTTCCAGTGATTTGCAGGTTGGGTTGTCCTGATGAAGTCCATGTTGAACACTTGTTCCACAATCAATCATGGCATTGAATGCCGGACCCCAAAGGCAGGGAGACTCCGATCTGTCTGAATACTTATGAGACTGAACGATTTGATCACATTCTAGCCATGTTCAGACAGTGAAATAGAATGCACATTGTCTCAGCTAAGAAACACTACAATCGTTAAATTTGGCCTGAAACTAAGGCAAGAATTTTATAAATATTCACGGATTTATCTTCTTTCTCCAATAATCTCAATTGAGATTTACCTTTCCAAGTGCAGACTTAAATCCTGGTCATTAATATATCTTATTGTTATTAATAACAATTTCGTAACAATATATAATGATAGCGTATCCAAGTCTCTTTTTAGTAATTGTTTGAAAAGTTCCCCTTGTCATAAACTAGAAAATTAACCTAGTCGATCTCGTTTCACTGCATATAACTGCTCGTTATTCCCTGTTGCAAGCGAGTTGGATAATATGTCAAGTAATCTTTTTCATGTTGAAACATGTTTTCATTAAAATGTTGCATTACTGTTAAACTTTATGTCTGAGTAATCAGTGCTATTACTAGTCAAATTTTAAAAAGAATGTATTTCATGGATTCATCATTTAATAATTTCCTCTAAACAAATATATGATTAATTGGCTTTTTATTATTTTTTGTCTAAAACGGCAAACTCAATTAATTAATTGGCGTGAGAGGACCGGGTTCGATTCCCGGCGGGAGCTCATGTGGTTCGGATTCCACATTATTCTGTAGGTCCACGTCTCATATAGCCTCGCTGCTAAACGGGACGTTAAACTCAAAGTCAACTCAACTCAATTAATTAAAAAAAAACTTTAAAAGATAAGTTTGCAACATAGGTGATGGGAATAATAATAAAATCTACGTCGAGTACCCATCGTCTCCAATGTAATTATGGTTTACTTTTAGCTGACATATTAATGATTTCTACCGACTTAGTTCAATTAAGAAAGCGTAATCCTATCCTAATTATACATAAAACTACATGAACTAGCATAAAATAATAGGTACTTCCGATTGATAGAAAGTTGAAATTTGGCATGATTGTAGCTTTTTGGGACTAATACACAGGAAAATTGTCAAAAGTGAATATTTTTATTTTTTAAGGGTCTAAAACGTGGACGAAGAAATTCCCCACGTTATTAATATAGGTCTTCTTAGACCTATATTCTATATTTTAGATGTTTGGCATTGGATTAAAAACTTGAAATTCGGCATGCTTGTACGTTTTTCCATTGTATTATTTAACGAAATCACCAAAAGTAAAAATTTTCGAATTTAGAGTGGTTTTATGGGGAACTGAAAATCTTCCCCATGTTATTTATATAGTACACCTTTTACACCCTAAAATTATTGGGCATTTCCTGTAGGAATACGGTTATTAAATTTGGTAGGATTGGAGCTTTTCGGAACTAGTCTACAGGAGAAGTGTCAAAAGTGAACATTTTTAATTTTTAGGGGCTATTAAGAAGCAATGAAAAAAAATACCATGTAATTTAAATGGGTCTTTTTGACATATAATCTCATATTTTTAGGTACTTAGAATTGGAATGAAAACTTAAAATTCAGTATGCTTGTAGGCCTACATTTTTGTTAGTGTTACTTTACTAAATCACCCCAAAAAATTCTACTGTAGAGTAACTTTATGGGGAACTGAAAAATCTTCCTCGTGTTATTTATATGAGACTTCTCTTACATCCAAAAAGTGTTTAGGCACTTCCGACAGGATTAGAATGATGAAATTAGAGGTGATTGTAGCCTCCTGCGACTAACTCACAGGATAATTGGCAAATGTGATTTTTTTAGGGGTCTAAAAGTGGATAAAGAAATTCCCATGTTATTAAAATGGGTGTTTTGTTGGGATACAAAATCTTATCTTCTAGATATTTGAAATAGGAAAAGAAACTTGAAATTTGGTAGAATTGTGAGTTTAGGAGGTGTGAGGATCAGTTGTAAAGCTCCCAACTGGGCCAAATTTAAGAAATGTTAAGAATAAATGCAGGAAATACACCCTTAATGCAAAGCCTGATACATAAGAGACACGAGGCCGTAGAGCGAGCAAACGCGGGGTCTCTAGCTAGCCAAGGGTTATCCCTCCCATAAAATTGCAATAATCAAAATCAACATTCTGCTCAAAAGTATTTAAATTTGACGTTCCCAACAAAGAAAATCTTGTTATTGAACTAAAAATAAAACCAGTTGAGAATGCTCCAAGAGCATTGCAAGAATGAACTTAAAAAGACTGAAGAAATGGAGAGGGAATGATAACTGTGATTGTTCCTAGATGTAATAGTAAATCTTTTTGTCCATACCTTCTTTCCTTTCTTGCAAAAATTAGCAAAATATCATCTCTCTATGGATTACAGTTCTCGAGATAAGTCTGCTTAAATATCTAGAAATTCGAACTTTCTGGCCAATATCTGGGGAAAGATGGTCAGTTGGCCAGTGGACAGTTAATCAGCGGCCACCGGTTACTATTTGGTACCAAAAAGTTCACCATCCCCTTAGGTATTGATCAACATCAATATCATCTCTGTGTCACTTACGGTTCCCAAGATTTGGCTCCTTAAACCTCCCGATATCGGAACAATCTTTTGGCCGACACCACGGGAACGGTAAGTCATAGAGAGATTATATTGGTGTCAACCAATACCTAAGAGTATTAATTAATTCCTAATAGAATGCTAAACATTTTCGTACCGATATTAATTGATGGCCACTATACAACTGACCAGATGGACAGTAGCCACCGGTTACTATTTGGTACCAAAATATTTACCATCCTCTTAGGTATTGATCAACATCAATATCATCTCTCTACAACTTATGGTTCCCAAGCTATGGCTCCTTAAATATCTACAAATTGGCCATTTTTGGCCAATATCAAGGGGACGGTAAGTCATAGAGAGATTATATTGGTGTCAACCAACACCTAAGAGCATGGTAAACATTGTGGTACCGATAATAATTGGTCGCCCATAGCCAACTGGCTATTGGCCAAACGAGTGACCAGTTGGACAGTGCCCACCGGTTACTATTTGATATCAAAATATTTACCATCCTCTAAGGTATTGATCAACATCAATAACATCTCTCTACAGCTCATGGTTCCCTAGCTATGGCTCCCTAAATACCTAGAAGTTGGCCATTTGTAGCTAATATCAAGGGAAGGATAAGTTATAGAATGATGATTTTACCTAAGAGTATGGTAAACATTTTGGTACCGATAATAATTGGTGGCCACTTTCCAACTGGCCATTTGCTAAACCAGTTGCCAGTTGGACAGTGGCCACCGGTTACTATTTGCAACCAAAATATTTACCATACTCTTAGCTGTTGATCAAAATCAATATAATCTCTCTACAACTTATGATTTCCGAGCTATGGCTCCCTAAATATATAGAAATTGGTCATTTTGGCCAATAGCACGAAAACGGTAAGCCATAGAGAGATGAAATTGATGTTACCAATACTAAAAGTATGGTAAACGTTTTGGTGCCGATAATAATTGATGGTTCCTGGCCAACTGGTCATTGGTCAAACCAGTGGCCTGTTATACAGTGGCCACCACTTACTATTTGATATCAAAATATTTACCATCCTCTTAGGTATTGACCAACATCAATATCATCTCTCTGCAACTTATGGTTCCCTAGCTATGGCTCCTTAAATATCTGGTAATAGGCCATTTTTAGCCAATATCACGGGAATGGTAAGTCATAGAGAGGTGATATTGGTGTTAATCAATACCTTAGAGTATGATAAAAACATTCCGGTACCGATAATAATTGGTGACCACTGGCCAACTGGCCATTAACCAAACCAGTGGCCAGTTGGACAGTGGCCACCGGTTGATATTTGATACCAAATTATTTACCATCTTTTTTAGATATTGATGAACACCAATATGATTTCTCTATGACTTACGGTTCCCGAGATTTGGCTTCTTAAATCTCTGAAAACCGATCATTTTTTGGCCAATATCTCGGGAATGATAAAAGTGACGCGAAAAATTTAATCACTTTCTCTGATAGTTTTTGATGTTCTATCGAATGCAGGGTTCAAAATTGAGAAGATCGCAAATAACAGACAGACGGACAGACAGACACACAGACATAGATAATTTAGTAACGAACTTTTTAAGTTCGTTGGTTAGGAAAATGTTTCATGATTATCACATAAACGAAATATTTTGATCTGATCTATGAAGAAACATTGTTTCATCGATTAATGCTAACACATATTCGTTAAAAAGAACAGTTGCATTCATCACGCACTTACATGATCCTTAGTAACAATCATAGCTAATGATTTCTATTTAATTTTTTCGACGTTTGAATCTTCAACTAGGGTTGACGAAGAAAAATACTGAACAGAATCTAGCGTTCCGTTCAGTAGCGAGGCTATATGCGATGTGGACCTGCAGCTTAACGTGGGATCCGAACCACATGAGCTCCTTCCGGAAATCGAACCCAATTACTCCATCCCAAAGGCGCGTACGCTATCAAAATAGCCACGAGAGAGATCAAGAACAATACCACAGATGTGGTAATTTACCACCTACCTTCATTAGAAGTATATTATTAAGTATTCTGCCGGTCGGCATGTCCTCGGAGTAATGAGTTTCTTTTTTCAGTGTTAGATTTAGGCCTGGAAATGTTTCTTCCACGTTTTTCGATCTCCAGCTTCCTCCATAAGCTCCCAATATTGTCTTATATTTTCTCACATCATCCATAGTTGTGTTCCACATCTTCCTATTCCTCGCTTTACTTCCATCTTTCCTTCTATGGTGGTATGAAATCGCAATGTGTGTCCAATTCAATTCGCCTTCCTGCGAAGAATGCTGGCTAGAAGTGTATTCTTTTCTCTTATCCGTTTCAAAACCATTCGTTTGTTGTTCTTTCTATCCATCTTGTCCATCTTTGTCCAATACCACATTTCGAATCTCTCTAAATATTTCTTCTTTAACTTCCGTAATGTCCAAACCTATGAACCATACAGCCCAATGCTCCAAATATAGCAATCGATCAACTTCTTCCTAAGCCCAATATTGAGTCTGCTAGTTAAGAGTGATCTTCTCTTGTTGAATGTTTCTTTGGCTATGGAAATTCTTTACCTGATCTCATTTGTGTAATAAGTGTTTCTTGCCAAATACTTCCCAGATACTTGAAATTCTCTACCTCTTCAAGTTCTCTTTGTTCTACCCTGACCCGTAAGGAAGCGTTTCCTCGGAATATTCTCATGACTTTCGACTTTTCAATGTTGATTTCCATCCCAAATAGTCTTCCAGTGTCAACTATTTTGTCAACCATCTCCTGTAGACCTTCTTCGGTTCTAGCTATAATAACCGTATCATTTGCATACCTGATCTTTTTAATGATCTGCCCTCCAATCTTAAGATCTCCAATTCCCATTAATGCTTTCTTAATTAACCATTCACTGTAAATGTTCAATAATTGTGGAGACATACTACATCCTTGTCTGACTCTTCTTCCAGTATCCACACTACTGGCTTCTCCTTTGTTCAACGGGAACTCCACTCATTGTTCTATGTACAAGTTTCGAATAAGTCGTCCGTCTCCCCAGTTGACTCCAATTTATCTAAGTATTTTCAAAAGTTTCATCCAATTGACCCGGTCTAAAGCTTTTTGCGAGTCGATGAAACACAAACACAGCTTTTCCTTTACATCAAGAACACGTTCTGATATAATTCTTATCAACTCAATAGAATCTCTGGTGCCTTTTTTCTTTCCAGAATCCAAACTGGTCTTCTTCTAGCATCTATTCTGTCTTACTTTCCAGCCGCCTGTTCAGTATGCGTGTAATAGTCTTTCCAGTACGGAAAATCAGGCTAATGGTCCATGCTCGCTGCACTTCTTTGCTTGCTTTTTCTTGGGCAATGCAACCATTTTAACATCAAGAAAATCCTTTGGCCATTCCCCAAGCAGGTAGATCTTGTTAATGAGTGAAGTCCGTACATTCATTGCATTTTCTCCTAATTCCTTGAGTTAATCTACTGGTATGTCGTCGTCTCCAGTGGCATTTCTTCTTCGCATGTCTTTGATTGCTTGTACTACTTCACTTTTTAATATACTGGATTCTTTGTCTTCATCATCCACCTCTTCCTCTGCTTCGATCCCAATATCTCTGGGGCGATTTTTCTGATCATACAGACCCTTTATGTACTTCTCCTAAATTCTAAGACTTCCTTAATGGACAGTGACCACATGACCTTGTTGATCTTCGATTCCAAACGTTCGTATAGTTTTGTTAGTTTTCTCTCCTACTTCTTGTGCTTTCTGATACACCAGATATCTGTCCTTGAAGTTCCATTATTTATTCACATATCTGTTCCATGTATTTTTCTTTGGTTTTGTCCGTCTCTCTTCTCGATGCATTATTCAGCCTTCTGTTTTCATTGATATCCACGTTTTTTGCCTTTCTGCGTTCCTCCATTTCCTTAAGCATTGCTTCAATTATCTATGGTTTTGTCGGTGCTCTTTCCATCCTGACAATGTTATTGTGGAGTGTGTCTAGTAGAATCTGTTTAACTTTTCTCCAATTATTTTCTACATTGCCGACCATATAGCCCATTACACAGATTTTTTTCTATATCTTCTTTCAAATCACTGTCGGTATTTCTTAGTCACTCTAAGTTCCTTTTTCGATTTCTCCTCCCACTTCGCTTGATCAACTTTAAGCAGGTTTGCATTTCCACCACTAGGAGTTTGTGATCCGAATCAATGTCCGCTCCCGTAGTGTCTTCATGTCCCGTACACTATTCCTGAAACGTAGCTTTACAAAAATGTAATATATTTGGTTGCCTTTCTTATCTCTTGGACTTTTCCACGTGCACAGCTTGTTTTTTCTTTTCTTAAACCACGTGTTCATCACCAACATATCATGTTGGCTGCAGAAATCGATAAGCATTTGATCTCGTTCGCTTTTTCTACCTTGTCCAAATGGTCCCACTATCTTATTTGCAGCTCCTTCTCCTACTACGCTGTTGAAGTCTTCCATTACTATGGTTTTGACTTTACCTCTTCCTTCCTGATGCAATATGTCACTTTTTCTCATCATACATTACTTCTACTTCATTGCCATCATGGTCGGTTGTTGGCATATACACTAGTCCATAATATCCACTGGTTTTGCGCTTAGTTTCGCATACATCAACCGGTCACTGCAACATTCCACTTTGGTTACACTTCTTGCTACTTCGTTCTTGTTTGCTATCGCGACACCATTCTCGGTCTTAACGCCACCTGAATAGAATATTCTGTAATTTTCCCTATTCTATCTTACTTTTTCCTGGCCATCTCACTTCACTCAAGAATACTATGTCGATTTTACATTTGTCCATTTCAATTTTACCCGCACGTAGTAGAGTTCGTACGTTCCAGATACCCATGTTGAAATGAAAGTTATTATTTTCTCCTTTGACAATTCTTCCCGAAGTAGTCCCCACCCGGAGATCCGAACGGGGTACTATTTTACCTCCGGAATGTTTTACGTCAAGAAGAACCGTCATATTTATTTATTCTCGTCCTTCGTCCATCCTGGAAAAAAAAGATAAAGTGGTAGTATTCCCATTTACTTTCCACATTTCCGTGCCGTTGACCACCATGTGGTTCATCCGCCTTTTAGGACAGTTTCCCCTCCTAAGGGCAAGAAGGTGCCCTGACCTCTACCCGCTCATCCGCCCTCCGATAAGGCCGTTGGCACTTGATAGAGGTTGATTTCTGATTCCGGGAGTCAGTCGGTCCCCATCTACCTTAGCCGCCAAAGACGTTGCCCGCTTTTTTCCAGGGGGTGGTGTAGGTTGGGATTTTTCCCTTCGTTTACGATGTAACCTGAAGGCTTTCCTCAAACCTCTCCAGTAATTTTAGAAAGCTAGATGTATATAGCTTATTCATTTTCTAGGCTAACTGTATTGCGATATTGTCCATAACGTATTATCCTTAGAAATAAATTTATCTCCAACTCAAATACACAAACAACTTTGGCTCCTGAATGACTTATATCCTAAACTCTTACGGAATATAGTTTTGCGGTATGTTTCGTTAAAATAGGCCAGTAAGGATTCAAACTTAAGTTTTCTTATGACTTATGTACGAAAGACTAGCTGGTGGATTTTCTTACTAGATCAAGATTCACTAGAGAATATTTCTAAGTCTATTCAGGGGCGTTATTTAGGGTGCAGTGTTATCAATTGCCCCTGAGCTCAAGGTTACTATTAATCTGTTTTAATCAATAGCGTAGTAATATTCCTAACAGAATATGTGAACTTCAACTTATATCGGTGGATAATTTTCTCCAACCTCCAAGAAAAAACATTACATAATATTCCTGATAATGTTATTTCTTCTAATTTTATGTCTTCTTCTTCTTTAAACATAGTAACTTAATCATAGTAAATTTTCACAACATAGATCTTGGCTGGTTATTGTGTTCAAAGGAAGTTTCTAGACAATTATCTACAACAGGTGGGGAAGTCATTAAATGAAGCGCCTAGAGGATAAAGGTGTTATGTTACATTTTTTCGAAACATTGAATTCTGGCGGTTCATGCAAGTGTTATATGTTAGTCATGCTACATAACATATCATTTAGTGAGTCCTCGTCCCAGTGAAGAGATTTGGAAACGATGAAGCGTGTGTTAACAGACGTAGTTGTGAAATTCAATTTTCCCGAAATGTACAACTTTTTTACATACCACCTTCATCCTCTACCCGATTTAAATAATATAGCAGGAGCAAGATGGACATTTTTTTTTACTTTGGGATCCAAATGTATATGAAACAGAGGAAATTGAGGAGCGGAAGGATGTACTGTGAATTAGGTAATTTCCCAATACAAGAACTAAATTTTTATGGTCTCGTTGCATAGATATTTACTTGTGCGCGCCAATTAATATTCCTGCGTTAGAAGGTAGTAAGTATACAGAGTTAAGAAAATAGGAGAAAGCAACATATGTCAATCATTCAAACTGAATTTTAATTTTGGAGCCCTTCACAAAAGTAGATTTCAGATATAACGCGAGGCCTTACTCTCGCGGGAATTATAGTTAATGGGTGTCTTGCGCATCCCTACTTTCTATCGAACGCACATTAAAAAAATCAGGCAATTTTCCAGCGAAATGTCTTACATTCTTTTACGCCTAAGTGACAACTTTCAATAATTAATTACTTATAGTATTAATTACTTACTTATTCATTATATAAAAGAGTAATTATGGAATCCTTATATCTGAGAGAGATTACACGTAATAATAATTCCCCACGAAGCCTTCATTCCCCTGTAGGCTGTTACCATTTTATTCACCACTATCCATATTGAGGCAGTAGTTTATGTACTAATAGCATACGAGAGTAACGTGCTTCCAAGCACTTGAGACTACACATCTCCCCTCTTAGTGTACCTGGACACCACAATGTAAACGAACCAGGATCAAGTTTAGGGTTCCTCTCTTTCTCAACACGAGCTTGGAATTATCTATGGCAGGGTTATCGTACAGTACGACATTAGATGGAAGTGGTCTACCATCACATTAACTTGCCACCCATGCTGAGCTGCGGCTGTTTGGCCTGACTTGTGGACCCGCTCCGCTAGATGCATTCCAACGGTTGTTCCTCAGTATTTGGATGAATTGTCCTTGTGCACAGTGTGCACCTTCAAGGTTTGTCTCTCGACCTTGAACAGCAATTTGTGATGTCACCCCTATTCTCTAAGGAAGTGGCACTGACCGAAGTCCTGAGTGTCTACCAGTTACGTATGTCGAGATGATCTTGCTAGTGAGTCAAGGCCTACCATGCACTGCAGACATTGGCACCCGAGGGTTGTAAGGCAAACTCAACTCCCGCTCATGTTCGCCGTTACCCAGATTCTTGGGATAAGCTCACATGGGCCACCGAATACCACGGTGTGATCACAGCCTGGAAGAGTCCAATCAAATTAGAGAGCCCCAGGCAGTGTTGGGCAAATTTCAATTGAATTAACAATTAACAATTAATCTGTAAATTTAATTGTTAATTGCAATTAACAATTGAAATAAGTAATGGTTAATTGTTAATTGCAGTTGGCCATTAAAAAAGGAGAATCAATTGCAATTGATCAATTGATTGAAAGTAATTGCAGTGGAAAGTAATTGCAATTGAATTCTGTAATTCAATTGCAATTGAAATTAATTGGCAATTGATTCAATTGCAATTGATTTCCACAGCAATTACTTTCAATTGATTGATCAATTGCAATTGATTTTCACTGATTAATTTTCAACACTGTAGTTCAGAGAGGGCGTGGGGCAATGAAAACTTTAGCCACGACCAATTGACTCACCACCCGTCGTGACCCACGACCCACCGTGACCCACTCTGACCCACTACCCACCATAAATCACTCTTACTCACTGTGACCCACAGACCCGCCAAAACCCATTGTCATCAACTCTGACCCATGATTCACGCCCTCTTCTCTACTGACTAAAGAGTTTAAACTTGTAATAAAACAAGCCTATAAAATTATCACTCATCGGAGTTTGAATTTCTACGATCAATCGCTCAAGCATCGCACTAATACAATAATAGCGGATCTGACCTTTCTAATATAAATAAAATAGTTTGTTCGTGTGTCTGTGTGTCTATCTTTGTGCGGCCTGTGGACGGGACGAGTGGACCGGAAGTTTTCAAAATTTGGTCACGGGTAGCTTGGTCTAGGCCCCAGACCAAGACGAAGAGTTTTTTTTTTTTTTTTAATTCCTTACTATGGGGTCTCCAGGAGACGTTTACCGGGACCGGCCTGGGGACCAGACAAGTCGACCGAGAGTTACCAAATTTTGGTCAAAGATACCTTGGTCCAGGTTTCACACCAAGGCAAAGCTTTTTCGAAAAAATTCGAACCAGGGGGTCTCAGGGGGGCGTTTACCGGGACATGTAAAAGTAGTAGAAAATTACCGATATCAGTGTCGATTTCATAGTTTTCGCGGTCGCTGAGATCAATGGTGAAACTCCGATCGCATTAACTTCCAAATTCACCGTATTCTGCTACGGGCCGTGGGTCAATGGGGGGGAGGGGGGAAATACCGAAACGTACAAGTAATCCAAAATGACCGATATTAGTGTCAAATCCATAGTTTTCGCGGTTGCTGATATCAATGGTGACACTACCATTAGCGATGACTTTCAAATTCATCCACCGTTGTATGCGGGCCTTGGGTCACCAGAGGGGGGAATTCCGAGACATGTAAAAAAAATAATCGAAAATGACCGATATTAATGTCAAATTCATAATTTTCGGGGTAGCTGAGCTCATTGGTGAAACTCAAGACCGCGTTTACTTTCACATTTAGCCCCCATCAGATAAGAAACGGGGGCATTATGAAGGGGATCACGAGACATGTAAAAATAATCCACAATGACCGATGTCAATTCCGTAGTTTTCGCGGTGGCTGAGATTAATGGTGATACTTTCATTAGCGATGATTTTCAAATTTAGCCAGCATTGTATGCGGGCCGGGAGTCACCGGGGGTGGGGAATTGCGAGACATGTAAAACTAATGGAAAGTGACCGATATTAGTGTCAAATCCGTAGTTTTAGCTGTCGCTGAGATGAATGGTGATACTTCCACAGGCGTTGACTTCCAAATACAGCCCCCATCGGCTGCAGACCAGAGGCATTGTTTTTTTCAAAATTGGAACCAGAGGATTATAGGGATTTTTACCGGCATATGTAAAAAGTAGTAGAAAAGGGCAGATGTTAGTGTCACATTCATAGTTTTCGTGGTATTAGTTGGGGGTTGGTGGGGGCCAGAGGAGATTGTTTCACAATACGAACCAAGGGGGTCTGAGGGGGTGTTCACCGGGACATGTAAAAGTAGTAGAATTTGTGTCGAATCCATATTTATCGGGGTTGCTCAGACGTATAGTGACACCCCCGATAGTGTTTACGTTCAAATTCAGCCCCATCGGCCTTCCCAATGAAAGCACATGTACGTTGTTGGATATATATTCACACAAAATATATCCAATGTTAGAAATGTTTCTTAACTGTTCTCCCGTAGTTCAATTTGTTTACATTGATATTTTATCTGATCCGTGCGAAGAACGGGTATAACAGCTAGTACGAAATGGTAAAGTGTTTGTTATGGACCAAATTACAATGAATTCAATTATATATAAATAGATAATTATTATAATTATAACTAATAAATATTTCCTTGTTGAATCATAGAGCTCCTCAGTGGCTAAGCGGTTAGCGTACGCGCCTTTGGCGTGGGAAACCCGGGTTCGATTTCCTGCGGGAGCTCATGTGGTTCGGATTCCACGTTAATCAGTAGGTCCATGTCTCATATAGCCTCGCTGCTGACCGGGACGTTAAACCCCAAAAGCAACTCAAAATCAAATCAACTTGTTGAATTATACATATTTTTCAGTGGAAAAATGAATACAATTTAAAAGTCCCAAATCAACGTAAAGTAGACCAACTTAAAGGAAAAATGTATAAAATTTTCCATATAATTAAGCTTACAAACTTAAAATTTCCATGTAATTAAGCTAAATTACCATTTTTGTGTCGTTTTGTGCGCCTATTTCCTCGTTTTCTGCGTCACCGGAAATGGGTCAACGTTATCCTACAAATATGGCGGAACAAGTTAATGTTGTTCCGTCAGGAACGATTTCGAGGTCGTTTCCTTCACATCGTCTTGTGCGTGTTTTCTACCGTTTTGTAAGCCTATTTCCACGTTTTGTGAATCAATGGTAGTGGGTCAAAATGGGCATTCAATGTGGGAAGAAAACTGATCCACTCTCCCACCAGTATCGAATTTCAAGGTCGCTTTTTTCGCATTGTTTAGTGCATATTTATACCGTTTCTGCGCATACTTTCACGTTTTGTAGGCCAACGAAAGTGGGTCAAAGGTGACCTACAAATATGGCAGAGAAAGACATATTCATTCCACTTTCAAGGTCCATTTTGACCCTCTTCCACTGATGCACAAAGCGACACAAATCATGTATAAAAAGTGTGAAGGAAACGACCTCATTTGATGGTGACGGAACAGCATTAAGTTATTCCGCTATACTTGTAGGCCATTTTGACCCATTTTTGTTGTCGCACTAAAGTGGAAATAGAAGCACTAAAGTGGAAATAGGAGCACAAAACGGTACAAAGCAGGCACTATACGATGCGAAAGAAACGACCCCCCAAATTCGATAGTGGCGGAACAATGGCTCTAGTTTCTCGGACCATTTTGACGCATTTCTGGTGATGCTCAAAACGTGGAAGTAGGCGAACAGAACGGTACAAAATACACACTAAACGATGCGAAAGAACCAACCCCGAAATTCGATAGTGGCGGAATAGTGAGCCATTTAACTCCCACTTTAAAGGCCCGTTTAACTCACTTCCGGTGACCACAAGACGAGGAAGTAGGCACAGGAAACTTTTAAAAAAATAATCACTAAACGATGCGAAAGAAACGACCTAGAAATTCGATAGTGTCGGAACAATGGGTCATTTTGGTCACACTTTGGACGTCCATTTTCACACACTTCTGGTGACGCGCAAAACGTGGAAATAAGAGCACGAAACGGCACAAAACATTCACTACTCGACGCGAAAGGAAGGACCACGAAATTCGGTAGGTATAGTGGTGGAGCAGTGGGTCATTTTCGTCCCACCTTCGAGGCCCATTTTGACCGTCTTCCAGTGACGCACAAAACGTCGAAATAGGCGCACAAAAGGGTACGCGATGTAAAATTAACGACCTCGAAATTCGATAGTGGCGGAACAGTGTGTCATTTTCGTCCTACCTTGGAAGCCCATTTTGACCCATTTCTGGTGACGCACGAAACGTGGAAATGGGGGCACGAAACAGCACGAAAATCCACTAGTCGATGCAAAAGGAAGGATATCGAAATTCAGTAGTGGCGAAACTCTTGGTCATTTTCATCCCACCTTCGAGCCCATTTTGACCATCTTCCAGTGACGTACAAAACGTCGAAATAGGCGCACAAAAGGGTACGCGATGTAAAATTAACAACCTCGAAATTCGATAGTGGCGGAACAGTGTGTCATTTTCGTCCTACTTTGGAAGCCCATTTTGACCCATTTCTGGTGACGCACGAAACGTGGAAATGGGGGCACGAAACAGCACGAAAATTCAGTAGTCGATGCGAAAGGAAGGATATCGAAATTCGGTAGTGGCGGAGCAGTGGGTCATTTTCGTCCCACCTTCGAGGCCCATTTTGACCGTCTTCCAGTGACGCACAAAACGTCGAAATAGACGTACAAAAGGGTACGCGATGTGAAATAAACGACCTCGAGATTTAATAGTGGCGGAACTCTTGATCGTTTTCGTCCCACCTTGGGGACTCATTTTAACCCACTTCCCACGACGTACAAAACGGAAGTAGACGCACAAAACGGCACAAAACGATGTGAAGGAAACAATCTCGAAATTCATTGGTGGCAGAAGAGCAATAACTTGTTCCGCCATATTTGTAGGCCCATTTTGACCCACTTCCGGTGATGCACAAAATGTGGGAATAGGCGCATAAAGCGACACAAAACACGCACAAAAGATGCAGAACAAAGTACCTTAAAATTCGTTGGTGGCGGAACAAGTTAATGACGCCGTGAGCACCAATATAAGTATATACTGTAGTTCTTACCAGTTGGCGCGGTGGGTCAGTGGTAGAGCGTTCACCTCCGGTGCTTGAGGTCCCTGGTTCGATCCCAGCTCGCGCAGTTTGTACTTTGTGGTGGACAAACACCGTGCTCGTGGATTTTCTCGGGGTTCTCCCGTTTCCTCCCACTTTCTTCATTTCATTCATTTCCTATCATCACCGTCTCCTTTTGCCTATCCGGCATAAGCGTGAGACGTAAAACTAAAGATTTCTTATCATTTTTTGTAGTTCTTACCATCAAGGCTGAGAACTGCACGGTCCAATTTTTTAGCCAAAGTAGAAGCCCAACCGGAATAGTGATGTCAGCCGACTCGGCTTGGTTCAACTGAGCGTACAGCTTGAGCTGGCTTGGTTGGGATTACCCATCGACTGGGCTCAATTGAGCCAATGGCTTGAACCGGCTCGGTAAAGACGAGTCATCGGCTCGGCTCGATTGGAGCCAATGGCTCGAACCAGCTCCGTTGAAACGAGTCCATAGGCTGGGTTCGAGTCAGCTCAACTGAGCCGATGGCTCGAACGGGCTCGGTTGGGGTAAGCAATCAGCTCAATTCGGCTCGGCTCGTGTGAGCCATCGGCTGGAGCTGGCTCGGTTGGATGAGCTGTTGGCTCGGCTTACTTCTCGGTTCGGCTCGATAAGTGAATAAGCTGTGAGCGAGCCGCTTGAGCTGTTGACAACCCTAAGCCCGGGTCGAGCAGTTTTGAACATGTTTGGCTGGAGTCCCATAACTTCTAACAATTTTTGGCTCGAGCCCGAATACTTGCTCCTCCTGAACTCAAACCAAGAACCTCGTGACCGATGTCCTTGCCTCCTGAAGATTTCTTGACGACCAAGATCGACAGTCAACTAATTTTTAGTATTCCGATACAAACCGCCTATATTCCATGTTTATACAGGTACACGGTGTTATAATGATAATTAATTATAGTAGTAGTAGTAGTATCATTGATTATTATATTGTCTATGTAGGATACTTGAAGATAGTAGTACTTGGAACTACACAAAGGATTTAGCTCGAATTGGCTCGACTCGACTGGAAACTCGATCCGAATTCGAGTCGAGTTGGGGGGAATTTTTCGAGCCGAGATCTCAAGTCGAGCTCAAAGATGTCTGCTTCGAGTCGAGTCGAGTTTTAAAGAAAACTCGCTCGAACTCGCTGGTGCCCATTCCTATTGTATGCATGACGGGCATATAGAGTTCTTTCGAGGGGGATAGAACCATAAACATAATATATTTTAAAAAATACTTAGTTTCCTGGCTTTCTTCCCAGGGGGGGGGAAGGGATGGTAGGTATCCAGCATTTCTTATAAGTACCTTATTTGAAATATGTAAAACAGTAACAAGTGGACAACACAATACACACACATCTTCTTATCTTCAGTTTTAATTGCTGATTTCAATTACAATTAACAATTACAATTAACAATTACAAGTTTCAATTGTCAATTGCAATTAACAATTAAATGTTTCAATTGCACCCTTTGCAATTGACAATTAACAATTAAAAGTTTCAATTGCCTGGTGACCAATTAACAATTAACAATTGACGAAAATTTAATTGCAAATTTTATGATTGAATTCAATTGCAATTGAAATTAATTGTCAATTACAAATTGAAATCAATTGCAATTGAAATCAATTGCAATTGATTTTCAGAGCAATTACTTTCAATTGATTGATCAATTGCAATTGATTTCAATTGATTTTGCCCAACACTGGCCCCAGGCATGCCCGAGGGAACTTGTTCATTTCACACCCTGCCTACTTCTATTGTTCACTGGCTACCGCCATTCGTGAGAGGTACCACGTACGTCGAGATACTCCCGTATCTCATCCCGGATCTAATGATACGTGTTAAGTCAGCACTTGAGATTAGTAGCAGCCCTTTATCCTGTAGAGCTTCCTGCCTTCTACGGGAATCGGGAAATTTTATCTAGATACCTGGAATCGGCATCTTTCCCCAGTCACCGTTCGGTTCCCCTCCAGGCGGTAGACTAACATTTCCTTCCCAGTAGAATCATCATAGCAATACGGACTTCCTCTAATTACGACAGAGATAAATCGTACATTGCCAGAGCTAATGAAAGATGTAGACCATCTGCGTACAAGCATGTTCATTTGGAAATAAGGCAGCATCTCCTGGTGGGCTTGCCTAAAATGTAAGGGACTATCTAGTTTTAGCTTGTATAGATATCACCACGTACAGTTTGAAGTTAAACTACCTTCCGAACTCAATGGTATGTTTAGACCATCATTAGGAGGAGGCATCACACCTTCTATTCATAGGGCCATTGAACTAATATGGAACTCCCTCTAATTGTGGAAGAGGCACATCGTACACTACCAGACTCAATGGCTCATGTAGACTCTTTCTCTTTAAAAACAATTGCCATTTGGGCGCGGCGGGTTCTCTGTTAGGGCCGTGGATCCTCCACCCAGTAAACGTGCACAGAAACCTGGGATGAATGATTTATCGTACTACTTATCTTACTCTTGAGATACGAGTGTGCGAGGTTAGAATACGAATATCCCATCCCGGACAAAAGAACACACACGAAACGGTATTTGAGGGCGAAGCTACATCATCCTCTCAGTAGGGAATGGATCTCCCCTGGGAACACCACTACATCTCTTTCATACGTGTTGGGATACAATGTAATCCTATCTCTTGGACCCAAGGCCACGACGTAGTTACCCATTTCGGAGGATAGCCAAAGCCTCACCTCTGCCGGTAGGTGGCAGTTCTTACTAGCTACGTTGATGAGGGCGTGACGAGGTCGTATGTACAAATATCCAGGTTAGCACAGTGGTTAAACAAGTCAGTGCTTCCTGGTCGATGAATTGGTCGTAGGGATTCTATGCAATAGTCATCCAGGTCACATGACATAACTCCAATAGACTCTTACTTCTGAGAATATCTTAAGTCAGCTGTGTATCGAACCAAAGGATCACCTGAAGGAGAATATCAGGGACGGGGAGAAATAACACCTGAAACACTGCGACATGTGTGCGTGGTAGTATACAACACGGTATCCACATGTGATACCAGCAGGAGAGAAACCAATTTCAACACCCTGTTGCAGTAATGCCCACAAGAGTTTCGTCTTGAAGCGTGTACAGTGCGTACATAAGGTACGGAAATTTATTGTCAGTGACATATATAGTCTGCCCAGTAAACTTCGCAAGCAAGAACATAAATGTAGTTTAACTGCATTATCTATTTCACATCTTAAATGATTTTCATAACGAACTCATTATGAATTGCATTCCCTTATCCCGGGAAGTCAGCTTACCTAACTATGCTAGTGATTTTAACCGAGATTTGTAGCATTTTTGTTTCTTCCCTACAGCACAATTTTAACTTGCTTTCTGTTCAACTATTCATTTCTTCTGTTGTTACATTGGCAGAAAACGTTGTTTTCTTTTTTCAATTATCACTGGGACAAGTACCAGTGTGGAGCCAAACCTGCTAGTTCGATTTGAAAAAATCGAACAATTTAGATTGAATCCTATCACTTCCTACAAATTACTCTTTTTACATTTTTTTCGTGCCTTCACTCATAACAAGGTTGCTTTTGTGCAAGAGGCGTATGTTACAACCTGTATAAGGTCACAGGCTCATATATTTTTTTACAATTATGTTTACTTACATGTCCAGTGAGATGTTTATTCATATTTAAAAATTTACAAATCATGAAAATTTAACACCAGTGAATGTCTCTCTTCTTAATGAATAAATTCATGTTGCTTTAAGATACATGCAGGGTCTGCTGTTCATGGGAAATAAGAACAAAACTATGAAAGGTGATGATAATATGAAGAAAAACTATTTAAATACTTCTAAAATTGTTTATTTTTCTTCAATAGCAGAAAAAAATCAATTATTTGTCAATACCAATTTCTGGTAAGTTTCCTTATTATCACAGAACATACCATATCATTTATTGAGATACATATTTCAAAATCTGACTTACAAACAGCTAAAATATCTGTATTGATCATTATGTCTTTCATCAGCGGATGTGTATTTTGGCGCGTCAGTATACCGTAAGTATTTCTGAGCAAATATTGAAACAGATAAGAGGTCCATTTCCTCATACCTGACTCCTCCCATTTAGTGCATCATGCGGCATAGTTTAGGAGGGTTGACAAGCTAATTCATAGTAAATTTGTGAAATGAGAAAATGACACAAATATACATATGTTCTTAATACAATTCAAATTAAATTAAACTGAAATATACTAATTGTATAGACTATATTTTGATATCAATTATTTAATACCAGATGTTAATTTAGTGCACTTTTGCATCTAGAAAAATATATACCGTAATAACAGAATAAATAGTTTCAGTTATTAATAGTAAGTACCGTACCAAAACAGTAATGAAATGGTTGATTGCATTTATCATTTGAAAGCATATTCAGAATTATGAAAGAAATGAGCTGTCACAGAACGTCAAACCCTATAACACTTCAACCACACATCCACATAAACATACATGGCTTCAGCACATATTAAGTAAAAGTTTACAACAGGCTTAGTTTCCTAAGACTGTTCAGCAAATGATCACATGTACACATTGATAATGTTGATAACTCTTATTCTTTATTATACATAAATTGGAATATTAACCGATCTAAAATACTAAGTAAAATCAATATGACTTAGCGTAATTAATATTGAGTTTGAAAACAAATTCTCGTGATTTGTATAGGGTGACCACAAAAGGAAATCGTCCAGTTAAACCTCGAACTAAAATTGTCGTAAGCTTTTCTTTCTTTCTTTAATCGTGCAATAGATGAAAAATCATGAGCTTTACATCTACTGCAACAATATAATATATTACATATTCTACCAGTCCATGGAGAACTGTCCACACAAACTTTCATTTTAACGATTGCAATGACAGTAGCTTTTACTAAATTCATTTTGGGAGGAAAATATTATTTTAAGATAATAGATGTGCGTTGGTAGGGTGAGGTCACTAGGATATAGTCTTTATGCTTAACCATGTACACTCGTCTTAAAATAAGCTTGAACACTCAATCTTTCCAGAAGCTCTGTTATCAACTTGGGAATTGATCACACATACACACACACACTAGCACATTACACATTTTCTATTTATTTTTGTTTAATTGTAATCAATTTTGTACCAATTAAGTCCATCTGCAAAATAATGCAGGGTTATTACATGGAAGTTGATTGCTGTTAATTTAAGAAGTTGTAGTGACTATATCAATAAACACAATCTACTAAAGTGTTTTCTGGAATCAGAACGCATGAAGTAAAGAATTTTACATAAAAACGAAGTTGCTTCTTGAAAATTCAAACTTCACTTTTCTTTATTTTTGCGCGAAAATCATTATTGCTCGTTGTCCGCTGCACTCAATATTTAACTGAATCACCCTAGGTCAATTAGTAAATAGCTTAAGTTTCTGTCAAGTTGGTTTCGTACTGTTTTGGCACAATATACTTAGAAGAACCTCGGTGTAAATAGCGTTGATAGGTCCCTCCACGTGATACGAACTGGAACGACCCACAGAGGGAGAATCTTCGTCTGTTGGCATTTGTACAATCTGGAAATGGAAAAAGAAATGTTAGAAGCATGACCAAAGTTAAAGAATGAGGTATGTTGAAATCAGCTTTAACGCTTTACATAATCGTTAAAATTATAGATATCACTTCTTTTTAAAATTCAATTTTATTTAGCATTTAATTTCATTATGCTACTAATAAGACAAAATTTTAGGTTTCTTCAGAAAATTCTACTGAAAGCATAACTTTGCTTGTCTTCTGGGTGATATGAGAAAGTATGGGAAAGTGGTTCATATAACTATAGGGCTTATATAATTATAGCTATATATTCTATTAATTAATTATTCGTGGCTAAGCGGATAACATACGCGCCTCTGGCGTGGGAGACCCCGGTTTGATTCTTGGGGGGGAGCTCATGTGGTTTGGATTCCGCATTAATCAGTAGGTCCACGTCTCATATAGCCTCGCTGTTGAACGGGACATTAAACTCAAAATCACCAAATTCTATTAACCTTACATTCGAATCGAAAGTGACAGAAATCAACCATTTTCGGTTTTAACGTTGATCGCTGTAAAGTAAAAACGGAAATAGATAACAAGAAGCGGTTCCCTGCTTAAACCTTCCAATCAACCAAGCGATCCAAGAACATATTCCATCTCCACTTGATTTCTCTACTAGAACTGGGAGTGTTAGAACTCTACTATACTTCCGGTTTCAACTAGTATTGCCCTTGAGAAGAAACGAGAAATAAGGCTTCCTCATCTCGTCTCGTCTCGTGCTAAAGAACTTTCGTCTTGTGTCGAGTCTCGAAGAATTATTTCTCGTCTCGTCTCGATTCTTGAAAAAAACTCTTCTCGGCTTGATTTGTTTCTCGTTTTGTTTTGTAAATTTATGAAGAAATTTTTTTGCTCTGATTTTCTTCTTAATTTCATCTTGAAGTTATCAGAAAAAAGGTATATGAAGAATATGATCTAGCAACATTTACACCAAATATATTATTGAAGTATATTGTGTAATGATTTATGAATATTTAAACGTGGATAAATACTCTTCATTATGTTCGCGCGTCACTTTATATGTTTATACTATAAATCATGTAATATTAAAACTTTATTTAAGATAAAAGGAAACTAGTGTTGCTTATGAGACTCGACAAATTCCTCGCCTCGTCTCGAATTTGAAAATTTATTTCTCATCTAGTTTTCGAGACGATACGAGAAATTTTTGTCCCGTGGGCAACACTAGTTTCAATATTAGTTATAAACTACCATACCATAAAATAAAACATCTTCACGTTATGTTCACGGGACACAGGTGTTGTTCGTATGACATCATCCTCCTTTATATAACAACATACTCCATAATGCTGTATAAAAGCATGAATCGACGCGAGAAACCTCAGACATAGACAATTCAACTCTATTGCAAGGGGTCTCTGGTTCGTTCCCAGTTCATGTGAGTTTGTGGTGGTCAACATCATATCCGTGGGTTTTCTCGAAGTTATATCGTTTTATCCCACATCTTCATTCCACCAAATATTTTGATAATTCACCTTTATTAATAATCAATTTCCTATAATCTTTTAAGCATTGAACTAGAAGTGGGTACGGGGGATCAGTGGTATATTTCTTACCTTTGGTGAGTGAGGTCCAAAATTTCTCCAGCCAAATATGTTTGTTGTGGACACCATCGTGTCCGTGGGTTTTCTCGGGGTACTCTCGTTTCCTCCTATATTAACATTCTACCAATTATTCTATCATAATTTACTTCCCTTAATCATCCATCTCCCTTACCCTAACGAACATTTCGTGGGGCGTTAAACTGACAGATTTCAAATGACAGATATAAAACTAGAACTTCCGTTGATTTCATTTCAAAAACATAAGTTGGTCGTACAAGAAAGCAAGTAAGTGCAATCTTGTTGATAACAGCTGATTATCCTACCCACTTTTTCTTAAATTTCATTTTACTTACACATTGGTCATCAAATATTTTTAACTATTAGCAATAGAATAGCCTTCCTCTTTAACTTCTTACAGAAGAAAAACAACAAATACACCACAATGAATTTCATAATAATTAGCTGAACATGCACTATTTATACAGCACACAGTTCCAATATGAGCGTGAATCTCCTTCCCACTTCTCACTATATCTAGGCATGCGCACAAGTCGAGTCGAGTTGTCATTTAAGCCTGTCTCTATAAAAGGTCATCTCGACTCGTGTCTCGACTCGAAAATATGTTTCTGTCTCGACTCGACTCGAATTCCAGACAATAAGTCTCGAATTCGAGTCGAGACAAAATATACGAGTTAAAATATACGCACACATCAGCCAGAACATTATGACTACCTATCTATTTGACAGTATGTTTGCCTTTGGCGCGGATAACAAGAAGGCGCGTCTTAGCTTGCACGCAATGATCCTTGGTAGGTCGCTGGATAGAGTTGGCACCACATGTGCACACACAGGTCACCTAATTCCCGTAAATTCCGGTGAGGGGGGTGATGCGCTCTGAGTCACGTTCAATCACATACCAGATGTGCTCGATTGGGTGCAGATATGGCGAGTTGGGGGGCAGCACATCACTTGAAACTATCCCCTGTGTTCCTCGAACCATTCGATCACACTCCTGGCCTTGTGACATCTGGTCGAAAAATACCACTACCGTTGGGAAACATGGTCGTTATGAAGAGATGTACGTAGTCAGCAAGCAGTCTGCGATACGCCTCGGCCGTCATGGTGCCTTGCTCGAGCTCCACTAGACATATCGATGCTCACGTGAATGTTCTCCAGAGCATAATTAAGCCGCCGGAAGCTTGTCTTCGTCCTGCAGTACAGGTGTCAAGGAGCTGTTCCCTTGGAACACGATGAACTCTCACTCTTCCATCGTCATGATGAAGAAGGTATCGGGATTCATCAGACAATGCAACGCTCTACCACAACCACTATACCAAAGTCCAGTGGCGATGGTCACGTGTTCACTTCAGTCGTAGTTGTCGATGTCGTGGTGTTAACATTCGCACATGGATGAGTCGTCGACTGTGGAGGCCCATCGTTAAGAGTGCTCGGTGCACTTTGTGTTCAGACACACTTGTACTTTGCCCAGCATTAAAGTCTGATGTTATTTCCGCCACAGTTCGCTGCTTGTCCTGTTTTACCAGTTTGCCCAACCTAGGACGTCCGACATCTGTAATGAGGTGGGGGAGCCCAACCCCCCGACGTTTGGACGTCGCTTCCCCATGGTTTCGCCACTTTTTGAAGACACTCACCACAGCCCTCTTCAAACACCCAACAAGTCCCGCCGTTTCCGAAATTCTCGTGCTGAGTGTCCGGTCCATTACAACCTGCCCTCTGTCAAACTCAGATAGATTGCGCGCCTTCCCCATTTTACACACGGCCAGCAATCTCACTGATACTATATGCACCGTACGTGTGTCTGACTAACAGGCATTTCTCGGCAGGTGACGCTGCTATCGGCTGGATGGGTTTGTTTATATCGAATAGTAGGTAGGTGGTCATAATGTTCTGGCTGATCGGTGCATAATAAATAAATTTAAAATGCAGGAAGTTTTCAATATTCTGATTAACTTGCAGGAAATTTCAATATTCTGATTAACTTGCAGGAAACTTCACAAGTTATGGCAAGAAGCAACTGACTTGGACAAGACAACGGATAGTTGATGAGGCAATCTCTTTTCTGATTTTGGACTTGTGCCGCTTTGATGTCAAGGAATATTTCATACCTTGTGAAATTTTGATATTTGGTGCTCATCAGCCGCGCTTCCATTTTTATTTTTTTTAATTTTTTTTCCGTTTTACGATAATTAAAAAAAAAAACATTGCGCAGTTCGAATACATGTTCACTTTTTCATTCAATCCAACTCAAGCCGCTGCAGATACTATATAGCTGTATTCGTTTACGAAGAATTAATTGCGTATCAGAAATACACCCCAACAAAAAATTCTGCGTGCTCATCTGCTCAGTATTCAAGGTTTTAGTAACAACCTGAATTCTTAAGGTGGGTCACCACACGGAAGGCGGTACGTAATTGAGCTCATTCCCTTAACTACTGTCCAATAAAACGTTACACATTATAAATATTGTAGTCTAAGATAGAGTTGTGTTTCAGCTACAACGTAAGACACTGATTCATTTGGTTGTGTCTTCTGATATCGTAAAAGAAAACAAATAAAAGAAAATATTTGATTCGTTTTACAATGAGCACACAAGATGTCACTTGCTGTTAAATTTTACTAGGAGGACCCAGTCTTATGTAATGTTTATTTGTATGTGTCAGGTATTTTAAAGTAGCGAATCTTATTACGAAATAGATATGTTGTTCAACTGTTTTTCGTGTTATGTTTCACATTTTATTTAAATATTAATTTATCTTTAAGGGAATACATTTTGAGAAGAAACTTGCGCAGAACGCCATAACGCGTTGTTGCCAAATTTGTACGTTCACTGTGGTAGTCACAATAAGAAAATTCCTGGATTCTAGCGTTGCACTTCAAGAAGCGGAACTTAGCTATCCATTGCGGAAAGGATCGAAAACTAATTTCTCCAGTAAGTATCTAAGCTGCCGTGTAACGTGGGTTTCTGTCACCACGGCATGGCGCGTCCTTAGGTTGCGGATCGAGGAGAAGGCCTCTAGATATAGAGGTTAGCTGCGAATATACTGAATAAGCTGTCGCGGACAGCAGACTAGGAGTGGTCCTCCAGCTTGGGGGTTTGGATAGGGCTAACAACCTTATTCTGTAAAAAAAAAAAAAAAAAAAAAAATTGTTCAGAAATATTCACAAAGGCCTTGGACAAGGACTGATAACTTGGACGACCTCAGCAAAAGAAAATCGACATGAAATTTGGAACATGGAATATTAGGAGTCTTTATAGGGCAGGCGCGTTAAAATCCGTAACGAGAGAGTTAGAGAAATACAGGATGGACGTAGTAGGAGTTCAGGAAGTTAGGTGGGAAGGAAATGGATCTGCGAATTCCGGAAATTTTACGTTCTTTTACTTGAAGGAAACAAAAATCACCAGTTAGGAACAGGGTTTTTCGTTCATAAACGTATATTACCAGCAATTAAACGGGTTGAATTTGATACTGACAGACTTTCTTTTATTACTCTTAAGGGGCGGTGGTGTGGTATTATTGTTTTAAATGTACATGTCCCAACTGAAGATAAGGATGACGATATAAAAGACAGTTTTTACGAAGAAGTGGAACGGATATTTGACCAACTCCCGCGAATACATATGACAATTCGATTAGGGGATTTCAATGCGAAGGTAGGACAAGAGGATATTTTCAAACCGATTATAAGGAACGAAAGTCTGCATAAGGAAAGTAATGACAACGGTGTTAGACTCGTGAACTTTGCAACATCCAAAAACCTAATCGTGAAGAGTACAAAATTCCCACATCGCGACGTTCATAAATACACTTGGACATCACCAGACGGGAAAACACATAATCAAATTGATCATGTTTTAGTAGATAGAAGAAGGCAATCTAGCATAATTGATGTCCGGTCGTTTAGAGGGGCTGATTGTGACACTGACCACTAACTGGTATCAGCAATAATACGAGAGAGGTTATCGTTGAATAAAGATAATATTCATTGTCCGAAAACGGAGAGATTCAATTTAAAGAAATTAGAAGAGAGCCAGGTAAGAGAGAAATACCAGATTGAAGTTTCGAATAGATTCTCGGCTTTAGAAGAGTGGGAGTGCACTAGTGTTGAGGATACCTGGATTGAAATTAAAATTTCAGCAAAAGAAAAATTGGGACACGCGGAAATATGTACGAACAAACCATGCTTCGACCAGGAATACATAAAACTAGCAGAGAAGAGAAAACAGGCAAAATTACGCTGCCTACAAAATCCGAATGAAATGACTGCACAAAATTTCGCAGATGTCAGGTGGGAAACTTCCAAAACTTTTAGAACAAAGAAACGAGATTTTCTGAAAGCTAAAATTAAGGAACTTGTAGATAATAGTAAAAATAAAAACATTCGGGACATGTATAAGGGGATCAGCGAATTTAAGAAAGGCTATCAACCTCGTGCTTTTACATTAAAGAAATCTGACGGTACAGTTCTCACTGACACGGATAGCATCTTAAGTAGATGGAAAGATTTCTTTGACGATTTGCTTAACACGCAACCAAAAACTAGTGTGCGTGGAGAAAAGGAGATACACACCGCAGAACCGTATATTCCAGAACCCAACCGAATAGAAGTAGAAACCGCTATAAAGAAATTAAAGAAACACAAATCTCCGGGTGTAGATGAAATTTTTGCTGAGTTAATTTTAGCTGGAGGCAAAAAATTGTGGAACAAGATACACAAACGCATTCTTCTTATCTGGAAAAAGGAAGAATTGCCACAAGAGTGGAAAGAATCAATCATTGTTCCAATTCACAAGAAAGGCGAAAAAACTGACTGTAATAATTATCGAGGCATTTCTCTTCTGTCAACATCCTATAAAATCCTTTAAATATTCTATTAGCAAGACTGACCCCATACGCAGATGAAATTATTAGAGATTATCAATGTGGATTTAGACAAAATCTATCAACTATCGACCAAATATTTACCATTCGCCATTTACTCGAAAAAACGTGGGAATACAATACCCCGGCACATCAACTACGACTCGCTTAGGACAGAAACATTATACAACGTTCTTACAGAACTTGGAATACCGAGAAAGCTAATTAGATTAATTAAGATATGTTTAAATTAATCCCAAAGTAAAGTCCGGGTAGGAAAATTTTTGTCCAAGAGCATTCACGTCGAAAATGGCCTGAAACAAAAAGATGCGTTGTCGCCATTATTATTTAACTTAGTTCTGGAATACGCTATAAGGAAAATCAAAGATAGCAACCAGGGCCTACAGTTGAACGGTATTCACCAGGTTATGGCATATGCTGATGATGTAAATTTAATAGAGGATGATAGGAGAACAATAGAAAGAAATGCAGAGGTCTTATTAAACGCTTGCAGTGACATGGGTTTACAAGTAAATGCAGAGAAAACTAAATACATGGAAGTGCGTCCGGACCGGAATACAGCAAATTATGGATGCGTTAAAATATTAAATACTACTTTTGATGAAGTGGATAGTTTCAAATATCTAGGATCAATATTAACAGAGGAAAATCATATTCACGAAGAAATTAAATGTCGACTAAAAGCAGGGAAGTCGTGTTACTATTCGGTTCAAAATCTCTTGTCGTCGCGAATTCTGTCGAGGAATTTGAAGCTTAAAATATACAAAACGATAATCATGCCTGTTGTTCTGTATGGTTGCGAAACATGGTCGCTTACTCTGAGGGAAGAACATAGACTGAAAGTATTTGAGAACAAGATCCTGAGACGAATATTCGGACCCAAGAAGAACGGAGATGGGGAATGGCGGAAACTTCATAACGAGGAACTACATAATTTATATGATTTACCCAACATTGTTAGGGTCGTCAAGTCTAGGATGCTTAGGTGGGCGGGTCATGTAGCTAGAATGGAAGAAAGTAGAAACGCTTTCAAAGTCTTAACTGGAAGACCAATCGGAAAACGACCATTAGGAAGACCTACGCGCGGATGGGAGGACAATATTAAGATGGATCTCGCAGATACAAAGTAGAAACTGGATGCAGTTAGCTAAGGATAGAAGTGAGTGGAGAGCTTTTGTGAACGCAGCATTGAACCTCCGGGTTCCATAGGCCATAAAGTTAGTTAGTTAGTTAAGTATCTAAGCTGAATTTAATGATTACTTCCTTTATTATCTTGCATCGGTAAACACTCGACACTATCTGGCAACGCCGCACTATTCAAGCAGCGTTTAGCATAGCACCGACAACACCTAGTGATCCATCTTAAAATGCGACCGTAAACTGCATTAGATATCTAAGCAATTTGTATGAAAAGTCAAGCACATGCTGATTAAGGTCTTTCTAGCAAGCACTTCTGTTGTTCATAATCCTTATGAATTCCAGTAGGAGAAAAACAGAAAAGAAAGAAGCAAAAATGGTCATTTTGCAACTGTGACTCACTCGGGCTCATGCTCTCTATCCTTAATGTAGTTCGCGTTTGCTAATCTCAATGAGGATCACACTAGTCAAGATTCGCACTAGTTCGAGCTTGAGCTTGATATTCACTGTGAAATTGTCTTTAGCCCGATCTCGTGCTCATTAACCTCACTGGACTAGAGCTTAGTAACGGCTTCGGGTCGATCCTCAATGAAGCTTGCACTCGCTAGTTATCTAGAAATAGTGAGCGTTTTCTTCAAAATAATATTAAAAATTATAGAAGAATTTTCGAGACATTCGAGTCGAGTCGAGATTTTTACGAGCAGTCTCGACTCGACTCGTGTTTCGACTCGAAAACTCGATTCGAGAAATAAGTTTGTCTCGACTCCTCTCGGATTTTACAAAGTATGTCTCGACTCGAATCCCGACATGTCTCGACTAGTGCGCATCCCCAACTATATATGTGTAAGTCTTTTTGCGAACACAAGTAAGGGATTGCAAGACTCTCAAAGGTAGTGAATTGCTATAGACAAAGATATAAATGTAGTATTTTAATATATACGTAGAATGTTGGGGTGAGTTTCAGGTAAACTCGGATAAGTAACAGATGATACCAAATGCAAATATTTTTTCTTGTAATTCCATATCCGTGTACCCCTCATTGTGGGTCCACAAGCCTACGAAGTTGCCAGCTTTTAATAGATTTTGTCATTCAGATTAAAAAGCAAAGTGACTGAAATGTCCATCAACCCCGGTCCGCACCTCTACTGGTTGCCTTCCACAAGAGTATCAACCTAGTTGAAATGTTAAAATAGGACCAAAATGACGCCTAAAATGTTTAACAGAAAAATAAAGACAAGTATTTTCTTTCTTTTCTTTCCCTTTCCTTGCTTATTTTTTTCTTTTTATTCTTTTGAAAATTTGAATGAAAACTGAAAAATCTACCAAAAAAATTGAAATCAACCAGCACAAACGGCACTTTTCCAGCACTTGTAGTTTTCCAGATCTCATTGTCGAAAAATTGGATACAACATATAAACTTCTCTAGTATTTTAATATATAGACTAGCTGAACCTGCGCTTTCTACACAGCGCATTATTCACATGTGAGCATGAATCTTCTTGTCATTCTTCACAATATCTGTACAGACACAAGTGAAGGACGTCTTCATAAAAATTGGCAAGGAGTACCATAAAGGGGAGATTTTCTTGATTATTTTAATCATTATCTTGCACCATTTGCAAGATTGAGCGTACTTCCGATTGCAGTTTCTAATTCATGTATGATCAGTGTTTTTTCTTCTTTCTTCTTGCCTGCAGTATGTAATCAGCAAATACATCACATTCACAATTAATTATAATGTCAGTGATATATGGCGTTCATTGAGCAAAACGCTCCAGACAATAAAGATTCATCTTAGACTGGAGAAATGGTTATCCTTCATTTTCCATTTCCTTCATTCTTTTGGTCATGAAATAAACGCCTGAGAGACATGCAACCCCTACATACAACTATATAGTTGGAATGTATAGCTCGCAGGATATGATGTTTTACTTTTTTTAAAATTTCAACACTTCCAGTATACCCCTAAAAATGTAATAACGGCCATGTTTTTTTAATATTCAATTAGAACTGAACAACAACACAAAATTTGGAATAACCAATGAAAACGGCACGTTTCTTGCACTTGTGGTTTTCGAGGTCTCATTCTCGAAAGGATTGGAGACAAACATATAAACCTAGGAATTTAATATATAAACTAGCTGAACGTGCCCTCTGCTCTCTACACAGCGCATCATTCACATATGAACATGAATCTCCTTGTCACTCCTCACAATATCTTCACATGTACCTTTATAGACACAAGTGAAAGACGTCTTGACAAAAATCGGCAAGAGGTATCATAAACGGGAGACTTTTTTTCTATTATTTCTTCAATACCCCGCACCGCTTGCTAGATTTAAGCCTACTTCCAGTTGGAGTTTCTAATTCATGTGTGATTAGTGTTTTCTTTCTTCTTGCATGCAGCATGTAATAAGCAAATACATTACATACACAGTTAATTATATAAATAATAATTAATATTTTTCTGATCAGAGTATGTATTTCTTCATTAAAAATTATAATATTTCGCAACAGTTATCCTTTATTTTTCATTATTTTGGCCATGAAACAAACACCTGATAGATATATAATCCATGTATGCAACTATGTTGTGTTCGAATATATAACTCATAGGATATGATTTTTTTTTCAATTTCAACACTTCCAGTGTACTCATAAAAAGTGTAATAAAGAATTAAGGGCCATGATTTATAAATATTCAATTAGAACGAGACGATCTACTCAAAATTTGGAATCGACCAGTGAAAACGGCACGTTTCTAGTACTTGTGGTTCTCGAGATATCATTGTCGAAAGGACTGGAGACAAACATATAAACTTAGCATTTTAATATATAGACTAGCTGGACCTGCGCTCTCTACACAGCACATCATTATCGTATGAGCGTGAATCTCCTTGTCATTCCTCACAACATCTGTACATGTCCCTTCACACACACAAGTGAAAGACGTCTTGATAAGTCGGCAAGCTGTACTATAAAGGGGAGATTTTCTCAATATCTCGCACCATTTGCAAGATTGTGCCTACTTACGGTTGGAGTTTCTAATTCATGTATAATCAGTGTTTTCTTTCTCCTTGCATGCACTATGTTATAGGTAAATACATTCCATACACAATTAATTATAATGTCAGTGATATATGGTGTTCATTGGGCAAAACACTTCAAACAATCAAGATTCATCTTAGCTTGAAGAAATGGTTATCTTTCGTTTTTCACTATCATTTGACTATGAAACAAACGCCTGAGATATATGCAACCCATATATACAAACATTGTGTTGGAATGTATAACTCATAGGATATCATGATTTAAAAATCAACAGTTCCAGTGTACCCCTAAAAATGTAATAAAGAAATAACGGCTACGCTTTTCAAATATCCAATTAGAACTGTACAATCTACACAAAACTTGTAATCGACCAGCGAAAATAGAACTTTCTAGCACTTGTGGTTTTTGAGATCTCTTTGTCGAAAGGATTGGAGACAAACATATAAACCTAGCATTTTAGTATACAGGGTGAGTCAAAATAAGTGTTACAAGCCAATATCTCGCGAACTATACATCATATAAGAAAAATATTAAGAGACAATGTACAATACAGAGGGGCCTAAGAAATGAGTCAAACATTAGATTTCCCCCGCCCCCCATTTTGGGGGGAGGGGGGTGAACGTGAAATTTTCAAATGGGAACATAGGTCGAGTGATACCTCGTTCGAAAGAGCTTGAAAAATTGAACAATTTTTGTCGGAAACAATTTTTGATATGGGGCACCGTTTTCAAGATGGGCCCCAAAAATGGTCCTGTATCCGATAAAATTTCCAGTACTTATAAATAAGTGTTACAAGCCAATATCTCGCGAACTATACATCATATACGAAAAATATTAAGAGACAATGTACAATATAGAGGGGCCTAAGAAATGAGCCAAACACTGGGTTTCCCCCGCCCCCCAATTTGGGAGGAGGGGGGTAAACGTGAAATTTTCAAATGGGAACATAGGTCAAGTGATGCCTCGTTCGAAAGAGCTTGAAAAATTGAACAATTCTTGTAGGAAACAATTTTTGATATGGGGCACCGTTTTCAAGATGGGCCCCAAAAATGGTCTTGTATCCGATAAAATTTCCAGTACTTATAAATAAGTGTTACAAGCCAATATTTCGCGAACTATACATCATGTACGAAAAATATTAAGAGACAATGTACAATACAGAGGGGCCTAAGAAATGAGTCAAACATTAGGTTTCCCCCGCCCCCCATTTTGGGGGGAGGGGGTGAACGTGAAATTTTCAAATGGGAACATATTGTAGGTCGAGTGATACCTCGTTCGAAAGAGCTTGAAAAATTGAACAATTTTTGTAGGAAACAATTTTTGAAAATGGGCACCGTTTTCAAGATAGACCCCAAAATTGGTCCTGTAAGAGATAAAATTTCCAGTACTTATAAATTGGAAACGGCTAAGTAGAAAAACATGAAACAAAAAATGAAAAAGGTAAACGCCATAGGCAACGTGGAATGGTGTTGTCGTGGTGCCCCAGGACCCCATCATGGGGCCCCGGGAACAATTTTAAAATTTCAAATCTGAATATAGGTCGAGTGATACCTTGTTTGATAGATTATGGAAAACCAAACAGCTTAGAAAAAAAAATGTTTTGATTTCGGGCAAGCCTGTTACAAAATGGCCGCCGGAAATGGTTCCACATTCAGATAGAAAGTGCAGTGTTCAAACTGAGTGTTACAAGCCAATATCACGCGAATTATTGCATCAAATAAAAAGTGTTAAGAGTCCATGTACAATACAAACAGGCCTAAAAATATGTCGAACACGAGGTTCCATCATCATACTGTAAGTGAATAACAAGTAAAATTTTCGGAGGCAAAATCGACCCTTAACGTAATAATAATAATAATAATAATAATAATAATAATAATAATAATAATAATAATAATAATAAGAAGAAGAAGAAGAAGAAGAAGAAGAAGAAGAAGAATACGCAAAATAGTAATAAAACTAGTAATAATAATAATAATATGAATGAAAATAATAAGACAATGAATAATACTAATACGTATGCGCAAAAAGACGTCGTTCCTCAATCACTACAATCCTATGAGAAAGGGATAGGAAGGTACCTATTAGGCCCTACTTGTAGGCAACATCTCAGCATGTGCCCAGTTAGAGTAAGGAAAGCCCGTCAATGTCATTGCCTGGGGAATGGAACCGATGGCCTTCGGAACATAGTACAACGATAACGTTGTATATTGCATTAACAATCTGTACCATCTTATAAAAAAAAAGGATCAGAGGCGAATTATTTGAGCCGTTTTATACAAAGAAAAGAAAGTTGCAAAGAAATATCTTTAGATTATTTTTGATCGTCAACTATTAATGTAATCGCTATGGAAACGTAATAAATGTAAGTGTAAGTGTGCAGACGTAGAAAGAACGGGATATAAACTTTGGTGATAAGTTTTCCGTATAAGTAAACGAACACTATCGTATTGATATTATTAGTTTGGGTAGCGTTTGAATAGAGCAATGGCGGTGTTTGATCATGTTGCTGGTGTTGGGGGAATGTAGAAGAAACTATCGTAGCGCGGCACGAATGTATGCAATGCGCTATCCCCAACGCCAACAAACATCTCACATGGCATTTCTGCGATTGGAGAGACGTTTGCGGCAACATGGTAGTCTTGTCCGGGGACGAGGTAGGGGTCGTTACCGCTCTGCAACCAATGAAGAACGTGCAACAGGAATATTGGCAGCAGTGCACGTAGACCCACATGTTACCACGAGATATCTCGCTCAGGCCAGTGGAGTTAGCCAAAGATCTGTAGTGCGTATTTTGCACGAGTACATGTTTCATCCGTATCATATCATCTTACATCAGGAACTATCTGGCAATGATTTTCATGCCAGATTGCAATTTTGTCTATGGTTGGAAGGTATGGAAAACAGACAGCGCAACTTCATATCCACCATCTTGTTTAGCGATGAAGCTACATTTACAAACACAGGACACGTAAATCGACATAATATGCATTATTGGGCTAGGGAAAATCCACTATGGCAGAGAGAAGTTGCTCATCAGCATCGGTGGTCTCTTAATGTATGGTGTGGCATCCTTGGTAACCATATCATTGGGCCATATTTTTTTGATGGACGTCTTACTGGTGATACCTATGCCGCATTTATCAGTGATGTACTATACCCGGAGTTGTTAGAGAATATTCCTTTCGCTGAACGTATAAGAATGTGGTATCAACATGATGGTGCTCCAGCACACAACGCACGTCAGGTCAGAGCCTTATTGGACCACCGTATGGCGAATAAATGGATTGGGCGTCGAGGTCCTATTCACTGGCCTCCACGATCTCCTGACCTAACCCCACTTGATTTTTTCCTCTGGGGTTATGTTAAGGATCGGGTAATGTCCAACGTACCAACAACTACTGATGATATGAAGGCGCGTATCCAAGGTGTGTGTGCATCTATCACTCCAGAGATGCTACATGATGTACGAACATCCCTATGCCGCCGCTTACGGAGGTGTGTGGAGCAGGATGGAGGACATATCGAGCATCATTTGTAACACGGTAAGTGTTGAAATTATTTGCTTTACAGTGATTGAAATTACAATTTTTAACATCGCACATACCCGTAGAATTACTAAACGTTATCCTACTACTTTACAGGATATTAGGTTGTGGTAATGCTGTTGTGACAGGCTTGTCTGAAATCAAAACAACTTTTGTAGTAAGCTGTTTGGTATTTCACGATCTATCAAAGAGGTATCACTCGCCCTATGTTGCGATTTGAAAATTCCATGTACACCCCTCCATACAAAAGCGGGACGAGGGAACTTCTTTAACACAAATTTCAGGCTTTCTGTATTGTACATTGACTCTTAACACTTTTCTTATTTGATGCGTAGTTCATTGCGTTGATATTGGCGTGTAATACTCAAATTGAACACTGCACTTTCTATCTGAATGTGAAACCATTTTTGGCGGCCATTTTGAAACAGGCTTGCCCAAAATGAAAACAAATTTCGTATGAAGCTGTTTGGCTTTCCACGATCTATCAAACAAGGTATCACTCAACCTACAGGTATATTCCCATTAATAATTTTGAAATTGGTCCCGGAGCCCCATTATTAGGGCCCTGCGGACACCACGACAACATCATTCCACATTGCCTATGATGTTTCCGTTTTTTATTTTTTGTTTAATCGTTTCCTACTCATACGTTTCCGATTTATAAGTACTGGAAATTTTATCGGATACCGGACCATTTTTGGGGCCCATCTTGAAAACGGTTCCCCATATCAAAAATTGTTTCCTACAAAAAATGTTCAATTTTTCAAGCTCTTTCGAACGAGGAAACCTAATGTTTCTCATTTCTTAGGCCCCTCTGTATTGTACATTGTCTCTTAATATTTTTCTTATATGATGTATAGTTCGAGAGATATTGGCTTGTAACACTTATTTATAAGTACTGGAAATTTTATCGGATACAGACCATTTTTGGGGCCCATCTTGAAAACGGTGCCCCATATCAAAAATTGTTTCCTACAAAAAATGTTCAATTTTTCAAGCTCTTTCGAACGAGGTATCACTCGACCTATGTTCTCATTTGAAAATTTCACGTTTACCCCCCTCCTCCCAAATTGGGGGGCGGGGGAAACCCAGTGTTTGACTCATTTCTTAGGCCCCTCTGTATTGTACATTGTCTCTTAATATTTTTCGTATATGATGTATAGTTCGCGAGATATTGGCTTGTAACACTTATTTATAAGTACTGGAAATTTTATCGGATACAGGACCATTTTTGGGGCCCATCTTGAAAACGGTGCCCCATATCAAAAATTGTTTCCGACAAAAATTGTTCAATTTTTCAAGCTCTTTCGAACGAGGTATCACTCGACCTATGTTCCCATTTGAAAATTTCACGTTCACCCCCCTCCCCCAAAATGGGGGGCGGGGGAAACCTAATGTTTGACTCATTTCTTAGGCCCCTCTGTATTGTACATTCTCTCTTAATATTTTTCTTATATGATGTATAGTTCGCGAGATATTGGCTTGTAACACTTATTTTGACTCACCCTGTATAGATTCTTAGTAATGCTTTATTTTATTTATTTATTTATTTATTTATTTTTAGTATATGGTCTTACTTCTTTTGAACAAAATAGCGTTCATAAACCATATCTGACAAGGCAAATTCATTACAAAGATCTAAAGAAACAATTCATCGCGAAAACAAAGAAATAAATAAATAAAAGTAAAGAACACTGAAAAAGTACATATAGGACTGTTTTCTGACTCATATATCCAAATTCGAACGCCCACTGATGTTCGAAAATTTACGACTTGCAGCAAATACTAAAGTGTCTCAGTCACGTCCGCCCCTATTTCTTGTTAACACCACCTTCTCAACACGAAGAGTGAGACGTGACTTTCAGTTTTGTGTCGAATCCGAACTACATATATATACATACGGAAAATCTGGAAATCTGAAGCATACTTAAGATAAATACAATAACTTTTATTTAGCCAATGGCTCCAAATATTAATGGATAGTTTAGTGCACCATACTTGGGGTCACAAGTTATTATAATCAATTTTAAATCTAAACTATTCATAGTGGGAGCGAATTTCGACCAATATTCTTGTTCACTGGAAGCTATTATTTCATGATGTGGTTTTAAGTTCCAGAATCTGTCAAGACATTCAAGCTAATGTGGTCATTATATTCACACTCTGTATATATATACAGTATACAGAAACACCATTACTGTCCTATCTCTTGTATGTGTATAATTTTTATTTGTATGTCCGTCGGAGAGAGGTGGGGTGGGTAAGAGAGAATGACTGGCTGTTCTTCCTCAGTTTGTGAATCCTCCACTGGAAGTGGCAGAGGAGATGACATATTAGCTATTGGTTACTGAAGGCCTGTCTGTGTCGTTTGTCTCGACAGCATTGCACGCTGCGACGAAGTGTGTTCACAATCTCTCTTTTATTCTTCACCCTTGTTTCGAGGGATAGTGGTGCGTCAATATTAATGCCACAATCTGTGCCAGAGCCTGCTCTTTCCCCTTCCTTGATTTGAATTTCATGAATCTGTGCAAAATGCGGCTGGCTACAGGAATGGGATCTTGGGCGCCAAACAGAATCGTATCTTTGAATCAAACATGAAGTTTGTTTTCATTGTTACCACCTCTTCCTTGCACAAAAGCCCACTATGCTCATTTTTCTTGGTTACTTTTCCAAATTAAAAGAAAAAAAAATATCACGAGTAGCGTGCCTAGTGAATTTTCAATGCTCCTTCCAGGACATGTAAACACGTAAAATTATTATCAGAATAATGTAGAAGATATTATTTTTTTCTTCTAAGAAAAGAAAATTTGCGGTCAGCTTGGGCAGCCATATACTCTTGGGAATTTTGCTCTTGCCTTCTATCCTAGTGAATAAATATGTTCTATCTTCATAAGAAATTTAACAAGTTTTAAATCAAAAAGAATTCAGCTGTTCAACTTTAGAACTGAGTGAAGAAAGGAACAGTTTTAGAAGTTGTGTACTTCTTTAAAAATGCGTTTAGAAGTCACAACGCACTTCCTTCCTTCCTTCAACTGAAGTAATTCATGACAGTTTAAAATCGATTTATTATTATTATTATTATTATTATTATTATTATTATTATTATTATTATTATTATTATTCTTATTATTATTATTATTATACCCTATTTGAGATTAAGTAAGTTAAAATAAACTACCATTCTCTATTTTTTTTTAATGTTCCGTATCTAAGTTGTACTTAAAGCACTTTGAAGAACATATATCTTATTTGTAACCCTTTGATTGAATTACGTTTCGAACATAATATTTCTTTAAATGAATGATAAATCAAGTTACTTTATATTTTATCATTTCCGTGATTAGTACAGCACACATAATCATTGCTTCTTTCAAAATATTATCAAAGGTGGCTATTGTTGGTTACATTCTTAAATGCAGATTTTGCGGCCTATCAGAAAACTTCTATTGCTCAGTTAAAATTTGTGTGGAAAGAAAACTCAAATCGTGTGCAAAACTATTCAATTGTTGACCACTCAGCAACCACAGTCACGAATGCACTACCAATTTCCTAAGCTCTGACACGTAAAGCTATCAAAAATTTTAATTCAATTTTAAGAAGAGATTAATTTTAATTCAACCCGAATTAACTATATAACTATATGTCGATTATTTGCATATATATATATATATATATATATATATATATATATATATATATATATATATATATATATATATATATATATATATAGAGAGAGAGAGAGAGAGAGAGAGAGAGAGAGAGAGAGAGAGAGACAGACAGACAGACAGACAGACAGACAGGGGAACCGCTGACCAATTTGAAACGGATGTTAGAACATAGTTAGGGCCACCTCAAACTGGATTTTTAAATCATATCAATTTGAAGAATTGGTGCATTCTGTGGAGATATGATGTTTCAAAATTTCTGCCAAAAGTAAATTTTGTTGTTTCACTTTGCTTGAAATGTGTATCCTAATGAATTTCAAGGGATTCAAATATTTTTCATAAACATATTCTCCCACTTCAGCTAAAATAAATATTTCAGTTTAACGCCACAAGATTGTGTATTTTAGGCTCAGCAAAACGATGAGTGAGGTAAGTGAATCATGATGAAAAAAATGACAGAATGAAAATGTGGGAAGAAATGGAAGAACCCTGAGAAAACCCACGAATACGATGCTGTCCACCACAAACTTACTTCTACTTGGCGGGTGATCGAACCAGGGACCACGGTACCAGAAGGTAAATCTTCTACCACTGACCCACTGTTCTTCCTCAATTTCTTCTAGTAGATATAGATATAGATATAGATATAGACATAGCTATAGCTATAGATATAGATATAGATATAGATATAGATATAGATATAGATATAGATATAGATATAGATATGCCAGCAAATACCTAAATCTCGAAGACATTGATTACTTTTATGATAGCATTCAACTGACACGAAACCTCTACAAAATGAAAATTTCAATACTTAGCTTTTCACTTAAACATGCAAAAATGTGCTTGAATAACTACTGCGGCTAAGAATATGTCTTAGTAACAGCAAGTGAATTAATAATATAACTGTATAGCTGGAAAATTGTGCAATCAAGATGATTTTCTGATGATATTCAAAAATTAGGTTTTAGGCTAGAAAACACAGGGAAGAACTAAAATGATCACTCTTAAAACGAACATGCTTTTCCTAAAATGCTATTCATTATTAAGTAGCCCCTAAAATTTGCCCCTTTTTCTTACATGAACCCTTAGAAAAACGTATGGTATTATATATATGCCAGACTATATATTTGTCTGTTCCGGCTGTAATAGAGAAAGGGAAAAGGAAAATAAAAAGATCATAGCCAACATTTCCTAGCCCAGTAATTATCTATTACGAAAACAGTTTTAACCGTATTCGAAACGTTTTTTGGCTAGGCCATGAAAGTCACATGGAATATGATGAAAGACGTCAACACAATGGTCTACTCTGTGTGTTATAAGGCTATACAATGACGAAGTTTTTTGTGGAATTCTTTTCTGATGCCATGCGTTATATGCTTAGGGCATTACGTAAAGAAAAAAAAAATAGTTCAACCCAAAGGCGGGAAAGCTGGTTTTCATTTGCTACGGATGGTAACTTTGAATCAGAAGCATTTCCTTCATGCAAGAAGACCCTCGAGACAAAAATGTGTGGTCCTCTGTAAAGTTTATGGTAGTCAACTACAACGAGGTTCAATATCACAGCAAGGAAAGAAAAGCTTCATAAATGGACTTAGTAAGGCAGCTTCCTCCTGCTTTTTATCTCCTGGACATAACTCTGGTCAGCTTTCATATACCTTACTTTAGAGATGATGCTAACTATTGAGTTATGTGATTATGTGTTCAGCATTCGATAGGAGCTAGTTATGTACAGGTACGATTTGTGTGCATGATTATCAACTTGTCATTCGAAAGATATAGTTAGAACATTACACTAAAACAGAAAAACAACCTGTATTTTTACTCTTAGACAAGACGTTAATGAAATAAATTACACGCCAGGAATAATACTGTCGCAACTGAAAATAGATTTCAAATTGTTATCAATTCTTAATATGTAAAGATTGTAACTTGTATGTGTTGAAGAAAGGTTTTCTATACAATAATTAACATTATATAGTTATACTGACATATAGTTATAATTCCCAATAACATAAAAAAATAAAGTTTCGTTAGGTACAAAGAACATTTTAGGCTTTGCTGTAAAAATGGCATTTTAAAATTTTAACTAAAAAAAAAGAACAATTGGAGAAAAACATCAGGGAGAAATAGGCACAGGCGAGAGGACAATATTAAGATAAATCTCGCAGAAATATGAATATAAAGTAGAAAATCGATTGAGTTGGCTAATGGCAATTTTTGAGAAAGGGGCATTAAGCCTCTTGGCTTCGTAGGAAATAGAGTTAGTTAGTTACAGTTTTGATCGTTTTATTCCGGTGGTGCAAAATTACCTTTAAATAACAATAAATTATATATATCTTTATAATACATCAAGTTTTATATCGCGCGAATTTCTTTTTTTTTTTTTTAAAGTCAAGCTTAATGGGTTGTATTTTTGTATACTAAACTCCAAATGTGAAAGTGACGAATCTATTACAAATTGATTTGTCCAAAAATGTGATTCGACTCGAAAAAAAAAAAAGACTTGATCTGATCTCTTCGGTGCAATAAGAGTCTCCCGTCAAAATAATTCTCAGATATTTTAAATGATTGACCTCTTCAAACTTTCCTTACCCTGTTCTGATCCCTAAGGGCATATTTCCGCTTGGTATATTCATGACTTTCTACTTTTTAAATGTTGATGCCCATCCCATACTGTTTTACAGGGTCAACTATTCTGTTCATTATCTCCTGTAGTTCTTCCTCAGTTCTGGCTATAATAGCCATGCCATCCATATACCTTATCTTGATGATGTGAAATCTCCAAATTTTATTAATACTTCCTTCGTTAAGCATTCACTGTAAACGTCGAATAACTGGGGTGGCATATTACAGCCTTGCCTCATTCCTCTCCCAATTTTCACACTGCTGGTTTATCCTGCTTCAGACTTACTCACTTCATTTGTGCTTTGTACAGGTTGTAAATGAGTCATCAGTCTCTCCAATTGACCTCGATTTCTTGAAATATTTGTACAAGTTTGGCTCCATATACCTCGTTAAAAACTATTTAGCAGTCGATGAAGCACTTTTATATATATATATTTTTAAGTTGAGAGCTCGCTCCGATATAATTTCCATCAAACTAATAGCATCTCTGGTGCCTTTCCGGAATCCAAACTGACCTTCCTCCAATATCTTTACTATCTGTTTTTCCAACCTCTTATTCAATATGCGCGCAATTATATTTCCAGTGAAGGAAATAAAATTAATGGTTCTGTGACCGCTGCACTTGTTTGCTTGCTTTTCCTTAAGTAAAACAACCATTATAACACCTAGAAAATTCTTTGGTTATTGTCAACCCAGATTGATTTTTTTATTAAGTGGAGTCAGTGCTTTCATTGCATATATATATATATTAAAATGCTAGGTTTATATGTTTGTCTCCAATCCGTTCGACAATGAGATCTCGAAAACCACAAATGCTAGAAACGTGCCATCTTTAATGATCGATTGCAAATTTTGTGTAGATTGTTCAGTATTAATTGAATATTAAAAAAAAAAAACTTGGCCGTTATCTCAATATTGCATTTTTAGTGGTACGCTGGAAGTGTTGAAATTAAAAAAAAAAAGTAAAGCATCATATCCTATGAGTTATACAATCCAACTCATCATAATTGTATACTGGGGTTGCATATCTATCAGGCATTTATTTCAAGGCTAAATGAAAATTATATGAATCTTTATTGTTTGGAGTGTTTTGCCCAATGAACACTATCACTGACACTATAATTAATTGTGCATGGAATGTACTTACATATTACATACTGCATGCAAGAAAAAATATCACATTGGTCTTTCATGGATTAGAAACTCCAACCGGAAGTAGGCACAAATCTTCCAAACGGTGCGAGATATTGAAAAAAAAATCGAAAAATCTCCCTTTTATGATACCCTTGTTGATTTTTATCAAGACGTTCTTCACTTGAGTCTGTAAAGGGAAAGTACAGATGTTGTAAGGAACGACAAGGGGATTGATGCTCATATGTGAATGATGCGCTGTGTAGGGAGCGCAGGTTCAGGTAGTCTACATATTAAAATGATAGGTTTATATGTTCTTCTCCAAAGAAAAGTTTATATGTTTGTTTCCAATCCTTTCGACAATGAGATCTCGAAAACCACAAATGCTAGAAACGTGCCGTTTTCACTGATCGATTGCAAATTTTGTGTAGATTGTTCAGTATTAATTGAATATTAAAAAAAAAAAAAAAAAACTTGGCCGTTATCTCTTTATTGCATTTTTAGGGGTACACTGGAAGTGTTGAAATTTTAGATAGGAGTCTCGGGTTCAAACCCTGCTCCCGCCAAGTGAACTTTGTGGTGGACAAACACCGTCTGCTTGGGTTTTCTTGGGGTTCTCCCGTTTCCTCCCACTTTCTTCATTCCACCATTTCATTCATTACTCATCATCACCGTCTCCTTTAGCCTAACCGGCATAACTTTGGGACGTAAAACTCAAAAAATTTCATTTCATTTTTTTTTTAATTTTAGAAAAGTAAAGCATCATATCCTATGAGTTATACAATCCAACACGTCATAGTTGTATACTGTGGTTCCATATCTAGCAGAAATTTATTTCAAGGCCAAATGAAAATTAAAAACAAAGGATAACAATTTATCCAGGTTAATATGAATCTTTATTGTTTGGAGTGTTTTGCCCAATGAACACTATCACTGACATTATAATTAATGGTGTATGTAATGTAGTTAGTTATTACCTAGTACATACTGCAAGCAAGGAGAAAGGAAACACTGGTCTTTCATGAATTAGAAACTCCAACCGGAAGTAGGCACAAATCTTGCAAACGGTGCGAGATATTGAAAAGAATAATCGAAAAATCTCCCTTTTATGATACCCTTATTAATTTTTATCAAGACGTCCTTCACTTGTGTCTGTAAAGGAAAAGTACAGATATTGTAAGGAATGACTAGGGGATTCATGTGATTGATTCGCTGTGTAGGGAGCGCAGGTTCAGCTATTATCTATTAATCCCTTAAGCAAGTTCGCTGGTATTTTTTTTTCGTTTCCAGTGGCCTTCCTCCTTTGCTTGTCTTTGATGGCTTGTACTACTTCACTTTTTATTATACTGAGTCATTTGTCTTCTTCGTCCACTTCTACTTTGATAAGGATATTTCTTGGGTTGTTTCTCTGGTCATATAGATCATTTATGTAATATTTCCAGATTCTAAGGATTTTGTGATGGGCAGTGACTACGTGACCTTGTTCGTCTTCGATTCCAAAAGCGGTATTTTTATTAGTTCTTCACCCAATTCCTGTGCTTTCTGATACATCAGACCATATTTGCCACGACCTTGAAGTTCCGTTATTTCTTCACATATTGCTTCTATGTATTTCTTTCTGTCTCTAGGTTTTTCTCCTTAATTCATTATTTAGCATTCTGTATTCTTTGATATCCGTTATTTTTGTTCTTCCGCGTTCCTAAATCTTCTTAAGCATCTCTTCAATTGCTGATAGTTTTTTTCAGTGCACTTTCCATTTTGCCACTGTCCTTATTGAATGTAGCTAGCAGAATCTGCTTAACTTTTCCCTAGTTTTCTTCCACACTCTCTGTCCTATCGTCCATTGCACTATTTTTCTTTTGTTTCTTCTTTCATAATGCTGTGAAAGTAATGTTCTTTACAGTAATGTGATATAATTATTGTTCTAAATTATATTTTCGATTTCTCCATTCTCATTTTTCTTGATTTACTGTAACCAGGTTTGCACTTCTGTTGCTACGAATTTGTTGTTCAAATCAATTTTCGCCCCTAGTAGTTTCTTAACGTCCCATACACTATTTCTGAAACGTTTCTTGATAAGAATATGTAATCAATTTAGTAGTGACTTTTATCTTCTAGACTTTTCCACATATACAGTTTTGTGTTCCTCTTCCCTAACCAAGTACTTGTCACCACCGAATCGCGTTGCCTACAGAAGTGGATCAGAATTCGATCCGTACATTTATTCTTCACAGTCTAAATGATCCGGCTATTTTAATCTCCGATCCTTCTCCCACCATGCTGTTGAAGTCTGTCATGATTATGACGTTAACGTGACCCTTTCCTTCCTGATGCAGTATGTCATTAATCTCGACATACAGTATACTACTTAATTATGGTCAGTTGTTGGCATATACATTTGTATTACAACAATATCCACTGGTTTTGCACTTAATTTTGTGGTGGTCTCCAGGTGACCTAAACAGACACTCGACTGACGTCACCCTACAGACTGGCAACGCTGCTATCCAGTTGGTGAGTCTACCAAGCGGCTATCAAGGATGATATAAAATAGAGGATCTGTCCATACAACAAAATCGTGAAGCCATACGTCACAGCTTGGCCACACCTACTCTGCCCACTCCGCGCCACTAAGATCGCAATGTTTCGAGCCAACAATCATGGTAAATACAAGAGTAACCAATCAGACGTGCCAACTCAGATGATGCTCGATTGTTTTTCGGCTTTATTGAGTTCATATGATGAAGATACGTATGGGCAGATCCTCTATTTTACAACATCCTTGGCGGCTATAATCTACAAACAGTAGGAGCGACTCGATCACTTGGAATTCGGTGCTGGACGGAGCAAGTAGTGAGCTACAAACGGGAAGAAAGAAGAAGGAGAAACATGTGCTACACTACATGATATGACTATAAGTATAATTATTTTGTAAGAACAGAAGACGAATACTTATTCAATCAATTATACTGCAACATACTTTGTACATGTAGTAACTATTGTGCCTTTGTCTAATAAATTGTGAATTTTAATTCAGCGGTTTTGAATCATCCTTTTAGTTTATTGCCGCACGCCGTTAGTTTTAGCTTCTTCTGCAGGTGGTTTATCTGTATTTTTGAGTGGGTTACGAGGAAACGCATTCCTGCCGTTTGCTACCTGGCCGACAAATTTTCACCCGTTGTCTGCCAAGGTATATGGTATATAGTAACAAGCTTCAACTTGTTTTCAGCACATTGATCGCATAAATAACTACGATATCCAATATCTGTAACTCCAATGACATGCTAAACTGCATTATTTAGAGTGAAAATAAGCAGCAACATTACACCAAATGACGTAGCTATATCAGATTTCCATTTGATGCACCTTTTGTTCATATGTACCATTCATTTTAACTGAATGTTCTGTGGCGTCATAACTGGCTATTCCCCTTTTCAGTAAACCATACAGAAAGAAGAAAGAAGACGTAGGAAATCTGACATATATATATAAGAGATGGTGGTTATAGCCAAACAAGAACATCGATAGCGTAGTGGATGATTTTTCACAAATGTTATATGTGGATCCATAACTACTGTGCACTAGCAACACTGTTTACATTCCACTATCCTATCTCATCTCCTCCCTCATTTGCTCACCATGTTTCTTTCTGCTATTTCTCAGATTGTAAAAGTGCTCTCTTACGTCACACATCATTCAGATGGAAGTGACTGATGTATACTATATCAGATTGTTTTATAAAATCGTATGTTCTCAAATACTTCATAACATATGTAAAGAAAAGAAATAATGAAACTGAATCTAAAAGTGGTAAAGGTATTGGGAAAGTTGCTGTTATTTGTACACCTAGAAGAGGCAACATCATTTCAAGAGTAACCCTAGCATGTTTCATCTCTTTACTTGCATCGACAACTGTATCTCAAACTCTTGGCAGAATAGGATACTGAGCAGACCATATTCTGAAATATTGTCAGGAAAATAGTCCCGTCATCTAACTGTGAATAATTCCACCGTGCAATTTTGTGGTAACCATAGAAAGTAAATCGAGTACGTCTGACAATTCCAGGACAATGACCTGTTTGGAACTCGCAATCCTCAATTATCAAGCATTAGTGTTTCAGAAGACGGGCACGAAACAGTAGTCAGAAAATAAATGACACGCAAACATGTCTTATCGCACTTTTCCATTTTGTACGTGTTTGTCTCGTCTGTCGAAGATTACTATCTGGATCAACCTGTTGTATTAAAGACCAATAAACGAATTGTGTTATTACCTGCATTGGTGTACACTGCCCATTCTATTCTACTCCTGTGTTTCTCACAGTACATGTCTTCATTGTTTTTTTGTTTTTTTTTTTATTTTCTTCCTTTATTTATTTTTAGAAAGATCGTTTCTGTTTAAGGAGATAAAATTATCACGAACAAGTAAAGTTTTGACGTCTGGCGAACTTTCTATTTCAACGATACACTTACGATTCATTTATAAGCAATAGGACTCAACATATGGGGACCTACCATTCATTCACTGATTTTGGATTATGTAAGAATAAGGCACAAATAAGAACAATCTAGTGACGTTTTCTGCTTCTTTAGTGTTTTCTTTGTCTATTTCAGTTGCTCTACATACATGCTGATCAATACCATCATGCAGGTCATTGCAAAAGCAAAGATCGTGATACAATTTAGTAAAATTGCTCTATTGGGAAAGAAAACTTTCTCCAGCATGATGTAGTTTACATTCATATCTGCAAACAGATGAAGGCAATTAACAACATATGTTACAATGCCTATGGTCGAAGGGGAACTACGATTTATGAGAACCGAGCAAACAAAGTTATAGACTGTGGAACTGTGATAATGATTAAGTTGAGAACAAAATACTGCCACTGGCTCTCTTTCTTTCTTTCTCCTTCCAATTACGTTGTGTAGCTGCTCCTTGAGTATTGTGTATTCTGCATCTCCATTACAAATCATTGTCAAGTTTTCAAAGTACGGTGGAAAAAAAATCACAATGAGTTAAATAATTTTTATTATTGTCCACACCGTAACTTCTCATATAATAGATCATACGATAGTTATAAATTGCAATATTTTGTGTAAAAAATAAAAATAAAATAAAATACTTAGGTAGCTGCACTTCCTGTATCTGGCAACATTTAAATACGTCGAGTTTTATAATTTTCTCGACTCTAGTGTAATTGCCAACTTTCTCGAATTTTGACGTTATAGGGTTTTTATTTGCTTCTACATCTTCATAGATCATTTCTTCTATAGCTTTTGTCTAAACTATCACGTAATATGACTTCACATTAAAATATAATGTAATATATATACTATATAAAAATGTGAATCCAGTGAGTCACTTATCAACATTGATTTACTAGATTTTCGAAACTATTAGGCATAGAACCTTGAAATTTTGCATAAATGTTTCCCTTGGGCCTTAGGTTGTAGGTAAGACGGAGTTTTGCGAAATGTAGCCACTAAATTGGAATAACGGGGCTTGAATGATTTTTTGCCGTTCAGAAGATCTCCGAAACTATTAAGTATACAACCTTGAAATTTTGCACCAACATCCTAGGGTAAAGATAAGACGGGAATTTGCAAAATGGGCCACTAAGAGGAGATAAAGGACTTGAGTATTTCTTATTGTCTGCCAAATCTCTCGACCTATTAGGTGTAGAACCCTGACATTTTGTATAAATGCTTTCCTTGCAATCTAGGGTGTATATAAGATGGAACTTTGCGAAATGCAGCTCCTAAAAGGGGGTTACGGGGTTTGAATTATTTTTTGCCGTTCACCAAATCTTCGAAACTATTAAGCATAGAACCTTGAAATTTTGCACAAATGTTTATCTTAAACCCTAGGCTGTAGATAAGACAGGATTTTGCAAAATGCGGTCCCTAAGAGGGAATAAAAAGGCCTGAATTACAAGTATCTTTCGCCGTTCGACGTCTCCCAATGAATTGAACCTCGAAATTTTGTATAAGTGTTTTCCTTGTAATCTAGGATGTAGATAACATTCTTTCCTCAGTGCTACCCACGAAGAGGGGTAACGTGAGTTGAATGATTTTTTGCTCTTCGCCAAATATTCGAAAATATTAGGCGTAGCATACAAGCTCAAAATCTTGCACATTTTTTCCCTTGTAGTTTAAGCTGTAGAGTAGACGGGATTTTTTTTTTTTTTTTTTTAAATGCAGCCTCTAAGGCAGGGTAAGAGAGCTTGAATGAATTTTGTCGCTCGCCAGATACCGAAACTATTAGGCATAGAACCTTAAATATAAGTATACCCACTGAGACTCTGAAACTTCTTAGTTAAATAACTAGCGTTGTCTTACAATGGTAATATATTTATGTATTCAAACTAAAACGTAGTGTTAATCTGGTCAGAAATTAAGAACCTTGAAATTTGTACAAGTATTCTTCATGTATTCCAATTTGTAGATAAGATGAACTTCTTGAAATGAGGACCTTAATGGTGAATAACGTGGCTTGAATTTTTTTTTTTCGTTCGCCAGAGCTTCTATTAGGTTTACAGCCTTAAAAATTCGTACAAATGTTTTCCTTGCAGTTTATGGTAAAAATAAGATGGATTTTGTTTTGAATATGGCTCCTAAGGGGGACAACGGAGCTTGAATTATTTTTTGCAGTTCGCTGGATCTCCGAAACTATTAGGCGTACAACCTTGATATATTGCAAAAATATTTTCCTAGCAGTATGAACTGGGGATAAGACTGGTTTCTTTTTGAAATGCGGCCCCTAAGGAAGAATAAGAGGATTAAATGATTCTTTGCCGTTCGACAAATCACCGAAATTATTAGGCATGTAATGTTGACAATTTGTATGTATGTTCTCCTTGCACTCTAGGCTGTAGGTAAGAAAATGACTTGCAAATGTAGGCTTTTTTTTTTTTTTTTTTTGCTCGCCAGATATCCGAAACTATTAGATGTAGTATTTTGAAATTTTTCTATATATGTTCTACTTACACTGTAGGACACAACATTTTGTGAAATGTGGCCCCTGAGGGGAATGAGGGGCTGGAATGATTTGTCCATTATATCTCCGAAACAATTGGATATAGAACCTTAAAATTATGTATAAATATTCTCTTTACACACTAGAGTGTAAATAAGATTTTTAAATGCGTCCGTATGGGGGAAAGGAAGGCTTGAATACGTACTTTATAAAATTATTATTATTATTATTGCGATGTACACATCTCAGAAACTCTTAGGTGAAGAATCTGAAAGTTTTGTATATAAATATTTCTCCGTACCTTAGAATTACGAAGTAAAGAAGGTTTACAAGTCAAAATAGTGCATTGAACATTTTTTTTATCAGATTTTAGAAAGTCTTGGCACAACAACTTGAAGTTTTATGTATACAATTGATATCCTTGAATCTTAAGAGGCTTTATTCCGGCGAAATTAAAATACTGCTAATTTTACGGTAATTATGTGATATCTTCAAGTAGATGAAACATAATTGAAATGTGAAACAAGAGCGCCCTAGACAATATTATTTTGCGTGAGATACCGTTATCACATATCATCTAGTGGCTTTCCGTTTTCAGCCGTTTAGAAACGCAAAAATAAATGCCGATTTTCAAAATGACTCGAAATAGAAAGCAGATTAGTGAGTCGTGATAGCGGTATATCATGTCAAATGATATTGTCTAGGGCGCTCTTGTTCCACATTTCGATTATATTTTATCTATTTGAAGATATGACATAACTACTGTAGAATTAGCGGTATTTTAATTTCGCCGTGATGAGGCCTCTTAAGCCGAAGGTGATGTAGAGTAATATGAAACGGCATTCTTTTTTCCTTCAACTTCTAACAGATCTCTGAAATTCTTAGGCGTTGAAGTTGAAATTTTGCACGTATTTACTCATTGGATCCTATCATGAATACAGGGTAGATTTGTACGAAAAAAGAATCTAAGGGATTAAAGTAGGTGATCTCTTACTGTTTTTCGTTGTTCAGCAGACCTTTAAAACAACTGAAAGTGGATATTTGAAGTTTTCAAAAAAAAAAAAGTTTTCCTTGGAGTCTAGATTACGAATAACATAGTTTTTTTTTAAAAAAAAATCAAGATCTAAGAGAGCGGAGAAAGGAGATAAATCTATTTTTTATCTAGGAAATTGAAAATTTCTAAGACCGAGCTTTGAGTAATTCTACCCCGAGGCTTACATAAGTTTACTAAAAGGTTTTACACTATTATGTCCATATTAACTTTGACATTTTTGGAGTACAGCGATTAAATTTGTGCATTCTATCCTATATTTTGATAAATACAATTTGAATATCTCCTACTAAAAACAATTTTGCTAATTATATCGATACTAGGAAAAGATTTAAGGTTGATTTTTTTTGGAAAACTCGGTTTGATGGATGTAAATTTTGAATAACTATGTTCAATCCATACGCCTTCAATCAAGTTAAGGTATGATTAAAAATCCCAGCTTCACGTGGATACTACATGTCATTTCAAACGGGCTAGACGTTTTACCGACCCGGAAACTATTGATTCAGTACTCATATCGGTCTTTTTTGGATTATTTTTTTCATGTCATCACTTCCCATTTAAGGGGAACTAAGGGAGGTTGGACTTAGATTTAGGTGGTATCGGGGGATGTCTCTATTCATCTCAGCAACCACGAAAACTATAGACTCTGCACTAATATAGTTCATTTTTGATCATTTTGTATGTTACCCCTTCCACTTTCCCTAGGTACCCCTTCTGGAGGCTGAACTTGAAGTTAAAGATATCGGAACTGCCACCAATCAACTTGTGGACACCGAAAACTATGGATCTGAAACTAATATCGGTCATTTTCAATTATTTTTATATGTCACAATTTATCTTCCTTTCAGGGTGTTAATGGGGGCTGAACCTGCTTAAATGTCATCTGGAGCGTCACTCTTTATCCAAGTGACACCGAAAATTATAGATTCGAAATTAATATCGGTCGTTTTTAATCAATTTTATGCCTGCTTCTCCTACTTCCCCTAGGAGGGGGAGTCTTGCCCCCACTAGAGGATGAACTTGGACTTGGTATATACAACCAATTAACTTAGCGACGCTGAAAACTAATAATTTGATATTAATATCGATTGTTTTAGATATTTTAGGTGTCACCATTTCACATCCCAGGTGCTAATGGGGACTTAAATCGGAACTAAAAGTCATCGGGAGTGTTACTATTTACCTAAGCGTCTCCTAAAACTATTGACTAAACATTAATATCGGTCCTTTTCGATCATTTTCATGTCTCCTCTTCCCTCCTCCGAGGAGTGCAAGGGGTGTCTTTCCCAAGCTGACCAGGGAAGGGTCCGAATGGAGCACTCGAGTTGCCGAACAACATGTATCGGATATGAAAGAAGGTGTGAAACTATGTACATATGCACATTTATAACGGCTGAGGGCCACATGAAAAAGCAGGAGAGCCGGAAGAAATATGGCCGACCGTAGGGCCCAGCAACACAGAAAGCTAAGAAATCACTCGTTCCTTGCGTGGATGGCCACAGAAATGAAGCTAAATGTTTAGTAGTAGATGCATGATAAGATCTGCTATATGTAATGAACACTGTGGCCACCATATTGAAAGTGGCCATCTTGAATTCGGGTTCACAGTGTAAAAGAGAAAGTGGGTCATGTGGGATAAGAAATAGCACTGAAAACTTACCAGGAATACATTGGTGTTAACCATTCTGTAGTAACTATTGTGAGTTGAAGCGTAACATCCAAGAAAGACGCACAGAAACTGTCAAAATCGCCCCAGTATGGCGCAAAAGCTAGATATACTTAATTGGCGAGCCACTGTTAAGGAAGTGCTAGACCGTGACAAGGTATATTCTAATTCATCATTTAGAATAGTTATTTCTTCTTGTGGGCATGATAATGAATCCCCAAGTAGTTGTGTCATTATTAGTGAGTGAATTCAGGACGTGTAACAATCCCTCTGCAGAAGATCAGAAATGAAGTTAGTGAACATTGATACAGTGATCGAAGAATTTCAAACGTTAGAGAGAGGTGATAGCATTATCAGATGAGGACGAGAGAGAGACAGTGACTGTGATAAGAGTAGTCACAGTAACCCTCAGGAAGAAACTGGTGTAACTCAATGCATGTTCGACGATATAGTAACTCTGACCAGAGTAGTAGTTCGTTCTACACTCCATACCCACCTAATAAGGAGCCTGCAAAATATACGAAGCCAACAGTTAGAAAATATGTATTACTGCTGGATGGAGACAGAAAAAACTTTAGGTAAATGAAGCAAAGTGTAATCTGTGTTTTCACGCTACAAGTTTCTGCCCTTCGTAACTTTGAACGAAACCGAAACAAAGGGTCTGTGAGAAAAATAAACAATGAGGTATTACTACCTTTTAAAAGTACGCGGGCCATGAATGGAATAGTTCATGATCAGACAATTAAAATGTGTTAGATGCATATAAAAGAGGACATGGATCCAACGGGCGCTCTGCAATTCCAAGCATTTTGGTCTTGGATTAAAAAATAAAATAAAATGAAAACATAGCAATATTGTGTCATGCAAAATTATTTATTCCGTGTTCAAAATAGCCAAAGATGAGCAAGAATTACATCAAACTGCAGAAAAGTTCCTTACTGAAACAAAGTCTATAATTTTTAAAAGAAAACCTCAATTTAAGTCAAGTTTTTAACAGTCCAAAGTAGATACGACAAAGAAATGTATTCAGGCACGACACTGGCAAAGAAAAAAGTGTCGAACGAGTGTATTGTAGCATAGGATCAACGACTCGTATATGGTAATGCCCATTATATCAATGGATGGGAAACTGTTTTCGCCATTATTTCTTATATCCGCTGAACCTACGGGTAAATTCCTTGCAAAGATGCCTGACATCGCATCGATATCAAGGCATTTGCTATTAAATCAGCAAGTATGTACAAGGATGATTTAAAATTTATTTCTTTAGGAAGTATTTTGGCTACATGTGAACGACAATCCCATTTACTCTTGATTGATTCGTGGTCTTGTAACAAAGATGATAAACTGATGCATTCCCCTGTTCCGCATAGTATTGAGTTTCACAATAAACTTATACCTCCTAAATGCACTGGACGTATTCAACCTCTAGACGTTGGATTCTTTCGCACGTTTAAACAGTACGTATGGTTTATCATGGATGCTGCATTGAATATTGATGGGTTTCATGTACGACATCGTGACAACTTCATCGGTCTCCAAGCGTTTCACACTTCCAGTTTAGTGCTCCTCGGTTCACCAATTTCATTAAACATGCCTTCTATATGGCTGGATATGTTGAAGACAAACCGGGGAAATTCCAGATTGAATGTCCTTTTGTTTTGATTATGAAACATAATCGGATTGTCAGCAGCATCAGTGTAATAATTCCTGTTTCGTCAGGTGTGGACACTGTGAACAGCTCTTGTGTTTTCATCACACTCTTGTAGATACTATTCACATCAACTGTTCTTCATATATTGGTATATACCGTTATCAGTATACTTACTTATGTGATGATATATGTTATTTTCTTTGAGAAGAACCACGTCGTACTTGTACCTGTAATCCCCAGTCTTCCTTTGTGTCAGGTTTTTTAACGTGAACAATTATCCATCTTTAACACTGCAATATTACCAGCTCTTTGCATGTGCAAACGTTCTTTGTAATCTTTCTCTAGATGTGCATTCTGTGCCAACATTATTCCAGCAGGTTATTCCGACGTTTGTTCAAATATTCCTTCACGACTTTCTTGCAGGTTGCTTCTCAAGTCACAATACAGTTACTGCAGAAAGGTTAACATCAATGATTTTTTTGGTAAAATTTCAGTGCTATTTCTTATCCCAGATGACCCACTTTCTCTTTCACATTGTGACTCCGAATTCATGATGGCCACTCAATATGGCGGCCATGATGTTCATTACATATAGCAGATCTTATCATGCATCTACTACTAAACATTTCACCTTAATTTCTGTGGCCATGCACACACGGCACGAGTGATTTCTTACCTTTCTGTGTTGCTGGACCCTACGGTCGGCCATACTTCTTCCGGCTCTCCTGCTTCTCCATGTTGCCCTCAGCCGCTATAAATTTGCATATGTACATAGTTTCACACCCTCTTTCATATATCATACATGTCGAGTGCCTCGTTCGAACCCTTCCCTGGTGAGAGCTGACTTTGGACTTAAATGGCACTAAAACTGTCACCAGCCAACTTAGGGACACTGAAAACTATGAATCCGACACTAACCTTGGTCATTTTTAATTATATTTGCATGTCACATTCTATCCCTCAGGATTATTAATGGCGGTAATGAATTTTGATGTAAACAGCATCGGATGTCACTGTTCTTTCAGCGACCCCGAAAACTACAGATTCGACATTAATATCAGTTGTTTTCGATTATTTTTTTTATATGTCATCCCCTTCTATTCCCTCTAGGTGTGCTAGGGGATCTTATCTTCACTGAGGAATTGAAATAGGACCAATAGGGTATCGAAACTGTCATCAATCTGCTCATGGACCCCGGAAACTATGAATTTGACACTAATATCGGATTAATGAACTATAATATATACCGACAAACGGTACGAAGCGATTCTCACATCATAATAAGGTAATAAGGTTCACATAGACATGTGGGGAAAATGCATGATTTCGGAGCTACGGCCGTCAAAAATCAGGAAAAATTTCATTCCAACACGCGTTATTCCGAAGAGAAACTATGGAGTCCATATCAGCGCGTAGAAAGTCGCACATACGACATCCGAAAATGCATATTTTATCAATGAGGTGCAATGGGGGCGTAAGGACATAATTCCCAACAAGAAAGTTAGGAAAACCAAAAATTGATCAAAAGATTGCGATCTTGGCCAATAATTAGTTTTTGGATCAGGGGCCACAAAACTTCTAAACGACCCCTAAATCGAGTTTTCGTATTTTCTTCGGAATAAGCACATCATACTGAATTAAGTAAAGGTTCGGGTTTGGCTACACTGAATGTATTTCTACAGATATAAGACATACAAAAAATTTTTTTTGATTGAATGAAATATATTGGATTTTCCATCATGGGCCACACAATTTTTGAACGGCCTCTAAATCAAGATTTCGTTCTTTCTACGGAATAAACACATTATATTGAGTGAAGTGATAGATTGAATTTGGCTACACTGTATGTAGTTTTCAAGATATAAGGCGTATAAGAAAATTTTTGATTGAATGAAATGTATTGGATCTTGGATCAGGGTCCACAAAATTTTTGAACAACCTTTAAATGAAGATTTCGTATTTTCTACGGAATAAGCACATCATACTGAGTTAAGTGATAGTTTGGTTTTGGCTACACTGTATGTAGTTCCCCCAGATAAGACGTACAAGAATTTTTTTGTTGAAATATATTGGATCTTTTGATGCAAAAATCCTCACGACAGAATTCTCAGATATGCTCTGATTTCAAGGTGGGTTCAAAGTGGGAAAAGGTAAGTCTTGACAACGATAAACACGAAATGTGTGTGTGATAGTGTCAAGTTATTCTGCATTTATTTTTCAAGTGTGATAATCATGAACAAAACCAAACCACTTGGCGTAACAGCCATTTGTAGGCCAGAGGCACTGCAACACCATAGATAAACATGAATGGTCTCCTCAAAGTTTTAGTACCTTCTTCTCAGTGGCACCCCTATTAAAAAATCCTACAGTCAATAGGACTTCCTGCACTAATATATAACATAGTTTGGAAGTCTAAAACCTTCTATCCTTCCTGGAAATGTTACTTAGTGTCAAGTAGAAACATATTTTATTTTTTTGCATTCATGACAACTGCAAATAATTTACTCTATTGGACGTTGATACAAATTGTGATGCAGTATTAGTATTCAGTATTTAAAATTCTGTGAAGATAGAGTATACCATCATTCAGAAAGACTTTCGAATGTTTTTTTCTTTTCTGTTATTTATATTTGGCAATGATTTTTTAAACTAAATTGATCTCCGTAATATGCACATCAGAGGATTTTACCTTCGCAAGCTACAATTCATTTTTTTTCTTCTGCCACTTTAAAGAGGCGTCTGAGGAAAGCTCAGGGAAGGTGTAATGAGAAATGAGAGAGTTTTTTTTTTCTTTTTTAATAATGTGCTGAAAACCACGAAGGCAGACGCTTCCATCCTATTCTACAACAAAGCTATAAACTGCAGACCATAATGACAGAAGATTTTAAGTGGGATATATTTCTTCTTTGCAATGCTTCAGTTCACTTAGCCAAGCGCATACACTACGGAAGATAAGCAAAATGATCAGTGGACAATGAATAGATCATCTATCCCGGCACCAAAATTATGCAGTAGTAGTTGTTTAATTAGTTAATATATACGTTTGAATTCCAATACATTTATGAATAATTAAGGGTATTGCATTTCAAACAACGTAGAGGTTCTTTTAAAATCAACAAGAGTAGAAAATAATTTAGTCCCATCGCATTCTTCCATGATGTTCCGTAAAGAAAGCCCGTCTGCATAAGAATTTAATATTTCTGTTCTTTCTATCCGTTTATCACATTCCTTTATCTATCTATCTATCTATCTATCTATCTATCTATCTATCTATCTATCTATCTATCTATCTATCTATCTATATCTATATATATATATATATATATATATATATATATTACCGCTCAAAAGTTTTCGAACACTCTGGATTTTTGTAAGTATCTACTGTGATCCTATTAGTTTGGCACGGAAACTTTACCGACTTGCATGGGAAATACTCCTGCCTATTATTATTATTAAGTATTTTTTTCCTATTGGCAGGTCTTGGGACTAATGAGGTTTATTTTTTCTGTTTTTCCTTCTTCTTCTTTTTCTTCTTCTTAATTTTCAGTTTGGGCCTGGAAATGTTTCTCCCATGTTTCTGATTTTCAGCCTATCTTTATCCGTTTAGCTGAAATGCCAAGATGTTTGTCACAGGCTTTAGTTAAATCCTGTATGTAGTTTCAAGTACTCTGGGACAAGAAGAATGAAAGGGACGAGCATATGAAGGATTAAGGATCACACGCAAATTCAATGTCTAACCTCTACAGTGCTGACGTCATCATCAAGGGAAGGGGACAAGTACAAAACGGAATTAAATTTAACTACAGCAAACTGGCATTGGAAAGAGATGGGGGGAAGTCAGCTGCCAAGTCGGGGTTATTTTAACATAGGTACCCTCCCGACATCACCTCGTAGGTGAAAATGAAATGGAACCTTTGAGTTTTACGTCCCACGTTTTTGCCGGTTAGCCTAAAGGAGACGGTGATGATGAGTGATGAATGAAATGGTGGAATGAAGAAAGTGGGAGGAAACGGGAGAACCCCGACAAAACCCACGCAGACGGTGTTTGTCCACCACAAAGTTCACTGCCTCGTAGATGGAAACAGAATACTACAGACCCGGTTAAGTTGTTTTTCCTAAGTCAAATGAATGGTATAAGGAGAAAATACTGCAATACTCACAAAAAGATGCCGAACCAAACCGAACGCCATAAGTGCAGTACAAGTCAGTAGACAATATCCATTATCAATGATACTATACTACCACCACTACAACTTATTATTATTATTATTATTATTATTATTATTATTATTATTATTATTATTATTATTATTATTATTATTATTATTATTATCCAACCCGAGCCGGCTCAAGCTGTTCGCTCAATTGAACCAAGCCGAGCCGGTTGACATCACAACCCGGTTGGGTTTCTGCTTGGGCTCAAAATTTCGCCGTGTAGTACCCATTGTGTGTTAATGGTAAGAACTACATACAATATCTACTTTATATAGATGCTCACGACATTTGAGGCTGTCTCGTTATAAAAAAAAAAATCTATTGTCTCGTTATCGAGACGAGACGAGATGCGAGTAGTGTCTGTCCTCGTGAGCAACACTAAAAGTATTCCACTTTACTAATTACATGTTTTCATGGCTGTTGCTTTCCAGTTTAATCAGGCCATGATTTCAAACTGAGTTAAAACGAGCTGGACGAGCAATTCATTTATTAAACTCGACTCTGCTCGAAACTCGACCTCAAAAACGCGACTCAGTTTGAAACTCGACTCGAGAAAATTACCTTTGACTCGAATCGTGACCATCCCTAGTGAAGTCACAGTTTGCTGTTCAGATTCTCAGTAAAATTCTCACACAGGGCAAGGAGACAGCAATAAACCCAGGGTCGATAGAAGACAATGGTGGCAGGCAAACAAGGCCTGGTCGATGGTTTTGCAGATACACTACTCGTACATTGGTGGCTAATCGAACACTGCCAACCTTGATTTATTCTATTCCTCCAACTTCATTTCCTCCTCTTTTTGTTCAACCTGTTATCCTTCTCCTACCTCTGGTCGTAAACGCCAACTCCTACGTCATATGTTAGGGAGTTGGAAATGACTGTTTTAATGCATTTTGTTCCTCATCTAAAATGTTGAAGTGCATAATTTCTTGATTTTACTCGGTTGAACGTGTCACAAATGTAAAGCACAAATATCATGTATCTGTCCTTCATTTCAACTGTTTACACCTTTACTTATATCATAACTAGAGACCGGATGTTAGGCAATATGCCTATTCTTTAATATTAAAGATATGATAAAACATAACGTTTTAAAGTTTATATAGGGGGTTATAGGGGGTATATATAGATTTAAGCCAATTTTATTTTGACTATTTTGAGCTTTACTGCCTAAATAATTACTTTAGTGCCTAATGTTGCCTATTCTACGCATTTTCTTCAAAATAAGCCTTCATTTGGAAAATATATAATTTATATAACATAAATAATACATACATATATACGTATATTATGTGTTTGTAAACACAAGCACGTTGTACGTTACAATATATACACAGGGTGAACTTCAAAGATGTGCACATACTTCCGAGTGATTAATGATATCAAAAGAAGACAAAATGTCCTCTTGTAGTTTGTCGAATTCCCTGTCGTGTGTGAGTGATAGTGATGCCAACTTGGAATCGAAAATCGAATCTTGACAATTGGAATGGAACAGATAGATGTGCACATACATTGGCAGGTGATTCGTGACATGAAAAGACGACAAAAAGTCCTGTTGCATGTGGGATTCTGCGTCGTGTACGAGTGATAGGGGTGCCAATTTGGAATCGAAAATCGAATCCTGGCAATTGGAACGGAACAGATAGATGTGCACATACGTTGGGAGGTGATTCGTGACATGAAAAGAAGACAAACAGTCCTCTTGAATGTCACGAATTACCTCCCAAAGTATGTGCACATGTCTCGTTCCAATTGTCAGGATTCGATTTTCGATTCCAAGTCCTTCCAAGTTGATTCCAAGACAAGAAGTCCTCTTGAATGTCACGAATCACCTCCCAAAGTATATGCACATGTTTCGCTCCAATTGACAGGATTCGATTTTCGATTCCAAGTTGGCCTCCCTGTCACTCGTATACGACGCAGAATTCCACAACATGCAACATGACTTTTTGTATTCTTTTGATGTCACGAATCACCTCCCGAAGTATGTGCACATCTTCCAGGTTCACCCAGTATATATGGAATGCATAACAAGCTTCGTTTTTATATAAACAAGAAAAGACGATATTGAAAAAGAAGTATGTTTCTATATTCTTTGAGCATTATTTATGACTTGAATCTATTTTTAATGGTATTGAGTATTTATCTTCATTATTTCGAGCTACATTTTAGTGCCTATTTTACTGCATATTTTTTTTTAATTTTTAATACCTATTTGCCTACCTATGTTCTAGGTCTTTAGTGCCTAAACACCCAGTCTCTAATCATAACAAATCATAATATAAAAGTAAATCTTCAAATACTTAGTGCTTTCTGGACTTGGGTTACCTTATGAAAATGGCAAGCACATTTTCCCTGAAGAAAATCTTTGTATCTTGCTGCCGTGATATTGAAGGTGTCCACAAGTTCCATATGATGATGACGGGCAAAGGCAGCTAATCCTGTGGAATGCAGCAGCAGTTTCTCCTGCTGAATCTGAAAATAATGAACACGAAAACGTGAAAACAAATATATTAAAACGAACGGGTGTTTAATGACACTCCAAATTAAAGGCCACACATAACTATGAAACATAATTTCTCACCACGCAAAGTCGCTTAAAAACACGAATTTCAGGGATGTCAACTCTGGTACAGATTCCAGACATGTGCTCCAGTAAAGATAGTAATTCCTTAGATCCGCTTTTCCCAATCTTTCTGATGTCACAGAACCCTTGCAGCAACTTTTAATTTTCCGCGGCCTCCCATGGAGTCAAAACTTACTTTTTTTAATGTACCTAAAATATCACAAAAATGAAATGATAAATTATATTTTTACAGCACTAAGTGTGCCATTTATGTCAATGCAATACTGCTATAACTGGTAATATTAAAAAAGAAAAAATGCGATCATATCAGCTTTTTGATATGATACGAATCTAGGCCTAATATTATGAATTTAACATTCATCTAATGTCATGGTGATTCATCTTTCAGCTTAGATTGACACTTTTGATATTCTTTCTATATTTTATATTCTGTTCTACTCAATTGCCTACATAAGTAATATATATTGCAAACATCTCAGATGTAAGCAATATAATGTTTAATGAAAATAAAATGTCTCACGGATCCCCCACTCAATCTCTTTGGTCCCCGGAAGTCAGCGGACAACATATCAGGAAACACTGCCTTAGGTTTTAGTTAACAGCTAGAATGTAATTGGCTATATACGGAAGTCTCACCTAATAGTTTTTATAGTCCACCGTATGATCACCTTAAATTTAGGAGAGAACGAGCGTATATGGGGGAAATTTCTACTATACAATAATATTTAAAACGGCCTAGTGTATACCTACCAAAAAATTTAACATCTTTATGACAGCTTTTACAGTAAGTTATTTCTATAACGTACGTAATTTAGAGGCTGCTGTACAGCATTCCTCCAGATAAATCAGATGAACCACTATCTTGGACAGATATATGCAAGCTTCAAATATGTTATAAAATTGCCGCATAGGTAGCACTAGTGGAAAATGAGCTGTGGAACGAAAAGATTATTTATTATGAAAAAATTAATCGTTTCAATGTTTTTTTTTTTTTTTTTTTTTTGAACAGCATGACTGTAACACCCAAATTTTCACAGATTTTCAGAATAATACTATTCAAGAACTCAAGAACTCGTACATAGATTTTCTTTCGAAAAGTAGGGTCATTTAGGAATATTTCGACACGTTAAGAAACAAAGCGACATTACTCTGAACGTTACGGTAATTTTATTTAGCAAAAGCGATAATGCTTGACAGTTGAAAATAACCCTTGCCCTTGCTATAAAATACAAAATATTCACCTTGAATGCAGTACTGGCAAATGCAAGAACACATAAACGGAATGGTGCGGATCAGTAGATTTTGGAAGTCTTGCTGGAGAACTCGACACTTACTATGGGAGATGTTGACACCGGGCTTACATTGTTTCAGTTGTATCTCAACGGGCTTGTATCTCAACTCAAGTTGTAATGAATCGCACCAAAGTTTGCAAGTAACTCATATGTAGATAGTAGAAACCTTACATCTAGTATTTCATTACGTTTCATGTTTGTTTTAAAGGACACTGTTTTCAAAGATGCGAAAGATTTCATTGTGTATATTAACAAACTTTGTTTTCAACCTGTTTTGCAACATATTGCTTTCAATATTTCACTACGTATAATAACCAATACTCGAAAATCACAATTTAACACAATCATTTTCGGAACACGAATGATTAAGGCAAGTGAATAATAATGGAATAATGGAATAGTGGAATTGTAATGTGGGAGGAAACGGGAGTACCTTGAGAAAACCAAGGGACACGATGTTGTCTATTACAAACTTACTTGGCCGGAGATGGAACGAAGGACCCCACGCATCAGATGTAGGCGCTCTACTACTGAGACACGGTATTTCGACCTAAATATCTCACCCCATGGATACAATCTTGATTAATATGTGTGCATTATATACACACACACATGTTTATACATTTTCTAATTGATTAATATGTTTCAACTTTTCTTCGACCACATAAAATGTCAATGACGTATTTTGATCATGGATCATTTTGTGGCAACAGCTGTAAATAACGAACCACACGCACACAAATCGAAAGAGAGCACCTGCAATTGACACATCTTGTGCAAGCCAGACAAGAGCCGCAGATTACTCGGTTATGGTTCTGCTGTCAACATAATGAACTTACAATGGGAATCTGTTTATCGTATTACATTTATATTTTGCAAATACTTATCATCTCACTGAATTGTATTTAAAAAGACAGTTAAATTTAGTCACCAAGAAGATCCGAACATTATCATTTTGTATCAATTAATTAATCCAAATAAATGTATACAGTTTCTTCAAATAAACCTCTACCATCCATAGAATACACAGATGTATGTAGTTTATATTGTATGAAGTGGTTGGTTGGAATTTAGCGTCCCGTTTCGGCACCAAGGTTGCATAGGCCGTGAAATTACAGTTAAGGTGGAATCCAAACCTTTGTAATAAGTTAAAATTTTAAGACTCTTCCACTGGGAATCGAACCTGAAACCCCGTTGCCGAGAGTGCACATGGTAGCCACTAGAGCATCACGGAGACCTATTGTATGGAATTTATAATTTCAATTGATTAATAGACACTTGTTTGGTTTGAAGTAAGCCCACAGTTAGAAGTTTGGCAGCAGTGCTTTAGCAGATGAATGAATTACTCTGCTAGTCACCTCATAACATATGTAGGAGGAGCAGAAAATAGCATCTTGCTTGTAAAACGCTAACAATTATATCACAGGTATATTTTTTATCTCCAATTTGGCGCTCAACAAAACAGATTTCTGTACGTATACTATTATCTAAAATTACCAATTTAAGGTGATGCTCTAACTTAAATATAGGGATTCACTAGAAATCAGAATTGTATCAATGCCAAGAATTAAAATAACTTATTGATTTTGAAAGTCAAGTATTATCACATCATTGGTGGAATCAGCGCTCAATGTTGTAAATAAACACAATAGTTTCAAAGGCTCCAACCATCTAAAGCTAGGCTTTCCTGCGCTCTCCTCCAAAGCTCGAAAATAATCCTCCTTTACAACACCGCTCGTAAATTACGAAACAAAGACTGTTTTTCTAAAAGAACTAAATCTACCTCCAAAAACTATGGCATTACAACTTAGTCTTTCCACAACAAAGTTGGTATTATCTGCAGCACATGTCTCAAATATCTCTTTGTGTCAAGTCACTTTTTTCCCCGCTGAAACATAAAAAGTGTTTCTAATCTATAATGATGGGTAGAGGCAAGCTTTGTATAAAGCTCTGAAGAGTTTGTAATCAGGAAGAAGAGATGCAAAGTAGGGTGGGACATTTTCAGAAAACGTCAATTAAGGTGACGTCAATTACATGGTGTGGAAGGGTGTGACATTTTTCTCGCTTCATATTGCTCGATAAGGTGTAATTATTGAGGTGCAAATATTTTCAATTGTGATAAACACGCGAGCAAGGAAATATGAACACGTGATTTTAGTAAAGAAAGGCCAGTGGTACGCTGTGATTCATATTTGTTTAAAAATGTTTTCCGCTGTGATGAAATTCAATGAAGATTTCAGCTGAATTGTTTCATGTAGAGGGCGTATCAAAATCGGCTAGAGTATTCAAGCGGTGGGCGTTGCTTCAGCAGAGCTTGATTCATGTATTGTAGTGAAAATTTTAAATAAAGATATAATATTTGACATTAAAAAAATGTTTATAGTTTATATTGTCTTTTTTTATTTAGCATTCTCACATTTTGACCTTTAGGCTGAAGGAAATGGCTGAACGGATTATTAATGAAAGTGAGTTATTAACAAGAAATTGGCGGAATGAGCATGTAGGAGTTAAGACCTCCAAAAAACCCACAGTGCCCATCACAGACTAACATGGCCTGGGATTGAGCAAGGCATCCCTGGCAGCAGATGTGAGAACTCCACCACTGAGCCGCCGTGCCTCCTATTTCTGGCTATTGTCTACGCACAAGACCATCAATGGTATTAAAAACGAAAAGAGTGGCAGACGTAATTTGAATATCCAGCACTCTTGGAAGCAAATAGTATAATGGAGTAAAAACTGTTTCGTACGAGGTAATTTTGGGTTATAGATTGTGCACCAGCCACATGCACCCGATTCAAGTGTCCTTGTTGTTCGGAACCCATGTAAATGAATATATATCACTCTTTATAACCTTGATGTTGTATAAGGACGTAAAACAACAATGAACTAACACCGCTGGGCACAATCTAAACGTTCTGGACGGAGAGGTTAAATTTTAAGCTACGGTATAGCAACTCAGACATCAGACGGACCTAATGAGACCCGACTATCAACATATTCACTCTCAGTGTCAGTGTGTGAGGTTCAGAGGTCAAAAGTGGTGTGAGGACGATACAGGGTGAGGTTCTTATGTTTTAGCAAGAAGCAATAGAGGGTACATTAAAATATTTCTGAATTGGTTTAAAGTATGAATCAATTATTAACATCTGCGTGGTTACAATAGATAGGCAACCGAATAGGTTGAAGCACGACCTCAAATTAATTCACCGTAATGAATAGAACTGATGAAGAAGTGAAACGGATTTTTGTTCGTCCCTCTTTTATGCTCTTTAGACTAAACGAGACGGATGATTAATGAGAGTGAATGATTGTAAAATTATTTTTTATGTTCTTCCATTGGGAATCGAACCCACGATCATGTGCATCAAAAGCACACACGCTAGCCAAATTATAACTGATATTAAACTTTATAGATCAAAGTTTGACTGAAGTTGAAAGATTAAGAGATGGTGTGACACCGAATGGCATCAACCAGTTAGAAGTTAAGATACTGTAAGACTGCAAGATCAGTAGGTGATAAGAGATTGAGTGGGTTTTCCACACATACACACAAAACTCAGCTCTGACCCTGACACCAATTTATTGTATAAATGCCCTAGCAGCATCCTACTAAATAGGAAGATCTACCTCGTTCAATTACGATCATATTATTATTTCTTGGATTTAAACTTCCTTTTCAGTGCCAAGGTTGGATGAGATAGAAACCACGTGAATTCTTACTGGAAGACATCGCGTCCAAAACTATAAAAGCTAACTTATGAGCCATGAGACAACTCACCTATCATTCATCATCACTGTATAATTACAAGGGACCAAGGGCACATGTTTTGATGTACTACGACATATGAAACTTTATAAAAATAATATTTTACTTTGTAAATATTTATTCAAGAAATAGTCATGATATAACTACAGAAAGACTGATAATATACAGATGAGATCTGGATCACTAACCTGCTGCTCACACAACAAGTATACTATTTTTCAATCCATGAGTCATAATATTTAGGTTATTTTTTCGTCAATCACGATTCTTTGAGAAATGCACCATCCAGAATGGGATAAGTTAAAATTATAGGAAATGCATTGACAGGAAGATGTTTGCTTGACCCTTTTTGTACGCTTTTTACTTTATTTCGTGTAAGTTAGAAGTGGTAAGAGTATGAGTTGAAAGAAAATACAACTTGATCGAATGAGCTACGGAACAACTTAGAATATTGTACGAAATGTAAGATATAAATGACACACTCGTAGAATATTCAATCATATTAATAACTCCAAACACTTTTGGATCTTTTTCTAAGTTGACATCCCTTCTTCACCAAATATATAAGTGACGTGAAACTACAACCTATGGTGCTGTCCAAATCAAATAAGTTCCAACTAGAAATTAAATTCGGGTCTTCCCAACAAATGTGTGCATGCTAACCACTTAGCTACGAGGTAACTCTGGAATGTGTTCTGGATTATGTGCAAAAATATTTTCTTTTGTGTGTGTGTGTGGATTTATGTCTAATTCCAACATTAAGGCTATATAAGATGTGGCTGTACAATTTGATATTGGTCCTGCACATGTGTTCCAACTGAAAATAGAAATCGAGGTTAAATTTAATACAAAGTGTTTAGTCCGAATGACAACTAGACACCTACAAGACACACTCAATCGTCAAAACCCGTTTTCGATAGATCTTGTTTACGGCAACCAGATACTTTCGCATCTCGGAAATAAAAGAAACTATTATTGAACTGTGAGAAAAATGGAGATTTTTCAGTAAATTGGGCAAGTATACAAAATGAGACGATATGTAGAAAGAAACCAAATAACAAATACTTTAGCACTTAAATATTTGCGGACATACTTCATTTTTGATATTCTATACTGATTAGCTGTGAACAGTACAGCATAGTTTGTTTTCATTACATGTGGAACGTATTAGTAACAATATATTTTAGAAAAACAATATTGATGATATTGTGATGCACAATGGTACAAGGAAACTCTGACGTACATATATGATTCTCGAAATTCTCGATATAGTATGCACGACATCCCCAGAACGACGTCTGCATAGGCTTCACGCTATTCAATGCAACGTGGTAATTTAAAAATAATAACAAATAAAAAAAAGTTCAAGGACAACGTATGAGGACCGTGCTCAAGCTCTTGAAACTTTCAGAAGGGCAGAAACCTAACTTCTAGAAACATTTGAATGGATTACATTTGGCAGCGTGTGTCATAGCATATAGCGTGCAGCACGACCCGCCACTAACATTGAACTAGTAACCCTTTAATAGAATCGCGTGGCATTGCAGTTCGTTCAAAATACTAAGAACGAAAGGGTCTGAGTTCACCGACATCTTACGCCGTGGTATGTATTACTAATCGATCGATCGTCGTTTAAATATGGAGAAAATATAGAAGATTTGCAAGTGAGAAATCTCATATCTAAATTTACAGGTAAGCGTTCTTAGAATAATTATGCTGCCATCCATCTTGAGAACTATATGGAACAAACTTGTTCCTTAACAGAAACATTAGTACGAGAAGCAGTAGCTCGCATTTATATCAGAAGCACAATTTGAAATAATAGGCAGCCAAGCCTGTCAGGTTCACTGTACCTAATCACTATACAGCTTCACATTGATCCTGTTTCGAGTTTCCTTAGAATTAAACATAGTGTTACAATGTGACCAAACTTTGAGACAAATCATACATTTAGCAACATTATATTGAGCTCAGTTCAGGAAGTATTTGCCTTGAAACGCACTTTTAATTTTTAAACTAATAGATAAGAAACGTTAAAATTGTGTTCGATGCAAATATCAACAGGGGAAAGTCGTTTAATATACAAGCTCTTGAAACTATATATATATATATATATATATATATATATATATATATATATATATATATATATATATATATATATATATATATAAATGCGTGTTTGTCTGTCATCATATTTTCTCATAGAAAGAAGTCATATAGAATTAGCAAATGTTGCACACAGATAGGTCTTCACCAGATCTAATAGTGTACGAAGCTGTTCTTTCGATTTTAGATTCGAGGTGGATTATGGAGAGTCAAAGTTTGTGCAAAAGTTGCACAGTGGACCATAGTACACGTAAGAGAGGCACCCCAACCGTTCTTCATGTGGAGCTCCTTCGTGGCTAAGCGGTTAGCATACGCGCCTTTAGCGTGGGAGACCGGGTACGATTCCCGGCGGGAGCTCATGTGGTTCGGATTCCACGTTAATCTGTAGGTTCCCGTCTTATATAGCCTCGCGGCTGAACGGGAGGTTAAACTCAACTGTTCTTCGTGTGATCCAGGTTGCATAACTTTCAAATTTGTAAATTCTTCTGCAATAATCTTATTCTTCCCGTGCGAAAAACAAGTATGCCAATTGACTCGAGAATCGATAGGGGCAACGCGGAATGCCGTGCTCATCGTTGTATAGTTCACCTATTATATTCCAAAGATTTTGCATAAACATTATTCTTTCCGTGCGAGAAACGAGCACTTCCGCTGGTATAAGCTAATTCTAATTGTATGATACTAGTCTACTAAATACATTGATGTATAATATACGAGGAGGAGTCCGAAACTAAGATTTCCCTCTCGTTTTCTCCAGAAAAACGAACAGGAATGGGAGAAACAAGACAGTGGCTGCACGCGCAACACACTCAGACACAAGTGGGTATCATTCGCCCGCGACCCTGCAGATAACGCCGTCACAACGCCTCTCAGTCTGAGCCTAGTGGCTATGGAGATATAGCGCGTTTCGACGTCGTCTTCAAAGGAGAAAATGTGAGTGGTTGTCCGCTATGAATGGGCACGTGGCGTATCGGAAGCAGAAATCCGTAACTGCCTCGTGGAAATCTATGAGCCTGATGTGATGTCGAAACAAGTGGTGCTGAGATGGTGTTGCCAATTCAGTGAGGGACGGCAGCAAGTGCTGAACACACCGAGGCCTAAACGGACTTGCACAGTCACTACAGACGAAAATGTCATGATGGTGATGACATGATTAAAGCGAACCGGCGTATCACCATCGATGAAGTAGGGGAGGAACTTGGAATTCTGAAGTCACAAAAGCTCTTCTACGATTCTTCCGTATGCAGAGCCCTGATTTTTCCTGGAAGGGTTCTTGAAGTTTATAGACCGGTATGACAAATGTCTCAATGCACGTAGTAGGTCGTAGTACTTATGTGGAAAAATAAAGGAATGTTTGTTCTTCAATGTCAAATGCTATTTTTGATCTTGCGTCCCCACCTCTGTCCACAGTCGCCTGGGGAAACTTATTTTCAGACTTCCCCTCGTAAATTAGTTCAAATCGTTTATTTATAATATTTTTCAAAGTAAGACTTTTGAGATGTTTATCTTAAAATCACCTCCCGTAATAAGGTCAAATATTTTGAACAGGATTTTGATCAAGTAACCTTGTTTACCATTTATCTTAAAAGCACCTCCCGTAATAAGGTCAAATATTTTGAACAGGATTTTGATCAAGTAACCTTGTTTACCATTTCAGATATAAGGTTCCTATGATGTACCAGAAAGTTGTTTACTCGCTGTAAGCAATAACCAGGACCATTGTTTTGCTAAGAAATGTGGCTGGGTCCCAAAGGTTTACTAATGAAGAATAAAGTTTGTTTTATTTTTTTGGAAATATCAATCTACACTGTTCATGCGTCATTACTAGAGTCCGGATTTTTATGTAATATCAACTCCCTAAATATGTAATAAAAATCGCTTAAAATGTAAGAAATATGTAATATTACATATGCTACATATTTATGAAAACGTAATATTAACACGCGTATGAGTATGCAATATTTAAACGAATTATGAAAATAGAAAGAAAAATATACTACACTTTATCCTGCGTAATGCAAGTCCCCCAATGAAGTGAAATGCTTGAACAGCTGAGACAGCCATACGTCACTGACGTGACTGATTGCAGAATAATAAAAACCAGACGCGAATGAAGGAAAATGTGAATCGGCTACAGAGAAACAGGGAAGCCCCGAGAAAAGCAATGCATACGGCATTTGTACGCCAAAATCTCATGTGGTGTGGTGTGGTCCCGTTTCAAATCTTGAACCTTTTACACTAAATGTGCATCCGTCACCACGGCCCAATTTTGAAATGAATTATACATAATATACAAATTTAAATACTAAAAGCAATTTAAGACGAAATGTATTGTTTTGCATATATTTCATGCAGGGAAAAGCAGTCCTATATCTTTTAAACAATACCAGCTGAACTAAGATTGAAGAGTATTTCCACTAATGAACATTTTAAATTTCAAATAAAATACTTACAAAAGATGTGCCTGCAGTTCAACTGTGTTGTTGCACAATGGGTTACAACAGCGTTTCCCAACCGGTGTGCCGCGGCACAGTCGTGTGCCGTGAATGGGCCGCTTGTGTGCCGCGAGAATCGGAACAAAATTATTAATTTTATAGGAATCAAATTGCAAAACGCAGAGAAAAATGTATATTTGTATTTCACATTACCATGAATCTACAATTTTAAGTTTCATATACTGAGAAAAATCCGTGATCCAGACAGCGGTATATTGTACACATATACGGGACCCTCTTGCTTACTACATATATCAGTACGAGGCATACGCTATCCATATGCTATATATGCACTGCCCTTAGATGTTACATCATGCCGTTGCAGGATGTCTGACATCTAACAGTTTTCTGTATATCACATTCATATACTTGTTACATTCCTCAGCTATATGTTATATACGTCCATTTGTATGTGAGATTCTGACCGCCTATATTGTTTCATACAGAAAGTACGAATAGATGGAACACTTACACAGAAAGTATTATAAAACATGCATTTTCAGTTATACGTCTGCTGTACGTTAAGTCCAAAAACTACAAGTATTACGCATGCAACCTACTCTTTTAAGTATGTCACCTACAATTTTTTTGTCAGTGTACCGGGTTATTGTTCTGTGCATTTCTAATGGTGAAAAAATATGGTTATCATTGTTATGATCATTAATGCTTCTTTATTGTTGCAGACTATTTCGTAACTTGAAAATTTAAAGTATCATTCAATCCTTAAAAAAAAAAAAACTACATTTGTGTTTTAAAAGTAAGAGAGATTTGTTTGTTTGTTCGTTATTTAGTGACCTTCCTTCTTAGTAAAAAGGTTGGATATAGTTTTTTTTAGAAAGAAAGCGTAATTTTAAAAACCTGAGTCCAATTTTTCATTGCAATTGTTTTCTATTTTTAAATTAAAATGAAAAATAAGCATAATTATTTACCGCGGGGAAAAAACAATGATAGAGCTTTCTTCTCTGAGAGGAGATCAATAGTCACAATGAAAAACACTGTGTTTTATATTTACAAATAATAATATCTATAAGTGTGTTGCGAGAATCCAAGAAACACCCGTAGTGTGCCGCGAGTTGAAAAATGTTGGGAAACGCTGGGTTACAAGGTACATTTCCAAATGATCAGAAGTAAAATTTTGTCGGCTATCGGATAAAATATTCTTGTATGCAGAGAATGATCTCTCCACATCACACGAGGTAACAGGAACGTATTTCAACAGGGGGATGTAGGTGGGGGAAATATCTTCAGGAGGGGTTCTTGTTTCACCACTGAGAATCTCACACACTGCCAATAGGCTGTCGTAACCCGGGTTTCTTTCCAGCACTGCATTTAGTTTCTTTCGAACTTTTTTCTCCTACATCTCCACACACACACACACACACACACACACACACACACCTTGCAGCAGTCTCTTTGCATCCGCTATGATTTCCATGAATTCCGGAAGAGGCCGCCCAACAGTCTCTAGCTTTTTAATGCTTGTAGGTAGCCAACCAAAATTGCTGTCTATGTATGCGATATCACACGCTACTTTAGAGTCATTAAACAGTTTCTGAGCAATGCCAACTGACACAGCAGACTCCGATGGAAATGAATGAACAACAGGCTTATTTTTTTGAAAATATTCATTGTAGAAATGTACTGCCTGTAGCCAAGTGCCCCATCGCGTTAGCACAGGCTCCGGAGGAAGTGGCACGTCTGGCAGTTGATCTCTGTAAACTTGAAAACGTTGTGGCGCCTTAACAAACATTTTTTCGTGGAAGAAACTAGTTGATTTACTTCGCAAAAGTTGTCTCTCACATCTTCAGCAACACGTTGAAGAGCATGGGCCATACAGGTGAAATGAATTAAGTGAGGGTAAAAAACTGTAAGTGCTCTAGCCGCTTTTAACATGTACGCTGCACTGTCTGTATAGAGAACAAGGACTTGTTTCTTCCTGAACTCCTCCCGGCCACAACACTTTAAGACCATCGTTTACAAAGTAAGCAATCGTGGAATGTTTCCTGCGTTCCAGCAATTTACTCGCAATAAGATAGAATTTAGATGGAGCATCTTCACTTAACTTTCCAATCACTAAATTTGCTACATAACGTCCCAAAACGTCCGTTGTTTCGTCCACAGAAATCCAAATATATGAACTACCTATTTCTGCCCTAATGGCATCCATAGCTTCCCTATAACAAACTTCGAGATAACACTTTCAAAGAGTGGATTCGTCAGGAATTCGACACCCGCAGTACTTCTCCAGAAAAGCACGATATTTTGGCACTTGAACTTTGTTCCAAGGAATGTTTGCTGCTATCATTGCTTGGCACAAGTCTTTGAAAAACTCACTCACTGAAGTATCTTGATGCATTTGTGTCAAGAGTACTTGTTTTTTGCAGTTCGCAAATTTTCATTTCTTGCATGGAGTGCACTTCGTACATGTTGTTCTAACTGAGATTTCATTGAACATCCATTTTTTTATATCACTCACTTGGCATAACAGCACTTTACCGTCCATAGTAAACGCATCATCGGTAGTTGCCCACGACCGCAATTTTGCGGATAAAGTTGAGGCAACCGGAGTCATTTCTAACTTCGACGGCCAATACAGAACACGTGCGTTTTGTAACTGCAATACTAGAGTACTGTCCTCCTGTCATTCTGTTCAACAAGCGAAGTTCTTTGAAAGCTTAGGCCCTTTTTAGACGTTATGATAAATCATCAAGGGTGGAGATTTTTTTATCATATGCTAGAGAGATATTTTCTATTCACACACGGCGATATCGCTCGGAGATATTCCTCACAGAGGTCAATAGAGTCTGACATCTTTCGGAGGTTATGTGAACTATTTCAGAAAAATACAGGGTCACGATGTTTGCTTGTGGTGTGTGTGTGTGCGTTTCTACCTGCCACTTGTGAAAGGACAATTCCTGTTTCTTGGTAATTTGTGTTCCCGCCGTAGTAAAATAAAGAGCTTGAAATGGAAAAGAACTATTATGCGGCTTTTGCAATTATCATGTCCGTAGCAATGATATAATTGTGTTTATGTTTAAAAAAGAAAAGAAATATAGAACGGTGTTGCCTATTTAGACACTTAAGAATCGTTAATAGTAAGCTGAAAGACGAGTGTCATTTTATTGCTGGGGTTTTTAATTCATTTTTTGTATTTGTGTCCACAGAATATATCTAAATTAAAAGATAAAATATACATTCTTGTCCCAAGTATTTAAACATACAACACCCCCCCATATATATATATATATATATATATATATATATATATATATATATATATATATATATATATATATATATACCTTGTATACTAATCCGTAACTACGCAACTTCTCGTTAAATCTTTTAGGATTCATGGTATCTTTAGATACCATGGCGTAAGTGTTGTCTTTGACCGCTTATTTAGGTTCTATAACAGGTATTTTGGCCGGCTTTTTTTATTGGTCAAAAAAAGGATGCATTTTGGAATCAGATGGTCATCTTGGTGGCGCCAAGTGGGGACAGAGGGAAGTGACTTATCCTTGAGGAAATTTCAAAACTTTTTCAAGCCTTTAGTTTCTAACATACCAGATTGAAACTTTGCACACGGGTTGTGTGCACCTTTGAATAGGCCTATTTCTCAATTCTTTAGATACATGTGTACTCGGGCCCGAGGCTGAGGGTCGCAACTATTCCGAGGGGGCGATTTTTTCAGAAAAAAATCTGATTTTTACCACTTTTTCCGCTTTAGGTGTACGATACGCACATGTGAGTCATACCGTTGGAAAGGGCTTGTTATAATGAAGAAAATAGTGTTTGAACCATGACTCTAGGCCAAATAGTAACGACGCAGTAAATTTTTATAATATGATTGAGTTGATTTTGAGTTTAATGTCCTGTTCAGCAGTGATGCTATGTGAGACGTGGACCTACTGATTAACGTGGAATCCAAACCACATGAGCTCCCACTGGAAATCGAACCCGGGTCTCCCACGCCAAAGGCGCGTACGCTAACCGGTTAGTTATACGTGCGTGTGTGGCCTAAATTCAGACTTTCAAAAAAATTTTCATCCCTTTGTTTTCAAGATACAAGATTGAAATTTAGCACACGCATTGTGTACGTAATACGTATTTTCAAGAAATTTTCAGATCCCTACGTGAACCCAGGGCCGGGCCAGAGTCAGTGTCGGATGTAGAAGGTAAAAAATCGGGGAGCCAGCCAGACCCCAGACTATGATAGGTATATCATGACTTTACTATAAACTTTCAAAAATATATAAATAATAAATTATTTTTTGACTCAAAAAACTGGGGTCCTAGGCAGGGCATGATTTAGGGAGGTGCAAAAGTGCACGTGCACCCCCGCGTTGTTGTAAATATATCGGCCGCGGTGGCTCAGTGGTAGAGCGTTCACCTCTGGTGCATGGGTTCCTGGTCCAAACCCTGCTCCCGCCAAGTGAACTTTGTGGTGGACAAACACCGTGTACGTGGGTTTCCTTCCACTTTCTTCATTCCACCATTTCATTCATTTCTCATTCTCACCGTCTCCTTTAGCCTAACCGTTATAACCGTGGGGCTGAAAACTAAAAAAATTCATTTCATTTCGTTGTAAATGTACACTACCTAAAGTAATAAGCTAGCAGAGAGTTTTGCAAAATAAATAGTTTAAGTCAATTTTCTGAAGGTTGAAGGAAAAGAATTCTTCGAAATCAGACACTTAGCATTTCCAAAGGAATTTCTCATTCACATAACAGATAAAGCATTTAAAAAAACTCAAATTTAATTCAAATGTACTGGTAGTTATTGGTGCACCCCCTCAGAGAATCCTAGATCTAGGTCCCCCGGGCTAGAGCCGCCACTGGCCAAAGTGGTGAAGTGTTTCGGGGGGATCCTTTAAAAAAACCGGGTTTTCCCGAATTTTCCGGTCCAGGTGTATGATACGGACATGTGGGTGGTATCGTTGGAAAGGGTTTGTTATACTGAAGAAAATGGCGTTTGAACCATGACTCTAGGCCAAATAGTAACGATGCAGTAAATTATATTTAAATATATATAATGTAAATTTTGCAGGATTTAAATTTAGCACACGTATTGTGTACATAACTACGTATTTTCATAAAAAATTCATATCCCTACGTGAACCCAGGCTCGAACTAGAGGGATGCAAAAATTTCGAAAAATCGAAAAATCTCCCAGTTTTCCTCGATTTTCCAGTTTCTGGTGTATAATACGGACAAAGGAGTAGTACAGTTGGAAAGGATGTTCTATTCTGAACAAAATGAGATATAAAACATGATCCTATGATAAATGATCCCATGATCTTAACATATTTCAAATTCTATCGAATATCAAATTCATGGTGTATATTTCAAGGTGAAGTTTCCCCATCTATTCAATAAACTTGTATTTCAGCTCATAGAGGCAAATATTTTTGCTAACTTCATATACCCTGCATTTCATTGCAGTTTATTTTATTATAAACCATTACTTAATTCTACATATTATAGAATTGTTCATAATATTTGTCAAATTACCTCCGACATTTTCAACTATAAATTTTTTTTTCATTTCTTTATATAACGAAATTTAATGCCATAGTGACATTTTGCACTATGCTCTCTCTTTCGTTACGAGCTAAAGGTGACTATTTTATTTCTAAACGAAAAATAAAATTAGTTATATTTAGTTCCAGAATTAAAGATGATGGAAACCAATGAGCTGACCACACACAAAACAACTTAAATCCATCTTCTTGACCATAGCTAATTAAGGACTACAATTGAAGAGCATTCAATTTATTTTTGAGCTGTAAACATATTCGTAGTTTTTATTAATACTAAAATCTAGAACAGTTTTACGCTTGTAAAATTCTACTTCATTTTGTTCGCTTGACAATAAATATATAAATACTTGCAGAATATCGAATCACATCTTAAACTGTAACTATATTTTCCTGTCTGATCAATGAAAAAATAAATAAAAAAAAAAGTGGGACCCAATGAGCTACGGAATAAGATACACAAGTCACCTACTATATATATATACAGGGCCGGGTTTAGGGGGTGCAAGGGTAAACGTGTACCCCCTTCCGTTGTAAATATACACTACCTAAAGTGAGAAGCTAGCAGAGAGTTTTGCAAAATCAATTTTCTGAAGGTTGAAGGAAAAGAATTCGAGACCAGACACTTAGCATTTCCATAGGAATTCCTCATTCACATCACAGATGCCTAAAGGCATTTAAAAAACTCAAATTTAATTCAAATGTACTGGTAGTTATTAGTGTACCCCCCTCAGAGATTCCTGGATCGGGCCCTATATACGTATATCCGGGCCAGAGGTGGACAAAAAATCTAAAAACACTTCATACAGGACACGTAAGTTTGGCCCTCCACTGTACAACACGTGTTCCGGTTGCCGATCGTTCTTTTGTTTTCAATGTGTCATGTGGACTCTTCCGTTAGCAGTAACAAGTTCACCTGTGAGTGTCGTGGTGTGAAAGTGGTGCGGTAAAATGGGCGACCTGACAGACTTCCAAAGAGGCATGATCGTTGGTGCCCGTCTGGTTGGAGCTACTGTCAGATAGGGGCCGGAGAGCATTAAAAAGGATTGTAGCAGCTAAAAAAGAATACCACTGCAATGAAAATTACGTCTGAACTCAATTCCGGCCTATAGAACCTGGTTTCATCGAAAACAGAGCCCGACGGGAACTTCATAAAATGAAAATTCATGACAGGGCCGCTATCGCCAATCCCCTAGTCACAGCAGTAAATGCGAAGAGGCGTATCCAGTGGTGCAAGGACCACAAGGCGTGGACTTATGAGCATTGGAAACACGTAATGTGGTCCGATGAATCGACCTTCACCTTGTTTCCAACAACCAGTCGTGTTTACGTATGGAGAACACCGTCGCAGGCCTAGGATACAGACTGTCTGCTCCCAACTGTAAAGCATGGGGGTGATTCTGTTACAGTATGGACAGTGATATCGTGGTTTTCTGCAGGTCCCATCATAGCCCTGCATGGAATGATGAATACTAAGGAGTATGAGGCCATTTGGGGGACCAGGTTCTACCCATTGCCCAAATATTGTTCCCTGGTGGTACAAAATTCCACACACCACGATTCAGGAGCTCTATACGTCCATTCCACGTCGGATCCAATCTGTTTTGGACGGAAAAAGAGGCCGCACACCATACTTGGTATGATTTTCACACTTTTGTAAACGTTTTAGATTTTTGTCCAATCCTCCCTATATATATATATATATATATATATATATATATATATATATATATATATATATATATATATATATATATATATATATATATATATCGGGTGAAGCATTTAAAATTGTTTTTGGGAATATCTTGAAAACTGCAAATCGGATTTTAAAAAAGTTGCAACAAAAGTTGTTCGCCTCGAAGGGGAACATCCAAAGATACCACACGCGACCCCCTGCCCCCACCACCCAGGGGAGGGAGGGGCAACTTTGAAATCTTAAATAGGAACCCCCATTTTTATCGCATATTCTGATTCTCCGTGAAAAAATACGTAACTTCTGTATTGAACATTTTTTCGTTACGTGATAGATGGCGCTGTAATCGACAAAAACAAACATAGTACAAACGAATGACCTAGTTATTGTTTCAATTTTCTAAAGTCGGGGCTATCTTGCCAGATTATTAATATTCAAAGTCTAGTTTGGATTTTAGTCATATTTTCCGTTTACCATTTTTCCATTGCTTACTTGTATTTATTTTATTCATGTTTATTTTCCTTTGCAATTAGTATAAATTATTTAACGTATAAGTGTAATTAGTTATCATTATTGTATTTTTTCCTTTCATTAATTATTTCATAATACAATTATATTATTACTGGTGAGCTTATGTCCGCGACCCATACCTTATATATATATATATATATATATATATATATATATATATATGTACTGGCGCGGATCCAAGGAGGGGGCTATAGGGGCTATAGCCCCCCCTTCTTGACGCTCAGGTATACACTGGATAAAAGGGCTTCAATCCTGCTTTACACAGGATAAAGCGGCAAACTATGGTTTAACCCCTCCCTTGATCATATCCTGGATCCGCCAGTATATATATATATATATATATATATATATATATATATATATATATATATACCTTTCGAGTCGTCGTCTGGAGACATAAATTGCACTATGTAGCAACGTCGCAAATAAAGAACCATAGATTTAGATGTATCAATCTATCAAATAGTTATATCGATTCTTTTCCAGATGGCAACTAAAGTCGATATTGATTGATACTGGCATCACTTATTAGTGAAGCAATCGATTTAACGCTTTGTTGTATTCGTAGAGTAATGCTAATGGCTTCAAGTTACTCTGCGACGTTGCCACATAGGAAAATTTTGATTCCCCATAGAGCCTGGAGGAGGCCCCGGAGGGCATTTCATCATACAACATTTTCGCTTTATTGTGACCTGCAGAAGAGTGCTCTGTGGTCCGTAGGCACCATTTTTAGAACACCCATAGTTTATATTATAATAATCTTAAGTGTTCTTGGAAGAAGATAAACCTTTCTAGCCTAATGGTTACTATTGGTTAAAGAGCTCGCCTTTGGTTAAAATATTTAATCTGACATTGTAAATTAAAATACAATTTATATAGAAGTGAAATAAGTATGAAGCATATATATATATATATATATATATATATATATATATATATATATATATATATATATATATATATATATATATATATATAGATATAGATATAGATATATAGATATAGATATATATATATTCAAAATTCGAAATTCTAGTTATGAAGTATCTATATACGATTTCTGAATTCGGAATTGAGTTGAGTTGAGTTGATTTTGGGTTTTACGTCCCGTTCAGCAATAACAGGAGGTAAGCACTAAAACGCTTGATTGACAAACCAGAGTAAGAACTGAAAAATAAAACAATATTGAATAGGTCTACAACAAGGGTGGCTAACCTTTCTTAAGTTTGAGCGCTACTTTTCATTTCTGAAATCACTAGCGATCTACTGATTAAAATATAGACTAATAATGAAGACGTAATGGACAGAAAAAAAAAAGAAATACGATTCATAAAATTAAGATTATTTAAATATTTAAAAAACTAATTAATTCATTTTGATTTTCTCAGAAACGTTCATTTGTTATCAGAAACTAGCAATCAGTCCATCGAGATTGGTATGCTTGATTGATACAAACAGTAAGACAGACCAACGTGGGCTACCTCTCAGAATTACTTGTAGACTAGTAGACCATGGTTGATGTGTCCATCTCTGGTCCCCAATAAATTTATGTGGAAGAATTATTGCAAATACTGTATTTAATTTTAGGTTTATAATGACTTGTTTCGAAGATATGGACAAAGGTTTCAATCGAGGACGTGCCGCTTCTTATGTATGCGGTCTAGGTTTCAATTCTCGGTGCTAGTCGGTTTTATCTCATTTTAAACTATGGATCTACCTTTGCTTTAGCCGAGGTTAAATTTCATAAATCAAAGCAAACCAAATCGAACGGCTAATTTGTTGTAGTTTTCGTAGTTTGGAAAACTATTCGCATTTCATGAACAGAAAATGGGGAAAAGATATTTCTTTCCTTTTTGTCAACAGAACAGATCACAGGACGACAGGTATAAGCAAATTCTTAGCAAAACCTGTTTTTTCCGCTTTCCTTCCAAGAAGCTGGCAGCGAAGAAGGGTTGGAAGCGGTGACCTATTCATTCCTTTGTTTCTCTACGGGGGGCTATACCTGGCTTGCATGCGATAAGTTGAACATGTCGAACTTATCGCATCGTATCATATGCAGGAGAGATATCATGAGATAAACTAATTTAGATGTGATGATTTCTGAAATTTATCTCTACCCTTGATGATTTATCATAACGTCTAAACGGCCTCTTAGGTTACCTGCTATGATATTGCCATTGTTGCCAGCATTTTGGAACGAACTCTTGCAGTAAATTCCTAGAAGCACACTAGCATACAGTTTTATAACTTGAATTGCAGGATTTGCTTTCATCTTTTTTTCCCGTCCGACCTCCGATAACAATCAAATAGACTTCATTTTAGGAATTTTCTGGCCAGTCGCCTGTCAGGCACGTGATCTGTCTTCCTCCAGAGTTGAGAATAAAGGGCGCTGCTAATGTACCCCGGAGGGAGGATATTTACTTGTGTCTTCTTATATTTCTTTTGTTATCGGCAAAAAATCTGCGAAACGTGGTTTGACAAATAAAAAAAAAAAAGAGAGAGAGATTTCTCTTTCGGTAAAGGAACGAAAAGATAGACATGACAAAATTGAATCTAGATGCAAGCCTTGCACAGTTGGAGAGTTTATTGTTTTTATTTTAAATTAAAATCTCAGTAAACAAAAATTTTAAGACAGTTTTATGTAAAAAAAAAAATATGTAAAAACCATAGAAATATGTAATATTGGTCAAAATATGTAAAAATATGTAATATGAAACTTGAGTTGAAGCACCCTACAAACATTTAAGTATTTGACGAACCTATATATGAAGGAAAAATGTGTAATTACATACAAATCCGTACATTACTCATTACCCACAAAACATTTCGTTTTACTTTAGAAAGGTAACGTTCCTCTTGGAACAATAGATTCAATCTCTGATGTTTTGCTTATATACAAATATAATACCTTAATAATATTTTAATACTTTTCTTAACAATTCTAAATATGGGTACACTGAGCCCATTAATAGTCACGCTCACTATATGAAATGAAAAAAATATCAACAGTTCGTGAATGTTTGCCAATTTTCAAAAAATAAATAAATAAATAAATAAATAAAAATAAAAGTTTTTAAAAATGGATTTTCTTTTAATGCATTAGTTGGAATTCGAACAAGAACTACAATTTTTTCACACACAATAATCTTATTCTGTACATCCTTAGAACGCAGTCATGTATATATATATATATATATATATATATATATATATATATATATATATATATATATATATATATATATATATATATATATATATATTAAATTGAAATTCAATTTAAGGAGTACTACCAATAAACCAGACATGCAAAAGTTGTTCCTAAATGTTACTAACACTGTACGATAAGTAGTATTAATTCTGCACTCGAAGTAGATTATACAAACGCACACAACAACACAGCTCTTCTGATCCTTTTCTTAGACACATCGTATCATTGAATGTCTGCCTGTTTTTATCAATAGTGCCTTCGCTTAAATTCTGCATTTAAAAAGAAAATCTGCAAAACAAGGTATTTGTACACGTTCTGAAAGAAAAAAGCTTCCCAAGTGATTTCTGGCTTTATATTCAGCGTCTTTATTCTCTTTTCAAATCATCTACCTTACATAAGATAAAATACCATGTGGATATTCGTCTTAAAAGGACAACCACTCCAACGATCAGACACGCATACCGACTGTTTAGAATTATCTGTAAGGTTGCATTACGTTATGATAGGCCTGCTCCATTGGTGTCACTTTCAACAGATGACATCAACAGACTATCAAATATATATTCGAGGGAGTGTTGACTACAAAGTGATTTCAATGCAGAGCAAAGAAGCAGTTCAGTTTCTCTCAACGTTTTAATTTTCCCCTTCCTTGAAAAGGGCGTCGCCGGCTAAAGACCTTCTGGGGGCTTCCTCCTCCTTTTGACGCAAACAATGCCTCGCCCAAAACAGTCTGCTGATGCTCTCATTTCTACAGAGACCGTAAACGGTTATTAAGCTCAATGGATGTCGAAATTCGATAATGGAAGGTGCGTCTTGAAGACATAGATAGATATACTATAAAATTAATATGTCGACAATTATCTGCCCCCAGAATGTATCAGGCATTAATCTTAAACGTAGAACTTTGCATTAATGATATCGTTGTCAGGTATTTATGATACTTATCAGTATAATCAGTTGGCGTTTGTTGATCTTAATCAAAATATGATTAAATTTTACGCCACTTATTATAGCACGTAACATCGAAGTTTAAAATAAGCTCAGATTTATATGGTTTCATAACCATTATACAGTGAAGAAGGCCATTAAATTAAAACAGACAAGACTACTTTGAATTAATAGTTCAATATAAGCGTTTAGAATAATAATATTGTACTATTCATATTATTGCATTAACCACTCAGATACATGTTCTTCATTACATAATGGTTGGCTTATTTGACATGTTTTCAAGTTTCTGAAACCAAACAACTTGTATAAGTGGGTACTACGGCTTTTCAATTACTCTAAAACAAGTAACACCAAAATAGCATTTCTTTGTAACATTTGGCAAACTTTATTTCAAGCTTTTTCAAGATGACGAATATATTTAATGTATTTTACTACACGAATACTCCGAATTCAACATAAAGTGTATTATGCAAAATACTCATACAGTCAAGTCTTCCTTGTTGATCTTGTGCATCGCCCTCCCCGCTGGTATAGTGGCTAGCACGTGCGCCTTTGGTGTATGGGGTCCCGGGTTTGATTCAAGGTGGGAGAGCCTGTGGAACTTTAACTATCCTCGATGTGTGTGTGTTCGTGTCCCTGTCGTTTTTGGTTACTGCGTAAAAGAGTGAAATGAAGTAAAACATAATAATTAGGTATTTAAGTTCCTGAGGCATGTTCGGTAAATCAGTTAACTTGAAAAAAAAACTGCATAGATCCCTCGCCTTCAGTGCTCGGGGACTCTGGTTCGGTTCCTACTGGGACGGCATTGACATTTGAATGCATTACGGATTCCAACTTAAGCTGTATGTTCACGTATGACATAGCCACAGTGCTGAAAAGGGACGATAATCTACAAACACAGCGTAGTGGTATTATTATTATTATTATTATTATTATTATTATTATTATTATTATTATTATTATTATTATTATTATTATTATTATTATTATTATTATTATTATTTAGGTGTTTCACAGGCCAACACACTGTCTAGAAAAGATATACAGACAGTAGTAACGGCACGGATCACGACTTTTGTCAGAGTTTTCTGGGTTTCGCTTCTCAGACCCGGCCTAACCCGGAGATATCCCGTGATCCAGACAGATTTGGTGACCTGGAAACAGCAAATATCAGTATGAACTCAACATTACTGTGGAATTTTATACTGGATTAGTGATTTCTACTACTCGAGCTCCAACATTCATTCGTTCACTTGCTGTGACATTTCTTAATATATCATGTCTTGAGTATTTCAAATATAATTTCATGTTTATGTGTTTTCCCAAACTATAATAAGACAGTGGTTTTGAACACAGACTATAATAAAAAAAATAATTACCAAAACATACTTTGGGATCAGCGGCATCTTTTATATTGTACACGACAAGTTTTACACCTTCATTCGTTGAAATTTTGACGATCTCTCATAAGCAAGATATATTGCCTTCTCTTCTGTGATTGTCACGCGTTTATATTCTGATTGACATTGTAATTATCTTCCAGTGCAATGCTTTGACACACACAAACGCGCACAGCAAGTGAGAAAGAAAATTATCGATTTAATGAGAAGACAAGGGAGGGGGGAAGAGGGACAATCGTGTTTGTTAGAATTTCATTTGCAGCCTTTTTATTCTCCAAGTGTTTGACTATGTTCTGTCGTCCCCGAATCACTTTGGGTCATGGGTCTGTCTGGGTCACCATGTCTAGTGGCTCATGTGTCTGATTGCCTCTGAGTCCTCTGTGTCAGAGATCACGAAGTTCGTGCCCGTTCCAAAACAGTGTTCATTTTCGGAACTGCAGTCAATATACCATCTTGGATACAAACTGGAGCAGTAGTAAATACCGATCCCACTTTAATAACAGTTTTTATCCTTGAAACTGCTGTTGTACTGCTGTATAACGGTGTAAAGCAAAATAATAATTATATATATATATATATATATATATATATATATATATATATATATATATATATATATATATATATATATATATATATATATATATATATGTGTGTGTGTGTGTGTGTGTGTGTGTGTGTATGTATGTATGTATGTATGGTATGTGTGTTTGTATGTGCGCGTATATGTGCATGTGTACAAAAATTTACTGGTATATTTGTATTCTAGATTTGCGATTTCTGTGCTATAATCTGAATGCTTGCATTTGTTCCAGGTATATACATTCACAGTATTTAACCTCTTGTTTGTTGTGTCTAATAATGTATTTATTATTTTGTATGATCAATTGGGTACTGGATAAATGTGTGAGTTTGGAAAATTTGGTGAAGATGTTAAAATCAGTAAATTTAACAGTAATATTTAGGAATATTCTGTGTAACACTGTCTTCAACAACACGGGCTTTGCTCTAACGCGTTTTGTTTATTTATTTACCTATTTTTTATTATTTTTATTATTATTATTACACATATTTACAAACTACTGATGAACTTGTCAATTAATTTTAAAACAAAAAAATAATAAAATCAATAAATACCACATATGTGCATGTATATATTGAAACATTTTATAAACATTGCCGAGTATTGGTTTATAAATTAACGATATTAACTACATTTGAAGAATGAGGGAACGTTGACAACATCTGTTGAGTGCTTACTCACCACAGGTTCGACTCGAAACCATGTTAGTTTCTGATGAACAGCATCATTTTCATGGGTTTTCTCGGGGTTCTCCTGTTTCTTTTTACATTTTCATTCCATCAATTCCTCATTCACTTTCCCTAATGATCAGTCTTTTTTAGCCTACAGGACATAAACATGGAATATAAAATTAAAATATTTCGTTTACAATGGAAGCAGTTTCGTTTTTTTCTTTTTGCTTTATTTTCCACGACGCTTATATGTTTAAAAATAATTTCTGCATTGTTTCGTTTATTTTTACATTATTAAACTTGTTTACTATTCTAAATATTTGTGATGAATCAATTCAATTAAAATCCATTGTAAATGGACCTGAAATAAACGCGGCTTTGCATAGCACGGACTTCAAAGAAAATAAACTGTGAATATGCAATATGTGCATTAAGTAAAGAAGAATATAATATCAATTTTTCGAAAAGAGGTATCTGGTCTGGATATATGGGGAGAAAACAGAAAAATGCCCAGTCAGAAATGTGTCCAGTGAAATTGTAAGAAGCCAATACAGACTAACTCTACCCATTCTCATTGTCCAACATAACTGCTGAAAAACATTAGCCAGCAGGACAAGGTCATGTAGTTATTCCTTTTCTTGCAGCGTGTCTTCCCTCTTGGGATTCTTCTTGAATTACCATCCCATCTTTGTATTTTTTGTGTGTGAACAACAAACATGCGTTACGAAGGTATTGTGTCTTTTGAATGGAAGATGTCAAAGTATTTGTTGTTGACAAACGTAACCAAGTACAAATACGGTAACTTTCCAAACCCACTCGATGGACGATGGGTGGTCGTTGACTTTATCTTCTTCAAAATTCCCACGGTATACTCCTACATACGTCTGCTATAACCGTAGTGTACTGATCCTCTTTCTGGAGCATTATAAGCTGCAAATAAATTTATCTTTTCAAAGAATACTACATAAACTCATTATTTATATTCAAGCACAATACAGAACCTTGAAACAAACAAAATAACAAAGCTGGTGTAAACATGTTTGATTTTTAGTAAGAATTCATGCGGTATAGTTTTGCTGAAACGATTTTTAGCGCATAATTAAGACCTACTTTCTCATTGTCTGGAGCAGGTCTATGAGAGAAGGAAAAATCTTGAAAAGGTTTTAATCACCACGGGAATGTAAAAAGTTTCCGAGATTAAATCCAATCTCAGTGAAAATTGGAATGTCTGTACATTAGTCAATTGCAAGTAAAACAGAATAATTTTAGAAACAACTTGACTTTCTATGCTAGTATTTGTGTGTCTAACGATGTATTGAATTATCTCTACATTTACAGATTTTGAACACAATAATTTTAAAAAAAGAAGTGTATAATAATAATAATAATAATAATAATAATAATAATAATAATAATAATAATAATAATAATAATAATAATAACGTTTTAGGAACAATATTTTAAAACGTAGCTTTTCATTCAGATCGATGTCCTGTTAAAGTCATGTCAATGCAAATGAATTACGTAGGTTAATAAGAAGTAGGCATTCAATAATTGCCAATTTGGAGTGAAGCAATCGACTTTAATTGATTATTCAAAGAATTTTTAGTGCATCAATTGTTTTCGTGAACGAACACGACATCCAAATAGTTGACTTTGGCATATCAGAGAAAAGGAAATAAAATGAAATGAAATATTTGAGTTTTACGTCCCACGGTTGTGCCGGTTAGGTTAAAGAAGACGGTGATGATGAGAGATGGATGAAATGGCGGAATGAAGAAAGTGGAAGGAAACGGGAGAAACCCAAGAAAACCCACGAGCACGGTGTTTGTCCACCACAAAGTCCACACGGCGGGAGCAGGGTTTGAACCCGGAACCCCAAGCACCGGAGGTGAACGCTCTACCACTTTTTTTTTTTTTTTTTTAAAAACTTCCTGACTTATTTTCTACTTCAACCACTTTTCAGGACTACTAGACACGACAGGGACACGAACACAGAAACATCGAGGACAGTTAAAATTCCACCCTTGCTACTACAGAGGGACTCGAACCCCCAATGAACTTCACCTCACGATCATTAGCCTAACGCCTCAGACCGCTCGGCTACACCCACCGGCATACCACTGAGCCACCGCAGAATGCCGAAATATGGATCAGTACGTGTTGTTATTAGTCTATTTGGCCATAACACATCTTAGCAAATAAAATGTCAGGGTTTTCTGATGTCGCTACCTTTCTCCAGCTGCTCCAACGTTTGGATGTAAACTTTTCATTGTAACACATAACTAGTTTCCCTTTAATACTAAATAACATAATTATAATCATTACCGCTATTTGACCTTACTGACCACGGGGAAATACATAGAGAGGGCAATGCTCGATTAATGATGTAGTAACACACGCACAGTCACGCAAAAACAGAGTGTTTCTGGACCAATTTTGACATGATTTCAGCTGAAAACTATAACTACTTCAGAGTTCAAGAGGAACTCATGATAATACTTCATGCAGATACATCACGGTTCTCGGATCTGGTACAAATACTAAATACATTTGTAAAGGAAACGAAGCTGACCACAAAATTGTCACACACAATCATATTACAAGAATCTGTTTCGTTAACATTAAACCCGAAACCAATGAACAAAATGCAAATTTTATAATTAAGAAAAGTAATTACCTTTTTCGTCTAGTTTGCCATAACAATTACTACAGTTGTGTGGTACTCAGCATTACCTATTATAACACGATAATAAAACAACTTTATATATATATATATATATATATATATATATATATATATATATATATATATATATATATATATATATATATATATATTCAGTTAAACTGAATATTCTTGTTTTATTATGAAAGGATGTTATAATAATTTTCTTGATTTATATGAAAATTATCTCTTTTATAATTTAAACATCGAAGCGACAAATATAACATGCGTAATATTGATACTGAAGCTTATAAAGTAGTCTTTAAAAAAAATAGTGCGAAATTTGAAATAATGAAAGTTAAGAATCTAAGTAACTTCAAATAATTATATTACGATATTTGCCTTTGTGTATCAATAGTGGATTTACGGGGATCTACCACCAGACTACAATTTTTCTTCTAAGATCGTTTGGTTTTGTCATACATAGAGCTACGTGCCCTCCTCCCAACTAACACTAATTTCATAGAATTCCCTGCAAATAACGTGGACGTCAGTGGTGATTTCTCTCTATTACCGTGTTTACTGCCGGCAAACAAACAATTAAGGCATCATTTATTACAGAAATTCCTCAAAATTTAACGTAAAAAAACTAAATCTTCCTTTCACGACGCCCTCTGTGTTTCAGTCCAAGACAGGAGGAACCAGCGCCTTCTAGCGAATAAAAATATTCAAGTACATCCAATCTATGGTATATCACTAGATCACGGCCAGCTACCATCCAATACGTATCAACGCTAGGAATCGCGAAAGAATGCTGGGAAGATCAACACATCCCAATTAATAGGCAAGTTGACAGTTACGCATTTTGCGAGAACCTCCAAGCTTTCCACTCTATCCTATAGAAGACGAAGCTATCTTACTTGCAAAGAAAGAAACGATTTTGGAGGTTTACAAGAAAACATTTGAAACTGCAAGCAGACGATGCAAATCTATTCTTGCTGTCAAAACAAAATAAATTGTTTGCTATATTTTATATTATTTGGTAGTTATATATCTCCAATATCTGTTTTCAGAAATTGAGAGGAGAGTATAATACTGAAATTGCAATATTTTACAATTTCTATATGCTGTTTTGATACTAGTTTGATACCGATTTTAGGTAGTATCCTCCAAAATAGAATAGATGAGGTACAGTAGATCGAAATGAAACAAATGACTGATTAACTTGGATTTTTCGTCCTACATCAATATTAGTCTACATAATACAAGATCTGCAGTTTAAAGTGGATCTGAGCGCTGCAAGGCATCCGGTCTGGGGCCCGAAGAACTAACTCGACGTACTCTAGCCACTGGACTAAGCAGAGGAATGAAAGAAATGAAGTATAGTAGAATTTGTGACTGTAAGGTTGTGCTGATTATGCATTATGGTGGTACAGTTTCTTTTTATTAGTATGTTAAAATTTCAACGCTGAATTCATGCGTTTCTGCGTAAGTATCTTTTCAAAGTGCAACGTTAACTCTGATGTTATTCAGAAGATCGGATAAAAAAGAGGGGTTTAGAGTATCCAAGGCGTATCTATAGATAAAGTCGCCTGAAAAATCCAACAAAAATAATACCAAATTTACACTTTGTAGAACTGCATTCTAAATCAGTTTCAAATTGCTTTCTTTAAAAATAAATAAAAAATAATAATAATAGATGCATCCTTTCGGAATTTATTTTCTGATTTCAGTCTTTGTACGAGGGTTGCTATATATATTTCTGGCCTAGGCAACACTAAGTGTTGCCAGGTGCAATCTGACATTTCCATTGGAAAGTTTGACATTTTGTAGCATAAATGTACTCAGAACTTTTTGACTTACGACAATTTTTTTTTCTTTTACAGGTACTTGAAGAAATCAACTTGGCAAAAAAATGGAATTAACTCGTGAACATTTTCGTGCGATCATTTTTCACAACTTTCGACGTGGATTATCACGACAAGAGTGCATCGATGAACTTAAATCTTTGTATGGCGACGAAGCACCATCCTATAGCACTGTGAAAAACTGGTACAACGAATTCAATCGTGGCCGACGCTCGCTCAAAGACGAATTCCGTGAAGGTCGTCCAAAAACAGCCGTTGTGCCAGAAAACATCGATGCCGTACGTGAACTGATAATGCAAGACCGTCATGTGACTTACCGTGAGATAGAGGCATGCCTAGGCATTTCTTCCACCAGCATACATTCGATATTGCATGAACACCTGGCCGTAAAAAAGGTTTGTTCTCGTTGGATCCCGCACAATTTGACAATCGCTCAAAAGAAAGCTCGTGTGGATTGGTGTAAAGAAATGCTGAAAAAATACGATCGCGGTGCTTCAAAAGACGTTTATAAGATCGTCACAGGTGACGAATCATGGATCTATGCGTATGAGCCCGAAACAAAACAGCAATCGACCGTGTGGGTCTTCCAAGACGAGCCAAATCCAACGAAAGTTGTTCGTGGAAGAAGCACTTCGAAGCAAATGGTCGCCTGTTTCTTCGGCATAACTGGTCATGTGGCGACTGTTCCGCTTGAGCAACGTAGGACGGTCAATTCTGAGTGGTACACCACCATTTGTTTGCCTGAAGTCTTCGGAGAAATTCGAAAAATGAACAAGAGAAGACGAATCATTGTGCACCATGACAATGCGAGCTCTCACACATCGGCTCAAACCAGCGCATTTTTGACCGGCCAAAACGTCGAAGTGATGGGTCATCCGCCGTACAGCCCTGACTTGGCACCCAATGACTTCTTTTTATTCCCACACATCAAGAAAAAAATGCGTGGTCAACGATTTTCGTCGCCAGAAAATGCTGTTGAAGCATTCAAAAACCATGTTTTGGAGGTGTCTCAATCGGAGTGGAAAAAGTGCTTCGAAAATTGGTTTGAGCGCATGCAAAAGTGTATAAATCTTGATGGAGAATATTTTGAAAAACAATAAAACCATTTTCGTTGATAAATATTCGTATTTTCATTATTAGGCCAGAAATATATATAGCAGCCCTCGTAGTGTCTGATAAGATGCTTAATTTACAACTTTTATAGTCAAGATACAGGATTGTTATGAAGACACTATTAATGCGTACGTTATAAAATATCAATATATAACATATAGGCTATCGAGAAATGCTGTTGCATAATAAACATTTAAGCTGCGGTAAACTCTTCAGATTTTTAGGATACGTCACTGACAGACGTTGATGTTCCAAGGCTGTAAATTGACTAATATTGGACTATTGGACTATTGTTTTTTATGCGAAATCCCATATACCAAGTCTACATTGGGGCCGCGGTAGCTCAGTGGCAGAACGTTTAACTCTAGTGAGTAGAGCTCCTGGTCAGATCCATCTAATGTTTAAAATAAGTTGCGGATACGTTGAACGGCACGACCTCCAGGCGTGGACACATCTATACTGTAACGAACGGATGGACGGATAAGCAGATAAACATATATCTAAAAATACTTTTTCTCAGCTTCTACGGCCATGAAACGTGTAAATCCGTTGATCCTTCCCATTCGATTTTTTTCACGAGCGCCTTACCTTCTTCTCTCCTAGCGTTGCTCGAAATTAAAAAAGAAAGTTCATTTCCCGTTCATTTAATATTTGTCATCAGAGCACAGTAATTCAGAATTTTCAAACATGAATATAAGAACATTAGAGAGAAAAGAGCGTATTTAATTAGCCACTTTCAATCAATCTCAATTCATATCACCCTTCAACCTGTCAATTTTATCCATCTGGTGGCATCTATGCCGAAACTCCTTCTATTGACCACCATCCTTATGTGTCACCGAAAAGAGAATACAAACACCAATATGTATATGTAGTCTGCCAGCTAATGGTGTATATTTTGCTATTTATAATATACACACAATATTTTTTTTTCAGTAAAATAAAATCTGTTAAGTATTATTTCCAACGAACAACATACGTTTTATAGTCTAAAAATTTATTTGTATCGATTTTCCCGAAAGCTGCACATAAGAATTTACCTTCGAGCATCTCATTTTATTTACATCAAAGAGATACACTGACTGTCGTGTGTACTTTTAATATTTTAGTTCAATAGAGATGAAAATTACGAGCTAATTGATAATTTTAAGCTAAATCTCATTATCCACATTATGTATTTTCATTCTGTTAGTGTCATAATATAAAGCTTAATGAGTAAATATGATATATTAAATTTCTACCTGAGTAAATGATTTGGTTTTCGCATAGCATCAATGTTTAGGTTTACAAAGAAATTAGTTTTCGCTTCATTTTTTTTTTAGAAAAATCTAGATATAATAAAAGCATACATATCATTTTATTCAGCACGATTAGATTTATATATTGGCATATCTGTCATCTTTGGACACTTGTTTTCGTTAAACACTAATAATATTTCAAAATTATTTACGAAGTTTTTAAAGGAGAAACGTTAACAACACCCTGAAACGTTAACAACAAAAGAAAGGAAAGTTTGGAAGGATTTTGTCCAGAGTCTATACACATATTAAATATACTATTCAGGTATTTGCCAAGTGGAACTGAGATGATAGCCTCGGGAATATAATCCAGGACCTCCAAATTGCGAAGTGCTAATGCTAACTACTCACCTATGCTATATTGATGAATAAACAAAACACAGAAGATTACTTATGAAGTTAAAAGTAAAATTTCATATTAAATTCTTCATAAAGGATTCATTAAAGATTTGTGTTTATCTGACTTAATATTTCTTGCCAAGATTTAACTCCCAAAGTAGTCCAGTATAATAATTAGTCTCACAGTCTTTCATATTCAAATTCTGTAGTATACCTAGGTATACACAGTACAGTACATTGTATATTAAAGTTTTGAAAGATTTAAGGAAGATCTGGATCTTCTAGAATCCATATCTTTCTATATGTCTGCTTTAAAACATTTATCAGCCTTGTTTTTCTTCCGACTTCACACTACACTGTGATCGGTGGCGGAAATAAGAACTCTGCAAACCTTGATTCTCGAGAGACACGTACGGCTTCCGGAACATGATTTGCAAAGAAAGTACAGTACATAGTCGAGAAATTCTACACTACTACAGAATTTTTCCACGTTGAATTGTTTCGTAAGTAATTATCAAAGTATCATGCAACTAGCAGTTAAATTTTGAAAACCATTAATAACTCTTATCTAATAGATACTGATCTTAATACATGCCAACTAATTTAGTAAACATAGTATACACGTAACCATTAACAAAATATTCCTGACCAAGGTTGCACAATGCGCGTTAGTTAGTTTTAGTTACTGCCTTGCCATTTCTACTACTTTAATTTTCAACTTTTGGGCTTTTCACGAATGTAAATTTTCTCTGCACGCGTTCATAGTTTGCTTCTAATAATGACCAGTAAAATAAGCAAGTAAGCATAAAAACAACAATTATATAAAATAATCTGGCATTACAGTAAAGTACAATAACGTTTATATTTAGTAGGAACATATTTTCAAATGGAATGCAATTATCATTATTTTCGAAATTCAGAAATGAAGTATTATTAAAATGATTTTTTTTTTATTATTTTAAAAAATGACACTATGAGAAATAGATCCAGATTGTTGGTCTTCCAGAAGAGTTTCAGAGGCTCTGTAAATGACGCTGCTAGTATTCGCCCCACTTCAAGGCCTCACATTCAATGAATCTCAACCTTACACCACTTGGTGACTCACAAATTGACTGGACGTAACTACAGAGACTAATCCATTTCCATCCGGCCGAATTGAAGCTATTGCTTACATTAGATATTCCACCCGCCACCATCGAACATGCTCAATATGATGACTACCAATATAGGTCATTGCACGACATCGCAGCTTCTACTACACCAGACATTATTGTAACTGTACCAATGACATACTGTCCAACTTGTAGCGACATGAGTCGGTAGGATCCATGTTTTGAACGTGTGACTTTATTCATCGTCTTAGTGCAGTTTCACTTAAATTGTATCACTGTATAACGCTGGCAATTTGGCTGTATAAACTGGCAATAGGACATGTTCTTGGTGATAAGCAGCATTGTTTCTTGATTTTTTTTTCTTTTTCCGACCTTGCAAATGTTGAGTTACCCTCTGTAGCAAAATCTCGTAACAATCATACCGATAAAACTTTCGAAAGCTCCCTTTGCATTGACGCACAAAGTTATACCGGTGTTTTTCATGAACCTCTGCAGGTGTTGATACAAACTTTACTACAGTCTCTTAGGTAGATTCATGATTCTTTCACAATCGATAACAAAGTTCCAGTGGTTATCAAGTAGGTGGCGCTCGTACAGCCTTCTGTCTTTCCTATTTCACTCCGCGATGTGTCATGATGTTACAGAATGTGCACTGCTCTTGCGGAGAAGCGATGCGTTCCACGATTCACTGTTGATTAGGTGACAATATTTTATCAATAGCACGTTGTAACGGATTCCCATAGGCCGCCACATCCCAAATCTTCTGAGTTTCAATGATGCTCTTTTTAGATATGATGTGGTTGCTGATTTGGCTTGTTGAGGAAGATGCTGTCATAACGTTTAATTATAAAACTAGCAGTGGTCAGTGTTATTACAAAGCCACTGCTCCGAGACTGTTCTACTATGCAGAAAATGTTGAGGGTTTGCATGGAAAAGGGTCAGAACGTCTCCTTCCTATAAAACGGTATTTTTCAGTGGCATTTTGTCCATTACAATACCTTCGCTCTGCAAGAGCTGAGAAATTGAAACACATGTGCGTACACTTGTGTTGCTCTGTGAAACCAGTTTGATGTGTGTTGTTGTCTGAAAGTTGTTTCAATGAAGACGTATCAGAGACTGTACATATTTGTTGATCCCCTAATCTTGCCTAACCTCAGCATTTAACAAGTGGTATGGAATTAATAATAAAAAATGCGTTACCTATCGACATTAAAAACATACATTATTTTATTTCTGGAAAATCAATGAAAGGGGTTCATCAAAGTCACAAAGTTATAAGAAACAAAGATCAACTTCTACAGTGCAACTCTTCTTATTTGCCTATTCTCAGAAAGTAAACGTTACGAAATGAAAAGCGTGCTAATTTAATTGCTTACTATCAGATGTCACACAAATTTCATGCAATAGTTAGAGCAGTTATTTCCAACTGAAAGCTCTGTGATCTTCCACTTGCTCTCCTACTCCTATTAAACAACACAGATAGAACAATGAGCAAACAGTAAACCTGGGGTTGATAAAACACAGTGGTGACAGCTAAACAAGAACATCAGTGGTGGTGTCTATGGCTTTGCAGATATATTACTTGTGGATCTATGAATAGTAGTGCACTGCCAACATTTGTTTTTATTCCATTCCTCTACCTCGCCATTTTCCCTAATTTGTTTCATTTGCTACCTCTGTACCTTTTTAAAAACTTGTACCTATGTCATACATTGCCCAGTGGAAAATGACTGAGCCAGATCTTGTGCTACAGAATATAGTGTAAGTGAAAAATGAATGTGCCCATTCGACACCAATGCGGCTTACAACTATCTCTGATGGAATTCTCCCTTTACGAGAATGACTAAAACATTGTAAATCAACTACATAGTACAAAATGAGGTAATACACTGTAGAGGTCACAGAAGGACTCTTGTTATTATTAAAAACTGAGAAGGTATGCAATGCTTAGTAAGTAAATCCTCATAGTTTACTCGAATCTCCTCTCCCTTCATGTGGCTGGAGCTATTTGTGAAGGGTAGGGCAAACAATGAATGGTTGAAAAGGGGAGAAAGCGTGTAAACTTTTGAAATAGGGAGAGTGTGTGAGCTCCATTGTCTTGCCCATTTTGCTCTTGGCTAGAATCTCTTTCTCTTACTCTCTCTCTCTCTCTTTCCCTCGTATGTTCTCAGGAGTAGTAATGCATGGTAGGCCAAAGGCAAGTAATGAGAATGTGCTATTGAAAACAAACTTTCCTCAAATTATTTCCTGAAACTGAAAAAAAAAAAAGATTCGTAATGCCTTAGCCACGTAGCTATCCACTCCATGACCACGTGGACATAGTACGGAAAGGAACTTAGCTGTGATGGTGAATACTTTCTTTAAGAAGAAAGACGAAGTTTTTAATTAGATACGCAGCACAATTTCTCAGAAACTGCATCGACTAAAGCTCATTATGACAAAAATCCCGTAACTTTTATTATTTGAGTTTAATATGTAGGAGGAAAAGAAGCTGTAAGCTCTGTGGGTGTTGTTAGAATAAGCCGATAATAGGGTAGGAAGAACTTGTTTTTTTCCCAGTTACACAAGAGAAGAACGATACTTTAAAAAAAAATGTAATTGAGGTAAAAAGTATTTTAAATCCTGGTGGAACGTAGGAAGCTCAATGAATGGTTAAAGAAGGGGCTTTTCACAAGGAAACAAGGAGCTTTTTTATTTATTTAATTATTTATTCTTCCTTGCTGAAGTTCTTCCATATTATATTGATGATTTATGATTCTACTTTAAATCTTCATGCAAGTTTTGAAGTGCAACACAACAAGCGAACGTTCTGATGAAAAAAAAAAAAAGATTGAATTCAGCATGTCAAAGTAAGTGCTTATGCAAGTTTGTTTTCTTTTTTAACTCAACTGTCATTGGTTTAGCAGAGATTTTTTTTTTAACTTCCACCCTAGACGATGCTTTGTATGAAATATTCCTCTTCTGGCAAAATCGTACTCTTTTACTTACATTCAAAACCTAATTAAAGCAAAAATATAAGTTTTACCCCATTTAAATTGCTACTAAATGGTCGTTCCAAAAACGGAGCAATAACAAAGAAAAATGTAGAATATTTTCAGACAAAAATGCTCGTGTCGTAATTTTGTTTGTTCATAACTTCGTAGCACTGTGTTTTATATGGACAAAAATAAACTGAGACATATTCCATTACAGCAGGTACAGCATATATTTCCTTGAATTGCAGTGGGCTTTCCTTTAATATATATATATATATATATATATATATATATATATTTGTAAACAATATAGAAAAATAGGTAATTGAGGGACATTTTGAGAATTTCCTATAATAATCCCCGCGTTCATAGTTTATTTATTCGGTTATTATTTGGCAACCATATCTTCATGGCAAGTAAAACAATTAAGACATACATTGTTCTGTCGCAAAGGCATATTGTTAATTTTGTGTTGATAGCTCTAATAGCACCTGAGAAAAATATCGAATGTTTGTACTATATTGCTTATTTTCGTGCAAATTTTCGGCTAGAGCAGGGGAGAGAGAGAGACACTGGCTGAGAGAGTTATTTTTTTCACTAACAATATAAAAGATAATATTAACGCTGTTGTTGACATAAGTATTAAGTATTATGCGTTAAAAAAAAACGCTCAAGTTAGAATCAAACAAAATCAGGAAACAAACAATCTCGTTGGGACATTTTCAAAATGTCTTTGTTACTTCCGTGTTTTGGCAAGGTTACTAGTAACCTTGGTGTTTTGGAGAACATTCAAACCAGCCTACCGAAGAAAATGCTACTTCAACTGCAACTCAAACGAATACTTACACTTACACTACATTGAGGCTAAGGGAAACAGAGACGATGCAATCGGAGATAATCGTGGGACAATGAAAGTGGGAGTAAACAGGAGAACCCCGAGGAAATTCATGCACAAAATGTTTGTCCACCACAGAGCCCACTTGGCGGGAGCTTGGATCGGGCCGGAAATTCCATGTGCCAGAGGTGAGCGCTATACCATTTCAGCAGCTCCGTTAACATGGAGTGCGCCCATCGCAGATTTAAAAAAAGATTAATTCCAAAGTTTTGTACACATTTTGTACAGTTTTGTACAACAAAAATAAAGTTTTGTATCGTCACCCAATTTTTTTAAAAAGGCGAAAATAAAGGCGCACTCCAAGTTAACGCTGGAGTGCGCCTCCTACCGATATCGAAAAAAACATACCATTGTTTTATTTGAGTTTTGTATAGTTTTGTACACCCAAAAGAAAGTTTTGTATCTTCACCCATTTCCAGAAAATAACGGTCAAATTGTTGCTAAAACCGTTAACCTGGAGTGCGCCCATCGCAGATTTAAAAAAGATTAATTCCAAAGTTTTGTACACAGTTTGTACAGTTTTGTACAATAAAAATAAAGTTTTGTATCTTCACCCAATTTTTTAAAAAGGCGAAAATAAAGGCGCACTCCAAGTTAACGCTGGAGTGCGCCCTCAACCGATATAAAAAAAAACATACCATTGTTTTATTGAGTTTGTACAGTTTTGTACACCCAAAAGAAAGTTTTGTATCATCACCCATTTCCAGAAAATAACGGTCAAATTGTTACAAAAACCGTTAACCTGGGGTGCTCCCTACACCGATATCCGTAAAAACTATTCCATGTTTTATTCTTAGTTTTGTACAGTTTTTTACAGCAAAAATAAAGTTTCGTATTGCAACCCATTCAGAGAAAATAAGCCTTAAATGTGTTATCCCAACTGTTAACCTGGAGTGCGTAGTTAACCGATATCAGAATAGACTCTACCATGTTTTACTCTGAGTTTTGTACACTGTTGTACAGCTAGAATAAAGTTTTGTATCGCAATCCATTCCGAGATAATAGGCTTTAAATTCGTTATCCCAACCGTTAACCTGGAGTGCGTCCTCAACCGACATCCGTAAAAACTATATCATGTTTTACTCTGAGTTTTGTACAGTTTTTACAGCTAGAATAAAGTTTTGTATCGCAACCCATTCCGAGACAATAAGCTTTAAATTTGTTAACCCAACCGTTAATATGGAGTGTGCCATCAACCGATACCCATAAAACTATTCTATGTTTAATTCTTAGTTTTGTAGAACAAGAGAAAGTTTTGGCCGCCACCTGTTCCGAGAAGATTAGGGTCAATCTTGTTAATCCATCCCTTAACCTGTAGTGTGCCATAACCCAATTACGATAAATAAAATATCATATTGCAGTCTGAATTTGTATTTTTTTTACCAGAAAAGAAAGTTTTTTATTGTCTCTAATTCCAACTAAAAAGGGTTAATTTTTTAATCCAACAGTTAACCAGCAGTGCAGGATTAACCCGCTAACCAACGAAGCTATTTTATCTTTTAGTATGAGTTGTCTATGGGTTTGCACACGCAAATGAAAGTTTCGTATGTGAGGAAATAAGAAAAGTATATATATTTATAATCTAATGTAGCATTATATCGCTTATCATCCGTATCATCTGTATTGCGCCATCAACTGATTACTGTAAAAAATATATCATTCATCAGTATGAGATTTCTTTTGTAGTACGGATGTTTTGTACAACCCAAGGAATGTTTTGTATGGTCACTCATTGCAAAATAGTAATGGTCAAAGTAGTTACCCCAACAGTTAACCTGCGTTCAGCTCCGGAACAAGATCTTCTAAGCCTTTAAGTTCGTGTGAAACAGGAACAATATCTTATTTTGGATTTTACGGCCCAGTAGACCCCGCATTGCCGGGGGGAGGAGGCGAGCTCAAGAGGGATCCGTAAGCGACTTGTTTCTTCCTACGCTGCTTAGGAAATATTTGTCCCTATATTTTTGTATCTTTTCGAGAATTATAATTTTTAAAATTATAGGTTGAATAAACCCGCTTAGAGAGCGATCGAGCAACACTAGTTGAAACTACACAATATTGACTCCGGTGATGGCAATTTCTTCAGAGCCATTTTATCTTCACAAGCTTCAGAATTTCCCTTTTCCTGATAAAATTTACCTTCATCCAAACCGTTCAAGTAATCTATTAAGTGCATATATGTTTAATCGTTTTATTTTGCATTGCATATTAGTGGATCACTCACACATCCAGTTCCCACAACGTCTTGCACACAACTAAAGACGTCGCGGAGCCCTGCAGATGGCGTTGAGCACACGTGGTGTCCATCGGCGAATCAGTCACCTGCTATCCCATGAGTTTTGCTCAGTCAGTGTACATAAGCACAAATGAAGGCTGTCAGTTTTCCTGCTTGTTTGTGCTTACAAGATTTGGGTTGGGCGGATAAAACGATTAAACTGAATTGTATTTAATAGATTATGCTTTGGATGAAGATAAATTTTATCAGGAAAAGGAAAATTCTGAAGCTTGTGAAGGTAAGATGGCTCTGAAGAAATTGCCATCATTGGAGTCAATATTGTGTAGTTTCAACTGGTGCTGCTCGATCGCTCTCTAAGTGGGTTTATTCAACCTATAATTTTAAAAATTATAATTCTCGATAAGGTAAAAAAAAGTATAGGGACAAATATTCCCTAAGCAGCGTAGGAAGAAACAAGTCGCTTACGGGTCCCTCTTGAGCTCGCCCCCTTCCCCCCGCACCGCGGTTGATGGCGCAATTCAGATGATACAGATGATAAGTGATATAATGCTACATTAGATTATAAATATATATACTTACCTTATTTCCTCACAGACGAAACTACCTTTTGCGTGTGAAAACCCATGTAAAACTCACACTAAAAGATAAAATAGCTTCTTTGGTTAGCGGGTTAATCCTGCATTGCAGGTTAACTATTGGATTTAAAAATTTAACCCTTTTTAGTTGGAATTAGAGACGATAAAAAAACTTTCCTTTTTGGTAAAAAAATTACAAATTCAGACTGCAAGATGATATTTTTTTTTATCGTAATTGGTTAATGGCACACTACAGGTTAAGGGATGGATTAACAAGATTGACCCTAATCTTCTCGGAACAGGTGGCGGCCAAAACTTTTTCTTGTTGTACAAAACTCAGAATAAAACATAGAATAGTTTTATGGGTATCGTTTGATGGCACACTCCATAGTAACGGTTGGACTAACAAATTTAAAGCTTATTATCTCGGAATGGGTTGCGATACAAAACTTTATTCTAGCTGTAGAACAGTGTACAAAATTCAGAGTAAAACATGGTAGAATCTATTCTGATATCGGTTGATGACGCACTCCAGGTTAACGGTTGGGTTACCAATTTAAAGCTTATTTTCACTGAATGAATTGCAATACAAAACTTTATTTTTGCTGTACAAAACTCAGAGTAAAACATGATATAGTTTTTACGGATATCGGTTAAGGAAGCACTCCCTGTTAACGGTTGGACTAACAAATTTAAAGCTTATTATATCGGAATGAGTTGCGATACAAAACTTTTTTGTTGTACAAAACTGTACGAAACTAAGAATAAAACATGGAATAGTTTTTACGGATATCGGTGTAGGGCGCACCCCAGGTTAACGGTTTTTGTAACAATTTGACCGTTATTTTCTGGAAATGGGTGATGATACAAAACTTTCTTTTGGGTGTACAAAACTGTACAAAACTCAAATAAAACAATGGTATGTTTTTTTCGATATCGGTAGGGGGCGCACTCAAGCGTTAACTTGGAGTGCGCCTTTATTTTCGCCTTTTCAAAAAATTGGGTGACGATACAAAACTTTATTTTTGTTGTACAAAACTGTACAAAATGTGTACAAAACTTTGGGAATAATCATTTTTAAATCTGCGATGGGCGCACTCCAGGTTAACGGTTTTAGCAACAATTTGACCGTTATTTTCTGGAAATGGGTGATGATACAAAACTTTCTTTTGGGTGTACAAAACTGTACAAAACTCAAATAAAACAATGGTATGTTTTTTTCGATATCGGTTGAGGGCACACTCCAGCGTTAACTTGGAGTGCGCCTTTATTTTCGCCTTTTCAAAAAATTGGGTGACGATACAAAACTTTATTTTTGTTGTACAAAACTGTACAAAATGTGTACAAAACTTTGGGAATAATCATTTTTAAATCTGCGATGGGCGCACTCCAGGTTAACAGTTTTAGCAACAATTTGACAGTTATTTTCTGGAAATGGGTGATGATACAAAACTTTCTTTTGGGTGTACAAAACAGTACAAAACTCAAATAAAACAATGGTATGTTTTTTTCGAAGTCGGTAGAGGGCGCACTCCAACGTTAACTTGGAGTGCGCCTTTATTTTCGCCTGTTTAAAAAATTGGGTGACGATACAAAACTTTATTTTTGTTGTACAAAACTGTACAAAATGTGTACAAAACTTTGGAAATAATTTTCTTTAAATCTGCGATGGGCGCACTCCATGTTAACGGAGCTTTTACTCTGGATATAATTAAGAAAATTAAAACAAAAACATATCATCATAGGAAAATGAAAAAGAGGGAGGGAAATAAAAGTTTCCATCAACAATAGTTCAGCAGTTTACATAGAGAAATTTAAAATGAGGTGCGGAATGCGTATACGATTTTTTTATTAATGTCCAATCATCCTTAGAATGATTCCTGCACTGTTCGCCTTTTCCCGTTTCGCATTATGAATTCTACCAACGAAATTTGCATGTATAACATGTTATCACTTTCCATCTTGAAGTAAGGAGGAACGGGAAATCTCGATGTCCATTTTCCAGTTTCGCCTTACGAACTTTATGTTGGTAGGCTTGCAAATGCATTCATATATATAATTTAAGTTGTTGATTCATATAACAAAATATGTACAGTAACTACAAGAAATATGGAACGTCTATACAAGATGCTATTTATCTTCAATATGTATACAATGAGAAACAGCATGTAAGTATTACATTACAGAAATGTTTACTACTCAGTCTACATTTCAACTGTGCATGCAGTTAGGCAAATCAGAGTATCACAGTGCATGGTTAATATCATTTTTTTAAAATTATGTAACGTATTAATATTGATCATTTTTTTAAAAAAAATACTTCATCTTATACTACAAACATTCTTCATTTGCTGTAGGCTGGGAGAGTGTCCTGGGGTTCCGAGTCCCCTCCCCAAAATTCCGAGTTTCCTGTAAATTTTGTCTAATTTTACGAGCCATATTACAAATTTTAATACAATTTGCCGTCATATTGAATTTGGACACCTTCTCACGAAGTGAATTGAAGGGGTGGATTCCAAAAGAGCCTAAGTCAAATTTTGTCAATTTTGAGATATTGGTTCTATCAAGTTCCATTTCGGCATCTCTGTATATTAAACTGGATTTCATGCCAAAACTCCATAAATCAAATTAATTGTAGGCAAAAGAAAACAGTGTTGTTTTCCAAAATGTCCTTAGTCAACAGTATTCTCTAAAGTTATTTTCTGACTCATGCCTAAAAACGCTTATATAACTCTTACTATAGATTATAATTTCACCATTATCTTACGAAAAGTAGGCAATTACATTTTTTTTATGTAGATTACTTTTCTTTCACAGAAATAGAATGATGGAAACGCACACAAAAAAACGTCTCTTGATAAAATTACTTTTTGAAAGGCTCTTTTGGAATTGAGCTTTTCAATTCCTGCTCACGTTTCTGGCTGTATGTAAGCATTAAGGAAGTTTAATAAACATATAACAAGCGATTAATCCAATGTTCTCGGGATTGCTGTCAGAGTGAGTGTTGCTGTGCTGAGCTTTCGTTACCATACAGCGGCAACATCTTCAGAGCTATGTGTTGGAGTGTGCTGGTCGTACAACTTATATTGTGGTCTTTAGGAATTGCTGTGTTTCTATTGGTTGGTTTTGATGGCCAATGGCGTGCTCTGATTTTGCTGGTGGAAACTGCTCTCTGATTGGCTGATAGTTCTTTTCGTACTGAGAAGCTGGATCCAGATGTCAGGTAGATGATAACCTCCGTCTCTGTTGAGGGATGGCTTGTATGAACGGATGAATAGAGATTCATGTATTTTCCTGTCCCAGAACTGTTTGCTTTTCTTTAGTACTTCAATTTGGTCCCACATGGCTGTATGATTGTATTGTATGAAGTGTTTGGCTATTGCAGATTTTTCAGGTTGTTTAAGTCTGGTGTGTCGCTGGTGTTCTTTCATTCTGTCTTCAATGTTCCTTCCCGTTTCACCTATGTAAGTGGCGTTACATTCACAGGTGATCCTATAGACGCCTGGTGTTTTTAATCCCAATGGGTCTATTGCAGTTGGTAGTAAACTCCTGATCTTCGGTGGAGGGCAGTGTACAGTCTTGATGTTGAATTTCTTCAATAGTCTTGCTAGTTGGTTGGAGGTTTTTCCCATATATGGAATAACTGCAATATTTTCCTTGTCTGCCGTGTTGTCCTCTTTAGTGGTGCAATTTCTGCTACTGTATTTTCTCATGGCTGTCTTGATCTGTTTCGACGTATATCCGTTGAATTTGAATACCGTTTCTAGGTGAGACAGTTCTGTGCTTATATTATCTGGATCTGCTATTTGGTATGCTCTGTGTATTAGAGTATTTAACACTCCCATCTTCTGTGCAGGATGATGAAAACTGGTCGCATCGAGGTAGAGATCAGTGTGCGTGGGTTTCCTGTAGATTGAATGGCCTAGACTTCCATTTGGTTTCTTGTATACGAGTACGTCCAGGAGTCTTCCTTCTGTTTCTGTTTCCATAGTGAACTGGATGTTGCGGTGTATAGAATTCAGATGCTTCAGGAATTCGTCGAGTTTCTGTCTGCCATGGGGCCATATGACGAATGTGTCGTCTACATATCTATAGAATACTTTAGGTTTGTATGTTGCTGTTTCTAGCGCCTTGTGTTCAAAATACTCCATATAAAAGTTCGCTATTACTGGAGAGAGAGGAGAGCCCATTGCCACACCATCGTTTTGTTCAAAGAAATTGTCTTGGTAACTGAAGTAGGTAGACGCTAGGGTGTGTCTCAAGAGATGTACTATATCCTTGCTGAAGTGCGATTCCAGGAGTTTAATAGAATCTTCTAGTGGTGCCCTCGTAAAGAGAGAAACCACATCAAAGCTGACGAGTATGTCATCGGCGTTTATCTTGATGCTGTGTAGTAGTTGTACGAAATGGCTGGAGTTTCTGATGTGGTGTGTACACTCTTCTGTTAGTGGATGTAGCAGTCCAGTTAGTTTCTTGGCCAGGTTGTACGTGGGGCCTCCTATGGGTCGTAATGGAACTTCTTTCTTATGTATCTTCGGAAGGCCATAAATCCTTGGTGGTATTGAACCGGAAGGTTTAAGCCTCTTCTTTTCTTCTTCATTCAGACTGGAACTTTGTATTAATCTGTAGGTTTTCTTTTCGATGGCCTTGGTTGGATCTCTGTCAATTTTCCTATATGCTGGATCTTCCAGTAGGCATGTCAATTTGGAGTGGTAGTCTTCCCTGTTGAGAATGACGGTCGCATTCCCCTTGTCTGCTGGTAATATTATGATGCTGTCATCTGCTCGTAGGTCATTGAGGGCTTTCCTTTCTTCTCTGGATAGGTTGTATTTCGGCTTCTGCTGCTTGGCCCTCATAAGGACCGTAACGGCTTGTGTGCGTATGTGGTCTGCTGCTTCTTGGTCTAAGTGTTTTATTGCTTGTTCAATAGCGCTTACAGTTTCCATGATGGGAATGTGTTTTGGCGTTGGAACGAATTTTAGGCCTTTGCATAGAAGACTTGTAGCTGTTTCACTTAGTCTTTTGCTGGAGAGATTCACCACTGCTTTTTCTCTGCTCGGATGAGATGGTTCAGGGTTTTGTCTTCGGTTAAGCTTTTCGAATTTCTTCTTAAGATGAACTGTGTGTAATTCATGCTGCCTGCTACCATAAGCATACATGATGGAATATAATCATTCCCAGTCCCAGGAGTGGAGCACTGTTGGTAGATACAGAAGTACATGCTTCAATTCCCTGTCGTGCTGGTCTAGTCTTCTGTAAAGTTCCTGTATTTTTTCCCTGACTAGAGCGTGGCTGGCCCTGATAAGGACCCGCCTTCTGCCTACTGTGCCTTCAGTGACTTGATGTGACTGGTTACCTTGGCGAAATCTGGAATGATACTTTGGTATCTGCATCGTAGTAGAAAGGCCAATCGAGATAACAACTTCCCTTTTGTTCTGCGGAGTGTCTGGAGTCTGTTTATCTTCCTGTAAATATCCTCCCCGTAGAGGTTTGTCAATATGATCTTGAAGCTTTGCTGGCGTCTACTATTAATCCAATGTTCTCGGGATTGCTGCCAGAGTGAGTGTTGCTGTGCTGAGCTTTCGTCACCATACAGCGGCAACATCTTCAGAGCTATGTGTTGGAGTGTGCTGGCCGTACAACTTATATTGTGGTCTTTAGGAATTGCTGTGTTTCTATTGGTTGGTTTTGTTGCCTCGACCAACCAATAGAAACACAGCAATTCCTAAAGACCACAATATAAGTTGTACGACCAGCACACTCCAACACATAGCTCTAAAGATGTTGCCGCTGTATGGTAACGAAAGCTCAGCACAGCAACACTCACTCTGGCAGCAATCCCGAGAACATTGGATTAATAGTAGACGCCAGCAAAGATTCAAGATCATATAACAAGCGAACCTCATTTGGCAGGATGAGGTTTGGAGGACTAACTCCCTATTCCTCTCCTCGGCTACCTCTTCATATATCGTTATTGTAAGTTCCTTGTTGCTCTCATTTGTTTAAATATTAACTTTACTAAACAAAACTGTTCTTCTTGGTCTGTGGAAGAGTTAGTTCTTATTTTTTTCTTACCTACCTAGAGTCGTACACTTTTTGTTTGAAAGTTTTTCCACACTAATGAACACTGGGCTCAGACTGTTTGATGGCTGGGAAGTTTTGTGAGTAGGAGTTTCCCCAAAAATTTTTAATTACGCAATAAATGAAACATAATTATGAGAACTATCATTTTAATTTGTCCTTTTTCTTTACACATAAATAGTGAGCGTCGGTGAGGATTTTTTTTCACTCTTCGAAACTTTTCTGCACTCCTGATCCGAGTTCAGTTGTTTTTGAGGAGTTGTAATTCCATTTCTGTAGTCAGAATAAACGAATGTCATTGAGGTTAAAAGGAGGATCTAGGCCAGTGCCGAGGAACCTAGGCCCCCAGGTTTATGAGTGTAAAAAAAATTATAACTATTATTTATATATTTTGAAAATTTATAATAAACTCATATTATACCTATCATAGTCTCGGTTCTGGCTGCCCCCAGTTTTTACATTCTAGATCTACCACTGAGTACATGTAAGGTGCATAATGTTAAAAGTGATTATATTGTTTTTACATACAACGAAACAGAAAAAAACTGGTAAAGAAGAATGAAAAATGACAACGTGAATTTAAGAGAGTGCCAGCAGATTCGAAGCAAATACATTTGTTTGAACCTGCGAGTCGTAACTAGAAAGGAATATTCGTGACTCATATCATCGCCAATTGACCAAAATATGTTTCTGAAAAAAAAATGTCGAATATAGAAAATTTCATGCTGTAATTATCCGCATGTAAATTATATGTACAAAACCAGACGCTTACACACAGCAGGACTTGTAGAACTGTGTTTATGACGTTTTCCTTTCCTTTCTTTCTTTCTTTCTTTTTCTTGTGATTAGGTATGACTTTGTTCCAGTGAATTGCTGTAGAACGTTGAAAATCCGGATTCGTGGGTCAACATTTTGAGTGTAGGCCAAAGTTCACCAGTCCACCCCTGCCCTCTGATCATTAATTCTAAGTTCTGAATTCCAGTTCATTGCATTGTTACCTTCTTTTTTCAATGAAACTTGTTTCTTTCGAGTTTCTCAATACCTTCTATTGAACATTTTAATTACATTTATATTTGCTCAAGCACGGCTACCAATATATGAAAAGTATTGTAAGACCACACGGGAATTCCCGTTTTGCCTTACGATAACAAATCATTAAGTACCAATTTTTGATTGACCTTTCCTGGGGTAAGAATTATAAGGCAAAACGGGAAAAGGTGAACAGTGAAGACATGCCTTGGAACAAAATCCATCCGAATTATGGAATTTTGTAAAAAGTAAGACACGCCATTTAAATGCTGAATTCGTATCTAATAATAGTAAAGAAATAAACGATGATGACGAAATTACTAAGGTGTTCGCTGACTACTTTCAGTCTGTATACAGTAAAAGTAAAGACAATACAACAGAACAGTCAGTAAGAGTAGACAACGATCTTAATATACTGCATATATCATCAATAGAAATACGGAAAATTGCTAATATTATTTAAAAAAATGAAATGCAAAAGAGTAGTAGGTCCCAATGGAATCCCAAGCTATATTGTAAAGGATTGCACAGATCACTTTCTAAAACTATTGAAGATCATGTTTAACCTGTCAATTAAATCTGGAAAATTCCCAAATGAGTGCAAAACAACAAGAGTTTCACTTATTCCGAAATCGAATAATAATAAGAGAGAAATTAAAAACTATAGACTCATCTCAATCTTAAGCACCTTTGCTAAGATGTATGAAACAGCTGATAATAGCACAAGCGTGGCCATCTATATCAAAATCACAACATGGCTTCCCTACAGGCAGATAAACTGTCACAGATCTTAGTCTATTATTCGCCTTTATAAGTAAAACACTAGACTTGTGGGGACAAGTAGATGTAATATACATAGATTTCGCAAAAGTGTTCGACAGCGTAAATCATAATATATTGCTCAGCAAGCTCAAGCAATTTAACTTTAGCAGCTAACTTATTGATCTATTTAAATCTTACTTGGAAAACAGAAAACAATTCGTCGTGTACAATGGTTGTAAGTCTCAGGAGTATGTACAACTTCATGGGTGCCACAGGGGTCAAATTTAGGGCCATTGTTGTTTCTACTGTTTATCAATGATCTACCGCAAAGTATACAAAACTCTAATACGCTGATATTTGCAGATGATGTTAAAATATTAATGGCAATAGACACATTAAATGACTGTAAAATGCTTCAAAATGACTTGAATGAACTGATGGAATAGTCCAAAGAGAATATCATAAACGTGAACACTAACAAATGCAATGTAATGTCCTTTACAAATCGCAAAACCCGTCATAAATTATCGTATATAGAAGGCTGTTTAAGCCTTATGGTAGTGAAGTACAGACCCGTGACCTAGGGCGTAAAGCCCCGTTTCCACCAGCGATCATGTTCGATGCGAGAGCCCCGTTGGTGAACGATTGCACGACATAGTAGTTTCCACTGAAGGAGACCTCTTTTGAGCACTGACTGATCAAATTTCGCCCACTCCTCCTTGCACGCTTTCCAAAGGCCACCAAGTGTGGTCGGACGATGCTTATTGATGTTCCGTTTGAGGAGGCCGAAAGCACAGAAGTCCATAGGGGATGTATCTGGTGACTTGACGGGGATGTCTCGAAATGGGATAGCCTTTACACTTGTCTCCTGTTTCATACGTGTCATGTAGGGCACCGTTCGTTTGGCAGTATAGCTGCTGGCCTTGTCCTGGTGGATGAACACTCTGTCAGTGTCATTGCCATACAAAGCCGGAGCATGTTGGCGATAGATCGGTTCCAGTACATGCTTGATATAATACGCTGCATTCACCTTGACATTTGATGACACCTGGTGTATCAGAAGCTTTCCTTTTGCACAGAAACCCGTCACTACCATAAATCCCTTTGGAAAACTCTCCTTGCAGGAGCGAACCCACTTTGCATGATCGGTTCCACCACTGCGGCGGTAGTAAATTACACGCATCTGCTGGGATCCTGTCAAATAGACCCATGCTTCATCTAAGGTGATCACATAACCCCATTTGTCACCTGCCAGGTAACCTTCATACAGTCTTTTGCATACCACCCGCCGTTCTGCGATGTGCGTTGGCTTCAGAATATGGACCCGCCGCTTGTGTGCACTCCTGAGTCCCAAATTGTCGCGTATGATTCAGTGTACAGTTGCAGTTGACCGTCCAATACGCCTTGCTATGTCACGTTGGGTGGGTGTATTCTCCTGGGTCACAAACCGGCGGACCTTGGCAATGACGTCTTGACTGCGTTGTGGAGCCCGTTGCTTCTTTGCCCCTTTTGACGATGCATGGCAATGGTTTGCTCTGGGTTTGTATTGCGATAGATGGCTGCATTAATTCCCTTATCAGACATTGTGAAACCTTTCTTCTTGCACTGTGTTCTTATTCGGCTATAGCTGTACCCTATATCAGAAAGTGCTACGATGCAGCCCTCCCCAAAAGGGTCGATTTTCGGAGGCATTCTGCTCACACATGTATCTCCTCTGCACGGCTTGTACACAAGTGTCTGGCTACTCCGTACTGCGTGCATCACGTTGCTGACGCGAAATTAGCGCCTCTGGTGGTGACCGCAAATTTCTACCATAAGGATGAAACAGCCTTCTGTAGGATGAATGGCATCACTTTACCAACCTTGGACCCTGTCAGAGACTTAGGGGTGGTGTATGACAGAAATTTAACTTTTAACAACCACATAAACCACATGATCGACCAGGCGTACAGAAACCTTGGATTCATCATCAAGATCAGTAAAGAGTTTACTAATATTACCGCTATCCAAAAGCTATATCAGCACTAATTTCGTACAAAACTCAAGTACGCAGCCACTATATGGATCCCTCACACAAAAACGAATATAAATAATATAGAAAAAGTTCAGAATAAATATTTAAGGTACTTGACATATAGAGAGACACAAGTATATCCGAAGACATACAATGGTCAGCTTTTAAATTTAAACTTTAATACATTAAGTCTAGAACAGTTACGAGTATTCAGTGGCTGATATATATATATATATATATATATATATATATATATATATATAAGGGGTGAAAGTTCTTTTTACCATTAATCATTTCACCGAAATTGTTAGGTATTGAAGCTGTACATGTTTACTAATGTTCTCTATAACCCTTAGGTGGCCAATAAGACGGGATCTTGCAAAATGCATTCCCTAAAGGGAAAAACAAGGATTGAAATTTTTCACGCCTGTCTTTAGAGCTCCATAAACCTTGGGTGCAGGAAATTAAAATGTTGTAAAGTTCTCCATGAACCCTAGACTTTGTATAAGATAGAGACTTGCTAAAGGGAAGGAAAAGAGGAATGAACTTCTTGTACTTCATCAGATCTCCTAAACCGTTTGATACAGGAAATTAAAGTATGGTAATAATGTTCTCAATAAATTCTAGACTGCGAATAAGACGGAGTTTTACTTTGTAGAAGGTCAGATAAACTGGAGAAGAGAGAAGAGAGGTATGACAGTTAAGTTACCTTGATCGCAATTCTTATCTTCTCCTAGTCCTGTTTCTAATCTGATATATATTACGTCTATTATTGACAACACCTTGAAAATTATAAAAGTCCTTTGTAGTCCACTTACAAGTTTTACATGATAGACGTATCTCCTGTTACAGCATTCAAGTAGCGTCTTTCTGTATTCTTGCAATAGGTTACAAGACAGTAAGAAATGTCTAGTAAAATTTCAGAACATTTGATACCACAATGACCTCTTTCTACTTAAAAATGTCAACAAAACTGATTGTAATATTTATCGAGGTATTTCCTTCCTGTCTGCATGCCATAAAATGCTCTCAAACATTTTGTTAACAAAATTGACCTCACCCGAAGATGACATTATTGTTGATTATAAGTGTAGATTTAGGGGAAATTGATAATCTATTGACCAGATATTTACCATTCGTCAAATACTCAAAAAGAAATGGGAATACAATACTTCGTTATATCAATTCTTTATTGATTTTAGAAAGGCATACGACTCGGTTAGGAGGGAAACATTGTACAACATTCTTACAGAATTTGGAATACCGAAGAACCTAGTTATATTATAGTTATATTAATTAAGATGTGCTTCAATGACTCTGAAAGTAAAGTCCGAATGAGAAATTAATTATTTGTCTACGTGCTTTCATGTCGTAAATGGTCTGAAACAAGGAGATGCGTTGTCGCTATTATTATTCAACTTTGTTCTGTAGCGCACTATAAGGAAAATCAATAGGCAACCAGAGCCTAGATCTGAATTGTATTCACCATGTTATGGCGCATGTTGATGCTGTAAGTCTGATAGGGGATAATAGGAGAACAACAGAGGAAATGCAGCGGTTTTATTAAGCGGGACATGGGTCTAGAAGTAAACACAGAGAGAAATAAATACATAGAAATTCAACGGAATCTTAATACTGCAAAAGTATGGATACGTTAAAACATTAAATAATACTTTCAACAAAGTAGATACTTTCAAATATCTAGGATCAATATTAACAGACAAACCATATCCACAAAGAATTAAATGTTGACTGAAAGCAGGGGATTTTTGTTATTATTCGATTCAAAATCTTTTGTCCTCGTTAATTCTGTCGAAGAATTTCAAGCTTTATATATAATTATAATTATGCCTGTTGCGCTGTATAGTTGCGAAACATGATCGCTTACTCTGAGGGAAGAACGCAGACTGCAAATATTTGAAAATAAAATCCTGAGGTAATATTCGGACTCAAGAGGAACGGGAACGATGAACGGCGGAAACTTCGTAACGAGGACTTGTATAAGATATGCACATTTAACAAACATTGTTAGAATCAACAAGTCTCGGAGGCTCAGGTGAGCAGATTATGTAGCCAAAATAGAATAAAGTACGAACGTTTTTAAAATGTTAACTGGAAATCCGATCGTGAAACAACCATTAGGAAGACCTAGACGCATATGGGAGGACAATATTAAGATGGATGTTGCAGAAAATAAAATACAAAGCACAAACTGGATCCAACTGGCCAAGGACACAAATCAACGGAGCTTCTGTGAAGGCGACATTGAACTTCCGGGTTCCATAGGCCATAAAATTAGTTGGTTAGTTTAATCACGATTTAAAATGTCTCTTACAAAAATGGTAGTCATGATTATTATATTTCGCTTGTAGTGCCCTTAGCATGTACAGTCACGAACATAAAGAAATGGAGGCTGAGGCTATTATTTCTTAAGGCTCCAACCTCCATTTATTAATGTTCGTGACTGTACAAGCCAATAAATATTAATATTTTTACATTTTTAAAAATATCATTTGGGATAAAAAATATTAAACGTTTTTCTCACGAGATGGCGTTGATGTAACTAATTTAAGTACATGAATCACAGCGGGTCAGTCTTAAAGTTATTTGACAGCTGACAGTTGAAGATAGTAAATGTGTAAAAAGTTTTGGAATTCTTATGAACAGGTATAAAGTATTGCGCTGTGAAGATGAGTGAACTTTACAAAAACTGCGCTACATTTTACAAGTCTGTTTCGGTAACCCTTGTAGGGCCAAGCGTCAGTGTGTTTTGCAGTGGACCAAGGAAGGATTGTTATATTGTGTTTAAACCAGGCCTTATTGATGTGATAATTAGTTTCATTAAGAAGCTCAGTTTTCATATATATTGATTTGTATGCATTTTGTTCTAACGCCTTCGAAACTTCACGAAAATTGCTCGCAGGCTGTACATCTTTTCTAAAACTGAGTGCCACACTCCCACAGTTAACAGTGAAGATGTAGAGTGTCATTTGTCAACTACTTATACAATATATATAAACAGAGTTGCCAACTAAAGGCTGTAACAAAAGATTCAAGATCCATAACTGGGCCAAGGAGGATTATTTTGTGTCCACCGCCCCGGATAGCCAGAAAGGAAACAGACGATATAGATTTGTCCCACGCAAAGTAATATTTTCTACAAAATAAAAATATGGGGAAGAGAGTAACAAAAATTCAAGATGAAAATCCCAAATTTCAAAAGTATGAACATTTTATAGCCCTCTTCGTTTTCCTAGAGTAAAAGGAGCACAAGCCGTGGAAACCAGTGAATACATTTTTCTGTTTATGGGCAAGATACGTTATCAAAAGCAACAGCCAAAATACGGTGCAGTCGTTTTCGTTCTAGAAATGTCGATGTCGAAGATGCATTGGGCGACCAATCACAGTAAAACTGGAAGATATTCCGTCAAGTCGTGCAAGATCGGCATGTAAGCAGATATGGTATTGTCAACGGCCTAAACATCCATCTCTGCAATTAGTGTCAAACCATCTGAAGAAAGATGGCTACAAAAAGAAGTATTATATTGGGCGCCACAAGATCTGATAAAAAGGAGAAAACTTACCTGATTGAATTTGTATTTGCGAATCTTAACTGAAACGTAATGACATGACTAATTTCTGAAGCCGTTGCTCACAAGTAACAGAAAGTGGACAATCTACTACAAAAATGTATAACAAAGATCATGGTGGCCAAAATGAGAAGTTTGATGGTCTGTGGCGAAGCCAAAGGAATGTTATACTGTACCCTTGATGAGATTGAAAGGGCGTCGTGCATCACGAGCTGCTGCCACCAGGCAGAACAATAAGACTCAAATCTACCCTGTCGACAACTAGTAAGGGAGCACCTAGCAACTAACAACCGGCTGGAACTAGTCAACAGAAAGTGTTGTATTCCACGCTGACAACGCCACGCCAAGGCCTCATCCAGCTTGAACGACCAGTCACAAATTGAAAGAACATAGGTGGAAGGTTTTAATTCACCCAATGTATAGCATCGTGATAGCACCTTTAGGCTGTCATTTCCTTCGGTTTATGTAGAGCTTCTTGGATGGCCAAAAGTTAGTTTTAAAAAGAAAACTGTGAAATCCATAACTATGAGACTTTGATATTGCTAGAAAAATGACAGGTCATCGAAAAAAAAAAATGGTGCATTAGTGCCCTCATAATGTTATTTTTACATAACAATAAATTCATTCCCAATTTTACCTCCAAATGCTCTATGCTTTTTTCGACAATCTTATATCTGAAACCAGAACATATAGGTGTTTGCTACACTCATTTTTACTACAACCGCATTTTACACTAATTCCATGTGTCGTTACCTGTAGTCAGAATAGAATTATGGTAAAACTAATAACAGCAATGAATTTCTGGTAAAATTTCATTTCAGTTTATCTAGTATCTATAAATACCAGGCAGTTTTTAATTCCTTAAACTGTTTTCAAACGAAAAATATATGTATTTTTCATCTGATTTGTGGTTTTCTTTTCTACGCTTGATGCTTATCAGAAATTCTGTCTTTCGCTGCCGGCAATAGTAACTAAGTTTGTCTGCTGCTGCTCTTCTTCCAATATTTCAAGTTAAATAAAGGAAATAGACACTGCTAGATACCTAGATAAGCACGCAGTAAAAAAAAAAGTATTAATTCAGCACAATGACTGTGTCACTCCAGATCTGTTAATTTTCGGCTCATATCTGGTGCTACTTCAATTCCACCGCACTTTAGAATAAAGTGTTAAAATGGTAGTTGTGAAATGAACCACCTGACATGATGGTGAGTTATATTAGTAACACTCCATTGGTGTTGCATTTTATATAATTGTCAAACAACTACAAAATAAAACATTTTGTTTCATATTAAACAGACATGACTCTTATGAGGGAAATTAAATTAGTGCATGCATTATTTGTAAGTTGTTACGAAAAACTAAATATAGTCGGTGACGAAGAGAAACAACATATGGCAGCATTTCTACTTATGTAAATGTCAGAAAATTCATACCTTCATAAAACTATTTTCATAAATATTACAAGAAATGCATTACGTTGTTCGTTAGCTGATGGAAATATCAAAGAGTTTGAGGTAGCTATGGCACTTTTGCTACGTCATTGTTCTAAGCTAATGAGAAGTACTACTGGCCTCTGACGAATAATACCGTTATTAATATTAGCGCCTCAATGGCTTGTGTTCACTATGCTAGCTGGGATGTTACTAACAATATGATACGTATAGCAAGATTACCGTGGCGCTGTTTCTATTTCTATATGCTTTCGTTCACTGACCTAGTTCTGCAACATCGCTGCGGTGTTACTTCCATAACTCGCAACACTCTCTTTGCATCAAATCGCTAATACCAGGTCTGTGTTACCCGCAACCCCGGACCCTTAATGACGTTAAGATAGCACGCTAAAATTGTAGTTATGCTGGGACCAGTGGCTTGTGTTTAAAAAGGATGAGTTGTTTAAACACAATCATTCTTTTGTTGTGTACTTAGAAATGTCTTGGTTTGAAAATCTAGATATACCAGGCAAAAGCATTTTAAAAAGAGTGATTATTAGGGTTTTACAACAAATTGGTTCTACAGGAAACACACATGGAAATTCAATAATAAAGCAAAATATAATCAGACTATTAAATTAGCGATATTATCGATTTCAATTCGAAAAAAGATGGTCTTTTTTGCTCCACCTCATGTGTATGTGAAAGTGCTTATCGTGTACTTTCGTGTTATGATATACCAAAATAGGAATTGTATTGTTTCAGGGGTCAATTAATAAGCAGCATATTTAGAAAAAATAAACGTAATGCAATTATACTATCTCTATAAAATTATCTCTAAGTACTAATGTTCCTTTATACTGCTCCAAGGAAGGAATAATAACACCTATATTGGAAAATTTACATAAGTACCCGTGAAGCTTTATATCTAGTTCTATCTTGAGTTTCTTTGAATCGGTTGAAGTCACTAAGAAATTACTTTTGCAAGTTTTATTTCAATCATATATCATCCACAGGTATAATTGAATTGCATTTTTGGCTCACTTCGACATTCTAACGTACATGATTTTGGGAAATATTAGCAGCGAAAATGCCAATTCTACGTTTTATTACATGTGCAAGGAGGTATTCAGTTGACTTACCAAGAAATGATATCAAGCCTGTTTGAAACTTTTCCATAAAATAAGATTTAATATTGTTTACACATGATTTCTGGCACAAAAGTTCATCTGATATACACAGAAGTATATCTTGGATTCAATGAAATCTTCATTATACTCGCTAATGATCACATGGGAAAAGTAGATTAAAGATATGTCCTGTAGCTTCACGCAACTATCTGAAATTTTGGTATATAAAAATTCAGCGCCTCAGAAACAAAGTTTAATATAGAAAAAAAACTGCAACCTGTCAAGAATGAAACCATCTAATTAAAATTGCTGTTACTAAATTATGTAGTGTGAGATCTCGTTTGCTATATGGGTAGTACAAAAGCTTCGGCGAGAAGACCTGAGTTCGATTCTCGTAGGACCTCATGTGATTAGGATTTGACGTTAAGATACAGAACAGCGTCTCATATGTTGATTAGTAAAATATCTGCATAATAGTAAAAAAAAAAAACTTCATTCAATTTTTATTTGACATTTAACTTACGAACCGAAGGTCTGCACAACATAATATTTTACAAACTTGTATCAGGTAGTCTAAAAAGCATTAAGCCTTTTTGCGCATGAGACGGTGTTAGGTCCTAAATTGTAGGATATATGAGTTGCAACAGGTGAAGCTTAATGTTATTTGACAAGTAACAGCTGAAATTAATAGATGTGCCAAAAGTTTTGGAATTCCTATAATCAGGCGTAAGGTATGGGGCGTAAAGATGAATGAACTTTCCAGAGAACTTGGCAAGATTTTACAAATTTATTTGGAAAACCCGCACGCCCGTAAAAAAATGCTTTTGATGGGTAATATCAGTTATCAAAAGCAACAACTAAAAGGTGGTTGAGTCACTTGTGATCTAGAAATAACGATATCCATGATCTTCCTCTCACTGGGCGACTAATTACAGTGAAAGTGGATTATATTATGGCAAAAATCGAGCAACATCGGGATGTAAGAATTCATGACATTGCCAATGAGCTAAATATCCATCACTAAACAGTGCTAAACCATTTGGAAAAAGTTGCCTACAAAAAGAAGTTTGACGTTTGGATGGCACATCATCTAATTATAGAAAAAAAAAGTTATTCAATCGAATTTTCATCTGCAAAGTCATTTCTAAAGCAATTGGCCACGAGCGATGAAAAGTGGATAATCTACAACAGCAACGTGCGATAAAAGATCATAGTCTAACCGAGAAGAGGCTTCACAGTATGTGGCAAAGCCCAACTGACATTCAGGAATGTTATGCTGTGCGTTTGGTGGGATTGGAAGGCTGTTATGCATTACGAACTGCTGCCGTTGGGCAGAATGATAAACTCGAACCTACAATGTTGACAATTAGAGCAGGTTAACCTAACAAGTCACAAGAAACAGACAAAACTGTTCAACAGAAATAGGGTTATGGCAACGCTAGACCTCGTACACATTTATCAACGCATCAGAAATTGAGAGAACTTGGCTGAAAGGTCTCAATACATTCACCGTATAGCCCGGACTTGGTACCATCAGATTGTTATTTTTTTCAGTATGTGCAGAACTCCCTGTTAGTATTGTTAATTTCAGTAGAGACCTGTAGAAAGCATGTGTCAATTTTTTGATCAGAAACACAGTCATACCAGCCCAGAAGTTCCAGCTGTAGAACAGGGGCATTTGCCCCGGGGCGCAGCTGGTTGAGAGTATGTGGGGGGCGCCATTTCGATGCAAAATTGGGAGGAAGGAGGGCAGATATACGTCTTTGCCCCGGACGCAATATTTCGTAGATCCGGCCCTGCTGTAGAATTATTATTTCCTGGAAAACTGGAGATATTAGTCGAACAATTTAATGCATATGTGCTTCTATAATGTTATTTTCAAATCAGAAGAAATATATTCTAAACGCTCAATATTGTTAACGCAAATTGATATTACCCAATTCTAACTTATGTTTGCTCGATATTAGTCTTATTATTTTTCTGCGACATACTGTGTCCTAATTGTTGTTATATTATGTTGGTTGCTTGATTAGATTGGATGGTTTGATTAAATAGTTGGATTTAGTGTCAATTTCCAGCTCTATTTTCATATAAGAGGAAACTTTAAAGTGCAATACGTAACAGTACCCATGTTTTAAATTAAGTTAAGGACCTTCCTCCTACGGAAATCGTTATTATACACGGTAATCATTAGAGACCGGATGTTAGGCAAAGTGCCAATTCTTTAATATTAAAGATATCATTAAAAATAACGTTTTAAAGTTTATATTGGGAGTTATAGTTTCAATTTAAGACAATTTTATTTTACCTGTTTTGTTTATTTCACCCCTCCTTGCCTAAATATGTGCATTAGTGACTAATGTTGCCTATTCTATGCATTTTCTTTAAAATAAGACTTTATTGGGGAAACTATATAGTTTAGTGTTCCAAGAAAGGATTCTGCCTTTTTCGAGAAATATGAGCGCTCTTTGTAGTGATAAGATGCCGCAAAACTTTGGACTGCTATGTGTACTGATAAAGTGTTGTAAAACTGGACTGCGGTGTGTACTGATAAAGTGTATAAAATTTGAACTGTTATGTGTAGTGATAAAGTGCTGAATAGAGTGTATTTACCAAATATGCATGGAATATGTGTCAAGGTTCGTTTTTCTATATACAGTAAAAGAAGACATTAATAAATAGGTATTTTTCTATATTCGTTGAACGTTATCTATGAATTGAGTTTATTTTCTAATTGTATTGAGTATTTATCTTCATTATTTCGAGTTATTTTAGTGCCTATTTTACTGCCTATCTTTGAAATTTTTGGTGAATATTTGCCTGCTTATTTTCCAGGTTTTTATGGCTAAATATCCGGTCTCTAGTAATCATAATAAGAGCAACGTATTATTTTATTTTTACAAAAGTTGTAACCTTCCCATTTTAAAATTGTGTGAAAAGAAACAAATGAAATATTCTATTTGTTAAGAAAATCTTTCAAAATGATTGTGCGTTACGACTCAGAGAACAATAGCTGGTTAGTTAGAATTTGTCAACTCCTTAAGCAGCGATACTATATGAGATGTGGATTCACAACTTAACATACTACCCCAACTACATTACCTCATACCGAGATTTGAACCCTGGTCTCCCGCATTCCAGATGACCAATCACAAGATATTGAACACTCTTAATATCTTGTTTTCAGTCATATCATTTTACGAGTAATTGGAAGTTGCTTTTCTTGCAATGTATAAACGTATTTTTCGCACGACACATTTTCGTTGTCACAATACCTGATGTAAAATAGGTTGAATCGGTGAAATGATTGGGGTTGGAATTATTATTATTATTATTATTATTATTATTATTATTATTATTATTATTATTATTATTATTATTATTAATAATAATAATAATAATAATAATAATAATAATAATAATAATAATAATAAGAAGAAGAAGAAGAAGAAGAAGAAGAAGTAGAAGAAATCAATGTTAGAATTGCAACAATTTCCTAAACAATAATCTTTGATGAAGAAAATTCATTAAATAATGGTCGTCTCTTCCACATGGGCCTTAATATCTCGTCTAGACTTGAAAGGTTTTTAATTAACACTTTTTTGTGCAACATCAAGTAACTCATTGGCCTAAGTAAGTAGTAACTGCATTGTATTTCTATCCAAGAGGACACGGTTCGAATATTAACAGGTCAGAACTTTTTAATAGGCTTCAATTTCAATTTTGATCCACTCTTAATGTGATAAGCAGGGTGGAAAAAATCATGATTTTTTAAATAAAAATCATTTTTGTTGATTTTTTTGATTTAAATCGATTTTTTTGATTTAAATCGATTTTTTTGATTTAAATCAAATCTTTCTCCTGGTATAATACAAGTCGCGAATTGAAGATAAAGCATTAGGAATTAGTATTAAATGCTAATTATGCCATTTAAGTAAAATTATTGGGGTTGAATTTTGAATTATCCCCAATCGTTAACCTATATCAATCCCAAACAATGTTTCTTAACCCATTTAAATTATGGCTCTTTTTAAAGGTAAATTATAGACTTTCAGTCAAGCAGCTACATCACCATCCCTATTTATCCTGGGTTCATGGTACATGCATCACTCTCTTTAGAATAGAACAGCTTTTGAAACGGTAACATTCACATTTCCTTATCATATCCCTGAAGCGGGAAGTTTTGAGAGTAATCGGCATTTTTTTAAACTTTTTTTTTAAATTTGGTTCCCTCTGGATACCCCTGTGTTACAGCACGGATCTCAAAATCAACTGGGAAATGCTAAGGGGTGTACTAAATGTGTGTACAAAATTTCAAGCTTCTCTTTTGAGTAGTAAGAGTGAGGAAACTATTTAACAATGAGCCAAGAACATTTCCACAATGCCCCAGATGACCCGGATTTAATATAAAAATGTCCTCAGACATCCCTATTTATTCTAAGATCATGATTTGTACATTATACTCTTCAGAATAAAACAAATTTTCAAACAGTACCCTTCAAATGTCTCCATCATGTTTCTGGGGCGGGTAAATCACGAAAAAAAAAATTTCTGTTAAAAATCTTTTTTTTTTTTTAATTTTTACCTCTGTGAATCCCTTTCCCTGTTTTAAGGCAGAGATCTGAAACAAATCTGAAAAATACTGAGGGGTGCACTGAGTAAATGTGCAAAATTTCAATCTTGTAGGTGCAAAAGTAAGCCCGTGAAAAATAATATTCCCAAATACCCCAGATTCCCGTATAAAACAGGATCTCAGGTTACAGTTTCCTGAGACATCCCTATTTATCCTAGGAGCATAGTACGTACATCATTTTCTTCAGAATAGCCTTTCAAGCGGTACCATTCATATGTCTTCATCTGAGACGGGAAAATCACGAAAAAAAGCTATTTTTTGTTAAAAATATCCTCTTTTAAACATTTTTGCCCCTCTGGATCCCACTGTTTCCACGCAGAGATCTGAAAACATCTGAAAATTATTAAGGGGTGCACTGAACGAGTGTGCAAAATTTCAGTCTTCTGAATGCAAAATGTAACCCGCCAAAATATAATAATAATAATAATACCCATAACAAAAAATATCTTTTTAAATTTATGGCCCACACTATGCCTCAACGCAGAAAGGCGTGGCAGGGTTGGCAAAAACCATGTTTTTTATTTTTTTAAAAATCAGTTTTTTGTTTAAACCTGGTTTTTTGGCTTATACCAGTTTTTTTTTATTAAATAATTTACTCTATGTATTTATATCACATATGAACAGAAATAAGTTTGTTTCACTTTGGTGTTATTATGCAACAACCGGGTTGTGCTGGAACGGATCACATAAGCTTAAAGCGGAGTCCAAACCGTTTCTCGTCTCTTACATCCGAAACAAATTGTCCTCCATTTGAACTTGAAAACTGGACTAATTGGCCACAAATGCGATACGTCTGCCGACTCACTCACGAAGAACTCCTGATACGTTGTACTGATCTTTACATACTTTTAATATAATTGTCTAACTGTGAAGAGTCATTTGAGAAGGACAAAAAGATAAACAGTTGCACAAGTGAAACCATTATACAGAACTAGCAGCGTTCACCCCGCTTCGCTGCGGTCACCCCGGAACGCAATAAACTTTGTTACTTAGATAATTTTTACTTTTTCGCTTTCAAATTGCAGTAAATGTTAAAATTATAGCGCCTGTCATTTATGTTAACCCGCCGAGTCACATGGTCATGCGGGTTGCATATAAATACGTTTATTTTTACCTATGATGAACTAATAACAAAGGATTTGTACGTATGGACACTTGAATGGTCAATTATCTCAAGACACTGGTAATTAAAAATTAAAGTGATATGATAAAAACCATCTAGGGTCCAAATCATAATAACCCCCCAAAAATGAAAGAAATTGGTTCAGCCGTATTAGCGTGATGAGTTCACAAAGGATTTGTGCGTTCTCTTTTATATATATAGATTACATACGGACAGTTTCAAAATACTGCAGAGTACAGAACTAATTAAGTCCAAATTAGTTCACTACGACTTTGATTAGTCCAAGTTAAAGAAATACGACGACTTCACTTGCATATCAGTAAGAACAGTGAATAAAGATATGAGTTACTTGAGTCCAGTTTGGCTCTGACCAATTTATACATAAATAGATACCAAAGATATTTCTGATTTCAATAAATGCCTCTCGGGGGGTTTGTATGAACCCCCTTCCCCAAAGTACGATATTTTGATGTATATTATCAATAGTAAACATTACTAAAACGATACAATATTTATAATTTTCCTTTGATTGCAATTGCATAACAATAATAACAAACTATTTTAAAAAAATTACAAAAGAAACATTCATAACCTTACAAAAAAAATTGCTTTTGTAGTATAGGGCTAATTTCTTTGAGTAATGAATGAGGAATTTAAATTTGAATATAATAGGAATAATATGCAGGAGTGACACGCGATAACCCACTAATGTATGTGTTGAAGATTTTACGAAAACTTACACTTTTACAAACATTTTTCGTTTCTTGCATGGTTTAAACTAGCCAACCCTGCGTGAAAGCATATGTAACGTGTTCTAAAATGCCTCCAGCCTTACAGAAAACGAAGTAAAATGCCTTATTGGTACTTTTTAAATTGAATAATGAAGATTCTACCATATCACCTAAAAATAGGTGATATAATTTAAAAGGTCAAGCATTAAGGAAAAAGTACAGCAACGTTTATCAAAAAGACACTTTTTTTTCACAAAAGTTACTGATATTTGGCAGGGGCCTATTTTTAAAAACTTAGAACCAGCTTGCGGCATGAAATACATATATTTCGCCTGTTATAAAATTTAAAAAAAATGAGAGGGGATAGGACCCCTCTAAATACGCCCTATTATCTGGGAACAAAGAAACAGACACGCACAGAAAAGAATTTTCGTCTTAAATGTCAATGGTGATTTCCCCGTTGGAATAGTTAACGATTTTAAAACCTAAACCCAATGTTACGAAAAGAAGAAAGAAGGATTGCTCCGTTACCTGTTCAAAACGGGGATTTTCCCTAATCACCCTCTGCATGACACTTGTTTTCATACTATACTCTACATTTGAGTCTCATTGTATTATGATTATTAACTTCCATAATCGAAATAACAGAACAGAAACGGGATTTTACTTATTTTCATTTTAAATTAATTTATTTAGGAATTCGATTTAAATCAACGATTTTTATTTATAAAAATCAAGTGATTTAAATCTTGATTTAAATCGTGATTTAAATCAGACTGATTTAAATCAATCCACTGATAAGCAAGGTCACCTTTTGCGGAGGAGGAAATAGATATGATGATGACGGTGAATTAGAGAACGTCAATGAATTGAGACAAAGATTTACAAACTCATTTCCTCCAATTATACCAGATTTGATCTCTTCAGTTTATTTCAACCATTTCCTAACTTCGAACTATTTTTTTTTTAATTTCTTCTCACATGTAGTATGTAGTGAAATAATGCATTATACACACATAGAGTTGTGTCATTGATATATGGTGCCCATTGGAAAACACACTCCTAACAACAGAGATCCACCTTAGAATGGAGAAGTAATGTGTCATCAACCGCACAGCATAAAGATTTGGCTCAAACAGGTTTGCCAACCCTTTCGTTGACGAGAAAGTAACATGTAAGTTGCGTTTCATTTCTCCAGGTGTGTTTGACCCTGCAAATATGTTGAATACGACCTAATCAAGTTATGTCAGACAAGAGGGGGGATAATTGTGCTGATAACTGTACAACCAACATTACAAATCTCTTTATCAAAATTGAATATCATTCCAGGATGTGTGATGCACAGGCTGATATGTTTCGCTTTTATAATTAGGATTAACGTAAGTTTGGGTTGTTGTCTTGCTACTTCCGTAATCAAAGGTTTGATGAAGGTATATTTTTATACGATTTTCACCAGGGGCGGATAGGTATTACAACCGGGGCCCGGAAGCACTGTAGTAAGGGGCTTTCGATTCCCCACACCTTATTCACAAGAATATTAATACGTTATTATTTATGAACAGCTTTCAAGCTACAACTTGTGTTCATGTTTAAGAAACACAAATTTCAGCTTCCAAAATTCTTTATTACATTTATTTATTTATTTTTTTTTCAATTTGAATGCAATATAACAACTTTGAAGACAATGTAAATAACTGAAAACAATGTAGAGTAGAAACATTAAAGTACAACAGAGGTTTTCCTACAAAGGTATCATCGTTTGCTAAATTTTGCTCTGTTGCAAAATGATCTATAATGTTATCATTTTCAAAGTTTACTAAAATGTCCCTTCCAATTGCCGTAAGCATAAATGTTTCCAAGTATTCCTGAGAAAATCTACTTCTTTATCTACTTTTTTATCAATTTCAACCTGGAGGAGCTTCTTTCGCAAGAAACCTAAGTAACAGACAAAGCATAATTTTGTAAGCAAAAAGGAGCCCAAGAAAGGCATTTATGTAAGGACTAAAAAACAGCAATTAGGACAGTTTTTACAATATGGTTTGGTTTTATTATGAGTGAAACTTTCTTTTCTTTCAGTCCCTGATGGCTCTAAATCACTACAGCTATCTCTATCATCAACACTGACACAGTTTTCTCCCTCAGACAGATCGTCAGACTTTGGGTACTCTTCAATAAGGATTTTAACCAAAGAGTTGCAGTTTACTGAAAAGTTCACTAACTCTTATCTTACAATGGAAGAGAGGGAGATTATATATTGAAGTAGAAGATGGCTTATACACCAATCGAAAGAACTAATGACGCCTATTACGAAACTGTAATAAAAATTTTCCGAATGCATGTACTGTTTGAGTTATATGAATATACAGGGTGTCCAGAAAATCCGTTTCCACTCCTAGAAATCGCAAACGGTGAACCAGATGCCAAAACAGGAAAAGACGTGTTTGATAGTTTTAAAAGTACAAGGTATCCAAGCAAAAAGTGTTGTCCCAGGGCCACCCGCAGGGTCCTGGGCGGGGTCCAACTCAAAAATTGCAAATGTCAAGGGGGTCTAGATGCAAATCGTTGGAAACCTGTTGGAAAATGGAAGAAGATCGTACAAGCCTCGACTCTCTAGAATTATCCTGTGCAAAATGGCGACCGGTCAAAGGGTCAGCAAAAACGTCATTGTAAAGTCTATGGCAAGGTAAAAAAAAAAAAAAAAAAAAACGAAACGGTGAGAAAGATGTCAAAGCAGGAAAACATGTGTGTTATCGTTTCAAAAGTACAGTGATTGAAAGTAAAAATATTTGTTCCAGGGTCATCCACAGGGTCTCAGATGGGGTCCTACTCAAAATTTTCAAATGGCAAGGGAGTTGGAAATCTGTTGGAAAGTGAAAGAAGACGGAACAAGTCTTGACTCTCTAAAACTATCTTGTGCAAAATGATGGTCGGTCAAAATGTACATCCTCATTTCGATTCTCCAAGCACATTCGCTTTCCATTTAGCAATCGGTACTTGTTGTCATTGTGACACGATCGCACGTATTCGCTGTTCCTGGTGCAAGAATTGTTTTTGTTTGAATCATTTTATACTTGATAATCCAGATACCGAGCACAAGTACCACTATTGTACATTATATGTTAGCTAGTGAGTTCTATACTCAAATAAGTCTAATGTTATTTCTTTTCGTTTCTTTATTTCTTAATTTTATTTTATTTTATTTATTTATTTATTTAGATATTTCTGGGCTCAAAGAGCAGAATCTCACAGTAGGGGCATTTCCTTTCTTTCCGCTGAATAAGAATTGAAGTGAAAACAAACTAAAACCCGACTACAGAAAGAAGAACTTAAATGCAAGATGCTTGCACAGTGTTATCGTAGAGCGCACGCACTTGTTCCATCTGCTATAATTTAACAACAGCTTTCAAACGATATCCTTCTTGAGCCTCCTTGCCATTTGAAAATTTTGAGTAGAACCCCGTCTGGGACCATATGGAGGACCTGTGACAAATATTTTTACTTTCAATCACTGTACTTTTGAAATGATTACACATGTGTTTTCCTGTTTTGACATCTGTTTCACCGTTTCATTTTTTAAAAGATGGTCATAGACTTTATAATGACGCTTTTGCTGACATTTTGACCGGTGGCCATTTTGCACAGGATAATTCTAGAGAGCCGAGACTTGTTTCGTCTTCTTTTGTTTCGTTTCCCAACAGGTTTCCAACGATATGCTACTTGACCCCCTCACCATTTGCAATGCTTGAGTTGGAGTCCTCCTGTGACCTTGCGGGTAGCCCTGGAATAACACTTTTTGCTTTGATACGTTGTACTTTTAAAACTATTAAACACGTGTTTTCCTGCTTTGGCATCTGGTTCACTGTTTGCGATTTCTAAGGATGGAAACGGATTTTCTGCACACCCTGTATATTCATATAACTCGTACAGTACATGCATTCGGAAAATTTTTATTACAATTTCGAAATAGGCGTCATTTAGTGCTTTTGATTGGTGTATAAGCCATCTGCTACTTCGGTATATAATCTTCCTCTCTTCCCTTGTTAGGGACTGTTGACTAACTTCCGGACTAAACTTCTGCACAATAACATTTCCCAACACTGTTTCTGAAAGTTTTTATACAAGGTTTATTTTACTTTGTTTTATTTTATTTTTATCTAAGCACAATATATCGGCCTATACTGTGCTCTTTGAAGCGACATTTTATGCTAGTTGTTACTGTGTCCAGAATTACATTTTGCACCTCCGTTTCATACTTTTCAAGCAAATTACTAAAGATCTCATCTCCATCTTCGCCCTGGAGCAGTTTCTTGCGTTTTCGTGAACAAACCTCTGATAAATCAGTCGAAACCACTACATCAGTTCCATAGCGTCGAATGTATTATTTCCTCATTCAAAATGCAACCAATATTCATCAAGTATGGAAATTAGTGTACGCAGCATTCTGCGAGCCTGTAACATGTTTTTAGAAAATGTGAAGGAATACTTGAGCAGTAAGCATTGCTTTATAAAAGTACTTCTGCGAGCTGTTCTGTTTTATGACTAGTTCGATGTCTACTATTCTGGGCAGATGCTATTCCCTTCAATGTGCAGATGACTGGATATACAATGCATTTCTGGGGTCCGAGAAAAAGCCAAATACCTTTCGCAGTGCACCATCTTTTGTCCACCATCTTGCTTCACCAATTATGTTCAGTCGTCTTTCACCACATTTGCTTCTCCATGCATCCATTTTTAAATATGACCCCCGAAGACCTACCCGACCCGACCTGTGACCCGAATTGACTGACCCGACCCGACTGACCCGAACCGTGATCCGACCTGACCCGACAACCCGACCCGAGCTGACCCGGTTGACCCAACCCGACCCGAGCTGACCCGACCCGTTTGAGAGCACTATGGTCACGACACTGGGTGAACGCCAAAATGCACTCCCATTGGGAATTAAACCCGGACCACGTGTACCGAAGTCTTACACGTTAACCACTAGATAGATCAAGCGGGGGATTTGTATATGCATCCTAATGAGTATTTAGCACTTTTGAGGTTTAGTTATTTCTTTTTATAACTGATACCAATGTCCGACGTGGGAGAAATTTATTTTTTTTCTTGCTTTAGTTCTATGTGACGAAAATTTTCTTCAAGGTCAGTGTTCTCACCTGCTCGGACGGCAGGAGGTCTTCTCGGAAGGCAGTAGAAAAGAGTCTCTTGGCGGAGACAAAAGGAAATCGTTTAACTACAATGATAAGGGTTGAGGAAACAGGAGAACACCTGTGATTTTTTCCAACCCTTCAACTTTCATTCCAAAATAGGTTCTTATGATTCCGGGACCCGTGCCACTTTGATTTTTCTTTCTCGGTAATTAAAACGTATTTTACAGTATATATATTTGCACGTAAGAAGATACATAATATGAATTTTGTAATTTAAAATTTAAAAATACAGTATGATATTTAATTATAAAGTACTAATTTTATTTCATCACTTTCAGCCCAACAAGTGAAATTCAAACAATTCGCTCCCTGGGTCTTGGTCATCAATACTGCGTCTTATTCTTTGTCTTGCAGTCAAGTCTTGGTCCTACATTTCGTAGTCTTGGTGGTCTTTCATGCTATACAAGAGCCAAGAATGCTCTCCTCATCGGTACAAAGGAAGACCAAGTGCGATTTTGATTATGGTCTTTCATACTATACGGAAAGCAAGAAAATACGCTCATCGCTACTTGGTGATAACCAGAACAAGACCAAGAGCAAGGTTACTATGCAATTCGTTTTGCATATCCAATCTTTATCTTGTTCTTGTATCGATGTTCTTGGGCTTGGTGAAATAAAATGAAATATTCAGTTTAAGGTTCCTAGATTCTGTACCGAGGCTAAGGGATATGGTGAGCATGAGAAATGAATGAAATGGTGGAATGAAGAAAGTGGGAGGAAACAGGACAACCCCGAGAAAACCCACTACACGGCGTTTCTCCACCACAAAGCCTACTTAGCACAAGCTGGCATCGAGCCATGGACACCATGCACCAGAGATGACTTCTCTACCTCTGAGCCACCGCAGCACTGCTTGGGCTTGGTCGTCCATATCCAATCTTTCTTTTGGCCTTCCTTAAACAACTTCTAGTTTTGTTCTAAATCCAGACTCCATATTGGCGTAGATATTAATATTATAGTCGATTGGTAAAATCAATCTTCCACATTTAAAAATTGTAAGTACACACAATTACAAAAATAAGCATTTACCATAAAAGCACTAGCTGCAAGTGTTCAAAATAGATTTATGGTTTCTATAAAATCAATTGAAAATTGCTATTTTTAATTAGGCAGCTAGTGAAAAACAGCAGTTTTCGACTCCGGCCGAGTTTAAGCTCAACCTGAACTCAGTTGACCGTAGTGAACTGACCCGACTGACCCGACCCGAGCTGACCCGACCCGAGCTGACCCAATTAACCCGACCCGACAAACCGACTCGAATAACCCGATTGACCCGACCCGACAACCCGATCCGAGCTAACCCGACTGACCCGACAACCCGACCTGAGCTGACCCGACTGACCCGACCCGACAACCGGACCCGAGCTGACCTGACCCGACCCGACCCGTAACCCGACCCGTTTGAGAGCACTAGTGAACACCGACAGTGGTTTGCCATTGCATTCTATCGGATGAGTCTAATGGCGGAATTCTAAAGTATCGAAGAATATTTACATCTAACATAATCGTTATTCTCTAATTCCCTAGAGTTTTCTTTTCTCTTTCCTACGTTCTTCCCTTTTCTCTCAATCTGATTTTTCATCGTTACAGGAATTCCGGAGGGGCATATCCCACCTACCGCCCGTGGCTACGCCCCTGATCTCATGTAATGCAAAGCGCAATTTTAAGTGTTAAGAAGTGTTATGTATAAAAAAGGTATGTATCGATCAGTTTCAGACGTGATTAACTATTTAGGTTTGAAATATTTACGCATAACACATAAGCACTACCTACATAAGCACCAAGCCCTACTGAAATACATTTTTTCACAATTTATGTTTTTTTTTTTTCTGTACATTATTTCATTTAATCTGTAGGGCAAAAGTGCTTTAACGTATGCACTCGCTATACGATAGAAAAAGAAGAAGAAAATAATATAGTGTCATGAGTAATCTTATTGTGTAGATGTTATATTGTCAGTCAATAGATATCAATGTTTACTGTACTGAATCAGAAGTGTACTGAATCGTTGTAAAACAAATAACAAGTATTTTGAAATAAAGTGCATTTAAATGATTGGAAATAGTGTGTAATCAATATATTCTTATCGTTGTAAGTAGCAGTTATATTTTTATATATGAGTTATACTACAAATATAACACCGAACTGAGGGAAAATATAACATTCGTTATACTGTAGAATGAGTTCTCCCAGTCTTGATCGATTTATAGGATTAATCCACATTGTTGTATATCTTCTTTTCCTTTTTTTCTCGCAATTTATCATCAAGATAAGGCTGCAACTTTTTCCTTCTCTAGCATGGCAACCATTTTGACATCACGATCTTTTGAGCGGCTCAGAAGTATTCAATCTCTTCACACTACAGGTTTACATGAGCGGCTTACTTGAGTAGCTTACAAGATCTATTGTGAAGGAGCAGTAAATTTTGTCCTATATAACTTGATTCTGACAAAAGACATAAACACGAAGCAATCAGTCAATTTCAAGTATGATGATAATTTGAGAAAATTCGAACACTCACTAATACGAACAAGCACCGGCCCTAATTAATTCAGAGTAAAGGAATTTTAGTCTACAGGGTGGGTCATAAGTCCCTTACCACCCCTTGTAAAATCCGTGTTCGTGGAAAATAGCAAACAACAACCATGTAGTAACATAGTAGGCCGAGGGGAAGTCGAATTGTGATGGTGACCAAGATGGCCCGACCATCTTGAAAGCCGCCATCTTGAATTCATGTCAAGATTTTTAAATGGGAACATGTTCATGCGGCACATTACTTTAAGCTAGAATTTAAAGACAAATAGAATGGTGAAATCGGTTTGTTGATATCTTAATTTGTTCAAAAGTTACAGACATTTCAAATTGCTAATTATACCGTATTGTTTCTGTTGATGCAGGTGAATAATTATGCCGCTAATGACAGAAGAGAGGAAGGAGTTGATCAGAGCATGGGGAGGAAGGAGTGCAAGAGCTGTAGCAGCTGAATTCAATGCCAGGCACCCAGATCGACATCCTGTGTTCTATGTTAGCGCCGCCCAACTCTTCCAGAAGTTCATGGATACTAGTTCCATAACAGATAAACCCAGGTGTGGAAGACCCACGACCGAAACAGATGAAGCCACATCAGTAGGAGTGCTGGCATCATTTGCTACATCACCACACCGCAGTACCCGTCGTCTGTCCACGGAATGTGGTGTCAGCCGTACAGAAAAGCAAGTGGTATCCGTACAAATTCCAACTTCAATGTCATCTATCTGAAGATGACCCTGATCGTCGTGTGGTATTTCGTGACTGGGCCCTTGAATAGTTGCAAACGGATCCCACAATCCACACACAAATTTTATTTTTCGACGAAGTCAATTTTTATGTCACTGGGGGAAGTGAATAAGCAAACCTGTCGCTATTGGTCCCTGACAAATCCTCAGTGGGTTGACCCTTGTAAAATGGTTGGTACAGGCAAATTAATGGTGTGGTGTGGTCTATGGGGCACCAAATTAATTGGTCCATTTATCATTCCTGGTACCCTCACTGCTGAACGGTATTTGGATATGCTGCGGGATCTCATCCTCCCTTCCATATTATCCGAGGACGGCACATTTCCACTCTTTTTCCAGTAGGATGGTGCCCCTCCGCATTACGGATTACCGGTCCGTATCTATCTGGATCAACAATTTCCTGGACGTTAGATTTGGCGCCGTAGTCCATTTGAATGGCCTGCATGATCACCAGATCTGACACCCTTGGATTTTTATCTGTGGGGTCATCTGAAGGCAAAGGTATACGCCGAAAAGATCCGGGATCTTGAACACCTGGAAGAACGCATATTTGCAGCCTGTGCCGATATTTCACCAGAAATTCTTTTGAGGGTCATGGACAATTGGGTTGAACGACTTACCTTGTGCATAACTTCGGGATGGGGACCACGTAGACCACGTGCTCTACCATGCGTGACAGGTAAAAGTAGCAATTTGAAATGCCTGTAACTTTTGAACAAATTAAGATATCAACCAACCGATTTCACCATTGTATTTGTCTTTCAATTCTAGCCTAAAATAATGTGCCATATGACCATGTTCCTATTTAAAAATCTTGACATGAAATCAAGATGGCGGCTTTCAAGATGGCCGCCGTTTTGGTAACCATCACAATCCGACTTCCCCTTTGGGCTACTATGTTACTGCATGGTTGTTGTTCACTATTTTCCACGAACACGGATTTTACAAGGGGTGATAGGGGACTCATGTATAATTGTTAGGGTTAAAGGTGTCGTAGCCTCACCATCATAGATTATATTGGAAACAATAAAAAAAGGATATACAAATTTCACGTTAAAAGTATTACCGAAGAGAAGAAAAATATCCTTTGCAAAAACTAATTTAAAATTGTTTCATTTCAGAAGTACTCTATAGTAGAATCAGAAGAAAATAAATGAAATGAAATATTTCAGTTTAACGTACCATGATTATGCCTTTTTGTCTAAGGGAGACGATGATTAAAGCAAGTGAATGGGTATTGGCAAGGGTAAAAGTGGAACTAGAAAGGTAGGGAACGTTTGAACTCACGCCATCCCCCCTGCCTATCTTTCCCCATTGTATTTTTTTCTAGAAAGCGGGGGACTCCACATATATTTTCCGGAAGTGGGGGAACGACGTCTCTCCGCGTTCCCCCGCACTTTTACTGCGGGTGTTGAAAGAAGTGGTGAAATGAGAAAGTGGGAGGATACGGGAGTACCTAGATAAAACTCACAGGCACGATGTTGTCCACTACATACTTGGTCGGGAATCGAACCAGAGACCCAACACACCAGAGGTAAGCGCTCTACCATTGAGCCGACGTGCCCCGCTTATTTGTCACCCAAAGGAGAACACAAACACCAACATATACATTAAATCTGCTAGCTAATGATGTATATTTTGCTATTTATAATATACATACCCACGGACACGATGTTGTCCACCACAAACTTAGGGCCTAGGGAATCGACCAAAGATCCTACGTACCAGAGGCAAGAACTCTACCACTGAGCCACCGCGTTCTCTTTGGTCACATTATTTTTTATTTAAGGTAAAACTATGATTTTTTGTTGAACTGAAAGATTTATGAAACATTGTGTGTAAAGTATTTTATTGTACAACTCAATAACATAAACATTAAATAAAAGGGATGAGAAAACAGAATTCTTCAAAATGAGCATAGGAAATGTTAGGAATCGTAGAGGGAAGAAAATAGCAATATTGGGAATAGTTTGAAATAAAATGAATAGGAACATGACAAGTTGGGCTATTAAGGACATTATAGAATGGAAGATAATGACGAAAAGGATAAGACTGCAAGAGATCGATGATAGGGGTCTCGGTGGATCAGTGCTAAAGCGTTCACCTCTGGTGCGCGAGGTCCCTGTTTCGACCCCAGCTCAGGCCACATGGACTTTATGGTGGACAAAAACATCTGGTTTTCTGGTGTTCTCCCACTTTCTTTATTCCACCATTGCCTTCATTTATCATTATCATCGTCTCCATTAGCCTAGCCGGCATAACTGTGGCAAATAAAAAAAAAGATTTATAATAGTAAAGCGACAATTGTTACGCCAAGGCGCGAAGTCCATCAGGACATCATAATCTGAACATTTGAAGAAAATTGAAAGTTTCTGGTCTTGGGGAACAAGTGTCCTGGAAGTAAAGCCAAAATATCAATTGGAAGGAGAAGCAGAAATATAATAAATGGAGTTACATGTTTAACTAATCTTGGTTAAAAAAAAATAGAAAAAGTGGTTTTATTGTGTTAATGACGATAATGTGATGTTAGAGAACCACTTTCCTAAAGAATGAAAAAAAAAGAAAGAAAAAAATACACTTTTCGCATTTACAAGCAAATATACACAAACAATGAATGCAGTATAGGAAGCAAGTCACGAATGAGAGAGTGCAAATTAATTCGCAACAATCAATTGGATTATGACGTATCTGTTGCGCTTTTCAGCAACTGATTTCTGTTTGACGATAGGATAGTGAAATTACAATCAGTACGAAAGGAGCGATTTAAGTTGATAGATTGCCATGCCTCTTTTCTATCTAGCTTCTGCGAGTAGCTGTGAAAGACAAATTACCATTTACGCTATATATGAAACAGAGACATTTGTATATGTGCGTTACAAAAAGCAACACATAAAGGAAAAAGCTCATATCCGACTTTAGAAAGTTATAGTTACATATTATCTTCATGATCACAGCTGTCATGTAAGTGATACTTTTTGCTCCTCCTCTTGTTTGAAAAGTTCCGACTATCTTCACAGATGGATTTTTTGCGGTTTCAGTTGTCAGGATTCCTTGTTACACATGCACTTAACAGTATACAAGAAATAAAAAAAAAATGATAATGACTTGAAAAATAAAATACACATTGGATAGCCAGAATAGTTAAGCTACCGACAAGATGCACAGTGTTCGTAATTTGATTTTTCTAACACTATCTTCGTTGTACATCTTCGAAAAATCTTTTTTAGCCGTAATCATTTTCCATCTGACGTAATAGGTTGCTTCATTTACTGTTGGCCGCTGAATTGTATTATCACATTCATTGTCTAAGGAAGAGTGGTTGGTATTCCTGTTCTGGAAATGCATTGCAATTGAACTTTATAACACAAGCACCGACCAAGTAGTGAATCAATGAAGTGGAAAGTGAAAAAGAAGAAAAAAAAACTGAAGCCCATCCAGGACAAAAACTGTGCCTGGTGTTACGATGTAATTCAATCAGTTTATTTCCTACCTCCGGCGGAATCTTTTTCAGCCTCTCTCTTTGATGGAAACGCACGCGTATCATTTCCAACGTTTAAAAACACGGGTATGTTGGAAGATAATTGCTACTAATAGCAGCAAACATATTACATGTCATGTAATATTTTTTTTTTTCTTTGTAGTATGCAATAAAGTCGGAAAAAGACTTTACTCATTTGGACACGCAAGCTTTTTAAACTTCTATCCCAAAATTCTAACCTTTTCTTTTGACATCGTTGAGTGAAAATTACCTAAAAATAAAAGTGGTTTGTAATTTCTCTATTTTCAGCACTCAGGTTATATAAGACATGAATTTGCATACCCCACGTACTACTACCGGGAATCGAAACAGAGTCTTCCATGCCAAGAGCGAGAGTGATATCAATTTAGTCAGAACAATTCTGTTAAATAAATCTTCGTTTCATTAGTGTTTCTGATTAATACTATTTTAAGATTTCAAAAATATCTGCAGTTTTGTAAATTTTGTAAAACAGGTTCCTGGTAGCCTTTCTATTTCAAGTAATTATCAAGTTTCATTAAAAAATATTGAGACTTTCGTATGGAAGTAACATTATAAAACTATATACGCACCATTTTATTCGATGACCTGTCATTTTTCGGTAATACCATAATCCCGCCGTTAGAGAACTTCCGTGGTTTCTGGTCGAAGAAAAAAATTGAGACGCAGTTTCAAACTAAATTAACACAATTCATGGAATTCTATACACACACACACACACACACACACACACACACACACACATATATATATATATATATATATATATATATATATATATATATATATATATATTAAGAGTCTGATGGTGTCAGATCCGTATTATAAAGAGGATGCATTAAAATCTCTCAGCCAAGTTCTCTCAATTTTTGACGAGTTGTTAAAGACGTATGTGGTCTGGCATTGTCAATGTGGGTATGAAACCCTTTCTGTTCACCAGCTCCGGCCATTTCTTTTGAATTCATACTTGCACTCGCGTTGATCGTCGACAGTACAGTTCCAAGTCTATTGTTCTGCCCGGTAGCAGCAGTTTGTTGCTGCATGATACGTTTTCAATCCTAGCAAACGCACAGCATAACCTTCCTGGATATCAATGTAGGCTTTGTCCCAGCCTGTGAAGTTCTTCCTTGTCTCGACCACGCTATTTGTTCCTATACAGTTGAAAATAGTTTACCCACTTTTTATCACTTATGAGCAACCGTTTCAGAAATAGCTCGATTTCGTACAGATTTGTAGATAGAAATTCGATTGAGTAAAGTTATTTATTTTTAGTCAGATCATGTGGCACCCAAACGTTGAGCTTGTTTTCGTAGTCTGCTTTCTTCAAATGGTTTAACACTATTTGGTGACAGATGCTTAGATCATTGCCGAAGTTTTCAATGCTTACATACAGTCTTGGCCAAATTATTATGGTAAAATGTATTTATGTGTTGTTTGTGTATTTCGTCCTCGTTTCTAAGCATTGCATGAAACGAGTTGCCTCAAGAACAATTCCTTCAGAAACATCCGTTTCACCACGAAATGTGTGCTGGCAGGTGGGTTTCCGTGGAGAGAAATAATGCTACAAATATCACCGTATTGGCAAAGCCAAGTGTATTCCTGGCTAGACGAACAATGAACAAATGTCGAGAAAGACAAATGGTGCAAAGTAGATGGTGCTGTGAAGTTGTCCGTGTTTCTCGTTGAGGTAGGTGTTTATTATGTGTAGTGTGCAAGCAAAAGCTCTGTTTTCTCCTTATTATTGAGCCTGAATGTTCTGACATTAAAATGGGCAAGAGAGCAGACCTTTCCCCAAGTAGGCGTGGCTAGATCAAGGTTCTGATGGATAATACCTCCATGACACAAAGTGAAATTGCTAAAACAGTGTCTGTTTCGCAACAAGTGGTGTCCAAATTGAGCCGTTCACTGAAATTTGGGGGCTTCGGGAGCACAAATCGAAAGTGCAAGCGTGGAGGAAAACGAGTAACTACTCCGCAGGATGATCGTATGTTGATCCGCCTAAGCCAGAAGAATAGGAAAATGTGTTCCAAACGCCTCAAACTGGAAGTGGAAACATCCGGAATACAAGTGAGTAGCAGAACAGTCCGAAAGCGGCTTTGTAAAAATGGTATGCCAGCCCGCAAACCACGAAAGAAGTAACTGCTGACACGTGCTATGAAAAAGAAGCACCTCCAATGGGTAAAACAGTTCAACAACTGGACTTTAGAGGACTGGAAAAGTGTGAGTACTCTCACTGTTTTATCAGTTTCTTGTAGGAGAGGGTAATAGTCAAATTTGGTGCGGTTTGTTTGATAGTATACACTGTATTGGAAGATTCAACACGGAATGCTTTTTTGTTTGTTTACAGGTATGTTTCTCTGACGAAACAATTCTTGAAATAATGGACGACAGAACCTAGTTTGTCCGAAGAAAACATGGAGAGGAACTCTTGGAAGCATGCACAGTGCAGAAAGTGAAGCATCCCAGAAACTGATGATGTGGAATGTCATTTCCAGTAAGGGGCTTGGCAGGCTTTATGAGGTTCTAGGCACCATGGATAGTGATCAGTACCTAACTGTTGTTGAAAATGTTCTGCTCCCACAATTAGAAGAATGGTATTCAGACGGAAACTGCGTCTTCATGCAAGATGGCGCCCCTTGCCACACCGCCAAGAGGATCACACGATGTTTTCAGGACATAGGTTTGGAAGTGCTTCCCTGGCCTGGCAATAGCCCAGATCTAAATCCGATCGAGAGTGTATGGAAAGTTTTAAAGGATGCTGTCAACGAGGATGGAGTTGGCACAAATAAAATGATGTTAATGCAGAGAATTGTTGAAATTTGGACACACAACGATATAATCAAGAAGACAATACAAAAAAAAATATGTTGAGCATGCCGCAGCGAATATTGGCCGTTATCAAGACCCGGGGCGGACATATTAAGTATTAACTATATCAAATGTGTGTATCTATCTTAGTTTACTATTGTTCTATGCAGATATTCAAATAAATGTTTATGTAATTTCACAATATGCTCTATAATTCAAGTTATTTCGCAGGTTATCTTGTAACTATGCATTTACCATGATAATTTGACCAACACTGTAACATTCTTGTTGGACCTTTGCCAGGATATCATTCACTTTTGCGTGATTAGCGCCTCCTGTGAGGAGCATATTGGACATCAACATTTCTAGAACAAAGGCGACTGAACCATGTTTTTGCTGTTGCTTTTGATAACGCATCTTGCTCATAAACAGAAAAAAAAATCTTCACGGATCTGCGCAACATTTCCTCCTTTAATGATATACAGTTGTAAAATATAGCGCAGTTTTGAGGAAAGTTTGCTTATCTTCACGACACCATATCTTACGTTTTGTATAAGAATTCTAAAACTTTTTATACATCTATTACATTTAACTACTAGCTGCTAAATAACGTTAGGTTTGACGTTAGATTGGTAGAAAGTTTTATTCTACCAATGAATACTCTTTTCGAATAAAATAAGCTGATATGCGTTTTTTTTTTTTTTTTACTATATTTATTTTCCGCTAACGTAGCTCCAGATATTTCTTCGATCTAAGTTTCTGTTCCGGTAGATCAATCTTCTCTCGTCTACACAATATATATTGATTATGGAACAATAAAGCAACACCAACGCGAAAGCTTGGGGTAACTTGAGCCGTAGCGGTTTACGACTAAAACACTAAAATGCACAGGGATTTCAGGTCGTACCATATGGATTTGGACCAGTACTCTGCCTGTGTGCATTTTGTACAGTTTGTTTGTTACCGCGGTGGCTCAGTGGTAGAGCATTCACCTCTGGTGCTTGGGGTCCCGGGTTCGATCCCAGCCCCCACCAAGTGAACTTTGTGGTGGACAAACACCGTGCTCGTGGGTTTTCTCGGGGTTCTCCCGTTTCCTCCCACTTTCTTCATTCCACCATTTCACTCATCTCTCATAATCACCGTCTCCTTTAGCCTAACCGGCATAACCGTGGGACGTAAAACTTAAAGATTTCATTTCATCCTGTTTTCTTGGGGAAAAAACAATTTTGTCTCCAACGAAGTGTAAAGAATATATACGGACAGAAAAAGACATCTTAGTACCAAACGTGATTTATCGTGATGAAGTAGACTAGTTTGCTATTATTAAAAAAAAAATGAAGTTGGCTTTTCTTTAGGTTTTAGCTATAAAAATATTTTTTTCTTTACAAGACTATACTTTATGAGGCAAGGTGTGTGATCATACCCACAAATTTAGCTACGGAGTGAAAGATAATTGTTTATACAAACATTTTACAGGTTTAGGTGCGTGAAACACCAATACACCATGATCTCGCTTATCCGACCATCCTTTGTTCCACATACCGTATGATCCGATATATCATTGCAAATAGCACCAATCGGCAAGAAGATCTGCAAGTTGTGGTCTTAATCTATTTTTCATGCTGTGGAGTCTATCGCCTAGCACGCCCGTCTACACCTTGACTCATACGTCTATCATTCAGTGCAGACACGTATCCAGGTTTTCTATTCGGAGGGGGCCCAACACGAATCCTCGTAAGCACGTAATTCTAATGTTTTTAAATATCAATAATAATAATAATAATAATAATAATAATAATAATAATAATAATAATAATAATAATAATAATAATAATAATAATAATAATAATAATAATGCAACAGTTCTGTACTTCTCTTAAACTTTTTCCTACTTTTCATTTATAAACCGGTTTATTTTGGAAACTGCATTATAGCACAAACAAAATGAAACATATTTTCGAGAGAAATGTAACTAAAGAAAACTGTCTGCTACGTATATCACATAACAAAAATAGCAAGAAGACATGGAGTGTATCGTTCTAATATATTAAAGTTAAAAACAGAACGGAAACGAAATGTTAATCTTATTTAAAACTGTTCTTTAATTCCACCTGGTCAGTGGCGTATTTACGATTTTGTTTCGGGAGGGGCTTTGCTAACTTTCGAGGGGGGGGCTTTGCCTGGAAATGTGAAAATTCTGCAAGATATTTCATTTACTTTACTATACTAAGTAAGATTTCGTGGGGGGCTTAAGCCCGGAAGCCACCCCCCTATATACGCCACTGCACCTGGTATAATGACATTATGGTATGTTCTGAGAATTATAACAAGACAACAGCACATTGCCCAAAGTTTGGACACTGACTACTAGTAAACTTATATAAAAGAACCTCAAAAGGGTAAAGGCAAGCTTATTAAAAAGTGCTTGAGTTTCGGAGAGAGACAGCTCTCAGGCCCTCACGCTGAATACGTCCCTGATTCATTGCAGTGCAGTTATTTGTTATAAAACATTATTATTAGATGCGTAATATGTAAAATTATATCGTAAATTTTACTTTTAATAGGTCTTTTCTTAACACATCCATATTATCCAGCCTTCTGCCTGCCTGTTTATGTCGGATAAGCTAAACTCTACTGTATTTCCAAAGCTAGCATATACATGAACTAGAATTGTATCGTCCTAGAACAGAAAATAGTCTGAAATGCTTATATTAAAAGGCTGGAATAATAATAAAAAAGCATAAGTACTGTTTTGGTAGCGTGAAAACAAATTAAAAACAATTCAATATATTTCCTAGGTATCAGATTATCATCTTATTATGTCGATGTGTATTCTTTTTTAAACATAGTTTTAAAAGTTATACCATTCTCAATATTCCTAAGGAAATCGAAAGAAAAACTCCTTGTGCCTCTTATGGCAAAGCGGCTTAAGTGCATGGTCCGAAACCGATTCCCACGTTAAGGTATAGATAAAGTTCCCGTACTTCAAAAATGCAAATCCGGGACGCTACTAAATTACGAGAATCTTTGAAATGCTTAAAACTGAAAGAAGTGTTGAATACTAATTTACTTTCCTCCATTAGATAGAGTTGTTCAAGTATTACGTTATCACATTTTTATTCATTTCACTAGATCTTCCAAGGACGCCAATTTCTCTGTAAATTTGGGGGGGGGGGGGGACATTCAAATGTAGAATATATATATATGAGGATTTTAAGACAAATTACACTCAAATTATGCCAAATATTGTATATTCATAAGTACAAAGAAGGCCTACATGAGCTTTGAGCGGGCCCAGCCCCCCAAGATAGGTGCCCTTGCCTTCTTCCTAGTTAAGCAAACGTAAGCAGATGATTTACTCCCTCCCCCTGGTAAGCAAAATTGTTTTTTTTTTTTCCTCAAGATCTGTTGTGTTTCGTGAAATGACAGCAGGAATTTCCTGATTACTTAACCATCTAAATGAATGTTTTCACTTAGAGCCATCCCGTCGATTCGCGTTGCCTAGGACTAAAATAAGTTAAGGGCCAATAATGAAGATGAGACTTCCATATCAAACATGAAGAGACATGTGGATCGGAGATCTTTCTTTGTTCCAACTTTGATTTTTCCAAATCCATGATGGGAAATTATATTATGAGTACAATTTTCGAAATTAATAGTATACAATCGTAAAAATATCTTACAAAACGATGGTTTATTGCAAAATACTTTGACTCAAAGAATAAATTACAAGTAATAAACTTGTTACTTTTCCTGAAGAGTCTAAGTCTTGAATGAGACGGAAGCTGTCGAGCGTAGTGCTTGGAACGATTGCCTCACTTGTTCTACCTTCCCGTGGCGCAGCCTTGATTCGACTTGATCCTAAACGGATTATTCAGAAGTCGAAGTCGGAAGATGTTTCCCATTTTTCCAAAACACTCTTGGTCGATTACAATCTGCCTCACTCGTGAGGAGACAATCCCATGCCGTAAGCGTCGGTGGACCACCGATAGGCAACTAGTGACATGTCCCCAAAAATTGGCGGTCCCGCAGCCAAAAATTGGTCCCACTTCCGTTTTGAAAATTATACCACCACCGGCAGAGAAGCGACGGAACGCCAACGAACCACAAAATTATTCCCCTAAAATACGTTAAATCGCCTATATGCGTAATTTCTTTGCATCAAGGTGAGTCTAAAAACATTTCTAAAAAAAATAAAAGGAAAGTGCCCTGAGCTGGGCGTGAACCATCAACCTTAGGGTTACTAATTGCGTGTTCTTCCGAATTCGTCACGGAGGCGATTATGAAGACATAGCTTGTAGAGTGATAAATCGTTGAAGTCTTTTTAATATTTCTAATCAGAGTGCTCCTTTAACCGTGTATATTGGAAGACAACTGTTCGCAATCAAATCAAATGCACTCGTCATGTAATTTTATAACAAAATGGCAAGCGTCTATTTACTTTTTTCATAGTTCTCCCATATTCACTTGCTAGTGATCGGCGACAGTTGCCAACTAAATTCATACAATTATACGCACCCACCTCAAGATTTTTCACTTCATGATGTAAAGGCAGGAGTTACTCTTGACCCCCGGAGCTCAAGTATTGTCCTTATAATGACAATTCGTTAGGGAAAAATAATATATAATAATAATCGCATGCACATGACTGGCGATAGTTCATGTTGGTCCCTTTACGATTCTTCGTGACAAATCAAACGAGCGCGGACCAAAATGAAGTCCTCGTTCTTACGTGGTGGTAACTTCAATACCCCCGATTCTAGATATCTGCTTCGACTCGACGAATCCCTGCCACTAGTGGCACGCTAGCGGCAATCCGTCGACGCGTCGCTATATCGACGATCGCCATTTACCGGCAAATGGGCCACTAGGAGTTGGTGACGTTTACGGCATGGGGAAGCTAATAAACAAACAAACAAAAAAAATAATAATAATAAATCTAAAGCCTTATAAAAAAGTTTTCCGAAAAGTTACATCTAGCAAAATCATTTGTTGGTATTCCAGAACTGTGAATTCACCTTTATTCATAATTTACTTCTATCGTAGTTTTGATATGAGAATGATATGTCTGAAACTGTAATACAGGTCATTAATACTTTTTTTTTTTGCTTTACTCAGATTTAGCAGTTTTACTTAACAGTCAGTCAATTTGGATCTGTGATATCAGAGTTTTAGAGATTTCCTTAATTTTTTCATTTCTAAAAAAGTTTGCAACTAACACCATTAACGTATCTCTTTCGATATTTCCATATGTAATGGCTTGGTCACTCCCAGTATATTTCAAACAATAAAATATTTACGGTGTCTTACTCCATTAATCCGAACTACATTTTATATCCAACAACTCTGTGCATTTTCCCTTAAATCTGCAAACTTTCTACTAGGTTAAAACTCAGTATTTTCTATTTTCTTCCTTTCTTGCTAAAACGAGTGTTCTTTAGACAACCTGAAATGATGACCCTATACTACATTATGTTGCATAGGGCATTTTATGTAGCATATCATTTGACAGTTGGACACTTTCTTTTTATATTGAAAGCAACAGGGATTAAGTCCTTCTACACTTATATGAGAAGTAAACATATTCTTTTTAATTCGTGGAATTGTGCCAATGCACTAGGTCCAGAGAGTTTTTAAGATAATAATAATAATAATAATAATAATAATAATAATAATAATAATAATAATAATAATAATAATAATAATAATAATAGTTATTATTATTATTATTATTATTATTATTATTATTATTATTATTATTATTATTATTATTATTATTATTATTAACGTAGGTTTTCCTGAATATTAAGCAATGTTTCACAAAAAGCTGGTATTTTTAAACAAATGTGTTCGATATCAAGTTTTCATAAAATTAGTCACTCTCTCCTATAAATAATTTCAGAGGGGCCGCGGTGGCTCAGTGATAAAGCGTTCACCTTTGGTGCATGGGATCCTTGGTTCGACCCCAGCTCGCACCAAGTGAATTTTGTGGTAGAGAAACACCATGTGCATGGGTTTTCTCGGGGTTCTCCCGTTTTCCCCCACTTTTTCATTCCACCATTGCATTAATTTCTCATCATCACCGTGTCCTTTAGCCTAGCCGGTATAACCGTGGGTCGTAAAACTTAAAGATTTGATTTCAAATAATTCCAACCTAAACAGTTGCAGGAAGTATGTCATTTCGAATAAAACAAACTACTCTATAAAATTCTGAGTATTATTATTTTTTATATATACAATTCTAGCGGACCTTATTTCTAAATCAAAGGGTAAGAAGACTAAATTCACTCTCTTTTTATTATAAATTCATTTCAATTGAAGCAGTTAAAATAGTTGGGAAAAATTAGAAAGCCATACCCTATATTCCAGTGTGCCACAACCGGATAACGTGGCACACTGGCGTGCCCAGCAAAATGAACAGTGTGACGCAAACTTTTACCTATTATTTACAAGAATATTTATCGAGTTTATTTTATTTATTATTATGAACGATTCTTCCACGGATCAGCTCTCTGTATACAGTTAAACAAACAAGTATCACATTGAGGGAATGAGTGTAATTATTTACTTTAATAGTAATAGAAATGTATATTTTCTTGTATTTTCTACCGGGAATAACTGCATCCGGTCTAGAAAGCTGGGACTAACAACAAAGGAACCCGATGTGCTAAACACACACCTCCTACGCACTTCAATACACCAACGAAGGTGCAGACTATTCATGAGTTAAAGTCTCTCACCCAATGTATTCTCCTAACATGTCTCCCAGCGATTACAACATTTTTTGGTATCTCAATCACTTCCTAGTAGGATAGCTTTACCTAGAGACCACTGATTAACCTGGTATTGGATGTTTCACTTTCTTATCTTTGGAGTTGACAGTCATCGGTTGGACAATTTCACACGCAAATATCTAATATTAACAACGTTTCTTCTATAATTTCGTAATATTGTATTATTTCTTTGTATTATTTATTAGGTTGGTTAGGCTTGTTTCAACACTTTTCTCTCTGCACCTACTTATTACCTATACCTTAACGTTGGATAAAAATACACTAGCTCTCACCGGGAATCAAATCCAGAACCAATGGACTTGAACCATTTGGCAACAACAAGGCACATTTAAATAGAAGTTTCAATTTTGTTAGGAAAATTGTGATTAGGTGTAACATTTAAAAATATATTTAAGAATGGGTACGGATGAAACGCACTGAATTTTCTCGCTCGAATTTCTTAAACTGACTCGTGTTAGGCTGCAGCTATTACTGAAACATTTATTTGGGAAATGCGAATAAAATAATGTTTTTTTTTTGGAAAACTTTGTTCGAAGCAACTTATGTCCAAAAGTAAAGTACCCATTGGTCATATTTCTGTTAGAAATAACTTATGCCATATATTAGAATTATTAAGGAAATAATTGTATGTGAACTATGAGCAAAAGCGTCTGAGTACTTTCTGAGAAATCGTCAAAAAAGTCATCCCCAAGAATAAACTATCCCTTGTGTATCTTTTCAGGACAAACGCGTTATGCTATTTATGAAATACGAACAAAATTGCCAGAGTCATTCTCGACAAAATCGTAGGGTAAAAATTGCCCCGAAAAGTAAAATACCACTTCTAGCTTTTTAGGATGATGGAATTATACCATATCGTTAGGTTATTTATGTGACATTCATTTATGAAATATGAACAAAATTGCGTCAGGCGTTAATGGGAAAATCGTCGGAGAAGAGTAAACGACCTCTTCTGAATGTTTACAGGACGAACGAGTTCTGTCATATTGTTAGGTTATTAATGATACAATTATTTATGAAATATGATTGAGAAAATTGCTCGAAAAAACGCATCCCATACAGTAAATTACACCTTATGTATTTTTTTCAGAGCAATGATTCAAACTATATTTGTAAAAAAAAATAATAAAAATAAAATAAAAAATAAGCAAAATCTTTACAGCTATTTTTGAAACAATTTAATTATTTTAAATTTTCATCCTTCAGTAAACTACCCTTATTTTTAGGTGTCGGAGAATATAGAATTCGAAACGATAAAGTGTTATAAAAACTTCATGTCTAGAATTAGGTCCAGATACGTCGAACAGTATGGCCTCTATTTGAATGCATGTAAAAGCGTGATGAACCAACAAACGACCAGATGGACAGACATCAAAATCACTTTTTCGATATGTGGGGGCGTGAAACTTGAATTCATTGAAATCTCGAATTCGATTTTTATCACTATTACTACAATTTCTTCTTTCGTCTCTTGAACGTGAAAAAGAATAGGAATACAACGACACGTAAGGTGATAATTTGTAATTCCCAAAATTTAATGAGTTACGTTTAATGTGTTGCCATGCTAGAAAAAAAGCTTTTGCCTGTTTGTTATATTTTAATATCAGTTTTACACGCTACTATATAATGTAGAAATATGGTATGATTATCGTTCATATTCGTTCTATATTTGGAAATATTCGTGTTCCGTATACATAGATCTGTATAATTTAGTTACGTTCAACGAAAGCATTCTTCCACTTGTGGATGTGAAAAAAAAGAGAAAGTTAATACTCTAAAAAGCAAAAAACAAACAAACACACACACACACACACACACACATAAACGATCATTTAACGTCAGGTCGATGTAACAAGGTGTAAGACTGGACAGACTGTCAAGGTCGCGTATGTTCTTCCTGACACACAAAACCGAGGTGAGTTGTCTGCTGTTCAAGAACGGGAAGTAACATACAAGACTATAAACTGAAAACAATAACTGTTTCCAATAGTACACGTATTCTAATACTGAATAAATACGTCGATTAAAGGATATTACCAATAAATTATTTCCTTATTATATTGTTTCGGTTCTTATTAACATCAAAATTATACACTTCCTATAATGTTTTGTAAAAAAAAAAAAATGGGATGGGATGGGATTCGGTGTGGTGTCAAAATAATAAAATAACTACGACTCCACCACTCTATCCACCTAACCACGGAGGCTACGTTGTGTTGGCTCTTTTTTTTAAAAGAAATAATCTTCATCACCATGGTCCGTATCGCTTCGAACCTTAAGATAAGAGTTTTTCTGTTTAATTCTATATTTTCGTACATCTTAGTTACAGAAGCTAATTTATATTTGGCAGGCAATCTACACACTAGGTTTTAACCAATATATGCAACATTTTACTCCACTATCCAGTTCCTTCATCCAACTCCTCGACTCCCCTACTGAATTCCCTCCGCAATTGTGATCTGCTACTGAAAAAATCCCTAGAAATCATCGTTGCCAGTATACACAAAACCGAGCATAATTTTGTTTTTTGCTTATATTTTTATTATTTTATTATATTTTTTTGGAAATATCTCCTTAGGTGGATTGCTTTTTATTATCTCCACATACTAATAACTGAATTTTACCCATAAACGTAAGGAAAATGGAATAAATGCGAAAAATCTTGAGTTACAGTATACGCGCATTTTTTTTTTTTTTTTTTTTTTTTTTTGCGCATGGGAGTACATGATTATACTTACCACAATCTCCCATAACCTGATATCGCTCACACGAGAGGTGAGTGCTGTACCACCGTGCTTCTAGGCTATATTTAAGACGAGATCTACTGCTAACAGTGGGATCTGAAATTTTAATGCGTTGTTATCCGATTATAGTGCCCCTACCGATGATCGAATCTAGTAGCAAAAAGAACACACATTATCTTCTTGGCTAGAATGAATATTTGGTAGCCGATAGGTCCATTTTCTGCCATTATATTGAATATTACAGGACTCCAAACATGATTATTTAATTGTATTTACCTTATACTAAAACTCTCATGAGTGACCCTTCTTGGCCGAGTGGCTAAAGCGCGTACTTTGTGTGTGCATCGTTTCGGTTTCGATTATCAACAGGAATATTTCTATCGGGTACAAACCCGGTAAATGTTTGAATTTCGCTTTAAACGGTAGGGTCCATCCCATATAGCCTCGGTATTCAAAAGGGATGTTGAATATCACCTGAGCAATTAACCACACAAGACTAATCACAAACTTCTAACGATTTTGTAATGCGTATAAGATTTTGTATTGCATAAACTATTTCACCTTGTAATACTAGGCTACGTATATTTGTTTCATCAAAGTCGGTGTACTGATGATTAGCATATTAAGTTTATAATCATATTCTAGCCTTTGGCGTGGGAGATCCTGCTTTGATTCCCGGTTGGAACTCATGCGGTTCAGATCCCACATTAAGCTGTAGGTCCACGTCCCATTTAGCCTTGCTGCTGAAAGGGATGCTAAACCTCAATCTAGTTAATCTAAAATAATCGGATTCGAATTGTGCGAAGTCCAGTAAATAATTTTGCAAAATCGAAATGAAAACTTAACAGTAAGTTTAGAAATATCAATTTCATCAACACTACGACAAAGTATACCACAATATTCTGTAGGCAGAATCAATAACGTACTAAGGAAATTAAATGCTTCCCTTTTTTATTATAAAAATGTTACATATAATTATCATACAAAGTTTCAATAAAACCTCCCTTAAGTCTCTGATCGCTTTAAATAAATATTGTCAGTGTTGAATAAAAAGGGTTCCTTCGATGTTTGTCTCAGGTCGATAGGAAGGTGTCCTAGTCGAAAGCGGTCTCAGACAGGATTGGTGACTCTGTTCTCTACCCCAAAGAAGCCGCAGGAGTAGATATTGTAGATTGTCTCCGTAGCCCATAGCGGCCTCGGCAGTAGGTATTGTAGGTGGATGACCACTACAAGGCACTGGTGACTTCTTAGTCTCGACATCCTCTTTTATAGTCGACGTTTGGAGGAAGAGCTTGTGAAGAGATTGTCGGATTTTTCCATGTATTCTTCATCTCTTCCTGAAACTGCAGTTTTCTTCTGACGTCTGCCACTATTTATTGACAAATCGTGAAAACACGTGTTTATATTAAAAACGTGTAGCTTATAGTACGTATCAGTGTTCGGTTCTTGCAATATGTACAGTCTTAAGAAATCTTAGCTACCCACCTTGCTTTAGAAGGCAATGTTCTAGGAATCGTACATTGATAATTCTAATAGTTTGGTTCTAAATAAAGATCTCAATTGGCCAAAGAAAATTCATATACAGTATGTTTGTTTTAATCACAAGTGTGGGTAAAAATACAGACCCTTTCAAAGAGAGGTGAGCGGCCAGTTTTCTTTCACACCTAAAAACGACTTTTTTTTGTAATTTACAGCAGCATGAGAGGCAAATAAAACCTATGAACGTGCATGAAAAAAAATTACCTTTGATAAATAATGGACTCCCTCAGCTGGTATGTGGAATCCTGATCCCAGAGTTTTAACCACTAATCTTGCTCCTTGTAAACCTTCCCTAAAAAAACAACAGAAAGAAAAATATATAGTTTCTAAGTTATATACATTTTGTACTTAATGCAAAATTATACCTTTTCTAAGATAAACAATAATTTTCTAGCAAAATTATAAGAAATGTACGGACCGCTGCACAAAACGTTCTCACTCCTGCTTTTTAAACTAAATCATGTGATGCTTCTGTTGTTAGGAAACATTTATTTACGAAATACGAACAAAATTATAATAGACATTTCCGAAAATCACTGTTTCAAAGAAAATTTACTCCAACACTAAACTAACCCCTCTTTATCATAAGTTATTCATGTCATATTATAAAGTCATATAGAGAGAAATATTTCTTTCTGAAGTGTGAACAAGATCAACTGAAGAGTTTTCTAAGCAAATTGCCTTGAAAATATTTATCCCCGAGAGTAAACTAACCTTTATGTATATATTTTATTTTCGTGAAAAATGACTTAAACCACGTTAAAAGGTTGTTAATGAGATCGTTGTAGAATACCTATGGTATAATAATTAGTTAATATTGATAGGTTTAGTTGTTTTGTTGCACTGAAAATCAATGAGTAAACAAATTGCTGCAGTATTTTCGTTAATACGTTAGTTGCACTAATCATTTGTAATATATAATAATACCAATTGGAAAATTTAATAAGAGAAAACGTTTCTACCTACAATATTCATATTTTGTGTCATTAATAGGGAACCAACCGTCCGATTGTAAATGTTTTCTTTATCAAAATGTATAAATGCATTTCTTTGTGCCCTTTAATTTGAAGTGTCAAAAGACGTATGTTCCTATTTAAGATTTTAAGAATGGGAGTGGTTGAGGATTGGGTTATGTTTCCGCGCATTACTAATAGAACATAAATACATTCCCCTATCTTCTATTTGTTCCATGCAAACAGAATATTCATACCTTCTACGGTTTAGCAGTAAACGAACTGGCTACTTAGAAAACAAGGTGTGTATAGGCAATTACATTTTGTGTCATTAGTAGAGAACTAGCCTTTCGATTTAAATACTTTATTTAACTTACCAAATCGTTTCTTTTCTTATGCCCTTTACTATCAGGTATCACAGGTGGGGAGGTCTCGAAGCATCACTAATAGCAAATAAATACTTCCTCCTACACTTCTATAGGAATCCCGCAAACTGAATATTCATATCTTTTTTGATTTAGTAGTAAAATTGCACCTTATATAAAGAGAGAGAAAGAGGGAGAGGGAAGGTCGGGGATTTATATTGAAACGATCTTGAACATCTTATCCGTGGGTTTTTGTGAAGTACACAGGTTTCCTTCCACTTTATCATTTCACCAATTCTTCCAGTTGCTTTAATAATCGCCTCCGTTAGCTTAACAAGCATAATCGTGGGACGTTAAACTGAAATACTTTGAAACGAATTTGTAACTTTTAAGCTAAGTGATAAGAAGCGATGAGATTTTGTAACATACAAATAGCAACAAAGAGGACATTGTTTGATATACTCCACAATACTACTCGAGTAAAAATGTTGCTAACCTAATACAAAGTTTTAGAATTTAAAAGCACTATGTTATGTAATTATATATGTCATATCTACAAGATAATGAAAACTGAAAATGTTAAATTTGTTATTCAGTGTTACAAACTAAGAACACTACACTATCACAAACATCCGTAAATATCCAAATTTTGAAGGCTTCTACAATAGTAATAACGCGAATGAAACTGAAGTGTCTTACTGCCGAACACCACAACAATGTTATGATGCAAATGCCAACTGTATTTATAACAAATAGCAACAAAGTTACAATTGACTGAAAATTTAACATTCTTCAAAATGTTTTACTTCAAGAATATGCTTAGATAAGTATCATGTCCAATTTTACCATCAGTTTTTAAAATAAAGGTAAATGTCGTAATGCCATTTATAGTAATTTGATATATCAATCTGATCCGGAGATATGATAGAAATTGATAAAGTAAGCAATATTGTTTAAAATTATGTACTTGTGAGGACATGTAACTACAATTCCTAAAAATTAATGTAATTTTATATACATCATTTCAAGGAGTGTAGCAATCTCTACCCATACTATTCATACCTCGGGAATGGGTTGAGATATCAAATTGATGTAAACGACATTATCTTACGTTCATTGAAAACCACCTGTGCAACTAGATGTGATACTTATCTAAGCATTTTCTTCGAAATAAAGCTTTTTGAAAAAAAAATCAATCCCTCGTAAGTTTATTCCTACTTGTTAGATATACGTCATATCATGGTCATAGTATTCAATGATATGGTACTTCCATTCGGCACTGACACGTCCGTCTCATTTGCATTATAATTGTTGTAGAGGCCTGCAAAATTTACGGATAATTGTTTACAACACTGAATAATGAGTGTCATATTGTAAGTTTTTCCTTAAGATGTAGATTTGAAATAATGTAATAACCTGACGTAGTGCAATATATAACTCTATGTTGGGTTCGTTTATATACACAAATGTTTATGTGCACGGTTGCACAGAGTGTTTATGTGCACGGTTGTAAACGATTGGGAGGTGAATTTACTCACAGAAACAAGAAGAAAGTCAATTAAACATTTCCTCGGAAACGCTTAGTTTCAGAGTTTCAGGCAGCCGAAAGCGTGGGAAAATGTACTTTCATAGGCGAATATTTCCAAAATTACTAGCTATTGAGCTAAGGCGCCATGTTATTATCTTAGACTTGTAATCTGATCTACTAAAAAAAGAAAAAAAAGCATGATTCAGACTATTTTAGTGGTAGCAAAAGGGACTCCCCGCAGCAAATGGGGAGGTTACTGGATATTCTATTAGGATATGTGGATTCTATTTATGAACTATGGAATGACGTCCCAGGAAGAGAAAACAAAGTGTTGACAAAACATTGATATCTTCAACGGAATCAACATAGCGAAGGGATTTGGCGCTGTGCATGGTTGCATAACTACGTAGCAGACTTATTCTATCGGGAAAAATGAAACTAAGTAAAAGCTTCGACGATCATACCCTATGGACTAAAGAAGACATATATTTATATATAGTATTTAATGATTTTGAAACAATTAGCGCGATGATCATGTGCGAGATAATATGAGTATTCCCCGAAAAAAATTACGGACACGATATTCCCCCGCCACAAACACACATGACCTTGGATAGAAACTGGAACCCCTTGCATTAGAGGCGAAAGTTGTACCACTGATTCATCATGCATCTCTTCTACCCCACTCTCCGTAGCGGACAAAATATTATTGACAACGCATGAGAAGTAATGACAGATGAAAGCAATAAAACTGGTTATGTAACGAAAAGTTGAGCAGGGTAATTACAAAGTATATATCTCCAAAACTATGTGAGTAAATGAACCTTCCGGACGGATAATAATAAAGACGATAATACCATAGAAGTGAGACCACAGGTAGCGCACAAAGGAATATATAAAGGTAACCACCCACCATCTTCGAATATCGATATGTCACCTACAGGCAAGACGTACCTGGAAGTTCAAAAATAGTTCCCATCAGCATCAACGACCTTCTGCCTATGTTCTGGAAGACCACGGATTCCATTACGGTAAAACTTGGTGGGCCGTGAAGTAAAGAAGGTATCAAGTGCATTTTGGACCTCTATTAGAGATTTGAACTAGCGTCCTCAAAAGTGATTGTCCAAGGAATGTAACAGATGACAATCGGACGGTGCAATGTCCGAGGAGTCTGGTAGATGTAATAGTGTTTCCCATCCAAAGTGTAGAATGGTGTCCCGGTTCATCCTAGCCACGTGGGGCTTGGCGTTGTCATGTAACAGGAGGACCCCCTTGCGGCTCAGAGATGCTGGCTCCAGAGTTTTGAGTTTTTCTTGAACAAGGTTCAACTGCTGACAGTACACAGTTGCATTGCTGCTGTTACTAACTGGTAACAGTTTCCGATGCAAGATGCCGCTAGCAGTCCACCAAACACACAGAAAGACCTTCTTCTGGTGCAATGCTGGTTTCGGCTGTTTCGGAAGCGGTTCATGGGATGCTAACCAATGATGACGGCGCCGTGGAGCTTCGTACAGGACCCACTTCTCATCACGTCTCAACAACCTGTCCAGAAATGGCTCCTTCCTCAGACGAAACATAAAGAAAGACTGGTGTCTGCTCGCGTTGCGTTGCATTCTGGCCCGGAGCCAAATCATATGGGACACATCGATCCAACTTGTAGTGCTTCCCAAGTTGATGGAGGTGCTGCCGAATGGTTTATATACTCACATTGAATTGTAGTCCCATTTCCTCACGTGTCTTACCACGGTTCGTCTTAATTGCTGCCTGAAGATCTTCATTTTGTACATGTGTTGGTCTTTCGGCACGTGGTGCGTCTTCCAGTGTTTCGTCACCGTCCGATTACCAATAGGCGATAGCAGGTAGTATACAAGACGACACAGAAAGTTGCACATGCTTTGACTCCTTGCAAGATAAAAAAAAAATGTTATATGTTCCTTTCAAGACAAAGTTTACATGGAAAAATATTGTAGGGTTGCAATATTTTTTTATGGTAGCTAGAAGATTCTTGTAAAGTGACAACCAAAATAAGACATATCCCAGAGGGTTTAATCTATCGCCACGGTAGTCCGGAGGGTGGAAAGGTTTTTTTTTTTTTAAAAAAAACAATCTATGTGTTGTCTTCCTTTGTTGGCCGCTTGTCATACTTCTGTAAAAGGATCTTGTCACGCTACAAGAACTTGTAGCTGTCATAAAAAAAATGTCTTGAAACCCTACCATATTTCACTATGTAAACATAGTCTTGAAAGGGAAAATGAAATCAAATTTTTGAGTTTTACGTCCCACGGTTATGCCGGTTAGGCTAAAGGAGACGGTGATGATGAGAGATGAATGAAATGGTTGAATCATGAAAGTGGGAGGAAACGGGACAACCCCGAGAAAACCCACGCACACGGTATTTGTCCACCACAAACTTCACGGGGTGGGAGCAGGGTTTGAACCCGGGACCCCAAACACCAGAGGTGAACGCTCTACCACTGAGCCACCGACGCCCTAGTCTTGAAAGGGACATACATTTTTTCTTTTTTTTTTTATCTTTGAAGGAGTTGAACAATGTGCAACTTTCTGGGACGTCTTGCTTGCTACTTGCTATCGCCCTCCCGTTGACATAAAGGAAAAAAAAACAGTTTCGCCGCTTCTGAAACATCGGATTCTTTTGGACAGGGAGGGGAAGTGCGCCAAAATACAAGTTTTTGATGAGGATGTTCACTGTTTATCCACTAGAGTGCAGTGCTGCACATTCTTTGCTTTTAGGAAGTTGTAACATCTAAACAGTAAATAGAAAAATCGGGTTGCAAGTTTTTTTTCTTTTTTTTTTTTTAATGACAGCTACAAGTTCTTGTAGTGTGACAATGTGTCTTAATATTGTTGTCTTCGCTATTACCCGCCTGAAAAGTTCATTTATTCACGATTTTAGAGATGTCTACCTCCTTAACACACCCTGTTCAATTATTTGTTACACAATCAGTTTTGTTTCTGTTTTCATGTGTCATTACCTTCTATGCGTTGTGAACCATACTTTGTCCGCTACGGTGAAGGGAGAAGAAGGTGCGCATGAGGATGATGATGAGAGAGACAGAGCGTTCACCTCTAATGCAAGAGGTTCCACTTTCTAAGTATGTTTATGGTGGAAGATTTTTTTTTTTTTAAGAAATGCTTCCATTTTTTCCACATTGTCATTGTGTTAATTCTTTCAAAATCATTAAATATCATAAATATCTCTCTCCTTTAGCCTATAGGGTATGATCATCATGAGTCATTAAACTGAAGCTTTTATATAATTTAATTCTACCCACTACACTCATGCTATTCTAGAGTTATACAGTCACACAGAACAAAACTAAAACCCTTCACCATTATGGTTCTGTTCAAGATATCGATGCTCTGTCAACGAATTTATTTTACTTGCTGGGACGTCGTCCCATACGTCATAAACGGGACCTATATATCCTAACGGAATATCCAGAAACCCTCGCTTCCTACTAGAATACTCTGAATTATGCATTTTTAAGTAGAACAGTTTACAAACCTAAGACGATAACATGCCGCAGGAGATGGAATGGGTCAGTGGCTCGTGGGTTAGGATTTGATAGTAGGTCAGTGAGTCTTGAGTCAACAGGACGTGACCCACTCGACCCGCCACCCACTGTCACCCACCAACCCACCATGACCTACTCTGATCCACCGACCCACGCTGCTTTGTGCATTGTAGACAGTATCTTCTAAACACTGGTAAATTTGTCTACGTTCTACTTTCAAGGAGTCCATTTTTCTTCATTTTTCATTTGTTTCTATTTACTTACCTGAGATGAATATGAAACAAGAACTTCAGGCACTTTTGGATTGATATTTGTAATTGTAATAATAGCAATAGGAATTACTACTTGGCTTTTGAGACACAGCCTGTGCGGCTTTCGAGGAGCTGAGTACTGGATTTTTAAAAACACCTCTAATATATTAATTATTATATTAAAATCGAATGTGACTATGTGTCTGTGATCATCACGGTCAAATGCCAAGCCAAATGAAATGAAAATGAAATGAAATCTTTAAGTTTTACGTCCCACGATTATGCCGGTTAGGATAAAGGAGACGGTGATGATGAGAGATGAGTGAAAATGGTGGAATGAAGAAAATGGGAGGAAACGGGAGAACCCCTAGAAAACCCACGAGCACGGTGTTTGTCCACCACAAAGTCCACATGGCGCGAGCTGGGATCGAACCAGGGACTCCAAGCATCGGAGGTGAACGCTCTACCACTGAGCCACTGAAATGACATTTGGAATATAGTTAGTCTCCAATCCCAACTGGGGTATTATTGTATCGCTTTCATTATAATACATATCGTGGGATAAGTGGGGATCCGAATTTTTGCGAAAAAAGTGAGTATCTCACGAGTGGGACACGGTGGGTGATGGGTCGTAAGTCATAGTGGGTCACGGCGGGTCGTGGGTCAAGTTTTCATTGACCCACAACAACTCTGCATGCCGTATAAGCTCAATAGCTAGTGGCTTTGGAAATTTTCATCTCCAAAGTTAATTTTCCCATGCTTTCGACTGCCTTCAACTGTGAAACTAAACAATTCCGACGAAATAATTGCTGTAGTTTTTTTTTCCTGTTTCCATATGCAGATTCACTTCACAAGCGTTGGCACCATGCACATTAGCACCATATACATACGTAATTCAATGTCACGAAAAAATATCAAAGTAGGCCTTTTTACAGAAATAAAGTATAAACTAAACGTTCCAGCCAGATCCTTCGACGTCGAGCAGCTTACCATTCCTCATGAAATCCAAATCCAAGACTACAGTGTAAGTCTACAAAGTATTAGACCCCTATGATTTGATTCGTTTTAGGAGGGGAGAAGGGTGAAAATATTATCACTTATTTCACTTATTTATCATTTTTCTTTTTAGCAAAACATTAATCAGATTTATAGTAATACTTTCGAGCACTTCCAACAACCTAGAAAAATCTTACCTGCGCATAGCTCTGAGAACTGTATGCAAATGTTGAGTAGCAAGCCAATGCACTCCGCCAACGATGATGACTGTGTTGCTGGTATTCTGCAATGGCTGGGATCTACAAATGAAAATAATAATAATAATAATAATAATAATAATAATAATAATAATAATAATAATAATAATAATAATAATAATAATGTAATGCACCAATTAAGAACACTAAGGTTAAACATGAACTAAACGTAAACAAATGATATTTCACATATAGTCAATATGATAACATCCAATCCTGAAGTTCTATGATTGGAAAAGAAACCAGATACTACATTTTGTGTCTTTCTTTCTTTCTTTTTCTTTTCTTTTTCTTTCTTTGGTGTGGAGGGTCATTTGTATGTATTGTAAAATGAACTCACAGAAGTGAAAGTCATATTCACTGTACCTATGAAAAAAAAGTAAAATAAAGGATTGCAAAGATAGAACCATAGTTTCTCAAATTTTTGACAATGATTATCAGTGCAATACTTAAATAATGAAATCTTGACTTCTGAAAAGCAAAGTAATCGACTGATTCATTCATGTGTAGCCTATTTCTGTTGCACCTAATCTTTTGCGGAAGGAATCAGTGGTGTAACCAGGGAAGGCTGCGCCCCCTCCCCCCCTAGTGCCAAGACATTTGAAAGTGGATTCTGCTTACATGCAGTATGTTCCATTTGTGATCCCGATATTACGGCTTTTTAAAGCTTATATTTTCATTCCAGGTGTATCACAGTGTCTGTATGTGGTATTTTATATCTCAGTAATTATTATCCGAGTTTAAACCAAAATTGGTGAGCAAGTAGTTATTGTCAAAAGAATAAAGTTCGCTAAAGTTGATGATCAAACTCGCCCAGGAACACTCTATGCTCTGCTCGCCTTTTGTTTTATACTTTATTTTTCGGTAACTATTGGATCTAAATCAAATGTGGTGTGCAGGCAACCCATCGTCCAAAGAATAGCGATTGCTATATTTGGTGCACGAGCTCGACTAGGATCATATTCACAGGTCTGCTTTATTTCTTGATAACTATTGACCGGATCTGAAGGAAATTTGGCGGACAAGTTGCCCATAGTCTAGTAAATAAACTTCGATGTATTTGGTGGTTAAGCTCGGCCAGAGTCAGGATCAGGTCTGCTTGTATGTGATATTTCTCGGTAACTACTAGCCGGGTCTGAATGAAATTTGATGGGCAAGGAGGCCATTATCTAAGCAATGATCACTATGTTTGGTGTCCGAGTTTGGGGCTCGGCAACAGAGATTGTTCAGAAGGTTTTGAGTTCGAATCATCGACTATGTCCAATTTGTTATAATTTAAGACCAAATAAGGCACTATGTAGTCATGTTTAAAAAACTTTTGTTCCAGAAGCAAGCTCTATATTTAACCCTACATGATATTTCAATATATTAGTTATATGTGGTGTTCTTCATCTTTTTGATCTCTTTTTCTGTATCAAAATTTACCAAATACAATTGCGAATAGAAAGCATTAAAAAGAAGAAAATGAATGTTTAAATGAATGCAGAAATTTTGCGAAGACTGGTACGGAATGACCCTCACGTTATATTGTCATACAAACATACATTTAACAATAAAAATTTGTTTAATCACAACTGAATACTGAATCCATCGTCAACGACAATTTGTTTATTGCAATTTACAATGCAAGAACTATACTTTTTAAAGGATGGTAGGCACGATGCCTTAGTGATAGAGCGTTTACATCTAGTGCGTGGGGTCCCTGGTTCGATCCCTGCCCAAGTAAGTTTGTGGTGGACAACATCGTGTCCATGGGTTTTCTTGGATACTTCCATTTACTCCCACATCGTCATTCTATCAATTCCTCCCGCATCATTCACTTCCTTTAATTACCTCTCTCCCTTAGCCAAAAAGGCACATTTGTGGAAAGTTGAACTCAAAGATTTCATTTAATTTAATTTTTTTAATTTTTTTTTTTTTTAAGGGAGGAGGATCTTGAAGAATATCCTTCAGTGCAGGAGTGTAATGATTCGGTCCTGTACATGGTAAGCTTCTGGCTTCAAACGCTATATCTCTGACCTTTCCAAGTCAGTATATGTAATGACTTCTATCTTATGCTTTGCTATATTATGGACAGGGCATGAGTACGCTACTAGAAGGAATATTGAATACCCTAAGGATTTTCCTTATTTATTTCATCAACTTCTATCATTTAGCTTGCAAGTGAAAAATAACAACCTACCACAAATTGCATTCACGTTTCCAGTTTTCTTTCTTTTCTTTTCTTTTTTTTTGTCTTTGATCTTATTTTATTTTATTGTTTTACGTCTAGTTTATTAATATGATATAGATAACCTTCGTTAGCAAGTACTAATTCTGCATCTTTTGAGCCCATTTTGGCACACAAGGCCCCTCACACTCAATCTCAAGTAATACATATACAAATTACATTCTATTCCAATCATATCCGCTTTGTCAGTTTCTGGAACTTTGTATATATTTATTTATTTAATTGGGCAGCTTTCTTCCTAACAGTCGATTGCCGAAAATATTGTGCAGTGAGATGGAAAACAAAGGACCAAAATATGCAAGAAGTTTGAGATTTCATTATAAGCTAATATATATCCATTTTCCATTTCCTAAAGAAAAAAAAAAAGATGAATTCTAGCATGTAAGCGTAGAATTTCTTACCGAAAGAAGTATCTATATAAATAATTCCGCTAAAGAGAATTTTAAGGAAAACTCTATTAGTCCACTGATAGCATGAGATGCGAAAAGTTTCGAAAATAAAAAAGTAAAGCTAGAACATTCGCCGGAACAGGAACGAGTCAAACAGAAATTCCTGTTTCGCCTACATCTGAACGAGATAGAGAGAATGAAAGAAATTGCCGGTAGACATAAGTAAAACAGGAGCTTAACAAACATGAAGACAATAATGAACTATATGCAAGCATTTTTAAGAAATGGTTAACGAATTCTAGCAATACCCTCTTTGTTGTTATATTGGTCGATATTATAATTATACAAATACTAAACTCCCAGGAACTACAGCCTATGAAGAAGGTATATTATTGACGAGAAAACGCATGTTTAACTAGGTAATGTTGATCTGTTTATAGAGTTGAATCTCCATAATTCTGGATTTCTAGACTGGAAAACATTAAAACAATTTATTGTACACCAAAATGGAATTGAACCTGAAAACACATAGGTCTATACACAAAGGAAAGAAACAAACACGAAATTTATGAATTTCAATGGCACGTTTGTTTTGAATTGTCGACAGTTGTTGAATGTTATTTACTGGCCTCGGACGATGTACTTCATGAAAAATCATTTTTTTTTACCAAAAAAAAATGATACAGGCAACATTAAGTTGAACAGAGTATAAGACGTGAAAAGTAAGATCACGAAGCTGTCAGGAAAATTAAAATTTCTCGTCAAGAGAAACGTCAGTCAATTCGAAAACGTGTAAAAGGTAGGTGACGCGTAATAGCACAGCATAAGATGTTGCAAAAGGAAGCCGAAAACACTACCGGATATCCACGAACACGGAAGAACTTTAAAACAGTTATCAGCAGAGAAAAGAGAGAAAAAAGTGAACGCATAAACAGAAACACGCTAGAACAATGAATTGCAATGATACGAGCAAAGGATTGAGTAAAAAGTTAATTTTCTTTTACTTTTCCTTAATAAAAATTATTGAACAATTTTATCATGAACTTATAAAAGAAAAACAACAAACATGTCCTTAAAATGAAAATGATAGATTATATATTGATAAAAGGGTCTTTTGTAGAGTCGTTCTGACGCGTAATTAGTGCCGTATTAAAGAGTTCGAGTAGCATACTCGTATGTTCCCTGCAGTAGTCAGGCTTTTAGTATGACCCTAATCCTACGTCTAAATGACTCTGCATAAGGCCCTAAGAAGCTAAACGTTGACATTGGCACTACTAACTGTTTGCCATTAGGAAATGCCACTGATATGGAATTACTGAAGTACCTCTGTATTCTACATCAGTTTTGCTTGAATGTGACGATTTATTTTCCATTGTACGTTTTAGACGGAAATATCGTCTTTTAAATAATAATAATAATAATAATAATAATAATAATAATAATAATAATAATAATAATAATAATAATAATAATAATAATAAAGTTTATGATACATACAACAATATGACATTTGCCTTATATATAAATGAGAACCGAAAGTTCTGGGAGTTCCTTCTTAGCATTCTATCCTAGAAGCCATGTAACGTAACGGAACAAGTGTATAATGGCTTGCGTAAGTATATAATAGTGGCGGCGCGGTATCTCTCAAGGTGAATACCCGTCAAAAATGGTCGGATATAAAGCGAACAAACTTCTGAAAGAGAAAGTTGAGTTTAAGGTGGGTTCGTCTGTACGCAACACCGAGAATATGAAGGACGTAACTTCCTAGTGTGGGCTCCAAACCATGAGTGGGCTTGAATCCGATGCATAAGGTGAGTGCACAGGTCATTATGCAATATCAACACCCACAGTAATAGATCGTTCCCCATCACAAGATCTCGCTTCTACGAGACCTGGGTTACAAAGTTACATCATTGGCCTCGGATTGAAATAGGAAGTAGCAGTAAATTGCTGTCACTGCTGGTTTGAGTAGAGTGATAACTGCTAAGGAATTTAGGAATTAGATTTCTGGGTTTTCGGCACCTATATTAGCCACGTCATGTAGAAGGGATGACATTCCTCGGCAATCGCACTATCCGAGGAAAGGGAAGGAAGGGCCTGGGACCTGTATGTTAGGTACAATCAAGGAATTTATCTGGTGTGAATTAGGAAGACACAGGAAAATTTCACTCAGGATGGCTAGTCTGAAAAAGCTTTTACACTTTCTCGACCAAATTCTCCCCACTGGGAATCGAAGCCGGAACCACTCGCAAGAAAGGCAAGAGCGTTAGCTATTTCGCTACGGGGGGCCACAGTCAGGGATAAAGAACTGGCATATTTTCGAGATGTTGATCCCATGTCAAGACAATGTTTCTCGTTAACTCTTACCATTTTTGCTTTACCGTTATCAAGATTGAGACTGGAAATGGTAGATATCTACCACCTTAAGATGGAATAGAAGAGTAAGGATGAAGGTTAAACCTATTCTTGGTGGCGCTGAAGCCATATCAGAAGATTATTTCTTGCTCTCTTCTACTGTGTGTATCCTCTGATAACAGTCGAAAGAAAAGGCAGACGGATGCTCATCATTTATCAGTAGAGCTTCCCATACCTATGCGTAATATATAGTTCGGAAGTATAATCATTTAACTTCTAATTAAAGATTAACACTTTTTACTGTTATCCTTGCCGGAAAAAGAATATGAAATCTTCAAGTTTAACGTCCCAGGGTTATGCCGGTTAGGCTAAAGGAGACGGTGGTAATGAGAAATGAGAGAAACGGTGGAATGAAGAAAGTGAGAGAACTCCGAGAAAACCCACGAGCACGGTGTTTGTCCATCACAAAGCCGACACGGCGCGAGCTGGGATCGAACCAGGAACCCCGAGCGCCGGAGGTGAACGCTCTACCACTGAGCCACCGCGCCCCCATTATCCTCGCGAGACTATTGATGGCTCCCAAAGTACTGTCTAATTAAGTAAATAATGCATCAGTATGATCATTCTCCATCCTGCTGTATTATATTTATTTATTTATTTATTTATTTTAAAAAAGAAAAGAGGTGATCATTTCAAATGAAATGAAATTAAATATTTCGGTTTAGCGTCCCAAAGTAATGTCCTTTAGGCTAAGGAAGAAGGATGATTAAAGCAAGTGAAAGATGGAAGAATTGGTGGAATGAGGAGGTAAGAGGAAACGGAAGTACTCCAGAAAACTCACGGACACTATGTTGTCCACCACAAACTTATTTGACCCGGGATCAAACCAGAATCTCACACACCAGAGGTAAGCGCTCTATCACTGACCAACCGTGCCCCCCCCCCCTGATAATTATTTCAATCACAAACCCAGTTTTCTCTAGAGTTCAATATATTTTAAGTTATCTTGAAAAAAATATTTTCTCGTTTGAATTAGTGAGCTATTTAGAAATAGAACAGTTCAAAACTTTTGCAATTCACTAGAAAGAGAATCGTTTAAGTAGATATTAATGATCACAAAACTATCAGTTAATTGTTTCTTAGGAATGATAATCTGTACTTACTACACAGTCTTAAAAATATAATAAATATTTTAAGTATCCCATTGGTAGCTATGAGATCTAAGCACATAAACATTACTGAAACGTTTTATCTAAGTAACGAAGACCTAATTAACCGCAGCGGCACTACATGAAAGGAAGAGAATGAAACCACAGGCCGAAAGCAACAGAGCTAAGTTTAGCTCAGTGTTGCATAACATGGAATCTATGTTTTGATGAAGAGAAAAGAAAACATATAAATATTTTTGAAGTACTTGTTTGGTTGTGAATCTCCCAAATCCAGACTGTGATATTTTCCGTGGTATCACGTTCTCAAGCTTAACTAAATCGCATTCTTTGTTAGATCCCTGGGGTGGCTGATGTTAGGATTGGCGCTTTGGGTGGCCGACCCCCCACCTCAGCACCCAGGAAAACGATCGCAAATAGAGGACAGAAGTTGATGTTATGGGCTCTACCTTCCAACCCTGAACTTTATGCTTGAAACCCCGAATTGAATTTTCTCCCTCGATGAGTTCCAACTGAAGAGTGCAGCTGCGAAAGTTAAAAAGAGTGGGATGAGGAGCGGTGGCTGGAATCTGTATAATGCAATAGGGAGAGAGTGGACCCTAATACCCAAAGCGGTGAACAAAAATGAATCAGCAAGAGGGCAAAGTGGTGCAAAGCCCAGGAAAAAACACGTCAAGTTTAATTTCTACTATAATCAGTTTTTCTTAAAGGATTTGTTTGGACCATCATGCTAATGAATGGGATGTTCATGAATCCGTAAGCAGGTATCATGCAAATTACTGCTTTCATTTGAGTCCAGACAGACAGACATATACATATACAAGGTTTGGAGCTATAATGGTAATAGAGCATGGATTTAGAAAGTTTTGGGTGAAATCCGAAACACGAGAGCATTCACTGAGAATAACTTTCCCAAAACAAGATAACAAAAGCTACAACAAAGGAAAGGGGAAAGGATTCACATACCCCGCCTCTACTTGATGTTAAGGAAGAAGAACACGAAATAAGGAGTATAAATCAGCCATGAGATAGGTTTACAAATACTGAGATGAATAGATCTGAGCGATTACGTATAAATAATGATTGTGTAGATGAATAGTTCCTAGAAGCTTACATATAAAAGAGTAGACACTGACTGTGAAATAAAAGAGTTATGCAGTCGCCATCAGAGGTGACTCAGCATCCTTTCTCCAGTAACTTGGGAACTAATAGACAAATCTAATTAGGTTTTGTGGTATCTTAAGGCTTTGTTTACGTCAAATATAACCATACTTGGTGCAAACTTAGTGACAAAGGAGTAGGTACAGAACGGATACGTAGTTCTACTAGCGACACATAATAATCATTATTACAAGAATTCGGTCGTTATTGGCAGACTACTGGCCGTAAATTTAGAATCTTGTATGCACCGCGGTCAACTGCTAAACTATTCTTGTAAGAGTTACGTTCTTCAATATCGTCTATTAATTATAAAATTCTTCTCCCCTTCCTTTACCTTCTACCATATTTTTCATAGCATGCTTTATAAGACAATTTTTTCTACATAATATCCTAACGGGTTTATTTTCCTCTTTTCAAGTATCTTTACTAGTGTTTTTATCTCCTCAAATTTCGTTAGCACGTACTAAATTTCCACTTCATGCATTTAAATTTATCAACTCATCATACGACCCATATTTCCAATGCTGCTCTGTCATGATGTCCATATTATTGTCCCGTACAACACAACTCCATACAAAACATCTTATGAGTATTTTTATCGCTTTTATTCAACAACTAGTTGAAATGCCCGTTCACAGGGGGGGGGGTTAGGGGAGTAAACTTATGCAATGTATTTGAACCTTCTTTTGTCCATAAGACACGCATTTCGAAGAAAGTGTAATGATAAAAATCCATAAGGTTTTCTATTTTCGGCATAAATTTTGAACCCCGTTTAGATTTCGCCCTTTGATTAGTAACATGATACAAATCCAGCTTGAGCCAGGTACTATGTTCCAAAATTCGTTTCAAACAGGCCACCCATTTTCCCGTGATGCGGTCACAATTAACAAGCAACACCAAGTTCAGTATAGGAAGAACAATTATAGAAATTGCCTCTCTTCTCCCTTGAAACCGGAATTTTAAAATCACTGGAGCAGTGTCCGCTTATTTTTAATGAGGAATGTATTTACCGAGTTTCGTCGTCCTAACTTGAAGGGCTCGTAATATATCCTATTTTTGGCTGAAACTTTGATCCCCCTTTGCTTGAATCGAAGTGACATTACTAAAGCCTAGTTCGAGAGAAGTACTAACCACGTAACAAAATTCATTTCAAATTTCTCAGTCACTTTTCTGTGAGGCAATCACGAACAGCAGACAACGTTGTTTTCAATGTAGAAGCAATAAATAGAGATAGATCCATTCCAACAGAAAAAGATGCTCTTTCCGAGACTGTTCACCTCTGGTGTGTAGGTTCCCTGGTTCGATCCGAACTCGCGGCAAGTGAAATTTGTGGTGGACCAACACCATGTGTGAGGTTTTTCTTTGTTTTCTCTTGTTTCCTCCCACTTTCTTCATTCAACCATTTCATTCATTTCTTGGGGGGTGCGGTGGCTCAGTGCTAGAGCGTTCACCTCCGGTGCTTCGGGTCTCTGGTTCGATCCCAGCTCGTGACGTGTGAACTTTGTGGTGGACAAACACAGTGCTCGTGGGTTTTCTTGGGGTCCTCCCGTTTCCTCCCACTTTCTTCATTCCACCACTTCATTCATTTCTCATCATTACCGTCTCCTTTAGCCTATTCGGAATAAACGTGGGACGTAATACTAATAGATTTCATTTCATTTCATTTCTTTCTGAGACGAGATATTACTTTCACGACTCCTTTCTTAACGATGCAGCCTCAATTCTTCGCTGGTTGGATTGGAGTTCAGCAACCCTTTCAGTACAGAGGTTATACTAAAGTTAAAGGGAATCCGAACCTCTGTAATAGTTCAAATTGCAATGCACTCAACCCGGGAATCAAATCCAGAATCCTATGCACCAAAAGCGCATGCGCTACCCAGTGCACCAGTAATTTGGACAGCAAATAACAAATCGCACTGTGAAAAATCCGTTATCCGGACAGCAATATATTGTGTATACAAATATACAGAATCCGTAAGTTTACTAGGGAAATTTGTACGGAGCATATGGATAACATACGTACTGTTATCCATATGCTACATATGTACTGTCTTTTTTCCCGCTTAGATTTTACATCATGCAGCTGCAGAATGTCTGACATCTAACAGTCTTACGTATATTACATACGTCAGTTACGTGAGATCCTGACCGCCTTTATACAGTTCTTTCTTTCGTACGGAAAGTAAGTTTATTCGGAACACTTATTTGAAAAGTACATATAAAACATGCGTTTTCAGTTATAAGTTTACTGCAGGATGTTCCATAGAGTTGTACAGTCACTCGCATAAGTACCTTAACCCTTGACTGTTGTAATTCCATTACTTGGGGTCCAGGCCATTTGTAGTTGTGAGAACGCCTAGACAGATGCAACCCAACTTACACGTAACTTTTCTTGGCACTGACAGCAGTTGGTAGCCCTGATCAAGGTGTTTATGCAGGTAAAATGTAAAGTAGGTGACTAACGAAACAGTTCTCTACTCTAAGATTAATCTCTATGGTTCGGATCGTTTCCAAAGAACGCCATATATTAATCTCAATATTGCTGTGTATGTAATGTATTATTTCTTTATATACTGTATCTTTAGATAAATAAAAATACTGACCACGCATGAATCAATAAATGCTTGAAAGTAGCTGAAAATATCAAATCTACAACAACTGCTGGAAATAAGTTTGTAAATGATTGTCTCCATTGAGAGACCTTCCCCAATTCTCCTCATTCCAATATCTTTCTCTTTCTGGAGAGGAGAAGATCTTGCTTATCACACTGAGTATGCATTGAAATTGAAATCGAAACATTTGAAAAAAGTTTGAACTTGGCGGGGATCTGAACTCAGGTCACCCGAACAGAAGTTCAATACGCTAGCCACTTACCTACCGCTCCACTTCGGCTTCCTCGTAAGTTATTAACTAGTTAAAATCGTTTCATGGAATTCTATTCATATGTACTAAGGATCGTATCAGGAGACGTTGCTTATGTGAGTGTCACAATGACTTCTTAGAGACTTCCTTCTTTAACTCAAAATAAGTTATATAAACCTTCGTAAATGAAGAAAATATCACAAAACGTTCTTCAAGTTGAGGTTACCTCATAATTTTTAACAATCGTCCAGATTTACATTACTACTGTTCTTCCTCACCTTAACTTCTAATTTCCGAAGAAGAAAAGACATCAAAAAATATTTTCACATTGTTTTGAATTACATCAACACGCGTAAAAATAGAAAGTTCTATGTTTATATTCCGCAACTACTAGATTATTCTTTTATCCTTGTCTGAGGAAGTTGTGGCAAAGTACGAAACAGGCAGACTCGTAATGCAGCGCCACGGCTTCGAACCCCATCCTTGGAACTATAATTTTTTCTTTATTGAAATGTATTGTTTAGGTAATTGGTGTTGTAATTCTGTTATTCCTTTATTATTATTATTATTATTATTATTATTATTATTATTATTATTATTATTATTATTATTATTATTATTATTATTATTATTATTATTATTATTATTATTATTATTGCAAAGTTGATGACTTGGCTACATATTTTACATGAACTTTCTAATGGGATTTCAAGTCTTTTTGTTGAAGAATCAACATACTTCACTGTAAGGGCTTAAGGAAGGGAAATATCATTATGATTTTTGTTTTTAAATTTGTTTGTATTTGCACGCAAAACCAAGCCTCGATACTAAATTTTCTGGATTGGGGCCGCGGTGGCTCAATGGTAGAGCATTCACCTTTGGTGCATGGGGCCCTTGATTTGATCCATGTACGACACTGAGACACCACGACATCGGTAACTGTGGCTGAAACGAACACGTGATAGTCTAATGTTTTAAATAGTTTTTATTATTGTACAAGAAAAACTAGTAACCATGAATACAAGTTTGTTTAATTATACGAAAATAACGAACGCTTTTGCTTAGGGCTCAAAGGCTCATCGTAGCAGAAACAAACATTTCCATTAGATTATAACCTGCAAAAAGTCAATGTACCATGTTTGTTATCAACAATCCTTCAAAAATCCGTTTTACATTATCCGCAAGCCGAAAGCACACCTAATAGTGTCTTTCTCCTAGACTTTTTGAATATGACTTGGTGACTTAATGCTTGTTTCCCATACAAGTTTATTTTATACATATTTACTTTACTATTTCTATTCTTTGACCTGTAGCTGTTGTGAAATAAAAGCTTGTCTAGCGTTTTAATTCACCTGAATGTATGCCTCTTTTGTTCAAAATATTTTAATCAACATTTTATTTTCAAAACCCGGCAGTTCCCGTTTTTGTATTCGTCTTAGAGATCAGGGGCCGCGGTGGCTCTGTGGTAGAGCGTTCACCTCTGGTGCTTAAGGTCCCGGGTTCGATCCCAGCCTCCGCCAAGTGAACTTTGTGGTGGACAAACGCCGTGTGCGTGGGTTTACTCGGGGTACTCCCGTTTCCTCCCACTTTCTTCATTCCACCATTTCATTCATTACTCATCATCAGAGTCTCCTTTAGCCTAACCGGCATAACCGTGGGACGTAAAACTTAAAGATTTCATTTCGTCTTAGAGATCAACTTCCATATTCATACAAAATTGAGCAGATTGAGCTCTTATTGATTTTAATGTTTTCGATGTTTTTAAGACAATAAAATTTTTACAGTAGGGTAAACTTTAGTATATAAATAATATGCAATACTTTTCTACAGGACAAAATTAAAACAGTAGTTGATTGTTACTCCGGGTTGATAGCTAAAACGAACAGCAGTGCTTTCTCAACATCAGATGCGAGCGAAATGACGTACAAATTTACAGTTTACACGATTATGTTTATTAGAAAAGATTCCCTCCCTGTGAATGTCAGCGAATTGCTTTCCCCTCTTGCAGTGGTAGGTGGTGGGACGTAGGGGAGTTTCCTATCAGGTTGGCTGGTACAGACTTTAGGGAGTTGGAGACGTTTTTGAGAAAATCGCAAATTTAATTCTTAAACTTCGGTGAACCCCTTAATTTTTGGGGTAGGAAAGAAACTCGAACACTCCTCCCGCCAGAGAATCACATAACAACTCCTAAGTTTAATATTTAGTCTCGATGCGTTGAACGTTATGGCCTCTATAGGAATGTAACGCGGCGGACATAAGTCTTTGACCAGGTAATGGCGACTGCTTTGAAATAAATGCAGAGTATGAGAATTAAATCTCTCATATCTGTAGTTTCGTGTGGAGAAGAAACAAACTTATGAACCAAAGGTTTAAGAACAACTCATGTTATTAATATAAACTTTCCCGAAAATTATTAACTTATATAATCATAAAAGAAATACGAAAGAATTTTTGAAACGAAGAAAAATAACATACAACTTTGCAAGCGGAGGAAAAGAAACCTAACATATCCAGACTGAAGAAGATCGTAGTGATCGTGGTTCAGTGGTCAAGGCGCGTGGCCTGTAATCTGGAGGTTCTTCGATCGATTCCAGGTAGGGCATATTTTTTCCTTTAGGAATTTTGTTGGCGATTGATCGGCGATGACAAACGTTTTATTTTATTCAAATATTTGAATACCCGGATGTTTCAATACTTGAACTATCAAATCTTCAGGAATAATAATAGTAATAATAATTACTATTATCTCGTAGAAGATTAAAAATTAGAAACTTATTATCGCTCAGGTCATACCATTACAAGCAGAAACGTGATATTAGGCAAAAAGTATTTCGGTTTTGTTTATGTTGTCCATTCGGAATTTCTCATCTCGATTCTAAAACAAACAAAAAAAAAAATTGGATGAGACTTAACATTTTACTTCAAGACGGGACAAGGCTAACTCAAATTATATTCTCGCTTTGGAAATGAGAATCGAGACGAGCCGAAAAGTATAGTAAACATTTCTCATCTTATCTCGATTCTCGAAATAGTGTATGCCATATTTAAGTATCAATTGCTCTGTAGACTAAATCTTATACGTTACTTGGTTACTTTTTATTTCAGAGCTCACTGAATTATGGTCTGTATATATATTTTTATAGCAAAGCTTTTAAAATTACATCGGTTTATTCTACAAGTTAGTTTATTATATGCCTTACTGTTCAATGATATTCAGTTATTTTTATTACAGTTATTTTCCTTAAAAGGTACAGTAGAATACTTTCTACATGAAACTTTAGTGGAAAGCTTTCGTTTAAATTTGTGTAGTTCAGAGGTGTCTCTTGAAGGTACGGAACCCCTTCCCCGAAATACCTACGTTTAAGTAAGTTTTGCCAAATTTTAGGGCAACTTTAGAGCTTATTATTATTATTATTATTATTATTATTATTATTATTATTATTATTATTATTATTATTATTATTATTATTATTATTATTATTATTATTATTATTATTACTGAAACGTTGTTAATTTAATGGTTCACCCTGTTCCACCCAGCTCCCGCCTAGTGGGCATTGTGCTGAACAAACACCGTGTGTATATGTTTTCTCCGGGTTCCGCTTCCTCCCACTTTCTTTAGTCCAATATTTCTTTCATTCTCATCATCAACGTCTTCTGTAACTTCGTCGGCATAACCATTACTTAAAAACAAATTTTCTTACGGCTCTTATGAGTTCAGTGTCCCTAATTTCTACATAAAATTTGACTGGAAACTTTACGTTTAACATTTAACTAGTTGTAGGAACGTATGCTGAGAGTATGTCCTGATGGTCCTGTCACTTCTCTCCAATCCCATCAATTTTGTAACTTTTGCCTAAGGCTAGGGGCGACTTTACATATTTTAATACAATGTGTCCTCATATGGAATTTGTCTTATATGTTGTTGTTATTATTATTATTATTATTATTATTATTATTATTATTATTATTATTATTATTATTATTATTATTATATTACTATTACTATTATTATTATTATTACTGAATTTTTGAGACCTCAATATTACCTCCTATTCCAGTGTAAATAAGCATTCAGAAGTTAAGAAAAATGAAAAGATATTTCTAGACCCTCTATAAGGATGAATTGCATTATAAGAGACACTTTGGAGGGAAAAGACGGGGAAAAAGAAGGTGTCAGCCGCTGGACAATATGAAAATCGAACCTTCGGATGCCTTAAGAGAAACTAAGTAGGATTTGTCTTCATCACGATACATAGTAACACCCTTTCTTTGGGTAAAAGACATTGGATTATGCATGCGTTATATTGATATTTAAGAAAATATATAGAAACAAATATAAAAAGGAATAGTTCGTATTTACCAATTTTGGTTGAACGAATGTATGGAAAGTTTTGAAAATAGCAAACGAAAATATTATTATTATTTCTAGTAAGAGTTGAAGAACTTAGTAACAATTCCACAATGACATTTCAGACAAATTTATGACTCATACTAGGCCTGAAGAATGACCTGTTTATATGCAAGAATTGTTTGCAAAACACGCGAAGTTTTCAGAGAGTAGGAATCGAAATTGTAAACTGCGACGTCATGTTGTTAGTTTCTCCCCTGTAAAGAAGTCGTTTCAACTCTAACTTGTAAGAACGAGAGAAATTGGCTATTTTTCATGTTAATATACACTAGAAATATCAACATTCTGAATTATATTTTTTTCTGAATATCCTCGTAGGGAATCGAACCGTGGACCCTTAGTTCACGAAACGAATGCGCAAGCCACTACCCTAAGACTGCTATTCTAAGAAAGAGTCAAGAAACACTCGTCAATGTAGCAAATTGCAAACGTTTACGATTCCAATATTTTATTAACGACGAAACACTGATTTCGGTCATGATAAAATATTATAGTCCAGAAAAGTTTAAATTTTAAAAAAGACCGAAAGTATCTCCGCAACTTATCTCTATTATATTCGGTTATTCTTGTAGTACAATTATTTCCAGTAACCTTGAACGACAGGGACACGAACACAGATACATCCATGACACTTAATATTTCAAAGGTTCTCCCACCGGGAATCAGAACTGAGACCCCTCCTACTAAACTATCCGATGGATTGGGTACCTGGTTCGTTGACAAGACAAGAAAGCTTGAGACGGACAACATCGTGCTCCTGGGTTTTCTCGGGACACTCCCACTTTCTTATTCCACCAATTCGTCCATTATAATTAACTTGCTCCAATCATAGTCTTCCTCAACTTAACATGCATAAGCTTTTAAGCCCAACCAATCCGAATCGAAAAACGGTTCTATTTTCTATTGCTCATTAACGTGTTTTCACAATATATATATATATAAGAGAAAGAGGCATGGGGAATCGTAATTCCATTCAAAAGTGAAACAGCAGATTCATAATACCTTAACCTAAAACGAAACAACTACATATCGTTTGAAACTTTTCCAAAATATGTACGGATATTCTGCCGATCAGAGTTGGAGTGGGTCAGTGAGTCGGTGAGTCAGTGGATTAAGTGGCTCGTGTTTTATGAGTGTCAGTGGGTTGTGGGTCAACAGTATGTGACCCACTGCGACCCACCACCCACCATGACTCACTGCGACCCACTGCATTGTAGACAACATCTTCTGAACAGCACGTTTCTTTTAACACTAGACCCTAGCCATAGAAACTAAAAAAAAAAAAAGTTTCTGATTGGTTGCAGTTTGCGATTGTCCAAACCAGGCCCGCAACCAGAGGCGGCTAGGGGGCCTGCCCCCTAAACTTTTCGTGGCACCTCCAGACCTCAACACAGAAAACACAATTTAGACATGTGTAAGATAATTTTTAATCACTTTTCTCCCCCTAACATATTCATGGCCCCTCTAAACCTCTGGCTGGTTTCGGGCCTGGTCCAGACCTCCTGGTGTTTGTATTGTGTATTATAGTTTTAATAGAAGAAAATTGTCACTTTGTTGGAGTTGAAGAAGAAAATTGAAGAAGCAGTTGAGCAAGGGAACAAAACGAGCCCTGTGGGGCTTCCAATCCGTTCCTACTACTACTACTACTATTTCTTCTTCTTATACAGTGGAATCATATAGCAAAACTGCACACGTAACGTAAGCAAATCACTTTTTTGGGTATTATTTTTATAAAAAATAGAAAAATAACCTTGGCCCGGGTTAGAACCCACGCCAAAAGCAATTATAATCACTAGCACATTGCGCTAGTACGCACGGCCACGAAGACCGCCAGTAACAGTTATTTGATTTCTGATGCATTTATATATGCTACGTGGCGAGAAACTGATAACTGCAACTAAGCAGATCCGCGTATTTATCTCCTGTGAGCAGGGTTGAGCGTGATTTCAAAATATGATTCTGAACACTGGTGATCAAGTCCTCCATTTCCCTTTTTCATTTGTTTCTATTTACTCACCTCAGATGAGTATCTCTAGGTGAAAAAAGGATTTGAGGCATTTTTGGATATTGATATTTGTAATTCGGAATAATATTAATAGGACTTATACTACTACTTGGCTTTCGAGACTATGAGTTTTTAGAGGTGCTAACTACAAGAAAAATACATTTTTGAATCACTTTAATATATAAATTATTATGTAAAAATGAAGTAACTATGCGTGCCTAATAATTATGGCCAAATCGCAGTCAAATGAAACGAATTTGGTATATAGTTAGGCCTTAATTCAAAGTTGGATGTTATCATATTGCTTTCATTCTAATAATATCTTAAGGTATAGTGCGGATCCGAATTTCAACTCAGCGAGCTGGAATTCAGTATATTAATTCTTTATTAAAAATGAACAGAACGTCTCATAGCATTTTTAAACTTCTCCTTTATGGGGAGGAGCGGTACTTTCTATATATGGTAAATTGATAGTGGGTTAGTTTGTAAAAATAATCGAAAACGATCGATATTAGTTTAGACACAAATAATACAGTGCTTCGCATCATATATCCATATATGCTTACCATCAGGGGCGGGTCCAGGACGCACTTCTTCGGGGGCGGTGGGTTGTAATACTGCTACTTAGAGCTACTTTTAAGAGCTCCGAACTCTGGGTTTTATTTATATATAAAATAAGAAAGTTTCCTCTTCTGAGGGGCGATCGCCCTCCTGGATCTGCCCCTGCTTACCATGCGCTTAGAGCACAGGGCAATCAACCCATAAAGCTGTGAGAAAATTAGACAAAAAATGTGTAATATAAGCTTCTGTACGTTGGTCTACTTACCTTGATTTGGGACTTTAAAAATTTAGTCTGTTTTTCCTCTGAAAAGTATCGATAATTCAACAAGGAAATAATTAGACCATGATATATTAATTGACATTCATCGTAATTTTACCCCTTTTTATATCGTAAATCTCAGATCCATCGTTATTGTAACAGAGCGGAGCTTGAGCGATTGACGGTAGAAATTCAAACTCCGATTAGTTAGAATTTCACAACCTGGTTGTATTACAAGTGTAAACTCTTTAGTCGTAAAGAGACCCTGGATCATGTGTCAGAGGTAATGACGATGTGTTTTGGTGGGTCAGTGGTTCATGGTGGATGGTGGGTCGGAGTGAGTCATAGTGGGTGGTGGGTCACGATTAGCCATGGGTCAGTGTGGGTCACAGTGGGTGATGGGTCGTGGGTTACGGTGGGTGCTGGGACAAGTTTTCATTGCCTCACTCCATCTCTGGGTTAACTGGCTTGAGTTCGGTTTAAACTTGAAACAGAATGTGTCCGTTTATTTCAGAAAACGAAATGTAATTTGGTTCAGTTTTCTTTCTAAACAGACACTATATTGCCACTTTTCAGACTGTCCGTATATATTTTGGAAAAGTTGCAAACGATATGTAATGGTTTCGTTTTAGGTTAAGGTATTATGAGTCCGCTATTTCGCTTTTGAATGGAATTACGATTCCCCATGTTTTTTTCTCTATATATTTTTTCTGAAAACATGTTAATGAGCAATAGAAAATACAACTGTTTTTCGCTTCGGATTGGTTTGGGTTAACACCTTGAAAATGAAATCTTTACGTTTAATGTCCAACGATTATGCCTGTTAGGTTGAGGAAGACTATGATTAAAGCGAGTGAAGTATGATGGACGAATTAGTGGAATGAGAAAGTGGGAGTATCCCGAGAAAACCCAGGAGCACGATGTTGTCCGTTTCAAGCTTACTTGTCTTGTCAACGAACCAGGTACCCAATCCACTGGATAGTTTAGTAGGAGGAGTCTCAGTTCTGATTCCCGGTGGGAGAGCCTTTGAAATATTAAGTGTCATGGATGTATCTGTGTTCGTGTCCCTGTCGTTCAAGGTTACTGGAAATAATTGTACTACAAGAATAACCGAATTGATGGGATTGGAGAGAAGTGTCAGGACCATCAGGACATACTCTCAGCATACGTTCCTACAAGTAGTTAAATGTTAAACGTAAAGTTTCCAGGCAAATTTTATGTAGAAATTAGGGACACTGAACTCATAAGAGCCGTAAGAAAATTTGTTTTTAAGTAATGGTTATGCCGACTAAGTTACAGAAGACGTTGATGATGAGAATGAAAGAAATATTGGACTAAAGAAAGTGGGAGGAAGCGGAACCCGGAGAAAACATATACACACGGTGTTTGTTCAGCACAATGCCCACTAGGCGGGAGCTGGGTGGAACAGGGTGAACCATTAAATTAACAACGTTTCAGTAATAATAATAATAATAATAATAATAATAATAATAATAATAATAATAATAATAATAATAATAATAATAATAATAATATTAAAAGCTCTAAAGTTGCCCTAAAACTTGGCAAAACTTACTTAAACGTAGGGATTTCGGGGAAGGGGTTCCGTACCTTCAAGAGACACCTCTGAACTACACAAATTTAAACGAAAGCTTTCCACTAAAGTTTCATGTAGAAAGTATTCTACTGTACCTTTTAAGGAAAATAACTGTAATAAAAATAACTGAATATCATTGAACAGTAAGGCATATAATAAACTAACTTGTAGAATAAACCGATGTAATTATAAAAGCTTTGCTATAAAAATATATATACAGACCATAATTCAGTGAGCTCTGAAATAAAAAGTAACCAAGTAACGTATAAGATTTAGTCTACAGAGCAATTGATACTTAAATATGGCATACACTATTTCGAGAATCGAGATAAGATGAGAAATGTTTACTATACTTTTCGGCTCGTCTCGATTCTCATTTCCAAAGCGAGAATATAATTTGAGTTAGCCTTGTCCCGTCTCGAAGTAAAATGTTAAGTCTCATCCAAATTTTTTTTTGTTTTAGAATCGAGATGAGAAATTCCGCATGGACAACATTAAACAAAACCGAAATACTTTTTGCCTAATATCACGTTTCTGCTTGTAATGGTATGACCTGAGCGATAATAAGTTTCTAATTTTTAATCTTCTACGAGATAATAGTAATTATTATTACTATTATTTTTCCTGAAGATTTGATAGTTCAAGTATTGAAACATCCAGTTATTCAAATATTTGAATATAATAAAACGTGTATCATCGCCGATCAATCGCCAACAAAATTCCTAAAGGAAAAAATATGCCCTACCTGGAATCGATCGAAGAACCGCCAGATTACAGGCCACGCGCCTTGACCACTGAACCACGATCACTACGATCTTCTTTAGTCTGGTTACGTTACTTTTCTTTTTCTCCGCTTGCAAAGTTGTATGTTATTTTTCTTCGTTTCAAAAATTCTTTCGTATTTCTTTTATGGTTATATAATTTAATAATCTTCGGCGAAGTTTATATTAATAACATGGGTTGTTCTTAAAAATTTGGTTCATAAGTTTGTTTCTTCTCCACACGAAACTACAGATATGAGAGATTTAATTCTCATACTCTGCATCATTTGTTTCAAAGCAGTCGCCATTACCTGGTCAAAGACTTATGTCCACCACGATACATCAGGACAAACGGACTGATAGATGTAAAAAAAAAAAAAAAAAAAAAAAAAAAAAAAAAAAAAAAAAAAAAAAAAAAACCTTTTTCGGTATGTATGGTCCATGAAACATAAATCCGTTGACACCTCGAATTTGATTTTATTCACGATCATTATACTTTCTTCTTTTCATCGCCAAAAAGTAAAAATTCCACTCAATTGTGCGATCTCCATAGTGCACTTTCGTATGACCTTTGACAAATTGTTCACAAATTGTTTCACCAATTTCAAAGAAGAATAGATACTAAGCATGGTATTTATTTAAAAAAAGAAGAAGAAGAAGAAATGTTAGAAGATTCTGCATTTAGAATGCCAGACCCAACATATATATATTGGTTGAGTCGTTATAGCACTATTCCTGTTATTGAGAAATGTTACGGGTCAATAATGATGACTTGAGAGCATTTACATTAGGATGATGCAGATGTAGCTTTATCGACATTTTTTCTTTCTTTCTTGAAATTCAAAAGTTTACTTTTTTTTAACGTTTTGCCTAATAGTCACTGGGAACTGTGTCCGATTAAAGCAAATGCTTGCAAAAGGAAGACTGTCGGTTAGCAATATTATCGCAACTAATCTCATATACGTACAAACCCACATTAAAATCGATTTTTGAATATCTATAAAGAGCAACAAAACCAGCAACTAGTTATCTTATAGAAACCTACGAATACATTAAAAGTACTATATCTAATATTGTTATAGGAAACGAATAGCGTGTAGAAGAGGAATGTTTAGAAATACTTCTAAAATTTATCAATACTGTAATAGCTGAGTTCGACAGACAAATTAACAGAGACATCAACAATTTAATCTTCTTGTGTCTCTTGTTCGAAACTTTTCATCGTATTTAGCTGATAAAGACTGTCAGATGTCAGAAATCATCGTCAGTTTATTCATAACATAAATGAAGCTCATTTACAATATATGTAAACTTCTTTAAATTATTGACAAAAAGTGCGAATACAGTGTGTCGCTATTAAGAAATATGTAAGGATTCATATACCCACACATGCAGCAAACCACATGTTTTCCCTACACATGTTTTTACAATTATAAACAAGCAATGGCAGACGACAGACCTCCTTACACCTCCAGGAAGAAACGAAGAGGATTCGGAGACCTACGGAGTTAGCCGACAGCTCCACCACAGTCCCTCCCTCCAAGGATATGGCTAAAAAAGAGGACGACGGAAGCAAGAAGTTATCAGACCAATGCTGATCGCTAACCTACCAAAGGCTTCTCCCGAGGCCGCCATGGGCTACAGAGACTTCCTTTAACACCTAATCCTGGGGTTGATATGAGCTACGGAGTATTATCCTTTAAAACCATTTGCTGAGGCTGCTATGAGCGACGGAGATATCCTTTAATACTTACTGTCGGGGCTGCTATGAGCTATATTATATAACCGATCTCGCCTGAGTTCACCGAGGGCTAAGATAAATATCCTTTATTCTGAGGTCACATCATGTACCCAGGAACTTTGGACTTATTCTGAACTTGAAACATTTAAAGACTTAGAGAAAAGACTTACAAGAACTTTATTTAAAAAATACATAAGATACTTTTTATAATATAAAAAAAGGGTTGAGATTCCGTATACATTATTTAGACTCTACCTACAGACCATTGCAACATACTCCAGTTATGATGCACTAAAAAGCGCATATGTGAAAATATTAACTGCACTTGTGTGAACAACTGTCGTTGAAATGTCTTTAAGCACAATGAATCAAACAAGGAAATACAATAAGTCGATCCGGAGACTCATCATTGAAGCCCTGAACGAGAATTTATGTTGAAGATGTTTCAAACGAAAAGCATTTAACTCAGGTTCTTAGGTACATGCATCCAAAAGACAAAAAAAAAGATTCTTTGGTTTAAATAAGGAATGCTTTTGGAAGAATTATTACAACATGATTTAAGATGTTTTATAATTAAAATAATAAATGTTTTTACCATATTTAATTATGTTATGTAAGTCGTCTGAATCATTCAAATTTACACAATATTTTCTCTGCATTTCACAAACACAGAAACTCAATGTAAATTTTTCATTATCAAGTACGAAATAACATTTAAAAATTGTCGAGTATTATTTTTTTTTCATATGATAACAAATATTAAACATTTCACTCTTATACAATAACACATGTATAATTATTGCGGTATATATTTTTTCAATCAGACAATAGAACAGTAAATTTCCATTAAATTAACCGTCTTCAGTCCCACGTATAATCGTTATGCACCTCCCCGACACAAACATATGTGTTTCACTATATATGTTACAATCATTTATTTAATACTTTCCAATTACTATATTGACCTTATTTGTACAGTATGTCGTCCAGTTGTATAAATGTTCAGTGTTCTCCTTTGTGTGTGAGAGAGTCGTCTGATATTAAATTTAATAGGATTAGACATTTGTTATAAAGTAAGTTGCAAATAATTTTGTAACTGATCACTCTTAATTCGAAAAATAAAATCTTTCAGTTTAACGTCCCACGATATGCCCTTTAAGCAAAGGGAGATTGTGATTAAAACAAAAGAAGGTAATGGAATAATTGGCGGGATGAGAAAGTGGGAGGAAACGAGAGTTCCTCAAAAAAAGCCCATGAAGACAATGTTGTCCACAACAAACTTACTTAGGCGGGGATTGAACCAGGGACCCCACACACCAGAAATAAGCGCTCTACTCTGAGCCAACGTGTTTCCTACTCTTAATTCGAATTACTGTAAGGAAGTGCTACTTTGAAAAGCTTTAAATAGCCTAGTTCAAACTAAAATTTATTTTACATCTGCTATTCATTTAGACAAATCCCGATGAATTAGAAAAAAAAACTGCTATTTTAAAATAATGGTAAACATAGACTTCGCTTAGGTGTGTTTGCATCATAATAATATTTATTATTTACTGCTCAGAGCTCACGTGTGCATGTTCTTTTCTTTTAATAAGGAAAAAGAAAACAGTAAAACACGTAATACTTTTATCTTGTAGCTACAATTTTATGGAGTATTCGTAGAATAAAACTCTCCTGTCAATTTCAGTATTTTAGAACAACAACACCAGAGGCGTATTTAGTATTTTGTTTCGGGGACGGAAGCTAAATCCAAAAATAGCAATAAACCTGGTTATACTATAACATTATGCATTACATACAGAATGAAAAGAAAATTTTGCTTATTTTTTTATTGGGAGGAGGAGGGGAGAATTTTCAACCCCTACAGGCCTTTGCAAATACGTCTCTGGGTAATTCCAATTATTCTCCCCACGAATCCAAAAGAAACTGAAATTTTTCTGACAGAAATTATGGTTGACCGGTACAACAAATAATCGTTTGGGGTATATCTAGCGCCCCCAATTGACAAATAAAAAACATGCTAAAGTATATTTTCCCGGTTTCAAGGTATTAATGAACTTATTTGTGTGAGTTACATTACTCATCGACTATTAATAGATATCACCAAGCTGGTACGTATAGTTTCCTTCTAACCCATGTTTAACTCTTCTTTAAATTATGAATCGAATATGTTTCTAAACTTTAAAGGAACAAATTTCAACTTAACCAAGAGTATATTATTAAAAAAAAACACCCACACAGACTTTAAAGGATTAGATTTCTTTTTAATTTTCGGAGTGTAGTTTTTTTTCTCTCTCTCTATAACAACAGAGAAGTTCGATTATATAAGTTTTTCAATGAACAATTGCTCAGCTTCGTCTGTGAAAAGACTCTATGTATCCCTAATATTGCTCCATTTTTTAAAGCTACGCAGAGTAGAAGCAGATGCTGAATTGTACTCTTCCTTATATTTCTTTGACTGCAGTTTTCCGTAAGAGAATTAGATGAATTAACCCTATCACAAAGACAAGAATATGGTTTTATCTTCGTGAGAGCTTAAGAAAAAAAATCAAGTTTACTTACGTTACAAGAAGTGCGACCAAGCAATTGCAGTAAATAATGCCTAACCACAAGATACGACACACTGATTCATTACATCCTGCTGGTTGGTAAGCGAAATGCAAATTACGTCAACAAAAACTCTGGAATGCTAAACCTTCATTTGTTTTGTATAAAAGAAATGTAATGTCTCAAAGCGCATGTCAAGAGTACTTCGGTAACTAAGGAAAAACTTGTCTAAGATTTATTTCTTCAAAGCTTTCTGGCGAAAGAAGAAACATATGTAGGAAGTGTTTACATGCTAGTAACAACACATATCAGGACTAATTTGGTATGAAGTAGTAGCAATGAAATATAGTAAATGAAGTATCATTTATGTGGTTGCACGTGAAATGTTTATAAATTAGCACAATTTAAATGTTTGTCAGAAGCAAAAGGATAGTGTGTATTTCAGTGGCACAACAAATTTATTGTGACACAACGTTCATAGATAAATTGCTCGGTATTGATTTTACAGAAGTCTCGCACTAAGGATGGCACATATATATGAGAGTTCCAGCAAGTAGATGGCATGAACCGATAATAATAATAACTGGAAGGAGGGAGAAGCGTTAGAAATCTTCAGATTTTTTTAAAAATTATTTTTATTTGTTGTCGTCCGCAGTTTATGATATAACATCTCAACATTTTTATTCTGTACAGGTATACGAAGCAACAGTGGCAATCATCTTAGTTTACTGATCAGATGACCAGACTTACATTCTTAAACTACTCAATTAGCACAATATACTATCTAGATTTATAATGCATTTTAAAAGAATCAATATATTCTACTACATTGAATTTAATGATTTGGAATGACCAGATATTATGACATATTAGCAGCGTTGATAATGATTTTCTTAAAATTATGAGCATCTGAATACAACATCTTAAAAAATAAACAAAAATATTTTTAATCAACATTTTTGTCTAGCCAAAGTTCAATTTCTTAGTCCAGTTTTAAATCCTGACAGAATAATTAATTTTTTGTAGTTTTGGCAAGCAAAATTATAAGGTTTTGTGATAGGATTATGTACTCTGAAATCAGGTACGCTGGAAGAACTTAAGTCATGTGAGTGTTAAATACCATATATGGATAAAATAATGTCGCCTTACCACTTATTCTAGGTGCAATATGTTGCTACTATGATCAGAATAACCCTGGAAGTATGGAGAACTTTGGGTAATTTCAATAAGACACAAAGAATATATATATATATATATATATATATATATATATATATATATATATATATATATATATATATATATATATATAGGTGAAATTCGAGTTTCTTATTAGCACGAAGCTTCTTTACAAGTGCCGTTAAACCATTTAAGCATATTTACCCCTAAATAGACACTTAAACCACAAATGAAATGAATTGAAATTGGTTCTTTATCTAACTGGTTATAAAATATTTGACACCAGAAGTATGAAACAATGTATCACGTTCAGTTTGAATTTCTGAAATAATCTCAAACGAAACAAGTATCATTTAAAATCTTCATGTATCATTTAATTGTAATTATATGAAATGAAAGCAAGTCTTTAATGATTTCTCACAACTGAAGGTATTACGTAGAAACCTACTTATCAAATTAATAATATTATTTTAACGAACTATCCAATTATGCTTGAAAATTATAGTATATTTTTAACAAATATTTATCTTTTCTTTGACGAATTACTTGCTACAAATTCAACTAATTATAAGAACAGAAACACAGATTTAAACGTTTTCTGTACGCTCCAACTTTGTAGGAGTTGTAATAATATATGTGTGTAGGCACCGGAGAAACTAAATAAATGTAATGTTCCAAACTATGTTTAGTGCTCTCTATTTCTTATATTTGTGTTCTACACCTTTCTGTAAGAACGAAATCGTAATTCTTTGAACACTGTGGAAGGTATTGGAATTCGAATGCATTAAAGAAGTTCGGATTCCACCTTAAACTGTAGGTCTACGTATGATACAGATTTTGGTGCTGAAAAGAGACGCTAAACTTTAAGAAATAACAACAATTATTTGAGGAATTCGAAAAAAAATGAAAACATAACAATTCAAGAATATGAAGAAATATCCAAACCCATCAGTTGCCTGCACGGATATCAAGATATGGAATATCTGATTCCCACAAGAACAAACTAATACCACAGTAATGTAACTTTTATAAATGTTAATAGATGAATATATATCATGTCATTTTGTACCGCACAATAAATACACTGCGATCCTGTGGTGCATGGTCCATTCTGTAACTTTTGTGGTGCATCTACTAACTTAAGCGGACGAAGTCAAAGACCTTCCACTAAAGAGAAGAGCAACGCCAGAACAAGTTGAGAAATAATGTATTCATGATTTTCATTATTGTTACTATTGTGTTGCTTTTTGTCCATTTGTCCCAGGGGAGCTTTGCATAATAAAGAGATTTACAACATCCATTTCAAACAGGATTGAAACTTAGCGGCTGACACAACTTCCCGAGTTACGGACGAACCTTGTAGCGTGTTGTGTTGCCCACATCAAAAAGTTATGAGCGCATTAAAAACAACAGATACTTCTACGCTATTTGCTTGATACTCACAAATACTTGCTAATTCTCCCAAGACAATCAAACAGGTCAACTTATTCGGAACTTCATGGATCACGTTCTTCGAGAAAAAAATGTAATTTCATATTTCTGAACACGAAATATACATAGTAACTTTATTTTAATTTAATGACAGATGTAATGGACATTATTTTCTATTACCTGATGAAAATATGTGAATGATTCACATACAGTATGAGTTGTTCCATAACCTCAGTATGACAAGAACAACATAAGTTTATTCAAACATTTTAAATGAATGAATTGATACAATTATTACAGAACCACTAATATGATTTTTCCTAAATCACAGGAAAGTTACTAATTTTATATAACACCGTTACTAATTTTGAACTACAATAACTACTAGTTTAGCAAACTAGACCAGCGGGAAGGGCTAATTAGTGACTTAGTATTACTTCAATTTTAATTATCTTATGTTGGGGCGAATTATTGTTTAAAACACATGTTTTCGGTACATGTATTTACATGCAGATAGTACTAGCAGAAATGTTACGAGGATTCTATACGGCGGTGTTCTAGTTTTGTTCTTAGAAAATGACATCAGTATGCATACATTAATGGACGGTCTTATATTTTGCATGAGATCAGCAATAATATCATATCGTACTTTGCGATATTATCATATAACATTAAAGAAGCACAGTAACTAGTAATCACCATCAAAACTGAATGTTTAATACCACTGGTAAAGTTCTAATTGAAGACTGCATAGCAATGTATTTTACATCACAATGGATATTCAATAATACATTACTATTACAAAAGGTACCATTATATAATAATAATAATACAAATCTTGGTATAATGTTCTCACTCACCTGGGGTCACTTTACTTCTTTCTGTATGTTGTTAATACGTTAAAGTACTTCGCTTTTGTTTAAAGTTTTCCATTCTTGTTACAACATTTTGAATAAATTAATCTTAAAACAGAGTACAGAATTATCTATCTGACAGCAACAATATGTATATTTTAGAAAAAAAAAACTTTTGAAATTACTGTATTATACTATTTTGTTTATTACAAGTTTTGCAATTTCCCAAATTTCCTGTGTTTAACTATCACATTCTAATTCGATCAATAAGGCATAACTTACGTTATTGTTTCATTTCTGTCATAGAAGTTCCCAACTATGACTATTGATGGTAGTTCTACATGTTTCATTACATGAAGAGTGAAAAGGTTAAGAGGAATCAGTTCTGAGAGAAATTCGTTTTCATATATAAACGGCTCGGGAAAACACAATGGTCAGCCACTTTCGGAGAAATTGAGTTATTAAGTGGAATGGGTTGGGATCGAACCATAGAAAGTGTGTAGGAAGTTTAATTTCGAAAATTTACTTGCAGATGACAGCGGAAGCTTGTTTGGTATGAATCACTGCATTGTATTGCATGGAAATATTGAACTTTCTTTTTCTGGTTATCTGAAAGATAGAAAATGTCATTTACCGTTGTCTTCCACGAGTCGCTCATATATTTCTTCTACAAAATGTCTCTGTCTGCTTTCTAGAAATTTAATTTGACAACTTTTCAACTGTTTCAGAGAGAACGCTCTTCTTCCTTGATTGTTAATAGTTTCCGATAAGGACTTTGAAACTTATTCTATTCTTTTGAATTTTTGTTCACTTTATATGTGGTGCTAATGTTAGTTATATCTCGGAGTCATTTTGACTGCTTCCGATATTAGCATGTATTAAGCCTCGGGTGATCTTACATGTGCTCGTAGAGACAATGATTGAATTTCCTTGTACTAATTTTGATAATCGTACAAATATAATGGAAGATTACAACTAGCAACTACTTGTTTTAACAACTAAATATTTTGTTTCAAGCCTAATTATCACCACTACTAATATTTACAACAAATTGACTTCTGTACTCCGTAGTGTTAAGATTCTCATTTATTTCCAAGATATATATAAAGTGTAAGAATGTAGTGAATGTTTTTGTGTTTGTAAATGCTATATTGAGCCATAATAAAACCAGAATAAATTCTTAGAATTCTACAAAATTTATCTGATGATGGAACTGGTACAGACGAAGATAGCGGGTCACTGGGTTAAGACTGTGATCCGGATAACAACTTACTAGCCTCAAGTTACGAAGAATCGAAGTGAGGACGCAGAGTGAGAACGAAGAAGAAGAAATTAATGCGGAAATGCCCATGACGAGTTAAAATATTATTTTGTGGCTCCAGACAGAATTAAGTGTAAAAAAAAAGTTGAAACAGTACAGATGGCGTAGTTGTCCATCCAAGCAGAATATCATTCGAAATGCTCCGGTTCCAACTACATATACAAAGCACGGCGTTGTTGAAGACGAATATATTAGTTCTTTTCGTCTTCTCTTTGATGAAAAAAAAAATGCTTCGTCACATTCAGAAATGCATTATTTCCGAAGCACACAGACAAATAAGTCCTCTAATTGATACTTAACTCTTTCTGAACTTGAATTTTTCTTGGTCTTCTTATCTACAGTGGCGATACTGGTGCTTCTGAAATTCCAATCAGTTAGTTATGGAGTAACAGATCTGAACCAGCATTCTACATGAAAAGTATGTTTAGAAAAAGGTTTATGAAATCAAAAGATATTTACGATTTCATAACAAGTCAACGAGATCAACGTGACTTCAAAGTGATAAATTTGCTTTAGGCTTAGAAATTTGGAATTCATTTATTGCAAATCCCAAAAAGTGTTATAATTCCAAAGTAATGTTTCAGGAGACAAACAATTGTATCACACCAAAGTAAGATAAATTTACTCAAAATATGTGTAATAAACCAGACAAATCTGGGATACAGTTCTTGTTATTGGTCATTGTAAAGTATAAATACATATTCAACGGTTTTTCACATTTAGGTAAAGACTTTGAGCGTCCATTGGGAATGCAGTTACGTGAGCATGTTGTGCAAACTTTGGTTGATCCTTTCAAGAACAAAGGCCTAAATGTAACTTGTGACAATTTCTTCACCACAAGTCATTTAGCAAAAGCCCTAAAAGCCAAAGGAACCAGTTTAGTCGGAACTATCAAACAAAATAGGAGAGAGCTTCCTACAGAGTGTCTCAGCCGAAAAGAGAAGTATATATATAGTGATATATATATGGTGATGAATCTGGAAACACATTGACAGTGTACAAATGTAAGCGGTATAAAAGTGAATATAGTCTTAGTAGTCTTAGTACTATGCAGAAGTTTGTATCAATTTAATCTACCTCGAAAAAGAAGGCTGATACTGTTATACATATATAAACAACACAAAATATGGAGTATGCGTTGTAGATCAAATGGTAAAGCAACATAATGACAAATGTCTAATGTGTGTCTTGTACAATGTGATCGACTTAGCATGTATGAACGTGTGGATCATCTACAAAGAAACAACAGCAAAGAAAGAAGGATTTATCTGAAATGTTGGCAGAAAAATTGACACATGACAGAGCCAACATGTAAACGCAAACAATGTCTAATTAGTTTGTACAAAAAAAAAAAAAAAAAAAAAAACGCTCATGCACATAAGAAGCGCAGGAAATATGTATGTGGTACTTGTACCACCAAAATTCGAAAACAAATAATTTGTAAAAAAAAAAAAAAAAAAAAAAGTGTAGCTAAACTGTAACAGACTGTGCTACCACATCTTGTAATTTCGGAAAGTAACTACGCCGCACATTATAGGAAGAAGTCCTAATTGATACATAGAAATAGCATTACTCTGCAACAAATAGCTTGTAAATATATATTCGACATTTAGAGTTATTGTCATTTGTCAATGCTATTTGTAATATGAATAAGAAAAAAATATTAAATATTAAAATATTTACATATTCAAATTGTAAATAACATAGTAAAGGAAAATTCATTGTTATATATATATATATATATATATATATATATATATATATATATATATATCCTATAGTAACATTTCAAGTATTTGATTTTGTGCGTTATTGATATAAAACATAAATGAGCAATAACAATTTGCTTTATAACAAATATTAACATATATAATAGATAATTACACAATGTTCTTCTTTTTGTGTCATATTTCTCGTAAGTACACTCCAATCCAAATTTTGAAGGGCAAGACTAGAAATCCCTAGTAGCCTTCCCTCCAAATTTGTTTTAAATCGGTTTAATAGAGACTGAGAAACAGCCTGAAAACTGTGGCGGATTATCGGAGTCTTACTATATACGTATATGCGTCTTTGTCCTACTGATCAAATATGCCTTGCAACGCATAAACACAATTTATATCATAAGAAAATATCAACAAAACAGAAGCACTCATTTTGACTGCTTGGTTCATTTTGGTATATAAAATCGCCGGTACCTCTAGTGTTAAAAGAAATGAAGAGAGTTAGAAAGTGTGGAAATATTAATTAACGTATATAAGTGAAAACCAAGTAACGAAGGCATAAGTACTGTACTAGAGATTAGCTATATCCATATAAGGTCATAGAATAATCATAGTGATAATCCGTAAACAAAAACCATGTACAATGAATTATAGCAACCTAATGGCAGAACTTTTCTCCTATTCAATTCAATGAGACTGAATAAACAAAGACCGAAAACTAGGTCAACATCAAGATATATTCAACTTATTGTACGATATGTTCATACCACGGACAACTTGCACGGTGGCCTTCTGCATTTGGATCAATGGGACTTTGTCACATGCCTAGAATCTTCTTCTTCATTATTATTATTATTATTATTATTATTATTATTATTATTATTATTATTATTATTATTATTATTATTATTATTATTATTATTATTATTATTAGTTCAAGCGATAGAACTTCTGATATTCATTTCTAGAATTTTTAGACTGTCCTTATGGTTATAAACCGATATCCATATTCCATTTAGCTATGACTTGACTGATCCAGATGATGTTACAGTGCCAGACGCTGATAGCTCCTAGTTTGTCTATGAAACTTCGAAATTTCTAAGTCAATTACTCCGAGCAGGGATCGGACTGAAGTCTTATACGTTTTAGCTATCTTGATGTATTTGACTGCTGAAATATTTTCTGGCATATTAACTTTCCAGCGAAAAGTTATGAAAAGGACCACTAGAGACTGCTTCTTAGCTTGGTATTTATATATAATGATGACGTTTAAGATTGACATCGATATTGAAAATTAATAATAACCCTCATACAATAATAACCCGGTATAACAACCCTCATACAATAGCATATCCGATGGCATATAGCTTGTCATACTGTAGAGTTATTTATGAAATATGAATAAAGTCATAAGAGACGTTTTCTTGGAAACATTTTTTTTTTTTGAAAAAAGAAACTTACTCCATCGATAGACCACCATTTTTGAATTCTTCAAAAGAAATGGAATATGTCATATCGCAGGGTTAATAGATTCGAATAATTTTCGAAATATTGTTATTAATACCTACAGTAAAGAGCTATTTTCTTAATTTTTGTGAGAAGGGTGAATTATGTTATACTGTAAAGTTGTTAATGAAATAAGATACAAAGGTAATCTTTGGATTTTTTTTTTTTTTTTAACGAAATCGCATTTCTTGACTTTTACCTTCCAGTAAACTATCAATATTTTGGGAGTTAGGGGAAATTGAAACACTCCACTGAAGAATATCATTAAAACTCAAAGTTTAAAATTTGGTCAGGATACATTGAACTGCATGGCAGTCCACATTTGTTTCGGCACACACAGGAAAAACTTGTGAATCCATCTACTTACACTATATTGTTTTGTTCTCAAATTATTACTATTGTTGTTGAATTGTTTTTCAGTTTAACGCCCAGTTCAGCAGCGAGGCAACATGAGACGTGGACCTATTGATTAACGTGGAATCCGTATACATTGAGACTTATATCAGTCAACTTCACTTAACAGTTTATACAACCATAAGGGATATCATCCTATCTGAACAAATTAAGATGAACTTAAGCAATACGTTTACTTACAGAGCTGGCCAAAAGTGTTACTACATTCAATATAAAAGTCAAAAGCTATGAAACGAAATATATAATATAATAAATAATAAGAAAAGCTCCTGAATCTGAATTATATATAGGCTATATGGTCTTTCACATTTACTGGAAATTAGTAGATTTTGGATATGTCAAAGACGAATATCTTGTCCAACAATTTTTCGTCGTTTGATGCTCAAAGCTACGCTATCAGTAAGTGTTGTCAGATCAAAATAATCCTGGAAATCGATGTTCTTTTATTTATTTATTTATTTATTTATTTATTTTTGTTTCAACATTAGGCGTTTTGTGCTTATGGAAAATGAATAATATGCAACACAACTGTTCTAAAATGTAAGATCATAAATATATTCAAAGAGATAAGACATAGATACGTATGTATGAATAAAAGAAAAAAAACATTAAATAATGTTACCACAGATAAAGACTTATATGAATTTGCTTAACAATCCTTTGATACTTAAAATATGTGCACTATGCATAACACATACTCCGCTCTTTGGTCATACTAAGAAGAAATCATTTTTGGTGAACTTTTAGAGATAACAATCCACTAACTCACCTTCCTACGGGAAGGATGCATAAACAGCAATATTGAAGTTTATACACTACAGGAACAATCGTCCTTATCATCACCATCATCACATCGCACAGACTCTATATTTTTCCTGTTTATAAGAGACTTTTTCCAATTTTCTCCGTATTCTTCTTCCTGAGAATACGATACACTATTTTCGTTGGAATGTGCACCTGCTCCCATCCCATTTCCACCGTGTATTATTTGACGCCGAGGGTGTTCATGATGAAGTTTACAACAAAAATGCTCTGATTTCCAAGGATTATTAATCTTCCTGTATGGAGGCACTCACTCCTTTTTCCTCTTTCCCTCAGCCTCTCACACATCTTCAATCAGAGGTAGGTAGCATTTTGCTCCACTGTATACATTGATGTACAAATACGTGTCGAATATTTCAATAATCCTTTTATTTTTTTTATTATAAAAGTAAAAATAATGGCTTCCATTCCACTTTAAATTTATATTTAGTTCATTTGAATAAACTAAAGCAATCTTATAACCTAAAGTGTTAAACCGTGGAACTGACTCAATAAGAATGCTACATCATTTCAAATTTGCGTAGCGGATTGATACGTATATATAATTTCCAAATCTTAGGTGGATTTTATCAAATGGACAAAATATTACTTTTACCTAAAAGATAGTTCTTCTCTCTTCTAAGCGTCTGGGCATACTTGGTTTCCCTCGATAAAATTTCTTTCTTTATATTTATTGTCTAAATTTAAAAGACTCGTACACATGAAACTCTAAGCAATCCAAACAAATGTAAAATACCTTTTTCAAATTCCATCTACCCGATAAGTTTCGAACATAATTATAAATTTGCACATGGAATGAATCAGTCATCAAGCCACAATAAGTTAGATTGAAAGAATTATGTCAAAAAGTTTATCTAGATCATTATTTTAAAAAATCTGTAAAAGTTTCATAAAAATGGACATGTATTACGAAAACAACTATATTTACTGTCTGGTAATTTACTCACACAAATACATGCATGTAAAACGAAGACGTTATATATTAAATGATCGGAAATAAAGATGCAGTGCAAGAATAATGTATGTTCTACGAATCACACACTAGAGTGAAGTTTCATACAAAACTGTACCTTCCATAATATAGAGATTTTCCGCTGAAACAATAGATGTTTGTAAACTAGTTTCACGTGGAATTCAAGTATTAGCAAATTCTGTTAAATATGTACCGATCGGTTCACGAATAAAATAATAGAGACATTTTCTTTTATTTTACTCTGATTTTCAAAATCAGTACCTTACATAGTACCAAGCACATCGAACTCAGATTGAATGTACCGACATGCAATATATGCATAGTTGTAACTCAAGTTGCACGGTTGATCGGATGGCACAAAACTAAGAAATAATGTACCAGAAATATTTAAGTGAAACATTCTCAAGCATTAATCAAAGAAATAAATCATCTTTACTTTATCAAACATTATGCACTTTAAATGCAGTAGACCGGGAATGAAGATGCAAACATAATGCTTTTTGACGCATCTCCAATTGTCAGGTGTACTTCAACACATTTTATGTTTCTTGCGAAACATTGTATATGCATAGTTTAATGTATGCAGAATATGTCACTCAAATCAAAATGCTGTGTGTTTGGACAGAGGTTTGTATATTTAGCCGCCGGTAAAAAAAAAAAAAAAAAAAAAATCGCTACGTGCAGTTTTTGCTTAAAATGCGATTTTTACTGATAGAGCAGTACTTTGGTGTACAGCACATTCCTACGAAGACCCTTATGAGATATCGTTCATTTATGGGATAATTACATCATGAAACAAAATCTACCATCTGACGTTGCTCCTATCATTTTCTGCTAAGCGTTTCCAAAGGCACATAGCTAATTTTATGATAAAATTGTAACAATAATTCGCGCAGCAACTGACAGGCCTGCAACTAGGGTTTGTGTCACCTGGGACAAACACGAAATTTGGCGCCCCTCCGCCAGCATTGTTATATTATTGTACTTAGTTATTTTGTTGCACTTTAAATTTCATTTTAAATGAACTAACATTATATCAGCTTGAATGCTCGTGTAAATAATTCAATCCATAGAAATCTACTACATTCGTTATAGGATTCAAAAGCTCTAAGTATAAATTTATAAATAAGCTTTATTTATTTTTTTAAAAAAATAAGGAACCACGCATCAAAAATTGATAGTGTTAAAGTTATCAATTTTAACACAGACCAGTGATTTCAGCATGACTACCATTTTAGCATGTTATTTCAAACTCAATAGTTCGGTGTTGCGGTTAACACAGGGCTAGTGTTACCAGTTTGACAACATATATGGTGTTGAGCAGTGTGAAAATGATATTACGGGTTGTTACATAATTAGGTGATTGAGCGATGGAACGTGGAAATAGAAACAGTGCTGATGTGATGTTTCTATATATACACTATGTGCTGTTAGTAACATTCCAGCTAACATGGTGTACGCCAGCCATTGATATAATATTATTATAACTGTGTCATTCCTCAGTGGTCAGCGAAACCTTTAATTTTTGTTAGGAACAATGACTTAACAAACATATCACCGCCACATGAAAATTATGTGTATCACACAGAAAAACCTATACTGTAATCCTAAGCTTGTACATCACCTTTCAAGGGTATCATAAATATATATTTACTGACACTGAGAATTTGTATGAGTTTGTAAAGCTTTACGGAATATATATATATATATATATATATATATATATATATATATATATATATATATATATATATATTGCATTTATACCAATTGACGACAACGTATCTCCTGTAAACTTTGACGACAGTAATTTGAGAGAGTATGAATTTTCTGATATTTACATGATTAGGAGTGCTGCAATCTGTTGTTCCTATGTTCAATATGTTCCTCTTCGTCGCTGACTATACTTAGTTCCTTCGTTGATGCCTTCAAATAAGTCAGAATATGAAAAGTTATTATCTCTCTCTCTCTCTCTCTCTCTCTCTCTCTCTCTCTCTCGATATATATATATATATATATATATATATATAATTGTATACCTTTCGGATAATCTTCTGGAGATGCGAATTGCACTATGTGGCAATGTCGCAGATAAAGAATCACAGAGAAGATATACCAATCCATCAAATAATTACGTCGATTCTTGCCAGATGACAGTTAAGTCAATAGACGTTGACATCAGCATCACTTATTACCTTAACAATCCATATAACTATTTGATGAATTTGTAGAACAATGCTAATGGTTCCAACTTAATATATGATGTTGCCACATACTGAAATCTTGATTGCTATGTAGAATTAACATTTTTCACAACAAGAAAATTTATAACAGGTTCTAATTGTGATTAACTACTTGTAATAATAGCACATAAGCCTATACCACTAATATAGAAATAAAAAAAATTGTATATGAAAACAAATTAAACATTTGTATTGTGATTTTAGAAATTATGTATAAATATATAATACATATAATTTCTAAAATCACAATACAAACATCTAATGTTGTTTTCATATACAAAATTATTTTTATTTCTATATTAGTATCATCCTGACATAGGCTTATGTGCTATTATTACAAGTAGTTAATTATAATAAAATTTGTGCAACCTGTTGTAAATGGGAGTGGTTGTAAGTCGCATCAGCCGCAAGTCTTATTATGCTATTTGCATTAATTTTACAGTAGTATGCTACTTTGTTAAGAACTTTGGAACGAATTAAACAGTTTCAAGTACAGCTCTTTAAAAACAAAGTTCCAAGCAAATGACGAAAAAATCGTACGAAAATGAGTCTATTCACTCTAACGTTATTTCAATACCACATATCATGCAGGTAGACATTTTTACTGATGAATGAACAATCCAAATTCAAATTAGCATTATGATAGCTTTTAAATGCGTCGATCACTTAGTTAATTCTAATTATTATTCCTTATTCGTGAGTTTTTGAAAACTGTTTTCTTCTATTTCCTGAATAAAGAAAAGTAATATATTTAAAAAAAATAGTCGTAATTAGCTTTAGTTATTCATTCGTTTTCTTCTCTGAGTCTGTTTTTTCATTCATTCCAATGTTCTCTATTTGCTTCATTTATATTGTTACTCTTCTTTTATGTCTTCATATTTCTAACTCTAATAATAGTGAAGTTTACACAGAATGAACTCGTTGAAAAACTAAAGATCAACATTTCTGGATGAGTGGAAGACAATATGGAAAACTTAGTTACTCACTTCAGCAACAGTTGATAAAGCGTCTTTTCAAAAACCGGTCTGCCGCTGGAGGGAAGCCAAAATTGAGGATAATACGCAAAGCTGAAAAAAGTTTTCCCATTATTAAGTCTTGAATAAACTTTGATGTCGTGTGTTTTGTCACAATCAGCCAAAGATCCATTCAGTCGTTCGATGATGTAATGCATTATTCCTCGATTTGTTGAGTCACCAAGAAAGAGTAACTGAAACGAACAAATATAATTAGTTTTCACTACAATTAACCATAGATTGATCTAGATTTCTTTTATTAGATAAACTACAAGTATCAATGAAAATAACTCCTTTCACTTGATATCAATGTATATTAAAAAAAAAAAAAGTTCAAGTAAAATTATGTACATTCTCAAGGTTTGAAATAATAATGGAAAAGGCTATTCAGTTGTTAAGAAATCATGGATACAGAAACAAAAACACGTTTGAACATTTTATCATCACACAAAATTATTTTTTAATGAAGTTTTTGAAATACCATGGCTATTTATGTGACCATTTGCTATATCTTATGCTTAAAAAAAGTGTTATTTTCGTTTTAATAATGTTCAGTTGTTATTAATGATAATATAAACCGAGCACCCATCAGATTACTTTACTTATTAATCAGGTTCATTTTTAAGTGCAGTTTAAATGAAGTCAGGAGCTCGAACAAAACAAAAGAAAAAGAAAAAAGAAAAAAAAAAACATTACACACACACCGCCACCACAATTATAGGCTGTGTATCTATAAGAGTTATATTTATGAGGTGTTTAAAAAGCAGTTTATAAGATATTTCTGTACTCTCACATTAATGACTTCATTTCAAGTATTATACAATATATACATTTTCTACAGAGATACTGCTAAATAATTAGGAATTGCCGGGTGTCGGCGATAAAAGAGAAACGGAATGGTTAAGGAACTTGTCGTATTAACCTTAATGAAAGTTTAGAACCACCATGATTGACGCTCAATAGAATGCGCACGCAATGATTGCTTATGTGCCTACTCTAATGTAGATGAGAGAAACTGTGTTCTTGTATACACATAAATTACTGTCTTCGAGTCTTGCGGAACGAGTTTTTTTCCCGCCTAATGTTGCTTGTCTGTCCTCCTAATAGTTACAAGGTGCACCGCCGGCCACATGGTAGAACGGTAGGCGCTTGCGCTATACATGTTGCGAAATGTTACCACTAACAGTAAATCCGGAGTTTTCTCATAATATTCTATTAAGTTACAAGCTTACACGATTTCGACAAATACTACTCTAACAAATTCATGTGAGAAGCCTGTTTGGACATAAGCACTTGTTTTATGATCTTTTCATGCCAATTACATGAACTTCATACACTAATCGTTCTACCGCGTGCAGGCTAATCTTTTGAACAAAATATTCAAGTACCGTTTCGTACATTTGAACTAATCGAATGCCAAGTAGTGTAATTTCAAGAAATACATTTTCCAGTAGATAACTTTGAACTCTAAAATCTCATGTAAACCGGATGAAGAAAACGATGTTCACAATCAGCATTAGGAAAGAAACTTCATAATTATGGTGGTGATTGCAACCATGAAACAAATTTGAATTTTATCAAGAGATGTTGAACTTAAAAGATCTCTCGTGAAAAATTCTAATTTTGGAGTTCTACTGGTTGGCGGTAATATCCAAGCGGTATATTTGCTAGCACTTTTGGCCTTAATTAGCTTGAGGTAATCTGTAGTAATATATGTAGTTCTCATCAACTTCGAAGAAAGTGTACAACTGAGAGTTTAGCATTGGCGAGATGATCCACTGTAATAAACGTATTTCTCGACAAGATGTTAAAGGAGTTTTAGTATAATAAAACTATTACGAAAGTTTTAGATTATTAAAATATTTCTCAAGAACCTCACAATGATAATAATAATAATAACAAACCACCTAATAATATTAAAACTAGACTTTTTGATAATAGTAAAACACTTTATGTCTTCAACACTTTATGTTCAGAAACACCTCTTAAGTGTTCACTATTCTTAAAGATCTATGAATCTTGATTATGCATATACAAGTCCCCCGTTCTTCGCACGGAGAGAACAACATTTAATGAATAGTACAGTTATACCCTCACTTGTGTACTGTTTCGTAGTTTACTTCATGCATTACCGGCAAATTTCAGTCTGGTCAATCAATTGAAGATAGCGACACGGAGCGAGCTTTGTTTACTCTCCAACCCGATCCTTCTTCCCCTAAACTTAAGGAATTCCGAGCCATGTGTATCTTATTAGAAAGCGATGAAACATATATTTAGTTATTTTAAATGGAAAGTATAATCCAAATTCTACTTATATAAATATAATGCGTTATGAAATATTGGAACTTGAATGAATCAAACCCCATCCTTCTCATTTAGGTCATTCGTAAAAAAAAAAGAAAAAAAGAAATAAAAGAAAAGAAAAGAAAAGAAACCTCTGAAATAGATCAAAAGATTGTGATCTTGGCCAAGAATTTTAGGAGTGATTTAAAAAATGCATCAAAAGATTACAGTCTTACCCAATAATTAGTTTTTGGAGTAGGGACCACAAAATTTTTGAACGGCCTCTAAATAGAGTTTTCGTCTTTTTACGGAATAAGTACATCATACTGAGTTAAGCGATAGTTTGGGTTTAGCTACAGTATATGTAGTTCTCCAGATAATAGGCCTACAAGAAAATTTTGCCTAAAATATATTGGATCTTCTGATTTAATGATCCAAAAGGTCGAAATAACAAATTTCGAAAAGGATTCTGAGATTTGTAACCCGATCCCCCCCTTATTTGACGTCGAATTTCCAAAAATCCTTCCTTAGTATCACCTTAAATCAGTGTTCCCCAACCTTTTTGACTAACGACACACTCTACTGAACATCACGACATGGCGACACACTTTCTTGATATTTTACTAATAATTATAACTTATAAGCTTATAAACCCATAAATTTCTATAAAATAGAGACTCTCTGTGTACTGAGCAATGTTGCAGCTGCTGAAGGTGTTAGCCGATATAGTCTTTATCAACATTGATTTTAAATAATTATTAAATGCTTTATGACTTTCAAATTTTGCGATACACCCAATGAGACTGTGCGATACACCAGTGTGTCACGCCACACCATTTGAGAACCATAGTCTTAAGTCACAATTCATATGTACTGTCCAAAGTCTCGGCTTATAGCTCAGGTTGTTTTGCCTAAGCGTTGATCAGTCACTCAATTAGGATTTATGTTTTTTTATAGAGATAATTAGTGTCCATTCCATATCACTTGGCGTAACGTCCCGGTTTGCGGGGTGAACCGCTCCACGCCATCTGTTAGCGATTGGTAGAAGTATTTCCAGCCTAGCGGCGCGTGGTCACAGCGCCGCGTCACCCTATCGGGAGCTTTCTAGATGTAGTGGTCCTCATGTCTTTTATTTATGTTACTTCCAAGTTTCCCTCACAACGCTGGGTGGACGCCGAAAATTCGATCCGGGACCCGGGACTCGAACCCGGGATCACGCGAGCATGAATACAACGCTCTAACCACTAGACTACGTTGTCCATTAATTAGTGTTCACTACGATTATAATAATGAAAATTAACGTAAGACCGGGTTAAGACAGTTTGTGGAATTTACTTACACATTAATACTCTAAAATCTTTATTTTTGGTTCGCTTTGTATCCTATGTGTAAACACACAACAAGAAAGGTCTTCAGCTTGGCATATGTCAAGTGTTAATGTAATTACTAAATTTTGTGAGAGAAAGCGACAAAACATAATTCTATGTCATTATTAATAGCTGGACATAAGAAAGCGCATGTTCTATAATTTGTCGAACACTGCCTATATGAACCATAGAAAACTAAATAAATGGACACATAAACAAATGGAAGGGCAAAAAGACAACACAACCACTTTGTGTCTGATGTTTCTTCCACAAAAGGAAAGTCAACTTTTTTTTTTTTTTTTTTTTTTTTTTTTTTACAGTTAACGATTGCCACGAAACACGCTTTCAAATTCTATTAGTTGCTCGAACTAAGGCGGAGGTCTATCATAATGACAAATTGACTTAACCTGAGTAAAAACAAGTGAAAACAACAATAAATATACTTACTTTTTTCCCACTAAGACATTGAGATAGTTCCTCCCTTGGTACATATTTGTAGGAACACAAGTATGGCTGCCATCGAAGAAGACTCCAGGTACAAGTACTACGATTTGTGCAAGACACACACGGTAAAATCCATCGACCTACAGAAAACAGATTACAAATTGCGATATCAATTACAATCTCATTAGCTGTACCAACTTTTATATTCGATTAATAAACATGTGAGAACAAATAAATATTTTCAATTATTGTACGTACATTTATATAATAAACATAATGATAAAATCGGAAACTTTTTTGAAGAAAAAAGTCTGCCTAAAACTGGAATTCCCAGCCGACAATACTGCGACACTTTCAGAAAACAAAAGCAATAATAAATTTAAATTGTTAGAAAAGTATAACAACAAAAATGCTCCAAGACGTTTTAGCTCTATTCACAGATGCATTGTGAACATTTATTATTATTATTATTATTATTATTATTATTATTATTATTATTATTATTATTATTATTATTATTATTATTATTATTATTATTATTGAGTATTCTGTCATTTGGCAGGCCCTGGGACTAATGAGTTTTTCTTTTCTTCTTCTTAATTTTCAGTTTGGGCTTGAAAATATTTCTTCCACGTTTCTCGATTTTCAGATTCCTCTTTTAACTCTCAATATTTTCTTCTACTTTTCCAAATCATTGATCACTTGTGTTGGGTGTACTTCCACTTGTGTACATTCCCATTTGCGAACATGTCAAAATCCTTCCCAGTTGCGTACAAGTGCCAGATGCAATGAATTGTCATGATTTAAAAGCGAGATAAGAATTCCCATTTGCGTGCAGGTTCAATAGCTGATACTAGTGTTGTAAAAAAACGGTTTTTTTTCTGTGAAGTTTTTTTTCAATAAAAAACATCGTTCTTTTTCATGTTTTTTTTTTTCAAATGTCTGTTTTTTTTTCTGGCAGCTATTATTTATTGATGTATGTTGAAGATTATTGAAATAATCAATAGAACTTGAGTCGAAGCCCTCGTAACTTACAAATCGTTTGTTTTCTTGTACATATACGAGCAAAATCGTGTGATTATTCCTTTCGGACCCAGATCATTTTTGGCGTTTTCCTACTTTGTCAGTTAGTGACGTATTCCTCAAAAACCATTTACCCTATTGATATGGTTAAGACCTTGTTTTTTAGAAAAGGAATGTGGCTTTTTTTGGTGTACGTTACATTGCAGTGTTGCGAGCGGGTGGGAAATTACTGAGGGAAATGTAGGGGTGAAAATTTACAAAAAATCCCTAACCAAAATTCAAGATTTTTTGTATCTAGCACCACTGTTGCCATATGGGTCTAGGTCACCTAAAAAGATTCTTTGGTGAGTTGACAAGGTACAGTGAAATCCTGAAGTCGCTGGCTTCCATTGAAAGAGAGAAAGAAAAAAAAATTTGTTTCCATACACATGAAATTTTGACACTTTTTACGCCTCAAAAGCAAAAATCAACAGATATGCCGACGCTACAGCTTCTCTAATTATCCTATTTGAAACTTTTTATGGTGTGTTCTGTACGCTAAAGAGAAGGCTTTCAGGTAGTGGTACATTTGTTCCAACGTAGCGAGCAAGAGGGAAATAATAGAGGGGATAGGGAAATTTGCCGAATTTTTCACTTAAAATCGGGAATTAATTGTTTTGGCTGGAAACATTGCCATAAAACATACGTAAACTATCTGAAAGTAAACCTTGGTACCATAAGAATGTATCTTACAAGTATCATTGCGATATCTAACAAAGTAAACATGAAATTAAAAAAAAAAGAATCTCATTCTAACTCAGAAATGCACAATTTTCTTACCATTTACAGAACATGGTTTATTATAAACCACAACTGTACTTCCCCTAATTATTCTACCGAAACTTTTTATTGTGCGCTGTGTTGGCTAACGACGAGGCTTTCAGACAGTGGTACGTTTGTTCGAATGTACCCAACAAGAGGGAAATAATAGAGACAAAAAGGGAATTTTTCCAAAATTTCCTCCTAAAATCGGAAATTAAAATTTTCTGTAGCTGGCAACAGTGCTAGCAGACACACACAAACTATCTTAAAAGAAGCTTTGGTATCCCTATTATATACCCTACAAGTATTGTGACGATATCTAATAAAGTAAGCAGATCATTAAAAAGTATTTCAGTCTACGTAAAAAAATCAATTATCTTTCCACTTAGAGAACAAGGTCTACTGTAAACCTCAACTGTACTTCCCCTAACTATCGTATTGAAACTTTCTATAGTGCGTTGTGAAGGGCAAAGACAAGACTTTGAGATACTGGTACTTTTGTTTCTATGTAGTCAACAAGAGGGATATAACAGACAAAACACGTAATTTTCCCCTAACATCTTGAATTAAAATTTTCCGTAGCTGGCAACACTGCTACCAGACAGACGAAAACTATCTTAAAATAATCACTGGTACATTACTAATATATCCTACAAGTATCATGGCGATATTTAAGAAACAATGCTTTTAATTACCAAAAATATATTTCGATAAACAGAAAAGTAGGGAAAATCAAGTGTTAGAACCTAAATCCGAATTTTTTGTGCGTCCCCTAATTACTCCACTGTAACGATATGTACCCGAGTTTGTTCAGTAAGAACAAATGTTCGACTGGTGTAAGTTGACTTGCATTGGGACGTATAAGTAGGTTTATAACAAAAATTTCGAATTTTTTGCCCAAATTTAAGGAGATTTTAATTTCCGTAGTTGGCAACACTGCGCGCGAGCCCATCCAATTGATGTCAACAATTAGGTATCCATCCGACGTATCTACCTGACAAGTCTGACGGGTGAAATTTGAGAAGGAAATTCGACACACAGAAGAAGAAGAAACTAAAATGATAAACTATGGACCAACCATATTTGGCAAAAAAAATATATACCGATATCTTAATTAGTGACCATACAGGAGCGGATTAAAAAAGTGACACACGCGTATGTGCCACTTTGGCCATGTGGGTCCGAAAGGGTTACGAGTGTACATTTAATTACATTTTTTTGACTACTAACTTGTGTTGTTGTAGTAATTATAGTCTTGACTAATAATAATATCGTTGTTGTAAACAATCATAATCTCTCCTTTTCACATCTAAGTTCCAATACTGATGCTGAGAAATGCAGGGTGTTTCAAAATGAATATCGGGGAATTAAGTCTTCAAAGTACTTATTACATTTTACGCACAATTATAAACAATACATCAAATAAAAGAACACCTCAAACAGTTTTTGCTTCAAGTGTTCGATGTGAGCTTCATTCGTCACATGGCACACACTGAGTCAATAGGCGAGAAAGGTCCATAAACTTTCCGCCATATGGCACAAAACATTCAATTCATACAGACGGTTGCACTGTAACTACAGATTCAGTCTTTGCAAAATTAAAACACACAAAGCTTTCTGGTCTCTAGTCTCCATCTTTGCTACTTGCTCTTTCTAACGGCAGACAGAGGAAACAATGCATGGCATGCGTGTGTTCAAAACTGTTTGAGTCATTCTTTGATTTGATAATGCTTATAATTGTAAGTTAATTGTAATAGATACTACAAAGTTTCAAAACCCTAATATTCATTTTGAAACACCCTGCATTACTTCAGATTATGTCATTCTATATTCATGTCTTGTATGTACACTCATGTCCAAAATTATTGTTCCATGTCTATAAATATGTTGTTCTAGGAATATAATTTGATAACGAATCCGCCTGGTATTTCTTATAGTGTTAGTGTGTGTATAATCGGCAAAGACATGTATGTGGAAAATTTCATGTCAAAACAGCAGTAAATAAGAACAATAAAACGAAAACGAAACTTTCTTGTCCATTTAACAACATTTTCTTTTACTCTTTCTCATTTTCGTATTTATAATTCTTTTCCTTTGAAATTTACCATAAATATACATTTTCAGATTATACACACAGCATCAGTATTAAAAGTACCCTGAAAAATCATTATCAAATTATATTCTTACAAGAAGACAGTTATAGATATGCGACAATCATTTTGGACATGAGTGTAGATATCATCGGGCCGGCCCAAGGCAATTTTTCGCCCGCGCAATGACGTAATTTGCCGCCTCTCTCTTTCTCCAGAAAGAACAAATCTTGAAAGTCACGATTTTAAGTATGCTACTCCAGCATGAACAACGAAAGGGAGGAAAACTACACTCGCAGTCAGAAAGGCTTATATACTTACTACAAATACAATATTGTTGTGTCTGTTTTTTTCTTTAAATATTAATCTATTATGTTAGTGAAAGATAAAGCAAATACATCTGAAAGATGGTAATCCATTTTATAGAATTCAATATCAAGTTTCAATCTCAACATATCAGTTTTTCAATTATAGTGCAACTAGCTCTTTTACCTTTATTTCTTGATTTTCCTTCTACATCTGTTATTTTTTTTTTAAAGTGTTTCCACCTTCAATGATAACGATCCTATTTGCGACAAAGACAAGAGAAGCTCTGCTAACTAACCAAAGGGGGCAGGCATTCGAGAATTGAGTTCCTGTATTTGACAACAATCAAGCAGTTTATTCTGGGATTTATTTTACCATTTGCTTTAGCACTGATCATGAGACTTAAACTAATGAGACCTAAACATAATTTATGAATGTAGTATTCAAATAGAAGGTCAGCTTAGTAAATTTAGCTACCATGATCATGAAGTCTGTCTCCAACAAGAAATATTTATTTTAAATAAAATACTTATGACAGATTTTGCAGCCCCGTGGAAATGCACGTGTTGCACATGTGATAGAGCCAGCAATGCAAATCATATATCAAGTCGACAAATTATTTATATGATATTCAGAAAAATATTAGTAGGCAAATTAGTTTTAGTTTTTACCTTTAGACAAGTTATTTGCGTTTTATACTGTTCGTTATATTATTTTCGTACTTATTAAAGGCCTACTTTCACGAAAAAAAAAAAAAACAAATGTTCATTTCTACTTTTATTTCTTCGTTGATATTGGTGAAACAATACAGAAACCCGGATTCTTAGTAGGTACACTACTCATATAAATTGTAAAATATTTGTACCGCATCAGTTTCTAGTGTTTAATTTATGTTGCATTTTATGCTAATTACACCTACATAAAAATACTTCAGACTTAAATGACGTAAGATACATTACAAATGACAGTTTGCAAAAAAACGAAATTTAGAAAAAAAAACGAGAGGCAATGTTTTTTTTTTTCTAAAAAAAACGTACATTTCTGAAAAAAAACGAACGTTTTTTTTTCTATTTACAACACTAGCTGATACTATTTCTGTGAATTTTTGTTAGTTTTTTTTGAGCAGAGAGGGATATGGAATCAGTTTAAAGGTTTCATTTCGAGTAGCAGTCACAGCGAACAAGAGTACCTGAATAGTTTCATTTTGCAGGCCAGCACAACCTTCTTTATTGACGGCATATTTAAAAGTTACGACAAACTTTTCTCCCAAATTTTTGTAATTCATACGGATATTGGAAGTTTAATAAGGCAACTAATGTGATTCCAGTAGTTTTTAGCCTTCTCCCGAACAAGAGGAAGCATATATTATATGAAAGGTTGAAGTCCCGAATGGGAATCCTGAAGTTGTAATGATAGACTTTAAGGAAGCAGTAATAAATTCTTTTAGGACAATTTTTCCTTCAGCTTCCATAAGTGGGTGCAATTTTCACTTTAACCAGTGTCTTTGGCGTAAGATACAGGATTTGGTCTTGGTTACAAACTACAAAAACAATGACTTCAGGTTCGAATGTTTGCGTCGTTAGCTTTTCTTCCGTTAGAAATAGTCGACAGTGGTTGACAGTCTATTCAAGAAGACATCCCCTAAGCTTGGGCAGTTCTATGGCTATTTCATTGACCAGTGGCTAGAAATTCTATAGTCCCAATAAGCATGTGGAACTGTCATGAAAAACGCCATAGAACAAATACTCCCGCAGGGGATTGGAATAACAGATTAAATACTCTACTAGACAAGCAAAATCTTCATGTCATCGAATTAGTCCGCTTTCTCAAGTTAGAAGCCAGGAGAAGTGACAATGCTCACGACAGAAAGTATCTCAGCTTGCAAGGTAAAAGAAGAAAATATACAGTATATGCAGCTTGGCATTAAAAAAAAGTTTTGGGTAGTTTAGATGTTTCAAAAGATATTAGATGATATTTGTTTGCACTTTCATATATTCATAAGCTGTCATAAACTGTAAACCGTATATATACATATATACAGATGGTGATCAGAAAAATGGAAACAACTGAACAAAATTGCAACTTACCAGATGGTGTCGGGCCACCTTTCGCCTTCAGAACAGCCTTGATGCGACGTGGGATGTAGGCATAGAGGTCGTGAATGGTAGCAAGTGGAATTTTACACCATTCCTCGTGCAGAGCATCGACCAGTTCTGTGAGAGAGGATGGAGGTGGAAATCGTCGCCGGAGTCGTGTTTCCAAGACGGACCACAGATGTTCAATTATGTTGAGATCTGGGGATTGGGCGGGCCAGAGGAGGTGTTGAACTTCATCCCGATGTTCCTCAAACCACGTTGCAACAACGCCAGTTGTGTGAATGGGTGCATTTTCATCCTGGAAAATGGCGTCATTGTTCGGGAACAACATCCGGACCATAGGATGCAAGTGGTCTCCTAAAACTGCGACATAATCGTTGGCAGTGATTCATCCGCTAAGTGTGACGGTGTAATGAAAACCATGATATGGCGACCCACAGCATCACCGAGCCGCCGCCATGTTTCACAGTTGGGCGGAGACACTGCAGATCATAAACTTCTTTGGGCGTTCTCCACACATAAATACGGCCCGTGGTTGGGAATAGGGTGAAGGATGACTCATCCGACCATATCACACGTTCCCAGTCCTCAACGGTCCAAGTTGCATGGTCGCGGCACCATTTGCGGCGTGCGAAAGCGTTATGGTCCCTGACGAGCGGTTTGGCCCGTGCAACACGACCCCGTAAGTCAGTGGCGGCGATTGGAGGAGTAGGGGGGCAAGACATGATCTGGATATTCAACGAAAGGTTGCATAACTAATAGGATACTTTTTTTTACAGTTAAAATATCGTATATCATATTTCATATTTTATCAAGTAAATTGACAAGAGCAACGCAAGTAGGTACTAGCCCTTTGTAGTCTTAAACAATGAAATTGAAATAAGAGATTTGATTCCTTGCTCATCAACATCTTAAAATTCAGTCTGGAAAATTGTGATTAGGTTATTTAATAACAAATTTGCGAAACAAATAAATGGAAAGGATAAAATTAATCATAGTAATATATAATGAAGCTTGTTTTGTAGAAGTTATATTGAAACTGGGGATTAATGAAAAACTTACATTTTTAATTCCACAACATGCCATTAAATGTATGTTATTAATCTTAGAAAATGAAAGATAGTAAATACAAGCATATGCTACGACATTTAAAGAAATAAGCAATTGCAATATTAATTGCTTTGGATTGCAATTAAAATGCAATTCCTGCAGCTATCTTAACTCCACGGGAAAACAAATAAACAACAGTAAATGTTATATGGTACCATTTTTTCTATGAACCAGTAGTACATAGAAAACCTTTACATTTCCAAATGAAACTATATACACTAAGGAGTCACTTCAAAAAAGTGGGGGGGGGGCAACTTCCCCCTCTTGCCCCCCTAATCGCCGCCCATGCCGTAAGTTCATGTCATGTAATTCGCGGCGGACTGTGATTGTCGAAACAGGGTGGGGGAGGTGCTGATTGAGTTCCTCCGTCACTTGTTCCGCAGTGGCACGACGGTTCTGCGTGACAATGCGCTTTAATACTCGGCGTGACCTGTCACTCATGATTTTCTTCCGCCCACTGTTCCGCTTCCTCGATGTGGTTTTCCCGTGTGTTGTGTAGGCCGTCATCACCTTCGACACTTTCCCATGCGAAACACCTAATACAGTAGCCACTGTCGTCACACTCACTCCACATAACCGCGCATCAACAATTTGTTCTCTTTGAAAATCTGAGAGGTCTCCCATTTTACACTACCTCCGTCTGCTGCAGCCACTGGACACTGCTGTTCCACTGCGCCTGATGTAGTATGGAGACCGACCTAACAGACCACGACCAGCGGTCCGGCGCTGCGGGCGCCACAACACCACTGCCAACCCATACATCTGACGTGTTGCCAACTACAGGTGTTTCCATTTTTCTGATCACCATCTGTATATATATATATATATATATATATATATATATATATATATATATATATATATATATATATATATTGAAGCATTACTTGTAGGGGTGGTAACAACAGTACACGGCCTACTGAACATGGACCAAGATCATAGAAGATCCAGATCAGGGGCGATCTGGCCAGGTCGACAAATCGGCAATCTCCGAGGGACCCGGAACTGTGGAGCCTCCAATAACAAAATGATAAATTTTTGGCTGGTATTAAAAACGTTTACATATATTTAGATACTACTCCATCGCATTCAAGCATAGGATGTGTGAAAATTACTCCAAAGCTGAAGGGCCATGCCTCGTTCGCACTAACTCATGTTTGGAATAAGCATTAATATAAACTTACCTTGCAGTACACAAATTTGGTTGAAATTCTGAAAGAAATCAAATCTGGTGGCCTGCTGATATTTAGACCCAAAATATGAAACTTGTATAACTTAGTGGTACTCAGTAAAGAATAGTGACAGTGCAAGCATTGGAACGCACCGAGGCCCCCGCTCAACCCGTTTATTATTCCGTATTTAATATTTATATTGTTATTCGTTTCTTATATGTGAGAAAGAATTATTGTGAAATTTTAGATTACTAGCAATTTTGGTATCATTTTTTTTTCTGTTTTAGGGGCTCCCTTTGAATTGTCAAAATATAAGTGACGTTGGAAATTACAAATATTTTTTGCTTATTACTATTGTGTTTAGCTAAATGGTTAGCACACGTACCTACGATGCTCATGGTCTCGAGTTCGATTCCCGATAGGGACACTCAAAAATGTCAGTGTTGACCAGCACGTAAGTACAATTGGAGAGCTACCTGAATTAAGAGGTAACAGACTCCGGTCTAGAAAGCCGACATTAAGGACTTCGGGTGTCGTTGCACTGATTTCGTATCCTTGTGGCGATAGAAGCTTTCGAAAGCCAAAGCGGACATGATATTTCAACATTATTAGTTTCCAATCAGATAAAAAAGAGAGAAGCAGAAATTCATACCAGAAGATTGGTTATATAGCGTTTAATCGACATAGTGTTATTTATAGGAAGATAAGGAATTGTTTACAGAACGGGGAGTCAGAAGGGGCACATTCATTAGATTCTGTCAAATATCATGGGAATTTCCTTGAATTGGTCATGTTAGTTGCAAATTATCATGTGATTTTGCAAAATCATGTTAGAAAGTGTATTGAAGACACCAAAGCGCACAAACTGAAAAATAAAGAAAAAAGGGAAGTAGAAGGAAAGTCGACAAAAGGACAAACTGGACGAGGCTCTCTCTTGACTTTTTTTTTTTTTTTGTCAAAAAGATGCATCAAAAAAGTTAATCAATATAATAAATTTGGACGAAATATCATTTTGAAAGACCTTCAATACAGTGTTATTTATAACTTGATGGTGAATAGTACACAAGGTATAGCATTTATGGACCAGTTGGCAATCTGTGTCCGCTACGTAGTCCAAGGAAAGGTATATGAAAGATTGAAATTTAACAGTTGTTGATGATTCAAGTGGACTTGCTTTGTAAGAATGTATAAAGTCAGAGCGAGTTGAATGTGGCATTAAAATTTCGAATATTATTGTGTGTTCTTTTGATGGGGCAAGTAACATGAGCGGCTGTTACAACGGTCATCAAGCGCATTTCAAAAGGGAGAATCCGTATTTAATTTACACTGTATGAAACTCGTACTAAATTTGGCTGTAGCTGACAGTAAATTTGCTCCAAGCAGAAAATTTATTTGGTTTAGTAGAGGAATCGGCTGTTTTCTTAAGTTCTTGTTACAAGAGAATGACTATCTGGGAGAAAGAGACTAAAAAGAAACAATGCCAGCACCAAACTATGCAGACTCCAAAAAAATTGGTGCCACAAGATGGTGACACTTTCATCAATTATTGACGTACAGTTTTTGATAAGTGATACAAACTCGGGAAAGTTTACCCATTTGTTGAATGTTTTAAATAAAATATTGAATGGAAGCTTGGATTGCGAATCAAAGTTCGCGGCCATAAATATGATAAAGCAATAGTATACATTCGAACATGTTCTCATGCCTTTTGCCATGCTCGATATTTTTCTGATCACAACTCCCGTTTCAAAGTACTTAAAGAAATGGGTTACTGTACAGTTTGGAAATTGGTGCAAACGTTGTTACAACAAATCGCTGCTAATATTAGTTCAGAGCACTTTGAATTCCTCACTTGACAAATCAAAATAGTGTGAAACTGCCACGAATAGCATTTTAGAGGATGTGGATGATGTAGAAGTTTCACTGGACTTCGATGAGAAGAGAATTTTGAAGAAAAATGCATAGTGAAAAAGCAAAAGATGAAGTTTTAGAAGTTACTCCAGCTCAGAAATTTAAACAAATCTATTTCCGTATTATCGATTGTGCTACTTCAAGTATTGAAAAAAGATTTAATCCAAACAATTATTTGAAAGATTGTTCATGACTCCATAAAAAAATCCCTGAAATAGCAGACACTGACGAATTTCCTACAGAAATCTTACGCACCATTTGTCACCCAACCTTAGTTGATCTTAGATTCACTGGGATCAAAGTGATGATATTGATGTGAATAACTTAAATGAAGATGAATAGCGGTTCACTCAGAAGAAGGCGAAGAGAACTATGTCAACTGCTCAGTGAAGAAAAAATGTTCTAGATGCATAGCATGTACCTTTAACATTGTTTTCGTGCTGTCACAATCTGGAATTTTTACCAATCTATGTACAGCTTACAAGTTTATATTTACTCCGCTTTGCACGCAGATAACCTACAGAAGGACCTTTTCAAAACTTAAAATGTTAAGAATATATTAGAATAGAATTTCTGTGCTAAACCAAGATTTAATCTCTAAACTAATTTTTATAAATGTAGAACGAGACTTGTTCGTAAATTTAGAGAAAAATGTTATTATAGATGAATCAGCAATAACGAGTGAGAAACTTAGGAAAAAGGTATTAGTTTAATGAAGCATTTAGACATTAGGCCTATAGACCTGATCTAGGTGCTAAGATCAGACTATCAACTTCTTACTTACAAGGTACATTCGCGAAGTGTCCCCTCAGGATTCGTGTAAAATTGATTCAAATGCAAAGTTCTCTGTGACCCAATGTGTATTGTACTAATTTAAGCGGCCCATACCGGTAATTTGCATATTGATGGGCCTTCAGATATCCGGAATTCAATCATACACTACTACAACGCTCGGACACAAAATTGTTTTTATTTCTTTAGATATAGCTGAACATGAATGTGGCATATGCAAAACACCTTGAATCAAGTACTGCTTCTCTGACACATGTTCCCCATCCCGGTTGCCATATTGGATCCGTCATATTGAATTTAACTTTCGGTTTTTCAAATGAGAATAGGTGCAAGTAATACATCAAATTCATGCACAATTTTCTCGGAAATTCACTGGCGTAGTAAGTTTTATCGTAGCTTGTACCGTTTGTAATGTATTGCATGTTAAATCCCTTCAGGCATATCGCGAATAGACATTGCAGAGTAATATCAGTTACACTTACGCTTTTGATGTTGACAAATCAAAACAATTTCTAACTGGAAAAGTACTGTAGGTATAAACAAACTCTTTACAACACTTGAGTCATAATCTTATTACATTTCTGTGAGTGATTGTTCTTAATTTCATGTTATGCCATAACAAGAAAGTATTGTATTACGGTCAAAATGCCTAAGTAAATCCAGATACGATCAGATTTAGAAGAAGATCTACCACTTCCGAGTTCACGTCTGTGTGTCTGTATGTACCATATGCACGTTCAGCAAATATTGTTTCAACGATAAGTCACGTAAAAATATTACATATACACACAGGGATCTTGCACAACTTTCTATTTGGTTCAATATTCGTGAAGTGCATGACATTTAACATGCAATGCCTTTCAAACGGTACAAGCTACGACAAAACTCACTACAACAACGGGTTTCCGAGAAAATTGTACACGAATTTGATGTATCACTTACAGATATTCCCATTTGAAAAACGGAAAGTTGAATCCAATATGGCGGATGCAAGATGGCGGCCGGGGGATAACATGTATCAGAGAAGCAGTAGACCTACTTGATCCAAGTCGTTCTGCATATGCCCACACTCATGCCCAGTTGCATCTTAAAAAAATAACTAATTAAAAGCAGTTTTGTGTTCAAGCATTATAGTTGTGTGTGATTGAACTCTGAACATATGAAGGCCCACAAATATGGAAATCACCGGTATGGGCCGCTAAAATTAGTACAATATGCATTGGCCAATGGAGAACTTTGCATTTGAATCAATTTTACACGAATCCCAAGGGGACACTTCGCGAATATACCTTGTTAGTCCAATATTAAGGCTGCTAGTTAAAAGTGATCTTTTCTTGTTAAATGCTTCTTTGTCTATGGTAAATTTCGACCTGATCTCTTGGGTGCAGTACGCGTCTTTCGTCAAAATATTTCCCAAATATTTGAAATGATCGTCCTCTCCAAGTACCCTTTATTGTGAACATACAGGCTGGGAATTCCTATAATATTGACAGCACGGCTATTTTTAGTTTCAATCCTAGGAATGTTTTGGCTTTCTCAGCTATTTCCAAAATTATAATAATTTACATTGTAAAAAAATAAATAAATAAACTATTTGCACTTATTTTGTTTTAAGAAAATGTACAGCAGCAGCAATTATGGGTTCAAAGATTACGCTATTTTCTTTTCAGTTAATATTAGTTATCAATAATACCCGACAAAGGTAGGCAGGTATATAGGTACAAAGTCCCCTTCTCCTTATTAAATTTTCTCCTATCCTCTTTTACAAACAGTATGTGTATTTTATATGAAAATATCATACTATTGTGTGTATTCAACTGTCATCGGTTCTCTTAACCAGGTGCGACCCTATAGTTGTACAGCAGAGAAGTCACACACCCCTACCCCGTCACAGAGTCAACCTCCGGTTCTAGGGCCTCCAATGATGTTTTATTTTGAAAGTATCCCTTAAATTCTGATATTAGTTGCAATTATTGCAATAAAAATTTGCCATTGTATAATCATAAAGCCAGAATATATGTAGAATTATTTAACTTAACTTCGCACACTTTACTCATACATAATGAATAATTCAAATTATTCAAAAAGTGAGAAACAAGTGATGTTGTCAAGGCTACTCAAGGTATTTCTGTAAATGAAATACAATTTCTAGTTTTACGTTCCATGGTACTGCCCTTTAGGCTAGTGGAAAAATAAATTAAAATGAAATATTTAGTTTAACGTCCCATGTTTATGCACCGCACCGAGGCTAGGGGAGGCGGTGAAGATGAGACATGAAGGAAATGGTAGAATGAAGAAAGTGAGATGTAACTGCAGAACCCCGAAAAAAATCCACGCACACGGTATCTCTCCACCACAAAGCTCACTTGGCGCGAGCTGGAATCGAACCAGTGACCCCACAAACCAGAGGTGAACAGTCTATCACTGAGCCACCACGACCACGTTTTAGGCTAAAGAGGACGGATGTATTAATGAAAGTGGCTTATGAAATAATTGGCGGAATAAGAATGTGGGAAGTAACGAGAGATCCACAGATAACCCATGAATAGATGTTGTGCACCACAAAAATCACATGGGCGGGGATCAAACCCTCGCATCATAGATGAGCGCTGTTCTCCACAGAACCACCGTGCCCCCTCTCAATCGATCCTGTGCAAGTGCTGCATGCCAATCAAAGTATAATGATAAAAGGTTAGGTCAGTTCACGTCAGTGCTAACTATATTCAAAAAAAAAAAAAAAAATATTTTGAAATTTCAAGCCTTTCCTCAATTTCACTACTTTTTTTAATATCAAATTGGAAATTAAAATATTATAGAAATTGATTTTCTTGAACTTAAAGGATGATTTTACGAAAATGCTGAGGCACCTTGTGTTTATGTTTAATGAGGACTTCATGTTCTGGTTTTCATCTTCCTAACTTTAAAGACTCGTCAAATATTCTATTTTTGGCAGAAATGTTGAGCACCCTCCAGCCTTAGGATACTCATTTTAATCAAAGTACATTCCAGTAATTACTTATATGCTTCAGCTGTTTTCCTGTGATGCGATCACAAACAACAGGCAACATCGATTTCAATGTGGCGAAAAAAAAAAAATAGGAAATTAACTCTCTTCTTCCATAAAACAATATTATATTTTTTTTAAATATCAGAGGACACGTATCAACTTATTTGTAATGCCACATGATTTTTCGCTGATGCCACATGATTTTTCAATGATTGACTACAAGGAATTGTTCCTTTTTCTTTCTTCGTTCCTTTATTTTCTTTCTTTTTTATTTGTTCTCGTTTGCTTGATAACTTTGGAGTTGCTTCTCCGCGAATATATTAAGAAAGTTACATACACACTGAAGGTTCTCTTTTTAAAAATTTAAAACGAACGACTATCGCACCATACAGCTCCAACAGTGAATGCAGGCATTTTTGAGAAAACGTTGCAAGAAATAAAATCACCTGCTGTCAGAAATCTATGGAGTACCCTATACTAATACTGTTACTATTACCCACATTTTACACATGTTCCCATGAATCCATATTAACTTATTGCATTATCTCTTGGAAACGAAAATAATGAACTACGAGATCATTTGTAAAACATATTCTCACAAGAGTTCAGCAACTCTGTATTTACTCTCTTAAAAAAAAAAAAAAAAAAAAAAAAAAACCTTTATCATCTTCTAAATGTGAATTGGTTAAAAGTTTATAAGAGCAATAAGCAGGTAACAAAATTATTGACAAATAATAATTAAGCCCATACAAACAGAGGACCAATACCTGTTAAACTACTCGACTACTCGACTACCAGAACCTCGACAGACTACTCAGACACTTTCCGGAAAATGTTTTCATTAAGCTGACCAGGAAAATATTATATTTAATTTGAGATTTTAGATATCCTATTGATATTTATGACGGTACATAAGAACAAACGAAATTGTAATACGACACATTAGCACGTTTCATATTATACTCACTTCTTATCAAATGATACAATATTTGGCTCTTGATAATCAAGCCAGGCATTTTTTGTGTATTTCGAATATATGCAACTTAGTAAACTAATTACAAGAAATTCGTAATGATTGTAAAAAGAACAGAAGCTGTTTCATTTTCTACCTCCAATAGAAGGTTCTGCGATATGGGGGGTCTGAGGATAGTTTCCAATTATATAATCAATTTGTCCGCGCATCAAGACGAAGTTAAGTCGAACGTAGGTCCTGAAGATAAACGATCCAGAAATGCGGAGAGCCACCTGTCCCATTAAAATGCCACCTTTGACCCTTCGCGCTTAGAACAGGTAAAGTGCATTATCTTAGAAGTCGAAGAAATTTTGTAGTTTATTGGGTGTAAAAATATAGAACACAGAAAACTGCTCAGGATTGGATACGTTCCTTCTTCTTCATCATCACCTTGTTCTTATTTTTAAACAAAAAATGCATCTCTTGTCTTGCCCTTCCTTCTACCTCAACACATCCAAGTGTTTTTATCTGTTTTGAATCTGAACTCGCTGCATGTATGTGCATGATTATTTATCGATAGAAACGTTCACGCCTTTTAACATGCTCAGCGTATTCTAGTAGAAAGGTCTATTTAATTGTTGAAACTATAACGCCAATTTACAATACTTGAATTATTTTGCGCTGATCGATGTCTTGCTTTTTTAACCATTGATAATGAATTATTAAATTGGTTTATAGGAGGAAGAGAATCGAACTATATTTGACTATTGAGCAATATACAAAGATAAGTTGTTCTAGTACATTTTATTAAATTTCAGCTATTATTTCAGTCCCAGAGCACAGAAATATAATGCCACATTCTAGTAATGAAATAATTATCAAGAAGATTACTGACTTACCATTTTGTCATGAAGTAACAGTACTATCATAATAGATTTCTGAAGACATTCAGAGTTGCCTCATGGATATATGATTATAGAATTTGTCTACGGAGCGGGAGATCCGAGTTTGATTCCCAATCAAAGCTCATACGATCCGGTTCTCATGTTAAGTTGTAGGCACATATCTCGCATAGCCTCGGTGCTGAAAGGGGCGCTAAACTAAGTCAAGCAACCATGAAGTCAACCAGTCTAAACTAACTTTTGTACAACTTAATTTAAAGCATTCAGAAATATTAGCTTCTTCTCAATCTTATTAATGTTATGGCGTCCTTTTCCTAGCATAATAGTTACTAGCAGAGGTACACATCGTTTTTAACTCATAAGGAGCTGCCCCTAAATTGTAACATGACTACTCTCCCAATATGTTATCAGTCTAGGGTCAGTTACTTTTACAATGTAGATATATTGTTATTCCTGCTCCATTACTTTATTACAAAAGTAAGATGTCACAATTACGTTGCCTCAGGAAAATAAATAAAACCCATTGCAGCTACACTCACTTCTTGACATTAAACAAGTGAGTTTCGTTTGTCAGTGTTAACTATAGCAAACTTCCGAACTATGGGAATTCAATGCTCAAACTTGGAAGTAGTACATCTATAATTACTGGTTGCAACAGATCAAATAAGATCAAAGATAGAACCTGCTCCTCGGACGCTGAATCCATATCAAAAAGCCATTACTCGTTACGCCTTACTGCTTTTGTCCTATTACGATAAGGGTTGAAACCGGAGATAGTTAATTTAAACTACTTCCGTATTGCATAGATGATTAACGGAGGAGATAGAACGTATTCTTGGGAAGCTGAAGCGATTGAAAAAAAAAATCTAAATCTCGATATCTCTATCATTTTTGCTCTACGGAAATCAGTACTGAAACCAGAAGTAGCAGTAAATTTCAAACACCTCCGGTTTTGGTACAGTGTTGCGGGTTGTGATGGAATGTTCTCTTGATACTCCGAATCAATTGTAGAAAACCGTTTGTCGCTATATGTTAATATTTTTGATCTATGGTGATTAATGTTTAAGTCGGAATGCATTAATTTGAACCACTTTCAATTTGAATAGAGGATTAATGGAGAAGTGAAACCTACTCTTGTGAAGCCGAATTAATTGAAAAAAAAAATGCATCTCTATATCTGTTACAGTTTTTGCTCTATGGAAATCAGTATTGAATCTGGAAATAGTAGTAAATTTCATTCACTTTATTAATGTACAGTTTTGGTAGTGTTGCGTGTTAAGGGTCCGCGGTGGCTCAGTGGTAGAGCGTTGGTTCATGAGGTCCTGGTTCGATCCCAGCTCGCGCCAAGTGAATGTTGTGGTGGACAAACACCGTGTGCGTGGGTTCCCCGTTTCCTCCCACTTTCTTCATTCCACCATTTCATTTATTTCTCATCATCGCCGTCTCCTTTAGCCTAGTCGGCATAACAGTGGGACGTAAAACTTAAAGATTTCATTTCATTTCATTGTTGCAGGGTGGGACAATATGCTCTATTACAGCGTTTCCCAACCGGTGTGCCGCGGCACACTGGTGTGCCGTGAATGGGTCGCTGGTGTGCCGCAAGGAATCGAAACAAAATTATTAATTTTATAGCAATCAAATTGTAAAAAGTAGGGGAAAATGTATATTTGTATTTCACATTACTATGAACCTCTACTATGAATCTACAATTTTAAGTTTCATACCGTGTTACTGTTTTGTACATTTCTAATGTTGAAAAAAGTATTTGTTGTCATTATGACCATTATTGCTTCTTTGTTGTTGCAGACTATTTCGTAGCTTGAAAATTTAAAATATCATTCAATCCTTTCGACAAATTACCTACATTTGTGTTCTAAAAGTAAATGAGATTTGTTTGTTCGTTCGTTATTTAGTGATTTTTCTTCTTAGTAAAAGGTTGGATACAGTTTTTAAAAAGAAAGCGTATTTTTTAAAAAAAGCTTGAGTACAATATTTCATTGCAATTGTTTTCTATTTTTAAATTAAAATGAAAAATAAGCATAATGATTTACCACGGGGAAAAAACAGTATTCGAGCTTTCTTCTTTGTGAGCAGGAGATCAATAATCACAGAAAAAATACCACTGTGTTTTATATTTACAAATAATATCTTTAAGTGTGCCGCGAGAATCCAAGTAACACCCATAGTGTGCCGCAAGTTGAAAAAGGTTAGGAAACGCTGCTCTATTAAGACACTGAATCGATTGCAAAAAAAAACGATTGCTGCTAGCTATTACCATTTGTGTTCTATAGCAATAAGCATTGAAAATCAAAATGGCTCATTTGAACATCTTCCGGTTTGAAAAGAGGGTTAATGAAGAAGGACAAAACTATTCTTCGGACAATGAATCGATTGCTGAAAACCACATTTCGATATCTCTTACAGTTTTGCTCTGTGGAAATCAGTATTGAAACCGGAAGTAGACCCTAATACTAAATTTGAACCAATTTTGGTCTAACTTGAGTGTTCGGGATAATCAGGATACTTTAACTTGAAACTCAATCTTTTTCAAAACTGCTTTTGATGTGTTACCAATTTTGTTCTATGGTGATAGACGTTGAAACAGGAAATTTCTAATTTGAACCACTTCTGGTGGGGATCCCATGGTACAATTTGTACCATACGGATGTTTCATGGTACATTGCGTTATAACTCTCCTATTTGAGCTTTTTCGTCCGGTATTTTTTTTTCTTGTTTGTTTTTCAAGTCCAGTGGCATTGCAGAAGACATTGCGTATGGTTTCACAACCTTCCTGCGTCGAGACATAGGAGGCGATGAAGTCATAAGTCTAAAATTTATATTTTCGTGTAATACTTTTTTGGGGGGTATGTAAAGTATTTTTGGCGGGCTTATTTTTGCACGTAGAAGATTGACATTTTGCACAAACATGCAGTCCACCGAGTACTATTTACCAGATTTCTTTCAGATTTCTGCGTTAAAACAGGGGAGGGATCCAGAGGGTCAAAAAGTTAAAAAAAAGGGATAATTTTACCCAAAAATCCCGTTTTTCCTCATTTTTCATGATGGAGACAAGTGAATGGTACCGCCTGAAAGGCAGTTCTATTCTGAAGAGAATGATGTTCGACAGATGGCCGTAGGGTAATTAGGGAAGTGTCAGGGAATTTTTACCAAAATATACTTCTGTATAGGGGAATTTTGGACATTTCCGGTATTATTTTTTGCGGGCTTATTTTTGCACCTAGAAGATTGAAATTGTGCACAAACATTCAGTCCACCAAGTAGTATCTACCAGATTTTTTTTTCAGAATTCTGCGTTAAAACAGAGGGTACAGAGGGGCTAAACGTTGAAAAAGGGAAATTTTTACCAAAAAATCCCTTTCACGGGATTTTCCCGCCTTAGGTATATGATGGGGACAAGTGGATGGGTACCGCCTGAAAAGCAGTTCTATTCTGAAGAGAATGATGGGCGAAACATGACCCTAGGGTAATTAGGGATGTCTCAGGAATTTTTTTACCTGAGATCATGGTGTTTTACGGTAATTTGGGGCATGGTGAGAATTCCTGATAAAATTTATCCCGCCCTTGGTATTCAAGATAGAAACTTAAAATTTGGCACACACATTCAGTATACCAATTACTATTTATCAGATGTCTTTAGATGGCAACGTTTACACAGGGCCGCTCCAGAGGGGCTCAAAGTGCGAGAAAAAAATTCCCACCAAAATTTTCCCTTTGACATCATTTTTCCCGCTCCTGGTATATGGTATGAGCATGTAAGTGGTATCATTTGAAAGCCAGCTCCATTCTGAAGAGAATGAGATGAGAACCATGATCCTAGGATAAATAGTGACGATGCAGTAGCTGCTTGACTGAAAGTCTAAAAAATAGCCCAAAAAACCGGGTACCGGAAAGGGTTAAATAAAGAGTTAATGGAAAAGATGCAATCTAATCGTGGAACGCAAAATTGATTGAAGAAACTATATATCAATAAATCTTCCTTTTTGCTCTGACACCTGTCGACAGACGGACGGACAAAGCTGTTGTGTAAGACTTCCGACAACTATGCATAGCATAGTTTAGAAGTTGTTAAAAAACACTTATTTTTTAAAGATGTTTTCTTAAATTTACAGGGGAAAAAATCGCAACTGGCATATGTTTTGTAATTACCCATTTCAAATGTCTTTCCTTTGAGCTGCCTTCTGTTGTGGGAAAGTAAAATACAACTTCTTTAAGATCAAAAAAATGGAAGGGGGATACACAAAGAGAGATTTCCAGATTTTAACTCTTCCCTTAAACAAGATACAAAAGTGAGTCATAAGTCTTGCAATATTTGCACAACACAAACAGCAGGCGTGTGTATACACTGTGATCGACCTACGTATAAGCGTCCAGAGTATTTCTACGTACACCTGTGTCGAATAGTTTCCCGTACAATGTGAATAGTATATGAAACGTTCACATATAACTTCCCATCCTGTCACTCAAGAGGTTTTTATTCGAACAAATTGCACATAATATGATAGTACCATTGGTTATAATTAATATTTATGGAAACATTCTCCGACCTGATGCATACACTTTTCAAAATTAAAACATTTTTTCGTTTAAGTGGTTTTGCTTAGCCTCTATCTTCAATCCACCATATTGGATAAACTGTGAGGATTCAAATCATCTGATATTTTTTTCCTTCTTCGTTCAACTATGCTATAAGCGCCTTTGAGATCAAACTGTGAATACATCTTTTGTGCCCCATAACTATAACGTAAAAGTAAAGAATTTACTTCATAAAATGAATAAAATTTACATGCATTACATTACTCCAGAGAAAGAAAGTAATACCTGGTTTTAAATTCTCTCAACACTTCTAAAGTCCTATGTACTCTCTTTCGGGTACAGCCATAATTAAAAGGAATTTTTCTTCTATACATTATTGATGTTTTATACTTATTTTAAAGCTCATAACTGATTGAAAGTTTTTTTTCTTACCAATATTTAAAAATTTCAGTGAATCTTTCTGCGTGATTTATCTCTCCATACTAGTAATTGCGAGAAAATACACTTCCATGAAATCAGTTTTCAAAGTAGTAGATAAGTAAAATTTGTAAAACGCTATCGTACAGCATGGTTCGGAAGTGGGTGTACCCCTAATTAGTGTTTTATGATGGTTTTAGGTTTTACCCACATTTGTTTGGTAACATTGAATGGCATTGTCTGGTAACATTGCTTGGCATGGTCTGGCAACATTGCTATCCATATTCATTTGTTTTCTGCTATTTTCTTATTTGGTAACAGTTATTTGCAGTGAAGTTGGAGTAATCAACAATGTGTGATTGAAGTCCAAGATTTGGTTTTGCAGTTTGGCTTCACGAAAGGCATTACACAGGCGACACAATGGAAAGTGTTATAGCGAAATTTACAGACCACTTTGGTATTAATCCACCAAAAAAGCAACAATGTTGGAGATGGAAAAACGTGCATTTGCTACGGGCAATGTGAAAGACCTTCCCCAAGGCGGTCGACCGATAAAACGGAGGGAAACGTGCCGCGAAGTGGAAGCATCAGTGCAGCAGTCTCCTTAAAAATCAACACGTGAAAGGTCTTCGGTAGTGTTGCCACGAGACGAGACGGAGCCCATTTAGACGAGACACGAGACGAGACAGACTACTTGTCCCGTCTCGAAAATGAAAACGCTGGTGGGAATGGCCAAGATTGAAATTGCCAGCGGTCATATAGATTGCAAAAGGAAAATCCTCTTTGTTAGAAAACATGTTGAAAAGCCTTCATAGAAAAGTGTCCTCTGTCTATTGAATGAAACAATCGTGATACATGAGCTTCCAGGAATATCATCCTTAATGTCCTATCCCCAATTCCCCTTGCTGCAAACTGAGGAATTCTCATTTTTTTCATTTCTGGCTGGAATGATGACAAACAAAATCAAAGACAGGGAAGATTTTTACAAGGTCAAGAAACCGAACTATTACACCATCTATTCAATTTGAAAACTGGGTAAGGTCTACACTCATTACAACAGGCTGTAGTTGAAAGTTCTGGCTGAGATGGCGGAAGAGAAGACTACACTTGTCTTTATTCTCTGGTGGCTGTATTCTTTTTGCTATATGAACCGAAACCGGCACTTGAAGTATGTTATCTTGCAACTAAAATTTTGTCTTCTCTTTCTCTCTCTCTCTTTCTCTCTCTATCTCTCTCTCTCTCACACACACACATACACCTACACATAAAAACACACTTTTACCATTTTACCAATCGCTCGCTTATTATACAGCAGTCATGTTGTAAAATTCACCTCTTCCTTTGGAAGGCGGGCGAAGGACAAAGAAAGCAAAGATATTATCGACGAACTCTTCAAATTGTTTGCTTTCAGCAAATTTATGATACTAATAATAACACTTTAGGTGAAGAGGTTTTACATGGAGACCTTCGTTTTGTTACGCGGAAATGTTTGATCTGACCAGAGTGCGAAATTGCCCTCTGCTTCCGTGTTGAGAGCAGGGGAATACTTCCCTTTCCTAGTGAATAACATTCATTAGGACCTGAATTATCTTCAGAAATGGTTTCTTGCTGAGTGTAAAGAACATTTGGTATAATATTCATGGAACTCTGTTGAAAGCAGAAAATATCATGAGAATGATCAAAATTCGAACATTGAAGAATATAATTAACAGAAAACAAATAGGATACCCAAACCATATTTTTAAACCTGATATAAAATGTATATCCTATATTTTAACTAATTCCATACTCCTATGAAAGTATCCTGGGGAGGATATTCTCTCCATTTTTTTCAGACCGAAATCCTTTTATCCCGTACGATTCCCCTCCCTGACACAATACGAAAAAACAAATGCTGTTAAAATCCATACATATGACCATTCCGGGACTCAACTCGGGGCCTTCAAGCCGATGGGCTATCGCTGCAGACCGCTCGGCTTGGTATGAAGATGTACGTTGTATGATTGCGAATAGATCACGACAATATAAGAAACTTTAATCCAAAATGGCCACCCAAAAATCAACTTTTTTTTTTTAGACCACTAGCTAATCTGGGTGTACTGTCATGAGTTTGTTACTCAAACGGGGCAACCACCACATAGTATTACACACCCTGCGGTTATGGGAACAGATTTGAACCATGGAGGTGAAGACTGGCCCCAAGCATTCTTTCGTTCGATTTGTCGTTCAGTACCAAATCAAAGTGTACACATATATCTGTCTCTCTATTTACCTATATATCTTCTATATATCTTTCCATCTCTCTCTCTCCCCCCCCTCTCTCTCTCTCTCTCTCTCTCTCTCTCTCTCTCTCTCTCTATATATATATATATATATATATATATATATATATATATATATATAGATAGATAGATAGATAGATAGATAGATAGATAGATAGATAGATAGATATAGATATATACAGACACTATAAAGCAAGTGGGCTGATAGTATACGATAGTGTCGGAATAGTGACACCTTTACTTTGAACTTTGCTTGTCGTGTAAACATTATTTGACATTAGTGTCTTCATCTTAGACGTACCTATGAGCAATTTACTGTATATTCGTGTATTGAAACTGGTGAAAAAAATTTCAATGTTTCGATTTTCAAATGAAACGATTGTTTTTTAAAAGCAGGGTCGAGAAGCCTCAGACAACTAACAGCAGATATATATTACCTTGTAAACTATTTGTCCTTGCCTTGTGAGCTTATTTGAATTTATTTTTAAGACCTTTAGGCAACTTTGGCCGAATGGATGATGATGGGAAAATTAGTGGAATGAAGAAAATGGTAGGATACTAGACAGCTTCGAGAAAACACACACATTCGTACAATGAAATGAAATGAAATGAAATCTTTGAGTTTTACGTCCCACGGTTATGCCGGTTAGGCTAATGGAGACAGTGATGATGCGTAATGAATGAAATGGTGGAATGAAGAAAGTGGGAGGAAACGGGGAAATCCTGAGAAAACCCACGTACACGGTGTTTGTCCACCACAGAGCTGGGATCGATCCCGAGACCCCAAGAAGCAGAGGTGAACGCTCTACCACTGAGCCATCGTTGTCCCCACACACATTCAACGTTTGTCCACCACAAAGCTCACATGGCAGTAACCGAGATCAAACTGACTACCAAATACACCACAGGTGAAGGCTTCACGGTGTAGCTACCGTGACATTTCTTGTCTTGTGTGTTCTGGGTAATACTTGTAACTTAGTTGTATCTTGATTAGCATGGTGCAGCCTGCTACATTTTACTTTAGTTCCCATGGTATGCTGCTATATCTTTACGACAAGACGAGACAAAACGAGACAAACGAGATGAGACGGGACAGATCCTCCCGAGACGAGACACGAGACGGGACGAGCACATTTTTTCGAGACGAGACACGAGACGAGACATGCTTTGCACGAGACGAGACGAGACAGTCTGAAGTCTCGTCTCGTCTCGTCTCGTTGCAACACTAGTCTTCGGAGCTTGATATTAATCGGACCACCATGATGACGCACATGAAAGAAGATATAATATTGGAGTTTTACTGCCTAATGCATTGAATGAACTGAGTGAAGCCGACATGGATGCGCGGAAACAGGCATGCAGAACTCTCCATATGGAGTTCCATTCCAAGTGATTCCGTGGTGCAGTCCTCTTCACAGACGCGTGTGCTATCTACCGGAGTATGCATTCTCGAAACGTTGTAATGTGGTGTAAGGAAGAACCCCGAATTTTCAAAGGGATGGAGAGAAACCCACCGCACATGACCGTGTGGACTGGAATGAGTGCAACACACATTTTTGGGCCTTACTTCTTCGAAGACAATGTTTATGGATATTCTTACCTGGAGATGCTTAATGAGTGGTTAGTGCCTCAACTGGAAGAAAATCTTATCAAAGATACTGTTGTGATATAGCAGAATAAAGCACCAGCGCACTTCGCGATTCACGTGCGCAATTACCTGAATTAGATGCTTCCCTGCCGCTGGACTGGAAGATGTTTTGCATCTCCATAAGTTCCCTTTGCCTGGTCTCAGGGCGGTGCCGTAGGTGGGGGGGGGGGGAATTTTGGGAGAAAATAGAAAAAAAAAGATAGGAAAAATGCTTGGAATATATGTATGGGGGCGCCGTCATATACTCTCGCCCCGGGCGCTGATTTTCCACAGCTCGGTCCTGCCTGGCCTCCAAGAAGTCCTGATCTGACGACACCAGACAATGCTCTCTGGGGTTTCATAAAGGAACAAGTAAGAAACACTCGACATCACACAACGCAGGATTTACGAGCAGCTGTGGAATACGCTTTCTCCCTAGTGACTCCGGAGTATCTCCACAAAACATCTGCGAGAACTTGACGCAGAATTCAGCTGCGTTACGACATGGATGGAGATCATACCGATGTTTATGACTCTTAAGATTTCAAGGTAACTGTGTACAGAAATTCTACCATAACTAACACTATACTGTTAAAACTAAAGGGTGGTACGCCCACTTCCGGACCACCTGTACAGCGGCAGCAACTTGCATACTCTAAGTTATTTACATTTTCTAGTAATTCGGCAATGGTAATCTGCTCGCTGGTTCAGTTGCTAGCACTCACGCGCCTTCGGTGTACAAGGTCTTTGGCTCTATTCCTTGTGTAGATCATTCTAAAACCACACCTTAAATTGTAGAGATGCTAATCTCCAACCAATATGGGAATGGTGTTGTAAACACTTTGGACATTACATCCAACAGTGAGCAGATATCGAATTGACATACATAATCGAATATGCCTTCAAAGTAAACTTTGGGCAAGCGTTATGAACAACAGTTATTTATAAGAAATATCTCACCTTTTTGAACCAGAGTAAATCCTAACATTTATTTTCACATACACATTATTAGAATTATATGTATATAAACGCCACAATAAATATGATCTGGACCAGACTATAAATGATCTGGAAGCGTATCAGAAACGTTATAGATTTCTAACGAAATATATCTAATATGTGATTCATTAACTTCGTTCGGTGATTGAAGTCTATAAAATTCGATTTGTCACGGTGTTGCATATAACTATTGGAAAAGAAGACTTTTCCAGTGGACCTGTAATGAGACATTTCTCTATAGCGCAGTAGGTCAACCTGTACCTTGAGATGGATTTTCCTCATATCGAGTGACACAATTACCATCACAATACTTCCAGAAATGTCCTATGTCCACAAAAATCAATAACCTTACAACTGTATTTTTTTTTATAATAAAATGACGACATAGCTTTGACTGACATAATTCATACCAACCATCAAAAATGCTTAATTTTACGGATATTTTGCGTGCCTATAAACAGATTCGCTTCATTGATCACCCATGTACAAGAAACAAATAAATTGGGGACAGCAGTTGCATGGCTATTCACACTGTTATAGTCCTTCGATTACAGGGAAGAAAGTTAATGGAAAACAGTTTGATAGATCTTTCCAATTACGTTTCTAATTACGGAATTCTTCCTCTCTGAACGTGATTTAGCTGCATTCCTGTTGGAATGTTAACCAAAACGTCGCTGCTTGATGGGGAACATGGAATGCAATAATCAAACAGGGAGAAAAGTCGATGAAACTAATCACAGAAGCTGCTCCAACAAAAGTCCGTAAGTATTGCAAATATTATGCATTCACGATCTACATTTATTTTAACATGTCAGACAAACATACTCTACAAGCTTATGTTCGGTCAATATCTGCAACGGACGACTACATTTGAAATATAATCGATTGCTGCAAAACTAAAAATATTAAATAGTAAAATAAATAATTAAAAGTAATTTCAATTTTCATCCGAGATGAACACAAACAAATAAAAAATATGTACTTTAATATAAATTTAATTCAAAACGGGCATTTTGTTTCAAGTGCTTTGTAATACCCTTGGTGATTAGTTTATCAATGGTGTTTTAGCAATCTGTCTCTCTTCTGCAAATGCTAATATGACACCATAAGGAAAGGAATTAGTCCCAGAAGCGACAGTCCTATTAGCAACAGGAACTGTTATCTGTCCTATGAGAGACCGATTCATTTACATTGAGATTATGGAAGCTGATATGATTCCCTCTCGTGAAATATGTTTGCCTCTGGCGTTATTAGCGCCCGAACAACCTTGCTACGAAAACTGTACATGCCAGTAATACAGTTCATCAAATATATTTTCCCTCTACAGTGAGTGCAAATAAAACTTATTTTAATTTTGAGTTAGATTTGACATAAAACATATCAAATAACTTAACGAGACAACAGGGACATTTCCATGGAAAGTATATTCTTATGTAATTATTGAAAATCCAGTTGTAATATCCCCTTTCTTCAAAAGCTCTGTTTTCTGTACTTAATTTGATTCAAATCTAATTACTCACTAATCACAGTAATATATTTTATTTTGAAAAACTTAAACGTGTAACAGTTTCGCTAACTATCTACTTTTTAGACTTGCAAAGGCACTGAATAAAATAGAAAAAAAAAGTCAATGATGAAAGACAGCTTTTGAGATCCTTTACATCTGATCAGGGTTGAAAAGAAAACATGATTTTAAAAAAACAAAAACAAAAAGAACGTTTTTTTTATGTTTAAAACATGTTTTTTTTGTTTAAAACTTTTTAAACGTTTAAAACAAAATACTTTGTTTTAAACAAAAAAAAAACATGTTTTAAATGTTTATTTTGTTTAAAACAATAATCTAAATAAGCATATATATTACATTTTTACACTCTTAGGTATTGCTTGCCATCTATATTCAACCGCTAGATCAAATTTCGGGAACTTCCCTAATATCAATCCGCCCAAATGTTCAATTCCGGAGAAAGAAAACGGGATTTTCCCGATCTCCGTTCACGGATTATGTAGTTTAGTTTGTGTTACGTTCTACTGGTCGTCTGCGTTCTTAATCTTTAAAAGCCCATTGACACAACTGCTGTGTCAGGGCTTTAAACCTCAATGGCTCAGTCTTAAACCTCAAATTAAGGCTGGAAGATGGTTTTGGTACCAACTTATTCCTGAAAGATGCAGCTTTGCTGAGGGAGGTGGGTAAATATCGTGTTTTTTTTTCAACAGTTTTTTGGGGGCCATTCCCCCTCTTGGGGGATAGATTCATAAAAATTGTTACGTGAAACAATGAAGTAGACCACTACATGGTAATATCGTGTATTTGTACTTCTTGCTTATATGGGGGAGAAGGGAGGGAGCAAAGTTAGCCATTTTTTGGAGTTTAAGTTTTTTTGACGTAAATTAGATTTATTTTTACAAGAAAACATCAATAGCTCAGTCCTTAATTAAGCTAGAAAGATGATTTGGTACCAAAGTAATTTTGAGGGATGAAGCTTTCCGTCAGTTGCATTTTATGTATATAGGGGGTACGTATGTACGGCCGAGAGAGGGAGGATGAAATTAGTTTTTTTTTTTTTAATTTTTCATCAATTTTTTTTCATCAGGTTTTGGCGAGTATTCCTCCCCCCTTTGTGGTACATCCATAAAAATTGGTATGTGAAGCAATGAGGTAGTCCCCTACATGATAGTAACCTGTATGTGTACTTGTTGTTTATAGAGGAAGAGGGGGTCAAATTTGGTTAATTTACATTTATTTTCGGGACGGTCCCATATAAGACAAGACATATTTCACTGAAGTGGTCTAGAAGCATAATTTTTGTTCGTATACATTATGTGTGCAGCAAAAATGATTTGCATATGAACGTGGTACTAGTGGGGGAGGGGAGAGAATGTCTAATTCAATGAATGTTTTCTGCGCATATATATATATATATATATATATATATATATATATATATATATATATATATATATATATATATATATATATATAATATTTAAATATTTGTTACATGAGACGAATTCATTACGCAATGACAGCAATGGCTACCATTTCTTACATTATTGTCACAAGTATGTGGCCTACACATTCATCATTTCGTCAGCGTAGGGTTACTGCAAGGGTTACCAGGGCCCCGCAAAGTCAATATTTTCATATTTTTAATGATTTTCTATGTTTGTTCTTTTTCTACGAATATGGCGGGAATTTCACGAATGTTACCTCATTGGAATTTGTGGTCTATAAGCTTTCCAATGGTGTATAACTCATGACTCTGTGATAATTAGGGAGGTCACCAGAGCCCCGAACGTGAGAGTCTACCATTTATTAAAAATCCCTGTCGGGCGTCTAGAGTTAATTGTGTTGTTATGCCGTAGACATTAATCATTATTAGCTATCCATGTTGCAGATAGAGATGTATCTTGAAAACTGTTTAGTTAAAATATGTCATTTTCTCCTTGTAGGCTAGTCTCTGCTCCTTTCTATGAGTTGTATTGTATTTGTCATAGTACTTCTTATAGCTTATGATGTGAGAACTCTTCATTATTATGGAAGTAATAGTGATCAAAAAATACCCAAGTTTTGAATTTGTGAATTTGGATCTTAGAATAGTGTATAGTGTGTTTAACCTCCGTTATTCTTGGAAATTAAGAAATGTTGAAATACTTCAATTGAATTTCTGTTGGTTTAGTTATACGCACACTGATGTGCAGAATTTCGTTCAGTGATTGCTGTTATAATAAGAATATAACTCTGCTTATAATTTACTCCATGCACAAATCCTGCGAAGGATGGGTTGTTTGTTATAAAATTAAATTAACTTACTCAATCTGATATTTTAGTTGTTTTAAACATGTTCAACCACCATCGAAAAAAAAACACGTTTAAAACATTTTGTTTAAAACGTTTAAAACAAACTGAATAAAACAACAGCCCTCGTTTTAAACATGTTTTAAACACTTGTTTTAAACATTTTGTTTTAAACATATCAACCCTGCATCTGATTGGCTATTCTCAACCAATCTCACCAATTACCATGCAGTTCACACTAAACAATCCAAAAGGTAAACAAACTCTTTAAACAACCTTCCTCCCTATTGTAAGCTACAAAAACCTAAACTAATTGCTTAATATGCCTTCTTTCCTTGTTTTGACTTACACATAAAAGCTTGTCGTATAGCAATCTGAAATACGAGTAATCCCTTATAACTAGACGAACTGTTAAGTCCTGCGAGAGATTTGTAACTTGTGTAATAGTTTCTTCGAATACATTTTTTTTTTTTTTTTTAGATTTCTTTGATATCGTCAAGTGGTGAACACCCTCTTTCCATGAGCGCCCGATGGGAAGGCAGGGATCACCCCCTGGCTCACTAAAATGTATACGTAATATAGCAAACCCGTATATTAAATACCAGATATACCAGACATGGTACAGCAACCATGAAGATGCCGCTCCCTAGAAAATTTTCTTCGGGCGCCCCTACCTCTTTCTGATTTCTTTCTTATGCCATAAACATATTCAATCTAAACTTATGCTCCGCATCATTTTAACATGACATTTTTAATTATATTAGAATCATAGACAAAGGCGGAGCTACTCTAAATATTTAGTTAGTTTTCCCCTTGATATAGTCATTGTATTCATAGAAAGTAATTCAAAAATATTTAGGAAAAACGTAGAAAATATTGTTAGTGTAATGAGAGTAGTCTCACGTATTAAATTCAGGTAGAGCAAAATTTTTCATAGTACATTTTGTTAGGTTCTAAATCGCATTAGCATGAAACAAGTTAAAGAAGAGAGAACCTTGTCTTCTTCCATTATCTTAGTATGAACGAATCGGTGACTCATAGAGCAGTTAACAGATCAAATCTGTCGCTCATAGGACAGTTAACAGTTCCTGTCGCTAATAGGAATGTCGCAAGTGGGACGACACCAAGGAAAGGGTATTTCTTTCTTTTTTTTCTTGCTTTCTTTTCCTTTTATTTGAACAATACAACAATGCAAGACAATTTTAATATGAAATTAAAAATAAATACATATTAATGTCGCGTTCAAAATATTAAATAAATAATAGTAATGTAATATGTTAAGCAATATTTTAACTGGAGAGGGAGAGGAACCTAAAAGAAAAATATGTTGAGCGAGTCACAAGCATTCAACTTGTCAATATACTTTAGTTTTGTTCTATTATAATTTCTTCCCAATAGTTTTGTTCAAATTCCCATTTAAAACAAATCCTGAAGGAATCTATATTATAAAATTGAAGATGACTATGTTTGTGACTCTTAATCTCTTGAACCGCCCGACCGATCTCGATCAAAGTTTTGACGTAGATGCGGTTCCAGCCTGGAGTGTTATTAGCTATTCGCTTTGACGGTAGAACTTTGGGGAAAGGGAGGAGGGGAGATATAAAAAAATAAATAAAACTTAATTTCTCTTGAACCACCAGACCGATCTCGATCAAGTTTTCAACATAGATGAGATTCGCACTTGGGGTGCTTTTTTTATCATTTCACTTTGATGGAACAACGTAGCAGAGGGGGAGGAGGGGGAGATATACAAAAATTAATATAAATCAAAATAAAAATGACTAGGTTTGTGATTCAATAACTTTAGAACCACCCGACCAATCTCGCTAAAATTTTCCACAGAGATCAGGCTTGGTTCTGGAATGTTTTTTATCAGATCACTTTGACAGTGCAACTTAGGAGACGAAGGAGGGGAGGAATATTTATAAATGATAGAAAATGACCGACATTAGTGTCGAATTTATAGTTTTCCTGGTCGCTGAGATGCAAAGTGACACTTCTGATACTGATTAATTCCAAATTCAGAACCGCAAATTGGGGGAGGGGTAGGACAGAGAAATATAAAAATAATCGAAAAAGATCAATATCAATGTCGAATTCATAGTTTTCGGGATTGCTGAGGTCAAGAGTGACACTTCTGATCCGGTTTACATCCAATTCAGCCCCGCAACTTGGGGGAAGGGAGAAAGAAATACATAAAAGTGATCAAAAATGAGTCATATTACTGTCGAATCCATAATTTTCGGGGTCGCTGAGATGAATGGTATCACTTCCTATGTCTTGCCTCGTAACATGGTTGAGGGAGGCATATACATATATAAATGATCGAAAGGGTCCGATATTACTGTCTAATCCATAGTTTTTGAGATCGCTGAGATAAACAGTGACACTTCCGATCCCGTTTAAAACCAAATTCAGTTCCGCAACTTGGGGGAGGGAGAGATATATAAAAATGATCGACAATGAACGATATTAGTGTCGAATCCTTAGTTTTTGGTGTCGCTAAGATGAACAGTGATTTCTTTAAAGTAATTTTAGCATCTATTTATGGGAGAACTGGGTTGGATCTAGTAATGACTGCATAAATACCCAATTTCAAAACGTCTCTTATCCTTTTCTTTTCACGGAATGTACGTTTATTTCATTGTGTATGATTTGTTAATACCTAACTCACTGTCAGCCATTTTATCCCATTTAACGTGTTCAGATATTTATTTTACATTTTACAAAATTTATTTTGCTTATTTTTAGGTGTAGTAATTAAGATATATATGAGGAACATTCAATTTATCCAGCTGTTGCTGTGTGCGGCTTGGCGTCGTGTCCCATCCTGTGATAGAGTAGTCCTGACACTTTTCTGCGACAGCGGGCAGTTAAGGAGATGAGTCTCAGAGAATGGCGATGGACGATAGCAACAAGCCTGACAGTGTTGGAGCTAGCAACCCCAGTGTTGGAGCAGCGCTGCATCATCACGTCCCTCCTGACGGAAGGCGCGAAACCTGCTGAAATGTTCAGAAAATTAAGTGTGCAATACGGTGACGAAACTCTCTCTCAGTCGCAAGTGTATGAGTCGTGTTTTAAATGAAAGGCAAGAAGAGAATCCGTTCTCAACTTGACCCGTGCTCCACGCCGAGCTACTGCAGTCAATGAAAACAATATTCGTAGGGTGGAGCAACTCATTCTGAGTATTCTACGCATCAGTGTGATAAATTTGAGTGCGAAAACAATCATCAATATAGGAAGTGTGGAAACGATCTTCCACGAACACCTAAACTTCCGGAAAATCCCAGCCAGATGAGTCTCAAAAATGCTAACGTTCGATCAGAAGCAGTGTAGGGAAAACGTCTCATCTCAGCATCTGCGGCTATTTCAGAGAGAAGGTGAGAATAGTATTCCAATCATTAACGCCACTCTGACCACTCCCGGAACTATTATTCAAGTTGCATAGTAATTACTATGATTTTCCGCCAACTTGGCTACTGGAGAACTGTTGCCTTCTCCCAAAACACTATTTGCTTGGCTACTCCCTTTAGACCCATTAGCTAGGGGTGACCCTTCTGGTAGTGAACTACCACCGACATAGTTCTAAATTTCAATGTAGGACGCAATCCTCCTCACCCGACACATAAGTGTCTTCGTAAAGGTAGTATTTATCGTGAAGGTGTATATATATTCATTATTTCCAGAGAAAAAAATAAAATAAAAATCTCGTATTGTTGTTTTGCAATTTTATTAGTTAATTTCTAAGAAAAAAAGAGAAAACTTTATTTTTATGGCTATAATCATATTTTGAATATTAAGCCTGTAAAAGTATTTTTCATCATACTTAAGAAAAATGTTTTTAGTGTACAAATATAATATAGAAATGGAACTTTAGAGAAAATAAAGAGACTAGCCAGCCAAAATAATAAGCCATGTTCATGAAGCTCGAAACAGAGAACCGTTTTCACCGCTATTCTAAAAGCGGTTCTTCTAAACTGTATCGTCTCAGTTTTGGATCTGCTTACGCGACGTAGTAGCTAGGCTGCTGCTTCTTTTCTTTCTTGTAATTTAAGACAAAGTATAAATTTGGTAGCCTTAGCACAATCAGGATAAGAATAGACTCAACTCCGAGAATGAAAGCTAAACAACGTGTACCTTTAATTGCTTTAGGTTACTGTTTTTATTCATTTAGGAAATGTACTTATATAGTCATCGCCAAATGGAATTATCTCCCACCGCTAGTGACAAGTTCAATTTTCTGACTTCTATAATGTGATTGAGTAAGTAAATTAGAAGTTCCTTTTTCTAATTTTGACATGTCAAATATTCAGATAAACATAATTTTGGTGTAGTGAAATTTTCTATTTTAATTATCCACTGTTTTCGTCTGTTCTAATTAGATTAACTTATACTATACTACCTAAAATTTAATTTAACTCAATGTTAATTAGATTTATTTATGTGTACCTTTATTATATTTTTAAATGGTAAATATTGATATACATTTTGCACATGATGCATAGGTACTCATCATTTTGTTCTATAAAATCATTTAATCATTTTAATATGCACATTAATGATCGAAAATTATTTAGCAACATTCGCTTTCACTATTAATGTTGCCTCTATTATTCTTTTAAATGTAAGGAAAACTGTTTCAAGTACGCAATATTATATATATTATTTTGAAATTTGAGTAATCTACTCATATCCCAAAGATTGTTCAATGCTGGTGTATTAAGTTGTTACGTTCATAGATCAATTATATCTATAAACTAGTGTCCATTGTTGCTTTATCGAGCCCTATTTAATGAAACTCATTGAGTACAATGAGATAAAGAAGGAGAGATAAGCCTAAAGAGATGAATCATAAATTTTTCACAAACCCTACTCCACCTTTTACGCTACCGATTACCTCACTCAAATCAAAGTCAAATGTTCTGTAAGTAGATATAGGCATCAACGAAGGAATTGATTAAAAAAAAAAACAACTTAAAATCAAGACAGTTGCACTTTTAAACACATAACTTCCTGTACTTTTGCATTAAGCTTATAGATACAAATGCTACTGTAAGTAACTTGCTTAGCGCTTCTTGTCAGCAACGAGGATGTATGAGACAACTTTCCCGTTTAAGGCAGAATTGCCGTAATACACTCAATGCTCTCTCACCGGAGTCAAACTAAGGACCACGTGCACAAAAGGCGCATGTGTTAGCCACGAGACCAGCGCGAGGATATATACTATATTACTGCAGTACAGATATATATTGACACGGAAGTAGGATAGTTGGAAGGTTGAGTAGCTTTATTGCTGCTCTTGGAGTTTACATCTTGCTAACTGATTTCCATCCCCTTGAACAAAATACGAGTGTCAAAAGCTGATTTTAGATACTCCGGCTACATTTCTGACAATACCTCAAATGATCTCTTACATTGTGTTTATTATTTTATTAACATATCCTACTCATCAATACAATTTCATGTACAATTCAGTTGTGAAAATGTTTTACAGTTAAGACAATTAACAATGAAATATAGGAAAAAATATTATTTTGCCCTTTGTCAAAAGTGAGGCTATATAGGACCAGACTTACAGGTTAAAGTGTGATCTAAACCACTGGAATGGAGTCGATGATCTCCCACCGGGAATCGAGTCCGGATCCCAGTGTATCAACAGTACGCCTTCTAGTTACCAGACTAGGGATGAGGGTGGAAAATAATTTTGAGAAGAACATACAAAGTCCTACATTTGAAACAATATTCCAGCATCCACTGGTAGGGCTGATGCATAACTTCAATCAGGATGGTGGTTCGTATAGCTACAACTCGTAGTCTGAACGTCAACAACTCGCCTATGTCCATCCAAATTTTGTGTGCCTTATATGGTAACAATAAGAGGTATACTCGAAAAGAGTCAAACTTTCGAAATAGCGCTCCAATCGGGAAAGGAAGCGCACCTAGAGGCAGGTTTATACAACAAATTGCCATTTGTCGCGTTTCGCTATGACAGTTCGTTGGCCAGATACAGAAGTGGAAATGAGCACATGCTGTTTGTCGGATTAATGATACAGTGACAATGAACGCGCTTGAAGAACAACGTGTGTCTGTGTGTGTGAAATTTTCCTACAAACTTGAAAAAAAAAATTGCACAGACATTTCAACTTTTTTTCAATTTGTTCAGGATCTGCTCGTCAAAAACAAAAATAAATAAATAAATAAATAATAGCACTATGATTTGGTCAAAGAGCAAGGTAATGTTGGTTGTGTTTCTGATTGGAAAGGCATTGTTCATTATGAGTTTGTATCAGGTGGTCAGATGGTAAACAAAATGTTGTATCATGATATTTTAGTGTTGTTGAGGGATGAGCACAGAAAGAGGCCCGAATTCTGGGAAAAATAGACTTGGATGGTGCACCGTAAAAATGCGCCTTCTCCGTTTCGCTCCTCATTGTCAGTTATTTGGCAAAACATCATATTCTCATTGGGATACCATCCACCCTATTCTCCAGACCTAGCCCAGTATACTTTGTCCTGTTTCCAAACTTAAAATCCCTTCGAAAGGACATCGTTTCCAAACCACAGAGAAGATTCAGGACAATGTGACAAGAAACCTGCGCATCATCCCAGAAAGGGCGTTCCAGGAAACTTTCCAAATATGGCAGAAAGTTGGGAATGATGCATTGCCATTAGAGGGAACTACTTTGAGGACAGTGCCTAAAATGTTGTACAATAAGCAATAAAGATGAATAGCAAGTTTGGTTTCTTTTTGAACACACCTCGTATATCGAAAAATAATGTGTTTCTACCGGTTAGTTAAAAAAAAACGGAATATTGTTATTTATCGGCCATTTGAATAAACATATAAGAAACACAAAATATTGTTTGTTTATCGGTTATTTGAAAAATGGAATATTATTACTTGTTTATTGGTTATTTAAGAAAATTGAATATTGTATCTGTATTTCAAACAAACAATATATATATATATATATATATATATATATATATATATATATATATATATATATATATATATATATATATATAGAAGATTGTTGTTTATCAGTGATTTGGAAAAATTGAATACTGTTTGTTTTTATCGGTTATTTGGGAAAATGAAATATTGCTATTTTTATTGATTATTTCAGAAAAAAAAACAGGATATTGTTATGTATTGGCCATTTGAAAAAAAAATAGAATAGCATTGTTTGTTTATCGGTGATTTGAAAACATGAAATATTGTTTATCGGTTATTTGGAAAAATGTAATATTGTTGTTTATTTATTGTATACTTGGAACAACTGATTAGTGTTGTTTGTTTATTCGACATTTGAAAAAAAATGAGATATTGTTATTTGTTTATCGGTTATTTGGAGAGAGAGAATATTATTGTCCTTTTGTCGGTCATTTAAAAAAAAATGGTAGATCCAACTAGCGCCTCATTTCAAGAATAAGGGTAAGAAAGTCTAAATTTAATAAACAAAAACGAACAAACTACGTTAAAATCTACAATACCTTTAGATTTATGTAACCCTTTACTGAAGTCAGTGTATTGCTTTATTTTTCTGACAAAGTACTGACTGGTTCCTGAGACACAAATGAATATATAAACGCATACACACAAACATACATCTACACACAGGCGGCAACCACAAAAATAACAAATCGCGTGAATATCAGCATCATTTATATGCGGTTACTTTGCACCCTGCAATCATATGGTAAGATTATTTTTGTTGCCCCGGAGAAGAGTGGAATTCTCTCTGTAGTTCTTATGTCTAGTGAGCTAAATGAGCAATTACTAGCACGAAATTTAACGTGCCAAAACATGTCAGAAGTAATTAACATTTACATTTCAAATCCTACGCTATTTCTGAAACTAAGACTCGTAACAAATGACATTGACTAGTTGGTGTATAAAGAATACATCACGCAACCATATAAAGTTTGCACATTTTTAGTGCTCTTCACTTCAAGGACAGATCAAACTGTCACTGTTTTTAAAAGTTGTCAACAAAGTGAATACTAGTGCTTGTTGATATCACACTTTTTAAATATACAGGGCAATTTAAAATGAAAGGTTCAAAAAGAAAATAATATCACAGATATTCGATGTGTGCCCTTTTGTGACGCAGCAGATGTCTAAACGAATATCAAGTTAATTGTTGACCGCTGGCCGTCTATTGTCTGTTTTTTCCTCTTGCACAAGCAACCTTTCTCTTAAAACTGTTTCCCGTGTGATTCTTAGTTAGCAAATACTAACTGGATATTATCTCTCTCTTTCTGAAGTCTGAACAACGATTGGAACCTCGGAACAATTATCACCAATGAAGCTCCAGAGTATTCCAGCACACACTGAACGTGACAATAAGCGTTCTCTGTCGACAATGCCGTCATTTTGCAAAGTAGTGGGTAATTCAAGAAATGGTGAAGTTTTAAATATTGCCAAATATAACTTCAAGATTTTGTTTCTCATGTTGCATTGGATTTCCACAATCAATACATCACAGCGGAAACTGGTAATTTATCTTTATGTATACTTCATTTTGAATTGATCTGTGTATAAAAGTAATAGATACGTATATGTATACATATTTTTTTTTTGCATTGACATTTGGCCACTGAAAAAGAAGAAGAAGAAGAAGTTTACAATGGCCTCTAATATTTTGTGTGATTTTCGATGGGGTAGAAAAATAAATATTACGCAGAGGCAAAGGAAAATGATTGTAGGTTTTCGAAATTTGGGTGCAGAGAATGATAGAGAAGTTAACTGAGTAGAACGGAATATTAATGATAAGAAACACAGGGAGAAAAGAATATTCTCAAAAATAATAAGAAAAAATCCTGTTTGGAACTTCGGTTGAAAATAAACTCTATCCTGAAATGTTGTAGGAAGTTTAGAAGAAAGAAAACAAGGAGAGTGAAAGAGTCTATAATTGACGTACGGTAAGATGGAAACTTCTCAATTTGTGGCAAGTCACCTTCCAGCAATGGCAAAGTACACTCATATGTCTATAAATATCTTGTTGTAGGAGTACAATTTGATAACGAATTCGCCCGGTATTTCTTATAATGTTAGTATGTGTATAATCGGCAAAGACATATATGTGGCAAATTTCACATCAAAAGGGCAGTAAATAAGAACAATAAAACGAAAATAAAAATTTCTTCTTCATTTAGCAACATTTTGTTTTATTCATTCTAATTTTCGTATTTATAATTCTTTTCCTATGAAATTTACCACAAATATACATTTCCCGATTATACATATAGTATCAGTATTAAAAGTACCCTGCAAAATCATTATCAAATTATATTCTTACAAGAAAACAGTTATAGATATGCGACAATCATTTTGGACATGAGTGTACCTATGATGACGACGATGATGACAACGATCAGTTACGAACATACTACTTTAGTATTAGACAACATTTGGTTATATTACTTAGATTTTCACCTATATCCATGTATAATTTCGTAAACTACAAACAGTGGATAAAAACTACCGCAAATTCGCAAATAGTTAGGAATTCCATAATAGGCATCATTTTAATTAGTTCAAAAATAAATAATTTAAAATGCAATACACATATCTCAAAAATATGAAAAGATAAATACATAAACAATGCATTGAAAGCACTAAAATATTAGAACCATATCTAGAATATCACAACTGAAAACAAATAAATACATACGTAACATAGAATATGTAAATTTTAAATGATATTAACAAGAAATAATAATATATAACCTGGGAGGTAGTGTCTCAGGGAGAAGGATTCTGTAACGAAACGAGTCGTTACACATCAAATATTCAGATTTTCTTTCTTCTGATAACCGATCACAAAAATTACTATAGTTTTATGTAAAAGTAAGAAATTAGATTCTTTACAGTGTATTTATCTCAAATTACTGCGTTCTAATTCCCGTGTTGTACTACAAAATGTTACTTTGTTTTTAGATTTGAGTAATGAGATAATTTGATGATTAAATAGGCTTCTCAAGTATACGAGGTGTGTTAAAAAATTATCGATCCTTTGGTTAGTAAAAATACATTTATTTATTTGGAAATCTGAAATACTAATCTCCTTCAAAGTAGTCTCCTTGGTAATGCACACACACTTCTCCCAGTGCTCCCGCCATTGTTGGAAACACTTCTGGAACGCAGTTTTAGGAATGGTAAGCAACAGTGCAGTCGCAATCCGAATGCTGTCTTAACTCAAATCGGGTCCCTTTTAGTGGCATTTTCAGCTTGGGAAATGACCAAAAGTCAAACGAAGCCATGTCGTGTGAGTGGGAACCCTGACTACATACAAGAATGTTGTGTTTGGCGATTAAAGCTTGAATCAAATTTTGCGAACATTCTCATCATGACCGTGCAGTTTCATATTAGAAAAATGACCTAAATATATTTCTTGAGAATATAGGTAGTAGTACTTTACAATTATTTATCATCCTCGGGCGTAGAATAACACCTATTCCATACTATATAGATGTAGTGTATTGCAGCATTGAACCCTCAAACTTCGGACCTCTTCCCCCCCCCCCAAAAAAAAAATGGGTGCGCGCCTTATGCATATATATATATATATATGATAATAAAGAATGGTAATTGATAATATTAGATATTGGGGAGAGGTTTTGTATAGAATAGCATTGATAATAATACTGCATGGAACTCAAAATGTGCCATTACAATAATCGTCTGATAAGCTGTATGAAAACAATAACGGCAACTTCCTTAAAAAATTGTTGGACGATATGGTCCAGTTATGAAGGAACATTTTCGAGGGCTTCAAGATAATACATTGTGTCAATATTATATCAGTAAAAGCATAGTAAACGAAATTAAAGAATTGCTAAGTAAAGCAACAAAAAATGCATAATAACCGACTTAAAGGAATGTGAAATTTTTATATCATACTGCATGCACCCCAGATTTCTCTCATGCTAAATCTGTGCGATTCGTTAAGATATGCCAAACGCCTAATCATGATGGATGTTACGTTAAACGATTTTTTTTTATTTATTAACATGGATGCAGCATTTCGTTCATTCTCATCATCACAGTCTCCTTTAGCGTATCCGGTATAATCGTGCGACGTAAAACTGAAAGATTTCCTTTCATTTCTAAATAACAACCTAATGCATTCTGCAGCGTTCTATTCTTGGTTATTACTCAATAATAGCGTACAGACTGATGATATGCTTGGAGATTGATATACCATAAAATCGATTATTCACGCAAAAATGCACCGACATCTGCCAGCTAGTCACTATAAACAAGATTGATATCTGGTTTGTTCAGATAATGCTCCTCACGAGACGAGACGAGACAAGAAGTAATCTTTCCTCGTCTCGTCTCCTAAATTTAATAGGTCTCGTCTCGTCTCGATCCTTGAAGACTTCTTCCGCTCTTGTCTCAAAATTTTATTGCTCCGTTTTGTTAATTTATATTAAAAACTTTATATCTTATTTCTTTCTCAATTTCAACTAGAAATTTACACAACCGTTCCGCGTCACGGTTGTTCCAAGAATAGTGTGAAACAAGAACATTTAAACCACATTTATTATTGGAGTAAATTGTGTAATGACTTGGATATTTTAAACGTACATAAATGCCTTCATTTCTTTCGTATCATCATCTGTGTTGTACGTATGATGTGAAAACGTAATACTGAAATTATTTCTGGGGGTATTAGCCCGATAGCCCTTAAATACGCCACTGATCAAAACATACTTTTCATAATTTTTAGTCCATAATTACAAGTTACCCTTCATAATTTTACTAAATAAGCATGGTCATTGCATTGTTCATATAGAACAATATCATGGTGATGGAACAAACTTTTTAGTGCTGTATCTCAGTTACATGAGTTACAAGTTATCCGCCTACATAAATAAGTTATTCGTTTCTGTGTTAACAGGTTTTATCCGTAATTGTTTTTCAAAAAGTGGCCACCTCATTCTTGTTCTGTCTCTCTATTTAATTAAATGATGTGGTGAGCGTAAAATGTGAAGATCTGTTTTCGACGGAAGTGTTAATAAGGAGGGAACTAACTACTTACCTAACTTTCTTTTCCTCTTTTAAAAAATTAATAAAAATCACTTGTGTTCTGTCTTGTAATTTATTTATAATAATTATTATTATTTTCCAAGTATACAGTGAATATTTTAAATATATATTTTAAACATTCTATACAGAAGAAATCGCTACTGCAAGGTTTTGTCCCGCGAGATTTTAGGTGCCTAAGTTTTTTCCCGTCTGGATTTGGCCAGGCTAGATTACGTCCGGCAAGATTTTCTTTATGTGAGATTTTGTTTCGCGAGATTTTCGCCAGACGAGATTGTGGGCCGTAGATTTTGGTTGCGATGTTTCATCCACAAATAATCAACAAATCGAGTATGCACAAATGTGGATATATGGACCAAAATAGCTTTCTGTGAATATATTTTTATTGATTCCTTGCATTTTGTGATCATTCCATTTTGCGACAAAGCCATTACTTTTCATATGTCGGCCAAATTTGATTGAGAATTTGAAAAGATTCCCCAGCGGAAAATAATAATTTCAGTTTAGACCAACCGGAGAGTATAAGTAATACACGTTACGAGGTATTTTTCTCTAAAATTATGAAGTGTTATGAACTAGGTAGGGAAAACAAGAATAAACGTCTCTTTATTCAAAAGTGACACAATTGTAGATTCCTAAGAAGTAACGTAACGTTGGTCAGGAAACTGAATCAAAATACTATATAACACACACACACACACACACACATATATATATATATATAGTGTTGCCACGAGACGAGACGAGACGAGATTTAGGGCTGTCTCGTCTCGTCTCGTGCAAAGCATGTCTCGTCTCGTGTCTCGTCTCGAAAAATTGTGCTCGTCCCGTCTCGTGTCTCGTCTCGAGAGGCTCTGTCCCGTCCCGTCTCGTCTCGTTTGTCTCGTTTTGTCTCGTCTTGTCTCGTAAAAAATATAGCAGCATACCATGGGAACGAAAGTAAAATGTAGCAGGCTGCACCATGCTAATCAAGATACAACTAAGTTACAAGTATTACCCAGAACACACAAGACAAGAAATGTCACGGTAGCTACACCGTGAAGCCTCTAGTGTATGTGGTAGTCGGTTCGATCTCGGTTAGTGCCATGTGAGCTTTGTGATGGACAAACATTGAATGTGTGTGGGGACCGCGGTGGCTCAGTGGTAGAGCGTTCACCTCTGGTGCTTGGGGTCTCGGGTTCGATCCCAGCCCCACCAAGTGAACTTTGTGGTGGACAAACACCGTGTGCGTGGGTTTTCTCGGGGTTCTCCCATTTCCTCCCACTTTCTTCATTCCACCACTTCATTCATTACTCATATCACTGTCTCCTTTAGCCTAACCGGCATAACCGTGGGACGTAAAACTCAAAGATTTCATTTCATTTTATTTCATTTTTCGAATGTGTGTGTTTTCTCGAAGTTGTCTAGTATCCTACCACTTTCTTCATTCCACCAGAGCTCCTCCCTGGCTAAGCGGTTAGCATACGTGAGAGACCCGGGTTCGATTCCCGGCGGGAGCTCATGTGGTTCGGATTCCACGTTAATCAATAGGTCCACGTCTCATATAGCCTCGCTGCTGAAAGGGACGCTAAACTAAAATCAACTCTTCATTCCACCAATTTTCCTATCATCATGCATTCGGCCAAAGTTGCCTAAAGGTCTTAAAAAGAAATTCAAATAAGCTCACAAGGCAAGGACAAATAGTTTACAAGGTAATATATCTCTGCTGTTATTTGTCTGAGGCTTCTCGACCCGGGCTTTTTTATTTATTTATTTTTTTTATTTATTTTTTTTATTTTTTTATTTTTATTTATTTTTTTTTTTTTTTTACATTCTGAAACATTGAAATTTGTTTCACCAGTTTCAATACACGAATATACAGCAAATTGCTCATAGGTACGTCGAAGATGAAGACACTAATGTCAAAGGAAAGTTCGATGTAAAGGTGTCACCATCCCCGACACTATCGTATACTATCAGCCCACTTGCTTTATAGTCTCTCTCTCTCTCTCTCTCTCTCTCTCTCTATATATATATATATATATATATATATATATAGAGAGAGAGAGAGAGAGAGAGAGAGAGATATGGAAAAGATATATAGATAAATAGAGAGATAGATATGTGTGTACACTTTGATTTAATATATTCCAGCCTTTAAGTTTCACAGTGTTAACCCATAACAATCCAAAACCTACTTTCCATTTTAGCATGTTTAGATTTGTTGCAATTATTTTTTTTTTTTAAAAAGCTCGGAACCAAATAATTTTATTGAGTAATGGAAAGTATTTGATTGAAATTTTATATGTTACTGCACAGTAAGCTCTAGTTAAAATGCCATAGTAATGGGAGCTGAACGACATATCGGACGAAAGAATGCTTGGGGCCAGTCTTCACCTCCATGGTTCAAATCTGTTCCCATAACCTCAGGGTGTGTGCTACTATGTGGTGGTTACCCCGTTTGTGTAACAAACTCATGACAGTACACCCAGATTAGCTAGTGGCTAAAAAAAAAGTTGATTTTTGGGTATCAATTTTGGATTAAAGTTTCTTACATTGTCGTGATCTATTCGCAATCATACAACGTACATCTTCATACCAAGCCGAGCGGTCTGCGGCGATAGACCATGGCTTGAAGGTCCCGGGTTGAGTCCGGAAGGGTCATGTGTATGGATTTTAACAACATTTGTTTTTTTGTATTGTGTCAGGGGGGGGGAATCGTACGGGATAAAAGTATTTCAGTCTGAAAAAATTGGAGAGAATATCCTCCCCAGGATACTTTCATGAGAGTAAGGAATTAGTAAAAATATAGGATATACATTTTATAGCAGGTTTAAAATTATGGGGATCCTATTTCTTTTCTGTTAATTATGATCTCCAATGTTCGAATTTTGATCATTCTCATTATATTTTCTGCTTTCAACGGAGTTCCATGAATATTATACCAAATATTCTTTAAACTTAACAAGTTCGAGAGGTTTTTATATGCCTGTAAGAAACAATTTCTGAAGATAATTCAGGTCCTAATGAATATTATTCACTATGAAAGGGAAGTATTCCTCTCCTCTCAACATGGAAGCAGAGTGCAATTTCGCACTCTGGTCAGATCAAACATTTCCTCGTAACAAAACGAAGGTCCCCCTGTAAAACCTCTTCACCTAAAGTGTTATTATTAGTATCATAAATTTGCTGAAAGGAAACAATTTTAAGAGTTCGTCGATAATATCTTTGCTTTCTTTGTCCTTCGCCCGCCTTCCAAACGAAGAGGTGAATTTTATAACATGATTGCTGTATAATAAGCAAGCGATTGGTAAAATGGTAAAAGTATGTTTTTATGTGTATGTGTGTGTTTGTGTGTGTGTGTGTGAGAGAGAGAGAGAGAGAGAGAGAGAAGACAAAATTTTAGGTGCAAGATGACATACTTCAATTGCAGTTTTCGGTTCATATAGCAAAAAGAATACCGCCACCAGAGAATAAAGACAAGTGTAGTCTGTTCTGTTCTCTTCCGCCATCTCAGCAAGAATTCTCAACTACAGCCTGTAATGAGTGTAGACCTTACCCAGTTTTCAAATTGAATAGATGGTGGTGGTAGTTCGGTTTCTTGACCTTGTAAAAATCTTCCCTTTCTTTGATTTTGTTTGTCATCATTCCTGCCAGAAATAGAAAAATGAGAATTCCTCAGTTTACAGCAAGGGGAATTGGGGACAAGACATTAAGGATGATATTCCTGGAAGTTCATGTATCACGATTGTTTCATTGAATAGACAGAGGACACTTTTCTATGAAGGCTTTCTAACATGTTTTCTCACAAAGGGGATTTTCCTTTTGCAATCTATATGACCACTGGCAATTTCAATCTTGGCCATTCCCGCCAGCGTTTTCATTTACGAGACGGGACAAGTAGTCTGTCTCGTCTCGTGTCTCGTCTAAAAGGGTTCTGTCCCGTCTCGTGTCTCGTCTCGTTTGCGAGACGAGACGAGACGAGACACGAGAAATGACTCGTCTCGTGGCAACACTATATATATATATATATATATATATATATATATATATATATATACAGTATATATATAATTCTGCAAATCACGTCTTCAGTCATTGAGCTCCTCCGTGGCTAAGCTGTTAGAGTACGCGCCTTTGGCGCGGGAGACCCGGGTTCGATTCCCGGCGGGAGCTCATGTGGTTCGGATTCCACGTTAATAAGGAGGTCCACGTCTCACATAGCTTCGCTGCTAAAAGGGACGCTAAGCTGAAATTCAACTCAACTCAACGTTTTCAGTCAAAATCAAGTAAAAAATATTTCATTTGTTTACCTTTGGAATATCAATATCTGGTCCAAATGGTCTAAACCCTCAAAAGTATTGTAATATTTATTTATTTATTTATTTATTTTGTATATTACTGTTACGCACACACCTAAAACGTCATGATTTTTTTCTTTCATCTTCCCAGATATTTCTTTTAAAGTTATATGAGTTTTATTTTTTACAGTAACATTTCTTATTTTGGAATGCAAAATATTGATGATAATGCTTTTATAATAATTTTGTGTTCCTTCTGTCGTGTCTCTTTTTTCACCTCGCAAAACTCAAGATTTAGGATCAAAAATGGCTGAAAAATGAAAATAGGGAAAGTTCACCCTGTTTGACAACTCTTGTTCTAAAATACAAGTAAAAAGATGTGTAGGTTGATAACGTTGTCTCATTTCTGACAGCGGCTAGTCTTACCTCCCTTTCTTTTGCCGAATCATATAATCAGATTGTCAACTAACATAACTTTGAAGATATCAATTCTCCACATTATTAGATGAACGATCTTTTCTCGTTTCGTAACTTGTTTCCCTCCCCTACCAACCTTCTGAAGATTAGTGAGGAACAATGGTGTGAATGGATCAGGAGAGTGTGTTTATTTCTTCACCTCCACGAGTAGGAAATCAAACCCTACTGATTCTGCAATACTTGAATGTTGTTTCCAGCATTGTCACATTTCCTTGTGAAAAGTAATATTAACGAACTATAAGAGCTAGTTTAAAAATAAAAAGTGAACATGTAGTATTGGGGTAGGTTAACATCTGGAGAAAGTTTGAACTGTATAAAACAAATAGTTTTCATAATATTTTGGAAAAAAGTTCACTGTTATTATATAGGGACTCATGATCTCACCTCAAAACGTTAGACACGGCCTTAAGCAAACAATGCAAAGGAATGCGTAAGACAGCCATTATCCACTATTATTCGACCTTTTGATTTGATTGAAACTACAAAAAACATACTAGTATTTCAATATTGATATTGATATTTCGTATTGCTGCTACTTACATTTACAATATAAATATGAAAATAGAAGTATATATGATATTATTGCATATAGTATAGAATTATATATATAAGACAAATCAGCTGATAAGGTAATGCCGAAAAAGGAGTTGTTATGTAGAACACTAACACTCTTTCGCCTTATGCATCCTCTTGCATTGTTTACTTAATATATGGCCAAGCATGTCTTGAGGATGTGAACTGTAGCGCCTTTTACGTACTGCGACTCTTAGCATGTTAGAGATGAACTACTGAAAAATGGAATAACATCTTGGGTGATATCAATAAAACGGAGAAGTTACTCATTATTCCCAATTTTGTAGTAGTTACTATCATTGGTATCAATAAAAAGAGAACTGAGCACTACTCGCCTGGGCTGACCTCGAACAAGCCCCGCTTCTTTGGAGTGAACACACCTCTATTCTCGACCCAAGTAACTACTCCGCGTTTGATATCAATAAAAATCAGAGATTCCTCTGTGATGCAAGTAACTTCTCCAAATTTGTGGAGCAAGCTCAGTAGGTGACTCCGTGCGAAACATGGCAGATTATATCTGGGCCGTACTGGCCCTGGACGGTGAATTTTTAGTGGGCCCTCCCCTCGTATCGTAGCTAGCGGTATATGAATAGAAAAGCACATGTCATGTACTCCTCACATACGGGAGTAAGGGAACGAAGGACGATAACACGTCGAGTACCAGCAATACAGTCAGCTAATTCTAAACCAGCGTTGTCAGCCCATGACGTTGCGGAAACAGTCTTTCACAGTTTTCGTAATTCAACCATTGAAAAGTTTCTGATTTCTCACTCTGCTTTATAATTTTGCTAATATTGAAGTATTAAGCAAAATTCAAATGATGCCATAACTTGAAATTAAATAATAATTTACATTTTACAGCACCGTTGTTTTCCGAATAGAAAATATACAGGACCGGATTATTACCATTGGAGCCCTGGAGCAGAAAATACAAGGGGGCCCCACCAAAACGTTTATGATGAACCCTCTCTCAACATGTTCAAAAGGATCCATAAGGAGTAACTCATGTTTTTTTTTTTTTTTAACTTTTATGGTGAAAGTGTTTTTAGTGATTTTAAAAATATTTGGGGCACCCTTGGTCGCTGTCAGAGCCGTAGCTAGATATTTCGGCACCCAGGACGAAGTAGAATTCGGCGCTCCCCTCCCCTACACTCATTTCACCAAGCTTATACACATACACACACATACGCATATATATATATATATATATATATATATATATATATATATATATATATATATATATATATGAAAGAGAAGCAGCTTTTGTCGTCATCCTACGATAAATGTTTATCAAGCTGCTTGGACAGACCACTGCAATAACCAAAAGCGATCATTAGTATTCTTTTACAAATGACAGCTTTTTTCAACAAGCTTATACTGTATACCCTATTAGTTTTGTTAAACGTGACAATACTACCTTTACTTGTATACAAATCCAATTGGAGAAAAGTTATAGAAATTTACAACTATTTACAGTTTCATACTATCGATAATAAATGAAATTTCAATGCATTAGAAACTATGTGCTTTTAAAACGTTCGAAATGGCTCATTAATTCCCAGTAATAATTGTAAGCTTTTGAAATTTTATCCTGTATGTGATCACACAAATAGCATTTTAATTTCAATTGTTTTGCCTTTTTTTTGTGAAATGTAACGGAAATTCAGAAGGAGCCTTCTTTGCGAATTTCTCAATATTGATCGATGGAGGTGAAGAATGTAATTAAGGTTTCTCTTTAAAAATTAAATGTAGTTTGGCTACTACATATGTTTGAAATTATAGTAGACCTAATTGCTTAATTTCTTAATGAATGAAAGTTCTGAATTTAAGGCTACTTATTAGTAATTAACATATTGAAAATATATTGAAAATACACTAACACATACACACATATGTTAATCTATGGATACATGAAGTGTATGTATATGATTGTATGTATGTAGATAGATAAAATTATCACACAACTTGATACGTATGCATAAAAAATATCCTGGTAATACAGGTAGTGTATGGTGAAATCATCCCAATAAATTCCTTCAAATTATAAGCATTTCATGCTAATGGAATAAAAAGAAATCACTATAGTGATCAGTCCTTGAAAAAGACGAAATTCTTTAGGTTGAGTTCTGATCCCTTAAGCCCCTATTCTACCCTTGATTCAAGTTCGAAAATGTTATTATTCCCCCTATTTACCTTCATTTTTAATATTCTCGCAGAAACAGCAACTTGTGGCCTTCTATATCTCATCGTCATTAACAAATCATATATAATAATTTTCAAGCAATAAGTAAAAGCTTGTCGTGACTTGCTGAAACATTTGGGTTGCGAGCTAAGCGAGGAATTTTTTTTTTTTTTTTTTAACAAATCTATTCCTTTGCAATCTCACAACATTGATTTAATAGGGTGCCAATACTTTTTCAGGGCGATGCGTCATTTATTCATTTTCAACACTTTTTCTTTCTTCTTTCTCGTTCGGCACCCTCTTGCTATCAGAGCACGTGCCACGGTCTCGCTCGCCCACCTCGTAGCTACGATTCTGCTGTTAATACAAGACAGTGGAGAAGTGTTGAATTTGTATCAATTATAAATTACTTCCGATGCTTCATATATGTATTTGTATATGCACCAGGGGCGCCTATGAAAGTTTTATGGTACAAATATGGCATTGTTATTTTATGAAGAGATATGAAGTAATCGAGCTTGTGCAGATGATTGGACAGTTGCAAGAGAAGAATGGAGGATTGGACATTACGTCAGATCAGTCAGTGTCAGGGAAGAAATTACAGCCTTAAAAAGTTTTAATTCTGTATTTTAAGATTTTTCAGCATACTTGGTCCGAGTGAGACTCCCAGACTCCTTTTATTTTCGGGGGAGGGGCAGTACGTACATGTGAGTGGACCCCCTAGAAAGTACTTTCCCGGTGAGCCCCTGCGTTGCAGTACGATCCTGGAGTATATTATTGCTTTGCAGCGTAGAAAAATTTATAAGCTGCATATAAATGTTGCAAATGGTGATTGCAAAAAACATTATAGTTTCATGAAAGAAAATATAGAGTGGTTAACACAACATTTTTTACGAGAACCAACCGAAAGTTGGGGTGGCGCACTACGTATTGATGAAAAGATGCGGGTTTTCTTGCATGACGTGAGTGATCCAGGATTCCAGATCGAAGTGTCAAAAATTCTGGTGTTGCTCAAAATACTGTGTCTATGACTACTACACGTGTAATGAATGCGATTATTGCGAAATCTGAAAACTGAATTGTTTCCGGCAAGTGTGCGTAATGCACACAGCGAAGTCAGGGTGGCAAGAACAATATACATTTCAGGATGCTATCGGAGCACTTGACTATACACACGTGGCAATGAAGAAACCTAATATTTTGGAGACGAATACGTTAATAGGAAAAGCTCCCTCGTGGCTAAGCGGTTAGCGTACATGCCCTTGGCGTGGGAGACCCGCGTTCGATTCCCGGCGGAATTTCATGTGGTTCGGATTCCACGTTAATACTCAGTAAGTCCCGTCTCATATAGCCTCGCTACTGAAAGGGACGTTAAACTCAAAATCAACTCAACTCAACGTTGATAGAAAGGGGATATACATGTGAATGTATTTTGTTTTTATATCCAGGCGAAAGGGAACACGTATGCAGTGGAAAAAGCAATCAGGTGGGCATGCTTTATAACGTGACTAGATGGACCTTTTTTTAAAAAAGGAAACAAAGGGGCCAAATGTCTGATTTCGTTCTTATAGGGCCCACACACGGTCCATGGTTTGCGCAAACATCATGTTTGTGCAAACATCGTGTTTGCGCAAACACTCGGCCACACACGATACAACTGTTTGCACAAACTTCAGTTCAATTTTGAGTTTAATCGCGTAAGCATGTCCACTGAAGCAGCTTGTTTAGCGATAGTAATTGCTTGTGCTTTGGAAGCGGAAATACCCGCGAAACCAAGAAGAAGGAAGAGGGTGTGGATGAAAGAGTGCACTGAGAAAAATCCGTTATCCGGACAGCGGTATGTTGTACAAATATATGGAATCCTTACGTTTAGTACGGAAATCTGTATGGAGCATACGTTATCCATATACTACATAATTACTGCCTTTTTCTCACTTAGATATTACATCATGTTGCTGCAGGATGTCTGACATCGAACAAACTTCCGTATATTACATATGTATACGTATATTATATACGTCAGCTATATATTTCATACATCCATCTGTATGTGAGATTCTGACCGCCCATGGACAGTTCTTTCTTTCATCATGAGTGACGTCATTGAACAAAGAAAAACTGTCGTTTTCTTGCGGGTCGGTTTATGCATATCGTGTCACGGCGTGGGAGGTCGTAACACCCTTCATTCTATATCTTCTACTTTATACTTTTAATACTTTACTACGTAACACGATCTTATTAATTTATTATACGCTTCATATATTTACTAACTATCCAACGATATTTGTTGCCTCGGGCATTAAATTGGTGAAGAAGAAGAAGAAGAAGAAGAGTCATTTACTGAACTAGGTTTGTTTACAGCTAAAAAGAACAAAGGAAGGAAACAAAAGCCTGAGTAAGTACAATAGTTAACTATAACATTAATTAAATATTCCTTTAATTACCGATTACTTTAGTATAACTCTCTTTAAGCTTAATAAATCACTAACATGTTAACGTGACTTCTGCTTGCAACTCTTCCTATTTTAACCCGTTAGTTAAGAAGAAAGAATGGGCGAATCTGAATTTTGAGAATTCTTTGAACATTGGCGCTTATAAACTTTTTCTACATTTCAAGGTGCACAAAGTAAATGTTGTGTTTATTTATTTCTTTTTAGACGGTCCCTTCCTCGGAGGAGAATTACTATAACATAGAGTAAATCTCATAACTTCATAACATGTTTGCTTAGAAACCGTTTTCAGCGCGAATATCGTCTTCGTGTAGTCTAAAAGACTGTTAGCCATTTTTGCTAGAATATTTTCACATAAAGCTTTTTGTTTAACGTCCTGCGATTATCCACCAAGGTGATGATGAGATAGGTGATAATGGTTGCAAAAAGAAAGTGGGGTGGAACGGAAGAATCTTAAGAGTAATCACGCACACAGTGTTTGCCCACCAAAAGCTCACTTGACAGTAGCTGGAATCGACCCATGGACCCAAGGCGTCAGAGGTGAGAACTCTACCGGGTCCAAGATTTGTTTCGTGAAACACTCTGAAGGGAGGGAATCAATTTGTAAAAATAGTCGAGTAGCACAGAGAGTTAAGGCACCAAATGTGATGGGGCGGAAATTATTATCAGTCAACTTTACTTAGTTTTACTATGCATGCAAATTTACTAGCTTATCTGACCTACTTGTAAGCGCGTAACATTCCAGTTTTTGACGTTTCAAATCTGAAAATATTATGTTGATAGGTTTTCGTGATAAATACTTTCAATATAGAAAAGTAATTCACGTGAAATATATTTACGACGTTAGACGGTCTGTTACTTACAACTCATGGTTTATAAAAGGTATAAATAATACAATGTATATATGTACTGTATGCTGTACACTTATAACATGAAAAAAAGTTTGCAATTTTATTAATAGAGGCCATGATGGGTTAGTGGTAAGGCCTTTACCTCTGGCACATGGGGTCCTTGGTTCGATCCCAACTCGCGCCAAGTGAGCTTTGTGGTGGACAAATGTCGTGTGCATGTTTTTTCTCGGGGTTCTCCCGTTTCCACCCACTTTCTTCATTCCACCATTTCACTCATCTCTCATCATCACTGTCTCCTTTAGCCTAGCCAGCATAAACGTGGGATGTAAAACTTAGAGATTTCATTTCATTTCATTTTTGAAGTAGTGACTTCGACTTTATTCAGCGGGGGTGGTGGCTCAGTGATAGAGTGTTCACCTCCGGTGCTTGACGACCCTGGTTCGATCTCAGCTCGCGTCGAGTGGACTTTGTGGTGGACAAACACCGTGCTCTTGGTTTCTCTCGGGGGTTCTCCCGTTTCCTCCCACTTTCTTCATTCCACCATTTCACTCATTTCTCATTATTGCCGTCTCCTTTAGCCTAACCGGCATATCCCTGGGGCGTTAAACTTAAAGATTTCATTTCATTTCATTTTATTCAGCGGAAAGTCAAAGTTTGGTTTGGAAAAAATCATCGAAATTTATTTTATTTCTTCGGAAAATTCGATTACGTCATTTACGTGTTTTAGTTCTTCTAATGTCCTTTTAACACGCAACCACCGAGTTATGTCACTGCTTGTGAAGTATTGCTTAAATTGGTGCTTTTGTACGGGGCAACTGTAGTTGCTTCCTCTAAAACAGTCGCCGCCACCGTTAGCTTTAGAACAACTGTCTCGAGCAACTCTTCGTACCCGGCAGTCGTGAAGAAGCATTGTGTTAAATGGAAGGATTCGTACGGGGACACGGCAGTTGACGCCACCGTACAAGCTTCCAATGTACCTTTTTTTTTTTTTTTTTTTTTAATCTTAGTTGGAGTACTGATCACAGGCGAAAAAAGCGGAGTTGTTTATCACTTTATTTTACGTCACATACTGGAGTTCTCCGATGTCTTAAAACAACTATAGACTATTCCTATATTCTATATATATTACAATGCAGTATCATCCCTGTGATGAACGCATAAGATACCAGGATTACATTGTTGCCTTCTTTATATTTATACCATCTTCCAAATTACGTTTATAATACTGATCTTTCTGTAATACAACGTGCCCATGGAAGCTAACTAGTCGTCTATTACGTTTTGTTTTATGTATATGAAGCATACATATTAATCATCCGATTTGCAGCCACCTCTAAAGCATTTCTGGATGTATGTTATTATTATTATTGAGTTGAGTTGATTTTGAGTTTAACGTCCCTTTAAGCAGCGAGGCTATATGAGACGGGACCTACTGATTAACGTGGAATTCGAACCACATGAACTCCTGCCAAGAATCGAATCCGGGTCTCTCATGCCAAAGGCGCGTACGCTAACCGCTTAACCACGAAGAAACTCATTATTATTATTATTATTATTATTATTATTATTATTATTATTATTATTATTATTATTATTATTATTATTATTATTCAACCACTAAAGAAAGAAGCAAAGGAGGAAAATATGTTGTTGACCAAACCAAACATACATCGATGGGATTCAGGAGCGTCATTTCAGATTTTGCTTGGGGGGGGGCAAGACCTCTTGATATAAGTAAAATTTTGCGTTTTCTTACTGATTTAATACTATTCTATTGATAAAATCTATATAAATCTCAATCTCAGGGGCGCAATTGCCCCTCCCTGCCCTCTCTAAATGACACCCCTGATGGGATTCCTCATGGCCAAGTAGTTAGAACTTCGCTGCCTATGCAGAACAGGTTTGATTCTCGATGGTAGGTACTGTGGTTTGAGAAATGAAATGAATTGAAATGAAATCTTTCAGTTTAACGTCCCATACTTATGTCCGCTAGGGTAAGGGAGACGATGATCAAAGTAAGTGAATGATGATGGAAGAATTGATGGAATGAGAATGTTGGAGGGAAAGGAGTACCCCGAGAAAATCCACGCACACGATGTTGCCCACCCCAAACTTACTTGGTCGAGGATCGAACAAGGGACCTCACGCCACAGAGACAAGGATCTACCACTGAGCCACCGTGCTCTCTAATGTGGTTTGAATGAAAGCTACGGATCTACGTCTAATATAGCCTAGTAGCCTCGGTGCTGTATCTTTGAAAATGAAATGAAATCTTTAAGTTTAACGTCCCACGGTTATGCCGGTTAGGCTAAAGGAGACGGTGATAATGAGAAATGAGTGAAATGGTGGAATGAAGAAAGTGGGAGGAAACGGGAGAACCCCGAGAAAACCCACGAGCACGGTGTTTGTCCACCACAAAGTCCACACGGCGCGAGCTGGGATCGAACCAGGGACCCCAAGCACCGGAGGTGAACGCTCTACCAATGAGACACCGCGCCGCCTGCTGTATCTTTCCATGTATATCTTGTGTACTAACAACCCAGTCCCACTACAGAAAAAATACGTGGGTATTGAAAGGTTTAAAAAACAACAGAGAAAACAAGTAATATATCAGTGTCTGCTATCAGTTGCTTGACGTAAAAAGCATTTTTTTTTTATTTCCATTGCCCAATAGTAAAATTGCCCGTAGGGGTTACTAACTGGTGGATCCTTTTCATTGGTAGCATTAGCGGGCGGGTTGTCATTATTTTTGTAATACCCAGAATTCAGTAGCATAGAAGCGACTTAGCTTCGTCTTGGCTTGACATTTGATGTGCAAAATTAGTATAAGAAGGAGAGTGGAAGCATTTTTGATCGTGGTCACTCACCTAGGATTTCAAGTAAGTTGGTTTTCCTGCACTAGAAGATCTACTATTTTACATTTCAATTAGTTTTGTTTTACTTTCACCTCAGTGCTGCGAGATTCCGTAAGCTCGTTTGTTTTTTATTTACGTAAATGTATGAAGGTATGTTTATAGAAGTAGCAGTTTGTGTAGACTACGTTAATCTTTCTTTTCTTTTCTTTTTTTTTTTAAAGTTTAATGTCCCACGATTATGCACTGGGGCTGAGGGAGACTGATTATGAAATGAATGATTATGTTGGAATAACGAAAGTGGGAGGAAACGAGAGAACTCTGTGGAAAAAAGGGCCATGGTGTTTGTTCATCACAAAGCACTTGGGAACAGTGTAGACCTATTTATTCCGTTAAGCCCCAATAGCTCTTCAACTTTGACAGTAATTACGGGGAAGGTTCTAGAATGCTGGTGCGCATATATAAGTAAAGAGAGTTGGTACCCAGGATGGTTACTTTCTTCATCAAAGCTCAATATTCAATTCACATAGTAATGCCAAGTGAGCGATAGCGAGTCAAGATTACTTAGTAGTCAGGGTGATTATTTTATTACGATTGAGTGGTTCTATTAAAAAGGAAAAAAAAAAAACTGGCATAATTACGTATAAATATATTTTGGTTAGGTTTGCTTAATTTTCGTTCACTGGTAAGAGTGCACTTTGAGCAGAACAAGTGATTTTGGGTATCTTTTAGTTTCTCCCCCAATCCTGCAAATATAAGATCTCCAGTGTTACTTACTAAGGGAAATATAACTGAGCGAGTGACAGCAAGCGAACGGGGTTAGACACCCCGCAGGGCTCGGTTTAGTATTGGTTCCTATGAATGTTCTGTTTAAAGTGCATTTTTACCGGTTCACTTACATAGTAGGTCTGGACCGACGGAGTTTATGGTACTTAACCTTGGAACAAGGATTGAACAGGGAGTAATTCCTCACGTCAGAAGTGACCACACTACCACTGAGCCACCGTGGTCCGAGCTCTCATTTCATAACTTAAATATCATACAATATTGACTGTTGGATTAAGTCATTTGAAATCTTGGAGCATTTTGAAATTACTCAAAGGTGTATATAGGTTGCATAAAATATTTTTTCTTTACGTAAGTAATCGAAAAAAATGTCCTATGTTGGTTGAGGAACGTATCTTCACATAGAGTAGTATAACACGGTCATGTCCGTAGCTAGGATGTAAGCCAGGAGAGAGGGCTTGAGAACCCTTTTTGACCATCTTCAGGCCTTCTTGAAACTTTCAGCTTATTGGTATGTATATATGAAAGTAAAATGAGCTCAAATTAGCTTCCACAAAAAATTAACTCATTCCCTTGCCTTAGTAGTTTGAAATATTAGAAATTAGTAATATAATTTTGAATAGTTAGTGATATGCGATGGTTCTAGCTTATGACGAACTGGTTCCTTGAAATCTCTGGTTAGTTCATATTTGGTCTAGAAAACATAATTTTCAAAATTAAAACATGTTTTCATTGTTTTGGATACATAAATTTGGAATTTAGGTATACATTCCTCCCCTCCCATCTGCGTTAACTTGATATGGAGAGTTGGCGTGTTTGCTATTTGTATTTGTCTTGGCACTTGATTTGGTTACTAAACCATAGTTGAAAGCCATGGGTATGCACGCAAGCCGCCACGAGAGTCTGCAACGGACGTTAAAGCAAATGCCTGACATGGGTTCGAATGCCAGGCAGTTTAATTTCACCTTTCACAGTGAGACTATTGTAGGATTGGACTGGGTTCATATTCTGTGCTTGGTAAAAACGTAAAACAACTGAATTTTAACTTGGACAGATGCTATAGATGTTATGAGACAGAGCATGTTATATATTGATAAGTAATAGTAAAGATATAATGTGGTTACTAACAGCAACGTGAAGACCACATAGTAGTTGGTAACTGTATTTTCATTGTTTTACGAGTGGTGGTTCACGGTATGATAACCAGATTTGATCAATCAAGTACTTGTATTACATTTTATTACGTTACAAGCAGTGGCGGATCTAGTCCGGGGCCGGGGGCGCTAGGCCCCCCAGTTTTTTGAGTGACAGATATAATTTAAGGTATTATTAATATTTCTTTCAAAGTTTATAGTAAACTCATGATATACCTACCATAGTCTGGGTTCTGCCCCCCCCCCCCCAGTTTTTACCTTCTAGATCAGACTCTGGTTACAAGCGGGACGTAAAACTGAAAGATGTTTTACTTTGTTTCCATGCGTTTTCTTTATAGCTGTGCCCAACCTGGGCTAATGCGCCTGCCTGCATTCCCTAATGTCACGAAGATAATTGGGTCTACTTCTTTAGTTGGTATAGTTTAAGGGCACCGTCATAAAAATCGTTCCGTGATATTGGTGTGTACCAGTGGCGTATTTACGATTTTGTTCGGGAGGGGCTTTGTTAACTTTCGGGGGGGGGGGGGCTTTGCCTGGAAATGTGAAAATTCTGCAAGATATTTCATTTACTTTACTAAGTAAGATTTTGGGGAGGGCTTAAGCCCGGAAGCCACCCCCCTAAATACGCCACTGGTGTGCACAGTTCACGATTTCAGATAAACTGCGTTAAATAGCATACTATATACCCTGTTGGCATTTAAAATAAGATTCCTTCTCAATTCTTTACACTAATTTGATTTCTACTATAAATTAAATATATTGTTACTTTGTATTTTAGTAGTCTTCCCCACTGGTCTAGTGATTTCCGTGTGGCCTTGCTAAACGTGGCCCCTCGTCCGATTCTCGGTGGGAGAGTGGAAACAAATTACTTCCATAAACGCGTTCACTTCTATTAATTGTCAGTCTCTTTTGGCCTAAGGTCGTAGCTGTGCGACATGAAAAAAGAAAAATAATTTTTAATTCCCTAGTTTTGGTTTTGTGTAGGTCTACTTGCTGGAGTTGAGACCTTCAACGGAACAGTAAGTTATAGAATTTATAACTAGTTTAATCAGTCGGAAATTATTCCGGTTCCTTGAGATTCATTCGGTTATTAGTTTTTCTTCATAGTATTGTTTCACTATTTCTAGAAGGAATTAGGTATTAACAAAGCAACTAATACGCAAAAACTCGCTATGCTAGGCTTTGATTCACTTGAATTATTTCTCCTATTCCGTTTGTGTTTTGATCCCCAGTTGCGCACATTCTAGTGTTTTGTTTTGAGGCCAGGCCCGTAAGTAGAGGGGGAGGCTAGTGGGCAACTGCCCCCTAAACTTTTCATGGCCCCTCCAGACCTCAATACAGAAAACACAATTTAGATATTTGTAAGAGAAGTTTTGATGACTTGCCCCCCTAATATATTCATGGTCCCTCTAAACATATGTGGCTGGTTTCGGGCCTGCTTGAGACTACGTTTACCCTGTTGTATCCAGGTGGGAAGTGCAGTAACTCGAAGGGTTCAAATGAAGCTTCTTACGAGAGGGTGACTTTTCTAGATATACAATCAAAGCTATTTATATCTCAGTGATGCAATACGAGGGTTGCACTGAAAGTTTCGGGAAAATGATAGAACGCAAGAACATGAAAGTGCATTTTTTTATTGCTTTTGAAAGTACTCCCCATGAATAGCAGTGCATTTTCATGCGATAGAACCAAATCTTGAAACAGGTATGCCACTCCGAGGTTGGTATCTGTGAAACCTGCAGTTTGTATGTCTCGATGGCTTCTTCTGGAGGTGCAAAAGCGCTTCCCACGCAACATGTTCTTTATTGTTGGGAACAAAAAGAAATCACTGGGAACTAAATCAGGGAAATAAGCCGGATGTCATGACTTCGCTTTCCTGGTCCAGAAAATCATTTGTGGCAGCTGCTGTGTGCGAGCTCGTATAGTCGTGTGCAGAATGATACGACGGTTGAACTGTTTGCTCACATTCAGTACTTCTGATAGACATATGGTTGTGTACCATTCTGCATTGACTGTTCTGCAATTCTCCAATGGTACAGTTGCAATATGACCTGATTTACCAAAAACTTATGCAATCGTTTGTTTGGAGGCACAGTGTGCATGAACAACTTTGATTGGTTTAGGTGCTGCGGAACACCCACACAGCAGATTGTCGTTTAGTTTCCGGTTCGTACGTATATATCCAAGTTTCATTACCTGCTCCAATGTTAAACACCGAATTAGATGATCCAGACTTGAACAGTTTCGTTATAACTTTGCACCACTTTACACGGGCGTCTTTTGTGCGCGACTTAAATTGTGTGGGATCCAACGAGTGCAAAGTTTTTTTACACGTAAATAATAGTGCAATATTATTTGTATTTGGCTCATTACAATGCCTAAGATTTCCTGAATTTCGCGATAAGTCACATGCCAATCAGTGTTCATAATTTCACGAACAGCAGCAACGTTTTTGGGCACAATGACTGTCGATGGACTACCTGCACAATCTCCATCAGTCAGGCTGAGCTGACCACACGTGAATTCCTGAAACCACCTGTAAATTGTCTGAGATGGGGCTTCATCAGGAAAAGTAAGTTATCTGATGAACACATTGTTGTTGTGTTAACCCTTGCCGAATATCGTAATAAATCATAATACGAAAATGCTCTCTCATCAGGTCAATTTTTGTTCACGATCACCTCACTTCAAACTAGTGCCCTGCAACGACAAAGATTGAGAGTTATAGAGTTATATACGGTTTATCTTTAGAGTGAACACTATTAAATTACTTGGAGAGGGGAAATCTTCCTCATCCTCCCGTTCATTCGAATCTTCTGGAAGCTCATGTGGTGCGTATTCCACGTTAAAGATCTAGAACCAAGTCTCAGATAGCCTCGGACCTGAATTGGATGCTAAACTTCGAACCAACCACGCTTGTGTAATGACTTGTGGTTTATTAATTGCGAAAGATTGGTAATGTAATGTAATTATAATGTACAATATATGTATTTTCTCTGTTAAATCATGGGTCGCGCTGGCTCAGTGGTAGAGCGCTCACCTCTGGTGCTTGGGGTCCCGGGTTCGATCCCAGCCCCCGCCAAGTGAACTTTGTGGTGGACAAACACCGTGTGCGTGGGTTTTCTCGGGGTTGTCCCGTTTCCTCACACTCTCTTCATTCCACCATTTCATACATTACTCATCATCACCGTCTCCTTTAGCCTAACCGGCATAACCGTGGGACGTAAAACTCAAAGATTTCATTTTCATTTTTGGATTTGGGAAGGAAGAAAACGGCCTGGGACCTATATGTTAGGTACCACTCCGGCATTTGCCTGCTGTGAATGAGGAAAAGCCAAGGAAACCTCATTCAGGATGGCTGGACTTAAAATCTTTTGATACTTTTTCGACCGAGTTCCCCCACCGGGATCGAACCCGGGACCGTTCGCACCGAAGGCGAGAGCGTTAGCGACTACGCTACGCGGGGCCACTAGTGTAGTTTAGAAAACTCATTTTTACTAGGATATTTGCAAGATTTTTTTTTCTTTTAGTTTAACGCCCCATGATTGTACATCAATGTAAGAGAGAAGGTGACGATGAGATACATGATAATGGTGGAATCAAGAAAATGTAAGGAAACTGGAAAGTCTTAAGAATAACCACACCTACAGTGTTCACCAAAAGCCTATTTGTCGGGAGCAGGAATCGAACCAGGGACCTACCGCGTCAGAGGTAAGCGCTCTCAGAGCTTTCTTTTGTTTAAAGAACTTGTTTACAATGAAATATATATATATTATGAAGATATTGACATATTTTACAGCCTCACTGAAATTTTTTTTAAAAAAAAAGTAGTCAGGGAGAGCTTACTTGTCAGGTTTTTATTTTTTAATTTAATTTATTTATTTTTGCTTTGTTATGTTCCCTAGTTAATTAATGTTTGGGTTACTGAAAATTAAAAAAAACTTTTTAGTATTATTGTTATGTCATCACTTTGGAACCAAAACGTTAGATTTTTTTTCTTGTGTTTTCATATAGGAAGTTGGTAAGTTTGTGCCTTAGCATTGGTTTGGTTTCTAGAACGTAATTGAAGGTCATGTTGAGTTGAGTCTTGGTGGGTTTGAGTTCGTGAAGTGTCAGGCACTGCTTGTGCCCCTGTCTTCTGTTTGTGATGTTTCCTGGCTTTGGGCTGTGACGTATTTATGTTGAGGAGTACCAACGCAGGCCGCGTGATATACAGGTAGCTACAACACAGCTTCAACAGTTACGAGTGCCAGGTCTTTGAATTTTAGCTTTCGTTACGGCGTGACTAATGCAGTATAGTACTAGGTTGAAATTCTATGGGTGGTAAAAACGGTATGGTAAGAAATACAACGTAATTGTTATTAGTTTAATTAGTGTTTCTTCATAGTATTGTTTCACTATTTCTAGAAGGAATTAAGTATTAACGAAGTAATGAATAAGCAAAAGCACACATTGATTGACGTTTACTATTTCTCATACTCCATTGAGAATGTTTTGATCCTCAGTTGCGCAAACATCCAGTGTGCGTTTATTTTCTTTCTTTTTTGGGGGGTTTACACTGCCTCACAGATGAGCTCACTCGTGGCTAAGTGGTTAGTGAACACGCCTTTGGCGTGGGACACCCGGGTTCGATTCCCGGCCGGGGGCCGCGGTGGCTCAGTGGTAGAGCGTTCACCTCTGGTGCTTGGGGTCCCGGATTCGATCCTATCCCCGCCAAGTGAACCTTGTGGTGGACAAACACCGTGTGCGTGGGTTTTCTCGGGGTTCTCCCATTTCCTCCCACTTACTTCATTCCACAATTTAATTCATTGCTCATCATCAGCGTCTCCCTTAGCCTAACCGGCATAACTGTGGGACGTAAAACTCAAAGGTTTCATTTCATTTTTTCTTAATCTCTTGCACCGACCGACCGATCTCGATCAAATTTCCAACGTAGATGCGGTTCTGGCCTGGGAGTGTTTTTAGCTATTTACTTTGACAGTAGAACTTCGGGGAGGGGGAGGAGGGGGACAGAAAAAATAAATGACTTAATTTACTTTGAAGTGTAAAAGTGCGAGCGTTTTCTTCTCTCTCTCTCTCTCTCTCTCTCTCTGTCTCTGTCTCTCTCTCTCTCTCTCTTCACTCCTCCAGTCTCCTCTCACTTTTAGGGCCGCGGTGGCTCAGTGGTAGAGCGTTCACCTCTGGTGCTTGGGGTCCCGGATTCGATCCTAGCCCCGCCAAGTGAACCTTGTGGTGGACAAACACCGTGTGCGTGGGTTTTCTCGGGGTTCTCCCATTTCCTCCCACTTACTTCATTCCACCATTTCATTCATTTCTCATAATCACCGTCTCCTTTAGCCTAACCGGCATAACCGTGGGACGTAAAACTCAAAGATTTCATTTCATTTTTTCCTCTCACTTTGATTTCATGATTTCGCACTCTGATGAAAAGTATTAAATACCGCCAGGAAAAGTACTAATATATAACCTCTCTTTTAGGCGCCCCTCCAACCACGCGCCCGGGACACGTGCTTTGCTTGCTCGCCCATAGCTGCGGCTCTGTGAGCTACATAAGTAACATACAATGCTTACGTAATACTTTGGGTAATAAGTACTATTAAGAAAGGAAGAATTGCATTTTTTTAACTTTGGGAAAGAAGCTACTATGGGATTAAAGATAAGGTAGGAAAGGCAACACATTCCAGTCTATGCTTTCACCCAGCAGACATATTGTTTGGAACCAAAAAAAATGTGACTTTTGGAATCTTGTACTTAGGTTCACAGCGGAAGCGACGAAATAACTTGAATCATCCATTGTAGCTCTCCCCGCAACCAGTTTCTAAAATGTTGGCAATAAGTTTGCGAAACGAGAGGTGACGACTCCAATTTTGGGTGAAAAGTCGCTATAAGAAATAATCGAGAAATTCATTGTCTATAAGCATTGTAAAAGTTGTAGATGTAAACTAAACAATATGTTCTACTCACTGGCGCAAATCCCGGGGGGGGGGGGGATGACGGATACATGTCCCCTCCAATCTTGGAACTGAGGGGGACTTCTCCCAAATAATCCGATTTGAAATGTGTTTTTTGGGAGAAATTTGATGATTTTTGTCCGATTGCTACAAAGGAACGTGAGATAAAATAGATGTCCCCCAGAATAAGCCTCAAATCTGCAGCCTCCTAAAGCTAAAGACAACTCTGATCCTCCACAACATTGTTTTTCAACTTCATAAGTATTTTGGACATCGCCAAAAAAAGTATGGTAACGGTCTTACCCTCTCCCCCCCCCCCCAATGTTGAAGACAGATTTGCGCCGCTGGTTCTATTCACATCTTTGTAAACAGAGCGCAACCAATCCTTTAATTCAGGGATCATTTCAGGTTGTTTCGGGTACTTTTGTTCATGTTGTGGTCAAAATAGTTCCGAAATAATTAACACTACAGTACTTACGTTAAGCAATTTTTTGTAAAAGAAAACGTGCAGAATAATTAAAAGACCCCAGAGGACAAATATAACAAACACCTTCTTCGCCTTTATTCACGCATCTATAGCTAATCTTGTTGCTATCGGTAATGATGTATTACGTGTGTCTCTCAACGGAAACTCGGCGAACTAAAGGACATCAAGTTTGTAGTTATTCTTCGTTAGAGGGCAAGGGTAACATAACAATGCAGGATTGTGGAGTAGTGAGTACGCTGTACAGGGCCGGCGCTAGCAGTTTTGCCGCCCTGGGCGGTACTTTCAAATGCCGCCCCTTTAATCCACAAACCTTATTTTGACAGAAGACATTCAGATATTAAGAAAAAGTAAGATACCATATTTAAAAACATGTATGAAAAGGAAAAGTAAACAAAAAATTGAACTGCCTCTCTCGAATGCTTTAATATTTAAACGACTCCATACATGACACAATATTCAGTATGCTCGATTTTGCTGTACGTGATATACAGCAGGGCATACAGTTTTTTTTTTAATGTATGCTTTAGTTCGACTAAGAATTTTAATTTTTAAGCTTATTTTATATCAAAAGGTGTTTCCAATAGAGTATGGAGCAAAAAGATAATATAGTGAGTCAAATATTACGGCAAAAGTAAGTAATTAGCTTAAGACTTATAATGTACTAAAACACAATAGAAATACACAATTTAACATAGTTTAATTGAAAAAACTTTTCTTGTTTTGGTATGAGCAAATTCCTTTATCACATTCGCGTAGTCCAATGTTTCAGCCAATTGATGTTCCATTGATATCATCACTAGAGCACTTAAACGTGTTTGAGATATGGAAGAATGTAGATAGTTTTTAATAAGCTTAGAGTAAGTTTCGAAAAATTTCTTTCTCAACTTGCCACGGTTACTGGTAAGATAAACCAAATCATAACTGCAACACTGACATAGGGAGCAAAGTCATATTTCTTGATTAATTTTAGTCTCTTTTGATGAACTTTTAGGCTTAATTATAGCGGTTAATAGTTTCAGTTCGTCTTTCAAATCACGGGTTAATATCTTTCGATTCTTCGCGTATTAAAATGCAGGCACTTTTCAGACAAAAGTTCAGGTGGCATATCGTTCAGATTATTTATATCGTAAAGAAAATCGAAATACTCGCTGTGATGTTTAAATTGCCCAAACCTTTCTCTTAAATCTAACACAATCACGTCTAGAAGTTTGTAATAAAAATCGATCTTGTATCTTGTTTGTGGATCTTCAATAGCTTCATCTTCTGCCTTCTATTGAAACTGTCTCTTCTTTCGACTTCGAGCGTGCACTGTATTGCCTATCCATGGATCATCCATATCTAATGCTGATGCCAACTCCATCGCATCAATTAAGCAAGGTTGAAACTTTGCATCATTTCTGCTCCTCTGAAAGTTCTCAGATTTGTTTTAAAGAAACCCTACTGGATCAAACACACTTTTGTTTACTATGTTTATGTGGAGTGAAAAGTCATACCACATAACGAGTGAGTAAAGAAAGTAAAGCCACGCAGGTGGTTTGCTATACACAGAACATCATGGGCGATCATTCTATTATATTGTCGTTACTTATTTGAAGTAAGGTATCATAAGCCTCTATTTGATATCTAAGTGAAGTCAGAGCATCAACTCGACTCTCCCATCTTGTGGTGCTTAATGGTTTTAAAGTGAGGCTGCTAATAGGTTCCTTTAGTATGGCCCAACGTTGAACTGACGCAGAAAAGAAGTCAGAAACTTTTTTTTAACTATACAAAAAAAAAAAAAATGAAACGGTGGACTTGAGATGTTGTGGCTACATCGTTAACGATAAAGTTTAGTAAAGAAACATGTAAATCTTGAGAATTTATTTTTTCTTTTCATATTGGAACTATTGTCATATCTTTGGCCCTTCATATCTTCGATAGAAGTTCATTTCTTTTAGCCGTTTAATTATTACTTCTGTCAGTTCTAGCTAGACCAGTGATGTCTTTTACTGGTACGAAACCAAGAAAGTGTTCGCAAATTTTTGTAAGCCATTCTCCATTATTGTATGTGATTTGTACAAAACGAACGATCCTTTGTACCAGAAATATCTGGTGTACAGTCTAGCACTATAGTATAATATGTTGCAGCTCTCAACAAAAACAGTATTTTACTTTCAATTTACTCACTAAGAATAGGAATTTAAAAAATTTTGGACATCTTTTCCTCAGTAATGGTCGCATTTATTTTGCCCTCCCATGGTTCTTTTAATGTGTTCGGCCATGATTTGTATTGCTTAAATATAAAAACAATTATATATATATTTATATATATTGTTGATAAGACATGATAATGAACAATTTGTAAATTGGTTAAAAACTCGCTGCTAAAACCTAAATGTCTCTAGGTGCTGTAGGCTAGAACCGCCTGTCTCAAGTGGGAGTGTACCTTTTGCGTACTTGGAGTGGAGCGTTAGAATATTGCTGAATAGAAAAAAAATATAAAAGACACTTGACAATCTTATCCGCTCTAGCTGAAAATCTTATCTACGCTGCTGCAAGGGAAATCTTGAACGAGATACCTGTGGCTAGTAGTTTGATAATTGAAAATGAGGGGGAATGCTTTGAATTTCCTGAATCTGAGTGAAGTAAGTTTAAATTACATTCTCAGGGAACACAATTTTATTTTTCCATGTGGGCCTATTACGAAGCATTATATTTTAATAATATTCTTTTCTTTTTCAAATTTTGCCGCCCACTAGACGTGCCGCCCTGGGCGGTGGCACGGCTCGATCCCCCCTCGCGCCGGCCCTGACGCTGTATTTTCAAACTCTTCATCACTTGCGCTGATTAAAACAAACAAACAGAAAAAACTGTTTTGAACTAATAATGCTTCTCTACAGATGAACATTTTGTTTGCAGCAAAAAGTCGCTAAATGTGTAAGTAGGTAAATCGTCATTTAAAAATCACCCAAAAAAGTCTCCAATCGGAATTTTTTTTTGTCGCTATCGTAGGGCGACCATACGTCCCGTTTTGACCGAGACAGTCCCGTTTTAGGGGCGTGTCGCGGCCGTTCCGTCAGTAGATGGAAAAAAGTAGTATTCGTCCCGTTTTATGTAAATGAAAGAAGTAAATAACAAACCCAATACCTTTACTCCTTTTAAAAGTATAAATAATAACAAAGCGGCAAAAATTGAACTGAAATTCCCTATATTAAACATACTCTATAGTTCGCAGTACTGCTCGAAAGGCAGCAGAGGTTTTAGCAGTTGGTTGTGTGTCGAACAAATTTCAACGTGTCTTTCCTTTTTGATAAGTACCCGCTCTGTAACAAAGAGAGAGAGGAGGAAATCTGATATCAAGGCACTGATAAGAACAAAGGTAGATCTAAAAGTCTAGGGTTGCAAGAACCTGTCCCGTTTTTAACTGAAAATTTTATGGTCAACCTACGCTATCGTTGAGGTCGAATTCCCCTTATTTAGCGACTTTACCCAAAATTTGCAACATTGACCCCCACCGAACAACACCCCGTTATCTTTAGCCTAGCCAGTATAATAGTGGGACGTAAAACTTAGATTTCATTTCGAACAACACTCCCAGAAAGATTTCATTTCGAACAACACTCCCAGAAACCTATTGTTATACCATTCCCAAAACACCCTTTTGTACAGTTCTCCCTATTCGAAAAAAATTGTAAATAGCAGTGTTCATAGATAAATATGGAACTCAATTTTCCTGAATTTTCCAGGTTTTCCAGGTATTAATTTTGCAATTTCCAGGTCTAGTGGAAGAAACTAATAGTACGAGAACACATAAATTTTAAGAATACTATATTTATATATTTGAGAATGGCCACCCTTCTCCCCAATGAACGATTGCAATTAAATATTGAGTCACAAGAAAATAAATAATTAAAATAAAATTTAAGTTGAAAAATATTAAGTTGAGAAGCCTACTAAGGGAATTATATAATACTTTTGTTCCATACTTGAATACATTCAAAATATACAAAAAATATTGGCTTGGGGAAGAAAAAAGGGCCCGCGAGATTTTAACTGATTCTTGTAGTACTCGACGACAGAAATAGATTACTGAAAGAATTTTCAAAATCGGCACAGGCAAACATGAAGAAAATCGCATTTTCAGGTACCGGTTCAAAATGGGAAGAAAAAAGGACCGCGAGGTTTTAACTGATTCTTGTAGTACTCGACGAGAGAAATCGATTAGTGAAGGAATGTTCAAAATCGGCGCAGGCAAGCATGAAGAAAATCTCATTTTCATTTTCCGGTTCAAAGTGGGGAAGAAAAAAGGGCCCGCGAGATTTTAACTGATTCTTGAAGTACTCGACGACAGAAATAGATTACTGAAAGAATTTTCAAAATCGGCACAGGCAAACATGAAGAAAATCGCATTTTCAGGTACCGGTTCAAAATGAGAAGAAAAAAGGACCGCGAGATTTTAACTGATTCTTGTAGTACTCGACGAGAGAAATCGATTAGTGAAGGAATGTTCAAAATCGGCGCAGGCAAGCATGAAGAAAATCGCATTTTCAGGTACCGGTTCAAAATGGGAAGAAAAAAGGGCCCGCGAGATTTTAACTGATTCTTGTAGTACTCGACGGGAGAAATCGATTAGTGAAGGAATTTTCAAAATCGGCGCAGGCAAACATGGAGTAAATGGCATTTTCATGTACCGGTTCAAAATGGGGAAGGAACAAGGTCCCGCGAGTTTGAACCGCTACGATGTATGTTCACGAATGTGCCCGTCTTCTCAAATTTAGTTAATTACTGTGACACTGAAACATGTGACACAGAGTCATATTGTGGATGACTCTGCAATCGGCAACCACTGCACATATACTCCTCCTGCCCCACAGTTTGATTATTTCGATCCATTCCTCACGTGCTAACGGCATGGTTCAACATCTGCAAGAAAGAGGTAAATGTAACGTTCAATTGGCAATAGCTTTTCACCAAATTAAGCATGGAATCTGATTGCATGAAATCTGATTGCATATTTGACATACTGAGAAAATTCTAGCCCGTGGCCATATGTATCACATATCCCACCAGTTCATAAAAATTTTGAACACAAAATTACGGTCGTCCGTGTGACGTACTCCCAAAAGGCCTAATGTGTATCACCCACCTCACATTCAATGAAACCACATCCGTGTAGAATTTAGAAAGGAACTTCTTATGATGTATACAGGATGTCTCAAACGTTCCCTGACATAGGTTCCCTGACGACAAAATGTAAGAGGAAAAACATCTCGAAATATGACGTTTTCAATCTAAAGTGAACACTTTTTTAAAAAATCGGACAAGATGAATGTGCTGTATACTCTTTATGCACCCAATTTTAAATGAAAATGCAACGTTGTCATTTACCTGGACCCACGACATAAGTGAATGAAGTTACTGTTTGAAACGGGGGCTGGCCATCGACATGTTAGCGTAAAAGACAGTAACTTCACTCACTTCTGTTGTGGATCCAGGTAAATGGCAACGTTGCATTTTCATTTCACATTGGGCGCATAGAGAGTGTACAGCGCAAACGGGCCATCCGATTTTAAAAAATTCCTTCACTTTAGATTGAAAACATCATAATTGGATATGCTTTTCCCTCCTACATTCTGTTGTAACTCTGATAATAACAGTTACCCTATGTCAGGGGACTTTTGAGACACCCTGTATACCTTATTTAATGTATGTTTGATGTCACTATAACTGTAGTATAATTTAGTTTGTTTAAATTTACAATTTAATACAAGTAGATTCGGATTTACATTCGTAGGATTTTGTATGCATCTAACTAATGAATTCTTTTATATTTATGCTTAACTTAGTGACTTGGCTTTGGACTGCAACTGATTATTGTAACCCATTATTGCTTGAGAAGAAACAAGATATCCAAATCTTCATTTGGAGAAATCAAAGTCTATTGGAAAGCTGGGGATTACAATCATTAATTTCTACATTTCAAGGTGCGTAGTAAATTATATATTGTGTTTATTGTTAAATTACTATTATTGGGTTTAGAATCAATGAAGCACTTCATGATATTTTATGGGGATCAAGATGGGTGCCGGATAGATAAGTATTTGAGCGTCAGGCTCTTATTTCTTTTCAATTTAATATTTAATCAATGATTATTTTTCTCCCTCATTATTCCACCAAATCGTATTCCAAGATCATATATCCATTTTTGTTCGATATATCCATATTTTTTAACATTATCTCTTTCATATTTCTATATTTTCGATTTTTGATATTGTTTATATTTCGATATTGCTGTATTTTTCGATATTTCTTTGGTGGACTTTGTGGTGGACAAACACCTTGCTCGTGGGTTTTCTCGGGGTTCTCCCGTTTATTCCCACTTTCTTCATTCCACCATTTCATTCATTTCTCATTATCACCGTCTCCTTATCCTAACCGGCATAACCGTGGGACGTTAAACTTAGATTTCATTTTTTATTAATCTCAGCATTTTATAGTGTATTCTTAAGCTTAAGGTGATGTATAATTAAATTTTGAATTCAGTTAACTTATTTTGTTTCTCAGATTGTTTTTAAAATGTATGTACAAACGTTGATGTTCATTCTCGAGAGTTTAAAGTGACGTACAGTTATTAAACATAGTATTTAATATTGTACTCAACGTGGAAGTGATATACAGTTAACTTTTGAATTTAGTTAACATTTTTCTTTCTGAAATTGCTTTAAAAAGTATGTAAAAACGTTTTTATTTTCTTTCTTGAGTGCTAAAAGTGATGCAAAGTTATTAAGCTTACTACGTTATATTGTATTCTCAACCCTAAACTGATACACAGTGCGTTTTTGAATAAATTGTCAAGTTATTTGAGTGATGAACACTGGTAGAAAATCCTGACTACTACTGGAACATTGTGATTTTAAGGTGACGACTACTGGTGCAAGGATTTTAAAATATTGTTTTTCCTTCAAGGGCTACTCCTTTTTGAATTCTGACTACATGGTCACTATAGGAAGGATCAGTGAGTCTTTCCAACTATGGTACAGCTCCGACAGATTCACGATGCTCAGAGAAGAGACAAAATAGTATGTTTTCAAACTTAAAGTGAGAACCACTGGCGTTTTTACCTTGCTATGCAAAAGTGAGTAAGTACTCCAATGGGGTTCCAATGCGGTACCTAATTTCTGCATTTTAGATATATGGAAATACATGTCTCTAAAATGTAAAGAACTGATTTTTTTGGGGGGGAATAAACTATAGGTATGTGGGGCTTGCATACTTGACGCTACAATTCGGAAATTGAATTAAAATATGACTAACGGCTATCAAGATGTTGTCAAATAAAGAGAGGACCAATACAGGTATGGGATTTTCGTGTTAGATGCTAAAATTTCCGAAATCGGTCATGGAAAGTTAATAAACACCAGTAGCAATTTCATCTTAAAGTAATTAGATATCTTCATGGGGTGTTAGAACATCATGGAGTCTACCAAAATTAAATTTTAAAAGCTTTTGAAAATATAATCTGACATTTGTAAACAGTATTTGAAATATGTATTTACCCAAAATTTCCAGCTAGTACATCTAACATCTGGAGAAACACTGTGAAATAAAAGCTTGAAATTTCGGAAACAATTATTGGTCGCAACAAAATTAAATAAGATGGTACTTCTATGGGTTAAATCAGTACCTCAGTACAATTTCGATCGAAAGATTAGTTCAGTCCTAGGTTTTCTTCAGGCAATTCCAAGGGTTCATCGAGCTGTGCAAAAGAATGAAAATTCGCTGTCAATATCTAAGATAGTAACTAAGATATAAGGAATTATATATTTTATGACGTAAAAATAGATATCTTTATGGATTTGTACTTTTGGGTCTTTCCTATAAGAAAAAAATTCAGAAAACTACTGTATATACCTTAATAGACAATTCAGTGGGCGGGGACACAGTAGCTTAGTGGTAGGGTATTTAACTAATCTTTTTTTTTTTTGCAGAAACTATTGGAGTATTCACTTAACCCATAGAAATACGATCATACTTAACTCCCTATTTAATTTTAAAATTAAATAAAAGGAAATATTTCAGTGTAGCGACCCACGATTATGCATTTTAGTCTCAGGGAGATTATGATTAAAGCAAGTGAATGTTGTTGACAGAATTGATGGAATGCAAAGGTGGGAGGAAAGAGAGTACCCCGAGAAAACCCACGAATACGATGTCCACTACAAACTGACTTGGCCGTGGATCGAACCAAGAACCCAATACACCAGAGGTAAGCACTCTACCACTAAGCCACTGTGCCCCGCCCATTTAATTGTCTATTAAGGTATATACGGTTGTTTTCTGAAATTTCTTCTTCTTACAGCAAATACTCAAAAGTACAAATCCATGTGGGTCTCTATTTTTACGACGTCATAAAATACATAATTCCTTATATCTCGCTTGCTATATTAGATATTGACAAAAAATGTTCACTTTATTTCAGAGCCCGATGAACGCTTGGAATTGTCCAAAGAAAATTTAGAGCTGAATTAATCTTTCGATCGAAATTGTACTGACGAGTCTGAGGTACTCACTTAACCCATATAAGTACCATCTTATTTAACTTTTGTTAGGATTAATAATTGTTTTCTGAAATTTCAAGATGGTGTATGGTGTCTCTCTAGCTGCTAGATGTACTAGCTGGAAGTTTTAGGTAAATACATATTTCTAATACGGTACTCTTTACAAATGTCAAAATATATTTTCCAAAACTTTTAAAATTTAATCTTGGTAGACCCCATGATGTTCTTAAACTCCATGGAAATACCTAATTATTTTAAGATGAAATTGATACTGATGCTTATTAACTTTCCATGACCGGTTTCGGAAATTTTACCACCTAACACGAAAACCCCATAACTGTATGGATCCTCTCTGTATTTGACAATATCTTGATAGTCATATTTTAATTAATTTTCTAAATTGTACTGTCTAATATGCAAGCTCCACGTACCTATGGTGTCGCTTTTTATTTCATCATATTTCGGTAACTGTTAGGCGTACCGACTTGCGGTTTCGGTAAACACACACCTCTAACGTTATTTAAAACGTTATTAAGACATATTTTAGAATATTTAGAAATGAGTTCTGCGAATATCATGACACCCGAAAACCCCCATCAGGGCGTGTGTGTAGTGTATTTAATTGAAACTACTTTTGAGGTTGTTGTAAGCCCTCGTAATTACCTTTCCAAAACTGCACCACCTAGTACGCAAACCCCACACTTCTATGGTGTCGCTCTTTATTTTCCCATATCTCAATATCCCTAAGGCTTACCGAGTTGAGGTTTTCGGTAAACAAATGTCAGTTCCGTACATTTTAGAGACATACATTTCCACATATCTAAAAAATACAGACATTAGATACCCCATGGTACCTCGAACACCATTGGGGTACCCACTTACTTTTGAATAGTAATACATTTTGAGTTGTTGTTCAGCATCAATAAACACTTCATAATTTTTCTACGTGCAACCCAAAAGTCCATACCTGACGGAACAGATTTTGTCCATTTAATCTCAAAAATGTTAAGATACTTTGTATTGTTAAGTACAACCAAGTTAAGCACACTGAATTTAATATTTTAAATATTTTCTGATTTTTGTTTCAGGTATTTCGTGCATCAAAACAAAACCAGGATTCTGCTTGGAAGACGGTGAAAAGAAGCAGTGTAGGTTGTGGCTAAAAGTACGTTCTTTCTGAAGACAGACCCAATTGTATTTACATTCTTTTGTACGAATATATAACCCTAATAAAAATACTGTACTACAAATTATTATTTCTTTCTTCCATAAATTAGAATAAAATATTATCTCTGTTTAAAGAAAATGTTAGTGTTAAGTCATTTCAACTCTTTTTCTCTGTAATAAGAATATTATCCCTCGCAATATTTTTTATCTTTGTGCTATTACGATTGGATGAAGTAAAATTCTATACGAAGCACTATTATTTCAGACATGCATTAAGAACTAATGTATTGTTCTGTATGTAAGGCAATGTGTATACTGAACATGTCTAGCGAAGTTGTTTTAATATAGAATCTATAACTCAGCTTTTCAGTAGTCAACTTTATTGGGAATCCGAAGAAAGAAGTATATATATATATATATATATATATATATATATATATATATATATATATATATATATATATATTAAAAAAAACGTTGGACTTACCAACGTATGTGTTCGAATTCTGGACTAATCCAAATTATCCAGAGAAATCATTATATATTTCTTTGTTGATATTTCAGATGTGTCCTTTATCCAAGTCATATGAAACGGAGACTTCATACATCGCTATACTTTGTATGAACTATGTTCCGTATTTACTTAATCACTTTGTAACTTTCTCTAGGGTTGACAAGGCCGCAGGTGTCAATCGAACAGTTTAGTATTTCACTCATGTCACCTTGTGACTAAGGTACGTCCTGTCGGTATATATATGGTACTGGGTTCAATTAGCGATAAAATACATTTTTAGCATTAAACAAATGTAAAAATCTACACGAAATGAGATACCATGATCTCTGACTTACGGATAACACCAAGCAACTAATGGTACTGAGTGTGATTGAGTTTACTAGTTACTATCTGGCTAAAATCAGTGTTCCTTTAGCTATACTTCTTTTCGTGCTCTGAATTGCAAAGATTGAAATAACCGTTTTAAATTATTGCATATATATCTTCTGAGTAATTCTGAGAATCATTGCTCTTTCTTTAAGCAATGTATGAGACTGTTAAACTGCTCGTTGCTTAAAATGTTGCACTAAGAAGGATGCATCCCGGAAAGTCCAAATTTGCAGAATGTCTAGAGCAGGGAAGGATAAATATGTTTAGTCGATGGCTGCACAACGCCTCCGCTGTCACCACGTTGTCACAGCGAATACAGCGGACGGTTAAGAATATTCTGCACTTACTATTAGGTATCTGCCTGGGAACTTTGGTGCAGCTACCCAGTCTCCTTCTTGGTGTCGCATTTTTAATGGCGAGTACTGAGTAGGAATCTCTTGTGAGCGAACACGTTTTCGGCTGTCAGCATAATTTTAATTATTGCGATATTAAAAAAAAACAAAAAAAAAACATACCTGTTAATTAAAATGTACAGAGAAGTTATTTCTGGAAAATTCTATTCAGGCCTCTTGTGGTAACAACTGCACTTTAGAAGAAGATACTATTAAGGAAAAGAATGAGGTAAAATAATCTTTATATCGTACAAGCAATGGATGATAACAGCTTAATAAATGATTGTACGTAAATCTTGTTTGAGTTTGAATATAGGATTGTATATGGCTGTGCATTTTGCATTATTATTGAAGTGCTGCAACTAACTAACTGCAAACCATATGATAAATTCTTACAGTAATATATCACATATTGATTTACTCTGTATGAAAACGAAAATAGTTTAACATATGGTTAACCTTCTTTGTGCCCATAATTTTAAAATTAACGCTTGTGTCACTTTTCAACACTTGGCTTTGCAGTAGCTTTCCAACGAATTAGCAGGAAGCTCAAACTTACAGGACACCCTGCAGGTAAATACATTTCTTTTGACAGTTTCACTGCTCCAAACTAAGATTTGAAAAGTGTAGTATTGTTAATTTTATTATTATTGGCACAAAGGAGATCAACCATATTTTAAACTATTTTTGTTTCCATACAGAGAAAAACAATATGCGACAACATTACAGTAAGAATGTATCATGCATTTTGCAGTATGTTGTAGCACTTCAATAATGGTGCACTATACGTACAATCTAGATCCTGAATATGTCCAATCCATATATTACAAGAAGGCAATACGTATGCGATACAGGTAAAATCCGTATATTTCATATGGACAATCTATAAGCTACATACATCCAATCCATACATTACATATGGCCAACCTGTACGGGACATACGTATAATCTATATGCTGCATGCAGACAGTCTATAAGCTACATATGTGCACTCTGTATGGTGCATACGGATATTCTGTATGCTGTATCGGGACAAGCTGTGTGCGACATAAGGAAAATCTGTATAATACATACGTACATTACGTATACTGTATCTAGTCGTACGTACGGGGCACAAGTACAATATAGATGCTGTCTTGGGGTTGAACGCAAGAAACATACGTATAATCTATATACTGCATACGTCCAATCCGTATATTACAAAAAGGCAATACGTATGCGACATACGTAAAATCCGTATACTTCAGACAAACAACCTATAAGCTACATACACCCAATCCATACATTACATATGGCCAACCTGTACGCGACGTACGTATCATCTATATGCTGCATGCAGACAGTCTGTAAGCTACATATGTGCACTCTGTATGGTGCATACGGATATTCTGTATGCTGTATCTGGACAAGCTGTGTGCGACATAAGGAAAATCTGTATAATACATACGTACAATACTTACACTGTATCTAGTCGTACGTACGGTGCATAAGTACAATATAGATGCTGTCTCGGGGTTGAACGCAAGAAACATACGTACATAGCGTATAATACATATTACTTGAAATTATGCTCTGTCCTGAGAGTCAGCGTGTGTCATCATTATTAACTAATATGCTGTATATGGTCCTGACGTCACAAAGCTAGATATCACCTCCGTATATACTTGTTACTGCAGATGACGTCACACGAATGACGTCATTGCACTTATGCAGACAGTGCGTATAATACATGCTTTCTCAGCTATACGTTTGCTGCAGGATGTTATTTACGGTTGTACGTTAAGTCCAGAAACTACAGGAATTACGAATGTAACCTACGTTTTTAAGTATGCCACCTACATTTTTTTTTTCTCCGTGTGCTTTCAAAGCTTCGGCTTTCCTTCGTTTGCTTTCTGGAAACTGTGACTTTGAAAGTGCCACTGGAAACTCTTTTATAATATCCACAAATACACTTTGATTGAAACTGTCGTTGCTACTTGCCCCTTCCATGGGTTTAGGATCCTGCGCCATAGGTTACCCACAACGAAATGACCGCGCGACGGATGGGAGAAATGAGTAATCACTCCTTTTATTGATACGACTCACTGCTACGCGCAGAGGAAACGCGAGTGAACGTTCATAAATCTGGAGCAGTCTAGACCTGAGTAGTGACTTGTTTTACTTATACAAAAGTGAGGGAGGAGATTACTCCAGTTGTAGTTACTCCGATTCTACAGCAGAACTTCTCAGAAGTAGTTACTTATTTTTATTGATATCACCGAAATAATTTGATATTATACCGAATTAAGTTTATTTTATGTTCGTTTCAGTTACAATGTCAAACGTCTTTCTTGCAACTGATTAATCAATTTTCAATTTGCCCACATGTATTGTTTTTTAAATCACATTCATCTTTACCAAAGTAGATGTGAATAACACTGATGATAAAGAACTATATCCTCTTCATTTTTCCGAGAAGAATAAGAAGAATAGCATCTAAAATTTATGATGAAACTTGAAGAAATAGTTATTCTTCTCACAGCCTCTGTTAGAATTACCAAACAGATTATTACGAATGCAGGACAAAATTCAAGAGGACAAACCCCAAGGAAAATTCAGACAAAACGGACTAAATTCAAGCGACAGAATCATAGGTGCAGATTAATAAAAGAATGATTATTTTTTCTTCAACTGTTATGCATCTAAAATGTTATCTGAAATTCTTCACTTTACGGAAATAACATTTTTTTTTTAATGCTGAAAACCCAATAAAAGACGTAAGACTGTTATAGTAAGTATATATTTCACATTTGGATCTCTGAAAAAAAAAAAAAAAAACTTGATGAGTATTTCAGAATTAAAATAAATATTTATACATTACCCAAAATAAAAGACTGCTATATGCTACCACACAAGAACGACTTTTTAAAAATTAAATAGCATCACAATTACTTTTCGTAATTAAAATGAATGGTCTTACTCTAATATCCTAAACGTATTTCAAATGTATTAAAGGTATAATAAATAGAAATACCCAGGACTTTTCAAAAGGGTATGCGTGAAAGTAATTAAATCTAATATGACCTTTTATTATAACGTTTTTACGTTTTATTGTGTTTTCAGCATTTTAAAACAAAGAAAAGTTATTTCAGTTGAAAAAAATACTGATAATATTTTAGAATATATGACAATTGAAAGAAAAAAATAATCATATAGGATGTGCACTGGTACATACAATATATACTCCTATGATTTTGTCCCTTGGATTTTGTCCTCATCAGAATATTCTTTGAATTTTGACCACTTGGATTTAGTTCCCGCCCTTGTTACTACAAACATTTTATACATGAGTTCCAATCTGCATACAAACACACTAGGAGTCAAACTTTTCGGTGCTACGTTTCCCTAAAAGTTTCCTCCTCGCATAGAATTTCCTGTCTCCAAAGATTATGCAGAACGGGAATTCCCGTTCTGCCTAAATATAAGATCATTAAAAATATTTTCTACAAAGTCTTGGAGGGCTTTAGGCAAAACGAGAATGAATCTTTTTCATATTGCACACACACACCCTGGTTGGGGGGGGTGTAAGGAATTTATTTCCGGGGGGTATCCGAAAATTTTAGGGGGGTGGTTTGGGGTGTAGATAAGTCACTGTTTTATATTCTTCTAGTTTCTTATTTTATTTTTCCTTGTATAGCTGCTAAGTCTGATAAACAGCCGACTTACTTAAATCTCCTGCTTGCAACATGAATAGAAACAGCAACGGCAGTGTCACTTTTTCTTGACAATGTTCGAATCTGATTGGCTGTTACTGGTTTAGCCAATAGAGCATGAATTTCAACCATGTATATAGAAGAATTTCGTCTGCATTTTCATTTTATTTTATTTTGTTTATTTTTATTTGTGTGTGTGTGTGTGTGTGTGTTTCACAATGTGCTGTCAGTGCACAAGTAATGAGTCCACGAATGGCATACCTAGCAGGTCATCAACCCAGCCACTACTGTCTTGACAACGTCGCTTTGCTCCGTGTACTATTTAAAATAAAGAAGCAGACTACGACATCAAAGATCATTGAATTGGAAATGATTGTATTATACTGTAACAATTCTCTGCACATCCATGCTATGTACAGGGTGGTGCCGGGACACAGAAGTCTCAACAGACGTAAAATGCACGGATTAATACAAGGAAACGATATTTAATTATGGAAATACATATAGAGTATATCATTTGCAAGGAAGTGTCAGAAGGTTTTGAGACTATTATGTAACTCGCCAACAGATTGCAGCATACGACTGCACATAGTTGGTCCTATGTAGAACGGGAGCTCTGCAACTGGTGTTACTCTGATCGTGTATGTAACACAACCTGAGGTTTCATCATGGTCATAAAGTTACCAAAAAAGAACTAATGCAAAATGCTGCATTAAACTGGATAAATCTGCCACAGAGACGAAGCAACAGTCATCACCGTGAAATTACGTACTACCTGTACGAGTGAAAAAAAAGAAGAAGAAGAAGAAGAAAAGAAAATTAAGTTCTTATCTCGACCAAGTGTACGCTCATAGCCATTTTCGACGTTAGCGAGATAATGCATCAAGAATTCGTCTCCACTGGCCATATTGTCATATTGAGATCTACTACTAATTTTTAATACGTTTGAGATATGAGATTTCAAGAAAGTGATCGGACTTGTGGAGCGTTGAAAATCTGAATGCTCTACAATGACAATGCACAATATCACCGAAACATGATCCCACTTCCATATCTTTCGTATCTCTCAAAAAAAAAAAAATAAATAAAATAAAATAAAATTGAGGATCCAGCTCAGGGTCTGGTTTCGAAGCCATTGTCAAGTTTCAGCGCAAATTACAGGAGATGGTTGGCATGCATCTGAAAGAAAACTCTGAGGACGAAGTAGCAGGAATACTGTCAACGATGTATTGCTCATTACTGTGTAAGGGGACCACTTTAAAAGTCATAATGTGAAAATGTAGATAGGTAAAATACTTCTTTGTAAAAAGAACCATTCTTGATTTTTTTTTTTATTTAATTGCATTATTTATGGTAGTTACATGTTACTTGACTTTTGAATACATCGTCGAAAAGAGGTGTACCATCACGCGTTCACATTCTGGTAATCTGATGGTTTGCTGTAGAAGTTTTGGAATGTTCCGTGTATCATTACTAGAGGAAGGTCACCGATTTCTTCATCTATTTAGATTTTCAGTGCAGCGTTGGTTACAAGACTTGTATTGTATATTTTTGGTTTTGAGGTGTTCCCACTGAAAAAAAAATCAATATTGAGATCAGAGGATCTCGGAGGCTATGGAATATCACTGTTACGTGAAATAGCCTGCCTTACAAATAATATGCAAATGGTATTCATCAACTGTCTTGGGAAGTATATGGCGTGGCTCTGTTCTTGTGAAATCACATGTTTTCGGTGTTAAAATGTGCGTCTTGCAACTTCGGTGTAAAAGTATTTCAAACATAACAGCTGATGTCATTGTCATTATAATATTCTTCCTATTTCGAAGAAAACGAAGAAACACGCCATGATATGAAACTTAACTTTATACTGAAACGTTTTTGCAAGGTAATGGACACTCATGAAACTTTCGAGAATTTCTCATTGGCCATTAACGTTTGCTTATCAATATAACCGCTAAAGTAGAAATGGGCTTTGTCTGATATCACAAAATTGTTTTAAAAAATAGTGTCCTCGCTAACCTTAGCCAACGCCGTTCTTATAAAGTTATTTTACAGCAAACAAACACTTAGCAGCACTCCAATGCTCCATCATTACTAAATAGAAAAGCCTTCTCAATTATATCGCACCGGTCCCGAATAATTGCCAGTTTACATTGTTTCTAATTTTGGATTCAAAATTTCCCGTTCTCCCGTGTCATCCTGTACATGAATTTGCACTCTATGATTTAACATTGTACTATTAGCTCTTGTTTCAGCGGCAATTTTCATTAAACAACGGAACAATGAAAATACACAGAAAACAAAAACCATAAGAAGTAAGGGCAATGGACTTACCTTCATTCTAGAAGAGCTAACAGATGCCTCAAACTTTTTTGCTTGTCTCGAGGCCGTTTATTCGACCATGAATGCAGGGTTGTGAATTCCTTTCTAATAATATGGAAGTGCAATACATATTTTTAAAACAATATTTCTTTTTGTTCCTTTCTCATTGTTTTCACTGCACTATTGTTTTAATTTATAAGATGAGGTGTTTACCATGCGAAGGCGAAATCTCTGCCTGCAGCATTATAAGTATTTTTGTTGCACACAAACTAGAAAACAATGTTTGCCTATCTCTTCTCTAGAGCAAACTATGAAGTGTGGAGCTTATTTGAGAGTTAAACTCATTTCACAGTTTATTTGCTGTTGTTGCAGTCTTTATTTATTTATTTTTTTCCTTCATAAAATGCCTTGTTCGGACCCATAATTTCTTTCACGTATAGGCGAGGAAAACGATGTTATTAAATTTCCAGAAGCACGGACAAATGCCTTTTACGTTCCATTATGATTTAAACCGCAGTTTCGATAAGACTTCTTGACCTTTGGTCAATGAGTTCCAACCTTGTAGCATGCTCACTCGTCGTAATTTGTTAAAATCACCTTTTAGAACAGGGCAGAAGATTCCCTTTGGATTAACAATTGCTTCTCACGGGCGAAAAGATGTGGGTCACGCAAGAACGCCCAAGAAGATTACATCACTGCTTTTGCCGCTCAGCTGACAAAAATTGCCTGTAATTTGCTGGTTGGAAGATGAGAAGAAAAGGAAAGAATGTTGTGCCTTAGGGTTAAGACGCGAAGAGAAGCGACATGGACGAAACAAGCGCACTTACCATTAACATTGTCAGTCATAAGGTTCTAATTGAGGTAAGGCCATGGTGGAAATTCGTCCTATTAAGTAAGAGCATTATTATTTTTTTTTTTTTTCACAAATGTTAAGAATGATATTTTTACTTACTTCTATTCCATATGTAGAAATATCAAAACATACGTTAAGACAGTGTTGAGCAAAAACTGTCAACTCTATTTGTTTATTTACTTTTAACAAGGAAAGCTGAAGATCAAATACAGCAATATACAAATTAAAAAAAAAAAAAAAAAAAACGAAAGTTCAAAGAACCTACGAAAATCTTTGATCAGAGAGGCGGTTTCTAGGTAGATAATACATATGATTCTGTGGCGTCCCTAGGATTTGCAAGGACCCAAGTATTCAAAGAATGAAACAGAAAATCCGCAAAATAATGCATGGATAAAATGAAATGAAACCTTTAGTTTTACGACCCACGATTAAACACCGAGGCTAAGAGAGGTGGTGAAATGATGACGAACAAAATGGTCGAATGAAGAAAGTGGAAGGAAACGGGAGAAAGAAAACCTACGCGCATACGGCGTTTGTCTACAAATAACCCACTTGGCACGAATTGGGATCGAATCAAGAACTCCACGCATCAGAGGGAAATTCTCTACCACTGAGCCACTGTGGCCCCTAAACGCGTGGGTAATGTAAAATGAAAGTAACTTGACATGACGTCATCACAGAACCACTCTTTTCCCTTAGAAATTCCGAAAAATGTCTCACAAAACTAATTTCATGTAGTTTGTGTGAAGCGAATATATACTACGCAGGATGTACATTTTGTATTAGATAATATCAACTAATAACAGACGAAAACCTCATTAGCATATTATTATTATTATTATTATTATTATTATTATTATTATTATTATTATTATTATTATTATTATTATTATTACGGGATTGTAAAATCAGTGCAATTTGAAACCACAAATTCAAACTGCCGTAAAGTGACTGAAACTTGAACAGCATTAATTGAAATATAGATAGCAATTCTGGCAACTAAAAAGATACAAGGTTATTTATCTAAGCAATAGTTTTGAAGCGGATAAAGTATCGGAAGGCATCTGAGAACTTCTTTGGTTGGTGAAGATGTGTGCTTGCGAGAACTTGATTAGATACCAGAAAATACGAAAACCAGTGGGCTAAATACCTGATGACAACGGTGGACAAGGCAGAGTTTTGTATTGTAATGGGCATATAATGTTTTGTAGCGTCATTTGTTCACATTCTTGTCATTCAACATAATTTGACTTTTCCTTGGCCAATACTACATCAGACGTTATTAAGATCTGTCAACTTACTGACAATATTTCTTGGCCACGATGGATTTATCCTTAGTGAAGAGGGTGTAATGGATTACTGTGACTACAGACTATCTCGCAACAACAATGAACTTTATTGAGCACAGCTTCGGCTTTGGAAAGATATTAAAAGCAAATTCACAATCCAAACATTGAGCAAAATATCGTAGGTTGTTGTGCAAGATCCATTCCTTGTTGTATGTCTCAGTGGGTGAGTTAGAAAATTAATAATCATTTTTGTTGTTCAAGAGAATTGTAGATCAGAGTTCAAACATAATTCCTTTGTTCTTGGTCAATTCATGCAACATCCATTTGATCATCTCTTTCACATCTTCCGGTTTCTCTAAATGCAATGTTGTGGCGGAAGATCAACTTTGATTCGTTTTTTCGTTTTTACCCGGATTTTTGTATCTTTTTGTTGTGTGTGGGGAGATCTCCTGGGTTATTGCCTTTAGTTCGTTGTTGCCAAGAACACAATAATGTCAAATTTTCAAAAATAAATTTTTACTACTAGTGTTTCATTATGTGTTCGTTCACATGTCTTTAACCCACACTATCTTTATTTTTTAAACCTATTTGTGCGGCTCTGCGGTCGAATTTAAATTTGTAAAAATAGGATGAGAGGAAAGTTTTTTTTTTTTTTTTTACATTTTTTACGTCTGTAAAGAAGCAATAGAAATGACAATCCCTATAGCGAGCAACAGCCAGAAAAACAGAACATGAGCTTTCAAAGTATACATAACAAGGTACATAACAGGTTTCATTGCTGCAGCCATGTTTGGGTTTCCACATTAAGCAGTTGGTTCAGTGTCATAGTACCTTAGTGCTGATAATGGCCCTTGAACTTTGATCAATCAATCAATCAATAAGAAATATTTTCTTTCCATACTTGAACAGTCAAGTTGTCTTGCATAAAATCATTTACGTTGGTAACTTTACGATGGGTTGGTTAACTTAACACCATCATCGTTGGTAATCTTACGATGGGCTCAATGGTTATCTTTCCGTGAAAGACAGTCAACAACTCACGAAACAATTGGTTAATTAAGAGTACAAATTTGCAGTTTTAAAATATATTGGATTATATCTACAATTTACAGAAATCTATGCTAAAATCAGTAACGGAGTCACGCTCAAAAAGGCAGCATTTCTCATATTTCTTCTTTTTTTCTGTTAGCTCAAATTAGAATGTGAATGAAAAATAAATGAACACCATGCTCTTTGTAATTAGTTCATTAACAAACTATTATAAGGACAAACTATTATCAGGTACCAGCATTAAATCATTTTGTATGTGACTATATCAAGTTTCGTTAAAATTCACTGCTTTTTATTCCTCTTTACTTTTTCTTATAAGTAAGTAATGGTGAAACCGAAAGTATGCACTCATATTTTGAATTACCTATCATCAGTATAATTCTTTTAGCCTTCAGTGTTAAACATGACACAATTACCAGCAACCTGAACAAATGAGTGTTTACCGCTGTTTGACTTTTTCATTATCCACCTACATTAAGCTAATTTGATGCAATCTCTAGGTAATTTATTAATGTTCAAATATAGTGATGATCCAAGGATCCTTGAGGTCTTCAGGTACCACACCACCCATCCTTCTAACTACGAGTTACATTTGCATTTATCGGGTTCTGCGCATCGCTTTAAATCAAACGACTTTCTTGTTTGCAGAAAATGGCTTTCGGCAATGAAAATACACCGTTCTATGTTCGCCTACGAAGGAAAAAAAAGAATAAAAGAAGTCAAAAACCAGCCAATCAAACAAATGTTGGGAGGAAAAATAACTGCTTTTTGTTTACCCGAAGTCGAAAGTGCACACGAATGAAAAATAAGAGAATCCCATGAATACGAAAAACAAGCCGCTGTGGCCGATGTAGATAATTATGAAAGAGGCGGAGCAGGAAGAAATTGTTGATGGCTTCTAACGACAGATGAAAATATTACCTGAAAATACAACAGGGGAAGAAAAGGGACATAATTTGGTAGCATTAGCATATGCAATAACAAAATTAAGTACAAAATACGCATTAAATAAATACCTGCTGCTATTCGTCCTTGGAGACGGAATATATATATATATATATATATATATATATATAATAAACTGGTTATAACGACTCCGAAGGGACCGCAAATTTACGGTCGTTATAGCCGATAGTCGCACAAACCGGGTTTTCATTTTCTTGCTCAAAATTTTGTATCTATCAATAAGTTTTAGGCTATTCACTTGTTGAGCATGTTTTAAACTTACTGTATGTGTTGTATAGTATAAGTCATGAATGGCATACAGTATTCTCGTTCCAGATACTGTATTACAAAAATTACTTTATTACCGTACAAAAATGAAAATACAGTACTCTCTATATAAATTATTGTATGTACTCTCGTACAATAAATGCAATGCTGTTCTTTTTTAAAAATGCTGTACAAATGTAAAGTATTGTACCTTACACATTAGAAAAATCCAACACACATAACCAGAAAACATCGAAAAGTAATATACACACTATTATTCCACGTCTGTACTTTGAAAACGCTTTAAATTTAGTAAGCAACGCAGTTTCGCATATACTGTACCACTTAAGGTAATCAGTTATCTTTGTTTGCTTCTTGCACTTAAGATGTGCGTACGCATTTTTCATTTGACGATGCATTCGTTTCAACGTCTCACTGTTGACATTTGTATTAAATTCTTCTTTGAACATAACAATTTTTTGTAAAGTTTTCACTGCACTTAGATATTCGTTAAGTGATGGTACAACAAATTGCTCTTCTTGTTCATTTTCATTTTCGTCAATTACCTGTTGATATTGGATGTCAGCTACAATTTCTTCTTCACTCGCTGAGGCGCACACTGCAAGATGGTTGTCTACCTCGGCAAAGTCTTCTATTTCACAAGTTGACAAAGATGGGCCAAGCTCTTGCACTAAGAGCGCAAGAAGAATATCATCCTCCACATCTTCATCATCAGCTGCTGCTGAAAACATGTCGTCCTCACCGTGGGATGGTGAAGAAAGGTCTCTGAGACCTGCATGTTTAAAGCAATTAGCAATGGTGCTTTGAGTGACATTTCCCCACGCTTCAGATATCATTAAAATTGCATCAAGAACGTTGAAAACTGGTTCTTTATTTTCTTCGATTTTTTTGTAACATGTTCATCACCTGAAGCTTCCTGTACTGCATCTTAAGAGATTTTATAACTCCCTGGTACATAGGTTGTAAAACTGAAGTGACATTTGGAGGTAAAAACACAAACTTTATGTATTGCAGATTATCAACTACAGGATGAGCCGGGCAGTTATCGACCAGGAGAAGAAAGTTTCGTTTCTTTGATTTCAGTTGAGAGTCCCAGTTACGCAACCACTTTTCAAAAATTTTCCGATGTCATCCAAAACTATGCACTGTTTTCATAAACTTCAGGTAGGGAGTGAATATTTTTAAAACATCTTGGTCTTCTGGATTTGTCAATCACCAAAAGCTTTTCTTTACAAAATCCCGTCATATTTGCAGCAACCATAACTGTGATTCTTGTTTTAGACATTTTGCCACCCGAACACTGTTCACCTTTAAATTTTAGAGTCTTATCTGGCGTCATATTGTAAAAAAATTCAGTTTCATCTGCATTGAATATATCATCTGACTTGTAACCTTCACACAAAGCAGGCTACTTCTTAGATAGCCACTCGTCTGTTACGGCATCAGGTACACTCGCAGCTTCGCCACAAATTCTCCCAGCAACAATATTATGACGAGCTCGGAAACGTTGTATCCAAGAGGAAGAATAATTGAAGTTCGGATTGCCCAACCGACGAGCAAATTCATTGGCTTTCGCTTGAAGAATAGGTCCATTGATGGGCACATTATTTGTTCTATGCTACTTAAACCATTTAAGTAAAGTTTATTCAATCTCTTTGTGGTCGGATGATCTGGCCCGCTTGATTTTTAAAGATTTTTTTTTTTCGAAAAGAGACTGTATTTTCTCTTAGTCCTTCCAAATGGTAGAAATCGTCGAGTGTGATAGACCCAATTCCCTTGCGATGCTGACGTTTGTTTCTCCGTTTTCTAATCCCATATTATGTGTGACTTTTCTTCAATATTAAGCACTTTCCTTTTCTGTTGCGACATCTTCAGAGCGATGCTTGCCTTGGCTATTTAAGAGACAGACTGATTGGATATCTATAATACTGTATACTGAAAACAAGAGTTTGAAAATAAACCTCATATTGTTGTCAGCAAGAGTTTGAAAATACGTAAACCTTACATTGCTGTCAGCAATATCCAAACACGTAACAAACATAAATCAACATTAAACGTTATAGCCGATACATTTCTCCGATAATGTGATGCAAATAAGTCGTTTTATACGATATCTCGTTATAAGCAATGTCGTACTAAGCGATTTCTTAAATACAGTTTTTAAATAGGATTTAGATGGGACCGTTAGATTTCGCCGTTATACCCAATACGTCGTTAAAAGCGATGTTGTTATAAACGGTTTTGACTATATATATATATATATATATATATATATATATATATATATATATATATATATATATATATATATATATATATATATAGGGTGTTTCAAAACAACACCGACAACGTTTCGGAGGTGATTCCTGACACCAAGATAAGGCGAAAACTATAGACAAACTTGGGTGCACAAATTCTTCGTTTCGGAGTTACATGCTGCCGAAAACGTGAAAAAACGAATTTTAAACGTTCAAAGCTCCAAAACTATGGGACCTACTTTAGTCGGGTCAACACTTCACTTAGGAATTAACATGCGCACCATCCAAAAATACATGTTTCAGAATCCTAAGGTACTCAGACAACAATTTATAGAGAGAGCTTTGCTACGGGTATATGATCTGAAGTACTCATCAACTACCTCTATAAAAATTGTTGTAGAAGTACCACAGAATTCTAAAACTTGGTTACTTGGATAGGGAACATACCAGTTCTTAAGCGAAGTCTTGACCCGACTACGGTAGGCAGTGGCGGATCCAGGATATGATCAAGGGAGGGGCTAAACCATAGTTTGCCGTTTTATCCAGTGTAAAGCAGGATTGCAGAACAGATAATCATAATAATAATTTTAGTAGTATATATATATAGCTGTTAGCGTTGGAATTAGCTACGTACGTAACATTATTACCATCTAGTTACTGCATCGTCGCAGTTTCGTATGATGGTGGCGAATTTCAGAACTAAAGCAGGTGAATGAAAAAGGCACAAGACCTAAACGACACAAGTCCTAAACAGCATAAGACCTAAACGGCACAAGACATAAAAACATTTTGCGCACTAGTCCTAAATGGCACAAGACCTAAAATTCAGGTCCAGTGCCTATATTTTTAGGATTTATGCCGTTTAGGACTTATGAATGTTATCCCCTCCAGAATGTTGGATGTAAAGTGAATCAAATAATATAAAATTATTATTATCGGTATACATAAAATTAGCTATCCATAAAAATGCCTCTATCCCCAAGAAATTAAACCCTCCGTCGTCACTGATATGAACCTACTAATTAACGTGGTTTTGGATCGGTGCTCTGAAAATACAAAATCATGATCATGAGCTCCTCCATTTTTTTCTCCGCGAGCAAAGAACCATGTAAACAATGGCTGGGCTACTACATTGCATAACTTGCTGGGCCTCTACAATGCGTGAGGGCAGCCTCTTAAACGATCCTTGACAGACAGACATCGTTTAAATTAAGAAGAAACAAATAAATGTAAACGTTTTTGGTGAGTTGTGTGAAGACAGGAAACCATATTTTACAATTTATGCATTCATTAAGCTGTTAGTGGCTTGCGCGTACCTTTGGTCGATGTGGTTCCGGAAGGAGAGCAAAAAAAAAATAATAAAAAATAAAAAATAAAAATAAAATAAAATAAAATAAAATAATAATAATAATAATAATAATAATTACCTTCAGCCTTTCATTTTTTATAAAATTCTTAGTTACTAGATCTGTTTAGACAATGATAACGTTTTCAAGTGAACAAAATTGTTTCGAAAACTTTAAAGTTATGGTGTTGGACAGACAGTCTTTTCTTTGAAACAATCTGCGTGCAATGTGGATAACATTAGAAGTCAGTGTTCAGTAAACTATGTTTGACAAGAATGCTGATCCTAACGATCGTTGTCCCGACTTAATTTCATAGGACTGTGTTAAGAATACGAGAGTCTTTGAAATAAATGTTGTATGATTTAGTTTTGTCTCGAAGAAAACAAATTAATTAATAGAACATCAACTACAGACTTCCCGGTATTACTAAAATATCAAGTAATTACAATTTTAAACCGGCTAAAAATAAAGAAACGTCTTTATTTGACCTGTATATAAGTAAGGATATTGGCAATCTCGAGAACCACTTTTCATAGTTCGATGTCGTTTCCACTAATGAAATAATCTATTCCCATGCAAGTTCTTAACATATAAAACATCTGAAAAATGAGTAGGGTAATTAATTATTAGACAAACAAAAATTTAAAAAATTCTTGCAACACCTGATAACAACTTATCCTAGGATATGCCGCAACCAAATAATCCACAGAGTAAGGTGGGTTGCATATCACCGAGGAAATAAGAATATTTTTTTTTTCATAAAATTGTTTCACATACTACAGAATGCATCTTAATACGCATTCTGTAACTTTCAAACTAATAGACAAAACACACAGAAATTTTGCACCATTCACATGTGAGCACGGAAACATTGTTTGGTACAATCTGTGGCACCAAAAAGTTAAAAGTGTTGCCAACCCAACATAAAGTTTTATTTTTTTTCTAAAAGCACTATGTCAGATAATAACACATGACAAATATACATGCAAAACAAAAACACAATATCACGTTTCTCATGTAGTGTCTCAAACTGAGGACATTACAATATCAAGGAATTAGTCATAGTTTGATCGCAAACTGAACAATTTTATCATATCTGACGAATCTTATCTATCTGTCAATCGGAGGTGATCGCTGAGCGGACGAAAATTAAGTTGATTGCAAACTGGAATATGCCAATTTAGTTGACAACAAAGATAACTTTTGTACTTTGGTATTATACTACATCTGGAAATAAAGCGCCTAAACAAGATCTCGAGATGCAAGACAACATCTTGCGTTTCGCAAACAAGCTCACTAATAAAAACACATGATTTTAGTAGTACTCTCCTTTTTTACTCCTCTATTTTATCAGAGTTGTTTCAAGTTCTGGTAAGTTCTAAAATGACGCATCTGGTTGTTACATGGCATTAATCCAGAAATATTATTGTTGCTAATCCCTCTTGCTTTCCATTAAAAATGGAGAAAGAAAAATAGTATTTCGTAAAGTTTGTTTGGAAAAGTGGGAAAATGACCTAGAGCCGAGTAGAATTGGCTATAATATCACAAAATGCGCATTTGTGTGAAATGAACCTACTGTGTTTTTATCGTAAAATTGAAGGTCTATCTCGTACATTACATAATTCCAATCTTCACTTTCATAACAATGTTACGAATTCAGCAATAGAAAAGAATAGAAAAGTCAATACGGACGGAACCAAAACTAGCTGCCAACTTAGACACTCTATAGGACAAGTTAGCACTTAAAAATAAAAGATATTACTTATTCTTGGAGTTGGTTTTCATTACCATTAATGTTCGAGATATGCTACTTTTTATTTTCTATCTACATAAAACAGTAAAATATACTACTACTACTACTACTACTACTACTAATAATAATAATAATAATAATAATAATAATAATAATAATAATAATATGTTCTTACATGGCTGAAAATAGGATGCAAAATTTAAAATTGCTACGCAAATTTACGCAAGATCCAAACTCTAAAAAGAAAAAAAAAACGTTGATATATATGTTATCAATGTAACTTCATCTCAGGAACCATTTGTCATATTTAGATGCAGTTTCCACCAATCAAATAAGACATTCGAAGGAAGATTCTTATGTATTAAATATTTAAATTGTTTTGTTAATTATAAAAATAGCATTCATATATATGTTACTTTCATATATAATATAAGCATATATAGATCCTGTATATACACTAGGTTAGCATAGAATATTGTTGTAGGTATGTTAAACTTCGGTATATATACACACATTTTGATAATTTATTATTATTTAAAATAATATACTTGGCCAGTGATTCTATAAAACTTTAATTTGGAGATAATGAGAATCCTCCGGGTTGGACCGTGAAACACATTAACTGGTGATGTGGAAAAACTATAATTAACCGATTTCAATATGTTTATGTTCATACAAAACTTCAACATAGACGCATCGATTTTGATTATTCTTTGCCGTTTGAAAGATTACAGTTTTCCAGTGGTTTCGTGTAGATGTCATAAGGATATCATGATAGTGTTTGAACCAAGATCATGAAACTCCTCACCAGGTGGTATTGTCAGTAGTAGAATTGTGTTTATGATTATGCACAACTTTAAAGAGTATACTTTCGTGGTGACTCCAGATAAATTTTGTTAATATCTAATGATAATCTTTAGAGTTAGATCATGAAACTAATCAATGGCTGAGTGTTAATATCATAATTAACCAACATCATTGTATGCATGTTGACGCGTAACTTCAACATAGATGTACCGATAATGATTACTCTTTTCTTAGTTTCAAAGAAAATATTCTCTAGCAGACTGTATATAAATTTATCAGGATTTGATGACAGATTTTGGAAGAAGATCATGAATCTCCTCAACAGCTCATAGTCCTAGTATCGTAAGTATGTTCATGCATAATTCCGTAACAAACATGTACATACACACACACACACACACACATATATATATATATATATATATATATATATATATATATATATATATATATATATATATATACAGAGAGAGAGAGATTCGTGTGTGAGTTTATGTTTCATATCTTTGATCTAAGTATTTAACTAAACTACTGGGTTAAAAAAAAACGAAAAATTAAACTTAACCACTTATCTTATTCAGCCGAGGATGCTCGTAGATTCTCCATAACGTTAAGATAAATATGTAAGTTAAGAAAAATAGTCGACATAAAAAAAAAACATTAAAAAGAGGAAAAATAAAAGGTGTTGAAAAGCAGAATAATAACAAATCGCTGAAAAGCAGAAGATAATTTGCTACTGTTATCTATTAATGCAAAAAAAAAAAAAAATAGTACCCAGCCAAACAAATTAATGATTCATAAAATTACCATCAAAATAATTTTAAATTGGGCATTAATGTGTGTTTGGTACGACTACAAATTACTGTATAGGCTTCTATATATGGCCTTCAGCTAGCTGAGGATTTCGCCCCAAACCCTACATACGCTCGGCCTACGTCCTCACATTTCTCATATCCCTAACGTATATTTAGTCTATTCAAGCTACGACCGTCTTATTATAACAACTGCAACACCCACCTTTTTCTCTTCAATTCTATGCGAAAGATCAAGAAACACTGAAACACGTCTCTATTTAACATATCTTCACTCTTAAGGGATTTCTAAATATGACAATCTTATTTTAACAATTACAACTCCTGCCGTTTTTTGTTCCAGATTTTTTCTTTTCTTCTGTGCAAAATAGCCAAAAAAGAAAAAAGAAAGAAAAGAAAATTATCTTAAATTAAAAGTATAGACACCAATAATTTTCATGATTCTAGCCTTAAGGGATTTTGAGATACGACCGTCTTATTTTAACAATTGCAAACCCGACTCCTTTTGTTTTCTCGCCTCTTTTCTCCCCTTGTAAGGGAAGTATCAAAATCCTTAAACATGTCCTTAATTATTTAAAATGAAAAGCCTAGATACCAAATTTGATGTATCTCACCTTAACGGATTTCGAGATATGAATACCTTATTTTAACAATTGCAATCCTCAACCTTTTCTTCTACCAACTTTTCTTTCCTTCTAGCGGAAATATCAAAAAATGCTTACATGTCTTTGATTATTATAAATGAAGTATCTAAATATCAAATTTCATGTTTCTAATTTTACCAAATTTCGAGATATGGTAATTCAATTATAAGAACTCTGAACACATTCTTTTTCTTTTTGCTTTCTTTCTCTTTCCTGCACTGTTCGCCTTTTCCCGTTTTGCCTTATGACATCTAGCAATGGAATTTGCATGTAAAACCTGTTATCACTTTCTATCTTGTTGTAAGGCGGAAAAGGAAATCTTGATGTGCATTTTCCCGTTTCGCCTTATGAACTTTATGTTGGTAGGCTTGCAAATGCATTCATAGATACAACTTGATTTGTTTATTCATATAACAAAATAAGTACAGTAACTACAAGAAGTACAGAACATCTATACAAGATGCTATTTATCTTCCATATGTATACAATGAGCAACTGCATCTAAGTATTGCATTAGAAAAATCTATTTACTACTCAGTCTACATTTCAAAGTACGTAGGCGAATGTTTAATTGTCTCCACTTATATTTCCGGTGTCTTGCAGCATGCCGTGCTAAAAGCATGGCCATCGAAGCTTCATTTTCTGATTGCTCCTGCTTCAGTAACTCAATTAGCCTATACATATTGAGGTGAGGATTCCCAGCATTTCTATTTAACTTTGAGTGCCAACACTCTGCTCGATTTGTGGTCCTGTCCCTTTCATTATCAAAATATGTCCAAAATTGTTCCAAATAAATGGTAATCAAAGTGGTTCCAGAAATGAAGTAAATAAGTTGCTTGAAGAATTTTCGATTAAGTAATTAACAATAGAATAATTATAAACATAATGAGCTTGTATGATAATTACTATTGCAAACTGAATTTAATAATTGACAGCACATTGTCATACTATAATGTATTTGAAATAATCAGAAGATGTTTTTTTAAGAACGTGAAGCAGTGTATAGTAACTCCCTAACAGCATCACAGTATAAAATACATTTGAGCCAAGCTTGCAAGGCAGAGCTCCACACTTGTAACAAGTCTCCCAACCTTATTGCAGGTCTATATTTGATGCATCTTTTAGCCTACCCGTCATAAGCATAGGACGTAAAACTTAAAGATCTCATTTTTTAGATTTATTAAAACACAGTTTTGTGAATAAATAAATTAACATTAACGTAATAAATTCAATCCTTTTGTACCTTATCCTTTCTCAGGGACCCCAAAGACTTCCAGTATGTAAGTGCTTCTCTCTTATATACTGCTATTCGGCCAATCTTCGGGGGCCTAGGTGGCTCAGCGGTCGAGTTCACCTCTGGTGCATGGGATCGTTAGTTCGATCCCAGCTTGCGCCGAGTGAGCTTTGTGGTGGACAAACAACGTGTGCGTAGGTTTTTTCGCTGTTCTCCCGTTCTTTTATTATTGTTCTCAGACCTGTCTATTTTGACTTGACAAGCATACGTTACTCAACATACTAACATGTAACACTTCAAAAGTGTAACACCCCGATCTCTAATCCTATGTTAATCCTCGTGCTGCCCTTCCTTTTGAGACATTTTTTATAGAACGGATATGTCCGTTCATCGACTCGCTCGTCCATCTGTCTGTCTACAGGTATCAGAGCAAAACCAGTAAGAGATATCGAGAAGCTTTATATATATCGATTCAGCGTCCCAAGAATAGGTTCCATATCTTCCGCTAACCTCTTATTCATACCAAAAGTATGGAAGTTAGTCATTTCCGATGTCAATGTTTTTCACTGTATAGCAAAAAGGGTAATATATAATGAAAAACGGTTTCCTAAAATCGATTCAGCGCCTCAGTTGTTACCATTCACGACACTCTACCAAAACTAAAAGTGGTCGAAATTTACTAGTATTTCCAGTCTCACTACTGATTTTCATAGAGCAAAAATGGTAAAAAGTTTCAAGAAGCTCCTTTTTGCAATTGATTAAGCGCACCAAGAATAAGATCCTTCCACGTTTATCACCACAGAACGAAAACGGTAACAGGTAGCGGAAAGCGGTTTTGCGCAATCAGTCCAGCGTTTCAAAGGAATATACCATCATTAGCTGTAATATTCTATCAAGACCAGAAGAAGTTGAAATTTTCTAGTATATGCAGTTTCAACACTTATTTTCAAAGAGCTAAATCGGTAAATAATTCCAAGAACTCTTTTTCTCAATCGATACCTCCTTCGTCTAGGATCTATTTAAACCGAAAGTGGCAGAAATAAACCATATCCGGTTTAAACGTTCATCGCTTTAAAACAAGAACTGTAATAAATATCGACAAGCTTCATTATTATTATTATTATTATTATTATTATTATTATTATTATTATTATTATTATTATTATTATTATTATTATTATTATTATTATTATTATTATTATTATTATTTTATTATTATTATTATTATTATTATTATTATTATTATTATTATTATTATTATTATTATTATTATTATTATTATTTTGCAATCAATGCAGCATCTTAAAATAACATTTCATCCTTACAGGCAACACTCTCCTGAAACCGGACATGCTAAAATTTACTGGTACTTTCGATTTTAGTACCGATTTTCGTAGAGCCGAAACGGTAAGGGATATCGAAAAACGGTGTCGACGGAAATTCAGCGTCCTAAGAATGAGTTTGTTCTCGATTTTTATATACCTGTTGAAGCAGGAAGTGGAGAAATTCTACGACTTTTCGGTTACAAATGGATAAAATGGAAATAGCTAGCGACAACCAGTTCTTTGATATTGACTCAGTGCCAAGAATATAACTCATCTCTGGTGTTATTCCTCTATTGCAATCGGAAGTGATATACATAAACTACCACGTCCGGTTTTAATATTAATCTTCATAGACCGAAACAAGTAATGTTTTTTGATATGAATTCAGCGTCCGAACAACAGGTCCTATCTTTAATCATACTCCCCTATCGTATCCAATAGTTGTGGATGTACTACTTTAAGTTTGAGTGTTGAATTCGCATTGTTTATAAATCTACGGAAAACGAAATTCACTTGTTTGTAATACACTTTTTTGATATCACTGTGTTGCTAAGCTTAACCACTCAACACAAAATGGCAAAGGAAACATATTAACCCAAATACAAACACGACATAATTAATAGCTGCACTAACTCAAGATTCTTTCTTTTCCCTACCTTATTGGGAAAAAGTAAATATGGGGGAAACTTTAGTTTAAACATTTATTGACAAGGGAACATTCTGATTTCGTGAATTCAATTGCTGAAAATGATTGCTAGCACTGGATTCAGCACCAAAAGAAACACAGAAATAGAGGGTGTTTAGTGGCAGACCGTATACAGGGTGGGAGATAAGTGAGGACAAAGTGCGAAGATAGAACGAAGAAAATGTCTAAAAATGTCATGTTAATTTTCAAACGAGTAGATGGATTGAGGTCAAATGCATGTAGAGCACCAATGAATAGGCGTAATATGAATGATTGGGGACATCAGAAAAGCCGCCATGTTGGATTTAGCGCAAGCATAATATACGGGAAAAATGTCATGTGACATATGGATCTTGACGCACACCGTCTATTGAAATCAATAGTGGCCAATACAGTTTGAGACCTCTGTAACAAAGAGGTGTTCCACGCTAAGGCAATGTAGCAATACTGTCGTAAAGGTGGCGTAAATGAGGAACAACCACAAACGTGAATGAGGCCACTTTCCAGCCGACAAAAGCCTCGATCTACCCAATATTTATTCACATGTTGACAAAAGTGCAAATATGACCAAGGATAGCCTGAAAGAGTTAATGACTTACGTTTTCTGGCCTATAGAGCAAATAAAACTGGTGCTCCTCGTTGATTCATGGAGAACCAATAAAGATGAAGAGTTGGTGCAGAAACCATTTTTTGTTTTTCAAATGTGCCCATCGTCGTTCTCCACTTTTGTATCAACAACAGAATAATTCTTAAGGTCCATGACAGTTGGAATTAAACAGACGTATCAAACCGTATTGGCCACTATTGATTTCAATAGATAGTGTGCGTCAAGAGTCATATGTCGCATGACCTCTTTCCCGTATATTCTTCTTGCGCTAGTTCCAACATGGCAGCTTTTCAGGTGTCCCCGATATTCACATTACGCCTATTCAGTGGAACTCTACATGTATTCCTCATATCCAACATTTGATCTCAATCCCTTTACTAGTCTCAAAATTAACATGGCATGGCATTTATATACATTTTCTACGCTCTATCTTCGTACTTTTCCCTCATTTATCTCCCACCCTGTATAGAGTCTGCCATTAAACACCTTTGTTCTTTTACTATGTTTCTTTCGATGCTGAATCCAGTGAAAGCAATCATTTTCAGCAATTGAATTAATCAAATTGGAATATTCCCTTGTGACTACTACATTCAAAACTCTGCATTAAAAAAAGAAAGAAAGAAAGAAAAGTGGCACGTGGTGTAGCTTAAGTACATAACCTTTGTGTCCAACGAAGAGGGTGTGAAGATTGCATGATTCACGAAGGAATGGAAAACTAAGTAAAATAAAAGGAAATTTTTACTTTAAAGTGTTTTCATATTTATAGGTATAAATAATATTCTCTTGTTTCGTATTGAAAGAACTTCTCTGCTTATTCGACATCATTCCCATGCTTTTTCGCATGTCTTCGATCTCACACACGTCCAATACAATATGCATTTTTGTTCTTCATACGTACATTGGTTGCCCCATTCTTCAATATATATTTTTTTCAGTGTGATTACGAACTCCAAATTCACAAAACCTTTTGCATTTATTTAAAGAAGTGCAATAAATCTCTGAAAGACAAATATGCTGTATATGATTTATCCACCCGTTTCCATTTTTATCCCCGTTACATCTCCCATAAGAAACGAGTGATAGAAATCTTCGTGCAAGCAGCCACTCATTTCGCCAGCTGTGGATGATTGATGTCACTTCTGCTCACGAAGCTTCGCTCGAGAATCAAGCCTTCACATAACACTTTCATTTTTGTGCAGCAATCTCTCGTCTTTTATATCATTTTTTTTTCTTTACTTTGTAATAATGAATTATTCTGCCATTGAAAGCAATATATATTTCAGATATTTCCCTCCTTACTACTAGCTAGAAATAGATCATTTCTATAGCTTTATTCCATATAATATTAATAGAGTATATTTCCATATTTAACGAGGTAATTCAGTGTTAATGAGTATGAACTGCAACTGACAGCTATTGAAGATGTTATTATATTCGGTCAGGTATCCAGGTCTAACAAAACAAAGTAGCTTTTCTTTCTCAATTTTGTGACTAGGGATTCAACTCCAGAGAAGTTTTCTTATGGACACTAATGCATTATTCTTTCTGACTTATGTCATAGTTGAGAGGGCTCTATTTTACCTTTTATGACCAACTGATCGTAGATTGCAGTGTGAATCCCGATCGAAATTCTTAATGAGGACGTATCAATAAAACTACAGGAAAATAACTATCACATACAATAGGTCTTATAAAAGAATAACTTTTATGGTAATTGTTACCTATTTTTATTTAGGAATGTATTCTAACCAGATGGCGTACTACAAACAAAACTAAGATAACGTTTTTCATCCTGCTTAACTCTCTTTGCAGATTATGAGACAATGTTCAAATTATTATAGTAATAAAAATCAGCTGTTGCAATCCAAATATGTAATTATCTTTATTAATATATGCCAAACAAATTATTTCATAAACAGCAGAAAATTTGATACGTATGACAAATTATATCAAATAAAACGAAATATCTTATCGTGATTCAGAACTCGGGAAGTGCTACTCTCAGAACATATAGACCAGCGTTTCCCAACCTTTTTCAACTTGCGGCACACTGCGGGTGTTACTTGGGTTCTCGCGGCACACTTATAGATATTATTATTTGTAAATATATTTGGTCTAGGAATTAATTCGTGCGGTTGGTACGCACACATTGAAGCTGTAGTACAAACACAAAATGCATAAATACCTTATGAAAAATATTGTCCATCGCTAGCCACCACTTTCGCCCATCTGTCAGGCAATGTACGGATTCCCTGGCGAAAGAAGTCCTCATCCTTGGAAGCGATCCAGTCAGAGACCCATGTTTCGATATCTTCTGAAGAAGTAAACCGCTGTCCAATCAAATCGTTGTTCATGCAATCGAACAAGTAGTAGTCCGAAGGAGCAACGTCTGGTGAATACGGCGGGTGGGGTAAAACTTCCCATCCGACATTTTCTAAATAGGTTTTGACCGGTTTTGCGACATGTGGGCGAGCGTTATCATGTTGAACAATAAGTTTATCATGTCTGTTCTCCCATTCTGGTCGTGTTCTGGCCAGAGCTTGCTTCAAACGCATTAATTGTCGTCGACAACGTTCTCCATTCATAGTTTCACCCGGTTGCAGCAGCTCATAGTACACCACACCTTTCATATCCCACCATATGCACAGCATAACCTTTGCACAGTGAATATCTCGTTTTGGTTGTGATGGACCTGGTTCACCTGGTTTCACCCAGGCCTTTTTTCGTTTAGGGTTCTCGTAATGGATCCACTTCTCATCACCCGTAATAATTCGATGCAGAAACCCCTTTCTGCTCTGTCGTTGAAGCAGCAATTCGCAAATGGTTTTTCGTCTTTCAACGTCTCTGTCTTTCAATTCATGTGGAACCCAATGTGACATCTTTTGAATCATTCCCATGGCTTTCAAGCGTTTGGAGACTGTTGTTTGATCAACGCCTAATGCTGCTGCAAGTTGTTCCTGCGTTTGACACGAATCCTGCTCGAGCAATGCTGTCAATTCTTCGTCTTGAAATTTTTTTGGCTGTCCAGCTCGCTCTTGGTCTGCCAAGCCGAAATCACCACTTCTAAACCGTGCAAACCACTTCTGACACGTTCGCTCAGCTAGAGCATGGTCACCATACACTTCCACCAAAATACGATGACTTTCAGTCGCACTTTTTTGCATGTTAAAGTAATGCAGCAGGACACCCCGCAAAAACACTTTATTAGGCACAAATTGCGCCATGTTCACTTAACTACAAACTGGTGTTGTTGACGCTTTAATCCACTGCCCTATACTACGAACAATACGCGATGACAGGGGTTTGCAACACATGTGTGGATACACGGAACTGTGGGACGCTCCGTTCGTTGCGCCATCTCTTGTCCACCCGCACGAATTAATTCCTAGACCAAATAAAACACAGTGGTATGTTTTCTGTGATTATTGATCTCCTCACAAAGGAGAAAGCTAGATCACTGGTTTTCCCCCGCGGTAAATCATTATGCTTATTTTTCATTCTAATTTAAAAATATAATCAATTGCAATGAAATATTGGACTCAGATTTTTAAAATGCGCTTTCTCTTTAAAAACTGTATCCAACCTTAGATCACTAAATAACGAACGAACAAACAAATCTCTTATAGCTACTTTTAAAACACAAATATAAGTAATTTGTCGAAAAAATTGAATGATATTTTAAATTTTCAAGTTACGAAATAGTCTACAACAATAAAGAAGCACTAATGGTCATAACAATGATAACAAATACTTTTTACAGCATTAGAAAGGTATAGAACAGTAACCCGGTATGAAACTTAAAATTGTAGATTCATAGTAGAGGTTCATAGTAATGTTAAATATAAATATAAAATTTTCCCTACGTTTTGCAATTTGATTGCTATAAAATTAATAATTTTGTTTCGATTCCTCGCGGCACACCAGCGGCCCATTCACGGCACACCGGTTGGGAAAAACGCTGATATAGACACTTCTAGCAAAAGAAAGCGGAGTAAGAATAGCTGAACTTTTGAATTGATGTCACGATCGACATGATGTAAAATAATCTAATTGTTTAATAAGTTTATTAGTTGTTTCATTAAGTTTTACATCCCAAGGTAAAGCTGTGTGAGCTAAAAAAAATAGCAACAAACATGTAAGTGACAAAAATACAACAATGAAGGAGAAAATATCAATGCTGAAGATAGAGGATTTATGTCTGAGACTATCTCGTACGCAGATTGAATCCAGTATCTCACAAAGTGTACGCGTTAACTACTTGGCCACAAAGTGCACGGGAGTCCTGTTTGAATGGGTGTATCGGTACAAACAGTAAATCAATGTGTTTTTCCGGTAAACTGTTGCCAAGTTAACAGAACACGTTATAAAGAACTCACAATTGTGGTAGAACAATTAATGCGCTTTGCAGTACGCTAATGCTCCTTCACAGAGCACTTTGTTTCTGATGCAGTTTGTAGCAGATAAGATCCCAGATCAGAAGCAGCCATCTAATTCTCCAGACTTTTGCTATGCACTTTTTTTCCGAAGATGTAATCTGCGTTGACGGAATCTCATTTCCAAAAGGTGGAAATTTACGATTACTTAGAACGGTGGTAATCAGCATGTCTATATTGCGTCTTTTCGACAATTGTTTTTGGCAATTCTAATCGAAAATAGGTGACCAAATAGAAAGCTGGTAACTCTTTTCATGAGAAGATAATGCTTTTGACCGACAACACTGCAATTAAACTTCTTTAAACAAAAGTGCAAGTGTGCGCACACTAATAATAATTGGCGGCGCGGAAATTAATCTCACCATCATTTCAACGTTTTGTCTCTTTTCAAGTCCATTTATTATCTTGTTCCACATTGTATTTATTTCCCCGAAGGCAATTAATTAATTGATCTGCCTTAATTACCCCTATAGCAAAACGCAACATAGAAATTTGTAGAGTCTAAACTCTGATCTTGACGCATCTGTTAGCTTAATAATCACTTGAAAATCATTACCAATCTTGTTGACTGGTCAGCGCAGACGGCATGTTCTGACAAACTCTGGCAATTCATAATTGTATGCAGAAAACTCTTCAAACAATGGTGAATTTTAAGTTGAAATATCAAACTTGCTTCGAAGATAGCACGTATCCCTATCAATGGGCAATTTTTAATTTTAGTGATGTACGAAAGGGGAAAGTTTCTAGGTTTAACTCCCCTTTAAAAGACATTAGGAAAAAGCAAACATTTACGATATTAAATTCTGAAACGTGTATACAAAAATTCTGAAACGACATCGCCTAACTTGGAAAGCCTGATGAAATTCTGCGTAAACCACTGGGCTATGTTATTCCTCGTTGTCATAGGCTGACTGCTCGAAGGCAAGATGCTATCGTCTATGAATATGAGAAAAGTTAAATTAACACAAACATCTTATAGAAAAAATGAATGTATGTTAACCCATTGAATGACTTTGTACAAACCCATACATTTGACTTGGCAGAATGTTGCTTTGACTTATTTTTAATAACTGTACAGAAGACATCGTATGCTATTTACAAATTTTAAAATGCATCTCTTAAGAGGACAGGAGGTACAAAATTTATACAAACAAAACAGAGTATCTCTGTGGCTCCACAAATTAGCGAGACGAATCTCGACCTATATACTTCTCATTAAAATTATTTTGATACATGTCCCAGTGTTATAGATAGATAGATAGATAGATAGATAGATAGATAGATAGATAGATAGATAGATAGATAGATAGATAGATGGATAGATAGATAGATAGATATAGATATACAGTGGCGGATCCAGGATATGATCAAGGGAGGGGCTAAACCAGTTTTCCGCTTTACCCAGTGTATACCAGAGGGTCAGGGGGGCTATAGCTCCTATAGCCCCCTTTGGATCCGCCCTTATATATATATATATATATATATATATATATATATATATATATATATCTTACGATGCGTAAGATGGGAAAGGAAGTTCAAATATTTTCAATAATCCTTCCTGTTCAGAGGCCAGATATTTTTAGGTAGTTGCATACAAATATTATGAAGGAAAATAATCATTAAAATATAGATATACAGGGACTCGAAAGGTGGTAAAGACCTGTTTAGGCAATATTGTAATGTGACACACTGTATCTTAAAGAACAGTACTTAAATATCACATTAGGAGACGCAACACTTCGTTAAATAATCTTGAATCTTAATTTAATTTTAGAACTAGTACGAACTTAATATAACTACGATCAACATAACCTCTTGGATGAAAAGTTGCATTTGTGGTATGGCTTCAATATGTATTCTATGATAGTGAGAAAACGCAGACATGACAGCCTGTGAACATTTATTCACGCTTGCAAACAAGTATTTGCGCAGGTTCACCCGCACTTGCAGCCAGTTTTCTAAGTGTTTTTGATCTCAATTGTACATAACCTTCAATCTATTTTCATTCAAACAAGTAATGGGGTTCAAATCAGGGTTTTAGATATTCGGGAAAAGAGTTGTTATTTTACAGTCATAAGGGAACATTTATAAATATGATGTATCACAAGTTTTGCAATACTCGTTATCGGAAGTTCAACTACGGTTGAGTCTCCGTAAACTTTTCTAAGGTGTAAATCACTAATCGTGAAAGTGATTCGTAGTGAACATGAGAACAGAAAAAAGAAATAAATTCTTAGAAAATGGAACAGTCGTGTTATCTAGTCCTTTACACCCTTTAATTTCTCTCTCTTTTCCTTCTATCAGTAAGTCTTCCGTAACAAAATCCCACATTCCTGCATCCAAAATGAACTTTCGTTTACCGTCGGCACAACTGCTTATAAAGAACCCTCGGAAGATGACGGTGTGGAATTTAGTCGAACACTGACCCTACTTAATTGTCCTTATGGATTCACTCCCTAATTTTTGCTTCATCATTCTTCGTGTTCTGTGCAAAGTCGTTACAGTGAAAAAACAATAAAACGAATAAACCAGAGTGGAAAGGGGTTGTACTGACTGTCGGAGTGCTTTCATTTGAGTCTCAACAATGTCAAAATAGCATCTGTGTTTCTGGTTGTTATTAGGAAATCAAAATGTCAACTCCATGATATACAGGCAAAACAAGTATGATGAGAAAAGGAAAAAAAGCTTTCAATTCATTTGTCTACTTTGAAAGAATTTCCATATGCAAAATAACTGCTTCTCATATTTTTTATGTATAAAGGTAGTTTATTTTCTCTAATCATGCATATGTAAACACAAATATACGAACTACTTTATTGCAATAGTCTGGTGCAGGCGCCCACTCAGATTTCTTTCTTTTTCTTTTCTTTTAATTTCTTTCTTTTTTATATTGTTGTTGTTGTTGGGAGGGGTACAAAGTTTGCGAGGTCCAATAATACAAAATACTATGTTTATGTAGTATCGAACGGGTGTTATTCTATTTCCGAAGAAAAAGACGATAATTTTTAAATATTGACACCTATATTCTTACGAAAAATTATAAAATTAGATTGTTTTAATCAGAAAAGAAATAGTACAAATGATACGTAAGGTCAAATATTTATTCTATATCAAATATTCCTCTGCTAAACAAATGTAGTTTTATAAAGAAAGTGTACAAATGTATGTCGAGTTACTAACTCTTTTAGAGTGGGTCCCGACCCGTGGATATCCTGGGGGTATGCCCCTGGTCTGGTATAACTGGACAAGAAACACTCTATTTATATGATGAAGGAGTTTACATGTAGCTGACGACTTGGAATCTACGACTAATGAGATTAAATATATGATTAGTTCATATGTAGAATGCTCTGGAAAATACAAATAAAAACTATACTGCATAACTGCAAGGAGCTGGCCCCTGAATCAACCATGGAATGGAATAGCATGGTCACATAAGAACCGTTGTAACGTAAAATAAAGCTAATACAGCATATAGTAACCAACCACACCAATGGGATGAGTTATAAGTGTCAACTTATGAAAGTGAGATGCACAATCAATAAATTAAAATACTTAAAATGTCTGCAAAAGTGAGCTGAGCATGTTTGTTGGTCGACAATTATGATCTATCAATTATTAATTTTTCTCTATGAGGTGGTAATTCTTGCCAGCACTTAATTTCTTAATGCTATACTGCCAATAAAGAAGAAGAAGAGCATGGGCAATAAGGTCAAACAAGAAAAAATAACATTTTATTAGTATGTTAGAAAGAGAATTATAACAATTTAATTATTTAAATAAAAAGTGAAATATGACTAGTTAAGTGTGCTGGAGTCATTTCTCCCACGAGACGAAAAATAAGGTTGTCTCGTCTCGTCTCGCAAATTTTGTAGAAATCTCGCCTCGTCTCGTTATTCGAATAACTCTTTCTCGTTTTGTTTTGTCTCGTTTTGTAAGTATATCTTCGAAATGTGTGTCCTGATTTTTTCTCTTAATTTCACCTAGAGGTTATCGAAATCCTTCCGTGCTATGAAAGGGTGTGATCTAACAACATTTAAACCATATACATTATTGGAATATACTCTATAATGATTTCCGTGTTGATGAATGCTTTCTTTTCATTGTACCTCTAGAATCACTTCATCACCTATTAGTTTTTATACTATGAATCATGTAATACTAAAACCGAGTCGATATCCAAGACTTGGGTGTGATAATGCTGCCTACAAGACTCATTGAATTTCTCGTCGACTCGTCGCGATTATCTTATCAAAAACGAGACGAGAACCGTCATGTTTCTCGTATCATCTCGAAATTGAAAAGTTCCTTTTCGTCCCGACTGTGTTGTCTCTTTTTCAAGACAACACGAGAAATTTCATGTTGTCTCGTCTCGTCTACCGAAAAGCGTCTTTCTATGTCACTGTTAATCGAAAGAGTACAAAAAATACATTTATTCTCCTCCCACTGGCAGCGTAAGTATGTAGATCAGTTTTTGGTCCATCATTTTGTTTAAAAGTATAACCAATGAACTGTGTGGGTTCATGTCACTACGGCATGGCGCGAGCCCAGGTTGCAGATCGAGGGAAAAAATGAATTCTTTAAGATTTACATTCCACAATTATGCCTTCTAGCTAAAGAAGACGGTGATGATGAGAAATTAATGAAATGGTGGAATGAAGAAAGTGAGAGGAAACGGAAGAACTCTGAGAAATCCCCACACACGCGGTGTTTGTCCACAACAAAGCTAAATTGACGAGAGCTGGGATGGGCGCGATAAAGGACTTCAAGCAGCAGAGGTGAAGGCTCTACCACTGACCCACCGCAGCCCCAGGCAGATCAAGGAAGCGACATCTATATATGTATAGAAGTTATCTGCGAATATATTGCATAAGCAGTCATGGACACACGACAAGGGGTGGTCCTCCAGCTTGGGAGTTTGACGTGAGCCCAACAATCTCATCCCATAAAAAAGGCACTTGTTCAGAAAACATTTACAGAAACTTCGGAACGGGATTGATAACTTGGCAAGACCTCAGCAAAATAAAATGGATATGAAATTTGGAACATGGAATATGATACGCGCTAAAATCGTAACGAGTGAGTTAGAGAAATATTAGAGGACCTAGTAGGAGTTCAGAAAGAGGGGAAGGAAATGGAGCAGTGAAGTCCTGAAATTTTACGTTTTTTATGCGGTAGGAAATAAAAATCATCAATTACGAACACGACTTTACGTTCACAAACTAATAATATCAGCAATTAAACGAGTTGCATTTGTTGTTGATAGATTTTATTTTATTGCTCTTAAAGATTAGTGTGATATTATTGCTCCAATGTACATGCTCTAACAGAAGATAAGGATTATGATATAATAGGCAAACTTTGCAAGATTTGAAAACCTTATCGTAACGAGTACAAACTTCCCCCATCGATCACGTTTTTACCAGATAAAAGACAGTCTAGAATAATTGAAGTTCGGTCGTTCAGAGGAGCTGACTGCGACACTGACCACTACCTGGTAGCAGCGATAATAAGAGAAAGATTATTGTCGAATATAGGAAATATTCAACATCTGAAATCAGAGAAATTTATTTATTTTTTTATATGAAGACAGCCAGGCGAGAGGGGACTACCAGATTGAAATTTCGAATAGATTATCGGTTTCGGAAGGTTCGGAGTGGACTAATGTTGACGATACTTGAGATAACATTAGGGATAGCATTAAAATTTCAAAAGAAAAAGTGGGGTACAAGGAAATACATAGGAACAAATCATGGCTTGATCAGGAACGCGCTCAACTTTCAAAGAGAAAACAGACAAAACTGCGATGGCTACAAAATCCGAATGATATAACTACACAAAATTTCGTTGATACCAGGCAGAAAACTTCCAAAACTTTTAGAACAAAGAAACGCGATTCTTTGAAAGCTAAAGCTAATAAACTTGAAGATGATAATAAAAACAAAAACACTCAGGTCATGTATAAGAGTATCAACATTTTTTCTTTCTTTTTTTTTTTTTTTTTTTTTTTTTTTTTTTTTTTTTTTTTTTTTGAGGTTATCCACTTCACGCTGGTATGTTGAAGAAAGCTAACGAAACAATTTTTACTAATACAGATAACATTTTGAATAGATGCAAAGATTTCTTTGACAATTTGGTGAACATGCACCCAAAAACTAAAGTTGGTGGTGAAAGGGAAATTCTCGCAGCAGAACCGTATAGGGTCTATTCCAAAGCCTAGTCAAACAGAAATAGAAATTACTATAAAGAAATTAAAGGAAATCTCCGGGTATAGACGGAATTTCGGCTGAGCTAATTTTAGTTGGAGAGGGAAAATTGTGGAGCAAGATATACAAACTGATTATCCTTCTCTAGAACAAGGAGGAATTACCACAAGAGTGGAAAGAATCAATCATTGTTCCGAATCACAAGAAAGGCTACAAAACTGATTGTAATAACTATCGGGGCATCTCTCTTCTATCAACGTCCTATACACTCCTCTCAAACATTCTCTTAGCAAGATTGATCCGCACGAAGATGAAATTGTTGGAGATTATCAGTGAGAATTTAGGCGAAATCGATCAACAATCGATCAGATATTTACTATTCGACAAATACTCGGAAAGAAATGGGAATGCGATATTCCGGTTTATCAATTATTTATTGATTTTAAAAAGACTTACTACTCGGTTAGGAAGAAAACATTGTATGACATTCTTACAGAATTTGGAATGCAGAAAAAGCTAGTTAGATTAATTAATATGTGTTTAAAGGAATCCCAAAGTAAAGTTCGAGTAGGAAAATTCCTGTCCACTAGCTTTCACGTTAAGAATGGCCTGAAACAAGGAGATGCGTTGTCGCCATTATTATTCAACTTGTTCTTAAGTATGTTATGAGGAAAATAAAAGGTAGCAACCAAAGGCTTAAGTCGAATGGTATTCACCAAGTTATTGCGTATGCTGATGATATAAATCTGATAGGGGATTATAGGAGAATAATAGAAATAGGTGCAGAGATTTTATTAAACACTTACAGAGACATCGGCTTACAAATAAATGCAGAGAATACTAAATAGACTACATAGAAGTTCGCCGGGGAGATATTACTGCAAATTATGAGCTTAAGAACTTTTTATTCAGAAAGCTGTATTTTGCGAAGAAGACAATCTGACTATGCATACTGAGATTGAAATTGTATATTTTCTGCTCTGAAACTTGTTTAAAACATAATATTGAACAGGATACAGGGTATATCTTGTAACGGATGGATCTATGCTTTACGACTGATACTTCTATATTCTATTTTCATCTTCTGTGTTTAAAGGTAAAGAAGAAATGTTATATGAAACTGTTTCAATATATAATTACATGTTTACTGCTTTCGCCCAAAATCTTTATATATATATACATAGAGAGAGAGAGAGAGCTATAGATATATATATGGATGTACGTGTGCTTGTGCATGTTCCACCATAACTCTGGAAGGTCTGGAGTAAGTTTAACTAAACTTGGTACACATATTACTTGCAGTCTGGAAAAGAGTAATGCCCGGGTAAGACTCACCTAACGCAATATACTCATTAGTGGAGTGGGAGGGGAGATATAAAATGACCGAAAACTACCGACATTAGTTTCAAATCCACAGTTTCCGGGGTCCATGAGCTGATTCGTGACAGTTTCGATTCCCTTTAAGTCTAAGTTCAGTCTCCCAATGAGGGTAAGACCCCGTTGCAAGCCTAGGGGGAGGAGAGGTGGAATACATACAAGAATGACTGAAAACTGCTGATATTAGATTGAATTCGTAGTTTTCGGAGTCACTGAGGTGATCAGTGACACTTCCGGTGTCATTTAAATCCGAATTCAGTCCCCGTTAGAACTCCTAAGAGGGGAATGGGGACATATAAAAATAATTGAAAATGGTCAATATTAGTGTCGAATCAATAGCTTTCATGGTCATTAAGTTGATCGGTGATAGATTTAGTGTCTTTTAAGTCAGTGCTGGCAGATATAAAGATTAAAAGATAGTGTAGTTATTATTCAAAAGTGGGAGAATTGAACTACTTGTAGCCCAAAGTTTAATGCTAAAGATCACCGAAAATAATATTGTATCTATTGTTTACTACATTACAGTCGTATTTGCATAGTCCAATTCTTGATTAATAGATATAAAATAGAAATTAAATGAACACACACAATTAGTTCACTCGAATAAAGATCACATGCTTATGAGTACTCGGTAATAAGCTTAATCTTTCTGTCTAACCCAGCAATATTTTATATATCTTAAAATGAAGTCATAATATACCTACCATAAGTACAAAATTATTTATTACTCACCTTCTGCTTAAAATTGTATAGCAGAAGAAATCTCGGTAGTCCCTTCATCTTCATTTTCGGCTGCTTCTTTGTGATAGATTGACGAATTAAATTTGCTGATGGTGTGAAGTTATAACAACATATATTTCTGTCTTCAAACATCATTTTAAACTCGGAGAATCCAAGAAGGAAGTTCCAGTCCCATTTTGTTTCATTTTTTTTCGCAGTTACTCTTTGAAAACACTATTTCAACTGTTGCACTGTTAATTGGCAAGCTGTACATAGTCAATGCATATTGAGACAATTCTTTAAGAACGAAATCGCCAACAGAATTTTCAGTAGTTATTGCTTTGCGCCAGAAATCTGCTCCATCTGCCGGTATACCATCGGGATTTTTTTTTTTTCGTTCATCGTCAGCAGAGAACGCGACTGATGCTCTATCTCACTATTCTGAGATCTCTTAGGTAATAATTCTAATGGTAGAATGGAAAATAGTGGGCGTATGTGAGACAAACATATTTTAGGAGAAAAGTTATGAACTTTCAGTAGAATCTCAATAATTCAAGGAATACAATTTAATAGTTCCTTACACGCCCTTTTCAAGAATTGGAAACAACACTGTTGTACGTAACGTCTTTGTTCAGAAGATATATTTTATTAAGTTCAGTTCCTTGCTAATGAATTGGTAAATTCATAACCGAAGTTAGCATTCTCGTATGAAACGTAATCGCATTATTTGAACTATTTTCAAGGTCAACATTTGCGTAAGAAGGGCGTAAAATTCTTCTCAACAATGATGAAGTAAAGTTGCGTAAATCTAATAAACTGCACATATCGACCATTTCCTTTTGGAAAAGTAAATATAGTTTTTCAAATTCACTCAGTATCCTACTGGCAACATGAATGTTAAATGTAATTTGTTTGCAGCATCAGAATACATACCATATAGTTCCCTCGCGTAATATATATCATACTTGGAAGAAACCATTTTAAAATGCAATTATAAAGCAGCAAATTGAAGTAGGTTTCTCTTTACATAGTTGTTTCTTGCTAGCCACCGTGTAGGAGAAAGAGAAAAAAAATTAAGGGTTCCTCGTATTGTTTATCAATTTATACAGCTCCATATAGGAATCACTACAGAAAGCAGACCTGTGTAACCAGTTATATGTTTCTCTGAGCAATTAATCTATATTTTCAAGCAATTCTTCTGATGCGTGTGATCAGGATAAATGAAGAGAATGGCAGATACACTTTATTAATATTATATTTGGGTTATCCTTTTCATGTATGTGTAAAGAGAACTATTACTACTCCACAGGTTAGATACATAACAAGTTGCAATAGCAAATATTGAAGAATGCTGATACCAACACCAGAAAAACAATGTTTAAAAGGATCATGCAGTACCTCTCCAGTAGTAACTACGACAGGAATTGAGATACTATTCATTTATCCTTTGAGTTATAATATCTAATACACAAGCATGAATGTTTTGCACAAGATTCATCAATGATAAGAGAACAAAACAGGATGTTTACGTAATAACCACAATTTGCTCTTGTAGCGATACGGGAGCTATATGACATTCTTAGTAATAGCAGAGCATTTAGTTCTATGCGTTTTTAAGTTACTGTTGTTTACCGCAATCGATGACGAACTTGAAGAAGGAACTTCATTTTCGTTAAGTGACCAATATTTCTGATGATTGTATGGCAAGCAACAAACGAAACAACTTGAAATAAAATGAAATCTTTAAGTTTTACGTCCCATGGTTATGCCGACCAGGCTAAAGGAGACGGTGATGATGAGAAATGAATGAAATGGTGGAATAAATAAAGTGGAACGAAACTGGAAAACCCCCAGCAAACTCACACACAAGGTGTTTGTCCATCATAAAGTTCAATTGATGCGAACTGGGATCGAATTAAGGATCTCATGCGCCAGAGATGAACGCTTTACCAGTGAACCACCGGGACTCCGCAGCTAACTTGAATTCAAGTGTAGTAACCATACACTTTTGGGAGAACATGGTTGTCAATTTTTGTTAAGACGAAGAAGTCATACATGTAACATTCCTAATATGTTTCGTAGTAAATGAGTGTTTGCTTAAATCTATTTTGTGAGCTCTGAAATACACTTTGCAAACTTTACAGCACGTCTTGTCATTATTGTTCTTCAGTCAATTTGATAAATTCCTTATCTGAAAGCCATGTACTTACTCTACTTATCTATTATGTTCATTTGTATGAAACGCAGCTTTTTTCGTCCATATTTACACTAATACAATTAAATTTCTAATGTTTAATTCACACAATACCGTTCAATTACAACTCCTAGCCACTATCTAAGCATGGAACACGGTCGGTGACACTATAAATTATATGTTATATAATTTACGCGCTGTATTATGAAATTTCAAAACTAAAAGAACGATATAAAACGTGTAAATATTCACACGCTACAAACACTCTAGCCATTTTACTGCCCACATACTCCGTATACACATTATCTTCTCACCGGGAACTTCCCAAACTTGCGGTGCGAACTCAAGATTGAACGAAAGTCTTCAGAGCTGCCAAGTCTTAAGATTAAAAAAGTACTACGAATATCGAACATGTTCAGGGGCGGATCCAGGATGGACTTCTGGGGGGGGGGGCGGTGGGTTGTAATTCTGCTACTCAGAGCTACTTTCAAGAGCTCCAAACTCTGGGATGGGTTTTACTTATATATAAAATAAGAAAGTCTCCTCTTCTGGGACCCGTTCGCCCCCGCTGGATCCGTCACTGAACATGTTACATTTTAGTAAAACTATCATACGATGAAAGTTTTGCATGTTAAGTGTTCCTGTTCGCAATGAATTATGCAAAACATATTAATTTTATATATGCAAATAAAAAAAATATATATATACATATTTTAAGGAGTTGAAGCCCTTAGATAATTAGAAGTAGTCCAGAAAGTAGGGTATCGCCTAATTTGAAATTTTTATAGCGAGGAAACTTTAAAAATGTCCAATCCGCTACTTCTAGCACAATCTGGGAGCACTGCTTTAAGTCCGAGGTCAGCTCCCAGTTGGGGTAACACACCCTAGGACTTCTAGGAAAAGTGGCAGGGTAACATTACCTAAGTAATATTAGTGCAGAGTCCATAGTTTTCGGGGTCGCTGAGATTAATAGCGAAACATCCGATACCGTTTCAATCCAAGTTCAACCCCCGTTAGTACCCCTGGAAGGAGAAATGGTAACAAAAAAATAATCAAAGGCTACCGATATTAATACTGAATCCATAGATTAAGGGGTCCTTAAGTTGATTAGGTGTCCTCCCATCTTGCCTAATCCCATCTCGCCTAACGATTTATCAGCCGCTGATATCTCCAAGATAAGAATCTCCGCCATTCTAGGCGAGATGGGAGTTCCCATCTTGCCTACTCCCATCTTGCCTAAGATGTAAGAAGGGAATTTCTGCTCTAAAGAGGGAATTCCTGTACTAGTATTAACCACCAACACTAAGAAATTGTGAAATCATACGCACATTTCAGAAAAGAAATAATCTATGTATCAATCTTTCTACATAAGAAAATCAATAATCTAGTTTCAGTATGTTTCAATGAATATTTGCAATATCTGTTAACTACAATATGAATATATAATAAGCACTATACAACAAGAAAGCACATTAATGCTCATGTCACAATGATTTGCCCCATGAAATAGTATATACACACAGAGAAAGAGAGAAGCTACCCTATGTGAACGTTATGGGATACTGCGTTAAGGTAAGTGAACAAATCAATATTTCCGCTCACTAGTCTTTGTTTTAAGTATTTTAGCCTTTCATCAATTATTCTCCACTTCTTCTTTTGTTTTGTAGGGGTATTGCCCAGCTCCAACATTCTTATAGCTAATTCATTAGAAGCTTGCTCTTCTTGTAAGCCTTGGATACATGAAAATGTGTTGGAATGGTGTCCTGGAAATTTTCTGTTCCATTTCGCATGCCATCCTTCCGCCGGATTGTTCGTCCTTCCACTATCAGTTTTGAAATGATTCCACATCTTGCTGGAATGAATAAAAAGATGATATAATCTTGAATACAGACAGACATAAGTATATATCTAAATAAAGGACACAACCTTTAGAGGAACTAGTCCCTGTGGTAGCATTATAAGAAATAAGTAAAACTATACTAGCTACATACTACCACCTACGAAAACAACACATTTGATATAAGCAGAAAAAAACTCAAATTACAGCATAAGATTAATTACAGTTAATAAAGGATTTTAGGTGCTCAATACTAGTTTATACTATTAGATGCTCTGTCTACTTTGTCACGACTGATAGAATATTTCTTGTCATATACAAACTTAACTATGAATATTAATATATGGAACTATCAAATAATATTCTTATAATTTAAGCAGTTCTTTATTGTAACTCTGTATGATCAATACGATCAGTAGCTTGCTCTAACGAATCTGATGTACATATCATAATTAGATCAAATGAAAAACAAGCCTTGAATACTTACGGTGAAAATAATGCTCCACATTCGTCCAGCCAAGTGTCCACCAGATAGGCTGCAAAATGAAACTATTCAGGGGCTCTTATTCGTTGTGGCTGCTACTCGAAACGAAACCTTTAGATTCCACATCCAGCTCTGCTCAAAAACAAACAAAAATTCACAGAAATAGTACCAGCTATTGAACCTGTACGGAAATGGGAATTCTTATCTCGCTTTTAAATCATGCCATTTCATTGCATCTGGCACTTGTACGCAACTGGGAAGGATTTTGACATGTACGAAAATGAGAACGTACTCAAGTGGGAAGACACCATTTTTTGTTGTTCTTAACAGTATGTATAAAAAATATGCCTATCAGAACAAAATTCAAAATAATATTTAAATATACTTTTCTGTATTAGATTCTAATTATATTTATCTCTTCCAATTATCTTCGCGACCTCCATGAAAGCTTCTTGCAATCCCTAGGTTGATAAACTCTGGCCTAGAGAGACCCATGGATGGTCTGCTCAAAAGACTTCTTGAATAGATTGACTGACTGAGATTGTCGTATGTTGGGTGAAAGATCATTCCATGCACGGACAGTGGATGCAAAGAATGATTTCTAGTAATATTTAGAGGAGTGTAGGAGAAGTAAAAAGAGTTTATTTACACCTGATCTTGTATCGTGATCGTGATGAGCATTTAATGGTTGCAATCGTTGAAATAAGTAAGAGGGTTTTTAAAAGCGCAAAATCTTAGACAAGTGTGAGTCGATGCAGATAACGTCTATAGGAAAGTTTCATTAGTTCCAGCTGTTTGATCGTTTAAGATTATAAGCAAACCGTATACAGGTGTTTTAGATACGTTATAAACAGTTCTTCATTTAAGTCTGATAGAGCTACATCATAATATTCGAGGTGAGGAAATATTAGAGATTTTACAAGGAGTGATTTTGTGTCAATGGTTAGATTTTTCTTTAGTCTGGTGAGTGAATGAAAAGACCAGAACGCTTTCTTACGCACAACGTTGAACGGGATTTCCACTCAAAATATGGATCAATTGTTATTCCGAGATTTGTGATGGTTTCAGAAAATGTAATAATTGTTCCATGTATCTGTACTGCAGACATATTCGAACGGCGAATATTGATTGAAACATCTGGTTAAAATGATTCCTTCTTTAATGGAGAAATTCCCTCTACAGAAATTCCTTCTTTAGTGCAGAAATTCCCTTCTTACATCTTAGGCAAGATGGGAGTAGGCAAGATGGGAGTTCCCATCTTGCCTAAAATGGCGGGCATTCTTATCTTGGAGATATCAGCGGCTGATAAATCGTTAGACGAGATGGGATTAGGCAAGATGGGATGGAATCGTTGATTAGTGACATCCATTATACCATTTAAGTCGATATTCAACCCCCATTGGCACCCTTAGGATGGTGAAAAGGGTTTGAAATTTAAAAACATATTCGAAAACGACCGATATTAATATTGAATCCATAGTTATTGATGCCGCTGAGATGAATAATTACACTCGCGATAGCGTTAAAATCCAAGTTCAGCCTCCATCGACATGGGATTGAGAAAGAGTAAGGCCGCGCCTCGGATGCGAACTGCGAATTCATGTGCCTCTACTAGATCTGAAGCTTTGCGAATACGAATCAAGTTGCAATGTCTCTCTCAAAGCTTCAATGTGAAATATTATATTTTTGCTTGAATATTCGTAACTTAAAATCTTGAGAGCACAAAAAAGACGAATGTAAATAAATTGCATATTTTTATCAAGAACTGAGGAGGGAGAATTTAACTTACTGCCTCAGCTAGAATAGAAAGTTGCGGTTCTTGTGTTAATTAAATCTTCATATTTTTAAGACAAAACAAAGAAAAATATACATACCTTCCACTCCATGTTCCTTGGTTACATCTGCCCATAATTTGTTGACGAGGTGTCGTTTGTTGTAATCTGGATGAGCTTGGTTCCACAATGGAACTTTATCAAAAACACAACTTATTAAAGCATCAACATCTATTTCCATCTTTATTTTTATTTTTATTTTATTTTACTTTTTAGCTCCGCACCTTACAACGTCGTCTGCTTTCACGCAAAACTAACTTTCTTCTCTCACGTAGCGCTCAATTCCTCTGCAGACGACTCTCCATTCGCACGAATTCGGACGAACAATCTCAGCAGTTTGGGGTCGTTCTCATTCGCATCTGTTCGTCAGTTTTCGCAATTCGCAGGTCGGAACTAGTCGAGGCACTTCAATTTTTTACACGTGCTGGGAAATTCGCATTTTCATTTGCAATCGCGTTTGGAAGTAATGGAGGGGCGGCGTAAAGCTATTAGGTTAAAATCGTGATTATATTTATATTTAGGTATGAACAAACATTTCACCAGGATTGGAAATTCACAGAGGCAACGCCAAAGGCGTTGCTCGCACATCTCTGGATATTTAGATGCGTGTGTATGAATGCATATTCCAGCGTAACTCCGAAACGTGACGCTTCCAATGTCGTTTAAGTCCCAGTTCATTCTCATCGGCAGAAGTGGACGGGGAATAGGTGAAAAATTTTAAATAATCAAAAATAACTTAGATTTGTGTCAAATTCATAGTTTTGTGGCGGGAAAATATTTAATTTGTTTGAAATGAATTTTGTAAGATAGTACTCACTTCAAGCTGGGTTTTTCTTTTTATCAATTTGATTAAAGGCGTATTCTATGAGGGTAGAGTATTTCAATGTTTATGTAAAAAGTAAAGTTATCTTCTGTACTTCCATCATTAAAATTTATTGAAATAAATATTCTAAGGGGAAGGAAATTAAAATATTTCCCACAAACATTCTCGCGGTGCAAAGAACAGGCATTTCAGCTAGTAGGACTATAAAACAACATAACTCATATACTAGGTTATAAAGGGATTTTCAATAGCTATGACATTATTTTGCATAACAAGATAAGACGTTACTGAATATTCAATAAAAAAATAAATAAATACAATGTGAAAAGTGTTTTATGGTACAACGGTCTTCTTAGTTTATTATGAATTTTAAAATTTGATATGGAGGAATTATCGAAAATCGACTGATTATCCCTCAATCCTATTTTTAGTCGATGTACCCAGGTTTAACTGAAAACAAAATATGTAGCAAATTAATGCTGAAGCTGTTTCTAGTAATCCTTTAATTTAAAAACAAACAAACAAAAAACAAACTCCCAATTCACTTGGAGAGTGAGGCATCAGAGAATGGTTGTAATGTTCTGCACAAAATCAGACATGTAGGGCCAAACTCTTCCTGATGCGAGATTAGTGCCATACTAAAGAGTTCGACTTACATATGTTTCCTGCAGTAGTCTGGCCTTTTGCATGACGCTAATCATACATCTAAACGACTCTGCATAAAACCCGTAATGATTCAAACGGTTTTAAACAGTATAATGAAACTACTTATAAAATCAAATAATGCATGTACGATTTTGCAAAAAAAAAAAAAAAAAAAAAAAGTGAAAACAAATAAAGGGGGAAACATAATAAATATTTCGTACCCTTTTTTGACAGAGAACCAAGTACAATTTTTGAAGGGACAAATCACGCAAGGCAGGAAGAAGGCTGTCCGTTCTCTATGGTGATAGACGGCACAATTTGGCTGCGGCACACGAATTATTTATAGTACGAACATTTTCCAACGGATGTATGTACTTCAATGTTAGCAAAAACAAAAGTGTCTAAACCTCACATCCACAGTGAAATAGTAGTGATTATAAAATATAATGGAAACAAATAAAAACATATTTACAGCAACAGACACATCATCGCTTTAATTCAATCTCAGAAAAGTGGGGTATCTGGTTCGATCTCAAGTCTTGCCAAGTTGCCTTTGTGATGGACAAACACCGTGAGTGTAGGTTTCCTCGAATTTCTCCCGTTTCTTTCCACTATCTTCATTCCACCATTATTATCAATCTCATTATCACCACCTCCCTTAGCCTCAAAGTGTATTCGTGGAACAAAAAACTAAAAAAAAAAAAAAAACATAAAAAAGAGATTTTTAAAACGTCGTTCAGAGAAAATATTAATTTGTTTTCCTTTACTCCTATGATCCACGACATTTATTCGGAAAATTAAGTTCGGTTGTTTAGGATTTAATGTCCCTTTCCGCAGCAAGGCTATATGATACGTGGATCTACAAGTTTACATGCGATCTGCTCCACATGAGCTCCCGTCGGAAACAGAATCTCTCTTGCGGAAGAAGCGTTCGCTAACCACACAGGCACGAGGAAGCTCTGGAATATTAAGTTTAGGTAATTATTAATTTATTTCTCATATTTAATTCTGTTTTATTTATACATGAGTTAAAAAGGAAAGTATGATATCAATGTAATGGGATATATTCTTGAACTCATTAAAAATATATTCCTAACACTGAGCTAGGCTAGTGATACACATATTTAATGTGAGAAATTGAAATCATATTAAATCTGAAAAATGCCGCTGGATTCCGGGACAGTGTTAGTGATTATCAATCTTAGTTCTGATTCCATGCTACTCCTGTCACGTATTTTATACCGCAAAGAACAGAAGAATCTTGCACAAATGAATGTTGTTTCTTTCTTTGAAGTTCAGTTCCTTCTCAGGTGTTATATGAGGTGTTAAGCTACAGTTTAATATGGGAATCATTGCATTGAGATCAAACCACAATAATACGCTTAGAAACCACGCTTGCTAGTTGATTTACTATTCGGAAGCTTGCATAATTGTATTTGTGGAAAATGTATTAAGATACGAATCTCGTATATTGTCCTATTTTGAAATAAGTAGTTAAATCGAAACAATATAGTTTCTAAGTTGAAATTGAATCGTTACATAAAAAAAAAATCTGAAAATTGTCAGTACCATGTCTTGACGTCAGAAAGGTAGATAGAACTCATAGTGGAGTGGCAAATGTTGACTACTAGGAATTAGCGCTTCTCCTTACAAGGTTGGGCTGTGCCAGAGCTCTCCCTTGAGGAATTAAATAACTTTTGTTTCTCCTTTTCCTCTTTATCGTTTTATGTAATTCTACAATATGACAAGTCTATAACGAATAAATCTTCACACATGATAAAGAAATCAACAGTCTCAATAAACTGAACAATACGTAATGAGTGTTAATTTGCATGCATAGTAAGTCTAATGTTTTATAAATTTTTAAACTTTGACCATGCTTGTAAAGGAACAGTTGTGTCTGTGCTTCATCGACTAGCAGAAAGCTTTTGACTGGGTCAACTGGACCAAACTTCTGAAAATACTTAAATAAATCGGGGTCAACTGGAGAGACCAACGACTCATCCGCACCTATACATAGTAGAATGCGCTTGAATCAAAAAGAAGCCAATAGTATGGAGATTGGAAGAGGAATCAGACAAGACTATAGTATGCCACCCTAACTACTCAACATTTACAGTTAATGTTTAATGAAGGAACCATTAATGGAAATTGAAGACTTCAAAGTTGTAGAAAAGATTAACAAGGTCAGATATGCAGAAGATACTGTTATTATAGCTAGAACCGGAGAAGGACTACAAGAAATAATAGACAAAATTATTCACACTGGGAAACAGTATGGAATGGAAAATAATGTCGAAAAATGGAAAGTCATGATAATGTCTTGTGGGAACGCGCCCGTACGGGTCAAGCTGTAGATTATTTCAAGTATCTGGAAAATACTTGGACGAGAGACAATTACTGTACCAAACAAATCAGGTCAAGAACTGTCGTAGCTAAAGAAGCATTCAACAAGAAAATATCACGCTTAACTAGTAGGCCTAATATTGGATTAAGGAAGAAGTCAATCAAATGCTATATATACTCGACTGCATGGTTCGGAGACTTGTATATTACAGAAGTTAGAGAAGAAATATATAGAAAGCTCCAAATGTGCTGTTGGAGAGAGATAGGGGAGATAAAATGAAGGAGAGAATAACAAACAAAGATGTTTTAAAACGGGTAGGAGAGAAAAATACATTTTTATCCAGCATCCTTCGTAGGAAGGCCAATTGGACTGGACACATCTTTCGAAAAAATATATTTTTCATACCGCCATAGATGGAAGGATAGAAGGGAAACGAGCAGTAGGAAGAAGAGGAACACAAGTGGTTGATGATTTGAAAAATAGAAAAAAAATCTTTGGTAGTTAAAAGAGGAAGTTGAAGATCGAGAAATGTGGGAGAAATATTTCCAGGCCCGAATCTAAGAAACAACAAAAAAAAAAAAAAAAAACATTAGTCCTAGATCCTGCTAAGAGGTTGAAAACTTAATAATAATAATAATAATAATAATAATAATAATAATAATAATAATAATAATAATAATAATAATAATAATAATAATAATAATAATAATAAACATGCTCCCGTCTACAAGGTTAGAGACAGACATGACGAAAAGATAGGCGCTTCATCATTTTGTTATAGCATTAACATTAATGAAACACCAAATATTTCGCAGTGATCGTGGTTAATTGATCAATTTCCCGCAGATTTGTTAATGCGTTCTTAAGCATGTAATTCAATGTGAAATATCCACATTTTATCACTTTAAATAATAAGATTGGTGTACATGGCAAAACAGGTAATTGTTCTCAAGAGTTTTCCAAGAGACCCTGCTTTGATTCCAGTAGAAGAACGTAAAGGTAGTATCTTACATAATTTACAATTCCATATCTTAAACAAGTCTCTACGTTAAATTGGGAAGTGCCGAACTTCAAACAGAAGTATACATTTAAAAATTCACAATTTTCTCTTGTTTTCCTTTAATAAAAATGTCGATTATTTAAGTATTTGTGAGTTAAATTATAGCTTACGTAACTATACTAACACTTAATTTCGTAATTATTGGTGACTGAATTTGAAAAAAAAAAATATATGCATGTTACGCCGTAAGTAGTATAACTACACAGCCACCTAAGTATTTAACAAACTGAATATATATGTACAAATACGTATAACAGTTATCTATGGTTTGCCAATTTGTCTAATCGGTAGTGTGTAATTTGTAAAACAATTAGTGTTACTTAACTTCCTACGGAATTTGAAATAAACGCACGTAATTTTGTTGCGAAACATATATGTATTAACCTGAGAATAGCGTGTTGTTAAATATTAACATCATGAATGAATGCTAAATACGTATAGCACATTGTACTATAATTAATTTCAAAACTGGAGCGAAGTGTGTTTTCGTACTTTGAGGTGGTTTGTTTTTCTCGATATTACTGAACTACTTATCTCAGTGAACTTATTGAACTACTACCACTAAAAGACGAATCAAATTTAGCCAGAGCTCAAACGCAAGCAGAATAGTCAATACACTTGGATTTGTGTCTATTATAGAAAAAAAATACAGTAAATGTGTAAATATCTCATTATGGAATCCTTATAACAATTGTGTTTAGTATAAATTGTGAAAAGTAAGAACACTGAAAATAATAGCCAAATAATAAATATTTTTTTTTACTTCGTATAATATGGAAGCAGATTGGTTTTAAGATACACTGGTTACCTACTATAACTATTAGCCATTCTATAGAGAAGAAGTTGTTCATTAAAAAGCAATAAATTGCCAGGCATGGAGTTCATATACGCTCAAGAGCTCTTAAACTGACCATTCATCCCATTTCAGTAAAGTATACTGCAATGTGGTTGCAAAGATCGTTAACCAATGGACATTTTATGGACAGAATATTATGGTTTATTGTGAATTTGCCTCTTTGCATTAACGCTTTCGTCCAACTTTATTGTCTGCTGAGATACAAGAACACCCTTTAGAAGTTACTAAGTTATTATTCCCCTGTTTCACGTTTCCCACTTAATACAATAATGAACGCCTCGGGTTCCGGCTGCTGCATGGTACCATATGGTAGAACAAGCAGTCGGAGATCGATCTTGTATAGCCAGGGAGAACACAGATTGCGAAGTTCTAGGGTTGAATTTCCTTTTCATCAAGCAGCTGTGAAAGTTCGCGGATGTTCTCTAAGTTTCGAATTTTCTGAACAAATCTGTGGATGGCAAACTACAAGTCTTCTACTCTCCAAGTTACGTTAACAGTGCTCTTTTTTCTTCTTTTCTTCACTTTCCCCACAAATTATGGCTTAAAGAAAAGTTAGACTCATCGTAATTAACTATAATTCAAGTTAAAATTGGCTTCTTGGGTTCTTACTAGATGATGAATACTTATAATTTTGTTTGTCTTTTGTTCTAGAATGTGCTTCATTAACAACTTCCAAATAAGGTTCATATTACACTCTATTTATCAGGTATATGCATTATTTTATAGCTTCAACTTTCCCCTTCTTCTTGTCCTGACAATAGGGAACTGAATAATGTTAGCTAGATCCTGTTCATAATGCCATCTCTTACAGTTTATGCTTTACAACAGAACAAAAACTATGCATATACACACGTTAATCCATTTGATGTTGTCTCTATTCGCTACTGATTTTTTTCTTTCTTTTCATTTTTTCTCCTTTTTTACGAGTCATATATACAACGCAAGTAGGTTCTACAAACTATCAGTTTGTATGTGCTTAAAAGCTGGAAAACCTCCATGATTCAGAAGTTCTGTGGAATTGGGTTAACACTTTCGAGTTCTACACTCCAACTCTACGACAAGGGAGTTTAAAAGTTTCGGGGCCATGAGTTATAAAACTGGTTATTCAAATCTAATGTGATTTGGTGTTCTGCACCAGTGACACAATGAGCACATAAACGAGAAAGACAACAATGATCTGATGGTAAAGTTGGTTAAAACAAAAGACCTCGATAGTTTGTTTGTGGTTAAAAAAAAGAAAGAAAGAAAGAAAAAGAAACACCGAAAAGAGAAATGAACACATTCGAAAGCGAACATTACTCATAAGCTCAGACAGACCCTGCAATACTGGATTTTATTTGGTAACTTTCTGGACATTACTTAACATGTTCAGCCTGGATGGGAATTACTAAGTGAAAACAGAACATAAAGCATTTTAAGCTTTAATATTTTATGGAAGCACAACCATACTTGTGTTCTAAAATTTAGTACAAAGTTCTTGATAATATCAGGGAAATAGTAATGTTATCTCTTATTTAATAATATTAAGAGCTAACAAGCCTTTTACTTATTATAGTTGCATGGATACACACATACATACACACATACACACAAACACACACACACACATATATATATATATATATATATATATATATATATATATATATACATATATACACACATATATACACACACACACACACACACACACACATATATATATATATATATATATATATATATATATATATATATATATATATATATATATATATATAATATCACAAGAGAAAAAATACTATCAAACATCGGGAGATGATTATTATCATTTATATCAAAAGAAGCTCTTTATTTTATTTTATTTTTACGTATTTAAAACTAAAATCATTGTTCAAGCACGTTACAGGGCAACTCTGTAGTAGAGCACTTACTTTTAATATGTCGAGTCCCTGGTTCGATTTCCGGCCAAGTTTGTAGTGGACAATGCCATGTCCGTGGGTTTTCTCAGGGTACTCCCGTTTCCCCCAAATTCACATTCCACCAATTCTTCCATCATCATTCACTTGCCTTAATCATTGTCTTCCTCAGCCTAAAAAGGGTATAATCGTGGGGAACCGAAATATTTCATAGCATTTTTCAATTACATAATTTTCTTATTTACTCACAAATGTCCACTTTTTTCTTTCAGATGAATAAGCGAAGCAGCATGCACTATTTATATAATTCATTGTTATTAACATATATCTCAAACTTATGCTCGGTTGTTTGACAAATTTGTTAAATTTACAAAATTACACGGAAAGCTTACACTGGATCAAAATTAACTCAACGTTGATAATACCAATTTTCTAAACAAGAAATGGTTGAATGAACTTCGTTAAAAAAAATACTCCTGGGTAAGTGTATGAAGAATATATGAAGTTTCAGACGTATGCATAATGTTTAATACAGCGAAACCTCCTTTACCGGACACCACCAGAATATGGGTAGATTTTTTATTTGTCCCGGCATAAATATATGTGTCGTTACGAAACAGGACTCTTCCTTTTACCAACACTCTCAGATACATACGAAGGACAGTCTTTTTCCCTCCCATCACACAGACACACACACACACACTCACACACATACAGAGAGAGAGAGAGAGAGAGAGAGAGAGAGAGAGAGACGTTTTAAAAACCTCTTTATAACAAACAAGAATTATTATTTGCCCATCGTATTTAACACAAGAAAGAGTTTTCGCGATTTAAAAATAAATCTTCATCTAATACAGAAGAGAGAAAAATGTTTTTCTACAAAATGTTTTTGTCGTAAGTCAATGATCTGGTTAACTATTACGCACCATAGTTGCAAATTGAACTTAAAATTATTCTTCTTCCTCTCCATAATAAATTGCTTTCCCCTGGGAATTCCAGAAAACCTTCAATGACTACAACCGATCATGGGATGTCAGTAGTATGGCTAAGAATTCTATGCAGAACTACTGTCTTTTCTTGACAAATTCATTCCTCTTCCTCTTGACGCTTTCATTTCCCCTTGTAACTTCAAATGTAAAGGAATAACTGTTTGTTTTACAGTAAAATTTCCACAATGAATATTTTCTTCCTCACACTGTTGTGAAAATTCCACCGGTAATTCGAACATTGAATATAGTATCTTGATATACAGAGTTGCTTCAAAATGATTTGAACGATAAGACATCGTCCGTTGAGCGTTAAAACACTTTCTATAATCAAACTTGTATTGAAATATTTTGAACTACATACTCGAATTTTGTATAGCATGGTAAAAGTAGTTCAAATTCTCCCACAAAGTGGCAAGTTACAAGATATCTGTCTGAGGTGTAGACAAAGCATTTACACAATTTCACGTTAGTCGTCTGTTGTGAGTGTTCAAAGTGTATTTCGGACAACATTTTGTAAAGAACTGCCATAAAAAAAGCTTCATTCGCAAATGGGGTCAATAATTCAAAACAACAGGATGCAGTTTCAAGGGAAAATCGCATATTAGACCCTCCATGTCTGAGGCAGGCGTCGAAATAATTAAAACTTGTTTTCAACGCAGCCCTCAAAAGTCTATAGCAAGAATTTGTCTAGCACTTGGAATATATCGAACAACTCTGTGGCTCATAGTAGATAAGCATTTATAGATGATCCCTATCGAGTGTAGTTGTTACAGTATTTAACATCTAATGATCGCACGTCCCGCAAAGAAATTTGTGAGTCACTCGAGGAGTTGTGCAGTGACAATTATTTTTTGAACAGACTGTCATTCAGTGATAAAGTTACGTTCTGTATGACGGGAAGAGTGAACGAACTAAATTTTTGTACCTAGGGGACTGAAAAACTTCATAAAATGTTTGAAATTCTACGTAATTTACACACACACACACAAACACACACACACATACACATGGAGCGTGTATTCCTGTTTCGTAGAATCATGTTCCACAGAAAGGGGTTCAAAATGGTTTCTCACGCTCAGCGTTGCTATGTTTCTCAGAACAGAAAAATAGCCCTGTGTGTGTGTTCCTGTTTTGCAGAACGATATGTTTTATTTATTTATTTATTTATTTTATTTTATTTTATTTTATTTATTTATTTTTTTGCATAAGTTTGTGGAAAGCCTGCACTGCATCAGAAGTACGACGATATTTGTATGACGTGTTGAGAAATTGAGTCAATCACATGTATAAATTGTAAGTAGCATACGAATTATTGCACACATTATTGAGAAAGTCAAGTAGGCTGGTATATCACGACGTAGTAAAATGAAAAGAACTTTCTGTAAAGTGAAAGGAACGAAAGGATAGTGACGAATGGAACATTAAAATTTGTCCACGTCTATTTTCATAGTTATATACATTGCACGGAAAGTATTTCGAACAATTTTTCTACTCCTTTTCTGCTTACTGCAAAGCAACATCAGTCATTGTACACACCTATGCTTCAGCAAATAAAGACAAAAGCTGAAGATTGTCATTCCAGTTTCGCGTGCAAGAACTTATGACTGACTTTGAACAAGCGGCATAAATGCCACAAGAGAAACATTCCAGCAAGTGACATAACGCATTTGTTTGTTTCATTATATTCAATCTATATGGAGAAAGTAACAAGATATTGGGTTGGCTCCACTTTACAAAGCTAATAATGATATGATGAAATAGGCTATGAGAGCAGATGTACTTCCACTTGTTCTTCTTGAAGACATTCCTGATGTGTTTATATATATAGAAAACGATGCACCCGGTATCCCGGAGGCACAGGGTTTCCTAGACTACTTGGCGGACATCTATGTTGACGAACTGAATGTAACCTTCCACCCGTAAATACAGCAATACTTGAAGGTTTGCATTTTTATCGGATTGCTATTTCACTCCTTACGTTATACTAATTATATTTTTTTATTAATGTTTTAGGGCAATAAGAAACAGAGTTGATAACAACAGCGAAAAAAGCACGAACAATGCCCTGGTTTAGCATTTCAAGTTTAATAGGAAGTAGACATAAATCATCCCTATATACACAGATTCATTCTATTTTGAAGCAAGAACAGACCGAGAATGCGGCTGCTGGAAGCAGGCAATTTAACTTTCCGGAGAAGATTGTGGATACGTTTAGACAGTCGTACTCGGGTTCTTAATATTAGGTTTAGGTGTGGCGAGGCTAGTCTTATTCAGTACTTTAATGCCGTATCTCATTGCATTCATTTGGATAGTTGAAATTGCAATCCAATGAAGATAAGGTGGTATTACGAGTCGCACCTGCATACTAAACTTATTAAGGTTCATGCCATTATTGTTCAATGCAAATGATTCTTAAAAAAAAAAAAAAAATCTGTACCTGTGTGTTTGTAATTTGTTTTTCTTGCAATAAATCACGATTGCACTTGTGCGACAACTGTCTGTTGCAAGCCGCACCTTTTTAGATTTATGTTAGTGTTTTGTTTATTTCACCAAATATTTGTAATATTGAGGTGCTACCAAAACTTTTCATGTGATTCTGAGAAACAGGAATGGGTAAACTTGGCAACTTTGCACACTTAAGCCATTCTGGGAAACAGGAAGTAACTGAAAGAGAGAGAGAGACAAACAGAGAAAGATAAAGGTGTTTTGAGTCATTTAACCTTCCTAAATGCTCAAAATGCATGGTCCGTATTTATTTCCTAAAAAAACTGTGATTGGAGAAACATGTATGCACATTATTACTACATGGCTTATGTTACAAATTAAACATGACAATGCAAACCTTATCTATCAACTATCACCTTCTTCTCAATGTTAGAAATTACCTTAATGGGAAACGGTCACGTAACTGGGTTGGGCGAGCCTCTTACAATGATCGAGAGTTCTACTTTCACCACCTAGACCTCCTGTGATTTCTTTTTTATGTGGAGACATCTCAAAGACATTATACAAAAACTACCTCCATCTCAAGATATCCGTGAACTCCAAGAGCGCATTTCTACTGCGGTGCATCTGTTGATGAAAAGATGGTGAAATAGGTCTGGGAGAAATTGGATTACCGAATTGGTGAATGCTTTGTAACAAAAGGACTCACATTGAGCATTTGCGAATCGCTGTATTACATCTTTTGCCACTAAAACTTGGAGATTTTAGTACTTAGGTGAATTTTTAAGGCGTTTTTATAATTAGTAAAAGAAAAGAGTTGAGATCGTTCAAATCATTTTGAAACACCCTGCATTTACATCTCTAACTCATATGCAAATCACTGTATATTTCATACAATTACTACACGAGCTGAGAGTAATCAAAATTTATGTAATCTCTCAGTAACTAGCATCCCTAATTTACGGACAAATAACCAAGTCTATTACGTGTCCATTATTCAGAGGTTTCACTGTGTGCAATAAAGTTAACATTTCTGGGTATCCGGGTCATTTTGACCCGATTTTGGTTTTCCGAAGATAAATATTCTTAATTTCGCTTTCTCAAATTCATCTTGAATCACTACAAAACCTTCCCTCACTTTGTTTCCTTCAATATCTAAACAATGTAGCCTATCTTTACTCCCATACAAGTTCTTAGTATGTAAGCGATTTTTCGATGCTTCTAAAATGTTCCATTTGTTGTCTTCCCGAACCACATTTAACAGTACTCGGTGTATCTCCTTGTTTTCTGATAAATTTCCATTCATTTCACCATCTTATGCATCTTTTCATATTTCCTTACTTTTTCAAATTATCCTATGCTTCACATCATCTCTTGTAGAATTATTCCCTTATTTTGTTACTTTCCTTTGCAATTTTCTATTTAGTTTCATGTATACATAATGACCGGCACTGGCATGCCCGCGTTCGGCTTGCAGGAGAGCAGCAACGCGATTTGGTATAGAAGCAATAACGCTTTGGTAGGTAGTTGAAGCCATGATGCAACACATCTGCATACACAAGTTACTTAATTGACTTAAATCCCATAATAAGTTCAGACCTGACTTCAATGCTATCCCAAAGATGTTGAATTGTGTTAAGATCAGGGGAGTTTGGGAGTCATTACAACAACTAAAATTCACCACTGTGCTTTCCGAACCACTGCAGCAAACTGCTGGCCTTCTGGCAAGGTGTGTTGTACTGTCGAAAGATGTCACTGTCAGTTTGAAGTATGGAAATCATGAATTAATGTAGATGATCAATAATGACTTGCCGATAGCTAGAAACCGCCAAGGTATCCTCTACACATACTGTTGAGCCCATGGATGACCATGTGAAGCTTTTCAAAATCATAATCGAAACTCTTATCAATGTGATGAAGGCAGGATCGTGATTCATCAGATCATGAAGCGCTGTGCGATCACTCAGCAGTCCAACGAGGATGATCACATCCCTACTCCAGCTGTAATTGGGGGCCACGGTGACTCGGTGGTACAGCGTTCACCTCTGGTGCTAGAGGTCCCGGGTTCGATCCCAGCCCACGCCAAGTGAACTTTGTGGTGGATGAACACGTGTGCGTGTTTCCTCGGGGTTCTCCCGTTTCCTTCCTGTTTTTATTCTACCATTTCTTTCATTTGTCATCATCACCGTCTCTTCTAACTAATACGGCATAATCGCGGGACGTAAAACTAAAATATTTTCCAGCTGTAATAGACGATGACATGCAGTTCCAGCATGTGGGACGTCGGCTGTAGTGGCCCATATCTAACAGTATACAGTGAATTGTGTGTTCAGACACACTCGTACTTTGTCCACTGTTAAAATATGTTCAAATTTTCTGTTAATTGTGCCACAGTTTTCACCCAATCCTGTTGTAGCAACCACGGCAGTCCCATGTCTTGTGATTTGGTGCTGGTTTCACCATTCTTTTCTCAGTCTTGGAAGACACTAACCATAGCATATCGTGAACACTCAACAAGTAATACTTCTTCCGAGATGCTTGCTTCCATCAGTTTGTCCATCACAATCTAGCCCCAATCAAACTCAGATATATCGCAGGTCTTTACCATTTTACGCATGAGCATCATGTTGACTGATCGAGTGAGATTTCTGTCACCGTCTGGTGAGTGGTTCTGCTGTGCACCCTGAGTTTTACATCAGCCTAACGATTTTGTTCAAACAAATAGTGGATGGTTATAATGTTTTGGTTGATCAGTATATACATCATCTTCAGTGCTGTTCCCTTTCCAAAGCTTCCTCTGCTTTGGCGTAACCTATAGTTCCCTACTAACTTATTTTCGTGATATTCTACTAATTATTCTACGTTTTCCGATTTGACTTCCGATTTCACTAGTACAAGTGTATGGTCTGAGAAGATATTGGCCCAGTAAAAGTTTTCGCATTTTCAAACTATTCCGAATTTATTTCTTATATCATAGCATGATTTATTTCATATTCTTAATCTGTTAGGGACTTTCATTATATTTTTCCCTTTTTTTAACTGAATGTACTTGATTAAATATATATTTAATTATGAGTTAGTTTTGTGGTAAACCCGGTTCGATTTCCAGAGAGAGGTCATGTAATTTGGATCCCACGTTAAACTGTAAGTCTACGTCATATAGCCTCGCTGCTGAAAGGAATGTTAAACTTAAGTGAAAATAATAATAATAAAAAGAATCAGTTCTGTCTGCAAAATTTATCACACACTCTCTCTTACTTTTCTTTAATTTCTTTCGCCTAACTACACTTTACTTCTACACATCATTTCTATATTTTCCCCACAACGAAATTAAAGTATTCCATTAAAATGTTTCGCGTCCCTCTTTTCTCTCTTTCTATGGCTTTTTTTCCTATAAGTTTAATCCACTTCCTGGGTTATTTGTACAGTAGTTGGTGTGTACGTCTGTATGAATATCATATTTGTCTATATAACATCAATACAAATGGCACTAAAAAGTATTATGCAAATGCATGCTGATGACCAGTTTAATGATCAACCTTTCTTTACATTTCCTTTCAAATGTATATTTTATTATATCATCTTTGATTTCATCAAATGACTAAACTTTCTCTATATTTTCCCTCAAATGTGTCATTTATTTAAACCATCTTTTGTTTTCACCAATACAATATCATAGATTATGTATGCTATTTTGAGTAGGTGTGTGAACGATAACAAGTTACTAAGCATAAATTAAAATCTTAAGAAAAGAAAGAGGTGTAGCACCTATAATTTCTTTCAAGTCATTATACACTCCTGCCTCAACCATAATATTTATAACCCGAACAGGTTATTTTTTCAAGCATAATATTACTTCCAGATGGTAGTTTCTTTGCGTATAAGCCTTTGAGTGATACTTCCTCACTTTTTTCTGTTTTTCCGCTATTAGTGGAACAAAAAAAAAAAACTTTTTATTTTTCAACTTAGGCGGTAAATTTCCAACTGCTTCGTTTCATAAACAGGTCAAATGCACAAAAATGAAATCTGATTCATTAAAGGCCTGTACGCATCGGTAAAACACCCTATTTCTATCCATCTTGTGAGAAAATTTTTTGTTACTTTAAAAAAAAAAATTGTATCTTGGTTATATTTGTCCTGTACATTCACATATTTTCCGGTAGTAGCCACATATAATATGTTTTGTTTGCACAAAGTTCTGAAATGTTAGGAATAATTTTGTTCTAGGTATTTGCATTTTGATTATTATTTTTTTCATATCATAGAGTAAATTATATTTGTACATCAGTGGCGGATCTGGAAGGTAAAAGCTGGAGGGGGTATCCAGAACCCAAACTATGATAGGTGTATTATGAGTTTACAATAAACTTTGAAAAATATAAATAATATCTTAAACAGTGCCACAGTGAATTGTTAGTGTGTGTGTGTGTGTTAGTTGTGCGTTGTTTCAAGTTTGATTCCCTGTGGAAACAGACAAACTTTCCATCTTCAGTGTTTAAACACTATTTGGCGCTGGCTAGCACTTAACGCAGAAATCAAGATGCTGTTGATAGTGTCGGGTACACTATTCAATCAGAGCACGTTGCTTCTGACAAACATCTAGATCATCAGCTATCTTAAAAGGCAGATAGGAAGCGGATTGAACTACATGAAAATAGAAGCGTAACGGATGCTTTTATGTGTTGCATAAACAGCAAACGCGTAGAATGAAAAAAAAAAGATAGACCCTATAGAAAAATGCGGGATATTTCTTTTGAAGTGACCCTGTAAATCATATATAAATAAGGATATAATTCCTGTAAACGACGCATCCAGATATACTTTCGAATGAAAAGATTTATTTAAGGAGAAAACAATAAGAGCTATTTAGAAAGACCGGAAAATAACATAAGATATTATTTATCCTATGTAAACTGGAAAATTACATGTGTGACGTTCAACTAACCCTTGAGTACGCTGTTGATTTCAACATCAATATGGTACTTACATACGTAGTAAAAACATATGCTAAAACTAAATGCGGCAAATTTTTTGTGCAACAACACCGGTGAGGCGTATCGTTACAATTACTTAGGCTAACACAGTCCATGGACAGAGTTCAAAGTTAACAGGGGAACAAAAGAGGAGGAACTCGTTATGGCTTTATTGCAAGTAGTGTAAAGTACTCAACGTTCATGCTACAGAACACAAACAAAAACAAAAATAAACGCCAAAGCTCGGTGAACTGCTACTTTTTATTATTTATTTATTTATTTATTTATTTATTTATTTTTACAGTGGTGTACTACATTTCAGTCAGACCTTTCTCATTGAATCGCAATCAATATGATTCTGTGGTTGGTTGAAAATTATTCATGTAGCAATAAGTTACTTTATTTTATGCTGAGAAAACGATGTATATTGCACTTTTAAGTGAGAAGTGGTATTAATTTGTTTGACTAAGTGAACAGTATTGTTTCTTTCTTCGGTGCCCTTCTCCGTGTGGGAAGTTTACACATGCCATAGGAACAAAAGTTTGATTACCACGTTTCAGGTGTGCCGTCAAGGTGGTGAAGTATTAAAGCGCATAATTTCTCGAGCTTTTGATAGTTCCCAGCCCTTCTATACAAAGGGGGAAAAGCGAGCGGCTTGATGCAAACAAGTTATTAAAAAGAATTACGATCGAGCAGGACAATGCAATCTCTGGCGGAAAGGCGAGTCTTGTATTGATCAAGGAACAAAAAATAGAAAAAAACAAAGAATGAAATGACACTTAAAAAAACATTTTTCTTGAATGTCTTGAAGTGCTTCGAAATCATTCCAAACGCTAACAGAATATATTAAGAAGGAAATAGAAGGAAAGTGTACCTTTCATATAAAAGAAACAGAATACTTGATTTCTTATAGATATTTTAAAACGAAAATATTTAAGATAACGGTGCAAACTTCTGGGGGATTGGGGTAATTTCTCACTTAATATTTTAGGAAGAAAATTATCTCCCCACTAATAACTTACTGGAGCCTGAATACAGTGACACTATTGTCAGAAGTTTGTAAATTAACTACAGTAATTCATGTTGCTCATATGTAATTAATGGGCTAACTAGTAATTAGCGGTGTTCATAATCTTACATAGTTTAATAATTAGGGATACTTCAACATCTGAACTTAATGTCCCTTCCCCATTTCGACTGTTACGATTTCGTGCAATGCTTAAGAGATGCAAAATGATTGATTCAAGACAAACATGTCCATCTTTGAATCGGAGTTCGTGGGCTTTCTGAACTTTGTCATTTTTTTTTCCTTTTTTTATAATATAGTTGGGTCAACAACGAATTCTGAAGATGAATTAAAACTGCACGTCAAAACTTTCAATTATGCTCTGATGTTAAGGCAGACGGCGATGATGATAATGAAGGAAGTGAAGCAATCAAGAAATTGGGAGGAAACTAATAATAATAATAATAATAATAATAATAATAATAATAATAATAATAATAATAATAAAAACTCCCAGAAATCATATTACTAAAGTGTTATTTTATCACCAAGACCCGCTGACATAACCCATTGAGTAGTATTTCTTGAATAAGTTTCGATAATACATCTGAGTTTGCTTTTTAAGAAAACTAAAGTTAGGTTAGCTTATTATTATTATTATTATTATTATTATTATTATTATTTAGTAGTAGTATATTGAGAATAGCATTCAGTTACCCCTATAATTGTGAGCATGGCCGCTAGCAGCGTGAAGCAAAGAAAGCAGTTGTCATCAATTGGATTTCATGTCAAAATATATTAGACTTGCTTATTCACACACTGTAGTATTAAATATAGTTATGTTATATATTATATAATTATATATATTTAATATTATAGCACTGTGATATATATATATATATATATATATATATATATATATATATATATATGTATTAGATAATAAAATTACGCTATATGCGTAAGTAATTGTTGTTTTACATTAAATATAATATGCACGCGTACATCAAGATGTGATTGTGTTTGTGAGTCTGCATTTGTGTATCGATCTTTTATCCTCCTTCCCCTTGAAAAAATCCCTCAGGGTTCTTGAATGTAAGACAGCTCTCTGACCCTCTCTATAACTTAATAGATGGGCGCTCTGGTTCAGATAATAAAAATAAAGGATTAACATCATCAGATGAGGGAGAACATCAGAATTCATAATAAGCCAGTATTCTGTTTGGGAACTGGATTATGGATGGACTGAAGAACGAACCATCGTAATTTAAAATTAAAGCATAAAACATAGTTACATTATAGGATCAAATTTGAAGAACGACAATATACTTCACTCTTCACTATCAGAGGTGAACACACGGTAGTGGTACACTTTACCCAAATCATATCTTCAAGCTTCGAAACTACACACACTCGTTTCCCAAGACTTTTGGATAATACAGAATTTGTTGAGTTGGGTTGATTTTGAGTTTAAAGTCCCTTTCAGCGGCGAGGCTATATAAGACGGGACCTACTTACTAAACACACATGAGCTCCCGTCGGGAATCGAACCCGGGTCTCCCATGCCAAAGGCGCGTATGGTAACCGCTTAGCCACGAAGGAGCTCTAATACAGAATCTGTATAAAAAGTATTGATACCAAGTTCGGGGTGAAAAATGTTTGAAGATATTGCTACAAATCCTTAAAGTGCTTCAAAATAGGACCTTTGAATGTGGACACATTCCTGCCAAGGAACTTTCCACGCTTGGAATGCATCCTGCAAGTTGTTTTCCGGAATGTCCTTCAAACGGTGCTTCGTAACCGATTTGACTTTTGCTACGGTCCCATAACGATGTCCTTTGAGGGCTGTATTCACTCGAGGAAACTGGAAAAAGTCCACCAGGGCCAGATCGGGACTTCAAGGGTGCTGGTGAAGCATTACGATCCCGTTCCGGGCCAAGTAGTCGTTGACTACGAAGTAAGTGTGGCTTAGTGCATTGTCATGATGCAGTTTCCAACTGGCGGCAACGTCTGGCCTCAGTCGGTTGTCCTTTCCCTTCAATCTTTTCAGCATTTTCATGTAGAAATCACCCTTGACGGTCTGTCCTGCAGGAACAAATTCGTGGTGGACCACACCCGTGCCGTTAAAGAAGACAATAAGCATTGCTTTGTCCTTTGACCTGCCCATTCAAAACTTTTGTTTTTGCGAGAGGATACTGCTGTGTGCTGTTGGGCACACTGGCATTTTCTCTGGGTCTTACTCAAAAACCTACGTTTCGTTGACGATTATCACATTATTCAAAACTTAAGAGTCTGTATGTCGATATGAGCTGAGCCCTAATCTTAATCGCATAATGAAAATATTTTATTTTACTTTATTTATTTATTTATTTATTCTTTTCTGAAGGGGGGAGTTTCAATTATAATAGAAATAAAAAATAAACAGCATATGGAAAAAAATTATTTTCCTCTCAATAACATTCTCCAAGAATATTGAAATTTTATTTTACCGCAGTATTAGGTAGGCTATATAATGTATAATGTGCACAAGTGCGTCCATATTTCACTATGCAGTGGGAGGTCCAACAGTTGGTTTATAATAATCAGTGGAGAATTTGATTATGTTCTCAAAAGCCAGAGAAGATATGAGACAGTCATCTGAAGTATTATAGGCAATAACTACTTAGACTGGATTTCAGTTTGATGGGCGCACACAACTACTGACTGCAATAAGTTTCTGAACATTTCATATACGATAAATTCTGCTTTTATATTTGGTTATCTTACTCATCTTTGGTGTAGGAGACCCGAGTTCGATTCTCAGTGGGATCTCGTGGAGTTCGGATTCCATGTTAAGCTAAGGTTCACGTCTTGATATAGTCTCGCTGCTGAAAGAGACGCTGAACTTTAATTCCTCCTCCTCCTCTATTTTTGTAGGTATTTAAGAAAGTATTTTAACTTGGATATTTCTACTAGGTAGATATCCCTAAATTAAGATTTGTATGAATAATTTATGCGCATACATTTATTTTAAAAAGTATAGTTTTCAAAAATGTGTGTTGCCATAAACATAGCATAACACATGTACAGGTCTACAATAATCAGAAATACACTAATGATATTGCCAATTTAATAAATTATAAATTATTAGTGTATTATTGTGAATAATATATTCAACTATACATATTTAGGAAGTTTAGAAACCTTGTAAATTGAGATAAAGGGAAAATATGTTTTGAGAAGTATCACTTAGCCATGGTTAAAAATGAATCGCATAGCTGTCAGAAAAGTGTAGACAAGATGGCTTCTGCAGGCTTTGGAACAAATTTGGAGTGCCAAATGATACTATTTGCAGTCAAAGACAGAAATGAAAATATATACTACGAAATCAGATTTACCCTCTGTGAAATCCTAGTTGTACTTAAAAAGAAAAAGAACTAGTAAAACTTACTTATGGCCACGAAAGGAGCCATCCTTTGATTGATTTCGATTTTTCTTTTACTTATAACTTTGAAACAAAGATCTGCTCACCATAACTTCAGAAATTTGTATACAAGATCAAGATTTACAGCCAAGCAATATTTGATTCAGATCGTTGAGTTCGGTTGAACTCGTACGCCATATAGTGTCCTTGTCATTGATGTTTCAGAGAAAATTAAATTAAGGATAAAAAGTTACAAGGGTGGATCAAAAATAATGCCTCCTGTGGCATTAAAAATGTATTAATGAACATATTACAGAAAAATATATTACAGATAATAGCCTAAACTTTCCTTTACAGGAAACTGCCGTTAAACATAGTTTCCATGATTTTGAACACATTTGCTCCATCGTCGAACGCAGGCATCAAAACCATTTTGGAAAAGTCAGCGGTTTGCTTCTTGATCTGTGATTTAAAAGCTGTTTTAACTTGATTGTTGAACCCACTAGCACAAACTTTGTGATATCACAAGTCAGCAATTATTTCTTGGGCAGAGCCATACGAGACATTCAATGTATCGGCAACATTCTAAACTGTAGGTAATGCACCTGTCTCCTTGAATCAATTTATCAGCACTTTCTCGATTTGCATCTGTGACTGATGTAGGCTGGCCGCTTCTCGGTTTATCTGCAATTTCTCTTTCTCCGTTTAAACTTCTTTACCCGACGACGCACATTACTGATGTCCAATACAGCGTCTCCATAAACATTTTTCAAGATATCATGGATTTCCTTAGGTGGACAATCTTCTTTCGCCAGAAATGCAATGGCGACTCCTCCTTTTCGCTTCAGACACATAGTTGGAATCAATCAATATGAAAAAGGGTATGCCACATTAGTAGAGTAAAGTTACCTTTATAATATCAAGGATACAGTTCAGTAGCTGTAATAAAACAAAATTATAGCGATGGAGATATTACTTCTTGACCCACCCTCGTACAACTTGCAATCTTTTAATTAGTGGTAAATTCCTCCGAATGCCACTGCAAACGTTGTTTTTCATTTCCTCCTTTCCTAAGCTCCTTCCTCTGCGATCTTCATATTTAGTTTGTGGTAGCGAACAGTGGATTTGTAATCTATGTAGCAAGAGAACTCTCATAGTGAAGCATCTCAATAACGAACACTGGTGGGATATGATAATTTGTCCGCAAATGAGAGGTATCCGTTAGAGTGATTACACAAATTTAGATTGCTCACAGCTTATGTAATTGTATGCAGTATACATTAAATATATACTTTATTTATAAACTAGCTGAAGTATACCCATTCTTCGCATGGGGGCTGTATTTGGAAGTCAACGAATGCGGGAGTATCACTATTCATTTCAGCGACCGCGAAAACTATGGATTTGACAGACATATCGGTCATTTTCTACTATTTTTACATGTCCAAGTAAACACCATCCTGTGACCACCTGGTTTGAAATTAAAAAAAAAAAAAACGCTTCGTCTTGGTCGGGCCTGGACCAAGGTACCAGTGACCCAAATTTGGTAACTCTCGGTTCACTCGTCTGGTCCACAGGCCGCACACAGACACACACATACACACACTTTATTTTATTTATATTAGATGTAAATATAGTCTTATATCGAAATAATGTAATCAGTGTTCAAATTATTGCGAGGATGATGGGGAAATCTTCCTTTGTATAGAAGCAAAAGTTTTACTTGGGGACACGTTTATATGGTCATGCACTACAAAGTATAATGCTTCTTTGAATTTTATTCTCAAGTGCATGTTATATCTCTTTAAAAGCCCCTTATCTTTTTCCTTACTGACTGCATTCAAAATAATATTAACCCAATAAAAAATAAAAAAATGCATCTTTGGATTACTTTTACTTTTAATAGAATCAAGAAAATGGGTTAAGAAACTTCTGTGGATTGTATCTTAGAAGAAAATTATGATGGAATACACTCCCTTATAAACATGTTCCACAGAGATGTAGGGGTTGGACAACAAAATCTTAAAAAAAAAAAAAAAAAAAAAACTTCATAAAGGACACACAAGTTTGGCCCTCCACTGTACAACACGTGTTGCGGTTGCCGATCGTTTTTTTTTTTCAATGTGTCATGTGGATCTTCCTCTTCCGTCAGCAGTAACCAGTTCAGCTGTGAGTGTCGTGGTGTGAAAGTTGTGCGGTAAAATGGACGACTTGAAAGACTTCCAAAGAGGCATGATCGTTGGGGCCCGTCTGGTTGAAGCTTCAGTGGCAACAGTGGCGAACATTGTGGGGAAATCGAAAGGCACTGTGTCCAATGTCACGAGGGCATACATAATTCATGGGCAAACGACGTCTGCAAAGCACAACAGTGCTCGAAAAACAATCAATCCTGTCAGATAGGGACCGGAGGGAATTAAAACGGATTTTAGCAGCTAATAAGAAGACCACTGCAATGAAAATTACGTCTGAACTCAATTCCGGCCTACAGAAACCGGTTTCATCGAAAACAGTGCGACGGGAACTTCATAAAATGAAAATTCATGGCAGGGCCGCTATCGCCAAACCCCTGGTCACAGCAGTAAATGCGAAGAGGCGTATCCAGTGGTGCAGAGAACACAACGCGTGGATTCTTGATCAGTGGAAACACGTCATGTGGTCCGATGAATCAACCTTCACCTTGTTTCCAACAACCGGTCGTGTTTACGTATGTAGAACCCCGTCGCAGGCCTATGATACAGACTGTCTGCTCCCAACTGTAAAGCATAGTGGTGGTTCTGTTAGAGAATGGGCAGTGATATAGTGGTTTGGAGAAGGTCCCATCATTGCCTTGCATGGAATAATGAATGCTAAGGCGTATGAGACCATTTTCGGGGACTAGGTTCTACCCATGGCTCAAATATTGTTCCCTGATGGTGATGGCATCTACCAAGATGATTTGGCACCCTGTCACGTTGTAAAAACGGTGAAATCATTGTTTGAGGAGCATGACCAGGAGCTATCATCCCCCCTCCTCTGTGTCCCACAATCACCAGATCTGAACATCATTGAGCCATTGTGGTCTGAGTGAGAAAGGCGTGTTCGGTCTCATTACCCTCCACCAGTATCCCTTAAAGAACTGGAGCATGTTTTGGAGGAACAATGGTACAAAATTCCACACACCACTATTCAGGAGCTGTATACGTCCATTCCACGTCGGATCCAAGCTGTTTTGGACGCAAAAAAAGCCCTACACCATACTAGGTATGATTTTCACATTTTAGAAATGTTTTACATTTTTTGTCCAAGCCCTGTACTTTTGTTTGCTTACAGAGAAGGATTTCTCCTCAGTCCCCAGTAATTCCAACGTAGAATAATGAATTATTTTCATACAAGCCTATATTAACATTCATAACTAATGTATTTACTGAGTACTGCATACAATTGCCGCATGAGCTGTAAGTAATTTAATTGTATGTAAACTCGCATTTACGAACAAACAATCAAGTCCCACCAATGTCCGCTATGTAAATGTTTGACTGTATTGTAATATATCGATTTTAAAATTCACTATAAGAAAATCAGTAATTTTTAATTTTGGAAAAGAAAATAAAAACAAAAAGAAACGAAAATAAGCCAAACGTAAGACATATTGGAATTCATCAATGCGTGAACAAGTCAAATGCAAGCCTTTGCTTTTCTCTCCTTTAGTTCCGTCTTTTTGTTTATTATTATTATTATTATTATTATTATTATTATTATTATTATTATTATTATTATTATTATTATTATTATTATTATTATTATTATTATTATTATTGAATGGAAATTTCCAAAGTGAATATCAAGTTAAACTCAATAACTCTGACTATCTTTTTTTGGGAACAAAATCACAGCAAGGGAAATTTTCTGTCATCTGTCCAATATTCAATTCAAGCTCCAATACCGACAGCAAACCGAAAAATCACCTTTGTCGTTCTTAGATTGTGCAAATCAATGCCGCTGAACGAAACCAATCGGAACCCACGAAAAGGAATCAGAAAGACAATTACAGAAGAACACTGACGACAAGACTAGAACATTTCCTCTCGACAATTCTATCTCAGGTCTTTCTTTCGTTTATGTTTCAAGATAACTCCGCTCCAGAACTTTTTGCGAAACAAGTTGCATTACGACCTCCAGGATGTTAGAAGTTCTCCATTCAATTCTCGGAATTTGGAGGCCCACTTTCTTGACGCACGGGTTCTCGATCTGGGGACACCACAATTTAATACCAGACTGCTAAGAACCGACTGATCCACTTCGCTTACTTTGCCGGCCTATGGATCCCTAGCTCTATGCACTTTTACAGTGCAACAGACCCAAATTGCGGACGGCTGGGATTTGGATTACGACATTGCTCTGTGGGTTTAGTGCATTTGTGCTTGTGCTACAAACTGGATCACAAAGCAGGACACAGCTATGCATATGGATAGACAAAGCAACCTAATACACATTGCACTGGCATTGCTGATGCTCTATCTTGAGGAGGAAACAGAAGTATCCCGAGAGAACTCATGGGAACAACATTGTCCACCACGAACTTAGTTGGCCAGAATCGAACAAGGGACCCCACAGACCAGAGGTAAGCGCTCTACCACTGAGCCACTGTGTCTCCGAAGTAGGAATGAAAGCTCACAAGAACCATGTATGTAGGTCGTTTATATATATATATATATATATATATATATATATATATAATAAAACATTTATCTCATATTCGAACCCAAGTGGCAAACTATGTGTAATATTATAATAAAAGTAGTTATCCGAAGTTTGCGATGAGTGCTTTTGGATTATTATAGCATTTACGAAATCATACAATACCAAGAGAGCATGCCATAAATAAATAAATAAATGTAAGCCGTTTTCCTCTTGCATGCACCTGGAAAGCTCCCGTTATAATTTCGAATGACGTCGTAGAAGCCCAGCTACACCCTTCTCACTCAATGACAAGTAATATTTATCTAAATTTGTTACAGGTTTGAATTGTGAATCAGTGTTTATAAGCAGATAAGAACCAACACATGACATCACCTTCACAAAAGAAAATTCGTATATTCTTCATTTCCTTGCCCTCTTGCTTTCTCTTTTTGTTTTATGCTGCACATCCGGAACTCACTACAAAAGTCGTAACTTATTTCCTGTGTCCTTGCATAAGTATGACTTACAAAAATTTTAAAATCCCCGCGGTTGTTGAACTGTTGAAAGTGAAAGGTGTTTTAAAGAAAATAGTTTGGAATCCCTCCAGTAAAGTTCGAGTTGACTACATTAATCGAAAAGTGTTTCAATCTATTTATACGCTGTTTATTGGTGATGTTGTGTTTCTCTACTTAGGGCGAAACTATTTTTCTTTAAATGTATTATTCTTATATTAGAGCATTATTTGTATTTTTGATGGCCAAACGACAGCCCGAGGGCCTCATCCGGTCGCGAATAAAAATGAAGAATGTACGATTTGTTCTATTTTTATTTTTTTTAAATTACACGCGTATACCTGAATCGAGAGTTGATTTTTAGAGTCTAATTTACCAAAATCTTATTTATATACAGGGTGCGGAAAAAGTCCCGGAACGGTTCAATATCTCGCGAAATATACAGGTCAGCAAAACAAAAATAACACATGTAAAATAATTTTAAAAAGCTATCCAGTGATACCAAACGTAACCCCCTACCCCCACCCCCTTCGGGGGTACGGAAGTAACTTTAAAATTTTACATAGAAGCCCCCATTTTTTATTGCACATTTGGATTCTCCAGAAAAATTGACACTGATTTGACCTAAAATTGTGAACAATGCCTTCACGGTTGGCACTTGAATCAGCACACATAAAAAGGGGGTGACAAAAAATTATCAAAATGTGGCCTCTCAGTACTGTACTCTGTGACCATACGGTTAGCGTACTAGACTGCGAAATCAGAGGTCGGGAGTTTGATTCCCGCGCAGAGTAGCACTTTTTATGTGATTTTTTTAATATCCGAATAATGAATCCATACATTTTAACTTCGATAAAAATAATGTATTTGTCCATATTTATTAATTTACAAGAAAATACAAATGGCGATAAAAATGTTTTATTTTTGTTGTAAATAACCTTATGAACTCCAACCCTAATAACCCTATTACTAAGAACTACTTCATAAAGCTAGTTTGCAAAACAATAATCGAAATTAGTATGCTCTGTAACTTAAAAAAAGTACTAATTAAAGTCAAAACGTATGGAATTTATTTGGGGGAATAAAATAAAAAAATTGCCTTGAACGGCGGTCGAACTCAGGACCTCTGCCTTCGCCGTCCAATATGTTAACAGTACGGCCACAGAACAGGGGATCGACAATTTGCATTTTCGTAATTTTTTGGTGTACCGCCTATGTTTGTCGATTCAAGCGCCATCTACGAAGACAATGTTTTCAATTTTGGGCCAAATCATTGTCACTTTTCTGGAGAAACCAAATGTGCAATGAGAAATAGGGGTTCTAGTTTAAAATTCTAAAGTTACGCCGCCGTACCCCCAAAGGGAGCGGGGATAGGGGGTTGCGTTTACTATCATTGGATAGCTTTTCAAAACTATTTAACACGTGCTATTTTTGTTCTGCTGATCTTTATACTTAGCGAGATATTGGACCGTTCCGGGACTTTTTTCCACACGCTGCATTTACTGTCTGTCCGTGTGTCCGTCCGGGAGACACAGAATTTCAAGAACTACTCATCCATCAAGTTTGGTCACTATGTAGAAGGTCAGAAGTTGGGAATCAGGTTCGTTGATGGAGGTGATCCCTCAAGTTGGTCCCCAAATATAGATAATCAAAAAAAGGTTCCCTGTCTATCCATATGGGAGTAACAACGGATATCATCCTTGTTGATAGACAACCTGTAGTGCTGTTGTGATTAGCGGGTTAGCATAATGTTCGGATGCAAAAATTAAATTACCTTCTTCTCGTCAAATCTAAAGCCCTTTTTTTCTTTCTTTCTTTGAAATGTCAATTGAACTTAAAGTATACTTCATTTAATTTGAGACAAAATGCTATATTTAAGCCTAGGCATGCAATAAATTGATGTTTGGTTTACCAAGAACCTAAGTAAGCTCCTTCACACGGGGTGCACTGTGATATTACTACTTGTTAATTATGGAAATATGTTCTTAATTTTAAAGTAGGATTGTTGGTACTGGATTGATTTTGGGGGGAGGAGGGAATGAGAGATGTAAAAATGCCGCCATTTTAGGGTGGAGTCTCTCTCCCTTCCTGGTTGCTATATATATACAGCCGCGGATCCAGGATGTGATCAACGAAGGAGCTATTGTGTTTTTCAGATGTAAAGCATCACGGGCAGTAGCCAATGCTGTGTGATATTCCGCGCGGTGTTGCCGGATTTCGGACTCCCCTTTCCCTTCTCGCTCTTCCTCTAGTTGAGATTATTACACATACATTGGCAACATTATTCACAATGTAAATATACTATTCCAGCAAACTCAAAGATTTTGGCTGTGTATCCTAGAAGTATATATAGCAACTGAATAACCTACCTATTAACTTATTCCAGTGGAACTGCTAAACGTTCGTCTTCAACACTACTTTCACTATCGTCTATGTCAATTAATATTTCGCCATTGTCTGAATCTGACTCTTGTAAATTTTTTATTATGAGTTCCAAAAATTGTAAACACAAAAAATAATTCTTCGAGCTTCACTTCGTAGCACTTTTTTTTTTTAAAAGAAAATTCCGCACTTGTACTTGGTTTCCTTAAAGACATTGTCAACTATAATTTTGGAGAACAAATGAACTACCACGAAAGAAAGCAACCTAGACACTGATGAATTCTGTTTATGCTAGAAGAGAAGTTGCGTTCCTACACACACAATCAGCTCCTTTGCTTCCATGTCTGTTCCTATAATAACATACTCTTATACTTGATGTAGGTCTCACAACAACAATCCATCTGATTCGTAAGCAACACGATATGGTCGAGTTTGTTTTGGGTTACAATAATTTATGACACCACTCAGACGCCTGGTGCTTTTGCATCCCTGCTAGAGGAGTAAAGAAGGAGTACGTAATTGGCCACACATACGTAAGGTATTGAAACGAAGAAAAAAAAAATCATACTGCGTTTCTTCTGTCGAATAAGGAAGAATCTTGCATGAAGGCAATTTCAAAACAATATTAAGAATGTCCCAAACCTTCTGTTCTTCCACATGAGCTCCCGCCGGGAATCGAATATATATATATATATATATATATATATATATATACGAGGGCTATCCAGAAAGTAGATTACGTTTTGGAATAAAAAATCAACAAAGTATAGGAAACAAATTTTATTATATACAGATGAAAGCCACACACAAATACTACTTTTCGACATAGTCACCATTCAAATTAAGGCATTTATCGTAGCGATGTACGAGCTTGGAAATTCCTTCGTCGAAAAATTCGGCCGCCTGCGACTTCAACCACTTCGTTACCTCTTCTTGCAGCTGTTCGTCGTCATCAAAACGCTGCATAGCCAGCCACTTCTTCATTGCTGGGAATAGGTGGAAGTCGCTCGGTGCCAGGTCGGGACTGTACGGCGGATGAGGAAACAACTCCCACTGAAAAGATTCAAGAACTTCACGCGTGACATTTGCCGTGTGGGGCCGGGCGTTGTCGTGAATCAACAAGATCTTAGAGCTCAACATTCCTCTGCGCTTGTTTTGAATTGCTCTTCTGAGGTTTTGCAGAGTTTGGCAATACCTTTGAGCGTTTATTGTAGTGCCTCTTTCCAGGAAGTCCACCAAAATCACACCTTTTCTGTCCCAAAAAACAGTCGCCATCATCTTCCTTGCCGACATTGTTTGCATGCATTTCTTGGGTTTTTGGGGAGAACCTGTGTGCCCCCACTGCATTCATTGCAATTTCGTTTCACAGTTCACGTGTTTCACCCATGTTTCGTCACCAGTAACGATGCGATCGAGTAAAGAGTCACCATCCTTATTGTAGGCGTCCAAAAAGTGCAACGCTGCAGCCATTCGCTGATTTTTGTAGTCCTCTGTCAAGATTTTTGGAATCCATCTTGCACAAAATTTGTGGTAACCAAGCTTTTCGCTGATGATTTCGTGCAACAAACTTCGCGAAATTTGTGGAAAACTCAAAGAAAGTTCCGTTATTGTGAACTTTCGATTTTCACGGACTTTAACATCGACTTTTTCGACAAGTTCGGCAGTCACTTTGCTGGGTCTCCCACTTCGATCTTCGTCGTGAACATTGGTTCGGCCATTTTTAAATCTTATGACCCACTGTCGCACTCCACCTTCAGTGATAATGTTGTCCCCATACACTTCACACAGCTGCCGATAGATTTCTATCGGTTTACAGTTTTTTGCTGTCAGAAACCTTATTACTGCACGCACCTCGCAGCTCGCGGGATTTTCAATTAACGCAGACATTTCAAACCGTCACAGTATCTTAACGGAGCACAGCACGAACCTCTCACTAGCACGGCTAGATGCCGACTGAGCTGCGCAACGCTCTGACCCCAAGATGGCCGCGCTAGCCCCGCCCCTAGCGGACACAGACGAAAACGTAATCTACTTTCTGGATAGCCCTCGTATATATATATATATATATATATATATATATATATATATATATATATATATATATATATATATATATGAATCAAATTGCAGAGGCTTGTTATTTAATTCGATCGCTTACTATTCTCAAGGGTGTAGAAACGGGGGAAAAGAGGGCCTTGACTTTCCAAACTATTTCCAGGCCCGAAATGAGGTTCATCTAGTATATGTTTAGTAAACTTATTTAATAGTTAATGCAAATTAGGAACGTTTTTAATAAAATACGATTTTTAAAAAAAGAAAAAAGAAAACATCATCAATACAGTTTCTGTACCTAATTACAAGGACGCTGATTTCTCTGTAAATTGGGGGGGGGGGGTACATTCAGATGCAGAAAGCATATATGATGATTTTAAGACAAATTGCATTCAAATTATGCCTAATATTGCACATTTACAAATAAAATGAGGGGCCCTGGCTCCCTCAGTCCCCCCAGGATCTCTCACTACTATATTATTACATAATAATATCTGAGTTGATATTTTTTTGAGTTTTTTTCCCCTTTAGTACATAAACACAAAGTCGGATAAACAGACTGCTAGAAACAGCATTTGTTTTCTTATGAATAGCTTATTGATTTATCTCTTACAATCCGCTTTTCAACTTCAGTAATGTCAAGATCCGTCTTTTGTTAAGGTAGCATCGAGAAAACATAATATGTGTATAGTATACATGGTGAGTTAAAATGCTTTCATATTCTGAAATAGGTCATTTGTTCTGTTTTTAATGTGTGAAAAGCTTTCCTCCCCCTGAAAGTAATGTTCCCCTAGAACAACCTGTTGGTTACACCCCTGATTATCCTTTAATAAAAGTTGAGTTCCATTTCCAAATCGAAGAAAAATCCACTGGAAATTAGACGGGACTCAACGCTCGTTTTACTAATTGTTTTATATGGAAACCTTTCAAAGCGTGTATCATGACAACCAGTTGTCATAAAAAGATGTAGTTTTCACGTATGTGTTCGTAATTCTTTCCTCTACTTCGTAAAGTGAGCAGTTAATGTGCTAAATCAATATTTCTAATAAGCGCCTCTGCTATTGTCAAGATTCGCAGTAGCGCGAGAAGTCAGCGTGCAGAACTGCTTGTCGCGAATTGTCAACACCGCTCAAAGCCAATTGGACGCCGCGTAAAGCCAACTCAAGGCCATGCCGCTTCTCATCTGAAATCTGCTCTAAACCATAGTCTGCCGCTTTATCCAGTGATAAGAACGTAGGATTGAAGCCCATTTTATCCAATGTAAACCTGAGCGTCAACGGGGCTATAACCCTTATAGCCCTTCCTTTTGATCCGTGCCTGTATATATATATATATATATATATATATATATATATATATATATATATATATATATATATATATTTCTGGGGAAAAACGAAAACTTTCCCTTTTTTAACTTCTTATGATTTTCTTAGTTAAGTATCAACTTAGTGTTGTTGTTCCTATAATGGATTATTATCATCATCATCATTATAGATATTCTGCCATTATTCACAGGTCACTTCCCAAAAATGAGAAGCTTCCATGCTCCACGGCCTTCTGCTATCCTCTTCATCTTCACGTACATTTTTTCTGTTTTGATATAGTATATTATTGTAGTCTCCTTCGCGCTCTCCCTCTCTTTCCTGCCACCAACCATCTAGCACGTCCTTCGTGATACAGTTCCTTCTTAGCCAATGTCCCAACCAGTTTCTCCTCCTCTTCTTAATGATATCTAAAGTTTTCTTTTCTTACCCAACTTTTCTAAAACTCTCTGATTTGTTCTTTGCTCGAAATAGCTAATTCTCTCCATTCTTCTCCACATTAACATTTCGAAAACTTCCAGTCGTTCTCCAAAGGTTTCTTGCGTCATTTCTATTCTTGCATTTATTTCACGTTAATACTTCATATCATCAGTAATAATACTACCCAGGTATTGAAAACTAGCCACCTGTTCTATTTTCTCCCCTCCTAATTCTATACTTGACACCGACCAGTTTGTTCCAATATTTCCTATTTATTGTGAGAGAAGTATTTTTCTATGTCTTGTTATTGTTCTTCGTTTTTATTTATTATTGCATTTTTTCTACTTTGTAGCAACGGCACCGAGTTTCCAAAATTTATGTGGGTGCATATCAATGGCGGGACGTGTTTGTCTATATGTTTTCAGGGAAGTCTCGATGTTTGATTGATTTATTTTTAGTTAAAATCTTTTATGAACACTATCATTAAGGCCTGTGCTGTGATAAAGTAAAATATTCCGGTACTATAAAGATAAGTTGGGGCTGACCTAGCTCAGTCGGTAATACGGCTGACTTACACGCAAGAGAAACGAGTTCAAACCCGGATCCAAACTAAAAATCTTGTGGGTGTACCACACACACAAGATTATTTCTTTGAGTGCCGGAGCCCCGGAGCACCTATGTAGTCGGCGTGCATGCTTTGTAGCTTTCTACTCTCTTTTGCTGTGTTCGTTTTTAACGTGTATTTACGGTAGTCCATGTTTTGAGTAGGCGAATTGATCGGGACGGAGATAATAAATAAGATCGATGCTGACGTCCCCGTTAAACCCTACTTACTTACTTTATCCGTTTGATTTTTTTTTTAAAAGTAAACATATACATAGCTTCTCTTAAGCTTTGAATCAGTGTTTTCCAACCTGAGGTCGCGCTCACCTGGGTTAGGGGGCGGAAGAGCAAGCAGAAAGAGGGGCTGCAGGTTACTGCCAGAAATAAACTCTGAAATTAGGAATAAAGCACTACTTGTAGTGACCATTTACAATTTGGTATTGTAACTTTCACAAAACCTACATGTAAGACATTTTGTCTTCTCTATTTCTGTTCAAGATTTGTAGGTTATTGAAAACTAAATAATAGAGAAAAATTAATATCGTTTGCAAAATTATCAAAGGTGAGAAGAAAATTGTATTTCAGTGTACAACACGTTCTTCTAACTTATCAAGTAAGAGAAAATTATTATTATTATTATTATTATTATTATTATTATTATTATTATTATTATTATTATTATTATTATTATTATTATTATTATTGAAGATTTGAAAATTCAATTCTTTATCTGATATCACAGAAGCGGCCAAACAAAAAGACGGCTAGGAGCGTGCAATATGTAGGGTTTACGGAAGGGGGAGCCAGGTAAACGAGGTTGGGAACCTCTGCTCTAAACATATTAAAAGAACGATGTTCTTTTCTCACAGAAATCAAGATTCAAGCAAACAACAGATTTAATAAATTTTTATTCTATTCAATTAATTTTACTAGCTACTTTGAGACATTTGATAAAAGAAATGAGGATGATGAGAAAATGATAAGAGAGAAAATGTAGAAGCTGTTTGGCATAATTGATTCAGTTCCATCCGAGGAGCAAATGTATTGCTGACATTATTCCTTGTCTCCTAATTACCTCTCTATTTTTCCTCCCTTTGCAAGCACAACAGCCGAAAAGGACATGCGTCTCTTCTTTGGAGTACGTTTTCAACTGTGGAACAAGTCCACTCTCTCTATATATGAAGGCCTGCGAGTGGATTTTAGAATGGAGGCTCTCCCCCACCTGTTACACAACATTAACATCGTCGGCCACCCAGGGAGTCTGTCGACCACAGAGGCCCTAATGGGTCACAAACCGACACATAAATCTGCGGTCTCCCTTCACAGTCGGCCCAAGGAGGAAGAAGAAAATCCCGATGTTTTGTAGAAGAATGAAGGCCGCTTTCACCGCAAGGTAGATTCCGACAGTGCGTCATGCTTTTAATTCCTAACTACAAGAGTGTAAGATGTTAAATCCTTTAGGCACAGTTGTTCACGCGAACATTTTGGACTATTCAAGGAATGAAAAGAAAATGGTATTTTGGTATTTTTACTTTGCTTTTGTTATTTTCTTCCCCTCCAGTTTCATTGTTCCCTATTTTTTTTTCTTCTTGAAAATACACCACATTCCACTTATTCATGACAAAAACATGGCTATAAACACATAAGTGGGCTCATTATAAACTATCTTTTATTGAAAATTCATACGAAATATAATTCAAAGTTCGGCCTACTTCACTAAAGGTGGCCAACATATCCAAATACCGTATATCGAATTGGAAATATCCAAATGATGGCTATCAGATTTTATATGATATTCGGGTAATGAATATCGGATTACAGAGAGTACCCGGATAACGGATATTGAATTACAAATAATAGAAGAACGAGTATCGGATGACGTAATAAACCCGGAAGACACATAGTATTCACATACTGAGTCATTTCTAGGTATGATCTGTTACTCGAATATGACTATCCGATTAAAAGTTTATGTAGTGAGAGTAAAACAATATGCCATTTTTCGTCATCTTCTGCAATAAATAAATAAGTAAAACAAAAGAAAAAAAGAGATAAATATATTTATGTTTGTTTCTCAAATTGTGAACCTCCGACTACAACTGTTCCTTAAAGGAAGGGTTTGGATGAAACCCCCTGACATTTTCCATTATCCTCCGAATTTACCTTTCTCCCCATACCGTGTCGCCACGTTTGGCCTAATGCTTGTTTCGCCTAACCAATTATCTGACACCTTTATGGCAGATAAATGATAAGATTTGTGTCCGCCATTTTAGGCGAAAAAGGATCCTCGTTTGGCCTAATCCTCGTTACGCCTAAACTGGCGGACAATTAGAAAAAATTGTGGAAATTCAATTATTTTAGAGGGAAATTATAAGAGAAAATTTCCTAGTATATGAAGAATTAAAAAATGCAAAATATATAGATTAATATTATATTAACTAATTTCAAGGAGTTAGGATTACCAAAACTCCTTTATGTATTTACTATGACCATGTATATATATGAATATATATATGAATATATATATATATATATATATATATATATATATATATATATATATATATATATATATATATATATATATATATATATATATATATATATGACACGTTCTCTATCGATCCAAACGATTTATGGTATGGATTCCAAATCTTAAGAATAGATTTAATCTCAGCTTGAGTCTTCTATTATAGTAAGAACTAGTACAACTTTCGGTTTCAATATTGATTCCTAAATATTAAAAATCGTAAGAGATAACAAGAAATCGTTTTTGATGAGAATTCAGCTTCCGATAAACAGGTTTCATGTCTTACATTATAACTCTATTGCTGCCGGAAGTTATAAATATATTTCCGGTTTCAATATTGAATCTGCATAATTTGGAAATCTACAGTAATTTAACAATGTAAAATGAAACTCACTTATAAGAGAACAAGGTATAAATGTTTTCACAACTTTGCTTACTGCACTGAACACAAGTAAACCTTTGTCCAGACGGCCACCCAACTGAATAAGGGGTTCAGCCGGATAGTAGACAACTTTCGCTTCATCGTATGGACATCAGAAGCCACCCATGAGGTTACCACTTGTCATTATACGTCACTGTGGTTAATGTCTTACACTGGCAACAGAATGCCGTGACTGAACCATAAAAATGAGTAGCATGGTGCGGTGAGTCTCGATTTCAATCTCATCACGCCGATAGTGATCTATAATTTGGTGCCAACCCAACGAAATCATGTCGGAAAAGTAACTGTACAATTGTCAAAACATTTTTCAGAAAGCAAATAATCCTATTACAAATTAGTTATAGAGTTCTTCACAAAGTAGGGAATATTTTTTTCGAAAAATTTCCCTCCAGTTTTATCGCCACGATTTTTTTATAGTAAGCCATTTTAGGCAAAACGTGGATTAAGGCAAACTAGTATCCTTATTTCGCCTAAAATGGCTGACATAAATCTTATCTTTTATCTGTCATAAAAGTGTCAGATAATTGGTTATGCGAAACGAGAATTAGGCCAAACGATGCAATATCCCCCATACTTACTATTCTGTCCCCTCAAATTTAGGCCTACTTTTTCCTCTCTAAAATTACCCTTATTCATTTTGATGGCAGTATTTTCAATGCGCATTAAACCCCCCTAATAATATTTTGACGCAACTACTACCCTATACCCCGCCTACGAGCATTCCTGGTTCCTCGAGATCTACAACTGTGGTCCTCTCAGACTAAACATTATTATTAATAATAATAATAATAATAATAATAATAATAATAATAATAATAATAATAATAATAATAATGAAGAGAAAAAAATAAAATCAAATGAGTTGTGTATTACGTAAGCAAGCATATTTTGCTTCCCTCGTAGCAGTTAGATATATCGTCGTTGGAATAACCAATAGGCATATCTCAAAAATTGCTATTTTAATTTTACACTAGTACATTACATGTTTTACGAGATCAACCCATCGTTGTAAGAATATTTTAGAATGATATACAATGGGGAGTCTTCATCTCCTGAGTTAACAAATTTATGAGAAGGGGTAGCGATTGGCAGATTTCCTTCAAAATCGTATTTTCTTTATTTCTTTTTCTTTTCTTTTCTTTTTTTTACATGTATATTGCTTATCCCAATGACAATATTTCATACATTATTATTCTACTTACTATTTTTAATTCTGACAGCTTTCAAAGAAACTACAGTAGCATGTGTATTTTTACTTCTAATAGGCCGTACCAATATTAAATTAATGGAATTTAAATACTACTACCTTATATATATATATATATATATATATATATATATATATATATATATATATATATATATATATATATATATATATATATATAACAAAATGAAGAGCACAGTGATCTGTAGAACATTCAAACTAATGAAAGTAGCCCTCATGCGGAAATAATTTTGAGAATCGCTGAACAGCAATCATTTCCAACGAGCAGATATATGACTTTAATTTCGGAACACCGACTTAGAGAAACAGTAAGAGCTAAGGAACGCAGGGAGCAAGACGGGATAAAAGTGTAGAGAATTATTGACTGTGTATGAGTAGCCATAAATTCACGAATGGTGTACCTCCAACATTATCGACTCCACCATTTTGTTTTCCTGTTGTCACTGGTTATGTCGTCATGTTCTTAGGTGTGCTCCGAGGCAAAATAAATGAATGAGCGATACAAACAACTAATACAGAACTTCTCAGACTAAAAAATCCTGTCCTGGTGTTCGTCCTCCCCCGAGAGACAAAAAAAAAATATCAAAAATGCTTGATGGATCATCTTCAATTTTGGCCAGGATGTAGATGGACATAAGCTAGCAACGAGTTCAATGATGAAAGGTATTTAAACCGGAAGTGGTAGAAATCAACCACTTCCGGTTTATACATTGGTCACTATCAGGCCCGTATTCAGGTAAGTGCTATTCTGTGCGTGAGATCAGGGCGGCACAATTTAGGGGGCGGCAAAATTTTGGATTTTTTAAAGATTCACAATAAGTAATATTTAAAACTAGCAACGCGCAGAGTTCCGCGCAAGCGCGAGAAAATGTGTTAAATTCGCTCAAATTGCAGTAGTTACTAATTAGGTAGCTTACCTGAATATTTTAAAAGTGATCCCAAGGGGTGAGGATGAACTTAAACATCATAAAAAATAATACCGTTAAACACAGATACTTCGGAAACTATGAATTCAGCACTAGTATCTGTCGCTTTCGATTATTTTTAAAATATTACCCTCTCCCTGGGGAGTGGAGTATGACCTTGAATTTGAATTGGATTATAGTCATTCAGGGGATGATCGACAGTTGGGGAATACCGACACTTCTTAGCTTAAAGCACTGTCAATTCTACCTGTAGGTGAAGGAGTTGGCGTAATCAGTATTAAGTGAAACTGTGGGATGTATGGAATGTATATCTGTAAAAATTTAAAAATGAGTAGAAAAATTTGACGAGAAGGGCTAAGTTTATGAGGTAAGGTGTGAGAGATATGTGAGAAGTTAAAGGTCATTGTAAACTTAAAGTATGTTTCGCTAAGCTCTTGTTTGGAAGTAAAAGCATTGTTCAGTACTCATGGTGGACAGCATGCAGCTGAAAGTTGTGCAATCACAAGTAGTAGACACCTCAGTGTCAGTGTTTCTAACTTAAGTAAAATATAGTTATGTGCAACATACCCATTCGGGCACTTCCGACACTCACATTTGGGGCACTTCCAACAGATGCTTTTTTCCCCTTTCGTTATGATTTTTAATAAGTATATATCAAAAATACTACATTAGTATTAACATATAGATAATAGAATGTCTGTATCCTTTTTCAATTGCATGAGATGCTCCTAGAATTTGAACAAAATGTCAGTAGCTATAGAGGTCGTAAAAAATGCAGTGCTACTTGCTACTGCTTCAAGAGCTTTTGAAGTTCCTCGGATAGTTACGTTACAGGTTATTCAAAGTTACTGCAAGAAACAATTTGATGAGCATACAACACTTGCTGAAGAAGACGAGAACACACTAGAAGAAATGTTAATTATATTAGACGCGTTTGGGTTTACCCAAGAACATACGATGTGGTAATGTAAAGCGAAGGACAATAGTGTCAAACTTTTAACATCTACACAGAAAAATAGTAAAACAGAAAAATCAAAAGGTAGTGACACACAAAAGAATGTACAGATATATAATTACAGTAACAAAACTAGTAATGGATAAATGTTGCAAAACCAGTAACAAAAATTAGAAAAAAAAATATTGGGCTATTTTTTTTAACGGCGAAAACAATTCCGCTGATTGGGTTCAATGTATATACAAAATGTTTTCAGTGGTTTAACAAGGACGGTGTTCTTCATCCAGATGATCCCTTCTTTGTGTGTCAAAAGTGTGAAATCTCAGACACATGTGAGTATAATGTTTGCTCTTTCCTGTATATGAAGCTAACACTAATATTTAATGCATAACCATACTTTTAATAACATATGATTAACATAAATTAACAAATACTTTTTCATGAAGTACACGATTTTTATGCTCTCTGCACTAGCTCATACTTAGCATATTATTTTCTAAAAGAAATTTTTGTTTCATATATTTCTTGTAACAACAAATTTTGCAATTATTCTTTCCTCATTTGTAACTCAGTGACATTTTAAAAATATTTTCTGCAGCTGTAAATAAAGACATTCTACATTCCTAAACTTAGAGATTCCCGTGTTTGTATAAAGCTTATGACTACTTTACGAACAGTAATATGCGTTGTGGAATTATTAGTGACATTATCATGGTACGTAAGGTTTTAATGTTGATGTAGGTATTACCCCAACAACCTGTCGGTCTTCCCCATAGAGTTTGGGAATTCCTACACTTCATCGTTCATTTCAATTGTAGCTCAACAGCCACACATTGCTTTTGTGTAACATGTATTGTATCTTTCAAGTAGCTGAAATAGTATGCTTAACCCTGGGCTAGTGCAAATGTCCTTAGAGTGTCGGTATTGTCCTAAATGATCATAAAACTACTAGACGAAAACCATTCATAATGTAAGCTGATAAATGATTTTCTCTTCTGCGCGTGCAAGTAACATAAAATCCAATGAAATAATGCAGAGAAGAGAAAAGCAGTTTATTTGCAAATACTTTATAAACAGTTTCTCTTATTCGTTCGAGTAGCTTAAAAATATATGAAAGAATCCACACTCATTAAGTAAGCTAATATAATGTTTTATATATAAAGTTTCTAATATGCTTTTTACTTAACTCACCATAATCATTAATTATGTGATAAGTTCAAAATAATCAATGTCAAAAACACTGCGTAGTTGGATTTTAATTCCACATTTTACTATTACAATGATACAAGTAAATATTTTAGAAATTCAATCATAATTCATGTGAAATTATGAAATATAAAACTGACATAACGGTTGATTAATAATTAATACAATGCATTTTCTCCGGACAATAAATTGATACCAACTTGAGAGAATGTATCATCAATGGATGAGTCGTTAAGATCGTTGCCTTGTAATCAAGGGATCTCGGGTTCGATTCCTGGTGGTGACGCAAGTGGTTCGGATCCGATGTTAAGCTGTAGATCCAGTCCTTAGTATGTCATTATCATCCCACGGAGGGCAATGGCAAACTACCATGGGTTCGTCTTCTCCAGGATCCTTCGGGTTAAACTCCTAGCTTCGGGCAGAACACCACATCATAATCATCACTGAGAGAATTAGGCCATTTAAAATTACATTGTAACTTGTAACACTTAAACTGCTACTCAACAAGAGTTGGTATGTTTGCAAAATCACGACTTACTTCCTTGTTTAAGCCATAAGTTTGTGGGGGAGGGGGAGGCAAATTATTTAGAGCACAGGGGCGCACAATATATAAATACGGGCCTGGTCACTATAAAGCAAAACCGGTAATAACATAGAGAAAAGCGGTTCTCTGCTATCGGTTAAGTGTCTCAAGAATGCATTTCATTTCCGTCTTTACTCTGTACATGTGATAGAAGTCTACTACCACTTCCGGTTTCAATAATAATTGAGAAAATATCACGCCATACAAACCAAACTCTTTCACGTGCTGTTACATGTGACAACCCTGCTTTTCAACACGACTATTAAAAAGTTTCTTTAGACTAAGCTCTTTCCTACAGCACTACCGACAAGGAAGGGCGTTGCCCGAACGGCCTTTGCTAAAGAAAGAACGACCTTGAGGTGATAGGTGCTCATCGACTGCTACACCAAGTCCAATTGCATCCGGTGACTTGTGGAATGATAACGGATAACGACCATTACACAATTTAATAGCACCAAAGGATCATCTCACTATTTGCACCAGATAATACCGCACCGTTGAGAAACCAAAACTTATTTGTCAGAATTCTTACGTCATGAATCACCCAACAAGCACACTGGATATAAGAACAAACAATTAGATTAGCTGGATAAATGTTGAGAATATAGTCAATGAATATATATATAGGGCTGGATTTAGGGGGTGCACCGGTGCACGTGCACCCCCCTTTGTCGTAAATATACACCATTTAAAGTGATAAGCTAGCAGTGAAAATAGCAACACTTTCTGCGTCATGTTTCCGTCTGGAGCTTAAAAGAAAGCGGAGTTTCGCAAAAGCAATAGTTTAAGACAGTTCTCTGAAGGTTCAAGGAAAAGGATTCTCCAAGCAAAGCAATATAACATTTGTCAAGTATAGAAGAAACAGAAGCCAGGAAGAAAGAACATTTTTTCTGTATAACACTTGCGACCCTCTTTATAATACCCCCCTCTCCCTTCTATGTATCAGCGTTGTCAGGTGTAAAGACTATTGCGACATGTCACTTTGAACAGTTTCAATGAGACTGGTTATTTTGGTAGTTATGGTGCACCCCCTCAGAAAATCCTGAACCCGACCCTGTATATATATACACGGTGGACAATTTATGTGGAACATCCGTGATAACAGAGAAAACAGAACGGTTTAAGATATCAAAGTGTTGTAAACGGCAAAATAATTTGCACATCAATTGTAAACCACACAAGCAACTAGATATGATGCTGATCTAAGCATTTTTTTTTTGTTTTCGAAATAAAGCCTTTCAAAACAATTCAAATTTTCAAATCGTTGTAACTTCGTTGTTGTTCATTCAAAACAAGTCATACCATGACCATAGTATCGAACGCTGAGGTACTTCCGATGTGCATTGTATTGTCCATCTCCGTTGTGCTGTATGTGGGATAGAGGCTTCCAAACTTTGGATGTCTGTGATATAATATCCTTAGTTTGCAACACTGAATAATAAATGTGGTGTGAGTTTCCGTTTAACATGTTAATTTGAAATATGTAATAATCTGACGTAGTGCGATTTAAAAAAAAATACAACTTTGTACTGGGATGGCAACACTGTTCATTCGGTGGTGTGGTTTAATACGTGAAACTATGTCCATCTCACTATAGTTGCTTCATCCAAAATTTCACTTTTCTCCCTCTTCTGGTTTCACGGATGTTCAAGATAAATTGTCCACCCTATATATACAGGGTGTTAATGAACTACACTGACAAACTGTAGGAGTTGATTCTTCACATCAAAAAAAGAGAAAAAGTTCAGATAGACCTATGGCGGAAAGTGTATATTTTCAGAGCTAGGGCTGTCCAAAATCGCGAAAAGATCAAATTTCAAGAGAGCCTATTTCGAATTCCAAGTACTGTGGATAGAATTCCTTATCAGCGTAAAAGAAGCCACGTACACACTATCCAAAAATGCATATGTCGTCAATTTTCAGTAGGTTCACAGGGTATTTCCTACAGGGTATAATTCTCAGATATGCTCTCAATAGAGTTTTCACATATACCCTGATTTCTAGGAGGTAAGCTTTGATAACGATGGACGTCCAATGCTTCGGAGGGAGGTCGGAAGTGTTAGGAACCGGCAGCTCCATTTGTGTGTGTGTGTGTGTGTTCGGAATAACGTATGATGCGATATATTTCGTCACGGCATATTTCACGTTTTCTTCATTTATAAGCGTGAAAGAAAGCATTGCAGCATGCGTTTTCCAGAGTACGAGAGACCGTGTTGCTGACGATCCTTAACACTTTCGGCATCGTGCCAAAGGATTTTGTGTTCATTACTATCAACGCTTATTGTTTGCATGCTTCGGACCAATCATAAGGTCAGAGCCAATATCAAAATTCGGTTGATGGCGCGTCTGGGAATTTCACCCTGCGTGGAATACTCTATAAACTCAGTGAATATTAATGAAATATGAATTTTGGATTACGTATTCGTGACTTCCTTTACGCTGATAAGGACCAGCATCCACAGTTTCTGGAATTGGAAATAGGGCCTGTTGAAATTTGGCTTTTTCGCTATTTTGGACAGCCCTAGATCTGAAACTATACACTTTTTCCCACAGGCACACAAGAACTTTTTCTCTTATTTTGATGTAAGGAATCATCTCTTACAGTTTGTCGATATAATTCATTAACACATTATATATATACAGGGGTAGACAAAAATAATCTAAAAACACTTCATACAAGACACCTAACTTTGACTCTCCACTGTACAACACGTGCTGTCGTTGCCGTTCCTTTTTCGTTTTCAATGTGTCATGTGGACCTTCCTCTTCCGTCAGCAGTAACCAGTTCACATATGAGTGTCGGGGTGTGAAAGCGGTGCGGTAAAATGGACGACATGACAGACTTCCAAAGAGGCATGATTGTTGGTGCCCGTCTGGTTGTAGCTTCAGTGGCAACAGTGGCAAACATTGTGGTGACATCGAAAGGCACTTTGTCCAATGTTACGAGGGTATACACAATTCATGGGCAAACGACGTCTGTAAAACACAACAGTGCTCGAAAGACAATCCTGTCAGATACGGACCGGATGACATTAAAACGGATTGTAGCTGCTAATAAGAAGACCACTGTAATGAATATTACGTCTGAACTCAATTCCGGCCTACAGAACCCGGTTTAATCGAAAACAGTGCGACGGGAACTTCATAAAATGAAAATTCATGGCAGGGCCGCTATCGCAAAACCTCTGGTCGCAGCAGTAAATGCGAAGAGGCGTATCCAGTGGTGCAAGGACCACAAGGCGTGGACTCATGAGCAGTGGAAACACGTAATGTGGTCCGATGAATCGACCTTCACCTTGTTTCCAACAACCGGTCGTGTTTACGTATGGAGAACTCCGTCGCAGACCTACGATACAGACTGTCTGCTCCCAACTGTAAAGCATGCGGGTTGTTCTGTTATAGTATTGGCAGTGATATTGTGGTTTACTGCAGGTTCCATCATAACCCTGCATGGAATGATGAATGCTAAGGCGTATGAGGCCATTTTGGGGGACTAGGTTTTACCCATATCAAAAATATTGTTCCCTGATGATGATGACATCTACCAAGATGATTTGGCATCCTGTCATGCTGCAAAAACGGTGAAGTCATGGTTTGAGGAGCATGACCGGGAGCTATCACACCTCCCATGGGTCCCACAATCACCAGATCTGAACATCATTGAGCCACTGTGGTCTGAGTTAGAAAGGCCTGTTCGGTCTCATTGCTCTCCACCAGCACCCCTTAAGGACCTGGAGAATGTTTTGGATGAACAATGGTACAAAATTCGACACACCACGATTCAGGACCTGTATACGTCCATTCCACGTCGTATCCAAGCTGTTTTGGACGCAAAAGGAGGGCCCACACCATACTAAGTATGATTTTCACACTTTTGCAAACGTTTTAGATTTTCTTGGCTATCCCATATATATATATATATATATATATATATATATATATATATATATATAGATAGATAGATAGATAGATAGATAGACAGATAGATAGATAGATAGATAGAGATATACAGGGTGTTTCAAAACAACACCGACAACGTTGGGGAGGTGATTCCTGACATCAATATAAGACAAAAAGTATAGACCTACTTGGGTGCACAAATGCTTTCTTTCGGAGTTATAGGCTGCCGAAAAAATTAAAAAAATGAACTTTATAGGTCCATAACTCCAAAACTATGGGACCTACCGTAGTCGGATCAAGACTTCACTTAGGAACTAATATGTGTTGTATCCAAATATACATGCCTCAGAATCCTAAGGTACTCACGCAACATTTTTTATAGAGGGAGTTCGACTACGAGCATATAATTTGAAGTACTCACAAGCTACCTTTATAAAAATTGCTGCGGAAGTACAGCAGGATTCTGAAACTTAGATACTTGGATAGGGCGCAAATTAGTTCCTAAGTGAAGTCTTGACCCGACTACGGTAGGTCCCATAGTTTTGGAGCTATGGACAATTAAAGTTCAATTTTTCATGTTTTCGGCAGCCTATAACTCCGAAACGAAGCATTTGTGCACCCAGGGTGGTCTATACCTTTCATCTTATCTTGGTGTCAGAAATCACCTCGCCAACGTTGACGGTGTTGTTTTGAAACACCTTGTATAATTATGTATGTATGTATTACGAATTTAATAACACCAAAATAGTATTTGAAATGTAATACTTAGATCAATTGAGTCGTCCAGTTCGAAAATGACTCTTGTACATTTACAGAAAATCCCAGAAAACTTTTTTTTTTTTAAACTAGGAATACTTCAGTGCGTTCATGTGAAAAACCTAAACATTATCAAATATTTCCAGTTCTACAAAATGCATCCAGTTCTACAAAATACGCTTTTTCTCGGTTTTCTGGGATTTTCAGTAAATGGACAAGAGCCGTTTTGAAACTGGACTACTCAATTAATATTGCCACAAGATTCGTCGAGTTTCTTGTCTCGGAAAACAGAGGAGAATTTTCATTTTTCTAGTTCTGTCTCGAATTTAACATGTACTTCTCTCTCGTGAACAACACTAGCTAGAGAATATCTATGTACAGTAATGCTATATACTATAAGTTATCTTAATTTCTCGCATATTGTACATTCATGTCTAAAATGATTGTCGCATACCTATAACTGTCTTCTTGTGAGAATATAATTTGATAATGGTTTTGCACGATACTTTTAATACTGATGCTATGTGTATAATCGGAAAATGTATATTTGTGGTAAATTTCATAGGAAAAAAAATATAAATACGAAAATTAGAATGAGTAAAACAAAATTTTGGTAAATTGACAAGAAAGTTTTATCTCGTTTTATTGTTCTCATTCACTGTTGTTTTGACATGAAACTTTCCGCATACATGTCTCTGCCGATTATACAGATACTAACATTATAATTAATACCAGGCGAATTCGTTATCAAATTATATTCCTACAACAACATATCTATAGATATGCGACAATAATTTTGGACATGAATTTTGGACATGTACGTACTACTTCAACAGACTTGTAACAACTGTAATTTTAAGGATTACTTCGATTTATAGACAATCAAATTAAACAATTGGTCTTTGAAACAAGGCTTCAATGTTTCGTTATCATGCACTTGAGTACGTAGAGTAATATACAGTGACCAATAAATGCGAGGTGATGGGTTGAAATTTGTCATATTCTATTTGTAGCGACAGAAGAATAAAATAAGTGTGTAGCTCTGAGGTTTACTTAACGAGTTAAATATCGCGATCTTTAGTGGTTACAAAATGTTTATGAACCAACACATGAAACTATTATTTACTACTAAGAAAATTTTAACTGGACTATGGCATTATTAGGTTAGATAATTCACAACAGAAGCAGCTTAATCTTGTAGAAAAATTATAAGTAATCCATGTTTGTTTCTCTCAGATTTTGAAACCAATGTAACGTGTATAGGTTATTTACGGACGTATAATAACAATATGAATATTTAACGTAACTGTATTACTGTATTTTATTGCTAGTAAGTAGAATACTATACTAATTGCATGCAATCAGGAAAAATGGTGTTTCTACATGCATATAATAAGGTTACATATGTCATTCGACAATTAAAGAGCAACTTAAATGAGGAATGCACATCACTAGCATTGTTGCATTTGAATCTGAAATCAGGATGAAATTATCACAAGGTTAGAAACATTACCACTGAACCAAACATTCAGGTTTTTTTTTTTTTTTTAAGTAGCTATTGGAAGGGAGAAAATAAACATAAAACAAGCACAAGCAAATTACCATGAATTAGACGAACTATGCGCTGTTACCTCTTAAATTTTCTTTTCGAACGCTGGTTTAGAAACGACATAACGATAACACAGGAAGAATATACAGAACCCAGCACTTGCTAAAAGTCTTGTAGACAATAAGTTTGGTGGAAAACGAACCTTAATGACACATTTAGACAGTCGTTACAAGTAACAAATGGATAGTACACTCTCATAAGAAGAAAGCATAAAACTATGGACAAGAAGATCGCCATGAAAGCTACTTCTAAAAAAAGAAAGAATGGAAGTAGCTATCTAATAAATGTAGCACGTTGACAGCTTCAGAAACAGGTTAAAGCAACCCACTCTGAATCTGGAAAACGTTGCCAAACTATTCCTACGTTGAAAAAAAAAAAAGAACTTTATTACCTAAATAAACCTTGAGAATGGTCCACCCGATATAAGATTGATGCTAAGATATTATTTATTACTAGCTGCTTTGGTTTTAATTGGCTAGAACAAAAGATCGTGAATATGGATTGTGTAATCTCTTTGATATACACAGGATAGCCAACTCTACAACAAAGAAAAGAAAGAAAGAAACAGAGGATAAACTAAGTATTGCTTTTATGATTAATAAATTGCAGAATTTATAATTATTTTCACACGTGACACGTTAATGAAGTGTTAGAAAGGTAGAAATGCCAAGACTAACAATGTTGGTTGGTGAACATTGTACTCTGAGTTTATGCTGGATGTGCAATTACTGTATTTCTTCAGGTTAATTGGGAGAATAAGAAGCATAATTATGATAATGTACTGGCGGAATTAAAGATTATTAAGGACCCACACGCGAAAACCAAAGTTGGGTCCCTATACAGTCAGAAAAAAAATATCATCATGTTTTCTCCTCAATGGCTAGTTGGCAATAAAATTACGATACGTATAAACCACTTGGCGTAACAGCCCATTTGATGGCCTGAGCCACTCCAACGCAATCTATCAGCGACTGGCTGAACTACGCCCAGCCTATGGTTAGCGTGGTGCGTCGCACTGTCACTAACCGGCGTATCGGGAGCTTTCTAGACCTAGTGGCCGTCACGACTTTTATTCATGTGACTCCCCAGTTTGCCTCACGACACTGGCTGGACTCCGAAAAGTAGGAAGCACCGTCCGGGAATTGAGCTAGGGACCACGTGGACGTGTGTCCAACGCTTTACTCACTAGCCTACGGTGTGTGTCCCCCTACCACCATACGTATAGCAAAGCGAAAGAGGTAAGAAGAAACTAGCTTTCCATGGTAGCATACACACGCTCGTTTAAACTCTGTACTGGAGACTTGTACTTTCAGTTTACTGTACCATTGACCTTTTATATAGGGTGTTTGAAAACAACAGCGACAACGTTTGGGAGGTGATTCCTGACACCAAAATAATACAAGAAGCATAGACCATTTTGGGTGCACAAATCCTTCCTTTCGGAGTTATAGGCTGCCGAAAACATCAAAAATGAACTTTGAAGGTCCATAGCTCCAATGCTATGGAACCTATCGTAGTTGGATCAAGACTTCACTTAAGAACTAATGTGTGCCCTATCCAAAAGTACATATTTCAGAGTCCTAAGGTATTCACGAAGCAATTTTTATAGAGTGAGTTTAGCTACGGGCATATAATTAGAAGTACTCTCCAACTGCTTTTTTATAAAAATTGTTGCGGAAGTACCGAAGGATTCTGAAACATAGATATTTGGATAGGGCACATACTAGTACCTAAGTGAAATCTTGACCCGACTACGATAGGTCCCATAGTTATGGAGCTATGGATCTTTAAAGTTCTTTTTATTTCATGTTTTCGGTAGCCTACAACTCCAAAAGAAAGCATTTGTGCACCCAGACTGTTCTATACTTTTTGTCTTATCTTGGTGTCAGGAATCACCTTACAAACATTGTTGGTGTTGTTTTGAAACACTCTGTATATTTTTCCTTTGATTTGTGATGCTGATTTATAAACTTAAACGCAGCTAAATTGTAGAGAACGTCCTCTTTAGCACTAGCACTAGCACGAAACATTATTATTATTATTATTATTATTATTATTATTATTATTATTATTATTATTATTATTATTATTATTATTATTATTATTATTATTATTATATTATATTATTATTATTATTATTATTATTATTATTATTATTATTATTATTATTATTATTATTATTATTATTTCGTAAGTGTCTAGATACCGGTATTCCGTTTACAATATTTTCTTGTAGTATTGATCTGGAGTTTAATGTTCCACTCACCACCAACCTATATGAAATGTGTGTCTACATCTTAACATAGAATCCGAGCTACATGAACTAAACCGGGAATCGAGCCTTGTTCGTGTGATAACCTCAAGACAACTTTGTGTCAATATCGAGTGTTTCAGCGCCAATACACCAGATGTATTGATTACCCGATAGCACAAAAGCTGGTAACACCTATTGGCAATATTATAATGAGTGAAGTCGTATCGAACATATTTGTATAAAACAATTTGACATTAGCATTTTTGTAGCAATATATGACTTACGTATTAGATATTTTGGTGTTTGTCAGTCCCACCTCTATTTTATTTTTGAAAATGATTCAGAAATTAAAGAAATATTATGATTTCTTTATGTAATTTTCTAAATAACTAAAAAAAAAAAAAAAAAACTTACAAGGAGACTTACGGAAGTGTCAGTCACCGATCTGAATGAAACCTTGCACACGTGTAGAACGTCAAAAAATAATCGACGCGTATTTTTTCTTTTTCTTTTTCTTTTTTTCGGCAAATTCATCAGATTCTAAATCAGCTGTCCTATCCCTCGCCTGGCAGTATGTTTTCTTATAAATTAATTGATTGTTTTCGGTCTACGCTTAAAGACCACCCCTAACGTTCAAAGGCTAATTTCCACCCTTAAATCTTCACCATTGCCGATAAAAAAAATACATGTCGATTATTCTTTGATGTTCTACAAGTGTGCAAAGTTTCATTAAAATCGGTGAGTGACACCTAGTTAAGTCTAATTGTTTGTAGATTAGTCAATGTTTTCGAGATGGTCCTCGTTCTTGCTCAGTTCGTCACCAAAGCCAGTGAGATATAAAATTGAGTTGAATATTCATCCTTTTACAATGAGGAAGAGATCGTCTGGTTTAGGAAAGATAAATTATCGTACACAATTTTTGTCCTGATGTTTCTTCTTAATTTCTAGAAGTTACGAAAATATCCCTGCGTCACAAGAGTTCCACAAAGGGTGTGATATAACAATATTTAAACATTATTGCCTTTTGGAATATATTGTATAATGATTTGCATATTTTTAAACGTTGATATACTGTATGCTCTTCATTGTGTCCACACAATCGCTTTATCAGCTTATAGTTTTTTATACTAGGAATAATGCAACGCTGAAATTGTATTTGAGATTGAAAACCTGGATGCCTTTTTTCTTCTTATCTATAATTTAAAAATTACTTCCCGTCCCGTTTCCGTAACTCTAGTTGCTTTAGTGCTTTTAGTTAATAATAAACGGGGTATTGCAAACTTTTGTTTAATATGAAGATTTCAAATAGGCCTATGTAATAATCTGAAGTAACAATATTTGAAAAGAAAATAAAACTTTTATCCCGGGTTCGGAATACTGTTAATCTGATGGTATTGCAGAGCATTTCCATCTTGTGATGTTTTCATCCTACATTTCAGCGTTTTTCATCTATTAGTTTAAAAGGGCATTTCAAGATAAATTGTTTACCCTAAATATACAGTACACCGCTATCTCTCCTTTTTGTGGTTGTCTCTTCCTTCTCTTCTGTTAATCAAAAGATTTCCCTCGATTTTATAAAATATGTGCCAGTACGATTCGACTGAAAAGAAATTCTGTGCTACTTTCGACCAAGAATTTCCATCTTTCATTAAGTGCCGAGCGATTGTAGCCTAGTAATGTTTGGACTGGGGACTCGAGTTAGGATCTGGTCGTTGGATTTCCTGTTGATGGTTTTCCAGGATTTCTGATAAGTTACAACTGACAAATGTCAAGGAGGAAGCTACAATATAAAACCTGGGTGACATCTTTTGGTTTTCATTCCCAAGTGTAAAATTGATTTGTAGGGTGTAGCTGCAAGTTTGTTGAATAAACGAATTACTCTCACTGTCAGTGTAAAATGTCTCCTGTCTTTTACACTAATATGTCGATGTCCAGCCCCCATTTCAAACAGTAACTTTACTCACTTATATTGTGCGTCCAGGTATATGGCAACGTTGCATTTTTATTTAACACAGGGCGCATAAAGAGCGTACAGCCCAAACGGCTCTTTCGATCTGTAAAATTCCTTCATTTTAGATTTAAAACATCATGTTTGGAGATGGTTTTTCCTCATATTTGGTTTTAACTCTGATAATAACATACAGATGGTGATAAGAAAAATGGAAACACCTGAACGAAATTGCAACTTAACAGGTCGGGCCACCTTTCGCCTTCAGAACAGCCTTGATGCGACGTGGGATGGAGGCATAGAGGTCGTGAATGGTAGCAAGTGGAATTTTACACCATTCCTCTTGCAGGGCATCGGCCAGTTCTGTGAGAGAGGATGGAGGTGGAAATCGTCGCCGGAGTCGTGTTTCCAAGACGGACCACAGATGTTCAATTATGTTGAGATCTGGGGATTGGGCGGGCAGGAGAAGTGTTGAACTTCATCCCGATGTTCCTCAAACCACGTTGCAACAACGTCAGCTGTGTGAATGGGTGCATTATCATCCTGGAATATGGTGTCATTGTCCGGGAACAACATCCGGACCATAGGATGCAACTTGTCTCCTAAAATTGCGTCATAATCGTTGGCAGTTATTCGTCCGCTAAGTGTGATCACAGGACCCAATGAAAACCATGATATGGCGGCCCACAGCATCACCGAGCCGCCGCCATGTTTCACAGTTGGGAGGAGACACTGCAGATCATAAGCTTCTTTGGGCGTTCTCCACATATAAACACGGCCCGTGGTTGGGAATAGGGTGAAGGATGACTCATCCGACCATATCACACGTTTCCAGTTCTCAACGGTCCAAGTTACATGGTTGCGGCGTGCGAAAGCGTTATGGTCCCTGATGAGCGGTTTGGCCCGTGTAACACGACCCCGTAAGTTCATGTCATGTAACTCGCGGCGGACTGTGATTTTCGAAACAGGGTGGGGGAGATGCTGATTGAGTTCCTTAGTCACTTGCTCCGCAGTGGCACAACGGTTCTGCGTGACAATGCGCTTTAATACCCGGAGTGACCTGTCACTCATGATTTTCTTCCGCCCACTGTTCCGGTTCCCCGATGTGGTTTTCCCGTGTGTTGTGTACGCCGCCATCACCTTCGACACTGTCCCACGCGACGCAACTAACACAGTAGCCACCGCCGTCACACTCACTCCACATAACCGCGCACCAACAATTTGTCCTCTTTGAAAATCTGAGAGGTCTCCCATTTGACACTACCTCCGTCTGCTGCAGCCACTGGACACTGCTGTTCCACTGCGCCTGACGTAGTATGGAGACCGACCTAACACACCACCACCAGCGGTCCGGCGCTGCGGGCGCCACGACACCACTGCCAACCCATACATCTGACGAGTTGCCAACTACAGGTGTTTCCATTCTTCTTATCATCATCTGTAGTTACCCTTTGTCATAGGACTTTTTAGACACCCTGCATGTTTCTTCTTAATTTCATCTAGAAATTACCACAATATTGCTGCGTTACAAGAAGCTGACAAAGGGTGTGATATAACAACACTTAAACCATATTTTTAGGGCCGCGGTGGCTCAGTGATAGAACGTTCACCTCTGGTGCATGGAGTCCGTGGTTCGATCCCCGCTCGCGCCAATTGGACCTTGCGGTGGACAAACAAAGTGTGCGTGGGGTTCTCCGTGGTTCTCCCACTTCCTCCCACTTTCTTCATTCCACCGTTTCATTAAATTATCATCATCACCGTCTCCTTTAGCCTACCTGGCATAATCGTGGGACACAAAATTGAAAATTTTGTTTTTATTTCTTTTTAAAACCATATTTACTTTTGGAATATATTGTGTAATGATTTGCATATTTTTAAACGTTGATAAATGCTCTTCATCGTATTCGTACAATCGTGTTATCAATTTATAGTTTTTGTACTAGGAATAGTATTCATCTTAGGACAACAAATTTTCGTGTGTTTTAAATTGGAGACACAAACTAAATCTTGCTTAGCCAGAACCTTGCTTCCCAAATCATCGAGGGTCAAAATTTCACTTGACGCAAAACTTGTTGGTCAAAATCTTGAATGGCCCCAAGCCTCGGAGGAATTTCCACCTAGACAAACCCCGGCAGCACATTGACCAGAGGACAGGAACTACAGATGAGTCGAGGTACAAAACTGTGACCAATGTAACAAAGATTCGTGCCGCATATTCACACGAGCGCGTGCTAGGCAAACGCCTCTCGAACGTTGTGGTTTGGGCACGCAGTCAACGCTCTCCCTCTCTGCATTATCTCTTGCCTCCCTTTGCCTCGGCCTGTCTCTGCAGCCTCTAGTCAATGTGTAAGCCAAAATCTCGCGGATTGACGACGTTTTGGCTAGGAAAGATTTTGGTCCGCAAAGTTTTGACCAAGTAAGACTCTGGTCTGGGAAGTTCTGAATGGAAGACATCGGCCTCGAAAGTTTGTACCAAAACTATACATTTTGAGGATCGCGAACTGAAAAAGTTGAAAATTGATGCATTAAGATTCCATGATTAGTCATTTGGTAGTAATCAATGACAGTTAAGATTTAAAAATATCAGTATTTTGTGCATTTTTAAGTTTTTTTTTAACATTTTCGAGAGAGACAAAGATTCAGTAAAATACCACAGTAGGCATACATGAGAAACGAATATAAATACAACTATAGTTGACAAGCACAGTGTTTGCTATAGAACACACGGCTACAAATGTATGTTTTTTTCCTAATTCATCTGGTTTTCCTCTTTTGAGGTAATAAAAAGCACCATTTAACATAATAATCCCGTTACACAATTCAGTGTCTTCTCCGGTTGAATTGCTTACCCTTATTCTGCAAAGAAGCTGAAGGAAAATGAGTGTGGAGTGCTATTTTTAACTTTTGGCCGCGATTTATTTGTATCGATATGAACGTAAAATGCACCCTAAAAGAACAACTTCTATGTTCCACCCATACAAATGTGTGGGAAAATATATATACTATGAAAGAAATATAGGCATGTTTCTAGAAAATGTGTTTTCAGCTTCAGCTACAGTATGACGTATTCGCATGCTCTCTTTATTTTTATTTTTTTATTTTTCATTTTTTTATTTTATCTTATTTGGCTGTCTCTGCTGACGGCAAGGGAAGCTAATGAGCCTCTCACTGGTTGTAGTGGTTGGCGATGCGTAGTGCGTAAAGCCGCAAGCGAAAATTTCAAAGGGACCCTGTCAACATTATTTAAATAATTTCTCCTCATATTGTTTTAATAACTCTGAACTAAGGAACGTCAGTGCCATTCTGTAAATACAACAGCCTCAAGATCTTCTGTTCTTTGTACATAATTTAATTAGTGTATCTATACTTAGCTTGTCTCAACTCATCTAAGATATGAAAATGGAGTCTCTAAGCAAGATGACTTACTATCCCTTAAAAATATTTTTAAATAAAATGAAAATGTGGGACTTCAAATTCGAAACAATTACGCAAATAAATAAAAAGCAATCTTAATATATGTTAAACAAGTACCGGTAGCAATCACACGGGTACACCAAGTAAGTGAGTTTGTTTTCTACGGCGTGAACTTCTTCAATGTATACTGAAACAGGACGTGCTAGTCAGCTCCCTCGTGGTTAAGTGGTTAGGGTACGCGCCTTTGACGTGGGACATCCGTGGGAGCTCCTGACGGTAGCTCATATGGTTTGTATCCCACGTTAAGCTGTAGGTCCATGTTTCATATAGCCTCGCTGCTGAAAGGGATGCTAAACTCAAAATAAAATCAAGGAAAAGGTAATAGTAAATACTAAAACAATAAGCTAAAAGAGTGAAATGAAATGAAATCTTTAGTTTAACGTCCCACGAATATGCCCTTTGGACTAAGGGACACGATGATTAAAGCAAGTGAATGATGATGATGATGATGATGATGGAAGAATTGGTGGAATGAGAAAGTGGGAGGAAACTTGAGTAACCGAGAATACCCACGGACATGAAGTTGTCCACCACAAGCTTACTTGGCTACGGATCGAACTAGGAACCTTATGGCAGGGGCGGATTCAGGGGGGCGATCGGGGCGATCGCCCCCCCCCCAGAAAAGGAAACTTTATATAAAACATATAGTTTATTTTTTGACGCTCTTAAAAGTAGCTCTAAGTAGCAGTATAACAGCCCACCGCCCCCCCCCAGAAGTCCGTCCTGGATCCGCTCCTGCCTCATGGACCAGAGAAAAGCGCTCTACCACTGAGCCACCCTACCCGCAGTGAGCTAAAACAATAGCTTTATGATGTGGAGCAAGACCTATCTTTGATCTTATTCCTCTGTCAAGTAGTTTTAGATGTTCTACTTCAAGTTTGAATATACACATAATATTGAATAACATGTAATATTAAATAGTTTGGAAATCTACTGTAATTTCACACTGTGAAACAAAATTCACTTGTTACTCATTCCTATTAAATAAACCAGAGACGGCCTGAGAGGGAAGTCAGACCGGCAAAAATTAAAGTTTTCTCTCTTGAAACTAAAATAATATAGCTTGTTTAATGTACTAATCGTTTTATACAACAATTAATATATTAGATAACCTTATTCCCTTAGTTTTAAGCGGTAAACCTTTATATTTTACCAGTGTGACTTCCCGCACGAGTTGCCTCTAAAATAAACACAATTTTTGTCTTTCATATTAGCAAATGTAAACAAAATGTAGATTTACAAGAAAGAAAGAAACAACTATTCGGAAATAATAAGCCTCATGACATAAAACTGGAAAATAGAACATGAAAGAGAATTGTATACAGAGAATGAAATAAATAATGCAGGCCTAACGCCTAATAAAAACGATACCCAGCCCTCATGACAGATTCAGTGAGAGATGAACAAATTCTCTGTCTTCCCTACAATCTCCAAATCAGTTCCACCTCACAAAACTCTAACCTGTCATTGCAATAACTGCAAGTAAACTACATATCACACCTTCTCGAGAAAAGTGATACAAGTCAAAAAAACTAAAGGTCCAAGTTCGTATCTCTCGCGAGAAAAGTGGCATAACACGAAATTTGTCATTTTTGTTCTAATACAATCTGATTTTGGGATAATTATAAAGCTATATTTACAACACTTTTACACATAAAAGAAAAAAAAAAAACATTGTGTTTATAAGATAACATACGTATAAGAACTATAGTGTAAATCCAAGAATAGTTGGAAGACTGACAAAGTCAGTATTTAATGATCACTACCTGGAAACTTTTTTGTCTGTTTGAGGGTAAAAGCCACACATTCGTTTAGGGAAAATTGTAAACTCGCAAATTACCCCAAGAATGTGATAGGAGATCGCCAAAGATAGCTTACTTGAAGCCCTGCCCAGCCGTGTCTTGACCAATCCAAACAAAGAAAAAAACTATTGTGGTGTTTACGATATCGATTAGTTTGATTCAGATTCTGCTCGTTTAGATGACTAGTTGGATGCGAGAAATATCTCCATTGGTGCGATGAAAAATGAGCAATAGTATTTGTGAGAAACAGGAAATGGTTTGTTTGCTAAATATATTAACTATGCATTATGCATGCAAACTAAGAATAATGTGCTGACCCCTATCGTTAACACACATTACTCATCAACATTTTTCTACCATAGATAGGTATTATTATAAAACTCGTGATGTAACGTCAACTAGGTTCTTATGTGACTGTATGACCATTTTACGATTGATAGAAAGACAATTATGAGTTTACATGTGATAGTCACATTATCATTACATTTTGTTATTATCAATATTTATGTATATAAGTAAAATTTGTTATTTTCTATCTATTTGCCCCTTCAATTGATTTATTAATATTCTCAGTCGTATATACGTACGTGTTTATTTCACTTATGTGTGCACGTTTACCCTAATATTGGGAAAAGTGCTCACTTTGAGCACTTAACTCACTACTATTTGTTCTATATTACAGATGCTTGGGAACTGTGCACAAATTATGATAAAGAACATATCAGAGTATAATATGAGCAACTTTTATGCAGATAACTCTTTTCATCTTGTAATTACGCTAATTAATTCTTTACCATATGCATTTCACCCCAAATTACTTATATATTTTTGAAAATGGTTTATAGTACCAAATTTTTAGTTTCAAACTAATTACATCGTCAAATTATAGTTAATCGTGTTCACATTATTGAATCGTTTATCCATCATCAGTTACAGAAAAACGTTGTTCTCACATAAACTTTAGCAATTTACTCGATATTGATACCTTGAAAGTGCCAAACAAAACTCTTCACAATCAATAATGCTTCTAAAGGAAGGTAGAAGGCAGTACAGGGAGAAAATCTAATTCATAGTTGTAGTAGCAGAACAAAAGACGTAAGTGAGCGCCCCTCTTATCCCGACCAATCATGGGCATTTAAAATTCATACATAATTGGTTCACCTAGCTCCGCGTAGCATAGTCGCTAACGATCTCGCTTTCGGTGCGAGCGGTTCCCGGTTCGATTCCCGGTGGAGACACTCGGTCGAAAATGTATAAAATGCTTTTCAGACCAGCCAGCCATCCTGAATGAGGTTTTCTGTTTTCCTGAGTTTCCCTCATTCACACCAGGTAAATGCCGGGATGGCACCTAACTTGTCAGTCCCAGGCCGCTTCCTTCTTTCTCTAAACCTTTCTTCTTTCCCTTTCCCCGGATAATACGCTCGCCAAGGGACGTCATCCCTCATACGTGACGGGCTAAATGGTTGGTTCACATGTATCGTTGTAATTAGAATTATAGATTCATTTTGTCCGATATAAACACAACATAAAAACACGCTAATTTAATTCTAATTGGAAAGTTACGAAGGTTTGAAAAACGAAAACATCAGCATGAGTACTTTCTGTGTGGGTGGGATTGGATTCGATACCTGGTGAGTGTACTTGTGCCGGATGAAATCTCGACTAGTGGTAGGGATTTCATGTTAAGCAATATTTACTATCTCATGTAGCCTTGATGCTGGGAAAGCATTTTAAAACGTCAATCAAACGAAAAGATATACTCTGCTTTGCCTTATTTTCATGCCAACCTTATTTTTACAAACTGCGACTCAAATATATTTATTCGTATTAAGATATGCTTTCAACCTTTATTTAGCATTCACACTGAAGTTAATTTTCATCTACAGACGTATCCTGATAGACTCTCCCTCTTGCATATTAGTCACTATGCACGCTACCTTAAATTTCTCCCATAGGCTCCGAAACTTGTAGCTTTTGAATTTGAAAATTGGTAACAATCCACGTCGTAATTAACAAAACAAAACAAAACAAAACAAAAAACAAAAAAAAAAAAAAAACTTTCCTTACAACAACACCCTTTCTCAATATACGAATGTGTCTGGCGACAATTATGATGGCCTAGTAATATTTTTCCGACTCGACATTAACCTCTTGCGTACCAGTAACATCCATGTGGATGTCATTAAATACTCCGTTGCAAAATACCAGTGACATCTATTGGGGTGACACGAAAGCGTACCCTTTATTAAGGGTTGTATTAATTCTGGAGAAGATGAATCTTTCTAATGGATGCGAGGCAAGAGCTAGTTCTACTAGATATTTCTCCTTAGGTGACAGCTCCTTGCTGACAGATAAACTTAAAAAAAAGAAAGAAAAAAAAGAAATTTTAGAAATGACCCCAAAGAAATTGATCAAAAGATTGCGATCTTGGCCAACAACTTTAGAAACGATAAAAAATGCATCAAAGGATTGCGATCTTCGTTAATACTCAGCTTTTGGATCAGGGGCCATAACATTTTTGAACGGCTCCTAAATCGAGTTTTCGTATTTTCTACGGAATAAGCACATCATACTGAGTTAAATGATACTTTGGGTTTGGCTACACTGTATGTAGTTCTCCAGATATAAGGCGTACAAAAAAAATTAATTGAAATATATTGGATCTTGCATCAGAGGCCACAAAAGTTTTCAACTGCCCCTAAATCGAGTTTTCGTATTTTTTGCGGAATAAGAACATCACAGTGAGTTAAGTGATAGTTTGGGTTTGGCTACACTCCTGATATAAGGCGTACAATAAAATATTTTATTGAAATGTATTGTTAGTTTTAGGATAAGGGACCACATTTTTTTAACGTTTGCTAAATCAAGGTTTTTTTTTTTTTCATTTTCTGCGGAATAAGAACATCATACTGAGTTAAATGATAGTTTGTGTTTGGCTACACTGTATGTAGTTCTCCAGATATAAGGCTTACACGAAAAATTTTGATCGAAATATGTTGTTGGTTTTGGACCAGGGACCAGAAAATTTTTGAACTGCCCTTAAATCGAGTTTTCGTATTTTCTGCGGAATAAGAGCATCATATTGAGATAAATGATAGTTTATGTTTGGCTACACTGTATGTAGTTCTCCAGATATAATGCGTACAAAAAAATTTTTGATCGAAATATATTTTTGGTTCTTGGATCAGGGAACACAAAATTTTTGAACTGCCCCTAAGTCAAGTTTTCTTATTTTCTGCGGAATAAGAACATCATACTGAGTCAAGTGATAGCTTGAGATTGGCTGCACTGTATGTAGGTCCCCCGATATAAGGCGTACAAGAAAGTTTTTAATCGAAATATATTGTTGATTTTTGCATCAGAGCCACAAAATTTTTGAACGGCCCCTAAATCGAGTTTTCTTATTTTCTACGGGCTAAGCACATCATGATAGCTTGGATTTGGCTACACTATACGTAGTTCTCTAGAAAAGGCGTACAAGAAAATTTTTTGATTGAAATATATTTTATCTTTTGATCCGAAAAGACAATGTTTTCTATCCGTAGATGGGAGGCGAAAGGGAATATTCAATTACGACACATATGTGTTTGTTTTGTCGATAAACAATTAGCAAATTCGAGATATGAAAAAAAAATTCTTAAAAAAAATAAAAAAATGTCTTTGATCTCTGGTCAGAATAGCCAGCCTGAAGCAGCACAAAATCCGTATAGAACATCAAAATTTCCCTTTTTCACAACAACGCATTTTTTTTTAAAAAAAAAAATCAGTAATATGAATGCTCTCTTCGCGCGTGCACAATAACTATGCCCTATATAATGGTCTTTTAACAGTAAATGGAAACGTGGATTATAGCACGCACATAGGAAAATGACACCTGGAACGCAAGGAGTTAACGATACTTCTTTAAAATTTTGTTTTCTTTGGCATTATTTGCGTATCTCGCATTTCTGTGCATTATTCCGCTTCCTTTATGTTAATTGATCAAAATATATTCAAAATATGAATATTTAAGCATTCATGTTGCATATTTCTTTCTTCAGCAATTATCACAATTTTGAATTAACGCTGGAACAGGTATGTGAACAAAAGTTAATCACTCCTCAGCTTTATTGCGTATTCTGCTCGGATTTACTTCTTGAATAACTCAAAGATAACTGTTACTTAAAGGAAATGAAAATAAAAATTACGCAGCTACATATATAAAGGGATTGCAATATTTAATGATACGGTTTTCCATGGAGGCTTTTGATATTAGTAGATATACTGTTTGGTTAGGATGCGATCATTATATTAATTTCAGTTCGTTTCACGCTATGATTCTGTCGCTGATTCTAAGGTAAGAATAATAAGAGAAAGAACAAATTTCAATCTGAGACCACACACATCGAGGATGTTTCATACATTCGTCCAAAAGATGTTCTGTGTTTCTAAATTCCTTTTTTTTTTTCAGAAATAGTTTTACTATAAAATGATAACGATGATGATGTACATTGCAGTAGCCAATAAAGTTTTCTTCTTTGTTTTATGGAACATTTTCATCACCTTGTCATTTAAAATTGCAGTCGTAACCATCAGGAGTGATTCTCAAACTCCAAAGAAAATGCGCGCATCGCTTCCTAATTAAAAAAAAAGTAAGAAAAGAAAAAAATAAAATACGAGAAACATGCATATATGCAAAACATGATCTTATAATTTGAAATCATTTCTTTCCATTGTCCTTGAATGATGCCAACCAAAACCAATACGCCAAACTGGGAAGCCTGAATGAAACTATACGAAAGATTTACTGTAAATTGGGGTTTCAAGGAAGTTATAGTAAACATGTTTTCGTAAAGTAGGGTGGATTCACTCTCTTTTCTCTGAGTTATTCCAACTCAAAATGCTACAAATGCCTGTAATCTCTAACAAAATACAGAATGACTGAGAAGCATCAGAAATATACAGGGTGTATCTTTAATGATGGGTCAAACTTCAAGGGATGATGGAGAATGATAAAGAAGTGATTTAAGATAAGAAGTTGTCATCTGAAAATGCGTCAGTTCTGAGCTACAGCCTGCCGAAAAAGTACCAAAATGGATCAAAGATGAATAGAACTACACAACGAATTGTCGGAGAAAGGTCGGGTCAGAGGAAATAGTGCATTATTTGACCTGGAGATTGGATTCATGTACAAATCGATGAGGAACAGTGGCGGCGCAAGGGGGCTCATATGACAGCCCTGTTTATGATCGGAAACACTGTTTGTGATCGGAAGCTTACCGAGAGGATGGAAAAGGACACAGAAAGCAATTCGAGAGACGGATCCCTATTTCGTAAATGCAGCAATCCAGAGCTATAGCCCGCCGAAACTGCGATTGATTAATACAAACGAGCGAGAACGAGAGAACGAATTGTCTGAGAAAAGTAGGGTCAAAGAAAATAGTGCATTATTGGCCCTGGAGATTTGATTCATGTTCAAATCGTTGAGGAACAGCGGCGGTGCAGGAGAAGAATCACAGAAATGTACTGTATTACTATTGGAGCGTTGGGAAAAGGGCCAGGAAGAATTGACAGTGATTCAAGAGGCCATAACAAAACAGGAGGCAATTTGCCGGCGTTACGAAAGCGGTATAAATTGTGGCAGCTGACAAGGCTGTGGAAGACAGTGGGATCTCAAAGCCCGGATATCACCGAAGGTTGAGGCACGATCCCTGGAGCAAGAAATAATTACGGCATAAACGACAACGGAGTGACGTAGGAGGTCGGGTGCAACAATCGTACAATGCGTGTATGGTAATGGAAGACGACACATAGTAAGGCTAGACAAGGCTGCAAATTATACTGGTAGGAAGAGAAAATATACTTACATTCACAGCAGATGGTCAAAATGACGTTCCATGGGTTTCGATGCAGACATGGCATTGACATATTAAGTTTTGTCTCATCCTCTCCAGGATACCTGGTTTCGTACTAATGATATCACAGGCAGCGAGGACTCCTTGCAAGGAGGGTTTCTTCGTTCTGTACGGGCGTGTCGTAGATGAGAGATTTTATATAACGCCACAAGAATAAATGAACTGGGTACAGATTAGGGGATCGTGCCGGCACCGAAATAAGACCTCCCCTTCCGATCCAAATATGAGGGAAGGAATAGTCAAGGCACTGACGAACAGATACTCCAGAGCGTGCTGGGGCCCCGTCATGATGAACTCACATACGTTGACGAACATCAAGAGGTACATCTTCTAATAATTCAGGGAGTGTTTCTTGCACGAACAGTGTGAGTACACTGGTGCAGTTAAGCAAGGCGTAAGACATATGGTCCTATAAGCTTGTCACCGACGATGTCTGCCCACATATTTACCCCAAACGCTATGTTGATGTCCATGCACAATGATCCCATGGGGATTTTCGTCGACCCACACATGATTATACTGGCTATTGAATACACCCTCTCTCGTGAAACAGACTTCATCTGTGAAGAGTATCGCGGCATGAAACTGAGGGCCGTGCAAATAGCTCTGCACTAGCCATTTACTAAACGCCACACTGGGTGCGAAGTCTATGGATGAAGGTCTTGAACCTTCTGTGGATGATAAGGGTGTAGTTTTGTTCACGGAGTACTCTCCAAACAGTTCTGTGATCAACCCCTACTTCATGTGCTAATGCTCTAGTGCTTATTGAGGTTGTTCTGTCACACGATCAAGAACCTCTTCTTGAAGATCTAGAGTTCTGGTTTTCCGTCTCCTTTTGCGGTCGTCACATAATGGGGGCAAATGTCCCGTTCCCAGTAAACGCCGAAATAGCCTCGGAAACATGGAGTAATTTCGATGTTGCCTGTCTGGATACCTGTTGTGATACAACCTTGCAGCTGAACTACTGTTTCCATTAGCTAGCCCATACGCAAACACCATATCTGTAAGTTCTTCAAACATGAACTCCATTTCCCGTACTAATCCCGCTACCGACCAAAAGCACAGACAACGCACAGGTACAAATTCTGAGAGACTACCTGAGGAATAGGAACAAGCCTACTTCAGTTTAATGAACGAAACGCTTCTCCTGCCGAACAATCACATCCATGACCTCCGAGTATTGTAATACAGTGGGCGTACTGCTACAGAAACTTTTGTTATTTTCTATGTTGGTGTGCAGCAAACAACGTAGGTAACGTATGATATTTAGGAAAGAACAGGTGTCGAATGACGCTTTTTACAAGATGAAACGTGTTTTGTTGTGGGTTACTAAATAGGGCTTTCAAGAAAAGATTTACGCAAGATTGTGTGTGGAATTGTACTTGCCACAGGGTCGCCAAAAAGGAATAAAATGCAACTAGAGGATACTGAAAGTCAGGTCTGCTGATATTTACAATAATTGGTGGAATACGGAACTAGGGGTAATCCGGAGACACCAATACAACGATGTCGTCGAACACGAAACCTTACATGATTTGGGATCGACCCCAGGACTTCTGGATTAAGATCTGATATGAGTGCTTTACCACGCAAGAACGATGCATCAAGGATCATATTAAAAGGCAATGTTTACATATCAGCAATGTTCGAGCTGTGGGGTATAGGAGCTCTCTTGTGGCTAGTGGTCGCCAAGTCTAGTAAGCTACTTATGATTATGCTGATAACTCACCTCCATTTGTACCATCGGTAATTAGTGCAACCTACCTCGATACCAGTGCAATCATATCTTTTCCAAACAAATTCCGCTGTGTACATCCTGTATTTATGTTGTTCGTTCCCGATATTTCAAACGGTTCTACGTACGAGAATTACAACTCAGCTTCCACGTCGGATATTTGCCTCCGACACGAAAAGTATGTCCATTTCCTGTGAACATACCCTTACGCCGCCATTGTTCCTCATCGATTTGTACATGAATCGAATCTCAAGGTCCAATAAAGTGCTATTTTATTTGACCAAACTTTTCTCCGACAATTCATTCTCTCGTTCACGCTCGTTTGTATTAGTAAATTGCAGTTTCGGCGGGCTATAGCTCTGGATTGCTGCATTTACGAAGTAGGGATCCGTCTCTCGAATTGCTTTCTGTGTCCTTTTCCATCCTCTCGGTAAGTTTTACCCAATATTTCCGCTCCTAACCAGTGTTGTCATACAAGCCCTCCTTGTGCCGCCACTGTTCCTCATCAATTTGTACATGGATCGAATCTCCAGGCCAAATAATGCACTATTACCTTTGACCCGACTTTTTTCCGACAATTCGTTCTCTAGTTCTATTCATTTTTGTTCTATTTTGGTACATTTTTGTTCTATTATAGGTAACTCAGAACTGAAGCATTTTCGGATAACAACTTCTTATCTTAAATCACTTCTTTTATCATTCTCCATCATCCCTTGAAGTTTGACCCATCATTAAAGACACACCCTGTATATATTACACCGAAACCGAATATTTCTGACATGAAAATTATCGCAAAGTATTTCTATTTAATCGGGTAGGGAGCTGTAAATTCACCATCTCGTTCGTAGCTGATTAGTCATGTGATTAAGGATCAATATTGCGTCATAATCAACTATAAATAAAGTTGTCGGGGAGGGCAATTTCCTATCACCTATATAAATAATAAACTCTAGTAAAGACAGTAAAGAAGATCACACTAAATGGGATATGGATAGACATCATTAGTCATCGTTACCCGTTACGATGATAACGGATTAAGTCCATTAACGAACTCAACTGAGCTATCTGTTGCAAAAATATAATTCAAAAATTTGTTCACATGTTTGGGATATGAGCTGTAGATAGCATCCGTTAAGTCATCATTATCCGTCAATATGTTAAAGGATTGACTTTATTAACGAATTCAGCTAATGTGTGTGGGTTATGGGCAATAAATAACAGGCCGTTAAATTCTCAGTTATTCGTTAATATGTTAATGTATTGACTCCACTAATATATATGTGGCCGAAATAATCACTTTAGCCATCTACTGCAAAAAAAAAAAAAAAAAAACGAACAGAGAAGTTCTATTATAGGTAAGGGATATGAACTTTATATATATAACCACCGCTATCCATTAATACGTTAATGAACAGACTCCACTAACGAACTCAGTTAAGATCATTGCTCTACCTCTTCGTTGGAAGTGATAAAATTATAAGAATTCGCTTAAATAATTGAATGTTCTATAAATAGCCATCATCAAAGTCACCGTTACTCGTTAATACGTTTCCGGATCAACTCCAATAACAAACTCGGTCGAAAGAATTGCTGTGGCCATCCATTACAAAATAAATCTAAAATTCTCTCATATATATGGAATATAGGCTACATATAACTGCCGTTAAAGTCGCTGTTATCCGCTAATACGTTAGCAGACTATCCCATTAATGAACTTGGTCGACATATTTGCCCTGCCCATCTATTGCAAAAAAAAAAAGTAAAAAAGAAAAGAAATCCGAACTTCACTTCTTCACTTATATGTATAGAATATGGGATATAGATATTTACCGTTAAATCCGCCGTTATCCGTCAATAAGTTAACAGATTTATTTTATTAATAAAACACAATAGAGGCATTTGATCTAATCATCTGAAGAAAAAAACAGAATTCAAAAATTTGCTTACGTGCATGGGATCCCATTATTCGTTAATACATTAATGTATTGATTCCATTAACGAATTCGACCGTAATAATTGTTCTAGCTATTGCAAAAAATACAATTAAAAATTTTGCAGTCGATCAATAGTTATTGTGAGGACTAACGGAAGAACAGACAGACTAACAATACAGTATTATAAGTCTCACTGCTTGATCCTAGTAAAAGGTACGGGCCAACACCCTAGATTTTCTCGCTCCAATTTCTTAAAATTAAATCATGGTGTGGTGCAACTTCTAAGGAAATATCTTCTTGTGAAACACGAACAAAATTACAAGGTGTTTTGGAAAACTTTGCTCAAAGAAAACTCAAGTAAATATCCCTTGTGGATATTCTCATGAAAGGGATCTATGCAACCTTATAAGAATACACTCTAAAAACGGTATTGTTATGCTCAAGCATATATATATATATAGGGTAATAGGGTTAGGGATCGGTAGGTTGTACTTTATTCATCAATTTGTAGTACGAAAAGAATAAATGCTTTTGGAGTATGTCTTCTAAACCTAGCCATTAGAGGATTACGCCCTCTCTTTGGCACAGTATTTATGACATTAACAGATTAAATCATGTAGCATGGTCTCAGAGTAGTTTTATAAAAAAAAACATTGCTGAAAAATTACAATAAACAAAATATTAGATGACTCAATAAATAGAAATGTGCATGCAAGAAAGCAACAAACACCTAAATGGTGGAGGTATAAACAGAAGAAATCTTTGGTATAGAAACAATGTGTTGTGTTTCTATAAAGATGATGATGTAAAATGAAATGCAGTGCATACACACCACAGTCACATACGAATGCATGCTAGTTCTTCTGTCTCGGGCGACTCGAGACTGATGGCAACAAGGGGGCAGGCCAAGGTTAATATTCAAGTCATACATTGTGCTACAATGGAAACAAATGAGGAAGATGATCGGGTATATGATATACAAAGGGTAGACAAAAAATCTTTAAAAAAAAAAACACTTCATACAGGACACGTAAGTTTGGCCCTCCACTGTACAACACGTGTTGCGGTTACCGATCGTTTTTTTTTTTTTAAATATGTCATGTGGACCTTCCTCTTCCGTCAGCAGTAACCAGTTCACCTGTGAATGTCGTAGTGTGAAAGTAGTGCGGTAAAATGTGCGACCTGACAGACTTCCAAAGAGGCATGATCGTTGGTGCCCGTCTGGTTGGAGCTTCAGTGGCAACAGTGGTGAACATTGTGGGGGTATCGAAAGGCACTGTGTCCAATGTCACGAGGCATACATAATTCATGGGCAAACGACGTCTGCAAACCACAACAGTGGTCGAAAGACAATCCTGTCAGATAGGGACTGGAGGGCATTAAAACGGATTGTAGCAGCTAAAAAGAAGACCGCTGCAATGAAAATGACGGCTGAACTCAATTCTGGCCTACAGAATCCGGTTTCATCGAAAACAGTGCGACGGGAACTTCATAAAATGAAAATTCATGGCAGGGTCGCTATCGCAAAACCCCTGGTCACAGCAGTAAATGCGAAGAGGCGTATCGAGTGATGCAAGGACCTCAAGGCGTGGACTCATGAGCAATGGAAACACGTAATGTGGTCCGACGAATCGACCTTCACCTTGCTTTCAACAACCGGTCGTGTTTACGTATGGAGAACGCTGTCGCAGGCCTATGATACAGATTGTCTGCTCCCAACTGTAAAGCATGGGAGTTGTTCTTTTACAGTATGGGCAGTGATATCGTAGTTTTCTGCAGGTCCCGTCATAGCCCTGCATGGAATGATGAATGCTAAGGCGTATGAGACCATTTTGGGTGACCAGGTTATACCCATATCCCAAATATTGTTCCCTGATGGTGATGGCGTCTACTAAAATGGTGTGGCACCCTGTCACAGTGCAAAAACGGTGAAATCATGGTTTGAGGAGCATAACCAGAAGCTATCGCTCCTCCCCTGGGCCCTACAATCACCAGATCTGAGTTAGAAAGCCGTGTTTGGTCTCATTACCCTCCACCAGCATCCCTTAAGGAACTGGAGCATGTTTTGGAGGAACAATGGTACAAAATTCCACACACCACGATTCAGGACCTGTATATGTCCATTCCACGTCGCATCCAAGCTGTTTTGGACGCAAAAGAAGGCCGCACACCATACTAGGTATGATTTTCACACTTTTGCAAACGTTTTAGATTTTTTGTCCTAGCCCTGTATATTAACGATGTCGTATTCTTTAGCTGTAGGATGTGCGTTTTTCTAGATATGACGTAAGAAGAATGTTTAATGCTGAATGCAAATATTTATACGGTGCGTCAGACTCCGCATCAACTTGTAAAGTATCAAGAAGTAATGGATGGGAGGCTGATAAGCGGGATAGTATGTATTTCAAACAAAGGTCGGCAATATGTTGAATAAGGTGAGGGAAATTGATATGTTCATATGTCAGGATGTTCGGATATGGTAACTTTATGCGATATGCAAGTCGGATGGCATGGCGTTCCAATATCGATAAACGGTCGTAGAACTATTGGAGCATTGCACCAAGCAATGTGACCAAAAGTTAAGATAGGCCTAAGGAACAATTTATATGTATTTAGTAGCAATGGGGCGTTTAATCCACAAGTAGTTTCAGTTAGCCGACATAGAAGGTTGAGCGGATATTAGCCTTTTGTGATATTTTTTTCAAGATGAGCCTTCCAATTGAGTTTTGTTTCGAATAGAACCCCGAGATATGATGCCGTAGAAGTTGTTTGCAGAGAATGTTCATTAAGCGTGACTTTGAGGTTTCGCGGATTGCGGTGAACCTTGGAGCGGCGTTTCGGAGGTAAAAAGACTAACGATTGTGTTTTATCGCTATTGACAGTAAGTTTCCAAGTTTTACACCATTGCATAAATTCACTGAGAGTGGATTGTAATCTCACGCTAATGTGATGCATAGATTTGCCAAGAGCTAGAAAGGCCGTGTCATCGGCATATTGAAATAACTACACGTTTTGCATAGGTTTAGGTATATCAGAGGCATACAGTATATATAAGAGTGGACTGAGGGCAGAGCCCTGTAGAACGCCACAATACGGAAGAATGGGATGTAAGATGGTAGATCCTATGTATACATATCCTATTCGATTAGTTAAAAGTAAATATATGAAACGTAAATAGCGGATAGGGAGGTTTAGTTTATGTAATTTTTTAATAAGCCCATAATGCCATACTTTATCGAAAGCCTTTTCAAAGTCCATTTTCAAAGTACAAGGCAAGATGGAAAGGCCTTGTTATATTGGTTTGTTATTAGTATTGACAGCCGAAGTAACTGGTCGTTAATGGAAAAAGCTGGTCGAAAACCTGCTTGGTGTATGGGCAGTATGTTATGCTCTTGAATATGTAAATGGATCCGATGGACAAGAATTTTCTCAAACAGTTTACTGAAGACTGTTGTCAGTTGTATTGGGAGATAAGCAGACACAGCGTGCGCTGGTTTATGAGGCTTAAGAAACATGCAAATTTTGGATACCTTCCAATCCATTGGGTAAAAGCCGGTGGGCAGAATTAAGTTGTAGAGAGCAGTAAGTAGTGTATGTAAAGTGAGTGGAGCTTCTTTTAGGAGCCGGTAGGAAATATGATCGATGCCTGACGCAGTGTTTCTTTTCTTACGAAGTGCATGTTGAAGTTCTTGAGTAGTGATTGGTGCTGTAAGAGGATGGTCGTTATCTATGACATGTGAGAAAGGTGGTTGAAGAGCTGGGATAGAAGACAAATTTGTTCGGTTATGAGAAATATATGACATTGCAGGCGTAAAGACCGTTTCTAATTGTGTTGTGGATGTGGATTTTGGTTGGTAAAAAGAGGGACATTATTGTCCAACTGAGGATACGATAGTTTAGTGCTTTTGCCTGTGAGTCTATGAAAGGTTTTCCAACATCGGCTTGGTGAGGCTTCATCGGTTAGTTTATTACATGCTCTGATCCATTTGCGACGTTTGTATGCTATGAGATAATTTGTAACAGTTCTTTGCCATTGTCTGTGTTGACGGAGACATTCTTGGTTGCCGGTTCGTTTATATTCTCGAAATTGTTGGCGTGATTTCTATATTTGAGAAAGATATTGTGGAGGCAATTTTGGCTTAGATGGATAAAGTTTCTCCACAGGAATAGCTCGTTGAGTACCAGTATGTAAAGCATCTGTGATGTGGATTACAACATTGTACATTTCGGTTTCTGAAGTTGGTTGTTGAAAAGTGGAAACACGGTTAATTACAGTCGGCCGGAATTGAGGTCAATCAGCTTTATCATAACGGTGGATAAGTTGTGTTTCTAGTTTTTGTAAAGATGGTCGAGTCTTCTTGATGGTTTGTTTGATTGGGCAGTGATCGCTTCCAATCGTATCAAGAACCTTCAACTCTTAGTCATTTATAAGCGCGAGAGACGTAATCACTACATCCGGGGTTTTTTTGGCTGGCTGGTCGAGTAGGACCAGGAAGATTATGAATGTGAAGTTGTAGTGTAGTTGAAACAAAGTCCATAAACCGTTGTTTCTCCCTTGCAGTTCTGCTGTGAATATTTATATCAGCCATGATGATTATGTTTTTAAAGTTATGGGCTATATAATCGAAAAAGGTGAATGGTATTGGGTGGCCAGGCCGTATATATATGGTAGCTACATTAACAGTAAGAGAGGGGTAGTATATAGAGAATAAGAGATGTTCAGGAAGTTTTGAAAATGCAGTAGGATTGTATTGTCTGTAAGGACGTTTGGGAGAAAAGCCAATAAACACCCCTCCTTGAGCGCGTGCTCGTACATCGTGGTAGTCACAGTGTTGAAGTTGGTAACCAGAAAGTCATGCAGAAGACGCTGGTTTTAAAGCTGTTTCATTGAGAGCTACGATATCATTTTTTTTTCTTTTAACAGAAGAGGTTCTAGAAGTACTTTGTGTTGTTGAAATGATCTGATGTTAACGAATAGTAAAGTAAGACCATAATGTATACTGCCATATTGGTTTTAGACTTCTGTCTCTAGAGGTGCAATGTGGAAGTGAACTAAAGATCCTGAATATGTATCAGTAAAGTTAAGATTGAACAGAGATTTGGCTGTTGATATGGCTACACGAAGAATGTGCTCCCGTTGGAAAGGGAAAACATTTTGTAGTATAATGCTGATATAACGAAGAAGATCTTCGACAGTGAGAGATTGAGCAAGAGATTGTGAGGGTGGTGTGGCTTTGTCAAAACTTTGTACTGGCACTGTCAGTTTTGGACGTTCCGGTTTTGCCTAAGTTAGTAGTTACAGGAGTCCATGTTAGTAGTTACAGGAGACCGAGATCTGTCGCGAGGTCTTTTACTTGAATGAGTGAAGTCACCAGAATCAGTACGATCCCTGGGTCTAGTTGCTCGCAAACTGGGGTGACTGCCCCATGAAAGGTACCTGGTACGACGGGAACGAGACGCATTTTCACGGTCTACTATAGAAGAGTGAGGAGCCGCTGGCCCCACGAACTGAGGTAGGTTCCTGTGCATTGGTCTAAAGACCAGCACAACCTATCCGTGTGATATGACAAGAGTGAGAAATGAAGTGATGATAACATGATGATGATGATAATATTCCAAAAATGCAAGCAACCCTCTGAAAGTGTCAACTTTCGTCAATCCTCTAAATAACGTACGTCTGTGATGCTCACAAGTGCGTATGCTACACCTGATCCTCGCTAACAGATTAACAGTTATAAGAGAGGCTGCGTTCTGCTCAAAGGTAGAGATGTAAACCATAATTATGGTTGAATGTAACTACACAGTATTGTTAATATAGCGCCAGCAAGAATTATGACTCGGAGTACAATATTATATTTTATAAAGAAAAAACAGCTTTCGTACAAGGTTGGATAGAATATTTATTATAAAAAACTAGACTAGTTTAGTTAATTTTTTATAATAAATATTCTAGACAGCCTTGTAATAAAGCTGTGTTTTTCTTTATTTAAGATGGACACAAGGCCATATTATCATAATATCCATATTATATTGTTAAGAAACTTTAGCTGGGTCAACAAAAATTATGGTTGTCCTAGATATATTTATGATATTAACAACTATACCAATTATTGTACTTGCAACTATACAGCTGCTATATTTGGAAATACCATATAGAATGGTTGTCGAGACCATCACAAGATTTATTGTGGCTGAACCAACAATATAAGACATGTTAATTTAACCGTACTCAAAATGGCTGCTGTAACGTATGCACTTGCTATTGTAACAATCTATTTGGTGTTGAGCTTACCATAAGCTTAGAACTCAAAAAAATAGGCTGCTATTGTTCTTTCAAACACACTACAATGCTGCAAGAACAAGCAAAAAAGACAGTGCGACAACACGTCTGACGTTATCATTATTCATGAAATTGCAATACTCCTTCTATCCATACCAGGAATATTTCTTAAGTAACAGTGATAATCTAAGTTGGTCTAACTCTTTTGTTAGAAGCAAAGCTTTATGAGATATATTTTTAAAAATGTATATACAACAGAAGATAAAACGTGTTATATTTCTTGTATACTTTTATGAAAGAAATGTTATGAAGTGAACTTTTGGACAGCATTTACAAGAATAACAGTGCTGTCATATCATGTGCTTATTTGTACTACAAACATGGCTTAAAATACTATACCCATTTACATGCCAGAAAATGCATAAACTTCCGTAAATAAACTTTCCTTTACATTTCTCTATTAGTTCATGTAAAGTCCATGTTCTTAATAACTGTCTTGCTATTCCTTTTGACATACACACAATTGGTAAGACTTTGTTCGTGAAATTGCAAATGGCGTCTTTGTTCGTGTTTCATATTGGTCAGCGCATGCGCGACACGGAATGACACATACAACCATGTATATTGTTCACGTAACTAAGTGTATTATGTGTGCAACTATAAAAACTACAATATGGTATGTTTTATGTACCACAAAATAATTTCCTCACATGATTCTCGTAACATAGCAGGCAATGTTAATATTGTTTACGTAACAAGAAATATGTTTCCAACGGCCATACCATGTTTAACTATATTTTTATGGTTCTCATAACCCTACTCGTTTTTAGAGTGTATTAATGAAATATTTATTTATTAAATATGAAAAAATCGCCTGAATCGTTTTTGAGAAAATCGTCCAAAAATAGCTCACTTCCAACAGTAAACCCTCCCAGAGAAATGACTTATTCCATTGTATTGGGTTTATATCGAAAATTTAATTTTAGAAGTATCATCGAAATCGTTCCAGCGGTTTTAAAGAAAATCGTCAATTTTTATTTTTATCCTTCACTAATCTACCCTTATTTCTAGGGGTAGAAAGAACATTTAAAAAAATGAATTGGATAAGCGCATAAAAGCCTTAAGTTTAATATTTGTTTGAGATACATAGAACCATATGACCTCTAGATGAGTGTATATCAGGACGAAAAGATGGACAGATGTCGAAAGCTCATTTTTCAGTATCTACGGGCAATGGAAAGTGTAATTAAGTTGGAACCTAGTGTAATGACGTTTGTCCGCGAACTTCCCCTGGACTACTGAACCGATTTTGATGATTTCTGGCACATCACATGAGTCACCTTGGAGTAGCTTAGGTTTTCATCAGGTTATTTTAATTAAAGGGCTTATCCTCTAAAATCCTAAGACCACAAAAGTGAAACCATGCGACACTAATACTACTCCATGCTTCGCGATCATACAGGCATAATAGGCATTACTATTGTTATATATATTTTTAATAATAATAATAATAACAACAACAACAACAACAACAACATAATAATAATAATAATAATAATAATAATAATAATAATAATAATAATAATAATAATAATAATAATAATTTGTAACTTGCTGACAGAACACATACTGAAAGGATTTCAAAATTTTATCTTGAGGGAACTATTTAAGAAAATTAGACTAACAAAACGGGTGTATGGAAAAAGTTATATACCGTTAAACTTTACAATAGGTATATTGTGAACAAATATCTTGTGGATAAGGATGAGACATCTAAGATTGCGAGACTCGTCGGCCCCATGAGAATTGCATGGAGTGATATAATAATTTTAGCTGAGAGGCATTTCAGTAGGTTAGGAAGGAGACGAGAGGAGACGAAAGTCGAGTCTATGAAAACTAAACAATAATAGCTAATCATTTTGGCTGGATTGGCACAGAATAACATCCACTGATAGACTCTTGTTTGAGCTGTGATTAACTTTTAGTTTGATTGAGAATGATACGAACTTCTGAGGCAAAGAAATACCTAGTTACAAGCATTCCAAGATCTAATTAAAACAATACCTAATCCATTACAAATTATTGTCCTTGTTACGAGGTCTCAGGTCTCAAAAGAGCCAAGTCTGGAGTGGTCTGTTGAATTCACCGTTGTGCGTGTGTATATTTGTGTGCGTGAATGAAAAGATACCAGGCAATATGTTGAAACATGTTTGGCACAAAAGTATAATCTTGTTCCAGTGTTCTTCGCATACAATTCAATTCAGCATCGAAAAAATGAATTCTAGATGCCGCTGAAGAGAATAAAATACGAATTTAGATGGACGTGAATGATAAGGACTTTTGGCGAATCAAAATCTACCAGATCGAACTGTGTCATCTCCTCTTCTAGAACTATTATCTACAGCTGCATGAAACGTCAGTAAGTAACTGATGTTAAGTCTTGGCTACGCACACGCACTTGTCTCTCATGTTGAACTGAGTCAATATTACCGCTGACAATTCAAAGAAACTGGGTCATTTCTAAAATTGCATCTACACAGATTCCTCGATGTTAACAGAACGCACGAGACTCCAGAATAAAAATCAATTGAGAGTTCCAAACATAGCTTCTCACTCAAATGATCAAGAATGCATGATTAAAACGAATCGTTTCAGTGGTAAAATAACCAGCATGCAAACACGCAATTCATGAACACATGACACATTCAGTTCTGATGTCAATACGTAGGTAGCATTGTGGTGTATGCACTTCTCACCGTCAAAGTTTTACTACCTAAGCTACAAATATTACGTCTCTCGAATTTCTTCAAATGCTAAATGTGGCTAAAGTAATTTTAAAAATAAGTTTTGTTGAATTATATTTATTTGAATCAGCAAATTCAAATTGTTCGTTTGATTATAATTATTTTAGAAATGAGGCAGTTTTTTAAATGATTTTATTCGTATAAATGATCAAATAATCAACAAATACGAGTCTAACAAATAGGACATTTTATATTTTTTTTTAAAGTTTAGTTTTAATTAATATTAACGTAGTATATACTATTTTTAGATATTAATTAACTAGACGAAAATGAAAGGTTAATATTATTAAAATCTGCGTATCCCACCTAACGTCATCCCTTTTATTTAATAAAGTTCCTTAACCCGATTTAACACTCATTTTCAAATAAACACGAAGGTACACTCATCCAAAATTATTGTCGCATGTCTATAAATGCGTAGTTGTAGGAATATAATTTGATAACAAATTCGCCCGGTATTTCTTATAATGCTAGTATGTGTATAATTGGCGAAGACATGTATGTGGTAAATTTCATGTCAAATGAGCAGTAAATAAGAACAATAAAACGAAAATAAAATATTCTTGCCCATTTAGCAACATTTTGTTTTACTCATTCTAATTTCCGTATTTATTATTTTTTCCTATGAAATTTACCACAAATATACATTTTCCGCATATACACATAGTATCAGTATTAAAGGTATTGCGAGTATTGTGAGTAGATGACGCACGAAACATTTCTCCATTCTGAGATCAATCTCTCTGGTTCAGAGAATGTTGTCCAATGAACTTCATATGATAATCTCAATATTGTTGTGTATGTAATGTATTATTTCATTGTAATATACTCTATATTCAAAGAAATAAAAACACGGATGACACATGAATCAGAAAATGCTTCAAAGTAGACCAAAAAATCAAATCTAGAACAACTGCTGGAAATAAGTTTGTAAATCACTGTCTCCATTGAGAGACCTTCTCCAATTCTCCTTATTCCAACATATTTTTCTTTCTAGGAAAGAGAAGATCTTGCTTGTCACACTGAGTATACATTGAAATAGAAATGGATACAGAAACACTTGAAAAAATTCAACCTGGCCGGGATTCAAACCCAGGTATACCGAATAGAAGTTCAATGCGCTAACCACTCACCTACCGCGCCACTTAACCTTCCACACAAACTAATATCTTGTTCAAATCGTTTCATGGAAAAAATATAAACAAGATACTAATGCTTGTGTGAGTGTCTTAATGACTTACTCGAGATTTCCTTGTTTAACTCAAAAACAAGTGATTTAGAAGTTCCTCAATGAGAAGAATATCACAAAACTTTCGTCAAGTTGAGGCTACGTCATCGGTTGCAGGGATGGTCCCGATTTACATTACATTTCCTCTTTACCATAACTTCTAATTTCCAAAGAAGAAAAGACGACAGAAATTATTTTCACATTCTTTGAATTGTATCAACACGTGTAGAAATAGACAGTTCTATGTTTATGTTTCATAACTACTAGTTTATTTACTTATATTCATATAAGGAATTTGTGGCAAATTGAGCCGGTGGCACTAACTGAGTGATTTCGGGCGTGCGGCTTCTGATCATGAGGCGCAATCCACTAGGTGTTCGAATTCCTCTGAAGAGTAAGGTCGGAATTTTAACTGTCCTCAGTATTTCTATGTTCGTGTCCCTGTAGTGTTTGGAATGGGATGCGGACAAAATCTCGCGGACGAAACATCGCCGCCCAAAATCTCGCTAGTCAAACCTCGCGTGGTCAAAAAATCGCCGCCCAAAATCTCGCGTGGCCAAAACCTCGCCGGACCAAAACTTTGCCTCGCCAGAACCTCGTCGCCCAAAACCTCGCCGTCCAAAACCTTGCGGAAGAAAATCTCACTTGGGCAAAAACTTGGAGAATGAAACCTTTCCTTAAAGTTTACCCTACAAAACATCGTGTGTGTGGGCTTTGTCTGGGTATTCACATTTTCTCCCACTTTCTTCATTCTTATCATCTACGTCTCCTTTAACCTACATAATAGAGGGACGTAAAAACTCAGATATTATTTCATACTTTCATAAATATTATTCGATTTTATTAGAATTTCCTAAGGTCACCGTCAAAGTGTAATAAAAGCCATCGCAAGCTCAAACCCCATCTATGTTGAAAATTTGATCGAGACCGGTCGGTTGGTTCAAGAGTTATTATGTCACAAACGCAGCCACTTTCATTTTTATGAATTTCAATATGTCTCCCCATTTCCCTCTACATTCCCGTCAAAGTGAAAAAAAAAAAAAAACATTCCAGGCGGTAACCTGATCTGTGTACAAAAATTCGATCGAGATTGGTCTCGTAGTTCAAGATTTATCAAGTTTTATTTATTTTTATATATATCTCCCTCCTCTTCGTTGTGCCGTCAAAGTGAAATTACAAAAGAAATCTCAGATTCGAACCTCATGTACACTGAAAATTTCATCGAGATCGGACAGGTGGCTCAAGAGGTATGATGTCACAAGCAAAGCCATTTTCATATTTATATAGAGAGAGAATTTGAAAGCAAGCGTTAGAATATTTTCTTGCCATTATTTTAATGCAATTATGTGTTATTACAAAATATATACATATAGCAATATATAGAGCATTTTGCATCGAAGAAATCGCTGTGACGAGGTTTTATACCAACGACATTTCTTCCCAGGCGAGATTGCGTCCCGCATAGTTCAGACCAGGCGAGATTTTGGGAGGCAAAGCTTTAGCAAGGCGAGGTTTCGGCCCGCCGAGATTTTGGCCCGTGAGGTTTTGGGCAGCGAGGTTTTGGTCAGCGGAGTTGTCGCCGCGAGGTTCTGGCCATGAGGTTTTGTACCCAAACTGTTTGGAATACGTCGAAACGACATGAGGTGCCAGTGGCGAACAATGCTCCGGTTGGGGCGATTTGTTTAAAAAAAATGTGAAAGCAAGAAACTTCTATTGCAACTACCTGGGTTCAAATTATTATTTTTTTTCTGAATGGGAAGATTATGTAATTTGTATAGTAATTATGTTATTCCTTTATTATTATTATTATTATTATTATTATTATTATTATTATTATTATTATTATTATTATTATTATTATTATTATTATTATTATCACAGAAGGAAAGATAAAGTAACATAGTCGAAGATATTCATAGGAACACAAAAGATATACAGTATGTCAGATGTTTCTCAGATTTACACATGAAAGAAATAATATTATTACGTTCATGGATTTACAGATAGAATTATCATTTTATGACAACAAGAAATGGAATATAAATATTTGTTAGCTGATAACAGTAATGCATTTTGTTTCGCCCTTCTTCTAGGTAGAATGTAAGGTGACATTTTAAATAGAATCATTCCCGTTACTAGCATTGTAAGTTCGATCACTATTTGCAATTTGTGCACAGCTAGGAACAATTCCTTGGAACTCATTTTTGGCCCATACAACAACAATAAGAACGTGTTTAGCTCTTATGTATTCATGAATTGTCCAAACACGTTACTTTCAAGACAGTTACGAATGAAGGTTGATACGGATGACGTAATTTTGTGTCGTTAGCATTTCACCTGTGAAGGTAGTCGTCTCAACTCTTAGACCCAGAAAAATTGAATATGTTTCATGTTAGTATACGTCAAATGTATCAATATTGCAAATTATAAAAAAAAAATCCTGAATTGCTACAACCGGAATCGAATTCCCGTCCCCAACATTATGAAATTAACGCTTAAACAACTATTCTAAGACATCACTGCTCTGAGAGGAGAAAACTGGATGTTCACTGAATTCAGTAATTACACACTTTTACGATTCCAGTGTAATAATGCTGGAACTTTCTCATTTCAGTCATGATAAAATAGTAAAGTATTATGGAAAAAGAATAGTCCAGAGAATTCAGCTTTAAATTGACAACTCATATGTACAGAGGCGCTGTCGTATGCTTTCACCTCGGGCCCTGATTTTTTACGACACGGCATTGGACAGATACTCATATTGTTTGGAATCTGGTGTTTCAGAGTACTGGATTATTTTTCTTAAAGTTAACTAATTTAACGAACCTTCCTCAGTACGTTGCTTCCTATTTTTACGCGCTTTACTCAATTTTACAGTTTTTCCATTAACTCTTTATGAAAAGGAACAAAAACACAGAAACATTGAGGACAGTAAAAATCACAAACACTATCCGCGAGTTCTTCCCTTGCCTGAAGTAAAACAATAAAATATGGTGAACATGACATTTTTGGTCTTCCATCTTCTATGTGTTATCAAATCCACAGTTGGAGTGGGTCAGTGGGTAAATGGATCGAATTTAATGAGTGGGTCAGTGGATCGTGGGTCAGCAGCATATGACTCACTGCGACAAACAACTAACCGTGACCCACCACTCACTATCACCCACTCTGACCCACCGACCCACTCTTCTCACTACATTGTAGACAACATCTGCTTAAGAGCATATTTTTTTCACCCTCAACCATAGTCATAGAAACTGAAAACACCTTTCTGATTGGCTGCATCTTGCGATTGTCCAAACTTTCCGGTGTATGTATTATGTATTATACTAGTAATAAAAGAAAATTGTCACTTTGTTGGAATTGAAGAAGAAAGTTGGAGAAGTTGTTGAGGTTAAATTTATATCATGACTGTCAAGGTGGGACAGTCCCTGCGGAGCTTCTAACCTGCTCCTCCTCCCCCTCCTTCTATTACTACTACTTATACTCTGGATTCGTATAGCAAAATGTAATCATTTTTTGATATTATTTTCATCTTATTTTAAAGAAAAAAGTGTTTTGAAAATTTTAAAATTAAACATAAAAATAAAAATCTTTCCTTGGCCCGAGTTTGAATCTACACTAAAAGCAATTATAATTACTAGCCCATTGCGCTAATACGCTCGGTCACTAAGACCGCCAGTAACATACACTTGATTTTTGCTATATTTATGCTACGTGGCGAGAAACTGATAACTCCAACTTACTAGAAAAGCGTATTTAGCTCGTATGAGTAGGATCGAGCGTGATTTAAAAATATGCTCCTGAACACTGGTCAATGTGTCTACGTTTTGCTTTCAAATCCTCCATTTCCCTTTTTCATTTGTTTCTGTTTACTTACCTGAGATGAGTATCTCTAAGTGAAAAAGAACTTCAGGCATTTTTGCATATTGATATTTGTAATTGAAATAATAGCAATAGGACGTATACTACTACTTGGCTTTCGAGACACACAGCCTGTGAGTTTTAGAGGAGCTAACTACTGTAAAAATGCATTTCTGAATCACTGTAATATATAAATTATTATATAAAAATTGAATGTAACTATGTGTACCTCATTATCACAGCCAAACTGCAGTCAAGTAAAATGGCTTTTGGTATATAGTTAGGCCTTAATCCAAACTGTGATGTTATCATAATGCGTTCATTATAGTAATATCCAAAGGGATAGTGGGGATCCCAAAATTTACGAAAAAAATGAGTATCTCACAAGCCGTTAAACTTACAGAGCTGAAATTCAGTATATTAATTCTTTATTGAAAATGAACAGTACGTCTCCTAGCATTTTTAACATTCTCCTTTATAGGCAGGGGTGCATTTTCTACATATGATAAATAGATAGTGCGTTAGTTTGTAAAAACAATTGAAAACCATCGATATTAATTGAGAAACAAATTGAGAAAATAGAAATACAGCCGGGGGCGATTTCCGGCAAGAGGTCATGTGGTTCGGGTTCACGTTAACTCATAGGTCCAAGTCTCATATAACCTCGCTGCTGAAATGGACGTTAAACTCAAAATAAACCGAACTCAACAAAAAAATACAGTGTTTCGCATCATATATCCATATATGCTTACCATGCGCTTTATAATATTTGCTGAAGCTTGTTTATTATATGGAGCGCTTAGAGCACAGAACAATCAACCCATAAAATTGTGAGAAAAATAGACATAAAATTTGTAATGTATGCTTCTGTGTGTTACTCTACTTACCTTGATTTCTGACTTTCAAATTTCATCCGGTTTTCCGCTAAAAAGTATTGATAATTCAACAAGGATATAATTAGACTATGATAAGTTAATTGAAATTTAACGTAATTTGGTAACGAGAAACACTTTACCATTTTATATCGTAAAGATCAGATCCATTGTTATTGTAACAGAGCGGTACTGGAGCGATTGATCGTATAAATTCAAACTCCGATTAGTTAGAACTTGACAACCTGGTTTGTTACAAGTATAAACTCTTTAGTCGGTAGAGAAGAGGCCGTAGATCATGAGTCAGAGTTGATGACGATGTGTTTTGGTGGGTCAGTGGTTCATGGTGGGTGGTAGTCAGAGTGGGTCACGGTACTTGATGGACCATAGTGGGTCATGGGTCAGAGTGGGTCACGACGGGTGGTGGGTCATGGTGGGTGGTCGGTCAGAGTGGGTGGTCAGTCAGTGGGTCGTGGTTCAAGTTTTCATTAACTCACACCATCTCTGGTCAAATTTGTAAAACCAAACCAAAGTGCAATATTAATACACAAAACGCTCAACATGTTAGATATGCATGGCATTAATATTGCGTGATCCGAACAACTTATATTCAGAAATCATCATTTGTCATATTTTACCGAAATACTGGACTTTTCCGATAACCCGATACTTTAAATGTTGTTAATACGCAAAGTTCATTGATCTGATCACTGATGCACGTACTCTCTTATGATCATCAAAACCTTTAGGGTACATCCCATAGATATAGAAAGGTGAAATGCAGTATTGGCATCCAGGCTTGGTGTAGCATGCAGGTAAACAAATAAAAAGCAATGGGATAATACTTACCTCCCCGAAGCAACATACAATGGAGTTGCTGATTATTCAACAAAAAGACTTGAAATCCAATCAGAAAATTCGTAAAATATAAAATTTGTAGCCAAGTCTCGACTTTCAATAATAATAATAATAATAATAATAATAATAATAATAATAATAATAATAATAATAATAATAATAATAATAATAATAATAAAGGAATAACAGAATTACAATAATCAATTTGTATACAATACTTTCCAATTAAGAAGAAATCACTGCCACGACGGGATTCGAAGCCGTGTCTCTGGCATACGAGTTTCATAATTTGCCAATCTACCACAAATTTCTCATACAAAGATAAAACAATAAACTAGTAGATTTGGAAGCTAAAAATAGAACTTTCTTTTTCTACACATCTTGATGCAATTCAAAGAATGCGAAAATAATGTCTGCTAGCTTGTATTTTCGCGGATTCCAAGAATTTCAGATATCCTCTCATGTTATTGACCGATGCAGATAGGACATCAAGAGTCATGACCTACATATAGCGGAAAGTAAATCGGCCTTCGTAGCAGGGCGGATTAACGCAACATCCTAGTAATAAAAATCGTTTTTGGGGTGGGTTCAAACCCTGCCCAAGGATTTTTATTTTCCTTTTTAAATTTTCATAACACTTTTTTCATTAAAAAGGGTTGAAAATAATACTCAAAAAAGTGATTTACCGATTAGTTTTTTTAAAATTTCCGTAACACTTCTTTTTTTCATTAAAATAAGCTTGCAGTTTTACTATACGGATCCATAGTAAAAGTTATAGTAGTAATAGTAGTAGTGGGAATAATAATAATAATAATAATAATAATAATAATAATAATAATAATAATAATAATAATAATAATAATAATAATAATAATAATAATGATAGAGACGGGTTAGAAGCGCCGCAGGAGTTGGTTAGGTTTTGTTCTCTTGCCAAAATTTTTCTGTACATTTTACATGACAAATTCAAAGAGCTGGGTAGGGCAGCGCGCGAATACTGAAACTGTTGAAATTGGCGTAAGTACTGCCGGCTTTTCTTCTTTGGAAATTAGAAGTTACGATGAGGAAGAATAGTAGTAATGTAAGTCGGGAGCAGCTAAAAACGATGAGGTGGCCTCAACTTCAAGAACGTTTCCTAATATTTTCCACATTGACCAAGGTTTATATATAGCTTGTTTTCATGTTAAACAAGGAAATCTCGAGTAAGTCATTTGACACTCATAAGGAACGTTTTTTTATAAGAGCATTAGTATTTTCTATAGCAGCCCTGGCCACGGCGAGCAGATATTGGAAACTCTCCTCGTGAACGCTCACGAGCATTCTACGTGCAAATACCGTTGTTCGTACTTCGTGCATCTTCGGGTTTCGTCCTTAGAGGAGCGGAAGTGTTGTCAACCTTGGCGGTAATCACTAGCTTACCAAATAAAAAAAATATGTATGGTAACTGATTGCCATGTAGTGTAAAGTGTTTTCTACAATGTGGTAACCGTTAGCTATAGACAACACAAAAAACTTGTAACAGCAATCAAATGATAAAGTATGTACGTTTCTTTCCTTCTTTTTTCTTTCCTTTTGTTAAAAAAAGATGTGGTGGAACCAAACCATCGCTTACATTTATAAAAATTTGCTAGTTTGTCCAATGGAAAACCAGTTTTCAATATATATATATATATATATATATATATATATATATATATATATATATATATATATATATATATATATATATATATAATCAAGTTCTTAATCCGAGTGTGGGTTTGTTATATTATGTTGTTTCGCTTTTTAGGAGAAGAGATAATCTGTTGATACAAAAAAATACTGTAGCACTTGTTTGTAATTATTATCTAAGTATTACTCCAGAAAATTAGCTTATGCATGTATGTGTGTACGAATAGGCTTAGCATGGGGTTGGTTGTGGAAATTAGAAGCCACTATTACACTATCAATAGGAAGAAAAGTATTTCTTACTCCACTTTTAAGGTTACTTTGATCGCAAAGAATCAACCAAAATATTAAGAGCGCCAAAGAGATTCTCCATTTTTAAGAGTGACTATTAGTGACTACCATTAGTGTTTTTTTTAACAAGGAGTGTCTTTTTAATAATGAAAAATATATTGTCTCTGGCTGGTTGCTTGCCGGTGGCTTGTTAAAAGTGAAAAAGAATGTTAAATCATATCAACGACTGAAGCTACGCTTGTCTTTCTTCGATAGTTACTGACTGATTTTGAATGTCACAATGTTGTAGGCCTACTGTAACAGCGTAAACTCGGAAGGAAACGTTCCAACTGAATGATACGAACAATTATTCCCAATGTCTTGAACATGAAACGTGGGTTACAAGGATAACGCTTAGAGTGGGCTGGACTGCACTGGAATTTCCTCCCGGAAAATTAGTGTTTGGTCGGAACTCAGTTCTTCTGTGTAATTGTCTCTTAGCAACATTTGAACATTTCTTTTAGATAATAATAACTAACTAACTAACTAACTCTATAGCCTATGGAACCCGAAGGTTCAATGCCGTATTTACAAAATATTTCCACTAACTTCTTTCCTTAGCCAACTGGATCCAGTTTTTACACTGTACTCTTGTTTCTGCAAGATCCATCTTTATATTGTCTTCCCATCTACGCCTAGGTCTTCCTAGTAGTCTTCTTCCAATTGGGTTTTCAGTTAAAATTATGAAAGCGTTTCTAATTTCTTCCATTCTGGCTACATGGCCTGCCCATCTGAGCCTTCTACACTTAATGACCCTAACAATGTTAGGTGAGCGGTATAAATTATCCAATTTCTCGTTATGAATTCCCTCCAACCCCCATTTTTTTCCCTCTTTGATCCGAATACTACTACTACTACTACTACTACTACTACTACTAATAACAATAATAATAATAGTAATATGCATTATTATTATTATTATTATTATTATTATTATTATTATTATTATTATTATTATTATTATTATTATTATTATTTTCAACCTACTGTCGTTCTGCTATCAATCTAGCAACGAAAGGCGTTTACAACTTAGAAAACGTGAAGCGAATGACAAGTTACAGACCGAGTGCTAATGTAATACAACATCATGAACTGTGTAAGCAAGCTAAAAAGGTCTGAAACAATTCGTTTCCGATTTTTGCAGTCGCTTTTACGTCTGCAAGCTGACATATTTAATATTAGTTTATTTCTTTCTTGTTCATTTGTTAGTTACTTCAACGCTAGCTGTAACCTCTATCATGCGTGTTCCTCGACCAAAAAACGTACCAATTTTATTTCCTGCAGTGTTTTAGCGTCACTGCTTTCGAAATGGGGAGAGGGAGAGCACACCTACTCATTTCACGCTTGCGTCTGCTCAACACTTCAACATCGTGCGAATTTCTGACCAGGCTTGGCCGTAGGTTTTTTGCCATCATGTGTGGTTGGCAACACTTATCGGATGCAGTGGAAGGGGCGAAGCTACCAGAACGTGTGTTCACCTGTTCTTGTCTCCGCTCGTGCTCGCTCACGCATCTGCTCCGGGAGCCAATTCATGGACAGGCCTGTTCTATAGTCTTACATGCAACGATTTTAAGTAGCTAATAGTTTAGATAAAATGTGAAGTGACGGGGTAGGTAATTGGTCCGTATTGAACTTCTATTCGGCAGACCCTGGTTCGAATCCAAACCAGGTTGAAACTTTTTCAAATGTTTCAATTTCAAAACTTTCTCAGTGTGACAAGCAATATCTTCTCTCCTCCAGAAAGAAAAAAATGAAATGAAATCTTTGTTTTACGTCCCACGGTTATTCCGGTTAGGCTAAAGGAGACGGTGATTATGAGTAACGAATGAAATGGTGGAAGGAAGAAAGTGGGAGGAAACGGGAGAACCCCGAGAAAACCCACGCACACGGTGTTTGTCCACCACAAAGTTCACTTGGCGGGAACTGGGATCGAACCCAGGACCTCAAGCACCAGAGGTGAACGCTCTAGCACTGAGCCACCGCGGCCCCCCTCCAGAAAGAAAAAGATGTTCGAATGAGGATAATTGGAGAAGGTCTCTCAATTAAGGCAATCATTTAGAAACTAATTTCCAGCAGTTGCTTTAATGTGATATTTTCAGCTACTTTCAAGCATTTCCTAATTCATGCGTGGTCAGTATTTTATTTTTCTAAACATACACTAAACATAAAGAAATAATACAATACATGCACAGCAATATTGAGATTAATATATGGTGTTTTCTGTAAAGCACGATCCGAACCGTAGAAATTCATCTTAGAATGAAGAACAGTTTCGTTAATCACCTACTTTACAATTTTACCTGCATAAACAACTTGATCAGGGCTACTAACTGCTGTCAGTGCCTAGAAAAGTTACGTGTAAATTGGGTTGCATCAGTCTAGGCGTCCTCACAACTGCAAATGACCTGGACCCCAAGTAACGGAATTACAACAGTCATGTTTCCAGGTACCTATGTAAGTCGCTGTAGGTATGTATTAATTGAGCTGAGCGAAGCTCAGCTCTTATACTCGGGTTAGCCATTTGGTTGTCCGCGAACTCCTCCTAGACCGTTTGGGCGATCTCAACCAAACTTAGCACGCTGATAGAGTATGTCGTGCTGAGTGACAACATAGGTCGAAATCAAAAATCCGATGTACCATCGAGGAATAATCACCGAAAAACGCTTCCTCCTAGACCGTTTGGGCGATCTCAACCAAACTTAGCACGATGATAGAGTATGTCGTGCTGAGTGAGAACGTAGGTCGAAATAAAAAATCCGATGTACCATCGAGGAATAATCACCGAAAAACGTTTCCATAGACTTAACATGGGGAAAAGGTCATGATTACGTAGTTTAAGCTCGCTCAGCTCATTTCATTGCAATCGGGTATATCCATTGCATTCCTACTATATAGGGCCAATAACTACCTACATTCTTATGTATCTGTCGCTAAAAAAAAAAACGAAAACTGAAAATTCACTGTGATGAGCAATAGCAAATTCGTGGTACACTCCGCATCAAAAACAACGCGACAGCTAACGCCGTGCAATTAGGCCAACAAATATACATTTTCATATCCCATAATCATATCAGGTAAAGAGACCCCTTCTCTATCCTCCTTTCTTCTCTCCCATACTAAAATTAGCTTAAACATGAGCGCAATTCTAATTTCAAACTACACATGTATTAGTTTTGATAAAATGAAATAACAAAACCGAGACGGAACAAGGTTCATAAGTTGATGCAGGGAGAAAATGAAACACATACAATGAAAAAGTTGAAACTAATGTATGTCTAATACACAGAGATTCAGAAATGAGGCAGAGAGGGAGAGAGAGAGAGAAGAGAGGAAGAAAGAAAAAAAGGAAAGGGAGAACAGATAAAACTATGTAAATCAAACGTGCTGAGAAAAGAAGCTAACATTATAAAGTTCCGTTTCCAGAAATCCAACACTAACATAGAAATAACGTTTGTTTTTACATATTTTTTCAGAACTATTCGAATATATAGAAGATGCTTTAAACATCCATTAAGTCACTTTCAAATTGGATAGCATACTCAGTTTCAAGTAGAACTGTAGACTTCCGAGACACATCTAGGGTAATGTCAAAAGTTTAACACATATGCTTTGTTTCCGCATGGTGCGATTGCAAATTCAGTAGTGTTCATTGGACTACTGATCCAAAATACATTCTAATATACCCAGTAGATAGCGTTGGTCATATTCTCCATTTCAGAATACTAATGCAAACTGAACAAAAAAAAAAAAGAAAAGAAGCACGAAAAACACGACGCCGAAGTTCCTAGTTAATTAGATTCTCCAGAATAGGTGTATCGTGCTATTGCTCCGTTTTAACTTTGGAACATGAAACATACTTATCATGGCAGTGTATGATATAGAACGCACACACTGTTTACTCGAAATATCGCCAGTGATGCCTTGTAAATTCTCCATCAGAAGATGAATCTCTGTTTGTAGCCATTATTTTATGAGAAAAAGTCACACTACCTGATGGGGAATCGAACCAAGGTTTTCCATTTGGAAATCTAGCAAGTTACCACTACTCCATCGATTGCTTTAGCCAAACTTTGTTTCACAAATGGTGTAGTGTTTCTTTCTGAGAACGATAACACGAAAAGTGTATACTGCAGATCAATGATGTCTTTGGAATGTCCTGGTAATTCCCTTGCCCTTTCCCAACTAACATGCGTAAATCGTTTCTATCATGATACAGATGTTTGCTTCCACATTCTTATGTATTGCTTGTCCAGTGTGATAATTCGATTCTTCACAATCACTTTGTAATAAAAAAAAACAATGTGTGAACAGAAGTTGAACCTATATAAGATAGGTGTATTATTCACAAGGCTATTGCGTTACCAATATGCTATCACGCCACGTGAAACTAGAAGCCAAATATTACTTATTTTAGCCCTGATCTTTGGGATGAACCAAAGTGCACAACAAAATTCATTTATTCGTCGGCCTAGAAAGAAATTAGAACTCACTAATAAAGGAAATCATAGAATCGAGGAAAAGAGAGAAATAAAATATATTTTGCAGTAATTTCAGCGTGTAAGTTCAAAAGTACGCAAATAATAATAATAATAATAATAATAATAATAATAATAATAATAATAATAATAATAATAATAATAATAATAACCTATATTATAAAATTGAAAGAAACTATGATTGTGGCTTCTAATGTATTGAACCAACCGACCGATCTCGATCAAGGGCCTGGGAAAGTTTCTTATCATTTCATTTTAACGGTAGAACTTAGGGGGAGGAGGAAGGTTGATAAAAAATTAAAAAGACGTAATAACTCTTGAACCAGCAAACCGATCTCTATCAAACTTTCAACATAGATAAGTTTCGGATCTGGGACGACTTTTATCATTTCAGTTTGACGGTGCAACGTAGGGGCCGGAGAGAGGGAGACATATCTAAAAAAAAAATTAAAGTGACTCTCTTTGTGACTTCATCACTCTTGAACCACCCAACCGATCTCGATTAAGTTTTAAACATAGATGAGTTTCGTACCTAAGATGGTATTTATCTATCTACTTTGACGATATAGCTTAGGGTTGATGGAGGGAGGAGTTAAAAAGAACAAATAAAACTTGATAACTCGTGAAACAAAGGATCAATCTCGATCAAATTTTTAACATAATTAACGTTCGGGCCTGAGATGATTTTTATCATTTCACTTTGACGGGAAAACTTGGGGAGGGGAATGGGAGAGGGAAATATAAAAAAATAAATAAAACTTAATAACTATTGAACCACCAAACCAATCTCGATCAAATTTTCATCCTAGATGAAGTTGGAGCCTGAGATGGTTTATGTCATATTACTTTGACGGTGTAACTTAAGATATGTGGAAGGGGAGCGACATTTAAAAAATAACGCAAAATGACCGTATTAGTGGCGAATCTATAATTTTTGGAGTCGCTGAGATTAACAGTGACACATGTGATGCTGTTTAAATCCAAATTCTGCCCCTCAACTTGGAGGAGGGGAGATATATAGAAATGATCGAAATAACCAATATTAGTGTCGAATTCATAATTTTCTGGCTCGTTGAGATGCACAATGACACTGCAAATGCCGTGCCCCCAACATGGGGGAGGGGATATATAAAACTCATAGAAAATGGCAGATATCAAACAGCGCTATAGTGATACTAAACAGTGACTGAGTAAGGGAAAATATTACTATTTTTCCCAATTTAACCCAACGAAGCGGGTAATTGATGCTAATAATAATAATAATAATAATAATAATAATAATAATAATAATAATAATAATAATAATAATAATAATAATAATAGACAACTATATTGCGAATGTGATCATTTATATTATTATTATTATTATTATTATTGCGTACTTTTGAACTTCCACGGCGAAATTATTTCAAAATATGTTTTATTTCTCTATATTTCCTCGATTGTAAGTTTTTCCTTTATTAGTGGGCTCTAATTTCTTTCTAAATCATCGAATAAATGAATGGCTCTAATTTCGATGTTCATTCCAAAGATCAGTGCTAAAATAAGTAATATTTGCCTTCTAATTTCACGTGACATGATAGCGTAGGGGTAACGTAATAGCCTTGTGAATAATACATCTATCTTATATAGGTTCAACTCCTGTTCACACATAAATATTTTTTTTACAAAGTGATTGTGAAGAATCGAATTATCATACTGGACAAGGAATACATAAGAATGTGGAAGCAAACATCTGTATCATGATAGAAACGATTTACGCATGTTAGTTGGGAAAGGGCAAGGGAATTACCAGGACATTCCAAAGACTTCATGGATCTGCAGTATACACTTTTCGTGTTATCGTTCTCAGAAAGAAACACTACACCATTTGTGAAACAAAGTTTGGCTAAAGCAATCGATGAAGTAGTAGTAACTTGCTAAATTTCCAAATGGAAAACCTTGGTTCGATTCCCCATCAGGTAGTGTGACTTTTTCTCATAAAATAATGGCTACAAACAGAGATTCATCTTCTGATGGAGAATTTACAAGGCATCACTGGCGATATTTCGAGTAAACAGTGTGTGCGTTCTATATCATACACTGCCATGATAAGTATGTTTCATATTTATGTTCGTCCCACCTCTCTGTTTCTTGACGTTCCCCTATCCAGTCTTTGCATCTTTTACTTCTCCCCTTTCTCCCCTTTCTCCCACACACGCATTTCATTTTCCAAAGTTAAAACGGAGCAAGAGCCCAATATACCTGGTCTGGAGGATATAATTAACTAGGAACTTCGGTGTCGTGTTTTTCGTGCTCTGGGGATAACATCTCCAGTCCTGGTCATCCCTGACAGAAATACTGTTTAAACGCAAGGGAATAAGTAATATATCTCTTTTATCCTCTAGGTTACCGAGTCTCAGTCTAATTACCGGGTCACTATGGATTTGAATCCTCGACCCAGTGGTGGTCTAAAATCTAACAAACATCATCCGACTGACACGATGATCCATTTGAGCTCTTAGCGTGTTTATTTTATCTGTGCAAATTACGTTATATCCGGAAGAGATTATATCAATGCTGGATGTTTGCAACAGATAATCCTTCGGAAAAGACTAAAAAATGGTATTTTTTTTGGTTATTTCAAAACAAACATTTATTTATACTAGTTCAACACAGATTTTGTTTCCATCCTAAAAATCAAAGTGTTTTATTCACGTTAAAATTTGAAACATGCATCGTCTATGAGGAACATAAACTTTTCCTTTCGAACATTTGTAACTTTTCATTACGATACAATTTGGACTTTTAATATAGGGTATTTCTGATAGAAATTTAGCAGTGAAATAGCACTCTTCAATTTTCTCTTTCTTTCTTTCTTTTTCTTCTCTTTTCGTTTTTTTTTTGTTTGTTCAGTTTGCATTAGTATTCTGAAATGGAGAATATGACCAACGCTATCTACTGGGTATATTAGAATGTATTTTGGATCAGTACGTCCAATGAACACTACTAAATTTGCAATCGCACCATGCTGAAACAAAGCATGTGTGTTAAACTTTTGACATTATCCTAGATGTGTTTCGGAGATCTACAGCTCTACTTGAAATTGAGTTGAGTTGGAGTTTAACGTCCCGTTCAGCAGTGAGGCTATATGAGACGTGGACCTACTGATTAACGTGGAACCCGAATCACATGAAACTACTTGAAATTGAGTATGAAAGTGACATAATGAATGTTTATGCATCTTCTATATATTCGACCAGTTCTGAAAAAAATATGTAAAAACAAACGTTACTTCTATATTAATGTTGGATTTCTGGAAACGAAACTTTATAATGTTAGGTTATTTTCTTACTACGTTTGAATTACACAGTTTTATCTGTTCTCCCTTTTCTTTTTCTTCTTCTCTCTTCTTCTCTTCTCTCCTCTCCTCTCTCTCTGTCTCTCCCTCTGCCTCATTTCTGAATCTCTGTGTATTATACATCCGTTAGTTTCAATTTTTCATTGTATGTGTTTCAGTTTCAACAACTTATGAATCTTGTTTCGTCTCGGTTTTGTTATTTCATTTTATCGACATTAATACATGTGTAGTTTGAAATTAGAATTGCGCTCATGTTGTTAACTAATTTTAGTATGGGAGACGAGAATGGAGGGGAGAGAGAGAGTCTCTTTACCTGACACGATTATTGGATAAAAAGGTGTATATTTGTTGGCCTAACTGCACGGCGTTAGCTGTCACAATTGTTTTGATGCGGAGTGTACAAAATTTTCCAACGAGTTTGGATAATGTCGAACAGATAATTATTTTATTGTTTGGATTTGTACATTAAAAATTAAAAAATGATAAAATTGGCAATGATTTCCTAGCGCTGTTGTCGAGTCTTACGCAAATTTGATGCACATACGTTATTCTATTTAGATATTTATTTCTTGCAATAGAAATGAGTAGTAAAGATCATCGATCATGATTAAAATAATGTGATAAAAGTTAGTGTTAGTCCAGACTCACACGGACTCACAGTTAGGAATGTGAAAGACCGCTTTCTACAAAACAGATTAAAAAAAAAAAATATGAGAAACCAGCATTCCTGTTTCCTCCAAAACCGTTTACACTGTTCTCCAATAGCTTTTTGATTTTCACTGAAACCAGGCTGATTGTCACCTAAGTCGGTACCCTTTCTTCTTTCTGTACTTCTTATTTTCAAACAAGTTAGCGAAGAATAAAAAGTCTCTTAGAAAACCGAAGGGGCTTTAAAACCGAAACCGTTCTGACAGAAAACCGAACCGTTTTTTAAGAGTTTTTTTTAAAAAAAGAGCTTATTTCAGTCTTCTTTTCTTTTTAAAAAAATCGAAAACCAAAAACTGTTTGCTGTACTCACAACTGGACTACTGCCACATGTTGATGCACCGCTCTAATATATTTTGTTAACAAATGGTGTACGCTCTCAGCAAAATTCTGAATAGCACCTCATAGTAACAGCTTGTGATAAGTAATCTTGGTAAATCTTCGATCTAGTCATTCGCTGCTTTGAGATGCTAGCTAGAATTTATATATTTTCGTAAATTTAGCAGCAGAAGTGAAAAGCCCAGTCGAGTCCAGATATGTCATTTTCAATTCACCGAAGTGAGGTAATGGGTATTTAGTCAATAGCTACTTTATATAATTGGTAAATTTGTATTTGTGTTTGTGGTTGTTTGATAAGGCTGAATTTAAACATGTTTGACGAAGAATTTTCCGTATCCCGTAAATACAGTTTTGATCTCACTTCTAATGCGGAGGTTGCGTAAAGAATTCGAAACGTAATGATGAATTGTATTAGTTGCATGAATTCCTGACACAGGAAAAAAGATGTACCACTTGCAACAGTTTGAAAAAATAAGTACTTCGGTTATCATCAACTTGCTGGGAGGTTTACAAATATGTATCAGCACAGATCAATAAGAAAAGTTCATGCTAAGATTATGTACTAGGATCAGAGCGAACATATACAAGGTCTACTTTTCCAGTTTTTCATTAATGAGAGATTTGTAAAGAAAAAATGTATATATAAGGTATTGAAGATAATACATACCAAATGCGTCGCCCGACTGACAAGACGGTAATTGTTCAATTTTCTCAAGTGCTTCTTGCCAGTTTATGTTCGGCTCTTCTTGCAGACCACAGGGTTCGGAAGGCGCAAACCTGAAGTCACATTCCTGTAAGATAGAATAAGATAAGTAAGAGAACACAAACAACAACAACAACAACAACAACAATAATAATAATAATAATAATAATAATAATAATAATAATAATAATAATAATAATAATAATAATAATAATAATAATAATAATAATAATAATTTTAGAAGTGTTTATCTGTAAAACATTATTTCGAAGACCAAAAGCACCCGTGTCAAAGAATGTCACCTTTAAAGACAATTTCTGACATGGCTTTCTCATATTACAAATTGAAATGAAATCTTTAAGTTTTACGTCCCACGTTTATGTCGGCTAGGTTAAAGGAGACGGTGATGATGAGAAATGAATGAAATGGTGGAATGAATAAAGTGAGAAGAAATGAGAAAGAACCGAAAAATCCTACGTATACGGTGTTTGTGCACCACAAAGTCCAGTTGGCGCGAGTTGAGCTTGAACCAGGGACTCCACGTACCAGAGGTGTACGCTCTTCCACTGAGTCACTGCAACACTCGTTTCTCATATTAGAACAGGAAATGCGTACAACTAATGATTGTACGATTTTCCTTCATACTTTGAGAGAAAAAAAATCCCTCAAACATAATGTAATGTTTATCTCATTAATATTTACATTCTGAAGAAAAATCAATTTATGAAAATCTTTAAAGGTTAGAATGTATATAGGGATATTATATAAATATAACAATTTTTAGAGCTTTTCATGACTATGTGGGTAACGTACACACCTTTGGCATTGAAGATCCGGGTTCAGATTCCGGCAGGAGCTCATATGTTTCGGGTCCTATGTTAAGCTGTAGGTTCACGCCTCCTATAGCCTTGCTGCTGAAGGGGACGCTAAACTTAAATCAAATGTTATATATAAGAAAGAACTTATTTAAACAAAATTACAACGAATGATAGCAGAGTGCAGTTCGACTTTGAATCAGGTAATAATAGTGTAACCTCTTCAGAACCATTCCTTTCATGATTCCATGGTTGAAGAGCGGCATTAAGGAAAAACAAAATGAGATACAATACGCAAAACCCATTTAGCCACAAAACATATTTCTATGTGAATGTGAAATCTTTTGAAATGCTGGAGTGTAAAATTAAAACTGTACGGACTAATTCTTCGACATTAATTACAAGTAACATTCACTGTCCCTTTGGCAGTGATAGAATGACATGTATTAAGTGCCACCACAAGATGCAAGACCCATTTTCTGGAGATATAATCGAAGGCTGTAGAATATTAAGGACTCAGGCGACTTTTTATTTATTCCAAGAGAAACTACATTAATGCAATGAGTTCTGCTGTGATAGCAAAGATAACGAAAAGAAGCACTACATTACAGGTTCATCTTGGCCATACTAACGACACCATTACTGAGATGGCAGTGGAGATAAGACATGTACAGACTGACCTCCAGGTCGCATGCAGACCAGACGATCTTCCTATGCTACAGCGTGACCAGAAAATATAAGGCGAACAGTTTTTTTTTCTTTTTTTCATATTCATGCAGAAAACTGAAGCGCTAGTGTTGCTGCAATTTCAAAATGCGGTTTCAACGTGATACAATCCGCCCAGAATAATTCTCCTCAATAGATCATTCAAATTAATATTTTAAAAAAATAAACGCATATATTTCGAAAAAAAAAAGTTTACATTTATTAAATTCTAAAATAACAACTAATATACAACCTACTAACAACAAAGTACACTACGGAAATGCAAGCGTTGAAAAACCTCAGTAAAAATTAATGCTACGTTTATTCATTTTTCAAGATAGAAAAAAATATAAAACGGATCCGGTGTTCAGACTATGAAAATGTGGCTATACAACAAAAATGTCCAATGAACATGGTTTGAAATCGGCACTGTTTTATAATGAAAGTCGTTCTAAAACCAACGAGGGTTCTGATTAATGCAAACTATCTCATGAATGCGGAAAGATAGCGCTGTCGGGTTAAAAAAAAAAAAAAAGTTGCACGTAATGGTAGGCTAGCGGTAGCCACAATACGGGGATCCACAGATGACGGAATACGTATGTAAATTCTTCACCTGTCACTAGGGATTCTCGTATCGTGGTAACCACTCGGCTACCATCGATATGTCACTGCATTTGTTAGGTGCGACTTTCTGTGTAAGCTTTTGATACGACAGCGATATATTTCCCAGTTCATGAGATATTCAATATTACATTAACGCTTTTGTAGGCTTTGGAAAGCCTCCTACGGTAAAATGCTGAAGCTTTCGATCCAAGTTCATTGCACATTTTTTGTTCCTTTTTCTTTTCATGTCTATTTTCACTTCCTTCAGAATGTTGGTGTATTGTTGTACCACTCTGTATACACTCACCTATAGATCATAATACTAAATGTATCAAGACCAAATTCCAAACATAATGTTTCTATAAGATTCTCCAGGGGGGGGGGGGGTTGAATGTTCTTCCTATCCATTAATATAAGAGTAGCTTAGTGGAAGTTAAAATGAACATTTGTGATTTTCTAGGAAACGGTTGTAATGCTTTTGTTAGTGTTATACAATCAATATACCATTAAGAACTCTGTAATAAGCTATAAGTAGTTTACTAGGAGAGCCAAGAAGGGAGAGTTCACTTCTTGGCTTAAAACTTCGAGATAAGTTTTTTTTTTTTTTTAATTACAACGTTTTCCTAAAAAATGATTCAGGCATTTTTGTACATATTTCACAAATGAATATTTCATTGGTAAGTCTATAATGTGGCATAAACTACATTTCCTAAAAAAAAAGAAAAGAAAAGAAAAGAAAAGAAAGGCGTAACTTTTAAATATTTTTCGATGATTTTCTCAAAGGCTTCTCAGGCGTGCATTTTATGCGTATTTCATAAATACATTTTTCATTATTAACGCTATAATAGGCCTATGCATAAAATATTTCTCATGAAAAAGTCGATAAAGAATAGTTTTGGATTGATTTCTTTTTTTTTAGATGATTTTCTCAAAAATACTCCTAAGCGGTTAGCGTACGCGCCTTTTCCGTGGGAGACCCGGGTTCGATTCCCGGCGAGAGATCATGTAATTCGGTTCAACGTTAATCAGTAGATCCACGTCTCATATAGCCTTGTTGCTGAATGGGACGTTAAACTCAAAATCAACTCAAAAAATGCTCAGGATATTTGGCTTATATTTTATAAATAAACATTACAATAATAACTGTAATATGCCATCTGTAATTTCAAATTTAAAAATCCGCAATAAGTAGTTTATAGTTTTTGAAGTGAATTTTCTTCGAAGTTTTACGAAAACACCTATTATAATTTTGTTTCTATAAATTCATCAATACATACTTCAATAGTAACTGCATCATAACTTGATCTAATGGAGCGAGAAAGTTTAGTGCAATTGTTCGTTCCTTTTATTCTTTTAGAAAACGTGGAATGCAATGTAGGCTTGTAAACGTAGACTATATCTCCCAAATACTAGAACAAATGCTGCAACTGATGTTATTAAATTAATATAGACTTTTGAAATGAAAATGAAATGAAATCTTTGAATTTTACGTCCCACAGTTATGCCGGTTAGGCTAAAGGAGACGGTGATGATGAGAGATGAGTGAAATGGTGGAATGAAGAAAGTGGGAGAACCCCGAGAAAACCCACGAGCACGGTGTTTGTCCACCGCAAAGTTCACTTGGCGGGGGCTGGGATCGAACCCGGGACCCCAAGCACCAGAGGTGAACGCTCTACCACTGAGCCACCGCGTAACTAATTCTCGAATGTTAAGACTACAAATTATATTAAAATTATGAAAACACTGGCGATAGGTTTTGACAAGATCTAGAACTGCACGGAAGTCAACTGTAATGTTTTCAGGTTATATTTTCTTTTTAGCTTGAAAAAGATATATATATATATATATATATATATATATATATATATATATATATATAGAAAGAGAGAGAGAGAGAAAAGAATGATTGAACCAACGGCTTCAAATGACCACCCTTGCCGCTAAGTAAGACCACCCGCAACACGCTGTAGCTTTAAGTTAATAATTAGAGAGCAACTCGTTGCAACAATCTTCTGAGGAAAACGCCTAGAGAGAAATAGAGTAACCAGTGCTATGTCCCGCGAAATGTATTCACAGCCTTCCTTGTCACAAAACACCTATTCAAGTTAATTTCTAGATAATGACCGGTAATTACCACAACTCGCTCTCCTTTTCTTCTGTTCTTTCAACACGAATCCCCATCCTTTTCTCTGCTTCCAATCGCTCGAAAGATTTTTTTTTAAATTCTATAATCTTTACAATCCTTCAGCCATCCGAAGAAATTTAAATTCAATGGGAAAACACACATATGCGCTCTCTTTTACGTCTTCTAAAGGTGTTACAATATTATTATTGTTATTAAATTTTCTTTTTTCGACCTTGGGAATTGAGTAACCCCTTTCGTCTTATGAAGGACATACTGACATTACTCAGCAAAAAATAAAACAAGAAAGGAAAAAAAGAAAGAAATGAAGAAAGAAAAAATAAAGAGAATCCATCAATGTACGCAAACGAAGTAAATCATGCCAATCTACAGACTTCAATGGTGAAACCTTCAGTTACAGCTGAGGTGGTATTATTTTTTTTCCAGTCCGAGTAATTTTTAACCATACTGTGTAACAATGTTGTGTGTTATCGTGTTTTACTGTATAATTTTCAGTTTACATACTAAATCTGTGTTGCTTTTTGCCTAAATACAATGTTAATTCAGAAGTTTCAGAGTAATTAAGAAATATAGGTCTTCGGGAAATATTTTTTTATTTATATATATGGTTTTCTCCGTAAATTTTGTGTATGGGCATCTCATTTTGATAAATATAAAATACGTATTCTTATTTCAATGTAATTCATAGGTTAGTACTAATTTTCCACCAATCTGATATTTGGTAGGACGCTTTGAACCCCGTTCGTCCCGATGAGATACCCATATCCTGCTAAAATCTGACTTGATCCAGTTTTCACTACTTTTCATTCCTTTTTGTATTTTCCGCCGCGAATTTTCTGTGTTGTGATTGGGAACTAGATGCCAGCTTAGTAATTTGGTGCATCTCTAACTTGTTCTTTATCGTGTAACCTCCGAGGTGTAAACAGCACATATCGCCGAAGGAATGATTTTAATCAATTTCACACGAAATCTACTGAAAATCCAGATAATACTATTCCAAATTATGAAATAAACAGCACAGAAGTCTATTGGAGTCCCGGATCATTGGATTTTGTCTGAAAATGTCAAGTAACTAAAATAAATATTGGAGTACCATATAACAGATGCCATGTTTGTCGATACGAATAATATTTCAGACTAAGTTTTGGAGATACGAAAATCACTTCAGAATTTATCCTTTTCTTTTTATTATAGAATCAGATAGAATCAGATTGCCTGTACTTGACATAGTTTTCGTGTGTGTGTAGTATATTTGTAATTTGGGGGATAACATGGCCGTATACGCGTTTACCGTGTTAGTCAAGTTAAATTTTACCATGGCAGAGTAAACTCTACTATCTTACTCTTTATTTGGACTAGCTTCAAACACAGTATGGGTTGATCATGTGGTTCGGATTCCACGTTAATCAGTAGGTCCACGTCTCATATAGCCTCGCTGCTCAAAGGGACGCTAAACTAAAAATCAACTCAACAGTATGGGTTGAATAATGACGTGAAGCTTCCTTTCCTTTTCAGAAGGGGATCTTCCTTAATCTATCACTTCGGGATCATTTTGAATAATAATGTAATTTAAAAAATGGGTTAGTTTTGGTACAAGGACTACCTGGTTCTAATTATCCCCCCTCATTTTTCGCATTAGAGCCGATTGAAAATGTATCCAGGAAAGGTCCAGGATTGGTGTCCAGGAAAGTGTACTTGCATTTAGTGTAGATATGTAAAATTTGATTTTTCTGTAGTAATATGTGTTATATGTGTAGCTTGTAGTATGGATGTGTGAGAGTGTTTAATAGTTTATTTAAGGGCAATGTACTGTTGATTTGTTAATTATTCATCTCTTTTGACCGAACCTAGTAGGTAATTCATGTATAAATCTAATCTATCGTGATTCTGCATATTTATTTTATAATAAACAAGTAGTTTGTTTTAATAGTACACAGCTCATTTCCTAGTACAAATATTAATTGCCACTTTACAGCTCCCTCTAATGCGAGAAACAATAGCACAGCGCTATTCTTTTGTTGTTCGAAATAGTTAAGATACTAGGTGATCTTTAAAACTACAACTTTTCAAAGTTATTTGGGATTGTTCGATGGCTACGATTTCAGTAAGTAACTAAATATGTAAAGCACGTTATTAATTACCTATCCTAAAGAGTATTATATTTTCTGTAGTAAAATAAACAAATAGTAAATGAAATTAAACTTTACGTTTGATTAACTATAAGCTGCTAAGCAGAACGCTACTATAATCGTCAGAGAACGAAATTATTTGATAGATCATAACGTAAAAATTTTCTTTTCCCTTTCTATCTGCGAATACTCTCATTGTTGATTTCAGAATATAAATATATTTATAAACAAGTACAGTATAGAAATGCGAATCGTTTTACACAGCAATGTGCTTGCCAGAAGTGTAAATAAAGTAAATAATACTAAATGTTGTTTGTATATATACATTTGTCAGGCTGCAGAGTGTAAATGCGGGCTGTCGTTCGTATTAGTAGAAGTGAATTTTGGTTCGTGCGAATATTTGACGTTGTGGTCAGTGCTTGAGAATTTACTTATATTTAGTAGCGTATGCATTTTAATGTATAGAATGTGACCGTTTAGGCAGTTTTTGGGCGTATTTAAAATTCGGGTGTCTGAAAAATGAATTTCTACGATATGAAATATAAATAAATAAATATAAGGAAATAATATATATATATATATATATATATATATATATATATATATATATATATATATATATATATATATAAGAATATAATGAGTGTAATTGAATAATAAGACACCCTAATGTACATATGTGAGCCCAGTTACTCTCTCGCCAATGGTTAGGATCGCGATCCAAATACAGTTGTATGAATGTTCGTGTATGATAGTAAATGTTTAAACAGTGTTCTTCATATCGAGTACTCGTATGAAGGGAATGTTGTATATATGACTGGCTATATTTACACTTTGTAACTTATTGGTTAACCGTAGGTAAATTGAAAATGAAATGAAATATTTAAGTTTTACGTCCCACAGTTATGCCGGTTAGGCTAAAGGAGACAGTGATGATGAGAAATGAATGAAATGGTGGAATGAAGAAAGTGGGAGGAAACGGCAGAACCCCGAGAAAACCCACGAGCACGATGTTTGTCCAGCACAAAGTCCACACGACGCGAGCTGGGATCGAACCATGGACCCCAAGCACCGGAGGTGAACGCTCTACCACTGAGCCTCCGCGCGCCCCTTATTTAAATTGAGCCGAAGAAGTATATGAAAGGAATCATATTTCTGGAAACGATTAACATTTCGTAATCTTTATTAAAATAAATAAATAAATAACATTAAATAACGTTAAATAAATAACAATATCTAAAATGACGAGAGACGTTTAACAGTTTGTTTTCTTTCCTTTTCGTAACTTCTTAAACAAACGAGATTAATCTCTTATTACAAATGTTTAATCTCGATTAAGAATTTTTCTTCCTTTCCAAATTCCATTATTAAATATTGATAGATATGATTTAACGTTCTATGTATACTAATATATATACACAGGGTGTTTCAAAACAACACCAACAACGTTTGGGAGGTGATTCCTGACACCAAGATAAGACAAAAAGTATAGACCAACCTGGGTGCACAAATGCTTCCTTTCGGAGTTATAGGCTGCCGAAAACATGAAAAAAATGAACTTTAAATATCCATACTCCTAAAACTATGGGATCTACCGAAGTCGGGTCAAGACTTCACTTAGGAACTAGTATGTGCTTTATCCAAACATCCATGTTTCGGAATCCGGTGGTGCTTCCGCAACAAGTTCTATAGAGGCGGTTGGAGTGTTGGAGAGTCAAATTATATGACCATAGCCAAACTCTCTCTACAAAATTGCATCGTGAGTACTTTTGGATTCTGAAACATGTATTTTTGGATAGTGCACATATTAATTCCTAAGTGAAGTCTTGACCCGAGTTTGGTAGGTCCTGTTTTCGGCAGCTTATAACTCCGAAAGGAAGCATTTGGGCACCCAGGTTGGCCTATACTTTTTGTCTTATCCTGGTATCAGGAATGACCTCCAAAAGTTGTCAGTGTTGCTTTGAAACACCCTATATATATATATATATATATATATATATATATATATATATATATATATATATATATATATATATATATGCATGCAATTAATATCTTTCTATGTGTTTTATCATTAGTAAATGTAATAAATGTTACAAAACTGTAGCTAGGTGATAGTTTCCTTTCAAAGTAAGAATTAACCTACTTACGTGTCCCACTGAAAAAGCGTGTGAATGTGTGAGTGAGCAATAACTCTAGTTTTAAGTAGTGAATTCCAAAGGTTAATGCGAATTAATAATCCTTGTTAATTGCACTCATGTCTAAAATAATTGTCGCATGTCAATAAATATGTTTTTGTAAGAATATAATTTGATAACGAATTCGTTCGGTATTTCTTATAATGTAATTAAATGTATAACCGGCAAAGACATATATGTGGCAAATTTCATGTCAAAAGAGCAGTAAATAAAAACAATAAAACCAAAATAAAACTTCCTTGTCCATTTAGCAATATTATGTTTTATTCATTTTAATTTTCGTATTTATAATTGTTTTCCTATGAAATTTACCACAAATATACATTTCCCGATTATACACATAGCATCAGTATTAAAAGTACCCTGCAAAATCATTATCAAATTATATTCTTACAAGAAGACAGTTATAGATATGCGACAATGATTTTGGACGTGACTGTATATTCTACTAATGGAACATGTGTTTACCTGTAAGTCATGGCATAGGTCATGAAGGTGAATAATCTCTAATTAATCTAAATCGGCTCTAAAAGACAAGCCGAAGTAACGGAATAAAACTGGGGGTAATAACAGTTTCTCCAAAACATGAAGAACTCTGATTTATGTAAGATAGGTTATCACTTAAATATTTTTCCTTTTTCCTGGCTAACTCAAACATGCGTTTGGTTCACTACATAAGAGTCAGTAAACGGATAGAACTTATTTAATGATCAGAAATAACGAGTAAAACGATTAACTTATCATTTCTCATCATCTGGGCTGGGTCAGGGTAACTCCAACTTGTGCAGTTACCTGGATCCAGGTCAGAGTTGTATGAGGGAACGTGCATCTACTATGAACAGTTCAAAGTAGATTGTCGAGTAATATAAATGGGATATGAAGTACCTTTAGTACTTATTTAAGCTTCCGTACTATATTTCAATAATTATCTCGTATTTCTTTGTTTCTGTTTCTTTTCTCCCTCTTTTACCTTCTTCTGTTTTATCCATAGGCGATCCAAATCTTCCTTTCTTGCAACATTTTCCTCTCGCCTCTCACTATCTCTAACAAAATTCCATCAGGAGACCTCTCTAACTCTCTTTCTTTCTTCCATTCGCCTTCTTCTTCTCCCTCTTCTTTCATTACTTTCCTCTTGACTTCTCTATATCTCTTTCTCAGTCTTTCTCTATTTTAAATTTAAACTCAATGGAGGTCGTGACTGGGAGTTGTCGCTATAGGCGCGGTCAATAAGTTTAATCCGTTTTCTCTTCTTAAGTCCGATATTGAATAACCATTAAAGAAATACATGTAGAATACTAGATTTGGAAATAGGCTTATTCAGTTTCTCAAAGTGATATAGTTGAGTTTCAAGATGGCGACAACCTAGAGTGTCTCTTCCCAATCACGAAGTAGTAATCGCGTCACTATAGGACACTTTTTGGCCCCTGGGTCCCTGCCTCAGGACCCATGGTCCCTGGCCGGGGTCAATGACCTAGGGGTACATAGGACCACCCCTCTAAATTTTGGCATGGGTACCTTGACCCACCCCCTAAATTTTGGCAGGGGTACATAGGAGCACCCCTCTTAAATTTTGGAAATTGCCAAATCTAAAAATTTGGTATGGTAGCCTAGGACCATAGTATGTACCTCTATCAGTATGGGGGGTCTATGTCGTTCCCTTTCATGGGTAAAAAATTGCCAAAAAGTCAAATTTCGGGGGTTTTTGACCTAATTTATCCCCTTTGATGAGGTATTATTACCCTATATGGTTATATGGACGTATACAGGGGTTCATTACCTATCATAAGACATGGGTATATTAATGCACCCCTTGAAAAATTTGGGAGGGGTACCTTGGCCCACCCCTTAAATTTTGGAAATTGCCCAATTTAAACATTGGGTATTATAGTATAGGACCCTAATATGTATTATGATAAATTTGGGTGGTCCACCTCGTTCCCTTCTAGGGGTACAAAATTGCCAAAATATAAACGTAAGCAATACGTAGTACCACGTGTTTGGTTTTTGATCGATTTTATCCCCTTTGATGAGGTGTTATTATTCTATATAGTTATATGGTCATGTATAGGGGTTCATTACCTTTCATAAGATATGGGTATATTTGTGCACTCCTTTAAAAATTTGGGAGGGGTACTTTGGCCCACCCCTTAAATTTTGGAAATTGCTCATTTTATATATTTGGTATTATAGTATTGGACCCTAACATGTATTATAATAAATTTGGGTGGTCCACCTCGTTCCCTTCTAGGGCTACAAAATTGCCAAAATATAAACGTAAGCAATACGTTGTACCACGTGTTTGTTCTTTTGGCCCAATTTATCCTCTTGGATGAGGTTCTATTACCTTATATGGTTATGTATAGGGGTCTATTCCCTATCATAAGACATAGGTACATTTGTGCACTCCTTTAAAAATTTGGGAGGGGTCCTTTGGCCCACCCCTTAAATTTTAGAAATTGCTCATTTTATATATGTGGTATTATAGTAGTGGACCCTAACATGTATTATGATAAATTTGGGTGGTCCACCTCGTTCTCTTTTAGGGGTACAAAATTGCACAAATATAAACGTAAGCAATACGTTGTACCACGTGTTTGGTTTTGACCTAAGTTATCCCCTTGGATGAGGTCCTATTACCTTATATGGTTATATGGTTATGTATAGGGGTCTATTCCCTATCATAAGACATAGGTACATTTGTGCACTCCTTTAAAAATTTGTGAGGGGTACCTTGGCCCACCCCTTAAATTTTAGAAATTGCTCATTTTATATATTTGGTATTATAGTACTGGACCATAACATCTATTATGATAAATTTGGGTGGTCCACCTCGTTCCCTTTTAGGGGTACAAAATTGTCAAAATATAAACGTAAGCAATACGTTGTACCACGTGTTTGTTTTGGCTCAATTTATCCCCTTGGATGAGGTCCTATTACCTTATATGATTATATGGTTATGTATATTGGTCCATTCCCTATTATAAGACATGGGTATATTGATGCACCCTTAAAAAAATTTGGGAGGGGTACCTTGGCCCACCCCTTAAATTTTGGAAATTGCCCAATTTAAACATTTGGTATAATAGTATAAGACCCTAATATATATATATATATTACTATAAATTTGGGTGGTCCATCTCGTTTCCTTTCATGGGTACGAAATTGCCAAATTTTAGTACAACCACGTGTTTCGTTTTTGCCCTAATTTATTCCCTTGGATGAGGACCTATTACCTAATATGATTATATGGTCATGTATAGGGTCCATTTTCTATCATAAGACATAGGTACATTGATACACACCGGAAGGGGTACCATAGCCAATCCCTTAAATTTTGCAATTTTTCCAATTTAAGCATTCGCTATCATAGTACATGACCTCAATATGTATCATGATAAATTTTGGTGGTCCACCTTGTTCCCTTTCATGAGTAAAAAAAAATGCCAAAATATAAACATAAGCAATATGTTGTATCACGTGTTTGGTTTTTGGCCCAATTTATGCCGTTTGATGCGGTCTTATACCGTATATGGTCATATGGTCATGTATATAGGTTCATTCCCTATCATAAGACATGAGTACATTGATGCACCCTTTAAAAAATTTGGGAGGGGTATCTTGACTCATCCACTCAGTTTTAGAAATTGTTTAATATAAGCATTTGGTATCTTCGTACAGGTCTTCAATATGTACCACTATAAATTTGGATGGTCCACATCGTTCCCTTTCATGGGTAAAGAACTACCAAAAATCAAATTTCGGAGGTTATTGACCCTTTGATAAGTATTTAGCACGTTATATGGTTTATTACCTTTATATGTTTTTGTTCTCTTTTAAATTTGGGAATTATAAAATAACATAATTTAGTAAACGTTTTCTAGGACCCATTGGTGTTCCTCTTATGGCCAAATATTCAAAATTTAAAGGTTATTGACCGGCTTTATTATTGAATAACTACAGGATTTATTACTTTTTCATAAGACACAGGTGTATTTGTGTACCAATCTTAAATTTTGGGAGGGGTACATTTCTTATTGTCATATCAATAATTGGTAATTGTTCTTAAAATTGGATAGTATTTCATTCATTGGGTAAATCATTATGATCACGTGATCAGTTATTGACCTATGATGGGATTAGGAGTCCAGGACATTGGTACATTTAAACTTTGTAGGATAATTTGAGAATGCGTCATTGGTATTGATTATTACAGCCAAATATAAACGTAAGCAATACGATGTACCACGTGATTGACCTTGATGAGGTAGTGTACAGGGATACATAGCTAACCTTATTGAATCTTATGACTCATAGTCTTAAGGGAATACATGCTACAACACTGGCAAAGTTATTGTTGATGTAATTTGATTGGTTGATCACTATCTTTCTTGCAATCTGATTGGCTGATCACTATCTTTCGTGCAATCTGATTGGTTGCTGAGTTTCAAATCTTTGCTGCATTCAGTTTTGTTTTAACCTTTGAAAAGTTTTTGAATTTTTTTGTTTGCAACTTTGGTTTGACATTTTTTCGTTTGATATTTTTAGTTTAAAAATTTTTGTTTCGAAATTTTTGTTTGAAAACTGTTTCAAAATTTTGTTTGAAACTTTTCGTTCGAAATTTTTGTTTGAAAAATTTTTGTTTGAAATTTTTGTTTCAAAATTTTGTTTGAAAATTTTTTGTTTGTAAATTTTTGTTTCAATTTTTTTGTTTAAAATTTTTTCGTTTGAAATTTTTCGTTTCCAAAATTTTTTTCTGTTTAAAAATTTTTGTTTGTTCAGTTTTGTTTGGAAATTTTTGTTTCAAATTTTTTTGTTTGAAAATTTTTTGTTTGAAAATTTTGTTTGACATTTTTAAAAGTTTGTGCACTCATTAGTAAAGAACCGGAACTGTTTAGAACTAAAACCTCTGGCAACATTGTGGTGCAATAGTACACGTCAGAACATGGGGTTGTACTTGCAATGAAAAAAACAATTCATTGAAATGGATCATTTTATTACACTCCACATACATCCATACCAGATAGTGGTTCTGGATATTGTCGATACAATGTATTTTGAACTTCTTGCACTAGTTTGTCTTTAGCATATAATTTTAATTCCAATTGAAGTCTTTTAAGGTCTATTGCGATATCAATTGGTGGAAACTCAATGTCCATTTGATCACAAATAAACTGTTTATCAATACAGTTATGCACCCACGAACGATGTTGACAACCATCACAATATCTAGATACATGTTGTACAATATGCATAACACATTTTTCAAAATAGTACTTTTTCAGGAATATACTTGTTTTGTTGCACACTTCCACTGCATGTTTCACACACTGAAATACGCTGATGAATTTGTTCCATTCCGTTTGTGTTAGATACACCATGTTGCGAGGGACATGGAATGTACTCTTTTTACGTAACAGCACCATCTTCTCTTCGAGGACTGTACGCAGCATCACTTCATGATTTGAGCCTAATGATTTGACTATGGTCACATTTAGCTCATCATGAAAATAATCGTTCATTTGGTCGATTCGTGAACATAATATTTGCCATTCTTCACAGGCCAGTTGTACACCAAATTGTTCTGCTTTGCCCAATCGAATTACTGGTTCAAATGTTCTAGCACTGATACCAATCATCACATGTTTTGTTTGAAATATATTTATTGGATAATAGCTTGCGAAGATGAACTCTTTATCGTTAGAAGTACACATCTTTCCTCCTGAAAAGCACTTGCTCAAATGATTTCGTGGGATGACAGTGTATTGGTTGATTTATAGAACTACGGCTGACGTCATTGGTAAGGAATGTGCTGACGTTTGAATTCATGATTTCATCACAGTTGCTGACGTCATGCCGACCAACCAAATTCATACAACTACGGCTGACGTCATTGTAAAGAAATGTGCTGACGTTTGAATTCATGATTTCATCACAATTGCTGACGAATCTGGCTGTGTACTAAATTCAAATTGATGACTTCGACCCAAGAATCCTTTGTAACATAAAGATACAGATCCAGTATTTAAGAAACGCAGCAGTTCTTCTTGTTTTGATGCTTCCATGGGTAAATATCTTGCTGGTAAAATTATATTCTTATCATTTTCAAGCTTCACTACGGTTCTTAATCCAAACTTTGTAGGGATCATTTGGCTAGCTAAGATTCTATAAGGTACATTCTGTTGTAAATCAGTAATCTTGGTAAATGATTTCATCACATCACGCGTGTTTAGAAACTGCAAACAAGTAGCCATGATGATGTTATGATGAATACTAACTCGAACGATACTTATATATGATGAAAAACTGATGACGTTGCATTATCATGTTCTGACGTGTACTATTGCACCACAATGTTGCCAGAGGTTTTTGCTCTAAACAGTTCCGGTTCTTTACTAGTGAGTGCACAAACTTTTAAAAATGTCAAACCAAACTTTGAAACAAAAATTTAGAACAAAAAATCTTTGAAACAAAATTTTGAAACGAAAAAAAATTCAAACAAAAAATTTCAAACGAAAAAAATTCAAACAAAATTTTGAAGCGAAAAAATTTTCAAACAAAATTTTGAAACAAAAAATTTGGAAACGAAAAATTTCAAACAAAAAATTTTAAACAAAATTTTCGAACAAAAATTTTCAAACAAAAAATTTCAAACGAAAAAATTTTCAAACAAAAATTCCAAACGAAAAAATCCCAAACAAAATTTTGAAAATTTTCAAACAAAAAATTTTTAAAACGAAAAATTTCAAACCAAAGTTTCAAACAAAAAAAATTCAAAAACTTTTTAAATGTTAAAACAAAACTGAATGCAGAAAAAGATTTAAAACTCATCAACCTATCAGATTGCACGAAAGATAGTGATCAACCAATCAGATTGCAGGAAAGATAGTGATCATCCAATCAAATTGCATTAACAATAACTTTGCTAGTGTCAGATTACATCACCTTATGATTAAATTTCAAACTGTTGTAGCATGTATTGCCTTTCGTCTATGAGTCATAAGATTCAATAAGGTTAGCTATCAGATTTCAAATCAATCACCACCAATGATCTTAGACTATGAGCTGTGACTAAAGTTCAATGTATTGTTTCAAATTTCGCACCTTATGTTAAAATTCTGTTTATCACCATTCCCAAATTTAAAGAATACTTCTCTTGATATACCTAAGTCTTAGAGTTAATCATATCAATAAGGTCAATAAGGTCAATAATGTCCGTCAATTGTTTACCTGAGTAGAACCAACTGTTTTCTAGAAGTGTGTGTGTACTCAAATTTAAGAAGTACCACAACAAAGGAAATGAATCCCTGTACACTACCTCATCAAGGACAATCACGTGGTACAACGTCTTGCTTACGTTTATATTTGGCGGGAATAATCAAAACCAATGACGCATTCTCAAATTATCCTACAAAGTTTCAATGTACCAATGTTCTGGACTCCTAATCCCATCATAGGTTAATAACTGATCACGTGATCATACTCATATTTGACAATGATTTACCCAATGAATGAGATATTATCCAATTACCAATTATTGATATGACAATAAGAAATGTACCTCCTCCCAAAATTTAAGATTGGTACACAAATACACCTGTGTCTTATGAAAAAGTAATAAATCCTGTAGTTATTCAATAATAAAGCCGGTCAATAACCTTTAAATTTTGAATATTTGGTCATAAGAGGAACACCAATGGGTCCTAGAAAACGTTTACCAAATTATGTTATTTTATAATTCCCAAATTTAAAAGAGAACATAAACATATAAAGGTAATAAACCATATAACGTGCTAAATAGGAGTCAATAACCTCCGAAATTTGATTTTTGGTAGTTCTTTACCCATGAAAGGGAACGATGTGGACCATCCAAATTTATAGTGGTACATATTGAAGACCTGTACGAAGATACCAAATGCTTATATTAAACAATTTCTAAAACTGAGTGGATGAGTCAAGATACCCCTCCCAAATTTTTAAAGGGTGCATCAATGTACTCATGTCTTATGATAGGGAATGAACCTATATACATGACCATATGACCATATACGGTAATAAGACCGCATCAAACGGGATAAATTGGGCCAAAAACCAAACACGTGATACAACGTTTATATTTTGGCATTTTTTTTTTACTCATGAAAGGGAACAAGGCGGACCACCCAAATTTATCATGATACATATTGAGGTCATGTACTATGATAGCGAATGCTTAAATTGAAAAATTTCCAAAATTTAAGGGATTGGCTATGGTACCCCTCCCGGGGTGCATCAATGTACCTATGTCTTATGATAGAAAATGGACCCCTATACATGACCATATAATCATATTAGGTAATAGGACCTCATCCAAGTGAATAAATTAGGTGAAAAACGAAACACGTGGTTGTACTAAAATTTGGCAATTTCGTACCCATGAAAGGGAACGAGATGGACCACCCAAATTTATCATAATACATATTAGGGTCCTGTACTATTATACCAAATGTTTAAATTGGGCAATTTCCAAAATAAAGAGGTGGGCCAAGGTACCCCTCCCAAATTTTTTAAGGGTGCATCAATATACCCATGTCTTATAATAGGGAATGGACCAATATACATAACCATATAATCATATAAGGTAATAGGACCTCATCCAAGGGGATAAAATCGACCAAAAACCAAACACGTGGTACAACGTATTGCTTACGTTTATATTTTGACAATTTTGTACCCCTAAAAGGGAACGAGTTGGACCACCCAAATTTATCATAACAGATGTTAGGGTCCAGTACTATAATACCAAATATATAAAATGAGCAATTTCCAAAATTTAAGGGGTGGGCCAAGGTACCCCTCCCAAATTTTTCAAGGAGTGCATTAATATACCCATATGTTATGAAAGGTAATGAACCCCTGTATACGCCCATATAACTATATAGGATAATAATACCTCATCAAAGGGGATAAAATCGACCAAAAACCAAACACGTGGTATAACGTATTGCTTACGTTTATATTTTGGCAACTTTGTACCCCTAACAGGGAACGAGGTGGACCACCCAAATTTATCATAATACATGTTAGGGTCCACTACTATAATACCACATATATAAAATGAGCAATTTCTAAAATTTAAGGGGTGGGCCAAAGTACCCCTCACAAATTTTTAAAGGAGTGCACAAATGTACCTATGTCTTATGATAGGGAATAGACCCCTATACATAACCATATAAGGTAATAGAACCTCATCCAAGAGGATAAATTGGGCCAAAAGAACAAACACGTGGTACAACGTATTGCTTACGTTTATATTTTGGCAATTTTGTAGCCCTAGAAGGGAACGAGGTGGACCACCCAAATTTATTATAATACATGTTAGGGTCCAATACTATAATACCAAATATATAAAATGAGCAATTTCCAAAATTTAACGGGTGGGCCAAAGTACCCCTCCCAAATTTTTAAAGGAGTGCACAAATGTACCCATATCTTATGAAAGGTAATGGACCCCTATACATGACAATATAACTATATAGAATAATAACACCTCATCAAAGGGGATAAAATCGACCAAAAACCAAACACGTGGTACTACGTATTGCTTACGTTTATATTTTGGCAATTTTGTACCCCTAGAAGGGAACGAGGTGGACCACCCAAATTTATCATAATACATATTAGGGTCCTGTACTATGATAGCGAATGTTTAAATTGGTCAATTTCTAAAATTTAAGGGGTGGGCCAAGGTACCCCTCCCAAATTTTTCAAGGGGTGCATTAATATACCCATGTCTTATGAAAGGGAATGGACCCCTGTATACGCCCATATAACCATATAGGGTAATAACACCTCATCAAAGGGGATAAATTAGGTCAAAAACCCCCGAAATTTGACTTTTTGGCAATTTTTTACCCATGAAAGGGAACGACATAGACACCCAATACTGATAGAGGTACATACTATGGTCCTAGGCTACCATACCAAATTTTTAATTTGGCAATTTCCAAAATTTAAGGGGGGTCGTCCTATGTACCCCTGCCAAAATTTAGGGGGTGGGCCATGGTACCCCTGCCAAAATTTAGAGGGGTTGGTCCTATGTACCCCTAGGTCATTGACCCCGGCCAGGGACCATGGGTCCTGAGGCAGGGACCCAGGGGCCAAAAAGTGTCCTCAAGTCAGTCCCATACTACTCACGACATCGTTGTTCAATGGTCTCTACGTAGTGTGACGTCAGTGTTTTTTATTCTTGAGCGCAGGCAGTTGTTCCAAAATGGCTGACAATGAATGTTCGTCTTGATAGCGTGCTGTAGTTGAACTTCATGTTAATGAGCAAATTCCAGCTGTTGAAATTCACAATAGACTACAACATTTATACTGAGATGTATTTATGGATTCTAGTAATGTTGGAAGACGGTAAAACATTTTAAAGGAGAGAAAACGAGCATTAAAGATCAGGCTCAGAGTGCTGGCCACGAACTACCTCCACGAAACATAATATCGAAGAAATTTACAACAAATGTAATTAAAGAAAATGATCGATCGCTATGGATACAACTGTAATAATCCTTGTTATAATATACAGTGTAGTGCAGGAAATTATATACAAAGTGAGGCTTTCGACAAATTTGTAACCGCTGCGTACCATATTTACTAACGGCTGAATACTCATACAAGGTTCAGCGTAAGAAGACCGCTCAAGAACTTCTTTAAAGATACCAAAAGGAAGTTATGATTTTTTATCGAACATTATGACCAGTGATGAAAACTAGTTCCTTCATTATAATTGTTGGCAAAAAAAAAAGAAAGAAATAAGCAAAAAAGAAAGAAAAATAAAAGAAAGGAAAAGAAAGAACAGTACTGTCTGCTGGCAAAACTATGAACACCATCCTCTAGGATACAGAGGGATGCATTCCGGTTGAATTTCTTTCATCTGGAGATATTCTAAATTATTTCCGTTGCCGTTATGTATTGTAATGTTCCACGTGTTTCTGAGTACAAAACAATATCATGTGCTCCTGTTTGTAAACATCATCACATGTACTTACGTTGGAGTACTACACACCACGTGGGATTACTACAAGGAGCAGACGACGGGCACCAGCACCTCCTACAAGTCACATGACGCTATGGCAGCAGCAGCAGCACCACCACCGGGACGCTTATATGTTGGACAGCAGCCAGCTGATAGTCACCAGTCTTCGATTGATCTCCCTCCTCTTGCTTGCCTGGAGCACTAGGAGAACCCAACCTCAAAGCCTCAAGTCTGCTGCATGACTCATGATTATTGCTTTCCTGCTGGATTTGCCTGCTTCGGGGATCTATGACTTTCTGCGGAGCATTGAGTATTAGTACAATAGAGAAAATTGTACTAAAGTATTTCTCTAAATACTATTGCTATTAGAGGATTTTTATAAATAAAGCGGTAGTGGGAGTCGATTCTTGACTTTGATTTCATCAATCTAGCTCTACCTAGCAGAACTTTTACAATATAAATGCTTTACAAGATCCGTCGTACAGTGCAGGATGCACGACCTGAAAGGCAATCGTCATTCAACATGATAATGCACGCCATCACCCTGATTAGTTGGCAGAGAAAGAAACTGATAATATAGTGTAAGGAATTCTTCCTCACCCTTCCTACAGTCCTAGTATTGCACCCTCCATCATCTGCTCGATTTTTTGGAAGATCAGCTACTAGATCAACACTACTAGACGACAGAAAACATACAAAAATCCGTGTGCCAGTGCCTGCGAGTAGCTGAGTCAAGAGTTTTGCCGCAACTGTATTTGGAAACTTCTAAAACGTTGGGACAGATTCATGCAAAGAAGCAAATCTTTGAAACGAAATGAAATGTTTCGGTTCAACGTCCCATAATTATGCCCATTAGGCTAAGGGAGATGAGTGATTAAGGCAAGTGAATGATGATGGTTTAATTGATGGAATGACAACGTGGGAGGTAACGGGAGTACCAAGAGAAAATCCACGGGCACGATATTGTCCACCAGGAACTTACTTGGCTTGCTATCGAATCAGGAACCCCACACATCAGAGGTAAGCGCTCTACCATTGAGTCGCCATGTCCTCGTATGCAAAGAAGAGAGACTTTCTTGAACAGCAAAGTATGGAGGTAGATTAAAATGTAATTTGTATTTTATAGATAAAACCAAACCAAAGTTCATGAAAAACATTATTGCTCATTACTTAGAGTATGACACTCTTAGCCAGTCTCCTTCAAATGGTTGACTGTTATAGCTCGTGATAATGCAAGAAATGATTTCCTCCCAACAGGAATCTTAAACGACAAGTCAGATGACAGTCATGGCTGGTGTTCATTAATGCTGTTCACACTACATGACATTTTCTTTTCTTTTTTTTTTTTTCTTAATCATATATCTGAAAGTAGATCGATTTTCTGTTACGAAAACGGAAATTAAATTTCGGTTTTCAAAGAATAAAATGACTTCAAAACCCTACAATATTTGGCAATTGCCAATTTTGGTCGTATCCCTATTGCAAAAAGTGCTTTCACGTAAAGAAGGATGCTCAAATTAGAAAGAACGGAATTACTTTCAATTCTATTTTTTTAGGATTACTATTATCCTAGGTTTGAAATATTTCCTATATAACAAGTGCTCGAAACGCGAAATGTCACACGCTAGCGCTGAAAGTCTATATATTTTGCATAGGGTCTATGAATTTTCAAGTGTACCGTCGAATTAAAAGCTTTACATTTGCAGTCTCACTATGAAAGCTGCCGCTATGTAAATTAAATAGAAAGAGTTGAGTTGAGTTGAATTTGAGTTTAACGTCCCGTTCAGCAGCGAGGCTATATGAGACGTGGACCTACTGATTAACGTGGAATCAGAACCACATGAGCTCCCACCGGGAATCGAAACCGGGTCTCCCACGCCATTAAATACAGGGTGCGGCACGTAAAACCGGCCCGTAAAGTGAACACATAAAATGAAATGTAATGTATTGAATATGATTAACTACAACACATAAATGAAATGTAATGTATTGAATATGACTACTCACCTTCACAGCAGCCTTCACAGCAGATGCTGAAAGTGTCCTCCGCCCACTTCAACACACATGTGAGCACGATTGAGGGGATTCATATATACCCTTGTCAGTTCTTGTGTTGTAATGCTATTGGTGACATCCTGGATCCTGGTCTTGAGTTCTTCAATTGTGTGTGGATTTGTTTCGTATACTCTTCCCTTTAACAATCCCCATAAGTAAACGTCACACGTGGACAAGTCTGGTGACCAAGGAGGCCACAAGTCTTTGCTGATTGTCCTCTCTGGTGTAAACATCTCATGCACAAGGGACAATGATGCAGCTGATGTGTGGCATGTTGCACCGTCCTGCTGAAAGTAACATAACTGACGCTCCTCTTCGGTCAAGTGTGTATAAAACTCCTCCAGGATTCCCATATACACGTCACTGTTCACTGTCGTCTCAAAGAATATGGGCCCAATAACGCGTGTGGCGGAAATGGCACACCAAACACCAAACATCTCATCATGCAAGGGTACCTGGTGGATTGCGTAGGATTGCATGTGGATTTTCTGTCGACCAATACCAGTTGTTTTGGGAATTTACGTACCCAGACAGGTGGAACCACGCCTCGTCACTCATGATGAGCATTAGTGGATCCAAGAAACCACTGGCAACATTGCTCAACAGCCATGAACAGAAATGCACCCTCTTCTGCAGGTCAGGCTCCTTCAGTTCTTGCACAACACTTATCCGGTACGGTTTTAACTTCAGTCCCCTTAAAACACGTCTGCAACTTCTCTCACTCGCATGAACCTGTTGACTCAATCTCCTGGTTGACTTTCGAGGACTTCTTGTCATTATCTCCTCCACCTGCATCTTTAATTCAGGTGTGCAGACAGGTGGTCGTCTGTTCCTGGGAGCATTTTGAACCGATCCTGTACGCCGCCATTTTTCAATCAATTATTGAATGGTGCTTTTTGCTGGTACAGAACGTCCTGGAAATTTCTCCCGAAACAAATTATTTGTTTTCACAAAAGATCCAGTGAGAATGAACCCTTCAACAATGGCAACACGCTCGGGTATCGAATACGGCATTATCACACACTGACACTCACCCGGCTTAACACAACGAGGCCTTTTTCTCAACTGGTTTCGACAAGTTTCACTGGCTGCGGCTGCACGTGACTGCTGCAGGTCACGTAAGTTGACCCGACCTCGACACGCCATCGCTTGGTAGGAAGGTAGATTATTTAAGTGTTGCCAAAACACAATATACCAGAATATTACGACGGGCCGGTTTTACGTGCCGCACCCTGTACAAAGAAGGTCGGAATATATCATACCGGAGTATACAATCCATTTCGAGCATTGGGTAACGTACTCGTAACATACGCCGTAATACGTAAATATCTTCGGGGCTACGACGCACGAAGGTATTTTCGGGGCCCCAGTCAGCGAGTTGGCCACAATGGAGGTGTATATTTGTATCCCTCTAATCAAAGAACTGTTCTGAAGAATAACAGTTGAAACATAATCTTCTTGTCAGAAGCCATAATAACGAACCCCTCGAGTTGATCTATAACCCAATTGGTTCTGGGAGGCCCTCTTTCCTCGGGGTTACTAGCTCCCTTTTTCTTAGAGCCACGAATGGTTCACATTAAAAAGAGACAAGTCGCTGACAAGTCACTTGAAGTCAGCCTACTAGATCTTTCGGTTTCAACAATGATGCGTCACGCATCACGCTACTAATATGAAACTTTAAAATAAATGAATAAGAGAAAAAAACTTAGATATTCAATAATATGTAATATGAGTATCGAACAGTGGATATAGGTCAGGTCTGGACCCCTTTGTCCATGGACATCGGTGAGCTGTATGGTTTGCACCACTGATTTTTAAGTTCTTTTCATACGTAGCAACTGAGTTGCGCCACTGAACTGTGCCAGTGAGTTGCGCCACTAGTATAATTGGAAATGTAAACCAAGCAACTGACAGCATACACCGACACTTTTTGTGTTTTTGTTCTTTTTTTTGTCTTTCAACATCCACAAATTTTCTCTGTAGTGAGACAGGGTTGACAGGACACAAGAATTATATAGAAATATGTAGCACATAGGCTACTAGGCTATATTAGATGTGGATCTGTGGCTTTAATTCAAAAGCACAGTAGCGGTGCACGATGCCTCAGTAGTAGAGCAAGTATCTCTGGTGCCTGGAGTCTCTGGATCGATCTCCGAACAAGTAAGTTTGTGATGAACATCGTGTCTGTGGTTATTCGGATTACTCAGTTTCCTCCAACATTCTCATTCTACCAATTCCTCCATCATCAATCATTTACTTTAATCATCGTCTGCTTTACCCTTACGGGCATACTTATGGGACGTTAAATTGAAAGATTTCACTTCATTTCATTTTCAAACTACAGTACCTACCACCGGGAATCAAACCTGGCCTCCTGCATAGGCAGCAAAGTTCTAACCACTTAACCAGCAGGAATTCAATCGATTTCGTCAACAACATATTTTCCTCCTTTACTTCTTTCCTTCGTGGTTGGATAATAATAATAATAATAATAATAATAATAATAATAATAATAATAATAATAATAATAATAGATTCGGAAATGCTTCATTTCACAAATAATGATGGCTGGAAATCAGATGATTAATATACAAAGAACAAACATAATAGACGAACGACTAGTTGGTTCCCACTTCACGTTACGGAAAGATCAGGATTATACAGGTAATTTGGAAGATGGTAGTAATATGAAAAAGAAGGCAACAATCTGTTCCTGACAGATGCGTTCATCACAGGGATGATACCGCCTTTTAACTCAAAATATAGGCCATAGTTGTTTTAAAACAGTGAAGAACTTCAGTATATGGCGTATATTACTGTAAATTTTAAACAATTGAGCATTTTCCGTCTCTGATCAGTAATAAAATTATTATTATTATTATTATTATTATTATTATTATTATTATTATTATTATTATTATTATTATTATTATTATTATTATTATTATTATTATTATTATTATTATTTTACAGAAGATACATTGGCAAACTCCTTGCAGTGGCGGCTACTGCAGTGTCCCCGTACGAAAGCTTCTATTTAAAACAATGTTTCTTCAGAAGTGGCGACTATTAAGAGTTACTTGAGACGGTTGTGCTAGAGCAGACGGTGGCAGCAATTGTTTTGGTAGATGCAACTGAGGTTGCCCCGTATGAGGCTCCAATTTAAAGTTGTGTTTCTCCAGCAGTGACTCCAGTCGGTGGCGAAACTCAGTGGCCGTATGAAGAAGGGTTTATGACCATATTTCTACTACTGGTTTATAGTAACTTCCTTTTATTGAGAATGAATGATAGGAAGAACAAAAGGAAATATGAAGTTGGTAATTTTTAGCAACACATTATCGCCAACGGAAATTGGTCGTCGAATGTCAGGTACACCAAAGTTTCGCGCAACAGACACTAGACCATTGGAGCGTGCTTTTTTTTTGTAATATAAATGCGTTTACGCATAACATGTGATAAAGCCATTCAATTCTGTTCGGGCAAACCGAATTTATCGAATTGCAGTTTTGTGTTATGATATCAGTACAACTGTATACCACAACTACATAGATATTCTCTAGAACCTTGTTTCTAATTTATTTCTTCTATGTTCGTGTAATCTCGATCAGATGAAAACACATGTAAATATACTCACGAGTCATTAACTTATATTACAACTGATTTTTTTTAACGTTATTTTTTTGCCATAATTTACATACGAACAAAACAATATGTCAAGCAGTAGCGTAGCTAAGATTATTTTAAGGAGGTAGGAAGGGAACCATTAAAATTTTGAGGAGTTATCCGTGTTTAATGCGCTTTGCTGAATAAAGAAAAAAATAACATACGCAAATAATTATAAATTCAGCTGCAGTATTCAGTTGGTACATTGTTAACTTAGCATTAGGGTTTTCAGGTAAAGTGCCCAGTTTATCGTCCCACAATTGTTCCCGTTAGGCTAAGGCAGACGAATGATAATGGAAAAAATGGTGGGAGGAAACGGGAGTACCCAAGAAAACCCACGGAACCATGTGGGCCACCACAATCTTACTTGCCTTGGGATCGAACCTGGATCTCACTCACCAGCGGTAAGAGCTCTTATCACTGAGCCTTCATCCCCCTAGATTTTTAAAAAATAACTTTCTCAAGACATTTTTAAAAAACCTTTTTGGTTCGATTTGTTTTATATTGTTTATTATTTTTTAATCATAATAAAACTCATTTTCTGTCGTTGTAGATTCTTTTTCCCTTTCCTACATGCTTGCGGAGACTCGATGTCTTTCGACATTATAGTCTACCTGATGAAGAGACTCAAAAATTACATACTGCAATAATATATACAGGATGAACCTGAAAGATATACACAATCTACGAAAAGTAATTCGTGACATCAAAACTAGTTAAGTGTGGCTATGAACATCAGGAAAGTGGTACGTTAGGCAGTTGCGCAAGCAGAGATAGTTTGTGCGCATCTTTCTGTTCCGTTCCAATTGTCACGATTCAACTGTTGATTCCAAGTTGGCACCCTGTCACTCATACACGACGCGGAATTCGACAACATACAAGAGGATTTTTTGTCTTTTTTTGATGTCACGAATCACCTCCCGAAGTGCGCATGTTTCAGGTTCATCCTGAGTATATATAAGAGGTAGAGTGAAGAATTTGTTCCAAGACTATAAAATCATTGGGTGCGATTGATTGTAAAGGGTTACAGCGAACCACAGTGCCTACTAGGTTTTAGTATTAATCTCATTTCTTTATTTTACCCACGAAAGAATTTCCCTTTCTGTCTATTTTTAAGAGCATTAATTGCATTTTTATTATTATTATTATTATTATTATTACTATTATTATTATTATTATTATTATTATTATTATTATTATTATTTACTTTTTTGTTATAAGATGCGTTTAGATTTTCTAAACGAGCAATAGATTACTTCGCTTCCTACTTGTGCAATCGAGAGCAAGCTGTCTCTTACAAGGGATATATTACCACGAAATTTGCCACATTATCAGGTGTTCCTCAAGGATCCCACTGAGGTCCGCTATTATTTCTTCTTGTAATTAATGATATTTCAACCTATGTAAAAAAAAACTCTCACTTTCTGTTGTTTGCCAATGATCTGAAATTATATTCTAAAATAAGCACAATAGATGACTGCACACAACTCGAGCAGGATTTACAGGGTATTGGGCAATGGTGTGATAAAAACAAACTTTCATTGAATATCTCTAAATGCAAAGTTTTTATCGTTCTCGAGGAAAGAAACTCCCATCAATTATCCGTATATAATTAATGGCATATCTCTGTATAAACCAAATCCAGTTAAAGATTTAGGAGTAATTTTTGATTCAAAATTGACCTTCTCTCATCACATCGATGGAATCTCTAACGCTGCATTCAGAAACCTGGGTTTTATCTATAGAATGGGTAAAAAGTTTAGAAACGAGTCACCATTCATTAAACTTTATAATTTGAGCGTAAAGTCCCGATTAGAATATGCGTGCGTTATTTGGACACCGAATGTAAATAAATACTTACAAGCAATATAAAACATACAACTTAAATTTCTAAAAATGCTTACGTACAAGAAAACAGCTTTCTATCCCACACAGATTCCCTACGTGGACTTAGTAAGGAGTTTGAATTTCCTAACGTTGACGAATCGACAAAAGATGTTTGATTTACTATTTTTATATAAAGTATTAGAAAATAAAATTGACTGTCCAGAGCTACTCACGAAAGTAGGGTTCCAACAGGCAGAACAAGACCAGGGAATACTGGTATATTTTTCTGTGAAAAGGACACGAACAAATATTCTCATTGTCAGTAAATCTCCGCTGTGGAGAATGTGTGACTCCTAAAATGAATTAAGTCATAATATTGATGTATTAGATATATTCAGTATGTCAGAATATGTATTTAGAAACAGGATTATTACCGAGTACCTGATACTCGAAGTGAATTGATTAATTGTACGGGTAAATGTATATATGTCTATGTATGTATTATATGACACTATAATTAGGTATTAAGCCTGTTGTGTTGTTTTGTAGATAAATAAATAAATAAACAGATTCAATATGTACAATGAAACATGAAGTATAACTCCACTTAACATATGAAGTCACAACATCTTAATATACTGCTAGACAATTAGACCTAAATTCAGTACTGAGTCGTTATACCAGCTTGAAATATGACACGAAGTGTATGATTTATTTGCAGTTATAAAGTGATGATCCATTTTTACTAAATAGCTTATGATTATATAACTTGCATTTACCGACAACAATAACAATTGATGAGCAATCAACATAACAGTGCTGCACAGTTCTTTAATGAAAGAAATCTGTATCGTGATGCAATGTCTGGCATAACTTATGACAATTCACTACGTACTTAGCTACTTACTATGACTACTACTTATGAATGAACAAGCCTTATAATAGTACAAGAGGTCAATATCAAAACATTTACAGTGCACAACTCCATGATGTATGTTTTGTGTTTACATAAGAGCATATTCTTTCCAAATGGTCTGTTTCTTTTCTTATTGTCTGTTCAAGTAGGACTAATGAACAGACCTATTTGGCTTTGAACGGGTTTATGTAAGCAAAGGTTAACATCATTTTGCATTTATTGAACTGTGGTTTGACAGGGGAATAAAAAGAAAACAGTATCGTAGCAGCAGATGTGACCGAAGAGTCAGAAGCGAGCGAGCGTCCAGCAGAAGTGGAACTGTTGTGTTCAATTGCAAAGTCAAAAAAACTCTTTCCATCTGGCGTCATCCTCGGTGTCTCACTCCCCGAAAAACTACTTTATGCTCTTCACTTCACAGCACCCCCCTTCACCCTTATCTTGTAACGCAACAATATCACCGTATCTGATTTGATAAATGTGGGCACTTTTTCGGTTGGATGCTGCGCCACACTGCGGCAAAAAATCGAAACTGACAAATAATGTAGCGTGCACGGCTGACTGCTAGTGGAGCAGAATAAAGCCTGCTCATGCAAATTTTCAGAAAATGAGGCCTGGGGGAACGCTTTAGGATATGTTCCCAAGAGAGCTTGAATGATAAAGAGGCTTCTGTAAGCTCTTAACAGCCCATTCTACCTGTTTAATTCGGTTTGTTAGATTTCGTATTATGGACGGTCGTATTGTTTCCACCACGTCAACTTCAATTAAAGTTGTTGAATAAAAAGTACTTCTTCGAAATATTGGTTTATGGGGGACACTCATCTTTACGATCAGAGTTGCTGAGCTCATATAGTCTTGTTTATAGACATTTGTTTAATGCAATTTATTACATTAGCACAGCTAATCCGCACAGACGACACAGGTAAACATTCTGTGTAATGAATCCCCTTTCCGCCCTTCATCAAGCCCACTTTTGATTTGTCAAAGAGCAAGCACTATTTACTAATCACCAGTTAAGCCCAGCCATATATTTTTAACTACGAAAGCCATAATAGGGACAAATATGGTCAGCGTGCATTCATAATAGCTAGCTGCAGGCTGTAGCTTAAACGAAATGAATTGGGTTCATGTTTTATTAAACCTATTCTAAATACTAAATATTTTATTTCATGCATATTCAGGAATGAACAGTTTTGTTAATTATACATAACGTTCTGCCTACCTCATGTCAATAAATTGGCTAGCGTGCAGGGAATTTGCAGATTTGACGAATTAATTGCAAATTAAAAATTGTACTGTTTCAATTTAATTACTCGAAAACAGGACAACGCCGTAACCATATTCAGAGCATTAACAATTTTGTGTTCCTACATTTAATGTTGTAATTATTTAATGACAACTTAGGCGTACACGGTGGCTTAGTGGTAAAGCGCTTACCTCCGGTGCGTGGGGGACCCTGGTTCGATCCCGCCCAAGAATGTTTGTGGTGGACAACATTGTGTCCGTGAATTCTCCCGTTTCCTCCTACGTTCTCGTTCCACTAATTCCTCCATCATCATACACTTGCCTTAGTCTGATTCTCGATGGTTCAGTGGTAGAGCGTTCACCTCTTGTGTGTCGGGTCCCTGATGCAATCCCAAGTTGACTTTGTGGTGGGTGCGCGTGTTTTTTTTCGGAGTTTTCTCGTGTCCTCCCACTTTCTTCATTCCACCATTTATTTCATTTGTCATTATTACTGTATCCTGTAGCTTAGCCGGCAGATATGTGGGACGTAAAACTGAATGATTTCAATTAATTTAATTTCTCTTGCCTTAATCATCCGTCTGTTAGTCTAAAGGGCATAATCGAGGGACGTTAAACAAACTAAAAGATTTAACTGCAACTTAAACTGTATTCGGTTTATTTCAGTTTCTTTCTTTTAAAACGGGTACCGATTATGCTGAACATGAATACTTTTATCAATTTGTTCTTTAAACAAGGATCGTAACCGTATCTATATTTAACCGTATCTATATTTGTGTAACCACGAGTTGGTTGGTGGATTAACTATGCTTGCCAGTAAACGAGGTATCAACTAGACAATACAATTATAAAGTATTTGGTTACCTAAGTGGGAAAAAATGGGTTTACTCTACAAAAAATATATATATCTTATGCAGAAATCCTACCCCACGATCTGGATTCAAAGACTGAAATTTGTTAACAAAATACTGGCATTTAGTCAGTCATCTTTCATCTCAAATTTGATTTATGGTAGAATCAAGGAACTATAACGGCTTTTCCAAAGCTACTCTTCAAAGTAAGAACTTTTCAGAACTTTTTTTTTAATGTTGCAAAGGAACTCAAACTGAGCTTTTAAAAAATTGTTTGTTCATTCTAGAATTTAGAGTAGAAAGTGAAATGAAGGACTTTAGATATGTTCTTATTAAACTATAATATTTTCCATAAGTAGAAGCTTTGCTTTGTATATACTGAAACACAAACAAACTATTTGCTGAGCAAAACAATATATTCACATAAAAAAATTACATGCGTGTTACAGTTTCGCCAACTAACATTTTGGCTTCATCAGATACAGTGTCTGATGAAGCCAAAATGTTAGTTGGCGAAACTGTAACACGCATGTAATTTTTTATGTGAATATATTGTTTTGCTCAGCAAATAGTTTGTTTGTGTTATTAAGCTAGTTTAACGTAACTCTCAAGGTTCCTGTTGAAGACCTCAATAAATAAATAGGAAACCGTGAGTAAAGAAGGACAGAAAGAATGATGCTGGGAGCATGGAATTGACCACTAACACAATGTAGAACATGATCCATCTGAGTGATCAAAATCTAAGTTTATTTCTAATTATTGTTACTACCTAGATATATTCTTAGTTATTGTGTATTAGGTTATTTATATTGAGGGGGGCATAAAATGAGGCTCAATGGGACACAGGAGTTTCACGGGACAATCATTTAAAATGAAATAATGACACCTCCACATAATGACACACATCAATATGATAGTATGTTAGCGGTAACAAAAGAGAAATTTAACTTTATTAAATTAATCAACTTAGCAACAATAACAAATTAACGATAAATTACCTCAGATACTCGCATCTAAACTTTCCTAATGTACTTAAATATAGAATTGAAGTATCTTATATTGTATGTGTAGAATGAAAGCCGTTTACAAATGCATGCATGACTTCGTTATGCGTAGTAGTTAGTATAAGGTCAGCATCCACATTCATCTCTGACGATAAATTGAAGGGTATAAGGATACGTTTGCAAGTAACAATATAAGCACAATAGTTGAACTGGACGATAATGAAAATCAGTAAAAGGAATGTGTATATTATAGTAGCTACGAATACGTAGAAGGAAAAAGTGGATAGTTTGCATCTTTAATTTTGGAATACAGCTAGTATATTCAATTTGCATGAAAGGAGAAAACTTTGGCAATACACCGTATATTCAGACTTTTTACTATAAAACGTGGTTTGGGGGGGGAGGAAAAACAATCATCCGCGCTAGGAATGCTTCAGCTAGTTTATTTGGGGATATTAAAATATGATTGAGGGGAAAATCCTCCATCTTCACCGGTAATTCGTATCCTATGTTAATATGGAATATGTTGCATCAGCAGAAGGATATGTTGGCCCATGTATTATTTTGGGAAGAAATTTTGATTGACAAGAGTCCTATGTTTGTAGAGAAGAAAGGAGGGGATGTTAAATGCAACTGCGTGGTCGAAGATGAAAATGATATAATTGTGGGAAAGTACGAAACAAGATATATATATATATACGGTGCTTGTACATCACTAAACAAAGACACTTCAGTTTCTTTGTTTTAAATTCAATATGTATTTTCATCCGTTCAAAAAATATTTTAGTTTCCTTTATTTTGTTGCTAAGTATTCATAATATTGTAATAAAGTGGTTGTGTATCCGCAACAAAAGCCAAAGGTACCTGTGTGCTTGAACACCAGCTAATTACACTGAACAAATGGTGTCAGAACGTAGATCATCTGTGACCTCAACTACACTAGCCAGAAATTGCGTTTATATGTAACGGCTCACTCACACAATGAAAACAACTGCACGACCTTGCCACTAGATGGCATATGTATTTGGGTCGGAAAACAAAAGCATTCGAGAACACGCACGCAAATTGGAACCACCCCAGTGGTAAACCAAGGTGGCAAACATCACATTCGGAGTACCACAGATCTTATGTCGTGGAGACAATCTGACAGATGGTTTACTGCGATAACCTTGCAGTCGCAAAGTATAAAAACCAAAATAATATGTTAACATCTCTCTCCTCTGGCATGGACCAAAGATTGTACTTGGCCAATAGCAGGGAAATACGTAGTCATGTATATATGCGGAAAATCATTTCAACAAAACAATTTTGAAAATGTATTTTGATCAATATTCTCCAAAGAACTTTTGTGTAAACTATAACTGCCTGCTTTTCTTTCCTACATAATAGAACAAATCTTTTTTTTAACCTTTCAACGTATTGAATGGTAGAATTAAATTCGCATTCTGCAAGTACATATTTCAAGTGCATAATGTCTTTTGAGCAATATGCGATCTAAATTAATACTATACAAATGAGTGACCTAACAGCCATTAAAGATGAAATTCTAATTTAAAGAAAAACTCCGATAAGTACAATTAGGTATATTGTTGTTGGATTAATACCCATTTTCATCCTTTGATAACTGCTTCAAGTAAAGAAACGTGAAAAATGAAAACAATCATATATGGCACGATATAAATAACAATAAAATATTCTCACTTTTCCTTCCAGGATTACTCCATTAAAAAAAACGGATCGACAAATATGCGGATCAATGTCAGAAAACAATACAATTTAGAAAAATAGTATCGAAATGCGAACTGTATGTATTAGTTTGTAAAAGTAGGATTTAGGATTTAGATTTCTGGGTTTATGGCATCTATGGCCATTCAGCCCGTCACGTATGAGTGATGACGTCTCTCGGCGAGCACACTATCCGGGGAACAGGAAGGAAGGAAGCGGCCTGGGACCTATAAGTTAGGTACCACCCCGGCATTTGCCTGGTGTGAATGAGAAGAACAGAGGGAAACCTCATTCAGGATGACTGGTCTGAAAAAGCTTTTTGCACGTTTTCGACTGAATGCCCCCACCGGGGATTGAACGCGGGACCGCTCGCACTAGTTCGTAAAAATGTCACTTCCTTGAAACTTCTATTTAAACCAACGTCAAAATTTATATTTTATCAGTTTTTTGTTTAGCTTTTTAATTCTTCACAGTAAAAAATTGTCTTATTTTCAGCATATAATACGCTGCCATTTTGTTAAACAAAACAAACTTGAGATTTTTTTTATCTCACAATATTTATTAACGATTTTTGCAATTGTCTAAATTTCTGAATATCCCGATTACCTCCAGAACTCATTCCAGATAATTGAAGTTCCACTTTTCACTATTTACATAACTTCTATCTAAATCATAATAAGTTGGTGTAAAAGACAAACCGATATACCATTAACCTTAGAGAATAATTCGTGTTCTTAACACTACAAGTATACGTGAGTACATTCTATCGGAGGAGTATTAAATAACGGGTGCAAGTAAACATTTCTACAATGAAATCATAATAAGTTTTGTTCTAGTACCCACTACCCACAATCCTAATTTAACTACACAATCTGTCGTTTTATTCTAGCTATCTAATATTCATTTTGCTACCTGCCTTCTTGGGACACAGGTAAAATGAAGTTGCAACTATACTCTTCTTTGTTTAAATCACTTACTGGTACTGTATAAATATGAAGGTAAATCGGCAAGAACCCTATTTCTAACATAACACTCAGAAAACAAGATACCCTAATCACGTAACGATATCAATCATTACATTTTGTTCCATACTCGAATCAATTACTGTCGCCCCCGAGACGAGGAAAAAGGTTATCTCGTCTCGTGTCATAAAGTTGTAGAAGTCTTGTCTCGTCTCGATTTTCAAAGAATTGTTTCTCGTCTCTCGATTCTACTCTCGGAAATATTTTTGTCGTCTCGAATGTTTTTCTCGTATCGTTTCGTAAATACATGTATAAAATGTATGCCCTATATTTTTTCTTAATTTCATCTACAAGTCATCAGAATCCTTCCGGTTGATGAAGGTCAATGAAGCGTATGATATAACACCATTCAAACCATATTTATTATTGGAATGCAATGTGCAATGACTTGGGTATCTTTAAATGCAAATCAATGCTCTTCAGTTTGTTCGTACAATCACTTTGTATATTTATAGTTTTTTTTTATACTATGAACTATAGAACACTAGAACAGTATTTGAGATCTAGGGCTTTGGTAAACTTTGGCCACGATATTTGAGAAATTTCTCGTCTCATCTCCAATTTTTAAGAGTATTCTCATTTCGACTTTCATCTCGTTTTCGGGACGAGACGAGAATTGTTTCGTCTTTTGGGATTTATTTTCGTCCCATTACTTTATTCATTAAAGTACAGCCCTACAGCCCTGGTGGGCTTTGGCTTCATTCACCAGGCGCCTCCATTCTTATCTGTTCTTTGCTTTTTCTATCCAGTTCTTAATTTTCAAAATTCTCATATCGTTGTTTACATCCTCGTATGATCTTTGTTTTGGTCTACCTCTTTTTCTAGTGGAAAATGTCTTTGCATGTAGTATCTTTTTGCTAGTCGTCCTTCTTCCATTCTATCTACGTGTCCCGTCCAGCGCAGCCGTTGCGCTTTTATAAACCGTACGATATCTTATTTTTCTTTGTTGATTCTGCTTCTCCATTCGTTATTTTCTCTGATTGGCCCGAAAAACTTTTTTTATTATTTTCCGTTCCAACATTCATAGTTTTTCTTGGTTTTATTTCAATAGCGTCCATACTTTTGAGCTGAAGTGACTATCCGTGTAATTATTGTTTTGTAAACCTTGTCTACCAGTGCTTTTGTTTTTGAGCATCTGTGCATTAGCATGATGTGCATTGTTTCCTGCTAGAATTCTTTCTATGATTGTAGTTGTCACGTTATTTCTGTTATCTATTGTCATTCCACAAACTACCTCTATAAAAATTGATGCGGTAGTACCGCAGGATTCTGAAACTTGGATATTTGGATAGGATACATATTAGTTTCTAAGTAAAGTCTTGACCCGACTACGGTACGTTCAATAGTTATGGAGCTATTGACCTTTAAAGTGCATTTTTTTCATGCCTTCGGCAGCCTATAACTCCGAAAGGAAGCATTTGTGCACCCAGGTTGGTCTATTCTTTTTGTCTTATCTTGGTGTCAGGAATCACCTCCCAAACGTTATCGGTGTTGTATTGAAACATCCTGTATATATATGCGTGTGTGTGTGTGGGGGGGGGGGGAGATGAGGCACATTGGAACAGCACTTTTTCTGCTTTACCGTTGGCTCCACTGTGTTGTATTGTGTCGTGTTTGAACACGAAACGGAAAAGGTCTCTCGTCATCAGTTCAGCAACGCAAGTGAAAGGTGCTGTAGAGGTAGCGGGCGAAAGTTTGTTTTTTGTAGAGGTAAGTATTTTTTTTTAAAACTCCTGTCTTTCTTTACTACATATTACATATAACTCACAACAGTAAATAGCATGTACTACCCAAATAGTATCACAACTGAAGTATAATTATATTATATTTCTGTTCCCGTGTAACTTGCTATTTAGTAGCGAGGATAGCTTTTATTTACAAACATGTCGATGGGGTGAATTGCAACAAGTTCCAACATGCCCCATTGCAATGAAAAAGATATTTTTGGCGGTTAAGCATTGCTATATGCACAATTGTTGTTGGTTATAAAACAAAGAGTATTATGATTGTAATTATTATTATTATTATTATTATTATTATTATTATTATTATTATTATTATTATTATTATATTTGGACAATAATAATGGCTTATTAGTTGCAGTGCCAAGTAGTAGTTGTTTCCCCTCATCTTCTCAATTAGAACTTCGGACTGCAAGTCAAAGTGAGCTTCATTGATCACCTGCAAATGAATTTAACAAGATAGTGCAGAATTCTTCAGATGTTCAAATGCCAAGGCCAAGTGGTCTTCCAGACAAACCTGACTTCTCTCCTGAACATGTACGGTCCTATCCACAAGCTGGACCTCGAAAACTGATAGCTCGGAAAAGGAAGAGATGTGCCATTATCACACTTCAGAAAAAAGTTGTATCGAAATAGAAAATAAGTGTCTAAATAAGGCGGAAATGTGAAATCAATATCTAACAAGAATTTATTCTCAAGACCTTGGACAGAAGATTGCATCTGTTTGGTTTGTGAAGAACCGTATGAAGAAGAGGGTGCAGAAGAAGATTGCATGTACGTTGTGAGAAGTGGTCTGATTGGTCGTGTGCCGATTGAAACTAGATTTGATAGCTAGATTGAAACTAGATTTGAACCAAGTTCGATTGTTGCAACTTACCCCAAATGGTTTTGCAATTTACCCCATGGGTGGGGCAAGTGTCAACGGTCAGACTTAGTTCAAAAAGTTGGAGCTAACAAATGTACCGTTCGATATTTTGCGCTTTTTTTTTTTTTGGTATGTAGCTAAGGCATGTACCTTTTAATCCACTCAATATAGTTTTTGTATCTGTAATAGTTTCCGATTAAAAAAATCAGACCTGAAAAGTGTTGCAACTAGCCCCACCTTCCCCCCCCACACACGCATATATATATATATATATATATATATATATATATATATATATATATATATATATATATATATGTGTGTGTATGTGTGTGTGTGCAGTTAGTAATTAGATTACAGAAACTACGGTTTTACTCGGCTTATACAGTAGATGAATTTAAGACGAAACAATGGTTTCCTGAATATTGTCTATATACGTATATATGTATATTTTCAGTCCACACACACACACACACACACACACAAAAGGCTTATATAGTTACTCAATCATGATACTGACAATGAGGTATTGAAGAACCTTTCTTTATTCATGTTAACGTATGTGATACAAAGCACATTGAAACACAATCTTGTTTAAATGTAACGTACTATTGGAGCTACCACAGATTTATATATTTTTTATTCCTTCTGTCTCCGTGCATGCTGAGAGACGAAGAGCTCATAGAAGTACAGAGGATATTTAGCGCTTCGGGCAAGATCTCATTACAGCACCCCGTGAGCCACAGCCACACACACACTTGCAATATATATATATATATATATATATATATATATATATATATATATATATATATATATATATATACTCACACACACGCATTACAAGTTTTACCACATATAGATGGATAACAGCTTCCACCCCTCGCTACGCGCCCGGAGCCTTTGCCTCGCACGCTCACCCTTTTGATGGCTCTGAGGATGATGACGTCATAACGAATGAAACTGTAGCCCTACCACGATTTTCCTCACACAACCCTTAAATCTAATAACTTTGAAAGGACAACATACATAGTAGACCTCCAAATTAATTATTGTCAAGTTAATTTAACTCACATTATAGCTGCTCAGGCAATATGGCGACATCTTTTGCTAAAATGTTAAATGCACCAAAAAGTATATACGTACATTCTTCATTCGATTTGAATAATAAAAAAAAAGAACACCTCGAACACTGTCTTTCTAAGGAACGAGATTCCATAATACAAAATATTATAATTTCAACAATTAGTTCTCTTTCCTTTATATATATATATATATATATATATATATATATATATATATATATATATATATATATATATATATATATCCAATTTTAAACCTCCTTTGCCTTAATGATAAAAAAGGTTTGTTTCACGTTTCGTTTCATCTGTCTGCTATACAATACGTTTCGAAAATTGTTATCGACAAAGACTCAAATTTCGAATCTGCATGTTCAGTTTACTTGGTTGCTCTGTCTTTCGGTAAGTACTGTATATGTCACTCCCTGTATCTAGAGAACGAATATGTATTTATCTAGAGAACGAACGAACGGTTTCCTGTGAACTACTATTTCAATAATAGTTGTATTTAGTTTGTAATAAACAAAATAATTATAACAAACAGTAATTAAAACTAAATAATAATGTTATTTGAAAAGTAATTCACAGGAAATCAAAATAACATGATACGTAACCAAATTCAGTCAAATTCGTTCCTCTAGTCGCTCCTTAACTTAGATTTTATGGGAGTTGTTATTCTGACAACACTGTAATTTCTATGGACGGCAACATTGCAAATTCTTCAAGTTCATATTTTCTGTTGTAGAATAACATTATCTATGATTGTGGTAAATTGTATTTCATTATCTCCTTTCAGTTATGAATAAACAAGCAAAAGAAAAATGGTACAGTTTTTTTTTTTTAAGTAAGGCAGGCTCTGAAGAGAAATGATACCTATTCATAGAGCGCTAGATTGATTCCAGAAAAAAAGGTCCTACCCATCTATTATCGCTTTTGCTCTACGTATATCAGTATTGAAGCCAGATGTTGTAGTGAAATTCTTTCACTCCCACTTTCAGTAGCAAGTTAAGGGGGGAGACGAAATGTATTAAGTGTAAATGTAAAGGTTAATTAACACAAGGTATACCGTTCCCATGCTATGCCCGTCCGTGTCATGAACCACAAAGTTTCTTTTCAGACTTCGACATTAAAAATTCATTTTTTTTTAAATTTACACATGACGTGACGTGCCTGTGTCGCTCCCGTGCCGTGCCCCGACGGGCCGCCTTAAAGAGGAACCAGTTCGATCGTGGCTCGTGGACCGTTTTCTTCGGGGCACACGAAGTGACACAAAGTTTTCCTCCTTGCAGTTCATCGTGGGAAATGGTGTAGAAAGCAGCAGCGGCACAGCATGGCATGGCATGTCTCAATGATCGCGGCCATGGCACGAACGGAGCATGGCAGAGAAACAGCATGGCCATGGCATCCTATGCCAAAATCAGCCCTTCATTGATTGCAGGAAGACGCTATCTATGCCGTTCTTGCTTTATAGTCATCAGGAAAAACCGGAAATGGTTGAGTTCTACCACTTCCGATCGATGGATTAGCTCTATCAACAGACTCAATTCCTAACTTAAGACCCTCTATACATCCTGGTCCAAATTTATGGTGATCTATCAAGTAGTTCTTGAGATTTCTTACCTCTCGAGTACGCGGACAGCTGACCAGCCAAAACATTATAGCCACCTGGCACGTTTTGAACGAAGTCATTGGGGTGACGTTAAAGTCACGAGGCACAGCGAAACCGTTCGCCAGACGGTGACAGGGATCTTATTCAATCAGTCTGTGTGATTCTTATGCGTACAATGGGCGAGGCTGGCGATATATCACAGTTTGATAGGGACCAGATTGGGATGGCCAGAGAGCTGGGAAAGAACATGTCGGAAACAGCGCTATTTGTAAAGGTTTTTGCCGTGGTTAATGTCTTCCGGAGATGGGAAAAAACGGTGAAACCAGCACCAAACCACAAGGCCGTGGAGCGGCCACATTTCATTAAAAGTGTCGGATAACTCATTAGAATGTCGAGGTTGGTATTACATGGTAGGGTGCACATTGTGGTACAATTAACTGCAGACTGTAACAATGAACAAAGCACAAGTCTATCCGAGTACGCAGCTCACCGTGCACTATTTGATGGGCCTCCACAGCCGACGTCCCATATGTATCCAATATTAATCGGAAGCTATCGTCAATCACAACTGGAATGGGTACATGCCCATCATCATTGGACTGAGAGCAATGGCACAACGTTGCATGGCCCGACAAATCAATATAGTGTCTTTTCCACATTGAACTATCCATCGTCTTCCAGAGAAACAGCTCCTCCAGACCTGCACAGTACGACGATGAGAAGTCGGTGGAGGCTTTTCCATGGGTCCAGTAGTAGGTCATTTCCTGATCATGCACAGGCATTCATGCGGGCCATCATTCCAGCTTGCAATGGCATTTTTCAAGACAAGGCTTCTTTTCATAAGACCAAATTGCTGCAGTGGTTCGAGCAGAGTGGTGAATTTCAGTTGTTGTAATGGCCCCCAAACTCACCTAATCTTAACACAATTGAATACCTTTGTAATGCCATTGATCTGAGCTGAGCTTATCGCCCTCTTCCGCAGAATTTAAGGGGATTAAATGACTTATGTGTGTAAATAGGGTGTGCCATTTGTCCAGCCAGCTACCAAGGCCTCGTTGCATTGCTGCTGTCCTGCGAGCCAAAGGTGGATACACAGATATTAGATAGGTGATTACATTGTTTTGGTTGGTCAGTGTATAAAGGAGTTTTGGTTGGTAAACTAAACTCTTTAATATAATTATTATTCCAGTAGATACAAATGAATAAAGTTTCGAACATCATTTGTTAAAATAACATCAAATACTTCTAATAGCGTAGCTTTGTACTTGGGATATAAGACAAATGAGTTTCGTTTCACAGTGTGAAACTACGGTAGTCTTCCAAACTATGGAAATTAAATAGTCAAACGAAGTGATACATTTGTAACTGCTGGTTGTGATATATTAATAAGATCAGCGATAGAACCTGTTTCTCAGACGCTGAATTCATATCAAAAAGGTATTGCATGCTAAGCCTTTACTGTTTCTGTTCTATGGCTATAAAAGTTGAAATCGGAAATCGTTAATTTGAACCATTTTTGGATTGAATACGTAGATGGGTAAGGGAGGAGATAGAACCTAGTTTTGGGAAGCTGAATCGATTGCAAAAAATTGCGCTTCGTGTATTACCGTTTTTACTTTATGGAAATCAGTACTGAAACCGAAAGTAGCAGTTAATTTCAACCAATTCCGGTTTTGTAGAGGGTTGTAGGATGAGATTGTATGTATCCTTGAGACCGTGAATAGTGTACAGGAAACCGCTTCTCGCTATCCGTTACCATTTTCGTTGTATGACGATGAACGTTGAAACCGCAAATAGCTACTTTGAACCACTTACGGTTTGAACAGACACTGACCGGAGGAGATGGAATCTATTCTTGGAACGCTGAATCAATTGTAGTCAACTACATCTCGATATCTCTTACCGTTTCTGATCTGATACCTGTCGACAGACAGACGGACGGACAAAGCAGCTCTATAAGACTTTCGACATTTATGCATAGCATAGTTTGGAAGTCTAAAACGGCATTTCCGTCGCTGCTATAAAACAATGAACCGCATAACAAAAGAACTATTTGATACAGTATGTAGGCTTTCTTTTGCTTTAAAGAACAGCTTGATGTAATTATGAACAAAACGCTAGCTCTATTTCCGCAACGCGTTCTTTCTTTCTTTTTATCGCTTCTTCCTCTCTCCTTATCGATGTCTTCTCTCTGGATAGACGTCTTTTATTATTTTCTTCATTTCTCTTTAGACAACGGAACAAGAGTTCTTCTAAGGGGCTGCTGCCAGAATGTCTTTAATCTTAGAATGATACCCAGACAAGGAGGGCTAGATCTCAAGAGCGGAGAGTCAGTGTAGACAACCAAGAGCAGATGTGGATGACACATCTTCCGTGTTCTTCACCCTCAACGTAATTTATTACTTCGGCAGACACTCAGGTAGTTGTCGCGGTATTTCATGACTGTTCTTGTTCTGTCACATTTTCCACTACTTTCCTTTTCCGTTTGGTTAATAAAGAACACACAGAAAGGGTCAAATTCAAGTGTAAGGGCCACGAACTCCCATTTCTCGAAACTTCACACTGATCTTTTCACGAAAAATAGGTCTATATCCCACTATGTCGATAAAGTATGCTGCCTGCACGTTTCAAACCAACTTCGTGAAACATATTTCTGACTGGTCAACAAGTTAATAAGTAAAATCAAGGAAATAAACACTGAAAAAATAAAAATATTAACTAACTCTGTAGACTAAGAAACTCGAAGGTTCATCGCCACAGACCTTTAAGTTTGACATAAAATCTACCTTATGCTAAGACCAGTGCTGTAACTAAATGCTTGGGGGCCCTCCCGCAGACAGCGTGGAGTGGTGCCCCTTCTCTACGTTCCACTTCACGACTTGGGGGACCCTCTGATGGCTTGGACCCCCCGCTATGCGTGATCTGCGGGGCCCTTATTTACGCCCCTGGCTAAGACAACAAAGTCACGAATGATATTGTCTTCCCGAAGATGCTGCCTTATATTACTCTTCAACTTTTTCTTCTTTTACTCAAAGGTTTCAAACTAAAATTTCATTTCTTAAGGATATACTTCTGGATTTAGGAAATATTTACGACGTGTATAAAAATTTACGGTAAAACATTGGACAAATAGGGACGCCAGCTTTTTACCATAAAACTCCTGTTTGCTCTTTGAGTGTGTATACATAAATACAAATGTAGTATCTAAATAGCACACACTATCGTGACATAAGTAAATAGTCACCTGCATGGTAACATAGCTTCGTGTAAACACCGAACGAATGCGAACGGTCGATGAAGACAACGTAGATGGCGGTGTAAACATGTACTACATTCTCACAAAAATTGGGAATATGACAAAAATTGGGCACCTGTCTTATATGTATCGTTAGCAACTCTTACCAGTAGTAGGCTATAGTGCACTTCAAGTGAGGCGGAAAGAGCTGCGTACACCCAAGATCGGATCGACCGAGACCTGAAACGTGCAGGCATACAAATCCACCAATGACATTGCGGCCAACGTTCATAGGTAAACGCAAACAGTTCAGAAGTGTTTTGCATAGTATACAAATGTGCTAACACATCGTCAAAAAGAGCACTTTGCTCACTAAACTACAATTGACATGGAGACACAGTTGGGTCAATAACATGTACAACAAACCCCAAGGAATTATGCTATATTTTCCGACGAAATCACATTTTCCTGGGTGCTCGGACAGCAGTTTACATATTGCATGGAGGAAATCGACACAGCACGATTCACAACAATTCCATCACAATACACTGAAATACGGCGGCAAGTGTATTATGGTGTGGGGTGAAATTTGAAAACGTGGTCGTAGTAACTTATTTTTAACGATGGATACATCAAGTCTGTGAAACACAATGAGGTACTGTAAGACGGATTCCTAACCTTCTTTGAAACAAGCAAACTGTCGAGTAACTTTACGCAATTAATGGATGAGCGGATGTCATAAAGAAAAAGCTCACCATCCGCTGGGACAGGGTGTATAGTATGTAAACTGTGCCGAGACTCGGGAAATTAACACATATTAGTTCTACATATGAGAATGTTTGAAATTTGTTACAACTATGATAATACAAACGGCCACATAGATTCTCATATGAGCAACAGTTAGTCGAGGCGTTCTGTGATAAATGGTACCTCCTGTTACAGAATGTCATCGGCGACTTCCTGGTTACCATGACACGTAGAACTCAAGTTGTAGTGATGTAAAAGAATAATCCATAAAGTACTAACTCCAGTGTCGTGAATGGTTCCTAGAGCGAGCTCCCCTTATGAGTATATGATTAGCATATGATCCCTCGGTGCGGAAGACCAGAGTTAAATTCACGGTGGGAGCTCTGTGGTTCGGATCCCATGTCAAGCTGTAGTTCTAGGGATGGTACCGAGACCGAGACCGAGACGGACTTTTGTATACCGAGACGAGACTGAGACCGAGACGGACTTTTAAATACCGAGACGAGACCGAGACCGAGACAGACCTCTATAAATCGAGACGAGACCGAGACGAGACTGAGGTCAGTCTCGAAAGTGTCGGTCTCGTCTCGAATATTGATATTGATAGATACTAAAATTGCCTTCACTCAAAATTTGTATCATTGCTGTGTTAGATAATATGAGAACGGTTGACTGATGTACAGTGGCGTATTTAGGGGGTGGTTATCGGGCTCAAACCCCTCCTGAAATACATTTGTGATAATTTTTTGCGTTGCACTACAATTCTCTCTCTCTCTCTGTCTGTCTGTCTGTCTCTCTCTCTCTCTCTCTCTCTCTCTCTCTATATATATATATATATATATATATATATATATATATATATATATATATATATATATATATATGGTCGCGGTGCCACAGGTCCGCCCTGTATGGGTTCCCGTGGCCCAACTTTAATTTTAAATGGAAGCAAGGGGTGAGTGGTACCTCGTTCGATAGATCTTGAAAAACTAAAAAGCATTGTGGCAAAAGATCTTTCATATCGGGCACTGTATTCAAAATGGCCGCCAAGACACGTTGCCTCTATCAGATACAGTAAAACGTGCAGTACCACTAGTATGAAAACGGTTGAACATAAACGAACTGAACAAAAACTAAAATAGAAAATGTCATGTGGCACATCGATTGATATTGTCGCGGAGACTCCCAGGGTCACCCTTCATGGGGGTCCAGGGCGCAACTTCAAAATTGTAAATGGAAACATGGGGTGAGTGATACCTCGTTCGACATATCTTTAAAAACTAAAGAGTGCTGTTGCAAAAGATTGTTCATATGGGTCACCGTTTTCAAAATGACCACCAAGACATGGTATCTGCATCAGGTAAAACGTCCAGTATCACTAATATGAAAACACTAGAACAAATATTCGAATAGGAAATCACAGAGGGTATTTATCATTCTCTAGCTCTGGAATGTTGCAACAGTCGAAAAGATGATTAGTGTAATAGTGCCATAATGGAAAAAAAAAAAAAAAAAAGAAATCTAACTCCTAGAAAATTATCGCTCCAACCTCACTCCGTACGTGAGTGAAGCGGGAAGGATCGGTGAAATTGCAAATGAGAGCCTTAGTTTTTGCAAATTGTATCTACGAAACAAAGTTATTTGAAATGTGTTTTTATAGGAGATAAATGTCTCTAAACATGGGATAAAGTATGTAAGATTCTTGTTAAATGGTACCTTCCATTTTGATTGCGGGCAATGGTTTGATGCAAAAATGAATCAACTGAAATGCGAAACCAATTTGCCGAACAATGCAGTTTTAGAACAATGTTTACAAACGTTGGTTTTGTTCAACAGTCGTCTGCATGATATTGGTTCGCTTCTTTTCCTTCTATGTCTTCTTGCATGTGATAGAATATGAGTTTCACTGAGATGTCCACAGTTACATTCCGAATAATTTTCAACGGTAATTTTATTGTGATCCTTAGTAACGAAACGGTACATACAGATGCCGATATGTCCCAAAAATCTTGCACGCAATGCGTTAGATTATCATAGGCGAAGGGGCGGGTAAAATGTTGTTAAACTTGAATTTCACCTTATTTTTATTCACCTTATTTCACTTTATTTTTATTCATTATAGTACCAGTCATTTGTATACACAAGTGTTTCAGACAAATCATATCTATTGCAAATAAAAAGTGAGGTTCTCATTTGAGATTTTACCATTCATTCCCGCTTCACTTACTTACGGACAGAGATCGGGAAGATAATTTTCTATCATTTCCTCTTTTGTATCATGTCAATTATACTTTAATAATCTTTTTCTCCGTTGCATTATATTCGAGCCGTGGAATGATAAATACCGTCTGTGCTTTCCTATACGAGTTTTATTCTGTTCATTTATCTCCAGCTATTTTTATATTAGGAGTCTAGTTGTACTGGACGTTTTATCTTGGCGGCCATGTCTTGGTGGCCATTTTGAAAACGGTGACCATATGAAAAATCTTTTGCTACAACACTGTTTAGTGTTTCAAGATTTATCCAACGACGTATCACTTGACCCATATTTCGGTTTAAAATTTCTAAGTTTGGCCCCCTTGAAAGGCAGCCCTGGGAGCACTGCGAGAACATTACTCGACGCGCCCCATGCCTTTCCTGTTTCACTTTCTGACTGTTCGTTTATCTCCAACTATTTTCATATTAGTGGTACTGGACGTTTTATCAGATACAGGCACCATGTCTTGGCGACCATCTTGAATACGGTGACCGATATGAAAAATCTTTTGCCACAACGCTTTTTACTTTTTAAAGATCTATGGAACGAGGTATCACTCGTCCCATGTTTCCATTTAAAATTTTAAAGTTTGGCCCCGGTACTCCATGAAAGGCGGCCCCGGGAGGTGCCGCGACAACACCATTCAGTGTGCCCCATGGCATTTCCTATTTGAGTTTTTGTTCCTTTCATTTATGTTCAACCGTTTTCGAGATATCTCCGTGGAAAGATTAAAATGGGCCATCCTGGATATATATATATATATATATATATATATAGTATGGCGCTAAATTCGTTGTACAAAAGCAGAGGAGTGATTCCTGAGAGTAAAACAAACAAAAAAGTTCCAATAAACATAGGGCGAAAACACCATCGTTTACGTGTTATAGGCTGCCAAAAACAGGAAAAAATGAATTTTAAAGGTTCATAACTCCAAAACTATGGGACCAACCGTAGTCGGGTCAAGACTTCACTTAGGAACTAATATGTGCTCTATCCAAAAATAAATGTTTTAGAATCCTAAAGTACTCATCCAACAATTTTTTATGGAGATAGTTGGAGAGTACTTTATACCATAGGCACGTAGTCAAACTCCCTCTATAAAAATTGTTGTGGAAGCACCTCAGATTCTGAAACACGCGTCATACTGTATAGCCACGGACCAGTATATGATCAAGGGAGGGGCTAAACCATGGTTTGCCGCTTTATCCAGTGTAAAGAAAGTAGGATTGAAGCCCATTTTATCCAGTGCATACCTACCTGAGCGTTCAGGGGGGCTATAGTCCCTATAGCCCTCCCCTAGGATCTGCGATATATATATATATATATATATATATATATATATATATATATATATATATATATATATATATACATATTAAAAATGCTGAAATTTTGTACCAAGTTGGGAAATTCTTCTTGATACTCTGCAATATCACTAGATAAACAAGCAATGTTGCTAAAGCAAAATAAAGTTGCATTTTCTCAAATTGCGCTATGTAAAGTATTACATATTTCTAATTTAGTTATTTAACAAAACCACAATAGCCCATACGTTATTTAGTGTAGCTTGGAAATCTCTAATAACGCAAATGGCATGGACGGTGCAATGCGCATCAACTGTACCTTAGCGTCAAATACTGTGATCATGGTATAATATATTTCGAATGAATGAAGGAACAAAGTTACAAGAATCGGAAAATTTAAATGTTTATAAAGACTTTACTTCGAAAACGCGCTGACATATCACATCTCATCATGCAGATGCTTCCAAAAGAGTTAAATGCTTATAACGCCATTTACAATAATTGTTATTTCAAATCGTTTCAGAGATACCAAACACATTGGTAGTGATTGTTATACTGCTTAAAATGACGTATTTGTATTACATTTTATAATGATTATTGCTTTCCTTTGCTTCTATAACATTACAACAATAGTTTTTAGTGCTTTTAATTACAAGAAGTCGCAGTTACATTATTTTAAGCAGTGCTGCCTACTTAAATAAATTGCTAAATATTATTCTAAATACCGGTATGTGCAAATAACGTAGATAAACTGCAAAATATTTTAAAATTACTCGTAATTTGTTTCATGGTGCAAGAATGCTTTCAAGAGACGACGTTTTTCATACTTATGATGTTAATGTTTAAGTCTTCGTTCCAGCAATACATGTAAATGCAAATTGTAACTGAAATTAAATGTATCTCATATATTTTCAGTAACACTAGTTGTTCCCCCTAAGCCTTATGCCTGGTGTACACTTTAGATTAAGACCGTGCTTAATTAAAAGTTCTAATTACACCCTGATTACATTTCACTTACTTTAGTTCGACCACCGACCAACTCAAACTCGATCCATACCATATAGCTATATGCAATTATTCAAGGACTTAGAGTTAGTAATACACAGTGTTCACTTTCGTTTTGTTTAGTTTAACGTCCCACAGTTATGCTAGGGCGGCTAAAGGAGACGTGGAGCTAATGATTATAGTGGAATTCGAACCACTTCAGTCGTTCAACTTTACCCCTTCCGGAAATCGAACTCGGGACCACGCGAACCGAAATCAAGAGTGTTAGCCGCTAGACCAAATGGGGGTCCTCACATTGTGTTGATTTAAATCATTCAGTCAGTGTTGCCAGATCTGAAGATTAAAAAGTAGTGTGTCTGTACTCCAAAAGTAGCAAATTCGAACTATTTGTAGCCCAAATGTATAAAAATGAAAACTGATGGTGCTAATGAAATAATATAATATGAGCTGAAAAGTGTTCTGGACGTATTGCAAGAACAAATTATGATCGACGGACGAAAACATTTCTAGACTGGATACCACGAGACAAAAACAGCCTAGGAAACCTCCGCATACAAGAAGGTGTGACGAAATCAAAAACCACTGAGGAGTAACCTGGATAAGAATTGCCCAAGTTAGATAGTTGTGGAGAAGACTTGGAAATACCTTCATCTAGCAATGGATTGATAATGATTGATTATGATGATGGTGATGATTTTATTATATCTGGACCTCGGAGGTAAACCAAACCAAGGCATAATTTCGTAATTTTACAGAAGCGAAAAACCGATTCCTCAACTAAGACTAAATATATAACTTTTACTAGATAAGGTAGGGTAAAAATGGATCCAAAATGTAATGAAAATCATAGAGCGAAAAAAAATATTTTTGACTTTTCAATCCATCATGATGCAGCAAAACTACGAAAATTAATACAAAAGAAAACTAGAAAGTTAAGAATGACTTGTTTTGGCGAGTGAGAAAAATAGATACAGATAACTCGAATTACCTATATACTTATATAATATGTATGTCCATGTTTCGCAAGTAATTTTTAATCAATATAAAATTTCAACGTAATGAACGCAAGATTAGTTTTCTCGAATAAAGATTGCATGCACCGTTGAGAGCTCAGGAATAAGATTAATCTATGTTACGGCACTGGATATGTGCTTACGTAATGCATTAAAACCTTATGAACTTGTATAAGAAACAGATGCACTTAAAATGAGACGCGAACTATGCGAAACATCGGACTTTGAATCTAACTTGTTTTCTGATCCAACTCGAGACCTCACATAGCAAAGATGAGTGTAGTAGCTCCCACCACAAAGTTCAGGACGTTCGTGTTATAAAATGTCAATTAAACAGGGAGATGTGAAACGGTAATATAGTATTTCATCAATTTCAAACAAAATGCGTATATTGTAGTAATAATTTACCCTATTTGTTAAGATAATGAACGTTATATTTTGTTTTTAAAATGATAGTCAAAGCAGAATGTATTGAATAATAAATGAGAAATTGTAAAGTTTCAATTTCGTTACGATTAAATACATTCGTGCTGCTATGTGTTGCGTTATCCGTTAGGAGGTATTGAACAATTCTGATTCAAAGGAAGGAAATAAACTACTGTATAGTACTGGAGTTAATTTAATAGAGTTTAATTGTATACGCAGTTCTGAGGCTACAGGAGACAAAGTCTATTGCTAAAAGTGAAATATGGGTTCTATTAGGGTTTGAGCTTGATATACCCACTGATCATTGAACCTGGAATACGGGCATGGAAACCATTAGCATTAGCAAATTGGCTACGAAGAGGTACACCATACCATAATTCTAGGTCAAAATGAAAGAAAAAAAAGCGGAAACGACAGACTGTACGAGAAATAATACTTTCACTATTTTAAATTTACAGTATTTATTTCGAGACTTTCGAGACGAGACCGAGATTTGGTACTCGAGACCGAGACCGAGATCGAGACAAGTATATGCTGACCGAGACGAGACCGAGACCGAGACGGTGATTTTTTACTCGAGACGAGACCGAGACCGTTATTTATCAACCGAGACGAGACCGAGACTGTGCAAAGTCTCGTCTCGTCTCGCCTCGATAACATCCCTATGTAGTTCCACGTCTCGTTCATCCTCGGGGCTAAAAAGAGGCGTTAAGTTTTGATGCAAACAACCAAAAATAGTTTGTCTGTGCACTGGTACGTAGCAGTGGCTATAGGGTCATTTTCCGGATGTCTATTTTCTTATGTTAGGTTAGTGTATGCATTGGCCAAAAGTATATTTGTGTTCTATTAGCCAAAATAATCAACGTGTGTGTGCTTGTTTTAGAAGATTAATTACATCTTTCTTCTGAAAGTTGCGGCCTGATTAATCACAGTTGTTTCCAGTGACAAATAGTTACTTTTTTCTTCAACCGATTTCAGAAGGTATCTTCTTAGTGCTTGGGAACTTTATGTTTCTTCGTACTCTGTCTCATCTTCCGGTCTCATTAATCATCTTGAGTGAGTGGCACATATGGCTCTGTGCCCATGATATCACATTCTCTCTTTATGTTCTTGCAAACCTTTGGCAACAGCAAATAATACGAGAAACTACATGAATCAGCCAGATTTTTAAATAGAAAAAAACTCTTCGAGTTCGTTACATGGTAGAAGCAGCAGATGTCCATGTATCGAAAGATATTATACTTTAACATTTCTATCTTCAAGATTATTTAAAACATCTTTGTTATATGAAAGAAACTGTAATTTTATATTTTGTGCTGTATGAGCACCAGGCGCGCACCAAGAACGTTTTGTTGAGAGGGCTTCAAGCTTTTTTATGGGGGGGTCCAATGCTACAAGCTACTACATCTATGTGCAAATGATCGGGTATTATTCTGTATCCGAAAAAACGACAAGTAATTATAAAATACTTCCACCTATATTTTCAGAAAACAATGATAGAACTAGATTGTTATATATATATATATATATATATATATATATATATATATATATATATATATATATATATATATATATATATATATATATATATAAGAGAAAGAGTGTAGATGAAGTGTAAAATCAAATATTCATGCTACATCAATAATTTACCTGTTAAAAAATATAGTTTTATTGAGAAAGTATGTGCAAATGTATGTTGAGTTAGGAAGTTTTGAGGAGGTCCAGACGCGGTAGACTACCCCCGTGGGTAGGTCCCTGATAGGCACTGGGCACTACAGAAGTTTGCAGAAGTACACTGAATGTTTTCAAAAGTATTTTGAACACAAAGAGACCAATGGACCGGAGAACTGAGTATGTTATACAATGTGAAACTTCACAATAACTCGTTGTTGATGCTAATAACTGAAACGAAACAGAACCTTTTCAAGGGAAGAGTCACCAGAACGCCGCCCCTATCTGTCAGAGAAAAAAAAAGTATTAAGCATTTTACGCTGGATAAAATATAAATTTAATTATGTTTTCAAATGTCCCTAATTAGGGCTAATTTTTTCGCAATAGAAGAAGAAAACAAAGAAAGTAACGCCAAAATAGTTTCTTCTTACAGCTTTTGAGATATTTAAATTGTCCACTGCATATAAAATAAACGCGTGGTTTATGAAAGTGTCCGTTCGAAACCCTCCGGGAAAATGATCTTTGTGTATGCCAAAAAGATCGAAGTGCAATACGTGTGAGATAGTAGTTAATAATCTCGACTGAATTAAATTGGTAAAGCATAAGATTCATTAGTAGTTCTCATTTCAGTTCTATTGAAACTGTGGATTTGTGGAACCAAACTTAATTTTGGCACACAGAAATTCTCTTTCGTTTTAGTTACTTCAAAATGGTCTACAAATTCAGTGGGAGTTACATGCTCTTAGACAGTTTTCAACACTCTCAACACACCCAATTCAAACAGTTCTTCATTATTTTAATAAATGAGGTGATTCACATTACGGATTAGGAGTAATCAGTCTTACAGAAATTTGAATGGCAATATGATTTATTCAAGCAATGGTCTATGGTTGAAAGTGTTTTGTAATTTTACAAAGACAACAACTTACTTATTTCATGTATGTCTTCTACTACAAAACTTTTGTTGTATATGAGTTTGTTTACACATAATTATTTTACAGGTTTCATATTAAAAAACATATTTCGAAACTGAAAAGGAACAGCTCTCTCTGCTGTCCTAGTGGCTAGCGCTTGAACCTTTGGTGCACGAGGTCATGGGTTCGATTTACGATGGCAGAGCCTTGAACGTATTATTGTGGTTCGGATTTCACCGTAAGCTGTAGGTCCAATATATACCTTTGGTGCTAAATGAGACGCAAAGCCCTAAATAAACCAAAAAAGTTGCTCTTGAAAACCTGAAAAATTGTATTCGCAGCTTTATATGCCTATTCAGAAACAAAATAAAATAAAAAAATATACTTGTTGATTTTCTGGATCAGCAATTACTTTCTAATCTTATACTCTAAATTTGACACGAATTATTTCTATTCCATAAAATTACTCTATGAAACGAGTTAACGTGCTAATACAGCAACAATAACGATATATTAAATTTAAATCTAAACACCACGATCAAGAACCAATACTATTACAATTATATTTGTTTTCACAAGGTAACAAATGTTTATAAATTAGTTGCAGCATACTTTTTGAAGAAATTTGAATCTGTACCCAATAGTCAAAATACTAGTATATTAAAAAAATGAACTATATTTCTGGCAGCGGTATATTTTCACTGTTTGAAATGTAAGTTCACATTGTATCATCATTATCAACAACAACAATACTTATTCTGCCATTATTCGCAGGTCATTTGCCGCAACTGAGAAGCTTCCATGCTTTACGGTCTTCAGCTAACCTCTTCGTCTTTTTATACGATTCTTCTGTTTTGATATCACCCATCAATTATGGCCTCTCTCCTCTCTTTTATGCCACCACACTCTCTAGCACATCCCTCATGATACAGTTCCTTCTTAGCCCATGTCCCAATCAGTTTCTCTTCCTCTTCTTAATAATGTATAAAATTGTTCTTTTCTTCCCCACCATTTCCAACACCCTCTCTTTCGTTTTCCACTCGAGCCAAGTAATTCTCTCCATTCTTCTTCGCACCCACAATTCGTAAGCTTCCAGTCGTTTTTCGACATTTTTGCGTAATGTCTATGTTTCTGCTCCATACAGTACAATACTCCACAAGAAACATTTTACGAGATTTTTTTTTCTCAACTCATTATTCAAGGTCCCACAAAATAGACTTTCCTTTCACTTAAAAGCTTATTTTGCCATTCTTATCCTTGCCTTTATTTTACTTCGTACTTCACATCATCACTAATAATGCTACTCAGGTATTGAAAACTAATCATATGTTCTATATTCTACCCTCCTACTTTTACAGATTGACACCGACCAGTTCATTCCAGTCACTATGGCTTTTATCTTTCAAGCATTTATTTTCGTCCCATATTCTTCACTCCCTTCTTCACGTTTTCTAGCATCTTACTGATTTTCTTTTCAGATTCCGCAACAAGTGCCACATCATCTACAGACCTATGCACCTAATAATTTTACCTCCTACCGAAATACCGTTTTCATTATGTAGATTCTTTTTCACTAACTATTCTAGATAGATATTAAATAATGTTGAAGAGAGCCAGTAACCCTGCCGAATTCCCTTTCCAATTGCACTCTACTCTGGCATTTCTTCCCCTATTTTAACACTTACTTATTGGTTCATATATAAGTTTCCTATGAGTCTTTGATCTTTCTAGTCCAACCCAACCTTTTCTAGAATTTCCAACAACAAATCCCAACTCACGCGGTCAAGAGTATTTTCTAGATCAGTAAATACAACATATATATATATTTCCCTTTTTCTATAAACCTTTCACTGATTACCCTTAATAATCCCATTGCATTTCTTGTGCTCTTACCTCTCCATAACCCGAACTGTTTCTCCTTAACTTATACATTTGAACTTCCATACAACATTCTGTTCAGAATTCGAAGAAAAATTTTTGCTGCATGCGACATGAAACTAATACTTATATAATCCTCGCATCTTTTTGGGTTCGATTTCATAGTCATCGGTATCGTGATCGTTTTCAAGAAGTATTTTGGCCATTCTCTTGCTTCATATATTTCACTGCAGAGTCGGAACAATTCTTTCTTACTCTTATCTCCAATATTCTTAATGAATTCGATTGGTATATTTTCTATCCGGGTTTCTTTCCATTCCTAATTCGGATAGAATATAGCTTTCCCAAACTCCTGAAGAATACTAAACACTTTCATCCTCGGCTACTTCATTTTCTACTTCAACATCTAGGACACACAGTCTATCCCTACTCTTCTTATATTAGTCCTCAACATATTCTTTAAATCTTACTAGGACTTCATTTCTCTCGCTGACAATCTTTCCATTCTTATTTTCTACTACCATCATAATACCCCTTGTTCCCTCGTAAGTTTTTAGAGACTTCACTTCCTTGAGCATTTCCTCTTACTTCTCAGCTCTTTCTAATTCTTCTACATCCTCGTATTTTCTTTTGTAAAATGCTTTCCTTGTTCTGTCTGTTTCCCTTCGTAAGTCGTTGTTTAACTCCTGCACATCCCTCTGCCTTCTTTTGTATCAAATTGTTCCCACGTTTTCCTTTCCCTCATTTTCTGCAACATCTGTTCCATAACCATGGGCTGTGATTTGGGGGGGGGGACGGGGGCTGTTGCCACCCACTTTTTTAAAATGGCCTATTAATCTATATAGTTTGATTTGCAAATATAAAGTTTTTGTATTTATTAGTAGTTCATAGAAAAAACAGTGGTGCCATATAATATTTGACTTTGCGTGAGTACTTATTGGTTGTCTTACCGCGGAGTTAAGGAAACTACAGGAATTGCACTTTAACTGCCACGAAAAATGGCCCAAAAATTAACCTATTGGAACGCAATTCTAGCGTACTGTCATTTCTTCTTACAAGGGCTCGATATGTTAGTCAGCAGCTCTGAAACTAATTGAGATAACATTTCGCAAAACAAAAATAGTCTTTCACAAGTTATTATTTAATTGCGCAAAAATTGACAGTTCCTAAATTGTCTTTTCTTCTTTCTAATAGTAAGGAATATCTTGAATTGATTTGATTTTTTTAGTTTAACATCCGTTCAGCAGCGAAGCTATATGAGATGTGGACCTACTGATGAACGAGGAATCCAAACCACATGAGCTCCCGCCGGAACAGAACCCGGGACTCCCACGCCAAATGCGCGTACTCTAACCGCTTAGCCACGAAGGAGCTGAGTAAGGAGTATTAATTAAAAAGAGAGTAATATGAAACAACTTCTACCTTTTCCATTGTTTTGCAGTGTAATATACTAGCGAAGTGGTGTGTTTAGATGTGCACCATTGAATATACAATTAAATTTAGTGAATTCAACATAATTCTAGGTTTTAGAATTATTTTGTATAACTGGAGTATGGAGTGGTTTTAAGTTTGTTTGTTTGTTGTTAGTTGTAAGTTTGTAAGTTTGTTGTGTTTTGATATGTTCCAAGAAAGTAAAATATGTACCTAATGGCAATGAACATGTTTCGGGAAGTTTCAAAAGTAGATATTTCTTTAAATGTCATAGCATATATTGTAGTATTTACTGTCTTTCATTTTCTAAGAGTAATATACATTTAATAGCATGTGTGGAATTAAAAATGTAAGTTGTTCATTAACCCTCAGTTTTAATATAACTTTTGCAAAACAAGTCTCATTATTCATTACTATGATTAATATTATCCTTTCTATTTGTTTTGCAAATTTTTTGTTAAATAATCTGATCGCACAATTTTCCAGACAGAATTTTAAGACGTTCATGAGCAAGGAATCAGATCTGTTCTTACACCTTCGTTGTTTATGAGTATAAAGGGCTAGTACCTACTTGCGTTGCTCTTGTCAATTTACCTAATAAAATATGAAATACGATATACGATGTTTTCACTGAAAAAGGTAGTATCTTATTAGGTATACAACCTTTCGTTAAATAAAGTGTTAGAGACAACCAGGAAAATTAACATTGATATACAAATATTGAGATCATGTCTTCCTTCCCCACTTTTAACGTCCAATCACCGCCACTGTCTATAACCAATAGTTTCTTAGCCGTTTTGTGTTCACGATAACTTACTACTTCTGCAGCCTGCTCTATGCAAAGTTTAATACCTACACTTTCAAGGTTTGTTATTATTTGCACATATCGTTTCCTCGTTTAAGTATTTTTCTTCGAATTTTTTAACGAAAAGATTTCTTACTTCCTCCCTTTTCAACTTCTCAGTATTCAACTTCTTGCCTATTTTTCTTCTGCCAACATTTTTTTTTCAGTTGAATTTCCATTTCGGCCAAAACATGGTTATGATGAGAAAAAATGTTGATGTCAGGAAGAGTTTTCGCGTTCTTCAAGCTATTCCTGTACCTGTCCTGAATCACAACATAGTCAATCTGGTATCTTCGGCCGTCTGTTGAGGCTTTTCATGTATATCTTGTTCTCTTGATATGATTCAACCAGGTGTTTCCAATTACTAGGTTAATATCTATCTGCATAAATTGAATAGTCCCTCTCACCTCTCATTTCTTTCGCCTAAACCATTTACCTAGTACACTACCGTCCTGTTTTTCTCCCACAACTGCACTCAAATCTGCCATTACAATTACGCTTGCCTCCGTCTTATCCTTGTCTATAATTGCTTCTATTTTCTCAAAATTTTCTTCTACTTCTTCAGTTGTATGCGAAGTCGTCGATGCATATGTCTGTATCATCACTAGATCTTTGTCTTCTTTTCCTTTAAGTCTTAACATTACAACTCTGTCATCAACAAATTCTACTTCCTCTATCTATCTTTCAAACGCTTACCAAGAATTATTTCTACACCATTATGACCGCCATTTTCATAACCTGAATATAACATTCCATATCCTTCGTTGTTCAACACCCCATTATCTTCCCTCTAAATTCATGAACTCCTATCAAATCTAGATTATTTTGTTTCAATTCCTCTTTAAGATTTTCTTATTTCCCTCCCTGTAACATTGCATGTTCCATGTTCCTATCCTAAACATTTTACTCTTGCTTGTCTTTCTTTCACTACCTATCATCCCCACGTTATATATTGGCGTACATATAACTTTTTTTGGTTGCTAAATTTAAACAAGAAAAAAAAAAACTAGATCAAATTTTGAGTTAATACACGAGTATGTATAGCAGTATTATCAGCATTTCTCCACTGCTTGCCCACTGATATCGAGTCTTTGTTCTATTTTGGTGCATAATGGGGATATAAAGGTAAAATAGATTTAGTCTATTCAATTTTTTTCTTAAATTTTATTGTATCTATTATATTAAAAGGGAATTAAATTGTTGGGTGATATAGTATCTACAGATTTGATGAAAGTTATTTCACGTCTTAACTCCCAAAATAAAAAGGTGCTTTATTCCGTATCAGCCTATCCAAAACGCAATGCAATGCAAAAAAGTAATTATAACTGTTACTGAATTACCTCAAACTAAAACACAAATTTTGCATTGCGTTGCGTTGACACAAATCGTTATGGACATTAAGCATACGTTATACACATTATCATTGCACTTTTAACACTAATAAACAAGAATATTTACTGTATTTGAAATCTACTACGCATTAGAAGTAAAGCGAATAAAATATGCACGAGTCTCTGATACTTCCCTAACCTCGTTATGATTCGCTATAAAATTATATGCGGTTTCTAGATAAGGATGAAGTCATATCTATAAAATGTTCACATTTGATAAGGCATATTTATTAACAAAGAAAAGGAACCTGATAACTGATATGAATCTTAATAATTACTCAAGACTATCATCTTTAGTATGCTTTAGCTACGCTTGTAAGAACACGTGATCCTATAAAAACCGCTCTCTTTGAAGGTGAGACAGTGGAGTGGGAAATTGATCATCTTTAATGGTAGTATGCACCTGCCAACTACTTCTTCGAAGCCAATGTTAATAGTTGGTTTCCGCTTTCATAACCTCGGTGCTGAATAAGGACGCAGAACATGAAAAATGCAACTATAACAAGAAAAAGAGACATTGAGACGTGGTAGGCTAACTTGTGATAATGAATCAGATGAGTGTGACATTACATGAATTACTTAAGATTCCTGCAAAAGATGTCACTTCCAAGGTAACGTACACAGATTAATGCAGAACTACTCGAACTGCATTTGCAAACAAAGACCAGTAACGGATCCTCTTTCATTTATAAAGATAGAGTGGGGTGAGACAATGGCAATTTATGTGCATTGCTTCAAGATATATTTCGAATTCCTTGCATATATATGAGGTTTAGCAGAAGTTGTCAGTGTTTGTTCAGGCTCTTTTGCATTAAGATTGTCCAAAGATCCGACGTGGGAAGATCAAGAGTATTATCTCGCTTGTTGTCAACCACAGTCACTAACAAGATCTAAATGAAAGTTATTTACCTATTATAAGCACACACTTAAAAAGAACTTTCACGTGCCCTCCAGTTAATGTAAAAGAAAATATTAATAATTGTGCATTTAAATAATGTGATTTCCTTACTTGTAAATATTTCAAACTGATATAATTTTGCAATTAAGTGAATAATCGTGTTTATCACTGCTAGAAGTGGCATTTAGAACGAAACTCAGTGACATTTCCATTTTGAGGAAGAAGCCTTTGTGCAAATACTGAGTGTAAATACGAGTCTTTGGGAGTGAGTCTCAAATTCTCGTACTGCATCTACAATAATAAATTTACTAAATGTCTTTTAAGCTGAACAAGAAGAAGACTATTTAATAGAACAGGAGGAGGAATCATTCCCGATGTTGAAGTTAGAACTTGGTGGAGGCACGTAGAACGTCAATCCACGGTGCATTATCCAGTAAGTCATTGACAACTTCCTGTAACAAGTAGTAGCATTCGCCTCAAGTTTTTCTGTTTCTTCAAAAATAGTATGTATGGCCATTTGTGTAATTTTAGTTCTAGGATATCCCAAACATTTTCTATAGGATTCATTCCTGGAGATTATCCGGGCCACAACGGAATTTAAACCCCAATATCCATTTTCCTACGTGTGGTTAGTTTTGTCCTCAGACATTGTGAACTGTTATCTATGCATTCTGAGCCATGTCATGATGGATAGATAGCTGCAACGAAAGGTAGTAACCTATTATATAATCCTTTGATGTATTTTTGTAGCATTGATTTGATCCGGAACTACTATGGGACTACATGTGAGCAAAAATGGAAGTGCCACGACCACATTTTCAGACGTAGGATATTGAAATTGTAGTGACTCATGGTATCTCAATTACTTCCACATCCACTGATGTCCGCTCTCTGTGAAGTGTCAAATTGTTTTTTTATCGGAAACGCGAGATAATAGCAAATGTGTTGTGGTGTATTGAATATGAGAGTGGCACAATTGTATTATCTATGGTTTTGTAAGTAGACGCTGAATATTTTTTTCGACACGTTAGTGCCTGCCCGCATATGCAAATACCACTGGATTGTTCATACTGGTCTGTCATTAGCAGATTTTGATACTTAGATCTTTGCACTTTGGAACCACGTGGTGTTGCTCTCGGTTAACCCTATCTTCCTCTGAAGTGCACAATCAGTTGTAGTATTTGTTAATAATTGTAATCTTATTAACAGTTGGTAAGTGTACAAGTAACATAGCACTGATAGTGTGCAATATTTCACCATATATTATCAATTGCCAATCATGTGGTCTTGGGCAAACTCCCTCAGGTTGTCATAGCCACATATACGATCCATGGTGTCAGTTGTATATGCTGCATGCTTACACCATGACCTACATCATACGCGTCATACTTTTTTTAAGGTTTTGTTTCTTCAGAAAAAAAAATGTCGTGATGTACCTCTACATTCCAGCTTCGAAAACAAGTCACTAAACTACTTTCGGACATCTGTTAGTGAAGAATATCCCGATCTGTGCAGAATGCTTGAAACATTTTAGTGATTTTATTAGCTACGCATTCATGTGAATCAATGTTCTCTGCTCACTGTGCAATTAAGACAAAACACAAAAACTGACTGAACGTTGATGTCACTATGTCTTGAACAACAAAATACAAAAAGTGACTGGACACTGATGCCATTCTACGTCTTGAATTGTCAATATCTTGAATTCACAACAGAACAAACTACAAAAACTGAAAGGGCATTGATGCCACTCTACGTCTTGAACTGTGAACAAAAATACAAAAAAAAAAAAAAAAAAAAAAGATAGACATTGATGTCCTATACGTCTTGAACTCTCAACGTATTGAATCTACAAAACAACAAAATACAAAAACTGTGTAGATATTGTTGCTCTCTACGTCTTGAACTGTCAACGTCATGAAATAGCAAAATGACATTTTGGCAAATAAACAGCAGGAAATGTCGCCCTGAGACCATAAAAATGATTTTCAGAGAAAACAAGTTACCCATTTATGTGACTATAATATTTCAAGCCCAAAAGTAAAACGCCTGTTATGACTCTTAATTTTCAAATTCATTACCTCAATAATAAACTAGAAGTAAATATCTAAATGAAGTGCAATATTTTTTACTTTGCCAATCTCATACATTTCATTCTATCTTCCGCCAGTGCGCGAGTAGCGAAATTTTGAAAATCACTGATCTAGTTCACAGTCTAGGATAAATCCACTTAACGGCGTAGAATATCTGCGTCATCTCGGTTTTAACCTTTGATTTAAATTGGGATTTTTTTCTGTCTTCTTTAAAACGAACTTGGATTTTAATATGTTTATTTTATTTCTTGAAATTTAATCAAATATATATAGATGAAATTAGTAAAATTGCATCATTAAAACTTCAGCTCAAAGATAGCAGAGAAATAGTTGACCATTTAAATCAATGGACTAAAAATAAATGATGACGTATAAAGGTCTTCTGAGATGAATATTAGGAGCAAAAAAGAGCGAGAATGGGGACTAGCGGAAACTTCATAATGAGGAACTGCATAATTTATACCATTTATCAAACATTGTTAGGGTAATCAAATCTAGGAGACTCTGCTGGATAGGTTACGTAGCCAGAATGAAAGAAAGTAGAAACGCTTTCAACGTTTTAACTGGAAATTCAATCGGAAAACGCCCATTAGGAATACCTAAACGCAGATGGGAGGACAATATTAAGATGGATCTCGCAGAAAAAAGAATACAAAGTAGAAACTGGATCAAGTTGGGTAAAGATAGAAGTCAATAGAGAGTTTCTGTCAATGTCGCATTGAACCTCCGGGTTTAGGCCATAGAGTTAGTTAGTAATTATTAAGGTCTACTCAATACCGTTAAAAATCAACGGGACCATTCAACCTCTCATAACATAGTTAAGTGCATACCGACTGCTTACCTTCATAATCATCATTTTTTAGAAATTTTACAATTGTGTTAATTGCAAATCTTACATTGTTTTTTTTATTATAGGATAATATAGAAAAAGATCGACAAATTTAAAGAAAAACTACTTCTTCCAACTCATTTTTAAATATTCACAAATAGCAGAATGCCTATTCTTTGCACAACAGAAGTAAAGTTTACGGAAAATATTGCTTAACGTAGAAAGCTCGTCCCCCTACCTCCAAAAACAAAGCTTCTGTCGAATTCAAGTCTCCCCCTTAGTACTAGCTTAGGAGTTAACATTACGATAATATTATCTGAAAGCTAATAGCTAGAACCCCAGACTATATACTGCCTCAAAATAAATCGACCGTTGCATATTCATGTAACAGTTCGGGGATAGTCTTTAAAAAGGGCAGAACATGTCCTGGGACAGCGTTTGTCACTTTTCTAGAGCTGTTCGAGTACCTCCTTCAAGCAATACGCTTACCCCTATAGTACGAACACCACAGTTTAAGAACCACTGTCGTAAAATTCTTTACAGTAAATGATAAGATATATGAAAATTAAAAGATTTGGTTGCATTTGAGTTTGACGTTCATTTCAGAACTGAGGCTGTATGAGATATAGGAATAAAGTTTAAAGTGGAATTCCATCGATCATGCGTTCAAATTTCAAGGCTCTCTCACCGGGAATCAAACCTGGGATCACTTGCAAGGCTTGAAATTATATATATATATATATACAATTTCAAGCCTTGCAATGTTGTTACATGTGCGATGGTTTGGAACACGTTGGAAAATAAGAAAATCAAGTTACACCTGAAGTTGCAGCGTGTGTCTAACTACAACGTTTGGAATATTTCTGGCTCCACTGTAAACTCCTTTAAATTATGTGACTGCTATCTCTTTATGAAGCAAGCCTCTAAACAAAACAATAAGACATATAATGATTCAAATTTAGACTTTACAGTACACAAAGCAAACTTCTATATTATTGCAGTTAGATGTAAAAGTTACCTGGCTTAAGCTACACACAGAGTGCTTGATTCCTGGGTCGAAGGGATGTTCATTATAGGATGCACTATGGCGCCTAATATTCAAAGTATACGTACTGTATACCCAATCCTCGTTTGACTCCATTACTAAGATGGAAATCTTGTTCAGGCCAACTCCAAGAGTTGTATTTAGAGACCTGTAAAATATAAAGTACTCAACATGAAATACGTTATACTAAGAAGTAAAAAGACCAGTGTAAGGACTAATTGTGTATAAGTGACCATTCGATAAACATAAATACAAAATCCACGATCAGAGCACTTCTTACATTAAAAGAGTCAACAATTCTCGAATGTACAAATTATTTCCTCTTAATAGTCTATCAACCTCAAAGACCAATATCTTGAAAAGAAATACATTTGCTCAAAATTATGCAACATGTTCGTCTGAAATTCATACAAAAAGGCGTTAAGAATGATCAACTTAAATAAATGTATAGTTTGTTTTAAAATCAAACCTGCTTGACATAAAATGATATCAGTTTAAAATTTCTGATTTTATTACTCAGACTAGCTGAAAAGACCCGTCCTTCAAACGGGAGAATAGGTTTATGTAAAGTATTTGGACATCTACCCCTTAGGATTCATCTTCGCATAGGGGATGAATTTGGACTTGAACGGCAACGGGTTTATCACTATTCATCTCAGCGACCGCGAAAACTATAGATTAGACACTAATATCGGTCGTTTTTGGTTATTCTTACACGTGAAGTGGCCATCATTTTCAATAAAGTAAACGAACAATTCAATGATAGTTGTGCAACTGCCAACGCTTATCATCCCCGATTTAAGTATCGAGCCTTGAGAATCTATATAGTTGGTGAGAGACTCAATGCTGAAGAAAACACAATAATTATATATTTAAACTTTCACAACCAGTTTCTGAATGAAGTGGAAACAGTATGCCACATAGGTAAAGTATTCAGAACAGACGCTGCAAACAAGAAGAGGATTTGTACGAACTGAGGGATCACAACAACCTATACACTCTCGTATAAAACGGGAATGAAAAACGTAAAATAAAACAATTGTTGACACAATTAGACCAATGTTAAATTCAAGTGATTTATTTAAAGAACACTGGGCTAAAGCATTAACACTGTCATCATTTACTTAAATGAACGGGTTAAACATCAGAAGGTAGCAAAATCCCATCTAAACTTACTCATGGACGAAGAATGTAAAATTTAAATCACTTACGATTTTTGGAACTGAAAATTACGTATACATTCCATAGTAATTATATATTATTATTATTAATAATAATAATAATAATAATAATAATAATAATAATAATAATAATAATAATAATAATAAATGATAATTGTACTTAGAAATCTGGATTTATTTTTATTACGGTACATAAAGATATTTTTTTTTTTAAATGTGAATTACTTCAAGAATGTTAGATGTAGTCGTGGTAATGATACCATTTGGAAACAACGTTTAAAATAATCACGTTAGTCAGTGAACGTCGTGAAAAATTGACATCCTCAGTGCTTATACCAACAGAAGCTAGAATACGGAATTTATTAGGATAGTCTTACGTCTGAGCTAACATGAGAGAAAACCTCCGATGTGAAAAACTAGTGATGAATATATTTCTATTGCTTGTTGAGCAGAGTCATTTCTAATGCCAAAATCTTATGATTAAATAATTAAGTCTGATCAAAGGTGAAATTACTATGCACCACGTACGAAGAAAGCAAAAATAGAAACTTGTATTGCGATCAACGTGTGCAAAAATAATTCAAACTCGCTGAGCGTTTCGTGTAAGGAGAGCAAATGCCGGAAGTAAACATTCCAAAGTCCGTTGTTTGCCAAAGGATATATATACAATGCCGGTATCTTTTAATTTGGTGGCGAGACTTGAAATACGTGTACGAGCTTTGCTTGCTGTACCAGTTCTAGAGAAATTTGAGGTCCAACCGTTTGTTAAAACCATATTTTTGCAAGATGAACTTCAGGAAGAAGTCTATATAGAACAATCCAATGTCTTTAGTGATAGAAGAAGCAGAGTATATGCCTCAAGCGTAGCCCGTTTGGACTTAAACAAGCCTCAAGATGCTGTAAGAAGCGACGAAGAAAACTGGATTGAAATTACTAGCAAGAAATGTCAAAATTTAGCTGATTCATTTTAAGGCACAGATGATACACATCAGAAATAATGTTAATATCTTGTATGCTATAATCTATACTGATGTTTGACTTATGATGGGAACTAACTTGTTGATCATAATAAGTTTTCTGTGGCAACATAAAAAAAATAACATTGTATGTGATCTGACCAGTTTCCTAGACATGCAAATTATACGTTATGATGATAGTTCAATTTTTAGTAATTAATCAAGATATGTAACAAGAGTTCTACACCTTTAAAATAACAACTCTCTGCACTCATGATGGATATAATACATAAAATTCATAGTGGGGAATCACATAAGAAAGCTACGGGAAGACCGACACACAGTATTTATAAGCTGACACGCAGAGCAATTCTGTAGTTAAATACATAGAATTCTCGTTCTCTATGAAGGATATCCGGGTTCGATTTCCGGTAGAAGCTCATAATGTTAGGATTCTCCGTCTCACATAACATATTCTGCTAGAAGTGCTTTCTTGCTGAAAATATGACATTGAAGAACGCCAATTCAAAGTATCTACTAGCAATACATATTCATATATCATCTCTAAATAAATTATATTGAGTTCTTGGGAAGTAAATTTTAGTATTAGTGTTAAAAATATTGAGTTTAAAAGAATGTGTTTTAGATAAATAATGTTGGTAAATTCAAGCTATATATTTTTTAGCAAGACTGGGAACACTTTCGAGCCAGGAAGGAATATGAACAACATTGTTATTAGCAACTTTCTATGTAGCTATTTAGTTTGTATAGTTTAATGGTGATAGCAAAGATATATAACAAAGAGCTACCCTTGTTGTAAACCTTTAACGTTTTGGAATTGTGTTCTTACAATAATTACTGCGTTTGACTCTGCGCAGCTCATCTTCTCCCTATCTTTTGCTACCACTTCCCAATTGGTTTATCAATCCGTCAGGTAAATGTCTCCATTCTTCTCCAGACTCGCATTCGTTGTGTTTCCAGCCGTTTTTCATCGCACTTTTCTAGTGTTTACGTTTGTGCTTCATACAGTACGAGGGAGATTCAAAAAATAAGGAGATACTGCATCACAGGAGACAGTAATAACACATAGTTAATTATATTAGTATCCTTCGACGTACTCTTGCTGCATTCGGTATTGTCCCATCTGTTTATAGATCTACACTGTGGTAACCTGACTACTGAAAGTTTATTGAGAATACATATCTCAGATTTATTTGAAAGCGTGAAATACGGGACCGCATATTTTTTACTTCAAGAAACACATAAAAAGTCACTTGGCAGAAGATTGTGTGAATACGGTGAGTAGGTCATAATACCATCCTCCCAGTTCGTCGATAGCAGCTTAACTTACAACAGCACTTGTGGCGGATCATTGTTTTGGTTCAGAACTCACCCGCTGTCTGTATACTGAGATTGCATTGCGGCAACTTTTCTTTGTAGTTCATATTTTGGAACTTTTATATAGTATTATCCGCTTACTGTTTTCCTCGAAGGAACAGTATGGTCATACAAAACGCATTGTTCATCTAAGAAGACCAATAGTATTGATTCCGCACACTTCCCTCATCCTTGGCTTTCTCTAACAATTTCTTCATTTTTGTGATTGTTACATGATTTTTTTAAAAAGTTGAAGACTGGAACAGGAGTATATTGTGTGCATTTAAAAGGAAATATGAATAATATATTGAAGCCCCTATTAGTATCTTCCACCTGTTTAAATTTTAATAACTGCCTTTGCAGCTAATCAGAATTTGTAGAATAATATATTCGTGGGAGTACCAATACCTTTTTCTCAGAAAAAGGTACAGATATCTCGACGAACTAGAAAAAACAAGCGATATTTAAAATTCATTGTTTGTATATATTTCAAATTGCAAGTAAGATTGATTAAAATATCCAACATCATGCTTAGTAGGTCTGAACCGAAGACCCTTTTGCTACATCACTGGTTTTGTTGTACTTGCTTTTGGTTTGAATTCTGAATCCAAAACAATTCATTAAAGTATCGCACAACATATGAATACGAAATGTGATATTGTAGATGATGAAATTATAGTTGATGAAAATTGCTTCCGTTTCGTGTATGCTATTGCAGCATTAAAAAAGATCTTCCCAAGCATAATCATATTTCTGTCAGTGTTTTGGCTGTACAATCCATCACATCTGATGTAGGTAGTTGTAGCCGAATTTCGTAGCCGCACTTTTCGCCCCACTCAAATCTACGGGAACCCTCCATTAAGAATTGAATAGCTGTCACTGGTTCGATGCACGCAATTTGCATGCTGCATGCGAATACAATGCAGCCTTTCTTGTTCTCTTCTGAAGCGGTGAAAATGGTGCCGCTCCATTTATCATTTTTTTTTGAATATTTTTTTTAAATAGTTGCCCACAAAATGAAAGAGCCACAGGGAGCACTGCTTCAAACTGAACGAGGGAAGGGGAGGGAGGAGAATCGAATTTCAACAGGAAAACTACGAAAAGGTGCTATGTAAAATAAAGTAGTTTCAAGATGTATTTATTTTTCACACAATCATTAACAACAGGGTTCTCTTTGTTGCAACATACGGGATACTTCTGGTCTATTCATATTAATACTCATAAGTACTTAGTAAGGGTAATAGACAGAGTTTATTTAGAAACACGAGATAAGTTTCAGAGTTTTCACTGTTATTTGCGCCGTGTAAGGATCACACTAAGCCACACGGCGACTCAGTTACTTCTGTTGTGTGGGGCTCCTAGTTCGTTTACCGGCCAAGTAAGTTTGTGGTGAACAACATTGTGCCCATGGGTTTCATTGGTGTAATCTCGTTTCCTTCCATATTACAATCCACCAAATCTTCCATGATCATTCACTTGTCTTAAGAATCCGTCTTCTTTAGCCTAAAGAGCATAATCGTAAGAACACATTAAGTTGAAAGAGTTTTTATTCTTTTTCCACAATGATGTTTAAAATGTGTTATTATTATAAGTACTTATGAGAAGATAAAATATGACAATTTGTAGCAAAGTGCCTAAGATGATTGCATTCTGTAAAAGTGGTCCCGGGTTCGATTCCCAATGGAACAGCATCGAATGCACTCAAGTGATATCGTTTTATACAATCTTGCTTTAAGCTACATGATGTGAATATTAAATCGATCTACTCAAAATGTTTATTTATTAGGAAAAAAGTTCCAAATATCTCTTATACTGCATGATTAGCGTTTTTGCCTTTGAAGCGGAAGACAAAGGTTTGATTCTCAGTAAAAGCCTATGTGGTTCGGATAAACTTAATACGGAGTTTACGTGGGGAATACTATGTGCGGTGTGTACAAAATTATAGGTTGAAATTTCTTGCAAAAAGAGATTCTTCGCTAGCTGAAGAATTTGAGAATATCAAAATCAGTCATTTCCAACTCGCCGATGTATGAGGTAAGACCAGGCGTTTACGATCAGAGTCAAAAGAGATTTGATTTGAGTTGATTTTCAGTTTAACGCCCCTTTCAGCAGAGAGGCTATGTGAGACGTGGACCTACAGCTTAACGTGGAATCCGAACCGCATGAGCTTGAAGCGGGAATCGAATCCGGGTCTACCACGTGGAAGTTCAGAGCCAAAAGAGAGAAAACAGTTTAAGTAAAAGAGGAATGGGAACGAGTTAGGTGGAATAGAATAAATGTTTGATTAGTTTTGGACTGCAAAACATCGACCCGGTCTTGTTTGCTTGTCGCCATTGTCTTCCGTCAACGCTAGGTTTGCTGTGTTCTCTTTGCTCTGTGTGGGGAGAACATGAGCAGCATACTGTAACGTGACAGAGCATCTAGTTGGAAATAACTGTTTTAGGTAGTTCATCTTTTTGGTACTCTCCATTCTTGTATCAATTAGGAGGTTTCAATCAGAAATAACCTCCATAATATGGACATAAAGTTGACAGAATGCGATGCAAGGAGGCGGAAGCGCTTCCTTTATGTACTGAGAAAAATCTGTTATCCGGACAGCAGTATACTGTACAAATATACGGAATCCATATGTTTACTACGGAAATTTATACGGAGCATACGTTATCCATATGCCACATGGGTATTGCCTTTTTCCCGCTTAGATGTTACATCATGCCGCTGCAGAATGTCTGACATCTAACAATCTTCCGTATATTGCATGTTACTTACGTAAGATATATGTTGTAGATGTTCATCTGTATGTGAGATCCTGACCGCCCATATAGAGATATATCTTTCGTATGGAAAGTAGGTTTATTCGGATCATTTATAAAGAAAGTGCATATAAAACACATGTTTTCAGTTACACGTTTGCTGCAGAATGGTACCTATAGTCGTACCAAAAACTACAGGATTTACACATGTAACCTACGGTTTTTCACGTATGCCTCATTTTTTTTGGGGGGGGGGTACCAAAAACGGAAACACAGAATGTTGCAAAGGGAACATAACTGGAGTTACGCTAAAGGAACTTTACGTGGTCCACAGCACCTGAAACTGAAAAGAAAATCCTAAAAGATGATAAAAATGAAATATATATATATATATATATATATATATATATATATATATATATATATATATATATATATATCGAAAACCAGAAGCCTTTGAGATTTACCGGTAACTTCATTGCAGTTGAAAGTAGAAATACAAATATGCTTATGTTCACTGTAAATTGTAGAAGAGACTTTTTGTTTCAGAACGATAAACGTTAAGCTTTAATTCTCCCCACTATCTCTTTGTTTCCACAAAAGAAAGACAGGGGGAGAATTATCTAAAACAGCCATGTACCAGCAGACTACTAATTAGTTTTATGACAAATTTCTCAACGTTGGAGGCTATGGAGATACGAGATATTTGTAATCTGGCAAAAACATACTGTGAGATGTATGCTCAATCTCTGTGTGTGCATGTGAAATATTTTTCAAACACATACTAGCTTGCAGTTCTGGAAAGCTGTGTGGAAACGAGAAAGAAAAAAATATATATACTATACGAAGTTGAAATACTTTTTGTTGCGTTCAGCGGTGCCCCTGCACCGACTATTTGCTATTTGAAGATAACTCGTGAAAAACTGATTTAAAATAGCATACTGATATGAACAATATAATGAAAATTATTTCCAGTGAGTGCACCAAATTGCTTATAGGAAATATGTGGGTATCTAACAATTAGTGAGCTCCCACGCAGCGATACGGTTAGCTCATGTGTTTTCGGTGCTGGAAATACGGGTTCAATTTCCGGCGTGAGCTCATGTGGTTCGGATACCTACATTAAACTATAAATCCATGTCTAATATATCCTTGGTGCTGAATAAATACTAATCCAATCAACCAATATAACAGTCAGAATCTAGTCATTAGAGTTGAGAAATACACTCGTCTCCGATAGAGGGCTCACTTTTCTATTGCAAGGGATGACTGGTTATGTGAGATGATGGTGCCATTGGCTTGCTCAGCGCTTCTTGTTTCCTCCCCTGTTATCATTAAGCCAGAATAATCCACTTTTATTAAAAATCCGTTTTCTCTAGCCTAAACAGCATAAAGACTTACAAATGAAGATTAAAATTGATTTTTTTTCATTAAAGTAGATTTTTTAATAAAATAAATACCTACCTTTACTAAAGATTTGTAGGCTGTGTTGCTCTCGAGACGTTATTTCGGGCAGGCTCGTCTTAAAAAAGTATTGTTTAAGTGCTGTTTCATCTTGAAAAGTATGTCTTTTTCAAGTGGAAATTCTCTTTCTCGTCTCGTGTTTCATCATGAAAATGTCTCATTTCGTTTCGTGAGTAGCTTTATTTGTAACTAAGTAGTTGGCACTGAGTTTCGTATTTTGGACGTAGTTAGTTCATATTCCAATAGGGACATTCCTATTTGTTTCTTTGTAAATTATTCCTCTAATTCCACTAGACAAACGCTTAGATTGTGCCTTGCTTATTTTTCAGCATCTGTCTTATTTTACATTGTTTATCGTTTTCACTTTAAGATATAGCAGACGATGTAACAGAAACGCTCTTGATAAATAAGCAAACGAAGATAATTATTTTTCAAGAAATATTCGAGTTTTGCGGAATTCAAATTTGACAATGAACGTTCTAACAAATTTAGCATCCTCACGAAAAGCATATTCAAAGTCTAGTTTCTTATTTACAGTGAACCTATAGGGAAACTTAATTTAGTCAGGGACACAAGCAGAGTGACAGTTCGAGAGTTCCATCTTGCCCTAATTTGAACTCAGCTGCAAATAATTGGATGATTCATTAACTACTTTGGTAGTTTAACATCTTTTTCTGTACCAAGTCTACATAAAAGGGGACCAAGGGAATATATAGCAGTGGGTTTATCTCCAAGACAAGTACAATCCAGGGATCGAGCCGGAGCCATACCGCTATACCGCATGCTAGATTTTAGGCCATAAACAGATAATGCAAAGAAAATATGGTCCACGTTATGAAAATATTTATTTATTTTATTTATTTATTTTATTTTTATTCACTTTTTTGTTATTTTGATCCATGATCATTGTTGTTTTAATCCTTTACATAGTGAAAACAAAACAAAGGGAAAAAAACTTCTGAATCCATTCATGCTAAAGAAAGCAGATACAGCATTAAATTATTTATAGGGCAACCCCAAAGCATAAAAAGCATAACAGCAATTTACACATATGGTTGGTATCTTGAACATGATTGTGGTTGTCTAAGGGTCCAGAAACAACTAAGTTTAAAAGATAATAAAGCATAATTTTAGAAAATAAAGCATAAAGCATATGAAAAGCTTATTTTTATTCTGTAAATTTTTCGGTGTAGTTCTTTGAAGTGGAGAAAAGAAGAAAGGAAAAGAAGAAAAAAAAACTTTCCGCCAACAATGAATAAACAATGTTTTTCTTCTAAGTGTAACTATGGAGTTCTGTGAGAAAAAGTTGAAGTAACGTTTAAAGATTTATAGTCAGTACGCGCCCTGAATTAGAGAAGTGTAAATTCGAAATGTACAAAAAGTGCACAAGAACTTCACACTATATTGTTATATGTACCTCTTGAATTTAAACACTTTCAGTACTTTTTGGTGGCATCTTTTATTTTCCCTTTCTGCATATACTGTATATGCACCTCTAAGGCACACACAAGTGACAATAAATAAATCAATAAATAAATAAAATAAAAATACAAATAAAAAACGAGTAAAGATATCTCTTTACAGTGCATTAAGTAGAAAATTCATTAAATATGAAAGAAACTTTGTTAATTATTAAATATTATACATTATAAACGATTAGTGTAAAACAATGATTGAAATTAACAATAAAGCATAATTTGAAAAAAATAAAGCATAATTAAACAAAAAAAAATAAAGCATAATGTGGGTTGCTCTAATTATTTATGTTGTCAGAATTAGTATATTGAACGTAGTAAATGGAAGGGAGAGAATCTCCAGAAAACACTCAAAGCATGTTGCTTAAAAAAAGAAAAAAAAGAAAGAAATCAAGTAAGTGTGTCGCCAGTCAAAAAAGATTGAGAACCACTGCATTAAGCTGCTATGCTTTATTATTTTTTTAGCAGATATTATTTATATTCACATAATTAAGAAAGTTCATAGAAAATACAGTTTTGAATTAAACAAAATCAAATCAATTGAAAATACAACATCGTATCGACAAGCCGACACGATTCATTGCCTGTGTGACACTTTTCTTTTCTTCGTTTTTACTCCAGTTACAAATTTGATTCAGGTAATAACCAAGGGTATTTAAGAACATTTTGCACGTGTAAATATACTACGCAAGAAACACACGTAATTGCACTAATAGCTCAAATGAAACGTACTCTTCTTCTGTATTAAACTATAGTGTTATTTCGCTGTATGTCTATATACAACATCAAAAGGGATCTGCACCACTGCTTGGTCTTGTATTCAGACTTTGCACTTCAATTAATATTTGAATCTGCGATCACGCGAGTCCACAGTGAGCACGCTATGAATGAGACTAAGAGGAGGTCCCATGAATAAAATATTAAACATATGCAGCAAAGAACATCAATCAGCGAGAGTGTATTTGCAGCTAACACTGATATTTTAATGCCTTTTCATAATTGTTTGAAAGCTTGACAACTGTACACACAAAGCATTTATCTGATTTTATACAGAGGAACGTATCAAATATTACTGTCTTTATTACTAGCGTAACCAGAACCTGCTTTAGAGTGTGTATGGAAGGGGGACTCAAGTTTCCTTAGTTCCCTTGGATACTCCATTGCTCTCTATTTAACCACTGTATTTCTTCACAAAGCATGTACTTCTATCTATGGAATAAAACAAAGACGTATTGTTTGTTGAAGTATTTAATATGGTTCACTCAGTGGTGTCATCCAAATCATTCAAAAACCGGCTCTATGATCAATATAGTAAGTTGAATTAGTGTTCATATTATTATTATATTGCTATTGTTATTATATGGATTATATTGTTATTGTTATTTATTCTAATGATATTAGTAGTAGTAGTAGTAACTAGGATTAAGTCATATAGCATACAGCTAACGTTGATATTTTGAATATTGACTTTTAAAAAATGTATTAGTTAATTAATTTTCTTTCGTAAGTTTTGGATCTATAGGTGAAGAGAAAATTTTGAAAATCGATTCTAGCAACCCAGTGCGAACCGCCTGAATAGCATCACTGGGTTCACTCAGTAGCACAGAAGTAAGTATAGCTATTTAACCAACATAGATTTTCAGGAACGAAATATATATAAACGAGGAGCAGTCAGGAAGTTCCCAGAATGTCGTTCTACTTTTGGCATTTGTGATGCGTTTACAATGAATCTTGTACAGTATCCTAATTATGACTTTGACAAATATTAACAGGTCATAATAGGCAGTATACGAGTAATGTAGCTGAACGAAGGAGTGTGTGTGTGTGGTGATCAGCTGATGCAATTTTCCATAGACCAAGCACGTGCAAACATCAAGTTCATGCGAAAATTAGGGAAATCAGCTTCACAGACTTCGATAGCATTGAAAACAGTTTAACACCATAGGATGTTTGGCTCTTCTCAAAGCTAATAATGGGTCTTTTTCATTTCGCCAACGTAGAAGAGATCAAAACCAACGCAAAGGTTGAACTTCCAAATATACACAAGAGGCCTTTCGTCTGTCAACCAATCGCAGGAGGCATGGAACAAGTTTGTATGTGTTGCAAAGGTGCCAACTTTCAAGGCGATTAAGTAATTATGTACTTATATTGTAGTAATTAAGAGCTACAACAGAATTCTCGGAACTTTTTGACTGCCCCTTTCGTATATATATATATATATATATATATATATATATATATATATATATATATATATATATATTTCATTTCATTTCATTTCATTTATTTGCCTGTTTCATTAGCTTACAAAGCATGAGAAATTCTCATGTAAGCATTACAGTTGTCAGAAAGAAAGAAAAAAAAACATACAATATTGTCAAGTACCAGAAGTATACATCATGCAATCTTTCTAAAAATACAAAACCACATAATTAGGTAACTGTTTCTACCACACCAGGCATGTACTCACGGGTAAGTATCTGTTTCCAACTCTTCAGTTAATGAGTCATTTAAATATTCTTTAATTGTGTAATAGCACTTTTCACTGAGTAGATTATATAAAGTCTTACCAAGAATGGAAACATTGGTCATATTTTTCAAGTACAAAGGAAGTTTATTATACAATCTGACACAATTCATGTACACGGTTTTGCTTATATTAGCATATTTTTGATGCATCACAAATATGTCACTACCTTGTCTTGTATTATGGCTATGAACATTTTTATTAAAGATAAAAAGATGCTTGTTTTTCACAGTAAAAAGAATAGATTTATAGATGTATAAACTGGGGAGTGTTAAAATTTTTGCTTCTATGAAAACCTTTTTACATGACGATTTTGTGGGTAACCCAAAAATTATTCTAATCGCTTTCTTTTGCAATCGGAAAGTGCTTAAACTATTTTCAGCAGATCCCCAGTGTATTATGCCGAAGTTAATTAATGAATTAAACTTGGCGTAGTAAAAGCTAAGAAGTGCTTCTCTCGATACAGTACCTTGAAGTTTGTATAAGGCAAAACACACGCTACTTAGTTTCTTGTTTAAAGTGGAGATATGAGCAGACCATGAAAGATCATCACTTATGATTACACCTAAAAGCTTTGTTATGCAAGAATATTGGAGTAAGTTAGAAGATATTTTTATTCTAGGTGATATACGCGGTTTTCCTGGAAAATGAAAATGTAAGAGGATCGATTTATCATGATTTATAATTAACCTATTCGCTGTTATCCATTTTACTAATTTGTCCGTAAAAATGTCAGATTTCCTCTCAACTTCTTCTATTGATTTTCCTGATATTATCATACTGATGTCATCAGCATATAGAATACATTTCGCTGGATGCATAAATTCTAACAAGTCATTTATATATATCAGGAAGAGAATAGGACCCAAAATGGAACCTTGAGGAACACCTCTGACTACAGTTGATAAAGACGAACAAGTTGTTTGAAACCCATCTGCAGCTAATTTTGATATTTGTACCGCTTGTTGCCTACTGGATAAATAAGAGAGAAACCAGTTGTGAGCTACTCCTCTAATACCATAAGCATACAACTTGCTTAAAAGAATAGCATGATCAATTGTATCAAAAGCTTTGGATAAGTCGATGAATAGGCCAACAACATATTTACTGTTTTTTAATTCAAGAGCTATATTGGACATGTAATCAAACAAGGCTGTTTCAATACTTTTCTTATTTTGGAAGCCATGTTGTGATGGTGATAGTAAGTTACATGACTTCAAAAAATTGCAGAGTCGTGACTTCATCACATATTCAAAAATTTTTGAAAACGTGGAAAGAATGGAGACTGGGCGATAATTTCTTACATCATGCATACTCCCCTTTTTATGGAGAGGAATTACTTTTGCCACTTTTAACACTGATGGAAAACATCCTTTCTCAAGAGATAGGTTAACTAAATAACAGAGATGATTTACAATGAAAGGAAAACAAAATTTAATAACAGTCACTGGAACTTCATCAAAACCTGAAGATCCCGAATTAGACATCTTACTCAATATTTTCCGTAACTCCTCTACTGTTGCTGGAATTAAAAAGATCGTATGTGAATGCATTTGAAATTTCATCGAGTCGTCATAACTCGCTTGTATGGGGTCAGGTAATAGTACACTATCTAGAAAATAATCATTGAAGACATCTGCAATCCGCTTAGGTTCTTTAATAATTTCGTCCCCAACTTTAACATACTCAAAGTCGCTCTTTTTGTTGTTTGTTCTACCATTTAAGATTTTCCACATAGTTTTAGCTTTATTAGTAGAATTAAGTATTGTGGAGCTATTTGATAGTAATTTAGCTGTTTTAATTACTCTTCTGTATATTTTCCTGTACTTAAAAATATAATTTCGAAAGCTGTGAGGAAGTGATGTATTTATTTTGAGTAATCTATTATATCTAAATAGGTTACTTTTAGAAATTTTAATGCCTTTAGTTAACCACGATTTAGTGGACGACGTCCGGATTTTACGAGTAACTTTTGGAAACGCCATATTGAAGTAATGTAAGAAAGTTTCAAAGAAGTATTTAAACTTATATTCAGTGTTAGACGTATTATATATGCCATTCCAAGGCTCGTGAGAAAGCAAGAAATTTAGATATTTCATATTATGAGTGGAGAAAATTCTCTTTGTAACTGTGTATACTTTAGACTTAAGAACAGTGGTATCGTTTAAAGTGATTTTTAAAATAATCGCATCATGATCAGAGAAACCGGGATCAAATACTTCAAGGTTATAGGCAAATTGATTTTTACTAATTATGAACTGATCTAGCGCACTTTTATTATGACGTGTCGGTACATCCACTAGCGCTTGGAGATTGTACACATTCAGTAGATCTCGTAGATCGGATTTCTTTTTTGCTTCCACTATCCAATTTACATTAATATCACCACAGATGATCATTTTTTCAAAGTCTTTTCGTATGAAGTCCAAAAGACTTTCGAGTTTCTTTAAGAAAACAGTAAATATGCCGGATGGCGACCTATAAATGCATATAATACAAATGTTAACACTTGGTAATTTAATGGCTACAGCTTCAAAGTCAAATTCACAGGTAAATTTTGTAATATCTATTTCAGAAGCTTTTAAACTGTTGTGAACAAAGATGCATACACCTCCACGTTCGTGTGAAACACGAGAGAATTTAGTGATAAGATTAAAGTTTTCAAAATTGACCTCCTTAATAAGTGTATCATTTAGCCAGTGTTCACCAAGACAAATAACCTTACATTCTTTCAAATCATCAGCTAAAAGTACATCAAAGTATTCGAGTTTATTCTGGATCCCTTGTACATTCTGATGAAAAATACTTATTGTGTTAGCTATCTTGGATTCGAATTTTCCATCTGGTGTGCTAAAAAAGTTACATTTTTTACGTTATTTTGTCCGGCTGCAAACGATACTGTATTATCATTGCTAAGACCTGTACGGGGGAAAGTAAGAGGAATGGGATCCCTGTTCCTGTTCTGAGCCTTAATCATATTACTTAAATTTTCACATACATGACGCTTTCCTAGATTATTCAAATGTAAACCATGATGGGTGTGAAATTCTCGTGGAAGACTACTTACATCTAATAACTGTACATTTTTAAATCGACTACAAACTTTACTAATGATGCTATTTGTTTTATGTACTTCTGAGTTAACACAAGAACTCTTCAATAGATCATGCCGGTGTGGCAGATTAACTACTATTACATTTGTATGAGTAAGAGTGCTGAGTGTAGTCTTCAAAACACGGACAGCATCTTCAGACTCATTTTTTGACACATCATTAGTGCCTCCTATAAGTACAACAGTATCAGTATCTGAGAATGATTTCTGGTCCACACATGAATTTACAACGTTATTTAGTTTTGCACCAGGCTTAACAATACCTACTACGTTCATATCATCACACTCCTGCATTAATCTGGAAGCAAGACCACGACCGTGACTATCTCCTACAATGAACACCTTCCCTTGCACTTTTTTTACCCGATTTACTGAAATTGAGTTTCCATTTTCAACACCAAAACATGACTTACTGCTTGAATCCTGTGACGGAAATCTTGGGCGATCCTGCTGGTTTAAACGATCTACACGTCGCACTTGAATAGGCCTATTTCCTAGGCTAACTTGCTTTACACTATCACACTGGCCACTTAACTCACTGAATCTGTTTTTTGTTTCAATATTATAATCGTATTGTAGACCTGATACTTTATTACCCAGTAGTTTACCCTTAGTATTTGGGTTGCACACAGTGTCGTGTCTCTCTGCAGCTTTGACACTCCATTGGCAATTTGCTCTTGCACTTGCGTTGTGGATAGGGCTACAAATGATTTTCGGAGGGCTAGAATTTCCACTATATTGTGATTTCCAACTGGAAAAAGATGGTATCTTCGCGCTGTTATTAGGTTCACTAGTAGCATTTGGGACTTCGGCCGTAATTCTTACGATGTCGCTCCAGGTCTTTCTATTTTGCCTTGTACTTAACGATTCTTGGCCCAATTGTTGAAATTTATCTTGGCGTTGTAGTTGCTGGATATCTTGCGCTAAGAGTTCGACAACTTTACGTAATGAATGTAGTTCCTCAAGAAGATTTGAAACAAACTCAGCTGAAATTGATACCTCACTAAGTTGATTGTCATTTGTTTTTTCACAGCTACTACACGACATGCAAGACCAGCTTAAAATATTGGAATTTTTGTCAACTGCACTGCACTTGCCAAAATGAAAGAACTCCCTGCATATTTCACACTTTATGCCGTTTTTCAATACTCTTTTACATTTACCACATTTAGTATTAACTGTAAAATTACCTGACATATGGGACCCATTTATACTGTCCAACACACTGTCCGCCATATATATAGGGTGTTGCGAAACAACGCCGACAACGTTTGGCAGGTGATTCCTAACACCAAGTTAACACAAAAAATATAGACCAACCTGGGTGCACAAATGCTTGCTTTCGGAGTTATAGGCTGCAAAAAACATGAAAAATGAATTTTAAAGGTTCATAGCTGCAAAATTATGCGACATATCGTAGCCGGGTCAAGAATTCACTTAAGAACTAGTATGTGTCCTGTCTAAATATCTATGTTTCAGAATCCTGTGGTACTTCCGCAACAATTTGTATAGACGTAGTTGGTGAGTACCTCAGGTTGCATGTCAGTAACCAAACTCCCTGTATAGAAATTGTTGCGTGAGTACCTTAGGATTCTGAAACATGTATTTTTGGATATTGCACATATTAGTTACTAAGTGAAGTCTTGACCCAACTACAGTAGGTTCCATAGTTTATGAGCTATGGACCTTTAAAGTTCACTTTTTCATGTTTTCCACAGCCTATAACTCCGAAAGGAAGCATTTCTGCACCCAGGTTGGTCTATACTTTTTGTCTTATCTTGGTGTCAGGAATCACCTCCCAAACGTTGTGGATGTTGTTTTGAAACACCCTTTATACATGTATGTACTGCAATAAGATTTGGGATATATCAATGGTTTTATTTTATATCTATACCTATCTATCTATCTATCTATCTATCTATACATACATACATATATATATATATATATATATATATATATATATATATATATATATATATATATATATATATATATATGTGTGTGTGTGTATGTGTGTGTGTGTGTGTGTGTGTATTTCCCAGTGATTTAGGAGCAAATTGTATCTCATAAAGGTTTATGAAGATGTACGCTACCCCTTTTATCTTGTTAATTATATTAAATTATTCTTCAGAGAAACTACTTATTCTCAATGATAAATATCTACGGTTTATTAGAATCGTGCTAGTGGATGTTTTAAGATTGTGTTCTTAGTATGTCCGTTCGTTCGTTACTCCACAGAATACTCTGGAACGAAAGCGAAGTCTCGAATTATATTTTCTGCAATAGATAAGTTAGTGTAATGATCTCAGTCGAGTTTGTAACTTAAATCAATATGCTAACATCTTCACGTGTAATTGTGACTTAAACGGTGGCTATCCATATCCCATCTATTCATAAAAGTGCGTTTTGCGGAACGATAACATGCAGACCTCAAAACGTTTAAAAGTTACGGGCTGCATAAACATCTCGGCGAAACTGTTTAGATATTGTTAATATTTGTTATAAGCGCCAGTGCACTCATTCATTAATGTACACCTCGTATGATCCTCTTCACTGTCTTTTGTCGAGTTTATTTGCACATATGAGAATAATTTTAAGACTGATATCATAATGTAAAGCATTCATTTAATAAATTTAATTTCCCACTTTTAATTATTCTACTACATAATAAAACGTTTGCTCGAGTTCCTTCATACATACAGGATATTTAAAACATTATCTCAATATTTTACACATATTCTGATTATGCGGATACTATTCATGTGAAACAAATAATAAATGCATTAAAAGAATGCAGTGGCGGCATGAGAGGGTGTTACATTATTGAAAATATATAATTTAATTAAAGAAAGTTAAGGGAATACAAGTTAACAACAAACATACAAGTTAAAGGAAGAAAACTTATCTGATGTCCTAATTTCTGTAGACAACAGAAAACGTGTTAGCATTTGTACATATTTTTTTAGTGCTAATTTGTTCAAAACGTTTATTTTCCAGTTCAACACACACAGAGAAGCCATGTCGAAGAGATACGCAACATTCAAGGAATTCCATGTATTGTAGGTGAGTACTTACCATTCTCTGCTATAGTTTCTTACAGTTTTCCTTATATCCAGTTGCACTATTCTAATTTTTTAAGCGGGCCGCGGTCGCTCAGTGGAAGAGCGTGCATGGGGTCCCTGGTTCGATCCCAGCTCGCACCAAGTGAACTTTGTGGTGGACAAACACCATGTGCGCGGGTTTCCTCGGGGTTCTCCCGTTTCCTCCCACTTTCTTCATTTTACCGTTTCTTTCATTTCTCATGATCACCGTCTCCTTTGGCCTAGCCGGCATAATCATGGGACGTAAAACTGAAAGATTTCATTTCCATTTTCTATTTTTTTAAGAACCGGTTCTCTCTCTCTCTCTCTCTCTCTCTCTCTCTCTCTCTCTCTCTCTCTCTATATATATATATATATATATATATATATATATATATATATATATATATATATATATATATATATATATATATATATATATATATATATAGGGTGTTTCAAAACAACACTGACAACGTTTGGATTGTGATTACTCACACCAAGATAACACAAAAAGTATAGACCAATCTGGGTCCACAAATGCTTCCTTTCGGAGTTATAAGCTGTCGAAAACATGAAAAACTGAACTATAAATGTTCATAGCTCCAAAACTACTGTAGTCGGGTCAAGACCACTTAGGAACTAATAGTGCACTATCCAAAAATACATGTTTCAGAAACCTGAGGCTGACGCAACAATTTTTATAGAATGAGTTTGGCTACGGGCATATAATTTGCGGTACTCACCAACTACCTATACACAAATTGTTTCTGAAGTACCACAGGATTCTGAAACTCAGATATTTGGATAGGGCACATGCTAGTTCCTAAGTCAAGTCTTGACCCGACTGCGGAAGTCTTGACCCGGAGTTTTGGAGCTATGGACCTTTAAATTTCATTTTTTCAGTTTTTCGGCAGCCTATAACTCCGAAAGGAAGCATTTGTGCACCCAAGTTGGTCTATACTTTTTGTCTTACCTTGGTGTCAGGAATCACCTCCCAAACGTTGTCGGTGTTGTTTTGAAACATCCTATATATATATATATACACAGTGGCGGATCCAAGGGGAGGGCTATAGGGGCTATAGCCCCCCCCCTTGACGCTCAGGTATACACTGGATAAAATGGGCTTCAATCCTGCTTTACACTGGATAAAATGGTAAAATATGGTTTAGCCCCTCCCTTGATCATATCCTGGATCCGCCCCTGTATATATATATATATATATATATATATATATATCCCACTAGGAAAGTGCGATCATATTTTGAGGATTGATAATACGAATCATGACAAGGAATTGATCGAAATATCGATGAAAGGATCACTTTATTTTGTACCCATTGCTTCGAAGGCACGTATCTTCAGAACTAATGAAGAAATTTTTTGAAGTCATTCAGAAATAGATTATTAACTAGCGTAATAGGTATTAGATACGTATGACATTCATTACAGTCATATATCCCAATATCCCAGACAAAATCCTGATATTCATATTAAAATTTCTATGTGTTGATTCAAATTTCTGTCTGCCCATTGAACATAGGGTTTTTTTCCACACACCTGTTCTGCCTTTAGGCATAAAAGAGGGCCGCTGAAACATAGAAAAGGTTTTGATGAAAAATAATCATTTCTTTGGAGGATTTTGTACTTTAATGGCAGTAATGCATGTCAAACTAACAAGATGAATTCAGATGAACATTCTTGAAGATAAACACGATGAATTCAGATCCATTTCAAATCCTAAATGTTAATCTGCTATTAGAAAGACGACAGACTATCTTAATTTTTAAGAGACAATCTAAACGAGTTTTATACGAAGAACTAACAATTAAAATAATTTTATTTAACTTAGGAGAAAGCAAAGATTCAAGAGAAAGTAGAAAGTACATATGTATGGGTGCAACAATGTAGGTGAGATGGGTAACGCGACCTATATTCGCCGTCGTCTTTCACGGAAGATCTCACTCTGCCATCTATGGAGGAAAAAATTGTAGAACGCAAAGCCCTCTAGAAAGCAGAGCCATCTCACGCCAGCCGACTGAACTTCATCAATGACAATGTAACGCACTGAGTGATTGATAAGCTAATGTCATTCAAGATTCTTTACATTGAATTCTGGTTGTATTAAGAGTCCATCAGCTCTTAGCACATCGAATTCCATCAGAGTTGTTCTTGGAATCCCTGCTCATTTTTTTATTTTCTTTTCTTTTTTTAGTTTAGATGTTGTCTCAGCTGTTTTACGATGTTGAATCAACACCAAAAATGATGTGCACTCTATCGAGAACTCAACTCGGAACCAAACACACCACAGGCACATGCACTAATGATTCTGCTAAACTTGACCATATGTATATAAATTACTATGCCGCCAAGAAAACAAAACCTTAGTAAATAATAGCTTTATATCTGAATCAATGTTCCATCGAGGTAAAGTTTCTGTCTTGAATTAATCTTTTCTCTGTTTAGGAAAAACGCAATGGTAGGGTTTTCATATACGAGAATTTATTACTAATAGTAATTTTGTCCATTGAAGAAGCGAACAAGTTATTTTTTTTTTAATGAATATTTGTCTACTTTTCACGAATTTCAATTCCAACTAAAACGAATGTTTATCTATTTTGAAAATTAGGATTTTAAAACGATAGCTTCTCTGGAATATTTTTAAAATGAAGAAGGGGTAAATTCACTCCCATGCAATTCATTGGTTTGATCCTCAAAGCAGAGAGGATTTCGGGAAAGCCTCAAAGAACACAGGCAACATATTATATCAAAAGGAAAGAATGTTTTTTTTTTTTTTTTTTTTTTAGCTATTGTGGAACTTTTTCTTAAAGCGAAAGAAAATTTAAAGAAACTTTCAATCTCGAATAATTTTAAGCCGAAGCACTGAGTACGATTAGGAACACTAAAAATGCATCATATTGCACCAAAATTAGATAAATTATTTTTACAATTGTTATTGTGAACACATTTTTTTGGACTTCCAAACTATGCTGTGCATTAAGTGTCGGAAGTCTTATACAGTAGAACGGTTTTGTTCGTCCGTTTGTCGACAGACATAAGAGAAAGAACGGTGAGGTATATCGAGCAGCTTTTCTTTCTTTTTTTTTTAATCGAATAAGCATACCAAATATAGCTTTCATCTCTTCCGTTAATCCTCTTCTATTTAGACGGGAAGTGGTTTTAATTACACGGCAAAAAATGAGGTGTTGAAACAACACAAAATGACTACCACTTTAGTGTGTTACTTGTGTGTAAATTCAACACTAAGTTTTATTTTTTTTAGTTTTTTTTATTTTATTTTTTACATGCTAACCAGAAGGGCTAACCACATTTAAGAGAGTTATGCCCTCTATTAGGAATGAGTTGCAATGACAGGATAGGCTAAGGTTACTGCTATTGGGCTAAGTGTTTCATTTAATATTTATTAACTTCAACTTGTCAAAAACAGAAGAAAGAAACGTCGTGACTTAGAACTTTGATCCTTAACATTTGTTGAGGTGAAAAGACAAAGTTAAATATACAAGAAAACATAATGTTTACAAATACATGAAAACGTGCATTGATAAATGTGCGTGAAATATAAGAATAGAAATAATAATATCAATACTAAGCACACCGCCTTCAGAGCATATCAGAAATACCTCCCTACTGGCTGTGAGTATTTGCTTTTTATTGTTTGGTATGATGAAAGCTTTGCGAAATATATTTGCATTTATGGCAAATAACTATTAACATTCTATGGTTTCTGTAATCGATCACAATAATATTGTTATAAACCTGTGAATCATCTGACAGGCAGTTACACAGATGGCAGTGCTTCTATATATTTTCTTTATCTGTTATTCTTGTGACTTAGCACGTACGAACAGAAGATGGCAGAACTGTTGTCTGTGTAACTGTTGTCAAATGATTCACAAGTTTACAACAATATTATTGCGACCGATTACATAAAACACAGAATATGATTCGTTACTTGGCATAAGTGCCAAAAATATTTCGCAAAGCTTTGCTCATTTTAAACGATAAATACCAATCCAAATTCTCTCAGGTAGTAACGAGTTATTTCTGATATGCTCGGAAGGCGATGTGCTTGGTGCTGAAGTAACAAACAAGTAACACGCTAAAGTGGTAATCATTTTGTGTTGTATCAACACCTCATTTTTTACAGTGTAGCCATTTCTGATTTGAAAGTTTATCGCCTTACGCCTGAAAAGGAAGTGATTTTTTTTTTTTTTTTGCAAATGATTCAGTGTCTCATAGTAACACACCACGATAATCCACAACACTACGAAAACCTACGTGGTTTAAATTTACCATTACTTCCGGTTTTAATACTGATTTCCACAGAGCATAAACAGTAAGAGATATCGATATGCGATTTTCTGCAATCGATTCATTCTCCCAACAATAGGTCCATCTTCTTCATTAGTCCTCTAATCAATCCAGAAGTTGTTCAAATTAATGATTTCCGGTTTCAATACTTATCGTCACAGAACAAAAGTGACGTTATATAGCCATAAGTGGTTTTCTGTGATCGATTCAGTATTTCGAGAACATAATCATGATCCAAAACATTCCACCAAAACCGGAAGTGGTCCAAATTTACTACTATTTCTAGTTTCAATACTGATTTCTGTAGAGCAAAACCAGAAAGAAATATCGTGATGTAGTTTTTGCAATCAATTCAGCGTCCAAAGAATACGTTCCATCCCCTCCGCTGGCTCTCTATTATAATTACAACTAGTTCAAACAAGCAATTTCCGGTTTTAATGTTTGTTACCATATAACGAAAACAGTAACAGATGGCAAGAAGCGTGTTTGAACAATTCAGTATCTCAAAGCAACATATCTCCACTATTTACAACACTTTACCACAGAGTAAAAGCGGTAACAGATATCAAGATGTGGTTTTAGCAATCGAATCAACATTCCAAGAATATATTCCATATTTGTCATGAACCCTCTATTCTAGCTATAAGTGGTTCAAATTAGCCAGTTCCTGTTTCATCACGTATCAACATAGAACAAAAATGGTATTAGGTATCGACAGGCCCATATTCACGTGGGTCTAGGGGAGCCGGGCCCCCTACATTTTTACTGTCCCATAAAATTTTCACGATAGGCTTGCAAATGAACTTATAATATTGTTAGATCGGGCCCCCTAACTTCTATCGCCTCCCCCTACATTTTTGAGCTGGCTACGGGTCTAGGTAGCGGCAAGTGGTTTTCCGTAATCTGTTCAGTATCTTAACAGAAAGTAGGTACAATCACAACTCGCAACACTACCAAAGAGGAAATGGCGAAATTTACTACTACTTCCGGTTTCGAAAGTTATTTCCGTAGAATAGAAACGGTAAGAGATATTGAGATACGTTTTTATGCAGTAAGGTTCCCTTTTAAGGTTCCCAAGAGTAGTTCTATTTTTCTCCTTAACTCCTAATTCAAACCGGAAGTGGTTTAAGTTAACGATTTTCGGTTTCAACTTCTATCGTCATATAATAAAAAGAGTAAGGGATAGCAAGTAACGGCTTCTTGGTATGGATTCAGCATCCGAGAAACAGGCTCTATCTTTGATGTTATTACTTTATTGCAATCAATAGTTATAGATGTAGTACTTCAAATTTGAGTATTGAATTCGCAGTTTGGAAGTCTACCGTAGTTTCACATTGAGAAACGAAACGCACTTGTTTTAAAATCATTGAGAGACCAACTTACTCTATATTTATTGCGTTGCATATTTTAGTCAGTTATTTGATGCAAATTTCACCCAAACAAAAGTAATTTGCCTCATAAATAACAATGAGATACAAGATTACAATGTTCCATACGGATATTAAAATTATTATGTAAATTATATCCTCTTGTTATTCTACTTTTAACGCTGATTAAAACTAACTCTCAAAATGACTTTCTATATTTGAAAGAACACTGAGCAAAAGTACTGACTATTGCAAGTAAGAAACGGAAGAACATGAATGTGAACGTAACAATATTCAAGATGTAAACTTTCACCTATCTACAAACAACTCTACATAAGGTTTCGTTGTTACTTTATTAATTGATGAATTACTTAAACTTCTTCTGTAACTCTTGTGCATTAACCTACATTATTATAATAATTCTATTGGTTATTATTAGGGCCCGGATAATTATGTACTAAAAACAATGAAAATATGTACATATATATGTACATAAAATCTCAATAATATGTAATAAAACCCTTCCAAAAGAGCAAAATATGTAAAATGAAAATACCAGCATTTTCTATTATGTTTTCTACATTTGATGTGGTAAATACAATATTTATTCAATTACAATGTTTACTACCTGTTACTTTTCCAGCATGATCTCCGCAACATTAAGAAACATTATGAGTTTCAAATTTTCAGTCAGAAAACTTATCTTGTTATCGCGTATAAAAGAGTTTCTATGCACTAAATGGTCGTTTCACTTCACACAAAGTCTTGCTGCATATTTATACTTTCAGAAATCATCCAAAGGTCGTTCAACGGTACATTACGGGAGAATTCTAGAACACTGACCCGCCTACCTGTACAACAGATAGTAACCTACCCTAACATACCCTAACCTCTCTAATCTCTAATTAATCTTAATTAACCTTACTTAGGAAGGAATTTTTACGAAAACTTTGTTTATGCCATTGTACATCTAATGGGCGTCCAGCGTTATAGAACCTTCCCGTACATTACACACACAAAACAGTTTAGTAAAAAAATATCGTGAAGAACAAAATATTCTCAATTAATCTTTTCACTATTTCAACAGTCGATCTCCGTAACAGTAAGGAACGAAAATGTGTTTCAAATTTTCAAACACAAAACCTCTCCTGTTATCACGCAACAGAGCTTTGTATTGACTGAACGATCGTTCAACATTACACGAATTAATTGGTGCACACTTAAACTTCCACAAATCAGAAGGTGCGTATTCAATAGCCACGACATGGATTTAGCTTCACTTGACACTCCACTAATAGCATGGATTGTCTTATAGCCTGGATTTTTCTCCAAAACGAAAGCTATCTTCTTATTCACTGCATCCCCAACACATCCTTTCACACCTACCAGAGAAGCAACTGTTGAGCGAACAATTTCAAGATTGTCTGAGGGGCTAGATGATGATTTCTCCAAGGATTAAATAGTACTACTGAGACATAAAAATTGCTCTGAATGTAGGAAATATCATGCTTCAACTTCCCGTCATCAAACATTCGTTTCGCTATTTCTATGGAAGATGCATCTTCAGAATCAAAATGTAACACTTGTTTCACTGCATCAAAGCTCGTAACATAGTAACACACAGCATCAATCCAGCTTCCCCACCTCGTTAGTACCGGCTGAGGAGGAAGAGGTAGTTCAGGGAACAGTTCTTTAAATTTCTCAACTCTACTGGAAGCCTTCAAAAATACCTTCTTTGTATTTGAAATTAATGCATCCACTTGTGAAAATCTAGAACGAACAAATTTTGCAACACGATGAAATGCGTGGACAAGACAAGTTAGATGTAACAGCTTCGGATACAATACTTGCAAAGCTTCTGCAGCTTTGCACATGTACGGTGCTGTATCAGTCACTAGAAGGAAGACATTGTTATGTTTGATACCATCAGGCCACAAGTCCCATAGCATCATTAAAGTTTTGCAATGGCTTGATGGTTGCATCGCGGCAACAAATCACTAGTTAACAGGATAGGCTAGCTGACTTCATTATCTTTCAACAAACTTATTACAACATTACCAACATGTCGCCCCTCTACATCAGTTGTTTCGTCAATTGACACCCAAATAGGACCATCATCGCTTTCCCCACGAATCGAGTTCATTATTTCCACATATAAATCAGGCACGTAATGCTTTCTGATTGTAGATTCATCTGGAACTGTTTCGTGTGTGTATTGTTGCAGAAATTCACGAAGTATACTGTATTGTTTAGTTTCCAAATAGGGGTATCAGCACATACCTTAGCACGGCACAAATCACTTGAAAACTGAGACTTCCGTGGCCCTGGACTGCTTTGAGCTTGAGATTAAGTTACTAGCAACTGCTTTTGTAGTTTAGGTTTTGAAGCTCGGGTCTGATGGCGTGATGTGGATATGTGTTACACAACTTGGGAACGTTGAGCGCACGAGACACCCTTCTCACAAACCTGGCAATAAAGCACTTTTCCATCTGTGGAAAAATGCCCAAACTCTTCCGTGAAATTCTTAAGTCTTATTGACAACAGGGTTTTGTCCTTTGGCATCTTGGAAACAGGATTTGCTGACAGCACAGGAGATTAAATATTCAATAAAATAGCTCACATTTTCCCTACGGCATGCGTTGTGGCGGCAGGCGCTTCACTTTTGTAAATCAAGAATCCAGCCTTACCAATTGCGTGAATGCAAACTTCCCCATCTGATTTAATATTTTTCGCCGAAGGAACATATTAGTGGGGCGAGTTTGCGACAAAAACACGATAGGCAATCGTAAAGCCGCGTCGCGATAGTAATTCGATTCAATTATTAATCTCACGTAAGGATGTGAGCGCTACTACCGCGACCGAGAGTACGACTGCTAATCAAATCAGGTTGTTTCTAACTCTCTTTACCAATCCGCCAAACTACACTTCAATACTATTTTAAAAAGGTGAAACGCAGTGAAACAATAAATAAATAAATAAGTAAATAATTAAAAATTAAAAATAAAGCAAGCACTTTAAATTCAAAGAGAGGTGAGTGTCTTCTTCTTTTCAAAGTCTATTGTTGAACAGTTTTTGTACGAAAAATCCCTATAAAACATGAAAATATCAAGAAACATGTAAAATTATGTGCTCATGAGTAAAATATGTAATTATATGTACATAAATGTAAAATATGTAAATATATGTACTTTCAAATGGGTGTTTTTAGGCACTATGGGTCACAAATGACATTATTACCCTGATTTGGTATAAAAATATAACCCCTACAAAAATATGTAATTAAATAATTATCCGGGCCCTAGTTATTATATACATCACAACTATCTAAATAACATAAAACCTTTTTTATGACGATGTATGATACTCCATCAACCTCCTAAAAATCCGAACAACGACAAACGACATTTAATATAACTGGATGATTACGTGTTAGTTGCCACTGTGTTGTTTGCCACGACTCGATTTTGGTGTTTTTTGCCACGGTATTGTTGTCTCTGATTTATATCATAATCGTGAAAATTTATAGAAAATCGACTCATAAACTCAGGGTTGCCAGATGACTATATTATAACAATCAGATCTATTATATTTATAAACAGAATACACACAATACAAACGGTCCAAAACACGGTTATTGTTTCTATTTCGTAACCGTAGTTTTGAGTAATCATTAGACATTTCACTCCAAAGGTATTTTACTTTAGTTTATTCTCAAAATTTAAATTATATATGAATTTTCCATTTTGTATCCTCTGACTTTGACCGTTAGCTATTTTACGCTTATTAATTTATGTTGTAATGAGTTTGTATAGGCTAATTCTATTGAGATATACGCGTTGGTTCAATGGTAGAGCGTTTACCTCTGGTGTGCGGAAGTCCTGGTTTGACCCCTGCTGGCTTCAAGTGGACTTTGCGATGGAAAAACACCGTGTGCGTAATTTTCTCAGGGTTCTCCCGTTTCCTCCCACTTTTTACATTCCACCATTGCCTTCATTTCTCATCATCACCGTCTCCATTATCCTAGCCAGCATAATTGTGGTATGTAAAACTTAAAGATTTCGTTTCATTTTCTAACGAGAAATACGCAAAGCCCACTTCACGCGAGCTGGAATCTAACCGGATACCTCAAGCACCAAAAGTGAATCCTTTACTACTGAACCCATTTGTCCCTACATACTTAATACTTCAGCAGGTCGCAAATAGGAAAAGTTATAAAATGTCAACTATAACACAAGTATACGTATATGTTAATTTACGAACCTCGTAGTTGATGCCATATAGAGCTCATCTGCTATTTCTAACTTGTTTCTAATATCCCGAAGCAGGCTTTCTATAGATTTAATATTCTATAGAGTACAATCTATGCACTCAGATGCATGCAATAGAGTGATGGTTATAGCTTCACATCATATTTGGTTCATAATTCTACGCGGCTTCTATAAGAATTCAGAATGCTTTGTAGTTGATAAACACCGTGTGTGAGAGTTTTCTCGGGATTTTTCTGTTTCCCTCCACTTTCTTCAATACACACTTTTTTCATTCATTATCATCATCATCATATCCTTTAGCTTACACGACATAATCGTGGTGCGTAAAACTGAAACATTTCATTTCATTTTTTTAATATATAAAATCCAGTTCTTTAGTCGCGTAGTATAACAAAAATAACATTATGTAACAGGAGATTACATTAAAATCTCCAATTACATATATTACATATGAATTATTTCAATGAGAAAATTCAATTATATCAATTTACTAACAGTAAGTTACTGTGACACTAATGATGTTTTATGTTCATTTGTTTGGAGCTTAATGTTGTCTTTCAGGAGCGAGTCTAATGAAACTTCTCTCGTCCCTACGGCGAGAACACTTACCATTTGATCCAAGAATCACAAACAGAGGTGCCTAGCAACCCTTCCTTCTTATCCATGTGTGTGCGACTCTTCACGATAATGAGGTCTGATAAGTTCGGAATGCAAATATTGTGGCAAAATCGCGGCAAACAACACCAAAATCGAGTCGTGGCAAACAACACGCCACCAACTGGATATGCTGGTGATCAAAGGATTTTCCGCCCACTTCCTTGCACTTGTGACTGCGATAGAATCTTCAAACTTTGTTACAACTCTCAACAAAAATTAAACGTATCTACTGCAGTGACATTTCAGAAATAACCTCTTACGGTTATTTAGAACCAATTAGCATTATTGTTAGTTTGTTTACTAAGGAATTGTTAGGTAGGGTAACCACCCGCCCCGATTTTCTCCGGAAGAGTCGGGACTCCCGATATTAGAGAAACTGTCCAGCATCTCGATATGGCTCTGCCAGAACTTTTTTTAAGTGTCCCGACTTTCATATTTATTGATGAAGGTCGGGACCCAAAAGAAACCGGATTGAACGAGCTCTGCCGTTCCTAGGCGCAGCAGAGAGTTCTCCTGCTACGTGGGTCTACTAGAGACCTTCCCAGATCAGTTGGCCAAGCGGCGTCTGCATAGGAGGTTAACGTTTCATCGTATTATTGTTTTTCTCAATTGTTCTTGTTTGCCGCCTGCGAAATCATTATGGCAGATTCAAAGGAACAAGGAGTGTGTTTGCTTCCTACTTGGAAAATCGGAAACGAAAAGTTCAAATGCTTCAAGAGGCTTTCAAGAAGGATACTATGAACCGAACACAATTTTTTGAGTGGTTTGAACGCTTTAATTGTGGTGAGATGAGTGTTAAAGATCGTGCTCGTTCTGGGTGCTCTTCATCATTGCGAAACGACGAAAACATCGAACAAATCTGCCCCAAAATCAGCGAGGATCGTCGTTTCATGATCGATTATATTTCAAAATAGGCAGAAGTGAGTTGGAGCTCGTGCCAGCTTAAGGTTTTGCAAATGAGACATGTTGCCGCTAAGTTTGTTTCTCTCTTGCTCACACAGGATCAAATCATTCGTCTGATTTTGAGGCAGGACTTGAAAAATCAGATTGAAAGTGATCCAAAGTTTTTGACCAACATGATGACATTTTCCGAGAATTAAACAAAATCTAAAAGGAAAATGTTTTGATGGTGTAGAGGCAGTAAAAAGAACTTCGCAGAGCGCGTTGGACAATATAAAAGTTCCAGAGTTCCAGAGGTGCTTCAAACAGTGGGAAAGAAGATGGAAGAAATGAATCGCATCTAATGGAGAGTACTTTGAAGGTGACTGGAAGAATTTTGTAAAAAAAAAAAAAAAAATTAATAAATTATATTTTTTAGAACAAAAGTCCGGTTTCTTTTGGGTCCTCTCTCGTATTAATTTTGGATCTTAGTTTCCACATTATTATACAGAATCTTTAAAATACGAGGAAACTTCAAAAACAGCGGTGTACCTGGCAACAGAATGTCTAAGCTCACTTTGTAGTTGGTGAAAAGATCGACTTCTCAAGGGAGTATGAAATAACCAGCAGCATTTAAATGTGAGCAGAAGCAGCAGAAGTAGACTTGGGAGTGACAGCAACTGAAGCAATAGCAACAATAAACGGAATTGTTCCTACGGACGTATGTAGGGACTAATATTACAATATTATAAGTCCGATTTGCGTGGTAATAATTTGTTTAAATGTTGTCATACCACACTCTTCGTGGACCTCTTGTGATCCAGAATGATTCTTATAAATTCTAGATGAAATAAAAAAAACAGCCATAAATCTTCTAGCTATATATATATATATATATATATATATATATATATATATATATATATATATATATATATATATATATATATATAGTTACTAAATGCTATGATAAATAAATGAAACAATGCAGAAAGCTTTTCCAGAATTGAGACGAGACTAGAAAAATTTATTTCTTTTCTCATCTCCTTTCGTGACCAAAATAATATGGCTACAGTGGAGGCTTTTGAGAGAAGTCACACTGCTATAAATTATACTTTATCTTCACAAACTAAGCCTCCTCGTGGCTAAGAGGTTAGCGTACGCACCTTTGGTGTGGGGAATCAGGTTCGATTTCCGGCGGAAGCTCGTGTGGTTCAGATCCCTCGCTAAGCTATATGTTCACGTCCTATGTAGCTTTGCTGATGAAAGGGTCTCAAACTCAAAATCAAATTAAATAAAATCTTCAAGAACTAAGGAAAGAAAACTTGCATAATGTACTAACTGTTGTATAAGGGAATTGGCACATTAGGTGTATGTTTTCCCTTAGTTTGAAACGTAAATTTAGCTTTTACCGATGTGTCTTCTCTCAGGAGCCACCACTATATGAAGGTCACTTAGATTGAGGTGGTATCATATCTGGAAAATGAAATTGAAATCTGATGCTCATCTTAAACTGGTTACATTCCTTTGTTGTAGTCCCCACCTTCCTGGTGAACACTTTCTATATATTTGTCAAACGTTGGATACTGTTGAGAGCCCCGTTTGTGAGCGGGTTTTAAGAAAGTAGGGATGCGCATGAGTCGAGTCGAGTGTTGCCGGGTACATGTAAGTAAAAATTTTATCATGATAATTTCAAAGTTTGTTTTTCATTGTTTTCAGGAATTGCATAATGTAGATAGATCTTTAACATACCTTTTGATGCACTGAAACATCAGCAGGGTTGCCAATTCAGAATGTTAATTTATGAAAACTACGATTTCCCTAGTTACCCTTACCGAGGCTTCATCCGATTAGTTATTGGTGGAAATGAAAAATTATATTCTCTGCTCCATAGTTTCCAAGCTACTTCAACTAAACAAACTGAAAATCAACAACACAACATCCATACGTATGAGTTATGAGTCAATTTACATGTTTTGCAAAAAGAAAAAAAAAGATTTACACCTTCGGTTAAATCTGGCAACACTGTGTACTTCAATCGTTGCTTCGTAGTTTAAAAATATATGCATGAACAAGGCTTCATTTTGGTATAACCATTATTTGTGTATCACTTCAGGTTCAAAAGTTCTACTATCCCAAACTGCGGGTAGCATTGTATATTGGACACCCTTGTATCTACCCACTTATCCATCTAGTCTCTCTCTCTCTTTATATATATATATATATATATATATATATATATATAGAAAGAGAGAGAGAGAGAGAGAGAGAGAACCGGTTGTTAAAAAAATAAAATAACAACAATGGCCACAATCAATATCGCAGGCAGAAGTCCGATAAAGCACAACATTGTAGAGATGCAAAAAAGCCGGCTTTTTTGAATCGATGGTTTTTTTCACATAAAAAGCCGGCTTTTTTTTGGAAAAAAACCGAGAATTTTGGAAATTTTGGCTTTTTTCATTTTCATGATTTTTCTATCCAAATAGCTTTCTTATAGTATATTCTATAGTTAGATAAGATTTCTACGACCTGAATGCCATATTTAGCTCTATAATTCACCATCAAGATGGATGGAGCACATATTTTAGGAATTAAAGCTAACATGAAGAATGTAGTATTTGAGGACAATTTTACAGGTTATTTAACTTTATTTTAACTTTTGAGTTATCGACATTTTTTTCCTTCTCTAGATCATTTTAGTTTGTCATCCGTGTTTCATTTCTAAGAGCTTAGTACTCCAGCTTCTAGCACGAAAGTTAAACTTACGTTTTTCTATATATCCGTCAAAGCATACGTTTTTCAATATGTCCGTCAAACCGTATTTGCACATTTCTGTTATACTGTAGTTGTGCAATGATTTAGCAATAATTTTCCAGATACAACCTTGAATACCAATTTATACAAATAATCAATAGCGGATTTAGAAAAGTACTTTGGGAGGGGTTTCTCTGATTGTTTCGTTTTCTAAAAAGTCCTAATTTTATTTGGGAGGTGCTTGAAGTTTATGAGTACAGGCATAACTAATATTTCGTTTCGTTTATATGTTTAGCAATAATCTTCCGGATACAACCTTGAAGATCATTTTATACTGAGAATCAGTGGCGAATTTAAAAAAGTGTTTTGGGAGGGGTTTTGTTACTACTGATGTTTAGTTTTTCTAAACATTCGTAATTTTTATTTGACGGGAGCTTAAAGTTTATGAGTAAAGGCATAACTAATAGATATTTCGTTCGTTTTAGACATTCCACAACTTTGGAGAACAGGCTTCAGTCCGAAAGACCGATCCTCTAACCTTCGCAAAACCGTCACTGCTGGTAATTAGTAATAATAACGATTTAAAAACAATAAGAAAGGAAGTCGGCCAACTCCTACACTCCTAGTCGGCCAGTACACTCACTATTTCTACGTTCTCAGATGGAATGAAGGAAGGCTTTGTCAGAATGGTCGAATGCTGGGTTGAATCCCGGACTTCCCGATAGAAGCGCAAAAGCCAACCACTCAGTCACGTTTGTTGTGCAGTTGTATTTAGCTTAACTTAAATATATTCCGTAATCTTTTTTTTTTTTTTTTTTTTTTTTTTTGTTCCGTAATGATATGTTGAATCCCTCTTGTTAAAAATTCAGAAAACTTGAGGACTGGGTAAACCGTGATGGTGGTCAAGGGCGCCCATGTTGTGGTTTCCAAGGAGGGGAAGTATAAGCGACGTTTCAAAAATAGTTTCAAATTTTGCTGTAACTAATGTAAAAATCCTATTGGATTTTCAATATTCTGAAGTACATTTTCCTCTAGGGGAAGGGCAAGCGCCCCTTTAACCCCCCTGATGGTGGTTATAAAAAATTTGACTGTAGAATTTCAAGAATATACAGAACCATGTGCAGCCTTTAATTGTATCATACAAGTCTAAGTATTTCTCTTATGTTTTATTTTAATTTTATTTTGTTTCAAAAAGAGGGTATGGAATATTTTGAAGTAAAAATACTACATACAATTTTGCTAGTTATTTGTGCATTTTTTGAAAGAAGTTTTTACTCTTAGGGTTGGCTCGTTTACACCAGCTGTTTTTTTTTTTTTAAAAAAAAACTGGTTTAAACTAAAAAAATTAAAAGAACAAAAATGCGAATCGTGTGAACTTCATAGTGACGTTTCACATGTCAAACCATCTGCATTAAGTCTTATTTCCTTTTCACCTTTTAATCAAGGTGTCCCATGTTCAATTCTCGGTCGAACCACAACCCTTCTTTCATGTGTAAACCAAGTACTCTTTCGGATGTCACTTTAAGCGAAAGTCTTCTCCTTGATAACCTCGGTATTACGTAAGGATGTTAAGCCTAAACATACAAAACGAAACCAAATTATATATTTCTGCATGCCTGTTGTTTTATAAAGAAGCGAAGGTTGCTTAAATATATTGATTAAAATTGGTAAAATTTATCGATTGCCTACTTAGCTTCCAACATTAGCTTGGATTGGACTTTCAATGATACCTACATACTAAATTTGTAATTTAATACCTCAGTTTTAGAAAAATAAACACACTGCTGAACAAGACTGCACTTATTTAATATAAAAACACATTTACACATGACGTTTCGATCTTCTATCCAAGATCCTCATCAGACGTACACTCACGTCTGATGAGGATCTTGGATAGAAGATCGAAACGTCATGTGTAAATGTGTTTTTATATTAAATAAGTGCAGTCTTGTTCAGCAGTGTGTTTATTTTTCTGATTTTATTCGCAAGACGTTGACTATGATTGTGTGTCACTCAGTTTTAGGGTACTGATTATAATACGTTGACCTTTAAATTTTACATGCAAATTAAATTTTACAGGATTTTCCCGTTATTGTTTTACATTTAAAAGAATGACGGGATTTTCCCGATGGCTAGGGGCGGGAGTTTCTCAATTTAAGAAATTTACTGACCGGACTTCTTTAAGCTTATGGGACCTCTTCCAGCATAACCCCGTTGTTGAATAATAACACCAAGGCGAAACAAACTTATTTCTGTGAATATGTAATACAAATACATAAAGCAAAATATCTAAATCAAAAAACCTGGTTTAAACCCCAAAAAAGCCTGGTTTAAACTGCCCCCCCAAAACGGGTTTTTGGCATTTTCCGAATCAACCATGGTTCTTGCCAACTCTGCTTACTTTTGTATATAGGAGGTTAAAATGTGTTTATTATATACATTGGTTAATCCTTTGGAATTCATACTGTAAAAATGTTGAAGTAAAATTGTTTAAAATATCTTTTCGAAATTCATGGTTTACTTTCGAGGTTTTATATTATTATCGGCATCAACCACTAATTAAATGACTTTCTGTGTTATAGAGAAGCGAAACAAAGTCTGCTTTATCGATTTAAAGCAGAATTTTGAAAAAAGCCCAAAATTTCCCAAGCAAAAAAGCAAAGCAGAAAAAACCGAGTTTTTTTCCAAAAAAGCCGGTTTTTTTCCGAGCCCTTGCATCTCTACAACATTGTCACTACACATCGCACACTTGTGGATTTAACACGTGTTTCGACCTTGTGTTACCTTAAACCTGAAGGAAACACGGTGTTCTACACGAGTAAACATTGTTTAGGACGGTATTGTATTGTATTTATTTCTTTTGTATGAACTTACAAGTACGAGGAATGTCCTCAAGTAAGTGTAACATGCGTCATATGTACAAAAAATTTACATGAGTAAAATAAAGTAATATTACCTTGTCATGATATTTACGTACTCCTCAATCGTATAACAAGAATTTTCTAATAGAAATAATTTTAACTTTTGTCTGAACCTTTTCATATTTTCTTCATACTTTATATCAATAGGCAACATGTTGTACAACTTAACACCACCATAACTTACACTTTTTTGATACATTGCTGACCGGTGATTACACAAATGAAAATCATTCTTATTTCGCGTTTTATGATTATGTACATCCTTATTTGTTACGAATGCTGATGAGTGTTCTTTCAAATACAAAAAGAGACGATACAAATATAAACTATCCAGAGAAAGTATATTGACCTCCTTAAACAAATGTCTACAAGAAAAATTTGGCTTCTTATCACAAAGTATTCTTATGGCTTTCTTCTGAATTTTGAAAACATTAAATCTCTGACTTGAATTTCCCCAGAACATGATACCATATTGCAAGATAGAGTTAAAACACGAATGGTACAAGGTTTTAGCTAATTTTAAATTTACCTTCTTTCTAATAATCCTTAGTGCATAACATATTCTATTTAATTTATTAATAACTGACTCTATATGAAATTCCCATGTCAGGTTATGATCTATAGTAAGACCTAAAAACGAACAGTGTGTTGTATAGTTAATTTTATTTTGGTTCAGATATAGGTGAGGGTATATTGGTTTACTGGACTTGTTATGAAAATTTATAGCAATGGATTTTTCAACATTAACAAAGAGATTATTGTTCTTCATCCAAAGAGATACTTCACTTAGTGTTTTCCTAGCATTCTGCTCCAATAATTTTTCATTTTTTCCACTCACTAGCAGAGTGGTATCGTCAGCGAAAAGGGTGACATCTGCCGAAGATATGCTTTTTTCAAAATCATTAATATATAAAAGGAAAAGCAATGGCCCTAGAATAGATCCTTGGGTATGTCACACGCATCTTACTTTAACAGGGTCCACTAACAGCACACACCGTAATACGTGAACATGGGCTTGTCGACACGATCATTACACTACCCAAGAACTCATTGCGTTGTCATTTGTCTCCCGGACAAACGACAGTCGAATCACAGCAATGTTGCCACTTCAACATAGACGAACCTCGTGTATAAAAATAACTTCTCCTCTATGATAACCAATATTAAAACAGGAAATGGTTGAATTATTCCCTTTCCCTAGACCAGCGTTTCCCAACCTTTTTCAACTTGCGGCACACTCCATGTGTAACTTGAATTCTCGTGGCACACCCATATATATATATATATATATATATATATATATATATATATATATATATATATATATATATATATATATATATATATATATATATATTACTATTATTATTTGTAAATATAAAATACCGTGGTACTTTTATGTGATTACTGATCTCCTTCTTACAGAGAAGAAAGCTCGATCACTGATTTTCCCCCGTGGTATTTCATTATTCTTATTTTTCATTCCAATTTTAAAATAGAAAACAATTGCAATGAAATATACGACTCGGGTTTTTAAAAATCCACTTTCTCTTTCGAAAGTGTATCTAACTTTTAACTAAAAGGGAAGATCACTAAATAACGAATAAATAAACAAATCTCCTATTCTTTTAAAAAACACAAATGTAGATAATTTGTATGCACGTTTGCTCTGTTGAATTTATTGAATGATAAATTAAAATTTCAAGTTACGAAATAGTCTGCAACAACAAAGAAGCAATAATGGTCATGACAATAATAAATACGTTTTTCAACATTAAAAATGTACAGAAAAGTAACACAGTATGAAACTTAAAATTGTAGATTTATAGTAGAGGTTCATAGTAATGTGAAATACAAATATACATTTTCCCCTATGTCTTGCAATTTGGTTCCTATAGAATTAATAATTTGTTTCGATTTCCTCGCGGCACACCAGTGTGCCGCGGCACACCGGTTGGGAAACGCTGCCCTAGACCTTTAAGGGAAATATAAAATCTATGTATTTTCCGGACAACGAATCCACATAAGGAAACTATGTATTTCTCTCTTTCTCTTGACAGATAGATGAACTGACACAACCGCTATACAATTTCAAATATTTATGAATATCATAGTTTTGAAATAAAAAAAAAAGTCTTATTTTTCTGATTAACTTTCACGAGCAAGCCACAAGATGCAAATCCAAAATGGTTAAAATGTGAATAATCCTAACAATAATAGTATTAAGAAATCCTCAACAAATACCCTACTAAAATAATTGTACTTAATGAATACTGTCATATTTGGTAACAATAATTTCATGAGTGATAAAATTATAATGAGTAAAAGTGTTGGAATCGCTGTGATTAAAAGGTTACACTTTCGGTCATAGCTATCAATTTTCTGAACCTACGTTGCATGACAGGAGGGCATGTTCTCCCTGTGGCCCTTCTAATTCCACACAGCTGCAACTGCATACTTATGCAACGGAAACTGCCTTCAAGCTGAGATTAATTTGCTGAAGGGGGAGAGGAAGATTTGTTCGAGCGTAAAATGGTTTATGGCTACATTTAATGTAATCGATACATTATGTGGATGTGTTGTTTACGTTGAACATGACTACTGAGCTATAATGTATGCATAATTGGGGTTGAGCAACATAATAGGTAAATTAGATGTATGAGCTGACTCTGAAATAGATACAATTTAAGTGACAAACGAAAAATGCTCAAAAGTATGCAACATTTTATTGCTGAAGAGTTTCAACATCTAACCAATAAGATCAATCCTTAAATTTACATGAAAGTTCATGTCTTTCTTTGTCCTCAAAATCAGATAATCTTGTCACGAAAGTTGCCCAAAAACATGTTCTCAAATTTGGAGGTGGTTTGATCCCTTGTCTCTAAATGACAATACAAATTGGTTACGAAAATAAAATAAAATATTTCAGTTTAACGTCGCACGGTTATTCCCTTTAGGCTAAGCGAGATGATGATTAAGACAAGTAAATGATGGAAAAATTGGTGGAATGAGAAAGTGGGAAGAAACGGAAGTACCCCCGAGAAAACCCACGGACACGATGTTTTTATTACAAACTGACTTGACTGGGGATCAAACTAGGGACCGCACATACCAGAGGTAAGCCCTCTACCACTGAGCTACCGTGCCCCCACTTACGAATTGGTTACACAGAAAAGTTAAAATAAATAAAAAAAAATCTGCCTATGAAATATTTAAAAATTTCTTTTAAAAGTGGATTGAATTCACTCCTTTCCCCTGAATGATTTCAACCCGAAACGATATACTGCATTAGAAATTATCAAAATGAAATGAAATATTCAGTTTTACGTACCTCAGTTATGACCTTTAGGCTAAAGAGGTGGATGATTAATGAAAGTAAATGACAATGAAAGAATTGGTAGAATGAGAAAGAAGGAGAACTCAGAGGAAACTCATATGCACGATTATGTCCACCACAAACTCACTTGGCATGGATTCGAACCTGGGACCCCTAGCACCAGAAGTGAGCGTTCTCACCGAGACCTATCACTAGGGGTTTTCTTGCAACCACTGTTCCTCTTCGCCGATGTGGTTTTAAAGTGCTCATTCTATCCATTTTTGTATATAAGATACAACGGATTACTACCAACGGAATATTTACCTAATTGCAAAGATAAGCTAAAAATTTCGGCAACACAACTCAGTTAACAAAAGCTGCATTTACCTAAAGATTACCTCAGCTAAGCTAAGCGGACCTAAATTTGCATAAACCTAATTATCTACGTTAAATAGCCTAAGAGATTGTCTAAGCTACACATACCTTTAGCTAGTCTTGCACATCCTAAGCTAACTTAATTAAACTAAACCTTAGCTACAGCGTAAGTTGCATGACGAAAAATATCCGTCTGAAAGTGACTGCAAAAAACGGTTTCTCCTGCAGCTCAATCCGCTGTACTATGTAGTATGTATGCGTTTCAAATATGAATAACACTCACCACTACACTCATGTGATCACAGTTCTCACTCCTGATATCTGAGCATTTGTGATTAAGAAATAAACGCTTGTACCTTATTTTGAGAGATCATATGTTTAATCCTGTAACTGTAAGAATTTCTAAAAAAAAAAAAAAAAAAAAAAAAAAACAAAGATAGTTAAACTAAAATTTTCTGCTCCTGGGTATAACTGAGTAAAATTTACTGTTATGTCTGGGTATAACAAACGGTTCTGCGAACTGGAAATATTTTAACAAGCGGTTCTAGCGAACCGTGCGAAACGGCTGAATAGCAACACTGAATATGTGCGCTTACCGCAAGCGCACATAAGGATTATGAATACAATGATGCAAGTAGTTAGCCCTAACCTAACCTAACCTAATATTAACATGAATGAGCGAAATTATTATTTAAAAAAAATAAGGCTGACTTCCCTCAACTAAACATAGGCCAGTAATTTTAACATAAATACGACTTGTATATAATTGATCAAATATTTGATGAAAGTGTTTCACTACAAATTAATTCATGTAAAAAGAAGAAGAAGAAGAGTACCTTAATTTTCAACATGGAAATAATTTCCTTATCAAAAAGAAACTATATATGACGTAAATAATTTAATTATTATAATAGTTAAAAAGTATTGCATAATCGTTTAAGGCTAAACTGTTATACCATAAAATGACATACGACGAGAGTTTAACTTCAGACATTCATTATTTCTTATTTAACCTATTTACAAGAAGAAACTATAAATATCCAGAATGCACTATATATGAGGACCGTTAAAAAAAAAAAAAAAAAAAAAAAACTCGATAGATCAAATTTTGAGAAACGGAGGTATGCTTCTTTCTGTTACGCATTTCATGCTACCAATCGAGCTATGAAATCAGAATAGACAAATCTCGAAATGTGTCATGTGTATAGTATACTAAATCATGAACGTTTTGTCAGAACTCTATAAAGGTTATGTACAATAAGAACAAAAATGACTTACAATTGTTCTTCATTATAAGATCCTTGATTAGAACTGAGTATAGAGTGTGCGTCTTTTGAGATATTGTGAATGACATTTTTTCTTACATTTGTAAAAGTGAATGAGAGAAAATGTCAGTAAGTGGAGAATATGAACATAATATAATTCTTATTAAAGAATCTTCTATATCAGTGGTCTTTTGAAAATTAATGTGTTATTAAGGAACGAAGACTAACGCCTGTGTTGAAAATAGAACAAACAGAGTGCAAGAGAGTTCTGCATCCATTGGCACAAAAAATATTTGGGGTTGTTGACATATAAAGAGCAACGTATGAAAAAATATTTAAGTGTGATTCTGTTTTTAAAGGGGAACTAAGTGACTTATTGAATGCTTGTCATGTGTTTTCAACAATATAATTAAAGACGAAATTTTACAAGCAGAGTTTGTTTCTGTACAAGTAGACTAAACAACATGTTTCTTGTGAAGATAAGATAATATGATAGTCCATCTTCCCCACCCGATCACACCCAATTAAAAAAGTTAAATTGCATTACGGAGAATTAAGATCAGCTATGAGTTACATACGTTAATCTCATTATGAAAATTGAGATCCGGATCCAATAAGTGCTGTCGATGGACTACTGTACAATTACGTTAAATTTATGTGAATTTGTCTTCTTGTGTTTCTGTAGTAAAATATTTATATCTAATCTGTTTCATTTTATTATTATTATTATTATATTTATTATTATTATTAGTAGTAGTAGTAGAAGTACCAGTAGTAGTAGTAACAATAGTAGAATTAGTAGAACATTCCCCATGTCGTAGGCGTCGGAGGACCACCGATGGGAAACTAGAGATATCTCGCCAAAAATTGGCGACCCGCAGCGACGATCCGCAGTGGCCCCACTTCCGTTTTGAAAATTATACCACCAGCGGCAGAGACGCGACGAAACGCCAATGAACAACAAAATTACTCCCCCAAAATATCTTAAATCGTCTATAAGCGTAATTTGTTACATTAAGGAGAGTCTAAACATTTTTAAAAAAGTAAAAAAATACGTGCCCCGGGGTAGGTGCCAACCACCAACCCTTGGATTACTAGGCGTGTGCTCTTCCAACTTGGGCACGGAGGCGATGGAGAAAACGCCGCTTGTAGAGGCATAAATCCTTGTAGTATTTTTAATTTAGCTAAACAGAGTGCTCCTGTAACCGTGTATATTCAACGATAACCGTTTGAGATTAGATAAAAATCCGTTCGCCATGTAATTTTATAACTAAACGACACGCGTCTCTTTACTTTATTTCATGGTTCTCCCGTATTCACTTTCAAATGATCGGCTACAGTTGTCATCTACATTCGTACAATTATACGCACTCATCTCAAGATTTTTCACTTCATGATGTAGAGGCAGGGGTTACTCTTGACCCCTGTAGCTCACTTTAGAACAATTCGTCAGGAAAAATAATATATAACAATAACCGCATGCACATGACTGGCGATAGTTCGTGTTGGTCCCTTCGCGACTTTCCGCGACGAATCGAAGAAGCGCGGACAAAAATGAAGTCCTCGCTGCTACGGGATGGTAACTTCAATACTCCGACTCTAGATATATCTTTCGACTCGACGAATCCCTGCCGCCAGTGGCACACTAGCGGCAGTCCTTCAACGCGTCGCTATTACGACGATCGACATTTATCGACAAGTGGGCCACTAGGTGTTGGTGACGTTTACGACATGGGGTTGGGTCTACCCTCTTAAAACTATCACCCCACAGCTCTCAAGTGAAAACTGAACGATTGCTTGATACATGCTGACTATATAGGAGTAATAGTCCAAGGGAACAGCTCCTTGACACCTGTACTGCGGAACGTGGACAAGCTGACGGCGGCTTAACTATGCTCTGGAGAACATTCACGTGAGCATCCATGTGTCTGAGGAGCTCGAGCAAGGCACAATGACGCCCAAAGCGTATCGCACACAGCTTGCAGACTATGTACACCCCTTCATGACGACCATGTTTCCCAATGGTAGTGGCATTTTTCGACAAGATAATGCACCATGTCACAAGGCCAGGACTGTGATGGTGTGGTACGAGAAACACAGGGGCGAGTTCCAAGAGATGTGTCGGCCCCCCAACTCACCGGATCTGAACCCAATCGAACACATCTGGGATGTGATTGAACGTGACGTCAGTGCGCATCGCCCCCCTCCCCGGAATTTACAGTAATTAGGTGACCTGTGTGTGCACATGTGGTGCCAACTCTCTCCAGCAACCTACAAAGGATCATTGCGTCCATGTCAAGACGTGCCGCCGTTGTTATCCGTGTCAAAGGTTGACATACTGACAATTAGGTGGGCAGTCATAATGTTCTGGCTGAAGTTTGCGTATATTTTAACTCGTATATTTTGTCTCACGACTCGAATTTCGAGACGTCTCGTCTCAAATTCGAGTCGAGTCGAGACACGATTCGAGACAGAAACATATTTTCGAGTCGAGACACGAGTTGAGACAACATTTTCTAGAGACTAATCGAGACAGGCTTAAATCTCGATTCAACTCTACTCGTGCGCATCCCTAACTACGATATGCGTAAATATGGAAAGTCTTATAGAAAGAATTGAAATCTTTTAGTTTAACGTCCCATGATTATGTCCGTTTGATTAAGGGAGAGGAATGAATAAGGAACAGGAATGATGATGGAAGAATTGGTGCTATGATAATATGGGAGGAAACGGAAGTACCCCGAAGAAACTACTGATACGATGTCGTCCATCACAAACTTACTTTGCCGGGTATTGAACCAGGGACCCACGCACCAGAGGTAAGCGTTCTATCACTGAATCACTGTACTAAAGATTGACACAATTTTTGTTCTCTTAAGCGTTATTTTGAGAAAGTGTCGATTGAAGCCTGACATCATGTCAGAGTTACTACTTTAGTTTGTTAATATGTTTTCGCACGTAGCAGCACTACTACTGTGTTTTTAGCACTATCCACTACTAACGTAGCGGTATCAGTTATTATAGCTTTTGATATGATTCTCATATGTGGCGGTCTTGATTTGTTAAACGTGCATACTTGTGGTGTGAAAATACAGCAATTTATACCTCAAACCAGTGGTGCTATTAGGCCGGTTCGCACCGGTTCGCTAGAACCGGTTGTTAAAATATTTCGAGTTCGCAGAACCGTTTGTTATACCAAGTAATGAATGGGAAGTTCGGAAAATCAGAACTGTGGTTTCTTTGTGGGCAACAGTGTGATTCGAGTCATTCAGAACTTTCTGCAAGGTAGAGACGAAGTGATGTGAAATATTGTATTTGTTACTAATGGACTATGATGGAAATGCCAAACATGTTAAACTATTTTACTGTTGGATCATAGATTTTAGTTACTTAACTACATAAATCATATACGAACTGCCTGGCCTGGAACCACCATGACACTTTTACGAACTTTACATTGTATTGGCATTAGTTTCTCTACTTCATTCATCTTGCACAATATAAGGTTCATTTCTTCACCTGTGAATGGGAACGTCAAAACGCCCAAAGCATAGCTATTTGTCCAACTCTGTTTGTGGACTCATCTTGTGTGATTAAAATATCGGAGTCCGACACTTTCCTCACTATTTTCTCTCTAAGGGTTCGTGGTTCAGTACAGTGTATTGTTGAAGTACTCTCATCGGCACTGACATTCATGAATATTTCAAGAAATTGATTGAAGGTTGGGTAGTTTCACTTGTTAAGTGGACATACAAATCAGTATTTAGTTTTTGCAAATTTCGTCTTCAAAAAAATTATTGTTTTACAGACAACTCATAAACGCACATACACAAACACAAATGCACATATAATGGATTCAGCAAATTTTTGATACCCAAAATCAAATTACTTTAAAAAGAAACTTGCTTTGCTCTGTACATATCAGAAGATTATTGGTGGGACGAGAGAACGGTATTTTTTTTAAAAAAAGAAATTCTTCTAGCTATAGGATTAAACATGTGATTTCTCAGAACAAAATATAAGCGTTTATTCCTTAATATCATATGCTCAGATACCAAAATTGAGAACTAGGTATTTTTATATGAGTGAAGTGGTGAGAAATTTATATGAGTGAAATGGTGAGCGTTATTTATATCTGAAACACATACATAACATTATCAATAATTTTCGATCTATTGCTGGATGAATACTTTTCAATACTTTCCAATACTTTTTGACAACCATATATCTTGGAAAATTCGTTTCCAATGTATTCACAGTGTTACATATTTCGTCACACCACCTTGTATTAGAATACTGTGTATTTCTCTGTCGCTTGTAGTATCCAGTAAAAGATTTGCTTTTGTTTACTTTGTATAGTTTGTTTCCTAAGGGAGTTATATCTATCTATCTCGGAGAGAGAGGGGGGGAGAATCGGTTGTTAAAAAATTAGAATAACACCACTGCCTCAAATATAAGGACTCCCTCACGGCTATATGACAAACGCTCGAATCTCTAGTGAGGGAGGTCCGGGATTGAGTCCTGGTACGAGCTAATGTGCTTAAAATATCACGTTAACCCATTGCCAGCCAAAGCTTCTTGTGAGTATATATTTTAGGTTAAATATGCCACGTCGTGTAATATTAAAAGGTCATCGTTAGTTTCGGATATTGGTTTGTGCTCAGAGACAAAAAACCTTAGATACCAAGCGAAGATTAAGAACTGTAGAGTCCGTAGTGTTAAAGCGTGAAAAAAAGAAAATGATACAAAATTCGAGATTTCAACAGATTTACAAATTTCATGGCCCCTGCAAGATGAAAAAAAATATTTTTGAATGTCTATCCATCTGTTAGTTCGTCTGTCCTTCCATTTGTACTGATGTAAACATATTCACTCGTCAAGAGGTCGTACCGTTCAAAGTATCGGAACCAAATTTTAAACTTAAGTATTTTATAAGATTATCCAGAGAATTTTGAAATTTCCTTCCTACCCCCAAAAGTAAGGGTAGTTTACTAAAGGGTGAACATAAAAAATGCTATTTTCTCAAAAACCGACTCTATTAAATTTGATTATATTTCATATATCAATACCTCATTAGCAACAACATGGGGTGGCAAAAGCCATTTTTCTGGGAAACGTCCAGAACGGGTAGTTCACTCTTAAGATGTTTTCCTGGGACGATTTTCTCAAAACCGACACAAGCGAATTTGTTTATATTTCATAAATAAATATTACATTATTAACTTGACAATCTGCCATAACTGATCTGTCCTGGAAAATTCTACAAGGGATAGTTCACTCTTAGGGTGTATTTTGTTTCGAGCGATTTTCTTAAAAACGACTCAGGTAATTTTGTTCATATTTCACAAATAATGAAATTATAATTTAGAACGTATGTATAACCTAAAACTTCGGTTAAACTTTCAGCCTTTTTTGAAACTAAACATCTTTTATGCAGGCTGTTACGCGAAATAAGTGTATACGTCTATAACTAACTAACTAATTCTATGGCCTATGGAACCCGGAGGTTCAATGACACGTTCACAAAAACTCTCCATTGACTTCTGTCCTTAGCCAACTGAATTCAGTTTCTACTTTGTATTCGTATTTCTGCGAGATACATCTTAATATTGTCCTCCCATCTGTGCCTCGGTCTTCCTAATGGTCGTTTTCTGATTGGATTTCCAGTTAAAACTTTTAAAGCGTTCCTACTTTCTTGCATTCTGGCTACATGATCTGCCCGCCTGAGCTTCGTAGACTTGATGACCCTAACAATGTTTGGTAAACAGTATATATTATGCAGTTCCTCGTTATGAAGTTTCCGCCATTCTCCATTTCCGTTCCTATCAATATTCATTTTCCAATCTTGAGAAGCTCCTGAGACACTATTTTTTTAGCATATTTTATACAAAAAAATGCCCCCTTCCTCCCCTTAGGGTATGCATTTTAATCAATGTGACGTGATGAAGATCCAGTTTGAAGTAGGTACTGTGTTTAAAAATTCATTTCAAACTTTCTACTTGCAGTAAAATGGCTATGATATGTATAATTCTGAACCAGAAATTGTGAGTATTGAATTTTAAATGGAATGAAACTTTCTTCTCAAGTCATCCGTACAATATGAAATGATTAAATCTGTATATTGTCAAAATTCTTGGCCCATTAACCGTAATCTAAAAGAAAACGACTTACTTTGTTTAAACTTCCATTATTAAGATTCCATTATCCTACGTCTGAATTAGGATCCGTGTTTCAGACATATATTTGATTAGTGTCCCAGAATGTTCAGAAATATAGCGGTTTATTTATGTCTTAAACAAATAAGTCTGATTCAAATCATAGATTAAAAAGAAATCATTCGATTTAAATCACTTTCATTTAATCCTATCAACCCTCGTACCAAGGCTGGGAAATTGCTACAGTCGTTTCAGAGTTATACGTCCATCCATTTATATATATAATATAAATATACAATTCTTCCCTGCCCCCTTAAACGTTTTTTTAATACTGGGACACGTGTCAGTTTATTATTAATGACGAGTTCATACATCGAGTTTCATGTTACTATGATAGGTCGAGAGGTTTGTGAGATACTAAATTTCTCGCATAAATTATGACCACCCAGCTTCCTCCTTTGGACATGCATTTTATTCAAAGTAGTATGATAAAAACCCAGTTTGAGGTACGTTATAACTATATCCAAAATTCATTCCAAACAGTTCAGCCGTTTTCCAGTGATGCGACCACAAACAAGATACTTTTCATTTTCACATGATAGACTAGCTGAAATGACCCTCCTTCTCATGTGGAGAGTAGGTTTATAGACAATATTTGAACTCCCCTTAAGATGCCCATTTTAATGAAAATGTAGTGATAAGAAAAATAGATTATCTATTTTTCGCAGAAATTTTGAACCCCTATTCCCCTTAGGGTACGGTCTTTAATCAAAGGGTCATGATAAGATCCCACCTTGAGGTAAATATTAACTATATCCCAAAATTCATTTCACACTGATCGACTGTTTCCCTGTGATAGAATCACTAGACATCGGATTTTATGCGCTTAAAATTCATGAAATATGCATGCAATTATGCTGTTAAATGTGTTAAAACATGCACTATCAATGCTATAAAAGAGAGGATTTTCTAATATACAGTAAAGTGATGACAAAGTTTTGTAGGTTAAATATAACATCGAAGGTATAATTTACCTTTCAGGGACTTCTCTACAGAATTTACTTTTATGACAGTTACAGTTCGTATACCCCTAACTTCTAAAATGGACAAAAAATTATTACATTAAAATAAACACAGTGATATAAGAACGCGATCTTTAGTTTTTCTTCACATTTGTATTGTAGAGTGAATTTGCTTTACACGAAACAATACGAGCTTCAACACGTTTCCACAGTACAAAAAGACTTAACGTTTTTAAGGATTTACTCCTTCCCGTAATTAACTTTACAGCACCGTATATAACAAGATACTTTTGTTTATTGTTTGGTGTTAGTTTATGACATATATAGCCAGAAAATGGCCTGCCAAACATCAATAGATGATACTAGACAATATTTACAAAGAGGAGCAAGTTTAGTATATATGTGTTGGTGCAAGTTAAAATTTAACCTTGCAAGTATTTTCCCATGGCTTCAATTGTTTTGTATTTGGGGTTTCTGACAGTAACACCCGTCAATTTCTTCTCCACAGAGTGCCCGAATTTACCAGGAATTCGCTGGAGCTCGTGCCGTACTTTATCAACTAGAGCTAAGCATTCACTGAGCAGTATTCCTCGCGTCTCTTGTTTCTGAATTGATGTCGACACGATTATAGAATGCCTTTAACATTATCAGATTTCTGTTAATGTTTTGCCAATTGTAAGCATCTTTGCTCTGTTTATCGGATGCTAATATTATTGATCCTTCATAAACTAGGTATTCTTCCATCCTCCCATGAAAAAAGCAGTTCTGTTGTATAGACATGTCAATGCATTGAAAATCAATTTAAAACTGGATTTATTCCAATGAGTTGAGTTGATTTTAGTTTAGCGTCCCTTTTCAGCAGCGAGGCTATATGAGATGTGGACCTACTGATTAACGTGGAGTCCGAACCACATGAGCTCCCGCCGGGAATCGAACCCGGGTCTCCCACGCCAAAGGCGCGTACGCTAACCGCTTAGCCACGGAGGAGCTCGGGATTTATTCCAAGCAATAAGCATATATCTCAAATAAAAACTTACGGAATATGTTGAATATGCTCTTAAGCACTAATTTATGCTCTAACCTTTGAAATATACATTTATATGCACTACAAAACCTCAAATTCGAGCTGTATTGTTGTTGTTGGAATCCTTTACTAAGTTTAACGAAGATGCATATAAGGAAACAAAATATGCATTTACATAAAAATCTGATGTCGCCGGCAACACCACTTTCAATGTGAAGAAAGGAGTTGTGGAAAATGCCTTCCCTCCTCTTTAAAACGGAAATTCTCAAAAAACGCTAAAACATGATTCCGCTTTTTTAAATAAGCAGTTTACATACCAACGATACGCATTTTTATCAAAGTAGCACGATTTAATAAACACAGTTTGAGTCAGGTGATAACTGTATCCAAAAGTGCACTCCAAACCATTCAGCCGTTACAACAGAAATGGTCTTTCTCTAAATATATGCATGAGCGTTTAATAGTTGCGTTAACGGTGAATAATAAGTTAAGTTCTAGATCCGTGTTTCACATAGACTAAATATTGAAGACGGATATTATATTCCAAACAAACAAACTGTATTCCAGAAGCGTACGCAACCAGTACACAAATAAACTAAATGATTTTTTTAAATAATAATAATAAACAATATTATAATAGATATTTTGCTGTCACTGGTAGGTCATTCACTCCCATGGCCGTAATCAGAGATATTTGAGGCCTGAACCTTGAGAAATTGTCAAGTTTGCAATGAACAACATGATACATTTTAAGTAATTCTCAAGATTCTCTAATAAAGATTTTTAGTTTTCATTTCTATAATCACGTCCTCCGACTTCCCCCGGGTACTATAATTTCTTTTCGCAAACTCAGAAACTTCCAAGTACCACTGTTTTTACCTAATCTCCGTCTTGAAATAAGTTACTCACTCTTTTAAATGTTATTCAGTAGCAATCTTCTAGCCAGACTCAATAGTTACTGGGAGTTTACGGAATTCGGAATTTCGATACTACAAAATGACAAATTTCAACTAAATAATCAATTATGTTTTTTTTTCTTCTCTCCCTCTTTTCCTTCTGCTTACATTGTAACACATCTTTGAAAAAAAAATATTTGTTTTTCTCTAACATTGTGCTAACCAGTTTCTTTTCATGGTTTTGCAAATTAGAGAAATTTATTTTGTTTATTGAAGCTTTTTTGTTTCCACCAATAATAATCCAAGATTGTAAACATGTTACTTTATTAAGTGAACCGGAAAACATTCAATAAGCATTCAGAATTCACAAAATAACTTTGGTTGAGAAGGACAATTTAAAATGAGAGATTAGCAGAACTAGAAAATGCCATAGGTCTACATAAAAATTTCAGGACGATTTTTTTTTAATTACTGAGCGCTGAAAGGAAAATCTTAATATTGTCTGCACCTGCAACTGAACAGAAGTTCTATGTGGCAACAATTAATAATATTTGTGATGCAGGACTACAAAGACACATCATATACGCAGTTTATATAAGTTATGTGTGTAATGCCTTAAATATTTAAGGTTGACCACATGTTATTCAATATACATGTGTTAGGAATAATCAATCACACAACAAGAATGCGATGTACAATTTTCTAAAATCGAAATACTTACCCGAGAGGCCCAAATCGGTCTTCAAATCGAGCTTTAGCCTTACAGTGTAGTGGAATGGCAGAGATTCTAACCATTGTAGTATCATACGGTACATCCGCCTTATACTCCGTCCAAAAAGGCGTAAAGGACGGATGTAACTCCACTGGAGGCTCCAGAATAAGCCCTTTTAAGTATAAAGAGGATGGAGATCCTGAAAATTTGGAAGAAACATGTTAAATTAAATATCCAAAATTACGAAATTCAAATATATCAAAACAATGATATTTTCCATAACAGAAGCGTTGCTTTGTACATAAATATTAATTGCTGAGCAAAGTTATTATTATTATTTGCTGAGCAAAACAATCTATTTTTACATCAGAAACTAAATTCTTCTGACAGTTCCGCCAACTAATTCTGGCTTCATCAGACACTGACAGAGTTAGTGACAGTGTCTGATGAAGCCAGAGTTAGTTGGCGAAACTGTCACAAGAATTTAGTTTTTGATGTAAAAATAGATTGTTTTGCTCAGCAAATAATAACTTTGTATTTAATCAAAACAATGAGTATATATATATATATATATATATATATATATATATATATATATATAGGGTGTTTCAAAACAACACCGAGAACGTTTGGGAGGTGATTCCTGACACCAAGATAAGACAAAAAGTATAGACCAACCTGGTGCTCAAATGCTTCCTTTCGGAGTTATAAGGTCCCGAAAACATTAAAAAATGAAATTTAAAAGTCCATAACTCCAAAACTGTGGGAACAACCGTAGTTGGGTCAAGGCTTCATTTAGGAACTGATATGTGTCCTATCCAAATATCCATGTTTCAGAAGCCTACGATACTTCCACAACAATTTTTATGGAGGTAGTTGGCAAGTACATTAAATTACATAACCGTAGCCAAACTCCCAATATATATGTAGGAAGTGATTCTTCACATCAAAATAAGAGAAAAAGTTCATATCGACCTGTGGTGAAAAGTGCATAGTTTCAGAGCTAGGGCTGTCCAAAATAGAGAAAAGTCAAATTTCAAGAGGCCTTAGTTCGAATTCGAGAGGCTGTGGATGGTGGGCCTTATCAGCGTAAAGGAAGTCATGCATGTACAATCCAAAAATGCATATTTCATTAATGTTCAATGCCTTTCGCAATCGGATGATGTAAATATAGCATTAACAAACTTTTATCAAATGATTAACAACATATTTTCTATGTGTTCCACTTAAAAGACACCAGCAGAAGTTATCCATGTTGGTTTACTTATAATACAATTAAGAAAATAAAATCCAAGACATACCACCATAACAAGTGGAAAAAGGGATCAACAAATGTGTAGTGGAAATGGAAAAGTCTGAAAGTGCCAAAAAATAAAAAATCGATTTTTTGCATGGAATGTGTTGTAAACGACATCGCCAATAACCTAGAGAAGGTCCAAAGTGCCAGAAAAATTCCTACTAGTTTCTAGAGCACTCGCAAGGAGCAGCATCTTAAAGGATAAAGTACAGTTTTAGGAAGTTTTTATTGAATACTGGAAATTTTACTTTGTGGCACTTTCAGCCTTTTCCATTTCCATTACACAAATATACTTTATCATCGCGATCAATTTGAGAGACTGCGTAAAGAAATAAAATCTGACATAAAATTAGCCTACAAAACTTTTATTTGAAACTCAGAATGCTCAGTCAACAAAAACCCAAGCTAGATCTGGAGCTTTATTAAACACAAAACACAGCATTTGTCATCAAACTCCCTTACATACAATGGTCATGATATCCAACATGTCAGTGAAATGGCACAGGCATTTGCACCTTATTTCCATTCAGTATACAACAATGTACCTGCCACATACAACGTTGACTCTTTTCTCGCTAATCAAACCGAATGTAATATATTAGACAACTTTCAATTAGATGAAATAAAACTCGAAGAAATAGGAAATGCTATACGAGCGTTGAAACCAAAAGCATCTTGTGGTCCTGATAACATTCCCCCTTATGTTGTGAAAGGTTGCAGTGATATATTGAAATATCCACTTCGCACTATATTTAATATTTCTATTAGAACAAACACTTTCCCAGATAAATGGAAAGAAAGTTTAGTCTGTCCATTACCAAAATCTGGAAACAAGAGAGAAATAGAAAATTTCAGGCCAATTGCTATTCTATCGCCCTTTGCAAAAATTCTTGAAAGTATATTATGTGCGCGAATTTTAAATCATGTAGAACCTGTTCTTTCAACTTACCCAACACGGCTTCTTACGTAATAGATCTACTTCGACAAACTTATCAATTTTAACAAATTTTATAGTAACAGAATTAGATAGAGGCGGTCAAGTAGATGTCCTTTATACTGATTTTAGCAAGGCATTTGACGTCGTTGATCATGATGTCTTGCTACTGAAAGTAGCATCTCTGAATTTTTCGAAACAAACAATAGAGTATCTTATATCATACTTGCATAACCGAAAACAATATGTTTCATACAAAGGATTTGTTACTGAAAAATTTAATACTCTATCAGGAGTCCTTCAAGGATCTAATCTAGGTCCTCTGTTGTTTCTTCTTGTTATTAATGATATTCCTCTATGTATTAAAACTTCTCACGTTCTTCTATTTGCCGACGATCTCAAATTATACTCCAAAGTAAGTTCAATTGATGACTGCGTGAAACTTCAACAAGATCTAGAGTATTCAAATGTGGTGTAATAAGAATAAATTAGTCTTAAATGTTTCCAAATGTAAATCTGTATCTTTCACGAGGAAAGAAAATCAAATTAACTTTACGTATACAATAGGTGGCACTTCCTTGTCCACCCCAAGTACTGTCAAGGATCTGGGAGTTGTATTTGATAGCAAATTAGCCTTTACTCAACACATTGACGCGATAACGAGTAGTGCATATAGAAACCTAGGTTTAATTTATAGGATAGGTCAGGATTTCTACAAACAATCAACATTTATAGGGTTATATTTTTCATATGTGAGGTCAAAATTAGAATACTGTTGTACTGTTTGGATACCAAATGTCACTAAATACACTAATGCAATAGAAAATATACAATTTAAATTCTTAAAAATGCTTGCATACAAGAAAACCGGTTTCTACCCAAAGTATGTCCCCTATGAAGACTTGGTAAGGAATTTTAATTTTCAAACATTAGAAAAAAGGAGATGTGTTTTTGATTTGTTGTTCTTACATAAATTATTAAATGGTAAAATTGATTGTCCAGAATTAGTTTCAGAAGTATTATTACGTGTCCCAACAGGTAAGACTAGAACAGCAAACGCTGGGACTCTCTATTGCAGAAAAGCAAGAACAAAAATATTACATAAGTCTCCTAGGTGGAGAATGTGTGCTTCATATAATGAAATGATAAGATTTCATGTAATAGATGTGTTTAGTATGTCAGAGAACAAGTTCAAAAGAATTATTATGCAATAACTTATGTATAATTAAATAACGTATATTTGTGTATGTTTATAATATATGTATAATAGTGTATGTTAAAGAATTTTGTATACGACACTATAACTGGGCATTAAGCCTGTTGTGTTGTCCTAAATAAATTTGTTTAAATATTTCTTTTCTACTATGCTTGTCTGTAGCTTCAGTACATAAGCCTTTATAATTAGATGCCCAACATATTTGGCAATCACGCAGATAACAACACCAAAGATTCTACACTTGTGTTAATTCAACATACAGGCTGTGTGTCATTTCAACTACCGGCATTTGACACACAACTGCAAATAGAGAGTGAGTTGTTCTAACCACCTGTTTGTGTTATGTTTTAGCACAATCGTGTTAACACATATGCATGTCGTTGAAATAACACAACGACTTTTTACAGTGTATAACTAACTAACTCAATGGCCCGGAGGTTCAATGCCGCGTTCACAAAAGCTCTCCACTGACTTCTGCCCTCAGCCAACTGGATCAAGTTTTTACATTGCATTCCTATTTCTGTGAGATCCATCTTAATATTGTCCTCTCATCTGCGCCTAGGTCTTGCTAATGGTCGTTTTCCTATTGGATTTGCAGTTCTTACTTTCTTCCTTTCACGCTACATGACCTGATGACCCTAATAATGTTTGGTAAATTATATAAATTATGCAGTTCCTCGTTATGAAGTTTCCGTCATTACTTTTTCTCTTGGGTCCAGGTATTTGTATCAGGACCTTATTTTCAAATACTTTCACTTTGCATTCTTCCCTCAGAGTAAGCGACCATACTTTGCAACCATACAGTACAACGGGCACGACTGTCGTTTTATATATCGACAGAATTCGCAACGACAAACGATTTTGAACTCGATAATAACATGAATTCCCTGCTATCAATAGACATTTAATTTTTTCATGGACATGGTTTTGCTCTGTTAATACTGATCCTAGATATTTGAAAGTATCATGGGTATCTGTGTACATTTTTTATTGAGGTCGTTAAAATTCGAACAGAGAAAGGTTAAAAACACCTAAGCTTCATATTTCAGAAATATTCATACAATATAAAGGAAGAAAGAATAAATTTTTCACATAATGTTCTTTTATTTTTAATACGGTTAAATTAACATCATACCTACAATGGCCGTTTGCGGCTTTAATTTTGTAAACCGGGCTTCTGAAGCTCACAATAAAGCGTTTCCCAAATGCAAAAGAATGCATAAGCGATATTCAAGGCCAAAACCAATGTTAGTTTGTATTTGTTTCTTGGTTTATAATACTTTTCTTTTGTCTGCCAGTTTGAATTTAGGCAACCTGTACAACACACATGGCTTCCACGAACTTGATAAAGTGCTTAGACAACGTACGTGACCGTTGTAATATGTTCACTTGGATAACTTACACTTGTTGGGGCCTAATGAAATGTCAGTTCGAAAACCAATAAAGGTTGTCAGCCCTGAACTTAACATAGGACTCATAACTACTGAACGATGTACAGACGTTTTTTAATAGTAGAATCTACTACATGAAAACAAAGTTGATACTTACTGAGAAAATCGTAAGAAGTCAAAATGCGAAAATTTTCTTTTTATAGGAAAAAAAAACCTCCCTCCTATATATTAATTTTTGGAACCCGTTTGTTCATTAGAGCAAATTTCGAAATTGTATCCGTATTGATGTTAATAATCAACAAAGTAATGAAACAAAGAAAGTGAGAGGAGATGGGGGAATCGCGAGAAAACCCAACACACAGTGTTTGCCCACCACAAAACTCTCGTACCAGGAACTGAAATTGAGCCAGGGACCCCACGCTCTAGAGGAGAGCATCCTACCAGTAAGCCACATTATTATTATCTATTGTAGAGAAAACAGTTTTGTTTTCTTTTTAACATTTAACCTTTAATTCCTTACGCTGTATTTGTAATTGAATACAAAGCGAAATATGTAATTAGCTTTACTCAGTAACTCCTCACACTCGTTTATTTATTGATAATGTATAATTGATTGGTGATTAGAGATTATAGTAGTTCTTTCAAAAATGAAATTTGCATAATTATTTCTCACAAAGGTCCCTAATCGATTTTCCTATAACATCGAATTTACAAGGCAAATTCTGAACCTTTGAAAGCAGGAGCTTCTTGCCTATGCTCCTAAAAGTGAAAAATTAAATTTTGATAAGAGCAGTGATGTAAGCATTTCTTCGAGGTTACGCAAAGCTGATTCTCGTCTTGAAAGCACCCTCTCGTACTCTCTCAACCCTCACTGCGATTTTTATTTTTTTCTTCTTTTTTTCTTTTTTTTTTTTCGTTTTCGTGCTGCAAACTACGCATGCTTTTTCAATGAGTATGTCTACAAAGCGAGCGCGTTAGAATCCCAGCACTCAGGATATCGTTCACGCATTTGACGATAGATGGGAGGAGTGTATACTGACACTGAAAATTTAGAAACCCAAGTTGCAAGTTCTATGCGTAAGGGAAAGACAGTCTAGTCTGTAGAAAGCTGAAAAACTAAAGCAAAAGTGACATAACCAGAAAAAACAGCAACTTTTTTTCATTTTTTCTTTCTTTTTAGCTAGAGCAAAGCACGTGTCATTTTTCAGAGGACCAGAAATGCTTGAAGAAACATGAGAAAAGAGATACCTTATTCTCTTAAGTTACGAATGAAGAAGATATGAAGAATTACGGCCTGAAGCAATGCTCATCATTCATTCATTAAAACAATAGTAACAAAAAAATCAAAATCAAAATTCAAAAACAAGAATTAAAAAATAAAAATGAATATTAAAAACATTAATATAAATCATTTTTTGCAATTATTTACTTTTATTTTTGCATTCTATTCACAATTTTCATACCATCTATCCACATTTAATCTTGCTATTGTGAGGTACATGGTATTCTCCATTAATTTGAAACTCCGAGCTAGTATCCGTAGTAATTTATGTATCCTAGTTGGCCTACAAATTTTAGTTTTGTGTTTTTACCTTCTTATCAATGCCGAGGTTATGAAGGCAAAACCTCTGGATCAACCTTAGTAAGAACAACTGGCAACCGGATTCGAACCCTGGACCTCCCGATTGCCGAAGAAGACTACTAACCATCAGCTCATGCCCGCGTGATTTTCTTTTTCTATATGCACGTGCTTGTTGAGGTTGAATTCAAGGCAAAACTTCTCTACTTTTTTTCGTCAGTTTTCCGCATATAATTATTAAGCGGTCTCTTCAGTGAGTATTACTAAAATTGTGGTTGCTTAATACAATTTATACGGTTCCTTTGGTCAAAGATATTTCATATCATCTGCTGCAACCCAACTCTTTCGTAAGTGAGACGATGTGGTGAGAAACGACCTAAACTGTGAGGACTTATCTTACATGGTGGTCTGTGAACCCGCCAAATGCACAGATTCAATCCTTGATCATCGTTCTTAATGTTTGTGTTGGAGTATTAATGTTATGACCACGGATGCTAGGTTGCCATGGTGACCAGAAATACAAGTTTGGCCCCTCGCTAATTTACGTTCAAAATATGGAACCCAATGCATCAAATTAGATTTGTATTACCATGACGATTGGTTTTCAAAACTGGGAGCTAGTTCAGAAGAAAATATTTCAAACATTGATTACAACTATACCTGAATTGTAATTGCAGGTTCAAAAATAGTTATAGAATTGGGTTAAATATTCACTGGACAGACGAGATAAGTAACTTGAATAATAGCGTTGTAAAATTCATATAAATATATTTGTGTAACCTGAAAGAAAACACATACAGGTTACTATAGTAGTATAGTATCTAAGACAGAAAAGAAGGTTAAAAGGCTGCGGAAAATACGTAACATAAATCATTTGTGCAAAATACTCTTGTCTTTTATATTTGAAAATATGGCAATCCAACATGAAAGTTGACTGCTTATGTATATCGGTTACTATCCGAGGTTTAGCTTCTATGCCTGTGTGAATGTGTTCGAAAAATAGATCGTTTTCGAAGCCCTGAAGCAGCAGCAGTGTAGACAGATTCAAAGTGTTGATTTCTTTGATTCTCGATCAGTTTATCCGACTTTTCATCTTTTCTAGTTTCTGCAAATGCCACGCTGCTACCGAATAATCAACACTTAGTTTCTCTGTAACCTTTCGTGCCGTGTTCAACAAGTCTGCTTCAGGGATCAGCTTCAATTCGTAATCTTCTCTCTCTTAAAAAAAAAAAAAAAAAAAAAAAAAAAAAAAAAAAAAAAAAAAAAACAATGACATTAGTAATATTTCTCATCAGAGTTTTCAGAGCCAATCTTCCATCTGTGTATGTTCGATCACATTGCCTTAAGTCTTCATCCCGGCGAAATTAAAATACCGCTAATTTTACAGAAATTAGTATGTGATATCTTCAAATAGATAAAAGATAATCGAAATGTGAAAGAAGAACGCCCTAGACAATATTATTTTACATGAGAAACCGTTATCACGACTCACTTATCTGCTTTCGATTTTGAGCCATTTTGAAAATCGGCATTTATTTTCGCGTTTCTAAACAGCTGAAAACGGAAAGCCACTAGGTGACTTGTGATAACGGTACCTCACGCAAAATAATATTGTCTAGGGCGCTCTTGTTCCATATTTCAATTATCTTTTATCTATTTGAAGATATCACATAATTACTGTAAAATTAGCGGTATTTTAATTTCGCCGGGATGAAGACCCTTAACTTAACCCTTACTTTCATGAATGTTTCGAATAATTTCAGCTCCTTCTGCGACGCTGAAATAGTTACGCTGAAGTACGTTTTGCAAAAATTTTATGGCTTCTTATCCACTGAAACATGTAAATAGACAAATACACATGAGCATCTCCTATGGTGCATATATCTACGAAAGTGCTGAACATAAACTTTCGAATCGCATTAACAAGGCATACAACCATCATATTTTGTGACAACTTGTATGTGTCAAAATAGACGTAACCGATTTTCTACATTAATTTTGGGCAACCCAACCAAATACGACACGAAGATATCTTGTAGTTCATCAGAATAGTATATGCTTGGAAGCCTGCAGGACAAGGTTCACTACAATTTCCGCCACATTAGTCACGTTGGATTTAGACACCGGCTGCCACTGGTCCTATTGCTAAATTAATCTACCAAGAATACTTTTTGCACTATTTGCAAAAGTCAAGTTCCGAGTGTAGACTATTGACTATCCAGCTTGCAGCTATCCGTTCTCCGTACTAACTAACTAACTAACTCTATGGCCTATAGAACCCGGAGGTTCAATGCCGCGTTCACAAAAGCTCTCCACTGACTTCTATCCTTAGCTAACTACATCCATTCTAGCTACACGACCTGCCCACCTAAGCCTCCTAGACTTGACGACCCTAGCAATGTTGGGTAAACCGTATAAATTATGTAGTCCCTTGTTATGAAGTTTCCGCCATTCCCCATTCCCGTTCCTCTTGGGTCCGAATATTCTTCTCAGGATCTTGTTCTCAAATACTTTCAGTCTATGTTCTTCCCTCAGAGTAAGCGACCATGTTTCGCAACCATACAGAACAACAGGCATGATTATAGTTTTATATATTTTAAGCTTCAAATTCCTCGACAGAATTCGCGACGACAAGAGATTTTGAACCGAATAGTAACACGAATTCCCTAGTTTTAGTTGACATTTAATTTCTTCGTGAATATGATTTTTCTCTGTTAACATTGATCCTAGGTATTTGAAGCTATCCACTTTATCAAAAGTATTATTTAATATTTTAACGCATCCATAATTTGACGTATTACGGTCCCGACGCACTTCCATGTATTTCCCCGTACTATCATTCCTTTTTCTTTTTTTAAGAAAAGAGAGAGAGAGAGAGAGAGAGAGAGAGAGAGAGAGAGAGAGAGAAATTCAGTAATAAATTATGGATATATATATATATATATATATATATATATATATATATATATATATATATATATATTTCCGTTCGACTTTTAACGCTTTCATAAAAACGCGATTGTGCCAAGAAGAAGTAATCATCTATCAAACGACATTTTTAAAAAATCGGAAGTTTTACATCCTTCAGGTCTATCCCTTTACATATGTGTAATCATTTACGTATTAACGTTAATATTTTATTTTACACGTTTTCTCAACCTGTGATACACGAGCCGCTGCTGGATGGTACGTACACTTACTGTAGTACACTAGTGAAAAAGTAAAGAAGCCCTGGTTTACATTATTTTATATTTCCTGCAATTAAGTTAAACGTTATTAAATTTATCTTAAAATGTGTACAATATCTTTATTCCTGGACTTCTTTTTTTATGTATTATTTTTTAAACATACAGTACAATACAGAGCAAATGTTCATAAGGTATTGGTCTGTACTAAGAGGTCAAAAATATTAATACGAGCGGAATTGGATATAAAATTGTGTTTTCAATGGTTGGGTGGAGCAGGAATTGAGTAATCACAGAACTCCGGTCTATCCGGCTTGCCCTTTCGCCCCATTAAACCGGAGAGTCAGGAGTATATTTTATATACATTTACGGGACGAGGCGAGACGGGAAATTTTCGAAACGAAACGAAACGAAGCTTGCGGAGAATCAAAACAAGACTAGGAAATAACTCTTCGAAATCGAGACAATACGATATTTCTATTAAAAACAATACGAGATGCAAAAACCTTATTTCTCGTCTGGTCTAGTCTAGTGGACAACGCTAGTCTGAATTGTTTCTTACCTACCGCGACTTACAGCAGTGGTTTTGTAATGTTGTGAGCTGCATATTTTTCATATTCTGTGAGTTCTGTGATTACTGTCACAAGTAGCATTTCTTCCAGTGGTTATGTGGGCACTTCACGTAACCACATGTACCATATCATCCAAACGTTGTATTTGGCCGATGAAGAAGCGCCAATTCACATAGTTGGAACAATTGAGACATGGTTGAATGAGCATCGGGATGAATACAACATCTCCCCTTAAATCCCCAGACCTCAACATTATTCAACACTTGCAGTCAGTTCTGGAACTCAGCGACTCCGAAGTAGATTCGTCCTCCATCCACACTGACGGAAATAAAATGCTGCACTGCATGAGGAATGGCATAACTCATATGCCATAATTCCACAACAAATCAAAGTTATTTTGCAGGCTAACGATACAACACAGCATTCAGTTAAGTCAGCTAAGATGGTGAAGGATATTTCTTCCTGAGTCTGAGCTCCAGAACTAACCAAAAGATTTCATAATGTTTAAGTACGGGGATTGTAGTTTATTCTGCTGTTTATAAAAGCACACCTCAGCAGTTCCAGCAGTGGGAATTGGTGCAGTGTCATCTTGCAAATTTGCCTCATTGGCTGGAAACACAATTTAGATCATGGGGTGCATGATGCCACTAAATTGTCCACATAATCACTGGTAATAATTTATCCTGTGACTAATGACAGGACCACAAAATAAAACGAATTTACGGTCCACAACATCACAGAACCGCCGCCATATATAACGGTACAGAGGAAATAGTTCAAAGCATAAGCTTCTTTGGGTACCCGCACACGTCCACAAACACGTCCTGTTGATGGAAATAGGCTGAAAAAAAACTTATCGAACCATATTACTCATTTTCAGTTATTGACAATCTACTGTGCATGTTCTCGGTGCTATTTTCTTTGCGCTAAAACGTTGCTGGCGGTGATAAGCTGTTTGGAACTTGCAATCTGACTGCAAATCGAACACGCGTTGAACTGTTCCAGGTTCTGATTGAGTATCGCAGTCACTTTTGCCAAATGCGATTTACGGTCCATAGTGACAATCCTCTTCAATAGTCGGCAATCCCTGGGAAGGGAGAAGGGGTTCAGGGAGGGTTGAGGGATGGAGTGAGATGTGAATGACATGTAAAAATAATAAAAAAAGATCTATATTAAGAGTCTACAGAGTCATAGAGATGAATAGTGATACTCTAGATGTCGTTTAATTCCGAATTCACCCCCCGTCGGTATGGAAAGTGAGAGGTGTAGATGGAAAGAGTAGCATTACGGAATTTTGTCATCACACTTTAATTGTAATACATATCTTAAGGGGAAAGGGGTTCAAATATTTTCTACTTCCCCCGTTCGAAGAAGGGGTGTCTCAGCTAACAATATATAAATATATTGTGAATTAATTATCATTTGTTAATCACTCTTGAAAACCAAAGGACAAAGCATCGTTTGTCAGCGTTAATATTTTAGAAAAAAAGTTGATATAACTAAGGCATAAATATTTGGTTACGATTGATGAGGAACTGTCTATTGGAGCTAATTATATATGCAGTATTTACAGAAAATGGGTAAGAGATAAATTGATTGCAAAATTTAACCTAAAAGAAAGAAGAAAAGCCACCAGGACAAAATGGTGCTTTATAAAAACAAACTGACGCTTCCCGCAATTCAGAACTTGTAGGTTTTCCAAGAAATTAAACAAATTAACTTCTGCAAGTCACCTGTACACCATGCGTCCTACGAAAGTATGCAATCAAGATAGTTAACCAACAAAAGGACATCTGCAATCAACTATTCCAAACACGCTCAACACATACCATGCCTTCTCAGAAAGCTTCCTGACAACACACACTTATTATTTCAACATCTACTTGTTTAAGAGCGTCTTCAGGCTTATTTAATGGACTATTATTATTATTATTATTATTATTATTATTATTATTATTATTATTATTATTATTATTATTATTATTATTATTATTATTATTATTATATACGTACAATAGTATCTATTGATAATGCCTTGACCAATGTAAAAGTTACATAAACGATTCAAGTACAGATTATTCAAAAATATAAGGTAAACTATATAACTAATACATTTCCATGAATCATTTCCTGTTAGCCATAGAATTCTAAATATATAATGATTATACGAGCCTTCCTTTTGGTGCTACACTGAGCACAACGTCAAGCTGTCATTAGGGAACAAACCTAATGATCATGAAGTTTAGCGCACTGGACAAATAATCCCTGTAAGCGACTGTTGGTTTATTCCAATCAACAAATTTATTCCCTAGGAATACTTAAATTTCTTCGTCAGTAGTGGGAGTGAATTGCTTTCCAGTCTATACAGCATGGAGATTAGTTTGTAAAACAATCAAATCAACTAGTTTGTCTGGAAATACTTGTTTCAATATGTCAATTGGCGTAGGTTTATTGATGTTTAAAATGCAGGAGCTCGGTCCTGATTTAGCAGAAAGGGATCATCGGGGTAGGTTGTACTGATTACTCCAGTAAGGTATTCGGATATTATCTGTAGTTGACGTTGTAGGCATGTGCTCTCCATCTGATTCGTCACACACTTCTGATGATTCACATGCCGATGATGATGATTGTGGTTGTGTTTCATAATCTGAATCATCACTTGTGTCAATTTCTGTTTCTGAAGCGGAATCAGGTGGAAATCAGAACAAAATTTTCCCTATGTCTCTATCTTTCAATCTTGGCTTCTCTACCTAGGTACAAAATGGTCAGAGAAATTGCAAGATGGTAGTGAAAATATACCACCACAGATTTCAGAGTAACAGCACAGTGGTAAGAAACTTATACCACCCACAAAGAACGTCGCAGAAATACTAAATATCAAACGAAGTTGCAAAGTGAAGGAAACTTCTTCTAACTAAGCTTTAGACAGAGAAGTGAAGCACCGAGAAAGTCTTTTATACTTAAAAAAAAAAAAAAAAAAAAAAAAAACGGAATAATTCCTACAAACAATGGCACAAATGATTTTACTGACAACAATACTGTATTTAGGTAAGAACGGTGCCAGCCCAAAACAATGTTGAAAAAGTGATATTGCGCGACATCTGTTTAGCTACGAAAAGAACTACTCAGCCAGAGGATACATTAGTAGTAAAAGTATACCGCCGTGCAACATTCACAGAAAATTCTCTAAAAGGTGGTATAATATTAGTGCCTTCATGCTTCAAAGAGTTAAAACCAGATGTCTGTTTATGTTTCGGAAATGGGTTCTGTGGTATTTTCGGGTTCTTCGTGAGATAATTACAAGACGACTTTAAGACACCGAAATATTGTTCTGTGACAAGAGAATGCCATTAAAATCCAAGAGAGGTTCCATGAGTACTTCCATTATATTTAAGGTTTCAATCTTCTGAGCCTGAATGTTCCAGGACAGGTATGGGACATTCTAAAACGTTCCGTAGATATGTTGGGCTATTCGAACTATCATTTACGTATAGAATAGAATAGAATAGAATAGAATAGAATAATATATTTTTGTTGTCATAAGCAATATTTGTTGCAACAGACAGCATCACAATTTAAACAATTATATACAAGAAAGAAAAAACATACAATTTACACCTTTTTTTCAAATTCCTCAATACTACATATAGAATTACTTACAAGAAATTAATTACAGTATTTTTTTTTTTTTAATTATTACTACACTTCATTCGTATATCTACTGGTAATGTATTGTACAGTCTTATGCCAGTATATTTAAAACGTTTTTTGTGTTTTGTCTAATCTAATATGGGGCATATTTGAATCATATTTATATCTAGTATTATATGAACGAATACTTTCCTGATTTCCCAATACTATCCTGATTTTCTTTAACATGCATAAGCCAGCTATAAATATATCTAGACGGAACTGTCATGATTTGCAGCTCCTTAAAAAATGGTCTACACTATAAATTATCATGTAATCCCTTTATAGCTCTTACAGCTTTCTTCTGCCATTGAAAGAGTTTGGGTGCTAGGCGAATTACCCCCACAATATTATACACCGTGAATAGAATGGAAAAAGGCATAGTATGCTGTAAAGAATATTGTTTCTGTAACTGCTGTTCTTAGCTTACATATTAAAATAATACTCTAAATAGTTTCCTACTTAAATTTTCAGTATGCATGTTCCAGTTTAGTTTCGGATCTAAATAATTCCCAATAGTTTTACATAATGGCATGCATCTACCGCAGTTATATGATTATTAAAATAATAATATATAGTTTCTGTTATGCATTCAGTAAGATAAAGTTTGTTACACTTTACCCATAGCAATGACATTTCCAACACTTCATTGCTTTCAGATTTTACATTGATTAAATTCTTAGCGATGTTTCTAGAAGATTTGTGTCGTCAGTACGTAAGATGGACTTATAAGGTAGAAAACTTGGGAAATCATTTACATAGATAGTAAAGGTCCGAGCACATTTCCATGAGGTAGTCCAGCTGGTACACTCAGAAAACTTGATCCTTCATTTGTAATACGAACAGTTGTTCGTCTATTACTAAGATACGAGTTAAATAATGTTAGCTCACTTCCTCTAATGCCATAATAATATAATTTGTCGATCAGACTGTCATGTGACACTGCATTGAAAGTTTTACTTAAATCTAGCAATGTTAAATGCGTATAGACATTGCCTTCAAAGCTATCTAATACGTGTAACAGGTAACACTATATTTTCCACAGCTTCCATGGAAAGGCCACATCTAAATCCAAACTACGATGAGTAGAACATTTTATTCTATTCTATTTTACTTTTTAAGTGAATTGATAATTGAGTTTTAATGTATTGTTAAAAAACGTTTTGATACAATTGACAGTAATGGTACAGGATGATAGTTATTAAAATTAATTTTATCCTTTTCTTATATGTACAAATAATGTAACTGACACTTTAAGACAGTCAAAGAAATTTCCTATTAAAAAATATTCAATTGAATAGGTACACCAGAACTTCAATTATATCAACGATTTTCTTCAACAAATTATTAGAAAATCATAAAGATCTTAGCTATTTGAAGATTTTAATTTATTAACAATTAATAAAACTTTTCTAGTGTTTAATGAAGTCCATTGAAAATTAGACTTAGTATTACTTATATTTTGCTCTGCAAATAAATTACTAAAATCAAATATTCGAATTTCAGAAGAAAAGCTTTCATTTTCTGACTTATCACTTAATTATGTTGTGTTATTTACAATATATTGATTAAGCTCATTGGTATGTCTCTTCTGAAATGATGTTAGTAGCATTTACCTGAATACTTACATTCATCGCAGTGATAGAGTAGAACTACGAACTAAATAACTTTTCTATCAGCAAGAAGACTGTCAAACAGTCAACGAGTCACATATTGCCACTGTTACAAAGGGTTACTCATTTACCACTTTCACAAGGAGGCACAAAGTGATTGATCTGCTACTCCCTTGAATGATGTCACTTATACGTCTTAAACTTTAAGAAAAAGAGTTTGTTTTTGTTTCAGCGCAAACTATAAACACAGAAAATTAAAAAAAAAGAAAGAAAAAAAGAATTTAACCGATCTACGAAACGCTATAAATTGTATGTGCAAGGTCCGACAGAAAGAAAATGACGGTAGTAAAATTGAAATTGTGACCAGACTGATTATATTTCACATATGGTCTTTTATTTTCGAAATGAACTACAACTCAAAGCATTTTTTCTTACAATAACTAATGAAACATACGGCATCTACCTTTTTTACATTACATTATTACATTTTTCTGATGATTTTCCGATGTCTGAGAGCCGTGTCACACTGGCGTAACTGAAATCTGTTTCTAATTTTCTTTTTTACATTTCTTAGATCAATTCTGCACAGATATGATCGTTGAAGTTGACCGTGACATTATACTAATTTTGCCACGACATTTCAGTTGTCATGGAGCTTTGGTCAGAAGAATATTAAGCATTTACTTTTGAGACTTAAAGAAAACGAGTTAGTGATTGTTAGTTAGCGTGCATTCCGTTGGAAATTCAACATTCATCAAAATCACAGTGTTCCAGGCCGTAATATCATAGTTTCGTGGGTTATGAAAATTCGGGAAACAGTCTGAGCCGTGAAGAAGAGACTTTCAGGAAAACCGCGATACGTTCGAACACCAGAATGTGTGCGTCGCTCTACTCTGCAAAGTCAACGGAGATGTGCAATAAAACTATGCTCATGTCCTTGGAATTTCTGACTGCTCTGTACGCAGAGTATTTCATGTGGATCCCAATTCTCACGCTTATAAACTTACTGTTATGCAACAATTGAGTGCTTCGAATATGATAATTAGAAATCTTCGTTGCAATGGCATTTTGAATATTCTCAACGTGAAAATCATTTGGAAAATGTATTTTAAAAAAAAAGTAGGAGGAGCATCTTCCATATCTAGATGTTGTAAGCAAAACACTTTGAGTTATAGTTCAATCCAGAAATAAAATATAATTTGTGAAATACTGAGTCTAGTCACAATTTCAATTTGAAAACCGTTAGCTTCTTTCTGCTGGACATTATACTTTCTTCTAATATATAAATTAATGAACACTACAGAAACCATTCAAACGTTTTCTCCTACTTCCTGACTGAAATCTATATAAAAAGAAATTAACTGAATTAATGTTACAGAATCTTACCTGAACAATCTGAAGACGTGGATTCACCTTTCATTTTAGAATCATCAGCATATACTGCATTATTATTATTATTATTATCATGGACACTCTGAAGATTAAAGCTGAAAGTTGAATAATATCAATATTAGTACAGTAGAATCCTAAGACACTTCACATATACAGATTAACTATTATAATATCGTTACTATTATTCTAGATCATAATTCACAGTCACCACCCAATGAGAGTTTTATTTCATCAAGTTACATAATATTGCCACATACAGGGACTAAGCTGAGTCTTAGAAATTTTCCGCATTATGAAGAATCTTTAGATTTTTTAGATATTAAGCATTTCCCCATCCTATTATTAAATGTTATATATATATATATATATATATATATATATATATATATATATATATATATATATATATATATATATATGTGTGTGTGTGTGTGTGTGTGTGTGTGTTAATACATAAAGCAGTTAGCTTTGCTTAAATAGAAATAAATAGTTTAGGTAATAATAAAGTATTTTATATTTTGCTTTAAAAGTAAGTACTAGCAGTGCTTAAATCTTGATTTTAAATCTGATTTAAACTATCCACTTTGGCTTCATCAGATACATAGTGTCTGATTAAGCCAAAGTGGATAGTTGGAGAAACTGTTACATTTGCTCAACGAGCAGTTTAAATCAGATTTAACTCTGTTAAAAGGAAAGCTTGTACAATGGAAAATTTACAGTTCATTTTAAAATTTTTACAAGTTGGGTGGCACGGTGATTCGATCCACAAGGATAATGAGTTTTCTCGGCGTTCTTCTAGTTTTTCCCCACATTCTTAATTCACCAATTCTTCCAAGGTCATTCACTTTACTCAATCATCTGTTAACCTAAAAAATGTAAGAGTAGGACGTTAAACTAAAGATTTATTTTTTTTTTCTTTTCGGATTCAATGGTGTTATTTTTTTCAGTTACTCATGCAGGATGATCCAGAAGGAATTGTGCGCTAGAGATTTATAAATAAATGTGAACCATGTATCTTGAACTAAGGAGATAATATGACATACTTTGCAACACCACCATATTAACAGAGTTGCCAGCCCAGCTAAGTTGTATTATTTCAAATGTCATTACGACAGATTATTATGTATTTCAAACCTACATTTTAAACAAGAAGTTCCAATCGTGCATTTATCATTCACTGTTACAAACTACTGACGCTACAGTATCACAAACACCCAAATTTCGGAGGTCTCCACAACAGTAGCAACACATATGAAACAGACGGAGCAATTCACATCTAAAATACCTTGATGTCGAATAGTGTGATCGTGGTATAGGGTATTTCAATTTGATAGGAACAAAGTTGCAAGGGACTAAAAAATGTTACTTTTTTTTAAGAGGCTTTATTTGAAAATGCAAGCTTTCAGTTTAAAGTCCCATAATATAGGCTAACAGGAACAATGATTTAAGTAAGTGAATGATGATGGAAGAATTGGTGGAATGAGAATGAGGCAGGAAACAGGAGTACCCCTAGAAAACCCACGGACACAATGGTGCCTACCATATGGGCTTTATTTCGAGAAATTGTTTCGATAAGCATCACACCCAATCACGTAAAAGTCTCACTTCTGTTATTACTGTTGTAAAGACATCCTTAATTTGAATGTTTGTGATAGCGTGGCGTTCATAGTTTATAACACGGAATAATAAATGTGATATTGCAAGTTCGAACATACAAATATCAAATATATAATAATCTAATGCAGTACCATTTGAAAAACAATAATTTTATGTTGGATTGGTAATATTGTTAATCCCGCAGTATTGCAGAGTATCTCAAACAATTGCCTGCAGTCCATGTCGTCCAAAACTTCAGTGGTTTCTACTTACCAAGTTGGAAGACTGTTCAAAGATAAATCGTTCAGACTAATCTATACTACATCATGCACAGTAATATGTTCCATAAATCTAAATAATTGGCATCTCAGCCAGTTTATTATATAAAAATGATGCCTTTTTCTTAGATAAAGTTATCATCTAACTCGATCTGGTTTATCATCGTGTTGCTTTGATTAAAATATGTATCCTAAAAGGGTGGGAGCGGAGAGACTAAATCTATGGAAAAAACTGAGTATCTTACCATCCTGTCAAATTAGGAATTTGAAAGTTGGTATATAAACTCCACGTGAAAAATAAGTGGTAATGTGTCAAAGCGTTTGAGAATTCCCGTTTTAAGGGGGAATTATCTACAATTTCTTTCTTCATATTGAAAGCGATCTTACCTGTTGTTTGCGATCTAATTATGGGAAAACTGTTGAACAGTTTGGAGTGAATTTTAGAACATGGTAGGTATTAACTCTGAGCTAGGCTTTCAGAATATTTCTTTGATTAAGAGCGTATCTTAAGGTGGTATAGGGGGTTCAAACTTTATCTAAAAGTACATTATGCCACGAGTGCCAAGGTAGAAAGATGAAACTCGACATGTAAACTCTTAGTTGAAAATAAGGTGAAACATGTCTCGCCGTTTTCAAAAATTTCCGTTTTAATGTCAGAGAGGCGGGATTTTCTATAATTTTCTTCTCACATTGAAATCGACTTTGTCTGTTATTTGGGGTCGCATCACGCGTAAACGGTTGACCCGTTTGAAATGGATTTTGAAATATATAGTACCCAGGTTAAGCTGGTATTTTATCACGACATTTTGATTAAAGAGTTTATTTTAAGCGGGTAGGGATTCAAAATTTCTACAAAAATATAAAGTATCTCATGGATCTTTAAAGTATCTCATCTTTACACTTTCATTCAAATGCGTATCCTATTGGTGGTTCAAAATATTTACCACAAACCTATTCTCCCCATGGAAAGAACAGGCATTTCAGCTAGTAATAATACAACTATAATGCTGAAAGATTATAAGTTTCTGGAGGGGTTGACTAGTACACTCTTCAGTCAAACCTGATTTTAACTATCTATTGCATGCTTCATTTTTTAAATCTAACTTTTCGCAACAAATCCTATGGGATCGATTAGGAACCATTGCTGTACCAATACTGTGTGCACTGGTATCATTCATCCAGTTTTCACGGCTCCACTTGAGATGATTGTTAAGAGCTCTCAGGTGTCCATAACCTGTTGTTAAAATTGTTTCTATACCTCTTGATCCAGAAAATAAATTTCTTAGTATTATTTTCGACACTCTAGTAGGATAATTTTCCTTTCCAGCTTTCAAAGAGACAATTAAAGTGTACCGTGGTTCAGACGTGACACTTTAAATGATTAAAAGGCACCACTGCTAGTGCCATTAGAATAAATAATAGTGTACAAATAAGTCGTCAAATAAACAATATTAATCAACTTAGTATAGTAATTATGGAACCGGTTGTTAAATGATTTGGGCGACACCACTAATTGTGTTATGCATTGTCCGCAACGATATTGTATACAAGGGCGCCGATTTATCTATAACTTTCGGGGGGGGCATTCATAAAAAATACATATAACAATACATATAAGAAGAAAAAATTCATAGAAAAATACATATTCATAAAAATACAGGGGACCGAGATGAGCTTTGGGGAGGTCCGGGCCCCCCGCCCCCCAGGATCGGCGCCCTTGATTGTATGGACATATTTGTTTTAAATTAAATAAATGTCAACGTCTCCTCTTGACCGGTTATCAGTTGAACAAGCGATAGTCACTTAACAAAAGTTTCACGATATCTCATTAAAATGTTTTGTATGAAAACGTCAATGAAAAATCATATTTTTTTGAGTATTCGAAACGTCTTTACATGACTCTTTCTATTCGGAATAATCAGTTCTATAGCCTACCAAATGCCTCCTCTCTGGTCTAATGGCTATTGCGTGCACGTGGTTCTGAGTTCGATTACCGATGGGAAAGCCTCAAAATTTGAACACATTACGATAGTTCAGATTCAACTTTTAAGAAACATAGGTTCATGTCACATATAGCGTCGGTGCTGAAAGGGACGATAAACTCCAATCACATCAACCTACCAAGATGTTTCCATAATCTCCTGAAACACCCTGTATTTCTTCTGTAAAAGTCACTATACAAGTTAAAACTAAATGGAAATCACAGAGATGACACACTACTTTCTTTGGTGACTTTTCAAAATTGAAAACTTCACTCGAGAAAATACCCGTTTCCTGATAACTTGACAATTTGTTACAGAAGCAAGCAATCGGTACAAAAAAAAAAAATCGTGTGACGTCTGCAGAAGAGGAGTCCAACATTTGTGACGTAAGAAAGACCGCTAACACTGATAACTTGCCTACATCCTGGATGCAGACAGAAAATGTGGGAGAAGAAAATACGATAGATTCTCTGCATAGGCAAACTTCCAAAAACGTGGGAAGTTTTGAATTAGTTTTTTTTTTTCCTGGCTTCTCTGTCTCTCACAAACACGCAAAAGATGTGACGTTAGAATCTTTGCAGTCGCACGCCAAAATGAGTATTTCCCTTAAGAGAAGAAAGTTCGTTAGAACTATTCCGGAAATAAAACTAGTGTAGATCACTTCACTGCAGTAACTTTTTGCCTTCCTTTTCTTTCCGTCTATACACAAAACTCATGTTTTATTTTATGAATTTTCCTGTAGCTTTATACTGTAATATATTTCAGTAATATTACAAAGAATGCTTGTCAAATTTACTGTCATTGCAATGTTGTTAAATAAGAATGAGATGAATGATTGATACTAAATCAACAATCAATAATGACCTAATATCCACAGCATTCTTTACGTTGCTCCTAATTAGTGTCAAACAGTAACGGCATGCTAGTAAATTTTCAGTAACTCTGCAATTTTCACAGAAGAATAATCTTACAGTATAGGCACAAAACCTAACACACACACACACACACAAGTCTGAAGCAAAACATATCCCTCTTTGTTCGAAATAAGACAAAGTTCGTTTGCCAGTACCAACGTAATTTCATCTATTTAAGTTGCTTGTTTCAAATAAGATATTTGCTTATGCGATTTTTTCTTTTTTTTTTTTAATTTTTCCTAGCAAAGGAAAGACAATATACTTGACGAAGAACTGGACATTAGTTTACTGGATAGTAATGGATAACAGTTTCCGCATATCTATATTATCAGTCGATATTAATAGACTGAACTATTCCTTAAATATTTCTGTAAAAGTTAGAACAAAAGAGTTTTGATATTTTCTCACTACGTTATTTTATAGCGTCTTGAGTAACCTGAATGTATAAAAATAATATACAGAGGTTGATTCATTTATATTGAGCCAAAGTCAATGTGCAACTGTACCGTACATGCGTAGCTCATCGCCGTGAGATTTCCAGGAGGCAAGCAACAGTATCTCGTTAGTCAAACAGTAGTGTAGTTTGGTCAAGCGTAGTCTACTACCACTGAAATTGAACATATTCTGGGAGGAGTTCATTGTGGCTATTTCCGATGCTAAGTACACGACATCACGCATCGTAGAAATGTGCAAGTACCTAATTTTCCTGTAGGTAGTGTCGCTGTCAATCGTATTATACGGAAATATGCTGCACAGAGTCCTGGGCCCACCAGACCAACGCGAGCAGCTAGAATCGTTTCCCAGAAGGGAAATTACGGTGATTTCTAGTACAGGGGCAAACTATATTTCCAAAAGATGGAGCAAAATGTCAAAATCAATGCTGCGTACTCAGATTCATGCCCTGAGTGAAATGGATCAGCATGAAATCTCAGAATTGTACGGACAAGACGTGAACCAGATTGAACTGCACCAAGACAAGGTATCTACCGCCACGGCGAAAACATAGTTGGAATTCTATCGCCATACGAAACAGGAAACTGGGATTTCGGCAATTCCTTTCTCTGACATTCCTGTCAAGAGTCCAGCCCAATGGACTTTTTTGCTCTCGAACTCAAGCGGCTCCTGACTCATCCTGGAGCCCTCACTGTCACTGGTCTGTGTAAAGTCTGTAAAGAGGAGTGAGATGCAATACAAATGATCCAGATGCAACGCAGTCTCCTGAAATAGAATGTCCGATTTCGGGCAATAGTCAGTAAAGGTGGCCTGCAAATCGATCACAACTGGTGGTAGAAACAGAGAACGTTCCTAGGTAAGTGACACATTCAAATTTTGCTCAATATTATATTATGAAAATGCTCTCCACAGTTGGTCGCCGCAATATTAAGTGCAAAGATGTGAGAAAGACAGATGCATGTTGATTTATATATATTGAGCGTTGATAAAAGCGAGGGTTCATTATAATATAGTAAAATACTTTAAAATATTAATATTTTGTATATACTTCAGCGTAACTCGGTATTTAATTTAGAGTCATTTATTTTATTCTTATTTATAGATTTTCTTGTAGTTTGTTAATTGTTTTTTTTCTAAAATTTACACTGTTAGGTTTATTATTCATCAGCATTTCTAATATCACATATGTTTTTTTCTTTCAAGTTTTTTTTTTTTTTTTTTTTTTAACATTCCGTTAATTTCGGTTGAGATGCTTTAGCGAAATCAACAAGATCATTCGCAAACTGTATACATCTATTCCTATATTAATAGTTTCAACTGAAATACCGTCTTCCCTTGTAAACCATTCTTCAATATTTCCTCTAAACAAATATACAAATGGTGAGAGAAAATGTTCGTGTCGGGCCCTCCCTTTCCAGTTACACTTTCCCCTATCATTTCTTCCATTATTCTAACTCTTATATAGTCAACATATATAATTTTCTAATGAGCCTTCCATCTTTCCATCGCAAGGTAATCTTCTACAGCACTCATATCAATATTTCTCAGTTCATTCACTTCTTTTTGTCCTAGATCAATAAACATTAGATTCACTTTGTTGTTTTTCCTTTTCTACTAACCTTTAATTGATTGTCTCAGTAAGACAATACCATTACTTCTGCTCTATCACTACTAAATCTCAACCTTTTCCTCTCAATTTCAGGATTGGTTCTTTTACACAATCTTCCGTTCCGTACAGGAATATCAAATGAAATGACATTTCTAGCTTTACATTTCACGATTATCCCCTGTAGATTAAAGGATATGCATTAATTAAGGAAAGTGAACCATTTATACGAGAATTGGTAGGATGAAAATGTGAGAATAAACTGGAGAACCCGAAGAAAAAACAGGAACATAATATTGTGCACCACAAACTCACATTGACAAGGGATTCAACTAGGAACATCATAAACCAGAAATGAGCCATCTACCACTTAGCCACTATGCTCCAACATGAATAAATAGGGTTTGAGGCATATGCTAATGAGACTATAAGCATTACTTGATTTTTGACTGCATGCATGATGATTCCAATGAAATGCCTTTCTTTATTTCTTCAAAAGTACAGAGTGGAAACATACTTTATTATTCAAAAATCTGTGAAAGTTGATATTAAATTGAAATGAAGATGGTAGCATTGTTTAGCGATACACACATTTTTTCTTTCACTCCTTCGTGCCACATTTTGGGCTCAATCAAGGTTGAAGTTCAACTAAGCCTGCTTCACATATTGTGAGATCGTAAATATCAGGTTGGTAAATAAATAACAATATCTATTTACCTTTCGTTCTGAAAATGAAGTACTTTAGGGAATTTAATAGGTACAAAGTTGATTTATTTTATGTTCAAGGTTTTTTCTAACCTTCTCTTGTAGTTATATTCCATTTAAGTAAAATTTTTAGTTGACTGCTCATATTGCCTTCGAGTTCTCACACGAATACACATCTTTTCTTTACTGGAAGATATGCTGAGTGCTGGAAGAAACATTTACCGCAATCATTCATAGAAAATTATTTTCCGTTCCATGTTGATATCATGAGGACGATAGCTAAGAAGGAAACTTACGATATTCAGTTTTTCACGAAAATCAACTCCCTTGAGTTATACCCAAAGTAAACACATTGAAGTAAGAGCGTAACTCTTTAGTTTTGAGAAAATCTACAAGGAACAAGAACATTTCTTGATGTAATATTACATTATATTTTACTAATTCTGACATAATATTACATTATATTTTACAATCTCATTTTTACTACCTCACTTCTTGTTTGCTTACGTTATGTAACCATATCTTTTTTAAAACTTATTTTTTTTATTTTTAGGACAACATTATGTTGGTGCGAGATAGAAATGCTGTCTACAAACATATAAGAGACATGGGACATTCAGTTAATTGGAGTGAAGTGAAAGTGCTGGGCCAAGAGGAAAGAAAGTTAGAAAATGGAAAGAAGCAACATTTATTGAAATAAAAGGTGATTGACTTATGAACTGTAACACTGGACTTAAAATTGATGAACAGCGGTATAAGTTATTTAGGAGCCTTAAAGATTAAAAAAAAAAGTTAATTGTATAGGTTTATTTTTGTAAGTTTAGTATTATTACTTACTTATTTATTTATTTTTATTTATTATTTATATTACTTAATTAGTATTCATATTTAAAGATGTTAATTGTAAAGATAATTTTGTTAATTAGATTACGCCTAGTTATTAGAAATGAATGTATATATTTTCAACAGAGCGGAGGTGAACAGTAATTTTTGTTTCTGTTTTATATTTTAGTTTCTGGTGAAAGGGGATTGGCTGTGGTAGTCTATGGTAGTCAATCAGGAATCAGAAAATTATTTCGATGTCTCTTATATTAAATCTGTGTATTTATAATGTCTGATGAAGCCGAAGTGGATAGTTGGTGAAACTGTTACACACACACACACACACACACACACACACACATATATATATATATATATATATATATATATATATATATATATATATATATATATATATATATATATATAAACATACATATATATATATATATATATATATATATATATATATATATATATATATATATACACAATAAACGCATTGTTTTGCTCAGCGAGTAGTTTGACCCTGACAATAACACGTTACTAAATATCGCTTAAGGCACACCATACGATTTGAAGACGTGTTACCCAAATTGTTCTCCATAAATGTTGCATTCAGGTCAGCGTCATTGTCTAGAACTAGATCGTGCCAATAACAATCTTTTTTGAATTCAATTACTTCAATTTACGATAAAACGGAATGATTTAAGGTGGTAAAAAAATTGCTTTTTGTAGTCTAATTTTATTACCAGTAAGGAAAAATAAATTCCGAGAGGACATAGCTCAAAAGAGTTCACGATGATTACAACTTGCATAAACAATCATTTGCTTTCTTTCTTCTCTGTTGTTCTACATAGATTTATATGTATATTTCAGTTTCACCAATCTATTAATTACTTTTAGAAAATAACAGCTCTGTTATTAGAAATGACTATATTAAGTCCGAATCTACATTAGACAAACAAAATATAATTTTAAAAATATAAACGAATTAAATCATCATATCTAGTTGCTTAGAAATATTAGAAATAACTAACTTTACAATGATGGAAATACGCTACCTACACATTACAAGAACGTCCATAGGAAATCCTGAGGATATCCCGCCAGGACGTTAGGACGCCCCAGGTAAAACCGAAACTTACCAGACAAGAGATATGATGTCCTACGGACGTCTCTATCTCCGCCTAGATTCGCGAAAACAGAATCATCCTACAGGATAAAAATGGGACAACTTTAGGATAGAAAAATTCCCGCAGTAGTCCCAGTGGGACATCGAAGGGATGTTGTATTTCCCAAGAATTTCCGACCAAGTTATCCCATAGGGATCTCATTGGGTTTTTCCGTGTTCAGGATTTTGGGAAGACGTCCCTGGGAAGTGCTGTCTGGTGGACACAGATAAAAAAAGCACAAATCAAAATAAGGTTTCATTTTGCTAAAGGCGTAAGTCTTCTATATATTTTCTCGTATGTAATAATGGGATATTTGCACCGACTTAAAAATGAAGGCTAATACTGATGTATTATGTAACATTGTATTATAATTTTATCGCACTTTTTGGCGTCTATTTATTTTTTTTTAAAAATATTTTTCGCACTTTATTTGTGCTACCAAACTGTACAATACTAGTGCTTACTGTCTGCTGATCTTTATGTTTTTTCATAACTTCTTTACGTTTTAGCAGTTTTGAGGTTAGCGGTTTTGCTTATATCACTGCTTATAACTTTTACTTACATGCACTCGGCAACACTGCTATTCATTGAATCAAAACAGGTTCACTTCCAGAATCTGCCGTAGAACTGACAATTTAGTTCGTGATGAATAGCAATGATGCCGGGTGCATGTAAGTAAAAGTTTTATCATGACAATTTCAAAGTGTCTTTTTCATTGTTTTCAGGAATTGCATAATGTAGACAGGTCCTTAACACACCTTTTGATGCACTGAAACATCAGCACTGTTGCCAATTCAAAATGTTAATTTATGAAAACCACATTTTCCCAAGTAACTCCTTACAGAGGCCTCATCCGATTAGTTATCGGTGGAAATGAAAATTTCTTTTTTCCATTCCACAGTTTCGAAGCTACTCCAACTATACAAACTGAAAATTAACGACAGAAGATCTATATGTATGACTTATGAGTCAATTTGCCTGTCTTGTAAAAAAAAAAAAAAAAAATGATTTAAGTACCCCTTCGGTTACATCTGGAAACACTGTGTGGTTCCAAGTGCATTCAATCGTTGCTTCCTAGTTTAAAAATATATGCATGAACAAGGTTTCATTTTGGTATAACCATTATTTGTGTACCGCTTCCGGTTCAAAAGTTCTACTATCCCAAACTCCGGGTTGCATTTTATATTGGACACTCTGTATAAGCAAAATCAGTTGAGTAGTTTCGGACATTATTTGCGAAAATTAGTCATCCATTCAAACATACATATACAAATACGTTCAAAAAATTGTACTTCTGTTTAGAATGGTGCTGCTTACATTAACATGTGCTAAAGTATTGATATGTTTATTACAAACATAGAAGGGTCAAATATATATATATTACGAAGCTGGTTAATGAAAAAAGTATAACTGAACGATTCAAAGGGACTATTTTAAATTTCATTCACCTTACAAATATGCATAAAATAGTCGTACAACTACACCGTGCGCCAAAATGACGTGGGAATACACTCCCCGTAAGTTACACCCTACGTCAGGGGAACGTGTAAAAAAATTAGGTTAGAGTTATATCACACGTTATTTGGGTGCACTAGATTTAGAAATCAACAATTTCTAAATCAACACCGGAATTCGAACTAAGAACTCCGTTCACCAAAGACGCACATGCCAATCCCTATAGTAGCGGAGAGGGCGATAATTATAAGTAGTGTAGCATATGAGAATATTAAAATGAAAGCTTTTTTGTGTGTAATTTCAACTTAAATTCGTATATTTTCAACCATTCCTATATTTTAATGAGGTATTAGTAATTAGATTTGGTATGCTGCTTGTTTAAAATTGATATAATTAGGAGAAATTTTATATGATAGCTGTAGAAGTATATGTAGTGTTCAATTAGTATAGAAAATGTATTTGACCAAGAAACTAAAATATAAAAGGAAAGAAAAGAAAAGAAAATGATGTGTCGATAGACCGTTAAAGAAGGTTGAGTTGGGGTATAGAAAGCTCATAGAAGAATTAATAAGTTAATGTGTGAACGAAAGAGTAAGCTTTAGGATAGCAGAAAAATGTCCGAGTACGTTGTAACTGGAATTCAATATTTATTTAGGAGTAAAGGAGACAGGTCTATATAGAGAAAACGGATTAAGATTATTCGTTGTGCAGATGATATGACTTTTGTAGTAGAATATAAAACGAATATCAACAGGATAATAGAAAATCTTAGAAAAAAGTGTCAAGGGTTAAAAATTCGGTTCCTGGACTTTCGACATCTATGGTCATATTAGCCTGTCACATATGAAAAATAACGTTCCTCGGCGATCACACTACCCGGGGAGTCGCGGAGGAAGAAAGGAATGGGGAAGGAAGAAAGCAGCCTGGGATCATTATATTAGGTACCATTCCGACATTTGTTTGGCGTGAATAACCCAGAAAATCCTTGTTCACTTTTACATTTTTCAACCGAGTTAGTAAGGTGTCGAAAAGGTTGGATGAAAATAATAATTAAAAAATGCGAAAACAATAGTGATTGGAACAAAAATTGGGAACTTTGTTAACTATAAAAGTATGAGAATGATAAGTGGAATAGAACTAGAAGAAAAGCGAGTGGTTACACATGATAGGAAGAAAAAAACTTATAGCGGTAAACAGACCTGATGAAATTGCAACTAGAGAGAAGGATGCAATTATAAATATAAACATGTCGAAGTTCAAAAGACAATTGAAGAAGCAGAGGATGACCTTCAACATTTGATAGAATCTCAGTATATGTTATTAAATGAGGACGGAGGGAACAAATTTAAAATAAAAGGTACGGGTCATTACACTAAACTTTCTTCTTCTAATGTCTTTTAAATCATATTATGCTGCACTTGTCACTGAAATACTCATTTGTACGAACGAACAAAATTATAAGGTGTTTTCAGAAAACTTCGTCCAAAGAAAAACTCACTCCAAAAGCAAACTGTCATTTGTTTTTTTCTTTTTTCATGAGAAATGACTCATGCCATATATCTGTGTTATTACTGAAAATTTGTCTTATGGAATAAAAGTAATCACATTAGTCGTATTTGAGGAAATCATATATAAAAGAAATTATCGTCGAGAGGAAAATACTTCTACTAGAAACTTCCAAGAGAAATGATTTATACTACAATACATGAAATATTGATGTATGAAATATAAACAATTTCGTTAGAGCCGTTTTTGAAAAAAATTACAGTTTTCTTATTTTTACCATTCACTAAACTAGTTTTAGTTTTGTAGTCAGGAGGAAAATTCGAAAAACTTATCTAGAGATAACCTTTAGCTTAAAATTTGGTCTCTGTCTCTGTGTATACATTGAACGGTATGGCCCCTAGGTAAGTAGAAATATTTACATCGGGACGAACATCTAAAAATCACTTTCTCGGCATGTAAGGACCATGAAGCAAATAAATCTGTTGAAATCTCGAATTCGAATTTTTTTCATGATCATCATTGTTGCTCTTCTATTATTACTTTCTCGAGAGTAAACATAAAAGTTGCAAAATTATTTTCATTATTCTTCATCAAGAAAGATATATTTTTCACTCGGAATAATTCCATTGTTGCTATGTTACACAAGAAAGAAGATACCTAAAATGTTGAAAATTTGCGACAATCAATTTGCTCTCAAAGTGTTCACTAACTTACTTTCAATGAAGTAGAAAGAGATACAAAATCTAATCGCGTAAAGTAATTTGACCTTATACAAGTTTTTAAAACGAAGTTAAGGAAGTAAGTATTGCATACTAATTTCCGCTGTGTTTAGGTTTCATAGACGTTGCAAAGCCTTTCGATTAAGTTTCATTGGCAGTAATACTTAAATAATTTAAACGTCTAAGTGTCGAAAGTGCCTATATTAAATTACTACAAAATAGAAACTCAAGTGCTACACTCGATCTCAAAAGAATTCAAAATTTGAAGAGAAATGAGACACGTGTAGTTATTATTTTTTTTTAAATTCTCTGCAGTAAAACAAGTGTTCCGGAATTAAATTGGGATCAAATTAATAGTGAATACTCAAATAACTTCAGATTTGCCTTATTGCAAGGATCCCCACATCACAACAGATGCACGAGCCAGCTCAACACGTGCTAATAATTACAAACAACCTAGCAGACAACAGGCCAACACGGAAGACACCGAGGAACACCGAAAGCAGACGGACCTCAAGGAAGGACCCGAGGAGGACAAATAAAAGGAGGACCGCCGAGGGACCCAGCATCAGTCGACCAACTAATCGCCTAACTTTTACCTTCCTATGTCGCTGTGGACTAGGAGCACCTCTTCCTTACCCTATGTCGCATTGGGCTAGGGATCCATCTTACACTTATAATCAAAGTCTAACCTGCAACCTGCCAAAGTGTTCTGGAAACTGCCATGAGTGGAAGGGGCACCCGGCAAAACATTTAGTATTCCTTCACTTGGTCATTGAGGAAGAGACATTGAATTAGAGACACTTGTATTTATTATATTATATTTTGTAATAAAACTTGGTGAAGGGGAAAAGACACCCGGTCTATCATTTGACTCTACCCAACATTACAATATAATCATCTTTCTTTCAGGTACAGGGGACTTACAAACCTCAATGGAAGAATTGAGTAAGGAAATAATAAAAAGTGGACTAAAATGAATGTTAAATAGAAACAAAAGTAATGGACAACCAACTCCCGAAGAAGAAATACAAAGATTGAACGATTGTGTAAATATCTGTATCTCGATTACTAAAAATCTTAGTGATAAGAATAATAAGGAAATAACTAGAAAATGTAAAATGGTAGTCAATTCATACAGAAGAATTCTCACGCTAAGGTGAGTCTTCTACTTCTGAGCTCCCAAGTAATTTACTGAGTGGTGAATTCTTAAGGAAAGTTACATAGGTTAAGATTTTAATTTTACCACTACGAGCAGCATTTCCCGAAGAATATTTCCCTTGACTGACACAAAATTTCCCTTTTCTTACCAAATTTTCCCTAGTTTGTTGAGTGTCCAATTCCTATGACATAAGTTATGCAATAAGATTAATTAGCTATATTAAAAGAAGGGTCAACCACATTTGCTTTTTTAGCTTCTTTTTTTCACTTTTTCCTTCACTTTTTTAACAAAAAATACACAAGTACACCCAATCAACAATGGGTACAAATTAAGCTATTTTGAACACACACTACTGTATTGCGTTGATTTCTTTCTGAAGACCAAAGAAAAATTTAACCATTTATATTGGTCAATCAATCAGCGCGAGAATTTCCCTGGATTTCTACATTTTATCGAAAAAGAATATCTTTTTCTCTTTTTGCTATATTTACCTACGAAATTTCCCTAGATTAGCGAAATTTTTCTCAAACTACGAACACTGACAATGAGTTAAGGGAATAAATCTAATTTAATATTCTAATTCTCGTATGTAGCTTTCTGAAGCTTCCTTTAGATCAAAACGTTAAAATTCAAACTTTACCGATATGACTTACCTCAAGAGCCGTTTCTGCTAATAATATTTTCAAATTAAAAAGGTTAATATTTTGAAATTAATTACTGTTGAGGAATAATTCCATGGCTGGTATAATTATTTTTTCATAGCTAATTTATTTGAACTGTTAGCATGTAAAATTGATATAACTCTAAAAGTTTGATATTTGAAAGTTATTTGTGATGTCCATTTCAATGAAAGATTTCACTTAAAGCAGCTCCATCAACTCGTTTTGAGTAGATTGCTCTAACCCCGGACGGTGTTAAAATATAGTAGTCCAGCTGTCACATTTCAGACAGAAGTGCATCTAGAATATGATAGATTAGTATGACTAGCATTTTTATTAAATTAGTTTTCTTTACTTTGTTTTTACGTTCTGCTGAAACTATGGAATTCGGTGAAATATTCTTATTGATAGTGAATACAAATAATAAAGCTAAGTTGAAAGTACTTCCAGACCAGTAAGAGATCTTTCTTACTAACCACGTTCTTACAGAACAAAATGCATTAATACAATTTCAGGTACATTCAGTAATAATAATACCTGAGGAAATTACAATAACAGTACAGTAACAGGGATAAGATGGAGGCTAAAAAAAGCCATGCAAAATATTTTTCTGGTGAGAAGGTAGAAAACACCTTGTTGGAATATCTGGTCAGGTAATTAAGACTCACAACCTTCCCAGAACATCAACCGCTCTCTTATGGCCGTTTGCTAAAATTACTTAATATTAAGATATAAGAGTCTAATATTTGGATCTAATGTGATATCCAACCCATAGGTGCCATTTTCCGTTGATACGCCTCTCATTTCATGTCACAATAATAGAACATCTTTTAACAAGAACTTTTTCCCCTGAAATTATATCCCATCAATAAGAAAAGAAGTTTCGATTAACGACCTTACAACATCTACTGATTCATTTACAGTATCGTTCCTTAATTTTTGACAATAGTTTACAAAAGATGAAAATATGGAAGTAACTTAAATACAGTTTATCCATGTATGAAGAAATTACAAACTAAAGTACACATTCTTGTTCAATATATATATACTGGTTACACAAATGAAAGTGAGAATTTATAGTTACGACGTTGCTTTATTAGACAGAGATTTGTGTTTGTGCCTTTAAACGACGTTTTATGTCAGGGACCAGCTGACAACTGCTGGCGGGTATCACTGTGCTGTTTGTATGAGGAACGGTCCTGTAAACGTGTCAAGCATGCTTCGCGATGGTTATTCAATTTTTGATGGCAAAAGGTGTTACTTGTACCGAAAATGATGGCAAAAGGTGTTATTTGTACCGAAAATGATCGTTGTATGACGAACGTGTATGTGAATGAGTGTCTGTAATTCAATACATTATTCAGGTACTTTGGTATAATTATGTGTCAAGACGTGCTGTGACCCTTACAATGGGAGATATCCAACCATACAACGTACAACACCAATCTGTCCTCCAGCAAGTATAAAGATTTAGAGCTGAATAGCCTTCAATTATCCAAAGATGCTGAAGTCCGTGACGCCGTGGACGACTGGTTCTGCAGCCAACCACGTACGTTCTTTGCTGATAGATCCACAATATAGTGACGTGCTGAGATACTTACACGAACCAACAAGATGACTATCATCGCTGATATATAATCCTTTATTTTGCTTACTTTCTGTAAATTCACATATATTTTATCCAATGAACTATTATAGGATTAAACGAAATCTCACTTTCGTTTGCGCAAACCTTATATTTCAAGAAAATTATAATTGTTTTTCCTTTTTTTATTCCAGTGCTTGATAGAACCTCTGCTTGCATGATATTTATTACCTTGCGTAATTGAACCTAGGTTCTACGAGGTATGCGTAGTCATCTTCCGTTGGATCCTGCGTCCCAAAGAAGATTTCCATTTGCGTAACAATATTATGCATATCAGCTGTACTATGTCTATAGGTTTCCCTGGTAATGAGAAAGGTAAATTCGTTAAATGAAACAGACTATTATATATACTTAGCCACCACACAAATAGTTTGAAACTAACCAATAACCCTAATAACAAAAGAAACGTCAAATGCTTCTTCTCTTGCCAATAGAAGGTGGGACGAGGGAATTCCTCCTAGAGTCATATCTCCGTTTATGATCAATGTGAGTTGTCAGTATATTCACAATGCTATTATACTTCTCCGTGTATTGTAAGTTATCCTGAAGAAAGTCTTTGTAAATCATCACAGCCAGTAAGTATCGGTTAAAAAAAAGAACAGGTAATACATTTTGCTATATTTTGCTGTTCCGAAAGTAGGAGTGCAGACTTTTTAAGATTCCATTTGTTTAAAACAAAGGCGCGGCTAATATAATCCTTTGAATTTTCAAATTCTGACAAGGGTCAAGTCACTTCAATACATGTTAGAAATAATTAAAAATCATGAAATTTCTAATTTTTATTCACTCAATTCTCTTTTTACCTAATATATTTGCATTTTAAGAATCTTTGAAATCGGATATGTGTAACAATAAATATTCAAAATTTGTTTATGGCTAGTTTTATTTAAAATATCATTGATATTACTTTTGCTACTAACGATTCAAATTTCTCAATGATTTAATTACAATGAAAACAATATTGAACCTAGTTCAGAGAACATAACTTAATGCTAAACAACTGAAGTATTGAGAACCAGAGGACGCTATTTCCACTTTCATCTGATAAATCGAAGTCCTTACCTCCACACAGAAAATATAATTAACTTTAAAAAATATGTATTTTAATTATATATGCGTGCTCTTCCGCGGTTATCTGGTTAGCAAACATGCCTTTGGTGCGGAAGATCCGGGTTCAATTACCAATAGGAGATCATGTTAAATTGTAGCTCGAGGTCTCACATAGTTCAGGTTCTGAAAGGAACGTTAACACTAAACCCATTTAAGATATCCACAATAAATTATACTTAAAGCATAACTCCTATAGATGACAGGTATACCAGTAAACAGTACTTAGACAGCTTATCTAACTTATTTTCAAGACTTTTGTTGCTGATGTACTGGTTAGTCTGCGTCTTCAGTCCACGAGATTCTGTTTTCGATTCCCGGTGGGAGAGTCTTGAAATTTGAACGCATTTTATTGGTTCGGATTCTATCTTAAACTGTAGGCCCAAGCGCTGAAACGGATCCTAAATTCAATTGCAACCAATGAGCCATTTTGAAATGGTGTATCACGGCACACTATTGTGCCGGGAGAAACTTAATGCTTTATGAAAACAAAACAAAGCAAACAAACAAACAAAACAGTTCTTCATAGGTTATGCACTTTCTTTACGATAGAAATAAATATAAATCTAAATATAAAAATAATAAAAATAAAATTAACCTGAAAAAAATCGTTAAATTTTTATAGTGTGGAGTAGAGTTTTAATTTACGAAACTAATATGCCAAAAACTGAAAATTATTAAGAAACGCTGCTTTATTTCAATTTCGATAGTTTGTAGTGATACCTACCTCTGCCTCTCAATTCTTAGATTGAACATTTTTTTCCTACTAAATATGTTAAATATAGAATCGAAAGCATACAACTTCAGAAATACTGTTTATAAACTAAATAATTAGATTACTGAAAAGTAACAAAACTTGATACTTTGAACTACAATTTGCTTTTCACTTTGTAACTACAAACCATTCCTATGAAAAATTCAGAAATATAAAAATCAGATTATTCTGCATAAGCGTTAGTTGAACACAGGCACGCTGTTTTAGTATTATTTCCTAAATTATATTAAGAATTACATAAGAAAATAGGCCATATTTAGTATTGTTTTTAAAACATACTCTGAGAAATGTGCAAAAAAAGACACTAAAATTACAGGAGGATTTTTTCTTCATTATCATTTTAACATGTTTGATCTAGTATAGGTATTAAATGTTATCAAGTAGTAATAAGAATGTATTCAGAGTCAAATAAAATATAGCGGTGCTGCATTACAGTACTATATTCCTTTCCTGATTTCCTGTTTTAGTCATAAGACATATGCTTAAGAAAATTTTGAATTTAAAATCGCACAGGTTATCTCTATAACTTTTAACAAGGTGAAGAGATGAAACTGGGTACGTATACTTTTACTGCATATCCAAAGGCCTTTAATATGAGAGACTATTTATAATTAAATCAATTAAACATAGTAAATATTAGCTATTATTATTATCCGTGAGTTTCATACATTATATCTTCATTCATTTCCGCTAAACTCCACACGCAATTCTTCTATATTTTGTCACCAAACACGAACAAGCTTTCTGACGACTATCTTTCCTTGCGAGTACAATGGGAGTGCTCTTTCGATTATGCATTATTCTATCACTTTTTCTTTGTTCCGCTATCTTATCATTCGCCTTTGCATGTGTTTAACTGCTTTCTGTTTTCGGTTCATCCTCCTCTTGTTGGTTCGTTCTCTTAGTTCCACCTTCTCTTTTAGTTTGTCTCTCTTTTTTCCCTCCTCTCTTCAGAATGTTTACCCATTCCTTGCTTGCACTTAATTCTTCATTCCACTTTAATGTTAATTCTTTCATTTCATTTTGTCTTGTTTTCTTTCATTAACTCACAAGTTCTCTACTTTCTTGGCGATGAAGGGTAAATACAGAGAATCAAAGAGAAAAAAGTAAATGAAAGGTTTAACAAAAAAAAAAAAAAAGAGAGAGAGAGAGAGAAATGAAGCAAAAGAAGAAATTGAAAATAATTCTGAAGAGAGTCTAAGACAGAGAAAATGAGAAGAAAAGAAAAAGCGGAAGACTGAAAACCACTAATAAAATAAAGAAAATGAAAGAAGAAAAAGAAAGAACAACAAACATGCAAGCGAGCTCATGTGCAGATGAACAAGTGAACATTGAGTAAAAGGAAGGTAGTCAGAGCAGAAAGAAACTGAGAGGACCTCTTGGATGGAAGACAAGAACAGTACCGTTCTTGGATTCTCATAAAAGACTAGGCATTACAGTATAAGGAAGGCATTACTATAGTATCGACACCTAAATAAATTGCATGTTTTCAATGTATTGCAGAGCCTTGAATCAGTGGAACTTACACAGAGCTTGAAGAAAGGCCAGATATTGTGTATATACAATGCACAGAACTAACTATTGTTAAGTTCGTGTTGTTACTTACGCAAGCTAATTACGTTTATTAATTTGCATTAGTAATTTCACAAAAGCTGCAGTTGTTAGGTCCTATGTTTGTAACACTTTCAGCGAGGACAGACTAATGACATGTGAACTAATAATGTAAGGTGTGTTGCATAAGACATAAGCGTAAAGTCATAACATTAAAGCACTCATACTCAACACACTATTTGCTTTAAATCATATTTGATATTAGTCGTACTACTTGCCTGATGTAACAAAATGTATCAAAATCAAATCTATGTTCTACTTTTACATACTTAATGATACTGTTTTGGCAAGTAATATACGAGCGGAAAATTGAATTTATCATCTTAAATTTCCAATGTCCTCTTGGGTTTAAAATTTCTGCATTTCTGCCACCATCCGATAGCAGCAAATTGACAAGTATCTTAACTGCTGGATTTACAGCTTAAAAATATATGAACATGTGTTCAGATCTTAATACTTTAAGAGGTATGACTCTATTCTGTCGTTGCATTTCTGTGTGATTTCTTCAGCTCAATTATCATGAATGTTGTTTTATTACATTATGCCAGGAAATGATTTCTGATTATTGTAAAATTTCCCACAACACACGTATTCAAAGTTATATGTTCAGCAACATGTGCTTAAATTAAGATTGAGATTCACTAATATTATGATCAACTTCAAGATAATACTTCTTTCTCCAGATGAAGAGAAGGTGGAATAATCAGAATCTCATATCCTTTAAGACGAGGAAATATTATATCTGGGGTTCCTAGTATGGCCTCAAACTAACTTTAAAAATGTACGTTATGAATATTCAAGTTTAGATGGCAATCACATTTCTTTTAAAACCATTTTAATGCTCTAAGTCGCGTTTGATTCAAGGACTGATATTACGAGTTGGTTTTATTATTTGGGGGTCTTTGTCCTTAAATTGTACATTTACAGAGGGAAAATTACTTAGTCAGTAAATACTTATAATATGCTGTATGTATACTTGTGATTTAACTTTTATATTTATATGTAAAAGTCATGTATATCATTTATATATGACTTTTGTGGTCCCATTCTATAAAATGAGTGGCCAATTAATTATATAAAATTCTGATGAATTAAATTGGAATTATTTTTACTGATTCTTGCCTGTACCAGAGTTTGCATATACTAGTATATTTCTAGAACAGTGTCGAAACACCAATTACTTACAGAAAACTCAACCTTGTTTTATGTCCTGATATTATTTAAGTATCTACATTTGCGAAATTTTAACACAGCTTAAGTGTTTAACAAGTTTTGATACAACGTCAATCAAATTCCCTTTCGTAGAAAAAGTATGATGTTTTAGTCCCCATTCTGATTATGCACGGCTAGTTTCATTGCATCTCTCCCAGTAGTTACTATTTGCCTTTGTTTTTAAACTATTGTGTTCTTTAGGGACAATTAATACAAACATAGATTGTAGAATGAATATCATGGAAAGATTAGTTTTTAATTATTAAAAAGTTTAGTCAGTAAGTGAAGGCATAACTTGGTACTGATTTGCAGAACAATAAATATAACATTTCAGTTTAAATTCTAGCTTTCCCTCAAGAACTCAGTTACTTTGTATTTATCAGTCTCTTGATTTCTTTTAAATTTCAGATGATGCACTGAAAGACTATATGCTGTTTCATATTGGGAAAAAGTAAGAACTTTTCATTTGGAGTGCGGTTAAATCATCAACACAAAAGCACTCATTTATATTAGTTTGATTATCCTGCTTGACAATAAAGGAAACATCATCTTGTGAGGTTTTTCAAAACTTACTAACTATTGGAGATCTAAAAGCAATTGTTTCTTAAAGTTTCAGGTCAGGACGGAACTTTCTTCAGAAAAATAAAATTCTTAAACAAACAAAGTAGGAATATATAAATATTCTGCATCACCTGAGCATCCAATTAGCTCCGTTAAATGTATTGTCTGTGTTCTGCAACATAAGGAGTTGCAGTTCTTCAACAAGGGCTTCATATCGACCACTACTAGGACTAGGGTACAGTCTCCTGAAGTCACCCATGTTGAGCGATTCTCTTCTTGTAGAAAGCAGAAACTCTAGATCTTCTTGTGTGAGGCACAAATCATGAGAAATAAGGCAATTCAATCCCATTACACCTACAAAAGAAAACTGAATTCTAGAAAATATTTTTTCCACTTCTAAACCAGATATACAGATGCAGAATTAAACTAATTTGTGCGATTTTTAAAACATCAGAGCATCATTTATTTTATTTAATTTTTTTATTGATTCTGTACGGAACATTAACAAACATTTCTGAAACCCTTCTCAACCTAGTTCCCTTGTTGGTTTTTACCTTCTGTAATGATTGGCGTGAAAACATTTTCTTCAGTCCACGGCATTGTAAGTACAGCATTTACTGTCTTAAACTTTAAGTCTTCCAGCAGAATGATATCACTTGATTGAAATCTATTTTAATCAACCACATATTTTAAAATTTATTTTAAGTTTTTCAAAGAGATGAGGATGTGAAACAACACTTTTTTGAAGTACACAATAAGTTGACAGAAGTTGCAATAATAGAAAATCTTCCTATACTTGAATCGAAATTGTTTCTCTATCTGCAGTAATTGATATGAAACACACAAATTTCAGTTTATTTTTCCACTAAGCATACCATGTGCTAGAGTTCTCTTTTAGACTAATCTTCATAAAAGTTCTTATATGTTTAATTGTCTTAGAATTTGCAACATTGGAACTTTTATTTCTTCAGCATAGTCATGGTGTCATGAATTATTCTGCATGACGAGTGACTCCTAATAATACTTTTTTAAATAAATTCCCGTACTGCGAAGCATAGAAATATGATCCAAAATATTCTTCTGATTTAATTTTCATCTTTTATTAAATAAATTAACACTTCATTATAATAAAATGAGTTTAGTATTTCCTTAGGTCAATAGGGTTTGTTAGAGTGCTGTGCGGATTTCAGTTTCTATTCTTCCAGACCTCAGCAACATACTAAAGTAAGAATTTCACGCTATAGTTCGTTTCTTTACTATGTGTCCTATCAGATAACGAATTGACAACTTCAACACTGTAAATTCGTCTACTGAAGTGAAAGTACATTATTTGTTGGAGGCCTTGAATGTGCAGGCATTGTGTCCAGTACCATAAGTTCTTCAGATCTACTAATTTTCGGAATTTATCAGTTCTACGAGCAGTTGAAATAAAATTTTATGACATAATGGATCCGTGTTACTGTTCATGATTGTAGTTTATGACTGAAACCACAAATATTTTGTTTCTCAAATCTCATAGAGCACTCACCAAACAGTCCATTTTCAAAAAGAAAGACTTGAAACTTCTAAAAGTGATTGGAACTTCTTTATCTATTATATACAAAATTGAAACTTTGTTGTTTCGCAAAAGCTAGAAGCAATTTGTGAATCAACATGATGAAGATCTATATGAAGTAGATTCATTCTGTAATTATCTTGGTGATTTACAAATAGCTAAATTATTTTCTGATATAAGCAAGTTATATTTTGTTTACCGACAAAATATAAAGCAAATGCATTTCCGTTGTGAATATGTAAAATCCAGAGTAAGTTTTACTTGCATTTAGTAATACGGCTGTACGCTCTAGTCGGTAGTCAGCTATAGTTGGTTTGTTTTCTAAAGCTATCACCTTCCTAATTGATTAGGTGTTGTAATGTTATTTCTTCATCAAGTAAAAACGATTTGTTCTTTATGATATTCTCTTGTATAGCATTCAGCATTCTTGAAATTTTCTTTATTTGATACATTTTTTTAAAAATAATTTTACAATTCACAAGTATACATTTAAGATTAGGCATTAAAAGTAATTGCTTTCGGATAAGTACCTTTATATATTGAGATACTTATTTTTCTTTTGCAATTTTTATCTTTTATTTCATTTTTTTAATTTATGTGTATATGTTCTTACCTTCTGTCTTGGTTCTTTAATTTGAAGTGTCTATTTTGTAAAAAAAAAAAAAAAAAAAAAAAAAAAAAAAATCTAATTCTAAAATCATATTTTGATAACAAATTTTGCGAAGAGAAGGTTTCTCAATTATAATACATTGATACATTGAATGCTTACGTTGGTTTACTGTATCGATGTTGAATACTTTTGAAATTAATTGGTCTTAAATAAGATGAACTAGAAATGTGAAAAGAAATAATCTTATCATGTTTTCAACTCATCTATATCTCCCATAGCTTCAGATTATGTTATCTTTGTGATGAGTATCGTATTTTAGCATGTAGCTGCAGCGGATATGATTTTCTAACATGATCGAATATCAGTAAGAAATTAAACAGTACTTATCGTTGAAATATTAATATAAAATTTGTTTCAGTTACTTCATTGCATTTAGTTATTCTCTTGCAGTTGGTGCCGTATACTGGTATATCTTTACTAGTCAGGAATTTGATGTTCAGATACAAATGTTTTCCATTAAAATCTTAGAATCGTTAGGAAAGTGGCAACATACATATGAAGATTAGAAATACTGACATAATTACCATTGACGCTGCAATATAATAACTCTACTGAGAAGGAGTACTTAGCATAATTAACATTTATGAACAGCTTAATTAAAAAAAATACCAGACATATTTTAATCAGAACAGCACGCTTTTAACGAGGCATTCACTTTGAAGCAAGAACACAAAAGAAATTCTGAATCTCATTGTATAATGTTTAGTTGATGCTCTCCGTAAACAATATCACAACCTTCTCCTTTTGAATATTACCTTTTCCTTGATGATAATTTAAACGTATAAAATATTTACTTATTAAGTCGGTAAGTATAATAACAATGAAATTGCCTTAGAGCTGCATTTGTATTTTCATTTTATTAACTGATATGTGACGAGTGTTCTACGATAACAATTTTAGAGATTTTTTTTTCTTTAACACTAAAGTTATCAAGTTGAAGATATTATAGTTCCACAGTAAAGCACAAAAACCATATCAATATCTTTCTCCTTTTTTTTTAGTATATGCGATCTAACTTCTCTGACATGGGTAAACTGCATTTTCATGTTCCATTTTCTTCTTCTTCTTCTATTTCTTCTTCATCTTTTAAAAGAACATCACGAAGCTCTTCTCCATTTTTCGCAATTGTAACATGTTGATTGCGATAAAGTAAGCATCATAGATTTATACACTCAGAAGTACATGATATTTTCTTTATTTCTTTCTTTCTCTTTCTTTCTTCATTTTCTTTTAGAATAACACGTTCCAAATTGTTTTATCATCATTACGTTTAATCACAAATACGCTTACACTCATCCAATATGTATGAATCCTTCTAAAACGTAGTTTGTTGTATTCCTTCTCTCCTTAGTATTCCATGAACTTCAAATCATGTGTTTGACGTTGGTTTTATTTATACGATTCAAAAAAAAATATACCGAAAACTGAATTTACCAGACCAAGCTATCTATCATATTACAATAATGAAACATCTGCTTCATTAGTTCAAATGTAAAATTTACTTCACAGGCCATACCAAATGAATTTAAGATATCGTTTATTGTACCGTTCAATGGTGCCTTTGTTTGTTAGATAAATAAAAAAAGAAATCATATGTGTTCCGTTGGACCTTAGAACCTTAACTGAATTATTAGAAGGATCGCCTTTCGAGCGCTACCGATTCTTATGAGTATATAGAATTTCAGTTTGTACTTCTTCCACATAAAGAGCTTTCATACTCAATGAGACCCAGGGTTTCTTTCAGAGAAATATTTGTAGAGGTTATTTCCGGATGCGAGGGAGTAAGAAAGAAATTAACCAGAAGCGTATTTACAAAGATCTAAAGGGCTTGAGATTTCCTCTCTCCCTAAACACTTTTAACTACACTTTTTTTTCCCACTCGATGTGCAATAATAAAACAAGATTTATCGCCAATTTTGATTCAGCCAACGTCTGCGAAAAAGAAAATCGTAAATACGGCACTGGTGTCAGTTTTAAAATAATGAAATCGACCAAGAATACTTCATAAAATATTACAAGATTAAAAATGTTACTTTATTGTTTTCTCCTATTTATTTATTTTTGTAAAAGACAAAACGAAGAATTGAGCACGTGTTCAAGCGATTACTATGTGCATTTGTAAATAATATATAATAAATATTATTATGCTACGAAAACACCTAACCGCAGCCTATATTGCATTTACCATTATTTGAAACTGCACTCTCGTCTCCCTTAGCCTAAAGGACATAAACGCAGGACGTTAAACTGAAATATTTCATTTCATTTTTAAAACTGCACTTAAAAAAATAATTTCACAATTTCTCTAAATAAATACCACACGAAGAAATTTCAGTTTCAACTAGATTTAATACCTAAAGTTTTTCAAAGAAACGCTTCCTTACAGTAATTTGAACTAGAGTAATCAGTCACAAAATTATTTGCAGCTTATTTTGTACAGAACAGAAATGGCTCTTTACATTTTGTTGCAACTATTTAACCTATTGTATTTAACCAGACGATTTATATACAAAAGGTTTAAATGTAGCAAATAATACTTACTATTTTGCTTATAATTTATTATGAAATCATGTAATAATTCTTAAAAAGACATTTTCTATTTAAAATAAACGGGTCCTCCTTTGTACTTTGTATGCATATTGTCAAGAATCTGAATTCACGATTTCTCACTTGGAACATCTCCCTCAACAGAAATTCTCATACAGTTGTCTAATGATGATTCACTGAGTCGATTTCATAGTGGTATAACTATTCGATTAATTATGTTGAAAGATCTTTCTTTCATCGGTAGCTGTTGACACAAGCACAGCTAACGACTTCACACATGCGTATTTTAGTCTATTACGAGTGTAACCTAGAGTTGAGTTTTGACACTGTTATTCACAATTTTTGCCAAGAATTGAAAATAGTTTTTTACAACTGCTAGTAAATGATTATATATGTCATGAAAACTAACAAAGATTTCTGACACAGTGGCGGCGTAAGGGCGGGGCGAGCGGTGCCACCGCCCCGGGCCCCACTTTGTGTGGGGGCCCCGGACGGTAGATAAAAAATAATTACTAAAGAACTTTGTTAGCATCAGCCGTACAAGTACTGTTAACGTTTATAAACCACATCTTCCCTAAAAGCAAACTCAGTTAATTGTCAATCAATATTACACCAAATAACGAATAAAACAACAGAAATATCTGTCTAATAAAACTAACTAGTACCGGATTTCCGTATAAGTTAAACAAACTATAGCTTAGGGCCTCATTCTCCTGGGGACCCGCAAAGAAATTTAAAGAAAAAACTGAATATAGATTAAAAATAAATTATCTTGGGGGCCCCAAAGAAATTTAAAGGAAAAATGTATGTGGATCAAAATATGAATAATGTTACATGCTGAGAGATATGGTCCCGGAAGTTCGTCGTTCGATTCTAGTGGATGCCACTTAGAAAATGTTATTTTTTTCCCAAGAAGAATTGAACTGATGTAGCCTCAAGTTTTTTTTTTTTTTTTTTTTTTTTTTGAAGCATTTTGTAAAAACTTGTTTGGTTCATTAAACTAGGTGCAATAGCAGAAGTCCTTCACCCTGCTCCCTGCACATGCCTACATCATATTCCTTATCCTGACCTTTATTCCCTTACTTCCTACTTTTACGCAATACACATCTTTTATGGGCTTTTGTAAAACAGCCTTTGAATAAAACCACGAACACCAAATTTGTCGGGGAAGTGTACATTAAGATTTTGACGGAGCAACTTCGTTGGACGATAGCTCATGGAGCTACCTCCATGCATAAAGGTATTGTAATCAGCTGACATATTGAAGGAACTTTACATAACAAACCATTACATTTTACAGACCAAAGATTCTTATTTTACCTATCCAAATTCTGCTGCATCTTTTCAAATACGCATTTTGTGTATGTCATTTATAATTACAATAATAGCTATGTTAAAGCTTCAACCCGAATTTAATGTTCATGTATTTTAATGAAAGAATTATACGATTTAATCGTTCATGTTTCCAGCTTCTCATAAAGCTGTTGGTGGAAATAACATCCCCAATTTGTTGGGCAACGATTTTGTTACATATTCTAGGTTGCTTTCAGTGCTTTGCCGACACTATTTACAGTGACAAAACAATAAAATAAAAGTTTCACTCTGTTCAATAATCTTAGAGAAATTTAAAGTAAAAAGCTGATTGTAGATTAAAACATAGTAAAAGGAAAATGGAGGTATATTGTGTTATTTACATTTTAAAATTTTATGATGCAAGTAATGGGGCTCCGACAGCTAGCCTGCTTCCTAAAATATCACTGTTTATTTATTTATTTATTTATTTATCAGTTCAGGGGAAGGGCACAAAGAAGGGATCAACGTACATAATGCTTCATTAGGGTACTAGAATTCTGGTGCTAATTAAAAGCTCTTTGCTGCAGTTTTACAAATCGAATTTTCAGAGAGCGAAATACTTTTGCTTAGCTGGTTTTCACTTTTTTGCTCTTGCTTTTTGGCGTACGAATTTACACTTCAGCTCACAAATTTAGAGTAAAGAAAATGTTCAATAAGAAAACAAGTGTTCAAATATTCAAAAGAAAAACATAATTTACGTAAATTACATGTTATATTGATTCCTTCTTTATTTAGATGAAATTAAATAGTACTGCTTTTTACGGGGCGTAATTTGTGTGGTGTGTTCCACAGTTTCTCGATAAGCTGGGTAAACTATTTCGCAGTTCTATCATATGGATAGCTGATCATAATCATGTCGCATGCCCACTCTTGTGCTTGTATACTTACAATATAGTAAGTCCAATTAAAAAAAAAAAAAAAAAAAAAAACTGAACTGAATATCACTGCGTTGTAATAACCTGACTAGTAAAAAGAGCTTAAACGGTATTTCGTGAGGAGTCCATGTTAATGTCTTGATTTCGATCTTATAGACAGCGCTGGTACGTAAGTATAGCGAAACCTGTTTCTTTATTTGTTTATTCTTTCAATTGTGATTATCATTCTAAACATGCTTGGGAGCGTGTAAGTACAGGTCCTGCAGTTTTATTAAAGTCAGGGGTCTAGTAAAGTCTGTGAGGTTACAAGCAACAGCCGAGAAGAAGCAAAGGATGAACCTCTGACTGCACAGGTCGAAGTGAAGCATTCTATCAATGAAATTCTAGATGAGACGAGACAACAAATGTATGACCGTTTTACTCAAATGCATGATCTGAACGACAGGTTTGAATTCCTATGTTCTATCACCAACTTTATATTGCAGCCAGGTGATGAGCGAGGAAAGGCTAAAAACATGTTGCTCTGATTTAGCTTTGATATTCCCGAATGACCTTGGTGGCGTAGAATTATTTCAGGATTGTAAGGATATAATCCATTCACTAAGGTGTGCTCAGAAAGTTAAAGAAGACCTGACTTTTCCCCACAAGGTATACTGAAATATGTATCTTCAATGGAATTTGAAGCTTACAAAAGTTTGGCAATCCCTCTTCAGATTTTGATAACATTGACCGTATCTCTCGAATCATGTGAAAGGTCTTTCAGCAGAAGGAAGCTGGTAAAATCATACTTGCGCTCCGCAAAGAATCAAGAAGGACTCACGAATCTGAACATTCTTTCTGTCGAAAATGAAATATCATCTAATTTGGATTTTGATAATATAGTTGAGACTTTCGCACCTACCAAAGCAAGGACGGTAGCATTTCTGAATGCTGCTGGAACACAGGCTAATAAAGTAGCGGAACTATCGTCGAAAGTTGTTTCATATTTCAACTTAAAACAAAATACAAAAGTACCAAAAGAATAATAAAAAAAAACCGTCAAGATTTGTCAATTTACTGATGATGGGTGGTAATGAAAAGTAAACCCGTTGTAGAATTCTGTGCTCACATATTTAATCTACGATATATCCCCAATTATTCAATATATTCAAGATTTTTTGTTATATTCTAATACTAAGTGTGTTAGTAAGTTTTAATGGAAACAGTCATACGTGACAGAATATAAACATGACTAAATTATTAAATACAAAAAGATAATAATAATAATAATAATAATAATAATAATAATAATAATAATAATAATAATAATAATAATAATAATAATAATAAAACAAATGTGAAATCTGGAAACAATAGTAAAAAAGACAAGTAGGGGAGGAACATTCTATTGCTTAACTATTCATTGATATTTCGTCAAAAGCAGTGGGACTAAATAGGTCGTATATTATCACTGGAGAGAAACCTGGTAAAAAAAAAAGTGAAGAAGACATGCAGAAGAAAAATCTATTCTAGCCATTATTTATTGATAGTTCGATAAAAAAATGTAAGTATCGTGTATGATCACAGGAGAAAGAATGAATGTTAAAGTGAATAAGACTAAGTGTAGGGGAAAAATCTAATCAAATAAAACCCATACAGTGTAAACTCAGACAGGTGAAAAACCATGAGTTAACTTAACCATCACACTGATAAAATATTGCGCAAAAGAAACACCAAAGGCGAGAACCGATCAAGAAAATTCTAGAGAACATAGAGATTACATTTAGAAATCGCATCGGTGTATTATTACTATTTGCAGTATTTTTCAATATCAGCTCATTGTTACATTTTGTATGTGAGCATTATTTCCATTATCCCATTTAATTACAGGTCGCGTTTAAGCTTGGATAGTATAGGTGTAGGATAAATTCTGGTTCTTTGTTGTTACGTCTTGTTTGTTCTTAAGATTATGTTATTTCTGTCATGAGTCCTAGTTTCCCTAATCTTAATTCGTTTTCCATCGTGTCCTTTGTTTAAAAATAAATAAAATAAGGAAAAAGTACGCAATGATAGCCCTGGTCCGGTTTTATTTTTAGATACCAGCCTGAAAGCGGTTCTGAGCATTAAAAAAATAGGGATGCTGAATGTCAGCCCCACTTATATAAATTATATATATATATATATCCCAGATTAAAATGGTTTAAACACACACCAACGGGAAAGGGGGAGGAGTGAACAGGAAGAATGATTATGTAAATTAATGTCAAAACTAGCAGTGTTGTTCGGGAAGGGGCCCCAATCTACTTCACTGGCCCCGGGCCCCAGTTTGTCTTACGCCGCCACTGTTCTGACATTGACTTTTATCAATAGAATATGATCATAAGTTTCAAATAAGGAACATAAGAGGAGATTTAATGTATTAAGTCTCCATTAACTGGGTGTTTCCAAACATTCTTCTTCCATACGGTCTCCTTTTACTACACCAATCACAGATTTACAATTTTTGGGGGGTAAATCTCGAAGTCTGGGGGTATTAATATCTCCCGGTCAACCCCCTGAAAGAAACACTGATGAAAACCATGTAACTTTTTAGTTGATCAAGAAGAAGGTTAATGTAGCACTGACATAGCCACCCACTAGTATAATTAATTCTGGAGTGATATTTTAATTCGATAGATAATAATACTGAATTAACTTACAAGAGACTCATGTTGTAACAAATCTGTATGAAGTCAGATTCTATCTTAAAAGACATGTATTGTACCATGGTATCTCTTCCACATTTTAATATAATGCACAGGTAGCGATGATTGTTTATATTGAATGGATATAAAGGTCTGATAGCCTGAATTGAAATTTTATTTGAGGCAACAGGTGAAATGAAGATAAGGTAGCGATAACTGTTTGCATTGAGTCGGTATAAAGGTCTGATCATTTGAATTGAAATTTTACTTGAAACAACAAGTCATAATGAAGATAATACTTAAAAAAGAAAAAAAAAACTCGGATTAGGCATTTTCTTACCACGATTGTCAAAGGATATGACGGAATAGTCTTTTCTTTTACTTTTTTAAGAGGAAAGAAAATGTTGTTTAATGACCCGAATTGACACCTTAAATAAAATACAAAACATGTTCAATTTTATTTCAAAACAAGCAAACAAAAGTATATTTAATAGGAAATAATATACAAGACACTAACTGCCAGTTTCAACAACGATTGTTTAAAATAATTATCGTTATATACTATCAACATTTCATCAAGAGAATTGATTGTTACACCAGTATCCCTTATTACTGATTTAGTTTAATGATTTTATACAATTTTTACTTATCATAAAATAATTTAAAAACAAGTAAATCTAACAAATATGGTGAAAACAGTACTAACACTGAAATTTTAAATTTATTTCATGATATCTCAGTCTCATTTACATACCTTTCTCTCCGAATGGAAACTGTAATCCTGCATTGAAGCGCAAGTAAAATTTATTTTCATACATAAGATCGAATGCACTCGTTCTACATTACACTTACCTATATTATAGTCTTCTGCTGTACCTTCTAAAGCTTTATAAACATCGTCATGAACAATGTCTCTTCCAAAAACTAGGCTAAGCATGTCTTTGATAACCATTTGTTTTAAACTATCTACAGGCCAGTTCTCTGAGGAGAGTGATTCTTGCATATTTGGCTGTCCATTGACTTCCATAATCACGGGAGAAAACGACGTATTATATATAAGCTCTACGTTCACGAGCTGAAAACAATTTTGGCACCTGGAAATCGAAAAGACAGACAAATTGAGTTTACACTTTAGAATGGAGCTTACATACTAGAATGTAAATGGAACTCCGAGAGTTTCATTCAAGGTATTTTACCTAGATTGAAAGATAATTATGATGTTATTATATTGATTAAGATGTGTATGATATTATTACATTGATTCAGAAAACAAAGCACCAATATATGGATATGTTAAAGTTACAGTGGTGCAAGTATTCTCTTTTAGTTAATAAACCACCTGTAGGTAAGTTAATCTGTTAACTGAAAACGTAAGTGCTTTACTTAACTGCCAACACATGGGAGCAGAAGTTCTAGTGATAAAGGACACAATTGTTTTATTCTGAATTTATGACAATACCTTTTGCGTTAATTTCTGGAAAACAAACAAAATGTGACTTACACCATTATAACTTTAACTCCTCCATATGTGTATTACAACTCACTACACAGAGATTAAACAATAAGTGAGTGGGTAACAACAAATTGTAACAAGTATTCAATTTTTGCTGCTTCTTACAGATATGCCTGTTGCACAGAGATGGCGTGGATCAATGAAAATTGGACCCACGACCCACCATGACCCAACACTCATCATGAACCACTCTGACCCACTATAACCCACCCACTTCGACCCACCAAAACACATCGTCATCATGTCTGACTCATGATCCACGCCCTCTTCTCTACTGACTAAAGACTTTATACTTGTAATAAACAAGGCTGTGAAATTATCACTAATTGAAGTTTGAATTTCTATAGTCAATCGATAAAACACCGCTCTGTTACAATACCAGTGGATCTGGCCTTTGCGATATAAAATGGTAAAGTGTTTGACATGGGCCAAATTACAATGAATTTCAATTTAATTATCATATTAATTATTTCCTTGTGGAATTACAGATACTTAAGTGGAAAATAGGATGAAATTTGACTCTCTCAAATCAAGGTAAGTAGACCAACTTAAGGGGAAAAAAGTAAAATTTTCCATATAATTAAGTATACCGTATAAACTTAAAATTTCCGTGTAATTAAGCTTACAATACAAATTCTATGTCTATTTTTTTTTCACAACATTATGTTTTGATTGCCTTGTGCTCTGAATATTCCATATAATGCATATAAACTTAAGAAATTATTATAATAGAAAGCTGTGGACACAAAATGCAAAGCAATGTAGTTTTTGTTTCTGCTCCCCATAAAAGAGAATTTTGAAAAATGCTAGGACACGTTCTATTTGTTTTCAATAAAGTGTTACTATACTGAATGTCAGCTCCCTAAGTTGAATGGCTTGTGAGATACTCATTTTTTCGCAAAAATTCGGACGGCCTCTCTCCCTTAGGATATGTATCATAATGAAAGCGATATGATAACATCTCTGTTGGATTGTGGCCTAACTATATATAAAAGGTAATTTTATTTGGCTTTGCCATTTGTGATCTTCACGCACACATACTTGCATTCATTTTTTTTTTTTTTTTTTTACATAATTCATACAGGGGATTCAAAAATATTTTTCCAGTAGTTAGCTTCCCTAAAAACTCACAAGCTGTATCTCGAAAGCATTGCCGGTTCTAGGCATTTCGTAAGTGTAAGCAAACAATATTTAGCACCCCCATCTAAATGATAAGAGAAGAGTAAAAAGTTGTAATGGACAAACATTCTTCAAATAATTGTTACAATTGCAAATTCCTTCAACATTTGCAGTCTATAGCCTATATCAATAGTGAGCATTAAGCAGTGGGCAGCGATTGTGAGCCACTGATATTAGGAACTTAAGTCTAAATTTCGCTCAGAAATGTTCAAACATTCCATTTGTACCGCCCGTCTTTCCTTAGTATTCGTCCCCTCCCCATACCAATGGGCAACAAAAGCCTAGTCGCTTGAACTTCGATAATGTGCATTTCATTTACGCTGACCTTTCTCAACCCTTAACTGTGGTCATTGAACCGAGGAGGAGCACACTTGAAGACAATTCTTTCTACTGTGATAATGCTACCCAATACATAAGCAACACGTGCTCCTTTTGTTTGTTGATCCATTCTCATTTCAAAGACATATTTGGCAATGCTATTCTCTAGCAAGGTCGCGGAATGGTTGTTGGGAGAAGAATGAAGAGTCTGTTATATTGTGTTTTGTGTATATGGTGGGATTGTGGAAAGAATGTCGCTGTCTTTGATCGTACTGCCTTGGTGCTTAATATAACATCCATTAAAAAGCTAAATTTTACGTTTTATCTCATATTCGTAAAATCTCTCCTTTCCCTCTTTAAAAAAAAATCTTTCCCAAATTTCGCTCCGCCGCGGGTAATTTTCCGCAAAGCGGCATCACTTTGAGTGTGGCATTGTCGCCAATTTATTTATGAGTTCATTTTAATCGTAAAGCGATGTTTTACAGCCAACCACGCAAAAGTTCGACTTTATTGTCCTTTTGATGTATTTTTCATGTATCTCAGATTGTACAATGCTATTTGAAACTTTTTCATCGTAACATTCCCTTTAATAAATATCCACATTTAAAACACAAAATTTATTTTCCCGTTTGGCGCCCTCTTCATCTGGCGCCTCCTGCAAACGCGTAGTTCGCAGGATTCAAGATCCGGCCCTGCTCGAAAGTCAAGTAGTAAGTCATATTGCTATTATTACAATTGCAAATTCAATATCCAAAAATATCTGAAGTTCTTTTTTCACATAGATATACTCATCTCACAAGGAGAGCTATCCAACTCCTCGACGAGTATCGCATTGAAACTTGCACAAGTGGAAGGACATACTGAAAAATGGAAATATGCTTACTCTTACGATTCGCAACGTCGTTGAACTAGAAGTAGAATGATTGTTCTCCCATAACCCCTGAAAGTTATGTACTCTGGTCATACATGCCAGAATGTGATAGGGCCTACACTGGAACCTGTTTTCTCACGAAGACAAATATTGCAAACTCAAGATGGTAAAGTCTGTGGTGATTGTGGTCTCTAGTACCTCATTGATGCGAACCGATGTCAAATGGAGCACCATACAATACACCGATAGTAAGTTCCAAACGAACACGTTTACCCACTGGAGAAAAGGAACAAACTGAAAACACAACACAAAATGGCTTTCTATGATGATGATGATGATGATGATGATGATGATGATGATGATGATGATGATGATGATGATGATGATGATGATGATGATTATTATTATTATTATTATTATTATTATTATTATTATTATTATTATTATTATTATTATTATTATTATTATTATTATAAGAAGTAGTACTAGTAGTACGATTAGTATTAATATTATGAGCAGTATGATGAGTAAAAACAATAATAATGACAAGAAGAAGAGGACAAATGTTTGTTTGGCCCGTTCAGTAACGAAGGACTTCGGCCCTTCTTGAGTGTCCTCTAGCATTGCTCCAAAGGTTTCAAAATCCAGAAACAATCATAAGCCAGCCGTAATTCGAAGTCGGGACCCTTGAACGCTGGCTTGACTCCTCAACCAACACGAACATGAGGTCATCAATAATAATAAGAAGACGACAAAGAAATAATAATAATAATAATAATAATAATAATAATAATAATAATAATAATAATAATAATAATAATAATAATAATAATAATACTATACCAGTGTTCTTAACCTAATTTCGATCACGACCCGCATATTATTACATCCTCTTGCCTGCGACTACCTTATAATTTCTGGTTTGTAATAAGCTTGTGTAGAATTTTTAATATACCTATTGCAGAGATCTCACGATATGCATCTATTTCTATAATAGTATAATCTATCTCTTGTATACAGTGAATAAAGTAATTTCCCTAAAAGCGAATGGATTAAAACCAAAATATTTTCCGGTATTAGATTCTAATTATATTTATCTCTTTCGCTTATCTTCGCGACCCCAAGGTTGAGAAACTCTGTCCTATGCTATTTCTTCCTCTTGCATACCTCGTGTTCGTAGGATTGAGGCACCAAGCCAGCGACTCTAGGGTCCTGACTTCGAATCTCGGCTGGGGTATGGTTGTCTCTGGATTCTGAAACTTTTATAGCAATGCTAGAGGACACTCAAGACGGGCCGAAGTCCTTCGTTACGGAACGGTCCAAACAATACATTTGTTGTCTTCTTCTTCTCATTATTATTATCTTTACTCATACTACTAATACTAATCATACTACTACTACTACTACTATTACTACTACTACTACTACTACTACTACTACTACCACCACCACCACTACTACTACTACTACTATTACTACTACTACTCATAGAAAGCCATTTTTGCGTTGTGGTTTCAGTGTGTCCCTTTTCTCCACCGGGTAAACGTGTTCGTTTGGAACCTACGATCGTGTATCGTCTTCCATTTGACTTCGATTCGAATCAATGAGGTACTAGAGACCCCAATCACCACCGACTGTTATCATCTTGAGTTTGCAATATTTGTGTTCGTGAGAAAACAGGTTCCAGTGTATTACTTTCTGGAATGTATGACCAAAGTACATAACTTTCAGGGGTTATGGGAGAACAATCATTCTACTTCCGGTTCAACGATGTTGTGAATCGTAGAAGTAAGCATATTTCCATCTTTCAGTATGTTCTTCCACTTGTGCAAGTTTCAATGCGATACTCGGTGAGGAGTTGGATAGCTTTCCTTGTCAGGTAAATAAGTAGAAACAAGTGAAAAGGAAGAAAAATGGTCGCTTTGAAAATAAAACGTAGACAAATTCACCAGTGTTTAGAAGATGCTGCACCGACTCACAACATACTGAGCAAGTGGGTTGGTAGGTTGCAGTGGGTCATTGGGTCGTTCTGTCAAGTAGGTGGTAGGGCGCAGTGGGTCACGTCCTGCTGACGCACGACCCACTGACCCACTCACAAATCTTGACCCACTTGGCCCAACGAACCACTCCATCTCTCCTGTTACAACAATTATGAATGACATATTTAGAGTGGTTTGGAAGGAATAATTGAATTGGCGAGTGGAAGAAGTACAAGTTAAAAAACCCACTTAATGAATATCTCAATAAGAGAATTATGCTATACTAACTATACCACATATGAAGTTCATTTTTAAATTGCCTAGTAACTTAAATTATGTTATACTAATCCATAGAAATACCTTTTACTATGCACTCAATATGTTTTTCTGACGTCAAGTGTAATAGTTTATTTGGAACTCGTACTTTTCTGCTTTCCAATTAAATTATAAGCTGTATTCCTTTTAATACGAGAGGAAACTACTATGCCTTAAAACATTAATATTTCTAAGTATAATACTAGCAATACTCATAATGGCCATAACGAAGTAAGGAAGCTAAACTTTAGTACTAACCTTTTTATCTTTTTAATTATTTTTCTTTCAGAAATAATAGACTCAGCTGGGGCACTATTACACAGAACCTATGTTCTGCCCCGAATCATCTTTCTCTTGTGTTTGCTCCCTAAATACACCGTACGCGTATGAAATGGCAAGCGGGAGAGGAGAAAAAAGTCGTAAGAGAGCGCCTTTTGAATTGATTTCCCTAAAGTTTCGTCGTCTTTTCTGCAGAAATATGATATTACCCAGTCTTGAGTGGTAGTATTTCTCGTCAAGGAATGTTTATGTGTTCGCGAGAATCACTCATTAGTGAGTAGCTAACAAGACGTTGATACCAATGCAAATAAAATAAAAGACAACCTTCAGGCATATTTATGCGATTGCTTTGTGATACTTTTCATATCACATTACAGATAGAAAGAAATATAACATTACCCATTGAGACATCCTAAGATAAATCACCGTCTCCTTCTTTTTCAGACGATTTGTCTGTCAACTGCTTTAAATAATGAAAGTAATCACGAACAGGCGGCACCCAGGGTAAAAGAAGGATAAGAATTTTCAAGACCATTGTTTATTGTGTTTGAAATGCCAAGGACGAAATAGATAATGAATGACAAAGAAGTATATTTACCATTTTCTTTAATCACACAATACTTCTATAGACATCATTACGATTAAACGTGAAAATGTAGTGGTGTCTACTTTTAAACAAAGAATTCGACTGGAAATTAATCCACTAATTTCGAAACTATGCTCTGAAACCAACATTTTAGAAAGCGTGGCATTCAAAATATTACAACCGTTGTCGAACATATTACTTCTATTGTTTTAACGTATTACGCTGGTACATAGAGTTCAGTTGATAACGAGCCTGAAGTATATCGGATCAAATGAAAGCTATTTCGTTCAGTGGTAAAACGCTTACCACTAGTATGAGGGTAGCTGGTTCGATTCCAGGCCAAACGAGTTTGTAGTGTACAATAACATATCCGTGTCTTTTGTATGGTTCTCCCGTTTTGCCTCCACATTTTTATTAAACCAATTTATTCCCTTCATTAACCATCCGTTCCCATTAGCATAGCGATAGGGTGTACGCTGAAAAAAATAATAATATCAATGAAACTTAAAGAAAAAGAAAAACAATCAGTACAAGTTGGTATTTTTTTTTAATCGCAAATCTATTCGTCATGTTTTGTAAATACAGTATTTGTGAGTTTTCTGGATTTTATAAAAATGTCTATGTTTACTTATCATTTCGGTTTGCACCAAATAATATAATTACGTGAAATTATGTTAATGAAATGAAACACAAACACACAGTTGCTGTGTTTTACGCTAACGTGTCAATGGTCAGCCCCCATTTCATATAGTAACTTCATTCACTGATGTTGCGGATCCAGGTAAATAGCAACGTCGCATTGGGTGCATAAGGAGTGTACACCCCAAACAGCTCATGCGATTTTTTTTTTTAAATCATTTTAGATTGAAAACATGATATTTGGAGACGGTTTTCCCTTTTACATTTTGTTGTAACTCTGATAATAACAGCTATCCTATGTGAGGGGACATTTGAGACACCCTATATAATCTTCCATATTGTTAACGTCTCTGTGTCATTGATGAGTCACACAATCACTTACTTTGTATTTACCTTGTAATTGATGCTGATTGACGTTGCTGTCACGTGACAGTTATTTCTTAGTAATATACGCAATCTGACAATATTCATTAAAGGAATTTCACGAAATGTATAAACCATTATTTTAGTAGCAAAACAAATCATCAGTTAAATTATTAACTGACTTCCCATCTCGAAGGCCTGTGTGAGTTCAGTATAAGCAATATGAATGCATAGAACAAGGATGGACTAATTATGACACATTACCCACAGAGACGTTACACGGTAACACAGTTATTGTGTAACTATTATGGTAATTTGCTGTCAAAGTTCCACAAACGTAGCACATAAGTTAGATGGTATATACTCAGGATAATACCCAAGTCCACATTCACTGAGATTCAACATAATTATACATAGAAACATGTGTTGCAATTAGTAATATGTTGTAATTTGGCAACAGCCTTTGTCAAATTTGGAAAGCATTTTTTCACTTTTGTTCGCTAGCGAAGAAAATGAAAATCTAACAAGCAGTTTGCTTACTTTGTGTCAATAATGATTTTTCACCTAGAAAGGAAGTTGCATTAGACTTGTTTTAGTTAGTGTAACAATTTCATACAATATAAGCTTATTTGGAAACACCAGTAACAAAGAAGTAACTAAATAAAGTGGAACTATATAATAGGACTGTTGCATTATCGGTAGAATGTTAGCATTTAATTTGAGGTTATCAGCTGTCGTCACTACCTTTATCTCCACACAAACTTTGTTGCTATATTTTTTCATACGTGTCCACCAAGGTATCTTGATTTTTCAACGAATCTTCCCAATATATTTTGTTTTTTTTTTTATTTTAATTGCTTACTTTTATTTACGGCATTGATTTCTGTATGCGATGGAATTACCATCAGTTTTATTACAAGTTTTTTTTCTCTCTTATTTTTAAAAAGAAAATAAGGTAAGAAATGTTCGACAATGCGAATTTTATTCTTGTTTCTTCTTCCCTCAAACACTAAAATAAACAATTAAATTATTTATCCAATAATTTAACCCATTTTTTTAAAAAAGAAAATCTTGTTATTTCTACTGACTTCACAGTTTACATTGTACTAAATTGCTTCGTTTAAGGGATTATTCTCTCTGTTACTTAAAAATTGAAAGAACCTTTGTTCCAGTAATTAATGCACAGTAGATGAGGAGCAGCGAGAAACTAGCAATTGATTCTGTGAAAGGCATATTTGCAGAGAAATTAAAAATGATGGACATGACAAGGCATTTACGTAAAAAGAAAAAAAAATCACGTAGAAGAAAAATGAAATCTTTAAGTTTAACGTCCCACGGTTATGCCGATTAGGCTAAAGGAGACGGCGATAATAAGAAATGAGTGAAATTGTGGAATGAAGAAAGTGGGAGAACCCCGAGAAAACCCACGAGCACGGTGTTTGTCCACCACAAAACCCACACGGCGTGAGCGGGGATCGAACCAGGGACGCCAAGCACCGGAGGTGTATGCTCTATCACTGAGCCACCGTGCCCTTATCACGTAGAAGTGTACGTCTACTAAAAGTCAATTTCATGGTTGGTTGGAGTTCTTTTCGACACCAGGCTTTACAAGACATGGGCCTACAATTCAAGGTGTAATTCAAACTAGTGTAATACATTCAAATTTCGAGGTTCATTCACTGGAAATGAGGCCTGGGACTCTGTGCGCCAAAGGGGCGCGCTCTAACCACTAAACTATCGGGAAGAGCTAGGTAATGAAAGTTGAATTCGTATCAATAAAGTACTTTTGTTTTACGTTGACTTCTAGAGCGGAATAAAAGAGACCTGCAATGTACTGATAAGAGTTGTAACACATGAAGCTTTGTTGTTCATATATTTGAAGTAAAGATGACTTCTCCCGTCTTCTTCCTACTTTCAATAATTTTAATGTATATTATGGATTTTTTAAAATGTATTTTTCTTTACTCCACTTTTTCAGTCTTTTGGTTATTCTTGTCGTCTTTTTTGTTTTGTTTTGTTTAGACAGACCTTTCGTAAAACTCCCACACTGTTTGGCATGGCTTAAAAAATATACCTTGTACGGTTACAAAAGGCTTTATTTACGTTGTTTAATCTATTTCAAAACTATTGAGAAAAAATGTACATATAGAGATAATGACTTGATGATAATTGTATATATTACAAAACATAAAACAAAGCATATTAAACTTAGACAAAAAGTTAAGTATCTTTGAGAAGTGGAGGAGCATGGACTTTATAAAGATCGAGGCAGGAATATTTACATACACTGAGAGTTCTTCACAGGTTTAGTGCAAATAACTCTGATCAGTTTAATTAAAACATTAGAAACTATATACTAGAAAATACATTATACTTTCCAAGAAAAATCGATACACAACTAATAATGGTGAATCTCTATGGGAGAAAATATGCAACAAAAAGGGCTCTCCCACCTGTATCTGTGTTCCCCACCCCCGAGGGGAAAGTTAGCAAGTTGAGCCATCAAAAATGCCTCTGCTCCGAGCATCAGCTGTACAATCAAGTTGTCAGCGCTCTCCGATGCTATTTTTACAGATGACGGGCCGAACGTTGAAGCCATGTGCTGCCAGAGCTGAGACAGGAGCCATATTTTGCCTGGAACCTAAAATTCAAATTCAAACAATACTTATGAGAAAACTGAAACAAACAAAAGAGACTTACTTAACAACCATTGAACTTTCTCCTAACGCTCGATTCAGCGCATTTCCAATTCACAGCAGTCGCAACAAACTTTCTGGAAACTCCTCTCTTTTCAAGTCCTCAACAACTCGGCAATTGGTTCAAGTTTCTATGTTCCGTGTGCTGTTGTGGAGTTGATAGAGTGAACAGGAAAAATGAAAACAGTGGTACTAAAACTTAATGCTAAAATATTCCATATAGTAACATCGGATACGCAATGTTCTGTATTTGTTGAGCTTATAAGCTGTACAAGTGGCATGTTTTACCAAGGTATAACAATGAACATACGAAAAAGTATATAAAACTACATTTTGTTGAGAGGGCAATGGTCAGTTTTGTTATTTTAAAAAGTCACCAGTGAATGCGCACGCAGTGAATAAACGGGAGTTTCTGCATGCAATGGTTACAATAAAAACATAGTTGAAAATTGGATTGCAATGAGAACAAGATTGAAGTTGTGCAATTGCTGTTAGCTCTATACCGAATTCTGAATTGTAACCATAACGAAAGAGGCTGTTGTGAAAAATATAGAATATTGTTAAATTTTATGGTTATAAAAACAAAAATTATTACTCTTGTAACAATACACTGCTTACAATATAATAATATTGTAAAACGAATCATACGTGCCTAGTCGTGCGGACGATACGACACTTTCCCATATGTACAGTTGATAAAGTGCCAAGAAGTCCGCACCAACCGCGTCCATATGTGATAATCCATACATGTTAGAATAACTGTTTACTGGATCAATTTGCTGGATGCATTACGATTTTCAAATCTTATTGAGAGATTTAAAAGTATGTATCTTATGTTTAAAACAACATAGCATTACTTCTAAAACTAAAATATTGTTCTATTCCTATTTCTAAAATATTGTTATTAAGGCCTGTCTTTCTGGTGCTTTCAGCCAGCTAAAATCGCTCGGATTCAAGTTTCTTGAGTTGAGTTGATTTGGAGTTTAATATTCCGTTCAGCAGCGGAGCTATATGACACGTGGACTCACTGATTAACGTGGAATCTGAACCATATGACACTCAGGTTTGTTTCTTAAAGGGTTAGCAATACTGTGTTGCACAACTATCATAGCGAAGTGCTCGTAAAGTTGCAGTATAATAGAAAATATTATCCAGATTACCACCATGTTTTGGTAGCAACCATAACGTATATCATTCACCCAGCCATGCCACAATAATAATATAATATGCTTGAAACAACCATAAGTGTTGTTGTCCCTATTTTAACAAGATTTTATGATTCACCGAACAATATAATCGTTTTTTTTCACTTATATTACTTTTTCAGTGCATCTCTCTCCTACAGATTCTTTCATCAATAACTTTGTAATGAAAGAGTCAATTCAAATGCAGATATCGTCCTCTATACTTCTAGGAAGCCGATAGAGTTGTCCGCGAGAACACGAAACAGAATATTCTTGACAAAATACGAGACAAAACAGAATTGTTCGAATAAAAAGATATCATTTCCACGATCCTTTTTGAGACGAGACCATTGTAACTCTCGTCTCGTAGGATACCTTCGCAAATGATGTTAAAATTGTTTGAAGTTACTGGTAGAAGAACATGTTGGGGAAAGTATCTACTATTGCCAGAAACTGTACATGAGTAGCTTGAAGACACAAGGCTGTTCCTATGGGGAGATATTCGGGGTTGAAACTCACTGACACCGTAGCTTTCTATCTCATTGTATTAATAAATGGTTGGTCTTCTCCGAGATCTTTGCAACCTCTCCTTACACATCTTATCCAACAAGATACACAAGACATCAAATCAAAAACGCTTAATCGGTTGCATAAGTTTCACGCACCTATCCATTAACGACAAACTAGCAGATAAAAAATTACGCCTACAAACCTCTATGGATCAATTTGAATAATTATGGAATTTGATCCTAATCGGTCCAGTGTTTCACAAATAATTACAGATATAGCCACACATTTATATACGTTAATAGAAGACAAAGAGACAGTTACTTTTTCATTCAACTATGTAACATGTTTTAGTAAAAAATGTACTTAAAAATACATCTTTCATCTATTTATGCATTAAAAGAATTGTTTGACTAAAATCAAAAGCATACGGAGGTCATAGAAAATAATGCTATACTTGTTATAACAATAATGCACAATATTTTCTTTACTATTTCATAAGATTATTAAGTTTACAGATTTACACTACTATTTTACCTAGGTACTTCGTTCCAACGTTCCATTGCCCAATGTTATTGTTTTTAGTCAAGTAATTCTTAAACCTTATAAAACGGTGAAAAACTTATAAATTATTTTCTAAACAACAACATAGCTTTTAATACATTTTGTTTAAGGACAGTTAAAACGTATAGCAACCCAAGTGAAATTTAACACCTTGAATTTTCACTATACTATACAGGCACTTACTTTCTTAAAATTTTTCGATTCTCCATATCGAAAAGTGACAAATCCTTCGTTGTATATGTACATGCGAAGAGGAGAGATGGAAGTGACGAGAAGATACAAATGAACTGTAATAGGATATCCAAAGATGCTCAGTTGATTTGGAAAAAATTGCTCTATCAAACTCTCACGATCATCACTAAATCTGAAAAGTTTCAAAAGCATTAATCACGTTTTATCCAACAATTAGACTGATTTTGTCATTATTGAAACATACTGTATATGCTTTGTATATACACCTAATTGGTGTGCTTGCATTCTTCTTATGAAACTTACATAAAACTCAATATTAACAAAATACACAACAAAAATATGTAACAAAACTTTGACAAGGAAAAATAAATCTCTCTTATTGCATTCCACACTATTCAAATGAGTGATTTTCCAAATACAATTCAAGAAAGATACATCTGCTAAACGCGATTTTGCTCCCTCGTACTTTACATGCTCTTATGATAAGGCTATTATGATTTTAAGCTAAATTAAACATTGCGTTTCAATCATTACAATATCAAAACCTCCTTGTTGAGCATAAGCAAAAATCACACATAGTTATCCCATACAAAACTGCATAACTATGGACACTCATTTTCCAATATAGTGGCTGATTGATGTAGGCATTATGGAAAATAACATATCAAAATACTTTGTAGTTTAGAGATATTGTTTTACCTTTTTTTCATGGAAGATTCTGCACTTGCCGAAAGACATTCGACTGAAGTGTTAATTTTATATATATTATTGAAAGTGAAGTATGTAATGTATTGATGTAATACATAGGAAAAATGACTGTTGACTCAACATTTGGGCTCTATGTTTTTGTGTTACCCTAGGTGTATTAAATTTTGACAAGAGAATTGGATTACAAGACAATGTTATCGACTACGGCTACATTAAAACTGCTAGGCTTGTAACATAAATATTGAAATAAATATACATCAAAAACTTGAATAGCTTTACAGGCACGTAGCCAGGATTTAGTGAAGGGGGGCGGGGTCCGTGACATGAAATACTGTGGTCATCACAAAAGGGGCTCGATCACTTTAAACTAGTTTACTGGAACATATATTGGTTCGTTTAGCCAGGATTTCGTAACGGGGGGGGGGGGGGGGGATGCCATGAAATTCTGAAGGCCCAAGAGTTCGATCAATCTAAACTACTTTACTATCAACATATATTGGTTTGTTAGGACAATAAAATTAGGATATGTTGGCAAGTATTTTAATAACAAACTATGAAGAAATTTCAAGCAAAATAATAATAAAAAAAATATTGAAAAAGATTTGCAATATTTACGTCCTTCTCCTGTTTATTCAAATATAACAATTTTCCTTTCGTTATGACCTCAATTATTATAAAAAGTACATACTAAATACTGTCTTGTAAACTATCTTCTAATATAAATAAAATAAAGAGTTTCTTTGTGTGTTTGTCTGTCTGTCTGCCTGTGTGCGGCCTGGGGACCAGACGAGTGTACCGAGAGTTACCAAATTTTGGTCAGGGGTGCCTTGGCCCAGGCCCCAGTTCAAGACGAAGCGTTTTTTTTTAAATTTTGAAACAGTGGGGTCTCAGGGGGGCGTTTACCGGAACCGGCTTGGGAATCAGACAAATTAACCGAGAGTTACCAAATTTTAGTCACGAATACCTTGGTCCAGGCTCCAGACCAGAGTTAAACGTTTGTGTCGAAATTCGAACCAGGGGGGTCTCAGGGGGGCGTTAACCGGGACATATAAAAGTAGTAGAAAATGACCGATATTTATTTATTTATTTATTTAACAATCACCAGATACAGCTCAGAGGCCATTCTACATTGAATATCCAACAGCATTAACAATGGAAAGGATTTGGAAGGGTATCGGCCAGGGCCTGTTTAGTAGATGCCATCCCGACTGACGGAAACCCTGGAAAACCTCAGTCAGGATGGTAGGCAGCGGGATTCGAAGCCACAACCTCCCGAATGCGAAGCCAACGCTCTACCACTTGAGCTATTAGTGCCGAATTCATATTTTTGCGGTCGCTGAATCAATGGTGAAACTCCAGTCGCATTAATTTCCAAATTCACGCTATTCGGCTCCGGGACAGGGGTGAGATACCAAGGCATATAAAAGTAATCCAAAATGACCGATATTAGTGTCAAATCCATAGTTTTAGCGGTCGCTGAAATCAATGGTAACACTTCCATTAGCGATGAATTGCAAGAATGCGGGCCGGGAGTCAGCGGGGGGGGGGGGGCGGATACCGAGACATGTAAAAAATGGCCCAAAATGACCGATATTAGTATTAAATCCATAGTTTTCGCGGTCGCTGAGATCAATGGTGATACTCCCACAGGCGTTGACTTCCAAATACAGCCCCTGTGCGAAGCATGTGTATATTCAACTAGTTTTACAATATATGCGTTCCTTTCTCTGTTGAATCAAATGCTAACAGAACTTTCTTTCAACATATTTTTTTGTTTTTATTATTCCGACAACTGCTGTCGGTTCCAAATGACAGGTTAAAGGAGCAACAAAAAATTGTCCTTGAAATAACATGCCTGATACTGCAAGGATGCGATGACGAAAAGTTATGATTAAAAATATCCACGCTGTTACATAACGGCACTTATGCTTTCGAAAGCTTGAAATCTCCCTGACTAGTAGCAGTAATTCTGAGAATTCCATAACTTCTTGAAATTTCAAATTCCCTGACTCTTCCAGAATACCTCGCTTACCTCGCCACCATATTGCAAGTAATACAAATCTCCTCATAAGAAAGAGTAAACAAAAGCTTCCTGTAGTTTTCTTTTTAATTTTTAACGGTGATCCTTCTTTTTTGTCATTTCGTTTTGTTTTATCCTTCCTTGATTTTTTCATTTCTGGTCTCGAAGGGGGGGACCCCCCGGACCCCTTCTTGGCTACGTGCCTGAGCTTTAAGGATCATGGTTTTAAAGTTTGATCTTATATTCTATTCTTTACTATTATTATAAAATACTTAATTTAAGTCAAATTTAAATATAGTATCTGCATAATTAATCCTTACAACATCCGTTGTGTCCTGCGATAAATACAATTATAAACATAGAGGGTCAGCGGTAATTAACTCCCTAGCGAAATATTTTATAACTTATTTTTAAATGCGTAACCAATTTTCGTGAAACAAAACGCATTTTGTTCCTTACATATAATTATTATGCGCTGCTAAAATTCCATATAAGCACTACCAATATCCACCAGTTTTCGTAAACTGTTGGGGTTGTTTGCTACAGACCTCTGCTGATACTCCAGCAGTACGTTTGGAAGAACTTGGCAAATTCGCTCCTCCGATTCATCAAGAGTTTTTGATTTTGTGTAATAAATTTCCTCTTTCGCTCATTTCCAGAGAAGATCGCAGGGTGTTAGGTCAAGACTCCTTGCTGGTCATTCAAGGGAGCCAGGATGTCCCAACCAGCGTCCTAGAAAATGAGTGTCGAGCCACGCACGGACAGGACGGGTAAAATGAGATGGAACCGCATATTTCATAAATATTATGTCGTTGTAATTGTCCCACTTGAATACAATACCGCGTACATAATCTCCAAGCATAGTAAGGTATTGTTCTGTATTTATCGTGTCTGGAATGACGTATGGACCCACAACTTTCGTGGATGTCACGTCACCTTTGAGCAATGTTTCTTTTCCAACAACCACCCTCGGATCCTCTCCTGCCAATAATAACAGTTCTTCTGGTTAACAAACCCCCAACATGAAACAGAGCTTCGTCTAACTACAGGATATTATTGAAAAGATCGGACCAGTCTTCATATCAAACAAACATCATCTCGCCATACGCCAACCGACAATCAGTCTTCCGGCGATAATTCTTGGCAGTAATTTTGTTTCCATGGACGAAAATTCAACTCTTCCTTCATAATAATGTGTGTTGAGTTTAAAAAAAAAGATATTTCGTTAGCCTGTCTTCGTGATTTCAGAAGTCTTCGAGTGAACTTTCCCTGAACTATCCGCACATTTTCTTCCGTCCTGGAGAACCTGTGTCTATTAGCTTCGAATGAAATGTTTGTTTGGTATGAAGACTGGTCCGATCGTTATGGCCTTTTTGCATCTACCAAGGCACGAAGCCTTTCCACAGTTCGTTACTATCTATGTACTTATACCGGGATCCCATTTGAGCCCATTCACGTAAAGCTAGATGTTGTGTCATCATCCGCCACTAATACTTGCAATGAAACAGATGAGATATGATATAATAAATTCTACTATTACAAGGAAAAAAATGGTTTTTGTCTCATGAAAATTGATTAAGTATTAAACGAGTTATAAACAATTTTCAATAGAGAGTTAACTCCCGCCCACCCTGTACATATAAAATTATGTTTCCTTTCCACAACAGCTCCAACGCAAGATGTTAAAAGTGTCCATTCCCCCAGTCTAAAATATTGATTAAACTGACTAATAGTTATGGAATTGTTTAGTTTACACGCAGACCATCATCCTAAAGTGACAGCTTCTCATACAGCCTGCTCTGAACTTATTTTGTTCAATTTGTTGTTCCGCACCATTCCATCTTCAAATCCTCCGAACACCTGGTTCTTTCCTTTCTACTTTCAGTCTATTAATCAGAATTCCTTTGGCCACCAACAGTGTTGGCTTTTCATTCTCTCTCCCAAGCTATTTAGAAACTTCATTCTATTTTCTTCCCTTAAATTGAAGCATTTTTAGTAGAGGTGCAATAATACACATACATGTGAAATAATCAAATTATTTTATTGGTTTTCAACGAAGTATTAGTATCCAACCGAAATAAAAAAGTGTACTTTCTATATTATTATTATTATTATTATTATTATTATTATTATTATTATTATTATTATTATTATTGTTATTATTATTATTATTATTATTATTATTATTATTATTATTATTATTATTATTATTATTATTATTATTATTATTAATTTCTTTTGTAAGACCTAAATTAAAAGTTGGACCTGCAATATGAAATAGCATTTCTACAACTTTGACAAGCATAATTGAATCAATGTAAAAGTATTTTATCAATGAAAATTAAATATTAGGGTTTATTTTCAAAGTTACGAACATTGGAATAACTATTGGAGTTTCGAATATTTCACTAAAAGAAGAAAGATTTTGATAAGGGTCTCATACAAATGGTACTTATAATATAAATTACGGGACAAAAATAAACGACTCAGAACGCCACTAAAACTACTGACGACTTTGGTCGTTTATTTTTGACCAGTACTATATATATATATATATATATATATATATATATATATATATATAATGAATAATGTTTATATAATATTGACTTCAGAGTACCAAATCACAGTTTAAGAAATTCTACAATTATAGTTCTCTACACTTGAAATATAAAATTTTAAGTGTGTAGACTGTATTTTATTCTAAGTACGCAAATCTAGATCAACTCTATCAAGCAAGAATAATTTCATTAATTTGACATAAAAAATCATAAGATACAAGTTTTACATACTCTTTGCATTCATATATCAGTATTTTGTAAAACAGAATAATAAATTTAAAGTAAAGCTCTAGAATGCTCTTAATACTGATGTATTTTCATAGCAAAATCCTTGATAAACTACTGAAGTTCCAGTGAAGTAAATACGTTAATGAAGAACACAATACTTACTCTTTCAAACGCACTCGATTAAAAAATTCCATTGTAGATAGGTGCTCCAGTTTTCCCCCTGGGGTTATCGACTTCAGTACCCATGATTGGTTGAAGTTTGGTCCATCGGCTGCATTTAGAAATTCTTCGTATTGGTCGGGCAGAGTAAAACAGAGAGGAATCAAAATAATTCCGTGCAGTGCTTGTACTTTTTCCAGTTGACTAGCTGTTCGACACAGTCCATTCTTCTTCCATAGGACATTGCGTAAACCAGGAATGCGATTCACCTGACGAGATATTAAAATCATTATTAAGAGGAATTTCACGCTTATCATTTAAAAATATTTCAGAAACACTGATACGGACGATATTAACGTGCTTTCTCAAAACTATGCAACATATATAGTACAGAAAATTACTTAGCTGCAATCGTGCAATTATTTCGAAATAATTAGAGAATGGGAACAAAATAATGTGCCTAAAATTAAAACAAAATATGGAACAATGAGGAGCATTTTATGTTTCATATTTCTTTCTTGTGAAATTATTCTTCATAAATAATCGGTAGATCCATCTCATCTATTTCTATCAGAACAAATAACTGGCTTTTGTTGCTGTTTGTTATAGTTTGAGAGACCTAAATACTTAAATTTATGGCAACTTTAAAAAGTCCCAAAATGATTATATATTTTTCCTAACATATTTGAATAAATAAAAGGCATTTTACACACTTACCAAGATAATTTGAATATTAATTAATATTGAAAGGGTATGAGAGGACATATACCTAAAAGAGTATGTGAAAGCATACCAATTTGCAGATAATTTTGTACTAACTGGTCGTTCAAGTAATTTTATCCAAGTATTTTCCTAATAGTACTGCATGTTTTTTAAACGTATTTCTACAAAAAATTTAATTAATAATATTGAACAAGAAACACAAGCTGGAGGTATTTTAGCATGAACAAACACAATTATATTTTCATTTTGTGGTCTGGTTGGAAAATAATCACTTCAATAGTGACTACTGATTCATAGTAAACTGTAATGAATTTATTACTAGAGATACGTAAGCCTAAATGGCATTGCAAAATCAAGGTGATTTGAGCTATAAATCCATCTGCATTGCTCAAAATCGGATTACTGTATTGTAATTTTCTGTTACAATTTTCTGTTACAACTACAATTTTCTGGTTCCACAGTTGCAAGATCAACGGAAAAAAAATACAGTAGATAATGTAGATGCTATGAAATCAAGCTTCATAAACTTTTTCGTTTTCCTCTTACTTCTAAGGATGTTTCTTAGAATTACGTTGGTAAGTAAAGCAAAAATCAGAAACTGTCTTCCTTTTTACATATCAAATCTTTGAATGTGAAAGTAATTTAGCTTATCCCCTGAAAATTTACGTGCTTCGTATTACGCTACCAAATACCTTTGCTTCAAGTAAGCGCCGGCAGTAATATTACTGAATATACTCAAAATAGATTAATACTTCTACACTGAATGCTCACACCCCTCCACACAAGAAAGTGTGGCCAACAGCCGAACTGACTATATGACCACACCGACTGGTAGTATTGGCGGGAGAGAACAAATTTGAGGCTACATGTTGGCAGACAGTACATCGTTATAATATTAGATGGGCAGGATTTATCCGCATTTTAATAAGGAAATGATTGTGAGTACCCAAGGAATAGGTGCTTCAAAAAACCCAGACAGCAATACTTGTTGGATACGCCCGTTCCTATGTAGTGAGGGTGGACAGGGAGTGGGAAGAAAATGGGAATGAATGAATTCTTCGAGTTTTACGTCCCACGCTTATGCCGGCTAAGCTAAAGGAGACGGTGATGATGAAAAATGAATGAAATGGTGGAATGAAGAAAGTGGGAGGAAGCAGAAGAACCCCAAGAAAACCCATGCACACGGTATTTGTCCACCACAAAGTTCACTTGGCGCGAGCTGGAATCGAACCAGGGACCCCACGCACCAGAGGTGAACGCTCTACCACAGAGCCACCACGGCCCCGAGAAGAAAATGGGGTAACAGTCTCTAGGAGACGGAACTACAAGGGCATACGGAAGTTCAAAACGTGGGGCGAGCGTCGCGTCAAACAGCTCGTGACAGCCAAATGAACCATCCGTGTCTGGGAATTACGCTGCCGTCTCGCGACAAAACGCTGTAACTTGAGTTACATTGTTTTGTCGCTATAAGCATTTTTGAATTTCCCCCACCGATACTTATGTTCACCAGGCCCAGCATTGAGCTGAGTCAAATACTTTTGAAAATATACCAAAGAGAATTTCGATGTAAGTAGGAAATTAGCCGGTCTGTAGAGACTTTACGGCTCTTTTTCTCAAAACTGCTCCGCCAAAGTTACAGCGTTTTGTCGCTACAGGGCAGTACGTGACCGATACAATGATGAATGAACAATACCTATATCCCACGCAACTATACGGCGTACACTCACACGCATGCAGTTCCACAGCAGACGACACACTCCTGACGACTCGTCACCGCTGACTTCGTCGCACTCGGACACAGGAACACGCTAATTGGACTATGGATGATTGGAAAAGAGTGTGCTGGCCACGGTCTGTGCTAGTCCCCTCCTCTCGAACGGGCGTGTGCATGTGTGGCGCCAACAACACGAAACTATGGATCAATCGTGCATTGTGCATACTGTACAGGCAGGTGAGGGCGGCAGTATGGTTTGGGGATGCTTCTGTTGGCATGAACTGGGACCGTTGTTGTGTATCTGTACCTTCAAGTGTTAGAGAATCGCATACAGCATACAATGCAGTACTTCTACCTACACGAAGACGGTATTTTCCAGGATGACAAAGCACGGTGCCACAAAGCCAGGACTCTACTTGCTTGGTTTAAGGAATATTCCACGGAGCTGCAATGTATGAATTGGGGCCCTAAGTCACCGGATCTTAATCCTATAGAACATTTACAGGATGTTGCTGAACGAGCTCTTCGCACCATGACTCCTGCACCAACATCTGTGGGCTTATTGTGGGATGCCATCAGGAATGTATGGTGTCAGATCCCCGTGGAAACATATCAGCAATTACCAGAATCCATGCCACACCGTGTCCAGGGCGTCCTCTGAGCAAAAGTTGGACCAACAAAGTATTACGTAGGTGGTCGCAATTCAATGTATGTCATAATTTTAAATGCCCTTATCTGAAATATCATTAGATGTATGCATATATTTTTTTTTTTAATGGATCGTACTCTTCCTTACCTTTTGGGATGGTTTCAGATCTAGAAATTCACTGCGTGACATACATTCCCCTGAATCACCATCAGTGTAGGACAGACAAAGCATGAGCGTCCAATCTTCTTCATCTGGAAAAAAAGAGAAAAAACGAGAATAAAGATCTTCATGTGCAGTAAACAGATAAAATAGTGACTTTCTGAACTAAAACTACATAAACAAATCATAATTATCTTTTACAAATCTCAGTTCCGACACTTTAGGCAAAGCTACGAAATATTTCTCAAGATATCTTAAGCTTAAAAGAACTCTGCAATTTTGATTGTTAATGCTGAGTATCAAATGGTTTAAAGAGCTAGAGGTGAAACATGGTAAGTAACATTTTTACTATTACTGAGTACTTCAAAAACCGCTCCAAGATTGGGGCTCAATATTAGAGAAGATATTTAAGATGGAATTTGCACCATCTGTTATAGTGTAGATGGCATTACTTACAAAATAATGGTATAACGTAATCATTACAACTTATCTGCTCTTGCTGACAGGTTCCTTATTAGAAACTAAGAATATCCTATGCACTAAATTAAACTTAAATAAATGGATTTTACGGCTTTGCTGCTGGAGCTTGTTCATTAAGTAGAAAACAACAAAATTTGTTTTTAAAATGTATTTAATATGTTTATGCGTAATGTATGTTTTAGCAGAAATTTATAAGAAAACATTTAAGACAAGCATTCTACAGTGATTTTATCCAAAGAACATAAACTTTATAAGTACTTCATTTTTCCCCAAACATACTGAAAATATACGATTAAAATCTGATGTCCATAGTATTTCACCATAAAAATTCCTATATATTTTTAAGTATATTTCTGAGTATAGGGTATACTCTCAAAATTTACGGTGAAATGTCTATGACAATTGTGGATGCCAAATCTTCACCGTAAAAATTACCTATTGTTATGAGCGCATAGTCGTCAGGTAACTTCTTAAATTTGAAGTGATATTTATTATGTTTTCAAATCATTAATCTATTGTGTATATTATTCTCCCATTTGTATTTTACTTTCTACTATATTTTGTATTACGCCTCTCGTAAAACAATTTCTTTTCATGTGCTAATCAGCTTCCTATCTTACTGTTTAATTACCTACATAAACGTTATGTTTTCAGTTACCAACTCTAACATTTCATTATTAGTTTTCTGTTCGACTTATAAAATTTTAACAATTCTTCTTCACATCTAAATCTCAAAAACATTCAATTATTTTTCGTCGCTCCTACGTGCAATCATTATTTCAATGTTTTCTCTTCTTCGTCTCAGGATAAGAAATGTTATATTTTATTTTAACAAAGAAAATTAATTCCTTATTTTCTTCCACTATAGGATGTTGAACCCAAGACCACGTGCACAAAGGTTCACGAGATAACTAACAAGAAAGCAATAATAATAACATAATACATAATAACCAATAATACATAATAACCAATAATACCAATAGTACAATAATATACCAATAGTAATACCAAAAGTACATAATAACCAATAATAATAAGCAATAATAATACATCTATGAGCATACCATCTGGGGATGATGTACTTCCTCTGACATTGGATGTGCTTCCAGATGTTAAGGAATGTCCTTCGTGTCTTGGTGAAGATGCCCTCACCACGAAGCCTTTGCTCTGTAAGGCCTTTGAGTAAAGAGGAAGGTCACGCTGTACAAGCTGTAGTTGACCTTTGATAACTGCTACCTTCCTGTGTTGACGCAGGTCCTTCACTTGGCGTTTCTCTGCCTAAAATGAAAATAAATGTGCTCAAAAAACTCTTTGTATGTAATGTCCTATCATAAGCACACAAACCATATAAGAATATAAAAATTAATTAACTCTTCTTTGTATTGGTGTCACTACGTCGCATACCTTTGGGAACCCCAGGGGTTCAGACAAAAATCACGTAAGTTAAATTCACAAAAAGAGAGAGAGAAAAACAAGATAGGAAACTAGTGGTAAGAAAGCGAAGAAAAGAGTTTTATCTCAATCTCACTTACTGATTATTGGCTTCCTCTCAAACTATTTATTCTCTCTGGCAATAATTCAGTAACTTGGGAATGTTATATTTTGATGTTCCTTGGCATACGCATCCGAGCGCAAGAATAGGAAAGTTAGCATCCACGGCCTCAATCGAAGAATCATTCCCGCATGCGCCTGATGACTGATGAAACTAAGGGTAGCTAAGATCGGCTGGAGTGATCGAACAGCATCCACAACCCTAGCCACTGGACTATGAGGTAGTATATTGCTATTATTTTACTAATGCAGTCAAACCTGCATAAGTGGTATCACAATTCACAATGTACTACCAACTTAATTCCACTTACTAAGTTTCTTACTTGGCAGCTCTCTCACTTACAGAAGTAATTTTGAAGGATAACACTTCCAATAATAGAGGTTTCTCAATTATCCAGGTTTGACTGTAGCTGTTACTGTCAGTGTGCAAATTAGACCATTGATATTTAGGGGAGGGGAAATGAGGTCCAACAGTACACAGGGGTCTGAAATTAGAATAATTGAAAACGAGATAACGATGGCCCCTCCCGTACAATACACACAACAGTAATAAAGAAGAAATTTATTTAGTCAATTAACTCAGAATAACTGAATTAATTATAAACTGTCTGAGATGCTCCTAACAGAATGTGCTTGAGTATAGGATTGAAAGTATGTTACATGGGATAAACGTACAATACAAGACGTTTGCAAATTCATGCATTACTTCGTTATTTATTCACCACTACTATTTGCAGATTTTCTACCCTCATGCATACTAGGGATGGCCACAAAGTTCCGGTTCCGGCGAGGTTCTCGGAGATCCGGTTTTCAGAACCGGTTCTGGAACCGGTTCCGGGCCTGGAACCGGTTCCGGGCCTGGAACCGGTTCCGGGCCTGGAACCGAAAACCCGGTTGCAGAACCGGATCTTGGAAACCGGTTCCAGATCTGGATCCGAGAACCCGGTTGCAGAATCGGATCTTGGAAACCGGTTCCAGACCTGGATCCGAAGAACCGGTTCCAGATCTGGATCCGAAAAACCGGTTCCAGACCTGGAACCGAAAAACCGGTTCCGGAACCGGATCTTCTAGAACCGGATCCGTTCCGACCCGAAAACCGGTTCCATCAGGAACCGGTTCTGGCCATCCCTAATACATACAATTGTTGTTTCTATAAACCAAATTTAAGTGAATATATACGATGAAACACTTGATTGAATTAGTCATGAGCTTCCTTCCAGCTGTTTTGGTATTGTATGTAGAACTAGGAAGGTCATTATGAGTTCTAAAGTTTCAGATCTACTAATTCAAAGACTACAGAATACCATCCTCAGAGAATTAGATCCTCCTACGACTGGCGTAGACTAGTAAGAAAGGTATTATTATTATTATTATTAATAATAATAATAATAATAATAATAATAATAATAATAATAATAATAATAATAATAATAATAATAATAATAATAATAATAATAATAATATAATAAAGCGCGAATTTCATTATTTAAAAAAAATGAATCGTACTTGACTGTTTACTTTTTTGGTTTCAACAGAACAGTAGAAAGAGGAAAGTTGGATATTTATTTAGAAAATCACACAAACATGGATTCAATGAATGTATTATTATTTTTAGTTTTAATTTCTAATATGTATCTACTTATTTATTTGCTTCAAGTTTTTCTAACTTCATAGTTTGTTACGAGTTTGAGTTTTTGTTTTTTGTGTCCTTATGCAATACCAAGGCTATAAACGACGGGACGTACCATTACGAACCGTGACCGGATTTACATCCAGTGCAGTTGGCAGGTACAGAAATCATAATGCAAGATCAACCTTTACATTGTAAGCTGTTCTCCACCACATTATCACGCCTCCAATAGAGTTGAATTGCAGGACCACGCCACTGGACCTGGCTAATTATTATACAAATTAATAGAGGGCCAGGATTAGGAATTAGATTTCTGGATTTCAGCATCTATGGCCATATTAGTCCGTGACGTATAAAGGATGAGGTCCCTCGGCGATATCACTGCCCGGAGAAGTGGAGAGGAAGAAAGGAATGGGGAAGGAAGGATGCTGTCTGGAACCATTATGTTAGTTTTACAGAACCAGCGACGGAATGGGTCACGAATTTTTCTTGACCAATGACCGGGAAGACACAGAGGCAGTCAAACCTATGATTCATCAGACCCGGTCACACCCGACAGATCCAAGATTCGGTCTGACCCGGTGACCTGAACAGACCCTTAGGCTGAAGTGACCTGACCAAGTGTGATGTGAACCAGATAGACCCATGGTCTGGAGACGAAATTTCGTTACACACGTTGGAAGTATATACAAGGCTACTACAGAGTACAAATGCATCAGAATCACAGAAAATATAAGCTACACGTTCTCTTATGAGGAATCGTCAAAGTTTAGTCGATCTGTAAAACTTGTCTAGAATATAAAAGTACCACAATGCCAAGTACTGTGTTGTTAATTCTTTTTGTATAGGTTGCGTTCAAAAACCGCGTATGGAAAGACGAATAAACATGCAATTACATTAGAAATATTCAAAACATAGTATCTTGATTAAGAAATGTCACCGAGAATCAAACAAATGAGTATTCGAGCTCAAGGAGTGAACATTATTAATCAACTACAAAATTCTGCAGTAAAGCTGAGGAGATGATATTTCAGCTGCTTTTGAGACGCCAGGTCAGTTTGGGTAACATCGGTCACCGAGTATGTCTGAGTCACCGAGTTGACGGTTGAGTCACCGAGTATGTCTGGGTCACCGGGTATGTCTGAGTTGCCGGACCTGTCTCGGTCATCAGTTCTGTTTGGATCTCTGCGTATACCTGATTCACCGTGCCAGCCCGGGTCTGATAAGCAACACCCAAACCCGGATGACACAGGCAAAAGTCATGACCCAAGCAACACAGTGGCCCATGACCCATTCCACCACGGTACAGGATATACTCTCTTACACAGGGGATGATGTGTTTACAGTTAGGATCAAAGACATTTCCCATATAAAAGAGCTTTTTCCTTTTGTGCAACACTATGAGTGAGATATAAAGCAGTGTAGGAGCTGAGATCGAGCTAATTCCAAAAACTGTGGAACATTGTGAGAATGTAAACTACACTGTTATAAATGATACTTTTGAATTCTTAAATTATATATATATAGGTCCTTCATGGGATACACTAACGCACCGTGATTTCCGTGGTATCACCTGCTTCCAGTGCCAATTGTGAGTGTCATTTTTGATGTTTTAGTCGCTTGAAATTATATTTCCTCAGCAGAGTGAGATGATCAGTGACACGGTAGTAACTTGGATGATATATCAGTAGAAAAAGAGATTACTAACGATTCGGACGTAGAGGAAATCACAAAGAAATTCGAAGCTGCTTAATGGAATAGACGAATAAATTTCCCTCTTCAGGTGCCTCTCACTCTATACAACTGCAATACTACTCAGTACTTAATTGTTTTTTTTTCTTTTTTTTCAGCCCCTTGGAAAGTAATATGCATTTTATATTACTATTTTATTTTGCTCTCTCTCTCTCTTTCCCTTTTGTGGCAACCCACACCACACGCATCATACTGTCTTAAATTAAGGTAAAATTTTGTTCAGTCACCTCTCTGTTATCTAGACGTTATTTTTACTGAGAAATGTGTAACATTGTGCAATGGTTGCAAAAATGTTTACAAAGTGGAATCACACACACATAAGTTATCGATTTTCAACACAATGGTAGACCTAGGCACCACCCAAGTCAATACTGACTTGCAGACGCACAGGAACATTTTCACATGCCTTTCTACACATACTCACCGGAACATTGTTGAACTCCTGAACAAGCACTTCACGCAGATGTTGCTCACTGTCAATAGGATTAGCGTACACTTTGTTTTCGAGGTGACCCCAAAGGGAAAAGTCAGGTGGGGTTATGCCGGGTGATCTGGCTGGCTACTTCACAGGCCCTCTATGCCAATCCAACGTTGAGGAAAATCTTCTTGCAAGAATACCCGAACAATTTTGGCGTTATCTGGTGGGGCTTCAGCTTGCTGCACCACAGTTCTTGCAACTTCTGTCGCCTATGAAGTCCTGGGATGATGGTTACTCTGAATAACTGCAGGTACCTTTCCTTTCCTCATTTTTCCATGTGTTGGTGGACTAATTGGTTATTAATGATCAAAAGCTAACTAATGGTGTCTGGCTCACCATGTATATCACTTGGCGGGTATTTCAATTGCACTCGATGTCCTTCCACTCTAACTACTCCATGGTGATTAGACGGTACAGTTTGTCTATCGCTATCATCATGCCATGTGTTTCTCCCTGGTATCTTAGCAGAGGTTGAAAGAATAGCCCTCATAATACAACTTTTCATCTTGTCTCAAGGCTGTGTCCAACACTCGGAATGCGTTGGGATTTCTCTATATAATAACATGGTATATTTCTTTCCAAAATATTATGAAAACTATTTATTTTATACATTTCAAAATTCGTCCAAATGTTTAATAGTATCAATATTATATGTCAACTTTCACTTTTTCTTGCTAGGGTAATATTAGAGAGTGCTAATTAAAAATTAATTTTCTTCCATTTAAAAGCTGTTTAATATATGGTCCTACATTTTGCAACAACAGGAGATAGGAGGCTAACCAGGTAGGTTTCTTTCATTCGATGCCCCCCGCTAAGTCACGTGTGCGAACTTACCCGGAGATAAAGAAACCGATGGAATGCAGATTGACAACAGAAAAGAGCAAAGTCTGTTTTCACTCTCTTCATATATCTTAAAGATTTCATTGTTTTTACTTAAACATCTCCGCGAATAGCTACCTGTAGAGGCATATTGGAGGTAATGACATATGAACGTTTTAGAAAATATGTCTTTGTTGCTTTCAAGTGAGGGAAGTGTTCATCTTATAAAAGTAGTTTCGAACTGTATAGTGTAGAGTAAACTAGCTTATTTGTCACATCAACTGACAAACGTTTACACAGAGATCGAAGAGGATTTATGCTGTTGTGATGTATAGCGAACTGCAAAATAATTAATATATGTGTAAGAAGAAAACGACCGAGAACTGCTTTTTGATATATCGTGTCGTTTATACTCAATGAAAATTAATATTGAAACCGGAAATAGTAGTAAATTTAAATCAGTTCCGGTTTTCAATAGAGAGATAGGAGTGAAGATGGTATATATTCTAGAGACGTTGGATCAATTCTCTAAAACTGCTTGTCGCTAGCTAATATAGTTTTTGATTTATGGCCCGTAAGTGGTCCATCTCTTACACTTCATAATTATATAGAAGATTGAGGGAGGAGATGGAACCTATTCTTAGGACGCTAAATCGAAGGTATTTCTGAAATCTTCTCCATATCTCTTGCCGCTTTTGGCGTGATACCTGTCAACAGACAGACGGACATAGTCGTTCTATTAGACTTCCTATACTTATGCATAGAATAGTTTGGAAGTTTAATAAACCCAGGTAGAAGAAATAATATTCATCAAATCTATTTTCGTGCAGATTAAAAATATGTGAATTTCAAAGATTCTTTATATAAGTTATTATGCCCTCAAGAATAACGGGGACCGTGGTGGCTCAGTGATAGAGTACTCACCTCTGGTGTGTGTGTGCTCCCCGGTTTGATCCCAGATCGCACCAAGTGGACTTTGAGTACGATAGCCTCCTAAATGCGACTCTAATCAAAACATATTTGTTATAACTATTAGTGCATAAATGTAAATTACCCTTCATAATATTACTAAATACTTAGGTTCCTTGCATTGTTCACATAGAAAAAATATCATGGCGATGGAGCAAACTTTTCAGTACTGTATCTCAGTTATATAAGTTACACGTTATCCAGGTTTTCGCCAGGGGAGATTGTACGCCGCGAGATTTTGGTTGAGACGTTTCACCCACAAATCCTCATCAGATCAAGTATTAACTTTGTTGTGATGGATGGTCAACTACAAAATAGAAGTAGGCCTATGCATGAATGTGGATATATATGGACTAATATAACTTTCTGTGGATGTATTTTATTGATTCAGTGCGATTTGTGATCATTCCAATTTGAGACAAGTTTCATGTATAGGTCAAATTTGATTGAGAATTTGATCATATTCCTCAGCCGAAAATAATAATTCCAGTTTGCGACCAACCAGTAATTGGTTCTTTAAATGAATCAGGAGAGTAAAAGTGATGCACGTTGCCAGATATATTTTTTTTTTCAAAAATTATGAAGTGTTATGAACTACATAGGGGAAACAACGATAAACATCTCTTTGTTCAAAAGTGACGTAATTATAGATTCCTAAGATGTAACGTAACGTTGATCAGAAAACTGAGTCAAAATATGCTATATAACACAACACACACAACACACACACACACACACACACACACACACACACATATATATATATATATATATATATATATATATATATATATATATATATATATATATATAAATTCTGTAAATCAGGTTTTCAGTCAAAATCAAGTGAAAAATATTTCACTTGCTTATCCTTGGAATACCAATATCAGATCCAAATGATCTAGACCCTCAGAACTATTGTAATATTTATTTATTTATTTTGTATCGGCCTATTACTGTTATGCACACGCATGAAATGCCAAAATTTGTTCTTTCATCTTTTAAAGGTTTATTTTTTAAAACTTACATTCCTTATTTTGGAAAGCAAAATATTGATGATAATGCTTTTAGTTTTGCGTTTCTTCTGACGTCTCTCTTTGTTCCACCGAGCAAGAATTAAGATTTAGGATCAAAAATGGTTGAAATAGGAAAATAAAGAAAGTACACCCTGTTTGACAAGAAGGCTTGTTATAAAATACAAGTAAGATGATGTGTAGGTAGATAAGGTTGTCTCATTTCTAACAGCAGCCAGTCCTGCCTCCCGCAATCGTTTGTTCTTCCGACCATATGATCAGATTGTCAACTAACATAACTTTGAAGATATGGATTCTCCGCAGTTTTAGATAGACGATCTTATCTCATTTCGTAACTTGTTTCTCTCCTCTACCAACATTTTGGAGATCAGTAAGGAACAATGGTGTGAATGGATCAGATGTCTGCACCTCCACGAAAAGGAAAACAAACCTTGCTTATGAGCTTTCCAGAGTTGTCATATTTTCTTTTAGAAAGTAATATTAATGTACTATAAGAACTAGATTAAAAATAAAAAAGTTAACATGTAGTACTGGGGTAGGTAAACATCTGGAGACATTTTGAACTGCATAAGACAACTCGTTTTTATAATACTTTGGGAAGAAGTTCACCATATTATTATATAAGGATTGATGATCTCAGCTGAAAACGTTAGACACGGCCTTAATACTAACTTTCTATCTGGGAACTGCTTTCATTAAAACGAGCTTTCTTAAACATATTGCAATCATTTTAATCAAGGTTTCACGTGCTAACTGATTCAAACCTCAACCATTTTTTCCCGATCCAAAGTGTTAACAGGGTATCATTATGCATTATGAACTGTTCTTGAAGATACCTATGAATTTCGAATATACAGCAGTTGTGAAAATTTCCCTTCATGCTCTAGAATAGAGGTTTCCAACTTTGTTTACCAAAGTGAATTCTTAATGCTTCAATAATAATAATAATAATAATAATAATAATAATAATAATAATAATAATAATAATAATAATAATAATAATAATAATAATAATAATAATAATAATACAGGAAAGACGCGTTATTCGGTCAATGAATCCTTATAAAGATAATACAACGCCAGTGAGCAGTGTTACACAAAAATTAGCATCCCTAATTACAAATCCGGAGCTATCAAAGCCCTAGAGAAGTTTCGAGGGTGGCAATCAATAACGAAAAGTGTGAAGATTTATACTTAATTAATCTACATTCCCTTTATATATTTATTTCTTTTTGCTCTCAAATCATCAGATGAAAACAAGCGATAGTGGTTTATTGGATCATGTGTCCAAGCTATTTGGTTTTAATTAATTTGAAATTGCATCACACTTTTTTTTTTTTTTTTTTTTTTGCCGTTTTCCATACTTCTCGCGTTGCACAGGTGAACTTTGAAACATGAGACGTTATCACGAGAGACAAACGTATGATGCTGTTCCACTCGTGTGAAGTGTTTGGCCATGGATTTCTTCACAAGTTTCGGTGAGTGGAATCACTGCAATGTTAAGAGGCGATACTCCATTGTGACATCAAATAACACACTCATGAATACGAGAAGTGTAATAGGAAAGGGGTTTTTGTCACAACTTTCAACCACATGCACATACAATACCTATATCATGTCAAAGTCAATAAGTTTACAAAACAGATTTAAATTCCTGAACATATTTCTACAGAATTTTCCGTGGTTCCTACAAAGTTGATTTTATTTGAACTAAACTAAACCTAGTTTATAATACACACAATACTGCAAATTTATTTATAATACGTAAGCGTTTCACATACTGAGTTTCTGATTATAATGAGCGATTAAAATGACAAAAATGATAGAGATGGAAACTAATTTTACTATATGTAAAAGCATAATATATAGAGTTTTGACTCACAAGGTACATTCGCGAAGTGTCTCCTCGGCATTCGTGTAAAATTGATTCAAATGCAAAGTTCTTCGAGGCCCAAAGTGTATTGTGCTAATTTAGCAAACCATACCGGTAATTTGCATATTTATGGGCCTTCATATATCCGAAATCCAATCATACATTACTATAACGCTCGCACACAAAATTGCTTTTAGTTTCTTTACATGTAACTGGACATGAATGCGGGCATATGGAAAACAAATTAGATAAAGTACTGCTTCTTTGACAGTATCCATCCCGGCCGCCATCTTGGATCCACCATATTGGATTAAACTTTCGGTTTTTCAAATGGGAAGAGCTGCGAGTGATACATCAAATTCATGTACAAGTTTGAGGAAAATTCATTAGTGTGGTGAATGTTACCGTAGCTTGTACCGTTTGGAAGGTATTGCATATTAAATTCCTCTAGACTCTTCGTGAATAGACATTGCAGAGTAATATCAGTTACGCTTACGTTTTTGATGTTGACGAATCAAAACAATTTCTAAGTGGAAAAATACTGTAGACATAAACAAACTCTTTACAATTGCTATGAGCATGGCAAGGAAGGAAAGGAGTATTGCATTAGGTCAAAATGCATAATTTAAAATCAGATAGGACCGGATTTGGGTGGAGACCTACAATTTCCGAATTGACGTTTGTGTGTCTGTACGTTATAACGTTTACTTAGATTCACACTTCGTTATACATATGCCCTTAATTTGGTTTTAATGTACTAAGGAATCACTTTAACGTAATTCACTAATTAACTGTTCAAAATGACATACACAGAATATGATATATGAGAATTTATATATTTTTCGTAAATACTTTACCATTTACCTTCTTAATTTTTACAAAATATCTTTTTAAACGACATTTACCTTCTTAATTTTTACAAAATATCTTTTTAAACGAATATACGCTCCTTCACAATGACGTATATTTTATAGTCTAAACTAACTGCATAAAGCACAGATATTTATGCCTGGCCCAAACTAAATAACATAAATAGGGAGATCTGGCCATAAAAGAAAGTAATATCATAAGTTACGGACCATTGTCCGTAGTAACATATACATATTATCGCTGTAATGTATGTACGTTCGGAGAATATTTCCTCTACGATAAATCACGTAAAAGATTATATATAGACACGGGCATGGGCGGCGATTAGGGGGGACAAAGGGGGGCAGTTGCACCCCTACTTCTCTGAAATGACCTATTAATGTATATAGTTTCAACCAGGGAAATTTGTATATTAACATTGATATACAAATATTCAGATCATGTCTTCCCCCCACTTTTAACGTCCAATCGCCGCCACTGCATACGGGGATCTACACAACTTTCTATTTGGTTCAATATTCGTGAAGTGCCTCACAATTAACATGCAATACCTTGCAAACGGTACAAGCTACGGTAAAACTCCCTACATCCGAGAAAATTTTACATGAATTTGATGTATCACTTGCACCTATTCCCATTTGAAAAACCGAAAGTTGAATACAATATAACAGATCCAAGATAGCAGCCGGAGTGGGTAACATGTTTCAGACAAGCAGATCCAATTTGTTTTGCATATGTCCACACTCATGTCCATTTACATCTAAAGAAACTAAAAGTAATTTTCTGTACGAGCGTTATAATAGTGAATGATTGAATTGGATTTTGAGTTTAACGTCCCTTTCAGCAGCGAAGCCATATGAGAAATGTATGATTGAATTCCGGACATATGAAGGCTCACAAATATGCAAATTACTGGTATGGGTCACTAAAATTAGTACAATACACATTGGGTCGTGGAGATCTTTGCATTTGAATCAATTTTACTCGAATCCCGAGGGGACACTTCGCGAATGTACCTTGTGAACCATGCCTCCAAAAATATAAAATATTAAATAAATAAAGATCAAAATTAAAATTGTATCAAATGAATAACTAAAGGAACAGTGAATTCTTAAATCAAATTAGAGAGTGAAATTAAACGAGTGGTTGCTATCTCTGATTGTCATAAATGACATTTTATTGTTGAAACAATTGATTTACAATGGTAGTATAGTGGATTTTTTAATAACAATATAAATTATTCATCTGTGAACATTCAATAGTGTTGAGTTCAAAACCAGACATAGCGTGTTAGCTTAATTGTATTACAATTAATTTATAAATTTACTCCATGCTAAGCTAATCATAACAGAAATAAGCTAAATATTTAATTCAAATTGCTCTGTCACTTTTAGAGACCTCCTATATCATATAAAATGCAAATATACAGTTAAAGTTCTTTGTAGTCATAATTTACCTTATTACAGATCCTGCTTAGGTTTGACCATACAGTGGTCTCTTTATATATAAGTAGTTTATTAGAGAATGTTCCATTTTGATGCTTGATGCAGAATCCAGAATGCAGAATGCAGTATCATTTTTTAGTTGCATTTTATATGGATTATTATCCTTGTTTGCCTTAATTATTTTTCCTTTTAACTTTGCCAAAGGCCAATATAAACATTTACAAAATCTTAGGAAAGTCCTAATTGCATCTTCTGAAAAATATTGTTGTTATCTAATGATGTAAAAATAAGTATTTTTGAACTTTAGTTTACCCTGAGGTTTGCTTTAATCTTTTTCGTGATTTTATCCGAATTGTTAATTACTACTGGAAAACATTGTTTTTGACTAGAGGTGATTTTTGACTATTTTGCTTCTGCTTCCAACGATTTCTTGATTACAAATACTGTCCTTGTGATTTTTAAAAATAATATTATGCACCTATCCAAAAGGTTAAGATAGTACAAAAAACTTCGTTCCATTTTCAGCTAAGGAATTTCATTACACACTTGTCAGAACAATAAAGATCGGACATAAACTTCTTCTGTAATAAACAGAAAAGAAGAATCATGAACCCCAACAGTTACACACATTCCACAAATATAAAAATATTTTATTTAAAACGTCGGCATCAGGTACAGGTTAGTTATTTGTTTCCTAGAATAACAAAGATGCTGCTTAAGAGTTTCTTAGTCCTGTAAAAATTAATTATGCTTTAAAATGGATCTCAGAATTGAAAAGATTGATAACATCTGCTCTGCAGAGATAGAAGATACGTCAAGAAATCTCAAGAACTCTATATTGCAACAGTGGAGGAAAGTTGTATTATTTTATTTTTTGAAGAATATTTAATTTCTGGGGCGTAAACTGAGAATTGAATTTTTGATTGTAGGTTTTTAGTTTATTTATTTTTTTTTAAATTGCGAGAATATTGCGAGAGATAGAGAGAAATATGAATTGAGGACAATATGAAATTGAAAACTGAATGGTAAGGAGTTTTTAATTTTATTATTTGTTTTTAATGTGTATAAAGGCTGTGTTTGAGATATGAAATAAAGAATTTGAAATTATTTGAAAAGGTTAATATGAAAAGGCATTTACATTGTGATTTTTGTGATAGCTGAAGTAAAACTTTGGAGACTCCGCCTCCTTTGTACCTTATGTAACTTTTAGGCGAATGGCAAGTTTAGAACTGAAATATAGACTTAAAGTGTTTGTTGTGCGAAGGTAGGTGTTATATATATGCATGTATATAAAACTGCGAAATGAAAATTCCATGTTTATATATATATATATATATATATATATATATTTGTGTGTGTGTGGGGGGGGGACCTTTACGTGTTGGAAATAAATTTGATGTAATTTAGACAGTTAATATTTTGTACTCAAGCCAGCCTTGAATTGTTCACATAGATTTTTATAAAAGTTTCAATATTTATAATAATTTGAGTTTTTTAATGGTATATTACAATTGGTAGCGAATAAAATAGAAAATGCTTGTGAAAGAAATCCTAAATTAAACATAAGTCATGTCGGGCTTGTAACTACCTAAGTCTTTATTACTATAAATCCTAACTGCTCTTTATAACTGAGAACCATTCCTGCATCAATAGAATAAATTAAATAAGACAGGATTAAAGGGATATTGTATATCTTCATTAGAATTTAGGAGTACAATATACTCTTCTTCATAATTTCTTGCCTTTCTGAGTACTTTTGTATTTTTTGATTAGCACTAATTCTAGTACATTTTTTTCGTTCCCACTGTCTCTGAATTCAGTGAATAAGACAGATCTATATGATAAATCTTGCTCTATGAGTTTCAACTGGCTTATACTGAACTTGAAGGAACTAAGAAAAACAAAGCCTTCATATTAATGTTCCCTAATTATGTCTTTCAGGCTAAAATAGACAATCACTAATGAAAGCGAATGGTTATGAAAGAACTAGTGAGATGAAGACGCTGGAGGAAAGGGGAGAACCCGATAAAACCCATGGACATTATGTTGTCCATCACAAATTCATCTGGCTTAGGATCGCGCCAGGAACTCTTCAACGACAAACACTCCGCCCTGAAGAGTCTCAAAGTACCTGCAATGCCAATAAGGGAGGGCATGGTGTGTCAACCAACTTCGAAAAAACGGTTGCAGTAAAAAACTAAGCACAGTCTGGTAGAATCAATGATCATAAATACAGAAGCCTAACACCAAGGAGTGGAATTTAATTCCACAAAACCAACACTCTTAGACTGGCTCCAGATTCAGAACTCGGAACTCAATTCAGTTTCTTAAGTACCTTCACAATTTAAAAAAGAACAACAGAAACTAATGGCCGCGGTGACTCAGTGGTACAGAGTTCACCTCGGATGCGTGGGATCCCTGGTTTGATCAGAACACGATCCAAGTGAACTTTGTGATGGGTAAGCACCGAGTTCGTGGTTTTTTTCGAGGTTTTCTCGTTTGCTCCTACTTTCTTCATTCTACTATTTAATTCATTATCATAATCACCGTATAACCATAGAACGTAACACTGAAGGATTTAATTTCATTTTATCAATATAAACTATCAACTCTTCTACATGAATTGGCACTTGTCTAGGGTCAGATACAATTATTTACGAGTATATATTGTCAACTCTTTTGAAAACTTTGTAGACGAGAGATAATCACGCTCTGGCGTCTAATGAATAATGGATCTTCCACCGCAGCTAAGATATACAGAATCAATGCTTAAGATACATGGGCGTACATAACTAGGAGTGTTTGAAAGGTCAGCATCAATAGACGGCTACGATTATCCTCATAATTTTCAACTGAATGGAAATGCAATGCGACTGCTATTTTCAACAAAAGTAACTCATAAACAAAATTTTAAAGTTAACTCTCTGACGTTTGAGCTAGTGCTCATTGTGATATCAAGATACCTAATTTTATACAACTTATACAAATCTTTGCCTTTTAAATTTGTAACAAAATAAGAGAAAATTTAGTTCTGACAGGCTGAAGAGAACAGTTATATCAATACATCGTAGGAATTATTTTAAAATTGTGATGTCATGCGTGGTCTGTATCCAACACTAGTTTGGGGATGGACCTCATATCATGCAGGAGCAGTATATACGAGGTGTTACTAAAATGGTGCGGACGGTGGACGTATGAAAAGTGCGTTTGAACGGAAAATGCATTCGTACTACTGTAGCAGACGAAAAGTGAAACATCCGAACAAATTGGAAGGAAATGCAGAAGCGAGATTGCAAAGGAAAAACGTAGGCAACACACGCACTTCATGTAACCCTAGGTGCAATGTTTTTGACAACAGTAGCCTAAGAACATTTGTTTCAGCCTAGAGGTCTGAACGGATCGGGAAGTTTTAGCCTGGGTCCGGCCCGGCCCGTGTGATAATTAAATGAACCCGAAATAAGCCCGAATTACATAAACTTTATAAATTACGCAAAACTGTATTTTTATTTAGAGCAATTAGCTGTTTAATTTTCCAATTGTGGTTTAAAAGTTCTCCAGAAAGAACGGTCTAAACGTCCAATAAATGCAGTATGTTTGTGAAGTTAAGCCCGAGAAATATGGTTGTATACTTAAAAATCTACGGTCCGAGCCCGGCTCGGGCCCGAAATGATATATGCTTTGTAGGCCCGAGTCCGGCCCGAGCCCGTGCATACCTCTAGCTCAGCCTCTACTCATTCCTGCTATTATCAGCACGGAATACACCCTTCTTATCCAGCCAGAGAGAAACTTCCAAAATTAACCCATAACTTTCCAGGGTGTCCATGTGGACACGCAAATAGGGATAACTTTTTATGCCTGGGAGATTTTGTGTGTGGAATTTTGTGACACGGCTCACAGTGAACACATTACAACAATAACAACAAAACTTTCATTATTTTCACATTTACTGCGATCATATGGAACAAACGTAACTGAAAATATTATAAAATCAGGAAAAAAATAATTCGGGCAGTTATGGGTTAAGCTGAAGTGGAAACAGAAGTTTAGGAAATATTTGTATCAGAAGATCTGATTTGAGCTTAGCGTACCTTTCAGTAGCGATGCTATATAAGACCAGGACCTGCTCAACGTAGGATTCGAACCACATGACCTCTCACCGGGAATCGAATCCGGATCATCCGCGCCTAACTTGTTACGCTATCCACAAAGCCGCGAGAAAGCTCTCATCTCAGAAGTCAGAAACAAGTGAAAATTTATCAATTTGCCACGTCATTGCTAGGAGACCACCTGAATGAACTTAACTCCAAGGATTGCATTTTGTTGTTTCATCACTGAATGAAATAAATGTATCTTGCTGTATCAACAATTATGAATCACTAGACATAAAAGTGGACTAGAGAATTTCCTTTAAAAAGTCGAATCAAATGGCCGATTCTTGGTTCAATCATTTCAAAATGTTTTCAAGTACTAAACTCTTAGTCACTTAAGCTTTGATCTATTTCTTTGATGCGCGGAATCTCTTTACGACTTTTTTCTTCTCTGAAATTCAGTAAAGAGGCATCGAAGATCAGCAACACGTATTCTGGAGGTGCTGAAAGGTTTTCAACTATTGACGGGAAGAGCTCATTTATTTTTTGTGTTAACTGTACGTACTTGATCTTTCCCCTTTTTGGTCTTACAACAAAGACAAAGTATCTGGACGGAACGAAGAAGGGGCGCAAAATCTTCTGTCCAAGTGATGAGTTTCAAATAAAATAGCTATCTTTTCTTTTTTTCTTTTTTTTTTATAGACAAGTCTCCCAGTAGACAATGCTTTTACCTGTCACCCATCCGAGTTGCCATAGAAACGCTAATGCATTTCTTGCTTGATTTGCTACAATAGAAGGAGTCTGTCTTACAGGACTGACTAGTTGTAGTTTCTGCCTACGAAAAGAAAAGCAGAAACAATTCGTTACCGCTATTTTGTGTTTCAAGAAATAGATGCTTTTCTTTGTTCCTTTCCTAGTATCAGTCTTCTTGGTACTTTCTATCTCCTTTACCCATTTCACAATAAATCACATTTAATGAAACACTCTACACAGTCTTGCTAACGACTGGTCACTATGCGTTCATGTACCTACACATTTCTATGAGAAGATTTTTTTTTTCTAAATTTAATTGGCTTTCTCAGACTTATATGAAGTTAAAGAATGAGGTTCACGGAAAAGCATACAATTCGGATGAAAAGGTCCGAGAAAGAATGTGATTAAGTATGCTTCAGTGTTAATCATAGTTGGAAACAACAATGAAAAAATAACGAATAAAAGTTTCTTTTTTTTTAAAATAGTAAATTAAAAACAATTGATTAAATTAAAACTGTCAGAAAAAAGTAACGATTAAAATAGTCGATTAATCGATTAGAATTAAAATTTAAAACTGGCAGATTTCCACGGATGTTATAAAATAGAGGATCTGCATACACAACAAAACCGTGAAGCCATACGTCACAGTTTTGTCAACCCCATTCTGCCCGCCCTGCCGAATAAGATCGCAATGTTTTGAGCCAACATTCATGACTGAAACAAGAGTAGCCAATCAGATTTGGTTGTTGTGCCGATGCTCGGTTGTTTTATTCGCTTCATTGAGTTAATAGGATGAAAATACAAATGGGTAGATCGTCTATTTTATAACATCCTTGAAGCTTTCACTATTATGCAATGATAACTTTATTGATAACTTTATGTAATGATAACTTTGAGTGGTGAAAGTTAAATGTCAAATTTGATGGAGAAAATTACGGGCATACGAAAATTAATCGAATATTATGAAGTTGCTGTATTTAAACAAAACTGATAATTAATAAAAATTAAAAGTATTACAAAATTGAGAAATAACAACAATGAAATTATGTATTTCCAGATATGTTTTTCGTGTATATGTTAGTTCTACGAGGAACGCAATTTTTAGAACATGCATATTAAAATGTAATAATAATGGTTAAGTGCACATCATGTCAGAGTCATACCAAATACCAGATACATACAATAAAACAACTTTAATAATAATTATTTCATTGCTCCAACGTAGATGAGCCCATGCCCCTTAAGGCAAGTTGGGATCATTTTCAAAGAAAAGAAGTAAAATGAAATGAAATCTTTGAGTTTTACGTCCCACGGTTAGGCTAAAGGAGACGGTGATGATGAGAGATGAGTGAAATGGTGGAATGAAGAAAGTGGGAGGAAACGAGAGAACCCCGAGAAAACCCACACACACGGTGTTTGCCCACCATAAAGTTCACTTGGCGGGGGCTGGGATCGAACCCGGGACCCCAAGCACCAGAGGTGAAGGCTCTACCACTGAATATTTATTGTACTCTGTCACTAATATTACATAGCAAAATTACATGGAGACAATATAGGCGTAATCTAGGACCGACCACTGGGAAGAGAGTCCAAGATGTGATTCTGAGCAAACCTACTCCGCTGTACGATGATAATGGTTATGCATAACAAGGAAAATGTTCACAAGCACAATTCATGTCCTCAGGGTCTTTCCCGACAGGTGGGACAGAGCTGCTTGCAAAAAACCACTGAAAGATTGTCTTTCAAGATCGACTGAAAAATATTTGCGGCGTTCCCGTTGTAGAAAGTCGAAATATAAGCATTCATCATTCCACGGCATGGAATGATGAACATATAACAATGTGGTACCAACTAACCAGAGGACCGTATTATGTTTGGTTTTTGGGTAATACTGAAATGCAGGAAAGAATAGGAGATCGACTGTAAATAAAGAAACAGGTGTACGGCAGATCAAGCTCAACATACGAAGGAGGAGGTTCCAAATAATATCGGCACCTGAACATGACATGTAGCGATGAGATAGTGTGTCGGAGTGGCCACAATATTTGCAGGTGAGGGTTGTGGTACGTCCAATGCGCAGAAGTCGTTCTTGTGTGGCAGGCAGTTGATGAACGATGGTCGTCCATACCGCTTGTGTGTGCAAAGGGAGGACATTGGTTCTTAGATTTTGCCAAATATGGCGCCATTGTTTATTGGGGAACATATCCTGTACCCGGACTCTCACATCTACAAGTGACGCTCTCCACAATTGCTGGTATAAGGTTTGGTGAGTATATGTAGTAGGGGAAGCAAGCGCACCAGAATATGTCCATGCTTGAACAAGATTGGTGACATAGGTAGGACATAATTTGCCAAATCTGCAGAAAGGTGGATTCCTTGGTTGGGAGTATTCGGGCCAGAAACATTCGATCCACACCCGTGTATAGTCCATGTGGGGCTCAACGTCTTGATACGCATCTAGCATGTATAAAACTTGACTTTTAAGACGAATGTTTACGAGTCCAAGGCCCCCTTCGCTGCGAGGAAGATAAATAGTGTTGTGGCGGAGGCGGAAGTAGTAGCCCCGCCAAAGAAACCACATAAATACAGATTCAATTTGGCGAGCGTAAACAGAAGGGAGGGGAAAGATACGCGCGTAGTACCAAAGTTTAGCAGCAACATACTGGTTAAGATATTGGACCTTATGTATGATATGCAGACCTCGGAACCGTTGTAAGTATAGCAGCTGTTTAATCTGAAGAACTATAGGACGCCAGACAGCATCCATTTGTTTGCGTACATCGCTATGAAAAGTTATGCCGAGTACTGTTAAAACATCAACCGTGGGAATGTGAGAGCGTGAATCAGGTAAAGAGGGTAGGGAGAATCCGTGAAATGACAGGAGTTTGGTCTTGTGTTTATTGTATGCCAAGCCGGAGCACTGGGTGAACTCGTCAGTTATGCGGATGGCGGTGAGCATATCTTTGGGCGTAGTTCCTATTAAGGTTACGTCATCCGCAAATCCGAAGACGTGTAATTGATGGTATTCCGGTATACCGGGAGAGGTAATGTTAGCCAGAGCCCGGAGATAGGTATCTAGAACTATCACAAAGAGGCTCGTCGAGATGCTATCACCTTGCCGTAATCCGCGTTGCAGAGCAAATATGTCAGAAAGATGACCGTTGATCTGTACTCGACATTGGGCCGATTGGTATAGTTGTCTTATGACTTGTTGAAATGCAGGAGGAAATCCCCAAGCGTCTAAAGTTTGAAGAAGAAACCCGTGATCAACGCAGTCATATGCGGAAGAAAAATCTATGCCAAGGACCCCCGCTTTAATGCGCCGAGTTTGCACGTACGCTATAAAATCCCGTAACGAACGTAACACATAATAGATGTTATATTTGGGGTGGGTGGCTGCCTGATATGGACTAATATACTTTTGCAATATGGGTTTTAAACGTGCCGTCAGAATTTTGGTAAAAAGTTTCAAATCGGTAGGCAGTAAAGTGATGGGTCGGTACTCCTGTACAGTCTGGGAAGTGGCGGATTTCGGGATAAAGATTGTGATTCCGACGTTACCGCGGATGGGGCCTCCCTGTAAATATGTATTAAATAACTTGACTAGGGTATCGGAAAGAAAAGTCCAGTATTGTTTATAGAACGCGTACGGCAGACCTTCATATCCTGGCGCGCCCTTTCCTTTTGTTGCCTGGAGGGCCATCCATATTTCCTGAGAAGTTATGGGGCGCATGAGATCACGACCCTCTTCCTCCGTAATCAGTTTGGGAATAATCGACAAAAACTGAGTTGTAACATTGGTGTCAGAAGGTCGGGGTTGTACTAATTTATGGTAATGCTCACGGAAAACATTTAGGATCTGAATCGAATCACTAGTCATATCACCATTCGGGAGTCGGAAAGCTACTATTGTAGCCTGTTTCCGCCGGTGCAATAGACGTGCAACGTCGTAAATAGTGACAGTTTCCTGGGCAAGCCTATAATATGTGGTCTCATTAATAAAAGAAGGCATGAGTGTGGGAGCCTGGAGATTTTGGAGTCGTAGTTTGAGCTGTTGCACTGTGCGTTTATTCTGTAGTGAGGGGGCCGCACACCATGCCTGACGCAATGCTTCATAGAGGAATTCAAACATCAACTGCCGATCGTGTCGTGTTTCGTGTCCTTTACCTTGGAAGAACCGAGCGATCTTAGGTTTAAGAAATGTCGTCCACCAAGAGGCGAGATCTGGAAAATATTGTTGCATCCTTTCCCAATATGAATATTGTTGTTTCAGTTCCTCCCGATAACCGTCGTGGTGAAGTAAGGATGTATTTAACTTCCAGTATCCTCGCCTGCTAAGGGCTGGCAAGGGTTGATCTGTTTTTATGTGGAGCTTGATCGCTGCATGATCGCTGAAAGATGGTATAATAGTCTGTACGTCAATAATAGTGTGAAATAAGTCAGGAGTGACGTATATTTTGTCAATCCTACTTTTCGAATGTGAAGTACAATGGGTATAGGTCCTCGGTGAATTGGATACAATGACTACATCCCGTAAGTGATAAGCCCGCAAAAATTCCAAAAATGCGGGACAAGGGGGGGTGGGCGGAATTGAATCTGCACTGGTTTCAGTGGTATTCCAATCAGCCATGATTACCATACGAGAAATATTAGGAGGCAGGAATTGTGGCAAACTTTGGCCATAAAATTCAGCCCGTTCCTTCTTAGCTGTATAGCCAGAAGGAGCATATAGTCCGACGACCAGGTGCCCCTGTATGACACAATGAATAATACGTCCGTCAGGGGAGAGAGTAAGATTGGTATGCCCCAATCCTTTTCGGATAAACATCCCTACTCCAGTGGTGGGTCCTAAATTAGCAAACACATCATAGTCCATCATATTGTGAAATGAATCATGTATAAGTTCTTGCACACAAACTACATCCGGTTTATGACATACGAGAAATTGGTTTAAATATGCTTTTTTATCGTCACTACTTGCGCGATTTAAATTTATCGTGAGAAAGGATAAAGAGTTTATCACAGTCATATAGAGGAAAATTTCGTAGTATAACACTTCTGTGCAATGTCGATATCTACGTAAGTTTACGCTACTCAAAGTTAATATGAGTCTTAAAACTAAGAAGTGAAGCAAAAAATAACTTACAAAATCCATGATAGATGTTTATGAATATAAGTGCTGCAGGTGAAATTATAACCATACGGCTATGGTAGATTTAAACACAACTAACACTCAAGGATTTCCTGTTTGTATACGTGATAAATACCGCTGTTCCACTCTGCACTCTTGCACTATTAGAATCGGAGGGCACTTGTGTTGTACACACGTGACGTAGAGAAAAAAAAACAAACCAACGGAGGCACACACCACACTACTTGGGGTGAATTCGTATCCATTGACCTTGAAGACCAATACCTTATGTATCTGTTTCAAACACCTGCTGTGGGCGAGTCCGTGGGTCTCGATCGCAAGACAGAGAGACTTGGCTGCCTTCCAAGTGAGAATTCAGTTCTTCCTTCCGGGATAGTTTGCGTCTTTTTTGTTTAGAAATAACATCACTAAATTTAATTCCTTGTGTCTCATGCTGGAGAAACTCGCTTTCAAAGGGTTCAAGATGCTCTTCCTGTGTCTCTTTCGGGATCTCGCTATCCTCAACTGGTGAGGGATGTAGTTCAACCTCCATGTTGTGTGAGGTGATATGCTGCTCTACTCGTATGCCGGAGGCCTCCGATGTAGGCGATAAAGGCACTCGTTTACTGGGAAGTTGGGTATCGTCCTTTGCTTTCTCAAGAGACGTTATTGAAAGTGCAGGGAACTCCTTTGGGTCCGGAACCGAGGGTCGATGCTCAAGATCATCTTCTTGGTTACCAGATTTCGTAGAAATGACAGGTGGGGCTAATTTGTAGGATGTCTTAGGAGTCACTTTTCCGAGTTCTGTCATGCGAGGAATTGACGGAGAAGTGGTCGGGATTACACTCGTTGCCCCTCGGGGTTGAGCCCCCCGTTTCAGTACACAGTTCGCTACGGTATGCATAGAGCTTTGGCATCGGAAACATGTAATCGGTTGTCCACTGTATGATACTCCTACTTTATAACCATGGACTAGAAGTCGGGATGGCACATGAGATGTCAGTTTAATATGTACATGGCGAGTTCCAGTTTTAATACCAGGGGGATAAGGAGGGGCCCATTCCTGATCTTCTATTTTAATCACTGAACCATATGCACTAAGAGCCTCACTCAATAAGTTGTTCGGTGCCTCGATAGGATACTCAAACACACGAAGGAGGGTAGTCGGATCTGCTGCGGAAATAATTCGAACAAAACTCACTTCCTTATTTGAATGAGTGAATGGTACCTCACTAGGGGCATGAGCTGCAAAGTCATCGTATTCCTGTTGCGTTTTGAATTTTAGAAAAATACAAAAATTTTCACTATTTAACTGCATGGCACTGATGTGATCAAAAATACCTGGGAAACTGGAGTTCATCCAATGGTAGATTTCCAAGGGGACTGGTCGAACTGCACGGAACTTCTTGTCAAATTCTAGTTTAAATTGAAGATCTTTTTTATATTCCATATTCACGTTTGCACTGATACACCGACACTACGCCGAAACGGCAATAATTGAGAGTACGGAGTATAACTCCTACTTCAGTAGTTTTGCTTTGATATAGTAATCAGAGCTATGAAATACACTTAACGTATATATGGTCTACGATACTATAGGCTATAGTACACTGTGGAAGCACCAGAGCACCCGTGTTGACTCGACGGCGGCTTGATGCGAACTGACCACTGAGCCACCGCGCCCCCAAAGAAAAGAAGTATTTATGTATTAATCCAAGTGTGTAGTGGAACTGCTCTTGAAAAATGAAATGAAATATTTAAGTTTTACGTCCCACGATTATGCCTGGTAGGTTAAAGGAGACGATGATGAGGAGAAATGAATAAAATGGTGAAAGTGTGAGTAAACGGGAGAACTCCGAGAAAATCCACGCACACAGTATTTGTCCACCACAAAGTTCACCTGGCGCGAGCTGGGATCAAACCAGGGACCCCATGCATCAGACATCTACTACTTTTTTGTGAAATTAGATATTTATGCTATCCCACCGAGAATAAAACCCGTGTGACAAAACTATTTAGCAGAGCGAGCTGATACTTGGTATACATGACGTTTGTCACTGAACACTGCCAACTAACAGTGAAACAGAATCTTTAACAATGAATTGGGTGGCTCAGTGGTAGAGTGTTCATCTCCGGTGCTTGGAGTCCCTGGTTCGATCCCAGCTCGCGCCGTGTGGACTTTGTGCTGGACAAACACCGTTCTCGTGGGTTTTCTCGGGGTTCTCCCGTTTCCTCCCACTTTCATCATTTCACTCATTTCTCTTCATCACCGACTCCTTTAGCCTAACCGGCATAACCGTGGGACGTTAAACTTAAAGATTTCATTTAATTTTTTCTTTAACAATGAAACATAATCTAACAATAAAACAGAATCCCACTGGGTCACCGTGGCTCCGACTGTGCTTGAAGTTTTTGAAATAAGTTACAGAAAAAAGTTCTTGCAGAATATCATTTCTCGTTGCTTTCGAGAAAAAAAATAGTGATTAATTTCTTAATAGTTGCGATTTTCTAACGACTATCAACTAAACATTAAATCCTGGTAAATTTAATTCATTAGATTAAAATTTAACAAAATATCTAACTGATAAATTTGCTCGTTTTTTAACGGACTAATAACAAGCCTTGTAACAAGTACCATTCTGGTGTGTGTATGTTCAGCTCTAAATTATTTGGTGTTGTGTGTCATGGTTTGAGTATGTTTACCAGGGGCATCACTATCCGTAAAGCTAAAAGAAGTTGTCAAATGGAGTAATAAAATTAGAAATATGCATATAGTATGAATTAAGCATAAATATATTAAGATAATCAGCTGAAGTAACTACTGATGGGCAAGATTAATATTATATCTGTACCGTACATTGAAGGGAAATACTTGTTCTTCGCACATGAGGACAAGTTTTTAAAGTAAGGTAGGTGAGCGCAATTTCGCCATGTTTGCAATTCTGTCAGGTACCTGTATTTCCGAATACGTTGGCATAAGTCGGTAAATGGGGCTAGTGCATAGGTAGATAGCGCATGGTGAACGTGTTTTGTCCCATTTCGATGGGTAGGAGCTAGGCGTGAAAAACAGACTGTCAGTGTATGTGATAGACGTAGTGCTGTTATAAGATCGAGAGCAACGTAGTGCAGTGCATTGTTCTAGAAGGAAAGTTCAAAACTTTGTGGTAAATATTGCATTGTGAAGGGGAATGCTTTATGTCTACAATGATATGTGTAACGCTGTGTTGTACATTTGGAGTCATATTGTCACCCCATTTGTGTAGTCTTTGGAAGTGCTTGCAATTTCGCCATGCAGAACAAAGGGGGGGGGGTGAAATTGGAAACTATGCCAAGGTGCATGAAGTAATGGAACAATGACAGTGGTAACTCCCTTCCTTCGATTTAATTGCAGATAATGAGAGACATACGGAATAAAGTGAAGTACTGCAAGTGGATATCGATGGATTTTAAGAACGCTGTGATCAGCGTTACCCAGCACCAACTATCTGTCAGCGCTGCAAGTAAACAATTCAACATATCATGTCGAACAGTAGGTTCCTATGTACAAGCACGAAAGACACAATGTGCAATCCCTGGTAGAAAACCTGTGTTAAATGTAACAGAGGAAGAGGTCTTACAAGGAGAAGGCAGACTGTGCTCAATATCACTGAAAATGTCACCAATCAGCTTAGCGATCCCAAAGCAATGGATTCGACACTAATATTGGTCAATGTGGAGATGTTACTCCCCCACCTCTTATGACGATGAATACTAAACTTGGAACGGCGTCAGAAGTGTCACTATTAATCTCAGCGACCCCGAAAACTAGTGATTTGACACTAATATTGGTATTTTTGTCATGTTATTTTTCACTTTCCTCCTCCACCCACGATGATGAAAGTTAAAGTGGTACTTCAGCGGCATATGAAATGAAACTATTCATCCCAATAACCCCAAAAACCATATATTTGGCACTAATATCTGGTGTCTCGGGTATTTATCACTCCTTTTATACATACATTTTGACTCCCCAAGTCGAACTTAAAAAAAAAAAAATAATAATAATAAATACTTCGTAGGCAATTGGATCTGGTAAAGATCTATCTGTGTAAACATACATAAGAAAACTTTGAGGTTGAAAAAATCTTACTTTTATCCTTTGATATTTGCTTGATTTCAAACACAAGCAAAGGATATGATTAGCGAGTTCTAAAGAAAGTACAAACTATATTGTTTGGAAATCTAACAATTTTTAGGTTGGTTGTGCTGGAATTTGTTTATTATTATTATTATTATTATTATTATTATTATTATTATTATTATTATTATTATTATTATTATTATTATTATTATTATTATTATTATTATTGTGCAAACATGTAGTTTTAATTTTATCCCCTTATTTTTTACTTATTTCAATATCAATGTTATTACAACTTGTTTTTTAGCCTAACGTTCCACGTTTACGCTCCGAGGTAGTGTTGCGAGATCTGAAGATTAAAAAGTAGCAAGGTTGTGTTCCAAAAGTAGCGGATTTGAACTATTTCTAGCCCAAATGTAAAAATTAATTATGTTGCAACTCTATATATTTACTAACGTCAGATGTTTGGTAGGACAACAGTCACGTGGCGTCCGCGGCTTCGGGTTGTTGGCAGTTCATGTGGTAATTCAAATACCATACTACGTGAGAGCAACAGAACGACAGTGTGTAGTGAACTGAGCAGTCCACGAGTCCACGATAGTGTAAAAGCAGTGCCCTTTCTGATTTCCAAGAATATAAATGTTTGCTTAAGTATGTTTTATGAGCTCTGAGTCACACCTTAGTAACTTAACAATATGATTTTTCACTGCTATTCCTTACTTCAATTTATTTGCTAAATTCTTTATCTGCGAACCGTGAATTTTGGAAGTTTTACTTACTCCACGTGCTAATTATGTTAATATGGATAACACAGTAAAATGATTAAATTTGCAATGTTCACGTTTACACAACACCATTCAAGCACTAGGCCTAGGCATTACCTAAGACAGCAACACAGTCAGTTATAATGTAACAACGCAAACTCAAGAAAAGTCTAGTATTGCCAAATTCGAAGATTAAAAGGTACAAAAATTTGAACTACTTTCGAACATTATTAGTTTTAGTAAAACTATTGTTCGTTACTAATACAATATTTAAAAAAAAAAACTTTAATTGCATTATATGAAACTAATAGTGTTTTGTGATTTTATACATGGAAATAAAAAAGTAGCGCATTATTAACAATTATAACCTGCAGGTAATTAAAGGTAGCCCCAAAAGTAGCGTGTTGCCCAGTTTGATATTTTGATAGCGAGGCACTTTATAAATTGCCCAATCCGTTACTTGTAGCAAAATCTGGCAACACTGCTCCAAGAATAAGTGAGACGGAGATTATAATTAATGCAATAATAGATTAAGAAGGTGGGAGAAAGGAGAGAACCTCAAGAAACCCAGTCACATTATGTTGGGATTGAACCAAGGGTTCTACGCACCTAAGGTGAGCGCTCTACCGCTGAGCCACCCCGGCCCCTTATGCTTATTTACGAAGTGAACATGAATTACAGTAGGTTCGCGTCTTATATATATATATATATATATATATATATATATATATATATATATATCCTAGGTGCTTAAAAGAGACGGTAAACTTATCTTTATAAACAAAAAAATCAACATGAATTTATGATGACTAGCAAAAAGCTATTACACAACAATGCTATTACATGCAAACGATAAACGAGGTCTATACAATGAGCAAAACAATTGTAGGAGTTGCGTTGCCTACAAGGCAAGCGTTGAGGCTATCTCGTCTCGTCTCGTCTCGAAAAAGTATAGTGAAAGTGACATCTCATTTTCGAAATTGTATCTGTATCTATGGCAGAATTATGCCTTGTTTGGTAGGCAACCCTAAAAAGAAGGAACAGAACTAGAAGAAATGTCTAGGAACCTGAAACTTGTACCTCAAACTATTCTGTAGCACAATAACTCTCTAACAGTGAAAATAATAATAATAAATGCACAAGAAAATACTAACAGCAAATAGTTAATTTTGAAAATTCACTTGAAAAATGTAACTTATGTATTATAATACTACAGATGTTACATGGAGAAATATACATTTTCAAATAGGTTCTACGTTGCAACCGTACTCATGAGAAAGACAATGATGAGATCAGCATAATCTAAGGGTGTAGACTTGTCAAGAAGACAGGATATTCAATCGATTTCTGTTTGAAATGCTGAAGCAGGCAATATTCTTTTTAAAACTCTCTCTGTATTTAAAGAAACCATTTTACAATTCAAACCACCGGACAAAGAAAATACAAGTGAATCACTGATCGGTTTTCTGCATTGACAATAAAACAAGATATGTATTCGATTTTAATGCGACAATATGTACAGTATTTAATCTTGCTCTGGGTCTCCAAGTCTGTCTATTTAAATGGTGAAGCGTGCATTTGGCGTGCTGGTTCCAAGGTTCGATTTCCGCTCGACGCACAAATTATTTTCAGTGTTGATCCTGTATTTTTGTCCTTTGTCCAATGTTCTGTGTTTTGCTTGTGGTAAAGTTTCTGGCCTACACACATGCCTTCTAGGGGTATTTTGCTTGGCAGTCTTTTTCTTTCTTTCTTTTTGTGTATTTGTTTCTAGAACGGATACTGTTGAAGCCCCCGCAGTTCCCATGGGTCAGCGTAGGCTATGTAGATCTTGGCAGAGTGACGCAACTGTGAAATAATAATGAGTATGTCAGGATTCCGAGACAAATCCATTGAAACTAAACGGAACCAGAAAGTTAATTATCTTACAGGAAAACAGAGAGGAACATTCAATGAACTACAACAACATTGCATTGTGTCAGCTAAGAAAAAGAGTACTTAAATTTTGTAATTATACAGTTTATATTATTTTCGTAGCGAAGCAGAAGATATTGAGGGTCTGGTCTACATTCAAGGCACCAGACTACAAAATGAACATTATCATATCTACTTTCGAAAAGTAGCAAAGACAAATGAGACACATGAATAATAATAATAATAATAATAATAATAATAATAATAATAATAATAATAATAATAATAATAATAATAATAATAATAATAATAATAATAATAATAAAATAGAATTGCACAACATCGAGGGAAAGTAGCAACTGCCGTAAATCACCAAAGTACGCGCAAAGGCATGGGTCAGTGGAGGGCTCTGTACTACCTAAATTAAAAAGTAGTGAACTATAGCATACATGTCCAGAAATAACAGTCACAAGAAACAGTGTCCTGACCGCACAACACCCAACTACTGTCGGTCAGGTCATACTTTTCGCATGTTGTACTGCCAGAAATCAAAATAAGATATTTCAGTTTTATGTCCCACGGTTATGCTGTATAGACTAAAAGAGGTGATGATAAAAAAATAAACTAAATGGTGGAATGAAGAAAGTGGGAGGAAACAGGAGGCTCCCAGAAAACCCAAGCGCACGATGTTTGTTCACCACAAAGGTCACATGACGGAAGTTGGGATCGAACTAGGGACACCACACACCGGAAGTGAACGCTCTACTACTGAGCCACCGCGGCCCCATTTTGTTGTATTGGCAGAGTTAGTGAAATTAACAACATATTTTACATTACCACTTAAAAATAATATTTAAAAAAAAAAACTTCGTTGAGGGTCTTTTCATACCAGAACCCTTAACTGTTCTGGTAAAAAAAAAAAAAAAAAAAGCCGCATGATGCATGTTTTCTATTTTTTTATATTTTTTTTAAAATAATTTTTAAGAGTTGTGATGTGGTTATTAGAGATTACTGCAGAAGTCCCTTACTACCCTGTGTGAACGGAATGTTAATGAAAAGAAGTGAAGAACAACCACGTGGATACACACAAGGCCTAGGGGGAAGTCGTACGGTAGGTATGACCTTGACGGCAGTTATCTCGAAATCCGCCATTTTGAACTAAGGTCCCGTTTTTAAAATTTGAATTGGGTAATATGATACATAATTTCAGGCTAGAATTTAATCAGGAAAACAATGGTGAAATTAGTTTTAAGATACGCACATTTGAAAAAAAAAGTTACAGGCATATTAATTGTTTATACTTACTATGTGCGTAAGTCCCTTACCTCCGCTTCTAATCTGCGTATTAATAAGTGGATAAAAGCTTCGGTATTACCTACTAGGCCTAGAGGGAAGTGGTACGGTAAGGGTAACCTTGACGGCAGTCATCTTGAAATCCGCCATTTTGAATGAAAGTAAAATGAAAATCATAGCATATGACACCTTATTTTAATGGAACTTTTTTTTTTCAAAAAGCCAATTGTACGCTTATTTTTGTTCTGTAGTTAACCAGTATGAATTTAGGGCTGCTCCTAACGTACACCAAACGTCCAATGTTCGATCTTTCAAATTCGCAACACACTTAATTTTCACCGCATGTTTAAGAGGCCAACTGGCACTTTGCAACTGTTGCCATAGCTCATGTTCTCTAAATTTATTACATTTTTTAAGAGATGCGATTTGTCAGTTCATGAATAGTGTTGGAATAAGCATTCAGCATCCAGAACAACAATAAGCATATCATTGGCTTTTGGGGACAATTTGCTATTAAAATGAGGTGTCACATGCTATGGTTTTCATTTTTCAAAACTCCACTTTCATTCAAAATGGCGGATTTCAAGATGGCTTATGTCAGGTTACTCTTACCTTACCACTTCCCTCTAGGCCTAATATGTATTACCGAAGCTTTTATTCACTTATTACCATTAATACGCGGGTTAGAAGCGTAGGTAAGGAGCTTACGCACACAGTAAGTATAAACAATTAATATGCCTATAACTTTTCTCCAAATGTGTGTATCTTAATACTATCTTCACCATTGTTTCCTGGTTAAATTCTAGCCCGAAATTATGTATCATATTACCCTATTTCCATTTAAAAAAATGGACCTTAATTCAAAATGGCAAATTTCAAGATGGCTGCCGTCAAGGTCATATCTATCATACGACTTCCTCCTAGGCCTTATATGTATCCACGTGGTTCCTCTTCATTGTTTTTCATTAACACTCCGTTTACACAGGGTAGTAAGGGACTTCTGCAATAATCTCTAATAATCACATCGCAACTTTTAAAAATTATTAAAAAGAAATAGAAAACATGCACCATGGCAAAAATGTCTGTCATCACAAATAAGGCATACATGCCCTCTATCAGAAAAAAAAATCATTGAAATCGGAGCCGGACACCTGGGTGATGTCCCTTGTTAGTTCTCTTGTCCAGTGAGCACTCATCAGTGTCATTGTGTACGATCGCTTCGGATCACGAGTTACTACGTTTTTCTTCCATCTGCACATTTGTGTTTTCCAAAATACATTGTAACATGTCTTCTGGGCAAAAATGTTCCCAACAACCGACAATGTCTTCTGAAGGTACACTTCTTGCACGTCGTTTTGTATCAGGTAAGCGTACAATGATATTGCATGAGTTGCTTCGTTTCTTCAAGGGGGCTCTTTATTCAGTTTAAAACATTTATTTTTTCCATAAAACTCTGAAGATCTATCGTTGTCATCAGCAGATGATAAACTGTGTTCACTTTTTTTCTGTATGACATGAATGGTCACTCTCAATGTTAAACTCGCTATCCGTATTTGATTCAGCGTCAAATTCTAACTCGTTCTGATTTATGGTAGCGATTTTGCTCTCATCTCAAGGCTTACTATTACCTTAACGCTTTGTAATACTTTCAGTAGGAAGGTACAACCTTTTATGTTTTTTTTTAAAAAAAAAGAACAACAACTTTCTTTGAGAGCGAAAGTAAAATTTAATAAAGAAAATAAACTTCTGTAACTGTGCTCCAGGGGTATTTTTATACCCCAACAAGGTCTTATTATTAGCGATAAAGTCATAAGGACGTTCAAACAGCATCATATGCGCAAGTCCACTACAAAATGAAATTACGTTGAAAAACAGAAACATCTGCCGACAATATAAAAATGTATATTGCTGGAAAGAGGACGTGGGGTATTTAAATACCCCACCAGCACGGTTAAGGGTAAATAAAATATATGTTCTCTCCTTGTTTTAAGGCAATGGATTCTAATAGTACTGAAACATTGAAGACAGCGTACATGGATTCACACATTTTATCAATGCAGAAGAATCAGTGAAATTCTCGACCTGTGTAACACCCCGTCAGGTTATAATTCTTTAAATGTCCCTAAACGTAAGGAAATTGTTAAACGAAACAGGAACAAACAAGTGTTTACTTAAGGTAATCATTCGTTTATCGTTTATTCAATGAAATGAAGAAATCTATTGAGTCTGTAATTACGATAGTCATAATAATTAGGATCCAAAGCCAGTAAGGCTTTTTCGGTCTCGAAGTGAGAAATAACTACATTTACCATTCAGTTGCAATATAAAAATGCGACAGACACCACATGCTCTGCTATATATTAGCATTTCATATTGTTACTAAATTAGATCAATGAATCGCTAGGAATAAGATTGATGAAAAGTTTCCTTGGCATCTCTAGAGAATAATCATATGCCTTTTTTACCCTTAAACATTGTATGATAATGAAATTTGTTAAAAACGCGCTATAAATATTTCCGTCGCATTTCACAAACGATGTCATCATTTAACAGTGGTTTGCCGCCTAAAACAATCTTCTGAAGTGCGGGCAAAGAAAACAAGAGCATCGTTGTGTTTCTAAGCTACAGTAACTTCTATGTCTGCGTTTTATTCCCTAAGCGGAAATTAGGAATAAAGAGCTCGTTCATTGGCAAAGGAAGTTGTCAGATTATCTTCGAAGAGCTCCCTCTGCTATTCACTTTTGTTCGTCAGCGCTAAACAAGAACTTTTTCCTTTCCTGGACATGCTGGAAACTGTCAACCAACCATACGTAATCCTACAAAATCCATAGACTTAATTCCCCTTAATTAACAGTGTTCTTTGCTTCATTTTCATGCTACGTTCGTCGATTCCAGAACTCCAGAGGAGAATTAAAGACACTAACTTCGTAACTTATGCATACAGATGTTCTGTTCATACACACGACCGTATTATGGAACGGTGCCGTTCCGTCTTGAGACACAAATTCATAATCTACATTCCTTCCGCGTAGATTCGTGGGTCAAAAGACAAGAGCAAAGAATATGTAGCATGTTCAGTATCCCAAAAAATAAACTTCAGAAAGCGTTAACATTTTGTTACTTACCGGTTCAGAAGTAGAAACTCTGTTTCAGGGGCGTCATTTAGGGGAGGCAGGGAGGGGCATTTGCCCCCCCCCCTGAGTTTGAGATGTATATAGATTTTATCAATGGAATAGTAGTAAATCAGTGAAAAACGCGAAATTTTACTTATATCAACGGGTCTTGCTCCCCCCCCAAGCAAAATCTGAAATGACGCTCTTGCTCTGTTTTGCCTCATTTTTTCAAATTCGAAAACCAAAACAATATTTACTCTGTTTATCTGGTTTCATTACTGCCTGCTTGCTAGCTTCAGCATTCATTTTCAGCACTTAGGATATAGCCTATATCCATGGCAATTAAACAAACCATAGTGTAACATTAAATGTGAACTTCCGTCACGGATTAAATACAAGCCCACCAGTCATGTAGTAAACACGTATGTGTCAACTAGTTGGCTACTATCAAATTGTTTCACAACCCGACCGATCTGGAGCAAGTTTTCAATATCTATGAAGTTTGGGCCTGGGAGTGTTCTTATCTGTTCACTTTGATGGTGTAACTTAGGGGAGAGGGAGTTATTAAAAATAAATAAAACTTAATAACTCTTTAACCAAACGACCAAGCTGTAAAAATGTAAGCTCTATGATCAATGTGCATGTGTGAATATGCGGTGGTATTCGAGGTTATCTTTAAAACCAACCTGATCAATTTTGAAATATTATTTTTTTACTAATAATACATAAATTCACATATATTTGTAGATTTTATATAAAGAAATATATATATATATATATATATATATATATATATATATATATATATATAGGGTGACCGCGTGACTATGTTACAAAATTTAAGGGATGATTCCTGACACGGAAACAAGAAAAAAAGTTCAAATAAACTTTTGTCCAACGTACATAATTTCGGAGCTACAAGGTGCCGAAAGCGTGGGAAACTGACATTCAAAGCTCTATAGCTCGACTATGGTGAATGATAGAGCTAATGCGGCATGGTCACGTCAAAGACACCGAAGCTGCTGTATTCAAAAATGCTTAGGTCGAGATCGTGCAATTCGTGCACAAGGGATTCCCCAAAGGAGCGTAGGGATTCCCGGATAATCTGTCAAGAAAGATGGGTCGAAAAGGATACGGATGAATAGCTGTCCCAACTGCTAGCAATAATGCGTCTGTACTAAGTCGATATCTCGCACAAGCACAAAATGGCGAACAGTTTTATACGTGCCATGTGTGGTTGCATAACGCGCACTAAATAAGAATGGGAAACATGAAAGGAAAATGTGAATAATTTAGTACAAATGTTAAATACATGATATTACGCTGTCCTATCATTGAACATACGCATTTAATAAAAGGCAATAGTCATGAAACGTTCTAAAATGTTGTAAAAGGATCACACTATTAGTCTTTCTTCCATGTATTGTTGTCATTGAAAACAAATAAACAAAACTGAGCTAAACAACCATAATGCAAAAGAGGTTGTTTCCTAAAAACAAAAGTCACAAGAATGGGAATAATGTCTTCAATCAACATTTTACAGCAGGATTGAATGCAGCCAAGAACATCATCAATTACCTGTAAACGAGACAAATCTCCCAATTATCCTACAATAGGTGATGGACATCGCGTCCCTCTACTTCAACACAGGCGTTACAGCGTCGCAGTAAGATCTGACGCATCCGCTGTAACAACCCAGGATCTGTTCTTATAGTATCACAGACAGCGAGTATTCGTGCTAAGTTCTTCTGCGTTGTCTATAGACGTTTCATAGACAAGTGTTTTGACATGACCCCACAAGAAAAAATTAAGTGGATGCAAATCTGGGGAACGTGCATGCCAATTACAAGGACCGCCTCTTCCAATCCATCTGTCACGAAACGTTTGATTCAAATACTCTCGAGCACTAGCTGAAAAGTGGGCTGGGGCGCCATCATGTTGAAACCACATCCATTGACGAACACCTAGAGGGACATCCTCTAATAACTCTGGAAGTATGTCTCGCAGGAATCTCGTATACACTGGTGCAGTTAATCGTGGTGGTAGTAAATATGGACCTATTATCTGATCACTGATAATACCCGCCCACATTTATGGCGAATCGGTCTTGGTGGCCCCTTTCCACAATTGCATAAGGATTTTCGTCTGCCCATACATGACTATTGTGACTATTAAATATCCCGTCTTTCGTAAAACAAGCTTCGTCGGTGAAAAGCAGGTAGGAAGCAAACTGTGGATCGATTACAGAGCGTTGGAGAAACCACTCTCAAAATCGAACGCGAGGTTGAAAGTCAGTTGGACGTAAGGCCTGAACCCTCTGCGGGTGATAGGGGTGTAACTGTTGCTCGTGTACTACTTTCCAAACAGTATCTTGTGCTACTCCCCTTTCACGTGCTACTTTCCGGGTACTTACTGTTGGGTCTTGGGCGAAACGGTCAAGCACTTGTTCTTCAAAGTTCGGAGTACTTGTGGTTCTTCGTCTTCCTTGGTCGTAGTATTGAGGTTGTAAATTCCCCGTGTCTCGTAAGCGTTGAAAAAGTCTGGCAAACATAGTATGGGCTGGATGTCTTCTTTCTGGATACTTCAGTCGATATAACCTATTAGCTTGTCGACTGTTGCCATTTGCTTGACCGTATACAAATATCATGTGCGCAAGTTCTGCTATCGAATACTCCATTTGATCTCACATTCGAACAAGCAAAGCACAAACTGCACTAAGGAACTCGTACGCTACGAACAAAACCACATGAAGAATGACCTTCCACCTTCCACAACACCTTCTAGTAGGGTTGTCTTATACTTTCCTTACCTTTCGATTGTTTTCTACGACAGAAGGAAGAACAAATGCTTGTGATCGAACCTGCAAACTGTGGTGTACTTCAGGTGATAGCACCGTCTGTGAAAACAAAACATCTTCTAAACGATAACAATACGACATGTTAAGCATTCTAGACAAAATCTCGGAATTAGTCCTGCAAAACATCGGAAGCAGCGACTAAAACAAACGTCCTGATAAATTGTTTTTCCTTGTTCTTTTTCAATGTTCGGGTAACGCACATTACGGCTAATGATAAGAAACGGATATTTTACTGTTGTTCTCTGGCAGTGGTCAAATTAACATGGGATGGCGGAAAAATCCCCCTCTCGTAAAAAGTATCCTCGGCTCGTATCATCAAATGAAATAAAGTTTCTGCCTGGAAGAAAGCACCCATATCCCCCGGTTTTTCCCCTTAGTTTTACTTGCTTTCAATGACAAAACTACATGAAAGAAAACAATGATAGTGTGATGTTTGTACAACATTTTAGTACGTTTCATGATTATTCCCTTTATTAAACGCGTCTATACGTACAATGAACAGGACAGTGTACTATCATGTATTTACCATTTGTACTAAATTATTCACATTTTCCTTTCATATTTTCCCCACTCTTATTTAGTGCGCGTTATGCAACCACACATGGCACGTATAAAACTGATCGCCATTTTGTGCTTGTGCGAGATATCGACTTAGTACAGACGCATTATTGCTAGCAGTTGGGACAGCTATTCATCCGTATCCTTTTCGAAACATCTTTCTTGACAGATTATCCGGGAATCCCTACGCTCCTTTGGGGAATCCCTTGTGCACGAATTGCACGATCTCGACCTTAGCATTTTTGAATACAGCAGCTTCGGTGTCTTTGACGTGACCATGCCGCATTAGCTCTATCATTCACCATAGTCGAGCTATAGAGCTTTGAATGTCAGTTTCCCACGCTTTCGGCACCTTGTAGCTCCGAAATTATGTACGTTGGACAAAAGTTTATTTGAACTTTTTTTCTTGTTTCCGTGTCAGGAATCATCCCTTAAATTTTGTAACATAGTCACGCGGTCATCCTGTATAATATGGCTTCTATGGGTTGTTATAATCTGATTGTAGGATATACGTACGTTTAAAATCACTGAATACACAGCTACAGTATATGCAACCAGTCATGCTTAGCTCTTTGTTGGGTTGTATAACTTTTAGGACACTTTGCACAGGTCAAACGACATTTTTTTTTTTTTTTACTTCCATTAAATGAAAGTTAGTTTACCTAACTAAGCAAAGACAGATGTAAGAGGTTAAGTGATATGTTTGTTAAATGGGTTTATTAACTTCAATACATCTTAACTAATTTTGACAAATGAGGGTCAAAGACTCTTTTTAAATAAGGAAATGTTAAGAAGGACATCATATTTAAGAGAAATAAAATCTAATTACTGGACGTTAAGCAGTGTATTGTTGGGACAGAAACAAATGCTTACTTATAAAATCTATGAATACCGCAATATTAGTACACAAACCCTCTCAATAACTAAATATCACAGCCATGTCCACCAACGAAGTTTAAACGAGCGTTCATTTAAACGCGTTCAACATTAAACTTTCAAGTTTAAACGTGGTTCCCGGATTTTCGTTGCACCATTGAAAGTCGAATTTCAGTACACCTCGTTTAAGTAAACCTCGGTCAATTTGTAAAATCGACTCTGGTTAGTTGTCGTCTTTTGTCTCTAACATAAGTTTAGCAAATTAACAAATGAAGAAAGCATACCGCGTGCCGGGGTTTTCGAGTTTCGAGATTGTGTGCATCTCGACTGAATACAACATCAAAGAATGGGCTAATAAATTCTACCTGAAATAAAATAAGCGAGTACTTGGTGTTCCAATATTGGTAGATTTTAAATTAGATTGTAGTGGGTAGTTTTACTATACGAATACATAGTATAAGTAGTACTACTAGTAGTAATAGGAAAGGATTAGAAGTCCCGCAGGGGTTTGTTGGGTTCTGTTCTCGGTGCAGTTTTACTGTAGGGATACACAGATTGAAAAATGTATAGAAAAATATGGGTACGTCTTTAATTTTCCCATTTTATGTCGAGAACAGAACCCAACTAACCCCTGCGGGACTTCTGACTCGTTCCTACTACTACTACTACTACTACTTATACTATGGATACTTATAGTAAAACTGCACGTTGTTCTCGACATAAAATGGGCAAATTTGAATAATAGCAAATTTGAAAAATAGCAAGAAGTCTGCTATTTTTTCCGTATTTTACAATCTGTGGGTCCGTAAAGTCAAACTGCACCATAAAGATTACACTAAACTTATAACAAAGAACAAATATAATCTATGTGGACCAGTGGTGATTTTAGGAATGGGCCGGGGGAAACTTCTCCCCGAGAACTATGAAAATCCCTCGGAACCATATATCCTGTCACGCTCAATGTGGATTCCCAGTATTTTCGTTATTAATACATTTCATTCCCAGAATATTGAAATTCTCCACCACTAGGAAATAAATAAATAAATAAAAACTTCTGGAATCCACTAACGGGGAAAATTGATTCAACAGTTATACATAGTTCATCGTGAAAATGTTATTCTAATCTCTTTTACATCTTTTTCCCTATTGTCGTTTGCCTACAATTTCCAGTCAGCATAGGTAAAGTTGAGGATCACTACTATTTATTCTATCCACTTATGATCTAACCACTTCTGTATTCTTACTTTCTCACCTGTCCACCAGCTACGCGCACACATTTATAATTTGCTTGCAAACTTATATGTTATAAACACAATAAGTGCAAAAACCATGCACGAATCTGTGCTAAGTGGTCAACACAACCTAAGTTTGTTTCTATTCTGATTCGAAGCAGGCCACAATTTGAGGGATCGCTCGTGATTTTGCCCGCGAAAGCAGGCAAATTAGCGATGATGGTGTGTTCATAAGGAAAGACCAGTCTGGAAAATATCAACCTCCTGTTTTGCGGTGCAATTTCTCAAAATACATTCGTTACACATGTAAGTAATCTACGATTACAGAAACAGCATTAAAAAGTATGGTTCATAATTATGCAAAACTAGCTTGTAGTGATCACCTAGTACAGAGTGGTAAGTATTTTTGTGCTAATTTGTTCTTTACTCGAGCAGACGGTTCTACCAAATTTTCACACTTATTTACATTTTCAGGTTAGGTTAGAGCTTTCTCTTAGCACGGTATGCACTAAATGAGGAGCTCCATTACTATTTGCGGATTGACTTCAGGATGGCTCAGTACCGTATAAATAAAGTGTGGACGTATAGCATAAAATCTACTGTGTATAAAACACGAACCAACTTGTGCTAGGTGGCCACTAAAAAGCACAAATGCTATCTAACTGAATTAGAGTAGGAGCGCAGTAGGGAGGCCCGAGCGATAGCGTCCATAGGGAGCAGGCGTGTCAGCGACGGGGTATACGCATAAACGAGGACAGTGGAAGGGCATACTTACACATACAATAATTTCTTTATCACTAATAATGCATTTCAATATGCCGTGATAGATGGTAAGTACTTATATTCACACTTTCATTCCTTCATGAAAAATAGTTCAAGTCGTATTTTACCTATAAATTTTCTATTTGGTAGAACCATCTGCTCGAGTGAACCCTTAATTTGCTTATACCTATACCCACCATCCCAAATTTGAATGTTCCATACGGACGCACTTCGACTATAGCCCACCAGATTCACCTTGGCGTAAACCGTAATAGGTTCAAAAATAGCTTGTAATGAGCAGCTTGCAAAGTTTGGTACGTGGTTTTGAGACGCGTAGCTTTCATTATATGTAGCTAAGTTTCTAAGTGCCTTACACAATTGTACATTGGTTGGTAACACTCTAGGAATAACTGGATAATAAGTTTTACGCTGTTTGCATGGAATTTTGACAAGAAAATACTCTATTTATAGACATAACTTTAATGTCCTCCTAAGGTTAACCTTACTGGAAAACAGTTTAGAAAATACATTGTCGAAAATGCTATGAGCTGATTTTGTCAAAAAAAAACAAAAAAAAAAAACGCACAGTATATGTAGTTTATTTCTAGTGGGTCCTCTATTGTAAAGCTACAGCCTAACACGTTTTCTAGGTACATATCCTCATTATTTCTTTTAGCGAGTTAACAGCTTTTACCTGAAAATTAAAAAAGAACTGTACTCCTAATCTACGCCGTTTATTTTTATTTTTATTTATTTTATTTTATTATTTTTGCTTTTGTATTTAAAGAACAAACTTCAGAACATTTATTTCATTTTATTGATACGACATACATTGTATATAGGAAAAAATGAAACCACGATCAAATTTTTTTTTCCGAACACGAGAAATGTATTGTGATTACATTAGTGGAAAAATACAGACATTATTGAATGTAAACGGACTGACTTGGATCAACGAAGTTTAAACCCCCAAATTCAACCTTTAAGCTAAAACCAAGTTCATCCTCCATTTGAACGAGACTTAACCTTGAACGTTGTTGGTGCAACAGACATTTTCACGGAACTTGGTTATGATCCTCGTTCAACAGTTGAACTTCGTTGGTGCACACGGTCATCACTCCAGACACCAAGTGTTGGAGAAAACAACATGCACCATTCGCTCGGTGACCGCTTCTTGCTTTCTTCTATGAAAGAAGAACATAAACAAGTATTCTACAGTCAAAACGTCACGCGACCAGACTCTCACTCATCTTGTTGCTTTGTATCCCTGGGCAAGTCAATCTATGTGGGATATGAACAGTTAGAATTGATATGGCTGTGTGATATGCATTTGGATGGTGTCACATGCATTTTACTTCACTAAAATGTCTCGAAATAAGAAGAAGAAACAACTGTTGAGTATCAAGAAGTTGTGAAATACAGAAATTGGAATAAAATTCTTAATTTAGACTATTAAAATGAATTCGAATATTAGTGCTCTTCGCAAACTGAACTGAAATAAACCAGATTTATATTCAATACGGTAGCTGAGCTCCTTTGCGGCTAAGCGGTTAGTGTACGCGCCTTTGACGTGGGAGACTTGGGTTCGATTCCTGGTGGGAGCTCATATAATTCGGATTCCACGATACAGTAGGTCCCGTCTCACTGCTGAAAGGGACGTTAAGAGAAAGCTCCATCATATGATGTTGTGAACCACTGACGTCGTCAGTTCAAGTGTGGTAATACTTCCGTAGAAACCCAGTCAAAGCAATTTGAGCATACTTACCAATGCCAAAGAAGACCCGTGTTCAACCCTCATCGGACACGGTCATGCTGACAGTTTTTTTTGGGGGGGGGGGCATAATAGAGCTGGGCAGTTTCGATGGATTTTCTGTCGAAGAGCACCACAATTAGTGCGATATACTATACTTCTTTGGTGCAAAAAATACAGAGTTCCATCAAAACCAAAAAACGTGTGATGGTAACTCAAGGTCGGTATTCTTCAAGACAACGCCCCAGTTCACAATTAACATGTTGTCCTGACGGAAGGACGACCCTGCGGTATGACATCCTTCACCATCTTCCGTGCCCTCATAATTTTGCACAATCAGACTTTCATCTTCCTAACAGTGAAGTCATCTCTGGAGTGAAAGCACTTCCAAGACGATGAAATGTTGACTTCTGAGGTCAAGTCAATTTCTGGAACAAGCTACGGAACGGACTTTTATCAACAATGTCTCCACATGTGAATAAAGCGTTAGGAAAATGTGGCCATTGGAGGTTTCTATGTAGAGAAGAACTGATGTCTGTACCAAATATCGTTTAATCTCAGTCAACGGTAAGCAGGTTAGGGGAAATCTTTAGTGAACACCCCCGTAATTCAAACCTTTTCTTAATAAATGAATACCCTAGTACTGTGCTGTTCATGCTTTGTGCCATTAGCAACGGTACTTTATTGAATGTAAAAACCGAAAAAAAGTAAATGCCGACCCCCAATAAGGATCGGTTTTCAGTGAAATGAGTGATGATTGCTTAACAAAAGTTTCACTGTACAAGTATACACAATTAGGATTTACTAAAGCATGTAAAGTAAATTTTGTTTTATATCTCTCCAAATCAGTATATCTATGATAACATCATTTATCTTGAAAACCAGACCCCCGTATACTAAATTTTTACCATCGTGTTAAGTAAATTGGGCTCTCAAAAATCATTAATAACCCTTTTTTGATAAAACTTCTATAAGTGAGTTTAGTTGCGTAAGAAATTTAATTATCAACTAAAATGCCCTAAATATACATGAAAAGATGTTTTAAAAACTGAACCTTAACTACGCAGAAGAATTTAAATTATAAACACAATATAATATACAGTGTGGCCCAAAAGTAGATATACAGTCCAGTACTGATCGTTCATATCATGTACTTATTGTTATCCACACAAGAATTGATTTAGTTTCTTCCTTATTTGTTCTTAATTTATTTTCACTTATACTTTAAGCTCGGAACAAACCAAAGCAAATACATTCATTATATTAAAAAAATTAAAGTGTCATACTTGATCGATGCTGATCTGTATAAATACTTTCGGGCCACCCTGTATTTATAGACTTAGCGCTGTGTTATAATTTCTCATATTTTACATAAAAAAAATGTTGGTCACGTAAGAAAATATCTTACGCAATAAGATACGCGTAAATCGTAATTGCCTATCTTTGTCAAATCACTAGAAACATTTAACAAGCCACTGCTTTCATTAAAAAAAGTTATAAGATTAAGTCTCATACACATAATCAGTGGCGTATTTAACACGGGTTTCCGGGTTTAAGCCCCCCGAAATTGTAGTTACTATCGTAAAGTAAATTAAATGTCTTGAAAAATTTTCACATTTCCAGGAATAAAGTTAGCAAAGCTATCCCCGAAACAAAATTGTAAACACGCCACTGCACATAATACTTTATCAAACCGTTCTATTCCGTGTCACGTTTAGAAAATTGGTGTTTTTAGATTATTGTGTCTTTGCAAATGTCATCTCCCGTGAGTATACGATCTGAAGAATAGGATCTGGTGTCTAGAAAAGCACCATCCTGAAACTTATGACATCAAGTTATAATTTATGAATCTTGATTTAACATACACAAGATTATCATAAAATCGGAAACACGATTTAGGATCCTTACTAGCAAATTTCTCAGTACAGTCACCATCGTTTATGTGAGCACGCATTAGATTACCCTGCATGAATCAGTCTGATTATAGTACATAATCATTCAATAATAAATATAAGGTAAGGTATCAGTTTGGTACTGGCAATCTGTTCTTGGTTAATTGCTTTTAGAAGTTGACATCCCTTTCAGTATTGAGGGTATATATAAAAAGTTGACCTACAGCTTAATGGGAAATCCAAATTACATAAGCTCACATCGGGAATCAAACCCGATGTTTGTGTGCCGAAGGCGCGTACGCTAAGCATATAACTGCGAGGGAGCTCTGTCGATCTGTGACGTTAGGATGAGGATAGCGATCAGAAGATGTGACAGTCACTAGTTTAAATTATACATTGTGTATGGAGGTATCTCACTAACTACTTCATGTTATAATTATTTTTTCTTCGTCTCTTGAAATTAAACATGTAACCTTGTCGTAGCTAGCAGAACAACGATAATTCAAATATTTTACTTTAAAACTGTGGTTTATTTCTTCGTTTAAAATCCACTGAGATTCTAGGAGTTTCACGATGAACAAGAGAAAAATAACTCCTTTACTTTTCTTGGTGAGAGATACATGAGTTCTCCAGCTAAGATGTAGGGTCACGTCTCACATAGCTCCAGTGCTAAAGAAAATATATTAGTAACAATATATATAAATTTTATTTTATTTTATTTTTGTTTCGTCATATCTTTAGACGTCAGTCAAACATATAAAGGTAATCAAGAAAGTTATGTTGCTTTTTGTTGAATGCGAATGGAGATAAGGTGAAGGTCAGTTCTTGGTGTAGACATAGCTAACATACTATCTGGTTGTGGCAGTCCACTTACACCGTGAACGTACCCCTGTGTGTTTGGCGGACTGCTCCCAGCATTGTACATCGGGAACTGCTACCAGCTGGTCAGAGAATCAATGCGACTGTGAGCCATGTTGAAGAAAACTCCGGAGAGAGCAATTACGAATCGGAAAGTGGTCCTCCTGATAAAGGGCAACGCTAAGCCCCAAGTCGCTAGGATGACCCGGGACACTATTCTACGCCATTGGACGGGAAACACTATTGCATCCGCCACACTCCCCGGACATTGGACCGTCCGATTATCACCTGTTCCATTCCTTGTACAATCACCTTAAAGGACGCCAGTTCAAATCTCTAGTAGAAGTGAAAATGCGCTTGATATCTTCTTCGCTTCACAGCCCACCAAGTTCTACCGCGATAGAATCCATGGCCTTCCAGAACGTTGGCAGGAGGTCGCCGATGCTGATGGGTACTATTTTTGATCTTCCAGGTACATCTTACGTGACATATCGATGTTCGAAGGTGATGGGTGAAAAAGCGACAGAACTTTCTTGGTTACCTTTATAGTATATTCATATTATTATTATTATTACTATTTTCTTACCTTCCTGAGAAGATGATAGAACTGTGGTGTTCGAAATGAACTTATATGGCCCTGTTTAGTAGGATCTGTTGCAGCCCGAAACCTTGCAGATGGAAATCCCAGTTGGTATGTGAGATACAGCGATAAAAGGGAGAAAGATGTTACCAGCAGCAGAAGATCTCTTATTGACATCACACTCATTTACTGTTTATAAATTTTTGTACCTGGAAGAAAAAAAGTAAGGAATAACCGTAAGTATTAATTTAGGTGTGAAACGTAAAAATATCCAAGACATATTTTGAGATAGCTCTCTCTCTTTACATATATATATATATATATATATATATATATATATATATATATATATATATATATATATACAGGAGCGGATCCAGGATATGATCAAGGGAGGGGCTAAACCATATTTTGCCGTTTATCCAGTGTAAAGCAGGATTGATGCCCATTTTATCCAGTGTATACCTGAGCGTCAAGGGGGGCTATCGCCCCTATAGCACCCTAGGATCCGCCATTATGTATATATATATATATATATATATATATATATATATATATATATATATATATGCACACGTATTATATATAGGTAGTAAATTGCCTTCAAAGCTTTACCTAATGATGTATGTAAAATTCTCAACTGTTCGCAAATATATTAAAAATGAGTCACCATGAATAATGTTTAGAGAAGGAGAATTGTATATCTAATCTCCTTGTTTTATCATCAATAGATTTTCTCAAAAACATCAAAAGCAAGACAAGCATTTGTGCGCAAATTTATATAACTTAAAAAGAAAACGGTATTTGTTAAGTTGCAGCATTATTCAAGCAAATCTACTCATACTCCCGAAGTTTTCGAGGTAAAGAAAAAATGTAGATTAATACCTACATTTGGTAGCAACGAAAGTACTTTCTCGTTGATGAAATTAGTTTCGTAAATAACTTCTGAATGGAAGGACAATTTGAGTATAGTATTCAGTAAATTAAAAAGAGTGTAATCTTTTGTACGTTCCAGCCATGCCACCGTTATTCCTGAAATATATTTTGTCAAACGGAAAAAAGTTTAGTCGCTGACTACATTCGCGTTCAGTCGCTACTAGGGAAACTGTGTATCTTGAAGAAATAAAAATAAAGGTGGCAAACACACGTAACTGTGTCTGATTGATAAAATTTTGAAAACCAGTCTACACTTTGACCCTCTTACCAAATCTAATTAAGAAACCTCGTCATATGCATTTAAATGAGGGGAAGATATGATGTTGTTAGTTTAGAGTTTAGGATCCCTTTTAGCTCCGAGGCTATATGAGACGTGGATATTCAGCTTCAAGTGCAATCCGAGCCACATAAGCACTAACTAGGAATCGATATCGTGTCTCCCGCGCCAAAGCACAATACTATATAGTCACAAGGGACTTGAAGAATATGTACACTCACAAAAAATATGTAGGTGGCGTACTTAAAAAGATAGGTTACATACGTAATTCCTGTAGTTTTTGGACTTAACGTACAGCATACGTATAACTGAAAACGCATGTTTTATAATACTTTCTGTATAAGTGTTCCATCTATACGTACTTTCCGTATGAAACAATACAGGCGGTCAGGATCTCATGTACATATGGACGTATATAACATATAGCTGACGAAGGTAACATAAGTATATGCATGTGATATACGGGAAACTGTTAGATGGTCAGACATCCTGAAACGACATGATGTAACACCTAAGGATGTACGCCTATGTAGCATACGGATAACGTATGCTCCGTACTGATTTCTATAGTAAGCAAGAGGATACCGTATATTTGTACAATATACCGCTATCCGGAGAACGGATTTTTCTCTGTGTACTTGTAATGTTATCTAAACTAAGCGTTTGTTCTCAAATTCAACAAAATAGTATGTACGATATTGCTGCATTGACCACATTCTCGCATATTACAGAACTTTTACTATAATTATAATAAGTAGTAATAGCTTTGTTTCTGTGAAAAATTAACCATTTTGTCAAAAAACAAACAAACAAAACAAATCAATCCCTAAACTGTTGAGCGTATTTCCTAAATCTATTGGTGTCTTATATTTTATCAAAATAGCTAGAATACACTAAGCTAGAAATAGCAGCCTCATACACCTAGTAAAGTAGTGTATAGACAGTAATCCACATTTCAGCGTGTGAATTACGGAGAGATTGTTATACCTTGCGTAAACAGAAAATAACGAAACAATATTACAAGTACAATGTTAGAAGAAGGGGGATTTTTCTGTAAAATTGATCTCACATGTAGATTAATAATCATAGTATTTCAAAACTGAAAAACAAATATATGTTTCTCAGATTACTCAAATGGTTAGCATATGCACTTATCTGATACAGGGACTGACTATCCGTGGACATGCTGTGGTTTAGCTCTCACTTTCAACGATAATTCCGTGTCTCATAAACCTTGGTGCTGTAAGTGATTATAGAAAAAGACTATGCATTACCTATAATATACTGTACTTTTATATACGGAATAGGTTATGTATAAGTAATACACAACTTTAAGTATTTTGCATGAAAATATAATAAAAAATACTTGTTTCCAAAAATTAACCTCTCCACGGATATGGCATCAAATGATGCCACATATTTATCGGGAAAATAATCCGATTTTTTTTTTCACGAAGAAGAGTGCGAACTGAAGGTAAGTAAAAACAAGTGCTTCAGAATATCATTTTTACTTACCTTCAGTTCGCACTCTTCTTCGTGAAAAAGAATCGGATTATTTTAACGATAAATATGTGGCATCATTTGATGTCATATCCGTGAATAGGTTAAATAACCGTGACTGCCTTTTTATTTTGAAACTACTTTTTTCGCTAGATCACTATATTTTTGTGTATGATTGTTCTTTCTTGTATGGGAATGGTGTTTCTATCATTTAACTGATAAACTGCATTTTAAGAACATTACGAAAACACATTTAAAGCATTTTCGGCATTAATGTTCCTTATTAGATTTCGTACATAACAAGTTTCACAAAAATCTGAAAGAAAAAAATATAATTTGTGCACAGATAACCCAAGTTAACTGTTAGATACTCGAACATAACTCTTACTTATAATCTTCTAAAGTAATGAGAGTAAGTTTGTATTGCATGTCTTTATTCCATTTCTGACAGAGACCATTACTCTGGAAACGCTCAACAATCAACAGGAATTAATTTGAAATAAAGATTATTACGGTATATCTATATTTGCTGAAGAAGTACCATAACTACTATTTTCCTGGTAAAATTTAATTTTAAATTTTTTTGAAAAGATCTGTCAGGATTGACGGCGCGCGATTCAAGGACTTTCCCTTGCGTTGCAAGAACATCAACTGTTCCTAAAAGCCCTTGCAATAAAATAGCATATTTGATAATATAATTTATACTACATCGACTTTTGATGGCTATCAGGGAGTTGATAATACATATTCTATAAAGTCTAACTAAATATACTGTAAACTATCTAATTTGTATAAACACAAAAACCTCTAGAGGCTGGACGATATTTACTTCCCGTAACTCATAAGTAAAAATCATTCAATGAATCCTTCAACAGTCTTTTAATTGAAAATGGAGATGGGTTATGTTACATATTGTTACAATGGTTGTGTTTTTTGATTGGAAATTGATTGTTCATTACTAATTTGTACAGGTAGTCAGATGGCAAAACATTTGTGACAGTACATTTTAGCGCGTTTGAGGGACGCTGTGCGCAGAAAGAGGTGTGAATTGTGGGAAAACCAAACTTCGATGGTGCACCGTGCCAATCTGCATTCGATAGGTTTTATTCCGCTTGGAAAAGATTTTTATGTATTTATGCAATGTGTATATGAGAAAAAGCTGTATAAGTAGCAGATTATAAATAACTATTCTAGTATGTCACCTAACGGTGAAACACATATTGCTAACTGAGACACATGTTGACTACAATGACGCACCTATTTTAACAATGACATACATATTACTTGTAAAATTTTACATTCAAGATATTTAGTACATATAAACGTTGTAATCTCTAGTAAGTGCGCTTCTATAACTTGCATGCCGAAAGTCGTGAACCAAGTACTTCCGGTAACGTCACAGAGACTACGGAACACTAAGCTTGATCAAAAGATAGTCTCCGATTTCTAGATGAAAGGTGTAAGCTATGCTTGCTTAAAGTATCAAGAAAACGTTGTTAGGGTAAACAATAGTCTAGGGCTGTTCCGATAATCGAGTAATCGATAACAATTCGATAGAATTTCAAAACCGTTTTGTCGATAAAGAATTTTAATTTTATCGAACTTTCGAGACTATCGAATTGTTTGAGACTCTCGAAATGTTTGAGATTCTCGAAATGTTTGAGATTCTCGAAATGCTTGAGACTTTCGAAATGCTTGAGACTCGAATTGTTTGAGACTCTCGAATTGTTTGAGACTCTCGAAATGTTTGAGACTCTCAAATTGTTTGAGACTCTCGAAATGTTTGAGACTCTCGAAACGTTTGAGACTCTCGAAAGTTTGAGATACTAGAAATGTTAGAAATATTCCACGAGTTTGAGAGACTCGAATTGTTTGAAAACAGCAAATACTGAAAGGTCTGGAAGAAATAATGCAATCGATGTTATCATAGGTGTAGGCCTACATATGTACTACATATACGCAGGGTGTTCGTGTTAAAAGTTGAACCCCTTGAAATGAAATGAGAGAAGAGTTTCTACCCACATGTCTTTAAGACCAATGTTTATATTGTACATGTGCAAGAATTAAATAGTCTGTCAGGGAAGGAGATAGGGAGAGAGGGAGAAAGAGAGAGAGAGAAAGAGAAAGACAGACAAACAGACAGGGACAGAGAAAGGAAGATAAAACATGCATCACCCGAATAGGATTGGAATCCAAGAGATACCATGGGCCTCATGCAGAATAGTTCTGACCCGTGATTAGTGCCATATTAAAGAGTTTGACTAACTTGTTTTGTGCAGTAGTCAAACATTTAGTATGACGCTAATCATACGTCAAAACGACTCTGCATAAGGTCCCATTAGTCTTCAAATTGCCACTTTACCGATTGTCAACAACAAGCTAGGCAGAAAAAGGGAATTTTTGTCTGGTTTCGAGGGTTTATATTAAAGTTCTCGATGGAGACAGCTTCTGATATAGGTAGAGGTAAGGAAGTTCGATAAGGCTGGAGACTTGTCGAACATCGGTTTTGATAGTTTATTATCCGGTAATGAAACCCTTCGAGTATTTGAGATTGTCTAGATTTCGTGTAATATCTGGACTTCGAGTATCATTGAAACAAACTTTGGGAATTTTTGGTGCGAAGCTCTCTCTAGACCGCGATATCTGTTTGTGTGTGATGTCCGACAATAACTTTAGAACAGATTGTACGATTTTGATGGAACTTACTTTAAAATGTTCCTCTTTGTTTGCATCATTTATCTGTTGTTTTAGATTGCCTTACGACAAGGGGAACTCCCTTGAATTCGAGTATTTGTTCTTACTTTGAGCGTACTCGTGATGTTATGACTATTATTAATATTACGGTTTTCTCAATATTAATATTATTATTACTTCTATTACTATTACAATTATAATCTTTTACTGCCATTTTTGGATCTGACGTTTAATACGTTTCAGTAGTATATTTCAGCCTTTTTCCTTTCTTCATAGTAGACTCATGGTATTATGTAGGCTATATAAAGTATGTAGATTTTACACCAAATTATTGATATATTTTAGGATAGTTTAAAGTTATACAACCCAATTAAATTTTATCTACAATCAAAAAAGGCGAATAGGCGTATGGTAACAGGAAACTAAATTTCGTTACATTACTAAAGATCTCTTTCCATCAAATACTTGCTGTATGTGAATGAAAAATAAGCTAGACCCACCCTTCCGCCAGTGTTCGCCTTTGTTGTTTTTTTTATCACTATCTTGTCTTCCACTTTCTTCTCTGCTGCATTTTGATATGCCTCTGATCACGTAGTGTAGTAATACGTAACGATTAGAAATCGGAATTTGAGATCGCCCTTCTATTTTTAGCGCGCCTTTCTATGACCAAAATTTCAATTTTGCCGCCATCTTGAAATGCCTATGACCACGTACCGTAGTAATCGGACACATTTCCCCCCTCCGAAAGGAAGGTTCGCAGAAGAACCCTCATTTTTGCCGTTTTCGAACATTTCTTTTGGCACCCGCCGGAGCCGCACCTCAAGAAATTATAAGCCTGTAGCTGTAGTTGACTAAAGTCAGTAATTGTGCAAAGAATCACTCGATTCGGTTCATCAGTTTAGAATATTAGCATGATTATACTTCGCCACTTTCCCGTTGCCTCCATTTTCTTTTGGCCACCATGTTGAAATGAAATGGTGCGACTAACAACTTTTACCGTGCCGGTGCTGTTGTTTGTGGCACTAACTTACAATGTTAGTGCCTGCAAAAGCGAATCCCTCTATCTGGTACACGGCGCGAATCGTTATTTTAGCCCGTTCCTTCTTATAGGGTGAGCTAAAGAGGAGAGAAAAATGGATCGACGGATATAAGGCTTGAATCCCAATTTTTTGGAAAGCCATATTAACATTTAGTAGTATCCATTCCCTCTCCTATGGGGCGACATAGATAAATTCTAAACCTTTCAAATTACAGGTAGAATATCAAGCATTAATAAGCACATTTTCCTTCAGACCTGACATAATTATTATTAATTTCCATATTGTTATCGGCACTTAAGATTTCATGCCAACCTTGCTAACAAAGGGGGTTAGCATGCTGCACCCCGAAGCTAGGGGTCCTTGATTCGAATTTCAGTCATGTATGTATACTTCTTTTGGCGCCATTAGTCTTGCACATAAGAGACGGGTCTAAAACCACATCAAAAAGGAAATCATGGTAGACAAAATTTGGTGACATTCGAAAACTTTTGAATGCTCGACTAATGAAGTTTCGTAATGGTTCGACAATAACCGAAATGTCAGTAATATTGAAAGTTTAGAAAATGCTCGAAATTTCGATAATATCCAAAGTTTCGAGAATACCAGAAATTTAGTTAATATTCGCAGATTCGAATATACCCGAAATTTCTGTAATAATCACATTTTCAAAATTACCTGAAATTTTGATAACACCAGAACTTTCAAATATCCGAAATTTCGATAATATTCCAACTTTTGATAATACTCGAAACTTTTATAATATTCAAACTTTCGACTAGTGATGGGCAGTTCAGGAACGATTCGTTCCCAAAGAACGAAGCCTTTAGTGGAATGAAAGGATCGAAACTCTGAAAGGAACCGGATTGACTGGCGGAATCAAAAGACGGATTCGCTCAGCGGAAGGAAGAGACGGATTGAGACAGTGGATTCGGTTAATAGAACTAAAGGGCGGAACCAAACGACACAAGTTCAAGAGTAGACCCAGTTGACGGATTGATATAGATGGAATCAGACAAAAGCAGTACTGCAAAACAGATGGACAATGTATGACAGAAAGAGAGAAAAATCCTATTGTGCATGCCTACAAAAACCAAGCTTTCTTTGTGATTTTTGTGTCCCTTCTAAGAATATTCTGATCACGAAACTCCTCTACCAATGAAGGGAGTGGGGAGTATACATTAACATAACTTAAATTCCTCTACTAAAACAGAAACTGACAGAAATCAACCACTTCCGGTTTCAATACTGATCGGCAGTAGCGTAGCCAGGATGTGTGTTTGGGGAGGGGGCAAGTGCTGTTATAGGTACATATAGAAAAATTACAAACAAAAAATATATATAAACAAAAATATATAAAAAATTACAAACATCAAAGTACTAAAGTACATTGTCGGACCTCTTTGGGGGTGGCCGGCCCCTCTGCCCCCCCCTTCCCTACGCCACTGCTGATCGCTATAGAGTGAAAATTATAACAGATGGTGAGAAGCGGTTTTCTGCAATCAAACGTTCCAAGAGTATACTCCAACATAAATAAATCTTCTCTACTCAAATCGGGAGTGACAGAAATCACCCACTTCCGGTTTTAACATTGATCGCTATACAGTAAAAACGGTAATAGACTGTGAAAATAAGTTTTCTATAACCAATTAAGGATCCCAAAAGTATGTTCAATCTCTAATCTAGTCTCTCTACTAAAGCTGGAAGTGGTAGAAAACTACTACACTTCCGATGTCAATATTAATTTAGAAAATATCACTCCGTACAAACCAAGGTCCTTTACGTGGTGTACACGTGACACTTTTACTTCTTAACACACTAGCTATCTACTAAAACAAAAATAATTAAAATGAAGGATTCTTGACGTGTCGTTTAATATTTTTTGCTTCGCATTTGGACTTGGCGTTCTGGGAGAATATAAAACAAAACAGAAGGCCATGCCTAAGAAGTAGTCTCAGGAGAAGGGTTGAAAACAACGAAAGAAAAAAAACGTTATTTTAGGAGCAGCCAACCCAACAACGACTATGAAGAGCGTTGTGATCGATGACCAGATGTGGGCTCTCGAAGCAGACACTTGAGAGCTAGCGATTCAGGCAGGAGCACAAATGGAAGATGAAGAAAGTTGAGGGTTCCCAGCATCCCAAGCTCTAGTAAACGTATTTCCTTCCGCTGACGTAATCTCTAATGAGCCGAGATTGGAACGGCGCGTGGTGGCAATTTCTTCTCAATGGCTAAAGTCAACACACAAGACTGTTTCCGTTCACTAGTATGTACTTAGTTTTCTTGTCTTCAAAGTAACCACCTATTTAGTTCATTAGCTGCAGTTTTTCTTTTTCTCCCTTTCTTTTCTGTTTTCTTTGATGAGAAGTAAATACCGCGAAAACACATACAAGGAGGGAACAAATGTCCTAGAAAATGCATTTACTTACAATTAAAAGAGAAGAAAACTTCTTTTAAAAAAAATACTAATCTTGGAAAATCTTAACCTCCTGACGCCCAGAGGAAATCGTAACATGAAGCACGAGGAATCTTAAGTGCTTCTAATTGCACAACATAAGGCGCTTCTGCTATTGTTTGTCTAACGGAAGCATAATTTGAAGTGTAGAAATTACCCTACAAAAGGATTCAGCTCAGCAAAGCTCGAGATATCCGCAGGAACGACCGAACAAAGGTCATTTTTTGTAGAGCCGGCTCTACACGGAGTGTCAGGAGGTTAATTTTTCTATATTAATTATACCATGTTATTAACTTTAGCAAAAAAATGTGACTAAAGATGAGAAATGACATCTCCTGAAATGTAGTGAAATGAAATGAAATCTTTCAGTTTAACGTCCCACGATTATGCCCTTTAGGCTAAGGGAGACGGATGATTAAGACAAGTGAATGATAATGGAAGAATTGGTCGAATGAGGATGCTGGAGGAAACGGGAGTACCCGAGAAAACCCACAAACTTACTTGTCCACCACATTTACTTGGCCGGAGATCGAACCAGGGGCCCCACACACAAGAGATAAGCGCTCCATCACTGAATCACCGTGCAATGCTAATTCTTATTTGTAGTTTTCGAAGAAATCAACATTATTTTTTTTCTATTTAATAGAAGCTGATGTTATTCAATAATAGCCATGCCACCTATTAAAATAAAACAAACACCAACTTACACCTTCATATTAAGCTTTCCATTATGGCACTATCAGTAACAACAGCACAGAAGATTGTTAATGAGATGTAGCCCAGCATTATTATTAACGCTTAAATTTTAATTTTTGTATAACTACTGTACTTATGCACATATGAGACATATGTCAATTGACGGATGTTATCGAGAAGAAGAAAATGACATGTTTTAGAATAAATTTTCAGTTGTTTACGAGAAAATAGAAAACAATGAAATTTTATGTTGCAAAAACACACGTTGTTCCCTGACAATAAGTCAGCAATATAAGCATCACTTAACAAAACAAACAAAAAACGCCAGATGAGATATATAAGTGTTTAGAGCACAGGAGGTCATGTCCAATTACGAAAGTTGAGAGAAAAAGGAACATAGTTTGTATGCTCCGTTTAAAATACTATAACATTGGAATAAAATGCGTTTTGATTATGTATATTATCACTCAGTGTTCGAAGTGGAAAAAAAAACAAACAAACAGAGGCGGTATGTTTTATTACAATTTTGACTCGACATACCGGCTATCTAAGTGCTAAAATTCAGTAAGGTTATGTTGCCCAAAAGATTGCATTTTTATTTACATTAAATAAATGGAATGCGTTTAAAATCCATTGGAGAGTTTCTCTGTAGTTACGGGAGAAAGAAATATGGAGAGACTTTGATCCCCTGGCAGCAACTCTCAGAAAAAATAAAAATAAAATATACATGAAAATGCTCAAAAAACGAGTTTTTATATTAACAGTTTCCTGCAGGAAAAGTGCCGCCCACTCGACTGAGGGGTATTCCAAACCCCCGGAAAATTCGTCCCCCCATAGCAGACAACCCCTAACTCTGCCTATGCTCAAAACACGACATTTCTATGCAGTGAGGCAAGAAAACATACTCATACATAAGAAAGAAACAATTCAATGTGCCACATCAAAATATAAATTAGATGAACTTTGTAAAAGCACTTCATTTGAAAAAAAAGTAGAGAAAAGATAAAAATGACGGTGTTGTCAATTTAAAAATTGTTTCTACATAAGATTTTTTTTTCGTGCAAAGCTATTCGTCAATCACTGTGTATAAAAATTGGTTTATTAAAGGTATTTAGCACCTACTCCAGTAACGGTATGTCTTGATGACTGGAAAACCAGAGGCGGTATGCCTTCATCACAGAAAAACCAGAGGCGGTATGGCATATCACCGCACACCGTCTTACTTCGACCACTAATTATCATGATATTGTAACCAGTGACACTTCATTATACTCGCAATGCTAGAGATATTCCAACTCAACTATAGGCTGTTTAACTAGAATTCCGCTCAAGCTCTGTTGTCCGATCGCATTTAGGCCTGGGTTACATGTTCCTGGTCTAGGTTAAGCATTGTGCTTATGTAAATCAAATTGCTAGCTTGGCCTCTTTGCGTATTTGCCATAGTCAGTGTGGTTTCTATCAAATCAGATTCCGGACTAAAACTATTACCTTCAACCATAGCTATTATCTAGCTTTATTAAATCTCTCTATAAGTGAAGGAAATTTGCTATTTTCCGTATAAGCTATTTTACAGTTTTGTAGTGTCATTGAAATGTCCATTATTAGCAGTGGCAGAGAGAAATAACATTGGAAAAGAAAATAAAGTTTTACAGCTACAAATTTTTGAAGACCGGGGCTATCTGAGCATAATACGTGCAAAACGAATTTATCTGAAAACTAATGCAATAGTCGGTTTAACTTGTAACGAAAAAATATTAGTAAGGTATCATACCACAAAATATCAAAGAACTAAAGTCCTACTGTAAAACCGATAGTCAGGGAAAAAATATTAAAGTGAAAATGACAGGAAATGAATTTTGCAAAACGCACGGGGATACCTGGGTTTCTGAACGGTCTATTTGAGTCGCTGTGCTACTCTTGTTATATATAAATATCAAAACCACTTCATTAGGAAAGTAATGAACAAAGGGAGTCACTGCTACAAACAAAATGTTTTCTCCCGATGCTCCTACACATATCCCATGATATCATTGTCTAAACATAAGAATTCAAACTCATGCTTCTGTAGAAATATGATTTCACTCAAATAGCTCCGTTATTTGATTCCGCGAATATTGAAGTACCTCTCTTAGAAGTGAAGGACAAAGGAGACGAAATGGCGTCTGAAGTATACAAACTAAAGATGGCCAAAATTTTCCGAAACCGGAAATTTCACTTGAATTTAGAAAATTCCAGAATTTTTTCGAATTCTGGATTTTTGCCGAAATCCGGATTTTTTCCAAAATCCGGAATATTCTGAATTCCAGAATTATTTTTTATTTTACTTTGCGGATTCCGGAAAGTAAAAATTCCGGAATTGGCCATCCCAATACAAACATTGTGTCCCATACACATGCAAATGCTTCAGCAAATAGGCTATATGCACTCATACAACTTTGGCACCTTATTTGCTGCGTAACATTGTATCAGGCAAAGAAAATAGGTGTTGCAAATCACCTTGCTAAGAAAATATTCACATTCCCGGCAGCTGTTCAACAAATTGAGAATAATAAAAATTCCAACCTTTTTCGTGAGCAACCTCAAAACTGAACATAAATTTATGGTATTGCTGCACACTGTAAATGCGCAACTAATTTTCCCTATTTTGACTCAAATAGCCCTGGTTTCCCCTATGTTGAGAAAGCTTCATACAGCTTCAGAAAGTTGTATACAAGAATTAGTACTGATCATAGGTTATTAGAAAAGTGTAATTTCAACTGAAAATTATTTGAAAAGTACTGTAATGCTTATCTCGAACTGAGTTAGGTTTTACGTGTAACCTTATGAGAGAAAGAACTTCGTAAGTCATTTAAGATGCACGATATAGCCTATAAAAAGTTCGTAACATAAAATAAGAGGCATAGAAATAATACGTTTCTTTATATTTATGTCCAATTTAGTAGAAGTGTTGATTTTTTTCTCATTATTGGACACATGCATATGTTAAAGCATAACTTGCAGTGTGTTTTTTTTTTATTTCTTTAATTATATTATGTTTCTGTGTTGTACCACTTTAGTTTACATTTTCGATTCTCTAAACCAGAGATAAAGCATAAATCTGCATACTAAAACTATTAATGACACAAATATAAGGACGTAAGCGAGGCGTTACCAGTTTGCACCGGTTCGCTAGAACCAGTTGTTAAAATATTTTAAGTTTGCAGAACCGTTTTTCATACCCAGACATAGCAGTAAATTTTACTCAATTATACCTAGGAATAGTAAATTTAATTTAACTCTCTTTGTTTTTAGAAATTCTTACAGCTACAGGGTTAAAGATTTCTCAGAACAAGGAATAAGCGTTTATTTCTTAATCTGAAATGCTGAGATATCAAGAATGTGAACTGGGATCACATGTGAGGGTTATTTATATTTGAAACGCATACATACCATTATCAACAATTGTTGATCTATTGCTGGATTAAGTTTTTTTTTCAATAATTTTTAAGAACCATCTAGAACCATTAAGAAGAAATTTACAAGTCCAGTATGTTACAGTATCTTTTTTCTGACCATCATATCAGTTAATTACCTTTTAAAATTTATTATAAACGTAGTCTCGAAGAATTCGCGACATATTAGAGCGTTCTTGAGAGATATTTCATACTAGGTAAACAAAACCTTATTAGAAAGTTTGCAACATGATGATACAAGACAATTGAGGAGTTTGATGCAATAAAGGATGTAAGTTTGAAACACGCAGTTGGAAAAAAACGATGTTGAAAATTTAAGTTTTTTTTAAATACATAAAACAATGTAATATGCAGCATTTTATTCCGATATTGAACTGAAATTTTACCAGGAGGTGAAACAAGCATGGCAAAAGCCACAAATGCGTTTGACGCAAACAGGGCATAAACTCGTTTACGTCCTTATTACATGAAACTCCTCAATGTATTAAGAAGCCAAAAATGTCTCTAATTCCTAAGAAAGATGGCACTTGACAAGTAACTTAGCTCTTTCCCAACAATGAAATTATAAAGAGAGAGGAAAAACCTTTTCTTCATAAGAACTTTGAGATTAAACATATATAATGATGTGTTACTTCTCAACAATAATAATACAAAACTAGTGGTCCAATAACTGTGACGCAAGTGGTACTGGATTCGATTCCTATTGGGGGAGCATTAAAAATGTGAACGCATTACATTGGTGCGAATTGTAACTTAAACTGTATGTCTGCGTTTCAGGTACTCTCTTCGGTGCTGAAAAGAAACGCAAAACTTCAACAAACAAACAAACAAATAATAATACAGTATAATAATAATAAAATAATAGTAGGTTAAAATATATTCACACTATTCAACATCTCGAATTCTTTCCAAGATAATGAATTTTATTGAAATTACTTTCACTTATTTTTCATAGAAATTAAGAATATGCTTCTTTTTTTATTTTGAACTTCTAAATTGTAATTTTTTTTTCATCGAAAAGGTTTCAAATTTTATAGACACCTCATGAATGTTGAAAATTTGATCGGTCGGGTGGTTCAAGAGATTAAGGGTCACAAACATAGTCACTTTCAATTTTATAATATAGATTACTTGAATTGCAGTTTAGCTCCCCTTCAGCTCCGAGGCTATATAAGACGTGAACCTCCATTATGATTTGGGAAAGCTTCATCCATGGGCCGAATAATGGGTATGGAGGACATCCTGACGGCTGGTAACTATCGGCAGGTCATTCATTGGTGATCATTAATGCCGACCATGTGTCTAGCTAGTAATGGCATCTTTCAGCAGAAGAATGCTACTTTAAACAAATCAAACGTTGTGCTCCAGTGATCCGAGGAGCACAGTGGTGAATTTTAGTTGCTACAATGTCCCTCAAACTCACCCGATTTTAACCAAATTGAACACATTTGTGATATCACTGAACGTCAAATACGAGCTCATCGCCCCATCCACGAAATTTACAGGAATCAAGTTGCTTGTGGGCCAGATGTGGTTTGTCATGCATCCAACCACCTACCAAAGCTTCATTACTTCCATGAAAGATCGCATTGACACTGTCCTGCGAGCCAAAATGGACATACTAGATATTAGATAGCGGTCATAATGGTTTGGCTGGTGAGTGTATATGCACAAGCTGTAGAAAGCTGAATGTTCTTTGCAATAGACAATCAAATTTTCTACTCGAAAAGCACTGTCGAAAGAATACAGTTTAGCTACTCTGCGAAAGATATTAAGTTCATGTATTCATTCTGTCGTATGGTAGGCCAATTCAAATTCAAAAGAACTTGTGAACCTAGCTTTACAGCGAGAAGTAAATCCCACAACAGGTTTTACGTCTCACGTAGTTGTGTGTCTTGTCAAGTCGAACATAGATATTTTCGATGACGAAGAAATAACTATCGGCTTCTAACACAGGGTTGGATTTTTTTTTTTGAAATAACAAAAATAACCATACAAATTTATTAAAATTATTGTGGCCTATCAAACGGGAAAAATTCTTTTATTTTTAATGCAAAATAAATCAGAAGTTTGATTTCAAATTAAAAACGAATATTATCATGTACATTTATTCATAAACGTGATCAGTCCGGGCATTACATTTGTATATTTCACATAACACTTGGTAATCAGATTGACAGGTGAATTTAATGATTGTTTTCTTTAATGATCAGTTTTGTTATTTAATCCTAGAATTACAAAGCACGTATCTGCTAAATCTAGTACCAAGGGAGAAGGATCATATTTGACCGAATTTTTTCGAGCGATTCTACTTTATATCTAGAGTTGCCAACCGGCCGGTATTTCACCGGCCTAGCCGGAAATATTGCTGTTATATTGATTAAAGCCGGTGACCGGTACAAACTTATTAAAACCCCTTTTATGACCTTTTTTTTCTTTCAAATTTGTATCTAGCTCAAAGTATAGATTTGAAAAGTAACTTTCATTCTGTAAATCCAAAACTGGCTCCTGTTACCATCTATCAACGATTAATATATTTTGTTCATTTGTTTAGATAATTTTAAAAAGATGACAGAGACTGTATCAGGGAAAATTGGAAATTTACTTGTAAGAAATTTTGTACATTAATTGGGAGTGAAAAAGGAATACTTACAGCAATTTCCTGTAGTTGAAGTATAAGTTTACAGAATAAATTTCATTTTCCAAATACAAAATTGTCACGTAAAGATTAATATGCTTTTGCCCATCTGTTTCGATAATTTTAAAGAAGTATCAGTTACCGGTAAATACAATGAAATGATCAATGCCAATTTCAGTTTCTCACTTTTAGCACAATGTATCTATTAAGCTTATTGGTGAATGTACTAAGGATATGCTGAATACAGGTGCTAATGCACTTTTGTTCACATTAGTACATTTCCTTCTCGTGAATGGGTCCGACCAGAGATACTTCAGGCTTATACCTATATCATAGGGAAATTTGAGGGGGTGCCAGTTTTTCATTTTCCAGAGTTGGCAACCCTATCTATATCTATTGAATTTAACATGTTAAACGAAAACTAGCTGAACATGCGCTGTCTACTCAGCGCATCATTCTGTTATGACCATGAATCTCCTTCCCAGTGTGCTTATCTTCTTACTCACACAAGTAAAGATAGGAGACTCACAAAGGAAGTGAATTGCTATGTATAGATGTTGGAGTGAGTTTGTAGCAAATTCGTAGAAGTAACACTATATCAAGTGGAAATATTTTCTTCTAATAAATCCATATCCGTCTGAGTACGACTCATTGTGTCTCTTGACACCTTTGAAGTTGTCAGCATTCAGTAGGTTTTGCCATTCAGATTTAAGCAAAGCGCCTACAATGTCCATCAACCCGCCATACGTAACTTCTCTACTGGTTACCTAACACCAAAGGGTTCGACCTGCAACAATATTAATCTTATGTCATGGGCTCAAAACAGACCCTAAAATGTTGAATAGAACAATAACGACATGGTTTTTGAAAATTTGAGTGAAACTGGATAATCTACACAAAATTTGGAATCGACCAGTAGGCCCGTATCCACGGGGGGTCTAGGGGGCCGGGCCCCCTCTAAATTTTCACTGGCCCACCTGAAATTTACACGGTAGGCTTGCAAATGTACTATAATATGGTGATGAACTATAGTATGGTTGGATCGAGCCCCTCTAACTTCTACCGGACTCCTACATTTTTGGGCTGGTTACGGGCCTGTCGACCAGTGAAAACGGCATGTTTTTAGCACTTGTGGTTTTCGAGATCTCATTGTCGAAAGGATTGCGGACAAACATATAAACCTAGCATTTTAATATATAGACTAGCTGAACTTGCGCTCTCTATACAGCGCATCATTCACATATGAATCTCCTTGTCATTCCTCACAACATCTGTACAAGTCCCTTTACAGACACAAGTGAAAGACATCTTGATTAAAAAAAAAAAAAAAATCGGCAAGGGGTACCATAAAGAGGAGATTTTTTTCGATTATTTTTTTTCAATATCTCGCACCGTTTGCAAGATTTAAGCCTACTTCCGGCTGGAGTTTCTAATTTATGTATAAGCAGTGTTCAGTGGTGACTTTAGCGGGTAGGCAGGGTAGGTATGGCCCTACTCAAAAATTTTGAAAACATTTGAAAACGCTAAAAGATGTAGTAAAAACTAAATATATTTCCACTATTTATATTAATGGTGGATAATTATTTAACAAATAGCATCAACCACTACCGTAAAAGTAATTTTCTACTGTCATTAATCAATCAAATGTGTATATGTATTCATAAGCGAGGGAGCGGGAAAACCCAACATTAAAGTCCTAAAGCCTCCTCTGTGAGTATTTCCTTTCTTCTTTCATAAGCAAACACATTACACATAATTAATTATAATGTCAGTGATATATGGTGTTCATTTTGCAAAACGCTCCAAACAATAAAGATTCATCTAAGACCAGTGATATTGGGCCCCGGCAAAAGCGTCACTTGAAGGGCATCATCTTCCCATGTAGCACGTAGGAGTCTCACAAAGTTAACAGACAACAGAGCCTGTAAAACCTTTGTGCTAGGGGAAGGGTTGATTTTCTTCATAAAGCAGTCAGCTTCATTTACGCGTGGTAATGGGGCCTAGGGTGGGGACCTGTTTTGTTTCTTTATGGTGTTGCAGTAACTTGTCAAACGACTAACAGAGGGCCAAGTAGGACTTTATAAAAGGGGGATGCGGCACAGGATCGACACGGCACAGGATCGACACGGCATACGACCGACAATTCAGCTCAGAAACCTGTTTCGGTCCTGTGCCGTGTCGATCCTGTGCCGTTTCGGTCCTATGCCGTGTCGGTCCTATGCCGTGTCGATCCTGTGCCGTTTTGCTCTCACGCCGCTGCTCTGAAATAATTTAACTTTTAATCATGTGCCTAAAAAAATAATATTTTTATTATCTGTTTAATCTTTGCTCTTACAAATTATAAACTCCTGTCGATTCTATGCCTGTGCAAGTTATATGCATAGAATACGTACGATCGAAACGGCATAGAGCCGACACGGCATAGGAACGAAACGGCACAGGATCGACACGGCACAGGATCGACACGGCACAGGATCGACACGGCATAGGAACGAAACGGCACAGGATCGACACGGCACAGGATCGACACGGCATAGGACCGAAACGACGCACGATCATCCCCACTGCGTAGTATCTATAAAACCAAATATTTATTTCTCATAAAAGCATCAGAGACCTGTCAATTGATTTTAAAATATAAGAATTATAAGATATTTACTATATGAATATTAATAATTGTGAGTGACAAAAGAATGATAGTGCTAAATGGACAAAATATAATTTCTTGTGTGCTTGGTCAAAAGCATTTCTATATGTATGGAATACTTATATTATTATTATTATTATTATTATTATTATTATTATTATTATTATTATTATTATTATTATTATTATTATTATTATTATTATTATTATTATTATTATTATTACGTTTTAACTCGTTTTGAAATCATGGCCTGATTCCACTAGAAAGCGAAAGCCATGAGAAATGTAAGCTAAGTAGTAATATGGAATACTTTTAATGTTGCTCACTAGAGGAAACATGCTCGCATGTCTTCTCGTCTCGATATCGAGACCACAAGAGACTTTTTTAATAAGAAGCTTAGTTGGGAAGTAATGACTGAGCCGATGGCTCGAGCCGGTTCGCTTGGGGTGAACCATCGGCTCGAGCTGGCTTGGTTGGATGAACCATCTGCTCGGTTCGGCTCATCTGGGCCGAAGGCTCTTGCTGACACGGTTCGGTGAGCTGTTGGCTCGGCTCACTTCTCGGTTCGGGTCCATAGTGAGTGAGCTGTGAGCCCAGCTGCTCAAGTTGTTTACAATTGTAAACCCGGGCCGAACAGTTTTGAAGATATTTGGCCAGTGCCCTATAACTTTTAACAATGTTTGGCTCGAGCCCGAATACTCAACCTAAACCCTCAACCCAAATTCACAAGCTCGTGAACAATATCCTTGACTCCTAGAATTCACGACTACCGAGGTTAGCAATCAACTAGTTTTTTAGTATTCAAACACAGACCGCGTTTCTTTCATGTTTAAACACAGTGTTGTTATAATTATAATTATAATTATTATTTATTATTATTAATAATAATAATAAAAGTTGTACTAGTAGTAGTACTAGTATCATTGATAACCTATATTGTCTATGCAAGATACTTGAAGAGAATACTCGAAACTACAAACCAGATTTGGTTCGACTCGACCCGAATTCGAGTCGAGTTGGAGGAAATTTTTCGAATCGCGTTCAAAGATGTCTGTTTTTAGTCGAATCGAGTTTCAAAGAATACTAGCTCGTACTCACTCGTGCCCATCGTAGGATGACCACATTCTAACAATCGAAAAGTAGGACACAAGTATAATAGTACTGTATATGATATCTTACTGCGTCGGCAATACGCATATCATTATTTCAATTAATGTTAACCTTAAGTTAATGAACATTTTTGTTAAGAAGAAGCACTGAACAAAATTATTAAAGGAATTAAACACAACTCCAAATGCTTTGATGAATAACAAATTGGTTTATTTTATGAACGTACAGTCAAAGTTCGTGTTGGGCTAAATAATAATAATAACAATAATAATAATAAATTTCGAAGCGTGGTATTATTTTAAGAAATGAAAGAAAATTTAGACCGGCACAAAGGAACTTCTATTTAACTTGGTTAGCATCACTGTCATAAGTTCAATAAGAAACCTTTCCTACTTTACCGATATCTCAACAAGGCCTTCTCAGTAAAAGCGATGTATTGTAAAAAAATGGTTTGTTGATTGTTCTCCATCCCTAGTCTTCTGAGGAGTGTTAAAAAACACAGCGGTTCATCATTCAGGAAAAGAGTGTGTTTGATTCAAAATATTGTGAATAAAGAATGAAACATTAAGATATTGCAAATAAATTAACTCTGGACATTTCGCAGGACATTTTAAAGAAGAAGGATATTTCTCGATTTCCTAGACATCTTCGCAACACGCAGGACAGCTCTTTGAAAAACAGTACTGTACTGCGAAAATCAGTACGTCTGGTTACCCTAGCCCATCCGTACGAGTAACGCAGTATGGCATTTTAGCCAATGTTACCTTATATGAAAATATTCATAACTTATAGCTGTCAAGTAAAAATGTGTCCTTGCATTTACATAAAGCAGTTCAGAAAGGGCAATAATAATAATAATAATAATAATAATAATAATAATAATAATAATAATAATAATAATAATAATAATAAAAGCGATAGTAATAGTAGTACGGAAAATTGAAGTGATAACATTTGTTCACATATTCTAAGTTTCAGACCTAAAAGTAACGCGTTACTTTCGAAGTAAAGTAACAGTTACTTTTTGGGGGCAAGTAACGCGTTACATTTTAGGAAAAAGTAAAGTAACTTGTAACGCGTTACATTTTTACATGTAACTTACCCAAAACTGTCCATGGGAAAATTGTTCACTGCTCGGGCCAAGATTGTTTCTGACTGTCGACAGATGGATGCCGTTTATGGCAGACCTTTGCCTGAAGTACTGCCCAAAGTTTGTAGTCCAACAGGTTAAGATCCGGGCTGCTAGAAGGCCAATCAATGGTAGAAATGAAGTGAGGGACGTTCCGCGCCAGCCAGTCCTAAGTTGGTTTCGCTGTGTGGCCTGGAGCGGAATCCTGTTGGAAGGTCCACCTTTCTCCAGGGAACATGGTAGCAGATAGTGGTTACACTATAGGTGTTAGCACTGTGTTCTGGTATACCTTGGCAGATGTTTTAACACCTTGTTCGCAAAAATACAGCTGGGTTCTGCTTGAGTAGCTCACTCCCCACCAAACCATCACTGAGGCAGCATGATGTGTTGGGTGTCATCCAGAAGTCCTAAACGGCAGAACTCCTAAAAATATAGGCACTAGACCTGAATTTTAGTACTTCTGCAGTTTAGGACTTGTGGCACGGTATGATTTTTAGGATTTCTGCCGTTTAGGACTTGTGCCGCGATATGATTTTTAGGACTTCTGGCGTTTAGGACTTCTGCCGTTTAGGACTTGTGCCGTTTAGGTCTTGTGCCTTTTTCATTCACTTGCTTTAGTTCTGAAATTCGCCACCACCCCACGAAATTGCGACGATGCAGCAACTAGTTGGCAATAATGTCACGAACGTAGCTAATTCCAACAATAACAACTATATTTGTACTACTAAGATTATTATTATCACAATCTGTTCTGCACTTATACGTGAATTACATAATACAACTTATTTCATTCTAAGAATTAATTACATAATTAGTTAAGAAATTCGTTTCTTTCGAATGGAGATACGAGAATCCCAAGACAAATTCCTAAAACAAAAATAAATAAATAAAAAATTGAAAAAATGTTTAAAAAGCATATTTTACCAGACTTCTGAAAGCAAGAAAACATTCAGAATTTCAATATATACTGTGTGGAGCGAATTTTATTAAGAGTAAGACAAAAATCCACCAAAGTTTACTTAATTAAGACAAAAGCTCACTAGACATTTCACGAGTGAACATTAAATACCAACGGTATACATAAAGAACGCAGTAAATTTAAAATTGAACAAAGAACATTTACTATGCAATACATTGGGTGACATTCATAAGTTCTAAACGGCACAAGTCCTAAAAATATAGGCACTAGACCTAAATTTTAGGTCGAGTGCCATTTTTGCAGAAATTACTACATAGTCATTTAGGGGTGTAGCCTGCAATTTTTTCTAGGGGAGCTTGATTTTTATATATTAAAAGCAAATCAAAAGTTTATTTTCAGATTACAAAAGCTTCAATAAGACAATAAATTTATACATATTACACATGTACATAAATACATAATATTATTGTATTTCCAGTTACTTCCTTTTTGAAACCTGGACCTTGACAGAGCGTAAATTTAAAACCACAGCTTGTGGGAAATGTACGAATAAGTTAGTTATAAGAAATCGGAAACTGTTCATGGAAGTCCATTTGTTTGACTGTATTTATCTTCTGTACTGTTATATAAAAGAGTAAAGATGAGTGATTTTTGGGCATACTACTACAAGTAGAGTCGATAAATTTTAGTTATAAAATATAATTTTCTTATGAAAGCAGTACATAAGAAAGAATTTTTGGAAATAAGTATCGTAAAAAGGGTGGGGTAAGATTTTTTTAAAGGGTAGTGTATCTCGCAAGTTTCTAAAGCTAGTAAAATAAAACTTGGCATATAAGCTTTCCTATTAAAAAAAAACAACTGAAAATTGAAAATTGAAAATTGAACACATAAAAGGGAAAGAGCAAAGGGAGCACATTTTTTTATGTTCGATTTCCCCATTACTTACTCAGAAAATATGTAAATAAATTAAGGAAGGATTTGTTTAAGCTAGATGCGTGAAACTCGGCATTTGAACTTTTAACTAAAAGTAATAAAATACTATATGTTTCAGCGTCTTGAAAATTACACTTCTAAGCGAAAGGAGGGTCAGTTTCTATAATATTAAAATATCCCACTGCTTATGAGATTTGGGCAGAAAACTCTTTTTCCTTTAGGCCTCGGTTCATCCAGTTAAGCAAACGAGAGTACAAAGTGGCTGATGAATTAGGTTCTTTTAATTATTTTAACATGTTGACGTAGTTTAATTCTTTTAAAACTGTATTCTTTCACATTCTATTATAAACATATTTCATTTGCTGTAATTATTAAACACGTTTAATAAACATAAAACAGACTAACCTCCGGTCCCGGCCAGAATATGTTTTTGGTGTTAAGCCATCATTTGCCGTCCGTAACATAACCTTTGATTTAAACTTCACGTACTATCAAGACTCAAGTCTCAGAAATGTAGCATATATGAAATATACTACTTCTACTACTACTACTACTACTACTACTAAATATTAATAACAACAATAATAATAATAATAATAATAATAATAATAATAATAATAATAATATAATAATAATAATAATAATAATAATAATAATAATAATAATAATAATAATAATAATAATATGTACTTCTGAAATACATATGTATCTATGTGTTATTAATTCTTTCATAATCTTGAAAGAAACTTTTGATTTGTTTTTAGTTTGTAAAAATGAAGGCCCTCTAGAAAAACTTGCTGGCTATACCCTGAATGACTATGTATTGGTTTCTGTACACGTATTGTGTTATCACTTACTAGTCTAGTGTTATTTTTAGAACAAGACAATGGTTCTTGTCTTGGAATATTACTAGTTTGGTTTGGTAGTACAGTGATAGAGTGTGACCTATGATTTTATTTCCCTGTAGGGTATGCTATCTGCAATGCAATAAACTGTATATGCTTCTTCTTCCTAACAAGGCTGGGCGATAAGCCCCTGCAATTCCATTACAAATAAGGACGATATTATTTTATAAACTACTTGGTGAACCTTTGTTAATATAACGCTATTAGTTCTTACAACCTTTTGTTAATCTTATTTAACAATTGCAAAATGGAATAATTGAGAAAATATATAATGATGATGATAGTTTATTTACATAAGGTATACATACAACAAAAGGGAATCTGTTGGTCACTACTGTGTATCTGCTAAACCAGGGTCAAACTCTGTGTGTCACAAAGGTTAGTTTAACAGAGTTTAAAATAATAATAGATATTTTGTTTGACTTACAAAGATTATCATATTAGCAAAATGATTTGAAATAACACGCCAGACATAGGATAAGTCTTGGGCTATATCGCTTAGAATTGTTTTAAGAGTAAATATATCATTTATGCATTAAATTTCATTACTGGCTACTTACACGTTTCAGCCTCGTGTTGGAAGTCAGCTTCTCGTGTTCTTTTCATATTCCACGATAACTGTTTTAATTGCACACTCCGCCAAATTACCTTTCCGACCTTACAATACTTTCTTGGAAAACTTCGGCTAACATATATCACCAGACGTTTGGAAAACCGACATCCTTTACTTCAGGATACAATGCGTTATTTAGCATTTCACCCAACACCTCACCGTTACTATCATTCTCCACTTTCGCTCCTATAATCTACCACCGTTAGATCCCTCTTTACTTATCATCGCCGATTACGTTATTCATGAACATCTTCCTCTCATTCACCCATCATTTCCAGCACAGTGATTACCATTATTTACTAACATGGGACTCATTCATTTTCATCATTGAATAGAGCAGCCTCTAGGCTAAAGATAAGCTCATTTGTCTAACTAATATCACCCACGTGTTGTCCTGTGTATGCATCTCGCCACATCATTCACGCCCATTACTATATCATACGTATCGTGCATTCTATACCTAATCCTTCGTTATGATCATTAATGTTCTTTCCTTATAATATACTGCCTGATTATTTTCTTATTTATCTTCTTACTAATAACAATCATATATGTGTAAAGTAACTTGGCTTCAGTTATCGCATCCTTATTGATATGCAACCGTGCACATCACATGGCATCAGTTTGAGGGAATATTATTGATGAATTGGCAATGGCTTTCATGTTCTTGACGCTAATCCTTACATTTCCGACGATTTGAACTCACGTTTACTGAGTATGAGTGCATTCTGGGGATTTTTCGTAAAGTGTTTCCACACATTTGAATCACCCTGTTTCACTGTTATGCTCTACCGACATTGCAGATGTCTTTCTAGAGCATTTGAGTACAAATTCGCTATACTTAATACTCAGAACATCACTGTTGCTCGGCATCCATACCTGGCGATTATGCAACCACACACAACGGGCATGGTGTCCGCCATTTTATATTTGTTCCAGATATCGACTTAATACAAACGAATTATTGTTACCTGGTACAAACTTATCAATTCATATCCATTTAGACCAAGTTTCACTTGGAAGATTATCCGGGACTCCCTACGTTCCTTTGGGGAACCCTTGCGCGTGCATGGTAGGATTGTGAAACATGCAAAATTCAATGGAGCAGGTATGACTTCTTCAGTGAATTTTTTACCTGCCCTCTTTATGTTGGTTAGTTTCCGAACTATTGGCGTCCGAAACTCATTTTTCCACGCTTTGTAGATCCGAAACTATGTCGGATAGCCGAAAGTTCAAGAGAACTTTTTTTCTTGTCTCAGTGGCAGGAGTCACCTCTCAAGAGTTGTAACACTTATTTTGCAACACTCGATATCTATCTATCTATCTATCTATCTATCTATCTATCTATCTATCTATCTATCTATCTATCTATCTATCTATCTATCTATCTATCTATCTATCTATCTATCTATATCTATATCTATATCTATCTATCTATCTATCTATCTATCTATCTATCTATCTATCTATCTATCTATCTATATATATATATATATATATATATATATATATATATATATATATATATATAGTAAGTAAAGATCTAAGGGTTTACTTGTCCCTACCATAAATCCTTCATTGTAACCAGATTCCGGCGTTGCCGCTCTAACTCAGGTAGAACTGTATAAAGCTCTCAGTATGGCTAGACCCATTACGGTTATCATAGTAGCCCGAGCCCGTGCAGACCTATAAACACATTACCCCACAGAAATGAGTGCCATAAGTCCATGCCTTCTAAAGGCTGTTGCGCCATGAATTTAGTTATCATTATTATTATTGCTAATATTAATATGTAATATTAGTAGTAGGCTTAATAAAGATTCTCTGTATCTCTCTCACCCTATCAATTGAGTCAAGCGCTGCTAAGCGGAGGAATTCGTAACTATTACAGAAGCTGACCAGTTGCGGGAGAAAATGCAATCGCAAGAGAGCAATACGGGAAGATAGGAGCGATGCAAGAATAAATCCACTTCTCCATGTTAAGAAATAGGAGCTCGCTGCCATATGCTCAATGTTACTGCTTCCAGTGACAACGTTGGCTGCCACTGGAAATGTAAATCATCTCTTTCTTTCCGTTTTTTAATTGACTTTTTTCAGAAATGCATCAATACTGTTTTGCGCTCAAGATCAAAGGTTTATTTTTCACTGATACACTACTTTAATACTTAAAAATATTTTAAGTATTAAAAAAATGTCCGGTTGCACAACCATGCAACATTAGTACCAGCCGCCGCTGCTATTTGGTATTCTATCTTACATGTTATATGCTTAATACTTATATAGAATGGGTCTGCGTCATTTATATGTATATTGAGAGATCGGATTTTGTCTGCACGTGCACGAAAAGAAAAGCAAATTTCTACATTTTGTGACTGAATTTTTTTGAAATTTCTCCGGGGGGGATGAATTTTCTTCGGGGGGAGATTCCCCCGGGCCACCCCCTGAATTCACCCCTGCCTGGCTATATGTCCTGCCCACCTAAGCCTCCTAGAGTTAATGATCCTAACAATGTTTGGTAAGCCGTATAATTTATGTAGTTCCTCGTTATGAAGTTTCCGCCATTCCTCTTGGGTCCGAATATTCGTCTGAGCATCTTGTTCTCAAATACTTTCAGTCTATGTTCTTCCCTCAGAGTAAGCGACCATGTTTCGAAACCATACAGAACAACAGGTATGATTACTGTTTTATATATTTTAAGCCTCAAACTCCTCGACTGAATTCGCGACGACAAGAGATTTTGAACTGAATAATAACACTAATTCCCTGTTTTAGTTGACATTTAATTTCTTCGTGAAAATGATTTTCGTTATCCTAGATATTTGAAAGTATCCACTTTATCAGAAGTATTATTTAATATTTTAACGCATTCATAATTGGCCGTATTACGTTCCCAACTCACTTCCATGTATTTAGTTTTCTCTGCATTTACTTCTAAACCCTTGTCCTGCAAGCGTTTAATAAGACCTTTGCATTTCTTTCTATTGTTCTCCCATCATCCCCTATTAAATTTACATCATCAGCGTACGCATAACCTGGTACCATTTCTTTCTTTACTATACCTAGTGCTCTCAACGGGTCGGGTCGGGTTCAAGACCGACCCGACCCGACCCGTGACTAGAATTGACTGACCCGACCCGACCCGAGTGACCCGACCAGTGATCCGATCCGATTGACCTGACCCGACAACCCGACTCGAGCTGACCCGATTGACCCGACTCTACAACTCGACCCGACCAACCCGACCCGACAACCCGACCCGAGCTGACCCTATTGACCAGACCCGATAACCCGACCCGATTGGCCTGACCCGACAACCCGACCCGAGCTGACACGATTGACCCGACCCGACAAACCGACCCGAGCTGACCCGATTGACCCCGATCCGACAACCCGACCCGAGCTGACCCGACACGACAACCCGACTTGAGCTGACCCGACTGACCCGACACGACAACCCGACGCGAGTTGACCCGACCCGACCTGACCCATTTGAGAGCACTAACTACTCCTTACATATATGTAATAACAATAAGTAAGATGTAGTACCCAAATAGTATAACAGTTGAAGTACAATGACATTATATTTCTGTTCCCATGTTACCTGCTATTTAGTGGGGAGGAAAGCTTTTATATATAAATATTTCGATGGGGTAACTTGCAACATCTGTTGCAACATGCCGCATGCCATTGAAATAGAAATTTTTGCGGTTAAGCATTGTTATATGAACAATTGTTGTTGGTAATAAAACTAAGAGTATTCTTATTATTCCATTATTATTATTATTATTATTATTATTATTATTATTATTATTATTATTATTATTATTATAGGACAACAGTGATGGCTTATTGCTTGCAGTGCCTAGTAGTAGTTGTTTCCTTTCATCTTCTCAGTTAGAACTTCAGACTGCAGGTCAAAGTGAGCTTCATGGATCACCTGCAAATGCATCTAAGAAGATAGTGTAGAATCCTTCAGATGATCTCCTGAACATGTATGGTTCTATCCAAAATCTGGAACTAGAAAACTGACAGCTCGGAAAAGGAAGAGATGTGCTATTCTTACAAACACTCTAGAAAAAAGTACTTTCGAAATGAAAAAGAAGCATCTAAAAGCTACCGAAAACGTAAAATCATCAGCTGAGAAGAATTTATTCTCAAGTCGTCTGTTTGGTTTCTGAAGAACCGTACGAAGAACAGGATACAGAAGAAGACTGGGTACAGTGTTTATGTTGTGAGAAGTGGTCTCATTGGTCGTGTTCCGAGAGAAATCCGTACTACATCTGTATAGATTATAGACATTGACTGCCACAGTGAAAATGAGTGAAGCGATGTTCAAGCTGTAGATTTGATAGCATTAAATTTCTGAATCAAGTCCGATTGTTGCAACTTACCCCAGATGATGTTGCAATTTACCCCATGGGTGGGGCAAGTGTCAACAGTCGGACTTAGTTCAAAAAGTGGATGCTATCAAAACTGCCGTTCGATGTTTTGCACTTCTCTTTTTTTGGTATGTAGTTAAGGCATGTACCTTTTAGTACACTCAATATAGTTTTTATATCTATAATAATTTTCGAGTAAAAAAACAGACCTGAAAATTGTTGCAACTAGCCCCATCTTCCCCTACAATCACTTTTTCAAAAAAAAATGTATAAAGCCAGTAAAGCAATTAACATGTAGGTCTATTTTCGAAGATAATATAGGAATTTTTCGTGCTGCTAATTATTTATTTTTAAAAAATCAGATGCTGAAACCAATCGATATAGCGCAGTTTAAGCAATTCAGTTTGTTTTATTTAAAAAGAAAACTCTCTATTTACAAATTTGATTGTTCCTATGTATTAGAGCAGTCTTCGTAAAATCAGTGCCTATTGTATTTCTAAAATATAGCTGGAGCCGCGGTGGGTCAGTGGTAGAGCGTTCACCCCTGGTGCATGGGGTCTCGGGTTCAAACCCTGCTCCCGCCAAGTGAACTTTGTGGTCGATAAACGCCGTGTGCGTGGATATTCTCGGGGTTCTCCCGTTTCCTCCCACTTTCTTCATTCCACCATTTCATTCATTTCTCATAATCACCGTCTCCTTCAGCCTAACCGGCATAAGCGTGTTACGTAAAACTCAAAGATTTCATTTCATTTTCTAAAATATAGCTGTATTGATTTATTGGTATATATTTACCTTCAGTTTGTTTGAGAGAAAATTATTACAAGAACTAAAAAGTGTTTCTCTAGTAAATACGTTTTCATAGTTTAGCTATTTACGTTACTAAACAAATTTGGTTTTTTTAATACATAAAATGGCGCCCGTATATATATAGGGTGTAACTTAATTAATATAACAAACGTCGTTAGGTGATTCCTGACACCGAAATAAAACAAAAACTATACAACAACCTGGGTGTAACACCCGAAAATTTGTCGGAAAAATGTATAAACCGCCATAACTCATGAACAAAACGTCGGATTGAAGTCGGGCAGAAGAATGTCCATTGTTTTTAGTCGTAGATTCGATTAGTGTACAGTGACGATGCAAGGATGACTTCCAAAGAAACTGGAGTATTCCTTTGAGTATTTTATCAAACGTTGAATGAAGAAATGATCAATCAAGTACAAGATTTAACATTAAAAAATAATAGTGCATCGTTCAAGTTAGAACACTCAGAATTCGAAAGAAAGAGAGATACACATGTGTGATTCATCTATTTTGTCTCAGTACATAATGACGTCTCGGAAGAAGATTTTAAATGGAACGAAGTCTTTAACGTATCACACTTATATCTTCTAGGCTAATGGTAACGGATGATAAATGAACGGTTTCCTGTCCAAGAGTGTGTGAAAAAGGAAAAATAACTTTTATCCAGATTAGGTTTAAAACGACTGTGCATAGGACAGTCAGGCGGCATGTAAATAAATATAACATCGAAAAATGCAAAGATCATATGTGATGAACGAGTGTACAAGGAATTCTCCACATGACCCAGGGATTCCAAATATTGTGTGAATAGATATGGGTCAAAAGTAAGCTGCATTAAACGGTTTCTTCCTCGTAATATGTAATTCCGTGGAATATGGTACTTCTGTGCACAGAAGCAACAAAAGTGGGGAAACAAGGGATGTTGTACACGTTGCATAACGATACCAAGAAGTGCGCTGGAATAGTATACTTGATTTATCCGTTAGATGAATCTTCTCCCAGGAATACTTTTGATGGCGTTTTCCCCTTCCTTCGAGTTGGCAAACCTCAACTTTTCCCTGAGCTATGAAAAACTTCATTGCTATTGTGAATATACCAAAATACTATCCTAGTGTAGACCACTTACATTTTGATTTTATCATTGCCGGAGAAATTTTCTCAAAGGAAGCTCGTTGAAAGTACATTTTAAAAAAAGGATAGTCTTTTTTCGACATTCTAATGTACATACCTTAGAGCTGTATGGAATACCTACACGGAGGAATACCTACGGAACTATCGTCCCTTGTGTGCCAATTGCGAGTGGCTTACAGAAGGCTGTCTTGAAGTTTTATTGTGGAATGGCTTCAGTTAGCATAGCTGAGTTGTAATAAGCATCTACGCAACTTGTGAGTGATATACATAGTCAGATGCTCTACTGTTACACGTGTAATTGCTGTATAACAGGATGGGAAATGTTGTGTTCAACGGTAGAGGGTTGTGTCCAGGTATTTAAGGTCGTGTAAAAGTGTAGACGTTGGTGTTTAAGTAAAATTGATTGTGTTAACCTGTACACGCCTGCGCGATGGAAGATTACCCTGTCCACGAGCTGGCAGATATGCAACTCATTTATGGAGTAGCAAAGGGCAATAGCCCAGAAGTGAGGCGTTTACATCGTGACCGTCGCCCTCAAAAGAGAGTAACTTTCCTTGTATTTTTCCACGCCTCCATATTCGACTTCGAGAGAGGGGTCCCTTCGGTTTCTCGTACGTGAAATCGGAGGAAATAGCCCCATATGGACAGCTGAACTTGAAGACAGCGTACGTCGAATGATCAAAACCGTCTTGAAACTATCATGTGTATGGCGTAAAAACCCACATGCAACTCTAGTAAACGATCAGCAGCAGAAATTTGGTGTGGTGTGGTGGATAATTTTGTGGTAGGATCTTATTTATTATCGGTCTGCCTGTGTGGGAGTACGTATCTTTTATTTTTACGTAATTGTCTCCCAAAATTGATAGAACATGTGCCCTTGAACATAAGACAGCAGATGTGATTTCAGTATGATAGTACACCTGCACATTTTGACAGGAATATGCAGACTTACCTAAATGAAACATTCCCAGATTGGGAGAGAAAAACCTGTGTTATGACAACCTCGTTCATTCTACCTCACGCTGCTTGATTTTTTATTTCGGGGATACGTATGAAACTCCGGCCACGACAGTCGAAGAACTTGTAGCTCGATGTAATATAGCTGCGGCAATCATCTACGAAATTTCAGATGTGGTTGATCACAGGCGGAAAAATTTGCTTCGCCGATGTCATCTTTGCAATGCGGTCAACGGTCGACAATATCAGACTGTGAACTGTTATTCTTCATAGCTGTCTCGTGTACACATACTGCATTGCGCAAATACTGTACAAGGTACCTCTGAGTATTTCACAGTTATCCTACCTTGTACGAAACAGAATAAATCGATAATTTGAAATTGTATTTCTTTCTTTCCTTGTGCAACACGCGCAACACCTTGAGTATCGTCGAATTTCATTCCTTCTGTACTCGTAGTTATTATCTTCCACGGATTTACGCATTACGGGGAGGAAATCTTTTAATCTAGCTTACTTTGGCTCAAATTATATTCACATAATTTGTGGGAATCACTGTTGTTATGTGAAGAATCCCTTATACTCTAGTTCATCGTACATGATCTTTTGCCCCTGACTGTCTTATGCACAGTCGTTATAAACCTACTCTGGATCAAAGTTATTTTTTTCTCATTTTTACACACTCTTAAGTTGAACAGGAAGCCGTTGATTGATCATCCGTTACCATTGGCATAGAAGTTATAATTATGATAAGCTAAAGACTTCGTTTCATTTAAATTCTTCTTCCGAGTCCAGGAATCACCTCCAGACGTTCATTACATTAATGAAGTTACACACTATATATATAATGATAAAAAAATAATACCGATATTAGTGTCGATGAAATAGTATTTGGAGTCACTCAGACGAACAGTAACACTCCCGATGCAGTTTAAATCCATACTCAGATTCCATTGCCCTTTATGCTCAAAATGAAACTATTCTCCCCGTGCGAAGAACGGGTATTCTGTTAATAATTTATTATTAAACATCACACCATAAAATACAAAGTGTATCACGTAATGTACACGTTATACTGTTACTTGCTTAATGTATAAATGGAGGATGAAGGACTATTATTGGATCAAAAGATCCAATATATTTCAGACAATAAATTTCTTGTAGGCTTTATATCTGGAGAACAACATATAGTGTACCCAAACCTAAACTATGACTGAACTCAGTATGATGTGCTTAGTGCCTGAATAAAACGAAAGCTCGATTTAGGGGCCATTCAAAAATTCTGTTGCCCTTGATCCAAAAAATCTAATATATTTCATTCAATAAAAAAAAAAAAAAATCTTGTACGTCTTATATCTGAAGAACTACATATAGTGCAGCCAAACCAAAACTATCACTTAACTCAGCATGATGTGCTTATTCCGAAAGTAATACGAAACCTTGATTTAGGGACCGTCCAAACGTTTGTAGCCCCTGATCCAAAAAGTCCAATATATTTCATTCAATCAATAATTTTATTGTATGTCTTATATATGGAGAACTACATATAGTGTAACCCAACCCAAGATATCACTTAACTCAGTGTGATATGCTTATTGCGTAAAAAATATGAAAAGTCGATTTAGGGACCGTCCAAAAATTTTGTGGCCCGTTATAAAAAAAATCCAAAATATTTAATTAATCGAAATTTTTCTTTTACTCCTTATACCTGGAGAACTACATATCTGGAGAAAACTCGATTTAGAGACCGTTCGAATATTTTATGGTAACTGATCCAAAAATTAATATTAGCCAAGATCATAATACTTTGATCCATTTTTTAGATCATTCCTAAAATTCTTGTTTTTATCCAATCTTTCTTTTAAACAGTATCACTCTCTTTGTTCTCGATTTGAAATTTATCAAGCAATTATAAAGCATTGCTTATTATCCAATTTGTATTCGGTGTAGAGCTTCAATTTTCTCAAAGTTTCAAATAAGATAATAAAATATGATTTACTATCGGAATTCGTGTCAGGTATTATTATTACTTTTATTGGTGTTTTCCTTTCTTTCAATTGTTGAAACAAGAAACTACCTTGCACTGTCATAAAATATGTGCTCTTTTCCAATAGCATAATAAGTGCTCATATAATTTTGAACTTTAAAATTAAGGATTGAATCAGTACAAGAAGTACAATTTGGATAACGAATGATTTATAATTGATGTTTAGTGGCGTACTGAAGTAAAGGGATTAAGGACTTTGAAACCCCCCTTGAGCAAGGTATTATGCAAAATTAAGCACGTTTATCATATTAGCACGTTTATATATATAAACACTTGATATTATATAAACTTGTGTTCCTAAAGCCCCTGAACCCCCTAAACATTTGCGTAGAGTACTGATTGTGTTTCTCTTATTATTTTAACCGTTTTATGCTTTGAACGAAATTTGAAGTGCAGGAACCCTGTGAAGGTGACCACCTTTACTATAAAAATTTCTTTAATGGTTCTTAGTTTTTCTTCAAAACAATCAATAACGAACGAAAAATAAATGATTGAGTTTGATTTTAAATCGAAATTTGAAATACCACCAAAAAGTTGGCCCACCCAACCTTATTTTGTAAATGACTCTTAATAATTTTCAAAACAAACTATTTCCTCTTCAAACCAATCAATAAGAAAGGAAAACATGTTATTAGCTTGAGTATTGAATCGATATTTAAAAGCAGAAAAAACAGTATGAAGTTGACCACCAAATGTATCCTGGAAATAGATATATTTTACTGGTTGTTTTGAAACAAGTGATTTTTTCTTCAAAATAAGCAAACCGCCCCGAAACAAATCACCTTCATCAACATTATTTCTTAATTATATTCTTATGTTTTTCGAATCAAATTACTTTTCTTCCAAACAAGCAACAACAAATCCATATCAAACGATTGATTTTGGTCTTGAATCGAAATTTGTAAGTAAAGGAATCAGATTGAATTTGATCACATTCTAAATTTATTTTGTAAATCTCTTTCTCTATTTTTTCGAAACAAGCGATTTGCTCTTAAAAACAACCAATAAAAAACGCTTGGCTTCGGTTTTGATTCGAGACTTTAAAGTGGAGCCAATATGAAATTCCATCACCCATTTCTCTTGAAAAGACTCTTTATGTTTTTCGAAACAGACTATTCTTTTTCAAAATAATTAGTAGCATACGCATATCAAACAATTGATTTTGATTTTCAATCAAAATTTTAAGTGGAGGAACAAGGGTAAATTTGGCCATATACCAACTTTATTTTGTAAACATCTCTTTATGTTTTAAGAAAGATACGATTTTTACTATTTTTCTTCAAAAAAGTCAATAACAAACGAAAAACAAACGATTGGCTTCCGATTTCAATTCGAAATTTGAAAGGAGGCAACTTAACATAGGTGCATTGCTTCGCTTAAAAAAAAAATCCAAACGCAAATTCTAAGCCTACAGTTTTAAAATTGCAGTTACATGTACATACTTCAACTTAGTATACATAAAAAATTACAGCATTATAAAAATATCAGACAAATAATATTATTTATTCGGTATTGAAAACCTCGAATCAACTATTGGAGTTATTTAGCGTATTTTTTTTTAATATCACAAAATTAAAGGTGTATTTATTACGGCATGGATATATTACGCACAATATTTTTATACAATTTGTATATATATATATATATATAATTTTTTAAAAAATAGACCATTTAGAATTATTTATTCTTACAATTTTTTATATCCACAAATTCAAGGTGAGGGATATGCGATATTGATATTTTCAGAAAGTGTTGACCACCCTACAGAATGTCGATCCTGTGCCGTGTCGATCCTGTGCCGTGTCGATCCTATGCCGTTTCGGTCCTGTGCCGTGTCGATCCTGTGCCGTGTCGATCCTGTGCCGTGTCGGCCCTGTGCCGTTTCGGTCCTATGCCGTGTCGATCCTACGCCGTTTCGTTCCTATGCCGTTTCGATCGTATGACGGTTCTCTCCTATATATCCTTGAGAAAATAATTGTTACTTAATATTGCGTAATTATAAAATAATGTATTTTTTATTATTTCGATCGTATGAAAGTTCTGCTGTCGATCCTATGCCGTGTCGATCCTGTGCCGTTTCGGTTCTGTGCCGTGTCGATCCTATGCCGTGTCGATCCTACGCCGTGTCGATCCTATGCCGTGTCGATCCTACGCCGTGTCGATCCTATGCCGTGTCGATCCTACGCCGTGTCGGTCCTGTGCATGTAACCCGAATTGGGCCCCAGCATCATATTGTCTAAATGTGTATTGGGGCCCCATGAATGCCGAAATGAGACTACTTTTATAATATTATCTGAATGTAACATTCTTTTTTATTATTCATATAGATTGAGGTACACTTACATATAATGCTACATGAGAATTGAAAATGTTATAAATCGATTGTATATGAGATCGCTCAACATGGTGTTCTTTTTGTCATACATAAACAGATTTTTGGAAAGTAATTTTCTTGACAACATTATGTATATATATATATATATATATATATATATATATATATATATATATATATATATATAAATAAATTTTATTATGAGTTGCATTATTTTTAGTTATTAGTACAATTTGTTTAATTTTTATAGACACAAACATTTGTAAAACGCATTTTTTCTTTTTTTTATTTTCTAATTATAGGGATAATTAAACACATTTTCTATTGTTGTGGAAATTTGCTTTCTTTTCTACATGTTTACGGAGATTTGGTGTGTTTTACTACACTACACTCTACTATAAGAAGATTTAAAAGTATACTTTGTGTGCGTGTGTGTTTGGGCCTGGTAAAACGAAGATATGGGACTAAGATTAAAAAGCATTAGATGTCCTAAGGGGTTCCCTACTACAATTCACTATAATTAATCCCCCCAATGCTTTTATAGCCTTAGATCCATTTTTTTCATTTTACCTACAAAAAAAAATCACTTTGTGAATTAAGATGTTTTTAGATTCAACAAGTTCTCGAAGTGGGACCTGGCAGCTCAGTGGTACATCGCTTACCTCTGGTGCGCGGAATTCCTAGTTCGATCTCCGGTCAAGTAAGATCGTGGTAGACAACATCGTGTCCGTTGTTTATCTCGGTATACTTCCGGTCCCTCTCCCATTCTTATTCCATCAATTCTTTCATCTTCATGCACATACCTTATTATCGTCTCCCTTAGCCTAACGGGCATAATCGTGGGACATTAAACTAAAAAAAAATCATTTCTTAAACCCTTCTTGAAGTTTATCGTATTTACACAATCTCAACCGTTAATTTACGAACATATCCTGTATATAATACTGTATATATCAACTACTGAGCACTTCTGGTTGCATAAAATAATAGGATAAGGTTTCACGATGAGACAATATTCGTATTGTCCGTTCATCTAAAATTACTCTTAGTTCAAAATTTATTGTAGTAATCCGACTTCTGTAGGTTTGCAAAATTTCATCTTTTCATGAGGTCGGAAAATGAGTTAAATTACGATTGCAAAGTATAAGGAGTCTGCTTACACTTAATAATGTGTATATTTCATTTCAGCAATTTTCTCTCGACTTTTTAAGTGAAAATGTAAGTTTGGACAAGCAAAAATAAAAGAAAAAATAAGTAGTCGTCATGGAATAATCTTAGTTACTACGGTAACAGAGCACAAAAATAGTTTAAAAACTCACAAATTTCAACCTACTGATCCAAGATTCGAGCCATGTTTTTTTTTTTTTTTTTTTTTTTTTTGAACGGTTTGGTGTAAGACAATGCTAACTGTCAGTTCCGTTGAAATTATGTTATTGGGTGGAATGGGTTGGAATCAGACCATAGACCAGTACGTAGGTAGTTTAATTTCGAAAATTTACCTGCAGATCGTAGGGGAAGCTTATTTCGTTTGTTTCATTTCAATGCATTGCACTTCACGGAAAGTAAGACAAATGTGACATATCATTGTCTTCCACCGAGCCGCTTATATTAGTGAATAGTACTTATGTCTTCCCGATAGTACTTATGTCTTTCCGAAGTGAAACCTGCGGCGATATGAACCTGTCATGTCGATAATGTTCATTTATTGTGAGAGAGAATGTGTAGAAACCGACTACAAGCAATTAACCTTTAAAATATATTTGGTGTTCAAAAACTTTTTTATACTGTACTTGAAAATTGTATGCCATGGACTTTTTCCTATTGGATCTTTTTCACGCAAAATCCCCTCGTTTAAAATGAAAATAGCACAAGAAAATTTCTTTATAGTGAAAGTTTGCCAGAAGAGAAACCTTTTTCTTTTCTTTTTTCACTAGATCAACACTATGATTTTCACCTTTAAATAGGCCAGATTGATTGTTTTCTTTGTTTGTATGTAAAGTGTATCAATCATACGGTATATCAAATCAGACTTAAAAATTCAGTAAATTCAATGGGAAAATTAATTTTCATATTATGTCAAGTAATTTTGAACAGCACATTCTCCATATCCGCCTACACAACTTTTGTCAATAGCTTTGGAATAATGACTACCGTTTCGGTACATATTTTTGCATGACAAAGAACACGCTATTTCCCCTTTGACTATGATCATAAGAATCCTGTCACTTTTAGCAGGTTACTTGCCATGAACTCATAAGCTTCTATGCACTACAATCCTAATCTAATCTTTCGTGTTGACGTAGCAATTTTCTCCGTTAAGGCCCTCGCCCTCGGCCCTCGCTCTTTTCCCTTTCATTATATCTTTTATTTTGTCCCTCAGATACACTTCTTTCTTATCCAATGCCCCATAGTTTCTCTTCCTCTTTTTAACTACATCTAATATTGTCCTTTCCTTCCCTACTATTCTTAACATGTTCTCCCTGGTTTTCCATTCAACTCAGCTAATTTTGTATTCTCTTTCACCCCCACACTTCGGAAAACTACAGTCTTCTTCTTAATTCATTTGCGTAGGGTCCCATGTTTCTGCCCTTTGGAGTACAATACGTCACACGAAACATTAGATTTTCCTCAAGGCTATATGGTTTGGGTATGCGCCTTTAGCACGGGACAGTGAGGTTCGATTTCCAGTAGTAGACATGTGATTCGGATCTCAAAAGCTGTAATGAGTCATATCATAAAGCCTCGGTGCTGAAAGGGATGTTGAACTCCAATTCAACCAATCAGCACACGAAATAGTTTCTTAACTCTTTATTGAAGGGTTTACAAATCAATGGCGGATCTAGCCGAGGGACTACGGTTTTTTGAGTAGCAAAAATAATTTAAGCTATTATTTATATAGGCTATATTTTTAAAGTTTACAGTAAACTCATGATATACTTATCATAGTCTGGGTTCTGGCTGCCCCCCCCCCCAGTTTTTACCTTCTAGACCCGCCCTTGCTACAAAATATGCTTTTCTTCCTCCTTTCATATCCTTCCCTTCATCATGACTATTTTTATTTCTATTTCACTTTTGTACTTTACGTTTTCACGAAAAAATACTACCTAGGCACTAATAGCTAATCAAATGTAGCGTGTTCTTCTCTTTCACTTCTAAATTTGACATAGAATGCCTCATTCCAATCACTATTGATTTTGTCTATCTAACGTTTGTTTTCATGGGCTTTTCCCTCCAGTTATGACACAACTTGGCTCATCTATTCCAAAGATTTTGACACGAAGTGTTGCCGGTGGTTGTACACAACTACCATCTGTGGCAGATACCACATGCTATTTGTACAGGAAAATATTGTAATGTATTGAGAGAAAAAGGTCCATACAGTCCCTACTGATTGAACAGAACGAAGCCCGAATTGACGAGAAATGTGAAATAGCGTTTATGTCAGTCAATAGCTGCTGGTAAATTTACCGTTTGTAAACATTCCTACTCTCAAGCCACGTACTGCATGTTCAGGATCAGCTGAAACCATAACCTTGACATTCAATTTCACAGCCCACACATAGAACGTGCACGAGACTTCTTTCTTCTTCCTGTGAGACCCAAAATTGGCGTTACATAGCTACCAGTAGATTAGAGTCACAGGTGTTTAGATTAGTTTAAAAATATGATACCTAGTAAGCTGTCAAGAGCACATAAATCAAAGATCATATTCTAGGTTTAGAGGTTGGGAGAGAGGGAGAGAGAGATACGTCCAAAGACTATTGACTGAAAATCACGTCAGTAGGACAATTGGGGGTTGAGGAAGATCAGCTGGTGCAATTCCTTATACGCCTTTTATATGTTTTTTCAACCTCTTGCTTTTTATTCTTCCTTGTACACTACGCAAGCAAGAAGAATAATACTGTTTATCGCTTGAAGGAATTCCAAATTATTTTTGGGGATGCTATAAAGCACTTGTTCAATGCGCAACATTACGTAGGCCTAGGTAGAATGTTCATAAGAGAGAGGTTCTCAGAAGGGGAATACAAAGTAAAATATCGTAGTAGCACAATCTTTTCATATTGTTCTATTATTATTTACTGAATTTTCAAGATTTTTAACTTCATGTGAGTAATATTTTACTTATTAATTCATGTGAATAATATTTCACGTATGTTTCCACCTTGTATATTTACTTTTAAATACGAGTAGGCCAATATCCTTTGTACTTCACTTTCTGGTAAATCTGTTGCACTGTTTGGCTGAAGCGCAGCGTTTCAAAATGTAGTATATAGTGTTATATTAAAAAAAAAAGAAAAAAAGAAGAAAAACACACACACACTTTTTCGTGAAGTTTACTTCAATAAAAAATGTGGTATTTTCACGCTCTTTTCAGATCTTATTTGTTTAAGTAGAATATTTCCATTGCTTGTTTTCAGACTAACGCTTAGCTTAAACACTATTTTATTATTATTATTATTATTATTATTATTATTATTATTATTATTATTATTATTATTATTATTATTATTATTATTATTATTATTATTATTATTATTTTGGACGAGTACTGTGTCCTAACTATATCATTTACAGCATGCTACCCTACAGGCTACGTATGAGAGTCAAGAATCGAACCGGTGCTTTTGAGTTCCTTGGCGAAAACTTCAACGGTGTGACGTGGATATGCTACAACATTCCTTTCAGGGCATCATTATCCAGCTGGCCAAAGGCTAATCTCTGTATTAATTCGGAAATGGTGGAAATCTAATTCCACTTCCGGTTTCAATATTGAGGAAATATCCAAACAAACCAAATTCCTTCACGTGGTATACATGTGACACTGTTACTTGTTCATTAAATTAGTTACAGAAAATAAAGAGGGCGTAGTTTCAAATTTCATTGATGTTTTCTCTTTATTGTGTAAATCTACAGTAGAGGCTAACTTCAGCATATTCTAACCATTACTTTGTTTTCCGTTTGTTTTTACAAACATTTCTTTCACATTTATCTAAAAAAATTAGAAATGAAACGGTAACTCGTTTATTTATTCTTTAAAAAGTTTTTTTGAACATACTTTTTTATTTATAAGTTTATAATAGTATATAGGATTTGATGTACGATAATCTTATAAGACCATTTTAATTTTCTAGAGAAAGACGATACACAGTATTTCACATTTAGCAAGTGGGTAAATTTGTGAAAGCTTCTTATTCATCATTTTCGGATAAATGGCAAATAATGTGTGGAGAATTTGCACCAAAATATTTGTCTTTCAAAGAATTTTCGAACAGCACACTCAAACCCTTTAGCATTAAGAATTTAAGGGAGTTTAATTCCACTTATTTCCTCTCTGATGAGGCATATGGTTGAGTTGTGTTTGTTCATCTATTACAAATATAATCAAATCAATATATCAACTTTAGTTTATGTATAACATCAAAACAGTAATTATAATTATGAATCGAATTAACCCATTCTATGAACGCAAAAAGATATTAAAAAAGCTTGATTAGAAACTAAAGATGAGAGTTTTTTTTTTTTTTGTAGCATGCTTATATAGTGTGTTCCAATATGCACTGTCAAGTGTGGAGTATTCTTTATTTGATGAAAATTTCCTTATTTCAGGGTCGGATAACGCTCACATGTGGTGAAGAATGAAGCCCAAGACCGTGCAGAGGATACCGTGTCATTCATTACGAATCAATAAAATAATTATGTTGAAGAAATTTCTATGTACAAGAAAATGTAACTCAGTTCGAGTTTCAAGAAAATTAAAAGTATAACGTTACACTTGTAATAGCGGACATTGCTTTCTTAAAATAGCTTTAAATATATCATTTTGTAAGCATTTTTTCCCTCAGATACTTGTTTCTTTAATTTGCAGTTCGTTCGTTAAAATCATTTGCTCAAAGAAATCATTTAGTAGTGACAATAAGAAAAAGTAATTGTGTTACAGAATTTGTTGTTTTGAAAACATAAAGTAACATCATTGTGATATAAGCTGAAAATTTATTTTCTTTTTACGCAGTTAATTCCATGGCAAATTTAGAACAACAGGTACAATGTGAATTTAAGATATTCTTAAAATACTTTCATTTTTCACGATACACACTAAAAGAATTCTGCAACAATATAAGTGTTTCTCCTTGAACAAACATTTGGTTGTTACTCACAGAAACTCTAGTAGAATCAGTGATGCCAATTCCTTCAGAGCCGTTTTCCCTTCACAAGCTTCAGAATTTCCCTTTTCCGGACAAAATTTCCCTTCATCCAAACAGTTCAAGTACTTAGTAAACGTATTTTTAATCGTTTTCGCTTCTACCCCCTCACCCCAATCTTATAAACACATACAAGCAGATACCTGACAACCTTCCTTTGAGCTTACGCAGATTTTGAACTTGATTTGTTGTTTGGGTCGTTTCACGATTAGGGGCAAGTTTCATGTCCCGTGTTAAAATGTCCTTTTCTAAACAGAAATACGATTTTGTGTTTGTGGACATAAGTAGCTAGTGTCACACTAATGTGGTGTCAATACGTAACTTTGAATTATTCATTTTTATTTTTTTTTAAATTAATTATTTTATTCGTAAATGTCACTACCATAACGTGTCCCCAGCAACAGGTACGTGAACATTCATGGTATTTTCTGGTATATACAAGTGCGAAATTGTATTTGTTTATTTGGCTGCCTAGAGAACTTGAGCCCATTTATATAAATACATAATAGTATTTTCCTTTTCTTTTGTTTTAAGGTTACATTTTGGTGATGAAAGCTGTGTCCCTAGCTTTTAGTGTCAGTACCGTCCCTACTTACGTTTTTGTTCTTAAATGCTTTCGATTTGGCAATATTGCATCCGAAACAAATGCGCAGCGTAATTCGTATCCCTTGCATGTGCGGGAGGCACATGAGATCCAACGCACGGCGGTCTGAAGATTTTTATCGTTGCTTTTGTCTGCAAGTGAGTTGAGTTATGTTTTCTCATTGTCATTACCGTAACACAGTTTTATGCTATAAATATAATATATAATTGAATGATGTAACGTCTGTTTTGTAATCCTTATGGATCAGATCCTTGGTGAATTCATTTCGACTTCCCACCTATGCAAGGTTTTCTAGAAATGTCTGTAATGCGAAGAAACGTCATTCCCATAACGGTCCTTACCGTTATGTCAAATTTTGTTACGGAAATGACTTGTTGTTTTGGTAGTGACAATTAGAAGACTATGCTGTATTTAAAATATGAAAAACAATACAAACGTGCTGTACTGTTATTTTGCACGTAAATTTAACAAATAGAAATAATTCAGTTATCAGCTTGAATCATCAGCATTCATATTCGATTTTGATGATGATGATAAAAAAACTTTTTACAATCTTGATTTTGTATCAATTTTGAACCAAGAAAATGATATGTCATGCATGCAATATTTTGAAAAGCAAAATTCAACAGCAATCACAACGCATATATATATATATATATATATATATATATATATATATATATATATATATATATATATATATTTTTTTTTTTTTTTTTCAAAATAAATTGCGAAAACACGTAAATTGTTACGGTATGTGCTGTAGAACTTTCGTTTTAATGTTCAGTTAAAAGTGTTAAAGATTTTTCGTATGTATTTATCTTAAAGATATTTTTTTTTTTTTTTTTTTAAATTTGTATCATTCCACAGCAAAATGCGCTTGCAAAATGCATTCCAATTTACAGTTCAAAGCAGATAAATTGAAACTTTGTAGGGTGGTTCATACAAATAATCTACATGAACTTGCTTAAACTTTATGTTGTAATCCCAAAAACAATCCTGTTCATACTGAGAATGTTTGAAGTGTAAAAGCAAGTCGCTGAATATGACAATTCCAAATCCACAGGAGCAGACTTTTTGGTATTGTTGGAACAATAAGAAAGAAAAAAGAACGAAGTACAATACGAACGGCACATCCGAAACAGTTATAGTACGAGTTACAGAAAAAAAGGTAAGAGGTTCGGTGACAGACTTAGCACGTGCGTTTGAAAACGATATGCTGTCTTTTCTTAGACACAATTGCAACGTATATAATCAGTATTACTTAGTAAAGACACTTAAACAGACACTTACACAGAACGAATGTGTACTCTACGTTGATTTTTCTGAGAACTATCAGTGTGAGTGTTCTCAAGAAATACAGCAGATGCATTTCGGTGCTTCTCGCAAGACAAGTTGACATATTAGTTTCGCATGGACACGACTTAACTGATGCAAAAGCAATGTTCAATATGTTAAATAGGTCTGAAACTTCAAACATTAAGTTCTTTTACATTGACACTTCTGCAATTTCGGCTGTTGATTCATTAGTACCTAACAACTTGCCAAAAATACCAGATTTGATGAAAGTGCACCAAGCAGTCTGAGAGAGGCAGGGTTCTTTGAATGTAAGAATTTCTTTCCTGTTTCTGTAACAGATCAACAGTGTGCAATTGTTTCAGGCCCAGGAAAGTGGGTATGACAAATCTGTAAAAGTTGCATTGTCAGAAAAAAGATATGAATAGTTTTTGAATATTGTTAGAAATGAAGGCTTTTTGAATGCGGCAATACTTTCGTTAAACAGATCAGCAGTACAAAACATAACATAAGTACATAATTATCTTTTCTGTTGATCTGTAACAATTGCATAGTGTTCATCTGCTTTATCAGCAGCAAATTATTATTTTTTTTTGTCTTTTATGCGAACTGTATTATTCTCAAACTGATGGCAATATTCACACACTGTATTATTGTTTGCCATTGCACCAGCAATAAGAACTTACTGTGTAGAGCATTAGTATTCATACGGGTTTTGTGCAGAAATACATAAAACACAAATAAAATTTACTACAATATCTTTATATTTTGTTAGAAGAGTAAAAAATGTTTGGCTAGTGAATAAATATACAATATGAGCTCCAAATTGTATTAGTGGGTTTCACCATTTTTGAACCAGATCACTGATATAGAAGAATTACATTAATGTGTTAGTGTATTCTGTCAAATATATTCCAATAATTGCATCCTGTGTGTCATAAGTCATTTCCATTACATTTTTGTCGTTACCGTCACGATAATGTATTTTTTGTTTCAATAAAGTACTAAAAAATTACTAATACTTTTATATTTTTATTGTAAAATAATTTTACACCTCCGTTTGTCAATTTGTAACATAATACTGCCTTTTCAACAGAGAAAATACAGAATAAAACGAAATTTTGGAAACGTATTACGTTAATGACAAATTAATCTAACGCGTTTGGAAACTTTGTCACGTATCTCAGAAAATATAAACGTTCCTGCGCTGCCGTGCGCAAGGTGACACTGGCACTTTATATATAGGGCATATTTAGGGAAAAAAGCATTGAACCCCCCAATTTTTTTTTTCAGATTTTGCACCTTCAAACTTGCCTCTAATCGTGAAACGGCCCGTTTAGGTATCTAAGGCGTCGCGATAGAGGAAGGGAAAGGATATGGAAAGGTGTAGGCCAGGACCTATGTTAAAGGTGCGATCTGTGCATTTGCCTGGTGTGACTGAGGAAAAACCCTATAAATACCTCTGTCAGGACGGACAACCTAAAGAAATCATAAAAAATGTAAAATAAATATTATGTAAATTTAATTTTTATCTTAGACATCATGATAGATTTTAATATTAATGTAACCTAATGTACATAGAAAATATTAAGTATATATTTGGTATGTACTTACTTAAGAACAGCACTCCCATATTTACTGAAACGAATACGAACAGTTACAAAGAAAACTCTAGTTGCTACTGTCTTCGGCTGTACACGAGGAATGTTCGTAACCACAATACAAAGTTTAGAGATGCGGTATTCTTAAGAATTAATAATTCTGTGCGCAGTCACCAGAAAATTTGTAAAGTTACACAAACACACACACACTAATGACCCAGTATTCGCCCATATATACATATTTACATTCACGACACGCAGATTTTCTTCTCTTACATCGATTAATCCTCTTCACAATCAATTTTCTGGTTGGGAAAAACATCTTCTGATTGGGAAAACCAAACTTACAATAGTTGGAGTGATAATTTAATTGAGAAATATTTCATCTTATTGCATTGCATTTAATTCAACAATGGGAAGATTAATTTTGATAAAAGATTTTAAATAAGCATTGTTGTAATGTTTCGAATTTAACTGAATATGTTGATCGATGTGTAATGTTGATAAATATTAACGAAAGCAAAGCAAGATAATTTGTGAGAATTTATGTTAAATATGTGCAACGGATTATGTTTCGAACAAATAAGATGTTGAATTTATACTGAATTTTAATGAGATTAATCAGCTACGTAAATATGTTCAATCTATAAATGATTGAAGAGAGGTTCAAATTTCCCTGCAATATTGAGATATTACAAGCAATTTCCCTTTTTTCCAAAATTTACTCGAAATTTCCCTGCGCCAAGGGAAATTTCCCTTCAATTGGCATCACTGAGTAGAATTACAGTGGTTACCAGTGGCGGAGCCAAGTGAGGGCCTGGGGAGCCAGGCCCAATTGCTCAAATTCTTGGCCTCCCATACAGAGTGATACTGCTATAGGTCGACAAACGTTGAGTTGACAGTCTCCACAAGTGAAACTACTACCGAAACATCTCTCGACAACAGAGTTACCAACTGCAGATTACTGTATGTTGCAATAGTCTCCGAGTAAAAAGCTGCAAGCTCGTTTTTGTTTGTAGTACAGCAATATCTAATTCATCGAAATCTGTAAGATGCATGCATTTACCTCATCATCTGAACGTTTCTTTTAACCTCTGTCTCTTATCTGGTTATTTTCTTTGTTTCGACAAAGATTTAAAAAAATAAATCAGTCGGCATTCTCATTCGCTTCGATGTTGAAAGTCATACTAAAATAAGAGATGCTTACTTATAAATAGCATGCACTGCAGTAAAATATTACACTTGTGTTGGACGAAAAAAGTCTTCGTACACTAAGTAATCAATTTCCATTGATTATGGCGACATAGAACAAATGCATAGCATCCATTAAATAATTTGGTATTATTATTATTATCAAATAATATCGAGCTGTCTTGTTTAAAATACAATAAAGAAAGAGAGCAGAAGTTTTTTTTTTAATTATTATTTCTGTCATTCTTTCTGTTCGTATCCCAATCGTTCGAGAAAATTAAGCTACTGAATACTACCGACACTCATTATCCCTATTTGCTACTGATACTGGTTCTTCTTCTCGACTACCTTCTGGTCTTGTCTTTAGTACGTCTAATTTCCTAATGCTCTTGGTCGTTGGTAACTCTGTAGAAACCTTCTGCTGCAATGTTAACACGCGATACTAGCGATCTCCAAGGAAAACGGAGTCAGCGCTTCGTGAACCTATACCTGGGGAAATGAAGCTAACAAAAATCGGTGATTCTTTATAAATAAATCGTTCAGAAGTATTTTCTTTTAAACGATTTTAACTGTAACTTAATCTTAAAACTGCTACTACTAGAGAAATTCCAAATTTTATCACAGATCCAATGCTACAAACTCCTGATTAGTAACCATCAGGTAAGATACCGAGAGATACAACTTGGTCACTGCAATAATGCTATTTTGTGTAAAAGTAGTAGTTATTTCCGTGACCAGGTTGTATCATCCCGTTATCTGATGTTTAGCAATCAGAGATATATCAGGAGTTTGTGGAACTGGTCCCTAGATATTCCATTCAGTAAGTTCAGTCGGTGAATACCCATTTTTTTTTATCACAGATTTATATTTGTTTATCATCAAAATATGCATTTCTGAGAAAATTAAGCATTAAGCATTTCTGAGAAAATTACATTGCAGGAATTATGCAGAACAGTAAATCAGTGACGACATGAATTTTCAACAGGATATACTGATTAGTTCTCCTCCTTTAAATCTAATCTCAAAACTAACAATATTAATTTAGCATCGGCTACAGGATAGTACGTTAAGTTATTTCAACTACATTTGAATTTATTTTAAGGCTTTGAAACATCCGAGACTCAGAGGATAGAAATGAGGGAAATGAGTCAATAGAGCCATAAAAATTTCCCTAGTGACACCGAGGAAGAATCTCGGTAAATCCTTCAGTCGAAATATTTATGCCCGTGTAATCGATCACACCATCTTCCGAATCTTAAGCCGATTTCTACTTCTGAGCTTTGGCCATTCGCTGTGGGTGTGAAGTGTTTGTGTATTTCAATTCACGTCAAATTCTAAAAACTAGTGAAGGTAAACAAACGAAAAAAGGGCCACGTATACTTCTTTTGCTGCAAGGAGTCTCGATTGAAATATATGTTATAACACTGATATTACGGAAAGAAAAATGTTTCCTCTTTTTGCTTCAAAGAGTGTTTACTTCATCATTTTAATGAAGTAAGGCAAATTCATTGCACAGTTTTAGAGCTCAAGGGTAAAAGCAACAAAATATAATTGAACTGCAGCCAGATCAAAACAAGGTGATGCAACCGGGGCAGTTGCTCCGGGCGCCAGCAAACTAATCTGTGTGTTTATGGTGTAGATGTAGATGAAAGGAGTGCTAATCTCAAAATTTGCCCTGGGTACCAAATGTCTAGTTTTGTAACTGATTAGGCTACCATACTTTTAGAACGTGAGATCGGACATTTTTTCTGAAAGATTAAGAATACTTGATAATTAATGTCATATTATTTTAAAGTGAAACTTAAGCTTGAAGAGCAAGGCTTAAAATTTAAAATGGGCTGGAACGGAAGATCAGTGTGCTGTTAGAGTTCAGGCCTGTTTCTGTGCGACATTTGTCTCTTAAGAACATTTGCCCTTGTAATTCTCCCAAACACAATTAAGTTGTATGAAGACGAGAGAAAACAAAAGCTTATTCTTTGATGAATTTCGTTGATTTTTGTGTCTATAAAAACGCATTCCTAGAACCTACAAGCTAGATATCATCTCTGTGACCATACCAGTTTCTACTGCTACATGTGAAAGGTCATTCTCGTGTTTGAAAAGATTAGACATATATGCAATTCAATGACTGATGATAGGTTGAAAAACTTAGGATTGTTTTCAATTGACAAGAAAATTGCTAAATCGTTAGATCTTGAAAAAGTTGTTGATAAGTTTGTTGCTCCTCACAAGAATAGAAAGATTATTCGTTTTAGGTAGAGGCATAAACCTATAAAAGGTTTTTTTCTTGACCTGTAAAAGTGTATTTCTCTGTTTCCACTTACAGATGGCCCCTCAAAATGTCATGGGCTCTTAATTGCCCCCCCTTTAAAATTCCAGCTACGCTGCTGGTTCTACATTTGTTTCTTCTCTAGCCGTTTCTTCTACGTTATCTTATAAACTGCAAAAAGAAAGTGAATTCTGTCAAGAATTATCTAAATTATTTAGAAATATATTCACAAGAAACGAGAAGTTCACATATTGCTTACTGGGCAACGTAAGCATTAAAAACAGTCTCCAAATTCAATATAATGTGCTACAAAAGAAGTGTTGAATTTTACATGATTGAACCAGATTAAACTAATTCGATTTAATAATTGGTTATTTTATGCAAATATTCTACCAAATTATATTGTGATACGTTTTCGTTGTAATCAAATGATTATCTGAGCAATATGTTTGAATTTTGACACATTTTTGTACTTGCTACGTAATTAACAATGCAATTACATTTAGGACCTAACAAGTTCAGTCAACTGCATTTAGTTCAGTTGATAAAAATGCACATTTAAGAAGTACATTAAGAAGTACATAATAAATGTGAGGTATCGTAAGAATGAGTTTAAAAGATATAAGTGAGCATCTTAGAGCATCAGAGGTAGATCCGCACCTATAAACTTTTATTGGGAGGAGTCCAAAGTTTATGGGGGTCCAGAAGATACTACGTTTATGTAGTATTTAACTGGTGTTAATCTGCACCCGAAAATACGATAAGTAATTGCTAAGTTCTGCTACCTATATTCTCAGAAATAGGCTATATATAAATTTATTGTTTTTATAAGAGAAGAAAGAGTACATATGATATGCAAGATCAAATATCTAGGCTACACCAATCATTTATCTGCTAATCAAGTGCAATTTTATTAAGAAAGTGCAAACATTTCAAATTATGAAGTTTTGAGAGAGGGTACGGACCCGGTGGGCTCTCGATTGGGTGCGCCCCTGATCAGAGGCATAAAAAAATAAGAAGTTTTAAGACAAGATTCAGTTATAATTGAAGTGCTCAATTCCAAAAGAGCGTAAGTCAAAAATAAATTTTTCAGGAGACGAATATTTTGTCTGTAAAAGAAAAGTAATCTACTTAAAACAAACTTGTAATTGCCTACTTTTCGTAAAATAACTGTGAAATAATCATCTATAGCAAGAGTGTTATAAGTGTTATTAGGAATGAGTCAGGAAATAACTTCAGAGAATACCGCTGACTAAGGACATTTTGGAAAACAACTTTGTTTTATTTGGCCTACAATTAATTTGACTTATGGAGTTTTGGCATGAAACCCTGTTCAATATACGGAGATACTGAAATAGAAGTTAATATAACCAATATTTCAAAATTGACAAAAATTGACTTAGGCTCTTTTGGAATCCACCCCTTCAACTGAGAATTCTTCGGGACTTCTGTTGCTGAACTTTTAATTTGCTCCTATCTGTAGTATTGTCTATTAGGAAAAAAGAAATATTATGCAATCATTAAACAAGGATAAGTTTTAGCTGCGAATATTTATTGTAAAATGGACTTTAATGAATAATACACGTATATATATATCTTATGTTTTAAGGCCCTTATTTATTTATTTGTTCTATGTGTAACTGAATATTGCTGAAAGTGAGAGAAACAAAATGTTACATTTTATTGTGAAGAAAAAGAATGGAATCCACTCTGTCTGATCAAAGTTTCACTCACACATAAGCTAAATATGTTAATTTATGTTACTTTTAATTTTTTTCTTTACACTACCACACAGTTAGCTTTACTGTCAATTACAAAATGATAATCAGATGTTTAGTGTGGGCGTCTCAAGTGAAACATTAAATGTGCTTTACAAATTCTCCAGGAAGAATATTGTCATAAATATCATTGTACAGTATCTTTACAAAGTTAGGCTCGACAAAGCCCGAGAAATATGGTTATAGGCCCTATATTTAAAAATTTACGGCTCGGACCAGACCCGAGCCTGAAGTGATCTATACTTCGTATACCCGAGCACGTGCAGAACTCTACACCAGAGTATAAAAGCACTACACCTGCATCCCACTTTACAGAGAATGTCTACAATGAGTCAAACCTACCTACAATGAGTCTTGAAGTCAAATGGTGTCAATGACACACAACAATAGGTATGAAATGACGCCATATGCCGTCAAGTGGCAGCAAACGAGTTAAACGACTTAACTCGGTCGTGACGTTGTAAAAAGTTGTTTAGAAACGATTGTTTGATGATTTACGTAACTTCACTGAAATCAAATCTGACTGTGGGTGCATCCATAAGTATCTTGGAACCCACAAAAATAAGAAAAGAAAAGAAAAGAAAGAAAGAACGAAAGAAAGAAAGAAAAAAGAAAGTGTATAAGTTTCAGACATTTTCAGTAAATCATGTCCTTCCGGTGCAAAGAACGAGAATTCTGTTAGTAATTAAATAAAATAACTTTCGATGTGATGTTTCGAAGGCGACTCACTGTCTTATCACCAGAACTATAACTGAATATAGGATATTATGTATAATATACAAGGATAGTAACATTGTTTATTATACTTTAATGTTAACGTACTTAATTTATGATTTTTCGTTTAAAATCTCATGAGAATGCTATATTTTATGTCACATTCTGACAAACACTTTACGTCTCTGTCCTCTTTAAAGAGTGGAAACCAGAAAACGTTCACACGTACAATAATAATCCCTCCTCTTTCCCCACACAATTCGGAAGTATTTTCCTTCTTCTCCCTTCTCCAACGCAACCGGGCATCATTTCATTCACGTAATCTCAGTCATAGTCGTCGCTCTACCCTTTCTAAAAACGAATCGTAAATTCATACATTTGATTACAATAACGAAGTAATTTTCTGAACCTATACACTTCCTAAATGTGTTCATCATAAACATGGACAAAATAATTAAAATACTGAAAGGACTGTGTGATGCAATGAACTAATTGGTTGGTTAACTGATTTGCGATTTAGTGTCCTGTTCAGCACCGATGCTATATGAGACGTGAACCTATAGCATAACGTGAGATCCAAACTACATGATTTCGCACTAAAAGTCGAATACAGAGCTTTTGCGCCAAAGGCGCGAACGCTAACCATATACAGTATGTAGCCGCGATGGTTTTCTGAAGGGAAATAAAATAAAAATTCAAGTATTATTTCCTCCTTTTATGTCCTTTAGGCTAATGAAGACGTATGATTAGTAAACGTGAATGATTAAGAAAGAATTTCTCAAATGAGAATGTAGGAGGAAACCGAAAATTTCCGGGAAAAAAACATGGACCCGATTTTGTTTACCAGATACTCGGCCTATGATGGAACTAGAATAGAAACCCTTCGCATCGGCAGTGAGCGTTCTATCAATGAGCCACTGTGCCAATTGTGTTTTGTTCTCGATTATTTTAAACTCATTAAATGCTGACAGGGGTGGACTGGCTATGTAAAAAGGGCGCGGCCACATACTCTGGGAGGGCGCCGTCCATCCGAGGCTTTCGCTTGTATGGAATATCCCCTCCTAATAAAAGGAAGTGCCGGGGGGCTTCCCCCGGAAAATTAGTACACAAAAAACAACAAAAGATTAAGTAGCTATTGCAGTTAATCACGATAGAATTATACAAATTCAATATTTTCATAAACAAACAAAGCGACTTTGAGTACTAAATATATTAGGCCTATATAAATCTGCACACTTTAACTGAGACTACAAAAATCACACCAGTTGTTTAAATTCTTCGGCTACATTTGTTAACAGCCTAATTATAACTGAAGATTTGAGTTAAGTTTGGAGCTTATGCTATTTTTCATACTTCTGTCCTTTTATTGCTATGCTCATTATAACATTAACTTATTTTTCATCTATTTTTAAAACCGTTGATAAAAAGTATACACGAAACATTTACTACAAATTAACAAAATTAAATTTAGAATTATATACCTACCTAGCGAAAAAAAGAAATTCAAAAACAAAACTGAAAAATGAAAGTAAAGTCACTGCTTTATGCTTGAAGGAGCCTTCGCATCTCCTTGCTTTTCTCACACATTTTTGTCAATAATAAGATTGTTGTCTATTTTGGTCAGAATGTCTCTTTCTGAGTTCATCAAGAACAATGATTCCAGATGTTCATATGTAAGTCTTGAACGATGTCTTGTTTTTATGTATCTGAGCTTTGAAAATCGCTCACAGGACACTTGTGTTGCTGGTAATGCAAGGAGATACTTATAAACTTGGAATAATTCTGTGTAGAGTCTTGAGTACATATTGTACTGCAGAATCACATCGAAGGCGCACTTAAAGCAAGAATTGCACTTCACTCCATCACATTTTATAGACCTTAAATCCACAATATCGTCAGTCGGCCCCAAATATTCCTCTTCATCCTCCATGAAATCTTCAGAAAACTTGTCCTCTTCAATCAAATCTTCAATCGTACGAACCTTAACAGCTTCTTGATTCTTTTCTTGGTTCTCATAAGGGGATTTTGAAAACTCTTCCCACATTGATGAAAACGAAAGAAGCTCTTCTTTAAGTCTTCCCTCTTCACAATCAGGAATTAATTCAGTGATTCTTTACAGTGACAACGAAGCCAGACTTAAACTCTTGAACTTCTTAGGATCAAAAGACTCTAAATCTAAGTATAAGCTTTGATTTTCAGCAAATCGTTCCTGCATGCTGTTAGAAATTTGGTCTAGAACACAATTGAAAACGGTTACTTCAAATCTGTATTTACTGTCTTCAATTACTTCATCAGAAGCTAATTTCCCTGCCATTCTCTTTCTTTTTCTACATCTTACCTCAGGCAATTCTGTTTCTATAATAACTTGTTCTAGACTAGGAACATCTGTAATGAGTCCTTCAATACTATTTGACATTTCTGTTGCAAAGTGTTCTGCTGCTTTGTAGACTTTGTCCAACTAGTCCCTAGCTGCTTTCAACTTATTTTGAGTTGAGGATATCAGGCGCCATGCTTGAACATAGTCTAAGTGTTTTTGTTTGCAAGTAGTCTAATAAAGGTGTGGTATGCTGAAAAATCAATAAAAACATCATAACCACAATGCTAGTCTCAAAGGAGCACAACTTTTGAATGAGAGTCATTGCATCGTGTCTCACTTTGGAATTGAATTCTTGCGAGTTGCCAATCACACTTAAAGCTGATACGAGTTCTACATATACTGGTTTTGATTTTCTTGGTCTGGCATCCTTTGAGTCGGGTGCCCAATAATGAAAGTGTCCAAATATTTTTACAGCAGCGTTGCTTTTACTTCTCCATAAAGTTATCTCAATAGCCTCAAGACGGACGCTTGGGTTTTGTTCAAAGTACATCTCAAGTCGTTTCTGGGATTCTTTCAAAAATATCTGAATTTCCTGGAGAAACCCAAAGAACGATATACAAACATCCAAACTGTGGACGGTGTCAGCTATCACCAAGTTCAACACGTGAATAGCACCATATGTGAATGTGTTTCGGATTGATCTCTTTCAGCTTTGCTGTCACACCTTTATGTAGTCCGCTCATATTTGACGCTCCATCAAAAGCGTCTGCCACACATTTTTCGATAGGTATTTTTACTTCAGCCAAAGACTGTTAGAGGGTCTGAAATCTAAGTATAAGCTGTTGTTCCTGTTGCTGAAATCACATGTTTGAGGGCAATAACTCTTTCCTGAACAAATCCATTGTACACATACCGAAGCACTATGGAGCACTGGTCATATGAGGAGACATGTAGGTCGTGTCCATCATGACAGAAAAAAAATCCAGCTTGGTTAACTTCTTTGGCAATTGCTGTTTTGATTTCAAGTGCAATTAAGTTAACAATGTTCATCACAGTTGTTTTACTTAAGAAAGTAGCAGTGCTTCCCCTTCCGAATTTCCTGTTACCACTTTCCTGCCTCTTCAACAGTAGTTCTTCGCTTTTTTCAGAGACTTTCTTTATGTGAGGATAAAGATTATCATTGTGCTGAGCTAATAATAACAGTATTGTTAGGAAATTTCCATGATTTAGTGTAGGATCATTCAAATTGTAAGCAGCTTCAGTTTTGTTCCTTAATGCCAATCCTTGTTTCCCAATCAGTTTTATGGCTTCCATTATATCCATGACAACTGATCTCCTCTCCAGTACTTCTGATTGTCTTTTACTCAATTGTGTTTGAAACAACAAGCATTCGACGGTCTTTTTTCTTTTCAATCTTAAAAATGAGTTTCCACAGTCACTATGAGATTTTGAATTCTCGTGTTCAATAATTCTTTGTGTTAAACGTCTCCATTCATTAAAACCTATACAAAATACTGATTTTCTGTTACTGAAAGCTAGACAAACACTGATTTCCATGGTTGTACGACAACCATTGGCGACCGATATTTTCTCCTTCAATAAAAAAAAATGTTTATTGAAAACGGAAAGTCTTTTTGAAGTAACTCGTCATCTGATGGGAGCACTGGATGATGACAAAAAAAGAAGCTTAAGTCACTTTTAATTGGAGGTCTGAAGAAGTCAAAGTCACCAATATTAGGCCTCCCTAAAGAATCTTGATTATTACTTTCTGCACTCATTTCATCAGATCGAGATTCCTCAGACACAGGTTGTACCATGTCCACAACGTTATCTAACGAATCTTCATCCTGAATTTCGGTCAACACTTTTTTAGAACCATAGTCCGATAGTTCAGGAACCGCCTCCACGTGCGAGCAGGATTTAGAAACAGAAACTCCCTTTTTCCCATCGTCACCGTTTTCTAAATCAGCATCAGGTTGAAATTCGCGTTCCTCGAATGTATGAGATTGAAGTTCCTTCTCCAACGTATTTTCAGATTTTGCCAAAAATGCAGTAATTTTAGTGCATGATAGGGCACATACTTCACGCTTTTTAGTTTCTTTCATCAAACAAGCATGATTTTCTTTTCTTTGCTCCTAAGTTTTCTGAATTTCCTTTTTGGCTTTTATCTTCCATTTTTTAACTAGAAAAGGAGAGAAGATTGATTGTCATCATGCGATAATTTTGACATTTTTCGAAAATTTTTATTGTAATAATTTTTGAACTGTTCCAGATTTTGAAATTTTGGGACGTGGAAAATGTTTTGATTTTAAAAACAACTTACAATAAATTTATAAGCTTTAAGTTATGTGATTTTACTCAAATACTCGTGTAAACCAATAAAACGAACATTATAACCAAAAAAAAAAAAAAAAAAATCTGAAACATTTGGATAAAACAACCAATTTGATAAATGTTTCAAATGGAAAATGTATTCCTAGCTTCTTTCATGGCTAAAGCAGTTCAGAAGTATCACAATAGAAATCCACTGCCAATAAATTACTGAATAAAATTTCAAATAACTCAAAATAATATTAAGTTCGACAATTAATAATGCAAACAAATTTACTTTGTTATTTTTTATATTTATGTGGGCCCGTTTAATTACTTTATCTACGGTGCATTTATTGTGTGAAACTTATTTTATGACATTATAATAATTAATGTATTATAAATAGATGTGCTTAACGCTAGCATTAGCAAGGGTGTGGGTTGAGGGAGAAGCTCCGATCCCCACAAATTTTTATTTTATTTTTTTTTAAACTTTCCTAACAACTGACAAAAAATCTGAAAATTTTGGTATTATCAGGCTTCAACTCATTGATGATACATCATACTTGGTTTATTTTTAATGTTTATCTTTTAATAATTATAAATTAATGCTAAAAATGTGCCTTTTTAGTAGTGAAAGACTATATACAGAAATATGTAAATGTTGGGGAGCTGAGCCCCATTTCCATCTTACCACAACTGAAATGTCGCAGGAAGGTGCCTTCGTGCATATAGTATACTATACTAAACTGCTTTTGACCTGTTTAGTTATTTTTTAATAAAAAAGATAATAAAACAAATAAGTTATAGACACTGGCATTGATAAAAAAAAATCGTCTACAACTATATAAATACATATAGCTGGTGACACTTTGATGGAGAACACTAATGGAATATAACAAAACTTTGTGATGTCTTAGACCTCCGAAGTAACTATAGAACAATATAAAATAGTTAAATAAAACACAATATGAAATAACTGTTAGAACACTGCGTCTAATAATGTACACAATTTCTACTGGATACCAAGAGCAGTAACGTTTAAGTCGTATCGTAGCCTGAAAAGTTTGCTTAGAAAAATCAAGAAAAAATGAATTGATTACTCGGAACATGTGTAGTCTACCTTTTAGTAATACTTGTTGTTAAGTAAAATAGGTGTAAATAATAACCCAAGTGTACCATTCCGCCAAATAATCACTTGCGCCACTACATATAGTTCCCAAGTTCCATGAAACACCACTTAAAACCAACAATTACAATACATTTCTCCACTGAAATTATTTCATTTCCTAATTTCACTTCTTCTTCTTCTCCACAAACCTATTATTTCTCCGGTCAAGGGTCAATTTTCTAAAGTTGATGAGCTCGTTCAGCACTTCACCCCTCTTAAGTTTCTTCATAAGTCACAGCATATAATTTTCAAATCATCCTTTGATTCGTGACCGCCCTTCAAGCCATTTGATGTGCATGTTAATCACAAACAGTATACAGTTTTTGCAGCATTGTCACTTGTCCAAAGTCACAGTACAGATTTTGCAAGTACTATATTCTATATACATTATGTATTTGGGCATCATATAATTTTGTATATGTATACTTTTTGAATGTGCATATATACGTAAAATAAATTATCTACTATATTATAAATGCCATTGTATGTTTGTATGAATGTATGAGTATGTTCCACATCTCTTCCTAGACGGTTCAACCGATTTTGAGCAAACTTGGCATAAATATTCTTTGATACCAGGTAATCAACACTGTCGGGGTTAGCAACCCTCAACTCTCCCCTTTGCAAAGGGGGAACTTGAACCCAATGCTATTTAAATGGGGGTTATAACAGTAGAAATGGTTTTAATGGTATAACGTAAGAACGAGAAAAATAATTTTAACAAAATTTTGGAAACATATAGGTTATAGCGTGACATAAAACAGCCTTGGTATATAACGCCACTAGCGCCCCTAACGGTGGGAGTGGGAGGGAGAGACATGTAAAAATGATCCAAAATGACCGAGATTAGAGTCAAATCAATATATTTCGAAGTCAATGAGCTCATTAATGGTACCACCAAAGCCCAAAACAGAAAGAGCAAGGCCGTAGGCCGAGTAAAGACGGGATTTGGGGGCGGAGCAGTGAGGATGGGAGGGTTGATATATAAAAATCATCCAAAATGACCGATATTAAAGTCAAATCTATAAATTTCAGGGTCCCTAAGATCATTATAATGACATTCCCAAAACCAAAAACAGAAAAAGCGAGGCCACAGGCCGAGCAAATATTGAGATTTGGGGCGGAGCGTGGGGTTGGTAAGGGTGATATGTAAAAATCGTCTAAAATGACCGATATTAGAGTCAAATCTATATATTTAGGGTTAAATCTAATACCATTAATAGCATTCCCACGCCGAAAACAGAAAGATCGAGGCCGCAGGCCGAGCAAATACCGGGGTCTGGGGCGGAGCCCTAGCTGGCCAAAGGCTAGTGAATTTATAAAATAATTATGTCGTTTTTTTTTAAGTGTTCAGAGAGGAAACTGTGCGCCTTCCCGAGGCTAAGACGGGTCTTAGCCCCTCCCGAGGAGGACGCAAAGGCACTGATGTGAAGAGGGCGCAGCGGCCATCGGGCCGGTACTTGATTATGCCCAGTCCACCCCTGAATGCTGACGTAATGTTTTCACAAAACATCTCCTTTTTTATAAACTCAAGAAAGAAATCTTTTCTGTGCATCGCATTACAAACGGGGTTTTCCCGTTCTTTTAGCACAAAGACCTTGCCTAACTGAATTCTTTCATGATCAGCGTTGCTAGGCGTACGAACTTGATCGTACATAACAGGTAATTTCTCCTTGTACTGTATACAGTCTACTCTGACTCCTTGACTGTACGCTTTATGTACAGTCTTACTCAAATTTTGTAGCAATGTTTTATTTTCATGCAAAAAGTTGTTAGCTTCTATCATGTTTTCCATCTCACAATGACTACTGGGTTACTCACTTGTAACTCGTTGTTGTGACGCTTTGGGTGCTGTTTTTTTTTCTTTCGTCGCTCAGTAAAATTAATGTAACGAAAGCGAGAAACCGAATTTTAGTCTGTCGATGTGAAATACAATGACTCCATATGAGTCCGTTTCGCATCATCACAAAATAAGTTAGATTGCATGAGAAGTTTTCTTCTTAATAATTCGAACACAAATCAGCATTTAGTGGAAAATGACTATGTTCCTTTGGAAGATTAAGATCATGGGCGGCGATTAAGGGGGGCAAAGGGGGGCAGTTGCCCCCCCACTTTTTTGAAGTGACCCACTAATGAATATAGTTTCATTTGGAAATGTAACATTTTTGTATGTATTACTGGTTCATAGAAAAAAATAGTTCCATATAATATTTGACGTTGTGTGAGTTCGTATTGATTGTCTTCCCCTGGAGTTAAGAAAGCTACAGGAATTGCGTTTTAATTGCCATGGAAAACGGTCTAAAAATTAACCCATTGGAGCGCAACAATTCCAGCGTACTTTCATTTCTTCTTAGGTTCGATATGTTAATCAGGCTCTTTGAAACTAATGAGAGAACATTAAAAAAAGTCTTTCACAAGTTATTCTTTAATTACACAAAAAATGATAGTTCCTAAAATGTCTTCTCTTCTTTCTAATAGTATGGAATATTGATTACAAAGAGAGTTGATTTTGAGTTTAACGTCCCTTTCAGCAGCGAGGCTATATGAAACAGGACCTCCAAACACCATGAGCTTCCAACGGGAATCGAACCCAGGTGTCCCACGCCAAATGATTAAAAAGAGAGTAGACCTAATAAGAAACAACTTCTACCTTTTCCATTGTTTTGCAGTGTAATATACGAGTGAAGTGGCGTTTTTAGGGGTGTACAAGTGTATATACAATACATTTAGTGAATTCGACATAATTCTAAGTTTTAGAATTATTTTGTAAAACTGGATTGTGGTGTGTTTCTAAGTTTTGTTAAGTTTTTATGTATTTCAAGAAAGTGAAAACTACACCTAATGACAACGAACTTGTTTCGGGAAGCTGCAAAAATATTTCTTTAAATGTCGTAGCATACTTGTAGCATTTACTGTCTTTCTAACAGTAAGAGTAATAAAATACATATAATAGCATGTGTGGAATTAAAGATGTAAGTTGTTCATTAATCCCTAGTTTAAATATAACTTTGCAAAACAAGCTTCATTATTCATTACTATGATTAATATTATCCTTTCTATTTATTTGTTTTGCAATTTGTTATTAAATAATCTGATCACATAATTTTCCAGATAGAATTTTAAGATGTTCATGAGCAAGGAATCAAATCTCTTCTAACACCTTCGTATACAAAGGGCTAGTATCTACTTGCGTTGCTCTTGTTAATATACTTAATAAAATATGAAATACGATATATGGTATTTTCACTGAAAAAATATAGTATCCTATTAGTTATACAAACTTTTGTCAAACAGTGTTAGAAACAACCAGGAAAACTAACATTGGTATACAAATATTCGTGTCTTGCCCCCCCACTTTTAACTTCCAATCGCCGCCACTGATTAAGATCATAACTTCAGTTTTGATAATTAACCTTGTTCTTGTCATTGTCATGCTGCAAACTAACTTTAGGCCGTATTTCCAATATTATACATATTTTAAAATGGTTTTCATAATGCTTTATTACTTTTATATTTTTCGTCCATGCTTTCACAGCAAAACGATAAACATATAGCGTTTTCATGATACAGTACTGTCCTCCAGAGGATAAAATGGTCCGCTCTTATCTTCTGTACAGTTTTCGCGTTTTGTTAGTCTGGCAACACTATTCATGATCCATACATAACATGCGCTGCGTGATTGTCTCCTACATGACATACGTTCAGCTGTCTTTCTCCTCTTCAAGGCAGAGCACCAGCGTTCATTTTCTCTCTCTCTCTCTCTCCCTATCTCATTCCTTCACACTTTCTTCTTGGAATCGATGTTTTGCTAAGCTCACTACTCAGAAGGATTAACGCAGACCTGAGCCAGGAGTACGCTAGCGTGGGACTGCTCCTTAAAACTTTCTGTAGAACCCCAGACGACAACGCATCATTATATGCACTATTAACACAAAACAAAATGATATGATATTTGTAAGAGATGCTTTATTTTAAATTCATTTTAAGAAAATGCGAGATGAAAAAAATGTAATGGGCGATTCTCAGCGTGACGCACGGGACATTTGTACACAAAAACTGTTTTTTTTAAACAAAAAATGTAATTTCAAATAAAATAAAGAGTATATCAAAATTAGGGGGGAAATTATTAGTGCATAGTTAAATAAAATTAAACACTCAAAACAATTGCAAATTTGAGTTATAAGGCAAAATTAAGCGTTACACACGGGACTCAGACAAAAAGCTCATTTCACAACCTCAATTTCATTGGATATTCTCTGCGATTTATGGCAGCATTTTCATTTTATATGCCATCACTTATGTTCTACATTCTTTCTCCTTACTGTGCATTATATTTTTAAATTGGAAAATATAATTTAATTAGCTTCACATTATGTTTTCTTTTTCGACTCACCGTTACGCACGGGACAGAAAAGTAACCAAGCAATTGTTTGTTTGTTCTAAGACTGTTATTATACAATATCCTTACTAAAGAGATTAACATTTGGACAGTAACAAACATAAATAATTTGCATCTATAATTTAATTTGAATGCATTAAATTACATTCCAAAGTATCAACTAGGCAACTCGCTTAGTGTTATTACCATGTATTTAGGGTATTTGTCTGAGCTCTGATTTGTGACGTTCAAACCACACAATGTTGTGCAACTGTTGAGCTGCTCGATCCTCTGTGCTATCTACCAAACGTAGAGTCTTTTGAATGCTGACATTGTCAGCTGAAATGCGGGAAAGTGAATTGAAGGGAAACAATTGGTTTTTGGTTATTTGGTATTATTGATTATTACTTCACAGTGAAGATTTGCTTTAGTGTGAGTTTTTTTTTTTTTTTTTTTTTTTTTTTAGTAAGTAATATGATTCACAGGCAAGTAACTCTGTTCCAAGTAATATTGTCAGTAATAAACTGAATCGATCAACAAAAGCAATGAGTGGCGCTGAAAGGGCTAGAAAATTTAGACTTAAACATAGGAACAAGGTGAGACTGAAAAATAAATTGAGAATACAGCGTTATAGGAAAGTTAAAAGATTAACTCTTTTTTCTCTCACGCCCCTTTTGCGAAACTAATTTCGTATTGTTTCGTTGTTGACCATTTAGAAGAGGAAAACACCCTAAAATGTGAAGAAGAACAAGGTAATTCAAGTTAGATTGGTTCAAGGAAAACGAAAAGAGTGCCAGTGTACAGAATGATGTATTCATTAAGTGATGAGAGTGACATTAATTCAGAATACAACTTTGAAGACGATGTTGATAATGATATTCCAACCCTCTAACTGTCGAACTCAGAATAGGCAATATTAGAGCAAGTGTATTTCTCCTTGTGAAATTTGATTGTGGTTCTTCCAGAAATAGGATTAAATAGTGGTATGTGTGTGTGTCTGAAAGTGATGTAGAAGAAGATGGGGATATTAGAGTAACAAATCTGAAATTCATGTACAATAATTGTACAAAGTTCTGTTTTGATGAAAAGAATAGCTCTTATGTCTCATTTGATCAAGTTTTAAATATACTTCAAGCACCTAATTTGCTGATAAAAGGTGAAAGAATATACTATAAAGTTCCAGAACCAATAGCCGTTTTCGTAAAGAACATTGAAGAAAATAATTTACCCGCTACAAACCTGTAAAACCAACTTAGATACCTACCTTTCAAACGAACAGAAAAAAGTATAATTTATTATGATAATTTGTTTTTATGCCTTGTGGTAAATGTTTCTATGTAACTTAACGTAAACGTTTTTGGTAGTATGTTTAGTTATGTTTGATTTAGTTTCTTTCAGCAAATTTATGTTTCTTAGAGTTAATATAACAGTTTATTGTTTATTATTTAACCTCAATAACAATAAATACGTATTGAAATCTTAATAACTTAACTTTATTCACTTCTTTGCATAAATCTGTAAATGTCCCGTGCGTAACGTTACGCACGGGACAACATTTCTATACCCCATGAAATAAATAAGGAGCATAATAAAAAAAATTTAATAAGTACCACTAACAGGCTGCTAATAATTCTACTTTAGAGCAAAAGTTTCAATACTTTATCCTCAGCAATTACAAAGAAAACACGAAAAATACATGTTTTCCGTTACGCACGGGACAGTAAAACATGACATGAGAAAACTACGATATTTGCCTATCAGCATAAAACATTAATTAAAACAAAATTGCCAAATTTTTGCCAAAGGCGCACTTCATATTTTTTGCTATTGTTCATATAATTATAGATTTAGAATTGAGTTTGAAAATTATTTGAAAATTGGGATACATGAACAGCATTGAGCATGGTGTAGAACAGTTAAAGTTTATGTGGTAAATATATTTTACAAAAAGATTTTAAATGTCTCAGTATACAGTTACACTATTTCTTAATAGAAAAACATAAACATCATAGTTTCAAATTAATTTTGAAAGTTTACTGAAAATGGACCACTTGCCAGAGAATCGTCCTAATAAGGAGAGAAAAACGAATGATAGGTAGATACATATCTGTTTAGATATTCTTTTTGCGGTAATTTTTTGCTAACTTTTCAATAACATCATAGCGAATATAGCAAATGGAATTGGAAAATGGTAACCATGGTAATCTAAATAGCGCGAAACACAAGGAAGAAGTCAGGAAGGATATAAATCAAATGCCAAAACTCACGAATTCCGACGAAAGTTGGGATTATTCTTATGTATACAAATACGTAGACGTCTAGAAGGTAACAGGTGAGAACGAGATTGAGAATTCAATGAAAACCAACATTACAAAAGTGTAAGTACTTTTTTGATTTTCAATTGCCGATTCACCCAGAAACTAGGCCTGCCACCCCTCTTCCAACTCCATCACGTGATCCTGGCGCCGTGCCTATACTATACTGGCCCATTTCTAGCACTGACTGCACTTATAAAGTCACCAACAATGGCTACATAAAATATAAATTTGTTGTGGATACCCGGATTAACTATTAACTAGCCGGAACTTTATTGTAAAATTAACGTGGTGGAGAAAATATGAATTTATTACCAGTTTGGTGTATTTGGAATCCAACGTCGCATTCAACATCAAAGCTACATAAGATGTAGACCAACAGCTCAACGTGAATTTCGAACCACATGAGAAATCGAACCTAGGTCTCCCGCGCCTTTGGCACGTACGATGACATATTAATTTGTATATTAAACTTTAAACTTTAGAATCTCATATTTAACAAAATAAAACTAAGAATCGTAGGTTTTCAACATTAAATATGGCGGTTAATATGTTAAGACTAGAGCAGTCGGACCTCTTGTCGCACCAAATTCTACAGTTTGTTACTGACCTTATGTTATTCTTATCCTAATATTCGGACCCGAAGGACTGGCACAAGTCTTGGGGAACGGAGTTTTTCTAAGCTTAAAGTAATAATAATAAATACCTAAGAATATCCATGAAGCAAAAATTCTTAAATGGACACGCATGATCTCTATTGAACGTGAAATAATGAAGATATTACAGAAACAAGAATTGATATAGAACTTTTTTCCTCTTTTCTTTTCTTTTCTTTCTTTCTTTTTTATTTAAACAAAATTATTAGGGAAACCCTCTTGGATCATTCAACATAATTTAGAATGATAAGGTAATGATAATAATTGAAGCAAATTCTTAAAAACCCTTTATAGCACTGGTTTCCAAATGCTTCAAAATTGCGAACCCCTTTACTTTTAAAAAGCAAGGTACAAACTCAATTTTGGTATCTGTCTAGTAGTAGCAGTAGTTGAAAGGTATAGGTGGTTATATTAACAATTACATTAGAAACATTATAGGCCTAAGCACACAACGTACAGCACATACACATGGGGAATGCATGGCACTATTTACATCTTTCATAAATTATGAGATTTAAATAATATTACGGCCCCCGAATTTGTTTCTCGGACTCCTAAGGGTACGTGGACCATCAATTGGGAAAGATAGCTTTATGTAATTAAATACTCTCTGGGCCTCCAGCCCCAGAGTCAACTTTATCAATTTCCACAAAATTTCTATTTTGTTCTATGTAGAATGGATTTCAATTAAAATAAAAAGTCGCAAATGATGTTTAACACATACAAAGCACTGTATTGTATTACACAACCTAACTCTAACTAACTCTATGGCCTATGGAACCCGGAGGTTCAATGCTGCATCCACCAAAGCTCTCCATTGACTTCTATCCTTAGCCAACTGGATCCAGTTTCTACTTTGTATTCCTATTTCTGCGAGATCCATCTTAATATTATCCTCCCACATGCGCCAGTGGCGGTTTTAGCAGTAGGCATGGGCCTTCCAAAAAAAAAAAAAAAAAAAAAAGGAAAAATATATAAACGCTAAAAGATACAATAAAAAGTATATATATTCTAGCTAATTATTTAACAAATAGCATCTATCACTATTGTAAAAGTAATTACCTACTGACATTAATCTATAAAATGTGTATATGTATCCATAAGAACTGGAGTGTGCCTACCCAAAATAAAAGCCCTAAAGTCGCCTCTGTTGAAAGTGTTTCTACTTTCTTCCATTCTGGCTACATGACCTGCCCACCTGCCTCAAGATAAAAACGTAATCGTAGAGCGTATTTTTAAATCAGAGGCATTTGCCCTCATCAGGTGAAATTCATTCCTACTCTTGACTGATTTTAAGTCAAGTAGGAACACTCAAATATGATACACACCATACTGTATAAAAATCTACGAAATATATCGCGAAACAAAAAAAAAAAAAAAAAAAAAGGAAAAATATCGGGGCGGGGTTAATGGTGATAGTTGGTTTTATACTCAAGCAATGGTGGTGAATGAATAACTATGGAACCTCAGAAATAGTATGCGACATCCACATATTGCACCAAATTCTAATAACTTTTACGAAAGTTAGCGGAACGTAATTTTAGGTCGCAGGTAAGTAATTCACGTCTAATTGCATTAACTCACCTTCATTCTGGACTGATTTTAACTGCAAGCAGAAATGTTTCAAAACAATATATACAGGACATAGCCTAATCTAATCTAATCTAATATAATATAAATAAAATAAAGAGTTTGTTTGTGTGTTTGTCTCTGTCTGTCTGTGTGCGGCCTGGGGACCAGACGAGTGGACCGAGAGTTACCAAAATTTGTTCACGGGTACCTTGGTCCAGGTCCCAGATCAAGACGATAGACGAAGCGTCTTTTTAAAATTTCAAACCAGAGGGGTCTCAGGGGGCGTTTACCGGGACATGTAAAAGTAGTAGAAAATGACCGATATTAGTGTCGAATTCATAGTCTTCGTGGTCGCTGAGATCAATGGTGAAACTCCGATCGCATTAACTTCCAAATTCACCCTATTCGGTTGCGGGTCGGGGGTCACCGGGGGAGGGGGCTGATACCGAGACATTAAAAGTAATCCAAAATGACCGATATTAGTGTCAAATCCATAGTTTTCGCGGTTGCTGGGACCAATGGTGACATTTTCATTAGTGACGACTTTCAAATTCAGCTATCATTGTATTCGGGCCGGGGGTGAGTAAGGGAAATATCGAGACATGTAAAAAAAGCCCAAAATGACCGATATTAGTGCCAAACCCATAGTTTTTGCTGTCGCTGAAATAAATGGTGATATTCCCACAGACCTTGACTTAAATACAGCCCCCATGCGAAGAATGGATATATTCAGCTAGTAGGACATAAAAATAGGATAATTTTGATAAAAGCTATTGCGAAACTAATTTTTTAGAGTATCGGGAGGAGGAGGGTAAGTCAACTTCTCGCTCTTGAATTTAACTGCATGCATTGGAGAATTTTTTGAAGCTTCAAAGATGAGGTTTTCAGTAGAGTTTACTGGCGTAACTTTTTTCTTATCTACGTGTTCCAGCAAAAATAGTAATCTAAGCCCCTTCTAGTAATACTTTTCTTCAGTAACCATTTCCGAGTCTGTTGGAGTGAAGATTACGCTGCTGGCTGTACTGCATCAAAATCGAATCACTTTGGGGAAGAACATCAAAGAAACTTATTTTAACATCGTATTTTTTTTTTTTTTTAAATAAGGAAATCCAAAAATTTGGGAGCGCTCATCTCTTTATACTAGATATCTCCAACATTTTCAACCGCAACCAATAGCGATGATCAGAATCCGATTAAAGAAAAAAAAATATACATTACATTTATAAAAACCAAATAACTTATTTGTTAGATTATACTGGAAAAATATATTATATGAATCTATGCCAACGCACGTCATGGGAAGCTTTAACTCCATTTGCCTCCTTCAACTCGGACGATTCCAACCCCAAATTATTTCTGGAAGTTGAAAGAAAGTACATTAAAATTTTATTTAAAATCGGAGAAATTTTATGAGAGCGTGGAACATGCAAGCCGACAGTTAGGCAGATGGACAAACACAAATACCGATGGACTTGAATGGTACAAGCTTAATGTACACCTGTTTCAATAAATACAACACATTGTGCTTTGCTATAACGTTGTACTGAAGTTTCTCCAGGATAGTAAATACATTTTTTGGAAGATCAAATAGGTTGTTCCAGCATCAAGTGTCAAACTTTTATTAGAAAATAAATTCATCCCAGTGTAGAAATGCTTTAATCAATTGTATTTCCATTGTCAGTTCCGACATTCGATTTCTTATGTATATGCTGTTTTGTTGCTACAGAAAGTGAAGCGCCTAATCCAATAAATCCTATTGTAATGGCTCCCAAAACTAACCCCTAATAACTAGGCATGCATTAATTGCGAGTTTGAAGCGAAGCGATCGACCTATTCATGGAGTTTTTAGTGCATAAATTACTTTCGTGAACGAACACGACATGCAAATAGTTGAATTTGACATATGAGCGAAAAGCATCATAGCTTTGAAAAACTGTGTTCGCAGAACAGAACGAAAAGTGGTTCACCCTATTTCTAATACTGAAAATGCTATTTTCCATCGTTTACAATGAGAATTCGCGCGCAAAATGCTTTTCCAAGGTTAAGTCTGTGGATATCCCGTTTTTTGGTGATTATTCCTCAATAGTATGTCCGATATGGACATGCAACCCCGACCCCTTACGACACTCAGCGCGCGCTCTCGAATCACCAGGTCATGTTTGGTTAAGAACGGTTCAGGCATCTTGGAGGAGTATCCGGATAAACGAACGCCTAAGTCGAGTAAAGACGAACTTCACTCCAATAATGTATATCGTGTGATTTAAAAATTGTTGTATGGCAAATTACTGAATGCCCTTGCACTTAAAGATATGTGGTCAACCAATCTTAACTCAGGGGCGGATCCAGGGGACGATCGCCCCCCCCCCAGAAGGGGAAACTTTCTTATTTTATATATATATAAATATAAACCTATCCCAGAGTTTGAAGCTCTTAAAAATAGCTCTAAGTAGCAGTATTACAACCCCTCCCAGAAATCCGTCCTGGATCCGCCCCAGTCTTAACTAGATATATAAAATTAATTCTTTAAGAACAAACATTCGTCATTCTCAGGTCGCAGCAGAACAAATTGTTGACACAAATTTAAATTGTAAGACCTTGTTTCAAACAGGTTCAGTGTTCAAACGAGAGGTTAAGCTTCAAATACATAAAGACAGTGTTTTTTTCTTTTTTTTTTTTAAAAAAAAGAAAACATTGTAACTATAAAAAAGTATTAAACCTGACTGACGTAAACAGAACTGGTTAAAATGAGAAAATATTCAATTATGTATTAGATATAAGTTTAAGACCTGAGCTTATTCTTAAAACAAAATGAAACCTTCCAAAGCACTATGGCTTACGAAGAACCTTAGTCGACCAGAGACCTGTTAATTGAATTAAATAAAAGGCAATTAAAATAAATAAATAAAAATACAATAAATACATAAATGAGCGATGTGTTGTTAGCACAACTGCTAGGTTTAAATAGTTTCATAATTGCCTTCCTATTCAGAATCCAACACCGAATACTCAGTTAGGCATCGGGAATCAAAAATTAAACCGTGCTCATTTAAGGCAGGTGCTTCAACCATTTGACTACATGTACACTCATGTCTAAAATTATTGTCGCATGTTTATAAATATGTTACTGTAGGAATATAATTTGATAACGAATTTGCCCGGTATTTTTTATAATGTTAGTATGTGTATAATCGGCAAAGACATGTCTCAAAAGAGCAGAAAATAAGAACAATAAAATGAAAATAAAACTTCCTTGTCCATTTTGCAACATGTTGCTTTACACATTCTAATTTTCGTATTTATAATTCTTTTCCTATGAAATTTACCACAAATTTCCCGATTATGCACATAGTATCAGTAATAAAAGTACTCTGCAAAATCGTTAACTAACTAACTAACTCTATGGCCTATGGAACCCGGAGGTTCAGTGCCGCGTTCACAAAAACTCTCCACTGACTTCTATCCTTAGCTAATTGCATCCAGTTTCTACTTTGTATTCCTATCTCTGCGAGATCCATCTTAATATTGTCCTCCCATCTGCGCCTAGGTCTTCCTAATGGTCGTTTTCCTATGGGTCTACCAGTCAAGACTTTGAAAGCGTTTCTACTTTCTTCCATTCTAGCTACATGACCTGCCCACCTAAGCCTCCTAGACTTGACGACCCTAACAATGTTGGGTAAACCGTATAAACTATGTAGTTCCTCGTTATGAAGCTTCCGCCATTCCCCATTCTCGTTCCTCTTGGGTCCGAATATTCTTCTCAGGATCCTTTTCTCAAATACTTTCAGTCTATGTTCTTCCCTCAGAGTAAGCGACCATGTTTCACAACCATACAGAACAACAGGCATGATTATCGTTTTATATATTTTAAGCTTCAAATTCCTCGACAGAATTCGCGACGACAAGAGATTTTGAACCGAATAGTAACACGAATTCCCTGCTTTTAGTCGACATTTAATTTCTTCGTGAATATGATTTTCGTCTGTTAATATTGATCCTAAATATTTGAAAGTATCCACTTTATCAAAAGCATTATTTAATATTTTAACGCCTCCACAATTTGCCGTATTACGGTCCCGACGCACTTCCATGTATTTAGTTTTCTCTGCATTTACTTCTAAACCCATGTCCCTGCAAGCGTTTAGTAAGATCTCTGCATTTATTTCTACTGTTCTCCTATCATCCCCTATTAAATTTACATCATCAGCATATGCCATAACCTGGTGAATGCCGTTCAACTCTAGGCCCTGGTTGCTATCTTTGATTTTCCTTATGGCGTATTCCAGCACAAAGTTAAATAATAATGGCGACAACGCATCTCCTTGTTTCAGGCCATTTTCGACGTGGAAGCTCGTGGACAAAAAATTTCCTACCCGGACTTTACTTTGGGATTCACTTAAACATATCTTAATTAATCTAATTAGCTTTCTCGGTATTCCAAGTTCTGTAAGAACGTTGTATAATGTTTCTCTCCCAACCGAGTCGTAAGCCTTTCTAAAATCAATAAATAGTTGATGTACCGGTGTATTGTATTCCCACTTCTTTTCGAGTATTTGGCGAATGGTAAATATTTGGTCGATAGTTGATCGATTTCGTCTAAATCCGCACTGATAATCTCCAATAATTTCATCTGCGTATGGGGTCAATCTTGCTAACAGAATATTTGAAAGGATTTTATAGGATGTTGACAGAAGAGAAATGCCTCGATAATTATTACAGTCAGTTTTGTCGCCTTTCTTGTGAATTGGAACAATAATTGATTCTTTCCACTCTTGTGGCAATTCTTCCTTGTTCCAGATAAGGAGAATGAGTTTGTGTATCTTGTTCCACAATTTTTCGCCTCCAGCTAAAATTAACTCAGCCGGAATTTCATCTACACCCGGAGGTTTGTGTTTCTTCAATTTCTTTATAGCGGCTTCCACTTCTATTCGATTAGGTTCTGGAATATACGGTTCTGCGGTGTGTATCTCCTTTTCTCCACGCACATTAGTTTTTGGCTGCGTGTTCAGCAAATCGTCAAAGAAATCTTTCCATCTATTTAAGAGGCTATCCGTATCGGTGAGAACTGTTCCGTCAGATTTCTTTAATATATAAGCACGAGGTTGATAGCCTTTCTTAAATTCGGTGATCCCCTTATACATGTCCCGAATATTTTTATTTTTACTATTATCTTCAAGTTCCTTAATTTTAGCTTTCAAAAAATCCCGTTTCTTTGTTCTAAAAGTTTTGGAAGTTTCCCGCCTGATATCTGCGAAATTTTGTGTAGTTGTTTCATTCGGATTTTGTAGCCACCGTAATTTTGCCTGTTTTCTCTTCTCTGCTAGTTTAATGCATTCTTGGTCGAACCATGGTTTGTTCCTACGTATTTCCGCGTGTCCCAATTTTTCTATTCCTGAACTTTTAATGCTATATCTAATTTCAATCCAAGTATCCTCAACACTAGTGCACTCCGAGTCTTCTAAAACCGCGAATCTATTTGAAACTTCAATCTGGTATTCCTCTCTTACCTGGCTCTCTTCTAATTTCTTTAAATTAAATCTCTCCGTTTTCGGACATTGAATATTACCTTTATTCAACGATAATCTCTCCCGTATTATCGCTACTACCAGGTAGTGATCAGTGTCACAATCAGCCCCTCTAAACGACCGGACGTCAATTATGCTAGATTGTCTTCTTCTATCTACTAAAACGTGATCAATTTGATTATGTGTTTTTCCGTCTGGTGATATCCAAGTGTATTTATGAACGTCGCGATGTGGGAATTTTGTACTCTTCACGATTAGGTTTTTGGATGTTGCAAAGTTCACGAGTCTAACACCGTTGTCATTACTTTCCTTATGCAAACTTTCGTTCCCTATAATCGGTTTGAAAATATCCTCTCGTCCTACCTTCGCATTGAAATCCCCTAATAGAATCTTCATATGGTATCGCGGGAGTTGGTCAAATATCCGTTCCATTTCTTCGTAAAAACTATCTTTTATATCGTCACCCTTATCTTCAGTGGGAGCATGTACATTTAAAACAATAATATCACACCACCGTCCCTTAAGAGTAATAAAAGAAAGTCTGTCAGTAACAAATTCAACCCGTTTAATTGCTGGTAATATTCGTTTTTGAGCGAAAAACCCTGTTCCTAACTGGTGATTTTTATTTCCTTCCCCGTAAAAGAACGTAAAATTTCCGGAATTCTCAGATCCATTTCCTTCTCACCTAACTTCCTGAACCCCTACTAAGTCCATCCTGTATTTCTCTAACTCACTCGTTACAGATTTTAAAGCGCCTGCCCTATAAAGACTTCTAATATTCCCTGTTCCAAATCTCATGTCCATTTTCTTTTGCTGATGTCGTGCCAAGTTATCAGTCCTTGTCCGAGGCTTTTGTGAATGTTTCTGAACAAGTACCTTTTTTTTACAGGATGAGGGTGTTAGCCTTACCCAAACCCCCAAGCTGGAGGACCACTCCTAGTCGTCTGTCCGCGACTGCTTATTCAGTATATTCGCAGCTAACCTCTATATCTAGAGGCCTTCTCCTCGATCCGCAACCTGAGGACGCGCCATGCCGTAGTGACAGGAACCCACGTTATGCAAAATCATTATCAAATTATATTTTTACAAGAAGACAGTTATAGATATGAGACAATCATTTTGGACATGAGTGTACCTAAGAATTTTGTCAGCAACTATAAAACAGAGTACATCAATTGAAAAATAATATGAAACTGAATGTCAATATTCCTTAATTAAAAATTGAATTTCTGCCATCATACATCATTATCCAAATCTAACCTTTTTGCTTTTAGCTAATGTGATTAATATAAGCAACCGTTTACTCTTATAATTAATATTTTTCAGACGAGATGAAACTTTTGCAATATTTTGCGAGATGCGAATTTGTAAATTACGTTTTCTACAATAGACAGCTAGTGTGGTTATCTTGGCCGAGTTCGTCCATGGAGAAACACCGTTAACGGATTAACGTAGACCTTAACGGCGACTATGTATAACATAAGTTTTAATTATGCTTTTCGCAACATATAACAAAAATAATTACCTCCACCAAGTTCATCCATGGAGTAGAGTCGTTAATTTAGTAGCGAATAACTGCGACTATCTATAGCTCATAGCCCATACAGGCAGCTTAATTATTATTATCATTATCATTTTTTGCAAACTTAGCTAGAGCAATTATCTCGGTCGAATTTGTTAATTGAGTCAACCGTTAACGTATTAACAGATAACGGCGACTTTAAAAGCGGCAATCTGTTATCCATATCCCATACACGTAAGCGAATATTTTAATTATTTTGTACCATATAGCTACAACAATTTCCTTGACGAGTTCGTTAATGGAGTTAATGGAGTATTAATAGATAATGGCGACGTTAACTGAGTATATATATAGTCCATATCCAACATATGAATTCGAATTTTGAATTCCGATACTTGAAATAAATACCTAGAGCGATTATCTCGCTCAATTGTGATAGTATAGTTAATTCGTTAACATATTAATGAATAACAGAGATTTTAACGAAGGCTATCTATAACCCATATCTCATGCATGTAACCAAAATTTTAAATTCCGTTTTTTTTCTTTTCAATAGACAGCTAGAATAGTTACCTCGGTCGAATTTGTTAGTGCAGCCGATCCGTTAACAACTTTAACGGTAACAACGACAAACGGTGTCTATTCATATCCAATATATGGTAATATTTCACGTGATCGTCTCTACTGTCTTTACCAGAGTTTACTTATCATTCGTCTCGTCTTGTGGGAAACACAAAAGAATGAACTTTGTAGGTGGTGTGCCCTAAAAATGAAATAGGATGAAAATTATCGAAACTTAACTTTTTAACTCTAGTGAGTTGTAAACGATTAATAAAAGTTTAAACAAAATGAAGAAAAGGAACTAATAACAGCATTGGACGCTTTTCTTAAAATTAAGGAGTATTGCTTTTTATAGGTATTAGGGAAGTGATTAGCTCGCTCCCAATACTTTTAGCCTTGGTTCCAGTTTTATTTCTTCATTTTTCGCAGCCAATATATACTACGCGTATAAGCTAAGTGCCTTTTCTAAACTTGTTAATAAGGCAATAACACTGAATTATGTAAAAAAAAATATTATTCTTTTCAGTACTTTTTTAATAAAAGCTTTGTTTTTCTAAAAAAATCTTTATGGTTATTATTTAACTTCTTTTATTCTTTATTCAGTACTTGTAACTGAATAGTGTAAATTTACAATCCCTTTCCTCTTATTATGGAAAGTGCTCAAACTAGTATCCCAACACTACATCTAGTCGTCTGCAACGAAGCTTACTTCCATGATGATTTGAGTTGTGTAAGCAGCAAGCACTGGAAATAGTTTTATTAATTTTACAGTAAAACAATACGCTGGAACAAAATTATGTGGAACCATCACATTATTATAATGTTTACTTATCTACACCGCATCGTGCTCTTGTAGTTAATAAGAATGTGCGTAAAATTTATGTTGCAAGCTATGACCATAACAAACAGAACAGTAACCTTATAAAATTAGTGTGATCAAAAATAGTAAAATTCTGATCATAAGATCGGCTATCTCGATATCCAGAGGGGTGCAGTGAGTAAAATTTTCTTCAAACAAATAATAATGTCAATAGTTTTCAGAAGTCTTTTAAAATGTTATTTTAGAAAACAAAGGGTATATACACATGTTAAATTAGTGACAACTCCTAAGACAATGTAAAGAAACTTGTTTCAGCACCAACATTGTTGGGTCGATCATAATCTTTACACCTTATAGCGTTGTTGGTGTTATTTTAATAAAACGTCGGTATTTTATATATGCTTTTTTCAAGCCCGTATTTCTTTTTCTTTTCTTTTTTTTCCGCCTGTAACTTCAGACATTTGAGAACGATCAAAGGTAGACAATTTTAGTTTTTAGGTTTAAAGAGTTTAAATAATCAGAACTCTCTAGAAAGACAGTGAAATCTCCTCCCTTACGTATGTACACCATTTTTTTTAAATGTAAAGGACAAAAAAAGTCTTGATCAAGAAACCTGAGTCTCAGAAGAGTATAGCAGATAAAGCGATGTTCACAAGGTGTCTCTAAGACCACCAAAAATTCCAAAACTAAATCTTTTACTGCTAGTAGCATTTCAACAATGACGAACGGACGTATGCTTATTTTAGAAAAAAAAAACAAACAGCTAGCTATAAGGACTGCAATATTATCGTGAAATCATGACACCCTATAAGTGTCATGAAATTTATTATGTCACCACCAATATTGTCGGGTTGATAATAGCTTTCTGACTTCGTTGAATCTACAGAAATATTTATGTTGTGAGTTAGAATAAGCTACATAAATGTTTGCAGGATGCACAATATATTGACCGAAAAAGAATGTCTAGTATTGCAAGGCGAATAATAACTTTATTCTGGTATGGTGAACGGAAAACAGAAAATTGTTATTACAAACTCCAAAATCAATAATTTACGTGCAGAAACGAAATTGTTAGGAAGAGGACACAGCAGTGTTTGTCAGAAAAATGTTCCGGGGGGCACTGCTGGTGCTATTCTATTTGTATTATTTTGGTCTCCTCCGGGGTGCACTTTAAGAGCTCTGGGGGGGCATTGCCCCTCAAAAACATATCTGCAGAAAACAGTGGGGCACAGCACTGAGTGGCAACTTATTAGATTGAGCTAAGGACTTGTTAGCAGTGGCAAAATACACTTTGGATGCTGAGTACCTTTGTACCTCCTGCTAGTGCTACAGAATACAAGCTACCCTCGATAAAGAATATCGGCCTCGGCTTGTGAATTTGGATTCTTCTGCTTACGAATGCTCCATGTCTCATAGCGTAGTCGCAACTCTCACACCTTCGGTGCAAACGGTCCCAGGTTCGATTGCCGGTGGGGACACTCGGTCTCAATCTTTTCAGGACAGCCTGAATGAGGTTTTCCTAGGTTTTCCTTATTCACACCAGGAAACTTGCGGGGTTGTACACAACATATAGATCACAGGGTGCTTCCTTCCTTCCCTTTCCTCGCACAGTGTGATCATACGTGACGGGCTAACATTGCCATAGATCCTGAAAGCCCAGAAATCTAAATTCTACATCCGCATACTCCATGTCGGTAAAATTTAAAACTGTTATTGCTTTGAACTAAGAGAAGAAAGCTTACGTAATACACTAACTGTCATGCAAAGCAGTAGGTATGGTTTCTTAGCTCGTGTGGTGATTCAAGTTTGACTTTTTACTGATGTAACTTTCCCTCAAGAGCCCCACTGCATATGCAGTACGGTTATCTCCACGGCGCCCATTCTTCATGTTCTTTTTATTTCTTCTCTGTGTCTTATATGCTTCCGAAATTATGAGGCGGAAGCATGGAAATTATATGGAACATCCATGTATGATCATAAAAGATAAATCGAAAGAATTAAGTGATGTAAGCTTGCACAATTCAGTTTTAAATATCTTATATTAAAATGGTGAAAGCTAGCAACACCACTACCATTTTTAAACAGAATGGAAGTCTCCAACTCTCAATGTGTAACGACGACAGTTAGAATGAGAAACAAAAGCACAGAGGCTTCCGCCACAGCTCACTTGACCAAAAAGGTCAACCTTAGACGTGACTTCCGAATGTGTCACAAGCAACTAGTATTTGATCTCCACCGAATATGCGTCGAATTTTAGCAAGCATCAACTGGAGACCCGTATCTGGTTACTCATACGTATAATGTTTTCCTTTCCAGACAAAGGTAAACTCGAGTGTAGCGCACCATATTCAGTGTTGCCAACAGGTGTCTTCGAAATGTAGTTAAATGGCACCCAGGATCTGGCTGACAATGACTTAACTCCTTCTTCAACACCAAGCCTATATGAGGCGTGGACCTAGAACTCAAGTCTCAGATGGAAACTGGACCATCGTAATGCCTCCAATGCTCTCCCACCGGAAACCTAACCAGGCAGCACACGCACCACAGGCACGCGCATTTGCAACTAGACCAATGGCGAGGCTCAAATCACATAATTTTATCTTCAACTAACATCTATTATCCAAAGTTAACGTCTATTTACATTACAGTATGCTTTTGCTTGCATCTTTAACGATAAAAGGTCACCAAATCTAGTTGCGGAGATAACATCACCACAGACCACACGATGGGGGAGGAAGGGGGCTCGGACTTTATGGATTCCTGAAGTTGTGAAACTCGATTTGCATATATATATATATATATATATATATATATATATATATATATATATATATATATATTGTTGTGGCGCGGGGTAAGGGGTTGGACACGTATGGTTCACCGCCACTGTACGCATATCTTGAATTCATCAATTCATCTCCAATTGTTGCGGTAATGTTGACTGTAAGAGGAAATGTTAATCTAGCACAAAGTAAAAATATATAGTCCACTGCGAAAATACATTTCTTTTCTTTTCTAGTTTTTTTAAATCGCATGTTTAAATGTGTGTTGGAATTAGGCAGAATTTCCAGATTCTCTATTTGGAGTGATTCGGAATGATACAAATAAAATAGATTGTGGTGTGGCCCTGTAAGTATGTTCACAACAGAGACGTCATTTAGAAAGGGCATGGGGCAATTTCCTCCCACCTCCCTTGTTGAGTTTGGGATGCTTTTTAATAAATTCCATACTAATGAGAGATTCTTATGTCGGTGTACTATCTTGCCCCCCCCCCCTTCCCGGGAGCAAAACGTGAATTTACAAATGGAAGGATTACCAATATAGCAAATCGCATTTTATTTTGTTATTGTTCATAATTTTAGAGAATACTTGGTTGTAATGTATTGTATTAATTGTAATGTGATGCATTGGATGGAACTGAAAATCAATGGTAAACAAATACCGCTGAACACAAACGGCTAGAAATGGTGAATTAAGAATGCAGAATTGGCCGAAACTAAAGTTAACTTACATTGTTACTGGCTGATCCTACTGGCGCCGATTCTGAGAGACCCGAGGGGAGTTTATGGACTCTAAGTTTTCATGAGCGCCTTAAGATCTGGGTATATTTGCTTGGACATCTTAACGAAACGTAGGTAAAAGCCTCCTCTGCTGCTCATCACAACGTAAATAATAATAATAATAATAATAATAATAATAATAATAATAATAATAATAATAATAATAATAATAATAATAATAATAATAATAATAATAATAATAATAATAATAAAAATAAATAAATAAATAAAAACATGACAGCCATAAAATGGCTGAATTGGCAACACTACTGTAAGGAATGTCTGTTTGTGATTGACAATAATATTACTCGCAGTGGTGCCGCCTCTCTTTGGTGTAATCTGTTTCATATACATGAAAGAAAGAAAAAGAAAAAAAAACCTACACAGTCGGTATTAGTCTCATGTTCAAAAACTAGCACTAAAACTGCAAACAATCGACATGTGATCAATCTTAGGCTTACTATAGGCTAAATCATGAGATGTCATCACGAATAAAATGACGAATCTGGAATCTTCTACGATAAGGCTCGGTTTCAAAACAGCGACTACATTTACACGAATTCAAGATTTTGCGCAGGTGCAGTGGTGATTGAGACGGCGTAGAAGCAAGCAGGTCTTGTAAAGGAAAGCTGCTCAGTGTCATTTTCTGAAGAAAATTAGTGAATTTTTGGAGCCATTTAGGTATAAACAATGTTTTTTTTTAAATATTCTTTTAAGGAAGTTTTAGACTAATTATTGACGTTAGTGTTTTTACTTTTTTTATTTATATTTTATCATGAGTGTTTTTACAAATACACACACACACACACACACACACACACACACACACACACACACACACTTTTAGAAATATAGTTTCTATGACACCATTTATTTTACGAAACCTTTCAGAAAGAGGGGTTTTGATGTGAACTCATGCTATTTACTTACTGTTTTAATCCTTTCTTTAATGTGGTTATTTGAATGTAGTTCTTAAGTTTTCAAGGTTTAGCTGGCTGACTGCGCCATCTTGGATCTTTTGACTATTGATTTCAATGGGGGGATATTTTTTTTTTCTTTCAGATGAACAGGATTTTATTTTAATGATTTGATTTTACTAATTTTTTCTTCAAGTTTAATTAAATGTCCTTTCGTTTGTCAAAATGAATTTGCATTGCATATAAAATCATACGGAGTCAAAAGCCTAGATGGCGTAAGTGTTCAACAGGATTAAAATACGTGCCATGATGCTACAGTTAGTGGTAGAAACCCATTACTGGCTAGTATTCAAGGCCGTATTTAAGGGATACAACGGTGCACGTGCACCCCCTCTTTGTTGTAAATATATATTATCTAAAATCAGAAGTAAGCAGTGAATGTAGCAACACTTTTCGAAAAGTCCTGCTATCATGTTTCCGTTTGGGGAATATTACAAAAGCAATAGTTTATTTTTTGAAGGTTGTAGAAAAAGGATTCACAAAGTAAAATAATACACATCATTTCTCAAGTCAAGTAGGGAAGGAAACAGGGGCCAGGAGGAGAGAACAGCCTGAGACCAGACACTAATCATTTCCAGCGGGATTCTTTATTCATCCACAGATGCCTAAATACATTTAGAAACTTCAAATTTAATGCAGATGTACTTAGTCGTTATTTGTGCACCACCATCATCCAGAAACTCTTGGATCGGCCCTGCTATTAATGCATATTTGGGAGAAAATACAAAACAATCTAATGTGGACTATGGAGAACTACAGTAGCGAAATTCGTTACAGCTTTTTTTTTTCCTCGAAATTTGTTCCATACGTTGTATTGTGCAGGCGCGCACCCAGAAATTCACTGCCCATCAGGTTCGAATCCCACAGAACTTATTCTTTCGTTGTAATTTTTTAACGGTATAATTGTGTTCTGTGTTACGATACTCTCTTGTATATATGTCACGCAATTAAATTTTGATGTAATGGCCACACAGCATTTGAAGTGTTTCAAGAAATGTGAAGGAACGGCCTTTACCTGTTTCTTTTCTGTTTACACCAGGGCATAATTTTGCACAATTGAAAACAGAAAATAGTATAAACATACGTATTTTAAATAGAAAAACACTGTTTCCCCACTTTGATAAGTTTGTACATTGCTGCTGGTGTAACTTTGGCGCACCACATATTGGGATATTTACAGATAAAATTCATTACTTTGCATGAAAAGACATTTATCAGGAACAAATTTCCGCAGGCAACAGAAATAAATATGAAGGAAAACAACTGTATTTTCGGATTACAAGCGTAAGGTTACTAGCTAGTGTAAATCATACAAGTGCTTAACGATGGATAAAATAAGTCAGTACATATGAAAAGTGACTCAATTAGATACTATTTTCCACCAGCGGTATATTTCTGCAGTATATAGAACCTGTATTTTATGTTTTCAAGTGCAGCGTTACTAATATGAAACCATGATAAGTGCTATTGAAATTGCCAAAAACCCACTTATTTATACTACCCTCGTTTACGCGCATACCCACCATCGCTGATGCACTTACTCCTTTCGGACGCATCCCCGCTGTACCGTGCTGGCCAACCAGCTTCGACCTGCCCTGGCACGGTTAGATAGCATTGTTGCTTTTTAGTGGCCATATAGCAAGGTTGGTTCGTGTTTTTGGACTGTACTTTTTAAGTCACATTCGGAAGCAGTATTTATAATCAAATCATAAATTTTCAACAATTACTTCTGGGGGCCTCCTTAAATTTTATCTATGCTAAGTGAGATATTTTCATGTCGCCCAGCAGAAACCTTTTGAGGAACAACAAAAAGGAAATTAGTGGAAGAATTATAGTGTTCCAACAATTCTTTCTAGTGGTGCGCTAAAAGTAAACCGATACGGTGAAGGTTGTACCAACTACAGTAGAAACTGCTTATGAAGGTCACATTGGCAAACGTAAAAAATTATTGCTAGAAGCTAAACGAAAGTAAACTTGCCTAATGTCCTAATGCTTACACATAACAATCAGAGCAATAGATAATTTTTTTTCCTAAGCTTGTACAATAAATTTAATTTTTGCTTATTTGACTTTGTTCAAAAGCAGTCACTGATCAACTACTGTGTATAATAAACTTAAGTGAGCGTCACCAACATCAATGTCATATTTGTCCAATTTGTAGAAATCCGTAGTATTAGTTCGGAAAGGAATGACGTATTATTCTTTGTGTCGTAGAACTTATAAGTTGGTCTTGTGTATTGGTCTTTGAGAAAGTAATGATCCCTCACTGTACGTGTACCGGAGGCATAAGAACCTATAAATAGAATTTATAAATTTTGATTTTGACAAAACGGGTAATGAGTCTTATGACGTCCCATATTCTCTTGGATGAACTGAGAAAACATACAAGTCCCCCTCCAGCATTTTTTTTTTTCAAGTAAGGCGATATTACGATGCTGCAACTGCTTCAATATTCTGAGACCGAATACACTAAATTTTTAAATTTATCAAATAAATTTATATATTCACTTATTAAGGGCCTGCACAGTTAAACAGTGAGTAAGTTAAAAAATACATATATTAAAGTTAAACAGTGAACTAAAAAAGATATTAATAACTTTGACATCTTTGAAGGTCTTATTTGCTAGAAATCTAGAAGGTAGTTTGGGATACAATAACTGACTCAAATTTATGCACTGTAGACTGCAAATTATAAACGAGTGTTTGAAAATTATTTAAACATTTTCAGTAATGACTTTTCGTCACTAACATGTCCAAAAATGTTCAGAAATGTCCCATTGATGGGCAAAAAATGTTAGTAATTTATCCTATCATAACAGTGGGTAAACACGATAAACAAAAATGACTTTTAAATAGTGTTAGGACATTTTACACATTAACAAATCGTTTGTGCCCTTGTACTCATTGGACAAATTACAAGTTCAGGTACATTTTTAACACTCTCAGGATAGGTTAAATTAACCACTGTAAGAATACATTCTAAACTTGAGCACTGGAGAACACTTGAAGACATTCTGGACATGTTAAATATTGGCCAAAAGTTGTTTCTAAAATATGTCCCAACAAAGGTTTGACAACTGTTAGTCCATTTAATAACATTTTAGCTCTTCCTGCTGGTAAAATAAATAAAAGATGGATAAATAAATAAACAGGCCTAGTAGCTAGCGAGTGCATCTAACGTTCACGTAGTACCGCGTTTGATTTCCCGTGGGACAACATTATAAATAGCAGGACGGTTTATAGTGGTTTGGATTCCACCTTGAATTACCTGTATAGGTCAACATCTCACACAGCCTCGGTTCTCAAAAGAGAAGCTAAACTACAACTATGGATTCACAGTTTGTTAGCATTCTTCATGTACTACACTGACAAAAAAAATCATAGGTAAATTTACAGAAAAACTTTGGCAATCTGGTTGCCAAATCTCTATGTAAATCAATTTACACCTATAAAGTAAAATTACTAATATGAAATGGTGTAAAATTACATTTTTGTCAACAAAAGTATCATATTCTCTTATAAGTTTACTATAAATTTGTAAAAAGAAATGTAATTTAATCTAAGGAAATGTACATCAACTTACAAAATGAAGGGTAAATGATTTTACATTGATATTTGGCAATTTAATTGCAGATATTTTTGAGTGTATCTGGATGAATTTCTAGATATAAGAGTTGAAAAATAACTTCTTTCACTAATTAACTTCCTATTCTTTTAAAAATAATTTGTACTTGGTTCAGGGCAATACCGTTTCTGGCAAAAATGATGTTGAGGGTGGCTACTAAACATAATTTTTAAATATTATAATTATTTTACTAGATATCTCCTAGTGTTTCCACAAAATATTTGCATTGTGTGTCATGATAATATCGCGCATAGTATAGCTGAAGTTGAGAAGGGCCAACAGAAATAGTTGCTAAATAGAAATGTCTTTTCTTTTTTTCTTTTTTTTTTAAGGAAAGATTTTTAACTGAGTTTCGAAAAGCGCTTAAAAGCAACATAAAATAATAAACCATTAAAAGTAGAAAATAATTAATCACCATTACTTAGAAAAAAATATGAAGTCTATGTGAAGCCAAATAAATTAATGACTCGTCAAATTATCCTTAAAATCATTGCTTGACACATACTTCAAATTCTTATAGATAAGTAACGGATTAGTTTCTGCTTATAGCGCTTTTTATATCGTCATTTTATGCTTTTGGCGTTTTTTCAAAAGTCCGTTAATATTTATTTAAAACGATTTTTTATTTTCTGTTTTTAAAATTTTTTAAGTCGAATATTTCCCCCCTTAAATGTATCTACCTTTTCCCACAACTTGTTACCCACATTCCCAGCAGCCAGAAACACGGCCAGGATTTTTCCAACAAGGAGTAGCAAAATACTGAAACACAAGCAAACTCGCGAATATCCATACATTGATCCAAATAATACAGTACTTCATGTAAAACAATTATTGACGCGCATCGCATAACTTTATTAGCTATAGTAAATGTATTAATTACTGTAATGGGCGAGTAAGCAAATCTATTACGTTTTGACATGTATTTTGAAGAACCAAACCTGTTTTGAAAATCCGAGGGAGGCCAATGGCCCTTCCTTGTCCTTGGCTACAGGTGCCCATGCTAGTAACTTGGGTAGATTCTTAAACTAAAAGTAGTACATTAACTTTCTATAAAATGGGTCAGAATACTAAACATACATAAATATTTTTTTTAAATCAGTTTATGCGTTACTAAAGTATAAGTGAACCTACACAACACACACACACACACACACACACACATATATATATATATATATATATATATATATATATATATATATATATATATGTATATATATATATATATCTGAGAATCTTTTTTTAAGTCGTTTAAAAATTAGAATAGAATTCTTTCAGCAAGGTGGTGCAGAGGAAGTTGAATAGAGTAAGAATTTGATTAACGACTTTTCCTTTCACTAGGTATTCTTGAACCAATGTATCAGACTGAATGCGCTGCGTTGTCACTACAAGCTGTCTTTGCATCTACAGCGGTTCAGGGCAAGGCTTAACTGGGGGCACTGCGTAAGGTTGTGTCCGTAGAAATAGGCGCGCTTAGCGAGGGTGGGCATGTGCTTAAAGGAAGACAAGTATGAAAAACTCAAACCACTCTGTGATAAATAATCATTATAAACTAGCTTCGCATTTAATAATCCGGTTCGTGGTTAGGCAAAGCTGGAGGTTTCTGTGATAATGTAATCGTACGTCCGTGGCAGCAGGCACGTTATCAAAGGTGGGCATGCACGTAAAAGAAGACAAGTGTAAAAAAACGCCTGATAACTGCATGTTAGCTTTGCATTACAATTGCATAGTAATGAACCACACTGTTTTAATCTTTTTCTATTTTCACAAATAACGTACATGTTGGACGCCTACACAAATACGTTCCTTAAACATCAATCTTCCTTTTAGCCCTCTCTGATGGTCTAGTGACTAGCGCATGCCACCTACAGTGCATGTGGCACCGAATTCAATCCACAGAGGAAAATATTCTTGAAGCCATAACGGTGGTTCAGATCCCACCTTAAATGTTAGGCTCACGTCTCATGTAGCCTCAGTATTAAGAAGGAACGCTAGCTTCAACACACAAACAACATTAGTCTTGGTGAATCTATAAATATTATATGTAAATTTTCCGCTACTGTTTTTCAGATCGATTTTTCGGGAGACCGAAAAATCGATTTTTTCAAAAGTTGAAATTTCAAAAAAAAAAAATTGAATATCGGTTTTCAAAATCGACAAAAAATCCAGAAATCTGATTTGAATACGGATCGCCTGGTTGATATTCACATACTTGCTCCTACTCCGTACCAAGCAATGACAATCCTTTGCTGTTAGACATTTTGTTTTGCCGTCTTCTGGGGGATGTTGCCACATCGTCATGTTTTTACGTGGATCTATCACTGAAAGAAGACCCCGGAGTTTAAATGTCGTTGATGTTTGCGTATTCTTTTTACTTCTAGCATCACCTTCCTTTGAGCACGGGCCCTTGTTTTAAAATACCCAACGCAGACCCACCTAGATATAACAGAACTCCGTCACTTTATTTGAAAACCCTAGTGCTAAGTAAACGATGTACCATTACTGCTCCTTAAAAACAATCCTAGGAACGCTGCTGTTTATAAGATTGTTCTGTCCTACGTATATGCAAAAATATAGCAAAATTATTTTTCTTTTTAATGTCAACTGTATTTTATGTTAACGGTTCGATCATCCCGTTTCATGTGTTTTCACGTGAACTAAATTACACGAATATAGAAGAAATATCTTAGAAAGTATCTATGTATTTTGCACTCATGAGTACACTGATATTCTGACACAAAATTACAATTAGATAAATTCGGTTTCCCCGAATCAAATTGAATGATATTTTCACATGTTACGCGTAAACGCATTTACCAAAATTGCAGTCCCCACTGGTCTAGTGGTTAGCGCGCTCCTTTGATATATGCGTTCTGTTCGGTTTAATTGTTTGTTTAAACAAGAAGTAACACGTGAAGAAGTTATGGCACACACTCAAGAGAGATACACGTTTCACCATTTTTTTTTCTTTTACATAGTGAATAAGTTACAGCACTCGTCAACAGGTTAGATTTCGAACAAAATAGTAGCATACATCTTCTCACTCAGATTGACCCAATTTTTAGTTCTTGCGTTAACTTCGTTCGTATTGTTTTAAAGTCTGCTGTGTTTGGCAATATACGTTGAGTTCGGCTAAAATCAATCTCTTCCCGAAATGAAAGATACATTATAGAAATACACTACAATAAATAAATAAATAAATAAATAAATTAGACTTTTTTTTTTATTGAGAAACGACTTTTGTTTATTGTTTGGTTGCTTCACATGTCCTAAAATGCCCAAAGTGTTCTATCAGCGAAAAAATCTAAAATATACCTGAACTCATTATTTTTTATCCAGACATGTTAGGGAGAAAATTTCCCCTCCTCAAAGATGTGTCATTGTCCCACATTTTTTTAAATCTATATTATAAAACTGAAAGAGACTAAGTTTGTGACTCTTAACCTCTTGAACCGCCTGACCGATCTCGGTCAAAGTTTCAACGTAGATACGGTTCTGGCCTGGGAGTGTTTTCAGCTATTTACTTTGACAGTAGAATTTAGGGGGGGGGGAGAACATAGAAGAAAACAAATAAAACTTAATAACTCTTGAACCACCTCATCGATCTTGATCAAGTTTTCAATGTAGATGAGGTTCGGCACTGGCGTGACTTTTATAATTTTAGTCTGACGGAGCAACGTAGGAGAGGGGTGGAGAGGCAGATATACAAAAATCAACAAATATATAAATAAAAGTGACTATGTTCGTGAATTAATAACTTTCGAACCACCCGACCGATTTCAATCAAATTCTCAACATATGTGAAGTTCAAAACTGAAAAGATTTTTATCATTTAATTTTGACAGTAGATCTTAGGGGAGGGGAGGGGGAAAATATATGAACATGAATAAAACTTAATAACTCTTGAACCACCCGACCGATCTAAATCAAACTTTCAACGTAGATAAGGTTCGGTCCTGAGATATTTTCTCCACTTCACTTTTACAGTGCAACGAAGGGGAGGGGAAGGGGAGACATACGTAAAAAAAAAAAAAAACTAAAAATAAAAATAAAAGTGACCGTCTTTGTGACTTCATCACATTTAAAGCACCCGACCGATCTTAACCAATTTTCAACATAGATGAGGTTCAGATATGAGGTGGTTTTTTATCATATCACTTTAACGGTAGAACTTAGAGGAGGGTGAGGGGAGAGAGAAACCTATAAAAATAAATAAAACTTAACAACTCTTGAACCACTAGACCGATCTTGATCAAATTTTCAACATAGATAAGGTTCGTGTTTGGGATGTTTTCGACATTTCACTTTTAGGGTGCAACCTAGGGGAGGGAGAGAGGGGAGAGATATATATGTAAAAAGAATAAAAAATAAAAGTGGCTATCTTTGTGTCTTCATCACGCTTTAATAACAGGACCGATCTTAATCAGATTTTCAATATGGATGAATTTTGGGCCTGGGGTGTTTTTTATCATATCACTTTGACGGTAGAACTTAGGGGAGGGGCCGGGAGGGGACAGATATATAAAAATAAATAAGACTTAATAACTCTTGAACCACCCAACCGATCTCGATCAAATTTTCAACCTAGATGACGTTCGGGCTTGGGATAATTTTTATCATTTAACTTTGACTGTGACGTAGGGGAGGGGGAGGCGGAGATATATATTTAAAAAAAATAAAAATGAAAGTGACTGTCTATGTGACTTTACTCTTGAATCAGTTGACCGATCTCGTTCAAATTTTCAACCTAGATGAAGTTTAAACCTGAGATGATTTTTGTCATATCACTTCAACGATGTAACTTGAAGGAAGGGAAAGATATTTACAAATGATCAACAATGACCGATATTAGTGTCGAATCTATAGTTTTTGAGATCGCTAAGATGAACAGTGACACTTCTGATGCCATTTAAAACCAAATTCAGCACCGGAAAAATTATGGAAGGGGATATATATATATATATATTAGGGTGGGCCGAATTTCAACGTTCTTCGAAAATCGGTTCGGCGAAGCGGTGAAAGGATTTCTTTTAGTGGGCAAAGTGTGCCAGATTTTTTTCAGATTTTTTAGTTAACGCCTTTGTGTGCCGCATCGAGGTTTTATGAAAAAATGTATGCAACCAGCAATACATAGTACATATTTCACGGTTTTGTCTGTGTAAAACACATCTTTTTTTTTTTCTTTTTAAGATTCAGCCTTATAGACAGCTTGAATTATACGTAATTCACCTTCTCAAAGCCCACTTATGTGCAGTTTTTCGCTTAAATTAGCCAATTTTCAACGCTTAAGGCAAGAAGGTTGCGTTTTTTATTCGTGTGTACAAAAAATTTTTGTTTAGCCTAAGAGTAGAGTCTATTTACTTATTTATTTATGTATTTATTTATCTTTTGCTGCAATGCAATTCATTGTCAACATTCTCGACCATTTATTCTTTGTCCAAAATAACCCAGAACTCACCACGAGGAGGTGACTGCACTTCGAGTTCTACCCACTTTTAGTTCCGCCAACCCGACCCTGCTTAATTTTCTGCCATGGCCTTACTTGCTTGCGTCCTCACTTACTTGCTTTACTTTTGGACAGAGAATGTTGATAATGAATTGCATTACAGCAAAAGATAAATAAATACATAAATAAATTAGTAAATAAACTCTACTCTTAGGCTAAACAAAAATATTTTTTTTGTACATACAAATAGAAAACGCAACCTACTTGCTTTAAGTGTTGAAATTTGGCCAATTTAAGCGAAGAATTGCACATAAGTGGGCTTTGGGAAGGTGAATTACGCATAGTTCAAGCTGCCTCTAAGGCTGAATATATATATATATATATATATATAGCCAAAAACGTGAAATATGGTACCGTGTATTGCGGGTTGCATACATTTTCCATAAAACCTCGATGCAGCACATGAAGGCGTTGACTAAAAATTCTGAAAAAAAATCTCAAACACTTTGCCCACTAAAAGACATCCTTTAACTGCTTCGCCGAATCGATTTTCGAAAAAAGTTAAAATTCGGCCCACCCTAATATATATATAGGCGCGGATCCAAGGTAGGCTATAGGGGGTATAGCCTCCCATTGACACTCAGGTATACACCGGATGAAGCGGCAAACTATGGTTTAGCTCCTCCCTTGGTCATATCCTGGATCTGCCACTGTATATATATATATATATATATATATATATATATATATATATATATATATATATATATATATATACAGACCAATATTGGTATCGAATTCAGTTTTCGGGGTCGCTAAGATGAACAATGACACTTCCGATGCCGTGCCCCACAACATGGGGAGGGGAGGAGGATATATAAAAATAATCGAAAATGACCGATACCAGAGAGAGTTTTAGTAATAGTAAAAAGTGAATGACTAACGGAACATGTTATTATTTTTTTTTCTTAATTTAACCCAGAGAAACGGGTAATTTATGCTAGTATCTTATAATTGTAGCGTAGTTAAACAAGGTAATGAATATGTTCTCCCTAGAGATTTAGATTCCCCCCACGAAATCGAGGAAACTGGAAAAGGCACTACCTGAATTTCTAATGTGTCCAATGAGTATACGGGTAAAAATGAGTTGTAAACGTGTAAATAGTAATGTGTAAAGTGACCTAACACTCTTTTAAAAGTCATTTCCGTGCCTGTACTCTCATTGAACACATCCGATACATTTTGATCACTGTTAGGATAGTTGCCTTTAATAACTGTTACGATGCATTCTAGACGTTCTTTGTTTATTGATAGGACACTTCAGGACATTTTTGGCCATGTTAAACATTGGCCAAAAATCCATTTCTAAAAAGAAGTATAGTATCTATACACTAGTTTATTTAATGCACTGAGTAAAAAATAATAAAAATAAGTAAAAGAACATGAAAATAACATAGAGATATTAGAAAGTGAGTCATATGGTACTTATAAAATTGTATTAAATAGACTAATACAATTTTTCAGACATTTTTTGTAGGTGACCAATCTAAGTGTGCAGTTTGTTATTTCATACTTGGCCGGTACTCAAATTTGTACCAAACTAAAGCTTTGTAAAATAACTATGATAGTAATACCGCTAATGAAAGTTTCAAAATCATCAAATTCACTTCTCTCCAAAATTGCCTCATTTATTTTAGCACCCCACAATTGTGCTCCACGGCTAAAGGAGACTGTGATGATGATAATGAACAGAATGGTAGAGTGAAGAAATTGAAATGAAAAGGAAGAACCCCGGAACAGTGGTCGAAGTGAGACGGTATGCAATGGTATGCCATACCACCTCTGGTTTTTCCTTCATGAAGGCATACCGCCTCTGGTTTTTCCTTCATGAAGGCATACCGCCTCTGGTTTTTCAGTGATCAAGATATACCATCACTGGAGAGCAAATGCTGCATAAATACCTTTAATAAATCAATTTTTATACACAGTAATTGACAAATAGCTTTGCACATAAAAAGATTTTATTTCTTGTGTAGAAATAATTTCTAAGTTATCTTTTTCCTATGTTTTGTTTTTAAAATGAGGTATCTTCAAAGAAGTCCATTTAGTTTATACAGTGCTGGAAATTAGTATAAAGGCAGAGAGATATTTAAAAATAGAAGAAGGCAAGAATGTCGAGGATGGATAAAGATGATATATTTACAAAGTAACATTGTAGACTGTACAACATCAAAGGCATATCGTTTGCTAATACGTCACTGGCACGCGTAGTTTATACAAATATATAAATTAGACCATTTTCGGGTGGAAATTGTAATAAAGGCACCCAATGTCTTTGGCAAAAATTACAATACAGTGTACGGTACAGAATGGAAAATAGATGTTCAGTACTTGAGTGACCCTCCTTTCTTCTGAATGACTTGGAATATACGCTTCGGCATTGTGTTTATGAGATATGTTAGTTGTTGAGGTGGAATCGCTGACCACTCCTCTCGTATCGCGTTTTTCAACTCAGCAACCGTCCCCAATTGCCGACCATTGCGATAAACATTGCGCGCAAGGATTCCCCAGAGGTTTTCTATCGGGTTAAGATCCGGGCGTCTCGCTGGCCACTCCATAACTTGATGCCCTTATGGAGTCTGGTTGCTGCTGCCCTGTGGATAGCAGCGTTGTCCTGCTGGAAAATCAGGTTCTGATTGTCTAACTCCTCATACATCCTCAGCAATTCTATTTCTAACATCTCTATGTACGTAGATGAATTCCTTTTGGTGTTGAGCCATGCAATGTTGGATGTACCTTTAACACAAAACGCTGCCCAAATCATAACACTCCCTCCACCAAAATTTCTGCGCATTTGCACTTGCTCCTCTTTCCTAAGGTCATGCCAATAGTATTGAAAACCATCCGGACCATCTAAATTGAACTTCTTCTCATCATTAAACACAACGTTATTCCATTTGGATGTCCACGACATATGTGTTTCCGCAAACTGGAGTAGCGCCTGCTTGTGCGTCGCACTAAGGGGTGGTTTACACTTCCGTTTCTTGAATATAAGATGTGGATCTTGATTGAAAATTTGACGCACTCTTCTGGATGTGACAGGTAAGTTTCAAACAGCAACAATTTGGGAAGATGACATATTTCCAGCCCTTGCCTTGCGCACAATTAAGCGTTTCGCAGCCTCCGAAAGTTTTCTTCTTCTACCATACTTCCCGTTCTTTCCATATTGTGCGCCCAATCGAACGTAATTATCAATTACACAACTTGAACGATTTAGCTGTTTTGCAATTTGCCGATTTGTTTTGCAATTTGACAGGCCCATGTCCTTGTACGCACAGACACGTGCTTGTTCCTCACTCAACAACAATTTTCCACGAGGCATGGCCCACACAAGCTCACAGACGTTCGGACCCGCACTTCTCTTATCGCACTGTGTCCGCTGATTCTCAAAGAGGCATCAGGGGTAATGCTGAGCGTGTAGAGGGCGCCAAACAACAAGTAACCGTGGGTGCCTTTATACCAATTTCCACCCGACAATCGTCTCATTTCGCTTTTCGTGTAAACTATGCGTGCCAGTGACATATTAGCAAACGATATTCTTTTGATTGTGTACAGTCTACAATGTTACTTTGTAAATATATCATCTTTATCCATCCTCGGCATTCTCGCTTCCTTCTATTATCAAATGTCCCTCTGCCTTTATACCAATTTCCAGCACTGTATGCCATATTGAATAGTTTCTTTCTTATGTATGTGTGTGTTTTCTTGCCTTAACGCATACAGGCCTAAATGTTCTGTTTTCAACATGGGCGGAGTTAGGGTTTGTCTGCTGTGGGGGCGGATTTCCGGGGATTTTAAATGCCTCTCAGTCGCGTGGAGGGTCCGGCAGTTTTCCCGCACGAAATTCTTAATATAAAAACTCGGTTTTTCAGCATATTCATGTATAATTCTCTATAATACAACATAAGGTGATATTTTTTATTTTTTTTTTCAGATAGTTGTTGGCGGGGGATCAAAAAGTCTTTCCATGTCCCTCCCCCCTGTAACTACAGAGAAATTCTCCACTGATTTTTAGTCATTATGTAAATAGAAATGCAATATTTCAGGGAACATACCTTTTCTGTATTTCGACATTTAGGTATGTCGAATTAAAATCGAAATATAACGTACCGCCTCTGCTTTTTTTTCCCACTTCGAACACTGCCCCAGAAATGCCCACACACAGGGTGTTTGTCCACCAAAGTGGACTCACTGTTTGCTGTTCTTGATATGTTGAATAATTTACAAAAGTAATGAAAAGTGGTGTGGGGAGTTTAGCTATAGTTGAACAATGAAATGAAATGAAAGTTTTGAGTTGTACGTCCCATGGTTATGCCGGTTAGGTTAAAGGAGATGGTGATTATGAGAAATGAATGAAATGGTGGAATGAAGAAAGTGGGAGGAAACGGAAGCACCCCGAGAAAACTCACGAGCACGGTGTTTGTCCACCACAAAGTCCACACAGCGCGAGCTGGTCCCCCGCCAACCAGGGACCCCAAGCACCGGAGGTGAACGCTCTACCACTGAGCCACCGCGTCCCCTATAGTTGAACAATCATGAAAGGTTTATCAACGAGGAAACTAAAAGCCGGCGAGTTGATCTTATCTTGAGTGAATTTAATCTAAAACCTGTATGTAATTACTAAAGTTAATGGATTTCTCTCCATTCTTGGATACCCATTCTGACCGATTTTTAAAGTATAATATTTACTTAGCTCACGAGAGTATGTAAAAACGACTCCTTTAAATATTAAAGTAATCCATAATTTATTCTTCAGAAGAAAAAGAAAAGAACCTCTCCTCATTTCTATCTATTTCTGCTCCTATACAGTGTTTGTACTAACTAAAATTCCTATTCATGTAGACTGTATTCCAATTCCTCCTCACGTGTTCGAATTCCTCCTCTCTTCGCACCTTGATGCACCGTGCTGATGTAATTTTAGTGGGGAAAACTAATAGTTTCATATACGTTTTTAATGCTTGTGTAATCAAAAGGAATAAAATAAAACAAATATGTAATAGAAATGGGTAAAAATGAAATATAACTCAAGGAACAGCATATTAATGCATAATTTAGGAAAAAGCATAATAAAGCATAATTTAATGAAAAATAAAGCATAATATACTACAGCTGTATAGAGCATAAAGTTGGCTGCCCTACTACTTAATATTGGTCTATTTGCAGTGTGGATTCTACGCTGGTGATTTAAAAACTAGATAGTTTCAAATCTTGTAAACAAGACTTTTTATGTATCCAAGGAACCATGTTTCTAAAGTCATCACAAATCACTACACCTGTTTATGTTTAGACAACATGACCAGCAACATAAGTATGTTTAGTTACATAGAGATTAAAGTGTCGAACTAATTTATTGTTCAATTAAAAGTAAATTTAAAACGTTCTGAGTCTTACTTCCTGAAAACACACTCTGAATGGTCAAAATTATTGTCCGTTTATTCTGAAGCTATATTATCTTAACTAAAGAGGAACAAATTCCACAAACTAAACACATAGGTACGAGAAGTCGATGCCAGAGAGCAGTTTGGTATTACTACCGGAACACCTTAAATGTAATATCCGAGCATTAAGATTACATTTAAGTTTCGTTGAATTCGCCCTTACTACCAGGAAGGTCTTATATAGTCGGTCCAATGCCAAAACCGCGAAAGTGCAAATTTTGCTATTTTCACCTAAGTGCAGTTTCATGTTATTTGGGGCGCACAGATTCCAATACCAAAGTCCCATTTGTGAAATATGAATATATTAGAAGTTATCATCAATTCCTAACATCCATGTGATACCTGAACAAAACCACCATTACATGTGTTACCAGGATAGTACATGATAGAATAGTGTTTGAACAATTTGTTATATATATATATATATATATATATATATATATATATATATATATATATATAAATCACTTGTTTAGGTAAGGATAAGTCTCTCTACTGCCTATGCTGGACAAACACTGAATAAGATAAACGAAGGAAGCGATGTTTCCACTAAGCTACACAACTCATAACAATAAAATCTGGGAAAAAGAAGAAATGCAATCAATCTTTATAGCTACAGCGTTCTTTTCCTGTTTAGTAGAACACTTTCTTCGTGCATAACAACGATACAGCTCATCTCCTTAAGTATCAGCGCAAGTCAAAAGAAAACACTATGTTCTGCATAGAAACACAGCTGCTTAAGTTTAACCAACTACAAAATTACTTTTTTGCTTGACACACATCTTTTAAACCTTAATCCAGATTTACAGCTCTTTCTCGAGTGAAAAGTTTTAAAACTCATAATTCCTGTGAAGGCATCTTTCCCGCTGAGTATATTGATCTTACTTGTTCACTGAAGATTACAGTGTCTAACAGATTGCTCTTTGTTTTCCGAGGGAAATAAGTGCACTGAAAAGTAGAGCAAAAGTGTAATCTGGTTGTCGTTAAAGCCAAAGTAATACGTGTAAATACTATTTGTAAGTTGAAATCCTTTTCATTATCGAAAAAGATACAAACTAAGTTATTATATTTTTGCTTTAGTTTTTCATTTACTCTTTCTCTTTGTAAAATTGTAAAAAGTTGATAATTTGAATATTTTAATACGAAACTATCTTTAAAAATATGATATAATGTCTCGTTTCCATTATTCGCTGGTTTAAGCAATCTCCTAAGCAAAGAATTACTGCTACTTTCTTAAATACATGAAAAGAAAAATATTAACTTGGCTCGAAATAAATTTGCTTCAAATATGAGGAGCTGTAAGATACTCAAAAACATTTCATAAATTAGCTTGGGTACAAAACCTCGCGGCCAGAACCTCGCGGCGACAACCTCGCGGACCAAAACCTCGCCTGGCCAAAACCTCGCCTCCCAAAACCTCGCGGCCCAAAATCTCGCCAGGCCGAAACCTCGCCTGGCCAAAACCTCGCCGCCCAAAACCTCGCGGGACAAAATCTCGCCGGGCCAAAACCCCGCCTGGCCAAAACCTCGCCGCCCAAAACGTCGCGGGCCAAAATCTCGCGGGGCCAAAACCTCGCCTGGCCAAAACCTCGCGGGCCAAAACCTCGCGCCCCAAAATATCGCCATACCCAAAATCTCGCCTGACCAAAATGTAAATGTTCCAACAGATGATAAGGATGACGGTATAAAATACGCTGTTTCAGAAGAAGTATCACGGGTATTTGACCAAGTCCCGCGATACCATATGAAAATTCTATTTCTGTATTAGAGGATTTCAATGTGAAGGTAGGGCGACAGGATGTTTTTAAACTGGTTATAGGGAAAGAAAGTCTGCATAAGGAAAGTAATGACAACTAACGAGGTTAGTTTCGTGAACTTTGGAACATCCAAAAACTTAAAATTTTAACAAAAATCTAATAATATTTATGAAAATATGAAACAATATATGAGTTTTTACGACGTCCCTTGATTATGTCCTATAGGTTAAAGGAGACGTAGATGACCAGGATGAAGGAAATGGTCGAATAAAGAAAGTGGGAGGAAACGGCAATAACCCGAGAAAGCCCACGCACACGATGTTTTGTATGTTATTATTATTATTTGTAATGTGGAATTGCATATTAGGAAACACATTGGGTAAATTTTAAATAAAAGTTTCATTCGCGGCGAGGTTTTGGCACGGCAAGATTTTGGGCGGCGAGGTTTTGGCCCGGCGAGATTTTGTCCCGCGAGGTTTTGGGCGGCGAGGTTTTGGCCACGCGAGGTTTTGGGCGGCGAGGTTTTGGCCACGCGAGGTTTTGGCCCGGCGAGATTTTGTCCCGCGAGGTTTTGAGCGGCGAGGTTTTGGCCACGCGAGGTTTTGGCCCGGCGAGATTTTGTCCCGCGAGGTTTTGGCCGGCGAGATTTTGGGCGGTGATGTTTCGGCCGCGAGATTTTGTCCGTATACCGTTTCCATTATTGACTACCGTCTCCTTTAGCCTAACCGGCATAACGGTGGGACGTAAAACTCAAAGATTTCATTTCATTTTTTTCCATTATTGACTAGCATTTGATTTGATTTTAGCATTCCTTTCGGCAGCGAGACTATGAGGTGTGGACCTATAGCTTAACGTGAGATCCGAACCACACGAGATGTCGCTGGAAATGGAAGTCGAATCTCCCATGATAAAAACGCGTACGCTACCAACATAGCCATGACTGACTACTTTGTCTTCACGAGACTAGAAGGCATAATGGTTAATCGTTATAGGCTTCACATCATTTTAGTTCTTCCTTCGATGGTCTATTCTGTACCGAGACAAAGTAGATCAATCCAACATGTATATCTCTCCTTTGTCGAAACCAAACAGCGTTCTTCAAACTTGAACGACGTGCTGCTACTTTCGCTCGTTGAAATATAGTATTTAATTGTAGTTAATTTTCCTCAGTCAACGTTTGATGATATATCCTAGAATTCTTCAGATTCTTTGATGATTACCCTTGCCCAGCCTTTGCAATACATGAAATTATACATTAATGGAATCTACGACTAAAAGTAATGGATATTCCGTTTTACCCAATTTCGATTCGACATTTTGTTCTCGAGTTATGGCTATTTTTGTACTTTTCCGACAAATTTTCGGCTAGTCACAGCGCGGAAGGGAAGCATTTCTGCTTCTTTCCCAGATTGTTATATTTTGGGGTGTGCTGAGTGGAAAAAAAATATTTTCTTCGCATAATTTACATGCAAAATAAGAGAGTATAACACATTGCAACGGATTTGTGAAAAAAAAATATTTTCATTAACACGTGAAACATAATTACATTTGTCGTTCAGGACACATTTGTGGTTAATAGATGTTCATTAATCACTTTGTGACTTGTGAATTTTTATCTTTCACATTATTTCTGATTCTCTGTCGGTTTCTGATATTTCCAGTTTCTCGCTCAAGCTTCCAATAGCAGTCAAAATTCCCTTTCCCCACTGTATCCACATTTCCTCATCTCCTTCTCTTCATTGCACTATAATTTCCCTTACTTTGTACTCCTTACCAACATTATAGAGTTCATTGGTGATCACAACAATATACAAAAATTCATAAATAGAGAGAAGCTCATAATATTGTTCGTTCAATGGCAGAAGATGTAAACCCTACACCTGCAAGATAATATGACGTGGCAAATTCTTTTAAGTATCTTCCATTCTTCCCTATATTCAGCATGAAAAAATATGAAGTTCTATGCGTTGTTTATTATTATTATTATTATTATTATTATTATTATTATTATTATTATTATTATTATTATTTTATTATTTTGGTCACAGACCTGTATAATTGGTAACGCTTGAAAGATTTCAATGGAACATTTGTTTATCTATTTCTTTCTTCTTCTTCTTCTTGTTTTTTGTAGGAAAGTACACTTTAAAAAAAAAAAAAGTAGCAAATTGGTCTGTTGCCAGTGTTCGTAGTTTGAGGGAAATTTCCCTAATCTAGGGAAGTTTCGTAGGTGAATTTACCAAAAAGGGAAAAAGGGATTTTCTTCGATAAAACGTGAACATCCAGGGAAATTCTCATGCAGACTGATCGACCAACATAAATGCTTAATTTTTTCTTTGTTTTTCAGAAATAAACCAATCCAATAACAATAGTGTGTATGTGTGTGTATGTATTCAAAGTAACATAATTTGTACTCATTGTCTGCTGACAGTACTTTTTTGTACGTACAAAGAAAGTGAAAAAAGTAAAAATTGATCGAATTAGATCGATTTCGAATTAGATTTTCGTACCTTCGGCACCTATGGCCATGTTAGCCCATTGCGTATGAGGGATGACCCACGTCGGCGGTCATACTATCCGAGGAAAGGGAAAAAAAGAAGCGGTCTGGAACCTACATGTTGGGCACCATCTCGGCATTTGTTTGCTATGAATAAAGAAGAGCTAGGATAGTCTCAGTCAGGATGGATGCCCTGAAAAAGCTTTTACACTTTTTCGACGACCGAGTGTTCCAATCGGGAATCGAACGCGGGGGAAAAGTAAAAAAAAAAAAAAAAAAAGCAAAAAGCAAATGAACAAAATAATATGTGGTTGGCACTTCCTTTAATATAGCTAATTCGTTCTTACCACATAACTTCTGTTATAGGAATTGGACGATCAATAAACTAGGGAAAATTTGGTAAGGAAAGGGAATTTTCTGTTTCATTTCAGGGAAATTTTCTTAAGCAGACCTACAAACACTGTCTATTGCTTGTTTTCTAAGGGTAACTTATATTCGCCTAACAATGACACATTACTTCTATTGAATGATCTAACAATGCTGCAAGAGTTGCTATAAATCACTCAAAAATTTTGAAATATATATATATATATTGATATTTCTATGTAGCAGGTAGTGTTGGAAAGTTATTCATATAACGAAGGAAACTTTACAGTTTCGATTAAAGAAGTACTTGTTTTTCTGTGTTTCAGAAAATGGATCAACAACAACTACCACGACCCGAGAACCTGGCTTTTCAGATCGCCATTGTAAATAACCAGTTCAGTGAGTTCTTACTTCGAGCTTTGGGAGACTTCATCAACCATCTTTACAGCTTGGGCGTATACACTGTGGTCCAGGTCTACTTGATTCCTGATCCCAACATGCCAAGCCCTGCTTAAGTATGTTTGGAGTTGAAAGAAAGAAAGGTAAGAATCAGATGTATCAATGAGAATGGCCTTTTCTGGAATTCGCATCTTCCTAGTCACGTACCGCTTTTTTTCTTTTCATTTTCTCCAACCGTAACCGAATTTCAGTACGAACGTATTTTACCTGGTGATGGCAAAAAAAAAAAAAAGTATCCGTCGAGAAAAGTTTAGTTTTTCTGTTTATCAACCTTGCTTTCATGTGTGCTTAATGATCGTACAACCTCTCCCCCACATACACACTAACATACAGTATTTTATTTCTAGTATTTTGCATTCTTTATCATTTTGTTTTTAATAGTTTCCCGAAAGAAACTGCTAAGTGTATAATCAGTGCTACATTGTTCTTGTATGATTAAAAATTTACACAATTTCGAGGAAGGGACAGAGCAGAAATATATGAATTTAGAAAGGGGACTCGTATTTTATGTTCTTTATATGATTGGAGAATAATTTAATTCTTTGCTTCCATATGACATCACCAGTAGGGATGTGTCAGGTTTCAAGATCAAAAGTGACGAGGCAAAAAAGAACAGTAAACTAGAGGGGCAGAATCTTTTTTTTTTTTTTTTTTTTGTTAGGTTTACTTAACAATCCATTTAAAATATTAAGCATTATTTGTAGAAGGAGCATTTAGGTATCACACCACATTTGTATCACACCATAGTTACTTATGTAGCGATGCATTCGACCTTTACGAAATCTGCAAATATCGTTACTAAAATCAATCGATCTTTTGTATAATATGAAATAAACTTGTCTTAAATAAGCATTTTCCAAACCCTTTTCAAATGAAATTAAATGAAATATTTATGTTTAACGTTCCACAATTATGCCCTTTAGGCTAGGAGAGACGATCGTTAAAGCAAATGAATTGTGATGGAAGAATTGTAGGAATGAGAAAATGGGAGGAAACGGGAGTACCCTGAGAAAACCCACGGACACACTTGGGCGGGGATCGAACCAGGGGCCCCCCACACCAGAGGTAAGTACTCTACCACTGAGTCACCATGCCTCCTCCCCCCAAAAAAGCTCTTTTCAAGTTAGAACCACTTGCATTAGTAAGAATCTGTACGAACTACCCGACTCCTGTACCCTTCGAAAGCAAATTTATAATGTTTTGAGCATATGTAGTGTATTTTTAAAAATTATATCAACTAAAATTAATTTGATTTTACATTAGTGCAATTGTAAGACTATATATATTTAAAAAAAATAAATGAAAGCTATCAAGAAAATTTTATAGTACGAGTATTACATCTATTAGCTTTTACAACTTGTATATTTTTTTCTTATTAAATTCCACAATATCATACTGTTTGTATAGCATATATCTGATTGTCAATTACAGTGTGTGATAAACAATACAATTAAAGTTTATTTTACGTGTCATTTTTGTACAAATGTTTAATCTAAAGGAACCACTCGTGGTTCACGGACCTTGGTTAGAGAAACACTATATTTAATGATTTAAATACAAGAATTGAAATATATAATTCCAAAGGCTTCAGCAAAAACACTAGTACTTTGATAAAACTAGGATATATTGTAATGTAAAAACAATTTTTTTTTTTCAAAAATACTTCGTGAGATCAGGGGATATATTCTTTATTTAATTAATTTTGCTTTGAAATTAACAAGTTGTTAGAAACTAGAGTGCAAAGCTAATCAACATTTTAAATTAGTACGTGCTTTCCTATCTTATGCGTTCTGGTATTGAAACTTCAATTCAACTCAATGAGATGAGAGGAAATAAGAAACATCATGCTATGTTTGTAAAATTGTAGCTGGTGAGTTTTCTTCATTGTTGTGTGTACAGGTAAGGCATAAAGATAACTAAACAGAGAAACAGTAATGTGTGTATTTCCAAAAATTTCGGGATTGACACTGAAATATCATGTAAGTAATGAAATATCATGTAGTGCGACACTGGTAGTAAGCCTTCATAGTATGTATGCCATCTATGGAAGAAAAATGCATCAATTTCAACTGTCTACCTACGTCAGTTCGTTGGAGGCAGTGATTTGAATGAATTGGTGTGGGTTTAGCTCGCATACTGCATGATAATGCTCTGACTCACGCTGCTGTTATTGGAGAACTCTCTCTCGTGGCCACGTAGACAGCGTACGTGCTTTTGGTACAGGAGAGTAGAAGTTCGATTACCTGCCGAGACTTATGTAACTCGAATTCCACATTACACTGTAGGTCTACGTCTCATATAGCCTTGCTACTGATAATGACGCTACTGATAATGACTGAGCACCCAACCTGCAGTCCAGATTTTGCACTGCAGCCTTAGCAATAACAGCAGTGTGGAATTAAGCATTGTCGTGCAGTATGAAACTCGATTCACAGTGACTGATTCAATTGATTGTATTCAACAAATTGACGCAGACAAACAGTTGAAACTAGTACATTATTTCTCCCATAGATGGCGCTATATGCCTTGAACAGCTTATTACCAGTGGTTTATTTCAGTGCCAGGATGGAAATTTTGGAAATATCCTCTTAAGTATATAATTAAATGATTTGAAGATTAGAAAGATTAGAATACATAATTCGTTAAATAACATGACCAAAAACTAAAACTGTATAAATATATCAGGTGTTCTAAAAATGAAGCTCACGGAATACAAAGCACTATTCTACAAGTCAAAATAAAGCAAAAACTCTATACAATTTTTTACCTTTCGGGTCCTCATCTGTAGACATGAATTGCACTATGTGGCAACGTCGCAGATAAAGAACCATATCTACCAATCCATCGCATAGTTACATCGATTCTTTCCAGATAGCAGTTCAAATTGATACATGTTGACACTTGCATCATCTATTAGCGTAAAAATCGATGTAACTGCTTAATGGATTAATAAGACAATGCCAATGGTTGTAAGTTAATATGCAACGTTGCCATACAGTGAAACTTTCGATTCCCCATAGCGGCTTAATGAGGCTCTGGAGGGTATACTATAATATAGCATTTTCGCTTCACTTTGAACTGAATAATGGTACTCTGTTGTAGGGATGGCTTTTTTCGAAAATCTTTTTTTTTTCGATTTTCAAAAATTTCGCTTTTCCGAAAAAATTTTCGTTAATCGAAATTTTCTTCGTTTTTCATTTTCCGAAAAAAAAATCCTTTTTCTTTCTTCGATTTTTTTTGTTTTTCGTTTTCCGCTTCCAAAAAAAAAAAAATCAGTTTTCGAAAATGTATTTTTCGAAAAAATATGGCCATTCCTACTCTGTTGTCCGTGGCGCCATTTTACATACACAAAAAAGAAAACAAACAAAGAAAGAAGATATAGGAGAAAAGTTGTTTGTTCCATCAAACATCGAGTTCGTTTGTTAAGACTTCACTAATCTCACCTAGAATTCACTGAATTTTAGTGGATAACTTAAAAGTAGGGTAATAGTTGTTTTGAAGGCCTTCGTATATTGTAAAGATTTGAATTGGACGTCATAATTGCTCAACGCGCAAATTTCTACACTACACGAAGGACTTCAAAACAACTATTATAGTTCATGTAATAGCATTTTGGAGATACTACGTGTCTCACTTCTTATTTTGTTTTCTTCTTTGTATTTATATTTTAGCGAGGAGCCTTATGCTGTTTCTAACTTTAATTGTGAATGATTGGTAACTTTATTCAACGCATTTTATTATTTTTTCCCCACGTATTTATTTAACAGGGATTCGGCGTCAGCTGTCTCCAACATGGATAGGCTTTAACACCAATTAAGAAAGAAGATTGGATGAGTGCCTTAAGAAGAGTTACAAGATTACATATGTAATTAATGTAACGACCGGATTTGAAAATATAATGGATAAAAAATAGATTATGCGTTTTCTTTTTTTAATTAACTGCTGCATTCCTAATGTTATTTCAATATAAAAATACAGAAGATGCATTTCGACAGCGAATTGGCTCATACTTAAAAATTATGACTCAACCTTGGAATACACACCGGAGTACTGTGGTACACCACTAATTCCTTTTCTTTTACTAACAGATTACGCACTGCACATTCTGGTGTGATATTATTATTATTATTATTATTATTATTATTATTATTATTATTATTATTATTATTATTATATGATGTCAATCTGATACTGTGTTGCCATTATTTTGTTGAATTGATTTTTTTGTTGGTTCCCAAGACATATACTTTTACCTTGGGGTGCTCTAGCACCCCATATATGCATTGTTGAATATATTTTTATCAGAAGTGCTATAATAACTTTTTTTCTGAATATTAACCACGGCGGACCGCTTCAATACACCTGTTAGTCATTTTAGAGATACCATTCAAAATATTATTGTAAAAGTGATTGTGGTAGCTTTGAAGATCTAAATGAAGTTGATGATACTTTCAGCATTCAGTCCACCGAAATTTAGTTCAGAATAAATGTAATGTTTCACATTTATATTTCTCTTGAAAATAATGACCTACTTGACTAGTCTCAAGTTCTGTGCTTTATGAACAATCTCACTCATTTTCAAACATCATACAACTATTGAAATATAGACATTTCTGCTTATTTCATTCACAAAAAATACGAAATAAGTACTTTGGGTTCTCCAGCAGTCCATGTGTGCATTCGAAGATACAGAAATTGGATGTGTATTCCAGGGTTAAGAAGCATAAGAAAATAGAAACAAATTCAACTGAAAGAAAACGAAAATAAAATTTCTTCGAAGGTTGTATGCAGCGATATTGAATTAATCTGAATGTGTGCTAGGCTTTTATCATGGAATGAATCATATGTTCCAAATCAAAAGTTGTTTATCGTTCGCCTACCTAAATGGAATCGAAGTTACTTGATAGAGTGAAAGGTTTAATACCTGGCCTTCCAGCTAATTCGTAGCTGAGAAGAAGAACCGTTAAACAAGGAAAAATGTTTTAAAATTAACGCTTTTATAAAATGCGCACAAAATAAGATTTTTGGTAGAGTAAAATGATAATTTGAACTAAGAGTAAAAGCATTGGGCGCTGTTTCTAAGGTTGAAAGCTTAAGACTTTTGTATATCATGGAAGTGGCTGATTAAAATTCATTATATTAGATTGATCTATTGAACCAAGTGCTTTTATAACCAATTTAAGTTTTTTTTTTTTCATTTTATCCCAGTACAGTAAAATGTGTTTCCTCCTGTATAGCCCATTTCATAAAAGCATTGCTTTTGAAACTCTTTTTTTTTTCTTTTCTTTAACAATTGTTAGTGCTTACTTCTTAATTTTAAAATTTATCTTACAGTGTTAGACTCAACTAGTTCTTGACTGAATCTTAGGAAGATAGTAGATACCCTACAATGCAATTATATTAAAACATAAATCTTTGTTATCTGTTTCATGATCTTATGGCATGACGAAATGACCTTTTTACATGATTCTTTTTAACTTTCAATAGTTCAAATTTACCCTATCCGTGCAGCTTGGCCATCAAATCCTGCAACCCTAATTTGGCTCATTTACCGACGTCAGAGAGTGGACAGTGACATAAGTTGGGTCATAGTACAATGATTCACTGCTACTTTGATATTGTATATATATATATATATATATATATATATATAACACGTAGGATATATTATGTTTCAGATTGAAAGCATGATTAGATTAGATATGGATTAGCATGATTAGATGTGGAAAAATCTTATAAAGGTAACCAAGAAAGTTCTTCCCCTTTTCACCCACCATCTTCGAACATCGATATGTCACCTAAGACGCACCTGGAAGATCAAAAATAGTCCCCATCAGCATCGACGACCTTCTGCCAACGTTCTGGAAGGCCACGGATTCCACTGCGGTAGAACTTGGTGAGACGTGAAGCGAAGAAGGTATCAAGTGCATTTCGCACCTCTACTAGGGATTTGAACTGGCATCCTCTAAGGTGATTGTACAAGAAATGGAACAGGTGATAACCGGACGGTGCAATGTCCGGGTAGTATGGTGGATGCAATAGTGTTTCCCATCCATGGCGTAGAATGGTGTCCCGGGTCATCCTAGCCACATGGGGTTAGCGTTGGTCTGTGACAGGAGGACATCTTTGCGATTCAGAAGTACTGGTTCTAGAGTTTTGAGTGTTCTAGAACACGGCACAACTGCTGACAGTACACAGTTGCATTGATGCTCAGACCAGCTGGTAGCCGTTTCCGATGTACGACGCCGCGAGCAGTCCAACAAAAACACAGGAGGACCTTCTTCTGGTGTAGTGCTGGTTTCGATTGTTTTGGAACCGGTTCATGAGATGCTAACCAACGATGATGACGCCGTGAAGCTTCGTAGAGGACCCATTTCTCATCACATGTGAACACTTCAACAGGAATGGGTCCTTTCTCAAAAGAGACAGCAAACAAACACAGGTTTCTCGCGCTGCCTTTTTGCCTGGAGTAAAATCATTTGAGGCCCATCGACCGAACTTGTAGTGCTTCCCAAGTTGATGGAGCTGTTGCCAAATAGTTTCTCAACTCACATAGAATTGTAGCCTCAGTTCTTCATATGTCTGACCACTGTTTGGCTCAATTGCTGCCTCAAGATCTTCATTTTGTACATGTGTTGGTCCTCAGGCACGTGATGCGTCTTCGAGTGTTTCATCACCGTCCTTATACTTGTTAAACCATCGTTGAACTATCCGCGTAGTCACGATACTCTCACCAAAGGCCTGGCATATCTTCCGCCCCGCTGCAGCGGCGTTTGACCCAAGTTTGAACTCGTACAGCATACACGCCTTTATGACACTCTTTGAAGGTCCCATGTTCACTCTGTCCTTACGCAAGTTCACGGTGTAACTGAACTGCCACAACCAGGTAGTATGTTGGATATACCCACACTAACAACTGACCTTCGTCTTATCTGCATTCGCATTCAACTCACTGTGTGAGAGCCAATTGAACACAGACCTCCACAAGAAGCAACAGAACTTTCTTGGTTACCTTTATATAACAAAATGTAAAATAAAATAAATGAATCTTTCTTTTTTTTAAAAAAAAGCATGATTTCTTTTTTAGAAAAAGTAAAAAAGTCATACTAAAAGGGAAAAAGGGCAAATTTTTCCAAACAGTAAAAATAACAAAATAATTACGTATTAAAAATACTTTAAAAAATCTATTTATGCATGACTAAAAGGAAACGTACGGGGAGTGCTCTCATATGCAATCAAGTTATAAGTATGTGAGATCGCTCTCCATATTCTTTTTTAGTAATGCAAAATATTTTCTTAAAGTATTTTTAAAATACAGAATTATTATTTTTTTAATTTTTACTTTCTGGTATGATTTATTTGATTTTAAAAGATAAACATGTTTTTATAAATAATGTTTTTTATTGCATTGTGAAAGACAATACTCCATTTTCTTTTATTAAGAAATATCTCAAATTCTCAAAATTTTTGACATAGGTCACCACAATGCATAGTCGTCTGCTAACATCCAAATTTACGTGAAAATGTACATAAGTTGTATAAGCAGCAGGTGCCTGATAATTATTGATAAATATTAATTTCATTACTTTTAAGGTAAAACGATAAACCATAGTGACAATTGTATGTGGAAATATTTTATTGTCATTGGATTTACATATCTTTAAACATTTTCAAATCTCTAATAATGTAACACTGCATGAAATTTAAATTGTAAGATTTGACACGAATGAACAAGCAGAAAGATAAACTAAGAAAAATCATTGTGATAAAAATTCGTAACTACAAGCACAGAGAAATGATTTTCATAAAAATGTACTACACCTAGTGATCCTTAACACTATTACAAACATTAATTTATTGTGTGTGATAAACCTCTGCGGTAGCCAGGCTCATGAGTGTTAATCTCGGTAAATCCGGATATAGCACATTGTCTACTGAAGTCATTGTTTGTGGCTTTCACTACTAACAGTTTGCTAATAGGTTAGATTGCACGTACATATGCAGTGAATAACGTACAGTCGTGTTAAAGAAAAAAAAACTGTCCACCCGACTTCCTTAAAAGGTATTCTCACTACTGTATTATGACCTAATGTGAAGTTCTTAAACAGCCAATCAAAATTCACATTTGATTTACATTCTTTCGTTTATAGCTACGCGTACAAGCTGTTTTAAAAGATATGGGTGGCTAGTATTTATCTAGCGAGGCTATACAAGCTCCACCAATAGATAATTCCTAGTTTGGACTTAAATATTCCTTTTCAGCATTGACGACAGAATTGAATCTTCAGTTTAATGTGGGATTGAAACCACATGAGCTCCCACTGGGAAGCGAACTCAGGTTATCCACACGAAATTTTCGAAGCAAACATTTAAGAAAACTTGTACAATAGCTAAATTATATAACCAGTGTAAATGATTATGGTATTTTTAATGCTACAGCTACAGTCTGTAAATACATATACAGGAATTCTTTGCATAATGCGGTTAACTGGGTCGAAGGAACATCCATGCTATCCAAAACCTTGTTGTTCGAGGTCTATTTATATCATACAATGAGTTTAAATTGGAAGTTGTTTAACACAAAAATTTAGGAAAATATAAAAGTAGTCAGAAGTTACCGAGAAATAAAGTATGACATGCATACACCTGGATAGAAACTATAAACATCTATACGCTTACGCTGGGAGCTAAAAGATAGAAGAATAAATCCCATATTACATAAAAACTTTTTCAAATCTATAAAAGCTGCAAAGGAAATATTTCTTCAATATTCCCTTTTTCTTTTTTAAATTTTGCCTCCTACAATGAAGCTCTATAGTCTAAAGGAGACATGTGATTAATGAATGATTATGAAACGAACTGAAAGGGAGGAAATGGGAGAACCTCGAGAAAACCCACCGACACGATGTTATCCACAAAATCTTACGTGGCCTGGATTGGCCCGGGAATCTTCCATAACATAGGTGAGTACTGGTACTGTATTACTGAGCCACCATGTTCCTATTCTTTAATTGTACTTAATATAATTGTATTACAAGCCAACCCGACTTACATAGTGCTATTTACTGGTTTTATTTTGTTAGTTTTGATTGTTAGTTGGGAATTGGTAAACCTACGTGTAATAATAAAAACAACATTAGAGCAAATCCAGCATAGTTCAAGACTGCGCAATGCAAAATATTCCTGTATTTAGATTTCTTTCTTGGCGTGAGGTGCGGAGGTGAGTGCTTTTCACCATATCTTTACGTGGAGGCTGAAGCAAATAGCAGAATATATTCATTTCCAGTGTTAACAATTGGGAAAATACATTTGTGGCCCCGCGTAGCGTGGTCACAAATGTTTTCGTATTTGGTGCGAGCGGTCCCGGGTTTGATTCCCGATGGGGACACTCGGTCGAAAATGTAAAAGCTTTCTCGGCCAGCGATCCTGAATGAGGCTTTCCTGGGTTTCCCTCATTCACATCAGACAAATGCCGGGATGATACCTAACATATAGGTCCCAGGCCCCTTCCTTCCTTCCCTCTTCTCTGATAATGTGATCGCCGAAGAACGTTATCCTTCATACATGACGGGCTAACATGGCCATAGATGCTGAAAAGCTCAGAAATCTAATCCTAAAACACACTTAAACTAGTCTAATCCACCTTTGTCAAAACTTTAAAGATTTTAGTGTTTCATGATCATTCCATTGAGGCTAAAGGATACAATAGCAATAAATAAATAAATAAATAAATAAATAAATAAATAAATAAATAAATAAAAATGCCATAATGAAAGAATTGACATAACGACGAAATTACAAGGTGGCAAAAGGAAAACTCGACAAACCTCACACACACGATGTTTGTCCATCGCAAATCCCATTGAGAACGACTCGTGGTCAAAACGGTTTCAATCAATAGTCGAAAAACATAATTCGAACTTACAATAAAGATTATTATTATTATTATTATTATTATTATTATTATTATTATTATTATTATTATTATTATTATTATTATTATTATTATTATTATTATTATTATTATATTTTCAAATAATAATGCATAAGTGTTGGAAGTTTTATAGAATGGCTACGTCTCTGTCTATCTTCCGACAGGTATCAATGCAGATACTTCGAGTTTTTTTTTTTTCAATCGATTCAACATCCCAAGAGTAGGTTCTATACCCTCCATTAACCCTCTATTCAAACCGGAAATGGTAGAAGTCAATCATTTCTGCTTTCAATATTTATAGCCATAGAACAGAAACTGTAACAAATAGCGAAGCTGTTTCTTGAAATTGAAAATGAAATGAAATCTTTGAGTTTTACGTCCCACGGTTATGCCGGATAGGCTAAAGGAGACGGTGATTATGAGAAATGAATGAAATGGTGGAATGAAGAAAGTGAGAGGAAACGGGAGAACCCCGAGAAAACCCACACACACGGTGTTTGTCCACCACAAAGTTCACTTGGCGGGAGCAGGGTTTGAACCCGGGACCCCATGCACCAGAGGTGAACGCTCTACCACTGAGCCACCTGCGGCCACTTTCTTGAAATTGAGTCAGCATCTCAAGAAAACACATCATTACTACCCGCAACACTCTACCAAAAGCCGAAGTAGTTCAAATTTACTAGTATTTCTGGTTTCAATATTGGCTTCCATAGAGAGAGAAAGGTAAAGATATCGTGAAGCGATTTTCTTTTACAATTGATTCAGCGTAAAAAGAATAGGCCCTATCTTCTGCATTGGCCTTCTATTCAAACCGGACATGGTAGAAATCAACGTTTCTGGTTTCAACATTGATCACCGAAGAACAAAAATGGTAATAAACTTTTTCTTTGCCATGGATTCAGCATCTCAAGACAATATACTCTCAACCATCTACAACACCTACAAAAAACGGGACTTCCTTAAATTTGCTATGACCTTCTGTTTCAATATTGACATGCATAGAACAAAGACGGTAATAGACACATCGAAAATTGTTATTTTGTAATCAATCAAGAGTATCAGTGATAGATTCCATCTTCCCACTTAACCTATATTGAAGCCGAGAATGCTAGAAGTCAATCGTTTTCGACTTCAAAGTTGATTGACATATAACAGAAGCGGTAAAAGATAGCGACAAGCTGTTTTTTTGCAATCAATTCAGTGCCTCAAGAGAACATTTCATCACCACCCATGATACTCCACAAAAGCCGTGAGTGGTTGAAGTTTACTAGTACTTCCGGTTTCAATACTCATTTCGATAGAGCAAAAACGGTAAGAGACATCATTTTTTTTAAATCACATTCATCATTCCGAGAATAAAATTTGTATTGACTTTTATATATCTGCGCTACGATTTCCAGTTGCAGGACTAATCGCGTAATACATAAAACGGGAATATATCGACAAGCAGCTTTATATATATATATATATATATATATATATATATATATATATATATATATATATATAAATTCAGTACCGCAAGAATATGTTTCACCTCTGATTGTATTCCAACCAGTAGTTATAGAAGTATTACTTCAAGTTTGAGTATTGAATTGGTAGAGTTTGGAAGGATATCGTGGTTTCCCACTGTGAAACGAAACTTATTTGCTATTATGTGGAACAAAATAGGTGACAGCAGCACACGACGACAACAAGCTACACGAGTTTATGAAAGATGAACGGAGTAACACTCCAATCTGTATCTGAGGGTTTCTTCAAGAAGGTTTCAACGCTGCAAACACATGCACTGACATCGAACGCTACACTTAAATCTTGTGTTGGATGCACTTGTAGGATGACATCTATAGACGCTGAAAGATTAGACATTATTAATGTTTCGTATAAGAACAGGATATGCGGTCAGAGTATCGTTTTCCAGAGTTCATTATTTCTGAACTACAGTTCAATAAGTTTCAAGTCATGATAACACACCTTCAGCGTACTGTGCTTATGTCTTTAAGGTTGAGTGTGATGGATTATAATGCAAGTAGATAACGTGGAAGAATTGGTGGGGATGAAACGGAAGAACTCCGAGAGAGTCTTTGTTCATGACTTTGTTTTCTACCAAATTAACTACAGCGTATTCATACCTGGGACACTCAACACCAAGATGTGAGCACTTTTAACATTGAAACATACACAATGTACATATAGAATAAAACGTCAAAGAAAAAAAAAAAACATGTGATAGCAATTAACTTTTACTATCTTAACCTCAGTGTTTACAGAGCGCATCATTCACATATGACCATGAATCTCCTTGTTATTCCTCACAACACTTCACAGACACAAGTAGGAAAGTGACTAGAGTATGCCAATGAATGAAGAAAAAGATTTGTCAGTTTATTCCCTTCAATTGTTCTAGATCTGGTACCATTTTCTAACTCATGTATTATCAGTGTTTTCTTTCTTCTTGCATGCAATATGTAATAAGCAAATACATTACATATACAATTACTTATAATGTCAGTGATATATGGTGTTCATTGGGCAAAACACTCCGAACAATAAAGATTCATCTTAGACTGGAGAAATAGTTAACCTTTGATTTTCGTTATCATTTGGCCATGAAACAAACGCCGTAGAGATATAATAACCCGGTATATAAATGTGAGGTTTTGGAATGTATAACTCATAGGATATGACGCTTTACGTTTTCAAAATTTCAATACTTCCAAAGCAACCTTAAAAAGTGGAGTAAAGAAACAACGGCCCTTTTTTTAAATATTCAATTAAAACTGAGTAATCTACACAAAGTTTGCTATCGATCAGTGAAAATGTCATCATTCTAAAATCCATGGTTCCCGAGAACTCATTATCGAAAGGATTGGCCACAAACATATAAACTTTCTTGACCACGAACAATAAACCTAGTATTTTAATACGTATATAGGGTAGTCCAAAAGTAGGTATACACCTCTACATTGATCAAGTATGATATTCTATCTTATGGCTTTATTTGCTTCGGCTTTTCCGGGCTTAAGGTATAAGTAAAATGACATTAAGAACAAATAATAAAGAAATTTTAATAACAATAAGAAATGATATGAAATACAGAGAGCAGATCAATACGGGACTGTATACCTACTTTTGAACCACTATAGATAGTATAACAAATTTTGGTAGTACAAAACTTATTTATACATATATTTCGTGCAAAACATTACATATTTCGTCCATATTTCAGCGCTTTTTGTTTAGTCGGTTGGATTAGGTTAAATGTACCAACCAGCACTGATGGACGTGCACTTATGGCTTAAAGTGGGATTCCATGATCCTTACGGCTTAACTCCGTGACATCTCACCAGGAGTCGAGTCCCAGTATTCCGGGCACAGTTGTATACGCTAACATATATTCACAAGGGAGCTCTTCAACAATTTTTGTTACATATTATGTAAAGCCTTGTTACAAAAAAGAGACTACCCATTAGGCTACATTCTCACCACTGCATGTGGGAAATTCAGTATATTTTGTCTTGAAATAACGACCTCAATTTGCGAAAGATGACTTATATTTGTTTATTTATATCTATAAATAAAATATATAGCTTTCCAAAGACCGGTGTGTGACCTGTGTTTTTGAACAAGAGTGTACATATTTGGATTTCGATGTTAATACACCTGTACTAACAATGTTAGTTTAGATTTTATTGTGCAACTGAACTGTCATACCATTTATTGTGAGAACTCGATTCTCCGACAATTTCATTTTTATATTATGCAATTACCCTCTTCAATATCATTAATCAATTTCAATATTTTTCCTTCACTTCATTTGTTTTCCCCTGCCAAATCTACAACAGGACACTTTCTTCATTAATAATACTCAAATTGGTTTCATTTTTTTCATATATATTTTCTATCTTCACTATTGTTCGTCTCTCTACAGTTTTTGTAATTGCTATTAGTCTGTCGTCCCACCTAGCAACGTTTTATCTTATTTCTCTATTCTTACTCTTAGAACGTTTCCAACATAGTTTTGCTTGTAGTTTTCTAGAAGAATGACAATAGTAAGTGAAAAATGATCCTCTGATCATCTCTCCGTTTCATATATTTCATTACATATTCAGAGCAAGTTTTTATTGAGATAAGTGAGCGAAATTCTTATGAGACCATTTTGTGTTTTCTTAGTGACCTGTTTCTTTAAGACTATTTTAGGTTGAATGACTACAATTCCTGTGGAGGATTTAAAGACATTTTTGCGGGACATGCTTTTCTAGAAGTCAAGTGAACTATGGGAATCAGTTCCTTAATTTTTCAAGGATTTCAACTACAAACAGTACAGATGACTAGAATATCTTAAAAAAAAATGTACGACATATTACACCGAAATCAGAAAAGTATACACTATATTGCACCAAATTAGAATATCTTTTTTTTTTAAGTTAGAGTGAAACAGAGATTTTTTTTTAAATAATCGGAAAGGAAAGGGAGATTTCCTCCCTTATCATTGGCTCATTTAAACTTGGTGCCGCACGGATGATTGGAAAGCTTCACTTGTCAGAGGAAATATGCATCACATTGCACTTTTTTTTAACGAAAATTATCGTTTAAACATTTTTAAGTGAGTGTGCGAGGGAATAAATTCACTCATTTGCTTTGAAGAACTTCAACTTCAGGAAGTGAGAATAACTGGGAAGTTTCAAGAAAAAATATTAGCCATATTGAATTAAAATCGAATAAATTTGGTGAAATTTATAGGAATCTGAGTTTAAAAATAATAATATTTTAAATAAGGAAACTTGAAGTTCTGTAAGACTCACTCCCTTTTACCCTCAAATTCTTCACCAATTTCAGCCGCAAGTAACTTGGACGATCGACACACCCTAAATAAAATATACATTATAGTGTATCAAAATTCATTTTTTTAAAAACTGAAATATACTGGAAAATTAATTTGTTATCACACTATGTACAGTGAAAACTTGCAACACGGAGTGGATTTTATCGAACTATTCCTTACAAATTGCAGCTTCTAAGTTAGAGGAAGGCATATACCAAGATTCATTAATACGTAAATTTCTACTAGTTACGGCATAACTTTTACGAGAGTTATCACTCACTAATGCTTGCTTAAATTAATCAAATTCTAATGTAAACGCTTTCTACACTCCAAATATCACTAATAGAAGACAAAATGAAGTTAGATAAGTTGATGTACGGTTCACTTAATTGGTTCAAATTGATACCTGTAGAACTAAAACAGCTAGCAAAAGTATCATTAACAAATGCATATAATTTTATCAAAGCTCACTCAGGAATTTTGAGAAAATGTTTAAAGGAGCAGAATTTTAGTTGTCTGTGCATAAGAATAAACTAAATACTTCAAAAAATCAATTTTATAATTTATTTGAAACTCTTAATTGTAAACTTAAACATATACATAAAATGTTCTCAGACAGCCCCAAAATTGTAAATACACGGGTATTATAGTAATGGAAAGTAATTATACCGGTTAGCTGAATGAAAGAACATTGGGTTTGAAAAGATGGCTGGATGACTGGTTGAAAAATGGACACTGACCCGGAATTTATTTTTGTAATTTTCTCTTGAAGTTTTTCGAAACAAAAAGCTTTTTCTTCAAAACAATCAATAACAAACGAATAGCAAAGATTGGCATCGGATTTGAATCAAAACTTGAAATTGGGGACTAGTGTCAATTTCCCCCCAACATTATTTGGTAAATATCTCTTGAATTTTCTTTTTAAACGAATGATTTTTTCTTCAAAATCAATAACAAACGATTCGCTTCGGTTTCGAATATAATTTGAAAGCGGGCCCCCAACTTTGTTTTGATAATTATATATACAGTATATATCGTTATGTTTCTCGAAGCAAACGATTTTTTAATTCAAAACAATTGATAACGAACGATTGATTTTGGTTTCGAGTCGAAATTTGAAAGTGGGGGGCCAATTTCACAGACGTATCTAAACAACCTCTACTTTTTTTTCTAAATCAGGCGTCGTTTTGGCCACAAATGTTCATTTTCCCTTACTACCAACATTAACATTTCGAAGAAAAACAAGTATTTTCTTTTTCGATACACCTTAGTACTAATATAACAAGCAGTAGTGACGATACCAGCTTTAATTTGTAACGAGGGTGGTACGCGGAGAAGTAGAAACAATTTTTGAGGGTAGCAATTTTTTTTTTATGTAACGAAAATTGAAAAGTTTTATAGTACTTGATCTACACTACAATAAACTGTTTGGGAGGAGTAGTCGGAGGAAAGGGTATAACAACATCACCAGGAGCGCCTGCACCCCTTACTACCTCTCTAGCGTTACAAAGGTCGATGGTGCCGAAGCCCATTGTCTGAAAATGGGCAGTTAAAGATGACACTAAGCCAGCTATTCCGCACAAAATATAACTCATATGTGTTGCTTTTTCATTGAAATCCACATTTTATTTTATCTTATTTGATTTTTTTTAAATAATTCGTACCAACATACTTGCAGATAGTGTAGGGGTAAACGGAAAAGTAAATCCTATTGTTACATGAAAAAAAAAAGAAAAAGAAAAAAGAAAGAAATCGTGAAGTACGATCATCTACAAGTCCCCTTAACGAGACGGGAAATAAATTGCCGTGAAAAGAAAATTATTTCAATCATACGAGCGTAGCATTTAATTTTTAACAAGAGAACTCTATTCCATGCCCCCAGTTAATCCAAGTTTGTTCACTGCAAACGCATGTCTTGATTGCAGCTGGTAATGCCACTAGAAGCAAGGTGCTATTAGCCTATCCAGTAAGTACTCTTGAAAACATTATACAAAATATAACACATATAAAATGACGTGAAACTGAGATGCTCAATCAACGTATGATTTTTATTGAAGGCGTCCGTTGCATACGCCGGAGTCTCTTGTTTTTCTTTCTTTTTCTTCCTTCAGCGTATTGCACGTGAATGGATGACCGCGCGTTGACGTTCACCACTCAGTGTGTGAAGTTCATGGGTCGGAGGCCATTCGTTTAAGCACCAGGTAGCTTGATTGTCTAGAGACGAGAGGCAGACTGTAAAAAAAATGCAAGAAGAAGTTCCCAAGGTAAGACATACCTGTCAAATATTCTAGACAAAATCAAATCTTAAAATCATTTAGGTGTGTTATCACTCTCCCACTCCTATTTTCATGATTTCTTTTTAACAAAAATATTCCAGAAATCAAAAACTAATTTTACGGTACATTTACGTGATAGACTAGTATCTACAAACGGTAACTTAGCAAAAGGGCTACCCACGGAAATCTAAGAAGGTACAAATCTAATTTAATACCTTACATTTTAGTAGATCTGAAACAAGCTTGCTTATTATCTCGCCAAAATATGGACCATGGCTACAAAAATATTATTTGGTAAAATTGTCGTGTTTATATCATTTGGCAGATTGGAGCCTTTTGTGGATTATACCGATAACGTGTTTACTTTATCAAGTAGTTGTGAAAAGTTATTTAATGTATGATATAGTTCGTCTCAAAAGCCTATGCCATCAAAATCACTTTGAAAGCAATATTTCTTGGTCATATGGAAAATATTTCTCGGTGAATAATAATTATTTCGTTAAACATGCATTGTAAATTCAAAATTGAACTATTAATCTTTAATTATTCATTTAATTTTATTATTATTATTTAAAAAAACTGAATAAAAGGGAGTGGGGGACTGATGTATCAAATTAAAAAATAGGTACATGAAGCACAGTAAATAATTCAAGATGAAAATTTTGAAATGTAGTTTTAAGTTTTACTTAACGATTTCTGTAAGGTTTCATCATATTATTTCAGTAGAAATTTCTAATTCCTTATGTAAACAAACACCGCATCCATGAGTTTTCTTCAGGGTGCTTAAGTTAGTGCTTAATTAATAACACCTAATATTTCGTCGTAATGCAATTGTACTTATTAGCCTATACAACATCTCAATACTTGACAGTGGTCGCTCTTAAAGGAAATCACAGGAGTAAAAGTAACTTTTTGTCGCTACAAGGTAATGGGAGGAAACGAGAGAACCTCGAGAAAGTCCATGGGTAATATATTGCTCATCACGTATTCATATGGCCTGGGATAGGACCATGCCCCCTCTCATACCAGAGGAAAACACCCCACCACTGAGACACAGTGTCTCCGTATTTTTGAATTGGAGTTAACACCTCTTTCAGCACTAATGCCGGAGAACACGAATCACATGAGCTTCCATTGGGAACCCATGTCTCCCATGCTACTAACAAACGAAGAATAACGGCGGAATTTGGACCTGTTTTCTTGAGACGCTTCCATCATATATAAATGTAATCTCGCTATCTCCTTTGCGTTTTCCTCTAAAACTGACACAGGAAGTGAGGCCCAATATTGAAACCGAGAGACCTACTACCTCCGTTTTCAATAGAGGAATAAGGAAGGAAATAATACAACTAAATGCGCATTTATTCCTGTATCTTACCATTCTTGCCTGATGTTTGTTGAGAGTTTCATTCTATATGACTTCTCACAGCCATGCATATACTTTGAAAGCATATGTACAAACTTGAATAATAACGATGACCATATTCTTTGTTATGCTTGGTATTCATAAACACCGATGTTTTGGCAGCCTGTGTGTCAGTTACGCGTTGTAATTATGCTTTAAAAATGTAGAGTGGGCTGAAAAGTATGTAAATAAAAGAAAGACGCACACATACACACAGATGCATGCCCTTTTGTGGTAGAATATTGTAGTGCGTTGAATTGAAACAAGCGCCGTTGTTTGGACGATGAGCGTCGTGGCGTATGAATCACTTCTTAGCTGCTAGCTACGTCATAAGCAATGAATGGATTTTGCTCGCACTTTTTCTTCCTGTGCATTGGTAAACACAACTAAAGAAAATGCTCTAGATGGATACCGTACACGCTTTGATGCCGATTTCCGGTGGACACACACACACATATACATATCTACACACACACACACACACATATATATATATATATATATATATATATATATATATATATATATATATATATATACATGGGCGGCGAATAGGGGCAAAGGGGGAAGTTACCCCCACTTTTTTGAAGTAGCCCGTTAAGGTATATAGTTTTATTTGGAAATATAAAGTTATTGTATGTATTAATGGTTCAGGGAAAACACGGTGCCATACAATATTTGCTGTTGCGTAAATATGTATTGGTTGTGGTTTTAATTGCCATCCAAAAATTAACCTATTGGAGCACAATTCCAGCATATTTTCACTTCTTCTTCTTAAGTTAGTCAGCCGCTTTGAAACTAATTGAGAGAATATCCCTCCCCCCCAAAAAAAAATTTTTTCCAAGTTATTATTTAGTTGCACAAAAATTGACAGTTTCAAAAATGTTTTGTAACGAATATTGATTAAAAAGAGAGTAATATGAAACAAAGTCTACCTTTTCCGTTGTTTTGCAGTGTAATATACGAGTGAGGTAGTGTGTTTAGGGGTGTACGAGTGTATGTATATACAATTATATTTAATGAATTCAACATAATTATAGGTTTGAGGATTATTTTGTATAACTGGAGTGTGGAGTGGTTCTAAGTATTGTGAAATGAAATCTTTGAGTTTTACGTCCCACGATTGTGCCGGTGAGGCTAAAGGAGACGGTGATGATGAGTAATGAATGAAATGGTGGAATGAAGAAAGTGGGAGGAAACGGGAGAACCCCGAGAAAACCCACGCACACGGTGTTTGTCCACCACAAAGTTCACTTGGCGGGGGCTGGGATCGAACCCGGGAACCCAAGCACCAGAGGTGAACGCTCTACCACTGAGCCACTTGTTAAAAAGATATCTTTTTTTTTTTACCTTTTTGCCCCTCTGGACCCCTCTGTTCTATCGCAGAAACTGAAAGGAATCTGGAAAATATTAAGGAGTGTACTGAATGTGAGTGCAAAATTTCAATCTTCTAGGTGCAAAAGTAAGCCCTGCAAAAAGTAATAAAAAAATCACATCTTTTTTTTTTTTTAGTTATAACATCATTACACTCTACGTCTCGACACAGAAAAGCTTGAACGCATGTGTAACGTGTTCTACAATGCCTCCAGGCTTGAGAAAAAAAAACAGAAGTAAAAAGTTTTTTAGTACTTTTTTAAATCGAATAATGAAGATTCTAGCCTATCACAGAAAAATAGATGATATAATTTAAAAGAGTTAAGTGGTCACTTCAAAAAAGTGGGGGGCAATTGCCCCCTCTTGCCCCACCTAATCGCCGCCCATGGTGAGGAGTGATAGGAATAGACTTGATACTGAGGCGGATCTTCGCTTAAAAGTTTCTTCGTTTGATCCTGACATTTCCCAGTTAGTGGCTGAAAGACAGCACCAACATTGACTGAAATTGTGTACTTCCGTGAGTCATACACTTATTATCATGTTAACTTGCTGAAGTTAATACAGTTGATTTTTCCACAAAAATATTTTTCTATATCTGAAGTGTAGGCTATCATGGTTTAGTTTTGTTTATGTACTGGATTATTTAATATATTCGCATCTTAGTCGAGATGTCCGGCCCCAGGTTTGAAATTCAGAACCACCCGATTACGGAGTAGAAATCATACCAATCTAACATGATTATAATACTGCAAGGAAACCCCCATATTATATATATCTATATATCTATATATCTATATCTATATCTATGTCCGATAGCTGAAAGTTCAAGAGAACTTTTTTCTTGTCTCAGTGGCAGGAGTTACCTCCCAAGAGTTGTAACATTTATTTCGCAACAACCGATATATATATATCGGTTGTTGCGAAATAAATGTTACAACTCTTGGGAGGTAACTCCTGCCACTGAGACAAGAAAAAAGTTCTCTTGAACTTTCAGCTATCGGGCATAGTTTTAGATCTACAAGGTGCCGAAAGCGTGGGAAAATGACCTTCGGACGTCAATAGTTCGGAAACTATCCAACGTAAAGAGGGCGGGTAAAAAATTCACTGAAGAAGTCATACCTGCTCTATTGAATTTTGCATGTTTCACAATCCTACCATGCATGCGCAAGGGATTCCCCCAGGAACCTAGGGAGTCCCGGATATTCTGCCAAATGAAAATTGGTCTAAATGGATATGAATTGATAGGGTTTCTACCAGGTAAAAATAATTCGTTTGTGTTAAGTCGATATCTGGAACAAATACAAAATGGCGGACAACTTCATGCCCGTTGTGTGTGGTTGCATAATCGTCAGGTATGGATGCTGGCCAACAGTGACGTTCTGAGTATCAAGTGTAGCGAATTTGTACTCAAATGCTCTAGAAAGACATCTGGAGTGTCGGTAGAGCACAACAGATGAAGCAGGGTGATTCACACGTGTGGAATCACGTAACGAAATATGCCCAGAAAAAATGCACTTATACTAAGTAAACGTGAGTTCAAAGCGTCGGAAATGTAAGGAATAGCATCAAGAACATGAAAGCCATTGCCAATTCACCAATAATATTCCATCAAACCGATGCATGATGTGCACGGTTGCATATCAACAAGGATACAACAACTGAGGCCAAGTTGAAATTGTGCAAGGGGACTCACAAATAAACTGCATAAACTAAATGAATGTCACTAGTGGTATCGCATGATCGATATTGAAATGTGGCCAATGTGTTTGTTGATATCAACATGTAGCTAATGGACAAATGTCAATATGCCCCATTGCTGCTGGGACATGGTCTCACGTGCGAAAACTAGGAAAATAACGTTGTACATTCTGCTATTACATCTGGTGCACTTTTTGGTAGAACGTAACTAGAACACGATTGTATCAATGTCCCTCTTTGTTTGGGACATTGTCCCACAGTCGACACATATGAAAAGAAATCTCTCAATCCATGGTTCAAATTCTGATAGAGCGTGAAAATAAAAAACTTGTATCATGTCCCACGTCTTCTGGGACATACAATGTACTCGAAATATAGGAAAATACCTCCAGAAATTCGTATCTTACACACAGTGCACATGTCAAGACAAAGACGAAAATGAACCAATTTGGGACATGAAACACTGCAGCTGGAACACCATATATATGGAAAATAAAACGACATGAGAAATAGGAAGAAACGTCTTAAAGCTCTAATTGTTTACAGCTGTGCAGTAGGAGTAACAAAATGAAACACACAAGCATGTCGGGAGGCTGTACAAGAGCGCTTGCCAAACAAGGTCGATACTTCTCAAAGAAATGAATACAGAGAAAGTGAGGGTCCCTCGAGCCTCAGGGATAGAGCGCTCGCTTTCGCTCGCGTGGTCGCAGTTTCCAATCCAACTGGGAGCCCACGGCCTCAGATTCAAGACCCGAGTAGTTATTTTCCTAGTTTTCGCATGTGGGACGGTGTCCCAGCAGTAGTAGAACATGTTGAGATTTGTCCATTAGCTACATGTCGATATCAACACACACATTGGCCACATTTCAATATCGATCATGCGATACCACTAGTGGCATTCCTTTAGTTTACCTAGTTTCTTAGTGAGTCCCCTTGCACAATTTCAACTTGGCCTCAGTTGTTGTATCCTTATTGATATGCAACCGTGCACATCATGCATCGGTTTGATGGAATATTATTGGTGAATTGGCAAAGGCTATCATGTTCTTGATGCTATTTCTTACATTTCCGACGCTTTGAACTCACGTTTACTTAGTATAAGTGCATTTCTGGACATTTTTCGTTAAGTGTTTTCACACATGTGAATCACCCTGCTTCATCTGTTGTGCTCTACCGACACTCCAGATGTCTTTCTAGAGCATTTGAGTACAAATTCGCTACACTTAAGACTCAGAACGTCACTGTTGGCCAGCATCCATACCTGACGATTATGCAACCACACACAACGGGCATGAAGGTGTCCGCCATTTTGTATTTGTTCCAGATATCTACTTAACACAAACGAATTATTTTTACCTGGTAGAAACCCTATCAATTCATATCCATTTAGACCAATTTTCATTTGGCAGATTATCCGGGACTCCCTGAGTTCCTTGGGGGAATCCCTTGCGCATGCATGGTAGGATTGTGAAACATGCAAAATTCAATACAGCAGGTATGACTTCTTCAGTGAATTTTTTACCCGCCCTCTTTACGTTGGATAGTTTCCGAACTATTGACGTCCGAAAGTCATTTTCCACGCTTTCGGCACCTTGTAGATCCGAAACTATGTCCGATAGCCGGAAGTTCTACAGAACTTCTTTTCTTGCAAGGGATCCTTCACGTGTATTGTAGGCTCTAACCGGGGGCGGAGTGTGGAAAAGGTTGGGAAAGGCTGCCCTAATGGCTTCAAAACTCACAGCTTACACACTGGTCTAGTGGCTTCAAAACTTATAGCTCACATGGCTGATCTGTTATCTTCAAAACTTTCAGATTTCCAGTGGCTTCAAAATTGACAGCTCACATCGCAGATCAAATGGCTTCAAAATTTACAGCTTACATCGCAGATCAAATGGCTTCAAAACTTACAGCTTACATCGCTCGTATAGTGGCGTAAAGAATTGCAGCTTTCCTAATGGCTTCAAAACTTACAGCTCACACTCTGTTCAAGTGACTTCAAAACTTACAACTCCCCTAATAGCTTCAAAACCTACAGTTCATCTAGTAGCTTCAAAATTTAACAGCTTACATCTCTGGTGTATTAGTTTCAAATCTCACAGCTACCATCACTGGTATAGTTGCTTCAAAACGTACAGCAATTCAAGTGGTTTCAAAACTTAAAACTCACATCACTCGTCTAATAGTTTCAAAACTTGCAGCTCCCCTATTGGATCCAAACCTATAGCTCACATCACTTTTGTATAAAGGTAACGAAGAAAGTTTTTTTGCTTTTTCACCCACAACCTAAGAGGTGCCTGGAAGATCAAAAATAGTCCCCATCATCATCGACGACCTTTTGCCAACGTTGTGGAAGACAACGGATTCCATCGTGGTAGAACTTGTTGGGCCGTGAAGCAAAGAAGGTATGAAGTGAATTTTGCACTTCTACTAGGGATTTAAACTGCCGTCCTCTAAGGTGATTGTACAAGAAATGGGACAGGTGATAACAGGACGGTGCAATGATAGGGGAGTATGGTGGATGTAATAGTGTTTCCCATTCAAGGCGTAGAATGGTGTCCCGGGTCATCCTAGCCGCGTGGGCTTAGCGTTATCCTGTAACAGGAGGAACCCTTTGCGATTCAGAACTGCTGGCTCCATAGTTTTGAGTTTTTCTTCAAGATAGCTCAACTGCTGATAGTACGCAGTTGCATTGATGACCAGCTGGCAGCAGTTCTCAATGCACGATGCCGCGAGCAGTCTAACAAACACACAGGAGGACTTTCTTCTGGTACAATGCTGGTTTCGGCTGTTTTGCAACCGGTTCATGGGATGCTAACCAATGATGATGGCTCCGTGGAGCTTTGTACAGGACCCACTTCCCATTACATGTCAACATCCTATCCAGAAATGGCTCCTTTCTTGGAAGAGACAGCAAAGAAACTCAAGTATCTGCTCGCGTTGCCTTCTAGTCCAGAGTCGAATCATGTGGGACCCATCGACCCAACTTGTAGTGCTTCCCAAGTTGATGGAGATCCTACCACTCACACTGAATTGTAGTCCCAATTCCTCACATGTCTGGCCACTGTTCGCCTCAATTGCTGCCTGAAAATCTTCATTTTGTATATGTGTTGGTCCTTAGGCAAGTGGTGCGTCTTCGAGTGTTTCGTCACCATACTTAAACTTGTTAAACCACCACTGCACTGTCCGCGTAGTCATGACACCCTCACCAAAGGCCTGGCATATCTTCCGTCCCGCTGCAGCGGCGTTTGACCCCAGTTTGGACTCGTACAGCATACATGCCCTTATGGGCCCTTATGACGCTCTATGGAAGTCTCCTGTTCACTCTGTCCTTACGCAAGTTCACGGTACAACTGAACTGCCACAACCAGGTAGTATGTTTGATATACCCACACCAACAACTGACCTTCGCCTTATCTCCATTCGCATTCAACTCACGGTTTGAAGACCAATTGAACCGGTTGAACAAGACCTCCATAAAAGGCGGCAGAACTTACATATCTCGCCCCTGGTCTAGTTGCTTCAAAACTTACATGTTACATCGGCAGTCTAGTGACTAGTAAACGTACCTTTGATGTACGAGTTCGAGGGTACAATTTCTGAAGGAAATGAATAGAACGCACAATAGTGAGCAGATCGAACTTTATATCCTGACTGCTGGCAAAGGATATAAATACAAATAAATCAATCCGGAAGGCTCAGGTTTGGTGGGGTTATAAACACTGAAGTTTCTTTTTCTAAGCCAAGATGGAAAGAAATTGTTTATTATATTTTCAGGTTACATATTCCATCTTTATATTATTGCCTGACATAAGGACATACAATTTTTAGTTTAAAGAATTTGAACCGTCCCACCCAATGGTGATTCCAGATTTCCTCCAGGAAGATTTTGAATATACAGAAAGGGAGGTTAAAGAAGCACTGCAAAAATACTGGTAACCAGCGTTAAGAATGGCCAAAGATATGACCCAAAGAAAATATACTCTCCAGGGTTCCTTCTGAAATCATCACAATTGAAATATGTCTGTATTAACTAGCGCTGCTACTCTTGAGTCTCACAGACTGGATCGACTGGAAAATATATTATTTCTGTTCAGTAATGAATTAATTCTGTAACATAAAAGAATGTAGTCTTCTTCTTTTCTTTTTGATGCAGAGTTGCTTCCTTCGCAATAAATGGATACTGCAACTGATTACTTTCTTTACATATATGGCAGAGTAATATATTTATTATTATTATTTTGAGAGGCAAGGAGGTACAACCTAGCAAAACATTCTAGTTACATTAATGGTATGTGTAAGCTTCTTTAGATGTTAATCCATACATGAATGGAGTTTTGTGGGTGGTTATGCAGGTGTAGGGCAACTGATAGGAATTGTTACGTAAGCTACAATCCGGTTAGTAACTTATCCTGATATATAAAATTTACTGTAACACTAGCAAGATGTTAACTATATTTTTTATGTAAAATTACAACGATTCACTGATAAGTATATTGCAATTTTATCTTCGTTAAATTACATCAATGTACAACATATGAACTACAGTCATCAATAGATCCATAAGGGCCATTGGGAAGGAAGGATTGCCTCCTACACGAGCCATGTAGGGTCGATATGCGAAATACAAGCTTTGTTCTTCAAAATAGGATAAAGTGGTGCAATATATTACTTACTGTAATTTTGTTGGTAGCTTTTACATATTAAATTGTAGGTCTCGTGTTACTACTTAATCTTCCTACTGGCTAAGAATGTAAGGCCAAATCAATCAATCAAACAATTAACTCAAAACTCCCAGATTTGGTGAGATATGGTATTTGGTAAGAAGCGCTGAAGATTATGCTGTCCTTTTTACCCCTTTTTTCTTCCTTTTTAATCATAATGAAAGAAACCGAACATCTTCTGTTTTGGAACCCATATCCTATTCCTCTCCTTTTATCAGTGAAAGAAGAATAAAATATAAATTTTGTTTTAAATGGTTTCAGTCGGTTTTGAAAGAAATGATTATATATTCGTTTCTTTAAGGCTTGACGCAGACGGCACAAGGAACTAGGATAAGAAATAATCACAGTTCACACCTTTGTTTGTATCATACAAACTGTTCCGGGCTTGTGTCACAGAAACTAGATTGACTGATGCTGCAAGCAAAAGAAAAAGAAAAAGGAAATCTTGGAAGAAGACCGTAGGTCCATCCGCCTTCTCACGGACAACTGATTACAGTTTATATTTAAATGATATGGGTATTGTAAAATACCGATCACCGCTTGTTTTATTACCAACGACATTCTTTATGTTACAAAGTGCTTTCATCTTAAAATTGTGGAATACCAACACGTTGCCAGACATTTGATGTAATTTACTGTAAACTGTAACAGTCTATGGTTACTCTAAGTTTTGAAGGAATGCCAATATTAGTTTACAGTTATTATGGACAAATGGCAACCCAAAAATTGTCAATTCTTTTCAGTATTTTTTAAGGGGAATTTTCCTAGCACCAATATATTCCACTGACTTCATAGTAGCCCCATACTCTCAGTCTTGTTCATCTAAGCCGTTAGATGGCAGACATGGATCGTGATTCCTCAGTGCGATTGATCAGCTCAAATCATAAAACAATACGAAATTTTATTGATAGCAACCACTAACAGTGTCATAAACAATAGGAATATTCAAAAAGGCTAACATTTGCCTCCAACCCTGGAGGCAAGAGCGGGTTAATATCCTCACCTGACCCTTCAAAACATTCTATAGGCCTATAGGAAACTATGAAAGAAAATACATGAGAACATGAGTATAATAACAAGGCATTTACTTTTCTCAGTAGTGTAACTAGGATAGTTTGCTATGTAAGAATTGATCAACTTTACCTCCTGTCCAACGGTTCTATAGGAGACCAACATTGCTACGGGGGGGGGGGGGCTAGGTCCCTGCCCCCTCTAGTCACGTCTATGCATTTCATTTATAAAATTTACATTAGTTTGCACTGTTTCTATTCCAGAATATGAAAGACAACACAAAAAAATCTGAAATCAAAATCAATTATACAGTAGTCTTTACATTTCTTTCCTCATGCATAAATTCAATGTATTCTTGTATATTTCCATGTTATATAACAAAGAATTCTATCGTATTTATTCCGTATCAGTTTGATATTGTTTTGGATGTGATAATTCTATACTCAAGTGTGTATTTGTGCACTGATTTTTTTTTCCTTTTTCTAGTTTATCGTCCCACGAACATGCTCCGAGGCAAGAGAAGGTGATGATGATAAAAAATGAAATAGCGGAATGAAGGAAGTGGGAAGAAAAGGGAGAGCACCGACAAAATCCACGCCTACGATGTTTGTCTACCACAAATCCAACTTAGCGTGAGCTGGAATCGAACCAGTGACCCTACCCAACAGAGGTGAGAGCTCTACCACTAAGCCGATATTGAGTTAAAATCTGTAAAATTGTTCATTCTATGCTGTAGTGGAATATTACAATATTAAAGAATTTGGTTCACCAAAACTCCTTTATTATGTTTGCTCCGTCCGTTCTTTCGAGACACAAAAAATCTCAAGAACTCACTGGCGAATCGCCACTAAATTTGGTCAGAATATAGATGATCAACAGTTAATAATCGAGTTCTGTAATGAAGGCGATACCAAAACCGGAAGTGGTATAAATAAGTCATTTCTGATATTTGATTACTATAGACCAAAACTGGTAATAAATAAAGAAAAACGGTTTTCAACAATTGATTAAGTGTCCCATGAATACAGTTTATCACCGTCCTTAAATGTATACTAAAATCGTAAGCGGCAGAAATCAACCACTTCCGGTTTCAACGTTATTCATTATAGAGTAAAAACAGTAAAAAGTAGCGAGAAGCGGTCTTCTATAATCAATTAACCATCTCAAGAATATATTCCATCTCCATTGTTTCTCTACTAAAACCGAAAGTGATAGAAAATGAATAACTTTCGATTTTAATGATGATCACAGTAGGATAAAGCAGTAATAGATAGTGAGAAGTGGTATTCTGGAATCGATTAAGCGTCTCAAGAATACCTTTTGTGCCCTTTCTTAACTCTGTACTAAAACCGGAAGTGGTAAAAATCAACCACTTCCGGTTTTAATGTTGATATTTGTAAAACAATAACGGTAACATATAGCAAGAAGCGGTTTTCTGGAATCAATAAACCTTCTCAAGAATACATTTAATCTCACTCTAATCTCTCTATTGAAACCAGAAGTGATGGAAACCTATTGTCACTTTCGGTTTCAGGGTAATTGAGAAAATATCACGGCACACAAACTAAACTCCTTCATGTGGTGTACAGGTGATACTGTTGCTTGTTTTATATTTGATTAAAACGGCGAGATTTCAGCCGATACCATATTTTATAGAAGTTTATGTGTTCTATAAAATCGGGTCTCAACAAAATTCCCCTCATTTCTCAACCATTGGAACTAAATGTATGGATGCTGTCCGAGGAAACAAAACATCATAGGGAAGTAATACGCTACCTGACTACCTCGTGGCTACTGGCTTGTTCTTGGATAACGGAACAAGTTGGTGTAAATTGTCCCTGAACGAACTGGAATAGTTGATTATATACATAGCACATATATAGGGTGTTTGTGCTATAGGGTAGGCAATACCTACAAACTGTAATAGGTAATTCCTCACATGAAAATAAGAGAAAATGTTTATGTGCACCCGTACGGTAAAGTGCGTAGTTTCAGAGCTAGGATATCCAAAATGGTTGAAAAGCCAAATTTCAACACGCACTATTTCGAACTTGAAGAACCGTGAGTGGTGGTCCATATCGGCGTAAAGAAAGCCATACATGCGCAATCCAAAAATGCAATTTCAGAAATATGCAATAGTGGGTAAGGGATTCCCTACAGCAACGTTTTCCAACCGGTGTGCCGCGGTACACTGGTGTGCCGTGAATGGGTCGCTGGTGTGCCGCGAGGAATGGAAACAAAATTATTAATTTTATAGCAATCAAACTGCAAAACGTAGGGCAAAATGTATATTTGTAATTCACATTACTATGAACCTACAATTTTAAGTTTCATACCGGGTTACTGTTCTGTACATTTCTAATGTTGAAAAAAGTATTTGTTATCATTGTTATGACCATTATTGCTTCTTTATTGTTGCAGACTATTTCGTAACTTGAAAATTTAAAATATCATTCAATCCTTTCGACAAATTACCTACATTTGTGTTTTAAGAGTAAACGAGATTTGTTTGTTCGTTCGTTATTTAGTGATCTTCCTTCTTAGTTAAAGGTTGGATACAGTTTTTAAAAAGAAAGCGTATTTTTAAAAACCTGAGTCCAATATTTCATGGCAATTGTTTTCTATTTTTAAATTGGAATGAAAAATAAGCATAATGATTTACCACGGGGAAAAACAGTGATAGAGTTTTCTTCTCTGTGGGGAGGAGATCAACAATCACAGAAAAATACCGCTGTGGTTTATATTTACAAATAATAATATCTGTAAGTGTGCCGCGAGAATCCAAGTAACACCTGTAGTGTGCCACAAGTTGAAAAAGGTTGGGAAACGCTGCCCTACAGAGTAGATTCCCAGGCATGCTTTGAAGAGAAATCTCAGATATGCTATGATCTGAAGGTGGATTCAAAGTAGGTAAAAGGTAAGTCTTGCCTTAACAGCGGTGAACACAGAATACTTCAGTGGAGATTGGAATATCATAGTGCCTCGTATCGCAAATAACGAGTGCTGTTTTGTTTTGTTTCACACTAATACGTTGAAAAGAAACACGTGAAAAAATAGATTGCAGGACGCGTTATTCCAAACACGTATTGCGCGGGGTCCTTCGTCATTTCGAAGAGGGCATCGCTCCTGCAACCCTTTTCTGGCAAAAACGAGGAAACCCGTATTTCTTGCTTTGAAGTCATCTTTTCATTGGCAGAGTTTCGTTTCTTTATGATGGCACTTTTAGTCAAGGAATCCTTTTTTGAAAAGGGGCCATTTGGCCGCTTAACCTATTTTCCGAAAGAAGCAAAACAAAACAAAAAAAACGTGTCGATTTATTTTCGATCCAGTATATAGGTGCCAAGTTTGAAGAAAATCGGACGACAAGAAACCCTTGTGAAGCTATCTCCTTTACACTTTAACTTATTGGACTTGACGGGGTTTTCCCGCAAGGTCTTCAATTATACCCTATAGGGAACCTCCTGCTCTACCATTGCACATTGATAAAATATGCATTTTTGGATTGCGTGTGGATAACTTCCCTTACTCTGAAGGTGCATTTCGCCAGCCCCCCCAGCTTGGAGTTTCGAAAAAAAAAACCTATGGCAATCGTTTGTGCTACGTTTGTGCCGGAATGTACCGCAAAAATTTTCGTTTGTACCACTTCCGGTACGAAGTTATAATAGTTTTAAAGTGGGGGGCTGGGGAAACGGCAGCCCCCCACCTTGGAATTTCGAAACGAAACCTATGCCAATCGTTTGTGCCGGAATGTACCGAAATAATTTTCGTTTGTACCACTTCCGGTACGAAGTTATAAGGGTTTTAAAGTGGGGAGCTGGGGAAACGGCAGCCCGCCACCTAGGAATTTTAAAACTAAACCTATGACAATCGTTTGTGCTACGTTTGTGCCGGAATGTTCCGCAAACATTTTCGTTTGTACCACATCCGGTACGAAATTATAAGAGTTTTGAAGTGGGGGACTGGGACACGGCAGCCTCTCACCTAGGAATTTCAAAACGAAACTTATGTCAATCGTTTGTGCTAGGTTTGTGCCTGAATGTACCGCAAAAATTTTCATTTGTACCACTTCCGGTACGAAGTTATAAGGGTTTTGAAGTGGGGGGCTGGGGAAACGGCAGCCTCCAAACTTCGAATTTCGAAACAAAACCTATGGCAATCGTTTGTGCTACGTTTTTGCCGGAATGTACCGCAAAAATTTTCGTTTGTACCACTCTCGGTACGAAGTTATAAGGGTTTTAAAGAGGGGGGCTGGAGAAACGGAAACCCTTTAAAGTGAAATTTCGAAACAAAACCTATGCCAATCGTTTTTGCTACGTTTGTGCCGGAATGTACCGCAAAAATTTTCGTTTGTACCACTCCCGGTACGAAGTTATAAGGGTTTTGAAGTAGGGAGCTGGGGAAACGGCAGTCCCCCTCCTAAAAATTTCAAAACAAAACCTATGCCAATCGTTTGTGCTACGTTTGTGCCGGAATGTACCGCAAAAATTTTCATTTGTACCACTTCGGGTACGAATTTATAAGGGTTTTGAAGTGAGGGCTGGGGAAACGGCAGCCCCCCTCCTAAAAATATCAAAACAAAACCTATGCCAATCGTTTGTGCTACGTTTGTGTCGGAGTGTACCGGAAAAATTTTCGTTTGTACCACTTCCGGTACGAAGTTATAAGGGTTTTGAAGTGGGGGACTGGGGAAACGGCAGCCCCCCACCTAGGAATTTCAAAACAAAAGCTATGCCAATCGTTTGTGCCGGAATGTACCGCAAAAATTTTCGTTTGTACCACTTCCGGTACGAAATTATAAGGGTTTTAAAGTGGGAGGCTGGAGAAACGGAAACTCCCTAAAGTGAAATTTTGAAACAAAACCTATGCCAATCGTTTGTGCTACGTTTGTGCCGGAATGTACCGCAAAAATTTTCGTTTGTACCACTTCCGGTACGAAGTTATAAGGGTTTTAAAGTGGGGGGCTGGAGAAACGGCAGCCTCCAAACTTGGAATTTCGAAACGAAAACTATGCCAATCGTTTGTGCTACGTTTGTGCCGGAATGTTCCGGAAAAGTTTTCGTTTGTACTACTTCCGGTACGAAGTTATAAGGGTTTTAAAGTGGGGAGCTGGGGAAACGGCAGCCCGCCACCTAGGAATTTCAAAACAAAACCTATTGCAATCTTTTGTGCTACGTTTGTGTCGGAATGTATCGCAAACATTTTTGTTTGTATCACTTCCAGTACAAAAGTATGACAGTTTTAACTAGGGGGGCTGCCGTTTCCAGAACCCCCCGCCTTAGAATTTCGAGATAAGACTGTGTCAATCGTTTGTGGTACGTTTTTACCGGAATGTACCGCAAAAAAATTACGTGCCTGAAGTTGGCCCCCCCACCTCTCCCAAATTACACCAAACGTTGCACATCGTCAATGCATCGTTAGTGCACATTAGTGCATTTAGAACTAACGTTAGTGCTATCAGCGTTTACGAGATATTGAAGATTTTGTTGGGGGACCAACTTCATGTGAAGTTAGCCCCCCACCCATATTTATGCAGACAGATTTTCACTAAACTTAGCGCATCGTTATTGCATCGTTAGTGCACTTAAACACACTAAGCACTACCGTAAGTGCTACCATATTTTGGGATTATTCAAGATTTTCGGTGGGGGGGGGGGCAACTTCAGAAATATCAAATTCTATACAAATAGAGGTAGAAACATGGGGTTGAAGGTAATCGTTAGTGCATCGTTAGTGCACTTAAACACACTAAGCGCTACCGTAAGTGCTACCATATTTTGGGATTATTCAAGATTTTCGGTGGGGGCCAACTTCAGAAATATCAAATTCTATACAAATAGAGGTAGAAACATGGAGTTGACGGTAATCGTTAGTGCATCGTTAGTGCACTTAAAAGCACTAACGTTAGTGTCACCACATTTTGAGATTTATTCAAAATTTTTGGTGGGGGCCAACTTCGGAAATATCAAATTCCATACAAAGTGTCAGTATTTTCAGGAATCAATAACGAATGCACTAATTACTTTGTTAGTGCTTGAAGAGGGCGCAAATACACGCTGACCACCAAAGATATTTTACTTGTTGCACCTACACTAATTAAGCACTAACGTTAGGGGTTGGTGCACGAAGAAGCACTAACGATGCACTAAGGATTGTACTGGAAATGATCATTAGTGCTTTTTAATTTGGCAGAAATTGGACACAGTGAAAAACCCCCCTTAAATTTCTTATGTGAATTTCCTGAGATATAACTGGCCATAACTACACTAATAGTGAAGCACTAATGAAAACGGCTGTAATTTTTTCGTTATTGGTTGAAGTGGGGCGCCAAGTTTATGAAAGCTTCCAAAGGTTTTTTTACTTGTATGACCTACATTAATGAAGAACTAACGTTAGGAGTTAATGCACTAAGAAGCACTAACGATTTCAGTAGAAGAGGTCATTACTGCTTTTGATTTTGGCGGAAATTTGACGCAATGAAAAATTCCACATAAATCTCTTATGGGACTTTTGTGGCATATAATTGGCCATATCTACATCAATAGTTAAGCATTAAGGGAACTATGAGTGTTTTACAGAAGCGCTAACGATACATTAACGAATGGACTTATTTTTCGTTACTGCTTGAAGTGGGAACCAAGTTCACGCTGGCCCGCAAAAGTTTCTTACTTGTAGCACCTACACTAATGAAGCACGAAACTTAGGTGTTGGTGCACTAGGAAGCACTAATGTTACAAGGAAAGAAAACTTTCGAAATTATCGTGAACTTAGCCCCCACTACAAGCACTAACGAAAAAATTAGTTTTATACGTTAGTACTTCTAGAAGATACAAGTAGTTTCGTTATGTAGAAATGGCCAATTATAAGTCTCAAAACTCCCATAAGAAACACATGGGGAGTTATTCACTTTATCAAATTCCCATCACATTCAAAAGCACTAATTACCTCTGTTAGTGCAATTGTTAGTGCATCGTAATTGCTTCTTAGAGCACAAACACCTAACGTTAGTGCTTCATTAGTGTAGGTGTTACAAGTAAAAAAACTATGGGTAAGTCGGCGTGAATTTCGCGCCGACACTTTAAGCACTAACGGAAAAAAGTCCAATTCGTTAGTGCTTCTATAAAGCACTAACAATTTCGTTAGTGCTTCACTATTAGTGTAGTTATGGCCAATTACATATCACGAGACTCACAAGAAATTTAGGCAAATTTTTCATTGAATCAAATTTCCGCCAAATTCAAAATCACTAATGATCTCTTCTAGAGCGATCGTTAGTGCATTGTTAGTGCTTCTTAGCGCATCTACACCTAAGGTTAGTGCTTCATTAGTAAATGTGCTATAATTAAAATACCTTTTGAGGCCAGAGTGAACTTAGCGCCCCCACTTCAAGCACTAACTAAAAACTTAGTGCCATTCGTTAGTGCATTGGTAGTGCTTCTGGAAAACACTAACAATTTAGTTAGAACTTCAATATTAGTTTAGTTATGCCCAATTACATGTAACGAAACACATAATAAATTTATGGGAAATTTTTCATTGCATCAAATTTCCGTCAAATTCAAAAGTACTAATGGTCTATTCTAGTGCAATCGTTAGTGCATCCTTAGTGCTTCTAGAAAACACTAACAGTTTCGTTTGTCCTTCAATATTAGTGTAGTTATCGACAATTACATGTCACTAAACTCCTATAAGACATTTATTGGGAATTTTTAATTGCATCAAATTTCCGCCATATTCAAAAGCACTAATGATATCTTCTAGTGCAATTGTTAGTGGTTCTTAGTGCACCAACCCCTAACGTTAGTACTTAATTAGTGTAGGTGCTACAGGTACAATATCTTTGGAGGGCACGGTGAACTTGCGTCTACTCAAAACACTAACAAAAAATTAATGCCATTCATTAGTGTATCGTTAGTGCTTCTAGAACGCACTAAACGTTTGTATGGAATTTGATATTTCTGAAGTTGGCCCCACCAAAAATCTTGAATAAATCCCAAAATATGGTAATGCTAACCTTAATGCTTAGTGCATGTAAGTGCACTAACGATGGAATAACGATTGTCTTTAACTGCATGTTTCTACCTCTATTTGTATAGAATTTGATATTTCTGAAGTTGGCCCCCATCTAAAATCTTGAATAAATCCCAAAATATTGTAGCACTAACGGCAGTGTTTAGTATTTTAAGTGCACTAACGATTGCCGTTAACTCTATTTTCCTATCTCTATTTGTATAGAATTTGAAATTACTGAAGTTGCCAATCCCACCGAAAATCTTGAATGAATTCCAAAATATAGTAGCACCAACGATAGTGCTTAGTACGTTTAAGTGCACTAACGATGCACTAACGTTTGCCATTAACCCCATGTTTCATCCCTATTTGTATAGAATTTGATATTACTGAAGTTGACCACTCCACCAAATTTTTTGAATAAATCTCAAAATATAGTAGCACTAACGTTAGTGCTTAATGCGTTTAAGTGCACTAATGATGCACTAATTATTGCCGTTAACATTATGTTTCTGCCTTTATTTGGATAGAATTTGGCACAAACGATTGGCATATTTCTGAAGTTGGCCCCCCACCAAAAATCTTGAATAAATCCCAAAATATGATAGCACTAACGTTAGTGCTTAGTGCTTTTAAGTGCACTAACGATTGCCGTTAACTCAATGTTTCTATCTCTATTTGTATAGAATTTGATGTTTCTGAAGTTTGCCCCCACTTTAAACCTATTATAACTTCGTACCGGAAGTGGTACAAACGAAAATTTTTGCGGTACATTCCGGCACAAACATAGCACAAACGACTGGCATAGGTTTCGTTTCGAAATTCCAAGTAGGGAGGCTGCCGTTTCTCCAGCCCCCCCCCACTTTAAAACTATTATAACTTCGTACCGGAAGTGGTACAAACGAAAATTTTTGCGGTACATTCCGGCACAAACGTAGCACAATCGATTGGCATAGCTTTTGTTTTGAAATTTTTAGGTGGGGGGCTGCCGTTTCCCCAGCCCCCACTTCAAAACCCTTATATCTTCGTACCGGAAGTGGTACAAACGAAAATTTTTGCGGTACATTCCGGTACAAACGTAGCACAAACGATTGGCAAAGGATTTTTTAAATTTCTAGGTGGGGGCTGCCGTTTCCCCAGCCCCCCACTTTAAAACCCTTATAACTTCGTACCGGAAGTGGTACAAACGAAAATTTTTGCGGTACATTCCGGCACAAACGTAGCACAAACGATTGGCATAGTTTTTTTTTAAATTCATTGGTGGGGGGGCTGCCGTTTCCCCAGCCCACATATCAAAACCCTTATAACTTCGTACCGGAAGTGGTACAAACGAAAATTGTTTCGGTACATTCCGGCAGAAACGTAGCACAAACGATTGGCATAGGTTTAGTTTTGAAATTTCTAGGTGGCGGGCTGCCGTTTCCCCAGCTCCCCACTTTAAAACCCTTATAACTTCGTAACGGAAGTAGTACAAACGAAAATTTTTCCGGTACATTCCGGCAAAAACGTAGCACAAACGATTGCCATAGTTTTTGTTTCGAAATTCCAAAATTGGATGCTTCCGTTTCTCCAGCCCCCCCACTTTAAAACCCTTATAACTTCGTCCCGGAAGTGGTGCAAACGAAATTTTTTCCGGTACATTCCGGCACAAACGTAGCACAAACGATTGTGATAGGTTTTGTTTCGAAATTCCAAGTTTGGAGGCTGCCGTTTTTCCAGCCCCCCCCCCACTTTAAAACCCTTATAACTTCGTACCGGAAGTGGTACAAACGAAAATTTTTTCGATACATTCCGGCACAAACGTAGCACAAACGATTGCCATAGGTTTTGTTTCGAAATTCGAAGTTTGGAGGCTGCCGTTTCTCCAGCCCCCCCCCCGCTTTAAAACCCTTATAACTTCGTACCGGAAGTTGTACAAACGAAAATTTTTGCGGTACATTCCGGCACAAACGGAGCACAAACGATTGGCATAGGTTTTGTTTTGAAATTTTTAGGAGGGGGGCTGCCGTTTCCCCAGCCCCCCACTTCAAAACCCTTATAACTTCGTACCGGAAGTGGTACAAACGAAAATTTTTGCGGTACATTCCGGCACAAACGTAGCACAAACAATTGGCATAGGTTTCGTTTCGAAATTCCAAGGTGGGGGGCCTGCCGTTTCCCAGCCCCCCCCCACTTTAAAACTATTATAACTTCGTACCGGAAGTGGTACAAACGAAATTTTTGCGGTACATTCCGGCACAAACGTAGCACAAACGATTGGCATAGTTTTTTTCGAAACTCCAAGGTGGGGGGGCTGGCGAAATGCACCTTTACTCTGATACGAATCGCCGGTTTACGGATGATGGACGGTTACGGGTCCAAGGTTAACTTTTCCACGATTTTGGACAACCTTAGCTCCGAAACTATACACCTTTTTCCTCACAGGTCCATAAGAACTTTTATTCTTATTTGACGTAAGCAATCACCTCTTTAAGTTATATAAGTATAAGCCTATATATATATATATATATATATATATATATGTATGTATATATATGTGTGTGTGTGTGTGTGTGTGTGTGTTTGTGTATGTACTAGCAGAATACCCATTCTCCGCACTGGGAGAATACGTCTTATTTTGAACATAAAGGGCAATATAGGCTAAGTTTGTATTTAAACGGCATCGGAAGTGTTTCTGGTCGTCTCAGTGACCCCGAAAACTATGTAATCATTAACATCGGTCATTTTCATCATCAACATCGGTCAAAACCATTACATATATCTTCCAATTGTGCTTTCCCAAGTTACGGAGCTGAATTTGGTTTTGAACCGCATCGGAAGCGTCAGTAACCCCAAAAACTATAGTTTCGATGGTCATTTTCGGTCATTTTTAAATATCCCCCCCTTCTCGTGCCCTAAGTTGCACAGTCAAAGTGAAATTATAAAATCCATCCTACACCCGAACCTCATGTTGAAAGTTTGATCGAAATCGGGTTTGGTGGTTCAAGAGGTACAAAGTTACAAAAAAGACTTCCAATTATATACATAAATATATATTATGTGTGTATTCATATATAAAAATGAATGTTTGTTTATATGCATGTTTCTAGGGTACAAAAATCCACACATTTGGACTGGCATACTTATAGGTAACTGCATCGAAGAGACTGTAGTCTGGAAGAGATTGGATTATTTACAGTATACGTATATAACATTGTTTAATTATTACTAATGTGATAAGCATTGCCAAGAGAGGAAACTATTATATTGACAAAACGTTGCTGCATAAGTACATAGTACAAATTCCTAAAGAATGTTTTTTTATTATATTCGATTTGCAAAAGACTATTAAAGGTATCATATATATTGATATATATATTGATAAGACTAAAGGTAAAAGTACACGAGTTGGTGCTGGTATATCCTGAATGATTATCAATATTATTTATTAGTGCTACTAGTATGTTTACCAGATGTATAGCAGAGGCAAGCAAATTATTATTATTATTATTATTATTATTATTATTATTATTATTATTATTATTATTATTATTATTATTATTATTATTAATTAATTAATTAATTAAGAGAGAGAGATGTTTTTGTCTCTCTATCTTGATAGATTTTGCCCTAAAGCAATAGTGATAATTTTCAATCCAATTTATGAACAGTACACGCCTCAGTGCGTCACACTATTTTTTTTTTCTCTTTAATAGTCAACCGACATGCCGATAGGTGTCGCCATCTTCGTTATATGTATGCCCGATATCAATAGATGGCCTTAGTGTCCAGGAAACTTTTAGATTTAATACTATTGTGATGATTCAATTCTAAATTAAAAACTGCATTGTTTCAATTTAATTTGTTGCTTATTTTTACATTTAGGTTGTAAAATATTTGAGTAACCACATTTTGGTTGGTGGGTACGCTCAAGAAATAAGGAAGTAGGGACTAAGTAAAATAAATTTATTAATTGTAAATAACTGGAGTTTTTTAAAAATTAAACACTAGCTGAACGCGCGCTATTTACACAGCTCTCAGTCCTAATATGAGCGTCAATCTGTTTCCTACTTTCGTATCTGTGCAAGTCCTGCTACGAACACAAGTAAAGAACAGGAAATCTCTCAAACGGAGTGAACTGCTATAGACAAACATATGAATGTAGTATTTTAATATATAGTTTGTTGGGGGGAGTTTGTGGCAAATTTGGACAAGTGATAGATGATACCAAATACAATTTTTAAAATTGTAATTCCATATTCGAGTACGCCTCATTGTGGGTCCACCCACACGCCTTTGAAGTTGCCAGCTTGCAATAAGTTTTGTCACCCTCTATACAAAGCTCCTCTACTGGTTGCCTTTCACAAGGGTATCAACCTTAACATCCTAATGGCAGTATTAAACTAATAGGGTCAAAACGATGCCTAAAATGTGGAATAGAAAAATAAATACAATTTTTTTTTTTTTTTTTTTTAAATTTGAATGAGAACTGACAAATGTACCCTAAATTTGGAATCGACCAGCGAAAACGATACGTTTCTAGAGCTTGTGGTTTTCGGGGATCTCATTGTCGAAAGGACTGGCCACATCATATAAACTTTTCTTTGGAGACAAAGACATAAACCTAGCATTTTAATATATAGACTAGCTTAACCTGCGTTCTCTACATAGCGCATCATTCGCACATGAGCATGAATCTCCTTGTCATTCCTCACATCTCTACATGTCCCTTTACAGACACAAGTGAAGGACGTCTTGATAAAAATCGGCAAGGGGTAATGAATCTTATTCCTCGTCGATTTCAATCTTAATAGATGGGGGCGCGATGGCTCAGTGGTAGAGCGTTCACCTTCTGTGTTTGGGGCCCCTGGTTCGATCCCAACTCGCACCGTGTAGACTTTGTGGTGGACAAACACCGTGCTCATGGGTTTTCTCGGGGTTCTCCCGTTTCCTCCCACTTTCTTCATTTCACTCATCTCTCATCATCACCGTCTCCTTTAGCCTAACACATAATCGCGGGACGTAAAACTTAAGGATTTCATTTTTATCAAACATATTAGATCATTATAAAGTCTAAAAGAAAAAGCATGGCACGCCATTTTTAGTGAAAATTGGGTTGTTTTAAAAGAAAGTTATTGCGAAAGCTGGATATGAGTTTTGCCTCCTTATGTAACACTAAGGTTGTCAAGGATGTTACCTACTATTAATGTCAGATTCGAACCACAACCAGGGATTGGGTCCGGTGCAATTGCAAACGACCATCGTATATTCATATCTAATATAAATAAAATAAAGAGTTTGTTTGTGTGTCTCTGTGCAGCCTGGGGCCAAACGAGTGGACCGAGAGCTACCAAAATTTGGTCATGGGTAACTTGGTCCAGGCCCCAGATCAAATTGAAGCGGTTTTTTTCTAATTTCGATCCAGGGGAGTCTCAGGGGAGGCGTTTACCAGGACCGGCCTGGGAACCAGGCAAGTTGACCCGAGAGCTACCAAAATTTGGTCACGGATACTTTGGTCCAGGCTCCAGACCAGAGTTAAATGATTTTCTCAAAATTCGAAACAGGGGGTCTGAGGGGGGGGGGCGTTTACCGGGACATGTAAAAGTACTAGAAAATGACTGATATTAATGTCGAATTCATAGTTTTCGCGGTCGCTGAAATCAATGGTGAAACTCCAATCGCATTAACTTCCAAATTCACCCTATTCAGCTCCGGGTCGGGGGTCACCGGGGGGGGGGGGATACCGAGACATGTAAAAGTAGTCCAAGATGACCGATATTAGTGTCAAATCCATAGTTTTCGCGGTCTCTGAGATCATTGGTGACACTTCCATTAGCGATGACTTGCAAATTCAATTACAATTGTATGCGGCCCTGGGGTCACCGGGGAGGGGGAGGGTACCAAGACATGTAAAAATAATCCAAAATGACCGTTATTAGTGTCAAATCCATAATTTTCGCGGTCGCTGAGATCAATGGTTACACTTCCATTAGGGATGACTTGCAAGTTCAGCTACCACTGTATGCTGGCCTGGAGTCAGCAGGGAGGGGAGAGGAATACCGATACATGCAAAAATAGTCCAAAATGACATATATTAATGTCAAATCCATAGTTTTTGCGGTCGCTGAGGTCAATGGTGACACTTCCATTAGCGACGACTTGGAAATTCAGCTACAATTGTATGAGGGCCGGGAATCAGTGTGTGTGTGTGGGGGGGGGGGGGTACCGAGACATGTAAAAATAATCGAAAATGACCGATATTAGTGTCAAATCCATGGTTTTCGCGGTCGCCGAAATGAATGGTAATATTTCCACATGCGTTGACTTCCAAATATTTCCCCCATGCGTAGAATGGGTATATTCAGCTAGTTATATATAAATAAGTGAGTTTTGTGAAACGACGACATACGACGTACATTTAAAGTATGATATCTGTAACTATCTGAAGAGGGGAATAAGATCAAAGACAGAACGTGTTCCTCGGACACTGAATCCATATCAAAAAACAATTGTTCTTTTTTTTCTTTGCTCTATGGAGATTAATACTGAAACTGGAACTACTAATTGATATCTCTGACTTTTGATTGCAATAGGCAGTAATCGCCAAACCGCCGATCGCGAACTACTAGTAGCTCATGGGGACATTTTCGGTAGATTACGTTAACGCTCCTGTTGGCTAACCTTGATTCCTCCACTGAGCTGAACCATTTTAATTGAAGCTTTAAAAAAAAGTAGGTAGTTCTTTTAGTTGGTAGCTCACAGTAGGATTTTAAAACGGTACGATAGCTCAGAAGTTTGGCGACCACTGCAAAAAAGGAATAAAATCAGAGGTGAAACATTTTCTTCCGGTACTAAATCCAAATCAAAAAACTGCTTGTCACTATATATATTTCCATTTTATTCATTATGAGATCAGAGATGTAACTGGAAATCGTAAAATTTTCACCACTTTCGGTTTGAACAGATACATAAAAATAAAGAAAAGTTTATTTTTGGAACGATGAATCTGTCCTTCCCTCCCCCGCCCCCAAAAGGTTGTCGATATATATGTTCCTGTACTATAAAAATAAGCATTGAAACCGTAGTATTAGTAAATTTCAACCACCTTTTTGGTCTTGTTACACTATCAAGGGTGGTAGTGGTGTGCTTTCTTGAGACACTGATCGATTGCGAAAAGCCACCTGCTGGTATCAATTACCATTTTTGTTCTGTAGAGAGCAATGTTAAATCCAGAAACAGTTCATTTGTACCATTTTCAGTTTGAATAGAAAGTTAACGGAGAAGATGGAACTATTTTTGAGACCCCGAGTCGATTGCGAAAACAATTTTTTTTTTTTCAATATCTTCTTGCGGTTTTGCTCTATGGAAATCAGGAAATCAGAATTGAAACCAGAAGTATTAGTAAATTCCAACTACTTCTGGTCTTGATATGGACTGTAATAATATGTTCCCTGGAGACGGTGAATCGATTGAAAGGAGTCGCATCTCGCTGTCTATTAACGTTTATGTCATATAGTGACCAATGTTGAAACCCGAAACCGTTGATTTCAAAAATTTTCGGTTTGAACAGAGGGTTAATGGAGAAGATGTAATTTATTATTGGGGCTTTGAATTAATTGCAAAAGAAAACCGCTTTTAGATACTTTTTCCGTTTTTGCTCTATGAGAATCAGTATTGAAGTAGTAGTAAATTTCAACCACTTATGATTTTCATAGTGTTGTGAGTGGTAGTGGTACGTTCTCTTGAGACTAAATCGATTGGAAAAAAGAAAAGAAAAAGAAAAGAAAAAGAAAAGAAAAAAAGAAAAAAGAAAGTAAGAAAGAAAAGTAAAAAAAAACGTTTATTGCTACCTGTTTTGCTTCTAGGGTGATAAACGTTGAAACAGGAAATGTTAATTTAAACTACTTCAAGTTTGAATAGAGAGTTAATAGAAGAGATGGGACCTTTTCTTGGAACGCTGAATCTATTGCGAAAAAAAAAACACTTCTTTATATCTTTTACCGTTTTTGTTCAACGAAAATCAGTGTTGAAAAGGGAAGTATATTTTTATTTCAACGGATAGTATATTTCAACCAATTCTGGTTCTGATAAAGTGTTGCAGATAGTCATACGTTCTTTTGAGACGCTGAATCGTTTCTTTTTTTTAAAAAAAATCTCGCTATCTGTAACCCTTTTTGCTTTCCAGCAATACACGTTGGAACACAAATGGCTGATATAAACCACTTCCGGTTTGAATAGAGGGTTAACTGAGGATATGAAACAAATTCTTGGGACACTGAAGAGATTTAAAACAAACATTATCATCAAAAATAAGTGAGAATAATGTCGGATTCATATTTGTCGCACCGGGAAAATAGCTGAACAATTTGAAATGATTCTTGGAACACAGTACCTACCTCAAGCTGGATCTATTAATCATATCAGTTTGATTACAGTGAGTATTCTATGGTGCAGAGAAAGTTTCAAAATTTATGCCAAAAGTTGGGTAACCTCTGTATTTTTACCACTAAACTTTCAATGCAATACACTGAGAAAAATAATGTAGGTGGTGTACTTAAAAAGGTAGGTCACATGCGTAATTTCTGTAGTTTTTGGACTTAACGTACAGCAGACGTATAACTGAAAACGCATGTTTTATAATACTTTCTGTATAAGTGTTCCATCTATACCTACTTTCCGTATGAAACAATGTAGGCGGTCAGGATCTCACGTACAAATGGACGTATATAACATATAGCTGACGAAGGTAATATACCGCTGTCCGGAGAACGGATTTTTCTCTGTGTACGTATCATAAGGGGGGAGGGGAAAATGAAATGAAATATTTCAGTTTTACGTCCCAGGGTTATGCCGGTTAGGCTAAAGGAGACGGATGAGACATGAGTGAAATGGTGGAATGAAGAAAGTAGGAGGAAACGGGAGAACCCCGACGAAACCCACGAGCACGGTGTTAAGGGGGAAGGGGATTCAAGTATTTTGATATTTCTTCCGTACGAAGAACGACATTTCAGTATATGTATGCACAAATTTCGAAGTTGGAGTTAAATTTATTGCGTTTAATTCTTTTATTCCTGATTGATTTCAATTACATACAATATGACTTTCTGAAAAAAAAGAAAAAAAAACACGTGTCACAGACACACAGACGTACAATCAAAGCATTTTTGTGTTATAAAGTCATTCGGCAGAAATTAATTTTATTCTTTTTATTTTCAGTTATCAGAAGTATAACTTAATTGCATTTTTCCAAACATGTTGTTTACAAAAGCATTTCTGAGAACAGATTGTTTTCAAAACTGTAAACGAGACCTCCCTCGCCGGTTTTCAGAATAATAGAGGCAACACAGTAAAGAGAAGCGAAGGATGTTTCTAATTGAAGAGCGAATGTACTCTATTGAACAAATTCCGGTGAATGAAGAAAATTTTTAAGCCACAAAGAAAATGCATGCCATATTTAAGGAAAATCGATTAAAAAAAAAAAAAAAACGAAAACCTGTGTGGGCAACTGGGCGAATGGTTCAGTGGTTACTGTCATCGGCTTCCTTGCCAGTACTCACATTTGATTCTCTCTGGGAGATCGTTTAGATTTTACGTTAAATTGCTGGTGAAATGACAACTACATTGCATCTTATACATCATGTAATTGCTCTGCCACCCTTTCCCTGCCTGATGTTAAGGCCCGCACAGGTCCTTAAGTCTTGATCGCTATAATAAGCTTTAATAAAGAACTCTGAGACCATCTCAAAGTCAGGCACATCTACTGTTACCCATACTTCAGTTCCCTAAGAGAGGGCATAACCCTCTAACAGGGTTCTAGCCGGAACGGCTAGTCACTTACCCCAAAAAAAAAAATGCTGGTGAAAACCTCATTTAATCACAGTGTTGAAAAAAAATAAAAAAACGCTAAACTGAAAAAGATAAAAGTTATTCAAGGAAATCATGATCACACTATGCATATAGAAAATTCTCAAATAATTTACTTCTTTTTTTATTTTTTACAAGATATGTTCAAAATTGTAAGCCCGGTTCTCGGGTTTAATCGTCCTCAAACTGAATAGTTGAGCGCAAGCCAATATGAGCACGAGTGGATAGTGTTCAAACCCTTAGTGAGCGAGACCACAATGAGTTTATTGAACGCAAGATAAAGCTTCATTAAGTATAGTGAACTCAAACTCAATCGAATAAAAGACTGAGCTAGCATGAATCTCATTAAAGTTAGAGAGTGCGATTTTCATTGACATTAGTGAGCTTGAGTTCACACGATCCCATATTAGTCCTAGTTGCAAAATGACTATATGTGTTCTTTAGATCTCTTTATTTTTGACCTATTTTAATTTTAAATAAATAATAGGTCAGATTCAAAATCTACAAACAAAACAAATATCAATGCCAAGTTTAATCATTTACTGTCGTTATTACACTTCCAAACTATGCTATGCATAAGTGTAGCAAGTGTTATAGAAACGCTATGACGGACCGTTTGACAACAGAAAGCGAAAAACAGTAAGAGATATTTTTTTTGGAATCCATTCGATGTCTCCAGAAAACATACCATAACCACCATAACTCTACAAAAACCAGAAGTGGTTGAAATTTATTAGTATTCTTGGTTTCAATATTGATTTATATATAGCAAAAGCGGTAAGAGTTATCGCGAAGCTGTTTTCTTATTTATTGATTCAGCATCTCAATTATTTCTGTCCTCTGTTAACCTTTATTTCAAACCGGAAGTTGAAATCAACCGTTTCCGGTTTCAATGTTGATTGACATACAACAAAAACAGTAAAAGGTAGTGACAAGCGTATTTTCTTAAAAATCGATTTGCCGTATTAAGAATATACACCACCTTCACCCATAACACTACACCAAAAACAGGAAATGGTTGATTTTTTTTAGTTGAGTACTGATTTATATAGCAAAAAAGATAAGATTTAGCCAGGAGCAGCTTCTTAAAAACGATTAAGTGTTCCAAGAATAGGTTCCATCTTCTACGTTAACCCTCTATTAACACCGAAAACAGTGTAAATCAATAGTTTACGGATTCAACGTTGGTCTCCATACAACTAAAAGAGTAATAGATAACGACAAGCAAATATTGGAATAGATTCAGGGTATTAACCCTTTAATTGGAAAGCAATGATAGTATTACAATTAAAATATTTAGTTTCTTTTTATGGTTGAAACATGTCTTCCTGATCATACTTTCGTAATTTTTAAAGTATTTTTGTACTTTGGTTACAAAATACAGTGTGTTTATTTCAAAGTAACATTGCCATAAAATAGGTCTTATGTATAGTTTCTGAGCAGCATTGCCCAATTATGGTCAAATATCATAAGACTACTCTCAATAATTAGCAGCAGTTTCGTTGAAATATTTTCCTGCGGAGCAAGAAACCACAAATAAAAAATAAAGTAAAATAAAAAAGATCTTTTGCGGAACGTAGGAGATAAAGTTTCTACAATACAAAATTTGACTGTCCCCTGTTGACGAAGATTAGAAGTATTTAAAGAAGTGACCCGCAAATCATGTATATGAATATTGTATGAAAGCAATAATGCCAATTAAATGATCACTGAAGTTATAATTCGTGCGGATAACGCAATAGAATACGATGTTGCGATGTTGCTTGAGAGCAACAGTGTCAAATAAAGAGTTAAGGAAATATTCACTCTGTATCTCTCTACTATAGTATGAAAGGTATAACGTCGTTGTCTTTCCATGAAAAGTTGTAGTGACGTTTATGGGGAGTTGCCAGCTTGGTTACTCGTGGCTGGTTGAGCGCAGTGAATGGTGGGTGGCGATTGGCCATCCTTTTACTACATCCCCAGTGACGAGCAGGTTCAAGCGCGGGAAGCCAACGACGTTATACCTTCTGGACTTTAAGACTGGAAGCAGTAGAAATTTACTACTTAACATGTTTCATCTCACACTATTCCTCTGTGGCAGCCTAAAGATATAGATATGGTTCAATATTGAATTCGCATAGTTTGGATGTCTATCGTAGTTTTTAGAACTGTGACACGAAACTTGCTTATTGTTATTTTTACTATTATTATTAATAGTCTGTATCGTGGAACATACCAAACCAAAATGTACGTTGTGTCGATAGGTGTTTTCTTCGTTTCCATAATAATAATAATAATAATAATAATAATAATAATAATAATAATAATAATAATAATAATAATAATAATAATAATAATAAGAAGAAGAAGAAGAAGAAGAAGAAACAGCTCGACGGTAAAGAACTTGCAACCAGGCACTTACCCATAAATTTTCCCTGGTAGGGGTCCAAGTTTTTTTTGGGGGGGAGGGAGAAGGTCAGTCCAATACTAGAAGCCGCTACGGTTATGTAATACTGAGAGGGTATTATTTTGCACCCGATAAGACGATAAGTAATTGTAAAATACTTCCACCTATATTTTCAGAAAAAGAAATGATAGAACAAGATTGCTTTTGTAAGAGAAAAAGTACAAATGAAATGAATGAAATGAAATGAAATGAAATGAAATAAAATGAATGAAATGAAAATGTCTTTATTGAAGCGGGCGAGGTTCAGCCATGGCTGCTCTACCACCTAACCCATGAAGTGTAAGATCAAAATTTTCATGCTGTAATCAATCATTTCTCTGTTAAACAAGTTTAGTTTTATTGAGGAAGTGTACAAATGTATGTTGGTTTAGAAGATTTGGGGGTTTGGACCCGGTAAACCCCCGTGGGTTCGCCATTGCTTGCAACTATTGAGACTTATTTTTACGTTCTCGGCTGCAAACGGCAAATATGGTCTAACGAGGATATGTTTCTGATTTTAAAAGAAATAATAATAATAAAAAAAACATTAATTTTGGCCGGGATGTCAATAGTGAACCTTTGTGGACAATAGGGAAGATTAATTAATTCTTAATTCATGAAGAGAGTAAAATGCATTGATCATGTTGTTAATACAGTCTCTGTATTTTTTTAATGTTCTTTACGCTAAGTTTGTAATGCAAAGGAATAACAGTTAAGTGGAATAATTTGAAGTGAATGGAAATGGACCTCGTACACACGATTGTTTACAACCAGCTGTCATGATCTGGGATCAAATCTGTGATCTTTCGCATCAAAGAGGAGAACTCTACCAGTAAACTACGTACCATATCTTTGCTACTTTTCTCCATGCATTTTAGGTTTGTTTCTTCTCTACTGAAACAATTATTTAAAGAAGCTCTTGCAACTATGAACTATTGACTAAAAATATTGATCGCTAAGGCATTGTAACTTGATTTATAATTGCTTATTCAGGCGAGCACCCAAAAAATTTTGTTGGAGGAAGGGGTAAAGTCGAAAATCTGGACAGGATGGGCCCCAATGAGTACACTCCTGATGGAAGATAAGCCACGAATACATCATTTAAAAATAATTACTAAGTTTTGGTGAGGATTCCGACCTGGTGGACCTTTCCCTCGAGGGTGGACCTCTGTAAAGAATACAAAGTATTTCTACCTTTCTTCACCTGACTATGTAACTGCTTTCCTTATCCTTATGGACTTCATTCTCTTTTCACATTAACAATCAATTGCTCGGAAATGGGTTCACATTTCATTCTGTTTTTTTTTTTTTCGGCTGCCAATGTTTTGCAAAATATAAAAACAGTTCTGAAATACAAGCAGGCTAGCCTACACAGACGTAAATATATGAATGGAGTTTCTGCCTACAGTTCGTTGTGTCATTTCTTCTACACTTGTGACTGAAGCGTAACACCCTTGTGAACTTGATTTTGTATTTTTAAGTAATAATCGAGGTGTTTTTTTTTTTTTTGAAACAGTGCACGTGCCACCTCGAGTGTGTTAGGTTATCATTGAATGACATCCGTTTGATCAAAACTTCACTAGAATGTGAAGGAAGAGCTAATAGAATAAAACTGTTGTAAGTTAATTTTACAAGTAAATCAAATAAAATCGTTGTATCTAAAGAAACTTGATTATCTTTACTGTTTTTGAGAATTGTAACGTTATTTCAATATGTATAGTATTAATTATTGTAGAGGAAAACTTTTTTTTAAATACATACAAATTGCAATTGTTACACATTAAACTTTTATAACAATTTAAAATCTGAGTTACGACAGTCTTATTCTGGGGGTGCGCTATGTCGAATAATAAAATGAAGTTGTTTAACAACAAACGGGGAACTTAAAATTTAACTGGTAAATTCGTCTCCAATATTTCACTATTTTAAGTTTAAGACTTAATTTACATTGTTTAACTACATAGTACTTCAAAAATGTTTTATTTGAAACACAAAAGTCTTTCATTCTTTAATGAAAGATGTAATATATACATTTGTACGCCAAGAATTTCCAAATGGTTATCATGACCACAATTGGTTCTCCAGTAATGTTAGTTAAAATTTATGTTTATATAAAATATTAATACTAACAAAGAACCTAGTTCCACATGCTACTTTTGTAAAAGTATGTACAATATTAAAAATAAAATTGATCAAATATGTAATTAGTTTACTTCAATTGATATTAAGTGACATAGAATTTGTTGTTTTGTTTTATATTTAAACTTTCGGAATTGAATTTGAGTTATTTGCGAACAGCACCGTGACCTTTAGTAAAATGATCCTATTTGTATCTATATTATATCAAGTCAAAGGTCTTGCTTTTAAATACTAACGGTATACTTTATTAATCTGAGATATCTGCTACTAGAACATGCAAATAACTTCCAAGCTTATACATTGATACATTCACGTGTTTACATTTTTAACAATTAGCGTTAAATACAAGTCCTTGGAATTACATTTAGCCACGAAATTGATGGCCAGCCACCGGGCTTTAGCTAAGTGTTGTGTAATGAGCCCATCAGCTCATGGTGTTGTTTCTTTACGAGACCAGTTTAGTGCATCTTAATTCAGGTAGCTCTTCCCAGTTGCTTCATGATAAATGCAAAAATGTTGCCCGAATCGGGAATCACACGCTTCAAAGATGCAAGTGCTAAACATGATAAAATAAAGTTATTGAACGAAACCATTATTTTTAAGATGACAAATTTGAACAGAATTTCCAAATGTAAATATTTAAATCACGCTTACAAATATCATATATCTATCTATCTATCTATCTATCTATATCTATATATATATATATATATATATAATCTTTTAAATAGATATAAAATATAAATCTCATTTCTTATTTTCTATATATAATTTTAAGTTTACTTAATAAGGTGAGCAAGTTATTATTTTCAACTAAAGACGGTATTTTATGTTTTTCAAAGAAATTGTATTTTTCATTTTCGTTTGGTTTTCACCTTCACAACAATAACCTTACTAAATAATATCATACACGGTCAACGCAAATAATCTGATCCTGATGAAACTTGGCATGGAAGATAGACATTCACAAGGTTAATATACTATGAAATAATACGGTACGTAAACCTTTAGTAGGTCGTAAAATTTGGGTTTGAGTTTGAGTTTGGCCACATTTTTGCTAAAAAATAACATTTAACTGCTATTGGAACACACACACAATATATCTGTCATTAGAACACACAAACACAGACACAAAATAATAGGAATTATCATAAGAATACACAGACACACACACACACATACAAAAATAATATCTAAATGTTATTTGAACACACACAGATACGCAAAATGATATCGAATTATTAAAACACACAAAATATATAATTGCTAATAAACACACACACATAAAAGTAATATATCATTGTTATTAGAGCACAAAAAAACATAAATCGAATAACTTTGTTATTAAACGATAATGTAAGAAAGTAAAAAGACGGTTGATTCTCTATGCTGTAAATTTAGCATGCACTCGTAAAGATTTTCTTTAAAACAAACAAGGAAGGATGTTTTTCCTCTGCATTATGTAAATTTCTAAGCATTAATTTAATTGCCACTCATTGCTACAACAAACTCAATAAACATGTCAAGTTAGATTCTGAATTTTGATGATCATGATTTCAATTGCCTCGAGTTAGTTCAAGCTGAAGATTCAAATGAGACAAGCTGAAACAAAGCAGTAAGTAGATTCATATTTTAAACCAGTTGTTTTCAACAATATATATATAAAGTTAGTAGCGAATGTGTTACGTGGCATCGTTCTTTAATTACACAGGAATAACACGAATGAATAATATGACGGATATAAAACAAATAATTATTGATTGTTATTGTTAGCCCACTAATTTAATATTGATCATTAGTTTTTTTTAATAAGAAAAAAAGGAATCATTTTATATCGCGTAGTACTAGACTTGATAAGAACTTCGTCAGATATTTTTTTCTAAATTTTACTGAAAAATATTATACTTTTCGTGTGTCCAAGAAATAAACTGGACTACGTATTAAGTAGCATACCGAACTTGGCTTTCATTTCACAGGAACACTTTGCCTTACCTTTACAATTGTTCAATGGTGTTGCACTCACTTCTAGCGTAAGGGTGTTCGTGGTTCAACTCAAGTTCATGTGAATTTGTGGTAAACAACATCGTGTCCGTTGGCTTAACCGAGATTCTCCCATTTCCTCCTACATTCTCATTTCATTAATTAGATTATAATCATTTGCATTAATCATACGTTTCCCTTAGCCTAAAGGGTAAAAATTACCACAGGACATTAACACTTTCGTTTTATTTATTAATATCTTTAAGAATACAAGGAAAAAAAAACAAAAAAGAAAAATAAAAAATAAATAGAAACAGAAAGAAAGGCTTTATCTTACAACTTAAATAAGACACACATATGCTACAGTACGCTGTATAGAAAATTTGCGACGAACTGTTAGCAAAAGCTATTTTGTAATCTTTCCAAACAAGAAGGCAGCAAGTGACGCTAGGTAATTGGATGAAGATATTTACTGTCGCTCGAAAGTGCTTGCATGTAAACAGCATTCGTTTCCAATTCTTTACTCCCTAAAGATCACTTCACAGCGCTTTTGTCTTCACGTTTCTGATGATTACGTTATGTTGGATTATGCATACCCCTAAAATAATTCATTCAAAAAGAGGTTAAATTAAAATGAAGGTTAACATAAGGAATATGACTGATAGTACAATAAACTGACCATTATTATTATTAGCCACTATTTTTTATATAATAACTAGCATATATTACCCGCTCCTCTGGGTTGAAATGAAAATTTAAATGCACAACTCCGTATCTCATGTGTCTAGTACCCGTGAAATATGCTGTTTTCGTTTTTAATTGCATCGATTTAAACGACATCGGAAAGATAATTAATCATTCCACCAAAGATAGTTGATGACCCCGAAAACCATGAATTGGACACTAATACTGGTCATTTCCGATCATTTTATTATCTTCTCCTCTTCCAAGTTGCGGGGATGAATTTGGTTTTAAACGGGATCGGAAGTGTCATCGGTCACCTCAGCGACCCCGGAAAATATGGATTCGACAATAATATGGCTTATTTTTTATCAGTTTTATGTATTTCCCTTTCCCCCTCCCCAACGTACGGGGCTGAATTTGAATTAAAACATCAGAAGTGTCACTGTTCATCTCGGCGACCCCAAGCACGATAAATTTAACACTAATATCGGCCATTTTCGACCAATTATATATATATATATATATATATATATATATATATATATATATATATATACACCCCATGTTGCGGGCCATGCCATCGGAAGTGTCACCGTTCATCTCAGTGACCCCAAGAAATGTGGATTCAGCATTAATATCTGTCATTTTTAAATATCTCCTCCTCCCCCAGACCCAAGTTGCGGGGTTGAATTTGAATGTAAACAGGATCGAAAGTATCACTGTTCATCTAAGCGACTCAGAAAAGTATAAATTCGACACTGATAGTGGCCATTTTCGATCACACACACACATATATATATATATATATATATATATATATATATATATATATATATATATATATATATATATATATATATATATATATATATATATATATATATCCCTCCGCACCTGAACATTCCCCTCCCACTCCAAAGTTATCGGAATCGCTGAATGTGAGTAGCAATATCGAATATAAGTTGAGTGTGGAATTGAACAGTCCTGTTTTCATTACTCTAGTAACAATCCTGGAATGTGGTGGTAATTTCGAGTTTAGCGTCCCGTTCAATAGCGACACTACATGAAATGTGAACCTAAAGTTTACTGTGGGATGTGAACCACACATGCTCCCGCCGCGAATCAAATCAGGGTCTCCCACGCCGAAGACACCTATGCTAATAATATAGCTACGAAGAAGTACTGGAACTGGAATGCATAATAAATAATAATAACATATATATTAAAATGCTGGGTTTATATGTTTGCCTCCAACGAAAAGTTTATATATTTGTCTCCAGTCCTTTCGACAATGAGATGTCGAAAACCATAAGTGCTAGAAACGTGTTGTTTCAGGTGTTATTTCTTTGTTACATTTTTTAAATGTTCACTAAAGGTGTTGAAATTTTTAAAAGTAAAGCATCATATCCTACGAGTTATACATTCCGACACCACATACGTAAATACAGGGGTTGTATATCTATCATAGTTTTGTTTCATGGGCAAATGATAATGAAAAATGAAGGATAACCATTTCTTCAACCTAAGATGAATATTTATTGTTTGGAATGTTTTGCCCAATGAACACCATATATCACTGGCATTAAAATTAATTGTGTGTTTAATGTATTTGCTTATTACATACTGCATGCAAGAAGAAACAAAACACTGATCATACATGAATTAGAAACTCCAACCGGAAGTAGGCTCAAATCTTGCAAACGGTTCGAAATATTGAAAAAAATAATAGAAAAAAATCTACCCTTTATGGTATCCTTTGCCGACTTTTTTCAAAATATCTTTCACTTGTGTCTGTAAAGGGGCATGTACAATGGTCCAATATCTGTGGGTACAATGTTTGCTACTATACTGTTGTGTAAATATCAATTTGATTACTTTAATCATTTTGAAGTTCTTTCTGTGTCAGTGAATCTTTTGCATTGCTATCTTCACATGATTCTAGATTCTTCTTTCCTTTGTATCTCCTGTTTTTGGGTGTCGGCCCGTGAAACTTTGGATTTCTCACTTTTGTTCACTCCTCTATCGATTGCGTATTATTTGATTGGGCAATGCTACTATCAATATAAGATGTTCCCTTGTAAGAGTTATTTGCCAACAATCAATGGACAATTTAAATTTAGGCGCGGTGGCTCAGTGGTAGAGCGTTCACCTCTGGTGCTTGGGGTCCCGGGTTCGATCCCAGCCCCCGCCAAGTGAACTTTGTGGTGGACAAACACCGTGCTCGTGGGTTTTCTCGGGGTTCTCCCGTTTCCTCCCACTATCTTCATTCCACCATTTCACTCATCTCTCATCATCACCGTCTCCTTTAGCCTAACCGGCATAACCGTGGGACGTAAAACTCAAAGATTTCATTTCATTTTTTCAACTTAAATTTATCGCTATATTATGCCACACAACTATGAGAATTATACACTTCTGTCTCTATTGTTGAAACAATGTTTCACAATAAAATATAAAACAAATATTGCCTAATGTACTGTATAATACAACGGAAATTTGTATTTGTAAAGGCACTGTTGAAGAATTTCGATGTTCGATGCTCAACGAACTTAAAAAGTTCGTTACTGAATTCTCTATGTCTGTGTCTGTCCGTCTGTCTGCTATTTGGGATTTTTTTTTCAATTTTGAACCTTGCACTCGATAGAGCATCAAAAAATATCAGAGAAAGTGATTAAATTTTTCGCGTCACTCTTACCGTTCCCGAGATATTGGTCAAAAATATCCGATTTCCAGAGATTTAAGGAGCCATATCTCGGGAACCGTAAGTCATAAAGAGATCATATTGGTGTTGATTAATATCTAAAACTATGGTAAATATTTTGGTACCAAATGGTAACAAGTGGCCACTGTCCAACTGGAAACTGGTTTAGTCAATGGCCAGTTGACCAATGGCCACAAATTATTATCAGTATCAAAATATTTACCATCCCCTTAGGTATTGATTAACACCAACATCATATCTATATGACTTACCGTTCCCGTGATATTGGCCAAAAAAATGGCCAATTTCTAGATATTTAAGGAGTCATAGCTCGAGAACCATAAGTTGTAGAGAGATGATATTGATGCTGATCAATACGTAAGAGGATGGTAAATATTTTGGTACCAAATAGTAACCGGTGGCCACTGGTTTGGCCAGTGGCCAGTTGGACAGTGGCCATCAATTAATATCGGTACAAAAATGTTTAACATTTTATTAGGGATTGATTAATACCAATACCAACTCTCTATGACTTACCGTCCCCTCGATATTGACCAAAAGATAGTTCCGATTTTGGGAGATTTAAGGAGCCAAATCTCGAGAACCGTACGTCACACAGAGATCATATTAGTGTTGATCAATACCTAACATAAGAGGATGGTGAACATTTTGGTACCAAATAGTAATCTTTGGCCACTGATTAATTGTCTACTGGCCACCGTTCCCTAGACATTGGCCAAAAAAGTTTGAATTTCTATATATTTAAGCAGCCATATCTCGAGAACTGTAAGTCATAGAGAGTTAATATTTTACTAATTTTTGCGAGATGGAGAAGAAAGTGTTGATATAAAGATTTACTTCTACATCTAGGAACCATGACAGTCTTCCTTCCCGCTCCATCTCTCCATTCTTTTTAAGTTCGTTCTGGCAATGTTCTTGGAGCATTTTCAACTGCTTTATTCTGGATTACAGATTTTAAAATATCACTCTTAAAGAGGTTGGTAAGAAGTTTGTATCGGCCACCGGCCTTAATCAAAATAACAGCAATATTTCCGGTTAGGTCGGTAAAAATGCTGGCCAGTTGGCAACCCTACCATTGAAAGAACCTGAGTGCTTATAATGAATTAAGCTCCAAAATATTAGTGTTAAAGACACAATTTTATGAAATTTTTCATTGTTTGGTGTATGTTCAAAGTAAAAATGTGGTGAAAGATGACTCGAAATTCTTTATCAGTTTTCCATTGTTCAATAAGTATTTCACAATATCTACTGTAAGTAATAATAGTATTGAAACACACAGTGAACTTAAGGTTTATCAACTTCATTTTTGCAATTCCAAGGAGTAATGCTGCGATTGAATTGTGTTATCTTCCCTAACCAACACTCAGTATACAAAAGGAAGACTGACTTTTAATGAATAGCCTCATAGTTCCTGAATGTCCTGCATTTGATAATTTAGATATGATAACTGTGTACGTGAGAATCCCTTGCATGTGTGCTGTATGTTAGAACTTACCTACATCGAGTGAATGTGATTACGTAATAAATTTGTTCCCCCCCCCACACAAAAATATAATACATTAAAAAAATACAGTTCAACACAGAAATGTGACAAAGATTTTTTTCTACCACATGCTTATCTGCAAAATTCCATTACTTTTGAAAAACTGACAATAATGTTTCAAGATACCTTAATTGATAGCAAAGTGTTTTACTTCTACTATTTTCTCTGAAAATTGATGGCTGAAAGGGCAAAGTAGAAAATAGATCTAATCGATATTCATTTAAATTTCTTTCAGGCAATGGAAGTGAAGGTGTACCCCATTCGTCTCATTCTGGAAAACGATGGGTCCGCAACGAAACAAGAGCTCAATGTTGTCATCACGAACGAAGCTCTGGATATATTAAACGAAAAACACGTGATGATAGAACTGGAAATTGTATTTCAGCCCTTAGATGGCCCACAGGGCAATTCACAGAAGAAGGTAAGTATAAGGATAACATATTTTCAGAGTATGAAATTGGAGTTTTTTTTTTGAAACTTTCCAACTGAATGTTAACATATGATGGTATTGGTAGTTTTATTTTAGCGTGAAACTTGGGCTACAAGAGGAAGACTTAAAATGGACCTGGACACACCAGAACTTTGTTCCGGCTCGTTATTGTCCTGTCGGAGTTCAGTTCCTGTGCAACATTAGTCTCTTATCTTAACAACATTTGATTTATTATTATTATTATTATTATTATTATTATTATTATTATTATTATTATTATTATTATTATTATTATTATTATTATTATTATTATTATTATTATTATTATTATTATCATTATTAATACATTTTGGGTTTATCTGAAAGTCAATATAATATGCAATCATTGACTGTATTCTGGCTAATTAGAGTTCAAACGTACCAGCTGTTATGTGGTCACTTTAAATACTGCATAAAAGATAATCTGTTCTCATATTGCTAAAATTTGAGATTGTTGCTGCCATAGCATGACGTTGAGCTTTACCTTAATTCTAGCAGCCAACTCTCTAGAACTCTCTAGAGGAAAAGCTTCCCATGTAGTACAGGTCTCATGCTAGCTCATCAGCCCTGGAAAGAAGCTTTTCCTCTCTTTTTACACAGCTGTCAGAAGTATTGCAGTTGTATGCAAATAAAACTGGTGTAATAACCAACCCTTTGCATTTTTCTTTCATTTTATTTACCTCTAAACAAGTACTTATCTTATTTTTATTTAAAGTAATACTAATGATGATAATAATATTAATGCTTTTAGATGTCACGCACGGCCTATGATACAATGTTAATAAATGGAGCAAAACATGGAAAGCCGCGGTCGGGTCTACACATCGTTTCATAGGGCCTTATTTAGTCTCTCGCCTGCATTATTTAATATCTATCTAGAAGATATAGTGAAAAAAAAACTACAAAATGAAGACGTCATTTCAATAGGAGGTAGAATTATTAAGTGTATATGGTTTGCAGACGATATGGCGCTTGTTGCAGAATCTGAAAAGAAAATCAATAATATGTTAGAAGACTTGAAGAAGGGCTCTGAACAATATGGGATGAAAATAAACGTCACAAAGAAAAATAAAACATGGTGATGAAACAAAAGGGCAGTGTCAAACATAGTAGTAGTAGTGGAGAAAATAGAACCAGTGACTAGTTTTCAATAAATGGGTAGTACCATTAGTGATGATATGAAGTGTGAACGTGAAATAAAAGCAAGGATAGGAATGACAAAAGAAGCCTTTATGAGAAAGAAAATACTATTTTGTGAGATCTTGAATAAAGAGTTTAGAAAAAGACTCAAACCGCTTCGTGTGGAGTATTGTACTATATAGGTCAGATACATGGACATTACGCAAAAATAATGGAAAACGACTGGAAGCTTTCGAAATGTGTGTGTGGAGAAAAATTAAGAGAGTTAGATGGGTCGAGCGGAAAACGAATGAGAGGGTGTTAGGAAATGTGGGGGAGAAAAGAACAATTTTAGATATTACTAAGAACAGAAAGAGAAACTGACTGAGACATTAGCTAAGAAGGAACTGTATCATGAGGTACTTTCTAGATCAGCGTTTCTCAAAGTATGGGTCGCGACCCATTGGTGGGTCGCAGACCGTTTTTTATTGGATCGAGATAAATTTGTCCTGTTTTTTACGAAAATTTTATTTTGATGCAGAAAAATATATTGTGAAGTACTATTCAAAAAATGAAAATTGGAAGCGTTTCTTAATGAGGTACAAAGTATGTGGTTACTAAGATCTCTGCTCTGTTATACAGTCAATAGAGATGCTGGATAGTAATGAAAAGAGAGTGAGTGAGTCAAAATTTGTCACGGGGTACGGCATTCCGTCGGGAGTAGTTTTAGCTCTGTTTTACCTTTTTATGGAAACACTTTAGCCCTTTCGGCGCATGCGTACAATTTCGTATGATACAGTTATTGAGAAAGAAATTTACATTACACTTGCTCGATCGTCACTGATTGATATCGAAGCGTTCACAGCATCTTGATATAAATTTCATGTTACTCACTCATATGGACTGTTATTGAACAAACTGGAATTAGAGAGATAATTTACAAATGTAATTGCTTTGAAATACACAACCATTACGTAGAATGTTAATGTGTATTTGGATAAAAGTAGGTGGACCACAATATACTTCTAATTATTTAATTGGGGTCGTGGTAACAATAAGTTTGAGAACCACTGTTCTAGAGGGATGGTGGCAGCAAAGAAGGGAGAGGGCAAAGGAGACTACAATTAATGGACGATACGAAAACAGAGAAACGTGAAAACGAAGAGGTTAGCAGAATACCGTGGAGCATGGAAGTTTCTCAGCTGCAGCACGTGACCTGCCAATAATGACAGAATACTTATGATGATGGTGGTGTATTCCTAAAGATGAAAAAAAAAGTATTTCTCTTTCACCTTATGTCCATCATGACTTTAAGTTGGGATTTCAACTGCTCATCATTTCATTTTAATTAAAAAAAAGACCCTTATGCATTTATTGTACGAATTGAGAGGACTTTTTAATCCTTTTAAGTTTTGGGGTTTTAGAAGCATATTGTAGACTTTCACTCAATAAGCTACTGCGTCAGGACTATTTACCGTAGAATCATGGCTCATACCCCGTTTTGCTCGGAATAAATCAATGTTTCTAACTGTATCACTCAAATTTCCCTATTATGTACCTAAGGCAGGAAATTTTAGTCCAAATTCGAAAAAAGGGAATATTAAAAAAGTCCTGGTTTATCGTGAATTTCTCCCCTCAGGTACAAGACATGAACATGCAAATTTCACCACAAAAAAACACTGTTTTATTGTAAAGAGAACGAGGTACGAAAAATGAACCGAATAAAAATAGCTTGATGCTCTAGCCGATTTACCAATTTTCCCTGGATAATACATTTTCATTCAATTTTTATTCCATCAGATTCAGCATAAAGACTATTCATTGTAGGATCATTAATTGTACCTCCTTTTATTTGGAATGTACCAGCCTGTCGAACGGTACCATCCACAAGTCAGCACCATGTACCCAAGGAGGGAAAGTACCCTAAAAAGATAATTTTTTTGAGTTTGGGGCCCTCTGGGCGCCCCCTGTGTAACTCTCTATCTCAAGATCACTTAAAACATACTACATAGAGTATGAAATATCTGTGCAAAATATCAATATCATATCTTGAAAACTGAGGGCGGAAAAATATCTATAATCCTATGTTTTGTTATCATTTATGGGAACATGGAATATTCGTTACACATGGGTAAATATTTTTCCCGCCCTCAGTTTTCAAGATACGAGATTAATATCTTGTAAAGATATTGCATACATTATGTAGTATGTTTTAAGTTATTTTGAGATAGACTACAAGCATTAACACAGGAGGCGTCCAGAGTGGCTCAAGCTTTAAAAAAAAGGAATTTTTCTAAAAATCCCATTTTTAGGGAATTTTCTCTCTTCAAGTACATAATACCGACATGCGAGTGGTGCTCTTTGAAACGCTGCTTCAATCCAAAGAGAACGAGGTACAATGCATGATTTTAGTATAGTGATAATACTGTATATGCTTTACTAAACAATTGACAACAAATGTGTAAATAGGGAAAAAAATTTTTAAAAAAATCGAAAACTTTTTGGCATATTCCTATTTATGCTAGAATCATGATTAGTACCTCTCTTTGTTTTAAATGAGGCTAGGTTTCAAACGATTTGGGGTGAGAAATTCTTCAAAAAAGAGAACATTTCTCCTGAAAATCTTTTTTTTTTAATTTGGACGGGATTTTCCCGCTTGTGGTACACCAAGGTACGAACCATGATCCTGAATAAATAGGGATGTGTCAGGAATTTTATTTTAAAAAGCTCTAAAATTTACACATTTTTCCTTCTTCCATGTTTGTGACGACACCGCTGTCAGTCATGGCACACGTGACTGCAAAATGCCCATGAAACATGTTATTTGATGCTACCACATTTGAACGAATGCAAAAAAACCCGATGTGGAAAGCTTTACTAGAGATTTACAAAGCAAATTTCGGTCGATATACAGGATAGTAAGAAACTATTTGAATAAACTTCGGGAGCTGATTCCCGACACCGAAGCCAGCAAAAAAGTCCTTTGAAACTTTGGTCAGTGAGGGATAGTTTCGGCGATATAAGTTGCCGAAAGCGTGGGAAAATGAACTTCAGAGGGCTTTAATTCAAAAACAACGCAACGTAGAGAGTGCGATTTAGAACATGACACTCGAAGCCATACCTGCTCGATTGAAAACGGCATGTTTCAAACCTCCGCAAAATGTGTACGAGGGATTCCCCAAAGGAATGTAGGGATTACTTGCCAGGCTATAGGGAAAATCCGCCGAAACTATCCCTCACTGACCAAAGTTTCAGAGGAATTTTTTGATAGTTTCGGTGTCGGGAATCAGCTCCCAAAGATTGTTCAAATAGTTTCTTACCATGCTGTATAAACCATAACGTGTAAAAGGGTTAAAACTGAAAGTACTTCCAGAATGAAAGTAGTAACTAAACGACAGACCTGTAACGCCACTGGAATCTCTCAAACAGTATCATGAACGATCAGGTCATAGGATTTAATTTCACACTTCTTGTAACACTTCATATGTTGTACTAGCAAATATTACACGCTTTGCTAGGTTGAAATAAAGAGTTTAAATGCACAATGGCCATTTTGGATAATTTTTATATACCTGTTTTAATAGTGACGGGGCTGATTTTGGATTTAAACCGGATCGAAAATGTCACTGTTCATCTGAATGATCCCAAAAACTATGGATTTGACACTAATATTGGTCATTTTCGACCATTTTATCTCCCTCTCTCCCAAGTTCCCGGGCTGAATTTGGTTTTTAACGGAATCACAAGTGTCACTCTTCATCTTAGCGACCCTAAAAACTACGTGTAAGACACTAATATTGGCCATTTCTGATCACTTTTATATGTCTCCCTCCCTACTCTTCCATGTTGCGCCATCGGAATTGTCACCGCTCATCTCAGTGACCACGGCTATTATGAATTCAACATTAATATGGGTTATTTTTGATCAGTTTTATGTATTTCCCTTTCCCCCTCACCGAAGATGCGGAGCTGAATTTGGGTTTAAACAGCATCAGAAGTGTCACTGTTCATCTCGGCGAACCCAAGAATTATATATTTAACACTAATATCGGTCATTTTTGACCATTTATATATTTCCTTTTCCCTCATGTTGCGGCCTATGGCATCGGAAGTAACACCGATAATCTCACCGACCCCAAAAATGTGGATTCAGCACTAATATCGGTCATTTTCGTTCATTTTTAGATATCTCTTCCTCCCTCTTCCCCAAGTTGCGGGGTTGAATTTGAATTTAAACCGGATTGGAAATGTCTCTGTTCATCTGAATGATCCCGAAAACTATGAGTTCAACACTAATACCAGTCATTTTTGATCATTTTCTAGTTTCTCCCCCGTCACCCTTCCCTATGTTGCATCGTCAAACTGAATAGCCTAAAGTAATCTCTGCCCATAAGCTCATGTATGTTGAAAATTTGATTGAGATCGGTCTGGTGGTTCAAGAGTGATGAAGTCACAAAGGTAGTCATTTTAATTTATTTTTTTACATATATATCTTCCCCTCCCCCCCTAGGTTGGCTTGTCAAAGTTAAACGATTAAAAAAAAATCATCCAAGGCCCTACCCTCATATTAGTTGAAAATTTGATCGAGATTGGTTGGATGGTTATTAGGTTTTATTATTTTTTATTTATACCTCCCTCCTCCCCTAGGATCTACCGTTAAAGTGAAATCACAAAAATGTTTTCAGATCCAAACCTCATTTATTTTGAAACTTTGATTAAGATCGGTCGAATAGTTCAAAAGTTATTAAGTTACAAAAATAGTCATTTTCAGTTTTCTATAAATTGATTTTTATATATCTCCTTCTCCTTCACTACGTTGCTCCGTTAAATTTAAATCATAAGAATGATTTCAGGCCTGAACCTCATCTATGTTGAAAATTTGATAAAGATCGGTCGAGTGGTTCAGGAGATTCAGAGTCACAAACGTAGTGATTTTCAATTTTATATATATATATATATATATATATATATATATATATATATATATATATATATATATATATATAGACTGATTTCACAGTAGACTACTTTTAGGTTGAAAGATGTTCCAAAAGTGCTCAATTTTCCCGTTTGCGTTGCGCGCCTACAATTTCGAGTGGGAAGATGTCGTGATCTAGGACCTTCACTTATAAATAATGGTTGCCATAGCTCAGCGGGAACATGGACAAAAATGGGTCAACAATTCAATGGAAATGCCCATAAGGCGCGGATATCTTTGACATTTTTTGTATATCGCTCAAAATACGGGGCGCGCTCCGTTGAGATTTTATGGAAGTGAGATTATACATTGAGCTCTACAAGCACTGTTAATCTCATCACACTCGAGCCTGGAGAACAGGGAAACAAGTCAGTCTGAGAATCAGAGATGGTACATCCCTCGACTTTGACCCGATTTATTCCCTGTTCCGGAGGCACGAGTGCAATGAAATTCGCAGTGCTTGTAGAGTTCAACGTGTAGTTTCACTTCCATAAAACGTCAACGGAGCGCGCCCTTTCTTTTACGCGATATACAAAAAATATGTCAAAGATATGCACGCATTATGGGTATTTCGATTGTATTGTTGACCCATTTTTGACTATGTTCCCGCTGAGCTATGGCCATCATTATTTATATGTGAATGTCTTCGGCCATGACCTCTTCCTACACCAAATTGTATGCGCGCAACGTAAACGGGAAATTGAGCACTTTTGAAACATCTCCTTTTTGATTTGGAGATAGAGTAAAAATATAATTTGAAATCAGCACTTTCGTGCATTTGTGTCGCGTGTATTTTTTTTTTAATAACTGTTTACCGAGAAGGAACATCTAATTCAATCTTCGATATGGCTAATAATTTTCTAGTTAACTTTAAAAATTTCCACAGTGAAATTTTGAATATTTATTCTCCATTTCTACTTTTTTTTTAGGTACACTGCAGGCGCTGCTGAAGATATGGTATCAACGTTGAAGATATATCAATCACTATCAACTGTCTGAAATAAGATGTTTACAATTATCTTTTACATTTGGAAACATATGAAATCATTTTAAAATAAAATCTTTTTTCTATTAAAGAAGAAGTGATGAATTTTATTACACCACATATAGATTCCAGATCTTCAATTGCAAGAGTACGTTGTTTTATATTTTATGTCTACATTACACTAATAAAAGCCTCTGTTTAACATGAACTATAGAAAAACCCTTTGTATTACTTTCGAGCGACGTAATGAGAGAAGAAAATTTGGTGATCGTGAAAAACTCAAATTCGAGATTTCAACGGATTTACACGTTTCATGGTTCATAGATTCCGACCGAAAAAGTGATTTTTCGACAGCTGTCCTTCTGTTCGTCCGTTCGGGCTGATGTACTTACACCTAGAGGCCATTTCGTTCAAGGAATCGATACAAAATTTTAGAAGTAAGATTTTTGTGTGATCTTCTAGGAGGAGTTTTAGAATTGTCTTTCTACCTCTAGAAATAAGGGTAGTTTACTTAAGGATTTAAAAAATGCTGTTTTTCCAAAAGTGCTCTTAATGATTTTATTTTTTATAAACAAATTTTTCAAAAAAACTTTTCATGGGGTATAATTCATTTCTCTGGGGAAACCCAGAAGGGTAATTTATTCTTGGGAGTAAGTGTTCTTTCGGACGATTAAAAAAAATGATTCAGGCAATTTTATTCATATTTCATAAATAAATATTTAAGCAATAATATGACGATATGGTATAACTCATTTGTCCTGAAAAATGTATGAGGGGTAGTTTATTCTTGGGAGTGATCTTTTTTCAGATGATTTTCTCAGTACCAACTCAAGCTCTTTTGTTCATAAGGTAGGTGCAGGTAAAAACGCCACGTTAAGGGTGTTGGATTTTTGACAGCCTTAATTTTCATGAAACACAAAGAACAACACATGTGCGTTGCAGAGTAGTCTTTTCCGCGAGCAGAAAAAATGTTGCAATCATGCCACTCACTTGTGTTGTACCCAAGGTAAAAGAAAAAAAGTTTTACAAATTGGCATATTTACCAACACGTGCAGGTAATTACGCCAAGTCTAGGATACTACTAGAAACATTTAATACATCTTGCAACTGCTTACATCGTCTGTATTATACGAACTCAAATATTACTACACAACATGGCAGATGCAGAACATAGAATAACCAAAATGCAAGATGAAGATAAAAAAAATAAAGTGTAAAAACGATAATGTCAAAATTTGAAATGAAGTTCCAAACTGAAAAGTTTTAGTCAGTAAGAAGTTTAACAAACAGTGTCACTGTACAGTGATTTAAAAAGACTACACCGATACTATATGAAACATTTCCCTGAGAAAAGAATTAGTATGTTACATTTGTAAATCCTGTAATTTTGGGCTTAACGTACAGCAAATTTATAACTGAAAACGCATGTTATATAACACTTTCTGTATAAGTGTTCCATCTATACGTACTTTCCGTATGAAACAATATAGGCGGTCAGAATCTCACATACAAATGGACGTATACAACATATAGCTGACGAAGGTAACATACATTATGTAATATAAGGAAGACTGTTAGACATCAAACATCCTGGAAAAGCATAATATCACATCTAAGGGCAGTGCCTATGTAGCATACGGTTAACGTATGCTCCGTACTGATTTTTGTAGTAAGCAAGAAGATATCGTATATTTGTACAATATACCGCTGTCCGGAGAACGGATTTTTCTCAGTGTAGGACAAATGAAAACATTTTCATCTACTGCAGTCAGTCCTGCACAAGCCCTGGCGTATTTTGCTGCTCGATGCTTGTTATTGATTTAGTAGCCATGGAATCACAAATACTGAACTTACACTTACAAAACAAAGTGTTCATAGACGGACACGAAATAAGGCGTACACTGTTGTAAACAACCAGTAATGATCTAAGCTAGCACGGTAATAATAACGCATTCTTATCTCTATTGGTATTGAAATAATAAGGCCCTTCCACGGAACTTTCCCGAAGCAAACAACACTGCACGGCGTGACGGTCTCAGACCTATCTCCCGTAGTACTTGTCAAATCGGACTTCCTCAGGCCCGTGGCACATATTGGAGGTGTATTTTAACGGATTTCGTCGGAAACGTCCCAGCACTGAACATTTGGTGTATTTAGCTGCACTGGCGTATATACCTGCAGTTACCTTATTTCATAAATAATAACTTACAACTAGGGCAACCGAAAAGCATAAAAAGCATAACAACAATTTACACATAGGGTTGGAACCTTGAACATGGTTGTGGTTGTCTAAGAGTCCAGAAGAAACTCATTTTAAAAGCATAATAAATCATAATTTAAAACACTATTCTTGGAAAATTCTATCAAACAATTCTTGAAAAATTCTGCTTAACTGCAAGATTAAAATACGGTATTCATATTTTATGAAACTAAATGGCATTGTACATAGTTTGCGAATATCTTAAGTGTGTTATTTTCTCCGGTACAAAAATCATGCGTACAAGAATTGTATGTATGGTGATTCGAAATGTACAAAAAGTGCACAAGAACTCCACACTACATTGTTATGTGCACCTCTTGAACTTGAGCACTTTCTGTACTTTTTGCTGGCATCTTTTCCTTTCTCTTTCTGTATGCACCTCTAAGGCACACACAAGTGATAAAAAAAACTGACTCGAATAAATAATATCTCTTTACAGTGCATTAAGTAGAAAGTTCATTAAATATGAAAGAAACTGGTTGCATAAAATATTAATAAATAGATCAAGATATTTAGAACATTTAATGTATAGTAAATATTATACATTATGCACGATTAGTGTAAAACAACAATTTAAATTAACAATAAAGCATAATTTCGAAAAAAAGTAAAGTATAATTAAACAAAAATAAAGCATAATGTGGGTCGACCTAATAATAACTCTATAGTATTGTGTAAATAAGGCCACCCTTTTAAAACAAAAACATAATGGTTAACTTAAGGATATTAAATTGCTGACGCAGTGGGCTATCATATAGGCTTACTATTATGCTTGTGTCCTACTTTCCGCATGTCAGAATCTGGACACATTAGTATACATACAAATACGGAGGGGGAAATAAATACAAACCTTGCAATATACATACATATTGACAAAGAAGGAAGAAGCGTCATTCGACATATAAAATGTGGGAACAGTCATTCTGGACGTAGGAGATAGGTGCTATGTCTGTGTAGCCTATGGACAGTTGCTTTCGCCCCCACTCCTTCTCGGTGTTACAGGCACGGAACATACCCCTCTTTCAGATGTGATTGTGAAAATTATGTTGGTACACAGGTAACATGATTAAATACACTTTACAGCACAGAGGTTTCTTATAAATTGTTAGTTGATTTATCTTTCGACAAACAATGTTTGCTTATAAGTACTGGCTTCTTTACTGCCCTCGCTGGGAGAAGCCGTGGCTCCGTGGTAGAGAGCGCAACGTTGGCGCCCGGCATCATTGGCTCGATACCAGCTCGCACTAACATTTATTTTTCTAACATGTAGCGTCCTAGTTTAAGTACATTTCATATACCATGAAGCATGCGAACACTACATATTGCAGTATATTCCCTACTCTTCCACGTATGTTTTCTACAGACAACTGTATAAGTTCAATTCATGGTGTTTTCTACAATTGGCCGCTTGGTCCGGAAGTTACCAGATTAACGTACAGCCCCTCCAGATTACAGACATTTTTTTCTCCAAGCACTCTTCCTCAATGACACAGAGTTCTTCAAATGAAATGAAAGACAGTGTCTTCTTACCTGTAAATAAAGAAAAATAGAATAAGAAATATTACAATACTGTCAATATTAAACACTAAACTTATTAGAAGCAAGCACAATAACATAGATTTAGAATACATAATAATGCCATATATATAACACAACCATCCTGCTGAACATCTAGAAAAATATTGAGTGGTTCACTGTGCTGAAAGAGTGAGAGCTTTTTCTCATCTTAAGATTTTCTTTTTATTATAACCTGATTTTCATTTTTTTTTTTTTGCAAGACGATTACATTTCTTCCTTGTAGAGAATCTGAATTATATGTGACAAGTTAGTGAAAATAAATTTTCAAAATGGCATAAATTTGTTCAGAGCAACCAAGAATAAGCAACTTGAACATAAGTAAATGCAACAGTACTTTTTTTTCAATAAGAAAATAACACAGAAATGGAATAAACATGAAAAAATATATGTTTAGAATTTTACATATGTATTTCATTGACTTTTTAAAACATATTTATGTATCCTCGTCGCCAAAAGTGCCTTTACATCGCCGTGACGGGTATGTGACCGCGCAGTACTCCAAGGAAGGGATGGTTGCATAAGAAATTGTGAATAATTTTGAAGAGTTTTTATTTTGACTAGGGAAATAACGTATGTATAAGGAGTAAAGGAACAGATTTAAAGCATCAGTACACTGTCATCTCTGAAAAGATTCGTATTTTCAGTTTTTCAGTTTATTATCTTCTATGTTCAGTTAATAACTGCTAACAATTGCTACTAGCGCATGTCATTCTTCAGGAATTTACTACGACATGTTCGCAGGACACTTTTCTATGTCCTAAATGTATGCGTCAATAACTTCTTTCGTCTCACTGTCCTCATTTCAGAATGGAAACTGATTACGCTGAACGTGAATATGTTTCGCTGTCGTAAAGCAAGGTCCGTAAAAATGTAAATAAGGTTCTTATTATTAAAAAAAAACACACAGATGTATTTATTGTTTGTATAGCACAATATAATACAGTAACTAAGCAACATGATAATCCTTAACACCAGCAAGATTTTTCCAACAGGAGGGGGAAGCAAAAGGCCGATATAGAGTTTTTCGATTTATTCCGCTATATATATTAAGTAGTTCTTAGTCCAAAGGGCTCGAGAAAAACGGCCCTGTGTCAAAAGAGTACGGGTCAAAACGACCCCGCCTCAAAAGGCCCCAAGTTAAAACGGCCCCGAGTCATGAGATCTCAGCGACAAAAGGGAACTGAGCCAAAAGGGCCCGAGTCATTACGGGCCCTGGTCAAAAGGGCCCGCAACAAATTGGCACTGGGTGAGAAAAGGCCGGGTCATAGGAGCGGCCTCTAAAGGGCACAAGTCAAAAGGACCCCGCAACAAAAGGGCCCGAGTCAAAAGGACCGGTTTCTAAACAGCAAGGGTCAAAAGAGCGACGCAACGAAAAGGCCTGAGTCAAAACGGCCCAGCGTCAAAATTGTACGGGTCAAAAGGGATAAAGTTAAAAGGCCCTGTGTCAAAAGAGCCTGGGTCGAAGGGAACCCTCCTCAAAAGGACCCGAATCAAAACGGCCCAGCGTGAAAAAGGTCTGGGTATAAGGGTATCCGCGACAAAAGGGAACGACTCAAAACGACCCCGCGATAAAAGGGCTCGAGTTAAAAGGGGCCTGCGTAAAAAGAGAACCGGTCAAAAGTATCCCGCCTCAAAAGGGCCCGGGTCAAATCGGAACAGCGTGAAAAAGTTCAGGTCAAAATCGTCCTGCGACAAAGAGACCGGAGAAAAAAGAACCCTGTGTTAAGAGAGCTCGAGTCAAAAGGGCTCTATGCCAAACGGGGCCCCGCTACAAAAATGCCCGAGTCGAAAAGGCCCGGGTCTAAAGCTCTTTGCAACAAACGTTCCCGGATCAAAACGGCCCAGCGTCAAAAGAGCTCGTGTCAAAAGTGTCCTTGACAAAAAGACCCGAGTCAAAATGGACCTGCGTCAAACAGGCCCAAGTAAAAAGGGCTCCGCGTGAAAAGAGCCCAGGTCAATAGGGCTCGGATAAAAGAACCCCCCGACAAAAGGCCCGGGTTCAAAATATCTCTGCAACAAAAGGGCCCGAGTCAAAAGGACCTGTGTGAAAGGGTCTCCGCGACAGAAGGCCTCGTGTCAAAATGGCCCCAGGTCTAAAGGGCCCAGGTTAAATGGGCTTGAGTTAAAAGGGCCCTGCGTCAAAAGAGCCCGGCTCAAAAGGATCCCGCGAGAAAAAACCGAGTCAAAAGTTACTACGTCAAACGAACCCGAGAAGAAACGGTCCCGCGTTAAAATAGCGCAAGTCAAAAAGTCTGCAGGTCAAAAGGGCCTAGCGACAAAAGGCCCCGAGTAGAAACGGCCCGAGGAAAGAAGCCGAGTCAAAAGACCCCGCGACAAATGGTCCCTACTTCGAAAGAGGCCGGGTCAAAAGGATGCAACTCAAAAGGGCACGGTTCAAACCAGCCCCGCTAGAAAAGAGCCCGCGTCAAAAGGTCTCCGCGACAAAAGTGCCAGAGTCAAAACGATCCCGCGTCAAAAGGGCCAGGGTCAAAACAGCCAAGAGTGAAATGTCCAGGTCAAAAGTCTCCGCGAAAAAAGAGTCCAAGTCAAAATGGCCCGAGTCGAAAAGACTTGAGTTAAAAGTTTCGGGAATAAAACGACCGAGCGTGAAAAAGACCTGGGTCAAAATGGTCCCGCGACAAAAAGAACCGAGTCAAAAGGGCCCTACGTCAAACGAGCCCGAGTATAAACAGCCCCGCGTCAACAGAGCCTAGAAAAAATAAAGAAACATTCGCAATAATGTTACCTCGCCGGTTTTGAATGCTTAAGGCACCGGCTGAGAGTTACGCGGCTGAGTGAATGTAAAAAAAAGAGCACAGGTCAAAAGGTCTCCGGGTCAAAAGGCCCCGCGAGAAAAGTCTCCGAGTCAAAAGATCTCCGCAACAAAAGGGCCAGAGTCACAACGGCCCCGCTACAAATGGATACGAGTCAAAACAGCCCGCGCCAAAAGAGCTTGGTGAAAGGGCCCCGCGACAAACTGGCCCTACATTAAAAGAGCCCGGGTCAAAAGGACCCGCCTCTAAAGGAAATAGCCCCGCTACTAAAAGGCCAGAGTCAAAACGGCCCCGCGACAAAATTGCCCGGGTCAAAAGAAATCGAGTTAAAAGAGTCCTGCGTCAAAGCAGACTGGGTCGAAAGAACCCTGTCTCAAAAGGGCCCGAGTCTTACGGCCAAGCATGAAAAAGGTCTGGGCGTAAGTGCTCCGCGACAAAAATGCACGAGACAAAATGGCCCCGAGTCAAAGTTACCCGGTAAATACGGTTTCACGTGCAAAAAGCCTGAGATCAAAGCAAGAGTGAAAATCAGGTATGCACGAAGGGATAATATCCCCTTCGTAAGTTGAAGTGATTGTGCAAAGGAAGGAGAAACATCTGTAGTTATTATTAACAAATAGTAAATGTTAATGGTGATATTAATTTTGTTTTTTTTGTTAATTGTTCTGCAACAATCTCTATCGCTTCTCCATCAAAGTTCGCTTGCTCTTCCGACTTTCTGAATCAAACCTTATCTATTATTGACTTCCCCCTTAGGTCTAAAATTCCATTTCAACCCCTGGATCAAAGTATAGAATGAAAAATATTCTGTGGAAAAGATTAGTTTAATGTTGCTCTGAGAAGACATATGTGGATCTCTATACAGGGCATTGGGACAGAACAATAATACAGAGTTTTTCGATTTATTGCCCTATATATATTAAAAGTCATAGTTTATCATTGATAGCGTATATCCTCTTACTTTTCAAAATTGCCACAGTAGCCTATTAGGCAGAACATACATCTCCAGATATAATGTAAAGAGAAGAGAAGGAAGGAGATATGCCCAGTGGCCTAACTAGTTTTACTGTGCCCTGGATCGATTCATTCCATTGGTGATCGATTTGCTCATACCCTTCTGCCCCACGCATTTCAGCTGCTGCGTTATATATATATATATATATATATATATATATATATATATATATATATATATATATAAAGGTTTGTCCAGAAAGTAATAGGACTAAGTCGATTTAAAAAAATTATTGAGCCAATCGTTACAATTCTTTGAAAACTTTCAAAATAGGCTCCTTCTGCGTCGATGCAGCGCTGCCAGCGCGATTTCCGAGCATTGAAGGCGTCACAGAAGTCATTCTCCGGAATAGCCTTGAGAGCCGCGGTGCAAGCTGCTTGGATCCCCTCTGTCGTCTCAAAATGCTTGCTTTTCATCGGGCGTTTCAGGCGAGGAATCAAAAAGAAGTTCGGGGGCCACATCTGGGCTGTAGGGGGGCTGCGGAAGCGTTGGGTTGCCGGCCTTGGTCAGGTAGCTATTCACAAGAAAAGCGGTGTGAGCCGGAGCGTTGTCGTGGTGCAGCTTCCAGTCAGCTCCGATGTCTGGTCGGACCCGATTGATCATATGTTTGAGTCTCTTGAGCATTTCCACGTAAAACTTGGCGTTGACGGTTTGTCCAGGAGGAACAAATTCATATGGGACGAAGCCTTTGATGTCAAAAAAGACAATGAGCATCGTTTTCACTTTGGATTTGCTCATTCTTCTCTTTTTGGGCGAGGAGACGCCGGCGTGTGCACTCGGAAGATTGCCTCTTTGTCTCGGGATCATACTTAAAGATCCATGATTCGTCACCTGTGATTACTTTTTACAAAAATTGGGGGTCACTTTCACATATGTTCAAATTTTCTTGGCACAATTCCACTCGCCGCAATTTCTGGTCGTCAGTGAGCACTTTTGGGACAATCTTCGCGCACACCTTGCGCATGTTCAAATGCTTCGTCACAATTTCATGAACCACAGTTTTTGGTAAATTTAACATCTGGGCAATTAAACGAATACTTAGTCGACGGTCTGAGTTCAAAACTTCGCGCACACGAATCACATTGTCGGTGTTTGTCGAAGTCGATGGTTTTCCAGCACGGTCTTCATCGGCGACCTCTTCCCGGCCCTCCGAAAAGGCCTTGTGCCACCGAAACAAACCACTTCTTGCTAAAGCATCATCTGGGTAAGCCTGCTTGATCATATCAAACGTCTCTGTCGCAGATTTACCGAGTTTAACACAGAATTTAATCGCGTACCTCTGCTCTAACGAACGCTGCAATTTCGGCTTGCACCACTCACAGAAACACGTCGCGCGAAAAAGCCTGTCCTGACTCTCCGTGTACTCGGAGACAACTGACCAGCCGATCGTTCGTTAGCTAGGAACGCCCTCTACCGGATTCAGTCGGTGCGCGCACGCTCCGAAGTACAGTCATGGCGGAATAAAATCAGGCCTATTACTTCCCGGACAAACCCTATATATATATATATATATATATATATATATATATATATATATATATATATATATATATATATATAGTATACAAAGTTATTTTTATTAAGAAATATAAGTTTTTACATATCTTTTTCCTAAGTTATCACTACATACTTAACTCGTAACTACTATCGTGGGGGACCAAATTTGACCTCCGCAAACACATTTCTAGCTGTGGACAATATATATATATTGTTTCACTGAGGCTTCAGTCGTCTATTCTGAGTTGACCTTGCTAGGGGGCCGGGGTGGCTCAGTGATAGAGTATTCACCTCTAGTGAATGGGGTCCTGGGTTTGATCCCAGCCCGCGCAAAGTGAACCTTGTGCTGGATAAACACTGTGTGCGTGAGTTTTCTCGGGGTTCTCCAGTTTCGTCCCACTTTCTTCATTCCACCATTTCATTCATTTCTTATTATCGCCGCCTCCTTTACCCTAGACGGCATAATCGTGGGTCGTAAAACTTAACGGTTGCATTTTTTCAGTTGATCTTGAGATTTCGTAGCGACTTGTTGTTCGTGTCCATGCACTTTGTTGTTTCGATAGTTTCGGATTTCTGGGGTCGAAATTTTCCCCAGGATAGTACTTGCGCTATACGTTTCCTGCATTACATTTTTTCTGTGGTTTTCTTGGGGAGTGTTACGGAGATGTGTGCAGAACTCGGAACTGGCAGATTTTGCAGAAGGTGGTTTCTTGCAATTTTCTATAGAATACTGGACGTTGCATGCTTAAATAGCCTTGTTTTCTTTACCATCTTTCCAACGAACCAAGAAGACTTCAGAGACGAGACTTCATGAGGAGTATTACGACGACTCTCGCTCAAGATCACCTAAAAGTAAGGGGCGAATGCGGGACACTTTCTCGTAGGCTTCGGCAGTCATTGTTACGACTAACTGATAGGAACATCAATGAAGACTGTCCGCAAACAGATTCTCCAGCTAAAAGGAGGAGATGTGCTATTTGTCCTCGAATTGATGACATAAAACGTTCTTGGATTTGTTCTATGTGCAACCGAAATGTGCATAAGGGTCAATCAAGAAAAATCACTATATGTACTGACTGTCAGTAGAAGAACTGTCAGTGTCAGTGTCTATATTTGTTCTGTGTCTAATGGATATGTGATTAAGACACATTTAGGGGTCGTCCACATATTACGTAACGCGGCAAGGAGGGAAGGGGGTTCGGCCTTGCGTTATGAAGAGTGATAAGGGGGAGGAGGGGCTTTAGGTCTTCTCTACGTAATAGTTTTTTCTGCTGTATTTTTTATTTTTATTCTCAGGTTTATATGCAATCTTTTAAACAAATAATTTTATTGTTTTTTTCTTTTTTATAAATTAGCTAGAATACCCGTTTTTCATACGGGGGGAATACGTTTCATTTTGGATATATAGGGCACCAAAACTGTCACCATCAACTTAGGGACTCCAAAAACTATGGATTCGACACAAATATCGGTCATATTCGATCACTTTTATATATGTCCCCTTCCCCAAGTTGCATGGCCAAATTTTAATTTAAACGGCATCGAAAGTGTTACTGTTCATCTCAGCTACCCCTAACACCATGGTCTCGACTCTAATATCAGTCATTTTCGAACATTTTGTATATGTCATCCTCCACTTTATCCAAGTTGCGGGGTGAATTTGGATTTAAACTGCATCGAAAGAGTCACTGTTTATCTCAGCGACGCCGAAATTTATGCATTTGACACTAACATCGTTCATTTTCAATCATTTTTTATATATTCCCCCTCCCCCAAGTTGCACCTTCAAAGTAAAATGATAAAAAACATCCCAGGTCAGAACGTCATCTATGTTGAAAATTTGAACGAGATCGGTCGGGTGGTTAAGAGTTATTAAGTTACAAAGATAGTCACTTTCATTTATATATATATATATATATATATATATATATATATACGAGGGTTGGAACTTAAATAGTGGCAACACTGCTGTGGAGACTATGCAATGAAATGTACTAGTGGGCTGATAGCGCACGTTGTTGACATATCTACCTAACCTCCGAGCAAATAGACTCGCCCGTCCCATGTCACTGGCAGGCGCACAAGCGAGGGAAGCACAAATCACTTGTGAGCGAGCGGTCTAACGTAAAGGTGTCAAATTCGCTAGTGGACAGTGGACAGTGATCCACGCCTGACGATTAGTGAGCTCGCCCACGAAACCGGATTAGCGCGTAAGACTGTGCTTCGCATTCTGAAGGAAGCCTGGGCATGCGCAAAACTGCATTACAATGGGTTCCGCATGAGTTGATGGAAATGCAAAAATGGATGCGTTACGACGCTGCTCAGACGCACTTGGAGCGGTATGAGCGCGAAGGCGAGGCTTTCTTACGCCGTATCGTAACACTGGATGAGACATGGGCCAGATCTTACGAGCCAACACTGAAACGCCAATCCAACGAATGGCGTCATTATGGGTCGCCGCGAAAGTCGAAAGTGCGTCAGAGCCCCAGTATGGTGAAAGTTATGGTGTGTTATCCTAACGCATTACGTTCCTCCAGGGCTGACCGTCAATGCCCTAATCCGGTTTCGTGGGCGAGCTCACGAATCGTCAGGTGTCGATCACTGTCCACTAACGCGGCAACAGCTTGCACTTCTTCTTCAGAGACGCTAGGACGACCTGCCCGATGCATGTCCGCCACAGTTTGCCGACCTTCGTTAAAGGTTTTTACCCACCGTGCCACTGTTCTGTACGGCAATGCCGATTCCCCACACGCCTCTTGAAGCCCTTGATGACACTGTCGTGCTGTACGACCTCTGGCACATTCAATATTGATCCAACTCCGTTGTTCCTGTTTCGAAAACAGTGACACCTTTACGTTAGACCGCTCGCTCACAAGTGATTTGTGCTTTCCTCGCTTGTGAGCCTGCTGGTGAAGTGGGACGGGCGAGTCTACTTGCTCAGAGGTTAGGTAGGTATGTTAACAACGTGCGCTATCAGTGCCACTAGTACATTTCATTGCATAGTGTCTCCACAGCAGTGTTGCCACTATTTAACTTCCAACCCTCGTATATATATATATATATATATAGATATATATAGATAAGTAAAATTTCCTATTGTTTTGGAAAATTGCGAACTATAGCCTATATAAATTGAATCATACAGAAGAGATTCGAAGACGCACAACACACCAGCGTAAATGGTGGCGAATCCTGCATGTATTACAATACAATAAAACTCCGTTTTGTGGCTATCGCAGCATTGGATTTAGGGAACACGCTTTTCCGGAGTTAGTTGTTAGTGATCGTAACCACCGCCTGAAAATGCCCTCATGTTCCCACTAGTATTGCTATTTCTGAGAATGTTATCTGAAACCTTTGATTTGAATCATTACTCACTCTATTCTTCTAATAGTGGAGTAGGGTAACGTCACGAGATAGGGGAATCTTGCAAATCATGATACAAACATGCCACTTAGTAATGTAGTAGATATATACCTAAGAATGAAATTTAGATGTAGACCCCAAAAATCAAACCCTTTATTTGCCCCTGTGACGTCATCATACAACATGGCCGACATGGGCATTACAGAAACACAATAAAGGCACATAAACCGTTGATTACAAACGATACATTCTATATTTTGATGTGATGAACTGAATTATGTCTTGATTAAAGTCTTCTACATTGCCATAATAGAAAAAAGTATCACTATATAACGAGTATTAAGCAGAGGCGGCTCGCGAGGGAAGTCACAGGTAAGATTTGGATTTTTCTATTAAAACTCAAAGATGGAGACTTTCCTAACTTACTGATTGTTATATATAACAATTATTATATTAATTAACTTTTTTTTACTTAATTTGAAGAGAAAAACTAATTTTTACCGGTGCAAATTCCCTCACAAGCTGCCTCTGGTATCAAGATTATCAAGAGTGTGCAGATTACACGATATTTCTTTCCCCTAACACTAACATACCTCCGTCACTCACAGATCACTAATTTCCATTGAAAGTATTTGTTTGACACTGACCATCGCACACACCAATGGTGTGCAGGGAAGAGATAATTTAGCACATTTACATGCACGCAAACACAGTGATTTACACCCACAGTGAACAAGCTCTTGACAGTGTTCAGACATTTCTTTCAGTAAAGACCATAAAGGTGAGTATGAAGCACCAGCTTTCTTCCAGCCCCATTGCTGAGGATCGGGTATATTAGGTTTTAACTTATGCCACTGAGACCAAATATTTCCACCTTGAAACAGTGCTCGTTTCACATGCTAAAGAAGTGCCCCCTCAGTTGGAGGCACACTCCAGTGAACGACCTTTCTTGGTGACGAACATTTTCCGACATTCGTTAACACTCTCTGCGTTGCTGCTGCGATCATACAAGTACACAGTAAAGCGCTGCACTTCTCTAAAAGAACTGTCTGCAATTTCCGGAGGACACTGTGAAAGCTCCATAAATGCATCAGTGACATATGAGTTTGCTTGCCAAGCTTCCCAGGCTGTTTTCTTCCCACATCCTGCAAAGGCTGATACCGTATCGCAGCCAGTGAATGCTTGCCCGAATGGAATTGCTTTGCAAATCTTGGTTTCAAGCTCTTTTGCATACTCATGGACAGGAAGGTCTCTTCGATTCCTTCCAACTCCGTAATCAATCCATAGATGAGACAGGGTTAGGTTGGGAAAGGCATGTAAAGCTAGCACCACCACATCAGAATGAACTGTTCTAATGATAATCGATTTCTGACCAAAATCACTGGCCTGTTTGGCATGCAGAAGTAGTCGCGTATCGGCTTCTTCATGTGTACAGGGTGCGAGTTTGGAAACATCAACATTGGGCGTGCTCCATATGCCAGTGTCTTTAGTGCAGACCACAGTCTTGCCTTCTGGTGTGTCAATATTTGACAAGAAGTCTGCAATGAGTTGGAATAACCCTTGTTTGTTGTCTTCATTATACAGAAACATGGTCCAATTTTTAGGAATCCGAGTAGAGTCCCCAACTCGTATTCATGGCGAAATCTCTCGTTTTTGACGCTCTTCACTTTTCAGGCTGCCTGGTAGATAGCGGTCAAAAACAAAGTCCACTCTAGTTTTGTCCGTGAGGATTGATAATATATATGGTTTCACTTTCGTATGAAAGTAATCTCGAAAGGTTTCTGTAGGAGATGATTTCAACATGTGTATGACAGCAGAACCATCAAGTATCACACATGTGGCCTGGGGAGCATTATGCTGGGAATCTCCGAACTTTTCCAGACAAGTAACAACATCTGACTTAGTTCCCTTGCGAATGAAACCATCGTTAGAAAGTGGTGGAGTATACTCCAAATTTTCATGAGCGTAGAAGTCAGAAAGATCGCCTTGTCGGCTCTGACAAGCAATAAACATTCGGCTGAAAAGACAACAATCATTTTTCATGATATTAACCTTGCGGTGTGCGGCAGTGGTCTTTGTGATTTGTTTGCGGTGGACGGCTAGATTATTTCGATGAATTGGTTCAAAAAATGATTTACTGCACTGCATTAAGCGTTCTTTTTTAAAGCTGTCGTACTGGTCTCTGCCGAGCTTTTCAGCATTGTACACTGATGCAACTGCATCTTCGCTCATAATGACGTCAGACACTATGCTTACAAGGTCAGTGCCGTCTTGCGTGAAAGGATTTCTGTCGTCTTCTGAAAATGTACACACTAGCCTTGAGACGTCTTTTACAAATCGTTTATTGGCAGCCGCAGTGTCTTCGTGATGTGTCTGACAATCACCTTCATCAAGTAACAATCTGTATTCTTCTTCAAAATTGGAAATGAGATTGGCAATAACTGGACCAGACACCATCCACTTCAAGAGCGCTGAAGGATTGTCAATTATTCCAACTGCTCCAACTTCAGACTTGACGACTTTGTCGCATTGTTCATGTATTTGATCATGACCCATACAAGAATAAGGACGACTTGTCTTAGTACCAAGGAAACCTCCTCGCACAAACTCTTCATAAATGGTAGGATGTCTGCAACTGAGCTCCTGTAATGACTTAACAAATATTGGCATCCAACGTGCGTAGTGCGTGTGGTCCAAGGCGAACATCCAGGGACACAGCTCTGATAGGGAACTGATGTAGAGTTCAAAATCTGCAAAACGCAAGCTGTGCAAGAGTCTAAAGAGAAGCATTTCAAGTTCCAATACTGTGTACCAGTATTTAAACTGAACGAATTCATTCTGTCTAATTTTAACCCACTCTTTAATTCTTTGGGGACAGGCGATGCACTCTCTGAGAACGGGGGGGGGGCGGTGGCTCAGTGGTAGAGCGGTCCCTGGTGCTTGGGGTCCCTGGTTCGATCCCAGCTCGCGCCGTGTGGACTTTGTGGTGGACAAACACTGTGCTCGTGGGTTTTCTCGGGGTTCTCCCGTTTCCTCCCACTATCTTCATTCCACCATTTCACTCATCTCTCATGATCACCGTCTCCTTTAGCCTAACCGGCATAAGCGTGGGACGTTAAACTTAAAGATTTCATTTCATTTTTCTCTGAGTATGCTTTCTTCAGCATTATGTATAGGGCTGCAGATGTCACTTCGTGAGCATATCTCGCTCGCTTCACGTGGAATCCATGTAAGCAATTATCTGCTTTACCAGTAGTGGTTACGCCTGCTTCCACTTGAAGATTAGTCCACCCACTCTCAGTCAACCAGTTACCCAACATTTCTAAGGTTGCCATTTCAATATGAAGTGGACCCATAATAACTACCATCTTGTTTTCCCCATACTGAAGAGGATGGGACCACTGAACTTGCTTCCCTATAGCAAAAACGGGTTGATCACAGGTAATCACGGGGACTTGGGAAGGATTAAGTGATGACACAGTCTGAATGATTATCTCAAAGCAATGACGAATCATGGCAGGCGAGTTTATGGAGTCTGGCAACAAGGGTAGTAGAACACATCGACTTGTAGGTTGAATCTTACCACGAAGTTGCTGGAAATGGAAAGCTGCCCAGGTAATATGTTCTTCGGAAATACTGCCGTTCTCTGACAATAATCTCGATTGCTTTCTACCACATATTTGATAAAATATCTTCCTGTAGCGGTAATTCAACACTATTAACGGTAGAAAGAGGCACATATGATTTCAGCATTGACATCTGAGGAACATTTGTGAACTATGCAGGCAAGTCACCTTTGCATTTGCGGGACCACTTGTTAATTATAACCCCAGTATCGCTGCGAGGATAAGATGGCTGAATTATAGATATCCCTATACCGTGAAATGCTTGCGTAGAGGTTGCTGACGACGGGTTGTGATCGATATTGTCTATGGCAGCACAAGTAAAAACGCCTGCTTGAAGGTTACTTGATGTACTCTCTTCTTAGTTTCAAATTGTTCACACAGTGCATTGGTCATGGTGGCCGATACCTCCCGAACTCGATCATATGATACACTCTCAGCTACTTTATTCAGTCTATCTATAATCCCTCTGTTCCGCGTTTTTGAATGGATCATTAATCCAATGTACAGGGGCAGGGGAGTCTCGCTAGATAGTGGATGACGTACATTTCCATGTCCTTGCTTTCTTTCTCGTCTCACTGCGTTAAACCGGAGTAACTGAGACACTGACAGCGCAGCAAGGCTTACATCAACAGTTTCTTCATTTGCAATATTAGGACCTTCAAGAATCATCCGTACAAGTGTTACTAGTGATTGTGGAACTGATTGCTCCTTGCAAGCTATGGTAAAATGCCCATTGAATTGTGGGAAAGCTTTAAACATGTGCTTCCGCACGATGGATGCAGCCCTAGCCAAACACATTCCATCATCTTCTGTATTCTGTAAGCAAGCACCGTAGATCAATTCTGCAAAGTCTCCCTCACTCAGATATATACCTGGACTTTTGACTATTATAGTTCCATTACTTGAGGTCCAGGTACTCCGCCCAGTTTTAAAGGTTGCAACATATTAAATTGAAGATGACATGTTTCCAACAATTTTTCGCTCTTTACCTTTCTTTATTTCTGCAATAATAACGAAGTTGGCCGATTTCAACGGACTTTTGTTTCACCCTGTATAATACTAATTACAGCATTCAGTGACAAAAAATGAACCTTTTATTAGCAAATATGAGTAATAGGAATTCAAAATTTGATGTGAATCGTTTGTAATCACAGTTTTATAAGATTTTACTGTGAGAAACGGTGTTTCTGTAATGTCCGGGCGGCCATGTTGTATGATGACGTCACAGAGGCAAATAAAGGGTTTGATGTTTGGGGTCTACATCTAAATTTTATCCTTAGGTACTGGTCTACCACGTCACCAAATGGCATGTTTGTATCACGATTTGCAAGATTCTTCGGTTACCCTACCCCACTATAAGGGGTTTTGCATGGGAAACAGAAGAAATTCTTTTTCGTGAAATTATATTTTCCGCGATGGAACGATCCAGGATTTGTAGATCAAAATAAGATATTAAAAAACCTAATTCGTCGGATATTATCTCGTACTAAATTTTTGATTTTGAATTTGAATATTTCTGAAGAAATTGAGTTTATTCGCATTCTCGCACTGATTTAGGACAAGAAGAATATGAAAAGAGGTAAACTGAAGTCCGAAGTCCAAAAAAGATGCTCGAGAGCTTCTTCACAAACGAGATGTCCCTGCTTCTTCACATGCGCAGCCACTTTGAATCTGTGGTCGACGAGGAAGGCAACTTTGCATCGTCGAAACTGGCGAATTTCAAATGCATGAAGCATAATGGATCCCTGAAAAAGAGATCGATGTTAGTTCTTCAGATCCTGTTCCACCTTCATCTTCCTTGTCAGTACGAGGGTCATTACGAAAGTTTTCAGATGTGAAATAACTTACTTAAAATCAATTTAACACTTACATTTTCTCAAAGTATTCACCATTACACTGTACACACTTTGCATCCTCGAAAGCCACTTTTGGAAGCAGTGTTGCCAGCCTTTTTCTTCAAGTGTTGAAAGTTCGTTCTCGTAAGCCACTACAGCTTCTTCAGGGCTGCAAAATCTCTTCCAACGCATGCGATCTTTGATCCCGGGGAACAGAAAAAAATCACACGGGGCCAGGTCAGGGCTATACGGCGAATGAGACATAAGTTTGACCTCCCTAGATTCTAAAAACTGAATTGTGATATTGACCGTGTGTGCGGACGCGTTGTTATGATGAAGCAGGATCCCACGCAATACAGTTATTGGACGCCGTTCCCGAAGCTTCTGGAACACTTTTGTTAGGCAAACAGTAGTGTACCGTTGAGCAGTAACAGTCCTTTGTTCTTCAAGTGGAACAGTAGCAACATGGCCAGATTTGGAGAAGAAAGTTGCGACCATATTCTTCCCCACACTTCGCGGTCGCTTCACTTTCATGGGTGGATTTTCGTCTGGAAAGATCCAAACTGTAGACTGGCGTTTATTTTTAGAGTCAAATTGATAGATCTAAGTCTCATCACCAGTAACAATGTCAGAGACGCGTCGAGAATTGCCTCCATCAAATCTTGCAAGCATTTCTTGACACCATTACACACGCATGCGCTTCTGCTGTTCAGTCAAAGTGTGAGGCACCCAACGAGATGAAACCTTCATGAACCGAAGATGAACATGAAGAATTTTTGTTACTGCTGGCGATCCAATGTTCACTGTAGATTCAATGTCCTTGAAAGTTGTTCGAGGATTTTCTCGAATCATTTGTTCCACACCGGCAATGTTTTCATCTGACACAGCTTTTGCAGGACGTCCAGCTCTCTCTCCATCTTTAAGCGATGTTCGGCCTCTTCTGAATTCACCAAACCACCGAAAAATTGTAGCACGGGAATTAGCAAGGTCCCCAAATGCCCCCTGCAAACGGTCAAGGCTTTGTGTCTCGTTCAAACCACTTTTGAAATCGTAAAGGATCATTCCCCGAAAAGGTTCCCTTTCGAGCTCCATTCTAGACAGCCGAATACTGCTCACATCAACAAACAAGTGAAGGCGACACGCCGTTGAAACATGCTTCGCTTCTTTGCTCTGGATACCACTACCGAACGCAATTGTTTTAACTCAAATACTGTGCCACAACAATGCGTATTTCAAAACTTTCGTAGAGACCCTCGTTGTCATCATATGACCGAAAAGGATAGGTGTGATCTCCTTGGGAAACGACAGTATGCAGTTTTGAAGAATTAGGACTGTTAATTAAGCAATCTTATGGGGTTAAAATATTATTACCATCCTACCATTTTCTAATACGTACCGGTACATTGATTTATTAGTGAAAAATACTACAAATATATTCAGAAAAAGAGCATTTTGTAATAAAATTTCTGTTATTAAAAATAGTTTTTATTATAATAACTCCCAAAATAAGGAAAATTGGTGACAAAACAAAAATCCAAAAGTGTTACGTAACGAACGGGGGAGGGGTTCAGCCTTGCATTACGAAGTGTGACAAGGGGGAGGGAGAGGATAAAAATTGGTCAAAAGTAGCGTTACGTAATATGTGGACGGTCCCTTAAGACTAATCATTGTGTGTATTGGTAGGTAGCCAAGCAGGTAGCTGCAGCCAGTCCAAAAATATGAGGGGGCGGTAGAAGTTAGGGGGCCGATCCAACCATATTATAGTTCATCATTATAGTATAGCAGTTCATTTGCAAGCCTACCGTGAATATTTTAGGGGGCATACGCAGGGTGGGTCCTGGGGGCCCGCCCCCCGAAATCCCGACTTTTAAAAAATGTAATCTACTTTTAGGGGCAATTTTAGAAATGTTCATATAATTTAGCCTCAAATTATATTTGGACCCCTCCAAAACGCTTTACGCCCCTCCCGAAATAAATTTCTGGGTACGTCCCTGTTAGGGGTAACAGTAAAACTTTAGGGGGGCCCAACACCCTAGTTCCCCTGTGGATACGGGCCTGCAGCCAAGCAACTAATCAAACACAAAAGCATCAATTGTCAGCTTTTTGAATGACAAGTTACATTTTCTCAGCACTAATAATTGAATGCTTTTTTACATAAAAATAAGTTTATTTTCATACTTTATTTTCGGATAACAAAAAACTTTATTTCATTTAAGTATGTTCTTTCGCTTCGTAATAATCTATTACCAAAAGACCATTAGTCAAAAAATATTTTGAAAATATCTGTTGTCCCCAAAACTAGTTAAGTCCATTAAAGTATAGCACTAGTAAACGGTCCACAATCAACTGCCAATGGTAACACGTATTAACATATTTTAATTTCAAAACAAATAATGGTGTTAAATCTGACCCCACGATAGTACATATGCAGTATAAAAATAAGGATATTAGTAAAGAGTTAATATGAATTATGTTAATAGGAAATTAAATTAAAAATAGTTGACTCTGCATAATCTAATTTAAGAAAAATAATGATAATAATAAAATAAAATAATACAATAATAAAAAGATGGTAATAAAAAGTTTTTTATTGTAATCCTGGATTGTCTCGTGTTGAACAACATGGCTTTCCTCAATACAGCCTCCAGAAGGGCGATAAATACGTATTATGAAGCACTCCAGTTCACATTTTTGGTTAGCCAACCACATATCAAGAAATGTCTCAAATTTATTTTTCAGACCTGCCCCCTCCCCCCCTCAAAACTTTCTGGATCTGTCCGTGATATCGGTTGTTGCCAATTAACTGATAATAGTCATAGCGTACCTTTTGAAATGTTTTCAAACGCTCTTTGCATAAGGAACAGTTTTCCGTATTCTTTATTTTTTCTTTTCTTTTTTTCGCCCTTTTACTGTGCTGGAAAGGGACTCCGTGAGCAGTGTTTGGCACACGACCCACTCGGGAGAGTAATGCTCCCAGAAGTACGTTTTTTTCGCGCGCTACTCTAGTCAGCTGTTCTAAGCGCTATCCTAGCCAGTTGTTTTAAGTTGGTCACAAAATTTATATCATGGAGTACAAGGGGAACAAAACGAGCCCTGCGGGGTTTCTAACCCGTTCCTACTACTACTACTACTTATCTGCACAAAAGTAAGTAGATCACTTTTTTGAATATTATTTTCATATTATTTTAATTTAAAAAGTGTTATAAAAATATTTTAAAAATGTAAAAAAAAATCCTCGACCCGGGTTTGAACTCACACCAAAAAGGACTTTCATTAATAGCATATAGCGCTAGCCCACTCGGCCACGAAGATCGACAACAACAAGTATTTGACTTCTGCTATTTAAATGCAACGTGGCAAGAAATTGATAACACCAACCAATCAGAACTGTGTTTCTCGTTCCTACTTCCGAGAGCATTACTCTCCTGAGCTAGTCCTTTTGGCACAAGCTATGTGCGAGCAGCTCTGAAGTTGAATGTTTTCAAGACCAAGGCCACCAACACATTTTGATAAGTACACTGTCGCGTGATTCACCCTTAGGGAGTGAGTATGCCACAGCAGTTGCATTGTGTGTTTCCGTATGATACTGAGATATTTCTTTGGCAGGAAAATAGTTTTGTATGGAACCAAAGACGACTGAATATAAAAACATTTAAAAGGTATACTCGGCCTGCAAGACTTACATGGCGGGCTTTACTTTGATGAATAAGGACAACCACTACCACAGTGCATGTTGTGGCACGAAAGTTGTGGTCTACGTGTCTGCCATGAGTTGGTCAGCTGTGTTTGCACACATCAGGCTTGACTTTCGTTTGTTGAGTACAGCACCTGAAATCCATTCATAATTCGATATGAAGGTTTCAACAAGTGACAGTTCTTGTGGATTGTTAATATGTTTTAGCTACTAAATGAGTGTCTTCATTATTCGATTTAAAAAGAACAAATAAAGCTTTTTACTTTGGGTTTTCTGTTTTCCAAGCCTAGAGGCATTGTAGAACACGTTATGTATGGTTTCACGCCTTTCTGCGTCGAGACATAGGAGGTGATGACGTCAAAACTTTAAAAAATATTTTGTTATTAGTCCGATATTTTTTTTTTATTTTTTGGCGGATTTACTTTTGCAACTAGAAGATTGAAATTTTGCACAAACATGCAGTCCACCGGACAAAATTTATCAGATTTTTCAGGTGATCCTGCGTTAACACTGGGGGTCCATAGGGGCAAAAAGGTAAAAATATTTTTAACCAAAAAATTTCTTTTTTTCGCGATTTTCACGCCTTAGATACACGATGGAGACATGTGAATGGTATCGTTTGAAAGCCAGTTCTGAAGAGAATTATGTACGACCCACGATTCTAGGATAAATAGGGATGTCTCAAGGAAACTTCTACAAAAGATCCTGTTTTATAAAGGAATCTGGGGTAAACACGTTACCACTACACCACCGATTGCTTTAGCCAAACTTTGTTTAACAAATGGTGTAGTGTTTCTTTCTGAGAACGACAACACGAAAAGTTCATACTGCAGATCAATGATGTCTTTGGAATGTCCTGGTAATTCCCTTGCCCTTTCCCAACCAACATTCGTAAATCGTCTCTATCATGATACAGGTGTTTGCTTTAATATTCTTACGTAATGCTTGTCCAGTATGATAAGTCGATTCTTCACAATCACATTGTAAAAATATTAACTTTGACGTGAATAAGATTTGAACCTATGTTAGATAGCTGTATTATGCATAAAGCCACTGCGTTACCCGAACACTTTCATGCCACCTGAAATTAGAAGCCAAATATTACTTACTTTAGGTGTGATCTTTGGAACGAATCAAAGTGCACAACGAAATTGATTTATTCGACGGCCTAGAGAGAAATTAGTGCCCACTAATAAATGAAGGAAATGCATATAATCCAGGAAAAATTACAGAAATAAAACATATTTTCAGTAATTTCGTCGTGCAAGTTCAAAAGTACGGGAATAATAATAATAATAATAATAATAATAATAATAATAATAATAATAATAATAATAATAATAATAATAATAATAATAATAATAATAATAATATATGTGTACATTCACACTATAGTAGTCTATTATTATTATTATTATTATTATTATTATTATTATTATTATTATTATTATTATTATTAGCATCAATTACCCGCTTCATTGGGTTAAATTGAGAAAAAATATTAATATGGTCCGTTACTCAGTCACTGTTTCGTGTTACTAAAGCCCTCTTTGATATCGGTCATTTTCGTTGTGTTTTTTATATCCTCTCCCATCCCTATGTTGTGGGGCACGGCATCTGCAGTGTCATTGTTGATCTCAGCAAGCCGGAAAACTGTGAATTCGACACTGATATTGGTTATTTCGATCATTTTTATATGTCTCTCCCTCCTCCCACTAGAGGGACTGAATTTGGATTTAAACAGCATCAGATGTGTCGCTATTAATCTCAGCGAATCCAAAAATTACAGATACACCACTTATACCAGTAATTTTTCGTTCTTTGTTAAATGTCGCTCCTCCTCTTTATCTCTTTAGTTCCAACGTCCAAGTGGAAACCATCTCAGGTTCGAACTTCATTTACGTTGAAAATTTGATCGTGATGGATCATTTGTTTCGCGAGTTATCAACTTTTATTTACACTTTTTAACTTCTCCCTCTCCTCAACCCTAAGCTATATCGTCAAAGTAAATAGATAAATGCTATCTAAGGCCCGAACCTGATCTGTGTTAAAAATTTAATTGAGATCGGTCGGGTGGTTCAAGAGTGATGAAGTCACAAAGATAGCCACTTTCATTTTCAGTTTTTTTTACATGTACCTCCCTCTCACCGACGTTGCACCGTCAAACTGAAATGACAAAAGTAGTCCCAGATCCGAACCTTATCTATGTTGAAAGCTTTATAGAGATCAGTTGGGTGGTTCAAGAGATTAGGAGCCACACACATAGTTACTTTCAATTTTATAATATAGGTTATTATTATTATTATTATTATTATTATTATTATTATTATTATTATTATTATTATTATTATTATTATTATTATTATTATTTGCTTACTTTTGAACTTGCACGGATAAATTACTGCAAAATATGTTTTAATTTCACAATCTTTCCTCGATTGTAAGTTTTCTTTTTTTTTATCAGTGGGCACTTATTTCTCTCTAGGCCGTCGAACAAATCAATTTTGTTGTGCACTTTGTTGCAAATAACGTTACAGGAAGAAGCCGATTCGTTCCAAAGATCAGGGCTAAAGAAAGTAATATTCGGCTTGAAATTTTAGATGGCATGATAGTGTAGGGGTAACGCAATGGCCTTATGAATAATATTGCTATCTAGTGATGAGCAAATGCAAGACCAAGACCAAGACCCGGGTGGTCTTGGTCTTGGTCTTGGTCTTGCACATGCGGTCTTGGTCTTGGTCTTGCACTGGAACCCTCGGTCTTGGTCTTGGTCTTGGTCTTGCACACCCAGTCTTGGTCTTGCTTGCAAGAGTCTTGCAAGTTTTGCTTTTAAGAAATCTATGATTTTCATAAGTAAATTTTACTCTGTATATAAGGGATAATAAATCCTACATTCCGTCAATATTGAGGAAAATACAATGTATGTTTCTAAATGCTGGGTTGAATGGAAAACGAATGCGAAGGTTTTAGAAATAGTAGCAGTAGGGGAGAAAAGAAGAATTTTAGATGTAATTAAGAGGAGGACATTGGCTGAGGAGGAACTGTATTATGGGGAACGTGGTAGAGGGAGGGGGCGAAGGAGATTATAGTTCAAGAAAGATATTAAGACAGAAAATTGCTACGTTAAGACGAAGAGACTAGCTGAGGACCACAGTCATCGAAGCTTCTCAGCTGCAGCAAGTGACCTGCCAATAATGGCAGAATAGCTATTATTATGACGATGATGACATGTTTAGCAATATTGACCAAAAAAGAGAGAAAAAATTAAAATAATAATAATTAAACCTCTTAATATTTTAGAATATGAAATGAAATTAAATTTGTGGGTTTTACGTCCCACGATTATGCCGGCTAGGCTAAAGGAGACGGCGATGATGAAAAATGAATGAAAATGGTGGAAAGAAGAAAGTGGGAGAAAACGGTAGAACCCCGAGGAAACCCACGCACACGGTGTTTGTCTACCACAAGGTTCATTTGGCGGGTGCTGGGATCGAACGCGGGACCCCAAAAACCAGAGCTGAACGCTCCACCACTGAGCCACCGCGGCCCCAATATTTTAGAATAATTTGAGTAAAAACTGGAAACGACTCAACTGTCTATGTCTTTTGTGTAAACTCAATGTATATAAATACTTTTGACCTACATTAGAAATACATAATAACGGCATCAAACTTCAAGTTATTTGAAATAAGTACGAAATCACTCTCAGTTGTGAATATAGATTATTTATTGTTGTATAATGTTATATCGTTGAATCCTAGATATGCCGTATACCTAAGGGGGCTATAAGTTATATTGATAAACAATTATTCAACGTATAAGCATCCACCTATGAAGTCAAACTTGCGGTCACATGCGTTAAGATTTTGTCAATGTCATGAAAATGTTATTTCAATATTAATTTTATAAGTACACATTAAAAATTTCCAACGGATGCTTGAACCTCAGAGCCAAGGTCATACTCATGTATAGTCGGCACCTATGGTGTACGGAATTGCCGATGTTCAATACTACATTTCTTTAGTTTTGGAAGAAGAACACCACTAATATGTTTTGAAATGAAATGAAATATTTACTTTAACGTCCCACGATTATTATACTGAGGCTAAGGGAAACAGTGATGATGAGAAATGGTGGAATGAAGAAAGTACGAGGAAACGGGAAAACCCACGCACAGGGTATTTGTTCATCAAAGAAGCTCACATAGCGCAAGCTGCGATCGAACCAGGGCCGCATGTACCAGAGGTGAACGCTCTGCCACTGAGCTACCGTGTCCATAACATACTCTAGTTTATTTTTGCTTATCCACTTCTTATGGACACAACTATTCGTATGATTTCCCAAAATCCAATCATGGGCCGTCGTGAATGATCAAATGATGATCAAAGTAAATCAGACACTGAAGTTGTTATAGCTTGTAACAATTCATAGAATTATTCTGTCAGTCGTCTCGTGAACAACCTATTCAAAAAACGACATACTGTAGCTATATGTTACAGGAGCAGATCGACTTACATGGATTGCATAAACTACTGGGAATACATTCACTTTGGCTGTATTTTTACTGGAGCCAAGAAGTTCACGTGAAAGATGTAATGATTTTTCCCTTTCCTCTTTACATTCTATAAAAAATCAAGTAGTGTGTATACTTGTGCAAGACTCTTGCGCAAGAGTCTTGGTCTTGGTCTTGGTCTTGCAGGTATGGTCTTGGTCTTGGTCTTGGTCTTGCACCCCTTGGTCTTGGTCTTGGTCTTGCATCGGGATTCCTGGTCTTGGTCTTGGTCTTGGTCTTGGTCTTGCATGCAAGACTCTTGCAAAAACTGCAAGACCAAGACTCTTGCGCTCATCACTATTGCTATCTACGAGAGCCATCCAGAAAGTGATACCCGTTTGCGCCGCTTGAAGCGCTGACGACTCGGAAAGCCGCTGGGCAAGGCCATAACGCGTCAGTGGCTTGTCTGCCTGCTCTGTGCGAGGTTGCGTGATGCTAGCAGTGCCTGTGTTGTGTCTGTGCTCATTTATAATGATTAAACGAATTGAGAACCCCGCCAGTTGTGAAGTGAGGGCCGTGATTAAATTTCTTAATGAACGAAACGTTCGACTTGTGAAATTCATCCCCAATTAAAGGAGGTGTATGGAGACAATGCGATGGACGAGTCGTCTGTTCGGCGCTGGTGTCGCAACTTCAACCTGGGGAGGGGGAGTACACACGACGAGGAGCGTTCAGGGAGACCATCTGTCATTACAGACGAACTACTGAGGTCAGTAGACGAATGAGTGAGGAACGATCGGCGCGTCACAATTGATGAACTCTGTGAACATTTTCCTAATGTGTCTCGACTTTCTGGCGGGAAAAAGATTTGACAGTGATGACGAACTTAAACGAGGCGTGACTACGTATCTCAATACACTGGTGGCGGAGGACTATGACCCTGGAATACAAAAACTCGTCACACGGTATGACAAATGACTAAATTTGCTTGGTGATTATGTGGAGAAGTAGTGTAAAGTATGCTCTTTCCAATAAAAATGTGTATATTTGTTAATATGTACTGCTGTGTCTTTATTGCACAAACGGGTACCAATTTCCGGATGACCCTCGTAGCATAGTGATTGTGAAGAATCGACTTATCATACTGGACAAGCAATACATAACAATGTGAAAGCAAACACCTGTATCATGATAGAGACGATTTACGAATGTTGGATGGGAAAGAGGACAGGAATTACCAGGACATTCCAAAGACATCATTGATCTGCAGTATGCAATTTTCGTGTTATCGTTCTCAGAAAGAAACACTACACCATTTGTTAAACAAAGTTTGGCTAAAGCAATCGGTGATGTAGTGGTAACGTGTCAGACTTCCAAATGAAAAATCTTGGTTCGATACTCCATCAGGTAGTATGATTTTTTCGCATAAAATGATGGCTGCAAAAAGATACTCATCTTCTGTTGGAGAACTTACAAGGCATCACTAGCGATAGTTCGAGTAAATAGTGTGTGCGTTCTATATCATACACTGCAATAGTAAGTATGCTTCATATTTATATTCGTCCCGTCCCTCTCTCTTTCTTTCTTGACGTTTCCCTATCTTTCTTTGCATCTTTCACTTCTCTAGCTCTCTCCCTCTCACACATACATGCAGTTCATATTCCAAAGTCAAAACGGAGCAGAAGCCTTGTCCGGGGAATCTAATTAACTGTTAACTTCGGCGACGTGTTTTTCGTGCTCTGGGGATAACATCGACGGCCCTAGTCATCTCTGACAGAAATACTGTTTAAACGCAAGGAAATAAGTAAAATCTCTTTTTTATCCTCTGGGTTACCGAATCTCAGTCGAATTACCGGTTCACTACGGATTTAAATTCCTCGATCCAGTGGTGGTCTATAACCTAACCAACACCATACGACTAACACGATGATGCGTATGAGCTCTTAGCGTGTTCTTTTTCTCTGTGCAAATTACGTTATATTTGGAAGAGATGAAATCAATGCTGGATGTTCGGAACAGATAACTCTTCGGAAAAGACTAGAAAATGGTACGTCTCTGGTTATTTGAAAATAAAATTTCATTTTACTAGTTCGACACAATATTTGTTCCCGTCCTATAATTCAATGTGTTTTATTCACGTTGAAATTTGAAAGATGCTACATCTATGAGAAACATGAACTTTTCCAACATTTGTAGCTTTCCATTACGATACAGTTTGGACTTTTAATATAGGTTATATCTGATAGATATTTAGCAATAAAATAGCACTCTTCAATTTTCTCTTTTTTCTTTCTTTCTCTTTTCTTTTCGTTTCTTTTTTCGTTCAGTTCGCATTAGTAGTCTGAAATGGAAGATATGACCAACGCTGTCTACTGGGTATATTAGAATGTATTTTGGATCATTACGTCCAACGAACACTACCGAATTTGCAATCGAACCACGCGGAAACAAAGCATGTGTGTTAAACCTTTGACATTATCCTAGATGTGTCTCGGAGATCTACAGTTCTACTTGAAATTGAGTATGCTATCCATTATGAAAGTAACGTAATAAATATTTCAAGGATCGTCTGTATATTCGAATAGTTCTGAAAAACTATGTAAAAACAAACATTATTTCTATATTACTGTTGGATTTCTGGAAACGGAACTTTATAATGTTAGGTTATTTTCTTACTACTTTTGAATTCTACAGTTTTATCTGTTCTCCCGTTACTTTTTCTTCTTCTCCTCTCCTTTCATCTTCTCTCTCTCTCTCTCTCTCTCTCTCTCTCTCTCTCTCTGCTCATTTCTGAATCTCTGTGTAATAGACATTCATTGGTTTCAATTTTTCATTGTGGGTGTTTCAGTTTCTCCCTACATCAACCTATGAATCTTGTTTCGTCTCTTTTTTGTTATTTCTTTTTATCTATACTAATACATGTATAGTTTGAAATAAAAATTGCGCTCATGTTGTTAGCTAATTTTAGTATGGAAGAGAAGAAAGGAGGTGAGAGAGGGGTCTCTTTACCTGACACGACTATGTGATAAGAAGATGTATATTTGGTGGCCTAACTGCACGGCGTTAGCTGTCGCAATTTTTTGATGCGGAGTTTACCATTTAAAAGGCTGCTGTATTGTGATAAAACGAGACCTGAAGTATGATCATACGATAAATAGGGATGATGCTGATGTCGCTTAATGAATGTTTGTAATTTACTTTTAAACATCGGACACCCTGTAAAACAGAGCATACTCTGTCCCAAACAGATGATGTGTCACAAACGTGTTCACATTCTCATTTGTAGGAATATTAAGGTATAAGTTAGTCTAAAAACATAACCTTTTATATTTAATAATATTGTGTGATATGCAATATGGCGGAATTCAAGATCGGTTCGAAGGTGACCACACTCAATGCAATAAGGCCAATTGTAACATTTTTTGCCTCCATCCACGCACGTCGTTATTATTGTTCTGTCCCAATACTTTTGACTAACCCTGTATACAGCTCCACATGTGTCTTCTGACTGCAAAATTAAACTAATCGCTTTCACAGAATATTTTTCATACTATACTTTGATCCAGGGCTAGAAATCGAATTTTAGAACTAAGGGGAAAATAAATAATATATAAAATAACGAGAATACAAACTCCGAAAGACGGAAGTGCAACCTTACTTTAATGGAGAATAACTTAAGTAATAGCATTTGTTGCAGAACAATCAACAACCAAACAAAACTTATATCACGATTCAAATTTCCTATTTGCTGGTAATAACTACAGATATTTTTCCTTCTTTTGCACAAAACCAACTTACCAAAGGGACAATATACACTTGTGCATGCTCGATTTGCTCTCGTGCTTTGATCTCAGTCTGTTCAGCCGTGCAACCGGGCCCTTTTGACGCGGGGCCTTTTTTAGTCGGGACTATTTTACGCGTGGCACTTTCGACTCGAACGGTATTGGTGCGCGGCCGTTTTGACTCCGGACCTTTTGACCAGTGCACTTTTGAAACAGTGCCCTTTTGACGCGGGCTCATTTGTCGCCGACTCCTTACCCGGGCTCTTTCTACCCGGGGCCGTTTTGACTTGGACCCTTTTGACTCGGCCCCTTTGGTCGCCGAGCCCTTTAGACGCGGGACCGTTTTTAACTAGGGCAGTTTTTTCATGGGGCCCTTTCGCCCGGGGCTCTTTTGACTCGGGCCTTTCGGTCCTCGCCCTTCTGGCATAGAATATATATTCACCAGCTGAAATGCGTTGGGCAGGGGGAAGTTATGAGTAAATAGATGATCAACGATCCAGGGCTCAGTAAATATACTTACGTAAGTGGTCATATATCTTTCTTTCTCCTGATTTCCACTCTTGATCTCAGGCTCTCAATCAGCACCTCCCCCACCCTGTTTCGACAATCACAGTCCGCCGCGAATTACATGACATGAACTTACGGGGTCGTGTTGCACGGGCCAAACAGCTCATCAGGGACCATAACGCTTTCGCACGCCGCAAATGATGCCGCGACCATGCAACTTGGACCGTTAAGGACTGGAAACGTATGATATGGTCGGATGAGTCATCCTTCACCCTATTTCCAACCACGGGCCATGTTTATGTGTGGAGAACGCCCAAAGAAACTTATGATCTGCAGTGTCTCCGCAGAACTGTGAAACATGGCGGCGACTCGGTGATGGTGTGGGCCGCCATATCATCGTTTTCATTGGGTCCTGTGGTCATACTTAGTGGATGAATCACTGCCAACGATTATGTCGCAATTTTAGGAGACCACTTGCATCCTATGGTCCGGATGTTGTTCCCGGACAATGACGCCATCTTACAGGATGTTAATGCATCCATTCACACAGCTGGCGTTGTTGCAGCGTGGTTTGAGGAACATCGGGATGAAGTTCAACACCTCTCCTGGCCCGCCCAATCCCCAGATCTCAACATAATTGAACATTTGTAGTCCGTCTTGGAAACACGACTCCGGCAACGATTTCCACCTCCATCCTCTCTCACAGAACTGGCCGATGCCCTGCACGAGGAATGGTGTAAAATTCCATTTGCTACCATTCACGACCTCTGTGCCTCCATCCCACGTCGCATCAAGGCTGTTCTGAGGGTGAAAGGTGGCCCGACACCATATTAATCTGGTAAGTTGCAATTTCGTTCAGGTGTTTCCATTTTTCTGTTCACCATCTGTATATATATATATATATATATATATATATATATATATATATATATATATATATATATATAATCAACTCTGTGTGGGGCAGGGCAGAGGCAGGTATGATTAAATACATGATCAATGACCAGGGCGCAGTAAAATTTGTTACACCACTGATCATATCTCTTTCTTTCTCCTGATTTCCAGTCCTGATCTCAGGCTTTTTCGCCGTGAAATTATATGTACCGGGCCCTTTTGACGCGGAGCCTTTTGAGTCGGTCCTTTTTGACACAGGGGTCTTTTGACTCGTCCCGTTTTAACGGAGGCGTTTTTGACTCGGGCTTCCTTTCGCGGTGCCATTTCGCCTGTAACGCTTTTGACCCGGGACCGTTTTGACCCGTGTCCTTTTTGAGGTGAGGTCCCTTTTGACTCGGACATTTTTGATAGGGGCTTTTTGTCGCGACGTCCTTTTGATTCCGGCCCTTTTGACAGCGGGGCTGTTTTGATTCTGATCCTTTTGTCGCAGGGCCCTTTCGAACCTTTTTATTCGGGCATTTCTATCCTTGTCCTTTGTCCGCGCCCTTCTGACATAGAAATATATATATATATATATATATATATATATATATATATATATATATATATATATATATATATATATATATATATATATATATATATATATATATATATATATATATATATATATATATATATATATAATATATGTATATATATATATAATATATATGTATATATATATATACCAGCTGAAATGCGGGCGGCAGGGGGAAGGTATGAGTTGGATGAACGATCAGGACATAATAAAATTAGTTACGCCACTGGTCATATGTATCTTTCTCCTGATTTTCACTTCTGATCACGTGTGTCAAATTAGCATACACACATTAGCCAACACGACCAAAAGTATACAATCGTTAGTGCTACGTTAGTGCTGGTTAGTGCTAGCTTCCCAACGTTAGTGCTGCTATACTTAAAAAATAGAGCAACTTTTTTGTTGTATGCCAACTTGACGTCAAGTTAGCATACGCATACACGAAAATCAAAGCACTAACGAAGTAACTATACCAATTGTTAGTGCTACGATAGTGCAGGTTAGTGCTAGCTTCCCAACGTAAGTGCTGCTATACTTAAAAAAAATAGACCGAGATTTTTGTTGTATGCCAACTTGGCGTCAAGTTAGCATACGCATACACGAAAATTAAAGCACTAACAAAAGTAACTATACCAATCGTTAGTGATACGTTAGTGCTGGTTAGTGCTAGCTTCCCAACGTTAGTGCTGCTATACTTATAAAAATAGAGCGAATTTTTTGCTGTATGCCAACTTGACGTCAAGTTAGCAAACGCATACACAAAAATTAAAACACTAACGAAAGTAGGACCAATCGTTAGTGATACGTTAGTGCTGGTTAGAGCTAGCTTCAGAACGTTAGTGCTGCTATACTTAAAAAATAGAGCAACTTTTTTGTTGTATGCCAACTTGACGTCAAGTTAGCATACGCATACACGAAAATTAAAGCACTAACGAAAGTAACTATACCAATCGTTAGTGCTACGTTAGTGCTGGTTAGTGCTAGCTTCCCAACGTTAGTGTTGCTATACAAAAAATATAGCGACTTATATTTGTATGCCAACTTGACGTCAAGTTAGCATACACATATACAAAAATTAAAGCACTAACGAAAGTAACTATACGAATCGTTAGTGCTACGTTAGTGTTGGTTAGTGCTAATTTCCCAACGTTAGTGCTGCTATACTTAAAAAACATATAGCGTTTTTTTGTTGTATGCCAACTTGATGTCAAGTTAGCATACACATATACAAAAATTAAAGCACTAACGAAAGTAACTATACGAATCGTTAGTGCTACGTTAGTGCTGGTTAGTGCTAGCTTTCCAACGTTAGTGCTGCTATACTTTCAAAACGTAGAGCGACTTTTTTGTTGTATGCCAACTTGAGGTCCAGTTCGCATATTTATATACAAAAATTAAAGCACTAAGGGAAGTAACTATACCAATCGTTAGTACTTCGTCAGTGCTGGTTAGTGCTAGCTTCCCAACGTAAGTGCTACTATACTTAAAAAATAGAGCGACTTATTTTTGTATGCCAACATGACTTCAAGTTAGCATACGCATGTACAAAAATTAAAGCACTAATGAAATTAACTATACCAATCGTTAGTGCTACGTTAGTACTGGTTAGTCAGGAGCGTAAATAAGGGACCCGCAGACCACGCATTGCGGGAGGGCAGGCCATCAGGTTCCCCCAAATAGTGAAGTTGGACGTAGAGGAGAAGCCCAACTACACGCTGTCCGTGGGGCATCCCCTTACGCCACTTTGGTTTGTGCTGGTTTTCCAACGTTAGTGCTGCTATAGTTAAAAAATAAATCGACTTTTTAGCAAAATTACCAACCGTAAGTGCGAATCCTTGTATTTTTTTACTTGAGTAGAAAGATACTTTTTGGTAAAGGATTTTCTTTAAATAACATATTGTTAGTTTGTTAGAAATTATTATTTCTTTTATTAAATCTAATTGTTGAAACAATGGTTTTATAATATCCATTTTGTCAAATTACTAATGTAAATTAAATTTGAATGTTAGAAATTTGAATGAGGTCGTGGATTATAACAATATTTGATTGGTAAATTTAAAATGTAAAATAATTAGGCGAAAATCCGTTTGTTTGTGATTATAATCAAATGGTAATTAAATATATTTTAATTGTGACAGTTATATCAAAGCTGACAGTAATAGTATCTATCATAACATAAATAAACTAGGAATGCAATGGATATACTCGATTGCAATGAAATGAGCTGAGCGAGCTTAAGCAACGTAATCAGTTTATTGTGACTTTTTAAAACAATCAGTATTTTTCATAACAATCGCACAATTCTTCGTCTTGACCTTTTGTTCCGGCTAAAAAAAGTTTAAAAAATCGTTAATTTGTTTTTAAACTGTGATTAAAATTGTAAATTTTTACGCTAAAAAAATAAAAGGGCTTCGCCGGAATTTTTGAAAATCAGGCGCAGATTTTAATTGTTGACAAAAAAATCACGTGAAAACTTTTTCCCCATGTTAAGTCTATGGAAGCGTTTTTCGGTGTTTATTCCTCGATGGTACATCGGATTTTTGATTTCGACCTATGTTGTCACTCAGCACGACATACTCTATCAGCGTGCTAAGTTTGGTTGAGATCGGCCAAACGGTCTAGGAGGAAGCGTTTTTCGGTCATTATTCCTCGATGGTACATCGGATTTTTGATTTCGACCCAAGTTGTCACTCAGCACGACATACTCTCTCAGCGTGCTAAGTTTGGTTGAGATCGGTCAAACGGTCTAGGAGGAGTTCGCGGACAACCAAACGGCTAACCCGAGAATAAGAGCTTCGCTCGCTCAGCTCAATTAAGTTGGCTCAGACAAAGGCGATAGTTTTAGCTTAAAATAAGTATTTTTAAAAAATAAAAAAACCCTTTTTTTTCTTTCTTTATTCATGGTGGACAGATTTACCACACACATCTAAGATAAAGTTTGCATAACGGTTTAGTATTGGTGTGAACGGAACATTTTATGGAGATTGAAACAGCCTGATGCAATAATTTGGAGAACGATCATTACGAATCCAAAACGGATTTTTCTACGTCTGTGAACTTGGCCCTCACTTAGGGCACTAACGATAAAATGACACTTGTTAGTGCTTCTTAGTGCACCAATCCAAAATGTTAGTGCTTCGTTAGTGTAGGTGATACAAGTAAGAAATCTTTGAGAGACCAAGTTCATGCTTCTCCATACTTCAAGCACTAACAAAAAATTTAGTTAGTGCACCAACCCATAACGTTAGTGCTTCATTAATGTAGACTCTAGGGCCAAAGCAATGCCGCGCTGGCCCCACTTGCAGCACTAACAAATAAATTAGTGCCAATCATCGTTAATGTTTCTAAAACACTAATAGTTTCGTTAGTGCTTCACTACCCTAACAGCACAAGTACATAGCAGGCATATGCCTATCATGTTCCCTCAGTTACATGGGAATGTGCCCAGTACGTGTCTTCTGTACCTATGAGAGAGAAATCAATGGATGGCAAGTGATAGTTACAGTCTATGTCCGCCCCTAGGCACATACCTGACATGTAACTGCGGAACGTGCCTAGTATGTTCTGGGTATGTTTCCCATGCCGTAAGCGCCATTGAACCACAAAATTACTCCCACAAAATATGTTAAATCGCCTATATGCGCAATGTGTTTACATTAAGGTGAGTCTAAAAAACACTTTAAACAAGTGAAAAAATTTACCTCAGGGTAGAGTGGGTAGGCAGGTGCCAACCACCACCCTTTGGATTACTAGCTGCCTGCTCTTCCGACTTGCCCCCGGAGGCGATGAAGAGAATGTCGCTTTTAGAGGGATAAATTGTTGAGGTCTTTTGAATTTGACTAATCAGAGTGCTCCTTTAACCGCGTATATTCGACGATAAACGTTTGGGGTCAGATAAAATCTGCTCGCCATGTAATTTTATAACAAAATGACGAGTATCTATTTACTTTATTTCATGGTTCTTCGATATTCACTTTCATGTGATCGACGACAGTTGTCATGTAATAAAGTTGATGCATTTGTTGCTTGAACACCTAAATGGCGCATGCCTAACACATCTTGTGCTGTTAGGGTATCTGAAACAGTATGCACCTAAGGGAAGTACCTAGAATATGACAGATATATGTCCCAAGTGACGACATAAAATTAAATGACGAGTGCGAAACTGAGCCAGGTATATAAACGCTATATTTGTGGTACATAGTTGCAAATATCAATTAGGTGTAACAAGTACCTAAAACTATAGGCAGCTGAAGTACATATCTAGCACATGAATATCATAATTGCTAAGTGTCGGGTACCTAAAAAGTAGCTGGGACACTTAAATGGCACATGCCTATCACATCTTGTGCTGTTAGGGTATTAGTGTAGATTGGCAAATTATATCACGAAACACCCATAAGAAATGCGACCGCGCCAAGGTTGGACGACGACAAGGTTGGATGGCGACAAGCCTGGACACTTTCAGGAATGTGTCAAGGCTTGTCGTTGGCCAACCTTGTCGTCAGCGACCCAAAATGAGATGTTTCCAGGCTTGCCGGGATCGACCACGACAAGCTTGGACACCTCAGGAATTCATTTGAGTCTGGCGCAAGAGGATAAATTGAGAAGTATCCAAGCTTGTCGTTGTCCAGGCTTGTCGTCGTCCAACCTTGTCTGCGTCCCATAAGAAATACATGAGGAATTTTTCATTGGGTGAAATTCCCACCAAATTCAAAATCAGTAATGATATCTTCTATTGCAATTGTTAGTACTTCGTTAGTGCTTGCTAGTGCACCAACTCCGAGGATTAGTGTTTCTTGTGAATGTTTTTTTTGGGGGGCTAGCCTGTAGTAGGCTTCCCCTAAGTTTCATTTTTTAGCGTCCATGCTATTTAGCCACTAATGTTGGGAGTTCTGCAAGAAAACCCACTAACGTAATAGTAACCATTAAACTATAAACTATATACCATTAAACTCATATAGCTATATCGTTAATAATATTTTGGAATTTGGCGGGAATTTTAGAAAATGTCACGTGTCGAAATTTAGCCCCTCACGCATCTCAAATACTACCAAAACTTTTTACATGGTTAGCGCCCCGTTAGTGCACATTACTGCACTAAACACTATCGTTAATACTATGATAGTTTAGGAGTTTTAATGAATAACTCTGGTGGAACTAAATTGAAATTTATCGAACTCTACAATAATTATCCTACAAAGGTGGAATAAACGCCAGAAGTTAGTACATCGTTATTGCTTGCCGAAACACCAATCATAGTTTAGGAGTTAGAAAAAATATAAGTGAATAACACTCGGGGCTAAATTTAATTTATCCAATTTTATAATAATTGTCCCCACAAAGATGGAATAAACGTCAAAGGTTAATACATCGTTAGTGCTAAAAAAATACTAAGCACGATAGTGCGATCATGTGACGATAGTGCTATCGTAATTTATGTTATTAGTGAATAACTAGGAGGTAACTCAATTAAAATTTATCGAATTTTACACTAATTGGATAAAAGTTGAAACAGCTTAAGTTAGCCCCGCCCGAGTTATTTATTACCAACAATACACTGACCACTAGTGATTATCTTATTTCTGTCTGAGAATTAGAGTAAAATTGCAGAAAATTTGAAAGATCTCAAGTTAGCCCCGCCCAGTTATTCATCAAAATCTCCCAAACTACGATAGTCTGACGTTAGAATTTAGATAGCACTAACGTTAGAGCTTTTTGGAGTGCTAACGAAGTACTAGCCTTTGACGTTTATTCCAACTTTGTGAGAAAATTGTTGTAAAATTCAATAAATATTTGAATTTAGCCCCGAGTGAGTTATTCACTTATAACTCCTAAACTATGACAACACTAACCTTAAAGCTTAGTGTTTTATAGAGCTTTAACAATGCACTAACCGCTGGTGTTAGTCTCACTTTTGTGCCACAATTATGTAAAATTGTACAAAAGTTGAAAAATCAAAAGTTAGCCCCGTCCGAGTTATTCCCTAATAACTTCTAAAGTATCATAACACTAACGTTAGTGTTTAGTGCACTAATGTGCACTAACGAAGCATTAAACATGTAAAAAATAGCATTTAAGAAGCGTGCGGGGCTAACTTGAAACACATACCATTTTTCATTTTGAAAAATTTCCGCCAAATTTAAAAGCACTAATGACCATATATAGTGAAATGGTTACTACTTCGTTAGTAGGTTTTATTGCAGAACTCCCATCATTAGTGCTTCAATACTATGGACGCTAGAAAATAAAACATAGGGGAAACTAACTATACGCTTGCCCCTCCCCACAAAAGCATTCACGATGAGAAGCAGTAATGTTCGAAGTTGCTTGATGCACTAGCAAGTACTAACGAAGAGCTAACGATTGCACTAGAATAGACCATTACTAGTTTTGAATTTGGCGAGAATTTGACCCAAATAAAAATTTCCCACGTTTTTCTTACGGGAGTCTCGTGGCATATAATTGGCAATATCTGAAACACTAACTGATCTATTAATGTTTTCTAGACGAAGCACTATCGATTGCAATAGGTTTCATCGTCAGTGCTTTCTTGGTGGCTAAAGCTTTTTGCTTCTAGCGTCTAACCTATTCAAACACCAATATTAGGAGTTGGAGCTCTAAGAAGCACTAACAAAGCGCTAACGACAGCACTAGAAGAAATTATTAGTGCTTTTGAATTTGTCGGGAATTTTACCCAATGAAAAATTCCCTATGTATTTATTATAGGAGTTTCGTGACATAAATGTCTATATCTACACTAATAGTGAATATCTAACAAAACTACTAGTGTTTTCTAGAAGCACTAACGATGGACTAACGACTAGCACAAATTTATTCGTTAGTGCTTGAAGTTGGGGCCAGCGCGTAAAATTGTTTGGCCCTAGAGCCTACACTAATGAAGTAATAACGTTAGGGATTGGTGCACTAAGAAGCACTAACGATACGCTAACGAATGGCACTAAATTTTTCGTTACTGCTTGAAGTAGGTGGCCAGCGTGAACTTGGCCGCCCAAAGGTTTGTTACTTGTAGCACTTACACTAGTGAAGCACTAACAAAGCACTAGTGAAACGTTAGGGGTTGGTGCAGTAACAATAAGTGGCGATTCACTAATGATTGCACTAGAAGAGGTCATTAGTACTTTTGAATTTAGCGGGGATTTGACACAATGATAACTACCCCATGTATGTCTTATGCGTGTCTCGTGACGTGTAACTTGCCATAACTACACCAATAGGCCTACTGAAGCCAGGGTGCGAATTGGCGATGGGGATGCCAGGGATTTCTCCCCCTGACAAAAGTCTTTCCCTCTCTGGAGAAGAAAAATTTTATCCCTGGCAGGGATAACTTTTTCCCCCTCTGGAGTATTTTTGAATGGACATGAAGATAGAAAAAGGGAACAATTCTTACTTTGTGTAGCTAACCTAAATATTGCTTGACTGAAAATTTATGAAACATCTCACATATCAAATGTTTTGTACTTGTTAGTAAAAAAAACTATATTTCAAGTGTGTCCCAATTGGTGTTATGCCGATGTGTGTTTTCCCGTATCTCACTCGAAAGGGGGAGGGACAAGTTGCTCTAACCGAGGTCCTTCAATAATTGGATGCAGACATGTTGCCACATTGAACTATTTCGCGGGTTTCGCTGTGCTTTTTAGCCATTCTAAGTAACCTACGATCTTCACTCGCCAAGAACAAACGACTGAATGACAAATTGGAAATACAGCCGAGGTCATTGACTTCCTTCCCCAAGTAAAAGGATGGTTTCCTCCGCAAGAGGGCTGCGGGGTTGGGTCCGAAGTATGCAAGGAAACTCGAAGGGGGTGGAAAGGTCACCAAATGTTTGAGTCTGCAGTTACTGGAAAAGAACCCGTGTTACTTGAAAATAACTTTACTCCAATCGGAAATTAAAATTTCGTATTTTTATTCCACCACCGTATATATATATATATATATATATATATATATATATATATATATATATATATATATATGTGTGTGTGTGTGTGTGTGTGTGTGTAAGGGGAGGACTGGGTGCGCATATGGGTGGAATTCATTCCCCCCTGGGAAAAAAATTCAATTCGCACACTGACGGAAGCAGTAATGAACAATCAGTGATTTCTAGAAGCACTGACAATGCATAACGAACGGCGCTAATTTTTTCGTTAGTGCTTAAGATGGAGATTTAAGTTCACGCTGGCTTCCCAAAGCTATTTAATTGTACCAGCTACATTAATGATGCCAAACAAACATTAGAGGCTGGTGCACTAAGAAGTACTAAAGACACATTAACGACTGGCACTAAATTTTCCGTTAATGCATGAAGTGGGTGGCAGCGTGAACGTGCCTTCACAAAGATTTTTTACTTCTACCACCTACACTAATGAAGCACTAACGTTAGAGATTGATGCACTAAGAAACAGTAACGATTGACACTAATTTGATCCTTAGTGTGTCATGTGGAGATCAAGTTCACGTGAGTAGAGAAATAAGCTTTAGATTAGTGATGATCATTCTCCAAATTATCGCACGAGACTGTTTTAATATCCATAAAATGATCCGTTCACACTAATATTAAACCATTATGCAAACTTTATGTTAGATATGTGTGTTAAATCTGTCCACCAGGAATAAAGAAACCAAAAATGGATATTTTTTTTAAATACTGATTTTACGCTAAAACTATCGCCTTGGTCTGGGCCAACTTAATTTATTTACGTTATGATATATATTATTAATGTCAGCTTCGAGATATAAGTGACATAATTAAAATACATTTAATTACCATTCATTTGTTTATAATCACAACAAAGCGATTTTTGTCTAATTACACTAAACATTTAACAAATATTGTTATAACACAAGGAATCATTCAAATTTCTAACCTTCAAATTTAATTAGCATTAGAAATTTGACAAAAATAAGATATTATAAAAACAATCTTTCAACAATTACATTTAATAAATGAAATAATCATTTCTAACAAACTAACAAAATGTTATTTTTTAAAATTTCACCTATCAAAAAGTAACTTTCTATTAAAGTTAAAGAATATCAGATTCGTATTCGCACTTATGGTTGGTATAGTTAATTCTGCTAAAAAGTCGATTTATTTTTTAAGTATACTAGCACTAACGTTGGGAAGCTAACACTAACCAGCACTAACGTATCACTAACGACTGGTTTAGTTAATTTTGTCAGTGCTTTAATTTTTATACATGCGTATTCTAACTTGACGTCAAGTTGGCATACAACAAAAAACTCGGTCTATTTTTTTAAGTATAGCAGCACTAACGTTGGGAAGCTAGCACTAACCAGCACTAACGTAGCACTAACGATTGGTATAGTTAATTTCGTTAGTGCTTTAAGTTTTGTGCATGCGTATGCTAACTTGACGTCAAGTTGGCATACAACAAAAAACTCGGTCTATTTTTTTAAGTATAGCAGCACTAACAACGGGAAGCTAGCACTAACCAGCACTAACGTAGCACTAACGATTGGTATAGTTACTTTTGTTAGTGCATTAATTTTCGTGTATGCGTATGCTAACTTGACGTCAAGTTGGCATACAACAAAAAAGTTGCTCTATTTTTATGTGTAGCAGCACTAACGTTGGGAAGCTAGCACTAACTAGCACTAACGTAGCATTAACGATTGTATACTTTTGGTCGTGTTGGCTAATGTGTGTATGCTAACTTGACACACGTCTTCTGATCTCAGGTTTTTTAGCCGTGGAATTGTATTTGCCGACCCCTTTGACGCGGGGCTCTTTTGACTTGGCTCCTTTTGACGCGGGGCCTTTTTGACTCGGGGCCTTTTGCCGCGGGGTCATTTTGACGCGGGACCGTCAAGACCTGTGCCCTTTTGAAACGGGGTCCTTTTTGACCCAGTTTTTTTTTTACATAAGGCCCTTTTGACTCTGCCTCTTTACTCGCAAGAATCTTTTGACCCGTGTCCTTTTGAGGCGGTGTCCACTTTGTCCGTTTTTTTTTTACATAGGGCTCTTTTGTCTTGGATTCTCTTCTCGCGATGATATTTGACCCGGGCGCTTTTGACGAGGAGAACATTTTCACGCTGTGCATTTTCGACTCGGGCATTTTTGTCGCGGGGCCACTTTTGAACTTGCCCTTTTGACGTGGGGCCTTTTAAAACAGAGCCCCGTTTTGACTCGGGCCTTTCTATCCTAACCCTTTTTCGGGCCCTTCTGACATGGAACCATATATATATATATATATATATATATATATATATATATATATATATAACGCAGCAGTTGAAATGCGTGGGACAGAGAGCGGGTATGAGTAATGGATTATCCAGGGTGCAGTAAAATTAGTTACGCCACTTTTCATATCTCTTCTTTTCTCTCTACGTTATATCTGGAGATGTATGTTCTGACTAATAGGTTACACTGGCGATTTTAAAAAGTAAGAGGATGTACGCTATCAATGATAAACTATGACTTTTGATATATACATAGGGCAAGAAATAAAAAAACTCTATATCGGTCTTTTGCCCCCCCCCCCCCCTTCCGTTCGAAAAAATCCTGCGGGCGTTAGTATTTATCGTGTTGGTTAATTACTGTATTATATTGTGCTATACATGGAATAGATACTTCTGTGTTTTATTTAATGATAAGAACCTTATTTACATTTATTACAACCCTTGCTTGACGACAGCGAAACATTCAGTTTCCATTCTGAAATAAGGACAGTGAGACGAATGAAATAATTCACGCATACATTTAGGACTTAGAAAAGTGTCCTGCGAACATGTCGTGTTAAATTCCTGAAGAGTGAAAAGCGCTAGTAGCAGTTGTCAGCAGTTATTAACTTAACATATAAGAGAATAAAATGAAAAACTGAGAATACGAATCTTTTCAGAGATGATAGTGTACTGATGCTTCAAATCTTTTCCTTTGCTCCCTATATCTATGTTATTTCCCTAGTCAAAATAAAAACTGTTCAAAATTAATCACAATTTCTTATGCAACCATCCCTTCCTTAGAGTACTGCGCGGTCACATACCTGTCACGGCGATGTAAAGGCACTTTTGGCAACAAGGATACCTATTTTGCTACCTTGGACTACATAAAAATCTGGGCTTTAGTAATAACTGTGTTTCAAAAGTCATTTCAAACACACCAGCTGATTTCCTGGCCCCGAAAACTACGGCTTTGGCACCCATTTTGGTCATTTTGGACATTTCATTTTTACTACATCTCATTTTTACTACATTTTTACTACATATATATACAGGGGCGGATCCAGGATATGATCAAGGGAGGGGCTAAACCATATTTTGCTGTTTTATCCAGTGTAAAGCAGGATTTAGCCCATTTTATCCAGTGTACACCTAAGCGTCAAAGGGAGGGGGGCTATAGCTCCTACAGCCTTCCTTGGATCCGCCATATATATGACGCTATCATTATCTGAGAAAATAGTTTACAGCAAAAACAAAATAATAATAATAATTTTTGTTCGATCTTAAGCCAGTTTGAGTGGAACATCCCAAGCTAAGAAAACACTGTAGGCTATTTGTAGCCATAGCGATTAAGGTTCCCATAAAGTAAACTATCACAGAGGAATATAACGTTGGTTATGATATATCATTATTGAGAATATTAAGAATCTATTTTGTCCAAAAAAGCAGGGTTTATGCTATTATTTGTATTGGTACACTTACTCTACCTTAGAGGTATCTAGTTGCAGATAAATAAATTGAGAACTGAAATAATCACTTTTGATTCTAAACTATATAATTAATTAGTAGCTTAAATACTCTGTTGTGTTCATTTTGCTTACCTAGTTACTAAATTATGTTCTGCTTGACATAGAATAAATACTTCTGGATTTTACACATATAATTACAGTCTTATTTCCGATTTAATAGTGAGTGTTAATGGTGATACACTTCATGTGGGTTGACGGTAAAAATATTATTAAATATTGCAGTGTCCTAGCAAACGTACAGGAGTGGCGATTGTTAACAGTTAGTAATTAGCGTTACCCACAGATAAAGTGTTGCTATTATAATAAGAATTTATTACGACGTGTTGTGTCATATTTGTCACTGTATTAATTTGATTGATTTATTAATTAATTCGGACTCAATGTCCCTTTCCAACACAAGTTTTATAAGAGGGAACTTACTTTAAAGTGCAATACAAGTGTTTCAGTTCGAGTTAAACACCTTCTGCACACAGAAATTGCTATCATTTACGGAACTAGGCCTATAATAGGAACAACGTAAATATTTCTTATTCATTTCCACAAAAGTTAAGATTTTGCAATTTCAAAATTTGCAAGAAGATACAAATGAAATATCCTATTTAAGTTGTGGAATGGTTTTCTGTTACGAATAAAAGAATAATAGTTGCTTAATTAGAGTTTAGCGTACTTTTCAGCTTGGCAACGGCGGTGTTGCCTTGACGCGATTGATACAGCGAATCATTAAAATTTTTGGAAAAGAAATGAAGTAGTTTTCTGTCTAGCTATCCATTTCTCATCAAATATTCATTACTTAAATCAACACTTCCCACGTTAAAATCCTGTGTCACTGCTTTGTCTACATTGTGATTCCCAATACCGACTTAGACGTATTACTCCTTAGCACAATATTTCTCTCCAGATGCTGCACGGAGTTTCGAACTAGAAAATGTGAACACCATTACCATGGTTAGGATGCCACGCTAAAGCGATGCTCAAGAGTGTAACTCTTGAGATTCTACAGTTGGGTAGCCTCACAAAAGCTTCTAAATAAAACACTGCCAGTGAATTCTAGCCGCTACCAGGAGTCACTGGTGAAACTGTCATAAATCCTTTAACTATTAATTTAGTTATTCTAGCCTATTTTGTGTTTCCTGAATGAATACAATTATAAATCGGATCCCCTTAAATATAGATCACGTTGAATTTAATACTCTTCGCACACATCTTTCGGTCTACACTTCTCAAAGAATGTTCAAAAAGCTGGTATAATTAGTTACGTACGTATCGTCAGTCAATGTACGGTATATTATTTCAGTGAATTCGCAAGTGTTTGTAATTTCAAAGTTGATTTACAGTTTTCTTAACAAACACATATTATTTTGCGTTGGGAGTAGACTAGTAATGCTCATCTCAACCTATAGGTTGCGACTCGCTAGTGAGTCTTGAAGGAATTTTTGGTGGGTAACGAAATATTTGTATGAGACTATACTGTTAAATAAATCGCATGAGTAATTTATTTCCTGAATATGAAAATGTTTGGTTCATGTCTATATTCTATATCAATATTCTGGGTTCCGTGAAGAGTTCGAGAAGTGCACAGACTGACAACGTTGGAAATCGTGATAGATATTCGGTTGTCATGAAATTAATACAAGTTTTTAATTCAATCACAAGATCAAACTGGCAAACTTGCCTGAAGCAGAACGAAATTAATCGAAGTACCCATTATCAATACACATCAGTGTACAAAAATCCCAGCCGTGTAAAATTTTGCGGCTCCGGTGTGAATATATTTTTCGAAGATATCCTGGGCACTCTCTTGGCTCTTGAAGACGTGTCCACTCAAAAACATGCACATATGCTGGAAAAGGTTAAAGTCAGTGCGTGAGGATGGTGGATAGAGAGTGTCTCGCATTACAATGCATGTATTATTACTTATTCACACTGCTGTCATGTAACATGATGAGCCCATCCCTGTTGACTAATGGCCGAAATAAATGGTTTCAGTTTTTGGTTTATTTGGTTGATTTGACAAGAATGAGTAAGCTGTAGTGGATCACAGCAGCTATGGAACATCTCACGGTCACCATAAACTTCTTCGACTTCAACGTCGGCTCTGGAAAGGTTTTAGGAGTGAAAGCGCGATTTAATCGTCGGTAGACCGTATTAGTTGCCGCCTAAACAAGACTGATTTTTCCTTGCATTTTGGGTGTGATCGAGAAATGGATTGTTTTCGTAGCGCAAGAGCAGCAGCAGCGTAGAGTTTAAAACAGCGATATATTTAATTCTCGGTCAATTCCTGTAGCATCGATTTATCCACATCTCCGAATGCAACGCAACGATTGAATAAACAACGGAGTGCCTCTGCAACTTCTCGTGTCGTTTACGCGGACTTGCTTCGATAATCACACACCTTCAATTCGTCATTACCAGCAGCAGAATGACGTCCGTCACCTTCTTATCTTCCAATTATACCTTATCACAATAGAATTTTCGGAGCTAACTTTGCATTGTGTATTCGCGCACCCTGTTTGCAGTTCATTAATATTTCCAGCTGTTTAGGCGCTTCTTTTGCGATAATTACAGTATATTTTGGAATCCTGTTCTTGCAGCTCGAAAATAGACGAAAGTACAAAAATATTGTGTATAGCCTATACATCTAGGAAGTACAGACTACAAACTTTTGTATGATATGTAATGCAGTAGTATATAGACAGTATGTTTTATGACCATAAGCATGTGAGTAAATGAAAGTACCCAAAATCTTACATAATTTTTTCTACAACCCAATACACGACATTATTCTATTAGTTATGCAAAACATCAGAAAATAATATAGTTGGAACCTGCCAGAAAATTGTCACTTTATTTTGAGCTACGCGTATCATGCTATATTTAATCAAGGACTGCCATTGCTATATGAGATGTGGACTTACAATCCACAACTCAACGTGGGATCCAAACTTCATAAGCTTCTACCGAGATTCGAACCCTGCTCTCCCGTGTCCGAGAGGATAATAATAGAGTAGTGAACATAATACGTTTTTTAGATATGACATTTTACATTTACAGTTCGCATAATATCAGTTGCTAATCGAATTTGGAAGGCAAAGAGTTGCCAAAGGGTTATTCAAAGGAATATTCTGTCTACGGCTTAAGTCAGAAGCAAGCTATGGAAAAACAAAAAAAAAAAAAAAAAGAAACTTGACCTATTTGAGGGTTTGAGCGCACAGACACATGATTAACAAACTATTCACTCAAATCATTTGACTTTTTTTTTCTTTTTTATCTGAACTCTGTTTTTAAATTTTTGTAATGGTGTTTCCTGTTTGACACTAGGTTTTGTTAACAGCCAAGTGGGAGTTAGCTTCAGGCGAAAAATTAAAGTTACATCTCTTGCTATATATATAAACATATTTTTCGCACAAGTCGTATTTTCCCTTGCGTAACAATAACTACACAATAACTTATGTAAAACAGGTTGCATTTCTGTAATGATGGGGGTTAGAATGATCGTTAATAATAGTAAATAGCAGATTTGTTATAACAATTAAACAATAAAATTTGATGAAAACTAATTAAGTAATGATCGTCACTAACGAAAATTAATTAACTAGCTAATAGTTTTTGCGTAATATCAAAAACTGATTGTTGTAAGCAAGCGGTTACTCCATTGGAATCCTATTTAGGATGAACGGGCTCAAGTCGCGGCAGGTCGGAGACGAGAATAATGAGGAATTGGAGTAGGCCGGCCAATGAATGGACAGAAAGATTCACAAACTTATTTCCTTCAATTGTTCCAGATTTGATAGTTTCAGTTCATTTCAGTCATTTTCTAACTTGTGTATTATCGATGATTTCTTCGTTCTCACATAGAGTTTCCTCGTGGCTGAGCTGTTAGCGTACGCGCCTTTAGCGTGGGAGACCCAGGTTCAATTCCTGTCGGAAGCTCATCTGGTTCCGATCCCACGTTCAGCTGTAGGTCTACGTCTGACATAGACGCTGCTGAAAGGTACGCTAAACTAAAAAAAAAAAAAAAAACTAAATCTTCGTTCTCACATGCAGCATAATACACTATACACACAAAGAATTATATCATCACTAATATGTGGTGTTCATTGGAGAACACACTCATAACAATATAAATTCTTCTTACAAGTAAACCTTACGTTTGGGTGAATCGAGTTGCTGACGGAGACACATATGAGAAAGTAGTACTAAATGTGGTCAGTATTTCAGTGAAGTTATAGGTGCGAAGCTCCAGGGGTTTAGGAGATACAGCTACCAGAACATCACATGGAAGTACAGAATAGTCTTCATACAGTTGGAGGTAAAAGCTCTATAAGACCTCTTGTAGCGGCAAAAGGTTAATAGCAAATATATGGATACATATTAGGACTAGGAAGAAGTCATATAGTAAGGGTATATCTGACGATGGCCATCTTGAAATCCGCCATTTTGAATTAAGGTTAAGTTTTTAAAATAGGAATAGGGTCATGTGATACATGATTTAAGGCGCAAATTTAATCAGAAGAACAATGGTGACGTTAATTTTGATTTACGGGCAATTGGTAAAAAGTTATAGGGAAATTAAATATTGTTGCAGCATATGTATTAGTCCTTTACCCCATCTTGTAAATTTTTTGTTAATGATAATAATTAAATAAAAAGCAGGTGGATAAATATTAGGTCTATGGTAAGAGTTGCCTTGATGGCGGCCATGTTCAAATCCGCCATTTTGAATCAGACAAAGTTTTAAATAGCGAACGAGAAATAGATGTGAACAGGATACAAGAAAAACAACGAAATGGAGTGCAAGTACAGCATCAAACAACTAACATTGTAACGCCAACATTCTATTTTTGATTAACTTCTAGCCCGAAGTCATCTATTGCATTACTCTATTCCCATTTAATTTTGTGCTGAATAATGATAAAGCAAAAATGGTTATACCGTTGGATTTATGGCAAATTTGCTATTAATAAGATGTCACTGTTATGCGTTTTGATTAAAACTTTTGTCTGATTCAAAATGGCGGATTTGAACATGGCCGCTATCAAGGCAACTCTTACCGTAGACCTAATATTTATCCACCTGCTTTTTACTTAATTATTATCATTAACACAAAATTTACAAGGTGGGGTAAAGGACTAATACATATACTGCAACAATATTTAATTTCCCTGTAACTTTTTACCAATTGCGCGTAAATCAAAATTAACGTCACCATTGTTCTTCTGATTAAATTCGAGTCTTAAATCATGTATCACATGACCCTATTCCTATTTTAAAAACTTAACCTTAATTCAAAATGGCGGATTTCAAGATGGCCGCCGTCAGGTATACCCTTACTATATGACTTCCCCCTAGTCCTAATATGTACCCATATATTTGTTATTCATCTTTTGTCGTTACAAGAGGTCTTATAGAGCTTTTACCTCCAACTGTATGAAGACTATTCTGTACTTCCATGTGATGTTCTGGTAGCTGTATCTCCTAAACCCCTGGAGCTTCGCACCTATAACTTCACTGAAATACTGACCACATTTAGTACTACTTTCTCATATGTGTCTCCGTCAGCAACTCGATTCACCCAAACGTAAGGTTTACTTGTTAGTAGTGTTGTAAATAAAAAAAATTAAAAAAACGTTCTTATTTTTCAGAAATGTACGCTTTTTAAAGAAAAAAACATTGCTTCTCGATTTTTTCTAAATTTCGTTTTTTTTTTCTAAATTAATTTTTTCCGATTTTTTGAATGAGAAATGGGCCGGGGAAAATTTTTTGAAAAATGTGGATTTCGCGCCAATTTCACTTTCCATACTCAGTATCATGGAACTAAAATTACCATAACTTCTTTATCTTTCAAGTTATTGGGCTCATCCAGGTGTCAAATGAAAGGTTAATTCCTGCTCTTTTAGCACATACTAAGAAACTTTGCAAAACGTTACACTGTGAAACATTAATGGGCATACAAACAAATTTTAGGAATTTTTACAAATTGTGTGTTCGCTCAAAAGTTACAACTACAAAACTTTTGAAACTTTTTTGTATATACATTCATCTTAACACGTATATGATATGGTTAAAAATAAAAAGGGTGTCTTTTTGTATTTTTGTAATTATTATTATTATTATTATTATTATTATTATTATTATTATTATTATTATTATTATGTATTTTACATGTACAGAAACATACAGTTTTAAGTTTTATTCAAATTGTTTCATTGCTCGTATGTTAGAACTACGAAACTTTTAAAACTTTATTATATAATCATCTTAGCACATACATGATATGGTTAAAAGAATAAAAAGGGTGCTTTTGGTAATTTTGTAATTTTTTTATTTTACATGTACGAAAATATACAGTTTTAGGTTCTGTTACAAATTGTGTCATTGCTCATAAGTTACAACCATGTACCTTTAGAAACTTTTTTTAGGATCATCATAGCATATACATAATATGGTTAAAAATAAAAAAGGGTAGTTTATCGTAGTTTTGTAATAATTACTTTTGTACGTCAAAGTGCAATTCGTGAATAGCTCTGTGGTTTTTACATCTTACAGGCCAGAAAATGAAGACTTTCGTTGGGTACTTTTTGAAAATATCATCTGGGAAATTCCTGTTCCATCTCTCACAAGTCAATCAGCCCGGACTTACGCAACTGAAAGCAAAATTTTAAAAAAAATACATCATATCATCAGTGAAAACAATGAGCGTTGACATTTAGGACATAACATTTTGAATGTAAATCTATGTAATTCTGAGAAGTATTACCGGTATGTACAGCCAGCCACAAAAGTAATTCCCCCCTAAGCGCTCTAATTTCATTACTTGGGGTCCAGGTCATTTGCGGTTGTGAGAACGCCTACACAGATGCAACCCAACTTACACGTAACTTTTCTCGGCACTGGCAGCAGTTGGTAGCACTGAGTCAAGTCTGTATGGAAGTAAAATTGTGAGTAGATGACGCACGAAACATTTTTCTATTCTGAGATCAATCTTTCTGGTTCAGAGCGTGCTGTCCAATGAACATCATATGTTAATTTCAATATTGCTGTATATGTAATGTATTTTTTCATAATATACTATATATTCAAAGAAATAAAAACACTGATGACATATGAATCAGAAAATGCTTGAAAGTAGCTGAAAATATCAAATCTAGAACAAGTACTGGAAATAACTTGGTAAATGATTGCCTCCATTGAGAGACGTTCTCCAATTATACTCATTCCAACATCTTCTTCTTTGTGGAGGAGATATTTTACTTGGCACACTGAGTATGCATTGAAATAGAAATTGAGACAGGAACACTTGAAAAAGTTTCAGCCTCGCCAGGATTCGAACCCAGGTCTACCGAACAGAAGTTCAATCTGCTAACCACTCACCTACCGCGCCACTTAATCTTCCAACAAAACTAATAACTAGTAAAATCTTTTCATGGAAAAATATAAACAAGATACTCAAATATAACAAAATCAAAAATAAAAAAATATAAATAAGAAAATATAAGCAACTTGTGTGGGTGTCTTAATGACTTACTCGAGATTTCCTTGTTTAACTCAAAAACAAGTTATATTCACGTTGTTCAATGAAAAAAATATCACGAAATGTCCTACAAGTTGAGCCTACGTCATCGGCAGAGAGGTAACTTGTGGGGGCAACTGCCCCCCAGAGAAGCTCCCCGCCGTTCGAGTGGGGCATTTTCAGACAAAATTTCCTTACTCCATATACAATACGAAGATGAAATTAGAAATGAAACATCAAATAGGATCGCTACATTACGTAAACAATACAGCACACAAAAGGCAAATATAACAAATATCAGCCGTGGACCCATTTGAGTAATATTTTTTTGTATGGCTTTGAGATTTATCAATATTGTCCCTTAATAATTTTGCCATGTATGGAATGGGCCCAGGGAGTAACTAACAGAGCCGCAGACCTTGCCGTGTGGGAGGGTCCACAGGCTCCGGTGGGCCCATAAAGATTAAGAGAAAGTTGGACAGAGGGGCCACAATAATTAGAAATCAACTTCCTCCAGGGGCCCAAATAAGCTTATTAATTCTTGCCCCCAGAAAAGGTTTGAGTTGATTTTGAGTTTAACGTCCCGTTCAGCAGCAAGACTATATGAGACGTGGACCTACTGATTAACGTGGAATCCTAACCACATGAGCTCCCGCCAGGAATTGAACCCGGGTCTTCCACGCCAAATGCCTCACCAGAAAATAATCTAAGTTACCGCGCTGGTCATCAGTTGCAGGGGTGGTCCCGATTTACACATCGCCTTTAATATAAATTCTAATTTCCAAAGAAGAAAAGACGACAGGAATTATTTTCATATTCTTAAGTTCTATCAACACATTACGAAGCTAACGCTTAAGCCACAACTCTAAGACATCATCGTTCTGGGAGAAGGAAAAATGGAACTGTAGTTTATTCAGTAATTACATACTTTTACGATTCCAGTGTAATAATGCTGAAACTTTCTGATTTCAGTCATGATAAAATAGTATAGTATTATGCAGAAAGAATAGTCCAGAGAAATCAACTTTAAATTGACAACTCATATGTACGGAAGCGCTGCCATATCCTCTCGACTCGGGACCTGATATTTCATGGCACGGCATTGGATTGGAATCTAGTGTTTCAGGGCACTGGATTATTGTTTTTAAGTTAATAAATTTAACGAACCTTCCTCAGTACCTTGTTTCCTATTTTTACGCGTTTTACTCACTTTTACAGTTTTTCCACTTACTCTTTAAGAAGAGGGACAAAAACACAGGAACATTGAGAACACTAAAAATAACAAACACTATCCGCGCGTTTTTCCCTTGGCTGAAGTAAAACAATAAAATATGGTGAACATTGACTTTTTGATCTTCCATTTTCTATTTGGTGTCAAATCCAGAGTTGGAGTGGGTCGCTTGCACTGTATAACCCACTGTGACGCTTGCATTGTATACACCATCTTCTGACGCGACAAAACGCCAATGAACCACCAAATTACTCCCCCCAAATATGTTAAACTGCCTATATGTGTCATTTGATTACATTAAGGTGAGTTTAAAAAACACTAAAAAAGTACCAGAAAAGTACCCCGGAGGAGTCTCTAATCACCAACCTTATGATTACTGGCTGGGTGTTCTTCTGACTTTGCCACGGAGGCGATGAAGGAGAAGTCGCTTGTAAAGGGATAAATCGTTGAGATCGTTTAAATTTGGTCAATCAGAGTGCTCTTTTAACCGTATATATGAGACGATAACTGTTTGGGATAAGATAAAATGCGTTCGCCATGTAATCTATTATATAAAAGAGAACGCACAAATCCTTTGTTCCCTCATCACGCTAATACGGCTGAACCAATTTCTTTCATTTTTGGGGGGTTATTAGGATTTGGACCCTAGATGGTTTTTATCATATCACTTTAATTTTTAATTACCAGTGTCTTGAGATAATTGACCATTCAAGTGTCCATAACGTACAAATCCTTTGTTAGTTCATCATAGGTAAAAATAAACGTATTTATATGCAACCCGCATGACCGTGTCACTCGGCGGGTTAACATAAATGACAGGCGATATAATGTTAACATTTACTGCAATCTACTATGGTTTTTATCATATCACTTGAAAGCGAAAAAGTAAAAATTATCTAAGTAACACAACAATTATTGCGTTCCGGGGTGACCGCAGCGAAGCGGGGCGGGTTAACATAAATGACAGGCGATATAATGTTAACATTTACTGCAATCTTCTATGGTTTTTATCATATCACTTGAAAGCGAAAAAGTAAAAATTATCTAAGTAACAAAGTTTATTGCGTTCCGGGGTGACCGCAGCGAAGCGGGGTGAACGCTGCTAGTCTATATATATAAAAGAGAACGTACAATATTTTGTCCGCTCATCACGCTAATACGGCTGAACCAATTTCTTTCATTTTTGGGGGGTTATTAGGATTTGGATCCTAGATGGTTTTTATCATATCACTTTAATTTTTAATTACCAGTGTCTTGAGATAATTGACCATTCAAGTGTCCATAACGTACAAATCCTTTGTTATTAGTTCATCATAGGTAAAAATAAACGTATTTATATGCAACCCGCATGACCGTGTCACTCGGCGGGTTAACATAAATGACAGGCGATATACAGCGGAAAATAGCTTGAATCTTCTGTTTAAAATTTTTTAATTGATTTGCTTATTTTTACAGACACTTTTACAATATGCCAGCACCGGGATGACCGCAGCGAAGCGGGGCGGGTTAACATAAATGACAGGCGATATAATGTTAAGATTTACTGCAATCTTCTATGGTTTTTATCATATCACTTGAAAGCGAAAAAGTAAAAATTATCTAAGTAACAAAGTTTATTGCGTTCCGGGGTGACCGCAGCGAAGCGGGGTGAACGCTGCTAGTTTTATAACAAAATGACGCGTGTCTGTTTACTTTATTTCATAGTTCTATACTCACTTTCTAATGATCGACGACAGTTTCCATCTAAATTCATACAATTATCGCACTCAAGATTTTTCACTTCATGATGTTGAGGCAGTGGTTATTCTTGACCCCCGGAGCTCACTTTAGGAACAATTCGCCAGGAAAAAATAATATATAATAATGACCGCATGCACATGACTGGCGATTGTTCGTGTTGGTCCCTTCGCGATTCTCCGTGACGAATCAAAGGAGCGTGGACCAAAACGAAGTCCTCGCTGCGACTCGGTGGTATCTTCGACACCCCGACCCGAGATATCTGTTTCGACTCGACGAAACCCTGCCGGCAGTGGGACACTAGCGGCAATCCTTCGACTCGTCTCTATATTGACGATCCAGGTCCATTTTCATATAGCATCGCTGCTAAGAGGGACGTTAAACTCAAAATCAATTCAACTAAAAATACAGTGCTTAGCATCTATATCCATATATCCTTACCATGTGCTTTATAATAATTGCTAAAAGATTGTTTATTATATGGAGCGCTTAGCGCACAGAGTAATCAACCCATAAAGTTGTGAGAAAAATAGACATAAAATTTGTAATGTAAGATTCTGCATGTCTGTCTACTTATCTTGATTTGGCAGTTTCAAATTTTATCCGCTTTTCCACTGAGAAGTATCGATAATTCAACAAGGAATTAATTAGACCATGATAATTTAATTGAAATTCATCCTAAGTTTGCCCATGACAAACACTTTACCATTTTATATCGTAAAGATCAGACCCATCATTATTGTAACAGAGCGGTGCTTGAGGGATTGTCCGTAGAAATTCAAACTCTGATTAGTTAGAAGTTGACAACCTGGTTTTATTACAAGTATAAACTCTTTAGTTGGTAGAAAAGAGGACGTGGATCATGTGTCAGAGTTGATGACGATGTGTTTTGGTAGGTCAGTTTTTCATGGTGGGGGTGAGTCGGAGTGGGTCGTGGTGGGTAGTGGGTCAGAGTGGGCCAAGGTGGGTGGTGGATCATGGGTCAATGTGGGTCGCGGTGGGTCAGGTTTTCATTGACCCACGCAATCTCTGATCAAATCTGTAAAACCAAACCAAACAAAGAGCAATACTACTACACAAAACGCTCAACATCTTAGCTATTCATGACAAACTATTGCATGATCCGAATAACTAGTATAACCACAAACTATCATTTGTCATATTTTAACGAAATACGTCATGACTTTTCTGACATCCTGATACTTTAAATGTTGTTAATACGCAAAGTTCATTGATCTCATAACTTATTTACGTATTATCTTATGATCATCACAACCTTTAGTGTACTTCCCGTAGATATAGAAGATGAAATGTAGTATTCAGGCTTGGTGGAGCGTGCAAATAAACCCATGAAAAGTAAGAGCAAATATTTCCCTCCTCCAAACCCTCTAAAATGGAGTGTGTTGATTATTCAACAAAAAGACTTTAAATCCAATCAAAAAATTCGTAGGATATAAAATATGTAGCCAAGTCTCGACTTTGCAATATTATTATTATTATTATTATTATTATTATTAATAATAATAATAATAATAATAATAATAATAATAATAATAATAATAATAATAATAATAATAATAAGTAGAAGTAGTAGTGGTAGTAGTAGCATCATTGATAATAATTATATTGTTTATGTAGGATACTTGAAGAAAGTACTTGAAACTACACACAGTATTTGGCTCAATTTTCTTCGTTTTGACTCGACTCGAATCGAAACTCTAGTCAAATTTGAGTCAAGTTGGAGGAAATTTTTCGAGTTGAGTTCTCGAGTCGAGCTCAAATTTGTCTGTTTTGAGTCGAGTCGAGTTTGAGTGAAAACTCGCTTCAACTCCCTCCAACTCGCTCGTGCCCATCCCTACAATTCTTCTTTACATTTTAATTTCCAAAGAAGAAAAGACGATAGAAATTATTTTCACATTCTATGAATTATATCAACACGTGTGGAAATAGTGTGTGCAATGATTATCTAACATAACTACTAGTTTGTTTTCTTATCTTTGTCTGAGGAATTGATGGCAAAGTGTGAGAGCAGAAAACTGCCATTACAGTCACCCGGGTTCGAATCCCCATGTGGCATTTATTATTTTTTGTTGATTGGAAGGTATTGTTTACGTAATTGATATTGTAATTTTGTTATTCCTTTATTATTATTATTATTATTATTATTATTATTATTATTATTATTATTATTATTATTATTGCAAAGTCTAGATTTGGCTACATATTTTATATCTTATGAATTTTCTGATTGGATTCCACGTCTTTTTGTTGAATAAACAAGACACTCCCTTGAATGGGACTTGGCGCAGAGAATTATCATCCTGTTCCTTTTTTTTCTTTTTTGTTTACTTGCATGCTACACCAAGCCTGGATACTGCATTTCACCTTTCAATATCTACGGGAAGTACCTTAAAGACTGTGATGATCATAAGAGAGTAAGTGAATAAGTGATGAGATCAATGAACTTTGCGTATTAAAAACACTTAAAGTATCAGGATGTCAGATAAGTCATGACGTATTTCGGTAAAATATGACAAATGATGATTTGTGGATATACTGGAGTTATTCGGATCATGCAATAGTTATGTCATGAATAGCTAACATGTAGTAGTATTGCTCTCTGTTTGGTTTGGTTTTACAGATTTGATAACACATAGAAGAAGGAAGACCAAAAACTGCACATTCTCTATCTTTTATTGTTTTACTTCAGGCAAGGGAAGAACGCGCGAATAGTGTTTGTGATTTTTACTGTCCTCAATGTTTCTGTGTTTTTGTCGCTCTTCTTAAAATGTTAGTCGAAAAACTGTAAAAGTGAGTAAAACGCGTAAAAACAGGAAACAAGGTACTGAGAAACGTTCGTTAAATTAATTAACTTTAAAAAATAATCTAGTGCCCTGAAACACAAGATTCTAATCAATATAAGTATCTGCAAAATTCCGTGCCGTGAAAAATCAGGGCCCAAGGCGAGAGCATATGGCAGCGCCTGCGTACATATGAGTTGTCAATTTAAAGTTGATTTCTCTGGACTATTCTTTCTGCATAATACTATACTATTTTATCATGTCTGAAATCAGAAAGTTTCAGCATTATTACACTGGAATATTAAAAGTGTGTAATTATTGAATTCACTACAGCTCCATTTTTTCTTCTCCCTAGTCAGTGATGTCTTAAGAGACAGTTCGCGCTGAGACACGGGGCGCATAACATCGCCTCTCTGTCCGTGCTGTACTATTGTATCTGCTTTGTTTGTCGAATAGTGCCATTTGATTTTTTTAAATTATTTCTGTGACTTAGTGATTTGGTGAAGTGTGTACTACAAGTTCTTTGTTTCACTTGTGAGCAACACCATTTATATATATATATATTCTGTAGTTGACGTGTAACGTCGAGTGTAAGCAATATGAGTTGTATGAGGTCTAATACGCTCCGAATTAATTTCGTAACTGTGCGTCAAAAGCTTACGTCTATTCATATTCATGAATGGATTCGAAGTGTTTTCAAGTTAACAATTGACCAAGTGTTAAGTATAGAACTCGACTTTATTCGTAAACTTTTATACATCAAACTAGTTAGTAAAGTGCTATGTGAACGTATTCTTGCCGGTACCAACGGCACCGTGACTTATACCAATACTGATGGAGATCATGTGTTACCCATTGATTTGGCAGACAACTCTGTTGTTGTTGTAAAAGTCTCTTTATGTCCAATGGAACTTAGTGATACCCAGTTAAGTCGTGTACTCTCCCAGTATGGGGATATTCAGAATATTGCTGATGAACAGTACTCTACTGATCATATTTATCTTACCCGCACGGGTCGCAAACTAGTCAAAATGACTGTTAAACGTAACATTCCATCCTTTGTTACTGTTTGTGGTTTACGTCTTTTTGTCAGTTACGCCGGTCAAATCCAGACCTGCGCGGTCTGCAACTCTCAGGACCATTTTGTACAGGATTGTCCTAAGAAGAGAACTCCACCTTTACCCAGGTCTACTTCTGTGTCTCCAGGTGTCCGCATGCCGTGCAACCTTCCAGTGGATACATGCTCCCGATACCGGTTCTTACAGTGCATTTCCTGTTCTACAGAAGGATACCCACATACCCGTGTCGTCCCCGATTTTGCCACTTGCAAGTGCTGCATCTAGTGTTCCCGACATTCATCCCGTCCACCCTTCCATTGCTGACAGCTCACATAGTATGGAAGTGACACCTACTCCCGATGCTGATGAGACAGGTGTTCCATCTCCAGTTCCTGTGACTGACCAGCCACTTCTACTAAACTCTGAGGTAGGTGATAGAAATACAATAGAGGGGCACAGTGCTACCCCTTCAAGCGTTCCTCTCGCAGTTGGTTCCATTGACACCACTGGTTTTGAAGATGCTACTAGTGATACCATAAGTGATTCCGATCTGAGTGTAGCATCCTGCGAAAAGCGCAAGTTAACTCAACTTCAGTTTAACAGTAGTGCAGTGTCTAAAAATTCTAAAGGTAACCGCAGTGATGAAACAACAAGTGGTCACAATGTTAGGAAAACACGAGCTTCGACCAAAAAGTTGAAATCTGTTGTTCAATCAGACGGCGAATAGTGCATTGCCCATCTTTGGTATCAATAATTTATATTGTTTATATATTTCTTCCTTGTTTCTACTTTACACATGTTCTTGTTCCCGCATTGCTTTACTTTCATGTATTTACTTTATATATTTTTTGTAATGTTTAGTTTTCGTTTTGCCACAGTCAATTTAAATCGTCTTACTTCTCCGGTCAAATTACACGCACTACGAGATTTTATATATCAGGAAGAAGTTGATATTCTTTTTGCACAAGAGGTGGCAGTACCCGATTTTCCAGACATCCCTAATTATTCATGTGTTTCACGCTTCACTGAAAATGGTTTAGGAACTGCTATTCTATACCGCAGTGATATTGACTTTCAAGCGCTTCTCCAAATGCCTACTGAACGTATCACCTTAGGAACACTAGAAAATATACGCCTGTGTACAGCATATGCTCCAAGCGGTTCGAATCATGCACGAGAGCGCAATAGTTTCTTTAATACTGAGCTTGCCCAAGCGTTACATAATGGTTCTTCTCCTTGTATATTAGCCGGAGACTTTAATGCTGTTTTGGCACCAATAGATATGACCCCAAATTATACCTTCTCAGCCAGTCTGTCCAATTTAATTGCCACCTATGATCTAGTCGACGTGTGGCGACACTTATTTCCAACCACGCCTGGCCATACCTTCTTTACTGGGACGAGTTCCTCAAGATTGGATAAATTCTATATCAGTCGCACTCTTATACATCAGGTTCAACACATGGCTGTGGTCCCAGTCTGTTTTAGTGATCATCATGCTGTACTCATGACCATCAAACTACCAGCCCACAAATTTCTCAAACGTAGCCCATTGTGGTACTTTAATACGTCAATTTTACGTGAGCCCGAATATGAAGCTCTGATAAATGCTGAATGGAAAGGCCTCCTTCATGTGAAACAACGCTACAAAGGTTCTCTCATGCAATTTTGGGAAAATCGTGTTAAACGAACTTTTTGCTCTGTGACCAAACAATATTGTCGAACTAGAAACGCCGATCATTATCAGCAATATCACTACTATACTGGTCTATTACGAGATTACATGATAGAACAACAACGCCGGGGTCAAGTACGACCTCAAATTCAGCAGATCAAACTCATTTATTAACGCTGCATAAACGACGTATGCAAGGTTTTATTATTCGTAGCAAAACACGTCAATATGATGACACTGAACAGGCAAGTATCCACCAAATACGCAAGGAGCGCACACGGGGCAGACAAAAATTGATTTCTAAAATTAAGGGTGACGATGGCCGTGTGTATGAGGGCGTAAACGTCATGACTTGTTTTATTGATTATTATAAACAATTATATGCTCAACCTTCTACTTGTTGTACTGATTCTTCTATACTAGAGTATATTCCCTCTGTTTTAACGGATGATGATCGAGAGTGTCTATCGGGTCCGTTCACACTAGACGAGGTCAAACAGTCCATCCGATTAGGCAAACTAGGAAAGTCCACAGATATTGATTCTCTACCACTAGAATTCTATGTTACATTTATAGATATTTTAGCTCCTTTTCTCACCGACCTTTTTAATTAATACCGCACACATTTTGTTTTAGGCCAGTCTCTCAGAACGGGCATTACTGTTTTGGTCCCCAAACATTCATTAGCATCTAGTGTTACAAATTTCAGGCCACTAAGTCTCTTGTGCACGGACCTAAAACTATTAACTCGTTGTCTGACGATCAGAATGAAAACATACCTTGAGAAGCTGTTAAGTCCTTGCCAATACGGTCTTGGCCACAATAACCCTATTTATAAGGCCTTATCCAATCTCAGAGATTTTATTTCCTTTCATGAGTCCGCCGATCCTTCTTCGGTAGCAATTTTATCCACCGATTACTCAAAGGCCTTTGACAGAATTAACCACAATTATCTCTTCCAAGTTTTAGCTAAATATGGATTTGGTGACCTTTTCATTTCTCTTATCAAAGGAATATATACGAAACGAATTACCAGGTTAAAGCTAAATGGAGGTTTAAGTGCTCCCATCTCTGTTTGTAATGGTATTCTACAAGGGGACACAATGTCTAGTATTTTATTTAGTTTATCTTTAGCGCCTCTTGTATATGCGGCACACCGTTTACTCCCTGGTGTTCCTGTGTATAACAACAGTCTAGCAGTGCAATCATACATTGATGACACACACTATATATTACGCAATGACGCAGATCTGGAATGTATACAGAAGTTACTACGCCTTTATCAACACGCCTCAGGCGCGCAACTTAATAAAGCAAAAACAAAAATATTGTGTTTACATGAACAATATCAGTCTCTGTATAGTAGAACGTTTGAAACTGTTCCATCAATCAAAATACTTGGTATTGTATGGTATCCTACTTTACAACAGACTATCACGAAAACATATGAAGTCATAGCCTCTAAGATCCGAAGTCTTTTAATAACGCATAAATCACGTAATCTAAGTCTTTTCAGTAGAAATTTGTTTCTTAAAACTACTGTGTTAATGGCATTCTGGCTTACTATGGCTTAAAACTACTGCTTACTATGGCATTCTGCACAGATTTTCCCGTTACCAAAGCCTATCTATAAGTCTTTAAACAGTCAGGCGTTGTTTTTTCTCTGGCATAATAAAGCTTTAAGAGTAGGTCAAACGCAACTACTTTTGCCTGCAGCAAAAGGAGGAATAGAGTTTATGGATATTGGAATTGAGTCACGTGCTCTGCTTGTGCATAGAAGTTGTCGTATGGTTTGTTCCCACCCCGATTCGATTACTGCTACGGTTTTCAATGTCTGTTTTCAGTGTATTGACCTTGTGCTTCCGATTCCTATCTTTCCTTGGGCGATTAAATTCCCTCACCTTCGCGATGTAGTACTTGATATGCTGTATGCAATAGTCGCACGACAGCAGATCAAAATTAGGTCAGTCAAAGAATTATACTGGCACTATCAGAGCACGTGCGTATCTGTTAAGCCACACGTCATGCTTCACGTGCCATGCAAAAACTGGAGTAACATCTGGAAAAACATAACTGCCAAGTTTTTAACTCACAAACAGAAAGAAATGTGGTATTTTATTGTTAATAATGTATATGAAACGTCTGCTAGGCTCTTTAATCTAGGTATCACCTCTACAAATGTATGATATTATTGTAATCAGATAGACAATCTTGAACATCGATTCCATAAATGTTTTGACATACTACCCATTTGGCAGGCTTTTAGCACTATACTTAGTAGAATATGTCGTACCTCACAAACTGTTTTTAGCGTACATAATGCAATATTATTTCCAGATTTTCATTACTTTCCTAGCTATAATCATAATGCTGTGATCTGGTTTACTGTACAAACTATCATGTTTATTCTTGTAACAGCACGACCATTGTGTCTTGAAATGTATGAAATGTATTTAACATACCAGGCTATGAAGCTCTCTCCTGTATGTAAACGAAAATATTTTGCAAACTACTTATCTGCAATAGCTCCCACACTTTCTTATGATGTAACCCACAAACAAAAATGAACTGAATCAGTAAGTTTTTTTTTAATAATGTTCTATCTTGAATAATATTTTACACTTTCAGTGAGGCTGTGAATAGTAAATATCCTTGTAAATTTCTCTGTATTTCGATGGAAATAAAGTTATTAAAAAAAAAGAGTAGTGGCTTAAGCGTTAGTTTCGTAATGTTGGGGACGCGAGTTCGATTCCGGGTGTGGCAATTCAGTAATTTTTTACAATCTACAAAACTGATACTTCTGATGTATAGTAACATTAAAAATATTCAATTTCTCTGGGTCTAAGAGTTGAGACGACCTCCTTCACGGGTAAAATGCCAACAACACAAAATTACATCATCCGTATCAACTTCATTCGTAACCGTCTGGCAAGTAACGTGTTTGGACAAGAATTGATGAATACATAAGGGCTAAAAACGTTTTTACTGCTGTAGTATGGGCCAAAAATGAGTTCCAAGGAGTTGTTCGTAGCTGTGCACAAACTGCAAATTGTGATCGAACTTACAACGCTACTCACGGGAATGATCCTCTTAAGATGTGACCAGACCTTTCTACCTAGAAGGGCGAAACAAAATGCATTGTAGTTATCAGCTAACAAATCTTTATATTCCATTTCTTGTTGTCATAAAGTGGTAATTATATCTGTAAATCCATAAACGTAATAATATTATTGTCCATGTGTAAACCTAAGAAACATCTGACATACTCTATATCTTTTCTTTTGGTATGAATGCCTTCGACTATGTTACTTTTTCTTTCCTTCTGTGGTAATAATAATAATAATAATAATAATAATAATAATAATAATAATAATAATAATAATAATAATAATAATAATAATAATTATAATGATAATAATAATAATAATAATAATAATAATAATAATAATAATAATAATAATAATAATAATAATAATAATAAAGATGTGACATAATTACAGCACCAATTACATAAACATTATCTTCCCATTCAGAAAAATTAATAATTCCTACGACGGGATTTGAACCCAGGTAGCTGCAATGGGAGTTTCCTGCTTTCGCAATTTCTTTTAAACAAATCGCCCCAACCGAAGTATTGTTCGCCACTTGCACCTCATGTCCTTTCGACGTATTCCAAACACTGCAGGAACACGAACACAGAAATACTGAGGACAGTTAAAATTCCGACCTTGCTCTTCAGAGGAATTCGAACCGCTAGTGGATTGCGCCTCATGATCAGCAGCCTCATGATCATGTGGCCTCAATTTGCCACAAATTCCTCATATGAATATAAAAAAATAAACTAGTAGTTATGGAACATAAACATAGAACTGTCTATTTCTACACGTGTTGACGCAATTTAAAGAATGTGAAAATAATTTCTGTTGTCTTTTCTTCCTGAGAAATTAGAAGTTATGTAAAAGACGAAATGTAATGTAAATCGCGACAATCCCTGCAATCGAAGACCAGCGCCGTAAGTTAGATTTTTTCTGGGGAACAAGCATTAATAAGCTTATTTGGGTCCCCTAAAAATAGTTGTTCTGATTCTTGGGTCCCCTCTTTCCAACTTTCTCTTAATCTTTATGGGCCTCCAGGAGCCTGTGTGCCCTCCCGCACGGCAAGGTCTGCGGTTACTCATTGGGCCCATTCCATACATAAAAAATATTAAGGGGACAATATTGATAAATCTCAAAGCCGTACGAATAAATATTATTTCTAGAGCACCTAATACTAGACATTCTTTATTGCAATGGGTAAGAGACTCATTTTTGTTCTATTTAACTTTTGTGTGCTGTTTTGTTTATGTAATGTAGCAATCCTATTTGATGCTTCATTTCTAATTTCATGTTCGTATCGTATATGGAGTAAGAAAATTTTGTCTGAAAATGCGCCCCCTCGAACGGCGGGGAGCTTCTCTGGGAGGCAGTTGCCCCCACAAGTTACGTCTCTGCCGATGACGTAGGCTCAACTTGAAGAACTTTTCGTGATATTTTCCTCATTGAGGAACTGCATATAACTTGTTTTTGAGTTAAACAAGGAAATCTCGAGTAAGCCAGTAAGACACTCACACAAGTTGCTTATATTTTCTTATGTATATTTTTATTTATATTTGTTTGTTTTTTTGGATTTGTTATATTTGAGTATCTTGTTCATATTTTTCCATGAAACGATTTTAACTAGGTATTAGTTTGGGTGTATGTTTAAATGGCGCGGTGGATGAGTGGTTAGCGCATTGAACTTCTATTTGGTGGACCTGGTTTCTAGTCCCGGCCCGGCTAAAGCTTTTTCAAATTTACTTGTTTCAATTTCAATTTCAATGTATACTCAGTGTGCTAAGTAAAATATCTCCTCCACAAAAAAGAAGATGTTGGAATGAGTATAATTGGAGAACGTCTCTCAATGGAGGCAATCATTTACCAAGTTATTTCCAGTACTTGTTCTAAATTTGATATTTTCAGCAACTTTCAAGCATTTTCTGATTCATATGTCATCAGTGTTTTTATTTCTTTTATTATACAGTATACAATGAAAAAATGCATTACATACACAGCAATAGTGAGATTAACATATGATGTTCATTGGACAGCACGCTCTGAACCAGAAAGATTGATCTCAGAATAGAGAAATGTTTCGTGCGTCATCTACTCACAATTTTACTTCCATACAGACTTGACTCAGTGCTACCAACTGCTGTCAGTGCTGAGAAAAGTTACGTGTAAGTTGGGTTGCATCTGTGTAGGCGTTCTCACAACCGCAAATGACCTGGACCCCAAGTAATGGAATTAGAGCACTTAGGGGGAAATTACTTTTGTGGCTAGCTGTACATCCATGGGGGTAGTTCAACGGGTCCGAACTTACCCCAGACTTTGTAGCTCATCTAACATATGTAGTTTCTTAATACAAGTATACTTGTTTAACAGAGAAATGGTTGATGTAGCCTAACTATTTAATGCTCTACCTCATCTGTACTCTTTCTTATTTTACAAAAAAATAATCCATCTCAATCATTTTTCTAAGGATATAGGGGCAGTAATTAAAATTATTTACCATCTATTTTAGTGTAGGAAAGAACAAGTTCAATATTACATAGACGTATTGGACCCCCAAAACGCTTTGGAGCCCTCCCAAGAAAGAAATCTGGATGAACGCCTACTCTCAACTAATAGAATTTTAGTAGTAAGGGGATACTTCTATGGGTGAGTGTACAGTATACATGCATAAAGGCCATACCGTCCAAAGTAGTTACCGAATTGGAATACTATGCAAGAGACCCTGGAATTAAATTTGCATTTCATGTTTTTAAAGAATCTCCTGGAGAGTTCCACTGTGGCTATGAAAATCGTACACGTCTTTGGTGTGGAAGACCTACGCTTGATCCCAATAGAAGGTTTAGGTTCCCGCATTAAGTTCTAGCTGTACGTTTTATGTAGGCATAGTGCTGAAGGAACCATAGACTCAAAATAAATTAATCAACGAATTTGCTAGAGTTTCGATGTTTGAATTTTCTTCCTAATTAAAAAAGTGGCTTACTGAGGGAAGAAAATTTATAACTCATAACTAACGTATGTCACAGTGTAAGTCATTTCTCTGAGGAAAAGGATAGAAGAAGGAGTTGTTTAAGGTTTGTTTTTGGACAACACTTTTAGACACGACTTTAGGTGATTTTCTTCATATTCCATAAATAAATTGAAGCATTCAGAACGCAAGATATAGCATAAGTCATTTTCCCTCTAATATCCACAAAAGGTAAGTTGTCTCTTACTTCTCTCAGAAGTAAGTTTTCTTTAAAGTAAGTTTTCCGAAAACTCTTATTATAAAGCTTTCATAAGTCTTGCAATATTTCTCTAATATAAACAGCAGGCACATGTATACGTCGTGATCGACTGTAAGTACAAGATCAATTTGGTCCAAGAAATAGTGTGGCAAGCAGACTATTTAACGCGGAGGCCGTCACTTTGTCAGTATCTTAAGTTAGTTTTTAGCGGCAGTGACGATCAGTGATCAACAACACCTGATTTGTGCACTGTTATTGGATTAGGTTGAACTCTAACATAACACTGCAATAACCCAAAACATTTGTCGTACGATAGAGAAAGATGCAGTGAATGACAGTGCAGCAGCTCGTTGGTTTTATAAATTTCGTGTAGGTTGTAAAAATGTCAAACACCAGCCAAGGTCATCCCGCCACAAGGTAGCAGATTCTGAGGTCATACGACACGCCATTATCCATGACGATTGCCAAATCCAACTCGGTATGTCAAAGTCCACTGTGGTGCGTCACCTTCACGAATTCGGGAAAACCATCAGAAGATGCCCAATTGTGTTACATGAGTTGATCCCAACACAAGCCCAGAGGAGCGTGGATGTGTGCCGATAAATAACGGAAAATACGCGTGATGTTTTTTGAAACTCGAATATACAAGAACAATGGTTGAGCGAGGGTCAACCTCCAGAATCGGTCATCAAACAGAACCGTTCCAAGCATAAAGTCTCGTGCTCTGTGGTGGTGGAACTACGAGTGGGTAATTTACTTTGAATTTGTTCCTAACGGCCATACCATCAATACCAACCTTTATTCCAAACGCCTTGGAGCGGATGTATGTCAAAAATGTCCTGCGTTTTGTGAACCGAAAGCGTGATCTGCTGCAGCAGGATAACGCAAAACCACATTCGCCTTGAAAAAATAAAAGAAGAAGAAAAAGAAGAAGAACAAAAAGAAGAAGAAGAAGGAACTTGATGGCATGAAACTGATGCAACACTCGGCACATAGTGCTGACATTTCCCCTTAGGATTACTGCCTCTTTCGGTCCATGTTGCACTTCCTGAAACCACGCATCTTCATCAACCAGCCGGAGGTGGAAACGCCAGTTACAGACTTCTTTACTTCTAAGGACAAGGCATGGTAAGGACCTGCAATCGAGGAACTGTCAGGAAAGTGGCTGGAGACAGTCCAACAGAAGAGGCTAAATTTTGAATGTTAACCTGGTTTCGTTGTACTGTAATAAATACAGATATGTTGTGTACAAAAATATTGCAATACTTATGACTTACAACCTTATATATATATATATATATATATATATATATATATATATATATATATATATATATATATATATATATATATATAGTGTTTCAAAACAACACCGACAACATTTGGGAGGTACTTCCTGACACCAAGACAAGAGAAAAAATATAGACCAACCTGGGTGCACAAATGCTTCCTTTCTTACTGTCTTTCTAACAGTAACCACATACATTTAATAGCATGTGTGGAATTAAAAATATAAGTTGTTTATTAATCCCCAGTTTCAATATATCTTCTACAAAACAAGCGTTATTATTCATTAGTATGATTAATATTATCCTCGACTTATTTTTTAAAGGTCATCTTCACCTGATGCATTGTTGACTCCCTACGTTCCAGACTTGTGAGTATCAGGGTCAACATGGGTATATAGAGAACCGATAGGTTCTGTACGTCACGAATACGTTCATTTCGATGTCTCAAAGTGAGGTGTGTTCGAACAGAAGTCGAAAAATCGATTGACGGTCCCAACAGTGTTGATTTGTGTGTGTGAGTTTCAGGGAACAAATTGAACTGTGCTTCCCCCATAACCCACTCCTGGCTACGGGCCTGTTTTATATCACAACTAAGCCCAAGAATGGGTTTCAACTGGAACAAACCAAACTCAGCTGACACATGGGTCGAAATAGTCGAGAGCGATCAGGAGGGTCTGCCAGGTTTGAGCTCCGCCACTGGAACAACTTTACATGTGACACCGGGGTTTGTATATTCGGAAACTAACATGTCTTCCCGTTTTCTCCATCCCCACAATGCCCGAGGGGCCCGTCGGTCACCGGAGATACGCGCCCCTACAAGTAGGCCTATACAATACGTGCTTCTGGACCGATTCTCGTCATTCTTGTGAAGATCCTGCTGAATCTCTGTGGTTTCATGGGTAATTTGCGGCATATAATTACGCAACAGAGTCAAGAGATGAAGATAGACTCAAAGATCTCCACCGGAAGCTTCTATAGTGGCGCACAGTGACCCGAGAAGTGACTACAACACTGTAGGGACCGTCAATCGATTTTTAGACTTCTGTTCGAACACACCTCACTTTGAGACATCGAAATCAACGTATTCGTGACGTACAGAACCTATCGGTTCTCTATATACCCATGTTGACCCTGATACTCACCAGTCAGGAACGTAGGGAGTCAACAATGCATTGGGTGAAGATGACTTAAAAAATAAGTCGAGGATAATATTAATCATACTAATGAATAATAACGCTTGTTTTGTAGAAGTTATATTGAAACTGGGGATTAATAAAAAACTTATATTTTTAATTCCACACATGCTATTAAATGTACGTTGTTACTGTTAGAGAGACAGTAAATACTACAAGCATATGCTACGACATTTAAGGAAATACGGTACTTATTTTTGCAGTTTACCAAACAAGTTCGTTGCTAATAGGTGCACTTTTTCACTTTCTTGGAACACGTCAAAACACATCAATACTTAGAATCACTCCACGCTCCAGGTACACAAAATAATCCTAAAACCTAGAATTATGTTGAACTCACTAGATTTAATTGTATATACACTCGTACACCCTTAAACACACCACTTCACTCGTATAGTACACTGCAAAACAATGGAGAAGGAGAATCGTATTACTCTCTTTTCAATCAATATTCCTTACTATTAGAAAGAAGAGAAGACATTTTAGAAACCGTCAATTTTTGTGCTATTAAAGGATAACTTGTGAAAGACTACTTATTTTGCGAAATGTATTCTCAATTAGTTTCAAAGCGGCTACTAACAATACCAATCTCTTGTAAGAAGAAATGAAAGTACGCTACAATTGTTGCGCTGGAATAGGTTAATTTTTGGGCCATTTTCCGTGACAAAAACGCAATTTCTGCAGCTTTCTTAACTACACAGGAAGACAACCAATACGTACTCACGCAACGGCAAATATTATATGACATCATTTTTTTTTCTATGAACTATTAATACATACATGAACTTGACATTTCTAAATGAAACTATATATATTAATGGGTCACTTCAAGAAAGTGGAGCAATTGCCCCTCATCCCTTTTGCCCCCTAAACGCCGCCCATGACTTCAAGTTCGAAAATGTTATTATACACCTTGTTTACCTTAATCCCGCCCAAATATCAGCTTGGTTGTGTCTCTTCACTCCTCTCATTTTCATACTTTCATTCTCACCGTCATGATTAATCCGATTGGATAGAAAAGCGTGATTAACTAAGCAAACTCATCACCATGAAAACGCCGAACATGTATTTCAGTTTCGCCGTTTCTGATTTTGAAAACGCTCCTGCGTACACTATAAGTCATTACTCAGCACTTTATATATCACATCGTCGTTAATAAATCATATATAATAACTTCCTTTAAGTAATAAGTAAAAACTTGTGACAGTTATTGAGCAGTGGCGGTGCTACAGGGGGCGACCGCCACCTCAATATTTTTTCTCGACCCTCCTTTTCTCCGTTTTTCAATGTACAATCGGTGAACTCATGATCAAGAATTTCTGCTGTAGAATTTGCCACTGATATCTATATGACATTGAAATCTTCGTTGTACTTTGACATGTTTACAGGTATAGAAGATACCTTTGTTCATTAATGCATTCTTTAATGCTGGTTCTGATCCCTAATTAACTAAGCTCTTCTGAGTATGGCTAACCAGTGAGTATTTCCATGTTTTACGTTGGACATTTTACAATCTCTTTGTACTTCCGTCTATTGATAATTATTGATAAACTGCAACCACATGTGTGTTACAAAGTTAAATAATAAACACAATACTCTTTATATTTCTGCAAATAACACAATTTCATAATTTGTTTTATGAATAGCAAAAGGAAGCATGAATCGTTAAATTTAAAAAGTTACAGTGCAACTCACTTAACTTAAAAGTATATGGGAAGTTGCTTTGGGACACGAGCTGAATTATAAATACAAAAATTAGAGTGAGTAAAACAAAATGTTGCTAAATGGACAAGAAAGTTTTTTTTTTCGTTATATTGTTCTCACTTACTGCTCTTTTGACCTGAAATATACCACATACATGTCTTTGCCGATTATACACACATACTGTACTAACATTATAAGAAATATCGGGCGAAGTCGTTATCAAATTACATTCCTACATCAGCATATTTATGGACATCCAACAATCATTCTGGACATGACTGTGAATTTTTATAGCATGTAGGCTGTAGGCATACGTGCTTCTAACATTTACAGTTCACTTTACTGTATTTGTGTGATATGCTTCTTTCAATATTTGTTGTAAGTTTATGTTTCTGTGTTGTGCTTACACTAAAGTGCGTATATAAACTTGTCAATGTTGCAACCCACAAGCGTAAAGCTGTGTAGTTAGAAATAAATTGGAATGGTGAAAGCTCAGAATAATAATAATAATAATAATAATAATAATAATAATAATAATAATAATAATAATAATAATAATGATAATAATAATAATAATAATAATAATAATAATAATAATAATAATAATAATAATAATAATAATAATAATAAATTGTGGTTGCCTCGCATCCCCAAAATTTTTCTTGCCTCCCTCTTGGCCCCCTACTACGAGCCTAGCGCCGCTACTGTTATTGAAACATTTGGATTGCGAGCGGAGCGAGAAAGAAATTTTTAACAAAACTTTTTTTTTTTTTTTTTTTTTGCAAACCGGAAACAATATTGATCTAATAGGGCGAGAAAATAATTTGTAGGGGCGACGCATCGTTTACTCATTTTCAACACTTTTTCTTTTTCCTTGCTGGTTCAGCGCCTTCTTGAAATCAGCGCCCAGGGCCACTGCCTTCCCCTAGCTACAGCTCTGCTCTCGGAGGAAGTTTTCACAATATAGGAAGAAACCATTATTTCATGTTTACAAGCGTAATGTTACACGTGTAAAACCAATACAATAGCTAAAAGGGTTAAATTTAAAAAAAAGAAAATAGGGTTAAAATAAAAGAGTGCTTATCAAAGACGACTTGTAACATACTAGCTTCCAGCGACGGACTATTTCTGCACGAGGCACTAAACCTGTATTTTATGTTTACAAGTGTAGAGCTACAAACGTGAAACGATTAAAAGTGCTCTATCCTTTATGATTTTATGCGGTATCAAGTGTTTTTTGCATCACACTTGTTTATGCACATACCCTCAGTTACTAACGTTCTTGCTCCCTGCGGAAGCACTCCCAAGCTGCCGCGCGGGCTCCCTCTGCTGCAAGCCTGCCTTGACTCGGTTAGACATCATTCTCGCTCTTAGTGACCATCTAACACAAGCTATTTTGTGTAATCGTTTTTATGAAATACGTCCGGATGCGTATTTAAACTCGTGGGCAGAAGTCCTCGTAAAGTGAATCTTCACCCATGAATGCAATTCCTACACTAAGAAACAATTTCTAAGACATTACAAGTGAATTTCGTGATGAAATATTTGCATATAATAGGATAGCATGTAGTCGTTTCCAGGGTAGAGACTAGCGTACGTGCGCTTGGGGTGGGAGACCCAGGTTTGATTCCTGGCAGGAGCTTTTATGGTTCGGATCTCACATTAAGCTGTAGGTCCACGACTCATATATCCTCGCTGCTAAACGAGAGACGAAACTCAAATCCTAAGGAATTAAATTTAATGGAAATCAGTTTGCACCCATATGATCAATATGTACCAAATTATTTAGCATTTGCGAAGGTAATCAGCCCAGAAAATTTTAGGGAATCTTTAAAGCGAGAAAAACACTTTTGTAGCACCATGTAAGAACATAAAGAAATACGTATGTAGCTGGACCTGAAAGTCCATGGATCTGCTTTAACGACACTAATCTAAATTGAATCCAGATTTACAACTCTAGAATAGGCCTCTCTTTTATTGTGTATGTTCATTTCTACTAAGAACGTGTTCATTCTATGGTAATTAGTGAAAACTTCCTGTTGTATTTAATCTTTAAAATAATACTGAAATATATTTTTTCAATTATAATTCATATTTGAGGAAGTAAATAGGCCTATTTTATTGAGTATAGTAATTTGGAAATCATACAATCTGGTACCACTGTTTCAATCTGGCAACAGAGTCAAACAACAATAATAATTTGAATTAGATGCCTGCGGATTTGTTCGAAGGTACGTATGCAGTACGTAATGTCCAAATTATTTTGTGTCATTTATTATAATTGTTAATAATTTACTAAAATGTTGCAAAAAATGTTAATGGAGCGCATATACCTGGTTGAAGAAAATTTTATCCGGGTAATAAATAGGGTTCCGGCATTATAATACCCAATGTAAAGGACGTTATTTATATTGTTATGATTACCGATAAATTAATTTACATTTTAAATGTAAAAGTATTTTGAATCTAATAGCTTATTTTTCTAAATGTTGCGTCTATTAATGACTAGTACAAAAGCTCAAGTTCGTTGTCACGCAATAATGAGGCAGACAGAGTTAAAAGTTCTAATGTACATAGCTATCCTGTTTTCGTAGTGGTGGTAATACTGTAAGTCTTAAGTACAAATATCAGTTTTATTTTAAAATAAGAATATAAATGAACATCGGAAATACATGAAGATTTGTTTCGTAACGAAAGAGAAAAATTATATTACATGGAGTACCAATAGAAAGGTGAATGACTGTTCACCGGGATTTGTTTACGTAGTGATCATAATACAAGTATGCTAAATGTCTTAAAACAGACCACAAAAATGGAATTACATTCACGTAACAGTTGGCGGTACGATCGGTCCTTTGTGATCCTTTTCTATGTAACTCATTCATTATCAAATTTTCGAATCTTTGAGCCTACTTTTTAAAAATTTGTGTTTAATTCGAGTTTTTACGGAATTCAATCTCTATCGAGGGGAAATGAAAATTTTTAACCCTCCCCTCACGAGATACCCAAAAGTGTTCACATCATATGAAATTGAAGTTTCTAGTAACGTTAAGTTTAGTTTAGTGATTCGCGTTTGGCCTATGTTTAGCAGAAGGTGTCCAGCATTTTTCTCTAAAAAATGTTATAATTTTGGTAATTTCTCTTCATATTCGGTTAGTTTAGGGTAGGGTTGGTTAGTTTAGTTTAGTTTATGTTATAATACTGCATGGGTCCCGCATAATTTTCCAAAAAATGATAGAATTTCGCTTATTTCTACTAATATTAGGTTAGTTCAGGTTAGTTTACGTTAGTTTATGTTAGGTTAGGTTAGATTTGGTTACGTTATGTTACGTTTAAGTACTTGCATCATTCATTCCTCCTGTAAATGTTGTGTTTTTTACGTCCTTCTGGACCCCTTGTACTAAACATACCCCTAGCGTTTATTTGCTTCGCAATCGAGAGTTTCTGGAATTGAATCCGGTGCCACGCAACATGACTGAGGCTTTTTCAAGACTTGGCGTCAGGTCCACCAGGGGAATGCAAGAGTGGTATCCCTGAAGATAGAATCTGGCTGACTTCCTTACCCAGTCATGTTATTGTTAGTGATTCCAGGGTAAGTTGGCCTTGCAGGGTGTATCTAGTAATTTGCCACCTAAATAAAAAAAAAAAATGCTACATGTATGGCATATGATAGCCACCGTTGAAGTCCCGTGAAGATTCTAACAGACTGACTTCATTAACAAAGTAGGTCGAGATAATCATTCTAGGTATGTACTAAAAATCAATTAAAAATAGGCTGTGTTTAAGAATTATCGTGTAGACTGAGGGACGAAGATATTAACCTTAGAATCTCATAAAGCCCACTTGCGTGATAATAATAAATTTTGAGCAAATGTTTCCTGGATTGTAAGGGGAAAGGGATTTTTCTCTTTTTCCTGCCGTGTTGTTGCAAGTTTCTTTTAAAATGGTGATCGTACAGACAAAAAATTTGGTATATGATAGTCCATTCGATGTACATAATAGGATATATTGTTCAATTGCACGATTTTTGAGTCTCAGAAAAAAGGGATTTTACACTTATTACTTTCAGTTCTTTACCCGTTGGATATAATGACATTTTTCTTTTTCTCCAAAGAAAACAAAACTGTCATAATTGGATATGAATAATCTAGAAAGAGGGCCACGAAATAAATCATGTGATAATTATATTACCAATAATTAAAATTCCAAAAAATGAACGAAAGAATCCTTTGATTACATAGTTCTACAGTGGATTAAAAAAAGGCTAGGTGTTCCTTATAGTTTCTGAGCTCCTGAAAACGAATCTGAACTCAGTTTCTATCATGCACCCTCCAATTTACAAATAATGCCAGTACTAGTATTACTGTTTTGAAAATCATTGCTTTGTTAAAATAAAATTTGGATTTTCAGGTAGGAATTTTCTTCACCTACCCCAATTATCTTAGATTCCCGGTTATTACATCGTCATCTTTGTAATGGTTCGTGCTTTCGAACAATACTACACAATGATACCTCACGATCCATAAATTTGTGGAAATCATAGTATTCGAGTAATTTCTGTTATATAATATGTTAATATGTTATTTAATATCTTATTAAGTACTTAAGATATAAATACTTAAAAATATGTTATTTAACAATCTCATCGTCCCTAGGGGGGGCTTATTAAATAACTACACCAAATTTATCACGAGTTCATGAGCTCATTTTGAGGTTAACGTTCCGTTCAGCAGCGAGGCTATATGAGACGTGGACCTACTGATTAATGTGGAATCCGAACTACATGAACTCACTCCGGAAATCGAACCCGGGTCTCCCGCGCCAGAGGTGCGTACGCTAACCACTTAGCCACACAAAATTTATCAGTACACTATTAAGTGACTTAGATTATAATCCAACCTATTTTCATTGAAATACAGTTAGTAGATGTGAAGATATATTTTTTAAATATGTTGCGAAATTGTGATATATATATATATATATATATATATATATATATATATATATATATATATATATATATAAGTACTTAATAAGATCCTGGTCGTACCCTAATTGCCATAGATTCATGCTTCACACATCTCTAAAACTATGTAAGCTTTTCAATGATACCACATGCATGTGTAACGATTCACAAATTCGGGAGAAATACGAGAAAACTCCGAAATATTATTTTAAAAATATAGACCAAAACTTCGAAACATCCTACATGTCCTAGGTTAGGTGTCGTCCCACTTGCGACATTCCTATTAGCGACAGGAACTGTTAACTGTCCTATGAGCGACCGATTCGATCTATTAACTGCTCTATGAGTCACCGATTCGTTCATACTAAGATAATGGAAAAAGCCAAGGTTCTCTCTTCTTTAACTTGTTTCATGCTAATGCGATTTAGAACCTAACAAAATATACTATGAAAAATTTCGCTCTACCTGAATTTAATACGTGAGACTACTCTCATTACACTAACAATATTTTATACGTTTTTCCTAAAATTATATTTGTGAATTACTTTCTATGAATACATTGACTATATCAAGGGGAAAACTAACTAAATATTTACAGTAGGTCCGCCTTTGTCTATGATTCTAATATAATTAAAAATTTCATGTTAAAATGATGCGGAGCATAAGTTTAGATTGAATATGTTTATGGCATAAGAAATAAATCAGAAAGAGGTAGGGGCGCCCGAAGAAAATTTTCTAGGGAGGGGCATCTTCATGGTTGCTGTACCATGTCTGGTATATCTGGTATTTAATATACGTGGTTTGCTATATTACGTATACATTTTCGTGAGACAGGGGGTGATCTCTGCCTTCCCATCGGGCGCCCATGGAAAGAGGGTGTTCACCACTTGAGGATATCAAAGAAATCTTTAAAAAAAAATGTATTCGAAGAAATTATTACACAAGTTACAAACCTCTCGCAAGACTTAACAGTTCGTCTAGTTATAAGGGATTATTTCAGATTGCTATACGACAAGCTTTTTTATGTATAAGTCAAAACAAGGGAGGGAAGGCAAATTAAGCAATTAGTTTACGTTTAGCAGCTTACAATAGGGGGAAGGTAGTTTAAAAAGTTTGTTTACCTTTTGGATTGTTTAGACTGAACTGCATTGTAATTGGTGAGATTGGTTGAGAATAGCAAATCAGATGTAAAGGATCTCAAAAGCTGTCTTTTATCATTTACTTTTTTTTCCATTTTATTCAGTGTCTTTGGAAGTCTAAAAAGTAGATAGTTGGCGAAACTGTTACACGTTTAAGTTTTTCAAAATATTACTGTGCTTAGTGAGTAATTAGATTTGAATCAAATTAAGTACAGAAAACAGAGCTTTTGAAGAAAGGGGATATTACAACTGGATTTTCAATAATTACATAGGAATATACTTTTCATGGAAATATCCCTGTTGTCTCTCTAAGTTATTTAATATGTTTTGTGTCAAATCTAACTCAAAATTAAAATAAGTTTTATTTGCACTCACTGTAGAGGGAAAATATATTTGACGAACAGTATCACTGGAACGTACATATTTCATACCAAGGTTGTTCGGCTGCTAATAACGCCAGAGTCAAACATATTTTACGAGATGGAATCATATTATCTTCCATCATCTCAATGTAAATGAATCGGTCGCTCATAGGACAAATAACAGTTCTTGTCGCTAATAGGACTGTCGCTTCTGGGACTAATTCCCTAGGTTATACGTTTTAGTTACGAAGTACAATTAGTAGTATAATGTTTTCGAAGCAACAACAATAATTTTACAGCAAATATAACTTCTGACAGTGATAAAGAGTGAGGAAAAGTATGTATGTTGTTAATGAAAGTAATAATCTTATGTGCAAAATGGGTTGAAAAACATACGTTTTCAGGGTAGGCCTATGTAAATACTAGGAAAAAGCGAAACTTCCTGTTATGTAAACCGGAAACTACTTTTTGACAGATAACCAATACCGATTATTATGAGGTTTTTGAAACCCTATTTCTGTTTCTCTAAATATCGAGAAAGCAGTTTTTGTGCCCAATACTAGTAAATACCAGTCACATGAAAACTTTCCGACTACTCATTGCTCTTTAAAAGGGTTACGCTTCCCCACTCGTAAGCTGCAATAAAGGTCAACATACATTAGCGTATTTTTCAACGCGTAATTTCAGTGCGTAAAATGATGAAAATGAAATGAAATCTTTGAGTTTTACGTCCCACGTTTATGCCGGTTAGTCTAAAGGAGACGATGATGATGAGTAATGAATAAAATGGTGGAATGAAGAAAGTGGGAGGAAACGGGAACACCCCGAGAAAACCCACGCACACGGTGTTTGTCCACCACAAAGTTCACTTGGTGTGGTCTGGGATCGAACCCGGGACCCCAAGCACCAGAGGTGAACGCTCTACCACTGTGCATAAAATGATGTCGTAAATTTCGGTCCGTAAGTTGGCCTATACACCTAGCGTAAAAATAGGCGCGTAAAAGAAGAAGAAAAAGAAGTGATCATTTCTCGCTCTTCCTCTTGCCTGTTGTTTGGGCACGCGGTCGTTTTCCAGTTTGCTCAAGTTGTTTGAACAGGACGGATCTATCTTTTAAGTGCAGGACCTGTATAAACATTATGCTATTAAGGAAACGAATAAAAAGAAAGAATAGAAAGATTTGGACTAGGACGTAATATTCAAATGTAGGAGTACTTTTTGTTTCTTTTTCGTAGTATCGGAATGTGAAATTCCCATAGAATGTTTTAACAAAGTTAAGAAAAAAAAAGCTAAATGCATGATTTTGCGAAAGCAGTAGTTCAATTTAATAAATTTTCTCACTAAATTTGTTAGATTTCTCGAAGAAATAAATAAATCTACTCTCTGTGGCGTAACATATCTCATAGAACCAGGGCCTACCATCCAGCTTGTGCCACTCATGTCTTTAGGGCAGGGTGCGAATCCCGGGACGGAATTTCCTTCTATTTTGTTATAATCCCTTCCAAAAGCAACCAACTGAAACACTGATTTCTCACAAAGCAACCAACTATCTCCTGTTAGGAACTATTTTATCTCCCTTCAAATATACATAACCTAATTCGCGCACTGCTATTGGGTAATATATGCTCAGCACATCTGCTGCTCTTGTAGAATCTACTATCCATTTCATAAAGATAGGCCCCTGACTTGGCGGTGCTGCCGTGACGTCCAGTCAAAACTTATATTACATTGTCGTACCTCGTTGGAATTGTTGGAATGTTGTCTTTTCAATACTTAAGACATACAAATTTTCTTTGTACTGTGTTGTGAGAAAAAAAATAGAAATTAATGAAAAAGTGCGTATTTTTTCGTACTTTTTTGGCAAATCAATGTTTATAGGACTATATCTCGGAAAGGAGATAACATGAAATAATTTCCTGTCCACGATATGTAGATGCATATATTACCTGTAAGTTCTGAAAATTTCATTACTCAATACGTAGTAATTTTCTTGTTATTCAGTAAAAAGTGAAACATCATTATCTCTGAATTGCTGCGGTGTATTTACAATCTGAAAAAACTTTTAGAAAGATCTTAAAGTAGCTTTTTCAACCAATCTGTTTTGACTTGTTTTAAAAGATAAACCATCACAAATATGACATTATGATTTTCTCAGCTTTGCGCCCTTTCCTATCGCAGTTTATACGGAGTGCTACGTTGCCACATTTTCCTGGCGCTATACACTCTCAGCCGGATGGGTATTTAAACTTGTCATGCACACTGTCCGGCACTTTTTAGATATTTTTAAAATTTTATGTCTTCACAGATTTTGAACCAATTTCTTAGAAATTAACAGGATATGCAGTAAATGTGTCAAATGCTCAAAATTAGAAAAGCGAACTCTTATTTTGTTTGGATTTGCATGTGATGGTCCTCGAAAATTTGTTGCTTTTTGTCAGTTTTTCACTTACTGCACGCAGTACAAAATACACTTGCACAGAAACTAATACAAGCACAAACTTTATTATACAACACAACCTTAGTTGATATGTAATATTGAGTTTACACTTCACAGAAAATCTGTTTTCAGATCTAGGAGTTCCAGTACTTCTCTTTAGTGTTGTACATTTCGAAGCACTTTCCCACGCAAAGTCCAACTTTATATACCAGGCAATAAACCAGGGATGCAAATAAGCAACAAAAGTTTACTCGCCCAAGAAAAAAGTTACTAGCTCACATCACATAATAAGAATAATTTACTTAACTTCCATATGCTATTAAATACTCGCCCGCACCGATGAACCACACGCCCCGGGCGAGTGGTTATTTGCATTCCTGCAATAAACGCTAATATTTATTAAAAACTTCCTTTCACCTCGCGGATGCTACGTACTTGTAGTTTGGATTCCACGTTTATCAGTAGGTCCACGTCTCATATAGCCTCGCTGCTGAACAGGACGTTCAATTCAAAATCAACTCAACTTTTTTTTTACTATAAAACTTCATCGGTAAAAACAGCTGAAACACTTTATATGCGGAATACTCTGTAGATAGCCCAGCATTTTGATCAATTCCCGGGACACCACTAAACAGGGGTTTTGCGTTTACTTGAATTTCATCGCTTCAAGCTACATCAGAATCTGTCTTTGAATAGGAACGATACGTTTTTTTCTCTCTTTCCCGGCGTAGCCTCAGGTTCACTTGAAACCGAGTTACTACCTTGTTCACTGCCGAATACGCCACTGAGCACAGAATAATCAATGTCATTACTATTCATTACTAACTCATAACCGTCTGAGTCGGAGTCATTCATCAGTTCTGCAATTTCATTATCACTAAAAATTTTGCCTCTTCTTTTTGTAATACCGATGCTCGTAAAAAAATATCCATATATATATATATATATATATATATATATATATATATGCGTTTGTAAGTTTTTGACGCCTACGAACCGAAGGGAAGTGTTGAAGACGTAATCAGTGCGACGTGATTAACGCAAATACAGCCCTCGTCAGCTACTCATTGCATTGTTTTCTTTCGTTGAAAGAAAGGAAAGGACCCATTCTGTGTTACTGTACATTCGGCAGGGAAATTGATCGCAGAACTTGGGTGAACACGTGATTGCCAAGGCTACATTTCTTTTTAACCTTTAACATGTTCCTAAGCTGGAAAGTGTGTATACTGATAGATCTTGAGGTAGAAATGGAGCCATTGTTAATGTGTTCAGGAAGATAGCAGGAGCAGCGATGAGTCAATAAATCCATTACGAAAGTGAATGAAGTAAATAGATTAAGAGATGAGTTTTTGGATGTTTTACTTCAACGTTTTATTTTGATTACATTGAGATGTGTAATGCATTATTATTATTTTTATGATGTGAAAGATTATAATAAATACTTTTTCCTATTACATTCTTTATAAAGTAGGCTTCGCGCTACAGGCTTCCTGAACACGACAACACTGTACGACAGCGGTGCCGCACTTCCACTTACTGTATGCTGTATCTTCATATGAGCGCGGGGAATTTAAAGATTGGGCTGCAACATGGCTCACCGCTTAACGCAGAGAATATGTTGAAGTAAACATTTTTTTAAAAAAATAAATACTCTACCAACTAAACCTTTTTTGTTAATAGTTTCAAATATTTAGAACACTAGACTTCCAAATTTTTGAACAGTGTTTTGTACGTTTCTCTATCTACCATGGTAAAGGAGATCAGAGCGTCGTACATTTGTTTTAATTACACAAAAAGTATCAAGTGATGAAAATTGAATTTTTCACAACTTACAGTTAATGGGTACATCTACATATTGTACACAGGAATTTATTTCACGTGATCTCTTTTCTGAGATATAGCTCTATAAACATAGATCTACCAAAAAAGTACGAAAAAATACGCACTTTTTCATTAATTTTTATTTTTTTCTCACTACACATTACAAAGAAAATTTTTATGTCTTAAGTATTGAAAAGACAACATTCCAGCAATTCCATCGAGGTACGACAATGCAATATAAGTTTTGACTGAACGTCATGGCAGCACCACGAAGTCAGGGGCCTATCTTTATGAAATGGGTAGTAGTCCTTAATGAAAGGTCAAGAAAAAGAAGGAAAGTCAACCATCTCCAAATACAAACAAACGAAGTTTTAATTTCGAAGTGTGAGTTGACAAGTTATTTAAAAGTTACAAAAGCATAACTAGAATAATTCAAATTTAATATATAGAAAACGAATTAACACTTGATCTGAAGTACAACATAACCAAATGAAAACAATATCAACTGTAATGTTATACTTTACTAATATGAAAAGCGGCAAGTAATGCGCTCTCCTGTTTTCCTTCCCGATCTTTCAAGCATAGGATTTGTTCTAAGAGTGACGATATTAATGCATCATGCTACATTACATTGGATAGTACATTAGCTCATATCAATAAGTTGCTTGGAAGTTAAAGTATCTTTTTAAGATAAAAAATATTTTACTTTAACCGTTTAGCAAGTATAGAATAGATTGCTGTATATTTAGAATAGTTCTCATCAGAGCCGTAGCTAGGGTGAGGGCGAGCGGGGCGGTTGCCTCGAGCGCAGATAGCAAGAGAGTGCCGAACGAGCAAGAAGGAAAAAAATATTGGAAATGAATGAACGACGCGTCGACGCGAAAAAATATTGGCGCCCAATTAAAGCAATATATTTGTTAGTATGGAAAGAAATAGATTTGTTAAAAATATTCTTGCTCGCTACGCTCGCAATCCAAACGTTTCAATAAGAGTCACATCAAGATTTTACTTATTACTTTAAAAAATATGATTTCTTAATGTCGATGTGACATACAGGCTGCCAACTAATGACTTACAGTGTACACATGAGCGTTTTCAAAATCAGAAACGGTCACTGTCTTAAATACGTACCTATTCGGCGTTTTGATGATGATGAGTTTGGTTAGTTAATCACGTTTTTCTACCCAATCGTTTTAATCACGACGGTGGGAATAAAGGCATGAAAAATGAGAGGAGTGAAGAAACACACACAAGTTGCTGTTTGTTCGGGAATATTAAAAATGAAGGTAAACAAGAGGGAATAATAACATTCTTGAATTTGAAACAGTTGAAGAATAGGGGCTTAATGGGTCAGAACTTAACCCCACGAATTTCGTCTTTTTCAAAGACTGATCACTACCAGTGATGCTTCTTTTATTTCATTGATATATGAAATGCTTCCAATTTAAAGGAATTTATTGGAATCATTTCTCCATCAATTACTTGTATCACCAGGACTTATTTCTGCTTACGCATATATTGTTGTGTGATATTTTTTTTATCTATCTACATACATACAAAATACACACACATTATATATATATAATATACGTGTGTGTATATTTTAATATGTTTATTAATAATAAGTAACCTTAAATTCAAAATTTTCAGTCATTAAAAAATTAAGTAAGTACTATAATTTTAAATGTATGTACAGTAGTAGCCAAACTATATTTTGGATTTCAAGTACAAACATTAAACATATTCTTCACCTATTTCTTCACCTATTTCACATATTCTTCACCTATTATATTAAGAAATTCACAAAGAAGGTCCCTTCAGAGCTTCCGTTACATTTCACAATTTTTTTTTTTTTTTACCGTAAAACAATCAAAATCATCTTTATATGGTCACATACTGAATAAAATTACAAAAGTTTACAATTATTACTGGAAATTGATGCTGTTACCCATTTTGAACATTTTTTTTTTAAACACATAGTTTCTAAAGTATTAAAATTTCATTTCTTATAGATAGTATGAAATTTGAAGCTTAAAATATACAAAACAATAATCATGCCTGTTGTTCTGCATGGTTGCGAAACAGGTCACTTGCTCTGAGGGAAGAACATAGACTGAAAGTATTTGAGAACAAGATCCTGAGACGAATATTCAGATCCAAGAGAGACGGGAATGGGGAATGGCGGAAACTTCATAACGAGGAACTACATAAGTTATATGGTTTACCCAACATTGTTAGGGTCGTCAAGTCTAGGAGGCTTAGGTGGGTGGGTCATGTAGCTAGAATGGAACAAAGTAGAAACGCTTTCAAAGTCTTGAATGGAAGACCAATCGGAAAACGACCATTAGGAAGACCTAGACGCAGATGGGGGACAATATTAAGATGGATCTCGCAGAGATTGGAATACAAAGTAGAAACTGGATACAGTTAGCTAAGGATAGAAGTCAGTGGAGAGCTTTTGTGAACGCGGCATTGAACCTCCGGGTTCCATAGGCCATAAAGTTAGTTAGTTAGTATGAAACGTAAATAGTTGTAAATTTTCATAACTGTTCTCAAAGTGGATTTGTGTACAGCCAAAGGCAGTTTTGTAAGTTTAACAAAATGTCCAAAATAAGCCTCTTGAAAACAGATTTTATTTGTAAAAGAATAGAGAATGATCACTTTTGGCTGCTGCAATAGTGCAAGCAGCTTAATAAAAATTCAACGTAGCATAACAACAAGAGCTGTTTTTCTTATTTGAAAAAAAAAAAAGCTTGAAAAGGTGAGTGTAGGGGCACCGAATTCTACTTCGCCCCGGGCGCCGAATCTCTAGCTACGCCGGCTGTATGTTACATGCGTATATCTGTATGTGAGATCCTTACCGCCTATATACAGTTATTTCGTTCGTACAGAAAATACGTTTATTCGAAACATTTATACGGAAAGTATGTACAAAATATACTTTTTTTTTTTTTTAGTTATACGTTTGCTGTATGTTAAGTCCAAAACTACAGGATTTACACATGTAACCTACGTTTTTATGTACTCCACATACATTTTTTCTCAGTTTATAATTTCACAATACGCTCTCTGTCCACCTCTCATGTTAGTGTATAAGAAATTTACAGCATTCAATGTAGGGTTTAATGAAAACCTTGAGACACAGTAAGCAGACACTTTTGATCAATGTAACCCAACTTTTAAATTTAAAAATGATTGATTCAAATGACTGGATCAAAGCACATGTTCAAATTAAATATAACAAATTTGGTGTTTTTTTAATTCGTTTAGTTAATTGTAAACAAGTTAATTTAAGTTGTTGGCCAATGTAATGATTATTAGTGAATATTCTACATTTGAACGCATCGTTGGATGACTAACAGTTAATGAAAATATAATGAAACTAATTGTAGATCTGAAGTGAAGTGATTCAAATAAAAGCGTATAGATATAATTAAATACTACTAAAATTATTTCTCAACAATGTCTTAAAATTCAGTTAAATTGGGAATATTATTAACAAGTGTGCTGTCCATCGGCGATTAGGAGCATAGAGGTAATTGCTGCCCCCACTTTTTTGGGTTTATACTATACCCTAATTACATGTTCCCTTACTATTAGTAGTGTTTTGTCCCCCTTTTTAGTGTTCATACCCAATTACCGTCACTGGTACTATCCATTACAAGGGAATGGATCTGTGTTTTTGCTCAGCTACATTTGATCACGGAAAATAAGAAAAAAATTAACGCTTGATTAAAATTGTTATAGTTTTTAGTATACTAAATATTAAATTTGTCTAATCACCTCTGGTGCTAGGGGTCCCGGGTTCGATCCCAGCCCCCGCCAAGTGAACTTTGTGGTGGACAAACACCGTGTGCGTGAGTTTTCTCGGGGTTCTCCCACTTTCTTCATTCCACCATTTCATTCATCACTCATCATCACCGTCTCCTTTAGCCTAACCGGCATAACCGTGGGACGTAAAACTTAAATATTTCATTTCATTTTTTTAAAATTTGTCTAAAAAATAAGGTTTGCACGTGTATGTTATATGGGAACATAAGAAATTGCAAATAATAAAATATAGTGTCGTTATAAATGATTGGAGCTGTTTCATGAATATGGCGCAGCTATGAGAATTGGCATATTATCGCGAAACTTTACCATAATATAGACATTAATTTATTTAATCTCGAACGTATAGTAGTCAAATTCGGTCAAAACATTAGCTATTCACAACTCTGTATCCTCCAATTCAACTCAGATTAGGTTATTTTCAAACAAATTTAAACTATTCTGAACTACTAGTTTGTTTAAATTTTAAAATGTTGAAAAATATTCAATATAGCTGGTACCCTGGATTGAACTAGAACTTTTAAGACTGGAAAGCAAGCACACTAAAACGAGCGGTACAGTGATTGTGCAATTTAGACTTAGTACGTGAACATTAATGGCGAAATAGGATTATTAGGTCTATTAAATTTAAATATGTGTACAATCTGAGGTTTGAAATAATACACAAAGAAAGAAACATTAGGCTATGTATTGTGATTTATCACATTTTCTTTTTGACGAGTAATGTTAAGATCACGTGAAAAAAATAGAGACTTTCTGAACCTATTTTGCTACAAGTTCTTGTAAAATTGAGAAGGTACTTAAAATAACAAGCAGCAGGTGGTCGAAATAGAAAAAAAAAAAAAAAAAATCAGCGAATTTCGATACTCAAACGCAATTTTTTGCTCAGTTTTATCAGGCAGAAATCGAGATAGTATCTTGTCGTAGGCCAGGATTATTACTTTTTATTCTTAAATATACCTTTAGGTATTTCTAGCCTCTATGCTGTTGAAGATTACTTCTAAAAATTTTCCAAAATTGTCACGTAAAGATTCATATACTTTTGTTCATCTGTTTCGATAATTTTAAAGAAGTGGCAGTTACTGACAAATACAATAAAATGATCAATACCAACTTCAGTTTTTAATTTATAGCACAATGTATTTATTAAGCTTATTAGTGAATGTACTGAGGATATGCAGAATACAGGTGCTAATGCATTTTGTTCACGATAGTACATTTCCTTGCCATGGATGGTTCCAGAGATACTTCACGCTTAGACCTATATCATAGGGGATGCCGGTTATTTTTTCCAGAGTTAGCAACCCTAATTCGGATTTGTGAGCCAGCCCTCTATCCGGTAGTATAAGAATCATGATTCTAGCTTTATTACAAGCTGCGTGAGATCGCTTGTAGTTTCACTAGTGAGTAACATTAAAGTGAATGTTATTGCGATTTACTCAAAACTTTCTTTAGTTGCGGCACTATTGTAGCAAGTAGCGATACGCAAAAAATATCTGGTTCATTTTTTAAATTTGTTTCCTTCTGTGGGTATCTACGATGACTGACATGAATCATCAGTATTAATATTCTGCAAACATACATGTTTTCTACCTACCTTTCTAACATCTTTCATTGCTGATATTGTTTGATGAAACCCTTCTCCATATTCATCTCTTATCTATTCATGATTTGATGGAAAAAATATCAGAAAGTTGTGCAGGATGCAGTTTCAGAGACAGGTGTATCCATGCTTTTTATTACTGTTCAGTAAGTTGTTTACATATGTTTTATAATTTCCAGCCTTCGTGTAGCCTAAAAAACGGGAGCACCAACTCTTGAAAGACATCCAAGACCTTAGTTCAAGATGACCAAGCGATGTATCGAAGTCTTGGTCCCTCACGCATTTCCCAACTTCCCCGTTTGGCGCGGGGAAAAGTATAGAACACTAATAGGCAATTTATTGAACAGTAATGAAAAGCATGGATATTTTATGTTTCTGAATCAGCATTATCTGGGCTTCTTTCCAGCAAATCACAAAGGTGGACAGAAGTATTCTTACAGAATATTGTTACAGGTTATCAGTTTGGAATATCGCACGCACCCACAGACGGAATCAGACATCTTTTATGTAATTCGAGCTATACACTGAACTTATTATAAACTTTTCATAAGTTTTCATCAGTTCATTGTAATTGGAAATAATACTAAATACTGCTGTGCCAAGATTTACTTGTATTTGAAACACTACACGCAATAAGTACATTTGGCTTTTACGAAGACGTCGTTCGAGCTGCTCCGTACCTAAGCGGTTAGCGTACGCGCTCTTGGTATGGGAGACCCGAGTTCGATTCCCGGTGGGAGCTCATGTGGTTCGGATTTCACGTTAATCAGTACGTCCCGTCTCATAGAGCCTCGCTGCTGAAAGGGGCGTTAAACTCAAAATCAACTCAACGAAGACATCGTTCATGAAATATATGTCTTCAATTAATACAGTTTACGAATACAAAAGTATAACCTTTTTAAAATTAGTCGATCAACATGTGATCGGGAAAAGTTGACTTCATTCGCCGTGTATTTATATACCATTAATTATATTGTAAGCAAATGTTATCCAACCTATCTTGCACATGAGGTTATCATTTTTACATGAGAACATACTCCTCCTTGTGCCTTTTTCTCTTAGTCAAAAGCCGTATTTACTGTAAAATTATTGTCTTTGGTTCAAGAAATTACTATATTTTCATACCTACTAAGCTCATTTCAATGCAAGTTACCAACATTTTTCCCTCCGAATTTTTGGTCCCTTATAATGCGTGTTGTATCCTTCAAAAGCATGTATTCTTTTAAAGATGACTTATGAACCATGAACCTATGATAATTAGAGTAGACCAGGAACTTATGAAGTACATTACATATATATGTCTCAAAATGTAGCAATATATTAAGAAAAAAATCCTATCTTCAGACATACTAACTGTACTTCAATGAAATTTGGAAGAAATTTAATCCAAAACAGGTAATAGTTTATTTTTATTTATTTTTTACTTTTTTTTTAAATTTAGTTTAATGTTCCATGCTGCTCTTTAGGCTAAAGGAGATGGATCACTGATAAATAAGAGTGAATACGAAAATATTTCTTTTGCGCTCTCCCACGGGAAATCGAACCAAGGACCATGCGTAACAAAGGTACACGCACTAGAGACTTTCTATTTCAAGAGTGCCCCTGCTGGCGTTGCTTTCTTAGTGTGTTTTCCCGTACCTCCCTCAAAAGAGGAGGGTCAAGTTAGTGTGGCCCAGGTCCTTCAATAGTTGAGTGCGGACAGGGTTGCTACAAAGAATTATTTCACGGACTTCGCCGTGCACTGTCTTGTTAGCCACCGTGCACACGCCATTCTAAGTAGCCTGCGATCTTCTCTCACCAAGACCAAACGACTGAATTAGAAATTGGCAACACAACCGAGGTCATTCACTTCTTTCCACAGAGCAATGGTAAGGTACCATCCTTAAAGGGATGGCGGGGGTGGGAGCGAAGTATGTTTCGCATATTTTCCGAGGGCACACTTGAAACAGAAAGGCTCTAGCCACTAGACCAGCGTGGAAAACTATGCAATAGTGTTCGGAAGCATTTGGTGTAGGTACATAATACTAGGGCACCGTCAGGTACTCCCAGATTGTTAAATAACGTACTTTTCTTGGAAATTTCTCAGATTTCCCCATATTTATGGATCATGTCATCGTTCGGAAGCACGAATCATTACAAAAATAATGATATGATAACCAGGAACCTAAGATGATTAGGATAGGTGAAAAAGTTTCCTACGAGAATATCCAAAATTTCCTTTTAAAAAAGCCATGATTTTTAAGAGGTTAATGCTAGTACTGTTTTTTTTTTTTTTAATTGGCGAATGCATGACCAAAACTAAGTTCAGATTCGTTTTCAGAAGCAGGAAAGCTATAAGGAACACCTAGTTTAAAAAAATCAAGACTTGAATCTTGTTGATTAGCGTTATTGACTCAATTTTTCTTTGAGCAAAGTTTCACTATCCACCTTCTGCACTTGTTATTAGACGCCTAATAGCAAATGGAGTGGAATTTTACATGCAAGATTTGAATCGACTCTTTAAACAACGGAAACGTTAAACGAGTTACGCTGTTACTGCATGCAGCTCAACTTCCATACTGCAATTGCTTCGTAGAATCGAGTTCCCTTAAAGCAATAGTTCCTAACTGGAGTGTCATGCAGTCTCATAGAATATGTCGCGAAAGTTTAGAATTTCCAAATTATGAAGCATTTAACAATTAGTTAAAATCAATTTTTAGACAAATTGTACCAGTCAACGCTTCCAGCAGCAGCAACAATGCTCAATATCACATAGCAATTACTTTATATAAGCTTATACGTTTACACTATTAAAATTTATATTATTATTAATAGAAAAAATCAAAGTAGTGTGCCGCGATGTGAGCATTCAATAAAGTGTGTCATCAGACAAAATAGGTTGTGAACAACACCTTAAAAGAAAGCTGTTAAGCTGTTAAATGTCACATGATCCTTACTGTTTAACTGAAATAGCTGGACACGTTCGGAAACATTCATATTCAATGCTAAAACCATACAGATTCACCCCAAAAAATATTATGGTATTGAAATGTTAATTTAATTAGGCGGCAAAATTTATTATTTTTCACATCACATGCATCTATATATATCTATACACACGCGCACACACACACACACACACACATATATATATATATATATATATATATATATATATATATATATATATATATATATATATATATAGAAAGATAGATAGATAAGCAAATGAGTTAGATGTTGTGTCATGTAGATTTATGAGCCTCCCCGCTGGTTTTGTTGCGAACGCGCGCACCTTTGGTTCACGTGGTTCTGAGTTCGACTGCCAGTGAGAGAACCTTGATATTTAATCTCATTACGTTGGTTTGTATTCCACCTTAAGCTGTAGGTCCATGTCTCATATAGCCTCAGTGATGAAAAGGAACACTAAACTCCAACCAAGCGTATATATATATATATATATATATATATATATATATATATATATATATATATATATATATATATATCATTGTTTGATTATCTTTATAAAGAATTTAATCTCTAGCTGTTATGCTGTAATTGCAGTTCAAGGAGTCGTGCTGTGTAGATATTCTAATACAGAGAATTGGTGTGCTTGCAGTAATTGTTAGTACATAATAGTTTTAGGCAGTCATACACATACCATGTTAAAAAATAAGACTCCTTCCTGTTGTAGGTGAGATGTAATTATACTGTGGAATGCATTTTTTAAACGTCATTGTAGTGTTTATTTTATACACATTTAGTTAACGCTATATTCGTTACGGAATCCTGAAGTCACCACTGTGCTTAGAAGTTATGTGATACAAGTGCATACATTGATTACTTCCTTGGAAAATTTACTAGATTTCCATCTACACTCAAAACTCAAACTAAATGAAATACAATTTCTAAGGTTACAGCTAAGATTCTAAGTCGTAATCTTAGAAATTGTATTTCATAATATGTCTGATGAAGGGAAAGATGCTATGCCAAAACTGTAACGCTATTATTTATTAGATAGTATATGCTTTGGCCAGAATTTGTCTTTGATTTTATATAAGTAATTGGTAATTTGCACCATGCTAAATAAATAAATAAATAATAAAAAGGCAAGAAAATCTAGAAGAGAAAGATCGAAGACATTTGAATCTTTTCTCTATGGTGCTTTTTAATATAAAATAATTTAGAAAATAAAAAAAAAATATTATGCCTATTTGGAAGGAGATAACTTGTATTCAGTTTGGTCAGAAATTTTATGTCCAAATACGTTTAAACAAATAAAGCTAATACTCGTTTTCTAATTGACTGTATATATGCACAATACAATTAGCAGTAACGTATCTCCTGTAAGATGCAACTAACTCATACTTTGTTTTCGTTACAGAAAATGACAGAGTATAATTTTCATATCGTCTTCGTCATCGAAGAAGACTGGAGTGTAGGACAGGCCTTTATCCTAATAAGCTATTTGGATATATTTGATACATCAGAGGAAAGTTCGTCGGAGGACGAAAATGAAAGCGAGACCATAGAGTCATCAGAAGAACCATACGACATTGATGTGTTTGTTTCTTCCTTAGAAGAAGAAGAGGAAGAAGTAAGTTTCGTTACATATGCACTTTAAACTAAATACACAATTCTTTTGCGAGTTTTTGTTTATAAATGTAGGCCATTTTCGCAGACTCTCAGATTCCTTCCAAGTGTCAGTCATTATATAAAACGCTCCAAAGTAGCTGAAAATATCAAATCTAGAACAACTGCTGGAAAAAACTTTGTAAATGATTGCCTCCATTAAGAGACCTTCTCCAATTCTCCTCATTCCAACATCTTCTTTCTCGAGGAGAGAAGATCTTGCTTATCACACTGAGTATGCATTGAAATTTAAATTGAAAAAAGAAAACCTGAAAAAGCATCAGCCTGAACCCGGGTCCACCAAATAGAAGTTTAATACGCTAACCACTCACACATCGCGCCATTTAAACTTCCACCCAAACTAAAACCTAGTTAAAATCGTTTCATGGAAAAATATAAACAAAATACTCAAATATAATTCTTTGGATTTTGAGTTTAACGTCCCGTTCAGCAGCGAGGCTATATGAGACGTGGACCTCCCGATTAACGTGTAATCAAACCACATGAGCTCCCGCCAGGAATTGAACCCGGGTCTCCCACGCCATGGGTGTGTATGCTAACCGCTTAGCCACGAAGGAGCTCATCTCAAATATAACAAAAGAAAACAAATATAAGCAAAATATAAAATATATATAAATAAGAAAATATAGGCAACTTGTGTGAGTGTCTTACTGACTTACTCGATATTTCCTTGTTTAACTCAAAAACAAGTCATATAGATGTTCCTCAGTGAGGAAAATATCACGAAACGTTCTTCAAGTTGAGGCTACGCCATTGGCAGAGCCATAACTTGTGGGGGCAGGGGGCAACTGCCCCTACCCAGAAAAGCTTCCCACCGTTCGAGAGGGTCCATTTTCGGACAAAATTTTCTTACTCCATATACGATAAGAACATGAAATTAGAAATGAAGCATCAAACAGGGTCGTTACATTACATAAACAAAACAGCACTCAAAAGGTACATAGAACAAAAATGAGTCTTGGACCCATTTCTGTAAAGAATGTCTAGTATTAGGGGCTCTGGAAATATTTATTCGTATGGCTTTCATATTTTTTAATATTGTCCCCTTAATAATTTTGTCACGTATGGAATGGGCTCAGGGAGTAACTAACGGAACCGAAGACCTTGCCGTGCGGGAGGGCCCACAGGCGCCGGGAGGCTCATAAAGATTAAGAGAAAGTAGGAAAGAGGGGACCCAAGAATCAAAAGAACAATTTTTTCGAGGGGGCCCAAATAAGCTTATTAATGCTTGCCCCCCTCAGAAAAAAATCCAAGTTACGGCGCTGGTCATCGGTTGCAGGGATTGTTCTGATTTATATTACATTTTGTCTTTTACAAAATTTCTAATCTCCAAAAAAGAAAAGACGACAAAAATTATTTTCACTTTCTTTAAATTGCATCAACACGTGTAGAAATAGACAGTTCTATGTTTATGTTCCATAAATACTAGTTTATATTCTTATATTCATATGAGGGGTTTGTGCCAATTTGAGGCCACATGATCATGAGGCGCAATCCACTAGGGGTTCGAATTCCTCTGAAGAGCAAGGTCTGAATTTTAACTGTCCTCAGTATTTCTGTGTTCGTGTTCCTGTAGTGTTTGGAATACGTCGAAAGGACATGAGGTGCCAGTGGCGAACAATACTACGGTTGGGGCGATTTGTTTAAAAGAAATTGTTAAAGCAGGAAACTCCCATTGCAGCTACCTGGGTTCAAATCCCATTGTAGCAATTATTAATTATTCTAAATGGGAAGATAATGTTTATGTAACTGGTGTTGTAATTATGTCATTCCTTTATTATATATATATATATATATATATATATATATATATATATATATATATATATATATATATAGAGAGAGAGAGAGAGAGAGAGAGAGAGAGAGAGAGAGGGAGCAGAGTAATTTTGTTGTAGTTTTCATAGGGCCGCGGTGGGTTATTTGTAGAGTGTGCACCTTCGGTGCATGGAGTCCTTGGTTCGATCTCAGCTTGCACAAAGTGAGATTTGTGGTGGAAAAAGACCGTGTGTGCGTGGGTTTCCTCAGGGTTTCCCTGTTTCCTCTCTTTCTTCGTTCCACAATTTTCATTCATTCCTCATCATTACCGTTTCCTTTACCTAACCCACATAAGTATTGGACGCCAAACATAAAGATTTCATTTCATTTCATTGAAAAAATTAGTATAATTCATAAGCTGCATCTTTATAAAGCAACTTGAACAATCATATAAATGTATATTGCTTGGAATTGAATTAAATCGCAATTTCAGTAATCTGCAATATCTTAGGTTTCTCATTTATTTACATCAAATGTTTAATTATTTTATACTTTATAGCAAGAAACATGAAATGAAATCTTTAGTTTTACGTCCCACGTTTATGCCGGTTAGGCCAAAGGAGACGGTGATGAGTAGAAGTGAATGAAATGGTGGAATGAAAAAAGTGGAAGAAAACGGGAAAACCCCGAGAAAACCCACGCACACGTTGTTTATCCACCACAAAGTTGATATTAGCAGCAGCAGCTGCTATATAAGACACAATTATCTATACTTTTGGTGTGGGAGACCCTGGTTCGATTCCGGCGGGATCTCATGTGGTTCGGATTCCATGTTAATCAGTAGGTCCCGTCTCATATACCTTCGCTGCTGAAAAGGACGCTAAACTCAAAATGAACTCAACAAAACAATTATATATACATTGAATTTAATTAGGAAATTGGTAGTGTTGTCATAAGAGCAAGTTTATGAAAATGAAATGTATAATAATGGATATATATAAAATAAAGTTTACGTAATGTTGTAATGCCCAACTAGGGTTCCAGTAGTAGACAGTTCAAACTGTCAATCAAATCATTATAATTATTTCACTTCAATGTTCACGTTCCAAAGTGGTGACCGAAATGCATTGATATACCAGACAAAAGCAAGCAAATAGTCGCTGCTCAGACGGTGAAGTCATGGACTATTAATGAAGTCATGCACTCACTCCGTGTATGAATCTCGCTGTGGTCATAATTTTTCATAGTCCGGAATCAATTGCTACGAAGCATATTTTTACTTTGCTGAAGCATTTTAATCTCTTCTATCTCTAGCAGTAGCTTTTATTTCTATCCGTATGTGCAGTTGGTTGCTCTAACAGCTCATAAAAAAGTAGTATTTATTTGGTAACAGCAGGGATCCACTTCTTTTTTCGATATATGTTGTTTGACTTAAAATGAGCACTGCAAAACTGTATAGTATTTTCTTCCACTTTCCTTCAGGCATTTTTTAGACATTAACTGACAATATTGTACCGACCTTGTAAATGCCTCGAAGCATAAGAAGAAATCAAAATGTTAACATGCTGTTCTGTGAGTATTAGTTCAGCAGAAGTTTCGATTTCTTCTATGCTATGTTTCTGCTCTCTTTAAAAATGAAAGCTATTTTACTTCGGCGGGATAAAGAAATTAATTCGTTCCATTACTGTTTCTTTTTTCTTTTAACGTTCATCCATTATAGTTAAACAATCATCTGTTTTACAGAAAAAAAACAATATGGAAAGTTTTACTTTCCTGTTTAAAATTTAATCCTTTTTCAGTGTTATATGCTAATCAGTGTTTTATTTGTAGAGTGGAAGAGGAATTTACTTAATTGCTGCTTTCCCAGGGTGGAAACAGTAGATCCACCCATGTGGAAAAAATAACAATTCTCATAAGCATTATCAGTTAGGCAATATTCCTTTTACAATACTGTAACTATAGTTTGCATCTCAAGTAATATGTAACATAATAATAATAATAATAATAATAATAATAATAATAATAATAATAATAATAATAATAATAATAATAATAATAATAATAATAATAATTTAGTATCAGACTTGAAGAGATTTCTATATGATATATGTATTCATGGAAATAGTCACTACCTGTTACGTACTCAGTTGGTCTTCCATTCCCGGCGGGAGCTCATGTGGTTCGGATTCCACGTTAATCAGTAGGTTCTGTCTCATATAGCCTCGCTGCTCAAAGTGACATAAACTCTACAATGAAATGAACTCTGTCACTTTTAAGTCATATGTCGGCTAGGCTAAAAGAAACGGTGATGATGAGAAATGAATGAAAGGGTGGAGTGAAAAAACTGGGAGAATTCCGAAAAAAAACACGCACACGGTGTCTGTCAACCACACTTGGCGCGAGCTGAGATCGAATGCACCAGAGGTGAACGCTCTACCGCTGAGCCACTGCGGCCTGGTTTAAACTCTACAAGTCTAACATGTAACACTTCCTAAGTGTAACACTCCAATTTTGAAAAATTTAGCAGGTAGATACTATACATAAAATAAACGAATACATGTTTTCTTATTTTCTGCGGAAAAACTGTTTTAGGGGCAAAAGCCCCCACCCAAAATTGTGAAAGTTGACGTCCGAAAGGCAAGAAGAAGTGGACGGAAGTGAATTAAATCACAGTAATTGTAGACGTAAAATAAGGGAACACGCGCTTCACATTTTCCTGAAAAAAAAAAAAAAGTTGGATCCTGCCCGGACCAATCGAAACCTTTGATCACGAAATATCAAAAGCGCTAATAATAGTTTGTGAGAAGTGCCTAAATAAAATGAAAAATTGCAACAAAATTTTGTATAGGGAAAATACGCAAAAATAAACAAATACAGACTTTTTTATTTTATTTTTATTTATTTATTTATTTATTTATTTATTTGCGGTTTTATGGGGAAAAGCACCCACTCAAAATTTGATAGTTGACGCCCGAAAGGCAAGTGTGGACCAAAGTGAATGAAATTGTGGACATATATTGTACTTAAGATTAGGGAATATGTGTTTCTGAAAATTCTGAAAATTCTAAATTCGATTGTTTCTGAAAATAATAATAATAATAATAATAATAATAATAATAATAATAATAATAATAATAATAATAATAAAACGGTTGGGTGGACCGAAGCATTTTGTGGCGGAAAGAGTGGACCGAAGCGAATGAAATTGCGTGTAGATATTAAATATGTAAAATAAGACCTTTCGTGTTCAACAAGTGTCCTCATCCGATTACTTCTAATTTGGCATATCAACAGTAAGCACAAACAGTATAGCGTATTTTATAGTATTTTGGGAGGCGCCTTTAACCCTTACAATGTTTTTCCGCATAAACAGAAAGACGTGTCGATTTATTTCCTATATACTGTTGATGAGCCAAATTTGAAGCAAATCGGATGCGGACACTTTGGAAACACGAGAGGCCTTATTTAACATATGCAATACATACACACAATTTCATTTGCTTCGGTCTACTCCTTCCTGCGCAACTACGGTAAAATTTACTTTTTTCGAAGGGGTCCTTGGCCCCCAAAACAGTATTGGGGCCACGGCCCCCTCCGAATCGCACTTTTGATATTTCTTAATCAACAGTTTAGAAGGTTGTGCCCCGCCAAACTTTCTTTTTAAAGGAAAATTCGAAACAGTATACCCTCATATTATGTCCACAATATCTGTGCACAGTTTCATTGACTTTGTTCCACTTCTTCTTGCCGTTGAGCAGTCACCTTTCAAAATTTTGGGTGGGGGCATTTGCCTCCTAAAACCGTTTTTCGGTATAAAGTAAAAAAAAAAAAAAGATATTCATTTATTCTTTGCGTATTGTCACTACACAAAATTTCATTGGAATTCTTTATGTCCTGTAGGCACTTCTGACATACTGTTATTAGCACTTTTGATATTTAGTGATAAAAGGTTTGGAGGGGGCATCGCTCCACCCGTTTTTTTATTTTATTTTATTTATTTATTTTATTTTTTTTTTTATGAAAATACGGAATACGTATTCCCTCATTTTACGCCTACAATATCTGTGCACAATTTCATTCACTTCGGTGGGGCGTGAAATTTCAAAATGTTGGGTGAGAGCTTTTGCCACCTAAAACTGTCGTTCCGCAGAAAGTAAAACAAAAACACGTATTCGTTTATGTGTAATATGTACCTCCTAAATTTTATCAAAATAGGAATGTTACACTTGGGAAGTGTTACATGTAAGTCAATTGGTGTCCCTCCTCTAGAATATTCCCTCTATAATAAACCATATGCGCTTTCACATTCAGAAACCGGATTTACTTCCAGATTCAAACTCAGATGTCTCGCACCAAATACGAGTATGCTAATAATTAAAAAAAAAAAATCATTCGGCATATTTGCTCCTTGGCCTTATATTTGCTTTGAAACTTCTACCCTTGTATATCCTTTTATTACAACACATTAGAAAAACATAATTTTAAAGATCCAATTCTGATGCCCGATTCAAACCAACAACAGTTATAGCGTGTGTTCTTTATCCTAAATCTTATATTGGTACTGTTATATCAGGATATGAATTGAGTTGATTTCGAGTTTAACGTCCCTTTCAGCAGCGAGGCTATTCATAAGAAGTGAAAAAAATAGAATACTTAACTATCACTGACTGTTAATATTGCGATTTCAATCCATATTAGGAAGTAGGAATTTTGTATTTGGAAACATTTTGTAAACTGACAAAATTAAGAATTACACTTGCAACTTTTAATGGAAAACACAAGCATTATATATATGTGTGTGTTTATAGTCCCGGAACGATCAATTGTCTCTCGAAATATTCAGATCAGGAAAACAAAAACAACACGTGTTAACCTTTTAATTACGGAGCCTTTTAAAAAAATAAAGCCTGGGATACGGCGCCAATTTTGAACAAAATGTAGGGTTATTTTCAAATGGCTGTGGATCAGGCCCTAATAGTCATAATCTCCCGAAAGTTGAAGCATTTTACAGAAAATACATGAAAGTTTCATAATTAGTATCGTTTACCCCCGACCACTCTAATCTAGGATTACGGGGTGGGGGAAAACTGAACTTTTACAACTTTTCTAACAAAAAATTTGAGTTCCGTCTCACCTCTACCGCTCTAGAAATTGACGATGCATATAAAATGTACATCACAATGTTCTCTGATATATTCTCAATAACATATAACAGCAGTGTTAACATAAGATACATACAGCATAATTAGTAAATTCCTCAAAATTATAATGTAACTACGCCACTGATTAGGACAAAAATGACACAATGCAAAGTTATTTTCAAATGATTGTAGCTCAGGCTCTAATAGCAGTAGACTCTCAAAAGTTGAAGCATTTTACGGAGAATACATGAAAGTTTCTTAATTAATATGGTTTTCGCCCAACCAATGTAACCAAGGATTAGGGGGTGGGGGAAAACAACCTTTTTACAATTTTCCTTATAAATATTTTGGGCTCCGGCCCCCACTGCCGCCCTAGAAGTTGACGATGAGCATAAAATTTACATCAAAATGTTCTTTGATATATTCTCAATAACATATAACAGCAGTGTTAACGTAAGATACATACGGCATAATTAGGAAATTCCTCAAAATTATAATGTAACTACGCCACTGATTAGGACAAAAATGACAAAATGCAGGGTTATTTTCAAATGATCGTAGCTCAGGCTATAATAGCAGTAGACTCACGAAAAATGAAGCATTTTACGGAGAATACATGGAAGCTTCACAATTAATATGGTTTGCGCCCGATCACTGTAATCAAGGATTAGGAGGGTGGGAGAATCATCATCAAAGTCATCAAAATTAAATTCGCCTGTGTCTGAGGAAGGAAATTCAATTTGTTCTTCATCCCACTCTGAATCTGTGTCCATTGCTTCCAACTCGTCTCGAATGTCTTCTGAACCGAGAACATCTCTCGATGCCGTTTCTACTAATACACGCAACACCAAAGTCTCACAAGTAAAACCAACGGTAATAAATCTTCAAATTTTAGGGTCCGTAAAGGTAGATTCTACCGTATGTTAAATTCAAATTCGTATGCAGGAAAGAACGCGCTCACAACACTCAGTTCGGACTAACAACACACATATGAAAAGAGGAACAACAACCTCTACGTCTTACAAGGGCTGTAGGAGCCCAGAAACCCTAACAAACTCTCTTATCACTTTATGTTATTACCACGTGCAGAAATAAACCTTGCTTTCTCAGCCAGGTCAAGACCTCTCCCCCCACACCCTCTATTCCCAATTACGTCCCTGGCACCAAGATTGGAAGGGAAAAGTCTCCTGACTGATTATTTATATTTTCTTTCACAACAATTAAGTTATTGTTGTGTTAAAACCTCTGAGAACAAAACTGTACACTTAAAAAATTTAAATGTGTTTTAAAGAGCTTGTATGACAAATACAAACAGTCACGTTCATTCACTTTAAAAAACAATAACAACATAATTTCTGTATTCAGCAGTTGCCTAGTATGTCTCCTGAATAAAACACATGCAAGTGCATATATTTGATACCCAGAAAGTCATAAAACAATTAGGTTTGATGGGCAAACTGCAAAGTATCTATAAATAGTTACTTCGTATCCCAAGCCTTATTTGGTAACTAAATATAGCTACTTCGTGTCTTAAAGGTTAAATAGTTTTGAAAAAACTATCCAATGATACCAAACGCAACCCCTATCCCTACCTCCTTCGGGGGTACGGGGGGGGGGGGTAAGACGTGCATTTCCTACCTAACACGGTACCTACATTTCTATTGCATATTTGGATTCTCCAGAAAAAAAAATGATCAATGATTTGACCCAGAATTGAAGACAGGCCGTTCACTGATGGCGCTTGAATCGACACACAAAAACAAGCGAACAAGGAAACGTTGTGAAAATATCAGTTATCAGTCCCGTAGTCTGTGACCAGATGGTTAGCGTACTGGAGTCCAGCCTCAGAGGTCCTGAGTTCGATTCCCTCGCAAGGCAACCTCTTTATCTGTTTTCCCAAATGTTAATTTTATACATTTTAGCTTCAATTTGTACTTTATTCAAGTTACACACAAAGCAAATTTCGATAATTGTTTTGCAAACTAGCTTTATGAAGTAGTACTTAGTAACAGGGTTATTATGATTAGATGTCATAAGGTTATTTACAACAAAAACAAACCATTTTTGTTGCGATTTGTATTTTCTTGCAAATTAATAAATTACTAATAAATACATAATTTTTATCGAAGTTAAAATGTATGAACTTATTATTTGAGTACAAAAGAGTACACATAAAATTGTTACGTTGCGCGAAAACTGAAATTAGGATCTCTGATTCCGCAAGCCAATACGCTACCCCATGACGTAAACGTCGCCAAAACCTAGTGGCCCACTTGCCGGTAAATGGCGATCGTCGCTATAGCGACGCGTCGAAGGACTGCCGTTAGTGTGCCACTGGCGGCAGGGTTTCGTCGAGACGAAAGAAATATCTAGAGTCGGAGTATCTAAAGTCGGAGTATCTAGAGTGGACCCCGGACCCAGTCTATAAGAACCAGCCAAGATACCAAGGAACGCAAAATGAGCGGTTAAAACAAATAAATAAATAATGAATACAGTAATAGAGTTAAACGAAAAGATAAATTTTTAGTATGTGGAAGAGAGTAAAAGTAAACAATAAATGGAAAAACATACAAGCTGAAAAACTAAATGCTTAAGTTAAGCCAGAAATTCTTGTGGTGCAAGGTGAAGTTATATATATATATATAAATAGAAAGTCATATAGGTGAAAAACAAGTGTCAGTGATTATTAGTGTTAGTGACAGCAAAAGCATACAGTGTAGTGTAGTGTTAAGAATATTAGTTTTAGTGCACAAGTGTTAGTGTGGGAACACAGGTGAAAACCATTAGTGCAGTGAAAAAATAGGTGAATACCAAAGAAATATATTTAAAAATATGTATATATGTGTGTATATATATGTATATAAAATATATGGGTGAAAAAACCTAAACACACAGGGAAAACCTGCAAGAAACAAGAAGAAGCCTAAGGTAAAAAGAAGAAGAAGCCAAAAGGTAAAAACATAAAAACATAAATACGCAGAGAACACAGATACCAAACACACATACAGAAATACACAATAAACAAGCAATCTAGATTCAAACTCTTTTGTTAAATTTTTATAGTTTTTTTTTTTTTTTGTTTTGTTTCGTTTTTGTAAATTTTCCCTTTTTTGGTCTCTTTTCCTTCCCCATCCTTTCCCTCCCAAATTTTCCTATTTTTTTCTTTTTTCACTTATGGAAATAAAGGAAAACAAACAAACAAAACTACCATAGAAATCATTCGCAATGATGATAACTCGTCGGTTTTCGAATGCTCTAGGTAACCGACTAAGAGTAACGCGACTGAGCGAATGTTAAAAAAAAAGTAAAAGAAAAGAAAAGAAAAGGCGGAGTATTGAAGTTACCACCGCGTAGCAGCGAGGACTTCATTTTGGTCCGCGCTTGAGATGAGTGCGTATAATTGTATGAATTTAGATGACAACTGTAGTCGCTCATTTGAAAGTGAATATCGGAAAACCATAAAATAAAGTAAATAGACGCGCTTCATTTTGTTATAAAATTACATGGCGAACGATTTTATCTTATCTCAAACGGTTATCGTCGAATATACACGGTTACAGGAGCACTCTGATTACCTAAATTAGAAATACCTCAACGATTTATGACTCTACAAGCGACGTTTTCTCCATCGCATGCCTGGCCAAGTCGGAAGGGCACCAGCCTAATAATCCAAATGTTGGTACTTCGCGCCTACCCTGGGGTAATTTTTTAAATTTACTTTTACTTCTTTAAAAAGTTTTTTCTAGACTTTCCTTAATGCAACAAATTACGCATATAGGCGATTTAACATATTTTCCGGGAGGAATTTTGTTGTTCATTGGCGATTTGTCACCACTCTGACGCTGCTGGGCCGCAGGTGGTATAATTTTCAAAACGGAAGTGGGGCCACCGCGGATCGTCGCTGCGGGGCCGCCAATTTTTGGCGAGATATTTCTAGTTGTCCATCGGTGGTCCTCCGATGAATACGGCATGGGGTAACCGTATAACCACACAAAACGGGGCTGTCAACCCACATTTTCATAACTTGTTAGTTCCCCTTTTTTGCTTATGTAAGTGCTTATTCGAGTGTTGTGCATACCCCCTCCTGAAACAAAATTCTAAATAGGCCACTGTATATTGATATCACTAGATGTATTATGGTTACCATAGTCGTTGTGTAAAAAAAAAAAAAAAAAAAAATCGTGGCCTTCGTGTCTTTATCAGTGGACAGTGTGCGAATTAGAAGGGAGATAAGGGAAAATCCCCTTTCGTAATGCTGGATGTATGCTATAACCAGGGGCGTCATTTCAGATGAGAATAGCACCAGAAACTATGACAGTTGTAGACAAGGGCGTCATTTAGGGGAACAAGAGGGGACAATTAATCCCCAAGAGTTTGAGGAATACATATACTTTAATCAATTGTCTATTATATACTAGTACAAAAAGTGAAAATCTTACGTCAGTGGTGCTCTTGCCCCCGTCAAGCGAAGTCTCAAATGATGCCTCTTTTTGTAGCATATATCCAGTATTACCAAAGGGGATTTCCCCCTCATATCCCTTGTAGTTCACACTGTCCACTGATATGGATACGAAGCGTCAAGAACATTTTTTGCACAACGACTGTGGTAACCATAACCATAATATATGTAGTGACATCTATAAACAGTGGCGTATTTAGGAATTTGTTTCGGGGAGGGACCATGCACAACACGTGAATAAGCACTTACATTTTTTCCTGTTGGGTTCCGACAAATTTTAGTGAAATTGTGCATATACGAAATTTATTTCGGGGGGCCTGAGCCTGATAGCCACCTCCTAAATACGCCACTGTCAATATATTTACGAATACAAATGATTTGAACATTTTATTGTTCTATGCATTATAAACATATGGTTAATTAATGTTTTACTTGTAGTTACAAATGGCTACTTTATTGGTTACAACAAGGAAAATGACTCGAGCGTGACCTTTTGCGCGTAAGGTATAGCTACTCTTGGCTCTGCCACTTGATAACGCGTTCTGTCATATACCCGGAGAGTCAGAAACTTTAAGACGGGTTTTCTAGCTATTGCAGCTTGTAATATTGACACTTTAAATGTGCACTCTTACATCGCGAAAGGTAGCTCTGAAGTTCATTTACCAAAGTTTGCTTTACCGTTATCAATAACTTATGTTCCTAGTCAGTTATACACGTTTTACAGATATTTCCATTAATCTTGAACGACAGGGACACGAACACAGACATACTGAGAACGTTTAAAACTCAAAGTTCCCACACCGGGAATCGAACGCGAGACCCCATCCACCAAAGAGATACGTGCTAGCCACTAGACCACATAGGTAAGTTATAAAGCCAGAGTGTTTTAATAGTTCTACTGAAAATGCTCGAGATACGCACTTGTAATACACTGAGTGAATTATTCGAGAGACGCAAAGCATTTTACATTGAATCCTTTTCCCTGTTTCAGTTTAATGGTGTTTATTATTTGTATTTCTCGTACAGCGTATGGAAAAGGAAGTACATTTTTTCGCTACGGTGTCCAGAAATACTATTTTAACTGATCATAAAACAGAAATCTGTCGGTAAAGTAATATGGGGTAATATGTGCGATATTCTATTTTTATACCGAGTTCCTTCGTGGTTAAGCGGTTAGCGTACGCACCTTTGACGTAAGACACCCGGTGTGAGTTCATGTGGTTCGAATTCCACGCTAATCAGTAGGTAAACGTCTCATATAACCTCTCTGGTGAAAGGGACGTTAAACTCAACATTAATTTTATTCCATCAATAGAAGCAAGGGGTAGACGATACTGTCCTGCTAAAAACATGCATTTATTTCTTTGGCACATATTACAAATCATCGGACTATTTGCGACATTAATTACAAAAGCTTTAAGAAAAAGAAGCTTTATGAACATTAAGTCGCTTCAAGCGTTCAATGCGCTTTATAAAACTCCAGATTATGAATTACAATAACTTATTACGTTGTAAGTAAACATACAAGCATATATTGATTTTTTTATCTCTCACATACTCTCTCTCTCTCTCTCTCTCTCTCTCTCTCACACACACACACTCTCTTTCTTTACATATACACCTGTATATTGCAATAGGTATCAGGAACATGAGTAATTTTCATTTTGGACGTGTGGTTTAAGGTTGGTATTCAAATCAAAAATCTGTTCCCATTATAACAATGTTAACGTTCCTCATTTTAGCGTCTTCGTATATAAGTGATGGACATTGTGAATAAATGTGACTGACAAAGAGAAAACAGACTTTGGTAAATGAACTTCGGGTCCGTTTTTCGCAAGGCGATAGTGCACATTTAAAGTATTCATATTAAAATTGGGAAAGCGCAAAGGCCTAATATAATAGAGAAAAAGCATCGTAAAGTTTTTGCCTCGCCGCATATTTCGTACGTTGAGCAAAGTAATGAACTGACGGTGTATCGGAGTCAGTAGCATGTTTGACACATGTGCCAAGGGAAACGTCGAGAGGAAACACCCTCGAAACACATCTGACTTTCACTTAGTAATGCGATCGCGTTGCTGCCAATGGGGAAGAAATTTGCCAAGGTCTTTCCTCTCGACGTTTCTCCCATTGTGCGCTTGTTTCAATGGAGGCACAACCAACCCCTATTTCCATGTCAAATTTTGCATATGACCCCCGTTGGAGATATTCACGATACGCCACTGGTATTGCTACTACTTTATTGCATTCCAGACATACGATTTGGTAGTTCAGTTGTTTGTTTGACGGCTCTATGTGTATTATTAGCTGAGATAAAGGCCTGCTACGGGTAGTCAGATACAAGTCTGCAACAACGCCTCTAGCGGCTAAATGGGAAAGGATATGACAAAGTTTGTCCTCTAAAAGTTGCATGACATTTTATGTCCTTTCGAAATATTCCAACAGTTACACCACTTTCCACTGCAAATTATGAAGTTGCACCCCGTTGGAGGTATTCACAAGACGCCACTGGTCTCGCTACTATTTTTATTGCATTACGATTGCATTACGAATTATGTCTTTAATTCTAATCCAACAAATCCCCCACTGACAGATCAACAAAGAAAAGTTGTGTTGACTAATGTGCTTGTACCTCATACATCTTTCATTTTCCGACTCGCTGTTATGGCAAAAGGAAATTGCGTTTTCAGAGAGACTGGATGACAAAATGGGAATGGCTAGTATGTTCTCCTGTAAAATGTAGAGCCTACTGTAAATACTGTGTTATATTCTCGTCTGAATATGCAGGAAAAGGCCTGCATCAGAAAGTTGGAAGTTTGGCATCAAAACCTTTCGACAATTGGAAAGACGCAAGTGAAAGATTTAGAGAACATTCTACGTCGAAATTCCATGTTTTCAACATTAGAAGCAGAAAATTTTCTAAAGATCATGACATCAAAAATGGAAGATGTTGCTATCCAATTGAGTGAACAAAGAAGAAAGGAAGAAGAACAAAACAGAGCGGCTTTGAAAGCTTTAGTGGAAACTTGTCATTTTCTGTGGAGGACAAGAGTTGTTTTACTAGGTGAGAAAGACATTGGTCCCTTATCTCTAGAAAACTGCTTCATAAGGATGGGAAATTTCGGGCATTGTTGCGATTTGGAGTACCTTATGATGAAACTTTGCGAAAATATGTAATAAACAGTCCCGAGAATGCAACATACTTAAGTCCTAAAATTCAAAATGAGATAATAGAAGTTTGTGGAAAGCTCATACAAGAAGAAATAGTGAATAGAGTAAATCAAAACAAATATTTTGCCATTTTAGGAGATGAAACATTGGATGTGAGTGGAAAAGAACAATTTTGGTTGTGTGTTCGTTACACTTATGAAAGCACATTGAGATAGGATTTCTTGAGTTTTTTTTTTTTTTAAACTATATAATTTGAGTGCCGAAGCCATCAGTGAGACAATTTTGAATATGTGCAAATATCTGGGATTAAATCTGGACTTTCTTGTTGGACAGGGATATGATGGAGCAGCCAGCATGAGAGGGAAAAGTAATGGTGTGCATGCTAGAATAAAAGTTCAGTTTCCAAAAGCTACCTACGTCCACTGTGCTTTTCACCGACTGAATTTGGTGCTTTCTCATTCTTTATCAGTTCCTGACGTGAGAAACGCCATCGGTGTTGTGAAGGAAGTGTGCAATCTCTTTAGCAACAATGCTTTAGCGAATTTAAAACTGAAAGTAAATATAGAAAAACTTACACCAGAGAGCAAGAAAAAACGACTCGTCAGTATGTGTGAGACAAGATTCATGCAACGTCACGATTCATTGAATGTATTCTGTGAGCTGTTTTAGCCAATAGTTGTGACCTTGAGAGATTTATCTATGACCCACCGAACTATGGCACAAACTGCGTCGACCATAGATACAGGTCATTTTTCGGATGTCAATGAAAACGTGTAAGCTGATTTTTAGTTTTACTCTATCATTGTCGGTCTATCTTCAAAATCCGAACCATGATTTGGCATCTGCTGTTCAATATGCTGAACAAGTAACAAAGAAGCTGGAAAAAGTACGAGAAAATGCTGACTCACAGTTCAGTGATATTTTCAAATCTTGTTCCAAATTAGCAAAGGAAATATTAGGAAGTGAAATCCAGGCCCCTCGGGTGATTGACGAACAAATAAGGTCAAATTCACCAAGCTGTTCTGCAGAAGAGTATTTTAGAAGATCAATATTTTTACCATTTAGATGATTTAATCTTTGGACTCAAAGAAAGATTTTCTGATAACAAAGATAAATTATCTTCTCTAGAAACTCTGCTTCCAAAATGTGCTGATGAAAGAAAGCTGCCAGACCTTTCAAATATTGAATTCTATTGGATAACTTTTGTTTCTGAACCTGTCATCAAAGCAGAGCACAGCCTGTGGTGTCAAAAATGGTGAGCAAAACCAAACAAACCTCTCGATATAATGGATGTATTGGATGCATGTGATCGAGCCATCTTTCCATCAATCAGCAAGCTACTCCGAATTTTCGCTTGCTTGCCCGTTTCAAACAGCATCAGTAGACAGGTCCTTTTCTTCATTGAAAATAATCAAATCATATCTCCGAAACAAGATGGGCGGTGAACAGGACTTGCATTGTTATCCATTCATTCCCAGGTATCGCCTGATGTTGAAAAGGCGATTGATGTGATGGCTGGCAGTGGAGAGAGGAAAATACTTCTTTAACTGTACTACTATTGTCATTTTTTGAGAAACACTAAATATCAGGGGGTTACCTGAGACTTCAAGTGCATTTAAATACTTTTTTTTTTTTTTTTTTACATTTTTACAGTATTATATTCTTGTAGTAAATACAATGTCTCATACATATTAGATTCTAATTGGTAAATGTATGATTTATATGTAGAAAATAAACGGTTTTTAATGCAGAATAAAGCTCTTTGTGCAGTTAATTCATGAATTCATTCTTTGTATATATATATATATATATATATATATATATATATATATATATGTATGTATGTATGTATGTGTGTGTGGGTGTGTGTGTATGTATATTCTTTTTAACTTGGTTGTCTCCCCCCCCCCCGAGAAAAAATTCTGGCTACGTGCTTATCTCATGCATATTTTTGATGATGTATCGTCGTCTCTAGTTTACGTTGGTCGCTCCGAGTCATAGGTCGTGAAGCTACTGACTCATTCTATCACTGGCAGGTACAGCTATTCATGCAATTGAAGGACGTTTTAGATTACTATTTTTCCAGACTTACAGAAAATCACTTTTTTTTTTTTTTTTTTTTTTTTGTAATTTATAGCAGGCCGTATTAGTTTGCTTTTTTGTTATTTGACATAACTCTTTGACATCGAAAACTTGGATTTTTTTACCTGGTTGTAATTGTATAATAGAGTGGTACGATAAAAGGTAGAAACTTTGATTGCGCGAAAGACTTGCTTCTTAAAATTTATAGTTGCTTAGCGGAATGACATATTCACTTTCTAATTCGGAGAACATTTTTCGTTTCCATTTTTTCATTACGGTTTCGAATATTTAGGAGGAAAAGATACCTCTCCAAAAGCAAATACATTTTGCACTCATAGTTCTCCTTAATCAAGGACACCTAAGTAAATGAAGATAATAAAAATATGCCGTGATTATGCACTGTTTTTATCTTTGTGATTAAAAATAGTAAGCAGGCGAAAATGAAATTCATTGACTTTCATTTAAATGAAGTCATTGCTTTGTTACATTCACCAATACAAGAATATACTCTCTAATCATGAAGACTATCGAAAGTAAAATATTTCTTGTCGCACCAGTGCACAGTTTTGTTCGTAAAACCATGCCGCCATCATTTATATGGCAATGCCATCTACTATGCCCGAGGTTCATATGACTTGTATAAAAACAGGGATAATTTAAATACCTTTACATAGCACAAGTAGGTTCTTTGAATAAAACTAATATCAACTTGTGTGAAATATATTTACGTGGATAAACTGTTAATATTCCTCTCCGTTCTGCCTAATTACCTTTCAGCACTTCGTAGCACATTTTTGATCTTTAGGCAGAACAGGAATTTCTTTTCTGTTTAATTCTTGTTCTGTTTAATCTTCGCAAAGAAAAAAAGAAGAAAAAAGAAAAAGAAGATATTTGGATTTCAGGGTACTTTAATATAGTAGTTCCCGACAATTGCTGTTGCTTGATTTACGTATATTATATCATATGTAACTTCAATTGCATTTTAAACTGTGAGTCACAGAAATTTATTTTTCCCCACTGGTGAGAAACTCATCAATTGGCTAGATTTCCACTTTTCATAGAAGTAAACAAATGGTAGTCTGTAATAGGCTGGGAGCATGACCTCACCTCCAATCTGTGTATTTGATTTGAAGTAAGTTAGAATGATAGACAAACACGTGGATATACTGTATGTCATTATTCAACTGCAAAATAATGAACAGAATTTAGAAGTTAAATAGTTAATATGAATAAAGCTTATCGATTTGTTTCATATTGCTTTAGAAGTTAGAAAAATGAAATGAAATTAAATCTTTGAGTTTAACGTCCCACTTTTATGCCATTTAAAATAAGAAAGACGATGATTAAGACAAGTGAATGATGATTGACGAATCATTGGAATGACAATTTGAGAGGAAAATTATGGTATAAACGCAATGATTATTCAAAGTAATGTGCGAAAGTACTCCACCAATTTTGGCAATATTTTACCACTGGAAATTATGTTGATGGTAAATTACTGTGGTTATACAACTAAATTGCTTAGACGGCGGGCAGAGAGCTGTAGATTAACCATAAATTAAAACAATGTTTGTTCGTGATTAATTATGTAATATGCAATGTAATCTGTTAGGTTCTATAATTCCAATTTATATACCTATGTTAATATTATTCTTAATATTTCAACTTTTGTACGTGGAAGTGTTAGAAGTGTACAGTTAAGAACAAGCACTGAACATTTGTATACAGCGAACAAACATCGGTGAACTTGTAGAGGGCCAGTAGACGTGCGGAAATATACTCGTAGTATATTAATTGTGGTCCATGATTGTGATGAGTAATTTGAGGGTCGCTGAAATGATACGCAAAAATCAAGATGCTCTGAAAGCAACTGGAATTGTCGGGAAAATTACTATTAAATTCTCGTGAAGTCTAAATATTCCTTTTTGTGAAGATTAGACCCTTAAGGTAAGGTAAAAAATATAGATATATATATCGTGAAGTAGAACAGGAAGACACAACTGTTAATTTCATTTTTAATAGAAGAAAAATCGGAAGTAATATTTTGAAGATGAACATTAATTATGAAATGCAATTTGCAATCGAATGGAAAATACAACTGCACTTTTATATACACAGGCTGAGCAAAAAGTTGCTCTCTTCAGTATATGTGAAAAATACTGGTTTTGGAGAAAGCGACTTCGCGCCCACCATATATTATAAAATATACATATTCTTGTCACAACTTGGATGGGAGAGGGAGGAAGTTGAAGACGAGCTAACCAACATATACCTTAATGAATTCAATGAAACTTTCAACTATATGTTAATTCAAGCTGTGTTTTCTTAGTTTTTGATCTATTAAGCATTACTGCTTAACTTACCGATAATGCACCGTATTTTTTGCTGCCGTATGTTAGTCGTATTCTAAACTTTTAAGATAGATAGTATTAACATTTCCATAAACATTCTGACACACTTATACATAGATTTCCTTAAATAGTAAACTATAAACTAGCAAAAATATTATCCGATGCTGTGTTTGTAACTATGTTTTAAGGAGTTGTTTACGTAGAGTTATCGCTTTCCAAACAGAAGCTGCATAAGACGGGGCCTTCAGTTTCTGTAGTTTATTGTGGGATCTAACATGTACTTCCAATGAAGACCAAGCTATAGAATAAACCATGAAAAGCAGGCATGAAACTTAAATGTTTGGAAAAGCAAATGTAAAAAAAAGAAAAAAAAACTTCTGCATTTACTTACCTCTCATTATTTACACCTAGGAGCTTTTCTTCTTTCATCATATAATATTCACCATCTCAATCTTAGTTTGAAGAAACTATGTGCTATAATAGTACAATAGTTGTGAAATAAATAATGTAATTTCAGAAATTTAATGGGAGGGTGATATTAAGATGAATCTCGCAAAAATAGGATTACAAAGTAGAAACTGGATCCGGTTTAATATTAGGACAGGAATTTATGGAGAGATTCTGAGTGTGGCAATGAAGCTCCGAGTTCCATAGGCTAAAGGGTTTAATCAGTTCGTCTGTTCACATTGCCATCTTCCTTATATATTTTAAGAAAATCTCCATTGACACGCAACATTTCGTTTTCCGTAACACATGAAATTTCTGTCCTAACATTGTCTTTAATTTGGTTTGATGAAATGAAAATTAAATGAAATCGTTGAGTTTTACGTCCCACGTTTATGCTGGCAAGGGTAAAGGAGATGGTAATTATGAGAAATGAAAGAAATGGTGGAATGAAGGAACTGGGAGGAAACAGGAGAACCCCGAGGAAACCCACGCGCACCGTGTTTGTCCACCACAAAGTTCACTTGGCGCGAGCTGGGATCGAAGCAGGGACCCCATGCACCAGAGGTGAACGCTCTACCACTGAGGCACCGCGGCCCCAATTTGGTTTGATTTGTAGCCTTTATTGCAATTCCACGCATTACGTGCCTTGTTGAAGTGAGCATTTGGCGGCATTAAGGTCGGACGCACACTGACTAGAGGACAGGACACCTGAACCAAGGTTCAGTGCTATAAGCAATACAACAAAGCCTGGTATCGTATATTCACTCGCTCACGTGCTAGACAAAGGCCTCTCCAACATTGTCACTGAGGCACATACTCAATGCACTCAGAGCTCTCTCTTCAGAACCTTCCCTGCCTCCCTCAGCCTCGGATTCGCTGTGCTGTCTCTGGTCAATGTGTAGCCAGCCTAACTGGGCTGTTATCTCGACTTACAGTAGAGGGAGAAAGACAAAGAGAGAGAGAGAATACTGTTTTTTTATTATGAGTTTCAATAACATTTAATAATACAGATTTTAAATTATTATTGTCACTATTATCATTTTATTACTAGAATTAGGCATTGCATCTCCAATTTCAAGGATAGATATAGTTTAAAATTTAATTAGATTAACGAAACTAGGGTTACTAAGTGGTATTTCCTTTGAACTAGTTGTTTCGCCCAAGCCTTCGGCTCGTCTGCAAATTGCCTGCACCTCTTGGCATCAGGTGGGAGACATGGCCAAGTAGTGACATATCTTGCCTGACGAAACTATTAGCAGTTTGGCTGACAAACTGAGACATCTTGCTTTTAAATAAGGGCTGTACTACTTGCTGGCTTGATATCACGGCCAATTGCCATATAATTTGACGATGCTTATTGCGCCACGCTAACGGTCACAAGCATAAAAAGATTCTATACAAATTTATAACTGCTAAATGGTTTAGATGTCCCTAGTAATCTTTCCTTGCCTACCCTAACACTTCAATGACATAGTATAGTGGGGAAAAAATGTAAATGGCGTACTTAAAAAGGTAGGTTATATGCGTAATTCCTGTAGTTTTTGGACTTAACGTACAACAGACGTATAACTGAAAACATATAATATTTTCTGTATAAGTGTTCCAGCTATACGTACTTTCTGTATGAAACAATATAAGCGGTCAGGATCTCACATACAAATGGACGTGAATAACATATAGCTGAGGAATGTAACATAAGTATATTCATGTGATATACGGAAAACTGTTAGATGTCAGACATTCTGCAACGGCATAATGTGACATCTAAGGGCAGTGCCTATGTAGCATATGGATAACGTATGCTCCATACTGATTTCTGTAATAAGCAAGAGGATTCCGTATATTTGTACAATATACCGCTGTCTGGAGAATGGATCTTTCTCAGTGTAACCTGCGTCATCACCCTCTTTGTGAGAGCCAGATATACAGTTTTCAGTTCAGTTTAATCTCCAATTCAGCGTCGAGGCTATGTAAGACATGGGTCCACGGAACATGAAATATAAACCAGAGAGGTTTGCACTGGAAACTGAACCGGTATGTCCCGCGCCAAAGGCGCATACGCTAACTACTTAGCGATAAGGGAATTCTGAGATATTTGACTGTAGTCACAAACAATAATACTCCACTTTTCTTAACATTTCGGATTAAATATTTTTATGTTTTCGAAATAACAGAAAATTTAAAATTGTATTTAATTTTCCTTTCCAGCACAATTCTCCGTGTGAAACAGATGAGGAAGATATCCAAGAGGAGCCAGCCTAAAGGTTTTTTTTTTTTTTTTTTTTGTTAAAGTTTATAAATAAAGTTCTATTAATGCATTAAATTATTTATAATTATTTTTTGGATTATTATTTATTGAAAACTAGTAGACGGTTTTGCACATTACTTTAAAATTGTATATGCTTCAAAATCTTCTTCACATATTATTCCAGATATAAGAATTCGTGGCCCAAACAATATTCGTACTTATGTACAGGGTTTGAAAAACAACTCAATACTTTTAAGTATAAATTTAAATGGGAAATGAATGAAAACTTACATCAATGAGTGCATATCATGAAAGAGAATTCATTCAAGTTTTGTTTAATGTTGGTAGCTTCAACGTCGGATCAATTTGTGGCCCTGCACACGTCGAGACGATATTCCACTTCTCGCCAGGTATTCACCAACATTTCAGGTGTAACTGTCCCAACCGCTGTGACGATTCTTTCCCGAAAATGATTCATTAGGCACGCCTAATTGTAGACTACGTCTGGCCAATGACTTCTTTGGTCTCCGAACACAAGAAACCGGATCTGCTCAACATCTTCAGAAGTTCTCAGTCTACCTGGTGATTTTGCTTTTAACCTTTTCAGGACGGGCAGGGATTTCAAGAAAATCGTAGACCTTTACTTTGGCGGTCCTAGCACCCCTCCTAATTCTTCCATGGGTGTGAATTGTACCTTGTTGGAAAGCTTATGAAACAAAGATTCTAGTAAAATAACCTTTGAGGATACCGTACCCAACCCATACAAGAAGAAGAAGAACAAAAGAGAAAAGGTGAAAAATTTATTTTTTCCAAAATTTGTGAGAGTCTACAACACTGTTTCTAGTCGTACGCTAGAAAAAATATTCTGACCTGTAGACCAGACATTGATACTAATTATACCAAAAAGTGAGGGGCAAAGGTACAATAGCTAGGTTAAAAAAAATCGGAAGATAGAATCTAGGTGAATCATCCTGTTCCTATTTTCCCGAGAAATTTTCGTCTACCCTTACGTTGGCAGGCTTGGCGACGCTCCTAAATGTCACACATAAACAAACCATACCTCGTTGGAAACCTTATAGAACAGATATTTCAGCAAAGTAACTTTCGTGTCTCGCGGACCAAACTAGTAAAAGAAAAAGACGACGAAACTGAAAATTTTGGGGGGGGGGAATCAAGTTTTTCGAAATTTGTCGGACTATGGCAACCTGTTGTTTGTCGTATGCAAGAAAAATAATTCTCACATTTATCCCCGTTATTGTGAACAATTGTGCAAAAAATAAACCGTGTAAGTGCAGTAGGAATGCAGAAAAAATTTATCTTACTAACGGCAGAGAATAAACTCGCATTGGTTCACGTAACATTGTTCGTCGAAAGATCATTGTTTTTCTTTTCTTTTGCTTCGGCAGGAAGATTTTGGAGTTGAAAGAAATGTATTGCATATTTACGACCCTTAGGTTCAACTGATAACTATAGCTGACCTTGACCAGGCTAAAAATAGAACGGTGCGTTCTGAGGTGATAACTGATTTCTTTTCGCTCTCTCTCTCTCTCTCTCTGTGTGTGTGTGTGTGTGTTCAATAAGTTACCTTGTTGGACTGTTCTATATGCTTTCCAACGAGGTATAGTTGATATGCTTTTGACAATTAGGAGCGTGTCCAAGTCTGACAATGTTAGCTTATACCACAATCTCTCGAAAACATACAGGATGATTCACGTAGGGTCGGCGTTCCGAATTTTTTTCTTCACTCCTATTCCACCCAAACACCATTTTTCTACATAGTTGTTTCCAATGTCTGGCGCAAATGTGAGAATTATTTTCCTTGCGTACGACAAATAGCAGCGTTGCCATAGTCCGACAAATTTCGAAAAATTTGAATTTACCCCCAAAATTTTCATTTTCGTCTTCTTTTTCTTTTACTAGTTTGGCCCGACAGACACGAAAGTTACTTTGTTGGAATGCTTGTTCCAAAAGCTTTCCAACGAGGTATAGCTGATATGCTTGTGAAAATTAGGAGTGTGGCCAAACCTGCCGATATTAGCGTATTCCTCGAAAAAAAATACAGGATGATTCACGTAGGTTCGAGGTTCCGAATGTTTTTCTTCACTCCTATTGCACCTACACCATTCTTTTTTTATATCTTTGTTCTCAATGTCTGGTGTAAATGTGAGATTTTTTTTCCTTGCGTACGACAAATAACAGCGTTGCCATACTCCGACAAATTTCGAAAAATTTGATTTTCCACCCAAAATTTTGAATTTCGTCTTCTTCTTCTTTTACTGGTTTGGCCCGAGACACACAAAAGTCACATTGTTGGAATGGCTGGTCTATAAGATTTTCAACGAGGTATGGTTTGTGAGTCTGTGATAATTAGGAATGTCGCTAGGGCTGTCAACGTTAGAGTACATTACAGTGGATATTGAATAATATACAGGATTTGTCACGTAGGTGTGGGGTTCCGAATTTCTTTTTCCATTCGTGTGAAACCGACGGGTTTGACTTTTGTGTATCATTGTCCCAAATATCTTTCGTAAATGTGAGATTTTGTTTCTTTGCGTAATATGAATAACAATGTTGGCAGAGTTCCTCAAATTTGAAATATTTTTTTTTGTCTTTATAAGAAAATATACAATAAGAAAAAGGGTAAATTCAATACCCCTCCTATTCACCCCTCTCAAGCCCAAATGTCATGTACTGGGTATGGCTAGTAAGTATGTTCATTTGTCTCTATGGATGTCATTTTTTATCCTTGTAGCTCCATCAGGGGGTATCTCCCCCAAATTCTGAAGGGAGAGAGGGAAAGCTATAAACACCCAAATTTGCCCCGTTCCCCCTTTACGGCGGGACCCATTACATGAATGATATACACAGGATTAGAAAGTGCCATTCTTTCTGAAGATATATATACCAAAATCATATCTCTAGGTTAATTAGGAGCTGAGCTACAGAGGTTTGAATTGCTGTCTCAAGGGTTGAGCCGTTCGTTCTGAAAAGGTTAAAACACTACCCGTTTCCTTGAAAGACTTTAGCCAATGACGGATAGTTTTTGCTGTAGGTGGTTCACCACCATACTGACGTCTAAAATTACGTTGCACTGTTATAACTGACTCAGTTTTCCCAAGCCAAATAACACACTGCGCTTTCTGTTGCGGAGTATACATTGTTGCTGAGTTGGTCTGCACTGCACGCCTGCCTGGACTGAACTGAGGAAACAGAGGAAAGAAACAGCACTGGTGCCGTCTCAAGGTCAAGCAGACCTTGTAACTGCAAGGGAGCCAAACTTGGAGAGTTGATGAAGCAAACACCACAAACTAGAATAGTGTATGTCACTTTGTACAGATTCTAGGACACATTAAAACTAGGGACTTCTTTTCAGAAACACACTGCATTTAAAGGCTCTGGATATTTTAGTTGTATCTTTGTATTTCATTTACAATTTAATATTGAAAACGTCAACTTTTCCTGCACAATGGGAAATCAGTAAAGTTTGTCCGATCTTGAAGTAACACAATTCGAATGTAATGGAAAATTATATACCTATATCAATTATACAATCTTTAGCTAAAATATCTGAGCACAAACTTTTCACGTCTGTGAAGTTGTCCCGCCCACCTAACGAATTTTTCTTTTTTTATCTACATCGTTAGTTTACGTTAGTTTTGCTAAAATTATCGTTAGTTTTGCCAAAATAACGATTTTATTTGAGAAATAAATGGGCAGGCCAACTTCACGGTTCCCCGCCCACAAACGAATTTCAAAAGTTTTTCATGTCATATCGTTAGTTTACGTTAGTTTTGCTAAAACTATCGTTAGTTTCGCAAAAATAACGATTTTATTCAAGAAATAAAGTTTCCCGCCAACTGTGAATTAGCCCGCTCATATTGAATTCTCATAAAATTCCAACTCACATCGTTAGTTTATCGTTAGTTTACGTTAGTTTTGCTAAAACTATCGTTAGTTTCGCAAAAATAACGATTTTATTCAAGAAATAAAGTTTCCCGCCAACTGTGAATTAGCCCGCCCATATTGAATTCTCATAAAATTCCAACTAACATCGTTAGTTTACGTTAGTTTTGCTAAAACTATCGTTAGTTTCGCAAAAGTAACGATTTTATTCAAGAAAATAAAGTTTCCCGCCAATTGTGAATTAGCCCGCCCATACTGAATTCTCATAAAATTCGAACTCACATCGTTAGTTTATCGTTAGTTTACGTTAGTTTTACTAAAACTATCGTTAGTTTCGCAAAAATAACGATTTTATTGAGAAATAAATGGGCAGGCGAACTTCGCGGTTCCCACCCGGAAATGAATTTCAATTTTTTTTCTATTGCATCGTTAGTGTATCATTAGTTTACGTTAGTTTTGCAAAAACTATCGTTAGTTTCGCAAAAATAATTTTATTCGAGAAATAAAGTTTCCCGCCAACTGCGAATTAGCCAATCCATATTGAATTCCCTTAAACTTCCTACTCATATTGTTAGTTTAACGTTAGTTTAGATTAGTTTTGCTAAAATTAACATTTGTTTTGGAAAAATAACGATTTTATTCGACAAATAAAAGTTCCCGCCAAATGTAAACCCTAACAGCACATTTACATAACAGGCATACGTAAGAAGTATATAAGGCACATACTGGACACATTCCCATGTACTGTATCTGAGGGAACATGATAGGCGTATGCCTGCTATGTAATTGTGTTTACATTTGGCGGGATCTTTTATTTCTCGAACAAAATCGTTATTTTTGCAAAACAAACGTTAATTTTAGCAAAACTAACGTAAACTAACGATAAAATAACGATATGAGTTGGAAGTTTATGAGAATTCAATATGAGCGGGCTAATTCACAGTTGGCGGGAAACTTTATTTCTCGAATAAATTCGTTATTTTTGCGAAACTAACGATAGTTTTAGCAAAACTAACGTAAACTAACGATGTGAGTTGGAATTTTATGAGAATTCAATATGGGCGGGCTAATTCACAGTTGGCGGGAAACTTTATTTCTTGAATAAAATCGTTATTTTTGCGAAACTAACGATAGTTTTAGCAAAACTAACGTAAACTAACGATAAACTAACGATATGAGTTGGAATTTTATGAGAATTCAATATGGGCGGGCTAATTCACAGTTGGCGGAAAACTTTATTTCTTGAATAAAATCGTTATTTTTGCGAAACTAACGATAGTTTTAGCAAAACTAACGTAAACTAACGATGTTAGTTGGAATTTTATGAGAATTCAATATGGGCGGGCTAATTCACAGTTGGCGGGAAACTTTATTTCTTGAATAAAATCGGTATTTTTGCGAAACTAACGATAGTTATAGCAAAACTAACGATAAACTAAGGATGTGATATGAAAAACTTTTGAAATTCGTTTGTGGGCGGGGAACCATGAAGTTGGCCTGCCCATTTATTTTTCGAATAAAATCATTATTTTTGCAAAACTAACGATAGTTTTAGTAAAACTAACGTAAACTAACGATAAACTAACGATGGGAGTTGGAATTTTATGAGAATTCAATATGGGCGGGCTAATTCACAGTTGGTGGGAAACTTTATTTCTAGAATAAAATCGTTATTTTTGCGAAACTAACGATAGTTTTAGCAAAACTAACATAAACTAACGATAGACTAACGATATGAGTTGGAATTTTATGAGAATTCAATATGGGCGGGCTAATTCACAGTTGGCGGGAAACTTTGTTTCTCGAATAAAATCGTTATTTTTGCGAAACTAACGATAGTTTTAGCAAAACTAACCTAAACTAACGATAAACTAACGATGTGATATGAAAAACTTTTGAAGTTCGTTTGTGGGCGGGGAACCGAGAAGTTGGCCTGCCCATTTTTTTCTCGAATAAAATCTTTTTTTTTTGCAAAACTAACGATAATTTTAGCAAAACTAACGTAAACTAACGATAAACTAACGATGTAGATAAGAAAAAGAAAAAATCATTAGGTGGACGGGACAACTTCACAGACGTCAAACTTTTCAATAGAATTTTTGATCATGTTAAATCATTTATATCTATATATCAGGACAGATTCTATCTGCGACGTTCAACAGGGACGAACTTAATACATTCGTTCACAACATTTCAGAATAAATAAACAACAATTTTAAGGTTGATATTATATATATATGTGTGTGTGGACTAAAGTCTTTGACAGGCTTAACCATGAATTGTTACTTAACAGAGTATCTTGTTTTGGATTATCAAACAAATTTTTTGACATTGATTTCACGTTATCTGAAACATCCCGAGTAGTATGTATTATATAATCAATCAAGTTCGCGATATTATATGATTATATCGGGTATACCGCAAAGTTCGAGTCTTGGACCAGTACTTTTACAGAGTTCATCAATGATTTACCTAGAGTTATCAAGTACTCGAAATGTTTGTTGTATACAGATGACATTATATATATATATATATTATATATTGCAAATGACAAACTATGTTTTAATTTGCACATGAATGAAATAATTAATTATTTATACAAATCTATGGATTTTGTTATTATATAGAAATAATTTATTAATGTACTAGTCTGTATGATTTTATTTAATAGTTTAGCTTTAGCAGGCTATATACGCATCGACAGGAGGATCTCCTCATCATAAACATTACGGTAGAAATATTGAATGAATAGAAACATTTTTTAAAGTTTATGTACTTCAAAATGTACCAGGTGAATTCTTACGATATTATAGTTTATTACAATTCGCCATTATCAACTCGGCGGGAAATTTCTCAATTAATTTCCTTGTCCAAATTGTTGAATGTCATTATAGAAAACGAATGTATTTATTGTCCTTCAACAGAGAAAAGAATCTTCGATTACAGAAGGTACATAATGTAAATAGTGCATGCATTACAATATATTATTACACAATAGAGTGAATACAAACATATAACAAAGTAGATATCTGACGACGACAATAATGACCATTGCAATAGTATAAAAGGATTAAATGTTAACCTATTACAAGTAAAGAAAGCATTGTAGTCAAATATTCGTTTTACAATTTGTTTACATATATATTTTAATATATATATATATATATATATATATATATATATATATATATATATATATATATATATATACAGACCAAAAAAGAGAAAGAGAAGCAAAACTTTGCACGAAGCAACTATACAAAAGAGCACATTGTAGACGTATTATTTGACATCACCGGATGAACCCAATATAAAGTTATGATTTTTTTAAATGAAACAACCTAAATTGTATTTCATAATTGAATTCAACACTAAAAAGGAAGACGAAAGATATGCCACCCGCAGGTCAGTGTTGCAAACTTCTCGAGAAATAACGTTAAATATGTGTCACATTTAAACGCCTTTTGCACACACTAGTTTAGAACAATAATTCAAATATTGGCCAGAACGGTTTAAATTGACACTAAGTTTAGATGGGTCCGTTAAACAGTGTTGACATAACAGAAAAGACTAAAGTCGAGTTTGGATATGGTGCAATAACTCGATAAAGGCCATAAGTACATTACGGTTTAAAATTTATAGGACAATTTGGTATGTCATAAGAAGCATTCTCACTTTTATTTGAAGTCGGTAAGTCAAGTACTTACCGAGATATTCGGAATTTTGTAAAAGCTGAGAATTTTTCGCTGTAGAAGTTGGTAACGCTGTCTCAAATTCCCACTTTTCCCCCACGTTGAGGAATTCGTAAAGAAGTGGTTGAAACAAAATATAAACATTAATAAACACACATACGATGAAAAAGAAACTTTTTTTCAGTACTTGAAAGGACTAATTAAGCGTAATTTACTGGATATGAAAAAAACGTAAGGAAGTAATAGGACTTCATATGACAAGATAATACAAAGACGTAGAAGGCATGTAGGTACCTAGTAGCTACTTTCGCACGATGAAAATATTTATTCTCTGATAAGTTTGGGACACCAATATCAAAACAATCCAATACTCACTGTGTACATTACCAGCATGTTACCAATTCCTGTTAACACATACATGGAAAAAGTATTCAGCATGTCAGGAGTCACACATTATTAAAAAAAGTACAAAAGACAATTCCACTTAAAAATGAGAGGGTAGAAAAGTGAATACCTTGAAAAACAGTACATGTACTCATAAAAGAGCACGTCTTGTAGCCCTACATATCAGTGTGTGCAAATCTTTCAAACATATCATACATACCTTCGTAGCTCAATCCAGATTTGTCACAGCAAAGCAGCTTGACTTGACGTATCGTTTAGTGGTGCAAATGTTCAAAATGTTGACCGTTCACTCCAATGCACTTTTCAATGCGAGTCCTAAAACTCAACTGAGTATCAGCCAATGTTCGAGGAGAAACCCTTGCACACGCACGACTAATTCGCATTCGCATATTTACTGGTATTGTAGGGAGTTCTCGATAACATTCATCTTTGAGTACACCCCACAGAGGGAAGTCTAGAGGTGACAAATCTGGCGAACGAGCAGGCCACAAAACAGGGCCACCACGTCCAATCCACCGATTGGGGAACTTCCTGTTTAGAATGGCGCGTGCTTCATGAAAAATATGAGCCGGGCAGCCATCATGTTGATACCACATACGTAGGCGTGTTTGCAATGGTATCGCTTCTATCAATTCAGATAATATTCCATTCAGGAAGTCTCTGTACTTGGCTCCGTTCCATGTACCATCTATGAAATACGGTCCTATTAATTGGTCACCAATAATTCCGCACCAAACATTGATACTTCATGGGCGCTGATGTTCCACCATCCGTAGCCAGTGGGGATTTTCTATGGACCAATAATCCATATTATGCCTATTAACTTGCCCATAGTTTGTAAACGTTGCTTCATCGGAGAACAGTACACGTGAAAAGAACGTGGGATCATTTTGCTTTTGGTGTAATGCCCACTCACGAAAGTTGACGCGATTTTGAAAAAATGCTAGCAATGCTCGAACATTGTATGAAAATCAGTATCCAGACAGAGAACAACCTGGTTTGAATGCTTTTTAACGAATAGTGAAAACGTTTTCGGAAACAGGGAGTGTGCATCCAAAACCAAAGCAACGATGAAGAACTGTAACAAATGAAGATGCCGAAATTGATGTGTTAGCGGCAGTGGCTGCAAGTCCCCATATTAGTTCACGCAAAATTGCACGATGTGCAGCAATATCGAAAAGTAGTTTTTTTGCGCATACTGCATCGCTTTAAATTCCACCCATTTCATGTATCATTACATCAAGAGCTGCATGTAGACGACTTTCAAAATCGCGTCAGCTTTTGCGAGTGGGCATTACACCAAATACAAAACGATCCGACGTTCTTTTCACGTGTACTGTTCTCCGATGAAGCAACGTTTAAAAAACATGGGCAAGTTAATTGGCATAATATGCATTATTGGTCCATAGAGAATCCCCACTGACTACGGATGGTGGAACTTCAGCGCCCATGGAGTGTCAATGTTTGGTGCGGAATTATTGGTGACCAATTAATAGGACCGTATTTTATAGATGGTACATGGAACGGAGCCAAGTACAGAAACTTCCTGAATGGAATATTATCTGAATTGATAGAAGCGATACCATTGCAAACACGCCTACGTATGTGGTATCAACATGATGGCTGCCCGGCTCATATTTTTCACGAAGCACGCGCCATTCTAAACAGGAAGTTCCCCAATCGGTGGATTGGACGTGGTGGCCCTGTTTCGTGGCCTGCTCCTTCGCCAGATTTGTCACCCCTAGACTTCTCTCTGTGGGGTGTACTCAAAGCTGAATGTTATCGAGCACTCCCCACAACACCAGTAAATATGCGAATGCGAATTAGTCGTGCGTGTGCAAGGGTTTCTCCTCGAACATTAGCTGATACTCAGTTGAGTTTTAGGACTCGCATTGAAAAGTGCATTGAAGTGAACGGTCAACATTTTGAACATTTGCACCACTAAACGATACGACAGGTCAAGCTGCTTTGCTGTGACAAATCTGGATTGAGCTACGAAGGTATGTATGATATGTTTGAAAGATTTGCACACACTGATATGTAGGGCTACAAGACGTGCTCTTTTATGAGTACATGTACTGTTTTTCAAGGTATTCACTTTTCTACCCTCTCATTTTTAAGTGGAATTGTATTTTGTACTTTTTTTTTAATAATGTATGACTCCTGACATGCTGAATACTTTTTCCATGTATCTGTTATCAGGAATTGGTAACATGCTGGTAATGTACACAGTGAGTATTGGATTGTTTTGATATTGGTGTCCAAACATATCAGAGAATAAATATTTTCATCGTGCGAAAGTAGCTACTAGGTACCTACATGCCTTCTACGTCTTTGTATTATCTTGTCATATGAAGTCCTATTACTTCCTTACGTTTTTTTCATATCCAGTAAATTACGCTTAATTAGTCCTTTCAAGTACTGAAAAAAAGTTTCTTTTTCATCGTATGTGTGTTTATTAATGTTTATATTTTGTTTCCACTACTTCTTTACGAATTCCTCAACGTGGGAGAGAAGTGGGAATTTGAGACAGCGTTACCAACTTCTACAGCGCAAAATTCTCAGCTTTTACAAAATTCCGAATATCTCGGTAAGTACTTGACTTACCGACTTCAAATAAAAGTGAGAATGCTTTTTATGGCATACCAAATTGTCCTATAAATTTTAAACCATAATGTACTTATGGCCTTTATCGAGTTATTGCACCATATCCAAACTCGACTTTAGTCTTTTCTGTTATGTCAACACTGTTTAACGGACCCATCTAAACTTGATGTCAATTTAAACCGTTCTGGCCAATATTTGAATTATTGTTCTAAACTAGTGTGTGCAAAAGGCGTTTAAATGTGACACATATTTAACGTTATTTCTTGAGAAGTTTGCAACACTGACCTGCGGGTGGCATATCTTTCGTCTTCCTTTTTAATGTTGAATTCAATTATGAAATACAATGTAGGTCGTTCTATTTAAAAAAAAAATCATAACTTTATATTGGGTTGGCAACACTGTTCATCCGGTGATGTCAAATAATATGTCTACAATGTGCTCCTTTGTATAGTTGCTTCGTGCAAAGTTTCGCTTCTCTCTCTCTTTTGGTTTCTCGTCATCAAGGTTTGACATTATAAATGACGCACCCGGTATATATATATATTCTTTGTGTACAGAGTCATTGATAAAGCTTAATGAAAATTTCTTAGTATTGATATGCTATTAAACCTACTGGAGATTCTATAATGAAACCGGAGAGTTATTAAACTAAATAATGAAGAGTCTTTTTGAATTTCAGTTCAGAGAACGTCTAAGGCCTACATCCATCATATGAATTATTACATGGTGAACTTATTTTGTTCTTCCAGTTATCACTCATTTCTTGAGTTTTGACAGGCCTAGTCTGGCTACTTTCTATGCCGTGCCGGCCATTTCGACTTCACTGGTCGTTATACCTTTTACATGACTCTTGGGTCTTGAATTTAGCTTCCCCTTTGTCTTTGCGTTTCTGGTGTGTTCGTACCGTCCTGAAGACTGTTTCTCTATGGCTTAGGGTTGTTACCATTTCCTCTACTATAGGTACGATTACGTTCTCATCCTCGATGTGTGTCGTGGAAATCTCGAATTCTTACATCCTTGACCTGTATTGGTTCTATTCATCTTTTACTAGGGATCATTCTTCCACATAATTTGTACACAATCTTGACCTTGGGAGTCTTCGAAGTGCTTGAGACACTTGTGTGGATGTCCACAAGTGGTCTGCTTGGTCACCTGACATGAATACTGCACTATCTGTTCTGGTGGGGATTCCTCTAGGATAATTTCTGTTTCATTACACTGTTACATTTACCACAACTTCTTTGGAGTGCTCAGGGCTGATTTCCATGTTCCTGGGTAACTTTAGCACCTTGCAGGTCTTAGTTCTGTCCCACAGATTGCTCTAAACTCTTCACTGGAATCTGAAACTCCAATTTCTCCGTTTGGTCTGTGTATTTAGGTTTGCATAAATCTGACGTACATCTTGCAGCAACTTCTTTTCTTTCAATTTGCTATATCACTCTTTCCTCCATTTCTCTGGTTTTCTTGGTCAAGCCCTGCTCGAGCTGTTGTCCAATACCTTGTTTTGTTCTTGTTGTTCCTTTTTTACCTTCTACTTGATCCATCTTTCGTTATTCTTGTTCTTTTTGTTGCTCTCCTCGACCCTTTTGTTGCTCCACTTACATTCGGAACCATAACGGCATCGCTATTGGTATTACGTCATACGCAGTAAGTACATAACTTGGTGGTATTTTGCTTTCCATTTCTTCTTATTGTGGAATTTGCAACTAAAAGAAATGAACTAACATGTCAGATTATTTTTTAAAGACAAGCATACAGTTATGATTACCATGCAGTTGATTACGCTAACATGTATGGAATTATTTTCATATCCAAGACAATCTTAAAGCTCAGCTTATACACACGCTTATTCATTTATCTTTTACTTCATTAAAAGTGTCGTGCCTATCTCGGAGCCACTCAATTGAATACTAACCCGATTCAATCATGTTGCTTGCGTTCTCTATGTTAATACGCATAATAATAAAAATATACACATATCTGATGCATGGATGTACATTAATTGGGAATTAAAATAAATTGTATAATAGTAAGTCATAAATCAGTAGATACTATTACCACATAACATGTTAGCTTCTTAATGACTAAGATTGAATATCGATATGATGAAAAAAAATAAAAACAATACAGTAACTGCATATATATATATATATATATATATATATATATATATATATATATATATATATATATATATATATATATATATATATGCTTATACATAAACAAAATGTGTATACTTGCTTTATCTAATTTCTACTATTAATTACTTTCCTGTTCTTACTTGTGATTTTAATCATCAATTATATTTCTCATTTCATTTACACAAAAAATAAACAAACCATAAATGTTGTTTTCTAATTTTAATTTTTTTAAAGTAAACATACAAAATATTCTTTCTTTCCGTTTTGGTCGAAAATGCTAAAAAAGAATGACGCTTTGTAAATCTCTTGAATCGACAAAATGTCATTCATTTCAGAAGACATTCTTTTTTTAAATACTAAAACGCTTTAACATGAAATCGATTTGCTTCCCAGGAGGAAATGAAATGAAATTTTTGAGTTTAACGTCCCACAATTATGCTTGTTAAGCTCAGACGATGATTAAAGCAAATGAACGATGATGGAAGAATTGGTGGAATAAGAAAGCGAGAGGAAATGGAAGTATCACGAGAAAACCCACGAGCACGATGTTGTCAACCACAAACTTACTTGGCCGGGGATCGAACTCACAGACTCCATGCACTATAGGTAAGTGTTCTATCACAGCCACTGTGCCCCCTGCTTTTCAAGAATTATTTATAAAACGTTCATCGTCGACGAAATATGTGTTTAGTCAATGCTAATTTTGTTATATCCTCAGAATATTTATGCTTATAGTACGGTAGGCTTTGCAATTTCCTTTCTTGCTGTACTACCACAAAAATTATCCCTCTTTCGTATCTTCTGAAAAGGTAAATTGGAAAGGGGCAACAGAGCATGCCTCGTTCTATATTGGGTCGCTGAAGAATTTCGACTAGCAAAAATAATAATGGCTGTGAAATTGAACTTTGATTTCAATTAATATCTTAGTTAACCGCTAGGAACCAATTAACTATGCTTCGAGTTCCTGATCAGGTGTCATTTGTTTGTAACTCGCAGCATAATAAATTAATGCACATATCGTGGTCTTTGCGTTTGCTTGTGCCATTTCTTTGTAATAACTGTAGGAGTCGAATTTATGGTACGATATATTTGACCTCTGGTCCTGGTTTCGGAGACTCGCTTTCATAATTATATTGAAGTTCGCGAAATATTACTAATGAATTCTTCCTCGCAGGGTACCTCGAGGGACTAGAGCTACAGTGGCAGACTCTCTGTGCGAGGTATTGCAACATATAGTACATACAAACGACTCAGAAGCTTGGATGGCTCTCTTCATTTTTCCTTACGTAACAGTGTGCGTTCCATCAAAAGCTGACAAAGTGAATAAGACTGTTCTAAAAAAAAAAAAAAAAAAAAAAAATCTATTTCTGGGTAACAAAGTAGTGATTCTGAAAGGATTTTTACTCCTGAATTCAAATCTGATTTTAGTTTTTCTCCATCAGGGACAGTTTTTGAGTAATCAGCACGTAATGTTTGTGTTTGTAAAGCATTACTATACACGGTGTATATTGTTGACACTATATATTACATAGAATTGTAGGTATGCGAAACAGCTGTCGACCGTACATAATGGTTTACTTTTTTCTTTCGTATTGAGTGTCTCTCTTGTCTCTACTGATACACCAGCAATAGTCTGCCAGCATGGTGGGCATCCACTTCCCTTCATAGCGTTTTTTCCATGGTGGATATATCTTTATGAAATCTTTCTCCGTGTTCATCGGAAATGTCACAGCAATTACTGGGGAAGCAATCCAGATGTGAGTCCATGATATGCAACTTCAAGGACATTTTGCACCCTAAATCCTGGTAAGCTGCAAACATTTCATCCACCATCTCCTTGTATTTAGGGTCCCGTTTTCTCCCAAGGAAGTTTTGGGTTACTTTCGTAAAACTCATCCATGCGCACTTTTCTTTCTCTGTGAGACATGCCTCAAAACCTCTATCTTTCTGCAGTTCTCGTATCTGTGGACCTACAAACACGCCCTCTCTTATTTTTGCAGCTGACAGTCGAGGAAATTTGTCAGCAAGATATGCAAAAGCTGGCCCATTGGGATCCATTGCCTTCACAAGCTGTTTAATAAGTCCAAGTTGTATATGTAGGGGTGGAACAAGAATATTTCTAGGATCTACAAGATTATCCCGTTGCACATTCTTTTCACCAACTGTCCAATTGCGTTTAGGCCACCCCTTTTTCACATAGTGGGAAGTTCTTTCCCGACTATCCCATTCACACAAAAAGCATGCACACTTCGTGTAACCTTGTTGCATCCCTAATAATAATGCTATTACCTTGAAGTCACAACACAACTTCCACTTATGTTCACTGTACTTAATTAAGGTCAATATCTTTCTGAAAATTTCATAACTCTCTTTGGTAAAAGTGGCATATGCAACTGCGATTGATGGCAGTTTATTCCCAATATGCAGCATTACACCTTTTAAGCTATTCTTCGAAGCATCCAAAAATAATCTCTATTCACCAGGTTCGTATGTTATGTGCAAGGCTGTCATTAATCCATGAACATCATTGCAGAATGTCACGGAACTATCACTGGCAAAATAAGACACAAAAGCACGTTCTCTGTTCCTGAAGGTTATGTTGGTTGTTTCGTGGAGAAGGTTATATTCCTGTAACCTGGAGCCTAACAATTCTGCTTTCTGTTTACTGAGTCCTAAGTCTCGAACTAAATCATTTAAATAATCCTGCTGAAATACACGTGACGTGGGCGTACTCGTGCCTTGATACGGAGGATCCCTTCTTTTTTCCGGAGAAGATGTAAGTTCTGTAGTGCTACTTTCTTCACTAGCACTCATCTCTTCTATATCTGTGGGCCTTGAAGGAACTGGTAAAGCTTCAAAATGTGCCACTGGTCGTCTTGCTGACGGCAGATCCGGATAAACAATATGTTTCTTTGATTTGCTGTTCGTGAATCCCTGAATTTTGGTTAAGCAGAAATAACAGTCAGTCAAATGGTCCCTTGGTTCCCTCTAAACCATCGGTACAGCAAATAATGAAACACTTTTTCCCTTGCCACCACTTAATTAATTTACAATAACATGTAGCACAACACATATTAGGTGACCATTTCTTATCAAAATCACCAGCTCAGACGCCAAAGTACTGCTTATATGCTCTCTTGACGATGGGTGTGTTTTCTTCCTGTTCCTCACGAAGATGAACTCGCCACAAACGTAACAGAAGTTGTTAGCTGCGTACTTACAACCACGAGTGCGAGGCATTTTTTTTTTTTTTTTTTTACTTCACTTAAACACAAACAAAATGAATCCACAGCATTCAGTTTACATACATTAAGTAGTACTAACGCCTGATAAAATACTAGATCCACACGCTCAGTTTAACTCACAAACTACTTCCAACATCAAGTTGCAACAACAAAACACTGTCGGGCAAGTTTTGCCAACCTCTGAAAAATGAAAGCTGTCAATGTTGCAAGGTCTTACTTTCCAAATTCCCTTTTGTCACCATATACTGTGTTTGGCATGTATATGAATGTATGTAGTACATGAATGTTTGAATTACTCGTAAACTATCCCTGACGGATCAAATCGGATGTCTCATTTGAACTTCCATGTCACATTCCTTTCATAGTACAAAATTCCATTTCAGAAATACAACCCTTGTAAAACAGTGTAATTTAACATCGTGGGTTAAAGAAAGAGTGCGATGTTGGTCTGATTATCACTGCGAAGCCCTTCCCAACCGCAGTAAAAAATCCTTCAAAGCTCGACGACCAACAAATTCCACTTTTAACATCACTAGTGTCGAGAACAAATTAGTAGACTGTGATGTCCGCAGCGCAGTACGGCTTTTCATCTCAAAAGATACTATAGCTTCTCCGAATGGAACTGTATTAGAAGCATTAAAAGAGAAACATCCGGCTCGCAGTCACCCTTTTGAACCTTCCGATCTCATTGAGCCCAGTTTTGTAGCGCCTAGAGTATCAGCTGACGAGTTTACGAAGGCACTTAAATCCTTTCCCCCGGGTTATCAGGAGGTATGGACAGTCTCCATCCTTCAATATTAAAAGACCTCCTACTATCCCAAGACTGCAAAGCTAAAGACCACCTGACTAACGCCATCTGTGATTTTCTCCACCTGATTATTTCGGATGATGTGCCCACGGAAATTAGACCTATTTTCTTTGGAGCATCACTAATAGCTTTGAGGAAGAAAAGTGGCGGCATTTGTCCCATTGCAGTAGGCAATCTGTGGAGGAGATTGTCAGCGAAAATCATTTGCCATAGAATTAGAGTACCTCTAACACATTTTGTATCCCCACATCAACTGGGTGTTTGCATCCCACATGGATCAGAAGCAGCAGTCCGCGCTGCTCGTATGTACTACTCTTTCGACACCATCAGGAGAAAGTGTTTCTGAAGATATACTTTAGAAACATTTAACGAGTTGAATTGAGATCCTATGCTCATACAGATAAAAACAGTTTTCCGTCAATTTATCGATACGTCCATCAGTGCTACACGCTACAGTGCTACACGCAACCGAGCAACTTATACTTAGGAGACGAAATAATCATCTCTCAGCGTGGCGTACAACAAGGCGACCCTCTTGGCCCTGGTTTGTTCCCTCTAACTTTACAATCTATCGTTAACAGTATCAATACGGAACTGAACATATGGTATCTGGATGACGGAACTGTATCTGGAGACAAGGATACAGTATTAGAAACATTAGAAATGATCCGTAGACGAGCTAAAGATCGGATTACAAATTATTTTTTCCAAATGTAAGGTCAGCTTTCTCGGAGTCTCCAATGAGCAGGCTAATAACTTCTTCAAGCTGTTTGACGAAGCCGCTCCTGCGATTCAAAGAATTTCGACAGATGTCCTCAGCTTACTAGGAGCCCCCATTATCTAATGAGGCAAGACGAACAATATTAAAAGACAAAATTTCTAAATTAGAATTCTTCTCTACGCGTCTTTCCTTGATTTCAGCACACCCTGCCTTTTACCTACTACGCGCCTCATTGTCCATGCCAAGGCTGCTATACTTTCTTCACTGTGCTTCATCTTGGCGGGATGCTGATCTTCTGGAATGCTATGACGACACCTTAGAAACCGGTCTAGAATATATCTTGAATTGCTCACTCAACTATAACTCCTGGTTGCAGGTGTCCCTCCCTGTTAACCACGGAGGTCTCGGCATTCGCCGCGCCATCCTTTCTGTCTTCATTCTATGGTGCTAAGCCATTGATCGAGACCATTCTCCAACAAAATCTTAGCTTTGTAACGGATTCGGATGTCAACGACAGCATTTCTAAGTGGTCATTTATCGTCGGATCAGATCTCCCTGATCTTGATAAGAGAGGATTACAATCCTCTTGGGACAATTCCCTTATAAATCGTCACTTTTCTTCTCTACTTAAGTCATTCGATAACCCAGAAGACAAGGCCAGACTCCTAGCTACATCATCTCCTGAAGCAGGCGCTTGGCTCTATGCTATCCCGTCACCATCTTTAGGATTGCATCTTCCCAATGACAGTTTTCGAATTGCCAGTGCACTGCGTTTTGGAGCAGATGTATGCGAGCAACATAGATGTCATGCCTGTAGAAGTGTCGTAAACAAGAAGGGCCTTCACGGACTCTCCTGTGCCAATAGTGCGGACAGACATTCACGCATCTCCAGTGTCAACGACATTATCGTGAGGGCACTAATTTCAGCAGACGTTCCTTCTATACGCGAACCGTTGGGATGCAGTAGTGCAGATGGTAAGAGGCAAGATGGTATGACCCTAATACCGAGGAAGAAAGGAAAAGCACTTCTATGGGATTTTACTTGTTCCGACACTTTCGCCCCTTCAAATCTACATTCTTCTTCAGCACAAGCTGGCAACGTGGCTGCTCGCCGTGAAACAGAGAAACGCAAGAAGTACATCAATTTACTTGACAAATATCATTTTGTCACTATAGCTATCGAATCAGGTGGTTCCTGGGGTCCCGAAGGTCTTAACTTCATAAAAGAAGTCGGACACCGCATTTATTTATCGTCAGGAGACGCTAGAGCAACCTCTTTTCTACTACAACACATCAGTATGTCAGTACAAAGAGGAAACGTTGCATCAGTTTTGGGAACGCTACCCTCTGGTAAGGAATTGGAGGAGATCTTTTTCATGTAATCATCTCGGCGAAAGTTTGAAAGTGCTGATTAACAATAATTGTGTTGATGGCATTACACAAAGTGATAAAATGCGTCTTTGCAAAAGTTAATGAACTCAATAACAATTAATTGTATTGACACCATTTCCCATTTTGTGCCTGTTTAAAATGTTGCTATTGTCTTAACGTTAGTGTTTAAATAATTCAATGGTAATATGAAGCTTTATAAAGGGAATATGTTCAACAAACAATAATAATAATAATAATAATAATAATAATAATAATAATAATAATAATAATAATAATAATAATAATAATAATAATAATAATAAATGAGTATGCAAATTTACTTTGCATATTTACTCTCCGCTCTGGTAAGGTTACAACATGAGAGTCAGATCGTGAGTTATGATCTGAATTTATATGCGCTAGTTTTGAGAAATTGAGTTATACTACACGAGGCTCGAACCTCATGATTCCAAGCCTAGTAAGCAGCTGTTGATGCAAACATAGCAATAGTAATTAATCACAGTATAGATTTCCGGAATCCAATTTTCCTCACAGAAGATACCTGCGTAATTAATTAGGACATAGTCACACAAAATACTGTGAAGGTATTTTAAGAGATATTTATATGCTGCATAATGAAATGAAAGCACTATTGTATCTTGGATGGAAAATAGCTGTACTGGCCGTCATTACGGTATGCAAATTAAATTGGTTCATAAATTAATTTGATCACCAGAGCAGAAGAATTTAAATAAATGTAAAACTGAAAATCAACTATTAACAATAGTAACTGTACCTGTGATGGTCAGCTCAGTTAGGTTCCCCATCATTAAAAATAATATTATAAGAAAATTCTTTAATTGGCCTAGAATACGATGAGAAATGTGAATCATTTTCATATTGACAAATTAAGACAAAGCTTAGGTAACAGTAATATTTTTTTTTTTTAATTATCCACACGTACAATAAAATTTAAATGGAATAACAATAAAAAATAAAACGACACAATCACTTTAGGCTTAAATAAATTATGAAACAAATGTCACTGAATTTAAATAATAGAAGCACTAAACACGTTGACTGGAAAATCTGAAAGATTCCTATTTCTCATGCTGTTCCAAAAGAAAAATGTTAGTCGGTACCTTTAAATAACAACGATTTGAATTTAATCAGAATTTCACAATTTATGTAATTGCTTTAGTAGTTACGAAAAGGAACATATAAATCACAAACAATACTTCCTATTTTTAGTTGTTTCTTAATGATGGACATTTTACATATTCAGGTAGAAGTTAAGTATACATGATATATGTTTTCTTATATATTTTTCATATAACCGTACAGTAAGCGAACTACACTGCCGGAAAATAAAATTGCAACACCACGAAATTGTTTTCCAATCTGAACCACTATTCCATATACTGTACATGGTACGAATATGAGATGATTGCAATATTAACTCCTTCAGTACATTGCTATGTGAACGGCACGTTTATAATCACACTACCACCACCACTTTAGTACCGTGTATAACCTCCACGAACTGCAATACAGGCACGGATTCTTGCATGCATTTGGTGATGGACAAACACCGTGTGCGTGGGTTTCCTCGGGGTTCTCCCATTTCCTCCCACTTCATTCCACCATTTCATCCATTACTCATTATCACCGTCTCCTTTAACCTAACCGGCATAATAGAGGGACGTAAAACTCAAAGATTTCTTTTCATTTTCTTGCATGCATTCGATCACAGAGATGACGGATACAGTCCTGCAGTACATTCTGCCATGCCTGCAGGTGGAGGTGGAGCAGTTGTCAGTTGTCGACCAATAATGTCCCATACATGTTCGATAGGAGACAAATCTGGGGAGCGTGCTGGCCAGGGAAGTCGGGACACAACTTGCAGAGCACGCTCTGTGGCACGGACAGTATGTGGCCGGGTATTGTCTTGCTGAAAGAGTACAGAACCCTCTTTTCTTAAGAAAGGCAGTAAAACCGGTTCTACCCGTCGTTGCAATTATTATTTTTACTTTATTGGAAGGTATTGTTTACGTAATTGGTATCGTAATTCTGTTATTCCATTATTATTATTATTATTATTATTATTATTATTATTATTATTATTATTATTATTATTATTATTATTATTATTATTATTATTATTGGAATGTCGAGTCTTGGCTACATATTTTATATTTTATGAAGTTTTCCATTGAATTTCAAGTCTCTTTGTTGATATGGAACGTATCTGAAATGGTGAATTGGTTGAAACATTAATATTTCTGGCAGTAGTAGAAGAAGTAGTAGAAACTTATAAGTAGAGCAACCCAAAAGCATAAAAAGCATAACAGCAATTTACAAATATCGTTAGTACCTTGAATATGGTTGTGGTTGTTTAAGGGTCCAGAAGAAACTAATTTTAAAAGCATGAAAAAGCATAATTTTAGAAAATAAAGCATAAATCGTAATTTAAAATATATAGCACAATTCTTTAAAAAAAATCTCTTTAACTACAAGTTTAACATACTGTATTAATACCTTTTAAAACCAATATTTACAATACAAAAGCATTGAGAACAACAATGCAACAATGAAACTCTTATTTCCAGAAACTTTTCGGTGTAACCTTTTGATGTGGAGAAAAGAAAAAAAAGAGAAGAAGCAAACTCCCGCCAACAATGAATAATACACAAGAACACCACACTATATTGTTTTGTGTACCTCTTGAAATTGAACATCTTATGCACTTCTTGGTGGCATCTTTTACTGTCCCTTTCTGTATGTATGCACCTCTAAGGCGCACACACTAGTGATAAAAAAACTGGCTCGAGTAAAGCATTTCTTTACAGTACATTAAGTAGAAAGTTCATTAAATATGAAAGAAACTGGTTGCATAAAATATTAATAAAGAGATCAAAATACTTAGAATGTTTAATGTATAGTAAATATTACACATTATATACGATTAATGTAAAACAATGATTGAAATTAATAATAAAGCATAATTTGAAAAAAAAAATAATTAAAGAAAAAATAAAGAATAATATTGGTTGCTCTACTTATAAGGAATCGCTGGAAAACAATAACGCTTGTGTATGATCAGTCGTATTTTTGACCCATATTAACAATATGCCTTACGTATTCGTCAAATGTTCGCAAGTTTCCAGGCAGTATGACTGACGTAATCTTGTTGTGTTTCGCAGTTCACTTTTCTGTTACGAGTGCACTGAAAAAAGTCCTCTCAACAGTAAGACCGAGAGAAATTGAATATTTTCTGTTATCTTACATTGAAAGTATCAATATTACAAATGATAAAAATTTCCTCTAATTAGCCGAAGGGAATAGAACCCAGGACCACCGGGATGCAAAACCAACGGATTCCCCACTACTCTAAGATGCTATTAATTAACGGGGAAAAACTTTGTGTGAAGTATCTTCAGCAAATTGCACACTTTTACGATTCCAATGTTGTAAAACTCGTGTTTCCGTCATAATAAAATAGAAAGTGTTATATAGAAACATTAGTCAGGAAAATTCAAAATTAAATTGTCAAAGTAAATTGTTGAAAATGAGTGACAAAACTAGTATCAGTGGATGTTGAACTAGTTCCTAAGAGGATGATGAACAGTTTGGAACCAAATAGTAACCGGCGGCCACTGATTAACTGTCAACTGGCCACCATTCCCCTGATATTGGCCAAAAAGTTCGAATTTTTAGATATTTAAACAGCATATATATATATATATATATATAGGTGGCTTATACTAGGGTGGCCAAAAGGCAATGACTAAAAAGCCGGACACATTGGCTTAGGAAGTCGGACTTTATGAATTTGTAAACCTTTTCCTCACATATGACAATTCAATTCATTAATTGTGTTTAGGCATCTTTGGCACAAGCAAGCTGGGAAAGCTACATTTACATATTAAAATTCTTACCTCATTGATATTTCTCTGCTGGTTGAGCGGCTTTGAATAGACGATTGTTCTGCAAAACTTCTTTAAGTATGTGACTACACTTTCCATTCTCACTTTTTCCATCAAAGTTGAAAAGAAACTTGAAGTTTGGACTTAATTTGGAGATATTAAGTCGGTTGCGTTCTTCTGTTTAAGCAGCATTCATTAATGAAAATACCCGTTCGTACTAAGCATTACTATTTCGCATGGAAATAATATATGACCCGACTTTGGAACTCTATATTTTTTTTTTTTTTTTTTTTTTTACATTACAACTTACAAAGATGTACTGATAATAATTTGCAAATTCTGAAGTGTCTGAGACTGGAGCCAACAGAATAATGGAAAGTTAAACTTGGAATGGGACAACTGAAAAGCAAGACAAATGAGTGTCCGGCTCGACTACTAAGCCGGACACGGGACAAGACCTCCAGAAGCCGGATTGTCTAGCCACAAGCAGGACATCCGGCTACCCTAGCTTACAATGAGAAAAAACGTATGTGGCGTACGTAAAAACGTAAGTTACATGCGTAAATCCTGTAGCTTTGAACTTAACATACAGTAAAAGTATAATAATTGAAGAAGAAGAATATTTTATATGTTTCCGTACGAACGAAAGAACTGTACATAGGCGATCAGATCTCACACACAGATGGGCGTATGTAACATATAGCTCATGTACGCAACATACGTATATGTATATAATATACGGAAGACTGTTAGATGTCATACATCCTGCAACGGTATAATGCAATATCTAAGCGGGTAAAGTATGTAGTATATGGCAGTGGCGGCGATTAGGGGGGCAAGAGGGGGCAGTTGCCCCCGCAATTTTTTGAAGTAACCCCTTAATGTATATAGTTTCATTTGGAAATGTGAAGTTTTTCTATGTATTACTGGTTCATAAAAAAATGGTGTCATATAATATTTGCCGTTGCGTGAGTACGTATTGATTATTTGTCTTTCCGTGGAGAAAGCTACAAGAATTGCGTTTTAATTGCAATTCAAAGCAATTAATACTGCAATTTCGTAATTCTTTTAATGTAGTAGGATGTGCTAGTAGTATTTACTGTCTCATTTTCTAAGAGTAATAATATACCTTTAATGGCATGTGTGGAATTTCATAGATATAAAAGTTGTTCATTAATCCCCTAGTTTTAATATAAGTTACAGTACAAAACAAGACTCATTATTCATTACTATGATTGATATTATCCTTGCTGTTTATTTGTTTGGCAAAGTTGTTATTAAATAATCTGGTCACACAATTTTCCAGACAGAGTTCTAAGATGTTCATGAGCAAGGAATCAAGGCTCTTCTTACACTTTCGTTGTTTAAGAGTACAAAGGGCTAGTACTTACTTGCGTTGCTCTTGTCAATTTACTTGATAAAATATGAAATGCAATATACGGTATTTTAACTGAAAAAGATAGTATCCTATTAATTATACATCTTTTCGTCAGTGTTAGAAACAACCAGGAAAACTAACATTGATATGCAAATATTCAGATCATGTCTTATCGTTGCACGTCAGGAAATCGTATACTATGGACACAATTATTTAGATCATGTCTTGCCCCCCACTTTTAACATCCAATCGCCGCCACTGGTATATGGATAGCATGTGCTCCGTACTGATTTCCATAGTAAGCATAAGGATTCAGTATGTTTGTACAATATACCGCTGTCCGGATGAACGATTCTTCTCAGTGTAGAAGGGAAAATGTAGACCTTGGGAATACGGTTGCCACCTTCACTCTTTTCTTGTGTTGGCTGCTGCATAGAGGAAGTAATGTTGTCAGTAATTGTTTCAGGGGGTGTACTGGTTGCTAAATTCCCGCACGGCATATCTCCAATTGTCTTCAACGTCGTTTCCATTATTTTTACAGCACTAATTTCACCCCCTGTGTAATGAAATAATCCAAGGGAATAAATCAACTGAAATCGTGACTGAATGTGGTCGGCACCATGCATTAGCCATATTTACCACGTCTCTCATGATACCGGTTCTTCTAACCAATGTCCCAACCAGTCTATCTTTCCCTGTTCAATTACAATCCAAAATTGTTCCTTGCTTTCTTCTCCACCATTTCTAACACCCCTTCATTTTATTTCACTTGAGCCAGCTAATATTCTCTATTTCTTTCCACGAAAACATTTCGAAAGCTTCCAGCTTTTTCATCGCTTTTGCGTGATGTCCACGTTCCTGCCCCATATAGTACAATATTCCACATGAAGCATATTATGAGTATTTTTCTAAGTCTTTATTCAAGGTCTCACAAAATAGACTTTTCTTCTTTCTAAAGGCTTCTTATGCATTCCTGTCCTTATTTTATTTCACGTTCGCATTTCATATCACTAATAATACCCAGGCACCGAATATTAGTCAGTTGTTTTATTTTATTTTCCGTTCAGCTACTTCTATATTTTACACCGACTGTTTCGTTCCAGTCTCTGTAGCTTTTGTCTTTCTAACATTTATTTCCATCCCATACTCTTCACAGCCTTTCCGCAACTTTACAACATCTTATTTTCTTTTTAGATTCCGTATCTCACAACACATAATCGTTCTACCTCCTATATACTGCCTTCATTGTGTAGGTTCTTTTTCACTATCTTTTCTCCTATATATTAAGCAATGTTGGCAAAAGCCAATATACCTATTGAACTTTACTTCCATATGCACTCACCTGTCATTTTCTCCCTTTTTGAAACACAATTTTCGAGTTTTACGTTTCGAATACTCGTACCAGTACACGTTATCAGTATTATATATGAAAATGAAATGAAATATTTAAATTTTACGCTCCACGGTTATGCCGGCTAGGCTAGGGTGATGATGAACAATAAATGAAATTGTGGAATGAAAAAATGGGAGGAAACGGGAGAACCCCGAGGAAACCATGCACACGGTGCTTGTCCACCACAAAGTTCACTTGGCAGGAGCATCTCTTTTTTTGAATACTTCTTATTGGTTCACATATAGGTTTTTTATGAGTCTCCGATCTTTCTATTCAACCCAACTTTCTTTAGCACTCCCAACAACCACTCACGGTTCACGCGATCAAAAACTTTTTCTAGATCAAAAAATACATGAAAAACTTTTCTAAATCAATAAATACAGCATACATCTTTTTCAATTTTTCTATAAACCTTTCACCGATTACCCTTAATAAGCAAATTTAATTTCTTGTGCCTTTAACTCTTCTAAACCCAAACTGTTTCTCAACGTCTTCATTTGCTTTTCCACATAACCTTGTGTTCAGTATTTGAAGTATAATTTCTGCTGCATTCGATATGAAACCAACAGTCCTCACATCTCTGTGGGCTCGATTTCTTAGCCAACAGTATCGTGATCATTTTCAGGAAATTTTGTTGCCACTCTTCTGTTTCATATATCTCATTGCCAAGTCGAAAACAAATCATTTGTGTCCCTGCCTCCCACATTCTTAGTTAATTCGATTAGTATATTACCTATTCCGGTTGACTTTCCATTCCTAATCTCGGATATAGCTTTTTCAAGCTCATTCCGAACAAGACTAAACCCTTTATCATCCTCTCGTACTTCATTTTCTACTTCAACATCTAACCCATGCGGTCTATCCCTCAACATATCATTTCCATCTTCCTATGACTTCACTCCTTTCGATAACAACCTTTCCATTCTCATTTTCTAATGCCCTCGTAATACCTCATTGTTTCCTTCGAAGTTGATCAGATTTTATATACTACGTTTCCTCATATTCCCCAACTCTTTCTACTGTAATTCTTCTATGTCCTCGCATTTTCTTTTGTAAAACTCTCTCTTTACTCTATTTGTTTCCCTGCATAACTCGTTGATTAACTTCATGTACATCTTCATGCCCATTTATGTATCAATCTGTTTCTAGGCTCTCATTTCTTGTAACATCTGTTCTGAAACCCATGGTTTCTTAACAGTTTTGTGTTCGCAGTAACGTACTACTACTTTTACAGATTGTTGCATTCAAAGTTTAATATGATCTCGCCATCTGTTTACTACCTGCACCTATCCATTCTTCGCTTCAGTATCTTCTTCAAAGTTTTCTACGATAATATTTGTTACTTCCTCATTTTTCGAATTTTTAGTATCCAATTTCTTGTTATGTACTTTTCTTCTGGCAATATTTTTCAGCTGAATATCCTCTTCGCCTAGTACCAAATTACAAACAAAGAACATGTCTGCCCAGGAAGAATTTTCCCGTTCTTGAAGCTATTCTGATATTTGTTCCGAATCATAACATAGTCTAATTGATATCTTCCGCCGTCTATTTGAGATTTCCATGTATATCTTCTTCACTTTGACCAGCTCTTCTACCCTTTCATTTCTTTCGTCTAAACCATATTTGCCTACGATTATACCATCCCGTCCTTCTCTCATATTCCATTACAATTACACACGAACCCCTCTTCTCCCTAGTTATAATTTCTTCTATTTTCTCATAATTTTCTTCTACTTCTTCAGCTATATGAGAAGTATGCATATGTCTGTGTCGCCACTAAGTCTTTGTTTACTCTTTTAAGTCGTAATACCATAACTTTGCCATCAACAAATTCTACAATTCACTACCTTCTCTTTCAAGAGTTTACCAAGAATTATTCCCACACAAATATGACAGCCCTTTTAATTACCTGAGTAAAACATTCCATATCTTTTGTTCTCGACTCCTTATCATGTTCCCATCTACGAGACGGACTTCTGAGGGGGCGGTGGGTTGGAATACTGCTACTTAGAGCTACCTTTAAGAAGTCCAAGCTCTGGGATGGGTTTTATTTATATATATAAAATAAGAAACCTCTTTTGGGGGGCTATTGCCCCCCATGGATCCACCACTGCCTCCCGGAGATATAAATGGGGTATATTTTACCTTTGGAATTATATTTTGACCTGCAAACTTCAAAAGACCATTGTAAAAATGTTTTCTTTGTGCTGTCACAAACTAAAGAAAAACAGCGAGTTGGTTTTCCATTGCCTTTCACCTAGCAGTGTTCGAGCCGTTAAATTCACTCTGACCACGCCTGTAGTGATGAGCAAATGCAAGATCAAGACCAAGACCCGGATGGTTTTGGTCTTGCACATCCAGTCTTGGTCTTGGTCTTGGTCTCGCACTGGAACCTTTGGTCCTGGTCTTGGGCTTGGTCTTGATCTTGCTACAAGAGTCTTGCAAGTCTTGCTTTTAAAAAATCTTATGCTTTTCATACGTAAATTTTACTCTGGATAAGTACTATATTGCGCCAATAGTAACGGAAATACAATGTATGTTTCTAAATGAAATATAGTTTACCTTCGTGTAAGTATGATGATAGTATACAACATAGGGGATAACCTTTATTTCTTTTCAATGGGTTCCCACGCTTCACTACTTATAAGATAAATTACAACGTTTCGAAATACTTTTATATTTTTTTAAAAATAGATTCAATACTCTACTGGTTCCCAAATTGGGGAGACGCATGAAAGAAAATCGAGACGGCACAGATTACTGAAATACAATAAATTGGAGGATTATTTTTACACTCTAAAGGCGTCAGAAAATGTTTTTATATTTTCAACTAAGATTAGCTAATCTCTGTATTGAACAAACTTCCAATTAAATATTAAGATTTTATTTTACTGATTCCAGTATGTACTCTATGGAACAGAAACATGGACATTACGTGGAAGCGATGAAAAAAATATTGGAGGCTTTAGATAAAAGGTGAGAATTAGCTGGGTTGAACGAAACATGAGTGGGAAGGTGTTAGAAATAGTAGAAGTAGGGGATAAAAGAAGAATTTTAGATGTAATTAAGAGGAGGGAAAGGTACTGGTTGGGACATTGACTGAGGAGGAACTTTATGATGAGGGACATGCTAGAGAATACGATGGACGGAAAGAGATGGAGGGGGCAAAGGGGACTATAGTTGAAGGAAGGTATTAAAACGGAAAATTGCTACATCAAGACGAAGAGACTGCCAACAAGTGATCTGCCAATAATGGCAGAATAGCAATATTGGCCAAAAAGAGAGAGAAAAATTAAAGTAATAACGATTATAATCAAACTTCTTAATATTTTAGAATAACTTGAGTAAAAACTGAAAACGACTCAGCTGTCCATGTCTTTTGTGTAAACTCAAATTATAAAAATACTTTTGACCTATATTAGAAATACAAAAACACAACATCAAACTCCAAGTTATTTCAAATAACGTGTACAAAATCACTATCACTTGTGAATATGGATTATTTATCGTTATATAATGTTATATCGCTCAATCCTCGTGTGCCATATACCTGGGGAGGTTAAAAGTTATATTGATAAACAATTATTCAACGCATAAGCACCCGCCCATGAAATCAAACTTGCGGTCACATACACAAGTTATTGTCAATGTCATGAAAATGTTATTTTGGTATTAATTTTTTGAGCACACATTAAAAATTTCTAACAGATGATTGATCCTTCGAGCCAAAGGCCATACCCATGTAGTCGGCACCTATGGTGTACGGAATTACCGATGTTCATTGCTACATTTCTCTTAAGTTTTAGAGGAAGAACACCAGTAATATGTTTTGAAATGATGTAATGTCTAATTTTACGTGCCACGATTATGCACCGAGGCTAAGAGAGATGGTAATGATGAGAAATGAATGAAATGGCGGAACGAAGAAAGCAGGAGGAAGGGGAAAATCCCGAGAAAACCTACGCACACGATCTTTATCCACCAAGAAAGCTCACATGGTGCAAGCTGAGATCGAAGCAGGTACCCCAGCACCAAAGGTGAACGCTCTAACACTGAGCCGGTACTTGTGCAAGACTCTTGCGCAAGAGTCTTGGTCTTGCAGGTATGGTCTTGGTCTTGGTCTTGTTCTTGCATCGGGATTCATGGTCTTTGTCTTGGTCTTGGTCTTGGTCTTGCATGCAAGACTTGCAAAAACTGCAAGACCAAGACTCTTGCGCTTATCACTACACGACTGGGACTAAGTCCAAGTTGGTGTACCAATCTCGATGATTTCCGCCAACTTGGCTATTAGAGTACTGATACCTTCTCCCAGAATACTCTTAATTTGTCTACTCCATTTAAGTTCAGTAGAGATGACCATTCTGGTAGTGAACGAAAGCCGACATAGCTCCGACATAGCACTCAATCCTCCTAACCAGTGCCGGTTTCAGCAGGTAGGCCAGGTAGGTACGGGCCTACAAAAAATTTTGTAAATATATAGGCTTAAACGCTAAAAGATACAATAAAGAGTAAATATATTTTCCACTATTGATATTAATGGGTAGATAATTATTTAACAAATAGCATCAACCACTATTGCAAAAGTAATTCCCTACTGTCATTAATCATCAAATGTGTATATGTATCCATAAACGAGGGCGAGCTCCGTCGTGGCCAAGCGGTTAGCGTACGCGCCTTTTGCGCGAGAGCCCCGGGTTTGAATCCCGGCGGGAGCTAATGTGGTTCGTATTCAACGTTAATCAGTAGGTTCCGTCTCATCTAGCTTTGCTGCTGAAAGGGACGTTAAACTCAAAATCAACTCAACCATAAGCGAGGGAGTGGGCCTACCCAAAATTAAAATCCTAAAGATGCCTCTACTGCTAACTCGACAATAAGCGTCTTAGTGAAAGTGATGTTTATCGGGGAGCCTAAATCAAATATTTAAAACAAAATTGGGTTTAGAGCTTTTTAATTCACTTTTATTTATAAATTTCTTCCTGAAGGCACAGGCTGGAGACTGTAGGCCTTTTTTTAGCATTTATCTTTCAATAACCGAAGTATTATAAATGTTCACTTGTTCTAAGATATTCCGGTATTAATTAAGAATAGTTTGAAATAAAAATGATAATTTCACGATTAAAATGAGTGAGTGAATATGAAAGAGGATTATGTAGGATAATAAAGTTCACCGTCAGAGAAATTTTTCTCAATGTAAAAATTAAAAAAAAAAAAAAAAAAAACAGTATTTAACGTTTGCAAATATAACGTGGCAAGTGTGAAACCATTACAAGACCTATTCTATGATTAACAAATAAGTATGTATGAAAGGTGACAGTACATCATACTAATTTCCACAAGAGAAGCAGTTCTGCACGATGTAGGAAACCTACATTTTATATTTACAAGTATAAAGTTACAATTGCTCTAACTTATGTGATTTTATGGGGTATCGAGTGATTTTTGCACTATTCCTCTTTTTTTTTTTTTTTTTTTTTTTTTTTGCGCATAACCTCTGTCGTTGACGCGTCTTCTCCCTGCGACCCTCCCCCCTTCCCGCTATCACGCGGATTCCCTGATGAGCTCCTGACCTGACTCGATAGCATTCTTACTTTTAGTGGCCCCTAGCACAAGTTGGTTGGTGTTTTCCGCATAGTCGTTTTTATTGCATACGTATGGACACGTAAGGAAAAATACTCGTAAAGTGAATATGCATCCACGAATACAATTCCTACCCTAAGAAACAATTTCTAAAGTACTACGAGTGAATTTGGTGATAAAATAATTGCATATAATAAACTAGTAAATAATAGGATAGCATAAAATGATTTCCAGAGCACATCAGTTGGCGCAGATATTATCAATCTACACACAATTATTTAGGTATGCGCCAGGATAATAAACAGTCCAGAACGTCTTGGCAGATAATGAAACAAATAAATAAAAATAAAAGAACAATGCTTTTTAAATTTGTTAGTTCTACTCTTAATCTGCACCGAGATTCAAACCTACTAATACTTCAAAACAGCCGGTTACTTTTGGCGCACCACTCGTAATAATTGTTGCAAAATTATAATTCTTTCACTAATATTCTTCTTATTGTTTCCTAAATGATATGAACTGGGCGATATGAAAATATATCACATAGCATATTTAAAATTCAAGGGGAGCATCGTGAGCAATTGTTGAAAAAATACAATTGTTTTACGATTTGCGTATAAATATAGCGTTCAAAAGTACACTGCAAAAACACAAAATAATCTATGCTAGGTGGCCACTAAAAAGCACGAATGTTATCTAACGACGTCAGGGCAGGGCGAAGATGGAGGCAAGCGTAAGCGAGGGGGTGCGTCCGAAGGGAGAGGGCGCGTCAGGAAAGACCGGTATACGCGTAAGCGAGGGTAGTGAAAACTAGTGGGTTTTGGGAATGATACGAGTTTCAGTAACACTTGTCATTGTTTCATATTAGTATTGCTTCACTTGTAAATATAAAATTCAGCTTCTCTACACTGTGCAGAAATATACCGCGGTGGAAAATAGTTTCTAAAACAGCCATCTTTCATATGTGCTCACTTATTTTATCCGCGTTAAAGAACCTGTAATGATTTTACACTTGTAAACATAAAATACAGGTGTATTACCCTGTGTTTAATTCCATTGCTTGCAGAAATTTGTTCTTTATAAATATTTCTTTTCATGCATAGTATTGAATTTTACCTGTAAATCTTCCAAAATGTGGTGCACCGGAAGTGAACCAGCACCAAAAACTGTTATATGTGAAATACAAGCTCGCTTTTCAACACTTTTGAACAAAGAAAAAATTAGAAGAACAGCTACCGTATGTCAGAACACACAAAGTATTTCTGGTAAGTAAAAGTAATAGTCTACACATTCCATACCTTTATGTAACGAACTTAAGTATAATAGCATTTCAATGCATAATCATACATTCAGTATTAATTTTTTGGTTGAAGCTTCTCGTGGGGACATTTCGGTGAAAAGTAGGGATATTTTAACTTAGTTGTAGGGACTTAGCCAAAATATAGCTGGCAACACTACCAGAAGAATGGGGTCGCTACCAGAATTCGAAGACAGGTACTTTTTGAAAATAATTGATTTTTTTATTATTGTTTTCATTTATTGTTCTTAATTCTCTCACCAGAAGGATAATACTTCATGATATGTTGGTCTAAAGTTAGAATACCATTATCCATATAGAGGAAAGTTATATTTTGTTCAAAGATCCACTACTAACTCTTCAAGCACGTGGAGGGAAAAGCCACTTATGCACCCCTCGCATGACATAAACTTCATTTTTGTTTACAATTGTTTAACAAAAGCGTTTTACTATACTGTGCACAGAAAAGAACATAGTAATTGTTGGTATGTTGCTAAGGACATTCTTGTAACAGCATCTAATGCCAGTAAAATGGTTTTGCTTAGTTTATTTTCCCATAGTTATGCCCTTTATGTTAAAGGGACGGATGACTAATATGAAAGCGAATGATTGTGAAATTAATATTTTGTGCTCTCTCACCGGGAATCGAACCCGAGACAGTGTGTATCAAAGGTCTAGCGACAATGGAAAAACTATTTCGTGCTGGGACTATGTTTCCACAATGCTAATCTTTCACTTACACATAGAAATGAATAGTTGAGAGAAAGAACCAGTGTGTCTGAGAGCCGTGCTTGAAAGAGTTGAGAATTAACGGATGTCGATATAGCAAAACTTACAGATTTTGAGCCACACAATACGTCCAGCATATTGAGGGTTTGGTTAGCATAGGTAGGTTAGGTTAGACTACATTACATTAGATTAGTTTAATTCATGTTCGCTTAGGTTATATTCCGTTAGTTTGGTTTCGGTTAGGTTTCGTATTCCTGGACCTACTCTGCGGCATTTAACCCAAGCTTACACAGCAATACGACAATCGCAATTTTTTCTGTAATAAATTATGCACTTATATGCACGGACGTAAGGTTAGATGAGGCTGAGTTCAGTTCAGTATCTGTCTTTATGTGCTTCACTAGGTAGTGTGGTAATCCTGCACTTTAGCGTCATGAATTAAGGTTAGTGATTTCAGGGTTGCCATATATTGCAATACACAAATAATGAAACCAGCAAATCCAGTTATCAACATTTTTTCAAAAATAAACAGATGTTGCCAGTGCTCAAAACTAAAAATTCAATCTATGGTCATTGTGTTCGAATAAATAGAAGCACGCTTTTCCGCAGGGGTGTCCATAACCCAGTGACGACGCTAGAGGAGGAAAGAGGGTCAGGGTGGCCTGTGGCATCGTCTGCCCCCAGACTGCAGCCCCAGATACTATGCATTGTACTGTACATCAAGTAATATACAACTATTATTTTCGTTCCACAAAAAATAGCTGCCTCCTGAAATGTCTTTGCTCTACCACTTCTCCCTCCAAGAAATTAAAGCTAACGTTATTACTGCCAAAAACATCAGGCCTAGAATAATGCAAGGTAAGTGAGATTACCGATTTTGGCCATTGTTTAGGTTCGGGGGGACAGGTTTTTTGATCGACTTTTTTTTGCGATATTTTGTTCACATTCGGTTAGGTTAGGTTAATAACTTTTAATCCAGAGAGTATTGCCAAGCGAGCGTTAGTGAGTGAAGGCGGGTTAGAGCCCCGCAGGGCGCGTTCTTTTCTGTCTTCGTTAGTGTTGGCCCTCCATTACTAAACAATTACCGAGATTTTCTTCAACAAAAATAACATTATGACACACTATATTAAGAGTAGGATATAAAGTGCAATAATAAAATACTACTTAAATATAATTTTAACCAAAGGATCGTAATAAAGGTTCCTGATTTTCGGAATATGTAACAAGTTCACTCCTGATTTTCGGAATATGTAAGAGCGAGTGGTTCCAGTAACAACTTATTACGCCGAAACGTGTTTCGGCATAATAACAGGTCAAATTTTGAATGTTTAAGATAGGATAAATGGGAAAAGCATGTTTCCTGTTTTACACATAAGAAAATTCTTGCATCATTATAGATTCTTGAAAGATATAATTCATGATTTATTTCGCTTATCTTAACATGACATGATCTCAAATGACACCCTCCCGCTAACTTAAATGTTAATTTAAGTCAATACAAATTGTGCAGATGCAAACTATAATCAAAAATGGTTTCAATCCATGGTGGTTTTCATGAATTCTTGCTTGTGGAAAGGGCAATATTTGGCGCATAAATAAAAGAGTGTGTGGTAGCGAGTAATGATGAACGTGGCAGAAACGGGAACGATAGAAAAATTGAAATTTGAGCTTAATATGGGTATTATAGTTTCCCCATAAGAATTACATTAACATGTATTACTGATTGATCTGATTAAGTATTTGCAATTAGGAAGAAGTTGATATTTTTTCAGTTTATTGATGTTTCTTAATAAGAACAAAAGTTTTTTTTTTTTTACGCCAATTAAAGAGCATCAATTAAGTGACAGATCTAATTAAACAACGCTGACTGATGGTTCCATTTACGGTAATCCTCCCTTGTAGCAGGAAACGAACTACTATCAATGGTTTCAATTTATCGTGTTTTTTAACAAAATTTCCGTTTGACAAGGAAACAAATGTTTAATGACAGTGAGTGATGATGAAATTAAGCTTTTTGTGCTCTTCCACTGGGAATCGAACGCCGGACCAAGTACACCAACGATGTACGCACTAACCACCAGAACAGTAGGAAGAACATGCTGGTTATGAAGTTAAATATATATTCAGTACAGAAAATTACTAGGAACTTATACATTTTAATTTAGACTGGTTTTGCAAGTCATTTTTAGTAACAAGAAGGTGATTCGCAATACATAGTAGTCACCCATTCGAACACGATGTATGAAAATATGTTGATAACTTAGAGTGGGTCCAAGTCTTTCATTATTATTATGTTGCAACATGTGGCAATCCAGAACTCACTAGATTTTAATTTACGACACTAACGTGCAGAATTACCGGAGTTAGTGCTATGATAAAAACTGGTAATCATTCATCAGTGTCAGCAAATATCGTTCCACAGTTGTCTGGGTGCGAAGCGATTCCTATTTCATTCATTAAACGAGAATCACTTTTATGAAGTGTGACCTCGTGAGGTATGACATAATACGACACAAAGAAAAACACATTACTTTGGATAAACATAAGTCGGTTCGAACTTCTTTGTGGCTACAAGGTCAACACTTGGCCTTTGGCGCTAGAGCCTCGGGTTTGATTCCCAGTGGCAGCTTATATGGATTAATTAAATTTCATATTATGCGATAAACTCACGCTTTACACGGCCTCGGTGCTGAAATGGACTTTAAGCTTCAAATCACCCTCCAAGTAGGTTTGTGGATAACAGAAGTTTGCTGCCAGGTTCCAGATTTTCGGGAAAGCTACAGTGTAGCCAATCCATATAAAAGAATGGATTCATCAGTTCACTGGAGCATTAATAAGACACACAATTACTAAGTATTACAAGTAAGCCACACCAAATCTTACCTTGCTTTACTTACTCCTTGAAAGTGCATGCTATCCGGAACTCGTTACAAATGGATCCGTTCTTTCAAATCAATTGGCACGAAACTATACGATCATCAAATGTGTAAGGTATACTGAAATACTCAAAATGTCGTAAGTGCAAATTCCCTCACGTGCTCTGTATTCGTTCAATACAGAGCATAATTCGTTCGCAACGTGACGTTCTCCTTAGGCACGCACGGTAAATGTTTATTTTTTTAAAAAAATAAAAAAATAATAAGGGCAATAAGTATGAAGATTATACCAATAAAATAGAGGCAGGAAATAAGCCACATAAATTTTAAAAATATATATAAGTAATTTAACTCGAGAGACAAATTCTGAAGTGACATATTGGTTAATTTGTAGCTTCATTTCATTTTTCAGTACTTAAGTTACATGAATAATAGTTGATCCATAGTTTCATGTATGATTCAAATAACATGAGTTACCACAAAGGATCGAAATAAAATAAAATTTCCTAGTTTCACGTCCGACAGTTTGGCTAAACGAAACTGTAATGATGAGAATGAATAAAATGGTGAAATGAAGAAGGTAGGAGGAAACAGAACCTCGAGAAAGTCCAAACAATAGTGTTTGCTCAGCGCAGTCTACTTGACGTGATCTGGAAGCGAACCAGGGACGCCACGCACCAGAGATGAACGCTCTACCACTGAGCCATAGCGCAAAGAATTGAACACGGGTCTCAAGAGAACAAAACTACCTTGAATATAAATAGAGAGCCTCCTAAAACAAGAAGATTAAAATATAAATTACTAGTATTACTATTATTTCCTTTCCCACTAGTCTAATGACTAACGCACATACTATTGGTCTCGGGTTCGATCCCCAGTGGGAGAGCGCTGAATGCTTTACGGTGGTCCGGATTCCATCTTAAACTGTGGGTCCATATGTCATATATATGCATCTGGGAAGGGAAGGTAAATGTAAAGAAAAGACATTATTATTATTATTATTATTATTATTATTATTATTATTATTATTATTATTATTATTATTATTATTATTATTATTATTATTATTATTATTATTAATGCCGACTAAAAGCAGGGAATTCGTGTTACTATTCGGTTATAAATCTCTTGTCGTCCGAATTCTGTCGAGGAATTTGAAGCTTAAAATATACAAAACGATAATCATGCCTGTTGCTCTGTATGGTTGCGAAACATGGTCCCTTACTCTGAAGGAAGAACATAGACTGAAAGTATTTGAGAACAAGATCCTGAGACGAATATTCGGACCCAAGAGGAACGGGAATGGGTAATGGCGGAAACTTCATAACGAGGAACTACATAATTTATACAGTTTACCCAACATTGTTAGGGTCATCAAGTCTAGGAGGCTTAGGTGGGCGGGTCATGTAGCTAGAATGGAAGAAAGTAGAAACGCTTTCAAAGTCTTGACTGGAAGACCAATCGAAAAACGACCATTAGGAAGACCTAGGCGCAGATGGGAGGGCAATATTAAGATGGATCTCGTAGAGATTGGAATACAAAGTAGAAACTGGATGCAGTTGGCTAAGGATAGAAGTCAGTGGAGAGCTTTTGTGAACGCGGCATTGAATCTCCGCGTTAGTTATTATTATTATTATTATTATTATTATTATTATTATTATTATTATTATTATTATTATTATTATTATTATTATTATTATTGAGTCGTTGTTTGTAACTAATAACACTGTATATTTCAGTTACGCAGGCTTAGAAGCTGATCTGCCCCCTGAAGAGGAGGGCTATATCATAGCTATAGACGAAAATGCCAACTTTGTCGATCTGTTTATTATTCCGGAAGAGCTGATTCAGTGGATAATTGTCGTCGAAGGTGCTGTTTTAATCATCATCACCATGGATAACGGAGCTTGAGGATACCGGGTATGTAGAATCTTTTTCAATTGTTTACCACCTAGGTACAAACACAAATAATTGAAGGCTTGACCACATAAAGTTCTTCGCTAGTCAAGTGTTCGATGGACTTGTAGTATCAGTAATTTGAGATAGTTCGATGTATCGATGTATGTCTTCAAAGTTGGGATATTTATACCCCAGGTTTGATATTTGTTTCTCGTGGTCCCACAGGGGATATATTTAAAACTTATTTCATTGGATTTCGTGCTCCCAAATTAGTATAGAGAACACAATTACAAATTTATCCTATTGTGGACATTTTTACCATCGGTACGAGCGGTAGTTGTTTAACCCTTATCCGGGCAAGACATTTTTGTAAGGTAAACGGGCAACCGGGGCCTATGAGGCCCAGTATATATTTTAAGTGCAGAATACACAAAATCAATGCCTATTGTCACTTACTGTTTAGACTAGTCTAGAATGTACCGGTATATATGTTTGTCAAGTAGCGAAACTTCGTGTCACGCTTTTGTAAGCCGCCAAGCAGAATAGCAAATCCGATCCAGACATTTTTGTAACGTAAACGGGCAACCGGGGCCTGTCAGGCCCAGTATATATTTTAAATGCAGAACACTCAAAATTCAATGTCTGTTGCCGCATACTGTTCCGACTAAAGGTTACAATAGTCACGAGTTCAATATATAATTATGTGACAATTTGATCTAATATTTGACAGGAATTTCACTAAAGTTATACGGGGCCTCCTAGGCCCCGGTTGCCCGGTTACGTCAGGAAAAGATTTTCAAATTAAAAAAAAAATAGCTTTACCAACTCGATGTGTTCATGATTTTAACTTCGACGAAAGATAGAAGAATTCAGTATTTTATGTCTTCGAAATATGTATGGTTATTGAGAAATTTTAGAAAAATGAAGCTACTGGGCCTGGGAGGCCCCGGTTGCCCGGATAAGGGTTAAAGTAAAAGTGAAGATTGATTGTCTCACAAAACGTTTGAAAATCGTGTTAGTTGGGTTGCCTATATATCCAGGCGTTGAAACATTAGCGATTTGCACGGAAATGTCACACCTCTTTGATTCACTTCTCAGTACAATGCTTTACTAATGATGGTCTTGTAAACAAGAAAAAGTTTTTCTTCTGGCTTTACTAGAAGTATATACTTCGCTACTATTTTGTACAGTTTCCTTCAGAAGTGATTCGTTAATTTTCCTTTTCTCAATAACTTACGAGACTAGAAGAGTCGACTTAAAAAACGGCGACCTACAATAGTGACTCCACAATTCCCAAGTTCAAGTGGATATGGAAAGTGAGACAAAATTTTAAATTTTACACAGTTTATACGAAATGGAATACAATTTAAACAATCTACAGTACATTTATTTATGGACCGACCTGTTATTACAATTTATACATAGCACTTTTTTTTATTATTATTACTTTAGAGAAAGAACTATGTATTGGGTTTTTGTTGCTCAGAGCACAACATTTCAATTGTTATTGCTTTTTTTTATTTCATGATCACTTAACTTACCACATTCTCCATAGTCTCCGGATCGACTCTAACAGTATAAAGAAAGAATGTAATTTATATTTAACAGCGATTTTTTGAAATCAAACATCCGGACTATAACTTGCATGTATGATGTAAAACAGAAATGAAGCAGATGTCTTAATGATTGGAAGTAACTGTAGCGGTCAGGTAGAATGAAGTATGTTTAAGTTACTGTACTCAAAGTACACAATAATACCTATAATTGATTGCAGTCCGAACGCGTGACAGAAGCGGATTGCTATTTGTTAGCAATTATTGTACGGGATTATTCGTTATTAGTCATTTCGGTTCATGTTAGAGATATTAAAATGTCACGAACTCTGTCACAGTTTTAGTCTTCCCATATTAAATTTGTTCTCTATGGAGCAAAGTTATGTATCCTCCTTTCTGTGCGCAAAGATGAATGCACAAATAAAATAAAAATAGAAAATGTTCCTTTCTCAATTTCATAAAAATGTGTTTATGTGCAGTCAACGAGTCAATTAATTAAACAATATCACTGTTTTGTATATTATTTCAATAACCTAATAATAGCACAGTTTTTTTTTTTTTTTTTTACATTTTGTAGGTGCGTTATCAGTTGTTATAATTGAATGTCGTATAATTACAGTCACAAGTTTTTTCGGCTTATAGGTACTGAAATCAAACACAAAAGCTACAAGAAAGCTTTTGACTAATAATCAAACTTAAGTAGAAATGTTGCATAAAGATTAATTACTGATTATATTATTAATAGTGATTTAAATTAAATTTTGTATCAGTAAATGATTTATTTTATTTTTTCTGTGATGTGGCTTCATATGCTACTCAGGCTACTACCATATTTCGTTGAATTATTTGAAGGCAGAACTTACAGGGTAATTGTAATTGCAGCACATAACTTATTCACAAAAGAGAACGAATATGTATAAATTTTGTCATGTTAGATGTGTTCGATGCTATTTTGAGGCCACACCTCCCTAATAAAGTTCACGTTACGCGATGTATTTTACAATAGTTTTTTTTCTTTTTTTACTTTTCTTTGTATAGCCTTGTTCAAAAAATCTAGGGCACCCATTTTACTTTAGAAGACGATACTCAGGCAACCATGTATATGAAATTCTAATACTTTAGCTCTACATAAATGGGCCAAAGAGAATCCACATTTGTTTGATATTATTCCAACTGTAGGTAAGAGTGCAGGCCTTTTCAAAGAACGGCGGGTGGCCACGTTTTTATGAACAAGACAGTACATTTCAGTTTATTTAATACTCTTATGTCTTCACAATTATAAACACATAGTGCAAGTAATTCCCTGATAATTACACGCTTAGCGTTTTACCTGTTGGGATGGAAGATCTGAGTTCGATTCGGGAACGAAAGTAAGTTCTTCCCGTTGGTATAGTATTTAGCGTGAGCGCCTTTGATACACAGGATCCATGGTTCGATTCACAGTGGGACAGTATTAAAATTTGAAAGCATTATCTTGATTCGGATTCCACCTCAAACTCACTTCACATAGCCTTGAAGCTGAGAAGGAACAATAAATTTCAACAAACAACAACGGGAATCCAAAAGGTTCAAATCTCGCATTAAACTGTTCTAACAGTAACTGATTAGAACAATGCCATCGTGGTAAACAACAGCAAAATCGAGTCGTGACAATCTACACGTAATTGACTGAGATCGGACTTAAACGTCATGCGGAGTATCACTATTAATCTCAGCGATTCCGAAAGCTATGCACTCGACACTAATATCGGTCTTGCGGTACCGCGTAGCGTAGTCGTTAACGCTCCCGCATTTGGTGCGAGTGGTCCCGGGTTCGATTCCCGATGGGACATTCGGTTGGAAAGGACCCAACGGCTTTTCAGGCCGGCCATTCTAAGTGAGATTTTCCTTAGGTTTTGCTCATTTACTTCAGGCATATGCCAGAATGGTACCTAACATAAGGGTCCTAGGCCGCTTTTTTCTTCATCATTTGTTCCTTCCCTATTTCCCTAGCTAGTATGCTCACCGAAGACGTCTTTCCTCTTAGATGCTGAGAACCCAGAAATATAATTGCTAACTAATATTGGTCGTTTCCGATTATTTTTTAAGTGTCACCCATTTCTATCCTACTAGCTAGTGATGTTAGGGGTATTTCACCCCCATAGTATTTTCTTTTTCAGATTGTAAATCACGTGTATCAAGTTTGGTTGAAGTTGCTCCAGTCGTTCCCGGATTATGCTGGAACATACATTCATACATTTTTTTTTTTTAGTTTAAAATCTGACAATTATGTACCAAAGCTTAGGGAGACTGTGATGATGAGATGGATGATAATGGTGGAAGGACAAAAATGGGAGGGAACGAGATAATTCAAAGAACTCACGCACACGATGTTTGTCCACCACAAAGCCCACTTGACGGGAGCTGGTTTCGAATCAGGAATTCCACGCGCCAGAGATGAGCACTTTATCACTGAACCACCTCCCTCTCCCACACAATAACAATCATTTATATATAGAAAGTGAAATTTAAAGAAAATAAGGATCTATTGTAATATTTTCCATAAGTAGAAAAGCTTTGCTTTGTATATAATTAAAGCAAACACATTAAACACATTATACATGTAGTTTTTTAAAGTAAATATATTGTTTTGCTTAGCAAATAGTTTGTTTGTGTTTAAGGACCTATGTGTTTGAAATTATTTCATACAGCAGACCAACTTGAAAATTTTCTGACCAGAAATTTATATTTGAGAGGACTTTACAAATAGTATTTTTTCCCACTAATTTCGTAATTTGTCTGTACGAGTACTGATTCCATTCCATTTTATTACTTTATTTATTTCTCTCTTTAGCGCAGTTAATTTGGACTGAGGAAAGTTTGATTTTAATATTTAGTTTTATTTGGTTGATATCCATAGATTTACGAAACTACCTCGGAGATATTTACAGTTATTAGAAACTGTGTTTGAAATCATTATATATATATATATATATATATATTAGGGATGGCCAATTCCGGAATTTTTACTTTCCGGAATCCGGAAAGTAAAATCGGAAAATTCCGGAATTCGGAAAAATTCCGGATTTCGGAAAAATTCCGGAATTCAGAAAAATTCCGGATTTCGGAAAAATTCCGGAATTCAGAAAAATTCCGGATTTCGGAAAAATTCCGGAATTCAGAAAAATTCCGGAATTCGGAAAAATTCCGGATTTCGGAAAAATTCCGGAATTCAGAAAAATTCCGGATTTCGGAAAAATTCCGGAATTCAGAAAAATTCCGGATTTTAGAAAAAATCCGGAATTCGGAAAAATTCCGGAATTCGGAAAAATTCCGGAATTCGGAAAAAATCCGGATTTCGGAAAAATTCCGGATTTCGGAAAAATTCCGGAATTCAGAAAAATTCCGGAATTCGGAAAAATTATTTTTTCTTTTTGTAATCCTAAGAATTTTGTTCAAATGCAAACGAACAAATTTCCTTTTTATAATCCTAAGAATGTATGATGCAAGTTAAGCTGAAACTTACATCCTAAAGTATACACTACTCAATCTTCCCATGGTTAATGAGATGTAGTCCAAAAGTACGATGCACTCCTAATATTTAATTTTTGTTTTACTGTGATATTGTCCAGAGGTAATACATATATCACACTGAGATAAACAACTTGACAGAATGAAGATATCATACGTAGTTTTCCAGAAAATCGTGAGAAACGAATTTTTATGAAGTTAAAATATGCGTCGCTTGTTGCCAGTGTGATGCAATTGATAACTTTTATGCTGGAATAGTCTTATTATTATTATTATTATTATCATTATTATTATTATTATTATTATTATTATTATTATTATTATTATTATTATTATTATTATTATTATTATTATTATTATTATTATTATTAATCGTTTGTGTACTGTAAAAGAAAAATATGAACCGTTAAGTAGTAGATTTTATCTGTTGTTTTTTAATATCTTCTAACAGTAATAACAAACTGCTTGTAAATACGCAATGATTATCAAGGACAATGGCATATTAATGTAAGGACTACTCTGCAGACTAGCAATAAACAATAAACAATAACAGATAAACAATAGTTCCAAAAAAAAAGTAACTAACTTGGGCACGTCAGAATGTTCGCGAGAATATAGGGACCCATTGAGACTATACGTGGTGTAATTATTACTCAAAGGGCCGTACAATGGAGGCATTAACGTTAATGTTAATGGTACTAATGAGCAGTTACTTGCTCTAACGGTTAACCTCATTTTTGAGATGATTCTTAGAAGTGGGCGTGTTGGCATGCAGTTAGAAGACATACCCATTATTTAAAAAGCACACGTTATCTGTGGAGTGCTAACGATTTGCGTCACTATCGAACACTAACATAGCACTAGCGACGTTTAAAGTCGAAATTGGAGTCTGACATAAGTGGCTTGTCAACTTCACGGACATTATATTTCCCTTGAATGCGAGAATTTTGCGCCCAGGAAATTTGCGCCCTACCACAAAAATAGGAAAAAATGCGCTCGCAATATATTTGCACTGGGATGTTTGCGCCCTACCGCTAGAGACCTGCACGGGCCGAATTTTTCGGCCCGAGCCCAATCCAGCCCGAACGTATCTAGTCCCGGCCCAGCCCGGGCCCGAAAAGTTTTGGAGATTTTCGGCCCAAGCCCGGCCCGGCCCGATAAGTTTTTCAAAATTCTTGGCCCAAGCCCGGCCCGGGCCCGATAAATTTTAAAATTTTTGGCCCGACCCCGGCCCGATAATTTTTTTAAAAAAATAGCTCGAGCCCCAATCTTTCTCAAAATTTAGTACTAAATTTGACCTAACCCTCAGAAACTTTCTAAACTCTGGTTCACAACCTGACGCTTGCCTCCCGAATGGTACCATTGCCTCCTAGAACTTTGCCTGTCATCGAGAGAACAAAAACTCCATTCCCGGTAACAAAAATCTAACTTAATTGATTTTTAGCATAAAGTGAAGATGGCAATATTGTTTAGCGACAGGCAAAACATTCCCACCCCTTCTTTTTATATTTTGAGTTCAGTGAAGGTCAAGGTCAGAGCTCAATTTACCGCATAGTGCCTGCAATCCTCTATAGTGAAAGTGGAGCCTCTAAGCAACACAAACTGTAAATAGCTATTGTATTCTTTGTAACATTTTTCACGGGCACACTTCTTCAACGTTTGGCTTTATTCCAATTTAACAAAAGTCAATAATTATTAAAGAATTGCAATTGATCGGCCCCATCCCGGCCCAACCTGATGAGAAATCAGTGTCGGCCAGCCCAAGCCCGGCCCGGCCCAAAGAAATAACAGTGTCGGCCCGCCCAAGCCCGGCCCGGCCCAAAGAAATAACAGAGTCGGCCCGCCCAAGCCCGGCCCGCGGGCCGGGCCGGGCTTCGGGCCTTGGGCCAGGCCCGGCCCGTGCAGGTCTCTACCTACCGCAAAAAGAGGGGAAAATGCGCCGGCTATATATTTGCACTGGGATGTTAGCGCCCTACAATTCAACTTATTTTTGTACTGTGTAAAGTAACTTCCACTCACACTTGAACTAGGCTTGCCTCTCATCGTCTCAGTGAGTTACTCCATCCGTTATAATATTCCGAACAAATGAAAAAAAAAATACAATTTTAGTTCACTGACGGGCAATCCATACAAATACAATTTTTCATTATACTACAAAATTTACAATAAAAGTATAAATGACTGATATATAATTATTTATTAATATAATCAAAGAGTATAATTTAATCTACAAAAGGCTGTTTGGCTCTACCCAGATATCTCTGTTCACAATCCTTGCGAGTTGTTTGGCTTTTTAGGACACAAAATATAGAAAAGAAAATGTAAAATCAGTTCAGTAATATTATCAAGAAAACTATGTACAGTGTGTTTACTTGCTGGAATTACACTTTAAACACACAATTGCGTTCAGTCGTTCTTTCAGAAAAAATGTTCCGGGGGGCACACTTAGTATTCCGGAGGGGGTCACTGCTGGTACTATTCTATTTATTATTATATTATAGACGTATTATTTTGGTCTCCTCCGAGGGGGCACTTTGAGAGCTCTGAGGAGGCCAGTGTTCCCCCAAAATCATCTCTGGAAGAAGCAGTGATTGCGTTGATCCGTTGTGTTCTTTTGGCTTATATTGAAGTTTATTCTCCCCTTATATAGCCACAATGAAAATAAATCACAAATGGCATGGTTGTGGGGGGAGGATTTTTATGCTGTAATGTCAGCCCCTCCGAGCAAATGCGTAAGCTCCAATAGGTTCTTTTATTTCGCAGGGCTCAAACTTCCCGGTGGAGGTACATCGCAGGCGCAATTTTCCCTGTTCTTGGGGTAGGGCGCAAATTTCCCAGACGCAAAATTCTCGACACCGTTCGAATGACCTCGGAAGACTATATCTTTTTCAATACTTTTTTATAATTTTTTACTCGAGATATCTTCATAGCTTCTTATTAAAATACTTACTAATATATCCTCATTTTATTGTCCTAACCAATCAATATGGGTATGTTGTCAGTAAAATATTTAGATTGATCGAGCCTCTGGTGTGTAACCACAGTATTTCATATCATCCCTCCATTAGAAATCTTGGCTAAACGAACCAATATATGTTGCCAATAAAATAATTTAGAATGATTGAGCCCCTGGTAAATAACCACAGTATTTCGTGACAGACCCCCCCTTCCTATTACCATATTCTAGCTACGTGCCTGACTCAGCTAATTCTCTACATTCTTTACCAAGCACACATTTTCTAAAGCGGAAAATGCTCTCTAAATACCTAAGCTCATTATTTTCAGCAGATGCACAAATTGGGTAACATTCTATCTACATGAATGTTATATATGTCGATTACTGGAAACCGTTTCTCGCTATCTATTACCATATTTACTATATAATGATTAACGTTAAAACCGGGAATGGTTGATTTGTACCGCTTCCGGTTTGAATATTACATTCATCAGGGAACTCGATTCTTAACTATTGACTCTGTACATCGTGGCCAAAATTGATGGTAATCCATCAGATAGTACTTGAGACTGTTTGTTTCACTGACGGACAGAATGAATATATGGCTATAGAGTTTTGATAAACTAAATTCGTTAATGAGTGATGATGGAACAAATATAAGAAAGGGAACCAAGAGTAGGCCTACCACCGGAAAAATTTTCGAACACAAAATTAGCCATCGAAAACCCACATGTCCTGGGTTAGAATACCATAGATGAAAACTCTACCACTGAGTCATCAATCACCCGCTTATTAGTTTTATTAATTATTATATTAATATAAATTAATGAATGCCTGCTTATGTTAATTATTGAACAATTACATTGTATACTTCGTAAAGTCAAAAATTATAAATTTGTATTTACTGTACATACAGTGAGCGCAGAAAGTGTTCGTACACCTATGCTATTGAAACGAGAATGCTTGCGAAAAAGAAACAGAAAATTTAAGAAGTGTAATAACACACACAATATGAATAATGAAAACTAAGCTTTATGAATATACCAATAAAGAACAAAAAGACAAGTTTAATGGTCAGAAAGTAAATAAATTCCGTAGAAAGTGTATAGAGTAGACGCAAAAAGAGATCGTACACCTGACGTACGAATACGAAACAAAGATACCACAACTGGGGTTCACTAGTATTCACCTGATTATACACCTCTGTTTATAGCATGACGAATAACAGAATGAGTTTAGTTGTGAATAGGAGTGAAAAAACTGCACGGTGGGCTGTAAAATTGGGAAGCAACCGAACAGAAACAAATGAGGAGACAAGAAAAGTAATTATTAAATTGCATAAGAAGGGTAAATCTTTGAGAAAGATAGCAAACCTTGCAGACAGACCTCGTTCAACAGTACAAACAATAATTGCGATGTATAATGTTTCTATCACTGTCCGAAAAAAAAAAAAAAAAATGGAAGACCAAGAGTGTTGAGTGAACAAGATAAACGTTACATTATTAGGGAAAGAAAAAAGGTTCCGAAAAGTAGTGCTGTGCAATTGGCAACGGATCTGGAAACACGCGGTGTTAAAGTATCAGCCAGTACAGTGCGGAATATTTGCAGGGTATCATGCTCGGATAGCCAGGAAAATGTTATGGGTGAACAAGACAAATCGTATAAAGAGACTAAAGTTTGAAAAAGAGTATAAAGATAAGGGATCAGGCTTCTTTCTGGAATAGGGTCATATTTTCGGACGAAAGTAAATTTAATCTTATCGAATCCAATGGGAGGCGTATGGTATGACGCAAGGTGAATACAGAGATGAATCCTCAAAATCTCGTCCCTAAAGTAAGACACGGAGGAGGGTCCGTGCTCGTCTGGGGTTGTATGAGTGTCTCAGGAGTGGGTCGTCTCCACTTTATCGATGGAGTGATGATCCACAAAGTGTATATTAACATATTAAAGGAAAATCTCCATACTAGTGCGCAGAAAACAATTTATTGTTCAGCAAGGCAACAACTCCAAACATACAGTGGAAAATACTCGATTGTGGCTACTCTATAATACCTTGAAACAGCTTCGCACACCTCCCCAATCCCCAGACATGAACCCTATAGAACATCTATGGTCTGTTCTGGTGACAAGAATCAGAAGGCACAGCTTCTCTACTAAAGAAGGCCTGAGAAAAGCTATTCAAGAAGAAAGGGACATATTCAGTCCCGAAGCTACTAACTAACTAACTCTATGGCCTATGGAACCCGGAGGTTCAATGCCGCGTTCACAAAAGCTCTCCACTGACTTCTATAGTCCCGAAGCTACAGAACTACGAACTACTACAGGTGAAATCAATGCCACGAAGACTACAGACAATCATTAACGCACAGGGTAATCCCACAAAATAATAAATAACGTAATATACTTTATAAGCATTAATTCAATCATAAGTGTACGGTGACTTTTTGCGTTTACAAAAAAGGAATTCTCTCTTTTCTTCTGAGCAAAACAGTGATTGTCTTTGTTTGGCCTTTCTCTTGTATATAGAAATAAAATGTATGAATGTGTAGTCTTAATTCTGGTTATATATATATTTTCCACCTCCCGTTCTCATGCTAGCTGTTTTCAATATAAAGTATGCACGGTGTACGAACACTTTCTGCGTTCACTGTAGGTATGTTGACAATAAGCGAATGTTATTAGAATATTTGTTGAGATTTCTTTTCCTTCACTGCCTTTCGCCTGATTAAAAAGTAGTTTGCAGTGCTTTGGAGCAGCTGCAGGTGGGAACGCGATAATGTTTGAGACATACCGGCGACTTTTTTGTGTGTGAAAATAAGACCTTCTCATAAAGCAGTAAATAACTGCAGTAGCAATTGTCTACGTAAGTGATATCCAACTACAAGAAACTAATACAGTATATATATTCATTATTGTGTTTCTCTTTTAACAGCTACTAGCTAGGGATGGCCAATTCCAGAATTTTTACTTTCCGGAATCCGGAAAGTAAAATCGGAAAAATTCCGGATGTCGGAAAAATTCCGTTTTTTTCTAAATTCTGGATTTTTTCCGAATGTCGGAATTTTTCTGAATTCCGGAATTTTTCCGAAATCCGGAATTTTTCCGAATTCCGGATTTTTTCTGAATTCCGGAATTTTTCCGAAATCCGGAATTTTTCTGAATTCCGGAATTTTTCCGAAATCCGGAATTTTTCCGAATTCCGGATTTTTTCTGAATTCCGGATTTTTTCCTAATTCCGGAATTTTTCCGAATTCCGGAATTTTTCCGAAATCCGGAATTTTTCTGAATTCCGGAATTTTTCCGAAATCCGGAATTTTTCCGAATTCCGGATTTTTTCTGAATTCCGGATTTTTTCCTAATTCCGGAATTTTTCCGAATTCCGGAATTTTTCCGAATTCCGGAATTTTTCCAAAATCCGGAATTTTTCTGAATTCCGGAATTTTTCTGAATTCCGGAATTTTTCCGAATTCCGGAAAGTAAATTTTCCGATTCCGGAAAACAAAATTTCCGGAATCCGGATTCCGGAAAATTTTGGCCATCCCTAATATATATATATATATATATATATATATATATATATATATATGTGTGTGTGTGTGTGTGTGTTATCTCATTATGTGCGGATGTTGATAGAGATGACGTCGAATCCGTGCATATGAAAGAAACATGTGGATGTGCTATTTTATATCCATACACAGATAATTTCTTTTGGCACTCAATCGTCTTTTACAATAGACAAAATAACACTTGAACGTATATAGCAAACACTTCATACCATCTTTTAAATTTCCGGATATATACGAAAAAAAAGTCTTGACAAAGAATCTGTTTTAGCAGTATTATATCATTGTAGTATTTAAGCAATATAAACTTACATATTTAAATTTACAACAATTACAAGACCTGTATTTTTTCAGTAGGTAATATACTTTGTGGAAAGTAGCAGAAGAATGACATTTTAGTTAAGGAACTATACAGAGTTGTAGTAGGTTGACGGATTCGTGGTTTAACGTCTATTTTCATTGCCGTAGCTATAGGCTACATCTTAACGTGAAATTGAAATCATATGAGCTCGCATCGGGAATAGCCACCATGCACTAGGGAGCTTCAGACCTGAAATAATCGCTTCGCACTTGACTTTGCATAACAAAGAATACTCATATCTCAACCGAGTTTGTTCCCTATGTTTTATATTATTAAAGCTTTAGGCTGGCTACCGAGAGCATGGATCGAATCTGCCCCTTTTGTGGCCAAGTAACTAAAGTGATCAGTCTGTATACATATGATCCCTAATTCAATCCCCAATGTGGTTTTGCCTCAGATATAAACACATTCCTGTAGTGTTCGGATCAACGTTAAGCACTAACTACGTCTCTTGTAGCCTCGGAACTGAGGACGGACAAGAAATTCAAATCAATCAATTAATATTGTCCCTGTCTTCACAATTGTTTTCATCATTGTCACATTTTTGATTCTCAACTTCTTCACTTATACAGCATAACCTTTGGGCGTAATCCTTAATATAGCAAACGATAATGATATTGGACAATCATATGATTTATTTTCTGGCAACCCAGCTATAAACACAAAATACTATGTAGTTTATTTTTTCTCTTCTTGATAAGGACGCAGCTATGACTGGGAGCGAAAAACTATTCCAGGTCTGTACTTCGATGGGCATGAATTATATATGTTCAATATTGAGTTTATATACCTTATTACCTAGGTATTCTTAAGATTTGTAAGCTATTGGTGATTGTACTCCACTTGTTTCAGTAAGCTGAATACAGTATAGTACAGACAATCAGTCCTAGTATCGCTTTTTCATTTCCGATTTAAGCTCTATAAAAGCATGTTTACAAAAGGTTAATGGATAGAAACTGAAAAACATATTCTATAATTATAGATCGCAATTAGTAGATATTATCCTCTAGACCACTGGTTCTCAACCTTTTTGACTCACGACATATTTTACTAAATGTCCGGGACATCGCGACATATTTGCTTGATATTATTATTATTATTATTATTATTAATAATAATAATAATAATAATAATAATAATAACTATTATAATAGCAAAATCTATTGGTTTTTAGGAGCCGCGGTGGCTCAGTGGTAGAGCGTTCACCTCTGGTGCTAGGGGTCCCGGGTTCGATCCCCTTTGGGGTGGACAAACACCGTGTGCGTGGGTTTTCTCGGGGTTCTCCCGTTTCCTCCCACTTTCTTCATTCCACCATTTCATTCATTACTCATCATCATCGTCTCCTTTAACATAACCGTGGGACGTAAAACTCAGAGAGTTCATTTCATTTTTTTTCTATTGGTTTTTATAATCACTCTATATAGCACTGAGCGTTATTGTTACCGCTGGAGGTGCTGGCTGGTACAGTCTGTCTCGATTTTAACTAATTATTTTAAATTCTTCATGATCTTTTAATTCTAAAATTTCGCGACACACCCTAGGGGAGTGCGTGACAAACCGGTATATCTCGACATATCGGTTGAGAACCACTGCTTTAGACACTGATTTATTTTTGTTATCTATTATTCTTATTTCTTCGGTCTAATCTTTACTAACTAGCGTGAAATCCTGAAGTCTTAAATTTATTACTTTTAGAAAAGTTTTATATCACATTTACTCAGTGTCGCTTAGCTGTTTTGTTGCATGTACTATCGTGACTCAAGTACAAACGGCCTAGCGGAATCAGCATGTGAAAACTGTCCGCAAGCATATTTGCACCAAATTTACAGTATCGATTGACATTTATAAGAAACTGTTTCCAAAAGTTTCAGCTCCCCAAGCGCTTTTGGAGGGGTGATAGGAGGGGGGAAGGAAAATTGAAATTATTTTTTTTTTCTCCTGAACGGCTGAACCGATTGGCATGAAGAAAAGATGTTAGGTGTTCTCAACGGTGTCGAGAATTTTGCGCCCTACCTCAAGAAGCGGGAAAATTGCGCCCGCGATGTACCTGCACCGGCAAGTTTGCGCCCTGCGAAATAAAAGAACTTGATCGAGCTCACCCACCTGCTCAGAAGGGCGGACATTACAAAGTAAATAAGACAACGGATCAACACAATTGTGTGTAAGTTGGAGAGGCGCGGTGGCTCAGTGGTAGAGCGTTCACCTGCTTGGAATCCCTGGTTCGATCCCAGCTCGCGCCGCGTGAACTTTGTGGTGGACAAACATCGTGCTCGTGGGTTTTCTCGGGGTTATCCCGTTTCCACCCATTTTCTTCATTCCACCATTTCACTCGTCTCCTTTAGCCTAACCGGCAAAAACGTGGGACGTAAAACTTAAAGATTTTATTTCATTTTTTACAATTGTGTGTTTGAAGTGTAACTGCAGCAAGTAAACATATTGGACATAGTTTTCTTGATATTACTGAAATGATTTTACATTCACTTTACATTTACCATAAGACGGGTAAACGTAATGTGAATGTAAAATCATCAAACCACACTTTGCACAGAATTAAGGAATTTTAAAGGAAATTGTATGCAACTTACAAACGCAATGATATATGTATTTTAAACATATAATAGGTAGATACGCAAGGAAAACATTTGTGCAAGTGCGTTATTAAACGTTTAGTATGACCATAGTTTTGAAATATAAACTTTGGTGCAAAGTAACCTCGTAGATGGGGATACTTTGCACAACATACAAAAAAAAGTATGTTCAACATAAGAACACAATGTTTCTGTGCAATGTTTTCCCTTTTAGTATTTATACATTTCACTTCATACACATAACTGCACGCAGCCTGCATATGTTGATATTAGAATGATAGTACTGGTGCCAGTGCTTAGTATGAATTATCGATAATTGTAAAGAAAATTATGTATTTTCTGGTACCGGCATAGGAACCACATTCTGATAGTTTAGCATATGCCCCACAAAAGTGTTAACTCAAGAACAGAAAAAAATCCCCGTGACCTGATTTGCCTTGATTGCTCTGTATGTCCGAGAATATAATCCCAAACGTAACCAGTGGAATATTTACGGGGTTTGGGACTTCCAGGCTGAAGCCCACCCAAATTACATGATTTCTATCTTTCTTTTTTAAAAAAATCTAATGTTAGTCATTCCTATGCATATAAACTTCAATTCCCCCCCCCCCAGAAGTTCAATGATTTTTTTTTTAAAGCATTTCTGAGCGAGGTCCCTCTCAAACTAATTTTCTGAATCCAGCAGTGTTCGTAATTTATTTTACAACAAGAAATCTATTCCGGCATCTACCTAAATATGAAATTTACCTAAAATTAGAAGGCAGGAGGTACCAGCAGTAGTAATTTAGTATCTAAGGGGTTACTTTGAATTGCAACAAAGTAACCGCGATAAGAGGCTGAAACTGCCTTCTCCTAGTTTTATCTTTTTTAGAACTTTAAAATGTTTCACACTTCAGTCAACTATTGTTTCAAAGTCCCATTATACACAGTAGTATTCTACGAAACTGACTTAACGTTGACGGAAATTCTTTGTAGGTGATATCTTTGAAATTTTGTTGGTCTTTACAGTGACTGCTTTCTATACCTCTACAACAACAAACAGTCCCAGTAATTAGAACTGATGTTAACCGTCAATATTATAACCAAAATACAGTTAGATGTTCTATCTTACGGTGGCAGTTGAAACTTTCTCTTTACAGTTCATGGTTTTACCGACAGAGGACTGTGCAGCTCTTTTCATATTTTGAGCAAAGTAACCCCTGATGTGTCTTACGGTACTTTTCTATATTTTCTGTTCTGAAAAACCAAACAGCTCGCAAGGATTGTGGACAGAGATATCTGGGTAGAGCCAAACAGCCTTATGTAGATTAAATTATACTCATATAGTTTAATTAATTATATTAATATATATCAGTAACTTACACTTCTATTGTAAATATTGTATCATATTGAAACATTGTATTCGTATGGATTGCTCTTTAGTGAACTAAAATTGTATTTTTTTTCCGCTTAGTTCGGGATATTATAACCGATTAAGTAACAATCACTGAAACGACGGAAGGCATGCCTGGTTGCACTGTGAGGGGAACCTACTTTATACGATACAAAAACGAGTTGAATTGTAGGGCGCAAACATCCCAGTGAAAATATATAGCGGGCGTATTTTTCCCTCTTTTTGTGGTAGGGCGCAAATTTCCCGGGCGAAAAATTCTCGCATTCGTTCTCAACAAGAGAAAAGTCGGAAAATACTTTTTGGAAATTTTTTGGGGTTAAAAATTGGTATTTTTTTTTAATTTTCAAAAAGATCTTTTAGTGGAAGACTAACTGGGACACCCACAATTTTTTGCCAGTTTTGTCTTGAGAGGGTCCCTAACAACATATATTTTTTTTTTATTTTGTTTGCAAGTGTACCTCATAGTGAAAAAAGGCAAATGTACATAGGTCAGCATCTATGTGGTATACGTATGATACACACTGTACATCACTAGGATAACCAATGCCTTTGAATGGGGGGATGAAGTTGTTATAACATTGGAATCTTATGATAACAAGTATTTTTTGTCTTAATGGTAATTGGTCTCTGAGGATGAAGGGGGTTCTCGACCCTGTTCGCATCTCTCTTGGCTACGCCACTGCTGTACATCAACTGAAATTATACATTCCCGCATTTTTGTGTTAATTTTGCATATAATCAGTTCTGTGACATATATAGATCTATGTTTAGTAATTGTTCTTGTTTTGTAACAGTTGGTTAATATTATGCCTGTTGTTAATAGGTATTTATATGTTTAGTTTGTTTCAATGATGGAGGGAGGCGGTGGCTCAGTGGTAGAGCGTTCACCTCCGGTGCTTGGGGTCCCTGGTTCGACCACAGCTCGCGCCGTGTGGACCTTGTGGTGGACAAGCACCATGCTCGTGTGTTTTCTCGGGGTTCTCCCGTTTCCTCCCACTTTCTTCATTCCACAATTTTATTCATTTCTTATAATCACCGTCTATTTTATTCTAACCGGCATAATCGTGGGACGTAAAGCTGAACGATTTCTTTTAATTTTTGTTTCGATGGTATGTGTGTTTAATATGATCAAATAAAGAATGAATTAAAAGAAATTAATCCTCATCACTGTTTTCGTCCACTACTGGAACAATTTTGGTTTTCGTGAACAAAACTGTTGGCTGCTGTTCTCACGTTGCTGCTATTGTGTATTATTTATCATATACGAGATACTTATCAAAAATCGTTCAACCAGCTGAAATACTCAGTAAAATGTTCACAAAAACCGAAATTGTTCCAGTAGTGGACGAAAACAGTCATGAGGATTAATTTATTATAATTCATTCATTATTTGATCATATTAAACACACATATACAGTAATACCATCGAAACAAACTAAACACATAAATACCTATAAACGACAGGCATATTATTAACCAACTGTTACAAAACAAAAACAATTACTAAACAAAGATATATATATATATATATATATATATATATATATATATATATCACAGAACATTGATTATATGCAAAATTAACACAAAAATGAGGCAATGTATAATTTCAGTTGATGTACAGCAGTGGCGTAGCCAAGGGAGATGCGAACAGGGTCGAGAACCCCCTTCATCCTCAGAGACCAATTATCATTAAGACAAAAAATACTTGTTATCATAAGATTCCAATGTTATAACAACTTCATCCCCCCCATTCAAAGGTATTGGTTATCCTAGTGGTGTACAGTGTGTATCATACGTATACCACATAGATGCTGACCATGTATGTCTGCCTTTTTTTCACTATGAGGTACACTTGCAAACAAAATGAAAAAAAAAAAATGTTGTTAGGGACCCTCTCAAGACAAAACTGGCAAAAAAATTGTGGGTGTTCCAGTTAGTCTTCCACTATATATATATATATATATATATATATTTTTTGAAAATTTCAAAATTTTTTGACTACAATTTTCAACCCCAAAAAATCTCAAAAAAAAAAAAATCCGACTTTACTCTTGTTGGGAACCCCTAACATTTTTTTTTCATGCAAATCGGTTCAGCCGTTCATGAGAAAAATAATAATTTCAATTTTCTTCCCCCTCCTAGCACCCCTTTAAAAGCGCCTGGGGGGCTGAAACTTTTGGAAACTGGGTTTGTCATAAATGTTAATCGATACTGTAAATTTGGTGCAGATGTGCTTGGGGGCAGTTTTCACATGCTTATTCCGCTAGGCCCTTTGATCTTCGTTTCTCAAGATGACACACAGTGCACATACTGTTTCCTGCTTCATGTTTTTCTGTACTAGCGAGGTAATGAAGAATGGAATCGGAGATTTAATAGGAATATACGGACGTAATAGTTCAGCAAATACTCTCTGCCTATCAGAAATGTAATGGAGTGCATAAGAGTCGGAATACGTTTTATCGGGTTTGAAAACGATTAAGCATATACCGATCAAAAATTCTAGCAATACACAACTGGATGGATCCGACGAAATCCGGAGCACTGATCGGACTTTTACCCGTAGTGTTGTATTCCTAGCAGCAGTTGAACTTCGAATACGCGCACCAAAAATGTTCATTTGTGTGAAGTAATATGATAACACTCTTCAAATTCACTATGTGCTTCAGTTATGCAGGGAAAAAATCAAGGACAACATATATCATATACATTCTGCCGATCTGGATCAAACTTTGCACGATAGTAGACTTTGACCTGCTATACAATTGAGCGAAGTGTTATGCAGGCTGTTGGTTCCCAAATTATTGGCCATCAAATTTAGTCACACTTCCGAAAAAAAAAGGACCACATTCGATGTGGATAAAATTTGGCATGATGGTGCACTTTGAGCTGCTAATACAAGCTTGTGAAATGTTATTATGTACATGATTTTTAGTTCCCGAGGAATATACCATCAAATTTAATGTTTCACATTTGTACAATAAATAAATAAATTAAATGAAAATAAAAAAATGGTAGACTTTCACCTGATATACATGTTTCTGAAGCAAGAGTTCTGGTTCTGTACTAATGAGAAATCAAATTTGATGTTTGAACTTAAATAACATTTTCACAGAATAATTATAATACAGATTTGATTTGTTTTTAATTTTAAAAATGAAGGACGAGTTATTTCAGCTGTTGAGAAATTTACACTTGTGTCATTTGGTAAATTTTAATTTATATAGATAAAATAAAAATATTTTATAACATATTATAATGCGAGCTTTGGATAGTTATCGGCTAAGGCAATATAAAGGTCTCAAATAGAAGTAGTTCTTGATATTTTACAGAGCTAATTCGTATTAGAAATACTGAATATTCAGTAGTATTTTCAGTGATGATTGACATAATTACAAAATTACCAGGACAATTGAATCGATTTTTGTTAAAAGGGCGTATGTGCAATAAAAAAGTTGTGGAAAAATGACAAAAACCTTTTTTTCACGGGATGGTTTGGCTTATGAGAGAAAGAAATATGCCTTATATTTATAACATGTTCAAGAAACACACGTCCTTTTAACGCAAATTGGTAGATCTACCTCATTCATTTCTTTTAAAAAGTTAAAGTATTCATTTCTTTAAAAAAGTTAAAACTGTGAAAAATGTTACATACGCCTTTTAACAGAAAGCGATCAATTCTAAACATTTGTTAGGTAATTCAAGACATGGAATTTAATCATTGTATGTACACGTAAAAATAAAATTTAAGCCTTGTGTATTACCATGAAAAATAAAGCATAGGAGATACCGTGGGGTCCCTTAGAGATCCCAATTAAAAATAAGTAATTATTGGTGTTTCTTACACAAATTTTATACAGATATATTTCAAAACAAAACGTTATTGCATTGCTCTCTGACTGAGACTGACATCTTCGACATCAATGACATCATCGCCATCCGAAATAGAAAATAAATGCTTGATGACCTCATCACCAGATAACAGGAACAACTACAACTCAGAATAGTGAAATCATGTCATCCTCTTGGGATTGTTGCTTGAAGTAATGGGCTTTAGCCTTTTGAAACTAGCCACTTTGTTATTCAGAAGCTGTTCAAAGATGTAAGCAGTTTTTAAGAAATTCATTGCTTCAAACAGTAACATTAGGAAGAAAGAAACAAGGTCACAAACAATATAGCGTAATGTAAGAAAACTTTTTTTTTTTTTTTTTTTTTTGCTACACACCCCATGTCAATAATGAAGTATTTCCGGAAACAATATACTAATAGTTTTTACCTCTATTGAGCATTTTGTAATCTACTTATTTTGCTTGTTTGATAAGAAAAAAAGAAAAAAGAGAAAAAATAATTGATTACTTACATGGGTATTACTTTGGGGTTCTTTTACGACCCTTATGGTAAACAATCATTTTTTACATAACAGCAAAACAACAGGAAACAATATTTTGTGTTCAGTGTATTAAACATACATAGGGGAGAAAATACAAGAACAAAGTTTGAGATACTCATGTTCATTTAAGAGATATACTGCATTGAATATCTCTGGGGTCCCAAAAAGATCCCACGGTAGTACACAAGGGTTAAATCATGTTTGAAGAATTGTGAAGTTAGTTGGAACTGAAAAGATAGAAAGTCACTTTATTTTATTTTATTATTATTTTTACCTTCATGATCTACATTGAAAGAGTATATTTGTTTTCACCGATTCAAATATACTTGACTTTTTAAACGGTTTGTTTTAAAAATAGTGCTCAACTGCTGTAAGAAACATATTTTTAGTTTACCGCAAAATAGCAGACTCTTCTAAAATTACTCTCAAAGACTTTCTGTTCTAATTGTACTATCTAAGGGTCAGCTAACTCGACATATCGTAGTACAAAATCTAATTAGACACACTTTTACAGATCTTTTCACAAATCGTCTTCATTTACCAACTACCTTCAAATATTGTCAACCAACAGGAGCAATATATGGAATAGTTATCCGCATGACGATATCGCACTTTGAAAAGACAACGCCTTGACCTTGTATATCTGAAATTATTTATGAAGTCTGGGGAGAGATCTCCCGACAAAACAGAGAGAATTAGGATAACATATTGAGAGTCATTAGTTGTGTTCTAAGAGAAGAGAAAAGCTGGGTCTCCCACCAAGTAATTAATTTTAACCATCCGTCAACTGCAATTATACCCCCTGACTGATAAATGGGTCAGGTGTAGCTCTGAGATGTAAATTATGGCGGAGGATGAGCTCTTGTGTCTCTTCGCGGCTTCGTTGCAGTTCCCTCGGGAACGGTTTTTTCGAACGGCTTCATCACCACATGCGTATTTAATCCACGTGTTTGTGTTCGCTCGGACTAACAGCTTTCGTATGATCTGCCACACTGAGGACGGGTAAACCACTCTATTCTACTTCAACAGGCTGAAATGTGACATTCTATTATATAAATAAATAAATAAATAAATAAATAATGATATCTATCTCTAATTTCGAGAAGTTCCTTTGTTTTACTTACTTCCAACATATTAACACCGAAAAATTTGTGGATTTTGCACTAACATACGTAAAAAAATGAAAATGAAATATGTCAGTTTAACGTCCCACGATTATGGTCTTTAGGCTAAGGGAGACGGTGAATGATGATCATCAAGTGAACAGATTAAGGCAAGTGAATGATGAAAGAATTGTTGGAATGAGAAAGTATGAGGAAGCGAGAGTACCCGAGAATACCCACGGACACTATGTTGTCCACCACAAACTTACTTGGCCGAGGATAGAACCAGGGACCCCATGCACGAGAGATAAGCACCCTACCACTTACCCAGCGTGCCCCTACTAACATACGTAGTTATGCATACAGCGTTGTACTTAATTTTCTGTTTCTTTGATTAATAACATGCAAAGGATACACATTTCAACACATTTACAGCTTATGCTACCAAAGCTATATTAAAAAATCTAATTAATTTAGCTGAACATATACACTCATGCTCAAAAATTAAGGATAATTGCAGATTGTGGTACTACACAACGTGGAACTACACAAAACTGGCGGTAATAGCATAGGCACATAGTGAACACAACATACGAACAAACGAAACATATCGGTACCACGGTATTGGTTATATCCACGGTATCCACGGTATTGGTGTAAGTTGAGAAACACATGTGCTACACAACGCCACTGTTTCCTGCGCATGTACCCCGACATCAATATGGAATATGATCACATACACAGGCCGTACAACGGGTTGGCATACTCTGGATCAGGTGGTCGAGCAGCTGCTGGGGTATGGCCTCCCATTCTTGCACCAGTGCCTGTCGGAGTTCCTGAAGTGTCCTAGGGGTTTGAAGACGTGCAACGATACGTCGACCGAGAGCATTCCAAACATGCTCGATGGGGTTTAGGTCTGGAGAACAGGCAGGCCACTCCATTCGCCTGACATCTTCTGTTTCACGGTACTCCTCCACGATGGCAGCTCGGTGAGGCCGTGCGTTATCATCCATCAGGAGGAAGGTGGGACCCACTGCACCCTGAAAAGGCGAACATACTGATGCAAAATGACGTCCCAATACACCTAACCTGTTACAGTTCCTCTGTCAAAGACATGCAGGGGTGTACGTGAACCAATCATAATCCCACCCCACACCATCAAACCACTACCTCCATACAGGTCCCTTTCAAGGATATTATGGGGTTGGTATCTGGTTCCTGGTTCACGCCAGATGATAACGCGGTGAGAATCACTGTTCAGACTATACCTGGACTCGTCCGTGAACACAACCTGGGACCGCTGTTCCATTGACCATGTACTGTGTTCTTGACACCAGGCTTTACGGGCTCTCCTGTGAACAGGGGTCAGTGGAATGCACCTTGCAGGTCTCCGGGCGAATAAACCATGTCTGTTCAGTCGTCTGTAGACTGTGTGTCGGGAGACAATTGTTCCAGTGGCTGTGGTAAGGTCCCAAGCAAGGCTACCTGCTGTACTCCGTGTCCGTCTGTGGGCACTGATGGTGAGATATCGGTCTTCTTGTGATGTTGTACACTGTGGACGTCCCGTACTGTAGCGCCTGGACACGTTTCTTGTCTGCTGGAATCGTTGCCATAATCTTGAGATCACACTTTGTGGTACACGGAGGGCCCGTGCTACGACCTGCTGTGTTTGACCAGCCTCCAGTCACCCTATTATTCTACCCCTCATAACGCCATCAATATGCGTTCTTTGAGCCATTTTCAACACACAGTCACCATTAGCACGTCTGACAACATCTGTACACTTACACGCTACACCGTACTCTGACATGCACCAATACAACTTTGCGTATTTGGACTGCTGCCAGCGCCACCGTGTGACGACCGCACCGTATGCACAGCACCGAATGGTCAAATGCACCGCATGGTCATACCCCGAGGTGATTTCCAACCGAAAGCCGCCCACCAGAGCGTTGTTTCACCATGTATCCGCATTATCCTTAATTTATGAGCACGAGTGTATTAGTCTTTTCCTAGATTTGACATATGAATGCGGCTGCTGTACGTCCCGGAGTTTCCGGGATCATACCGACACTGACATCTGCGTCCCAGCGTTCCGAAAATATAGGTCTATATCATGATGCATAGATGCCCCAGTTTTCGTCCAACAAGAGAAAAATATTTTTTTCTCAACATTTTAAAAAAAAAAATCTCTTCAGTTTATTGATATAACAGCTCCAAGCACAAAGAAGTCAAACTAACAAACCCATAAAACACGTATTGTAACATTGTCAGTATATCTCTTTGTATCCGTCTAGAGAGATCAGAAGTAGATATTTAATTATTATTTTAATACAATTTTGCTTTAAATAATTTCTTGTGTATTTCTGCATGAGTTATGTTGGAAAGTGTCTCACAAATTGTGTTGCAGATCTTACATTGTTATCCTGATTTTGTCTTCAAATGATACTGCATGGGGATGTCCGTGCAGCTAAATCATCGTTCATAGTTGTTCTAAACAATATCGGATCCGTGAGATAAATGGACGCGGCGGCTCAGTGGTAGAGCGCTCAACTCGGGCGAGTCAGTCCCTGATTCGTTCTCAGCCCTTGCCAAGTAGATTTTGCGGTAATGAAACATGAAATTTAAGTTTTACGTCCCACGATTATGCCGGTTAGGCTAAAGGAGACGGTGATTATGAGAAATGAATGAAATGGTGGAATGAAGAAAGTAAGAGGAAACGGGAGAACCCCGAGAAAACCCACGAACACGGTGTTTGTCCACCACAAAGTCCACACGGCGCGAGCTGGGATCGAACCAGGGACCCCAAGCACCGGAGGTGAACGCTCTACCACTGAGCCACCGCGCCCCCTAGATTTTGCGGTAGGAAAACACTGTGTGTGTAGATTTTCTTCACGTTCTCCCGCTTCTTCTCACTTTCGTATGGTAACCATCACCATCAAAGTAAATAACAGAAAGAAAATCCGTGAAATAAAGGAAACGTTTTAGAGATGAAAAGCCTTGGAAAGAAAGAAATATAATAAAACCGGCAACTACGAACCTGGATACTGAAGAAAACAACTTCTATTTATATATGCTATAACATATTTCACGACAAAAAATCTTTGTGGCTAATCCACGTATCAAGCAAGTGGTAAAATTGTATCGCTTGTTTGTCTATGTATTCATTCTTTGCGACTGAGTGGTAGAGCGTTCACCTCTGGTGCATGGGCTCCCTGGTTCAAACCCAGCTCGCATCATGTGAACTTTGTGGTGGACAAACACCGTGTGCATGGGTTTCCTCGGGGTTCTACCGTTTTCTCCCACTTTGTTCATTCCACCATTCCATTCATTTCTCATCATCACCGTCTCCTTTACCCTAGCCGGCATAACCGCGGGACGTAAAACTCAAAAATTTAATTTTCATTCTTTGCGATAATAATAGTATAGCCCAAAGTAGTATGCTTAAGTTAATGCCGTATGTATGTATTCTGCCGTATTTTAAACTAACACTATTTAAAAGAAGGGAGTATGTGGCTCTGTGGTATCAGAGGGTGTCAGAGGGTATATATGGTGTCAAAGGGTTCCTTTTCGATCCTAGGTCATGCGAATTTGTAGGTGGCAACATTCCATTATTCTCGGTGTTTCCCAGTTTCTTCCCACATTCTCATTTCACTAATTATTTTTCTAATAATTCACTTTTATTAATGATAAGTCTTTTTTTTTTTTAGCCTACAGGTATAACCACAGAATATTATGCACTTTATTTCATTCCTACTCAGAGTTCGAAGTGAAAAAAAAAAAAACAAACGAGGCGGTATATTTTATTATGTTTTTGACTCAACATACCGGCTATTTAAATATTGTCTTGATCACTGAAAAACCAGAGACGGTATGTCCTCATTACTGAAAAACCAGAGGCGGTATGGCATACCACCGCATATCGTCTCACTTCGACCACTGTCCCTACTGTTAAAAGAAAGACCACATTAATAATTACAATTACTGAACTGTCAGTAGTATTGTATAGTTCGGGAATAACACTTCAAACTTCTAAATAAATAAATAAATCACATACTCTATAATTTAGTGCAGTCAGTCTTGTCAATTCTATGAATGTCACCGAGAAAATCGATCCCTTAATGAGTGACAGTATGCAACAATTTTTGTTTCTTTTCAAAGGATTTCGTCAAAAGTTTCGATCGATACACACAGTGTAGTTTGAAAATCTTTCAGTTTAACGTCCCACGACTATGTTGTTTAGGCTAAGGGAGACGATGATTAATGCAAGTGAATGATGATCGAAGAATTGCTGGAATGGGAATGTGTGAGGAAACTGGAGTACCTACGTATATATATGGATGGAAAGAGAGAGTATCTAAAAAGTCCCCTGACATAGGGTAACTCTGTTATTATCAGAGTTACAACAAAATTTAAGCGGGGAGACTGTCTCCAAATATGATGTTTTCAATCTAAAGTGAAGGATTTTTTTTTTAATTGGACGAGCCGTTTGGGCTGTACACTCTTTATGCGCCCAATGTTAAATGAAAATGCAACGTTGCCATTTATGTGAACCTATGTTTGAAATGGGGGTTGGCCATCAACACGTTAGTGTGCAAAACAGTCACTTCATTCACTTGTGTTGTGGGTCCAGGTAAATGACAACGTTGCATTTTCATTTAACATTGGGCGCATAAGGAGTGTGCAGCCCAAACGGCTCGTCTGATTAAAAAAAAAAATCCTTCACTTTAGATTGAAAACATCATATTTGGAGACTGTTTCCCCTCTTACATTTTGCTGTAACTCTGATAATAACAGAGTTACCCTATTGCAGGGGAAGAGGTGCGGTGGCTCAGTAGTAGAGCTTCACCTCCGGTACTTGGGGTCCTCCAGTTTCCTCCCACTTTCTTCATTCCACCATTTCATTCATTTCTCATCATCACCGTCTCCTTTAGCCTAGCCGGCATAATCGTGGGACATAAATCTCAAAAGATTTCATTTCATTTATAATTACAGTCTCGATGAACTGCTGACTAGTGTGATACATGAACATTTTGTTTGAGTTTCTGGAGTACTTCGGAAACCTCACCTGCTGGCTTGCCTACCTTATAGAGCGCTATGACAGCTACATTATTTTTCTAATCATCTGATTTCATCATAATTAGCAGTGATAAACATTACACATCATGCCTCGGTAATATGCTGGCCTTTGTGAGTAGACGTACATCCACCATCAAAATTTGTGACAGTATTTATATACGAGGATTGCGAAACATGTTATGCGCAGTAGTAGACCTATAGGCACAATTATAACCTTATGAATTAAATAAGTACGAGGCCAAAAAGCAACCGAGCATCATCTGAGCCGGCATGTCTGATTGGCTACTTTCGTTTCCGCCACGATTGTTGGCTAGAAACACTGCAATCTTAGCCGTAGTGGATTTTTACAATTTCCGGTTCTAGTAGAGACTTTACGGTAGGGATGTAACGTATTCTTGTGCCGCTTCACCGATTGCAAGGAAATAGCACCTCTCTATCTATTATCGTTTTTTTAGCCTATAGCGATCAACGTCAACTCCGGAATTGGCTAATTTTTATCAATTACGGTTTGAGTATCGGTTTTTAAAAAATGGGTTCCTACGTTTGATCCTCCAAATTTTCTCGAAATTTGCCGACGATAGGTTAAGCAGTTCTTGAGATTTTTTTTAAAAATTGTTTTCCGAGTGGAAGGACAGACGGACAGGGTAAGTATATAAATAAATTTTGTAAAACCAAACTCCTTAGAAGTATGCACACACTAAGTGAACAGAGCACAAAGAGACAAAATAGCCTTATATAATATTTTGTACTTAAATTATTAATATAAAACAATTTAATTTACATTGGTTGGCGCGAATGAAATTCTTCTATGTAAGTCAATTCCTACGGCAAGAAAAAAAAAAAACAAACAAACAAAAAAAAACTTGCAATACATGGTTAATACAAATAGTTGCCGTGTGTCACCATACACATTTGCCATTGCTCACAAGTAACACTTCACATCGTTGCTGCCGGTCTGACGCTAAACTATACATTTTCGGAAAGCACTAGTCCTAAATAGGATAACTACACAGTGCGACGGTCAGACGTTGCCGCGTTCAGGACTTATGGAGCGTCAAACATTAACATGGGGTTTATGAGAGTAACCATAGCAGTCGTATTATTTCATGCTAATTCGTCTTGCATTTGAACTCTGTGCTAACATTTGTGTTGTAGCAGTCGTATTATTTCATGCTAATTCGTCTTGCATTTGTACTCTGTGCTAACATTTGTGTTGTTTTTGTGTTTTTTAGGTATGCGTTGTAAGATGGATCCGAAAGTGGTCGTTTGGGCTCTGGTGGCCGAGATCGGGACAAATGAGCGCAATCCAAATTTGGAAGAGCAAAGGATGGTGGCACACATCAAGTCTCTTTTGACCAGCGGGATGGAAGTCGTTGAAGAGATTCGTACGCTCGGCTTCGGTGACAGTGATGGTGACCAGGGGGACGGAGACATGGATTTTGGAGACGGGGAAGACCAAGAGCAGGAGGATGCAGAGATGCCTTCGTCATCGCAGCAGTCTCATACGTCTTCCGCATCTGGCTCATCAGCGTCAGAATACCTGCCCTCTCCTGTGAAGAAGCCGAAGTTCCAGGATCAGCCTCCAGAAGACTCCAAAATGACACCAGAGCAGTGGCGCGAGTACAAGGCAAAAGCCTATGCCTACTGGACGGTAAATCCAAAAACAGGTAGGCCTTGGAACACAAAGACCGGTCGTGCTACCCACTCGACTCTGCAGAATCAGTTCAGGTATATTCGGAACATTGGCGTGCTACGTCACTTTGGGGCAACACAAGGCAAAGATGACAAGAAGACGCTGATGGCAGAGATCAATGAGGCAGTTCGGGGCATGTTCGCGGAGAAACAGCACACTGCTATCATTCACGATCGAACGTTGCGAATTTGGGCTAGGCAAACAGCTAATGAACTGGACCCTAACAAGAGTCTCAAGTTCAAGGCATCACCGTCGTGGGTGTACAGATTCAAGAAGCGCAACAACATCGTGGACCGTGCAATCACCAACAGGGTCGGCAGGACCTGGCAACTGAAAGAGTTGGACTTGCAGCAGCAGGCTGATGCTTTCGTATTAGCGACTCGCGAGCTCATTGCAAGCGAAAGCATCCCACCAACGCAGGTTGCCAATGCAGATCAGAGTAGCTTCAAGAAGTTGTTGCAGAGTACTCGCACTCTCCGTACCAAAGGAACAACAGTCGTGCGAGCGGTTGTGGGATCCATGAGCGCAACAACCCACAGCTACATGATCATGCCCGTGATCACCATGGCCGGAGAGATTCTGCGGCCGATGTATGTACTGGTGTCGCAACCAAGTGGAAAGTTTCCGGGAAACAAGCCTGCAGATCCACCGAACATCAAATCATTTGCTGGCAAAACGTCCAACATGAACAGGGACGACCTTAAGGACTTCTACGAGCAAGTGTTCTGGCCAAGCATGCCTGATGATCGGAAGAAGATCGTTTTGCTATTGGACTCGTGGACTCTGAACAAGGACGACAATCTATCGAACGCACTGAAGCCTGCCGACGTTGCGTTGCACAAGAGACTGATTCCTGGTGGTTGCACTGGAAAGATTCAGCCTTTAGATGTGCATTTCTTCCGTCAGTACAAGTCCTTTGTACGCTTTGTGACCGACACACTGGCCATGGACAGTGTCATGGATATCTGGCATCGCGATCGATTCCTGGCACTACAGTCGTTTTCACTCTACCAGTTCAGCGCACCCCGATTCAAGAACCTGATCCGGTACGCTTTCCACAAGGCTGGCTATCTGGACGAGGAGCCGGGAATGTGGATCTCTCCGCACGAGTACTGCTTTGACTCCCTCGACGAAGGTGACGTGTGCTTCACGTGCGGCGAACTACCGTTCGTCAAGTGTGCACACTGTGAGCGCACTCTTTGCATCTCTCATGCTCTGTTCGACGATTTGCACATTGATTGTACCCTTTAACTTACGCAAACAAGTGCTCAATCAGACAACGTCGATTCAAACGTCACAAACCTTGTGTTCTTCTTCGTTTCCTGTAACTCTCATAAACCCCATGTTAATGTTTGACGCTCCATAAGTCCTGAACGCGGCAACGTCTGACCGTCGCACTGTGTAGTTATCCTATTTAGGACTAGTGCTTTCCGAAAATGTATAGTTTAGCGTCAGACCGGCAGCAACGATGTGAAGTGTTACTTGTCAGCTAACGATTGGATTTCTTTGCGAAAAAAATCTGAAGTCGGCAGTGCGAAGAAACCCTCAACCGCACGTTACATCATTAGATCATCACAGAAGGTCTTCCCTCCCCAAAAATGATCGAAATGTCAGAAAAGATAGTAGTCAGAAGGGAGAGATATCAGGGGGATAAAGTAGGTAAGGAAACGTTTCATACTGCAACTTACGGACAGCCAACAACTTGGCTTGTGATGCATGTGAGCTAGAGTATTATCAAGCAATATGAGGACACAATGTCTGTTGACTATTACTGGCTGCTTACTGATAAGTTTGCGGTGCATTTGATGGAGCTGAGCATTGTAATGAACTGCATTCGTGGTTTCACCTCGCCTGAGAAAGACATTATGGATTACTAACACCATAGATTACCATACCAGTCACAACGCGTTTTTCGGCTAGAGATATGGTTTAGGAAACCATCCTGGATGTTGACCACTAACCAACCACTGTCCTGACTGTTTACGACTGTCTTGACAGATTCATTTTCTTTTTTTTTTAAATCTAAATTGATAATCCGTTGCACAAAACGTTCCCGGTTATTCTTTACACTCAGACAACTGCACACCTTCAAATAGATATTCTGTTGAAGGGTGTTAACTCATGTGACACCAATGAGTGTAAATTTTCCAAATCAGTGATTGCACGAAGTCGCCGAACAACAGTGATATATGTCTAATCTGTCACAAATGACCTAAATAATTTTCCAAGGGTCTGCTTCCACGGCGTTCCTGAGTAGCTCATATGAACATGATGTTGGCCGGTACCCACGGGGGTCATTTCACAATAGTGTGGTATCAAAACAAAATTTGACGAACAATGGTGTGTTTGTTCGTCATTCTTGGCCCAAATAGTCTTAACGTTTTCCTTTTCTTATCGGCTTGCCCTTCGAATGTCCCAGTTTGAAATCGTGAAGAAAACTCACTTGCAATTATGTGATTTCCATAGTACATTTTCATATGACCATGTTCAACAATGCACTGTCTCCTGACTGTCTGGGTACCCCAACTTATTTGCTGGACGTGTACAGAATTTGTGACGTTAGATGCGTGACTTTAGCGAATTCGCTTGTTGTATTACCCACGTGAGTTGCCCACCAAAAAAGTAGACATTTCATTCGTACCAATATAATACACTGTAGAGAACTTACCACGTGTTCAAAAAGATGGGTGGAGTCTTCTTCGGAAAGCACCTGCAATTAAAATATGATTTCATTAATTTCAATTTTATTTAGCAATCAGTTTTAAATTATATACACTGTTGGCAATTAAAATTGTAACATTAGAAATAAAGATACTACATAGTGACACCAAGTTTGGTAGACCGGCATATTTTGGCACAAAGGTAAAATACTTGCACTCAATGCTCTGTGCACCCCACGATGACACCTCAGGTGCCAAAAAGAATACAGCAAACGTATCACGTGGAACTGCTGCTACACTAAAAGACAAATAGCAGTAAATACTTCTTTGATCAAGTTTTGGGTCAGTTGGTCTGGGTGACCATTCCATGGGACTGGCGACAATCTACTTCCATGGAAGTTGTGTATCAATGGATTGACGCACATCAACGCCACAATGAGTATAAGCTGCGAAAGAAAGTGCGTTCAGAAGGAAAGCGAACACATGTTCTTCCAGGGCGTCAGGTATTGTTGCACCGTTGAAGTAATGTTGATGAAAAATAGACCAAGCGGATACTCATATTCCACACCACACAATTACCTTTCCAGGGTGTTCCTTACTTGTATCAACCCAGTTCGGACTACATTAACAGCATTCACATTTTCCCCTCATTTCAAAATAATAATAATAAAAAAAAAAGTCTGAAGATTTTTAACTCTCCCTGTATAGTATAATATCTGCTATGTTCATAAAAATATAAATTTGCTATGAAAGATCATTCTACTCAGCGTAATTATTTTCAAGGATTGATCAACATAAAATGGTGTGCGAGAGGGATGTTCGATTTCATGTAAACGTTGAAAGAACAAATTAATAGTTTTCTGTAAACTGCAGTTATCGATATTTTCTTGTTAAATAACCAGATAACTAGAATGTGTTTACTACGTCTCAAAATAATTACCGAATAAATTGAATTAATAATACCTACTTGTTTTTTTCACTTACTTCATTTAAACTGCTTCCTATAGAGCAGAATTTACAATTATTATCTTACAATCTAATTTAATGATTTTAATTACAAAATTCATTAACTTAGTCAGCATATTCCATTTTGTATGAGGCATCTGTTATGATGCTACTCATTAATTTATTAATTTACAAAATAATACCACTTTGATGTATCTTACTATGAAGCATCTTCTTTATTGCAGTTAAAGACTCTTTAAAAAAAAAAAAAATTACAGTACATTTGGAAATTCTACTGTACAAATTGGATGATAATGTTCAGCTAAAAGTATTTCATATGAGAAACGGCAGCTGTTACTTATGTTTATTAATGGGATCCACCTTTACTTTATATTTTCAACAAATTATTGTATTTTATATTTTTTGTTCTACATTGGCTTTTAAATCATGTATAACTTGCATTGTTTCCATAGCTTTTGCGTCTTGTTTACAGTGTCTGTTGTGAAATGGGAACTGCTGAACGAGTTGAAGATGGCGCTGCATTTGGTTTGGATGCAACCTTGGAATATCTGGCAGTTGAAGTTCTTGAATTTGCAGGCAACGATGTTCGTTAAAAAAAAGAAGACTAGGATTATTCTACGTCATTTACAGTTAGCTATTCATTATGATAAGGAACTGAAGAAATTGTTTGGAGTGATAATTTTATTTTTTTAGATTTTTATTTGTGCATACGTATTCTATTTTCTATGTTGTATATTCTATTTTGTAACTATATAAACTGTTCTATACACATGTCTGCACTTTTTTATTATTACTAATTTTAGTTATTTTAAATATGTGTTGTGCTTTAATCGTGGTATATTGGAGCTTTTTTTCAAAAACATTTTGTATACTCTAAACTCCAGGAATCGATTAAAGTAAGGATATATCCAGTGGTGTCGTTCAGTCGGTTGACCTGAACCGGTTGTTGAAAGTGTCTCATCATGTCTAGATCAGATACTTACGAGAAAAACAAAATCAATATACAAAGTACCAAAATAAAGATGCTATATGACTTAATTCTAGTCATTTTACTAGTATCACTGGAGTAAACAATTACAATAATATAATCATAACTAATAATATCAAGCCAACTTACTTCACTGATCAAAGAACCAGGTTAAATGACTTGAATGACACCACTGGATATATCCATATACTGTATGTGTTAATGTGGTGAAATTTAATTTTATTCTGGTATAAGCTTGAAAATTGTGATCTTTAAGGCTTCTTGATTGAGTAACGTGTGTCCTATGTCAACAGCAAGGCAATATAAACCTCTTCCAAAGGATTATCCACTACAGTCATCTGCGCTAGCCAGTAGATCAGAAATGAGAGTTGAAGATATGTTTGATTTTAGTTTAACGTCCTACGTTTATGCTCCGAGGCTAAGAGAGATAGCGATGATAACGAACGAAATGGTAGAATGAATAAAGTGGAGGGAAACGGGAAAACTACGACGAAAACCCAAGAACACGGTTTATAATAATAATTATTATTAGTGGGACCTGTTAGCCAAGTATGATGTACACAGATTAATAGCAACGTCTTAATTTGAAAGATGGATTTGTAAGATTTGTTGCAGTTAGCTTAGATAAATGTGTGTGGAATGTGTCAATCTCTTTCTCTTAGCCTCGCCGCAGAATTCTGCTAAGTTCATTTTACCAAGATTTCACCGGTTTTCCTAATTAGTTTTATTAGTCAGATACTAGTTGAACGCGTAACAAAAAAGTTTAAGATGAAGACACTCTGGTCATCATTAACAATATTTACTCAACTTTCAGATACTGCTTGAGGGGCTAGTGTGTAGGTCCCTGCTTCGATCTCAGCTCCCACTAAGTGGACATTGTGGTAGACAACCAAAATGTAGATGGGTTTTCTTGAAGTTCTCTCGTTTCCTCCCAGTTTTGCATTTCACCGTTTCTTTCATTACTATCACCATCTTCATCCTATAGTCTTGGAGTACAACCGTGAGACGTTAAACTAATAATAAAACAGTCATGAGGCTTTACACGGAAATCATTAACAATTAATAACAATAAGAATGGGGAAAGGAAGTCGGTCAAAACCAACACTTAAGGTACGATAAGGACTTTTTTTTGTGGGAAACTACTTCCGAAAAGAGTGAGCTAGAATGATCGGCCATCAGGCTTGAAACAAAGGCCATGACCGCTTACTAGTAGCTTCAGTTTCAAAATATGTAAACTAAACTTTTTTATAGATTTTTTTTTAAAAGTAGAAAATATATCGTGGCTGGAGCCTCCACTTTTAGTGATTTTATCGCAAAACTAAAACAAAAAATTCTCAACCCCTCGTAATTTATTTTTCCTCTTTTGTTTTCATCAAATATCTTCTGAATTCAAAATACCTTTGTCGTCTTATGATTGAAATAAATGACGAAGCACTTAAAACGAAATTTTTTGTGACTTCTGGAAGGTAATTTTTCTCACTTTTGTTCCGGCAGCCTTCTTTACATATGAGTGAGTAGCTAAGAGACGCATACAAAGAGCTTGGTTTCATATTGTTACTCTTGTAAAGACTCTATCTAAGCAGTCAAAAAATTTTTGGTTACAGTCACCACAGAAAAGCTTATCTTGTGATGAAGAGTCATATCTGAGGGGAAAAATGCCGTACTACAAAATAAAAGTATATTATCTCTTTAAATATAAGGGTAAAAGAGAACACAAGGTGCAATGAGCATAATGCCGCTTCAAATTCTACACTAATCTCTATTGTATTATTACTAGGAGTTACCGGTCAGTGCAGTGGAACACACATTAAGATGTTTTTCAATAAAAGCTTCCTTAATCTGGCTCCGACTTCATCATATCAAATACAAGAGTTCATAATTACAAAGAACTGAACAAATTTCATTCAAATGCAAGAAAACCGATTACAATTTGTTCTTTTTTGAGCATATATATGTAAATATAAATTATTATTGCACACGTAGTTATCAGCCAGCGTAAGTACTTAAGACAAATTTATCTTTATCATCATTTTTTAAATATTACATAAGAGAACGAATTGTTTATTTATAGAACACAAGATAGTATGTCCTGTTGACTGCATAATAAGGTGAAACATTGTATTTTAATGTTTTAAAGTACGTTAAGTGAGGAAGGTTGTAGGAAATAGTAATAAGTTAGAAAAATGTTACTTCGAAAATTTTCAAGTGCCATTACCAAAAAAAAAAAAAAAAAAAAAAGTAAATTATATTTAAAAGTTGTTAAATCACGGTGAAATACCGACAATTTAAAGGCTGTGAAAATCAAATATATATTTTCGTTAGGTATGTTGTTTTCTAACCTCTGTACTGTAGCTAGAATGACAAACAAAATAGTGATACCACTAACAAATTTTATTCTATCTAGGTATTGCAGATGTAGGTATCTTAGGTATTGCAGATAATAAAAGAGTAAGATGTTATAGGAAAATGAGTATGTACGTTTATTGAATTATATATACTGTGTGATTACTGTAGATATTAATCAAACATGATCAAAGTTCTTGCTAGAAACTTTTTTGATAGCGAGAAGGTGCATAAAGCTCATTCTCTCTTTGTATGTGTATGGTCTATGTTAAATAAACTAAAAACAGAGCTGGTCTCCTCATGACATGAACAGAACTTCCAGGGTTAGTTGACTAGCTTTGTTATGTTTTGTCCCTCTAAAGTGTGTTTGGCATTCTCACCTTAGGTACTGAATTCGTTAAAACAATTTGAAATCAATCTGGAATCAATTCGAATGACATGAATGAAAGATACATGTTGAATTTATCCTGGAATCAATCAAATTTTTACCAAAAATTTACTGGAAACAATTTTCATAATACGTTCATTTTTTCCACCAAATTTAACATTGTTTTGGCTTTCTCATAAAGTAATGTAATTACCAAAAGTGGTATAATTTCATTATAATTTCTAGTCAGAAACAATACTCAACAGTCTCAAAAGATCTGTATTGTTGGTTACATATACGCTCAAATTACCATACAAATTATTTTTTATTCTGTAGCACATACAGAGCATAAAGTGGATCAAACAGTTTTACACACTGGTATGGATTAATTGCCAAGATATAATTATATATTCTGATTTTTTTAAAAATGGATTTATATAATTACATATGTTGTTTTTGTATGCATCTCCCGATCCTAGTAACTACGATTACCTAAGTTTAATCGTAGCTCTGAGCTAAGAAAGGAAGAGACAGCGAGAACAGCAACTGTTTCATTGTAAGATTTTTGCCGGTGTAACTGACGAAATACAACTGCAAATTTCAACTAGAATGGTGTTTCTTCCTGTACTTTTTTTTAAATATATATATATATATATAATAAGACTATGCGATAACTAAAATTTCACAATTCAGTCATTTGACACGTAGACAAATCCAGTCATAAATTACATTGCGGAAAATTTACAAAACGAAAACAATTGTACAAAGCTAACCTTGAAATTGTGTATAAATATTCTCCTTGTACCCCACGCTGACGATAAGACGGAGTCAGTAAGGGAAGAAGCATATGTGAATGTCTACAATGTCTACGTAATTCTAGTGAAATCAAATTTGCATCGTGAACGGTTCTGAACTAAGAAAAAAAATGCATACATTTTTCAAATATTTTCTATAAAACTTATTCTTCTCGCCGAAAGAAAGGGCATTCTAATAGTAAGGATATAAAACAGCCAACAATAAGGATACAAAACAGTCAAAGAATATTTACATCTGCTTCGTTTACTTCCATATTTGAATAGGAGTACACACGGCTTCTCAAAGAGAGGTAACTGGGCTGTTCCGAACATTAAAGTACAACCATTCACTAATAATAGCATTGAAACCAAATTTAACAAGGTAGAGTTGAATTTCTTATAGCAATGTTTGCAGCTAGGGGAAAAGAAAAAGAAGAAAAAAGAAAGAAATGGAAAATACGGGTGACAATAAGAGTGAGTATTTCTGGTACTCAGATTTCAGACACCTCGTTCTCATACCAGACACATGCTGATGTTACATCCAGTCCCAATATTTACTCGGAAATACAGGAAACCTCAGTCAGATCAGTGAAAAATGTAAATCATAAGTGCGACTAAACAGGAAAAATGTGTATCCCCTGCAGAAATAGCAAATGCCAAATACAATGTAACCACGATTTTACGTTTTTACGTTAACGAATTCCAGCATTTAGCGAAAGATGATTTGGTCCTCAAAAATACCGCTATATATCCTGGTTAAGGTATTAAAATCTAAGTTTAAGGAAAACTAGATTAGTAAATTTCCTGCATTTAACGAAAATGAAAATGTGGAAAAAACATCATCAGTAAATAGAAGGTATTGATATAATTGTGCATCACTCACAGGATAAAATTGTCTGTTGGGACTGTTTCGTTTAACGTTAGTATATAAATGTTCTAGTAGTTGAACAGTATGTTCCTGGCATTCTTTACATCCAATAGTCTAGATAAGTATATTCATATTTGTATTATTCTGAGCTCAAAAATGTTAATGTTTACAATTCTTTTACTTAACATTTTTATTATATTTTTACCAACATGTTTGATCATTTTTGCCCTGGATTTAAGTATCACATTTTTCAATCTTGAGAAGGTGAAAACACTGATAATGTACTATTTTAAAAACAAACAAACAAGAAAAGATTAAATCCAGTGTTTTATCATTTAACAACCTTCTGCAGCTTTCTATGTGTATTGTATATGTATGCTAGTTTTGAAGTATTTTTAAATTAACAATCTTTAAAAGTGGAAATCAAAATCATTTAGATCTTTAGTTTTAGAAACACAAAATTATTCAAATATTAAAATCTCAAATTGAGTTATACATCAGTGAAACTCCTGTTTTTTATGATACGCAATTTTATGTAGTGAAAACCTCCACTTAATAAAGAAGAAAATCGTTAAAAGGGGGTTATACTGAATAATTAATCAGTGGGAGTTTAGTTCACGGAATTAATTTCTGATACAACTTTACACTACAATCAATAACAAGATGAAACAACCACGTTCCATGTTTCAGAAAAAAAAATAAGCAGTACTGTTTATTTTCTTGAACTAAATAATATTCCGCAATCAATCCTAGGTGTAGTTTACTCCATTTAGACTTATGCTGCATGGCATTTTGTCTTGAATTTTAGCCACAAAATTCCCTCTCCGCTTTTCTTAAGTAGTGTAGTCCGGAGGAAGATTACTCGAGAAACGAGCCGTAGAAAGATTTAATAATAATTACAGATAGTGGTGCAATCTTATCACATGGATCTCCCTTTCTGGAAGTGTCTTGTGAGTCGTCTGGAAAGAAAGAGCAATATACGGAAGAGCCGGATTTCACGTCTCCGGAGATTTGCTGGACCACTCGGGAGAGAATCCTCACAACAAAGAAACGAGTCACAAAAGTAAAGACGTGGTATAAGATGTGAAAGAGGGAAGACTAAAAATAAAAAGCCAGAGAATTGTTCTTTCTGGTCGATCTCTCTCTCTTTGTTTTTCTGTGTGTGTCTCAATTTTATGAAATCCCAAATACTAGCAAGTCCAAGGAAATTGAATTTTGTTTTCTTTTGTTATTTAACTTCATATCTATCCCCACATTTTAGGGTTACAATTATTTAATTTTTAAATATGCAGTATTTGTTCAATATACGTATATACTTTTCTTTCACACGAACGACTTAATCAAGCATGAGGTAAGATAAATAATTAAGCAAATCTATTACATTCAACACCAAATTCAAATAAAGAGACTGATGGTGGGTGAAAGTCTGAGTTCAAAAATGAGCGACTCCCAAGTTGAACAGACGTCCCGTTTTAGCCGGGACAGTCCCTTATTTTCAACCATTGTCCCGTTTTTTTCTGATTCTCAAACGGGACGCCTAAATGTCCCGGTTTTAAGCAAACATGACCCAGGTGTCTCGTAATTATTATTCAAAATATAAATGACCAATGCTAATTCTACACTCTTCCGTACCAACATACATTGGGAAGGTTCAGCCGTGCCTAGAACTTCTGAATATTCAAATGAGAATTGAGTGTTCTGTGGTTCAAGTGGGAATTGAGTACGAATTCTGGGTGTTGAAGTAGTTAAAAGTATTGTTGGGTAGTACTTAAGGTAGAAACGCTGTGTTATCATTTTTACTTGTGTATTTTGTAAATTGAAAACACTGCTGAGTCCCAAAATGCAATGTGGAAGTCACCCCCCACCCCCGTCGCCGATTCGTATGCGTCCCATTTTTGAAAGTAAAAGTTCTGGTCACCTTAGCGACTCCGAAAGTTGAAGACTATATTTCTCGATTACAAGACAGGAGATTTATGTTACTTTATTGACACTGGTAAAAGAATTTTCAACAAAATAACAGTAGTATAAGGCAAGGATGCAAATAAGCACTCGCCCGGAGCAAGTGGTTCATTGGTGCGCGCGAGTATTTAGTATCATACTGAAGGGTAAGTAAATCGTTTCTATTGTGGGGTGTGGGCTAATAGCTTTTTTCTTGGGCGAGTAAAATTGTGTTGCTTGTTTGTATCCCTGCTATAAGGTATAGAAGAACTCATTTAAAATTGATTTGATTATTTTTTTTTATTTAAGTTTAGCATCACTCACCAACTAGTTTTAAATAAGACGTGGACCTACACCTTAGCATGGGATCCGAATCACATGAGCTTCCAATGGGAACCGAACCCATCACTCCTGCACCAAACAGCTACGAAGGAGCTCAAAGGGAATCTCACATTTAACATAATACAAGAAAGTGTACTTGTTAATTTAGTGAATGGGTATTCTACTGAAATGTGTGATCTGTAATGCTTTGATAAAAGAAGAGAAAGAACTCTTCAGTTTAAATCTGCAAGGATACTTTAATTTCGATAATATGCAATCCTAGTTTCTACAGTCATGCTAAAAAATACTGAAAACTTTTTCCTTTGTTTTACTGAAATCTTACCACTGCCACAGAAAGAATGTATTCGTATATTGCATTGAAAAGGAGGCTCCGTAGAGAAGCACAAGCTACATCTTTGAAGCAATCTTCACCATGGAAAGTCTATATTGGAAGGCTGTAAGTAATGCATCTAAAAAACACAAACGTGCATGTTTATTAACACTACTGTATCTTACCGCCGACAAACTAGTGTTATATTAATGTATTGAATATGCTTTTGTCTACAAATAAGAAAACAGATTTAACTGAAAGCATTATTCTGGATCATTTCAGCACTATTAGTTTAAAAGAATATGAGAAAATAAGTGAAACAATCAGACTGGTTGATAAGTAAACACCACACCAAAATTTGATTAATATAGTTCATAGTCAAAATTATTTCCATCCTCTGCTAAAGGAGAAATATTTATACCCCTACATAAAACTTCACTCCCCTATACTTCAATCAAACCTAGCGTGGTATATTATCTTCAAAAATCTGAAAACCAGGATGAAATGTATGACTGCGTTCAACGTGGATTTAAAATTGGCAATTTATAAGATTTCATAAAGTAACGAATTTAATGTTACATAAAATTTTATGGTGCATCATTAATCGTAGAGCTAATGTTTGGTTCAGAGTAAGATCTTAACGTGCACAACCTTCTTACAGCCGCTTAAAAAAATGATTTGTGACTTTCAAATTTCTTCCTATTTTCTACTGAAAAGTATCTGTATTTCAACAAGGAAATAATTGTATATGATAATTACATTCAAATTCATCGTAATTTGGCTCATGACAAACAATTTACCATTTTATATCGTAAAGGTCAGAACCAACGGTATTGTGACAGAGTGGTGCTTGAACGATTGACTGCAGAAATTCAAACTCCGATTAGTGATTATTTTACAGCCTTGTTTTATTACAAGTGTAAATGCTGTAGTCAGCGAAGAGGGCGTGGATAGTGAGCCAGACTTGATGACGATGGGTTTTGGTGGGTAGTGGGTCACGCTGGTGGTGGGTCAGTGGCTCATGGGTCAAGTTTTCATTGCCCATCTCTGATGCTGCTTGAAGTTCTGTTAAATGTGTTTCTAATTGCAGCCGCTGTTAGACATTGGTACCTTTTCGCATGTTGTACAATGTAGCGGTCGTCCGCTGCTGTACTTAACAGTGGTCGACAATCACATTTCCTTCACACAACATTTCCCTGTGGTTCGGAATTGTTCCCGTAGACGTGAAACAATGTTGTGAGCAATACTAATCCTCTGGGCCACTCTCATTATACTTTGACCATCTTCCAGTTTCCCGATGATTCTTTCACGTGTGAAGTTATCCAAACTCTGTCTCCTGGCCATCTTGTTCTGAATAATACCACCATAATGGACTCTAACAGCTCTCTGACTGACACACACTGTCTCGTTCTTTATTCATTTCCAAAAACTACGCAATATTTTGCTTCTTTATGTACCTTGTCCTTAAGTTTTGCAGACCATTTATATATATATATATATATATATATATATATATATATATATATATATATATATATATATATATATATATATACATATATATATATATATATATATTAGAAATTAGGACACTATTTTAGCATCTAATTGTTTTAACTTAGAAATATTCATTACATATATTACTACAATACACTCAACATATTACTATGCTTGTGTGAATGCTATTAATACCTCCATATTAGAAATGTATGTTGCATCTTTATCAAGCACATTATTTTCTTAATAATGCTGAATGTTATATTTTAAATTATCTTTTCTAATTGAAGATGGTCGTTCTTTATGAAATTGTAATATATATAATTAATCTGTACCTTTTGTTGCATCCGGACGCCTTTTCGAGGAAATATATTCGTATATCACAAATATTTAGAAGTCCTTGGATTTCATATATTGAGTTCCTTCATAAAATACTACTACAACTTGCGGCTGAAAAGAAAACGATCAAGCAAATCTTTCGTTTCACGATACTCACATAAGCAACTTCTGATCTACTCCAAATAAATAAACTTCGCGAGAGGGGCTGGCTACAACGCACCAATTCTTCAGAAGATACCATCTGGTTGGAACAGAGACAGACATGCTTTATGTTCAACAGAGCCGCTTTTGTTTCTGGCGGTTCTCGAAGTCCGAGGAGGGAAGCTACTTGAGGAATCTCGTTCTGTTCATATTTCGGTTGGTGCTTCCAGCACCCTGCGTAGCCACTTTTTATGGCTGTAAAATGGGAGAAACTACTGATTCCTTTCAGCTATTACCGTTGCGGATGAATTCTTATATTTTTTAAAAAAAGAAAAAAAAAGTTGCGAATCTAGAAATGTAATTAGCTACTTCCAAATGAACTATGGACCAATCTATTTGATTTTATGGTTCAAAAATATCTAAAGACCTATAATGTTTCCTGCAGGTAAAATATCTTCCAGAGTAGATGAAGGCCTTTGAAACGTTTCGTAAAGTGGGTTGCATACACGGAAGGGAATGAAATCAAATTCCTTTTTTTATTATTTTTTTCTTTCTTTCTTTTTTTTTTTCAACAAATAGTTCCTTCCTTCTACCTAGTAAACAAATGTATAATATTACATAGGGTACCTTCGAAAATAAACCTGAGAAAGCAGCATAGAGTAAGAAAAATATCTGTTTTTTTTTTTTCCTTATGTTTTCTGATTTCAAATTGGAAATCGTCTACACTTAAAACGCTCTCTTTCACCACGACTTCTAACTTTGTACAAGATAGAATGAAATATGCTTCATGTCATTAAAACTTAAAAATGTATAATTTCTACTGGTATATTCATTACAGCACACACCACCAGGATTCATATTTTCTCCATCTGTAAGGTAGTAATACATGGAAGGAAAACGGTTCTGGTCTTTATTACAGTCACTAATCCTGCATTTACTTAGTGCAACTGCAGAACAGTTCGTGTTAAAATATGTGATACAAAGAACTGAGACTAAGATTTTTTAAAGCATTAAACAGTTTTTCCATGGTTTTCTCATATCATTCAGAAACGCCCATTTTAAGCATACTCAATATATCAAACAGCAGTTCTATACGTAGAGTAATATGATTTGAGACCACATTGCATACAACATATATTCTTGTATATGAATTACTAGAATTTTTGTCACCAAAAATAACTATTAGTGTCTTAAATCATTCAAACCAAAATGCCTGCTGAGTGAATATGTGTCTAGTGTACCATCTGACTTCGAATACTCTTACCAGTACACGTTATCAGTATTATATATGAAAATGAAATGTAATATTTAAATTTTACGTCCCACGTTTATGCCGGCTAGGCTAAAGGAGACGGTGATGATGAGAAATGAATGTAATGGTGGAATGAAGAAAGTGTGAGGAAACGGGAGAACCTCGAGAAAACCCACGCACACGGTGTTTGTCTACCACAAAGCTCATTTGGCACGAGTACAGATCGAACCAAGGACCCCATGCACCAGAGGTAATCGGTCTATCACTGAGTCACCGCGACCCGCCAGTATTATACAATTGCCAGTTATATTATGAAATACAAACTGCATATACTCAGCAATCGTACTTGAATGGTTAACTTTCTGACTTTACGACAAAACTCAGACTTGGTGTTTTAGATCCAGGCTCTGATAAAGTTTTTCCCAATAATCTCAAAAACTTCAAAAGAAAAAGAAATAACTCAAAGTTGCTGAAACTAATAGATAAGTAGTTAATTTTTGAGCCCTTATAGGAAGAAACAATGAACATAAAGCTTAGTAATTGATATTTCATATTTGTTTGTTGAAATTTAACATCTCTTTCTAGTAGAGGCTTTAGAAAACATGGAACTACAGTTTACGATACGATCCAGACCACCGTGATGCGTTAAAATTACAATAATCTCTAACCAGAAATCGAACCCGGAGTTTCCATGGCATTAAACAAGATTAACATTAATGGTAATGTTACAATAGTTAACAAATTTATCATTAGGAATATGAAACTCGGTAAGTAACCTTATTTCTAAAAACAAGTTGATATACAAATATGATTTACAATCTGGAAAAATAATAATGTGGGAAGAAGATATGTAAAAACAATCAAAAATGACCGATATTAGTATCGAACCCGTAGTTTTCGAGGTTGCTGAGATGAATAGTAACATTCCCGACTTCATTTCAACATATTAACGGGTAAGGTGACTTTAACGGTGGCTATCTATAGCCAATATTTCATACATGTAAACATTTTTTTTTATCATTTCTGCCTTTTGCAATAGATAGCTGGAGCGATTACCATGGTCGATTTCCTTAATTGAGTCAATACGTTAACATAATAATGGATAACGGCGACTTTAACAGTGGTAATCTAAAGGCTATAAGCCATATATGTAAGTGAATTTTTGAATTATGTTTTTTGCAATAGATAGTTACAACGATTATTTCGGCCGAGTTCGTCAATGAAGTCAGTCCATTAACATCTTAACAAGTAACGGTTAGTTAATGTTCGTTATCGTACATATATTTCGCGTGACCTTCTCTACTGTTTTCACCAGAGTTTGTTTTTCATTTAAAAAAAATGATTAGGCAACAGTGGTATAGGAAACTTCAGGTACATAAAAACTTGTCTCTTGTGAGAATGGTTAAATGCAGTTTGTTATAACAGGTTCAGTCACTGACTAACGCTATTTTAACAAATTTCATTAATAATGTGCCCTGTATTCCAATTTTTATACAAGGAAAAGATATTCTGTTTTCGTAGTATATGATGGCCATATTATACAAATTCTGAAAAGCAGGAGAAACGAAAATCGGTAAAATAATAGTGACTGATGATGTCGTTTTAACAAATATTAATTCAAATAGCTAAGAGAAGTGTTCGGCTTTCCAAAGGAAGAATAGTATTTGTGCACAATATTTGAAATTAAATAAGTGAATAGAATAAATAACGACGAGCAAAGCCCTGTAAATTCGCGACCCACCGCATATGCACGTTATTGGCTAAGCTTGAGCTTAAATGTCACTGGGACGGTCAGCAATTAGTTTAGTGATCCCAAAAATTATGAATTCGACACTAATCTCGGTGATTTTTGGACATTTTACTTTCAACCCTTCTCACATCTTATGTCGATAGGGCTGAACTTGTACTTAAACGACATCTGAATCATCACGATTCATTTCAGCGATTCTGAAAACTATGAACTCGTCACTAAATATTGGTTGTTTTCTATTATATTTACATTTCAATCCCTCTCCAGTCTCTAGAGATGTCTTATTCTAACATTATTTTTTTTTTTTTCAGATAGTAAGTCATATGTGTATGTAAACGTGATTTTAAGAATGATTTTACATATCGAGTTTCATCTGGCTAACATGAAGAGCTCTGAGATAACTCTACTTTTGGTATAAACTTTAAACCACATCTTCCTCTTTGAATTCTCTTCTTCCTCCACCTCTTCCTCTCTTTGATCCCTAAGGTCTTTTCAATGAAGTTACTGTCAAGACCACAGTGTTGATTTGTATACCGGATAAACATTCAAGCAAGCAAACATTTATTTTTTACACATAACACTAAATTTTGGCAAGCTGGAGGATTCTAGCGGCAGCCACTCAGACCCCATGTTTGTTTGGTCTACGGCCTCCACCTCAAATTTCAACCACTGATTCGTAGTATTCCGCTTGTTCACTCGCATTTTATTTTTACATTTTCCCCTCTAGCACCAGTATTATGGTAAGTTAGTTACAGTTCCCCCATAAAACTCCACTAAAGTTGATTTTTTTTAAAAAAATATCTGATTTACTTATATAACGCTATCAAAAACCTACTAGCATACCAAATTACAATTCCAATTAACTAAAACGACGAGCAAAGCCCTGTAAATTCGCGACCCACCGCATATGCACGTTATTGGCTAAGCTTGAGCTTAAATGTCACTGGGACGGTCAGCAATTAGTTTAGTGATCCCAAAAATTATGAATTCGACACTAATCTCGGTGATTTTTGGACATTTTACTTTCAACCCTTCTCACAACTTATGTCGATAGGGCTGAACTTGTACTTAAACGACATCTGAATCATCACGATTCATTTCAGCGATTCTGAAAACTATGGACTCGTCACTGAGATTTAATGTTCATTAAAAACGCTCATTTAAATTATAAGATGCAAAACGACAATAGATAGTAGCAAGCGTACTTTAACAATCGGTTCGGCATCTCAAGGATATATGCCATCACGACCCACAACACACTACCAAAAAACAGAAGTGGTTTAAATTTATTAGTGCTTCCAGTTTCCATAGAGGAAAATCGGTAAGAGATGTCGAAAGGCAGTCTTTCAACACAGATTTAGTCCCAAGAATGAGGTTTGTTTCGACTTTATCTACCTGTTTAAAAACGGAAGTGATGAAACTGTACGATTTTTCGGTTACGCCCTTGATCATATAATGGATAAAATGAAAATATATAACGATAAGCAGTTATTTTGGTATGCAATCAGTCCGCGAGAACGTTTCACTTCTGATTTTATTCTATGGCAACCGGAAGTGATAGACATCAATTATCACTTCCGGTTTCAATATTAATCTCCATAGAACACAAAACAGATAACGAGTAATGGCCTTTTTTTATATGGATACTGCGTCCAAGAAACAGGTTCTATCTTTGGAAGCCTACCGTAGTTTCACATTGTGAAACGAAACTCACTTGTTTGTATTTAAGACTTTATATACTGTATTTCAGGTCTCTAACTTACGCGAATTCTCATATTCCGCACTTTATGGAATAAATAAAGAGAAATTTCAATATGATTGAAATTACCTTTTTTCCTCTTCGGAGAGGATATATCAGCAACACTGAAATATATACTTCCTAATTTTTAATTAAGTCTGCAAACAAAATATCAGATCTTCAACTTAAACTGATCCTTAATAAACTTTCTGATTAAACCAAGGAAAATTTGACTATTTTTAAAAGTATATCTTTTCTCCATTTGGAGGAATTTTCAAAAAACGCTGAAATACTTATTTCCTTATTTGTAATGAAGAGTTCATATGTCGAGTTTCATCTCTCTAACCCCATGGATTCATACCCGCCTTTACCCTCCATAGAATGGGTATTTGAAAAAAAAATAATCTTCCTTATTCCTTACCTTCGAGGCAAGAATAATATTCTCTCCAAATTCCACGTTAATACGTATATTAGTACGCCCTGGGTAATGATGAGACACCCACTTCTACTCTTATATATATATATATATATATATATATATATATATATATATATATATATAATTTCTTTTAGAGGGGTGTAAAATGGACGATACTGAAAGTCAGTGGTCATTTATATATATTACATGCTACAATCAGGAGCACCTCTCGAAAAATTGGTGATTCTTTCCCTCTAAAATAATTATGAGATGAGATTTTTGAGTTTTACGTCCCACAGTTATGCCAGTTACGCTAAAGGAGACGGTGATGATGAGATATGAATGAAATGGTGGAATGAAAAAGTGGGAGGAAACGGGAGAACCCCGAGAAAACCCACGCACACGGTGTTTGTCCACCACAAAGTTCACTTGGCGGGAGCAGAGTTTGAACCCGGGACCCCAAGCACCAGAGGTGAACGCTCTACCACTGAGCCACCGCGGCCCAATAATTATGAGAAACAAACATATTATTTACGTTTATTTATTTCCACATTAAGTGAAGAAACTCTTAAAACCGTCGAGTAGATTTTCTTCCTAAGGTTTCTCGCGTATGAAAAGTTCATATTAAGATTACGAACCGTATTCAAAATGCAAAACACCGCTTTTCCGTGGAGAGTCACGATCGATATATAGTAATATACATGAGAAACGGTTGGGTTACTTTATACAGGCAAAGAGGGTCCTACATTCTACGAAGCTTTTCTGCTACATTTGAATTTCAAGAAGAGAAAAATATGAAGAAAAAAAAGTTTTACACCTGCATTGTGAGAAGAGCGCTACGACTATACTAGCGTTGTATCTTTTGAGGTAAAATACGAAAATGTTGTTAGAGGCCCTGTTCACATTTTTTGTACAAATATGCACTCGCCTAAGCGAAGCGGAAGTCTTGTGAGTCAACGATAATGCATTACACGCTATAGCTTTTTTTCACACAATAAGAGTGTTTGCGGCACTAATACAGTAGTCACAATCACAAATTTATAAGCTGAACTTAAATACAGTAAACCAATACTGTATTTAAGTATACATACTGTATACTGTACTGTATAATATATACAAATACTATTCACGCCAAAATATAAAACCTTGATTCTTACGAGGAGCATATGTAAGGATTTTTTTTCCTAAATTCTTTTGTTTGAACTACATTTAATGGCCATAGTGAGACTTATTCTCTGCTGGACAAATAACTAAAAGGTAATGGGCATATTTATTTATACTTCACTATGAAAAGTATTCTTGCTTAAATTAATTATAGTATCTTACAATAGTTATACCTTATTTGCAATGATGCCAATACTCAAATGATAAATCCAGTTGCTGTGCTTAGGGCGATTTTCTTCACCTAAACCTTTGCTCAGAACTTGTCCACAATTTTGCTTCCTGTGATGAATCGCCTGTCCAGATGAACAGAGAAACTACAACTTAGTCAATTTGCAAAATGAACTGAAGCATATTTATATAATAATAGTGCATAATGAAATTTAGATAGGGAACATAAAAATAAGTATACAGCTGGGAATATAAGAAACGAAAGTGACATAATCTCTTACTTATTTACTTAAAATATTATGTTTAAGCTATCACTTTATACCCATTAATATTTTGATTACAATTAAATTATTTACCTACTTTTTAATCTCCTTTACATATGGAATTTGTGTTTAAACTTTACAATATCAATTTTGAGGAAAGTATTTTTATATTTTTAATACAGTATTATTCTTCGACGCTTTGAATGTGACAGAGAACTACCTTCAAAATCCCTCATTTGTAAGATTAGGAAAGAGTAAAATTTAACACGGACATAACCTTTGATCATTATTTTATAAAAAGCATACTTCTAACCTCTGTTATCCAAGCCAAACGGTTAATACAAATGCATTTGTGACATGTATTTGTGACGTGTGGTTCCGGTTTCGATTTCGGGTAAGGGTATGAAATTGCTTATGTTATTCTAGGATTTTAACTAACCTATAAAGCCCACTTTCCCCACAAAATGAATAAAAAGCATCGGAAGCACGGGAAAAGAACACACAACACCCTGTTGAAGGATCTGATAGATCAAAGCCGTTCATAGAGAGCTTTGTAAGGAGCTTAATTTTTATTGAAGAGGGTGTTCAAGTCGTCCCCACCAGTTGTAATGTACCTTATCAGTTTTGCAATGACATTACTATAAGAAAAAGACAACTTTGGCTTCATACTTCTCTAATATTCATTACTTGACATTCTTTCGTGGCTATATGATTTGCACATGTACGTACGTACCTTTGGTGCGAGAAACAGATTCGATTCCCGCTGGAGCTCATGTGGTTTGGATCCCACGCTAAGCTATAGGTCCACATCTCATACCTCGCTGCTGAAAGGGACGCTGAACTTCAAGTCAACCAATCTAATACTCACTACTATGAAAATTTTCAATGCTTTTCAAGGTATGATTTTGGTTGAAAAATCTGTTCTAGATGTATAAATCTGAAAATATAATTTTCAGGTACCATTTCAGCTTCCACGTCAGAAAGCTAAACTTTTCAGCTAATGAAAACTAAATCCTAACAGCCACAGCATGCTACGTCAGTGCGGGTGTGTTTTGAATAATAATAATAATAATAATAATAATAATAATAATAATAATAATAATAATAATAATAATAATAATAATAATAATAATAATAATAATAGCAGATATATATTTTTCTTTTCTCGCTTTGAAAACTTTTCGGGACTTTTCGGGATAATTAACTTTCCTTTCGAGATGACTCGACTGCCTGGTGTCGTGTGACGTGCCATAATATACTATTTTCTCACACGGTATCTTAGTAGTAAAAAGCAATCAACACAGGTGTAATGGGTTCTCGGTAAGATACAATATATCTAGTGCACAGCATCATCGTTAAGCGTAACCTTGCTGGAAGAATTTGTTCCAGTTAGACAATTAACTCGAGTAAGAAAACAGGACTGAAATCCTGTGGATAATAGTTAAGAAAAACTTCGAAAAAAATCCTAATATGTTCAATCAAAGCGAGATGACTAAGTAATAGTCATTTCTAATTAGTCCATAATCTATCCTGCTCACTTAAAAACTCTGAAACATATACGTTTTTCTTTCGGTTTATTTGTTTGCTAACGAATTGCCCCGTTACTCACCACATCACATTAGATCTGAAATTTTGTGGCTGTTTTCTTTCTGCAGTCACTAGTATATCTACCATCAGATCTGATTTAAGACTGGCAGTCGTGTGTTTACTTTAGATAACAGAAACCACACCATTTTTCTTCCGTTTCTCCTAAATATTCCATGCATTTTGTTTCGTTTACTTCTGTTCGTTTGTTTATTTGGTAGTGGTGAACGCTCGCTGCTTCAAGATCCATTAGAATTTTTGTTTGCTTTTATGTTTGTTTATTGTTCATTTTCTTCCTTGCTCTGTGACTATTGATACTAAGAATTTGAACATCAGTTTCCACTCTTGTGTGGACTATACTGGCTAAGGGTTAGCATCAAAACTTGAATGGAAAGATATGCTTAAGAAAAAAATACAAATCAAATAAAAGTATTTGTACCTGACGGCCAAAAAATCTTATCATGGAACTATTAGTACATATTAATTCCAAAACTACCAAAAACACTACTAGTACGCATTTTTAAAAGCTGACTACGGTAGTTTCGCAGTATTGTAGTTACTGTGAAACCTTCCTAGGGAGCACGATTACTCAGCGGTACAGCGCTTGCCTCTGGTCTGAGGGGTCCCTGTTTCGAGCCCCGACCACGCAAGCTTGTGTAGAAAATATCGTGTCCGTGGATTTTCTTGGAGTTCTCTTTTCTTTCACGTTCTCATTCCACCGGTCCGTTTTTTTAGCTTATAGGTCATAAAATCGTAGGATGTAAAAACTAAAAGTTTCATTTTATTTCATTTAAAACTTCTCTACTTATTTTCCGTACTTCCTCCGAACTAAATGATTAAAACCACTTTCAGTGCGAGCACTCGATTGAACCTTGAAGCTTTGTAAACCCCATCGTAAACTTCATGTCATCACTTCATACAATCTTCCACCTAAAAAAAAAGTCGGATGTTCTTGTGATTGGAGATCGGAATAGTGCAATGATACTATTCCGACAGGCACATACATTATATTATTATTATTATTATTATTATTATTATTATTATTATTATTATTATTATTATTAAAATATTACTATATTTGCCAAACTTACAGGGTCAATATATATATATATATATATATATATATATATATATATATATATATATATATATATATATATATATATATTAATCATGATTTTACGCGATTTCACAGTTTTTAAAAAAGCAAAGAGAAGTACTATGAGGAAAGAAGGAGAGTTTGACGTAGGAAAGCAAGTATTGGTAGTGTACGTCTAGTCATAGGTACAGTTCACAGCAAGAAACCTGCAACATGAGCATGTAAGTTTATTGTGAAACTACGCCTAACAGCGCATTGAATCAACATAAAGTCTAAGTGGCACGAATCACGCCAGGAAAAACCTCGGTGTCCTACCCTGTACACTTATTTTGGAGCAAAAGACTTCGTCATTTCACAATAAACTTACACGCTCATGTTGCAGGTTTTTTGCTGCGAACTGTACATGAGTAGTAGTCATAGGTGCGTGAGTAATAGTCATGGGTAGTCTCTTTATCAACATGGCTCAAATATACTTCTCAAGAGAGTGAAAGCGAGAAATAATAAGTTTATTTTTAAGTTTCTAGCTGATTTTTTTCCTTTTACTTTCCTTTATTTATCACTCATTTCCAGCTAAATGCTCTGTCGCGTCAGTTTGCTTCTCTCCTTCTGAGTGAGACGGGAAGGAGCTACAGGTAACCTGACGTTGATAAAAGACCGTGGTGACTGGCAAATAAGAACATCGATAGGGTACAGGATTGTTGTGCAAGTATACAACTAATGTACCCATTACTACTACTCATGTATCCATGACCTACTCATTCACCCATGATACTTATGACTACTACTCATGCAACCATGACTACTACTGATCTACTCATAACCAGGGTGGATTGATTTAAATCAGTCTGATTTAAATCACGATTTTAATCAAGATTTAAATCACTTGATTTTTTTAATAAAAATCGTTGATTTAAATCAAATTTCGAAATAAATTAATTTAAAGTGAAAATAAGTAAAATCCCGTTTCTGTTCTGTTATTTCGATTATGGAAGATAATAATCATAATACAATGAGACTCAAATGTATGTACAACACAGTATGAAAACGAGTATCATGCAGAGGATGATTAGGAAAATTCCCGTTTTGAACGGGTAACGGGAGAATCCTGCTTTCTTGTCTTCGTAACATAGGGTTTTTAAATCGTTAACTATTCCAACGGAGAAATCACCATCGACATTTAAGACAAAAATTCTTTTATGTCCACGTCTATTTGTTTGTTTCCAGATAATAGGGGCGTATTTAGAGGGGCCCGATCCCCTTTCCGAAACAAAAAATAAATAAATAAAACTTGAGGCGAAATTTATGTACTAAATACATAGAACGAAGTTCCTCGGGATCGTAATATTGCAAATTTTGGATGCGCTAAAATATCGAATAATACTTTTGATAAAGTGGATTCTTTCAAATATCTAGGATCAATATTAACAGATGAAAACGATATCTACGAAGAAATTAAATGTCGACTAAAAGCAGGGAATTCGTGTTATTATTCAGTTCAAAATCTCTTGTTGTCACGAATTCTGTCCAGGAATTTGAAGATTAAAATATATATGCTTGTTGTTCTAGGGTGTCTAGCAAGCAAGCATAATCAAATTCCCTGACTTTCTCTGACAAAATTATAATTTTCCCTGACTCTGTCATTCTTTTTTTCTTAGTAACTCATGAAAAGTAACTTATATTTAAATCATGAAAATGAAATCTTTCAGTTTTACGTCCCACGATTATGTCGGTTAGGCTAAAGGAGACGGTGATGATGAGTAATGAATGAAATGAAGAAAGTGGGAGAACCCCGACAAAACCCACGACCACGGTGTTTGTCCACCACAAAGTTCACACGGTGCAAGCTGGGATCGAACCAGGGAACCCAAGCACCGGAGGTTAACGCTCTACCAGTGAGCCACCGCGCCCCTAACTTATATTTAAAGTGAACTGTAAGTTTTCACCATTGTTTATATGCTTATACAATATTCTACAAACGTACAAACGAACCAATTCATTTACCTGTAATTTATGACTATTTTAGTGGCATTCCTTCACCCCTCACAGCCTGGGAAAGATTTTTCCCTGACACACAATGAAATTCCCTGACATTTTCCCTGACCCTGCAAATTTCCTGACTTTCCCTGACTGGTAGACACCCTGCTTCTATATGGTTGCGAAACATGGTCGCTTACTATCAGGGAAGAACGTAGACTGAAAGTATTTGAGAACAAGATCCTGAGCCGAATATTCAGACCCAAGAGGAGGGGAATGGGGGAAATTTCATAACGAGGAACTACATAATTTATACGGTTTACCAAACATTGCTAGGGTCATCAAGTCTAGGAGATTCAGGTGGGCAGGTCATGTAGCCAGGATGGAAGAAAATAAGAACACTTTCAAATTCTTAACTGGAAGACCAATCGGAAAACGACCATTAGGAAGATCTAGGCGCAGATGGGGTGACAATATTAAGATGAATCTCGCAGAAATAGGAATACAAAATAGAAACTGGATCCAGTTGGCTAAGGATAGAAGTCAGTGGAGAGTTTCCGTGAACGCGGCAATGAACCTCCGGGTTCCATAGGCCATAGAGTTAAACAGTTAATTTTGGGCGAAATTTATGTACTTTAGATGTATTTCGTGCCGTTGGGCTGGGTAGTTTCGATGTTTTAAAAAATATACTTCTGCCAAATATCAGGAACTTTCGTGAAAAGAAAAGTGTCATGTTGATAAACGTTGCTGTACGTTTTTTTCTTAATGCTTAAGAAATATTGTTTCGGATTGAAATAGGTTAACGATTGAGGATTAATTCGAAATTAAACCAAAATACTTTCACTTAAATGGCATAATTGTCATTTAATATTAATTCCTAATGTTTTTTCTCCAGTTCGCGACTTGTATTATATGAGGAGAAAGATTTGATTTAAATCAAAAAAATCGATTTAAATCAAAAAAATCAACAAAAATGATTTTTATTAAAAAATCATGATTTTTTTCCACCCTGCTCATAACTACTACTCATGCACCCATTACTACTCATGTACACTTATGTCCAAAATTATTGTCGCAAGTCTATAAATATGTTGTTGTAGGAACATAATTTGATAACGAATTCGCCCGGTATTTCTTATAATGTTAGTACCGTCAAATGGGGTGAATAGAAACACATATTTGGCTATATGAGAATATAACTCTGGTAATGTTAAAGATTTCGCGTATCAGATTATTCCAAAAGAAAGGTCTTAATATCCTAATGAATTTCAGTAAACGTCATATTAATTTATCAACTCCACTTTTCTTCACCTTGATTTTTCTTAATGTTTCTATTCACCCCTACCCATGGGGTGAATAGAAACAATTACTTTATTTTCATTGTTGTTTCTTTTATACTATTGGAAAGGTAAAAAAGAAACAGCGTATTTGTTGAAACGAACTATTTATTTGATACCTGCAAGATATTAGTTCAATAAGACCAGTATTACATAAGTTACAAACTTATAAAACAATACAATGCACAATATAGGTATAAACAACCATATAGTTTTGATGATATTTGAATAAGATTTAAACCACTGAAATCATCAGGGAAACTTATCATGAGTTGAGTTGATTTTGAGGTTTACGTCCCGTTCAGCAGCGAGGCTATATGAGACGTGGACCTACTGTTTTAACGTAGAATCAGAACTACATGAGCTCCCGCCGGGAATCGAACCCGGGGTCTCCCACGCCAAAGGCGCGTACGCTAACCGCTTAGCCACGAAGGGGCCCGAAAGTTATCATATACTTAAAGCGTGCTGACGAACTCCTAATAAAACCCAACAGTTTCGTTCTGAAAAATTTCATTGTTTATGTGCTCTCTTATAAAACACTCCCACATATGCATCATGTTCCCATTTTCGCACTGGGGTGCTGAATAGTCTCATCGAGTTTTAGCTTCTCATTTTACCACAGCAAAATCACCAGCTTTAGAAAACCATCATCTAGTTCGTGATCGTCTGGAATGTTGTCTTCTGGAGTGTTGTTTATCTCCTCTTCCGACAATACAAAGGTAGGTTGAGTTTCGTTGTGATTTGATGAAAATGTATCATTTTCAGAAAACAAACCAAAACTCTTACCAGAAACATCTATTCGCACTCTCTTCTTCGCTTATTTAATTTTTTCATCTTCTCTCATGTTCCTGAGAAGATCCATAAGGGAACGGTTTACAGTCTGAGATGACTTTTGCTGTTCTGTTTCTTCTCGTTCATTGTCTTTTCTTGGCAACATCCTCAGTATTTGGTCTCGACAAAGGGGAAAAATTCCACACTTTTCAAATCCAGCCCTGATATTTTCCTCCTTCAGTTTCACACTTTTTTTTTTTTCAGAACACTTGGAAATTTGTTCTTAGAGATGGTTGATACATTCCTATCAGGTCCTTTTTTCTGCTCCTCAAGAATTTTCCACTCCTTGAGGAATTTCACGAATTTCCCAAGAAGTGTTTCTATTCACCCCACTAATTAAAAATCATAACAATAACCCAGTAAAGTTAAATTTTGATTAAAAATAATTTACAAAAGGAAAACTTTTACTATGAACGTCAGTAAATGAAACAACAAACTACAAAATAGGCATATGTTCAAATGCAACAAATATGAAAATGTCATACTTACCAAGAAAGTTTAAGGAGCGCTAAAATACCGTGTAAGATTTCAGTAACACATTAATGCTACTGCCGTCTACCTCAGTGTTCCCAACTCAGTAAAACATTTTGTCTCTGCCCTGGACACTTTAGCCGTATAAGACTATGTTAAGAAATTTCAGTTTTCTTGATTAATTTATTGTCCAGATAAATCCAAAACTAATCTGGGAGTTTTGTTTCTATTCACCCCCATGTTTCTATTCACCCCATTTGACGGTATGTGTATAATTGGCAAAGACATTCCATGGCAAAAGAGCAGTAAATAAGAACAATAAAACGAAAATAAAACTTTCTTGTCCATTTAGCAACATTTTGTTTTACTCATTCTAATTTTCGTATTTATAATTCTTTTCTTATGAAGTTTACCACAAATATACATTTCCCGATTATACATATAGTATCAGTATTAAAAGTACCCTGCAAAATCATTATCAAATCATATTGCCACAACAAGACAGTTATAGATATGCGACAATCGTTCTGGACATGAGTGTACCTATGACTGCGTGTACACTACCAATGCTTGCTTTGCTACGTTATAGCCTTCCTCCCCTTTTCTTATAGTGCTTCTCTTTGCTTTTCTCAAACTGTGAAAACGCGTAAAATCATAATAAATGTGTATTGGTCCTGTTAGTGTACCAAGTAAATAGTAAACAAATCTTTATTAATAACAATAATGTAATGATATGAATCTGTCATCAAATTTTCGCATAGAAGGTCGAGTCGTATAGAACCATCAAATTTTGTAAACAGATAGACGTTACTTAGGTCTAATACCAAAACGAAGTTATGTTTTTTTCCATTTTCGGTGTAAGAGCGGATAGACGAAGGACGTCAAAATTTATACATGTTTCTGGCTGTTTTAAGAACGTCTTGCTCTTATACAACCAACAATACATATTTGTTATTCGGGCTCACGTGACAAAATAGGATGAAGGTGCTACTGTTCGTTATTTATGAATTTCGCTTAGTTCTATAGGTTAAGGTATTTTCCATAAATGTTCTCCTTCCTGTGGGAAGAACGATCATTTTTAGCGGGAGAATATACATTTTCTACAACAGGCATAATGCAGTTTACTAAAATATATACTAGAAATACTAATTCTTTTAAAATCTTGAAAAGACGAAACTCTCTAACAAGATACTCTGTCGCATACTTGTGCTATTTTACTTAATAACCCTCACCGCTAATCTGATGGCAAATACGCGCTCTTTTAGTGCAGGTGATCTCGTGCTGTGGAAAAGGATTGAACACATTAACGTGGTTCGGTTTTTATCTTAAACTGGAGGTCCACTATTCATTTAACTATGGTACTGAAAAGGGATTCTACACTTCAACAAGAAAGAAAACAACATTTTTAAAGCTTTATCTAATGTAATACATAAAAAAGCGAAAGTCTATGTTTGTGACTTCATAAGTCTTGAACCAACGGTAGAACTTGGGGGATATATTTAAAAATGATCGAAAGTGACCGATATTAGTGATGAGTCCATAGTTTTCGGGGTCGCTGAGATGAACAGTGACACTTCCGATACCGTTTAAATCCAAATTCTCCCACAATTGTCCTTTATGTCCAAAATGAAACGTATTCTCACCGTGCGAGGAGCGGGCAATCTGCTAGTTTACCTATAGACATATATTCTGTGCCTTGGAAGTTTTTTTCCTGGAATAAACACTTTCGTACACGTTAATTTAAATTTAACGTATTGAACCTTAAATATATACTATATACTTTTACTGCAAAGAGGTGTCATTGCCTGCTTTAAGCTTGCTTTCAAAATAAGGTTTCTATTTTTTTAAAAAATAGAAACTTGAAAAGAAAAACAAACTTGCGTTTAGAAACTAAGAGAAATGGAAGAAATAAATAAATATAAAACGCGATTTGTGTAACGTAACAGAAAGAGTACCTTAGAATTCGAGGCTTCCGTGTGCAATGAGAAAGAAGCGTGATGCATGACATTTAAAGAATTACGTCTTCAGGAAGCGATCAGTTTGTTCGTGATTTCTACAAGAATCTACCAATTACTTCCTGGACCGGTTGAACGCAGAAGAAGGAAGCTGTGGCCACCTTTGCTATATATAAATCGATCTTCAACTAAGCTCCACTATCTTAGGTTTTCTCCTTCGCTCAACACGCCGTGGCTGATTCGTATCTACACTATATAATCAAAAAAATAAAAAGCGCGATACCAAGAAATTCTCTCAAACACTTCAAATTCTAAAAGATTTTCCGCGACGAGTGGAATGAGCATGTGTACTGGTACTTTTGATATAGACAACTCTTTTTTGAAAACTTCTGTCTATGCATATCACCAGAATAAAATATTTTTAAATATACATAAAGCATAATTTATTTAAAATATATTTTAACAGAAAAAACAGAACAAATCGTCTTCTTAATCATGCACAAAAGTGTTTTTAAAGTAATTTCTTGAAAACTTTTCTTTGTTTTACGATTTTTAAAATAAAATATGTTTTTTTTAAATATTTATTTCTTTAAAAAGAAAATGTTTAAAATACATTTAATCTTATTTCATTTTCAAATGTATTATTGACAATTTTGAAAATCTGAAAATTTGTTAGAACTTGTGAATGTTAACCCCTGTGTTGTAGATAATTCTGTTTACTCACGAATACAACAGGTTGCATACGAAAAAGGCTGGTATTGATATTTAAAAGTCAACTAATATAAAATAAATATATGTAAAGTAATAATGAAATATTGTTTCCACACGACTTTGTTGTTATGCTAAACGTCATTATTGTATGACATTGGAAAATGCGTTAAATTAAGGTTGCAAGATTTGATCTCTCGGTTGAATCATTGTTGAGTTAAGGAAAGGCATGTAATAACATTCCTTTTAGTTTTTAGTGTTGTACGGTAATAGAAAGCTTTATGAGACAAGTCGTAAGAAATACGTGGTTGGTTGGCTGAATTTGAGTTTAGTGTTTCCTTCAGCAGCAAGACTATATAAGACCTGGACCCACACTTTAACATGGGATTCGAACAGGAACGTCATTTTGGGAGGTCAATTTGACCCTGAGTTTGATGAACACATGAGTTTTAATAAATTATATACTAAAAAAAAGAGAAAGAAACAACGCAAAAGTCTTGTGTCGGTGGACGGTTTTGTCCCTCTGGCGAACTCTGAAATGACGTTACTGGATGCGAGCCATGTGAGCTCTGGCGGGAAATCAAGCCTCGTACGCTGACCAGATAGCCACAAGGAGGCTTCGGGAACTGCATGCAAAAAGAATTAATCTTTACTTTTACATCCAATGTTTACGCACTGCAAACTGAAAAATGTTAACAATAAATTAATATAAGTAAATACTGATAACAGACAATTAATGGATTGAGACAGTGGAAGAAATCTGAAGAACCTACTGTCGATTTATTCTCTACCATGAGCATATATTATAGTTTGGAACTGAATTAAACTCGCACCATAAGTAACAAAATGAACCAATTTTAAATTAGTAACAATTCGAAATTTTACATATTGACAGGAAAATCGAAAAAGGGTGGAATAACGCATGTTATTTCAGTAGTAGAGAGCTCATTTCTGGTGCTAGGGTTTCTAGTTCGATCCCAGACCAACTGAGCTTGTGATGGATAAAATCTTCTCCGTGAGATATCCAGAGTTCTACTATTTCCTCACATATTCTCATTCTTAGGATGACTATGATTTTCACAGATAAAACTGGGACATCTAAAAAGGAAATGTTGCATTAGAAGTATTTTGGAATAAATTAAGCAAAGCAGACAGCTGTACGATGTATTTATTGATCTAGAAAAGGCTTTGAACTGCTTGAACTGGGAATCACAGTTGAGACTTAAAAAAAAAAAAAAAAAAATGGGTTGGAATGGGAAGATAGAAAACTCATCAGCAATTTATACACGAATCAAGGGGGAGATGTTGCAATAGGGAAAGAAATGACAGAGGAGAGTGCAATTGCAAAGAGAGTTTGAAAGGGCTGTTGTCTTTTGAGAACATTACTTAATATATATCTAGAAGAGATGGTGAGAACGAGTTTTCATAATCAAAATAGTATTTCTGTGGGAGGTAGGGTGATTAGGTGTGTACTGTTTGTAGGTGATATGACAGTTGTTCCGGAATCTAAAAAGAAAAGCAATAAGATGTTAGAAACCTGGAAGAAGGGATGTAAAAATATAAGATGAAAATAAAGAAAAATAAAAGCCATGGTGATTGGAACGTTGCTGTCGGTGCCAAATATAAACGTAAAAAGGTGGAAAATAAAACGCATGACTAGATTTCTACACCTGGGTACTATTATTGGTAATGATATGACGTGCCAATGTGAAATAAAAGCAGGACATGAATGGTGTAAATCCATTTGTGATGAAGAAAGGTCTATTTTGTGTGTTCTTGAATAAAGAATTGAATAAAGCAACCCATAAAATGTTTCGTGTGGAGTATTCTACCATAGTGTTACAAACATTACACAAAAGAGATTAAAAACGACTTAAAGCTTTCGAAATATTGGTGTGGAAAAGACTGGAGAGAATTAGCTAGGTCAAGCGGAAAATTAATGAAAGGATGTTATTAATAGTGGACGAGAAGAGAACAATGAGGCAAATTTCTATGTAACAGGTGATATTAACAACCAAAATGTCCTGTGCTGAGATAATACAAAATCTTAATTTGATGGATGCATCAAAGATGGAGGATGCAGGTAAGGTAATGGTGTAGTGTGGTGTGGTGTGGTGGGGAATATAGGGCGAAAATCTTATTGAACCTGTTTACATTGATTGAGACTTTGGATGATGCACAATATAGAGATATGCTTGAAAACACTATTACGACACTCTTGTTGAACGAGGAAGGGTGATTTCATCAATCTTGGCAACAAGATGGGGCACCGACAGATTATGGTCGTAATGTGATCGATGGCTCAATGAAGATTTTCCCGGTTGCTGCATAGCTCGGCACGGACCAGTTGAATGGCCAGCAAGGTCCAGTGGCGGCGTAACAGGGGGGTGTGGAGGGGCGACCGCCACCCCAATATTTTTTCTCGCCCCTCTTTCGCACCCCCATTTTTCTAAGTACAACCGGTGAACTAATGATCACGAACTGCTGCTGTAGAATTTGACACTGCAATTTTATGGCATTGAAATCTTTGTTTATTGATATGTTTACAGATGTAGAAGCTACCTTTGTTCATTAACGCATTCTTTAATGCTGGTTCTGATCCCTAATTAACTAACAAGGGACGTATGCGAACCGTGACAGCTAGATATTTATGATAATTGGTACCCTGACTAATTGTGGATCGCTAATCATCGTGGTGATATTCACTCAGTGCGGAAATGCCTTGTTTATCGCCTACGTATAAAACATGTAAAAAGCAGTGATCGGGTGAGGCTGTGCTGAATTAGTCCCCAAAAACGCCGGAAAGAGGCAGAAAATGAAAAATGTATGCAGATAATCTGATACTTACGAGAGGGGACACGTGACCAAGAACATGGCAATGGTGTCACACAAGCAGTGTTGCCATCCCAACACAAACTTAAAGTTTTTCGAATAGAACGTATACCATTTTATGACATTAAAACAATTAGCATAAAAAGTGAAAGAAAATAAACAAAATAATGAGTTATCAGTGTTACTAAATAAGGGAGATATGCGGCTCTAAAATTGAGAAATTATGGGGTCGGTACAGAGAAACGAACAAATTTACGAAAACAACAATACTGCAGAAAGAACAAATGTACAGTAGGGAGTAAACTACAGCATGCGCAGCATCTAATGGCTAACGGGCTTTACACAGGATTCAACCAAAAAGGGCACATGTTAGAGTACCCGTAGAACGAAGTCTCATGTGATATAATTTGGAAATATGCACATCAAGTCTTCCTGGAGCGCAGCAATTTCAATGGCATTTTTGTGGAATCGATATCTCTAACCGATCCCGAGAGCTATAAAACGAACTGTCATGGGGTTAAGACACTGCATAAAATCCTGCATGCCTTCCAAATCACTGAAACGACGGTGTAACGCCTGGAAAGGGTACAGAAATGCTGTGACAAGAAAGTAAGTCAGAATCAATTCGCAAAAATTAGTAACCTGTGGTTGGTGTCTGTCGAGAGTATAGGAAAAGTTAGCATGTGAGACAAAGATGAAGACAAAACACACTGCATTCAGGTTGCCAGTAATATACAGGCGCAAAATAGTTTAACATAATACACTAATGCATGCAACAGAAAAGTCATAGATAGTATGACAAAACACGTACATGTCTTGCCCTACCCGCACACTCGACATGACGTAAGAAGCCCGTTAGTCACTGGACACTGTGCAAGTTGTGGTTTACTCCCTACTGTACATTTGTTCCTTCTGCTGTCTTGTTTTTGTAGTACATTTGTTCGTTTCTCTATACGGACCCCATAATTTCTCAACTTTAGAGCCTCATGTTTCTCTTATTTAGCAACACTGACAACATATCTTTTGCTTATTTTCTTTCACGCTTTATGCCAATCGTTTTAATGCCATAAAATGTTATACGCTCTGTTTGAAAAACTGTAAGTTTGTGTTGGGATGGCAACACTGCTTGTGTGACAATACTGCCATGTTCTTGGTTACGTGTCCCCTCTCGTAGGTATCAGGTTACCTGCATACACTTTTCATTTTTTGCCTTCTTCCGGCGTTTTGGGGGAATAACTCGGCACAGCCTTACCCGGTCACTGCTTGGTATATGTATTATATGTAGTGGGTAAACAAGGCTTTTCCGCACTGAGTGACTAACAGCATGATGATTAGCGATCCACAATTAGTCAGAGTACGAATTTTCATAAATATCTAGCTGTCACGGTTCGCATACGTCCCTTGTAAGTTCTTCTGAGTATGGCTAACCACTGAGTATTTCCATGTTTTACGCTGAACATTTTGCAATCTCTTTGTACGTACTTTCGCATATAGATAACTATTGATAAGCTGCAGTCACATGCGTGTTATAAAGTTAATACTACGTGTATAACCAGGAAATGTATTTTGTTGTAAATTTCATAGAAAAAGGATTATAAATATGAAAATTACAATGAGTAAAACAAAATGTTATTAAATAGACAAGAAATGTTTTATTCTTATTTACTGCTCTTTTCAAATGTTTACCACATATATGTCTTTGCCGATTATACACATACTAACATTATAAGAAATACCGTGAAAAATCGTTATCAAATTATAAAGGTAACCAAGAAAGTTACGCAGATTTTTGTGAAGGTTTGTGTTCAATTGGTCCTCACACCGTGAGTTGAATGCGAATGGAGATAACGCGAAGGTCAGTTCTTCGTGTGGGTATATCCAACAAAGTACCTGGTTGTGGCAGTTCAATTACATCGTGAACTTGCGTAAGAGCAGAATGAACATGGGACTTCCACAGAGCGTTATAAGGGCGTTTATGCTGTACGAGTTCAAACTGGGGTCAAATGCTACTGCAGCGGGACAGAAGATATGCTAGACATTTTGTAAGGGTGTCATGACTACGCGGACAGTGCACTGGTGGTTTAACAAGTTTAAGGACGGTGACGAAACACTCGAAGACGCACCATGTGCCGGAAGACCAACACATGCACAAAATGAAGATCATCAGGCAGCAATTGAGGCGAACAGTGGCCAGACATGTGAGGAACTAGGACTACAATTCAGTGTGAGTGTAGAAACCATTCGGCATCACCTTCATCAACTTGGGAAGCACTACAAGTTAGGTCGATGGGTCCCACATGGTTTGATTCCGGGCCAGAAGGCAAAGCGAACAAACATCTGTGTTTGAGGAAGGAGCCATTTCTGAACAGAGTGTTGATATATGATGAGAAATGGGTTTTGTACGAAGGTCCACGGCGCCATCATCATTGGTTAGCATCTCATGAACCGGTTACAAAACAATCGAAACCAGCACTGCACCAGAAGAAGGTCCTCGTGTGTGTTTGGTGGACTGTTCGCAGCATGGTGCATCGGGAACTGCTACCAGCTGGTCAGAGCATCAATGCAACTGTGTACTGTCAGCAGTTAAGCCGTGTTCAACAGAAACTCAATACTCTGGAGCCAGCATCTTCTGAATAGTAAAGGGGTCCTCCTGTTACAGTCCAACATGGCTAGGATGACCCGCGACACCATTCTACACCTTGAATGGGAAACACTATTGCATCCGCCATAGTTCTCGGACATTGCACCGTCTTATTATCACCTGTTCCATTCCTTAGAAAATCATCTTAGAGGACGCCAGTTCAAAGCCCTAGTAGAGGTGCAAAATGCACTTTATACCTTCTTCTCTTCACGGCCTACCACGTTCTACCTCGATGGAATTCATGGTCTTCCAGAACGTTGGCAGAAGGTTATTGATGCTGATGGGGACTATTTTTCATCTTCTAGATACGTCTTGGGTGACATATCGATGTTCGAAGGTGGTGGGTAATAAGAGACAGAACTTTCTTGGTTACCTTTCTTTCCTATAACAACATATTTATAGACATGTGAAAATCATTTTCGACATGATTCTTCATTTTTATAGCATGTAGGTTGTAAGCATACGTGCTACTAACATTAACAACTTACTTTACTGTATATGTGTGGTATACTTCCTTCAATATTTGTTATCTTTGGAGTTGCAGACCCAGACTCGATTCCTGGCGGGTGTTTATGTGGTCCAGATTCCACGTTAATCTGTAGGTCTCGTCTCATATAGCCTCATTGCTGAAAGGGTCATTAAACACCAAATCAACACAACTCAACTCAATATTTGTTGTAAGTTTACGTTCTTGTGTTGCGCTTACATTAAAGTGTTTCCAGAAACGTGCCGATGTTCATTTGCTACCCACAAGTATAAAACAGTGCAGTCAGAAATAAATTGAATTGGTAGAAGCTCAAAATGAACCCTAGGAGCACCAACTTATTTGGCTTACATTAAAAACTAATGGGTGTGGACAGACGGCAACCTTAAACACGTCATAATGTTTCACCCCTCGCACTAGTATTGATCCCAATTGACTCCGGATCGACTGCATTTACAGTTTCTCTAATATGTAGCCCGGTCCAGATTTTGTATTTCACTTAACAAAATATTATCTTTCAATTACTTCGGATATTTGAACATTTTTCAATATGGCGAACAAAGAAGTTGTGGGATTTTAGTAAGTCATTTAAGTAATCTTTATCAACATCTATGTCACATTTTGACTTGTTAACTAGCTGAACCTGCGCTGTCTACTCAGCTCATAGTTCTGTTATGATATTGAATCTCCATCCCACTGTGCATGTCTCCTTACTCACACAAGTAAAGGATAGGAGACTCACAAAATAAGTGAATTGCTTTGTATTGATGTTGGAGTGAGTTGGTAGCAAATTTGTAGAAGTAATACGACATCAAGTAGAAATATTTTTTTCTAATAAATCCATATTCGTCCGAGTGCGCCTCATTGCGTCTCTTGAGGCCTTTGAAGTTCCCAGTATGCAATAGGTTTTGCGATTCAGATTTAAGCAAAGCGCCTGCCATGTCTGTCAACCCGCAATACGCAACTTGTCTACTGGTTGCCTAACACCGTAGTTTCGGCCTGGAACAATGTTAATCTAATGGGCTCAAAACGGCCCTTAATATGTTGAATAGAAAAATAACGATACGGTTTTTGAAAATTTTGGATGAGAACTGGACAATCTACACAAAATTTGGAATCGACAAGTGAAAACGGCACCTTTCTAGTACTTGTGGTTTTCGATATCTCATTGTCGAAAGAATTGCGGACAAACATATAAACCTAGCATTTTAATATATAGACTACCTAAACCTGTGGTCTCTACTAGTGCATCATTCATATATGAGCATGAATCTCCTTGTCACTCCCCACAACATCTATACATGCCCCTTTACAAACACAAGTCGAAGACGTCTTGAAAAAAAAATCGGCAAGGGGTACCATAAAGGTGTGATTTTTTTCGATTATTTCTTCAATATCTCGCACCGTTTCTATGATTTGGGACTACTTCCGCTGCAGTTACCAATTCATGTTATGATCAGTGTTTTCTTTCTTCTTGCATGCAGTATGTAATAAGCAAATACATTACACACACAATTAATTATAATGTCAATAATATATAGTGTTCATTGGCAAAACACTCCAAACAATGAATATTCATCTTAGACTGTAAAAATAGTTATTCTTCGTTTCTCATTATCATTTGGGGGCCGCGGTGGCTCAGTGGTAGAGCGTTCACCTCTGGTGCTAGGGGTCTCGGGTTCAAACCCTGCTCCCGCCAAGTGAACTTTGTGGTGGACAAACACCGTGTGCGTGGGTTTTCTCGGGGTTCTCCCGTTTCTTCCCACTTTCTTCATTCCACCATTTCATTCATTACTCATTATCACCGTCTCCTTTAGCCTAACCGGCATAACTGTGGGACGTAAAACTCAAAATTTCATTTCATTTTCATTTCATTACCATTTGCACATCAAACAAACGCCTGAGCGACCTACAACCCCTGTATACAACAGTGTTGTGTTGGAATGTATAACTCAGAGGATATGATTCTTTTTAAAAATTTCAACACCTTCAGTGAACCCTTAAAAATGTAATAAAGAAATAACGACCACATTTTTTTAATGTCCAATTAGAACTGGACATTCTACACAAAACTTGGAATCGACCAATGAAAACGGCACTTTTCTAGCACTTGTAGTTTTTGAGATATCATTGTCGAAAGGATTGGAGAAAAAAATATAAACTTTTCTTTGGAGACAAACATATAAACCTAGCCAGTGATCGAAGTGAGACGGTAAGCGGTGGTATGCCTCTGGTTTTTCAGTGATGAAGACTTACCACCTCTGTTTTTTCAGTGATCAAGACATAACGTCACTGGAGAGAAGATGCTAAAATACCTTTAATAAATCCATTTTTATACACAGTAATTGACGAATAGCTTTGTACGTAAAAAATATTTTATTTCTTATGTAGAAATAATTTCTAAGTTAACAACACCAACATTTTATCTTGTCCTGCCTTTTGTTTTTAAAACAAGATGTTTTCAAAGAAATTAATCTAATTTTATGTATATGTTGTTGTACCATATTGAATTATTTCTTATGTGTGTGTGTGTCTTCTTTCCTTAATGCATATAAATGTCCTGTTTGAAGCATGGGCGGAGTTAGGGGTTGTCTGGTGTGGGAACGGATGTTCCGTGGGTTTGGAATACCCTTCATTCAAGTGGGGGATCCGAGAGTTTTCGCACAGGAAATTGTTAATATAAAAACTCGGTTCTTGAGCATTTTCGTGTATAATTCTCTATAATACACCATAAGGGGATTTTTTTTCATAAAGTTGCTCGATATTCGCAGGACATCAAAGTCTGTCCATCTGTCCCCTTTTGTACTACAGAGAAGCTCTTCAATGGTTTTCAGTCATTATGTAAATAGAAATGCAATCTTTTATGCAACATACTCTTACTGTATTTCAACATATATATAGCCGGTATGTCAAGTCAAAATCGTAATAAAACATACCTCCTCTTCCTTTTTTCAAATTCGAACATTGAGCTTAGCATTTTAATATATAGATAATTACTCCCTAAGTTCAATAAAATTTTAAATCAGTTTGACGGTACTTTTCGGAATTTTAGAATTTAGAGCTATATATTTCTAAAAGTACGCGTTTTATGAAAAAATGTTTCTCGATAAAAATATTGTGTTATCTATGTTCTATAAAACGACATTAAGTTTATCTCTTTATATTCAACCTTAATGAAGATATTGCTATTATTTTCTGGGTATTGCTCATTTGACACTTCCAACTTGCATTTTCTAATGTGGCGGCGAAAGTCACATGGGATTTCCGGGGACTTTTAGTTTGTTGTTTAGAACACTTTATTCCCAACATCTGTACCAATTTTCTGCTTGTTACTAATTTGTTGCTTTCTTCATTAAAATTTGAGCTTCATTTACTACACTCATGACATACTGTCACCCTACTATTACTATTAATTATTTCACCACCCACCATCATTTACTCTCAATTAATCATCTGTCTTTTTTAGCTTAAAGGACTTAACCGAAGGCCACATCACCCCTCTGATTTCACAAAAATTCATGAAACAATTATTAAGAAAGAAATAAATGCATGTGTATTCATGATTGCAAATTGCAATGAAAATTTAAAGTTTTTTCGGGGTACTCCTGTTTCCTTTCACACTGTTTAAAGATCGAATGATGTTTATAGAAAGTATAGTGTAAAGTCTTCTTAGAATGTCAGAGGAGGGAAAGAACATTAGCATTCTATAGGAAGATAATGTAGATTAATATTTTAACACGAACGAAATAATTTTCTCGATAAAATTGTAAGAAAAAAAATGTTATAACTCTACGCAATTTCATATGAAGTCGGAACGATTGTGCAGACGTTCAATAACATTCAGGAAATTCTGAACTAAAATTTTGCTTTATCCTCTCACATATCCCGTGATCAGTAGGACACGTATCGAGGACAGTTAAAATTCCAAAGGCTCTCCTACTTAAGTTAAAATCAAAGTTTGCTATTTGCTCAGAAACGGCTCTCGATGGTCGAACAGGGAAAAAAAATAATTTAATGAACAAAATATATGAATGTATTATTTGTTTAATATTTCCTTGGCAAGGAAGAAATTCTTCTTTGACGAGCCGGGAAATTTAATTGATGAAATGGGAGAAATATCCGTCATGTTCCCGTTGGTTTGAGCTCTGCGTAGAAGTACGAAATACATATTTTCATAATTTACAAAACGTTCCAGAGAATTTTTAACACATTTCCAGATATTCAATAATAAAGATGAAAAGTAGTAGCTTACACTTCTGGAAAGCGATTTCTTGTTTTAACACTCCTTTATAGCACGAAACTTGTATGAGACACGAACCTATCTTTTACTATAAGACTCAACGATCTTTCACTGGAAAGAAAACTTCTGTCACTCACAACGGAAGTAGAAACGCCAGCCGTATGGTCACTGGGAAGCCCTTTTCCGGGAAACATCGAGCTTTCTTAACAGTACAACTTTTCCTAGATAATATGTTCTACGGATCACATCACTGTCTGAATATATACGAAGAAGGAAATGTTCATACATGTTAGTTATTTTAAATAATTGAAAGCTAGGATGGAAAGTGAGAGACGTTTACATTTATCTTTTCGAAACTTTATCAAATATAATATAACATTATCATTAACATTATCAAATATAATATAAATTCATTTTTGTTGGATTAATGTTAGATCAAAAAGAACCACAAGGCGTACCTCTTGGACTACTTGTAGTCCGCGGATCACAGTTCGAGAACTACTACACTGCAGCTATACCCCTAACTTCCTATTTTAATAGCCCTATTCATATCACTGTCGCAGCTTTATATATGCTATATATGCTTCCTTTGTTTGCTACTAATTCACTAATCACTCTCATGCATGTTTTTAGTTCTTATTCTAATTAAATATACAACACAAAATACTTCGTCTTACTAGTAAAACATCCTCCAGAAAGCGAGTGCTACCAAACTACTCCAATGCTTCCGTCCCGTTGTCCTCCTGCTGACTGTTGCTTCCATCATGTGCTTCTTCAGTTCAACTGGTTGGTTGCCTTCACGCGTTGAAACCTAATTGTGATATCGCATTTACATTTTTTATTTGACGCTGAGTCACTATGAAGGTGTTCGAGGGTTGTGGAACGTCACAACTCTCAGGACTGTCACACACAAACCAGCGATAAGCATTCGTTGAGATGCCAGAAGAACAAGACAGCCCAAATGATAAATATGCCTTCTGCTCTGGAGCAAGTGACTTTTCACCTGTCACGTAACTGTTTTCGTACTAGACTTGAGACGTCCTTAGGCTCTGCTTACACGAGGTGCGCGAGTTCCGCAATATTTGCGGCGTTAATCTTCAAGATGTATAGTTTCTCTCTTCTTAAGTATACAAAACAAAATACAATCTACCTTAAACATCTCTCAATAATGGGGTAGATACTCCCAAATAAGGACACGGAAAACATTTTTTATTACTTTCCCAACGGTTTTAATAACTTCAGTTCACTCGTATTTAGCACAAAAAAAATATTTTCTGTAATTTCAATATAGATCTGCAATACAATATAACTGACAGAAAATCCCTTCTCTACAGAATGTCTCTGTCTTAATTTTCTGACCTCGTGAACCACCTCAAAGAAGGGCTACAAGCTGATTTTAAAATTTTTCTTTACTCTGTCCATCCTATGGGAAACTTCACTGAGTAGAAAATAATCGTGAAGACTCAGTTGTATCACCAAGAATTAATTCTATGCAAAACTTTTTCCTTCCCTGAGCAATTCACTAATCTTTCCCTTTGGGGTTGTATCTTCTCCTGAAACTCCAACGGTGAAGGAGGAAATGTAGCTACTTTTACGATAAAATTTCAAAGAGGAATATTTCCCTTTTCACCCTGTTTAGGAAAATCCTTTCATTAATTGAATTAAGTAAGTAACTTCTCAACTTACGTAAATAAATAATGCGTTATAGTTAATTATACGTTTTTTTCCTATTTTCTAAAGAAGACTCCGTAGTTTAGTGGTTGGAGCGTTATACTTATGTCTGTGTGGTCTCGGGTTCGATTCTCAGCCAGCGCATCTCAATTTTTGGAGGTCCACCTAACGTCGTAAGGCAACTGGAGAGTCACGTGAATACAGATGTGATGGCCATTAGGTCTAGAAATCTTCTGGTATGCCTGTTAGAACAATGGTGACTCAACACCTTAACTAATGTATTCGTCACTAAGCTGGACGTATTTGTGCTAGTTGCTAATACACACGCTTAGCTAATGGTTATGTATTTATTATTTTAGAAATGAAACATTATACAGCAGTGTTTACTTGAACATAAACCCTAAAAATATGAGAAATATATACATCTATACTGTAATTTTCAATATTTACTCTGTAACTTTGATCTAACATAATATACGTGTTACGTATTCCATAGGGTTACTCTACAGCATTTCGATATTAGCTTATATGTATCGGGTGTACAAAACATGGTGCCCACAGACCACAAAGCATTATTCTATATAAGTGAATACCTTTCGGATTCTTGTCTGGATACGCGAATTGCACTATGTAGAAACGTCGCAGAGAAAGAACCATAAAGTAGATATATCAATATACCAAATAGTTACATTAATTCTTTCCAGGTGACAATTAAAATCGATATATGTTGACACTAGCACCTTTAGTTACCGTAACATTTGATGGGTTCGTAGGACAATGCTAATGGTGTAAGTTAATCTATGATGTTGCCATGAACGAAGGAGGCCCCCTGATAATATATAATCATATAGTATTTTCGTATTATTTTGACCTGGAGAATAGCGCTCTGTTGTCCGTGGGCGCCATTTTTTGACATCCGATATATTATTATTTAAACTATGTGTTGTGGACGTTTATATGTTTGTGGTCAATCCTTTCGACAATGATTGCAGTACAGGAGTAAATGGCAATGCTTTTCCTTATGCCCATTGTTGCCAAACTTAGCCTGAACTTAGAAATAGTTTCTTTTACTAGGTATGAATAAATTATTGTAGAACATTGTATTCTCTATCAAATAATTGTATTCTCGATTTTCTCACATCGAGAAGAATTTTCAAGTATTGAAATACATTGAAAGAGTGAAATCTTGCTAATGGCAAATTCTAACGTCGCGTTAAATATATCACGTCATAAGTTCGGAACTCTAAGAGATACAACATTGAAACTTATACAGCTATTAACACCATATTTGGTGCCAATGTTGGAAAAGTGTGCATTTAAAAAAAACTTTTTGAATTTTAAAATAAAAAATAAAATGTAAGACAAAGTGCGTATACTATTGCAATGAAATATCTAAAAAGTTGACTAGTGAGAAACTTTTTTATTTTTCAGGTTAGATGGGGGTGCAAAGCGAGAAAAATATTGAGAAAGGATTGAAGTTATTTTTAAAACAAATTGCAGGTCGATATCTTCCTTTATTTAGGTTTTATGACTTTTAGTGTTAAGAGTCAACTTTCCAAAGCGCGCGCATCTGACCAGAAGAAAGGCACTGACAAATCTTGCCAATGTTATTTTCCTTATAATGTTTGTTTTAAAGTTACTGATGTAGAGTATTGTGCTATACCGATGAGTGTTTACTGTTGATGCTATGCGAGCACGAATCTACTGCTTAACGGAAGCATATTCGCAAAATCGAATCTTGGACCTCACCTACGATAAACATTGCGTCAACTCCACTCAATCTTAAGTTCCACTACTTACTTCGCTTGTTTTCCTTGAGTTGCACGCACGCAAGCACGTACACACACACATATATATATATAATATGACAAATATCTATTAATAATAAATCTCATTCCTGGTGATAAAAAGCAATTAGTTTTGTAATTGATTCATTATGGTTCCCATGTAGTCCTTAATGCTGTTTCAGATGCTGACAATTTTGACAATAAAAGTTGGTTTCGTTTGCAATTCCACTTCTCTTATTTACTTTGAATACACAGATGAAAATGACAAAAGCGTTCATAACAAATAACTTTATGAGCTCACAAAGCAGAATGAAAGGCCTCTTTATTCCCCCCCCCCCCCCAATGCTTCTTTAGGAAGCAGGGTTTGATAATTCTGTTTCGTTTTGTTTCCTCGCCCAATGATTTGTATCTTGTTGGCTGTCACTATACGTGATTTAAAGTCACAACTTGCGCGTTTGTTTAGAACGGATATAATGGGGTTTATTTTCATTCTTCTTCTGTTTCCAGAATGATATTGGTGTCTGAGGTGTCAGAAGTGAGTATAGAAACTAGGAGGTTCAGTTCCTATTCATTATTGCATATGTCATCATCAGCATCATCATATTTTATAGGCAGACCACTTGCTGCAACTCAGAAGCTTCCATGATCCACGGTCTTCGGTTAACTTCTTCGTCTTCACGCATTATTTTTCTATTTTGATATCGTCCAGTAATTGTAGTCTCTTTTCGTTCCCTCCCTCTTTTTCCTGCCACCATACCCTCTAGCACGTCCTTCATGATACAATCTTAAACATCAGAGGTGGGGAGAAGCCGCCTTCACAATATACTTTATTATGTAACTTGTTTGACAAACGGAATTGGATTAGCGGATATTTTGTGTACACAGACGAATGAGCGTTCTCGTACGTCACATTTTCTCGTCAGTTATCACTATCACCTTACTCCAGTTTTCACTCTTATCCAACTTCAGTAGCAGTATCTTACCCATTGCTATTCCTTAGTTTTCCGCACAATCGATGCAGGAAATTTCTGTTTAGAAGTGTTTAGCTTGCCATTTATTTCAATCATATGTTTTCTATTCGTTTCATATGTTCTCTCGATTTCGTATTGCTTCCAACAAAAATTTTATTGCAACGATTTATAAACCATCATTAAAAAAAAAAAAAAAAAAAAACTTCTAACACACAATTGCTAGACTGTTATTTCGTACCCTCCAATTCGCCGTTCTAAATGAATTTGCGCGATTGGAATGACAAAAGAGTTGAAAATATATGAATTTAAGAAGGATTTATTTACAGATTCATCACTCTTTCTTTCTTGTTCTTTCTTCGAAAGAAAACATACGGCGGAAGAAATGTGGCAACAGCGCGCTCCATTTACTCTGTACTGCAATCTAAGAGTGGGAATCTCTATAGAAAGATGACGTTTTCACTGAGCGATTGCAAATTTTGCGTAGATTGTCCAGTTCTAATTGAATACTTAAAAAAACGTGGCCGTTATTTTTTATTACAGTTTTAAGGGTAGACTGGAAGCGTTGAAATTAAAAAGAAAAAAAAACTAAAACACCATATCCTACGCGTTATACATTCCAACACCACACTGTTGTATATAGGGGTTGCATATGTATCAGGTGTTTGTTTCATGGCCAAATAATAATGAAAAAGGAACGATAACCATTTCTCCAGTCTAACCAGTAAGATGAATCTTTATTTTTGGAGTGTTTTGTCCAATGAACACCATATATAACTGCCATTATAACTAATTGTGTATGCCATGTATTTGCTTATTACATACTGCATACAAGAAGAAAGAAAACACTGGTAATGCATGAATTAGAAACTCCAACCGGAAGTAGGCTCAAATCTTGCAAACGGTGCGAGATATTGAGAAAAAAATAATCGATAAAATCTCCCCTTTATGATACGCCTTGGCGATTTTTTTCAAGAATTCTTTCACTTGTGTAAAGGGACATGTAGAGATGTTTTGAGGAATGAGAAGGATATTTATGCTCATATGCGAATGAAGCGCTCTGTAGGGAGCGCTGATAGAAAAGTTTATATGTTTGTGGCCAATACTTTTGACACTGAGATCTCGAAAACCATAAGTGCTAGAAACGTGCCGTTTTCGCTGATCGATTCCAAATTTTGTGTAGATTTGCCAGTTTTCATTCAAATTAAAAAAAAAAAAACTTGTCTTTATTTTTCTATTCCATATTTTAGGCGTCGTTTTGGCCCCATTAGTTTAATATTGCGACTAAGTTGATACCTTTGTGAAAGACAACCAGTAGAGGAGCTACGTATAGCGGGTTGATGGACATTTCAGTCGCTTTGCTTTAAACTGAATGACAAACCCTATTGGTAACTTCGAAGGCTTGTGGACCCACAATGAGGTGTACTCGGATATTAAATTAAAAGAAAAACATACTAGCACTTTGTATCATCTATCACTTATCCAAGCTTGCCACGAACTCCCTCCAACATTCTATATATATATATTGAAAAACTACATTTATATGTTTGTCTGTAGCAATTCACTCCCTTTGAGAGTCTTCCTGTCCTTTACTTGTGTTCGTAAAGGGACTCTCACAGATACAGTGAGAAGTGGGAAGGAGATTCACGCTCATATTAGAACTGTGCTCCGTGTAAAAAGCGCAGGTTCAGCTAGTATATATAATATATTTATAACTAATGTACTCGTATTTACCGCATACAATTACGGCATAAGCTGTGAGTAATCTAAATTTGAGCCATCTTCTTATAATGGGCATCCAGCGGTGTCGTACAACTTTTGGAGGGCCCGTTAATCTATGTATGTATGCTTCATTATCAGATATCCCCCCCCCCAAAAAAAATGTAACTAGGTGCAGATTGCGGGTGAGCACAGAGCCTACTCTGCCCAGGAACGACGCCAGTGCGGACACCTAATCTAAGGACAATGTCCCATAATTTAAGGATAATTTACAATCATGTCCCATCTTATTCAGAAAGTTTCAGTGTAGTAAACCTGCGTTCAAATAACTATACAAGTATGCAAATCTTGCTTTACGTTCTTATGCAACACCGAGATTTGAAGAACGGGACACATTGCTGAAATTGATGTCAGTCAATAACCAAAAACACTATCTTAATAATAATAATAATAATAATAATAATAATAATAATAATAATAATAATAATAATAATAATAATAATAATAATAATAATAATAATAATAATAATAATAATAGTGGCATAAGAAACAAAACAGAATTACAGCAGTATAAGACAATGTTATTTTATTTATTTATTTTTGCACTTTTAAGTCTTTACGCGACACCAACGTTATAATGAATGCCGACAATTTTAGATGTGGAGCAGGGGCAACGACTGGGGGAGGGGGACTTGAAGCATAAAAAAATCGTGAGATCTTCTAGAATCGAAATTGGATAGATCAGGAACTGAAAATTGACACATATTTCACATCCAGTAGCACATTAATGTAATCTGAGCGCAAAATAACCACTACGTTCATTTATAAGATCATTATCTAACATTTCGTTCTCCAGTTATGAAACTTTCTATCTTTTTCCGATCAATTTTCGGCGGACTATAATCTCGAAGTGACGTATTTGTGCACCCATGTTTGTCTGTAATTTGTTTTATATTTTCGTGTGAGGATTCATTTCGTAAAGGTTTTTTAATGTTGCTTCCGCGCACACTGTATAACAGTTCTTTTTAGGAGTCGCAGTGGTTCAGCGGTAGAGCGTTCAACTCTGGCACGTGTGGTCCCTTGCTCGATTCCAGCTTCCGCCAGGTGAACTTCGTGGTGCACAAACATCGTGTGCATGGTTTTCTCAGGGTTCTCTAGTTTTTTTCCACTTTTGTAATATTATCATTACTATCCATCTCAGTGGGACGTTAAACATGATTTTTTAACTCCAAATGTGATTTATAACCATCTTTATTATCCAGATTGCATTTTGATGTATCTATGTTTTTATGAAGTATAAAATATATTATGGATCTTATATACATACCTAACACTACGAATCTCCATTTCAGAAACACGTCATTACAAAACGAAATAAAATATTAAGATTAAATTCTCAATTTTTTTTTTTTTTTTTTTTTTTTTTTTTTTGCGTGTTACACCCGATGGGAGGTTTTGATCTACTTACTCTTTACTGCGGCAGTAGAACAAGGGCAAGGCGACCCGTTTGTCTCCCCTGTAGTTCAAAAAAGATATCGCAACTTGGAAGTTAAGAAAGGAAGTCGAGAAACGTGGGTTAAGGATTAGAATTGAGGATACCACATATATAAAGAGCTGCATAACTTTGTCACAAAGTTATTCATATCCCACCGATAAAAGGCTCTCTGATTTTTTATACTTTTTATACTCGTAGTATAAAGTCCAGAATGAAACTACAATTCTTCAAATCAGAAAAGTCGAATCCATCGATAACGTATTAAGATCGGTTTTAAGATTTATATTAATACCAAATACAAAAATAATACATTTCTCTACCTTTAAGTTAGCTAGAACTAATTATGTATAGATTTTCCTTGACCTGGATGGTATGTGATGTACACATTACGTATCAACGTGTGCGTGAGTGTACACGTGTGAGCTGCGAAAAATGTAAGCTTGTGTGTTTATGTGTGTGTGTATGAGTGTGTCGAGGACTTCCTTGTATGTGCGTGTGTGTGCGCGAAATAATTTCAGCTGAGAAGCTCATCGCAAGTGCCTCTCGGGGGAAAATCTCTTCCTCGTGGATTCAATTTGATTTACGGGGATCAGATCAGCCGCTCCAACTTAACTTATTTCTGCCAGGGCTAGCCAAAATCGCTTTTACCCAAAAAGGTTAGCGAGCAAGAGAGAAAAAAAATGTCGACGAGAAGAGTGGAATAATAGCTAAAAATCACTGTCCATCTCCGTAGAAAGTTGACCGTTGAAAATATCTCGTTTTCTGGGATAATAAAACTGGTAGCTAGTAACCCGCGAACGAGTCGCAACGAAAGAAACAAAATGAAACAATTATGTTTTGAAAGAATAGAAACTATATCTCATTCGTCTCTTTTATTTCGATACCAAGAGAATAGCAAGAAAATTAGAAACCACGTGAACTATCTTTGCAATTAGGTTAACGTCTCAAAATGGGAAGGTCTTCGTTTGAAATTTCTATACCATACGTTTAAAGCAGCTCCACGATATTTTTGAACTGATATTTGGATAAAAGTTCACTCTAGTACCATTAATGTTTGCTGTTTATTTCTAGCGATATTTCAGTTTGTGGGTCACGTTAATCCTAATATTAAACAATCACGATAAACGATGTCACCACCAGGGTTAGATAATTACGCGTAAAAAATGTTTTCTACGTGACGCGTAAAATTCCCGTAAAAACGCGTAATTCACGTAAAATACGTAAAGTACGTAAAAAATTAGAAACAGGTCTACAAATTAAAAGAAAACGTTCTACGCGCTGAGCTTTAAAAAAATTCTTCCTAAAATTGTATGGAATCTAGCTGGATTTTGCAAAACTTGATCCGTAAGCATAAACTGGGACATTTGTATTGGCTTTGTAAAGTAGCATTGTATAATACGGTTTGCACGCGTGGCTGTTCAAAACCCATTTCGTCATGTTTCATGTTTTAAACCCTTTGTAATCGAGAAAAGATTTATGCCAGAGAAGCCGTGGGAGAAACTATTGTGCAATAGAACAACAATGATAAGCCTTCGTGGTCTCCATTTGTGACGACTTTCTGCAATATCTTAGAAAAGCACCACGAACAAGTAGAGGAGTTTCTGTTGGAAAACCTCGGCCCTTCAGGAATAACTAGCTTCCAGCAATATCGGGGAAAATGTGGAAAATTTGAAGAACTTATGAAGAAGGGAATTACAACACCACACACATTCTGGTATTTCGCTACTCGGCAACATAAGGAATTGTCGGAATTTGCTATGAAGTTACTGAACATCCTAGCATCTTCAGCGCAAATTGAAAGACTTTTCTTAAATTGGTCCTTTGTCCATAATGTTACAAGGAACCGGCTCAGCTTCGAACGTTCAAATAAACTACTTCAAATATACTACACCCTCAAATTACAAGACCTCTTAAGTTATGAATATTAGTGTGATTAAGAGTATTGTGTTCAAATTGTACTAAACTATAATGGAAATGGCATGTAAATTTTTTTTAGAATTAAAATAATGGCTGTTTTAAATGAAATGACATATCCAGTGTTATTGAAACCAAGTGAAATATATTCAGTATTCGAACTAGGAAGAAAGACAAATTGTTTCTTTCCAAAAACAACGAAGAAACAAGTAGTTTAATATTCTGTTGAGTATTTTCTTCAGTTTTGTCGATTTATTATGAGCATGAAACATTTCTATATTAAAAGTTCAAATGATAGTCAAGTGCTAAGGGAAGTAATATATTTAGTGTTGTTGTTGGACTTCGAAGAAAAGATCAAAATCAATTAGTTCATTCCGAAAAATGTAGTATAATGTTCTGTTGGGTGCTTTTATATTTTTTCAGTTTTGTGTGTTTAAAATGAGAATCTAATAACTTTTACATCGAAAATTCAATATCTCCCAGTGCTAAGTGAAGTGGTATATATAATATCGTTAGGACGTGGAAGAAAAACAAATCAGCTTATTCTAAAATTTCATTATTTCAATATTCTGTTCAGTATTTTTTTGTATCAGTTATGTGTGTATGTTAGTGTGTAATATGAAGGTGAAATAAGCATAACAGTCAATCTCTTTTTCTTTTATAATAGAAGTTTCAAAGTATACTGAAATGTTTCGAGTTTTATATTAAAAGCTGCAAATGTATAACAATAAATTGTTATAATCAAAAGGTTACTTGATACTTTCAAACATATCCGAACCAACATATATTTTTAATGTGTGTGCTTATATGTTGGGTGGTTGTGCTTGTGTGTGCGGTAATAGGTGGAAAGTAGTAGTGGGCCGGCGAGGGGCTATCCAAAATTATTTTTTATTACTATGAGCTGGCATGAAATCTTTACTTTTAAATATAATGTTTAGAAGATAATAATGTTTTAATGCTTAAATAAGAAAACTAAGCTTACAATATAACCAACTATTCAACATGATCTTAGTTTTAATGAAAGAAATACTGTATAGTTTTCTACGTCTGCGCAAAAAACTGGTTTTCCTACATGATGTATATTACTAGTAAATTACGCGTAATTTATGTAAAATACGTAACAAGTAAATTACCTTGCCAACCCTGGTCACCACCTGTGATATCGCTTGCCTGCACAATGAAGTCCTTCAATAATTGCTTAAAATTGAATTTTGAAGGGGTTGTTGAGTAAACTTTAGATTAGATTAGATTTATTAATCATTCTGTGGACCATATTACATGTACATTTGTACAAAATGGTATAGAACTCGTCAGTAGTTAAAATAATTACAATACTTAGAACAAATACAATGCTTAGTGGTGGCTTTAGCGGGTAGGCCGGGTAGGCACGTTATGCTGCTGGCTAATTAAGTAGTTATCCAGAAATAAGGTATGAAACGCAACCCGAGTCCAGCCTGTTCTTATCCGAGTTTGACCACAGAATATGCCAGCTCATTCCTTAGGCAATGGGCTACTAGCTCACAAAATTTGGTAAAGATCCGGCAAGTATTTAATTTAAAAATAAACTCTAGTAAAAACCTTAAAGAGGATCTTGTAATATGTTCTCAACTAATACGGAAACCAGAATTGGTATCATATTTCTTTTGCTTCTGGTTTGAATAGAGAGATTACTGTCGAGATGGAATACACTCTTGAGGTACTTAATGAATTACATAAAATCCCTTCTATCTCTCCAATCTATAACACTCAATTTATAACCAGAAGTGATTGATATCTGCCACTTCTGCTTCTAGTATAAAGGTTAGAGTCTAGATAGAACATACTCTTGGGACACTAAACGATTACAGAAAACCGCTTCTCGTTATCTATTATCGTTTCTAATCTATTGCGAACAACACTAAAACCGGAAGTAGTTGGGTTTTGCTACTTACGGTTTGGAGTTTAAGAGAGATAATAACTTACCTGTTCACACAACGTTAAATTGATCCCATAAAACAGCTTCTCTCTACATCTTACAGTTTATGCTCTACGTACATTAAACTGAAACCGAAAGTTATGGGTAATTTCTACACTTCCTTCTCACTAAGGTGTTAAGCATGAAGAGGAAAGTTACACCTGAAACGCTTTATCGATTGCCGAAAACTGCTTCTTAATATCTATTATCGTTTTTGCTCTATAGTGATCAACGTTAAAACCTGAAGTGGTTCATTTTTACCACTTCCGGTTTTACTAGTGTTAGGGTGAAGATGAAGGTTGTCCTTGAAACACTTATAAATCCCTGGAAACTGCTTCTTACTATATATTACCGTTTTTGCTGTATAGTGATCAACGTTGAAACTGGAAATGGCTCAAGTCTATTACTTTCAGTTTTACTAGCTTGTTAAATGTGAAGATGAAGGTTGTCCTGGAAAAGTTTAATTGATTGCCGAAAACATCATCTCGTTATCTATTATCGTTTTTGCTTTATACTAATTAATACTAAAACTGGAAATGGCTCATTTCTACCATTTCCAGTTCTACTAAAATGTTAAGAATAAAATGAGAGATTCCCGTGAAACGTATAATCGATTGCAGAGAACCGCTTTTCGCTATCCATTACCGTTTTAGTTTTATATTGATCAACGTTAAAACCGGAAATGACTCATTTCTACCATTTTGTTTGTCGAATCACTTCTATTAATAAACTCTCTCGAGAAAATTGCACTATCTACCTATTGCAAAAAAAAAAAAAAAAAAAAAAAAAACTATTAGAAAATTCACATCCTTTCAAATGTTATCGTTCGAAGTAATGGACGTATTTATGTACGTACGTACTAACATTTCGATATTACAAGTACCACTACGTGGTCCTAATAATAAAAAAAAATCTTAAAGAGGATCATGTTATATTTTCTGAAGTGGTTTGGGAACCAGAAGTTCTGGTATATTTATTTCACTTCCGATTTGGGTAGAGGGATTACTGCCGAGATGGAATATACTCTTGGAGCACTTAATGAATTACCTAAAAAGCCTTTTCGCTATCCATTCTACGTTCAATGTTATAACCGAAAGCGATTGATTTCTGCCACTTCAAGTTTTAGTAGAAAGATTAGAGTCGAGATAGAATATATTCTTGGTACATTTAACTGATTTCAGAAAACCTCTTCTGGCTATTTAGTATCGTTTTAAACTGTTGTGATCAACACTAAAATCGGAAGTAGTTGAGTTTTGCTACTTCCGATTCGGTTAGAAGTATAAGAGAGAAGACGACTTTTATTCCCACAACGCTAAATTCATTCCTAAAACAGCTTCTTCCTATCTCACTATGTAGATTAATTTGAAGCCAAAAGTCATAGTTAATTTCTATCTGTTCCGGTTTTACCAGGATGTTAAGGATGAAGCTGAAAGTTATCCTTGACACCCTTTATCGATTGCCGAAAACTGCTTCTTACTATCTATTATCACTACCGCTCTATATTGATCAACGTTAACATCGGAAATGACTCATTTCTACCACTTCCAGTTGATGAATCGCCTCCATTAACGAACTCCCTCGAGAGTAATCACTCTACTTATTTACTGCAAAAACAAGAATTAAAAAAATCGCATTCGTCCAAAGTTATCATGTGAAGTAACGGCCGCACGTATGTACGTACTAATATCGATAAATTCCACTACGCGATCCCAATAAATACTTCATATATCCCCGCCACACAAACATACTAGCATATGTACACACGGAAGTATACCTTGTTGTTTCCACACGCTTACGCCGGAAACTACGGAGAGAGAGAGAGAGAGAGAGAATCTTATTATATTAATACCTTTATACTGAATGCACCAATTACTCACAAAATAAATTAAAAAAAGAAAAAAAAAGTTTTAAATGAAACTTTCAAAGATTGGTACCACTCCTGCGTCTAACACATGAAATTGTTTCGTAATACAATATATATGGGTTTCATAATGGTAATATAACCAAATGCCTTCAAATTGACCGCAAAATAAAAAGTGAAGTCTATTTCTCAAATTTTGTAAAATCGAAGTCGGAGGGCATTATGAGAACAGTCTACAATAACAATATATGCAAATAAATATTAATATACTTCACGGTTTCCAGTGGGTGCAAGAAAGCTTCGGACAGTGTTTGGTTTCATAATCATAAACGGAGTGGATTTTTAGCGTCCCTTTCAGCAGCAAGGCTATATGAGACGTGGACCTACTTATTAACGTGGAATCCGAACCACATGAGCTCCCGCCGGGAATCGAACCCGGGTCTCCCACACCAAAGGCGCGTATGCTAACCGCTTAGCCACGGAGGAGCTCTATAATCATAAACGGGTACGTATATATATATATACGTATATATATATACCCAGTTATGCTTACGATTACATTATTTTAATCTGTATAATGTTACGTATAATGTTAGGACGGTTTTACTTCGTTTACTTTAATCATTTTCAGAACATATGCAATCGTAAACACGAGTGTTTAATATTTTCTACAAATGATTAATACCTTTATTTCTGAGTTGCATTGCATTGGTGGTGATAATTTGGATCATTTTTCTTTCACTGTTTTATCCACTGCAGACGGTTTGATTTTAAAGCTTGAGTCATAGCATGAAATGTTCCCTTACTATAACCAGAATAAACAAATAAATAAAAGAATTGTATATTTTTAAAGAGAATTCTATTTCACTGGCCTAGTTTTCATGTTGTCATCACTTATTTTGTGCGAGTGAATAATTTGGTGGTTTCATGACTTTTTTTTTCGTTTTGTACCAGACGATACGCAAATACTACCCTTTGAAATGAGATTTCTCATACATTCAGATTTCACTACAACTTTTGTTCAGTCCAGTGAAAGTTAGTTTTTACAAATCTAGCTCAACGGCTATATATATATATATATATATATATATATATATATATATATATATATATATATATGGACAAGAGCCCACATTTCATATGCAGGAAAAGTGGTGTGGGTGAGAAAAATAAATCGTATGATCTGTTCTGGAGCTATCAACCATATCAACATGCTGCTTCATTATTTTTCTGTTAGCTCATATCTCAACGAGACCCAAACTCTTTTGCAGAGAGGACACATCATTTCGAAATTCTGGAAATCAATCTACTCGCATGGTTGAAGATGCATGACAGACTGTTAGTTCAAAACGCACATCTCTAGAGGTCTCTATGAATGTTTTATGCAGCGTGATCCACGGTCGCATATTTAATTCCAGTTGTGTATAAGTTACACTTTAAGTCCACTTGTATATACATTATGATGCTATTTAAATGTCGATATTACTGTGGTTTTACTAATAGCTAGTCTCAGAATTTGGAAGAATCGTGTTACGTCCAGGGGCGTGATTTAGGGGAGGGGCAGGGAGGGGCAATTGCTCCCCCTGAGTTTGAGGTGTATATAGATTTTATCAATAGAATAGTAGTAAATCAGTGAAAAACGCGAAATTTTACTTATATCAAGGGGTCTTGCCCCCCCAAGCAAAATCTGAAATGACGCTCCTGGTACGTCTTTTAGAACAGTATTTCTGTTAGTTCATTACTCCTTCCAGTTACATGAAATTTAAATTTCATTATTATTGTTTAATGTTGAACAAAACACACTAATCGTTAACAGATCAGATACTTTCTAGTGCTTAATACAACTGTATTTACGATCGATTTTAGATTTAGTTTCTTTAGTTACTCTGTATTTTAAATACATCTATGTACATTATTTCCTTAATAATCATTATATATTTGCTTATAGGATGATACTCCTCAGAATCACAGTTATGATAAACAAATTAGAGATGGAGTTGGTCATGATCTTTATACTAGATACAATTCTGATATTTGTTTCATGTGAGCCACTGATGTTTTCATTAAACCCTCAATCAGTCACTGCTTCATATAATTACTAGAAACCTTGTCAGGATTATGTAAAGTGCTATTGCAACCTTGTTATGTTTAGAGTTACTATGTTTACCACTACCAGGCGTACAACCAGAAATTTTAGTTGGGAGGGATCCAATACTACAAGGCACTACGTCTATGCAGTATTGAACGGATATTATTCAGTACCCGAAAAGACGATAATTATAAAATACTTCCATCTATATTTTCAGAAAAGAATAATAGAGTTAGATTGTTTTTATAAGATAAAGAGTAGAGATAAAGTGTAATACCAAATTTTCATGCATGCTACATCAATAATAGCAATTTTAAACAAATATAGTTCTATTGAGAAAGTATGCACATGTGTATTGAGTTAGGAATTTTTGGGGTGGAGGATCGGATCCGGTGCATCCCCCTCCGTGGGTCCACCCCTGTCGACTGCATATAAGTCCAGTATCTATAGTTGTTCTACCGAAGCCTTCGTCCCGCTGTACACTATAAATAAAAATAGTGCTTAAACTTCTAGTTGTTTACATTTTACAAACTGATATATTGTATGCCCACAACCACCCTATACCATGTTTATGCCATGTCTTTACTATACCATGTTTATGCAATCATTCAAGGATTTCATTATAAACAGGACAGCGATAGCGCAGATAGAGACATCTATTAGTGTGACTGTTTAATATTAGGAATTTGTGTCACGAACAGACTGAGATGTGTGATGTTTATTACTAGGATTATTGATTCATTATTTGATGATGTATTTGATGTAGAATTCAAAAACTATTTTTCAAATTTTATGCAATTATTTTTTTCTTTGTTCGTGCGTTATTTCAGTGAATTATGTAATTACAATCCAAAGCGTTAGATAGCCATCTCCAACTGGATGCTTTAAGACGTCAGAGTTTGCGCTTCTTTACTTTGAACAGCACACCAAGCGGAGAACGATGTAGGAGACCTACCGTTAAGAAAGCGCAATGCTTACAGGCAAGCATGCATACTACATGTGAATCCATGACTACGCTACCAGCGCTTGCTCGTTCCATTCTCCTAATCTATTTCCTGTCCTCTATTAATCAACATGTTTCTTTTAACTATTTCTCCAATTATAAATGCTCTCTTCTACGTCATACATCGGGTGGTTGGAAAAAACTGCGATCGAATAACTCATACTTTAACGAACATAATTAATAAAACAGAAGAACATACAATCATTCGCAAATATTCCTGCAAGTTTCATAAATACACCCCCCCCCCCCCGATTGTTTTTTCACAGAATCTAAGACTCAGACTCAAAGGCTGAGCATCTTCAACTGTGCTCACTACGTTGATTTTATAGGTCCTATTATCGGACAAGCATAATTGTAAAAGCGTACTTGTCGTGTCTTATAAATGGCCACTTTATTGAATGCACTTGAAGAAAACATTGATAATTGCTTATAAGCTTCCTACAAAGATCTCAAGCACTTCACATAGCGATTCTAAAATACGACAGGGAATTTCAGTAGCATTAGGCAAACCAAAACATTCATTTTGATCATTCTTTGTTGATGCAGCATTTTTCCTACTGTTGTTACGATTCTAAAGGACATGTTGCTCCTTTAATAATAACTTTACTTACTTTTGAATCAACGTAAATATATAGAAGTGGTGACACATACTGAATTTTCACAATGTTTCTGCAACAAGTATCTATCACTCATAGCTATAATAAATTTAGTCATATGCGTTTCGGAGATGAGCCTTCTTAGAGCTTTTCGTATTTCTGTCAATTTAAAATATTACAGCAGTAATTGATAGATTTTTATTGAGAAGAACATAAGGGAGGTTTTTAAAAATAAAATGCAAATTAAATGAAAGTTTAACGTCCCACGGTTATGCAATTCAGGCTAAAGGAGATGGGTAATTAATGAAATTAGATTATTTTAAAATTAAAGTTTGTGTATTCACGCAATGGGAATCGAACCAGGGACTACATGCACTGAAGATACACTTGCTAGCCATTAGACCAGCATGCATGTTTATTATGCATGCTTATTTGTCTCTTCTACGCCAGCTTCCGTAAGCCTTATTCGATTTTAATGGAGCTTGGCAAGTGTTTTCCTTCAGGTTTCAAAAGCAGATTTATTACTTCAATTGGAATTGGTCAACAATAAGAGTAGCCTCACACCTTCTAAGTTTATTCCCTATGAGAAAAATAAGTTCCACAAAAGAAATCGCTAAATAAAGAAATAAATTAGTAAATACACATCTTTGAAAAGATTGAATTTGTTGTATTGTAAAAAACAATAAAAATAAAAAGAATATTTTAATAAAAACAAAATTTAACGCGTCATGTGTTGTTATAAATTAATAACGATGGTATGACAAAGCGTTTGGCAGATATTCCTTGTAATTTTATGAAGATATCTTAGTTAAGAAAATATTTGTTCCGTACTTCCATTATGCATCACTTGAATCTGGTACCAGTGCATAATATGGTCTGAAACCAAAAGCCTCAATTAAATTTTATTCTTTAAAATGTAGAAAGAAAGCGAATCTATTATTTTGTCCATTGTGACTGACGTTGGGTGATTTCTTTCGCAAGCAAGTTTAGATCATTAGACTTTCAAACTATCCTATACATAAGTGTAGCAAGTCTTACGGAACAGCTATATCTGTCCGTACATCTGTCGACAGGTTTCAGAGCAAAAATAGCGAGATACATAGATAAAATTGTTTCAGTGCTTCAAGAATAGATTGCATCTTCTCCTTCAGGCTCTTATCCAACCAGAATTTTTTTTTAAATTAACCATTTCTGGATTCAACATTTATCGCCGTTGAACGAAATCGGTCATAGTGACAAACTGTTTTCTGCGATCGATTTACAGTCTTAAGAAAATATATCATCACAACCTAGAACACTCTACCAAAAAGGTAAGTGGTTGAAATTTACTAGCACTTCCGGTTTCAATGCTGATTTTTAAAGAGCAAAAACGGCAAGATATATCGAGAAGCAACCTTTGTGATCGATTCAGCGTCCCAAGGAGAGATTTCATCTCCGTTAACCATCTATTGAAACCGGAAGTTTTATAAATAAGCCATTTTCGGTTTCAAAATTGATCAATATAGATCAGAAATGGTAATAGATAGCGAAAAGTAGTTTTTTGCATTCGATTTACCGTCTCAAAGAAACTGTATCATCACTATGCACAACACTCTACAGAAACCTAAAGTAGTTCAAATTATAACGACTCTATAGAAAAGCGTCGTCAACCTGGTTCGTCGTGTAAAATATCAGTTACGAAGCGATAATTACTTTTCTTTATGCACAAATCAACTCAGATATTCAAAGATTATTAGTCTCACCTTTATTGCTTGATATGTCTTAAATATTGTTTTTAAGACCGTAAAATACATAAATTTACTTGACTAGGTCAACACATAACATGTACATAGCCATAACTATCCCATAATAATCTCTTACATATCTTAAAAACATTCTTCTTTTCTGTTAATTTAAAATGAACATTCCACTAAGTATCTTACATATTTATGAGCACTTTTTGCCCACGGTACAGGTAAATATTATACAAACTAAAGTATTTCGTTATAGAAAATGTCGCCCGCCAAAGGGACTGAATATAAAAGTCATGAGTAGGCTTGGCTTTTATATTCAAGAACCACTGGTCTGATTAGATTAATGTTCGTACATTACATATGTTCTTTATATTTTGATCACACCTCGTATATATCTTCATTATTTTTTTGGTTATCCCTCATATATATATAAAATATTAGTTATTATCATTCACATAAATACATTTACAATAAATCTTTGATTTCATTAATATTTCTCTTTTATTACATTATTATTTATTCTTTATCATTAAAAAAAAACATCGTCGCTTAGGAATATAATTAACGAGGGTGAAACACAAATTATCAAGATTACTAGTTTTGATCATTATTACAAACGATGATGTGACAAATAATATTTGTTCTTTTCGGGCGCATTGTATAACAAATAAGTTAGATGTTGCAATTGTAATGTATACATAGTAGCACTAAGATGTCCAAAATAAAGAAGAATTTCACTCAAGGTAGTCATTGAATAATTGATTTTATAGAATGGATCTTATTCTTAACATAATCTTTGATAATTAAACACAAATCAATCTGATATAAAATAATTTTTGCCTTTAACTAATTGTAAATTGAATTATGATTCTTCACATTAATAAGAAAGAATAAAAATTAAACATAACCTACGTTTGAATAATCAAATGGAAGTAAATAAATTTATTTTACAGAAACAAATGTTCATAGAAATTATCGCTTAAATTTTTAGACAAATGCTCATGAGAACCTACAGCTGACATGGGTTTAACCCCTACCATATCAGCCGCAATTAGTTTAAATTCATACTCGAGTAGGGTTCCAATAGGGTACACTGTACAGCACAATCATGATTATGTCCTGTATTATTGTTTTGTACAGAAATTACTTCAATACCTGGATCTTGATGTGAAGTGCCATCTCTTATCCTTCCATTACTTCTATCCACGTAGTTCGCTGCGTTGGTGGAATTTCTCCATACATTTCGTCTATTTTTAAACCTATTTTGACTATATGGTCTAACATAGGAACTATTACGATTAATTAGGTTAGGCGGATTCCCTACATAACCTTGTCTATTTTGTTCATTTTGATTGCTAGAGTATACTCGTCTTAGGTTCGGTTCATTATTATTCACACTTCGGATATTCAAATTCCGAACAGGGACCAAATGATCTGAATTATTCTTATTTTTACCCATTCCTGATTGTGTTAGATTCATAGCATGGTATTGAGTTTCGTAGCATTGTACAAGCATTAATAAATGACTGAAACTCATACACTGTGTGGAAAATAAGATCTGCTGTAATTTAAATGGAAGCAAATTGCGAATCGATGCAATTATTCTTGATTCCGATTGCAGAAACAAATGTTCATAGAAATTATCGCTTAAATTTTTAGACAAATGCTCATGAGAACCTACAGCTGACATGGGTTTAACCCCTACCATATCAGCCGCAATTAGTTTAAATTAATACTCGAGTAGGGTTCCAATAGGGTACACTGTACAGCACAATCATGATTATGTCCTGTATTATTGTTTTGTACAGAAATTACTTCAATACCTGGATCTTGATGTGAAGTGCCATCTCTTATCCTTCCATTACTTCTATCCACGTAGTTCGCTGCGTTGGTGGAATTTCTCCATACATTTCGTCTATTTTTAAACCTATTTTGACTATATGGTCTAACATAGGAACTATTACGATTAATTAGGTTAGGCGGATTCCCTACATAACCTTGTCTATTTTGTTCATTTTGATTGCTAGAGTATACTCGTCTTAGGTTCGGTTCATTATTATTCACACTTCGGATATTCAAATTCCGAACAGGGACCAAATGATCTGAATTATTCTTATTTTTACCCATTCCTGATTGTGTTAGATTCATAGCATGGTATTGAGTTTCGTAGCATTGTACAAGCATTAATAAATGACTGAAACTCATACACTGTGTGGAAAATAAGATCTGCTGTAATTTAAATGGAAGCAAATTGCGAATCGATGCAATTATTCTTGATTCCGATTGCAAGGGATTAACGACCTTTAATTCATTATAGACATTTATAACAAACTCTACAATAGATTTGTGCAATCGAGGATTGAAATGTTGATTTCTAAGAGTGGCATCTCTATTTGCCAGCAAAAAGTCATTTTCGTAATTCGCGATCAATGCCGCTTTAAATTCCTCATATGTACTAATGTGATCACGTATTGCCTTAAACCATAAGGAACAAGGTGGGAGTAATACATGGGGTATTAATTTCATGTATTGTGATCGGTCGATAGACATTATACTGCATTCGTCTTGGAACTTCTCTAAGAAAGAACTAGCATTTTCATTGCACTTACCACTAAATTTACTCATGGCTTTGATTTCGCTCATCTTGACACTTAACTTTACCTTTCTTTTCTCACTCCTTGTTCTTGTGGTGTGATTGTTCCGGTCCGTAGCGTGCTGTGTCATGATACCATTTATATTTCGTTCATCAGTGATCTTCGGACAATTTTCCTCTAATATAATATCCTCCTCAGATCCCGGCGAAGGCGTATTTATATCCGGTGATTGGGGAAACTCGAAGCGATCACTGCCCAGATTATTGCGATAAATGTTATCTCTAGCCTGTAACGTTTTAATTTCTTCCTGCATAGTAGCCAACTGGATCTTTTGATGTTTAACGGAAGATTCTATTAACGTTAAATCCTTTTTTACAGCACAGATTTCATGATTTTGATGATCGTGCTTTTCTTGACACTCATCGGCTAACCTTTTTAACTTCTCTTCAAACTGCGAGGATATGTCGTTCATCACCTGGACGATTGTTTGTTTCGTATCGTCTGATTTCAGTTCTATCCGTTCTATTCGTTTACTTAATTCTTCATACTGCTTGCTAGCTTCGTTAAATTTCAGTTCTATCTTCTTTTCCATGGTCTGGTTAGCTTCATAGAACTTCTGTTCCATGGTCTGGTTAGCTTCATAGAACTTCTGTTCCATGTTTGTGTTAGATTCATTGAGCTTCTGTTCCATGGTTTGTTTTATCTCAGTCGTCATTTGCATAATTTGTTGCTGCACAGCTAACAAAAGTCGATCCTCAGATGACAAACTTGGTGTTGCACTAATTTCACCTGGATTACTGGTATTAGATTCCTTTTGCACTATTTCACTATCCATTTTTCGTTTGATGACCTTACCGCTTCGTAATACGGTTAAGTTCGTATTCATAAATGGTAATATCCAAGTAAATTCAGCCCTACTTTCCTTCTTCGGGAACTGAATTTTCAAAAGTCCCGGGTTTGGTAAACCAAATTTTTACAAAAAGACTTATCAAAAAGATAGTCGTAAACCTGGTTCGTTTTGCAAAGATAAAAATTTGAAGTGGTAGTAATTCTTTTGACATAAAAATATTAGCTTCGATATTTAAATACCATTTAATCTCACCTTTTTAATAAAACTGACAACGTCTATAAACGATGTTAAACTGGTTTATTATTTGATATAACTTATAATATCCCTTTCTTAAAACTGTTAAGTACACAAATTCACTGACTAGGTAACCATAAAACATGTCCATATCAACAACTATCCCATAATAATCTCTTACATATCTTAAAAACATTCTTCTTTTCTGTTAATTTAAAATGAACATTCCACTAAGTATCTTACATATTTATGAGCACTTTTTGCCCACGGTACAGGTAAATATTATACAAACTAAAGTATTTCGTTATAAAATTCAATATTACTTCCGGTTTCAGCGTCTGAGGAACATAATCTATCTTTAATCTCATTAATCTTTTGCAAGCCGTAGTTTTAAATGTATTACTTTACTTGTGAGTATTGAATTCGCATAGTTTGGAAGTCTACCGTGGTTTCACACTGTGAAACAAAAGTCACTTGTTTCTTTGTCGAGAGATCATTGTAAATTATATAAACATGAATTTTACAATTCAAATATTTCAGAAAGAAACAAACGAAAGAAGGAGATGGCAGAAAGTTGTTCACATAAAAAAGTCTACTTTTAGTAGCCCCTCAAATAAGTCATTTATCTACTTTCATGTTTCGATACATTGCTGGCTACTCTGGGGCTTTGATAACAATATCCGTTAAGTAGGATCTGTGGAAAGTTGTAAGTTTCCCTATAGCGGAAAAAGTCGTTTTTGATTATTTTTCCTTATTATGGATAAATACTAAAATTACTTGCTTTAATAGTTCGCTAAGTCGAAGCCCAAAGTTTTGTGGTCAGTAGCTCTGGAAATAAAAGTCTTCACTTGACCAAATTAGAAATGTTGGTAAGACTTTAGTAAGGTTAATATGCATATGCAATATCGTGATGTACTGTACATTCTTTTTAGTTCTTGGGTTATGAACACACAAATTTGGAGTTTCAGCTTGGAATTTGGAGTCCAAACCCGAGGTTTGATGGGAGACAATCCAATAACTAAGGAACTGCACACAATAATACTTCACATTCGTACTAAGCTCATCTGCATATTATTGTTCCCGTGTGGCTACTATTTGAGTGATCTACCATGACAAATTTGTTCAAAATCAGACTAGCTCCATAAGTGGCGTTTTAATGAAATTTCTTGATTTCATTTAGCTACAAACTGAATTTTGATGGTCAATTACTCAGGAACCAGATACACATACATTATAATAATTCACATTATTCTCGAATGTGTACAAAGTTTGTCAAAGTCCACCACTATACCAAGTTTGGTCAAGACTTGATGAGTTTCATCGATAGTTGCCTTCATTTCATTAAATTCATATCCAAATTTGATAATCAATATCACGAAAGTCAATAGTCTACATTTCATAATATTTCACTCATGTACTAAGCTATACAAGGTATGCCTCCATGCCAAATATAATCAAGATCCGATTAATATTGACGATAGCATGTCACATAAATATCCTAATAGTACGCCTTAGAGTACATCGCACACGTGTGATGAGAAAACATAAACTGTTACAAACACGAAATATTCAACTACCTGACACTCGTCATGAAATCAGTGACTTCAAATATCTGTGTAAAATCACACACGGCCAACTCAGGTCCGAAACGCTACTCTCAGAATTGTATTTCCGAATCCCCTTCAGACAAACACGCAACACATACCTTTTTCAAACAGTACGACCTAGACTTTCAATAGCTCAACGTTCTCTGTTCTACAGGCTTCCGAAACTATACAACGAAATGTCACATACATCCATAGATTTATATCATTCTGAAGCTGCATATAACTCTGCACTACGATGCCATTTTGGTGGATAAACTTTAGTCAGCTATTGTCAACCTTCTTGTTATCACTTACATATTGTTATTTTGTTGTTGTTCCTATTATTATTATTATTATTATTATTATTATTATTATTATTATTATTATTATTATTATTATTATTAATCTTAGATTTGTTAGATATTCCAGTGTAAACTGGCGTTCAGCTGTATCTGGAATTGTGTTTGTAAATAAATAAATAATCTCTGAGTTCTCTTTATATGTACTCTATTCTAGAAGTTATCTAACGAAGCAAAACTATTCTTGTTATTTTTTTTTTTAAATTAGCATCCCTTTCCAGCACCGAAACTATATGAGACCTGAATTTGCACTTTGAGGTGGAATCCAAACCACCGTAACGCGCTCAATGCTCTCCCATCGGGAATCAAACCCGTACTTTGTGCATCAAATACACATGCGCTAGGCATTAGACCAGCGGCGAGGGCATCTGCGTAAAAAAAAAATGTTTATTACCTTCTATGAAAGTTGAACATAATAACAATATGGGCAAAGCGACGATAGAACCTCCCAACAAAGCCTAACCTAAAACAGGCTATGAATTATTTCGGACAATTCTGTGGAAATAAGTGAATATATGCTAAAAAGTAAATATAGTAAATATATGAAGAGTGTGAATATATGTCTACTGTGAATATATGCTAGGTCTACTGTTTCCATAGTTTGGCTCAGTGGTAGAGCGTTCACCTCTGGTGCATGGGGTCTCGGGTTCAAACCCTGCTCCCGCCAAGTGAACTTTGTGGTGGACAAACACCGTGTGCGTGGGTTTTCTCGGGGTTCTCCCGTTTCCTCCCACTTTCTTCATTCCACCATTTCATTCATTTCTCATAATCACCGTCTCCTTTAGCCTAACCGGCATAATCGTGGGACGTAAAACTCAAAGATTTCATTTCATTTTTTTTCCATAGTTAACTGAGAAAACCACCACCGCCTTATAAGTGCAGTACATACAAGTTAAAATGAAAACAAGACAAGAATTGTAATTATTTTATTTTGGAAAAATACGATTCTTTATTTACAAGCTTTTTTAAAAGCCAGGTCAGTCATCAACAAAAGCGAGCATTTGCCTGCATAATTCCTCAAAAATCTTGGAGATGTGTGATTGAATTTGAGGACAGTTTGCTGTAACGCAAAGACAACTACATTCTCTTTAAAATTACAAAATCGTATTCCCGAAGAGTAGTCTTCATTTTGAAATACTTGAAACTCATTTCAATTTAACGTCCCACGATTATGCCCTTTAGGCTAAAGAAGACGATGATTAAAGTAACTGAAAGATTATAGAAGAATTGGTGGAATAAGACAGCGGGAAGAAACGGGAGTACCTCGAGAAAACCCACAGACACAATATTGTCCACCACAAACTTACTTGGCCAGAGATCGAACCATGGACACTATACACTAGAGGTAAGTGCTCTACCACTCAGCGACCGTGCCTCCTTCAAATATTTGAGAAAACAAATTATGTATAGAATACAAAATGAAATTAAAAGAAATCTTCAGTTTAACGTCCCAAGATTTTGATCTTTAAGCTAAGACAGATGATTAAAAGCAAGCGAATAATGATACAAGAATTGGTGGGATGAGAAAATGGGAGGAAACGGGAGTACCTTGACAAAACTCACGGACACGATGTTGTCCACCACAAACTTACTTGGCTGCGGATCGAACTAGGGACCTCACACACCAAGCTCTCTCCCACTTTTTAAAGGTTAACTGATTTGCCGAACGTTCCTCAGTAACTTAACTACCTAATTATCACTATATTTTACTTCATGTTTACTTTTTTCTTCCATTAACCTATAAGGACAGGGACACGAACACATAAATATCGAGCACAGTTAAAATTTCAGAGGCTATCCCACCAAGAATCGAACTTGGGACACCGTACACCAAAGGCGCACACGCTAATCACTAGACTAGCCAAGAGAGCATTAAGCCACCATGCCCCCTACCTACAATACAGTATTAGGTTTAGTAAAATCAATAAGATAAAGAGACATAGTTAACTATATCTCTTGGCACACTCAACTGACATTAATAGACAACTTAACTAAAACCCGAATGCATGTCAAATCTGTTAATTTCCCATATTATTAACATTCTTAAATATGCTACTTATTCGTCTAAGTTTTCAATAGAAGTGATGCTTTGAAACAAATCAGCGTCAGATTACATGATGACAGTGAAGTCCGGATGTTTAGGTTTGGTTCGCTCTTGCTTCACTATCAGACATGGTGGGTGCATCTCGTAGAAAGCCAAGAACGATATCTTGAAGAGTAACCAAAACAACCGAAAAGAGGCCACCAAGCAGTGAACACAAGTACGCCCTTGAAAAGTTAGAAAAGCAATCAGTATTTGAAAAACTCAACAAACCCCCGCTATCTGTTTGTTTTGCTTCTTCCCAAAATTTCCCCCTCAACCCTTAAAGAATTATAAACACTTGCCACGAACTCGCGGCTTGTATCCAATACGTCAATCTTAACAGACATGTGGCACTTCAAGCACTCGACTCAAGATTTCCAGAGATTATAACCGTGCACAAGTCGCTGTTTTATTCCCTCCTTTCTTTTTCAGAAAAAAAAAATTGTCAGTAAAACTCATTTTGAGTTTACATCATGCTAACGAGTCTTCTTCCTATTCTGAGTGTTTAGTAAGAATCGTATTGTACTCAGGTTACTAAGAGACTTTTTCCTGTAAACAAAACGGCAATTTACAAGCTTACCTCTACTTATTATTAGTTACTTTTTTCTATTAAAAGAAAGGTTAGGTAGATTTTCAGCTTGCCAAATTTTCTCTTTTAATTTTCTTTTTGTTTCCGTTCTCTTGTTTGTAAATTACTCAAACAATACATATTATTATTGTTTGTTCAATTTTAATACCAACTTCCAGAATATCGGTATATTTCCTGGATAACAATATTTTCTCAAGTATAATCCTAAGTTATGATTAGAACTGAATAATTTGGTAAAAATATTCTCAGTTAGTAAAGTAAATAAATAAACAATAAAACTAAAAGTAAAACATAAAATAAAATAAGTCGTTATTTTGTGCTTATTTACACTCATATTTGAAGAGTTGACCACAGAAAACAAAGATAGAAAAGTGAACAAGCTATGCTCGTAAGACTGTCAAAAATGAAGTAAGAAGACTACGAACATATTTCGAAAGTTTATGCTAAGTACTGGCACAATAATGAGACGTTTAAGTTGGAAAACAATACTTGGATCAAAAGTGTCTGCAGTATTCATCATGAGCGTAGTTAACTTTAAAATAGGAGTAATCTAAAAACAAATAACATTCTACGTTGCTGCATAAACTACAATTTTTGAGCCGTACTTCATATTTAAGCCTACTTTCGTCTTACGCTTATCTTAAGTATCCCGTGTCTACAAAAATCTTTACATGTATAAAAATGGATATATATATATATATATATATATATATATATATATATACGTCGGTGTGTGTGTGTGTTTTTCCATAATTTTGGAACGCTTGGAGCAATTTTAGCTAAGCTCGGTACACATATTACTTGCAGTCCGGGAAAGATCCCCTAGCACACGTAGGGGAGAGGGAAAGGGAGCACCTTTTAGTAGTGAATTGATCGGATGTACTTTCATTAGATAGTAAGTCATCAAGATATAAGTGATTCATCACAAACATTTATCTATGTCTAGATAGAAAAGAACATTTCGGTCCTTAGATTTCAAGTACACTGGAAAAAAATAAATAAAATGTTAGCAGAAGAAACAGTGTCTAATCATAAAAGTAATATTTAAACAAAACGAAAATGACTGAAAGAACAAACTATTTTGTTTCCATTGCTTCAACTCAAGTAGCATTAATGACCAAACATAACATATGAACAGCAGCCAGTCTGCTGATAGAAAAGAAAACGAATACATAATAATCTATTGTATACTTATTAATGGTCAAATACACATTTTATCACTCCTAAGATAATCATCAAAACACATTTTCGGAAAATACATCCGAAAATTATGACCATGCAACAAAAAAGTTTTATAGCAAAAAAAAAAAGTATTATATTTGGCCTTGGATTGTATATGCCGTGAATCTCGCAAAAATATGTTTAAAATTCTAACCACGATCTTTGAACGCCAACTTAGGTTTAGATGTCGTGGCATCAAATGTTAGCTGAATCCCTTTGATCCTAGCGATAAACTTCAAGAAAGATGATGACATTCATGTCCCCGACGTCTGAACTAAGTTGATCGTTGTTTTCGCCGAACTCACATTTTCTTATTTTGAACTTCAGTTTATTTTTTCAGATCGCCAATTTTTTTGTTAATTCATAGATAAGTAGAATATGAAAGTTACAAGCCTGAAAAGACATTTTCATAGAAATAATGCAAGAATAGTAAAGTATAATCTGTACTCCTATGTTTTTGCTTTGTATATACATTGTGTATATGTTGAGTTTTTTAACCAATAAAAAGTGAAACATTACTACTATTCTTAGTGTTTTCTGCACCTATAAATGTACTAAATTAGGTAATAATTGTTTTCCTTTCATATGTTCCTTGCAGCTAATAATGACAAGTTAAACTGATACCGGAAACAGTACAAACGAAACAAGAGAGAGAGATGTAATATTTAAATAATATTTTTTTATGCTAGTAATCGTTCGGAAAGCCAAATTGTAATAATGTTCCAGTTATAACTGAATTATTTCCAAAAGTGAAATTTGTCAGTTCAAATTTGAGATTTTACACAGTTTATCCATTTTTTAAATTCTGGATAATCGATGAATTACGATATTTATCCATCTCATGAGTGCATATATTCCTTTTGTAAAGTCGCCTCTGCTTTTTATGTGTAGCTGAAGATATGAACAAGGCGTTCGGACGTAAGATGTGGGTGGTATACTGCAGTGTTTGTCAGAGTTACGGAATCAGACAAACAGTTGATGCTAGACAGTGATGTGCCTTGGGGAAAGCTGGACGACTGTCCCGGGCGCCGAAGACAGGGGGGCGCAAAATTTGGGAGGAAAAAGAAAAGTTATATATATATGGCACTGATGCCAGCATTGTTTTAACTGGTATTGTATGAGATTGTAAAAGTGATTTGCGGCGTGAGTGTTCTGATATATATTGTCGATGTCTTCATAAACTGGAGAATATTTCATTTCCTTGCATCACGAACCGGCGAATGCCCAAAATCTTGATTTCGAAAAAAACGACGGTGAAAGTCGTAAATTTTGCTTTACTTGCGAATTACTAATAAATAAAGGAAGAAACAAATAAAAAAAAATCGAGGCAACCTTAATGAAAGCTTCACACGTTGTCAGAACAAAGTACAAATTGTTCCAATATAAACATGGACACAAAAGTAACAATGTCAAATTTTGCACATATGCTGGTTCGTTAAAACGTCGATAAGATATATATGTATACAGATGTGTAGTGGAGGGTATACATCGGTATAAGCCGCACTCTTTCTGCTCAGTGATTAGAGTATACTTTCTGCTTCAAGGCTTATAGTACTTTTGCTTCGTTTCTAATTGTTTACTTATTTATTTAATCGGATTATGACTTCAACGACAAAATGACTGTATCACTTTCTTTCTGTACTATTCTTAGCCACTGTTTAAGAATATCAGCCAGCATGAAAAATGTTTCTCTCACTACTCTGCGATCAAAAAACAAATTAGGTAGATAATATTAGGGTTTAGTCATGAAGGCCGCATGAAACGTGGATCTATAGCTTAACGTGGAATCCGAAATACATAAGCATCCGCAGGGAACTGGACCCGGGTCTCCCACACCGAAGATGTAGACGACAATCATATACCCACGAGGGAGGATTACAAACGAGAAAGAGAAAGAGAAGTGGAAAAGAATATGTAAGCTCAGTCTGTGTTCAAGTTCGTGTTGTTTTGATCAGTGAATATCAGTACGAAAATTTTGTTTAACAGTAATATTCGGATTTTTCGCCCTACTTCTCACCATATTTTTCTTAATTTCTTTTAGTATATCGGCCGCAATTTCCCCCCATCCCTTCCCACACTGGGTTGGTTCTTTCTGCCTACCTACACCCATTTACGTTATTAGTGGAATGATTTATCTGAGGTGTGTCATCAAGAAAATAGCACAAAATACTCTTAGCCTATAAAACAATATCGCACCCTTTATATTTGCATGAGCTTTATCGGATGTTCTAAAAAGAGAACTCACAGCCTACAGAGCACTATTCTACAAGCTAATATATATATATATATATATATATATATATATATATATATATATATATATATATATATATAGGGTGTTCCAGAGTGACCCAGACACTTTATTTTTTCTCGAGAACGGCACATACACCGTTCTTGAGATTTTCAAATGGGAACGATCGTTTGTGGGGAAAAAGAAGATTGCCCTACGAAACATTTGTCCGTACTACCTACCGTCTTCTGTGTACCATATTTTTTTTTTTTTTTTTTTTAAATGAAGGTACGCGAAATAGAGTATACGGAGTTTACTAATTAAGATAATGTAAGCACCGTCACAGTTTCGGGAAGTGCAAAACACACGCTTTCCAATGATATGCCACATGGTGACTCAGGGTCTTAAAAAGGAAGAAACTGCGTGACCCAAAAAAAGGGGGGTCCAAAGTAAGGTCAGAACTCGAAAATTTCAAATGGAAAGGGGATCGAGTAATACCTCGTTGCAAAGATCTCTGCAAATGTTAAAAGAATTCGAATACGATTTTGGAATTCACTAACCACTTTCAACATGGCGACCATAACAATATCGAAAACCTGAATTTTTGGTTCATCATGAAGAAATAAAACGTACTAGTGAAGTTGCCCACTTGACCCAAAAAAGGGCGGGCACGTAATAGTACCACAAAGAAGCACGTTCTATTTGACTGCCCGTAAGCTTTTCACACTGCCCGGTGAACGTAAGTTCTGTCGCACAGGTGGAGGTGTGCCTAGCTCTTCTGCCAGTTCTAGTGTGCTTCCATTGATAACATGAATACGCCTCTCTCATCTTGGTCTCATTCACCGTTGTCTGTTTCAAGACGTTGCGTCATTGAAGGGATTGTGTGAAAAGTCTGGATTTGTTAACGTACATTCCTCGTGGTCGTGTGCATTTCTGTCAATTACTTCGCATTTGCAAATCGTGGCATATAAGTTGAAATGCCTTTCACAAACGAAGAAGCATTTGATATGTTCATGGTGTTGGGTGAGTGCCAACGAAATAGTTCCGCTGCTGCTCGTGTGTATGCTGCTAGGTATCCCGATCGGGAACGTCGTTCAAGATATGTTTCGCAACCTTGTCTAACGTGTACGCAGAAGTGGAAATGTTCAGCCTTCTAGCAGTCACAGGAATAAAAGCATAGCTCAGCCTGTTCGAGATAATAGGTCTGCTGACGTACTTGCAGCCTTCCATGTTAATCCTCACACGAGCATTAGGCAAGTTGCTCGCGATTCTGTTGTCAGCGCAAGACGGTGTCAAGGATTTTGAAGGTTAACACATTTCACTCATACCATATTTCCTTGCATCAAGGGCCAGATGGCACTGATTTTCAAAGTAGGCTCGACTTTTGCATGTGGTCTCAACCTCAAGTGCATGCAAATGCTCGATTCTTTGACGAAATAGTATTGTGATTTGATGAGGCTACATTTAAAAGTGGTGGTCAGTTAATCGTCACAACATGCATTATTGGGCCGCCGTTCACAGTGGATGCAAGAGGTTGATCATCAACGGAGATGGACTGTGAATGTGTGGTGTGAAATCATCGGCGGAAGAATAATTGGACCTCATTTTTTTGAAGCGACTCTTACGGGTGTTGTTTACCGTACACTTCTGCAAGAACAATTGCCCATTCTTCTCGAAGACATTCCCTTACACATCAGGACACAAATGTGGTTACAACAAGATGGTAGCCCAGCACATTTTGAATCAGTTGAATGCAGTATTTCGTGGTCGCTGGGTAGGTAGGGGTGGACCTGTGTCCTGGCCTCCTAGGTCACCAGACTTAACATGTTTTGATTATTATCTATGGGGACTACTTAAAGAAATCGTTTATCAACATCGCCGCACAACAAGGGACAACATGATGGAGCTCATAGTTGCTGTATGCAGGCAGATTAGTGAGAAGGAAATTATTGCGGCATAGAATCATTTCAGTTACCATGTGCAGAAATGCATTGAGGCACAGGGCAGGCATTTCGAACATCCACTGTAAGTTGGTAAATCTGCATCGAGTCAGTGCTTTACCTATTTTTTTTCGTTTATCATTTGTTTCTCATTGTGTTTCATTTTTCTTTTTATTTCATTTAAGATTAATGTACTATCTTTTGTCAAGCAACGTTGTAGCAATAATTTTCCGTACAATGAAGGACCTTTTCAGTTGGCGAAGGAGTCGTTAAACACGCCAACGAATTCCTTATTGTGAGTGGAAATAGTTGCCAGTCCAAAGCCTGGAAAACGCGTGGAGAGTGGTCCAAGTTACATTTTTTCTTCATGACGTACCAGAAATTCAGGGTTTTGATGTTGTTATGGTTGTCATGTTGAAAGTGGTTAGTGGATCCCAAAATCGTGTTTGAATTCTTTTAACATTTGCAAAGACTTTTGCAACGAGGTATTACTCGACCCCCCTTTCCATTTGAAATTTTCGAGTTTTGACCTTACTTTGGACTCCTTTTTTTGGGTCACGCAGTTTCTTCTTTTTTAAGACTCTGAGTCACCATGTTGCATATCATTGGAAAGCGTGTGTCTTGTACTTCCCGAAACTGTGACGGTGCTTACATTACCTTAATTAGTAAACTCCGTATACTCTATTTCGCGCACCTTCATTTTTTAAAACAGAAAAAAAATGGTACACGGAAAACGGTAGGTAGTACGGACAAATGATTCGTAGGGCAATGTTAGTTTCCCCCCACATTTTCGAATGTGCATTCGAAACATATCGTTCCTATTTGGAAATCGCTAGAACGGGGCATGTGCCCCCCATTACATCACGAAAGGGGGCTTTCGGGATTTTGTAAATAATTTCTGCGGATTCTTTGGACCCACATTTGTGATGCGACTTTTTATTTCAACTTGATAGCATGTACCGTTCTCGAAAAAAAGGTAGTGTCTGGGTCGCCCTAGAACAGCCTATATATATATATATATATATATATATATATATATATATATATATAGGCTATATATATATAGTTGTATACCTTTCTGGTCCTCCTCTGAAGACGTGTATTGCACTATGTAACAACGTCTCAGATAAAGAACCACACAATAGATATATTAAAACATTAAATAATTACGTCGATTCTTGCCGATGGCAGTTAAAGTCAATAGACGTTGACACTTGATTACTAATAGTCGTCCACTTATTAGCGTAACAATCAATGTAACTGTTTGATAGATTCGAGAAGCAATACTAATGGTTCCAAGTTAATATGTGATGTTCCTACATAGTGAAACTTTTGATTCTCTATAGCGGCTGATGGAGGCCCCGGAGGATACACTATTATATAATATATTTGCTTTATTTTGATCTGAAGAATAGGGCTGTATTGTCCGTGGGCGCCATTTTCAAAACACCCGATATATATTGTTAAAACAGGATGACTTCTTAAATGAGAATTCTGTATTCCTTTTAATTAAAGAAACAAAAGATTTGTCACACGTTGTAAGCTGAATTATCGGTTGAGGCCGTGAAAATGAGGAAATATTAGGGCAAAATATTTCTTCATTGAGTAAGCGGCGACAATGACTTAATAATAATAATAATAATAATAATAATAATAATAATAATAATAATAATAATAATAATAATAATAATAATAATAATAATAATAATAATACTTTCGACAATGTTCTATACTCTGTTCTTTGCGTTCCATATAATTTTATCAATCAAACTGTGCAGACCATATCCATAATGCTACTGATGACGTGCTAATGCTTACTGTTTTATGGTGGAATTTAAGTTAGCAGCCAGCCAGATACATTTCGTATTCGATCCTGCATCAAATAGTTTTGTATGTTCAGCGCAAAAGACAACTTGAAGAACGTGTTCATCTGGAAATTATGTTACTTACACAAATATTATTTCTGTCATATGCTTTCTGTTGAATCATTTGATCTATTGAAACACTGATACACAAACAAAAAAAAAATACCTCATCACTGTGTGAAGACCTGCTCGCTAATCTAGTGCTAGCTTGCGCACGTCTTTGATTCACAACGTACTTGGTTCGATTCCTGGTGGAAGAACACTGAATACATTAAGGTTTTTAAGATTCCACTTTAGATCCATATCTCATATAACCTCAGTACTGAATAGGGACGATATATTTGAATCAGGTAAGTAACGAAATCTTACGTGAAAGTATTATTACGTGCAATACTGGCTGCTCGAACTATGTTTTAACTAACTGGCCATATTTTAACTATGCTGCTGAGCTCCCTCGTGGCTAAGCGGTTAGCATACACGCCTTTGGCGTGGGAGACCCGGGTTCGATTCTCGGAGGAGCTCATGTGGTTCGGATCCTACGTTAAGGTATAAGTCCACGTCTCATACAGCCTTGCTGCTGAACAGGACGGTAAACTCAAAATCTAAATCAAGCTATGTAATTGACGTCAATTGTCACTACGGAAGTTAGTTCGCAACCATGCCAGCAGCACATATATTTCAGACATATAATATTTAATAGTTCTCATTCTATGCATAGTTATCTCCGATGATTCTTCTGTATTACAAACAATATATTTTAAGACTTTTGAGATAGCAATAGATGTTATGATTTTTGGCATAGAATCTCTTTGTTTCAGGCAGATTTTAAACAAACAACATCCCAATTAATTGTCCAATAAAAAGCAATTTGGAGGAGAGTTTTATACATTGTATCACCCTAGTATCTGCCCCATAACTAAGTGAAACATTAGAAACTTTGGCTTTGGTAAGACTAAAATCTCTTCCCCTAATTTAAATACTTATAAAAACAAACATTTGCAGGTTATAAGAATGACATAGAGTTTAATGCTATTATGTTGCTTATAGATTTCTTGGGTTGAAGAAATTAATCATAAAAAAGTAAACAAAAATCTATGAACGAAGCAAGTTTTAATTAAAAATAATTGTATAACAGTTTCTCCAACTAAACCTGTTGGCTTCATCAGAGTTACTGCGTCTGATGAAGCCAAGATGTTTTAGTTTGCGAAACTATTACATAATTATTATTTTTAATTAAAACTTGGTTTTGTTCAGAGTTTTTTGTTTCCTTTTGTGAAGTTACTAAAAGTAAAAGCAAAGCAAACGTTAGAGAAAAAAGAAAATTTTTTTCAGATTGACGCTCGAGTGTTATGTAATCTTATAGCAATGAACGTTGTTGTTAGTCGGTCCGATGACAAAAAAAGAATAGTTACTATTTAGTAAGTTAAATAAAGCTATCCTAACACCTATAGTGTAATTACCATTGATGAAAATACCACAAGAGCGGAAGGCATTCTCATTCAATGAACAATGAGAAAAATACGTATATGAAATTCAGAAACGTATTTTGCCTTATTTCTGCATCGAGTTTGTATGATGAAATCCTCTGTACTTTACCTATTCAAATTTCTGGTTACAAACCACATTAACGGATATCGAACGAATGCTTACCACTAGACTATTAGGAATTTCTTAGGCACGCCAATCCCTCAATCCATTTTGCGCCTCTCACGCAATTGACTTTTGACGTCACGGAAGGATGTACGGTTTTAATCAAGCTGCCGCCGTGTTCGGTGAAAACTTCGAAACCAACCAAGGCCGTGTGTATCGCCAAAAGCATTGCTTTCTGCCCCCTCTGTGATCATCAACTGTAGAGTGGCATTTAGGGAAGCATAATGCTTCTTTAACACTTTAATTCAATGTTCTTTTCCTAATTTGTACACTACACTCTAGTTATTGAGAGCTAAAGGGTATCGAGCTTTGTTCTTTATATCGCACAATCCCGCTTTTACGGAAGATTACTTGACACGATAGTGAGCCTTTTCTTTCTTTTTTTAAGTAGACAATAAAATTAATCAGTTACTTTAAGATTTAAGTGAATCTACCTGGCCTTGTAGATGTTGTTTTTTCACAGTTTTTGTACTAGTTGGATTATTTAGATTTGGAAAATTTTAGAAAACAAAATCAAACATGTATGTAACAGACTCTCTTCGCTACTCTAGTGATTAACGCCAGTGACTTTGTTTCACGAGGTCCCGAGTTTGATTCCCGGTGAGAGAGATCGAACGCACCAATTTCGTCCCATGTACCCTCGCTGTTGACAAAGGGCGTAAATGCAAATCAATCATCGTGCACACACACACAACAGTTGAGAACACGGTACAGTGTTCATAAGGTCAATAGCAACGGAAGGTATGCTATCATTTGTTTTATATGTTCAAAATAAGTCAGGTGGATAGTTTACGTAAGTTTTCTAAACATTGAGGAAACATAGTCTGGAGCATTTAAACTAGGAATCAGAAACCATTTTAGTTTCTTTTTTTAAAGTATATTTCTTTTCTCAGGTATAAAAGTCATGTTTATTTTTGTAGGAGTTTCGCGAATTTTCATGTACAGTTTCGTTATGTCTTACCTGAGTGTTCTGCAATCCACTTACCCTAACATACGTAAGAAGCGATACTAAGGCAGTAGAACAGGGGTTGCGTTAACAGTTTGTTTCCCGTATGGTTTACAAAGGTATAAGAAAGGATGGAAATTAAAGAACTTGAGCGTGTGTATATGTGGAGGGGTATAGTGACATTAAACTCCAATTTAACCAAGTTAGGACTCCAGTTTAACCAACTTCCTATAAAAATTTGTCGGCTTACGAAACATATATAAACAAATAAAAAATATAATGTATGCGTTACAAGATTATGAATGAATACAAACAGTTATGGAATTAGCTCTGTCAGCAATTAATGAATTCCTAAGTTTAGCTCGAAACACTCTTATTAGATTCTGATGAAATTCATCTGGAACCTTTGCAGAAGTACACTGTTTCAAACAAAAGGAACACCATTAAAATTTGTGCGTCTGTGTCAAAATTATGAGATGACATAAACAATGATGTCGGTTAATTAGGCATTAGTCGGTTAACTACATCCGTTAAGGGGTTTTCATATTGTAACTGCCAAGAATATAATCAGGTCCTAAGAAATTTACATGCAACAATCTGGAAAATATACTCTTTTACATAATAATAATAATAATAATAATAATAATAATAATAATAATAATAATAATAATAATAATAATAATAATAATAAAAGAAGAACCATCAAAATTGATGCATTTATGTCGAAGTAATGTGTGAACATACAACACGCGATTGAATTAAGAACCTCGTCGTTCTTTGATCTCGGTTATAATTAATTACATAGCCACACACAGAAAACAAAAGTTCTGTTCAGCGGACCCCAAGGTATGGATTCGGTGTATTTTATTACACAGAATGCAAATTTCGAAATCCCTGGACGAGCAACAGTGTTAATTTTTTGTTATGAGCGAGAAACTTAAGCAATTTTGGATAGGGAGGATACACGTAACACAGCAGCACAATGAAACAAAACAGTGGGGGCACTCGGTCGAAAAAGTGTAGAAATCTTATTCAGGCCAGCTATCCTGAATGAGTTTTCCTTATTTTTTTCCTCATTCACAGCAGGCAAATGCCGGGGTGATACTGTACCTAATATATAGGTCCCAGGACGCTTCCTTCCTTCCTTTCCTTTACCCAGATAGTGTGCTCGATAAGGTGCGACATCCCTCAATCGTCATGGTCATAGATGCTTACAGCCCAGAAATCTAAATCCTAAATTCATTTAAAAAAAAGTTCTGTGCAGCGGACACCAGGATATAGATTTGATGTATCTTGTTACACATAATTCAACTTTCGAAACCCCAGGACGACTGACCGTGTCAATTTTTATGGGCAAAAATTTTTAGCGATTTCGGATAGGGAGGACAGATGTTTCTCGCCCATAAAACAAAATTAACAAGGTCAACCGTCTTACGGTTTGAAATTTGGATTATGTGTAACAAAATGCATCAAACCCACAGTATACCCTGGGCCCCCTGCACAAAACCTTTATTTTGGGTGTGGTTGTGATATATATATATATATATATATATATATATATATATGTGTGTGTGTGTGTGTGTGTGTGTGTGTGAGTGTCGTGGTGTGAAAGTGGTGCCCGTCTGGTTGGAGCTTCAGTGGCAACAGTGGCGAACATTGTAGGGATATCAAAAGGCACTGTGTCCAATGTCACGAGGGCACATACACAATTCATGGGCAAACGACGTCTGCAAAGCACAACAGTGGTCGAAATACAATCCTGTCAGATAGGGGCCGGAGGGCATTAAAACGGATTGTAGCAGCTAAAAAGAAGACCACTGCAATGAAAATTATGTCTGAACTCAATTCCGGCCTACAGGACCCGTTTTCATCGAAAACAGTGCTACGGGAACTTCATAAAATGAAAATTCATGGCAGGGCCGCTATCGCAAAACCTCTGGTCACAGCAGTAAATGCGAAGAGACATATCCAGTGGTGCAAGGACCACAAGGCGTGGACTCATGAGCAGTGGAAACACGTAATGTTGTCCGATGAATCAACCTTCACCTTGTTTCCAACAACCGGTCATGTTTACGTATGGAGAACACCGTCACAGGCCTATGATACAGACTGTCTGCTCCCAACTGTAAAACATGGGGGTGGTTCTATTACAGTATGGGCAGTGATATCGTGGTTTTCTGCAGGTTCCATCATAGCCCTGCATGGAATGATGAATGCTAAGGTGTATGAGGCCATTTTGGGGGACAAGGTTCTACCCATGGTCCAAATATTGTTCCCTGATGGTGATGGCATCTACCAAGATGATTCGGCACCCTGTCACGCTGCAAAAACGGTGAAATCATGGTTTGAGGAGCATGACCAGGAGCTACCACACTTCCTCTGGGTCCCATAATCACCAGATCTGAACCTTATTGAGCCATTGTGGTCTGAGTTAGAAAGGCGTGTTCGGTTTCATTACCCTCCACCAACATCCCTTAAGGAACTGGAGCATGTTTTGGAGGAACAATGCTACAAAATTCCACACACCACGATTCAGGAGATGTATACGACCATTCCACGTCGGATACAAGCCGCTTTGAATGCAAAAGGAGGCTCCACACCATATTAGGCATGATTTTCACATTTTTGCAAACGTTTTAGATTTTGTGTTCAATTGCTATATATATATATATATATATATATATATATATATATATATATATATATATATATATATATATACAGAGTGTTAATGAACTATACTGACAAACTTTAAGAGGTGATTCCTCACATCAAAATAAGAAAAAAGTTCATATGGACCTATGGCGAAAAGTGCATAATTTCAAACACAGGGCTGTCCAAAATTGCGAAAAAGCCAAATTTCAAAGAGGTCCTATTTCGAATTCGAAAGATTGTGGGTGGTGGTCCGTACCAGCGTAAAGGAAACCAGGCATACACAATCAAAATATGCATATTTCATCAATTGTCAATAGGTGTAAAGGGTATTCCCTACAGGGTGTAATTCTCAGATATGTTTTCAATAGTTTTCAGATATACCTTGATTTCAAGAATGTTTCAAATTAGGCAGCAGGTAAACCTTGACAACAATGGACATTCCATGCTTCGGAAGGAGGGCAGAAGTGTTAGAAACCAGCAGCTCCATGTTTCTTTGTGTTCGGAATAACGTGTGATGATATGTATTTCGTCACGGTGTATTTCATGTTTCATTCACTTATAAGCATGAAAGAAAACATCGCAGCATGCCTCTTCCCGTGTACAAGAGACCGTGCTGCTGACGATTCTTAACACTTCCAACATGAAGCTAAAGGATTCCGTGTTCATTCCTATCAAGGCTTATCGTTTGCCAACTTTGGACCAATCTTAAAGTCAGAGCATATCCCAAAATTCGGTTGATGGCATGTCTGGTAATTTCACCCTTCAGGGAATAATCCTATACCCATTGAACATTAATGAAATATGCATTTTTGGATTGTGTGTGCGCGACTTCCTTTACGCTGATAAGGGCTATCATCCACAGTCCCTCGAATTCGAAATAGTGCCTCTTGAAATTTGGCTTTTTCGCGATTTTGGACAACCCTAGGTCTGAATCTATGCACTTTTCGCCATAGGTTCATATGAACTTTTTCTCTTATTTTGATGTGAGGAATCACCTCTTAAAGTTTGTCGGTATAGTTCATTAACACGAGAGAGAGTGTTAATGAACTATACCGACAAACTGTAAGAGGTGATTCCTTACATCAAAATAAGAGAAAAAGTTCATATCGACATGTGGGAGCTGCATGAAGCTGCTCCCCTGGATCCCACAATCTCCAGATCTGAACATCATTGAGCCATTGTGGTCTGAGTTAGAAAGGCGTGTTCGGTTTCATTACCCTCCACCGAACTGAGCATGTTTTGGAGGAACAATGCTACAAAATTCCACACACCACGATTCAGGAGCTGTATGCGTCTATTCTACGTCGAATCCAAGCTGTTTTGGACGCAAAAGGAGGCCCCAAACCATTCTAGGTATGATTTTCACACTTTTACAAAGGTTTTATATTTTTTTCTAACCTGTATATATATATATATATATATATATATATATATATATATATATATATATATATATATATATACGTAAGAACAGCTCTTTTGCAATAGATTATTAGGTAAATGAAAAACGCATTGAAAAATGACCAACCGATCTTGATATGATGAGGAACAATCATACATACATATATGTCAAACTGAGAACTCCTGCCTTTTTCTCTCTCTTTCTTTTTTAAAGTTGATGTGAGAATGTACGGGTATCACAAATCGAATTCAGAACTCTGCGCCTGAACAAGCTTTTAGGAGAAATCTGGAATGACACAAACTGAATAGGATTGTGCATTCAACACCTTAAGCACTCTTCCTATAACGACGGTAGATTCCAAAACGTAAAAGAGAAATACCCACTCTTGAGTAAACTTCACTTTACGCGAAGAAAAGATTCCATTAACTGTTCTTGTGAATGTGGAGAACGGTTATTAAGAGAAGGAAACATAACAGTTAATTAACATTTGGTTTCAAGCAATGTTCTTCATTGTAGGCAATCGTGAAATATCTAATCTTTTTAATAACTTTATTTCCACCAAACAATAATTCTATGCAAATTCTAAAGATCCAATTACAATGCATACGTGACTCAAACTGAATCTGAATATTACGAATAATGTGTCAAAACTATATCTGTTGGCCATGGATGCTCAAGTTAAGAAAACTGTTGCATAAAAGATCAGAAATTCACTCTCCTAGCCATTTGTATAATGTTATTCTCAACAAAAGTAAGCACTTTCCTTTTGAGAGTTTTAAACAAATATACACGGTTTCTAGATTCAGTGTGAGAATGCATGATATCTGCCACCGGAAACCAACAGCAGGAGCCAGTCGTTCAACACAAACAGTCTTTCAATCATGTATGGCATGCGAGGTAAAAATGTTTTTTTGCTTTTACAACAGATTGTATCGATCAATTCACAGCGGCTTTTATGCAGGAGACGGTTTTCCATTTATCCATTTTCACAAAACGAAACAAGAAGCAAAATTAAACAAATGTTGACATCTAATTCGTACTTTCAAATATTTGTTGCATTATGGTTAAGTCATGGTACGCCTAAACTAACCAAACATTTTAAAATACAAACTAAAACCATTGCATCAATTGTTGACCAAAAATAATAAGAGATTCCTCAATTTATTTCACAGACCACATATGAAATCTACGTATAGGAATTCTGAAGCCTCACTTTACACTATTATATAAAAGAGTAGAAGTGACTAACTCATCATCGGCCAGCCACAATGCAACAACTAGAAACGTGAAATTTGGATAGAATATTCTTCTTGTGATGAATGCATGAGATAACGAAGGAATTTTGGAAATACGAATCCTAATGGGGTAAAGTATTTGTTGTTGTTGTTGTAATTATTGTTACAAAAATAGTGTATCTCACAAGTTCATAAAGTTAGAAAGATGGAACTCAACTTCCCACTAAAAATAAGTGACGATGTGTTTCAGCATTTTTAAAAATTCCATGCCGAAAGATGAGCCATTTCTTGAATATTATAATTCCACACCATGTACTCAGAAAATGCCAAATGTAAAATTTGTCTAAGTCAGAAGCCTGAAATTTAGCATTTAAACTCTTAGCTAAAAATAATGGAATACTTGTTTCAGCATTTTCAAATATTCCACTTTTAAAAGGTGGAAAGGATAAATGTTTATTTTTTTCGCCTTTCAAATAGGCGTAGTCTGTCTAACAACCATGGACATTTGAAATGAATTTTTGATCATAGTAAGCACTTTCCTCCAACAGGGATTTATCATGTCACTTTCATTGAAGTGTTTGTTTATTTCTTTGGTGAAGTTTAGCGTCCCTTTTGGACACCGAAGCAATATGAGACATTAACCTACAGAGTGATCACAAAGTGCTGTTATCACTGTTATCCACATATTCATAGATGTTCGCATTGTATTAATGTGGGATTATAGTAGAGGACAACTTTGAGATCATGTGACTATATTTTTACTATTTATTCCAAAATGTTTCTGTGCACACCATCGTTTTCATTATAAAGCATGATTCTCCTCCATGTACGATGAGAAATTCTCCTCAACATTTCTGGCAGTCGGCAGTAAATGCACATCGAACAGTATCCTTAAGTTCGTCAACGTTTCGTAACGTGTGGAAGTAACCTCTTGTTTAATGAACTCCGTAATGCCTTGTTGCAAGATGACAAATCAGGACTTTGGGGTGGCCACTACAAAGAGGCAGACAAATGGATAGAACTTCTCCCAATCCATTTATCAGGAAATATCTCACTTTTATTGAGATATTTTCTAACGGCGATAGCGCAATGGCCTGGAAAAATATACGACCGAGCAGTCCTCGATCTTGCAGATATTAAATAAACCAATCACGTAATAAGGTAAGACAGGCAATGCGATTCACAGCACCATAAGTGGACATTATTTAGATGTACGAGGGAGGATCAAAAAGTAATGCCTCCCTCATTATATTTTTTTTTTCTATACAGCTACTGACTTATCTATGTATGACGTTATATAGTTAGCCTTTCTTCACTAATGTAGTATTTTCTTTTTTAGGTTGAGTTATTAGAACCATGGATCTGAAGCTAAAAGAAAGAGTCCTCATCGAATTTTTGGCGAAAGAAGGTTGCCCACCTAAGGAAATCCATATGCGCTTGAAGAATGTTTATGGGGATGCGGTAATGGACATTAGCAATGTACGGCGTTGGGTGAAGAAGTTTAGCTACGGAGAAACAGAAATCATAAACCAAGAAGCGGCCGGCCAACAACATCGATCACAGATGCAAATCGAGAACGTGCTGAGGAATTGATTCGAGGAGACAGGCGCATTACAGTTCAGAGTGTTGCTGATGCTTTGAACATCTCGTATGGCTCTGCCCAAGGAATAATTGCTGACAAGGGATATCACAAGGTGTGTGCTAAGTGGGTACCTAAGCAATTGACTGTTGATAATTGGAGGAGGCGAGTAGACATTTGTCAAGAGCTCCTGGACGCATTTACATTTGAAAATCAAGACTTCTTAAAAAATGTGGTCACTGGAGATGAAACATGGGCATACCTGTATGACCCTGAGAGCAAAGTGCAACCCAAGGAATGGCGCCACAGTGATTCTCCCCGTCCCAAGAAATTCAAGTGTTCCAGATCAACCCAGAAGATTATGGCAACATTCTTTTGGGATACACAGGGTGTTATTCTTGTTGATTTCCTGCAAGATCGTGCCACAATTGACAGTGAAACCTACGTAAACACACTTTGGAAACTTAAGAAAGCGCTACGAAGGAAGAGACAACTGAAAGACATTAATTCCATCAAACTCCATCACGATAATGCACGCCCACACACGTCATTTTTTACAACTCAGGCGATTGCTAAAATGGGTTGGTCAGTTGTGCCTCACCCACCCTAGAACCCTAATTTGGCCCCTTCTGACTTTTATCTGTTTGGTCCTTTAAAAGAATACCTACGTGGTTGCCGATTCAATGATTTGGATGAAGTTAAAGCAGCTATAAAATCATGGGTCAAAAAGCAACATCTTGAATTTTTCCAAAAAGGTTTTGACACCTGGGTTCAAAAGTGGCGTAAATGTATTCAAATTCATGGAGACTATGTTGTAGTGTAGGATTCTGTAGAGGACAGTTCAGACTATGCACTGCAATATCTTGTCTTGTTCTATGTTCATTAATACATTTTTTTGTGACACAGGAGGCATTACTTTTTGATCCCCCTCGTATCTCAGCACCTGCAGCAATAAGAAAAAAACAATTCATTAAAGGTGGATTCCGAACCACCGTAATGCATTCAAATTTTAGTGCCTTCCCACCGGAAATCGATCCTGAGACCAAGTGTATCCTAAGGGAAAGGGATAGGTGTTTAGAATGTATGTTGAAAAAAAGTATATCACGGGCACATCACGCTCTTTAGAAAATAAGTCAGTGTTTGGACATCTTTTAGGAGATTAGGGATTATATTTCTGGGCTTTCGGCATCTATGGCTATGTTACCCCGTCACACATATGAGGGATGACGTCCTTCGGCGATCACACTACCCAGGGAATTTGAGTGGAAGAAAGGAATTAGGAAGGAAGGATGCACCCTGGGACCATAATGTTAGGTACCATTCCATCATTTGCCTGGTGTGAATGAGTAAAACCTAGGAAAACCTCACTTAGGATGACTGGCCTCAAAAAAGCTGTTACACCTATTCGACCCACCGGGAATCGAACCCGGGTCCGCTCGCACAAAAGGCGATAGCGTTAGCGACTACGCTACGTGGGGCGATCAGACATCATTTAGAAGTGAGTTTAATAAATCCAAAAACGTTCTGAAGTGGTCTATCAGTTAACTAAAAAAAAGTCTAGATTACATCCTAACAGTGGTTAATAGGAACTGTCCTAAGAGTGTTCGAACTGTACTTGCGATGCCTCGAATGAGTATACGACAGAAACGACTTGCGTATGTGTAAGTAATAATGTGTAAAATGCCCTAACACTGTTTAAAAGGTCAAGTCACCCTTTTACACATCGGTCAAATTTTGGCCATTCTACCTCAATCTTGGAGAAAAGCGCTTAAAAATAAATGCGAGGTGGACTCATAAGAGCTTCGTTTCGCTGAGCTTAATGAACTATCGGATTTTTTTTTTAATGTTCTCATTAAAGATTAAGTAAAAGTTCATGTGGAGAATCAATCAATTTACTTGACAACTGTTCGTAGTCCATGACTTTTAAAACTACACTGTGAACCATTTTTTTCCTCTTTCCGTCTGAATTTTCTTTATATTGACACAATCTCTTTACAGAATCCCCAAAGTTCCGCGTTAAGATCGTTTCCGGAATCTTCCTCTGACAGAATTCGCCGACACTTCTCCTGCCTTCTCCGCGTAAATGTCATTTGTCTTGTGGCGTGGAAGTTCCAGGGGAGAGCAGACACAAGGCTCAAATAGATTTACCGGCAAGGAAGGGTGAAAAATGACTAAGTAATTCTTGCTAATAGTGGTAAGCTTGGTTCTCGAGAAGTAATGAAAAGTTGAGGGACTGGTGTAATGAAACTGCAATTGCACGTGAGGATGTTTCATGGTTGTCAGAGTGTTGTCTTAATGCTTACGTCATGAATAAATCTAGCCCTTACATTTCCAACCCCCGGGCGGCCTTGATGAATGATACTGCTACCACTGTAATACTTCCACAGAACTTGTTTTGGAGTAATGGGATCGGTAGAATTTCCAACATTTTCAAGGATCTGGCTGGTTCAGAATCCCTGCAAACCTAATCTTAGTATTTTGTGGTCATGTGAAATGACGTGATTTTGACAGATAGACACACGCTTGGAAGCGACTTCTGTCTCAAATGTTATTTTAACGTTTATTTATATGAGGTTTTCGATTATTCATTTTCAAGTATAATTTTATATATTGTGCATGTTTTTTATTAAAACAATAAAAAAATGCTGAAAGAATAGAAAAGAAAAGTATAAATGAGTCATATCGTTCTATTAACAACCTAAATATATTTAATGGCTTACGTGATGTAGAGTATAAGAAGGCCCACACACGGTCCAAGGTTTGCGCAAACAAGGCTGTTTGTGCAAACAGTTTGACCGTGTGTGGCGATGTATGAACTGTTTGTGCAAACGTTTGTGCAAACATTTTCCACATCGAACTCGTTCGAAAATTGTTTACACGAACATGATGTTTGCGCAAACACGTGGACCGTGTATGGGCATGTTTGTGCAAACACGAGCTTTATTTCCGAGTAGGAATCCTAGTGTACAGACGATTATTTCTTGCGCTATGGCGTCAATGAATAGGAATCAAGAATTCTGGCGAGAATTTATTGACCTTTATAGAAATTTACCTGAACTGTGGAAGGTAAAGAGTGAAGATTATAAAAACAGGAATTTGAAAAATGCGGCATATGAGAAGTTAGTGAATAAAATGAAGGAAATAGATCAAACGGCGGACAGAGAGTCAGTGAGGAATAAAATCAATTCACTTCGTTCTGTATACCGAAGAGAACTAAAGAAGGTAAATGCAAGTACAAGATCTGGAAGTGGAACAGATGACGTGTATGTACCCTCGTTGTGGTATTTTTCCCATATGGACTTTCTGAGAGACCAGGAAATGCAATTATCCGGTATTTCGACCTTGGATGAAATAATTGATGTGGAAGAAACACTTTCATTTAATATAAGTAGTGGTAAATTTGTGCATATGTTATGATAGATATTTTCATTTGTGACCTTGTTCTCAACCAAAAAAAAAAAAAAGACATAGTCTTCATTCTTCACACCGCACCATTTTAAACGTGCATGTTGGTAACAACAGTCGTTGTGCTGCTAACTTCAATAGTTTCTGGAGTTCGCGCCTTCGCGGCCGTCGGTGGGGCCGAAGGGGGGTGGGATCAACACCGAAGTGCGGGAGTTCCAGCAATGACATGATTGATAATCTGCATGACATCACGTAACAGGCATTTTCCAGCGCCCAACGCCACCGATCATACCTCCACTGAGCATAGCAGCACGCGGAGTTTTGTTGCATTCGTACAAAAGGTTTTGTGTTCTAGTTGATAAGATATATATCTAAAAAAAAATCCTTGACTGAATGACTGCAGACCCATTTTGCAAGCAGCTTGTTACAAACAGTCGCTTTGTCATTTCATCAAGCAATGAGCTCACCAACACCAAGCGACAAATTTCGTCTACTCTAGTACCCAATAACATCTGCCAGGGTGAAAAACTTGGTCAGACAAAGGTCATAAGCTGACATTGCCAGACTAAAGTCTAAATTAGAGCAATCTTACGAAAAAAAAAAAAACTGTAGGGTAGGCAGTGGCGGAGCTACTGCCTCTGCAACGGCAGGGACGCCCAAGACGTAAGGAGGCCCTGATTATATGTGTTTTATTTTAGTCAGACATGAAATCGCAATCAAGAAAAATAATTTTTGTTACTTCCGTTGAAAACTATACGCACTATTTTACCCTAAGATTATTGGTTTAGAGCGGGTATAACACCTGATTTTGTCATTCCTGATGTGATCAAAGTTGGGGAAAAAGATATCTTTATTTTTCTGAGTAAGTTTAGAACTACTTTCGGAACAGTTACAGTCCGTTTTACTACAAGTCTGAGGTAAATTTAATATATTACAAAATTTATTTGAAATCAAATTAGATTTCACAACAGTATATGCGTATGTAACTCGTAATCAAAAGATCATTAGGAAAATAAGCAACATAATATTTTTCCAGAACTGTCACTGTCAATCAGCCGTGTACACATACATATCCTCGTTGAATTATAACAGTGTAACAATCATGAAAACTCCATTCACATATATTATATTCAGTTTTAAACAATTAGTAAATAGTCCTAATTCAAAGTAGCGGTAATATTCTGATTATTACATGTAGTTACTCGTGTTTACATGGTGTCATTCATTGCCTGACTTTGAATGTCTGTGCTGGAAAGAAACATGAAATGCTTAAATTGTTTTATAGGTCCTAATAAGTCCTGGCAAGATTTTTCTGTATCTGTGTGTGTGGGGGGAGGGCTGATTTTGAAGTTCCGCCACTGAGGGTAGGTGTTATTTATATAGCCTACTATACATTAACGTTAAACAAGCTGCTTCAGTGGACATGCTTACGCGATTAAACACAAAATTGAACTGAAGTTTGTGCAAACAGTTGTATCGTGTGTGGCCGAGTGTTTGCGCAAACACGATGTTTGCACAAACATGATGTTTGCGCAAACCGTGGACCGTGAGTGGGCCCTGTAAGCAGGGATGTGCAGGATTTCTTCCAAAGCAACAGGGTGTTATATAAATGTGTCAAAATATTTTGGAAACAGATTCATCAAATCAAAATAAAAAAGAAAAGTTCATAGGGACTTTTGATCAAAAGTGGATAGTTTGGAGTTACAGGGTGCTGATAAAGCGAAATAAATGAACTTTAAAAGTTCATAGCTCCAGTACTGTGGGACTATCTTAGTTGTGTCAAAACATCACTGAGTAACTGGTATGTGAACTATCCAAATATCTTTCAGAACCTTCGGTACTTTGCACAATCAGTTTTAGAAAGGCTGTTTGGGAGTACTTGATCACTTTCCATCTACCTCTCCAAAAATTTGTGTGCAAGTACTGGAGCATTCTTAAACATGAATCCTAGGAGCAGTAAAAGTGAGACCAGTAGTAGATGCAAGAAAGTAGACTTAGATAGTTTGGGTATGTAAGAAGAAGACGTTCGGAATATACATCTCACCGAGTGGACGCAATAGAAGTGAATGGGAAACAAACGAGAGGCCGACCAAAGAAAGAATAGGGAGACTAAGTGAAGAATGATATGGTGTAATGTACTGTCACAGTAGATATGATACAAAACGACACAAGATAGGCGCGTACCCATAAATTTTTCTTCGGGGGTCCAAGCTTTGTGGACGGAGTCCAATACTACAAGTCACTACGTCTATGTAGTATTGAACGGATATAATTCTACATTCGAAAAGATGATAGGTAATTGGAAAATACATTCACCTAGATTTTCAGGAAAGAAAATATAGAACTACAATATTTTTGTAAGAGAAAGAGTACAGATGAAGTGAAAGATTTATTTATTTATTTATTCAACACAACAGGCTCTAGGCCCAGTTAGTGTTGTTCCTTACAAATACACTTACCCTTAGTTATATATATATATATATATATATATATATATATATATATATATATATATATATATATATATATATATATTAACAAGGTTATACATTTATATATTTTCATTATCACATATTTTTAAGGCTATTCTTGTATAGTCTCCGACATTCCAAAAACATCTATAGAAGTTATTCTTTCAATTGCATTATAGGAAGCACTCATTCTTCATATAGGAGACTTAGCGAGGATATTTGGTCTTGCCTTTCTGCAGTAAAATGTACTGCTATTTCCTATGCGGGTTTTACGTGGCGCGAAGATCAAATTTTCATGCTAATCAATCATTTCTCTGTCAAAGAACTATAGTTTTATTGAGAAAGTGTACAAATGTATGTTGAGTTAGGAAATCTTGGGGGGTCCGAACCCAGTGGACCACTCCGTGGGTGCGCTCTTGACACAAAATATAAACAGGTGAAGAACACCGATCCGAGAAGCCGACACCAACCAACTGGCGCAAAGGTTTAGAAGATGATGAATGTCATTTTATAAAGTAAAATCGCGAACTTTTCTGCATACGAATTCTTCGATTCGAATTTATCAACAGAGAAGCTGATCATTCGTTATCATATCTGTTATATCTGAAACTGTTAAAGCAAACATTAAGCAAGAAATTCGTTAGTTGCTTTATATACAATTATTAGAGTCACATGCTTTTATATAAATATTTCAACATAGTCAAAATTGAGTAAGCTTATTGCCTATTGTAACTGGGATAGTAGATGTGTTATGGGTAACAAATAGGCTAAATAAATACATATGAAACAGTTATTGATACACTCATTCTTATAAACTACAGTAAATAAACTATACGCAGTACTATAGTATTAAATATGAATATATTAAGTAACATAGTGTATAAGTAAGCAAAGTATTAGGTCTTGGCATGTTCTTCCAAGAACTGATCACCTTTCGAAAACCCAGAAGGGGCATCTGCCCTCTTGAACCCCGTTGCGGTGGCTATAGATATAAGTAGTGGCTATTTGTTTTGCCGCGTTCATACTGGACCGTCTGTACAACATATAGAAACAAACCCTATAGATATGTGCTTAAAATCATCGAATATGGGTTTGCTGTGAGCTTTCTCGACCGTTACGCTAACACTATTATACACATAGCAAGTTCAATGGACAGCAGAGAACAGCAAGAGTCTTTGTTTCCAATGCTTTATAAAAAGAGAGTACGCATTTGAGGACCTACTTACCGAAAAAGAAACATGTACCATAAAATAATTCTTGAGCCGTACATTATTTGATCTCGCTGAATTATGGTACGAAAAATTGTCTTTATGTTTACAGGACCTGGTGTTTCAGTTACTTTTTGGTTGCTGAATTCACATCTCGTAGAAATCATGTACTTTACAAAAGCTTGGAAACAACTTAATTCACATCTCTTAGGAATCATTCAATATACAAATATTTGGAAAGACAAGGCACTTACATCTATATTATCCGATGGCACTCATCTGGTGTCGTAATAAAATGTAGAAGGCGAAAGAAAACCTATTATGGTCAAGCACGCTATTACTACTACTACTACTACTACTACTACTACTATTATTATTATTATTATTATTATTATTATTATTATTATTTTAAAAAAGCATCGACACTTTCAAAATACTTAAATCTACTATTTGAGTAAAAAATGTTTAATGTTTTCAAAAATAAATCTTCCACTTTTTGTAGAGTAAAATACAAGCATTTTGATGGCCATTGACAGTGTTCAAATAAACTCACCTTGTTCATTTGACCGTAATTATTACGTGTGACGTGCCTAAGTTATAATTTGTAAGCAGCATTAGGCTTAACTCTACGAAACATTGAACAAACCAAACTCTGCTCAGAGCAATGATCTAGAGAGAGAACACCCACATGCGATTTCCCAAATCCCAAATCAATACGTTTAATTAATCGACTTGGTGACAGCGGACTGGAACAAATCTCTATATAGAGGCTATGAATTTATTAAGTACAGATCACACAAGTAGTTGTATGCCATTTGCTGTAGAACGGTACGCAAGAAAGGCGAACGTTTGTAACGTAAAGAGTTGGTTTTGTTATTAAACTATGCATTAAGACTTACATCTACTTACATTATTTATTGTGATCTCTATCAACGATTATAATAGAAGTCCATGGCCTTACTTCGTAATGAAAGTACACCAGAACAGTTATATAGCCTCACTAAAATATGAGGCGCCTAGAATCAAAATCCGCCACATCAATTTCACTTAGCTTTGAGAAATCTCACAAAACGTGCAGTGAAGCTCCATATACACGCGTACAAAGTCCCATATTTGAACTAGTTTCTTAGTATGAAATATTAAGCTTTTAAACAAAATGGGAGCTACCGTAGTCGGGTCAAGACTTCACTTAGGAACTAATATGTGCACTATCCAAAAATACGTGCTTAAGAATCCTAAGGTGCTCACGCAGCCATTTTTATAGAGGCAGTTTGGCTACGGACATATAATTTGAAATACCTACCAACAACCTGTATAAAAATTGTTGCGGAAGTAACGCAGGATTCTGAAACATGGATATTTGGATAGGATACATACTAGTTCCTAAATAAAGTCTTGACCCGACTACGGTAGATTCCATAGTATTTGAGCTATGGACCTTTAAAGTTCATTTTTTTCATGTTTTCGGCAGCCTATAACTCCGAAAGAAAGTATTTGTGCACCCAGGTTGCTCTAAACTTTTCGTCTTATCTTGGTGCCAGGAATCACCTCCCAAACGTTGTCGGTGTTGTTTTGAAACACTCTGTATAACCCAGAGTAACATGGGAATTGCAACTTATAATAAAAATGATTGATATCAGAGTAGCGATCAAAAAATCAGTTGTATTCCTTTCAAGAGGATATCTTTCTTATCTTCACTGCCAACAAAATTTTGCTTCTTCACTAGAAATATTCCTACCCGAGTGGTCACACTCACACCAATCTAAAACAAGTTAGATATAGTTTACATTTTCCCAGGCTAGTGATTAGTTCGTTCCCTCATTTGTTTGTAATAGTATTTGCCAATACCTTTACCCAAGGCAGAAGACTCATACGAATCAATTTCAAGGGGGCGAACAATATACTGCAAATAAAACCCAAGTAGTCAGTATTGAAATGATTTTTACTTAGCTTTAAAAAGCAATGACCAAAATATACTTTTTCAGTATATATTATTAATAATATCTGTATTTGTCCTAAATTTGTAGTTGTTTTCTTTTCTAGAAAATACATGGGATTGAAAACATCATTATCTACATTACTTTCAATTGTAATTGACGTTTCGAGCTGGATTGTATTTTTGCAATATAAACGTCACGATACCACACTAGCTAACGCTTCGATTATTATTATTATTATTATTATTATTATTATTATTATTATTATTATTATTATTATTATTATTATTATTATTATTATTATTATTATTATTTTGAAAATCCGAAAAGGTATGTACCAATGCAATGGTTTCCATGTTAGATTAAGGCTACATCGCCCGTCTTATATGAGTGAATATTTATTTTTTGTAAAATAGAAATTTAAAACTAAAATAAAATAAAAGTACGATAATCCTTAAATTATAAATAATATTTTGTTGATTTTACTCAATAAAATCTAAAAGTAGGCTAACTTGATATACTAAAGTTGGCTTAATTACAATCCAAAACTACTGCTTAATTGTAGGGATGCATTCGAGTCGAGTCGAGTCGAGATTTAAGCCTGTCTCGACTCGTCTCGAGAAAATGTCTCGACTCGTGTCTCGACTCGAAAATATGTTTCTGTCTCGACTCGTGTCTCGACTCGACAGTCTCTGTCTCGACTCGGCTCGAATTCGAGTCGAGACGTCTCGAAATTCGAGTCGAGACAAAATGTACGAGTTAAAATATACGCACACATCAGCCAGACCATCATGACTACCTACCTAATTGTCAGTATGTCGACTTTTGGCATGGATAAAAACGGCGACACGTCTTGGCATACACGCAATGATCCTTGATAGGTCGCTGGAGAGAGCTGGCACCACATGTGCACACTCAGGTCACCTAATTCCCGTAAATTCCGGGAAGGGGGGCGATGTGTTCTGACGTCACGTTCAATCACATCCTACAAGGGACATCACTCAAATGTCCGGCTCCAATTTCAATGAAACTTTTTTTGCTGATAGAAGGCATGTATGCATCATTACTTGTGATGACAAATTTTTGCCATGGTGCATGTTTTCTATTTTTTTTTTAAATAACTTTTAAGAGTTGTGATGTGGTTATTAGAGATTACTACAGAAGTCCCTTACTACCCTTTGTAAACGGAGCGTTAATGAAGAAAAGTGAAGAAAAACCATGTGGATACATATGTCCTGGGGGGAAGTCGTATGGTAGATATGACCTTGATGACAGCCATCTTGAAATCCGCCATTTTGAATTAAGGTCAAGTTTTCAAAATGGGAATAGGGTGATATGATACATAATTTCGGGCTAGAATTTAATTAGAAAAATAATGGTGAGGTTAGTTTTAAGATACACCCATTTGGGGGAAAGTTACAGGCATATTAATTGTTTTTACTTACTGTGTGCGTAAGTCCCTTCTTACTTTCGTCTCAAGACCTGTAAATCGATCGCAACGGCAGAGCCCGGTTTCGCACTAGTGTTTAGAAATCTTTAAACTCACTTGAGGCAATATTTGAGGATTATTGTATTGTATTTTGCCTTTAATTAAATTTGAACCCACTTCATGATCTTGTGTAAAGTATCACTAAAAGAGAATTTCTGTTTTTATGGAGAACGTAAGCATAGCAATTATAAAAGGTGAGTAAGGTGCGTATGTATTTATAAGAAAGTTTATTTTACGAGTCTTTTGTGGTTCCGCCAACCTATTCTTTAGTTGTTTTTTTTTTCAAAATACTCATATTTCATCAATAAAAGAGCTTTTATAAAATCTCTTACCACTATTCTTTAATACTTATAAAATTTTATTTATTGTAAAAGCACTGGCGAGATATTTCTTATCGCCCACTAAAATTATGGTGGAGCTCCTTCGTGGCTAACGATTAGCATACTTGCCTTTGGCGTGGGAAACCTGGGCTTGATTCCCGGTGGGAGTTCATGTGGTTCGGATTCCACGTTAATCAGTAGGTCCACGTCTCACATAGCCTCGCTGCTGAACGGGACGTTAAACCCAGAATCAATTCAACTCAAAATTATGGTTTTGACTTTATTATGATGTAATTAGTTTAAACGCCCAACTGCCCAGTAATTATAAACATTGACTACATTATAAAATTGTAATTTGTGACGACTAAAATATCAGAAATTAAAGATTATTCTTTGGGTTTTGGAACATTTTGAAAAACGTGAAAAACTGGTACTGCACCGATACAACACACCTTTTGGATTTGTCATTGTGTAAAGTGATACAAACTAAAGAAGAATTACAACTTTATGAAGTTGTATTAGGACTTATTATTTAGAAATAAACACCAAATAAGTGTAATAGTTCATATCCGTATCAAATACCAAGTTTATGATGAATCAACTACACAAAGTAGGATCCAAAAATGCTCATTGCAATTTGTTCCATCCTTCAGTCGAACCAGGAACTGAAACATAAAGAGTGACATTTTCTTTTTAAAGATACTTTGTCCAGCTAAGTATTGTGAAGGTTTATGTCAGTAGAAGGAATTGCATTCCATTATACAAGCGCAATTTCACAACTTTATGTACACATTACTAAATATCAAACACCCTTGTCCATATGATTAGCGTACGCGTCTTTGGTGCGGGAGACCTAGGTTCGATTTCCGATGGGAACTCCTGTGGTTCTGAACCCACGTTAATTTGTAAGTTCACGTCTCATATAGCCTTGATGCTGAAAGGGACACTAAACTCTAATCTAATACTAAATACAAATATTTAAAGAAAAATGATGACGCACCAAGATGACGTGAATTTGGCTATCAAATCCATTTTGTGTTTTCAGTTATTTTCTAGTAGTATTTTTTCTAGGCATCCTTTCAAAAGACAGTGATGCAAATTTCGTAACTGCGAATTCCTGTTAGAAGCCATGAAATTATCCGATTAGATGCAAAATTTCCCGTCCACTAAAATAGATACCGTAAATTTACAATATCTAACAATAAATAATTTTGAAAGATATCGCTTTCGAGGGAAAAAATGAAGTGAAATCTTTGAGTTTTACGTCCCATGGTTATGCCGGTTAGGCTAAAGGAGAGGGGTGATGATGAGAAATTAGTGAAATCGTGGAATGAAGAAAGTGGGAGGAACGGAAGAACCCCGAGAAAACCCACGCACACGGTGTTTGTCCACCACAAAGTTCACTTGGTGCGAGCTGGGATCGAACCAGGGTCCCCAAGCACCAGAGGTGAACGATCTACCACTGAGCCACCGCGGCCCCGCTTTAGAGAGGCCATGACGTATAGTTGAACTCATTCTCGTAGTATGAAAGGCATTATTTATAATTATGCATGATAGAATCACAAACAAAATTTAAAAATATTATGTGCACTTTCTTTTAACAAACATTATATTGTCTTTTATGGTGTGGAAGGGAGTGTTATGTTCGAAAAAAAAGTCCTTAACACGATTCTTGTTGCTACACACTGCATGTTCCTAGCCACAGAAAAGATGCAGCGATAGGTAGGCTATTTTTCAGTTGCTTTACATTAGCTTGATGTTTCAAGTCTTTTGTGTGTTTCTGAAGTTCACTTTTACCACAAAAGAGCTCAATATTAACATGTCTTACATAGCTTTGGTTCGATTCTCAACACGGACTGCAACTACCCTTTAAATTGTGCATCCGAAATGCACTCTGTTAAACCTCGCTTATCACCGCTCTTCTTAATAATATATATAACTTCACCGCGAAGCAAATGTTGCATTTCTCTCTTTCATCCTAACACAAAACAAAACTAACCACAGCTGTGACACGAAGGAGCTATTTCGAAAAGAAACAAGCTGTGCTTCATAGAGATGTGTACCAAATGATAGAAGTATAAAGTATTGTTTTCTGTCCTGTTTATTGATATCAGTTGGTGTTCTTAATGAGTTTACTCATTAGTTTAGAAAGAGTATATATGGAATTTGGACATATGTTGTACGTATTCTCCTGAGAAATTGATGAGACCAGAAAAATTATAAGGACAGATGGAATAGGTTTAAGCTCATCTACGTGACTTTATCAAATAATTATTCTCCATAATGGTACCACGCGGAAAACTTGGTATAGGCCTACTTTTATCTTTGCCTTCCTCTGTTAGCTGTTTTGTATCATATATATCGGATGGTTTTAATATTTCTTCTGATCATTAAAACAACAATGGTACCTGTGTGCGTGCAGAAATGCAAAAGCACAAGGTAACTTCCTATTTGTTTTGGAAACAACAAACCCATTTCACGTGTGCGAGAGAAATTGAGCACAGAGAGACTGGGTGTTTACTCACGGTCAGTTCGCAGCAGGAGTCCATGGTAAAAGATTTGACTATCTCGAAAACACTCGCAAAACCTTACAAATACAAAAGACTGCGCTTCAAAGAAAGTTTAGACACAGATGTTTCAATTTTCTTTTAGCATCTTTCTTCAGCAAAAGAGTCGGTTCATTGTATTCGAAAAAGGGAAGGGAGAAAGGGTGAATTTATATTTTATGTGGGGGGTAACGTTGTAAGTAGTATAAACAATACATACCGCTTCGGACTCTGTACTGAAGAACTTCCTTTAGCGGTATATCACTAGATCTATCCTGACCCTCATCCCACCTCAAGTTGTAAAGTAGAAAGGGACAGAAATATTCAACATGACTGCGCACTTGAGTTTCAGTTCACAATACTAAAACCAGTGAGCAAGTAAACAGTCTTATGTAGGATCGTGTTTTACTTCTTGAATTTATTTTTGGACATTTCTGTGAATTCAACAACAGAACGCAGTAGAAATACGGACTAGTTTTTACTCCAACTATTACTTTCGCTCCAACCCAGGGATGCCACATTTATGATTTCGTACTAGATTTAGTGATTTTACTATTGAACTAGTGATGTAGTACGTACTTTGGGTAAATAGGCACATTCTAGTGATTTTTTTGCATTTTTTTCTGATGCAGACAAATGAGAAGGAAATGGTTCTTAAAATAAAAGGAAGAAGTATATTGCACTTCAAAACAAATGTAGAAACCTTAAATTATTTTTTCTTTTCCCTCTGACTGAATGAAACCCCTGCTGTGTAACGACCTTAGGTAAACAACGGCTATCTTTGGTCCGCTACCTCCTTTTGTTAGCCGACATGAGATGGGTTACCTTTTTTTCTGGAAGAAAGTGAAGAAATAATTATCCAGTACATTTACGTTTTGTCAGGCACACAGGCGCAGTCTGTACTTGTTTCCTAACGAATTTTAGCAACATAACATAAATGAAACATATGTACTAGAAAATAGAGGCAGTACAAACGGAAATTTTCATCTGTGACACGTTTGATGAGAAATATAGTTAAATATCACGTGCAAGTACTCTAAACATGTCCTATCCTGTAATTCTATTCGTATGTTTATGTAGGTGAGACTGAGAAATCAAGAAACAATAATAACTGGTTTTCTTCCAGGGGAAAAATTTAAATGTGAAGGGGTGTTACACTGGGACTTTAATTGCGTCCTTTGTACAAGATTAACAAGTAGTAGCAATTTTTTAATTTATTTTAGTTCTTGGGGAGAGGAAGATGGAAGCGAACCCTCGTAAGGACCTCTGCAAGGAAACATGAATACTATCCGCCACTGTTTGTTACATTACACAAAATAGTTTTATATATATACATATATATATATATATATATATATATATATATATATATATATATATATATATATATATATATATATAGAGAGAGAGAGAGATTTAGTCAGGGTTTTCATTCTGCAGGAGAGGGGGGGATAGTAATACCTGACGAACATTTTCTATTCTCAGAGTGTTGCAATGATAGCATTTCCTCCATTATAACTTGGCCAAGCTAGTTGCATTATATGTAAGGATTAAGTTAGCCTAAAAAGCTTAAATTTCTATGGCTGTTTTACTCTGTAGCCATGTTTCTCATTTTCGGTCTACGGGACTCTGTGTCCGGAAATTTTCGATGGCTTCCAAGTCGGAAAATAAGTGTATCAAAGGCATATATATTATATCTATGGTTATATGAGGCATGGATCTACAGTTTAAAGTGGGATACCGGTAACAACTTCACGAGCTTCCACCGTAAATCGAACCAGAGTCTCCCGCGATCAAGGCGTATGTGTTAACCATACAGCCACGAGGAAATTCACATAAGCACACACACATATATATTGTTGAGTTGATTTTGACTTTACCGTCTCTTTCAGCAGCGAGGATATATGAAATGTAGACCTACTGATTAACGTGGAATCCGAACTACATGAGCTCGCGCCGGGAATTGAACACGAGTCTTCCACGGCAAAGACGCGTACATTAGCCGCGGAGTTCACACACACACACACAGAATCAGAGTCCTCACACACCAAGGATGAGAGCTGTGCCACTGAGTCACAGCGGCCACGGGGCTAGGTCGAGTCCACTTTACGTTCATAGTTTCTTAGTACATAAATGTTACGATTATGTAATAGATTTTCCTTAATGAGCTGCATAAAAACAAAAGCTTTCGAAATGCATTAAACAATTAGCTCGATTTGAGTGTGAACTTAAAGTTATATCAGAGTGTAAATACGGATACGCACCAAAGCTCGAAAACTTAATACACTATTTCTCCTATATAGTCAGCATGTATCAAGCAATCGTTCAGCTTTCATTTGAGAGGATGGAAATCGAAGGCCCCTGAACAACTATGTTACTAATGTGCGGAATGTATTTATCTTACAGTGAACTGCTTTGATTCAAGTGGCCTAACTCCAAAATTGAAATTTTCCAGGAGTGAAAGTTGAAGTTCAATATCTCATGAACAATCCATATTTCTTTTATGTTTGGAACCAAAACCATAACTACTGTATGTAGTTCATTGTTTTATAACTTAGTGTTTACAAAAATCCTTTTAAAAAATACCTATTCATAGAAGTGAATTGTACTTATCTGTACTAGTTCTTGGCATCCAAGCAGTCCATTTATTGTAATACTAGCTTAATATACCCATTCTTCGCATGGGGGCTCTATTTGGAAGTCAACACCTGTGGAAGTATCACCATTCATTTCAGTGACCGCGAAAACTATGGATTTGACACGTATCAATCAATATGGGCTATTTATACATGTCTCGGTATTCCTCACCCGCTGACACCCGGCCCCCATACAGTAGTAGCTGAATTTGCAAGCCATCGCTGATGGAAGTGTCACCATTGATCTCAGCGACCGTGAAAACTATGGATTTGACACTAATGTCGATCAATTTGGATTACTTTTACTACATGTCTCGCTAAACGCCACCCTGAGACCCCCTGGTTCCAATTTTGACAAAAACGTTTCGCCTTAGTCTGGGACCTGGACCAAGGTATCCGTGACCAAAATTTGGTAACTCTCGGTCAACTTGTCTGGTCCCCAGGTCGGTCCCAGTAAACGTCCCCCCGAGACCCCCCTGGTTCGAAATTAAAAAAAAAACTCTTCGTCTTGATCTGGGGCCTGGACTAAGGTACCCGTGACCAAATTTTGGGAACTCTCGGTCCACTCGTCTGGTCCCCAGGTCGCACACAGACAGACAGACAAACACATAAACAAATTCTTTATTTTATTTATATTAGATAAGATATACTATGTAAAATAGTCTCGTATCATAATATGTGATGTACAACAAATGTTACATTATATATTATCCGTAGCTCGTGATATGCTGCAACATACGAAGCTCGTGATATGCTCGTATTAAAGCCTCAGAATAGTTGGGCAAGCGAATAATCCAGAAGTTACGTAACCCTATTGCGTTCATGGGAACGAAAACACAATAATTATAACTATGCTAAATTACTATAGACTGCCAATTGCTCATTCAGAGAATTCACGAAGTTCACTTTATCGCAATAGTTTTATACAAACTAGATTTAGACTACGGATAATAGTTTTATACAAACTAGATAATCAATTATTATTATTATTATCATTATATTTGCAGTACAACCAAATACAACGACATTAACTATTAGTTCTAATTAACTGAATTGAGCTGAAAATTAACTCTTGATCTTTAAAGATTAACTATTAATTTTATGCGTTCTGTACCTTTCTGAAGGAATAAAAGCTGGAATTGGTTTCAAGGCTGTTTCTGAGTGAATACTTTCTTCAAAATAATATTAAAAATTATAGAAAGATTTTCGAGACATTCGAGTCGAGTCGAGATTTTTAAGAGCCGTCTCGACTCGACTCGTGTCTCGACTCGAAAATTCGAGTCGAGAAATACGTTTGTCTCGACTCGTCTCGAATTTTACAAAGTGTGTCTCGACTCGAATCTCGACTCGAATTCGAGTCGAGTCGAGTCGAGATTCGAGACATGTCTCGACTCGAGCGCATCCCTACTTAATTGCTACTTAATTGCTTAATTAAGCTTTCTTCAAAGTTTTAGTATTTTGTATTATGTAATACAATGGACTTTATTTTGATTTCGTCGTTCTTTAATTTCATTGAATATTACTGAATAGTATTTATTTTACTGGTTTACGCGAACATAAAATAATAAACAATTATTGTATATCTCAAAGAACCATGATAGTGGAAAGCAAAGTAGAAAAAATGTAATGGCATGTTAATTAACAGTACCAAACTTGCTATTTTACAAACTGTCTAATCTGGTGCCTGGCTTCGAATTAGTACATATGAAATTTTCTGCTAAGGCTGAATTCGTAATGCTATAGCTTTACGTAGTCCAAGAAATTTACCTTTATTTGCTATGGCATACATAGGATAACTTAATTTGAAACAAATATTCATTCCGTAACTCACATGGCAGCTAAATGCTACGCGGATCGAGTTTGTTTTTCCAATTTTCTTTCGCCATTTCATTTCATATTTCTTGGCTAATACTTCGGAACAACTGGATGTATCGTATTAAAAAATCTTGTAACAACTATGAAAATACAGAATGATACAATGCGGAAAGTACAACATTCCTGTGTTTTCACTAGCCATCTAGTTTAAGAAAATTAACCTGAAGTGCTTTATTTCGAAAGCCTACTGATATTTTTTTATTTACATATGCTATAAAATGTTGAGGTTGACATGGTCTCTGTCGATGAATTCTGCGGCCATAATGAATAGGTCTGTGTTATTGAGAACTTAAAAGGTATCCAAATGAAAATGTCGGGTTTCTGAAGACATGTTTCTCACTAAATTTTAAATGCATGGGAGATCTGACGGTAACTGTTCTAATATTAACAAATAAATAAACTGGCACTCTGTTTCTTTTTGTGAATCACAATAATAGGTCATTTCAGTAATAAATTATGATAAAAAATGTATCGCATTTTGCAATTCAATTTTTCGTTTGTATCTCACTTTTTATGAGTTTGTATAGTAACTGTGATGCTATACCGAGAAAAAAAAAACACATGCTTAATTACATATACTCTCAATAGCGAAAACATAATAATCATCTATCTACCTATTAGCTTGCTGTAGCAATGCGGTTTAACATGAGTGCAATGAGTTCTTCGTAGGTGCCTGGAGGAACGGCTCATCTGTATACGCAAGTCAGTTAATCCCTGTAAATTCCGTGGATGGTGAAGACAAGTTTTAGTCAATGACATCCTAAAGGTGTTCAATTGGGCTAAGGTTGGGTGAGTTTGGGGGTCATTGCAGCAACTGAAATTCATCAATTGTGTGCCTCGAACTACTGCAGTGCAACGTGGACTTTTGACAAGGAGCGTTTTCTTGCTGAAAAATAACATTTTCAACTGAAAACAAGGCCGACATGAATTATGCATATGTTCAGCAATGACCTGCTGATAGCTAGGAGCCGTCACAATGCCCTCCATAGGCACTACTGAGCTCATGGAAAACAATGTAAAGGTTCTCCAAGAAGCCACCACTGGCCTGTCGTTGCCCTACTGTTCATGATTCATGCAGCTGTTTTCCTGGAAAACGATGGATTCTGACTCGGTCATCAATGTGGTGGAGGCAATATTGTTATTCATCGGACCATACAACGTTCTGTCATTGTTTCAGTCGTAATCATAAATATCGTGCGGTTAGTATTGATACACATGTGGAATCTCGGCTGCGGAAGTCCATATCTAACAGTGTACGGGGATTTGTGTATTCAGACACACTAGCACTTTCTCCAATGTTAAAGTTTGCTGTTAATTGTGCCACAATTTACACCCTATTGTGTTGTACTAATCTTGACAATCTACGAAGTTCTACATTTTTAATGAGGTGTGGCCATTCCACGCCTTGTTGTTGGGTGCTAGTTTTACAATTCTTTCCCCAAATTTGGAAGCCAGTAACCACGTTAACTCGCAAACACCCAACAAGTCACGCTGTTTCCGAGATACTCATTCCCAACCGTCTAAACATCGCAATCTGGCCTTTATTAAGCTCTTACATACTGTATATCCGGTAATTTCTCATTTTGCGAATAAGCGTCACACTGACTGATCAAGTGATATTCCTGTCACCGCCTGGCGGTAGTTCTGCTATGCCCTGTGCCTCTCACGTCAGCCCCGTGACTTCGTCTAAAAGGAAGCGGGCGGTCATAATGGTTCAAGTGGCGTGTGTATGTATGTAAGAATGTTCTAAAATAACATACTGAAAGGGCCATACATTTTTAGATACATAAATGAATAGATATTACAAGCAACTGGAAATATTCTAGGAAGCGTCCTTGCCGCGCACAACTTCCCGAGATTCACTGTCAACAAAGTCATGATTGTTCTAGCTCTTAGTTCAAACGTATGCTTCAGCTTTAGCTTTGATTCAGAATGGTATCATTAAACTCCAATCAATCCTTGCATCCTCGTGGCAGAGTGGTTAACGCACATGTTTTTTGTGCGCGTGATTTTGGATAATTACCGGTGGATATTCCGGTAATCCATATATATATCTTACTTTGGATACAAACTCGAGTAATGATTCGGAACTCAATTTAAACAGCCCGTATCATATACCCTTGATGCTAAAAAAATATACATTAAACTTCAATCAGTTCAATAAAACAAGGCAATCCGTTTTCCATTACCTCCTTTTAAGCATTGTATCCTGGAAGTCACGCAACCCATCCAACTATTTGGTTGAATGGTTGTATATGTGTCAGGCATTAACTCATCAACTGACTTCCGTGGCATACAAATCAGTTCATTGATTTCGACTATAACCGTTGAAATTAAATTAAGAAAAATAAAAGGCTAAAAGGAACTATTTTTATATAAGTCTGTTAAGAATGGAGCTAGCATGTCTAAAACTTGCAACGTCATTTATTATGATACACCTGCAAGATAAATGTTCACTTGTAAAATGCCTACCTGTAACTTTAAGATCTAATTTTAGTTTACTCGCTATGTTGTACTGCAAAAAGTATAAAATTTATCAGTTATTATACAAATTTGTAGATTAATATTTTATATTGAAAACATATTTCAAAAATAAGTATTATACCCATAGGCTGTATTTTCCTTACTGAGTTAATGCTATATAAATGGCATCCGTATAATTAGCAAATTTTGTTTTTCCTTGTAGACCAGATTCATCAAAACATTCACCAAGAACAATTGTGGTGATACACACCAATTTTTCTTCAATTGATTAAAGCAGTAGCATTAAAAAGTATGAATTCTAAAGATTAATGAAGTTGTCAAGAAATTATGAACATCTAAAATCACTCAATTCTATTTCTCTCTTTCTTTTTTAAGAGGAACGATATGCTTAGTTTAGTGTCCCTCGGATATACATTTTAAGTTAAAGAAGACATACATACTATTAATGCAAATAATTGATAAGAGAAGTAATTGAATGAAAAGTACACTAAAGTCGGGTAGAACATGAACGCGATATTTTCCAATCCATGTTCATATGATTTAGAATCAACCAGGGTATCTTTACACGAATATTTGCAACCCAGCATAGAGGTCGCAGGGTCACGTTACATTACATTAAAATAACAGATAACATTGAAAAAAAATGTAAGTCACAAGAATATGTATTTAAACGACCATGATAATAAGAATTGCATTAAATGGCACACTTTGTTGAGTATTATCTCACTGCATATTATGGAGCGTAAGTACTGAGTTCGTGAAATAAAAATGAAATGAAATCTTTGAGCTGTACGCCCCACTCGTATGCCGCGTGGGCTAAGGAGACGGTGATGATGAGAAATGGACGAAATCATGGAATGATGAAAGTGTGAGGAAACGTGAGAACCTTGAGAGAACCTACGCACATGGTGTTTGTCCACCACAAAGTCTACTTGGCGCTAGCTGGTATCGACCCAGGGACTCCACACAACTAAAGTAAACGCTCTACCACTAAGCCACCGTGGTACGTAGTTCGCCTAGATGCTGAAAAAAATATTACATTTCAGTCAAAATTCCAGTCAAACAATAGAATACTTTGATTTATTATATCTATACATGCTTACACATGTCACTTTTACACATTTCGAAATTTTATCCAGGCCAGTAATGTGGTACTGCAATCAAGCTCTGTTAGAGTCGAGTTAGTGTGGTAGGAAATAGTTTAAACCCGTGGTGATCAACGTGTCGAGTCGTGAAAGATAATCCACGATAATTTGTATTATGCTTCATGTATCGAGTATTGCTATTCCTTTATGATTTCCTCTTGCGGGTTAACGGACATATAAGAAAACCGTTAGTCACATCTGAAATGATAATTAACCTTCAATATTTAAAAGGAAGGCCATCACTGGTCTATACTGTAACGGCTGATCTTCTTGCATGGTGGTATGTGCGCCCGCCAACTGTTTGTATTCAAGCCCAGGTCGTTACTTAGTGCCTACGTTAATAGTAACTACCACTTTTTACAACCTCGGTATTGTATAAGGACGGAAACACAAACTCAAATATGTCAGCATTTTTGAATATTTGAGTTTAACCAGGCCTATCATATGACCAGAAATGAACGCATAACGACTACTTTATGTATTTTAGTGTTTCCAATATTCATAGGATGAACCTCTGCGTTACTTTCCACGAGTAACAAGAAAGTATAAGAAAACAAACCACAATAACACGGAAAACGAGAGCAACAAAGTATTTCCGCCTTTCCTCATTACGTTCTTTACAACTATTAACAAATTTCTAGATGCAATTGCGAATCCATTTTGCAAAAACAAACCATGGAATTCAGGAAGATAGTTCGGAAGGAAGTCGTCTATGGCCTATAAATAAATGTACCGGGAGAGCATTCTTCGGACGAGGAAAATTAATGAAAAACTTCAGTAAGGTTCAATTCTTAACAAGGAATCGAGAATATTTACATTCACTCTATAGAACACATGTGATTACAAAATTATATCGCACATCAATTATAGGCTACACACTACTAAACGCCGTGACAAACATTTTGGCATTTGAAGGCGGCGCCCTAAGTTCCTTTTAAATGCTACTAGCAAATGAGAGGCCAGCAGTATTGCCACGTTTATTTTGTACACATCCACGTCTATCCCCTGCCACCTGATCGCGCTGTAGTTCGTCTACTTAGCCATAGCATCACATCTTTACCACTTGGCAACGTCCGTCAGAGCTTGTGTTTTATTCTTTTAGCTGAAATGCCAAGATGTTTGTCACAGGCTTTAGCTTAAGCTGCCTCTTAGTTACAAGCGTTATAGCCCTTGATACAGAAAAAAACAGATTTGTTTCCAGTGGGAGGTAACCTGGTTTGATTTTCACGCAGATAGTTTAAAATTCAAGTCTCACAGAGCATACGTGCTGAAAGGAAATGGTAAACTCTAAATTAAACTACACACTAGATTCAGAATCAGAGAAAAAAGTTTACGCAAGGAAATCATATTACAATAATCTACTTCAGTGGCGGTTTTAGCGGGTAGGCCGGGTAGGTATGAGGCTACGCAAAAAATTTGAAAAATATATAAACGCTAGGACATGCAATAAAGAGTAAGCTATTTATATTAATGTAACGAATTAATAATGTAGATAATTATGTAACAAATAGCATTAAATACTATTGTAAAAATAATTTCCTACTGTCATTAATCAATCATACGTGTATATGTATCCATAAGCGAGGGAGCGGGCCTACCCAAAATTAAAATCCTAAAGCTGCCTCTGATCTACTTGGGGTAGAAAAAGAAAGAGAGAGAGATACAAGATTTTGATGCTTTCGTAAGCGATACGAAATGAACAGAAATAAACTTCGTCAGCCATATTTGTGGCAGTGATCTACTTTTTGGGACACGCTTTACTTCAAAATGGTAGTGGGTGTAATTAAATTATATTGCAGAGAAACCTGTGAACACTGAAGAAATGTAAAGAAGACGGAAACACATGTGCCTGTCAATTACGTCAAGGTCATAAAAATGAAACACGTTCCAAGATTTTTCTACGACTCTTTGAGTTAGGCTCACGCACTTCCAGTTTATGGTGGTCTACTGAAGATGTTAAAATCTCCTTCTTGTGTCGGTATAAACAAAAGTCGTATCTGCATGGTAAAAATATATTATGATCAAACAAAAACGATAGGGGCCACGGTGGCTTAGTGGTAGAGTTGTCGTCTCTTCTGTGTGGGTTCCCTGGTTCGATCCCCGGCCAAGTAAGTTTGTGGTGGACAATATTGTGTCCTTGGGTTTTCTCAGGTTACTCTCGTTTCCTTCCACATTCTCATTCTATCAATTCTTCCATCATCATTCACTTGCCTTAATCCTCCGTCTCCCTTAACCTAAAGGGCATAACGTTAAGCTAAAATAGTGCATTTCGTTTACATTTCCAACAAAACGATGACTTTCTAAGCGTATAAATACAAAATCAAGACTAACAATTCAATTGTAGATATCTGCTATAAGTCAAAGGAGGAACTCTGTTGTAATTTTCAGTGTACATCTCAATATTTTCTCCTGGGGGAATTTTAATACACTGAGGGTAAAAAGTGGTACAACGAAAATATTGGGAATCAACATTCAGCACAATATGATACATTATCTCAGAGGGTATTTCGTGGTTCCAATGGGGAAAAATTTCCTCCCGAGCTACCCTCTGAAATCATCGCTTGTGGTTTATAGTAAACTGTATCTTTTGGTATTATTCTCGAAATTGGATATAGAAGGTAGACAATAGGAAAACAAGTTTTGATCGATTATATCATATGCCAGGGGTGCCCAAAATCTTCCAAACTCATCATGCATTTCTACACTTTCTCAATAAAAGCTATATTTGATTAACAAGGAAACGATTGATATAGCATAAAAATTTGATCTTCCACTTCATCTGTAGTCTTTCTCTTACTAAAACAATCTAGTTCTATCATATTTTTCTGAAAAACGTGGAAATATTTTACAATTACTTATCGTCTTTTCGGCTGCAGAGTGGCTTATAGTATTGGACCACCCGCAACAAAAATTTCTGCGTGCGCGCCTGTCATATGTTATATGCCAATGAGGACAAACCAACAAAACATGTCGAAAACTACTTTGCTAAAAATAGTAATTTAAACTCCATGTTCTGTTCAGTTTACCCTCTTTGCTAGTCTAATGGCTAGCACGCACGCACGCACGCCTGTGGTGCATAAGATCTTGGGTTCAATTTCTGAGGGGGGAGCATTCGACTGCATTACGTTGGTTAGGATTCTATCTTAAATGGTAGGCCACATGTCATATAGCCTTGGTGCTGAAAGGGAGTGCTAAGCTTCGTCCAATGAAAAAGATCTATTCCGCTGCTCCTATTCCATTAAAATAACAAGAAATGTGTGGGTCAAACAGAACGACTTGCATGCTGTTGAGTAGCGGTGACAAGTACACAAGAATTCGATAATAGTCAGGTTGGTTGGTCAGATAATTTGGAATTTAGCGTCCCATTCAGCACAGAGGCTACATGAGACGTCGATCTACAGCTTAACGTGTGATCCGAACCACATGAGCTCCCATCTGAAATCGAGCCCGTGTTTTCTTCTCCAAGGGCACGCACACTAACCCTATATAGCCACGAAGTAGTTCGATTTTGACAGTGGAGTAGATGTTGTTTAAGGAACACAACTTATGGACTTGTAGCTATTCTTTGTTTTTAACTACCTCATTCCTTCCTGCTGTGAGACCTACTGGTCCTTCAAGTGCCTACTTCGAGTAGAAGGGGTGATCTGACGTCATATGTCGGGCAGTTGGAAATTACATGTTTAAGACCTTCAGATATAGAAATCTTTTCTGTTAAATTAATAAGCTATGGCTTTATATGGAGCAAATACATTACTGATGGTCAAACGTCAGAAAATTATGCATCTAGTACTTCTTCGTGCCACATTATTATATAAATCCTTATTATAAAGACAAACATTCAGCGCGTCAAAGGAATTCCTAATCGTTAAAAGTTACGCTAATATAGTTGTCGCTAGCTGCGTTGCCTGCTTACATGATGCCAACAGATGTCGCTATAGCATGTACCCAATTAACAGATTTAAAACTATTGTGAATATTTAAAAGTGTTGCAAGTTGAAACATGCATTGTTCGAAGTTGAAACATGCAAGTGTTGCAAGTTGAGACATGGGCCGATGGGTCCCACATGATTTGACACCGGTTTAGAAAGCAACGCGAGCAGAGACTTGTGTTTCTAGCTGTCTCGTCTGAGGAAGCAGCGATGTCTAGACATAGTGTTGACATGTGATGAGATGTCCTGTCCGTGGGTCTTGTACGAAGTTCCACGGCGCCGTCATCATTGAGCACCCCATGAACCCGTTCCAAAACAGTTGAAACTAGCACTGCACCAGAAGAAGGTCTTCCTGTGTGTTCAGTGGACTGCTCGCTGCATCGTGCATCAGGAACTGCTACCAGCTGGTCAGAGCATCGATGCAACTGTGTATTGTTAGGAGTTGAGCTGTGTTTAAGAAAAACTCAAAAATCTCGAGCTACCACTTCTGAAACGCAAAGGAGTCCTCCTGTTACAGGACAACGCTACAGGACAACAAACCCCACTTGGCTAGGATGACCCGGGATACCATTCTACGCCTTGGGTGGGAAACACTATTAGATCCGCCATACTACCCGAACATTGCACCGTCCGATTATCATCTATTCCATTCCTTGGACAATCACCTTAGAGAACGCCAGTTCAAATCCCTAGTAGAGGTACAAAATGTACTTGATACTTTCTTCGCTTCACGGTTCACCAAGTTCTACCGCGATGGAATACATGGTCTTCCAGATCGTTGGCAGAAGGTCATCGATGCTAATGGGGACTATTTTTCTTGCAGGTACGTCTTGGGTGAATGAAAAAGTGGTGGATGAAAAAGCGACAGAATCTTTATTGGTTACCTATATATTTACATAGTTAAAATTTATTTCTTTATTTCAGTCACTTAGCCTATTTTTAAAAAAATTAATGACTACAAACACACGAAAAGTGAGCGCGATTGAAAACTGCATGTATCTGCACTCTTAAGGAGATCCGATATGACAAATCGACGCTTAGATTGAAGTAGATTTTGACACCGAAGTACATGCATCTGGCTCTCAGAAACATTCGTTTCTAACAGTGGCGGCCGGTGGATGTTGATCTTGGGTGTTGCCGTACGAACGATCGGAAACAAGATAGAAACTGGATTCATTAACTAATTAACATAAATTTAGACGCACATACTATGTAATATGTGAAAATAAATATAATTATGGCAAAAAAAAATACAAAAATAGAACATTTTATTCAATTACTCATTTTATATTAATAGAAAATACATTCTCCTCCTTTTGATTGCAACAAGTTTTCTATTACAAACTCGTTAAAGTCTGGTATTCCCATTATCTGATCTTTTTCCATGAATGCCAATACTGATTCTTAAAACATCGTATTCATTTAACATGTTTTAATTCTATTCAATGTGCAATAAACAACTTTCTCCTCCGCAGGTGGTAGCCAGCCCAAAAATGTAGGGGGCGACCAGCTGAAGTTAGGGGGGCCCGAACCTACCTTATTATAATTCATCACCATATTATAGTTCATTTGCAAGTCTACCGTTAACATTTTAGGGGGGACAGCAAAACTTTAGGGGGATGGCCCCCCTAGACCCCCCTGGATACGGGCCTGCTTCTCCTGATGTCATAGGTACAGTTAATATCAATTTCATAAGCTTTGTAGATTCACTAAATGATTTTCCTAGATTGATCCGTACAATTAATTCTAGCAAACCCACATCCCTGACAATGATCGAAATTTATTTACGTATCTGTCTACTTAGATCTTAAAAGTGTTGAAATCCAAACTAGGGGGTTTCGGCTACGCTTCTGGTAATCGGTACACTTCTGGTACACTTTTACTACTGCGAGATGGACAGAAAGGTCTGAAAATTGTTCCTTTTATGCGAAATTGCAATACACAAGTAAACAAGTGACGATGGAAACTCTCCTTTCGTTCTTGCATGTCATATGAAAATGACCTGATTGATACAAGTTGTTTATTTCGTTTGTTGATGTTACATATTGTATCACATTCATGACTTGCACCTTAATAAATACTGTTGTCCATACCAACTGTAAGAACGTTAATCATTTCGTAACACTAAATCTCTTTCAGATATAGTAAAACTAATTTAAGATAGAACTGGCTGTCATTCTAGCTAGCTTATTTGCTTAATTTGACGGTATATCAGTAGAACTAAATGAGTTGGGAACAGGGGTAAAAGTGGATCTGAAAAAATAGGGGGACGGTGGTTAGCAGTATGACGTGACACCGTCCCCCTGCTTAACTTTGCCCATTGTAATTTTGTTGGTACTGGGGGACGCCGTACATATTTTTTGGAGGTGGGAGAACGGCGTCCCTTTTCTTCCCCCCTCACTTTTACCCATGGTTGGAAATATATAAAACTACAGGATATCAACTGAACCTAAGTTAGCCACTGTGAAAGTTGGACACTTTACTAAAGATACAGATGTTGAAAAGCTTCGTGCAGTAGGAACAACAAACGGCAGCACTTCTACTCATGTAAAGGTCAAAATATTCATATGCTCACAGAACTATTTTTGTGATAGATTAGAGGACATATGAAACACTGTTATCTGGTGTAAATGCCAAATGTATTGGGTAAAGCTTTGATCACACCAAACAATAACACATAATACACATTCTCACTCTCAGTTACAGGATGTGTACGATACCTTAGGTACGTGATGGCTTTGTCGACACATTTCGCAACGATTTGCGTCAACACAACGACAAATTTGCTATTTAGTTTGCGATAATCAGCAGAGCAGTTAGAAGACTTTTTCCTTGTTTGTTTTTCATTCTGCGTGTTTTTCAGAATTTTGCTAAGACTGGTGTGGAAAGATCACTTTTTGTTTAAATAGCACGCTAACAGTGGTAGGCACATCGAGTTATTTTAACGCCATCAGTTTTTGCTGTGTACGTCTTCTAATACTTAACTATCACAAACAGCTATGAGTAAACAACATGTTTTTTCCCTTGCGATTGGTATAATTTGTATTGATATGATCTCTATACTACTACTACTACTACTACTACTACTACTACTACTACTACTACTACTACTACTAATAATAATAATAATAATAATAATAATAATAATAATAATAATAATAATAATAATAATAATAGCGGAATAGTTCGTCAAGATGGTGATATGAAAAGTAAAATCTGCATCACTGACCGTGTGAATTAATAAATAATATCTATGTACGCAATAGTATCTATTATTCCATCATTATAGTGTAACCTAGGAAGACAAGAACTTGTCTCTGACAATCCATTTTCTCCACAAAAATTTTCATTTATAGCTTGATTTTTATTCCTCCACTGGTTTACACATTACCTTCCAACGATGATCTTTCAGAAGAGATGACCATCTTTACACAAATTTCTTTCGAAACACTATATGCAACATCTTCTGTATTTACTCCTTTTCAAAAGAGGGGAAAAAAAGAGACACGAAAATAATCCAAAAAGACTGAAGAGTAACTGATACCACATCAATCGAAAGATGGTGTTCTTTGTGGCTTAGGTACTTGTAAAGTTTTAATGACTCTTTGAAAGGCGGAAGATGATGTGATAGAGAGGGGGAGGGGGTGTACTGTCACATGAAACTAACGAGAAGTAGACGGAAGAAGGAGCTTCCAAACAAGAAAGTAAAAACGGAAGATTTCTAAAGATATTAAGTGTCAAAATAACAAAATATCAAGAATTTTGTGAGAGTCGATAATAGACAAGAACATTCAGTTCAATTAATGAAAGTTTCCATGCCTTCATTTTCTTTTACAACTAGTATTTGTGTAAAGGAGTGTGTGTGTGTGTGTGTGTTAAAGTTCGGAAATACAAAGAACAATAGACACAATCTGTTAGTTAATAATGTGAATCGCTACATATACAGTACATGCATAACAATTTATTTCAGCACAATCAAAACTATCAAGTATTGCTGTCGACGAACGATACACTCTCCAGCGCCACAAGAGTTCCTTGATTTTATTTCCTCCAAAACTACGCATTTAAGCTTACCCACAAATATCTTACTTTATTCAGTTCGATGTGATCTACCAAATATATTGCACTTTATACTGTGTACTTCTAAAGTAATCAAAATGATAAATATTATGGCATTCTGAGTACTTAAATTACGAAATTAGATTAATCTGTAAATATTTGTCCATGCTTTCTAGTTTTGGAAAAGATACAGGAATATTAGTGAAAATCAAACAACATAACCAAGTGTTGCTGGATATTATCTTATGTTCCAACTGTTAGAAGTCACTGTTAAGAGAAAAATGTTCTGATATTTAAAAGTAATTAAATATAAAGAATATTTTCCATCAGAACTATAAGTTATTATTCGCAAAGAACGACATAGTTTCCACAGCCACAATATGTTTTATCCGATTTAATAGAACACATCAGGATTTACCCTGTATATATAATAAAATTGAAAGTGACTCTTGAACCACCCGATCAATCTCAATCAAATTTTTAACATAGAGGAGGCTCGGGCCTGGGACGTTTCTTTTATCATTTCACTTTGACGGAGCAACGTAGGAGAGGAACAGGAGGGGCGGACATACCAAAATCAATATAAATAAAAATGAAAGTGACTGTCTTTGTGATTTCATCATTCTTCAACCACCCGACCGATCTCAATCAAATTTTCAACACATGTTCGGACCTGGAATGGTTTTAATCATATCACCTTGACTGTAGAACTTGGGGGCAGGGGAAGGAAGGTATAATATATTAATAACTCTTGATAACTCTTGAACCACCCGACCGATCTCAATCAAATTTTCAACATAGATAAGGTTTTTAGACCTGAGATGATTTTTGCCATATCATTTTCTTGGTGCAGCTTAGGAGAAGGGAGCGTGAGAAACATTTTTAAATAAACGAAAATGACCGATATTAGCGTCGAATTTGTAGTTTTCGAGGTCGCTGAGATAAACAGTGACACTTCCGATGCTGTTCAAATTCAAATTCATCACGGCAACATGGGGAGGAATATATATATATATATATATATATATATATATATATATATATATATATATATATATATATATATATATATATATATATTAAAATGACCGATATTAGTGCCGAATCCATAGTTTTCGGGGTCACTGTGATTAACAATGACACTTCCGATGCCGTGCCTCGCAGCATGAGAGAGGGGAGGGAGGAGAAATATAGAAATAATCGAAAATGAGCGATATTAGTGTGGAATCCATAGTTTTCGGGATCGCTGTGAAGAATAGTGACATTTCCGATGCCGTTTAAGTCTAAATTAAGCCACGTCACACGAGGGAGGAGAAGGGGGAGAAATAAAAAAATAATCTAAAATAACTGATCTTATATTAGAGAGCGCTTTAGTAATAGTAAAAAGTGGCTGACTAATGGAACATATTACTATTTTTTCTTAAGTTAACTCAGTGAAGCGGATAATTGAAGCTAATATAAATTAATAATAATAATAATAATAATAATAATAATAATAATAATAATAATAATAATAATAATAATAATAATAATAATAATAATAATAATAATAATAATAACTCAGGACCTCGTACACGTATTGCTTATAGTCTGGAAAAGGGTACTGTCGATGGAAGATCCTCTTAGCACACCTATAGGGGAGGAGAAGGGGAAGATATATAAAAATGATCGAAAATGACAGATAGTAGTGTTGAATCCAAAGTTTCCGGGCTCCATGAGCTAATTAGTTACAGCTAATTATTTCCTCTAATTCCGATTTTAGCCCAGAATGACGGTAAGACCTCTAGCACATGTAGGGAGAGAGTAAGAGGAGTGATTTATAAAATAATAATAATAATAAAAAAAATGAGTGATGTAAGTGTCGAATCCGTAGTTTTCCGAGTCGCTGACATAAGGAATGATGTTCCAGATGCTATTTAAGTTGAAGTTCAGTCCCCATTACTACCCTGGGAATGAAATTATGACATGTAAAAAATAATTAAAAATTTCGTTTTCGCACCAAAGATGGGCGTTCTGGGACTCTCTACTACTGAGCCACCACAACCCCAAAAACGACGGATGTTAAATGCAAGCGAAAAATGAGGATTGACGGGAATCTAAGGATAAACGGGAAAATCTTTAAAAGAAGAAAAAGAAGAAGAAGAAGAATACATGAACGTGTAATGTTTGAAACAAATTAACACGGCTTGGGATCAAAACAGTGATCCCTTGCATTCCTATAAACAGCTTTATGGTACTACTAAAGATCTGGCTCATCCGTACTTCATAACAACTCTTATAATGTGCTTGAAATGAGCCTTATTAGAGGTGTACCTAACCTAAACGAGACTCTATGTTACCATGACTTACTAAATGCCTTTTCTTGCATTAGAAAAAGGGTAGATTGTTTCCATTTCGTTAAAAAAAAAGTAAAATAATTAGGCCCGCTTTCAAGACAAACTTGGAATCACTAACGGACCTCGAGACTCATCTGCTGGGGGAAGATTATTTCCTGGACGATGAAAATACGCTCAAAATACGAAATACAAATTTTACTATTATACATTATTATAATGTAATCTTCATTTAAAAGGTTTGACTTTGATTTCAATTTCTAATTCAATTAGAAGAAATACCTGCTTTGAAATATTTCATTTGAATATACCACAGCGGCGGCGGTTGGTAGCACATGGTTGTGTAACCGGATATTTTTTTTAATACTAAAGATATTTTTAAGCATTGAAGTAGTGTATCAGCAAAAAATAAACCTTTGCTCTTGAGCGCAAAACAGAATTGATACATTTCTTTAAAAAAAATCAATTAAAAAAACTGAAAGAAAGAGAGAGATTTACATTTCCAGTTGCAGCGAGTGTTGCCACTGGAAGCAGTAACATTGAGCGTATGGCAGCGAGCTCCTATTTCTTAACATGAGGAGGTGGATTTATTCTTGCATCACTGTTATCTTCCCGTATTGCCCTCTTTCAGTTGCTCCTTCGTCCAAAACTGGAATATAGTCAGCTTCTGTAGTAGTTACGAATTTCTCCGCTTGGAAGTGCTTGAATCAATTGATAGAGTGAATGAGATATAGACGCTTGGAAGAAAGAAATTATTCACAAATCAGAAACTCGCAAAGAACAAATACGTGTCTGGTGGTAGCAGGGGCAGATTCAGGCTGAATGTTTGGGGGAGGGCGGTCGTTCGAAGTCAACAGATTTTATTTTACATTTGTAATACAAAGGTGAAAATTCTTATGATAGATTTTATTTTTAAAATAAAAAAAAAATATCCTATTCTGGGGGGGGGGCGATTGAGTCTCGAAGAAGAAAATGTCTTACCACTGGTCTAATTCCTTCCCGGTGGGAGCTCATGTGGTTCAGATTATACTTTAATCAGTAGGTCCACGTCTCATATAGCCTCGCTGCTCAATGGGACGTTAAACCCAAAATCAACTCAACTCAACTGGTCTAATTACTAGCACTGTGTCTTTCGTGCACATGATCCCGTGTTCGATTTCCAGCGGAGAGCATAAAAAATTAATCTCAAATCATTCACTTTCAATACTCATCTGTCTTCTTTAGCGTAAATTGCTGGAATGTTAAACTATTATTTTTTTCATTTTCGATGAAAAAAAAACAACTTAGATTTCACGCTTGTTTATAGTAGAACAGCAGACAAAAATACGTAGTTACTGAAAATTGACTTTTTGTCACTTATATTCATACAAAGAGGTCTTATTAAACGCTTGCAGGGACGGATTTAGAAGTAAAAGCAAAGAAAACTAAATACATAGAAGTGCGTCGGGACTGTAATACGGAAAATCATGGATGCGTTAAAATATTAAATAATACTTTTGACAAAGTGGATAGCTTCAAATATCTGGGATCAATATTAACAAACAAAAATCATATTCACGAAGAAATTAAATGTCGTTTAAAAGCAAGGAATTCGTGTTACTATTCAGTTCAAAATCTCTGTCGTCGCGAATTCTATCGAGGAATTTGAAGCTTAAAATATATAAAACGACAATCATGCCTGTTGCACTGTATGGTTGCGAAACATGGTTGCTTACTCTGAGACTGAAAATATTTGAGAACAAGATCCTAAGACAAATATTCGGACCCAAGAGGAACGAGAATGGGGAATGGCGAAAACTTCATAACGAGGAATTACATAAATTATACGGTTTACCAAACGTTGTTAGGGTCATCAAGTCTAGGAGGCTTAGGTGGGCGGGTCATGTAGCTAGAATGGAAGAAAGTAGAAACGCTTTCAAAGTCTTGACTGGAAAACCAAACGGAAGACGACCATTAGTTAGACCTAGGCGCAGACGGAGGACAATATTAAGATGGATCTCACAGAAATAGGAATACAAAGTAGAAACTGGACCCAGTTGGCTAATGGTAGAAGTCAGTGGAGAGCTTTTGTGAATGCGGCATTAAACCTCCGGGTTCCATAGACCATAGAGTTAGTTAGTTAGTTATATTCATACAAAGAAATGCTAACAAAATGCATATTGTCTGAGGAGAGGGATGTTTCTGTACCCTAAAGAAAATAAAGCGGAAAATGTTTGCAGTAGCGATGCTTTCTATTCAGAAAAAATTGGCGAGCAGCATTTCAGATTTCAATGAAGTCATAGAAAAATTTAAAGCCCGAAAAGAACGAAGAAACACCTTCCATTTTAAAATAATGCATAGTTTTCTTAATTAAATAATTTTGTCTAACTGCGTGCGTGAATAAATGCAATTTTCTTGCTTATTTTCTTCTTTTTGGGTTAACGATATCATTCATGGTTTACAGCACATGCTGTATATTCGATTTATCTCTTGTTCAATAGCATGAACGTAGAAGTTTTGTATATAAATAGTGTTTAAACTAGGGTTGCCAACTAGCCGATATTTCACCGCCCTGGCCGGATATATTGCTGTTATTTTGATTAAAGCCGGTGACCGGTCAAACTTCTTACAAATCCTTCTATGACTGGTTTTTCAAATATGTGTCTAGTTCGATGTATAGAATTAAAAAGTAACTTTCGTTCTGTAAATCCAAAACTGTCCTTTCACCATATAACAAAGATTAACATATTTTGTTCATCCGTATGGACAACTTTAAAGAGATGATAGGGAGTGTATTAGGGAAAACCTGAAATTGACTTGTAAGGAATTTTATACATTTATTGAGAGTGAAAAATGACTTTTTAATGGAATTTCCTGTCATTGAAGTATAAGTTTAAAGAATAAATTTCTTTTTCCAATTCCAAAATTGTCACGTAAAAGTTAATATACTTTTGTTTATCTGTTTCGATGATTTTAAAAAAGTGGCAGTTACTGATAAATACAATAAAATGATCAATGCCGATTTCAGCTTCTCATTTATAGCACAGTGTATCTATTAAGATTATTAGCGAAATGCACTTTTGTTCACGATAGTACATTTCCTTCCCATGGATGGGCCCGAACCACGGGCGTCATTTCAAGCTTCGCTTGAAGGGGGCAAGTGCAACACCGACATAAGACTTTCACGTTTTGTACTAGTATATTAGTAGACAAAGTATACGTACTCCTTAAACTCTTCGGAGGGAGGGGGAGCAATTGACCCTCCTGCTTCCTCTGGTCCGAACAGAGATACTTAACACTTACAAGGTACATTCGCGAAGTGTCCCCTCGGGATTCGTCTAAAATTGATTTAAATGCAAAGTTCTCCTCGGCCCAAAGCGTATTGTACTAATTTTAGCGGCCCATACGGGTAATTTGTATATTTATGGGCCTTCATAGATCTGGAGTTCATACACTACTGTAACGCTTGGTCACAAAATTGCTTTTAGTTTCTTTAGATGTAACTGAACATGAATGTGGGCATATGCAAAACAAATTGGATCAAGTACTGCTTCTCTGACACGTGTTATCCACACCGGCAGCCATTTTGGATCCGCCATATTGGATTCAACTTTTGGTTTTTCAAATGGGAGTAGGTGCATGTGACATCAAATTCGTACAAAATTTTCTCGAAAATTCATTGGTGTAGTGAGTTTTACGGTAGCTTGTACCATTTGCAAGATATTGCATGTTAAATGTGAGGCACTTCTCAAATTCAACCATTAAAAAGTTGTGCAGATCCCCGTATGTATATGTGATCTTTTACGTGATTTACTGTTGACGAAAGTTTTGTGAACGTACATACATACAGACACACAGACGTAAATAGGATATGGTAGATCTTCACCAAAATCTGGTCGTACCTAGATTTACATTAGGCATTTTGTTCGTAATACAATACTTCCTTGTTATAGTATAACATAAAAGTAATAAAAATCACTCACAAATGTTGTAAGATTATGACACCAATGCTGTAGAGAGTTTCTTTATACCTACAGTACTTTTCCAGTTAGAAATTGTTTTGATTTGTCAACATCAAAACCGTAAGCGTAACTGGTATTACTCTGCAATGTCTATTCGCGAAGTGTCTAGAGGGATTTAACATGTAATATCTCGCAAATGGTACAAGCTACCGTAAAACTCACTACACCAATGAATTTCCGAGAAAATTTTATATGAATTTGATGTATCACAATATCACATGCACCTATTCCCATTTGAAAAACCGAAAGTTGAATCCAATATGGCGGATCCAAGATAGGACGTGTCGATGTGGATAGCACGTGTCAGAGAAGCAGTACTTGATCCAATTTGTTTTGCATATGCCCACATTCATGTTCAGTTACATCTAAAGAAACTAAAAGCAATTTTGTGACCGAGCGTTATAGTAGTGTATGATTGAATTCCGGGTATATGAAAGCTCATAAATATGCAAATTACCCATATGGGCTGCTAAAATTAGTACAGTATACTTTGGGCCTCGGAGAACTTTGCATTTAAAGCAGTTTTACATGAATCCCTTCGCGAATGTACTGTACCTTGTTAGACCTATATCATAGGGAATGTTGTCGTGTGCCGTTTTTTTATTTTCCAGAGTTGGCAACCCTATTTAAACGTACACTGATAGTGGTTGTTTCAAAGGAAAGGAAATAACTTATATATCAAATCAATATTAGAGAATACACTTAAATTAATAAATATACAAATGGACCTTAAAAGGACTTTGCTCTTCATATTTCCCGAATATTTTTTGGATAAGACTCAAGAATGCTGGGGGAGTGAACACTTGCGCGCAACTACCTACCTTTGATATTGCAACATTGCAACCGGTGCTCATACAGACCACGAATCGCTACTGTATCACAGAATGAGTTCTCAATATATATTTTGGGGCCGCGGTGGCTCAGTGGTAGAGCGTTCACCTCTGCTGCTTGAGGTCCTGGGTTCGATCCCAGCCCCCGCCAAGTGAACTTTGTGGTGGACAAACACCGTGTGCGTGGGTTTTCTCGGGGTTCTCCTGTTTCCTCCCACTTTCTTCATTCCACCATTCCATTCATTACTCATCATCACCGTCTCCTTTAGCCTAACCGGCATAACCGTGCGACGTATTCATTTCATTTCATTTTCAATATATCTTTTAAAAGTCGACATTTAATCCGAATAACGACTTGCCGTTCTGTCACACACATAACTTGCAAACAATACAATACGCACACTTTAATGGAAGCCTCTGCCATCTTACGAGTACTTGCTGAACGTATTGTATTGTTCAATAACATTAAGTTGGGAGTAGTTGTTTCAGCACCAAAACGAAATTAATGATCTTACAGAGTGCGTGTTGCAAAATGACGGGACTGTTTACGAAGACATGTTTGTTCATTTGTTAAACTTGGTAAGTATTTCAATGACTTCCTTTAATAACATATAAGTAGATATAAAATATCTACCTATAACCTAAAGAGCCTTATTCATATTGATATTGAAATCCGTGCAATATTACAGACATGTGTTTGTTTAGTATATGAAATTGCAGCCTTCTTTAATAATAATATTCCTATGTATTAAGCAAAAATAATCTTAAGAAAATTTTAGGTAGGTTTTCATTCATACCCGGAGCGCACCCACAATTTTTATTGGGAGAGGTCCAAAGTTTGGAGGGAAGACATTACCTATTATGTAGTATTGCACTGGTGTGATTCTACACCCGAAAAAAAAAAAAAAAAAAAAAAAAAACATATAAGTTAAGGTGGATCACCACCCGGAAGTCAGTACGTTCTATTGCTGCGCAATGAAAGATTACATATTATAAATATTGTACTATAAGATAGAGTTATGTTTCAGCTACAACAAAGGACACTGATTCATTTGGTTGTGCCACCTGATATCGAAAAAGATTTAAAAAAAAAATAAAAGAAAATATTTGATTCGTTTTACAGTGAGCACACAAGATGGCACTTGCTGTTAGATCTTAATAGAAGTGCTCAGTTTTATCAAATGATCATTTGTGTGGGGAAAGTATTTTAAATTAACGATGTTATTACGAAATAGATATATTGCTTGACCGTTTTTCGTGTTATGTTTCCCATTTTATTTAAATATTAATTTATATTTAAAGAAATATATTTTGAGAAGAAACTTGCGCAGAACGCCATAATGCGTTGTTGCCAAATTTGTACGTTTACTATTGTAGTCACAATAAGAAAATCTCTGCATTCTAGCGTTGCAGTTCAAGAAACGGAACTTAGCTGTGAATTGCGGTAAGGGTTCAAAACTAATTTCTCCAGTAAGTATCCAAACAGAACTCCAGTTTTACTTCCTTTATTGTTTGGTATCAGTAAACACTCGACACTATCTGCCAACGCCGCACTATTCAAGCAGCATTTAGCATAGCACCGAGAACACCTAGTGATCCACCTTAATTGTCAGATTTTCCGCCTATATTCTGACCAAAAATGATAGAACTAGGTTGGTTTGTAAGGAAAGAAAGAGTACAAATGAAGTATAAGATCAAATTCTTCAGACTTCAATTGAAGACTTTAAGGCATAAACCCGTTTAAGTCCAAAAACTGAAAGTGTAAAGGAGATAGCTTCACAAGGGTTTCTCGTCGTCCGATTTTCTTCAAACTTACCACATATATACTACCGAAAATAAATCGACACATATTTTTTGTTTCTTTCGGAAAATAAGTTAAGGGAGGCAAAGGGCTACTTTTCAAAAAAAGGTCCTTGACTAAGAGGTCCACATTAAAGAAACGAAACTCGGCCGATGCAAAGATAACTTCAAAGTAGGAAATACGGATTTTGTCGTTTTTGCGAGAAAAGGGTTTCAAGGGTGCAATGGCTCCCTTCGAAATGACAAAGGACCCCGCACAATTCTTAAGGAAATTAGATTTCCATGGAAGTGCTTGAAATCTTTTACCTCAGATAGAACACTTTAACCTGGCATAAGGAGAACACGCGTCAAGCCTGAATCCCTAAAAATCTACAGCCATATATGAAATAGATTTAAAAATCCGAAATGTCTTTATTATTATTATTGTATTTTAACGAAAATATAAAATCTTCAGAATATATATTGATCTGGGAATTATGAATTAATTTTATAGAAAATCATATTTTATATAGCCTCTTTATGTTTTGTCGTAGACTATATTCCACATAATGTACTGATATTTATTCAAGGCAGTGACTAAAGAACAAATTACTGATTGGGTACTTGAATCAACAAAGAAATTTCTAGTTTTCAGTAAATCTACTGCTTCCGCAGTTCCACAAAGGTTTTACTTCCTTTCTCATTACCCTATTCTCCTTAGAGTGCAAAGGCAAAAAAATTAACAAAGTAAAAACATACAAGAATAAAGTGATAAGAAAAAAACTGTCGTTCCGCCTTATATTCTTTTGATTTGTACTTTAAAAAAAAAGTCTATCACAATTAGTGATGTGAGGCGGAAAACTTTCCGCTATATTTTTCCGAAAAGTTTTCCGTTCTAAAAAAAATATCAGTAATCAATTAACAATTCCTCAGTGATCATAACATTGATTAAATTCATGTATAGAAGTGTTAAAAAGTGAAAGATCGTTTAAAGAATCTGAACTTTTTTATGGCTTAGACAATTTTCAGTACTATGTAGAACAAGTGAAACAATTTTTCATGAATCGAAAAATTGTCTGTCATATATGGAAAAACTGAAAAACTTTATGTGTCGGAAAATTTTCATCATTTTGAAGCAAACGGTAAATCGGAAAGTTTTATTGCTATGTGGAAACAAGTGAAAGGAATTTTCAAAAATCGGAAACTTTTCATTGCGATGTAGAAACAAGTAGAAAAAAAAGTTTTAGTAAGCTGGACAATTTTGGATATTATGTATAGTGATACTAAGTGGAAAATTTTCCACTATATTTAGCTGCACATAGAGCTACGAAATTGAATATCTGTGGAGAAAAGTTAGTCAGCAAAAATTCCCAATTAGCTTCGGGAACCGGAAAATGTTCTATTTCAAGTTGGGAAGTAAAAATTTGCATAATGTTTCTCTCTCTCTCTTCCTCTGAGAGCTACTTCGTTGCTAAGCGGTTAGCATACGCACCTTTGTCATGGGAGACCTGGCTTTGATTCCCGGCGAGAGCTCATGTGGTTTGGATTCCACGTTAATCAGTAGGTAACGTCTCATATAGCCTCGCTGCTGAATGGGACGTTAAACTCAAAATAAATTCAATTCAACTCTCTCTCTCTCTCTCTCTCTCTCTCTCTCTGTGTGTGTGTGTGTGTGTGTGTGTGTGTTGTGTAAAGTGCAGGAAACATACATCGAGTTCGTAGAGTACAAATATCCCATTCTGTTATTAAAAATTTAAATTTATTAAAAGTGATGAAAATTTTCCGATTCATAAAAACATACTCTACTTATTCCTACATTGTTGTTTAGCCTCAAAGTTTATTGGTAATAAATATTATCTAAAAAAGTTTCATGAAGTGAAAATCTAATGATTCTTCATTTCTTCAAAAAGGTTTCAAAAATTTCAATGCGTTCTTCCCTCAGAATCCGCCTTTGATCTCACAAAATTATATTTCGTCAATTTAATACGCGTAAGACGAAGTTTTCTCTTAGCTTTACTACTTTTCTAGATTTACATACTGCAATATTTATAAATAACTAGAGATAATATAAAGTGCCCACTGTAAATTTTTGACTACCCTAAACTTGAATTTAAGTAACTCATGAAAAGAAATAATGACCATTTTCTGAAAAAAAAAAGAAAAAAACATTTATTTATTCATTCATTCAGAAGAGAAAGTGAAATATAACTAATAAGGAAGTTGATTTGTGTAGTTGTTCTTTCAATAAAATAATAAAAGAAACGTAAAAAGCTGCACTGTTAGCTTGCGTTCTAAAAACAAGAAATTTCATTTTAATTTACAAAATTATATATATATATATATATATATATATATATATATATATATATATATATATATATATATATAGATAGATAGATAGATAGATAGATAGATATAGATATGTACTTGTTCTATCGAATTGGTATTATTTCTAATACATTTTTATACATAATAATGGTAGTTTTACAATACAAATATCTGCTCTAAGATGTTGATTATACAAAATTTCAATATTGAAATTATGAATTACGACGTTAAACACAACAAAACGCATTTCTTCTTATTTTCTGTTAAAAAAATAATCTTCATAAGGAACTTTTATGTAGTTATTTCATTACATAGACAGGCCTATATGTGAAGAAAAAGTGAAATTTTCTGGTTTTGAAATATTTGACAAATTCAGAAAGGCTTCTTTCCGATTTCTTATAACATTTTAAATATTGGAATGGGTTATTTGTCCTCTACGAACTCCATGTATGTTTCCTGCACTTTACACACACACACACACACAGAGAGAGAGAGAGAGAGAGAGAGAGTGAGAGACAGACAGACAGACAGACAGAGACAGACAGAAAGAAAGAGAGAAACACTATGTAAATTTTTACTTCCACATTTGAAATATTAGAAAATTTTCCGGTTCCGGAATAATTTGTTGCTGTCTAACTTTCCTCTACAAGAATTGAATTTTATAGGAATAAATATAGTGAAAAATTTTCCACCTAACATCACTATACATAATATCCAAAATTTTCCGGCTTATGAAAAATGTTTCCACTTGTTTCGACATCGCAATGAAAATTTTCCGATCTATTAAAATTCCTTTCACTTGTTTCTACAGAGCAATAAAACTTTCCGATTCGCAAGTTGTTGTTTTACTTTTTCCTTAAAAATGATGAAAATTTTTCGACTCAAAAAGTTTTTCGTTTTTCGATAGTAGTAGAAAATGGATCGATCTGGGCCAGACCTGAGCCAGTTTTAATCAACTCACAAGCCACTGGGAAAATGACCACCTTGCACCGTGAGACCACGGCCTTTTACGACCTCCATTTTAGGGGTGAATTCGTTCCCTTTTATGACCACTTTTTAGGGGTGACCTCGTTCTCTTTTACGACCTCCATTTTAGAGGGTGTACTCGTTCCCTTTTATGAGCACTTTTTCAACCCTTGTTTTAACATAGAAGATAACACATAAGAGTACGTAACACACAGCAGATTAGATAACACATAACACTACGTAACATACAGCAGAACAGATAACACATAAGATTACGAACACATAACATAGCAAGGGTGTACTCGTTTCCAACCCCTATTCTGAACATAGCAGATAACACATAGAAGAGCAGATAACACATAGCACTATTTTAACATAGTAGGTAACATAAGATTACGAACACATATAAGAGCAGAAGACTACATAACATAGCAGGCCTCCATTTTAGGGGTGAACTCGTTCTCTTTTATGAGCATATTTTTCTACCCCTATTTTAACATAACAGAAATGACATAAGCATGTCCTCAAACTACTGACCATCGTGAACAAAGGTCAAACTCAAAAACGAAACAACATATCGAGGTGCTGTTTCCACATTTAGCAATTGGTCATCAAAAAAGTACTGACCATCGAGGTCAAAGGTCAAAACTCGAAAACGGAGCCACATATTGAGGTGGTGTTTCCACATTGAGTAATAGGTCATCAGGTACCACAAGTTCCAAAATAGTGGTCATCGAGGTCAAAGGTCAAAATACTTAAAACCCAATAACTCGAAAACGAAGTAACGTATTGAGGTGCTGTTTCCAAATCTAGTAATAGGTCATCAACTAGTGCAAGTTCCAAAATAGTGACCATCGAGGTCAAAGGTCAAAATACTTAAAACCTAATAACTCAGAAACGGAGCCACATATTGAAGTGCTGTTTCCAAATCTAGTAACTGGTCATCAACTACTACAAGTTTCAAAATAATGATCATCGAGGTCAAAGGTCAACATACTTAAAACCTAATAACACGAAAACTGAGCCACATATTGAGATGCTGTTTTCAAATCTAGTAACTGGTCATCATCTACTACAAGTTCCAAAATAGTGGTCATCGAGGTCAAAGGTCACAGTACTTAAAACCTAATTACTCGAAAACGGAGCCACATACTCAGGTGCTGTTTCCACATTTAGTAATCGGTCACCAACTACTACATGTCCCAAAATTAGTGGTCATCGAGGTCAAAGGCCAAAATACTTAAAACCTAATAACTCGAAAACGGAGCCAAATATCGAAGTGGTGTTTCCAAATCTAGTAACTGGTCATCAACTACTACAAGTTCCAAAATACTAATCATCGAGGTCAAACGTTAAACTCGAAAACGGAGCCAAATATTGAGGTGGTGTTTCCACATTTAGTAATCGACCACCAACTACTACAAGTTTCAAAATAATGACCATCGAGGTCAAAGGTCAAAATACTTAAAACCTAATAACTCGAAAACGAAGCAACGTATTGAGGTGCTGTTTCCAAATCTAGTAACTGGTCATCAACTACTACAAGTTCCAAAATACTAATCATCGAGGTCAAACGTCAAACTCGAAAACGGAGTCAAATATTGAGGTGGTGTTTCCACATTTAGTAATCGACCACCAACTACTACAAGTTTCAAAATAATGACCATCGAGAGCTTGTAAACGGAGCAACGGATTGAGGTGTTGTTTCCAAATCTAGTAATAGGTCATCAACTAGTAAATGTTAAAAAGTACTGATCATCGAGGTCAAAGGTCAAAATACTTAAAACCCAATAACTCGAAAACGAAGCAACGTATTGAGGTGCTGTTTCCAAATCTAGTAACTGGTCATCAACTATTAAATGTTCCAAAAGTACTCACTATCGAGGTCAAAGGTCAAATATTTAAGCCTTAATAACTTTAAACAAAACCTGTGTGACCTATTCAGTTTTGTACCAAGCAGAGAGAAGTGAAGAATGAATAAATATGACTGGCTTACTTCGAGAAAGAAAGCAAAGATATTTCATTTTTAACTAGCTGAGAATTTTAAATCATCTTGTATTATTTAAACAAACGAAAGGATAAATTTTATACCAATGAGAAATGCCATTTTATACCATTTTGTATTACTCCAATAAACGAAGGAATACCAGAAAAAAATAAGTGAAGAATGAATAAAATTTAGGTGGATTATTTTCTTTTGTACCAATTGGAAAAGAGAAGAAGAGCTACATTAACTAGCTCATTATGTACTGTTTAAACAAACGAAAATTGACAATTATGTAACTTTTGAAATACTGAAATGTTCTATTTTTGTATCAATCAGAAAAACCCGAAGAAGGATCATTTTAACAACTTCATAATTTCGATGTTCTACTTTTTATACCAACGAGAAAAAATGAACTAGCTGAATATTTAAATTACGAAAGAATAAATTTAAGTGACCTATTCAATTTTGTACCAATGAGAAATGGCTCAGCAAAAGGCGAAGAAGGACTATTTTAAACAATGGAGTATTTAGTTTTGCACCATTTTGGAGTATTCAAATAAACAAAGGACTTATAATTTGTGTCAACTCTAAAATCAATTAAACGAAGTAATGCATTTGAAAAACCGAAGTTGAGTATTTTATACCATTTTGTATTATTTCAACAACCAAAGGAATAAGCAAAAAAAAAGGATTATTTTATATCATTTTAAACTAGTCTAATAAACGAAGGCATAAATATGAGTGAGCTATTTAATTTTGTAGCTGAGTATTTTAACGAAAGAACAAAATTGTACTAACTAGAAAAAACCGAAGAAGGCCCATTTTAACTAACTGAGAATTTCTGTACCTTTTTGTACTATTTAAACAAACGATGGAATAAATTTAAGTGACCTATTCAATTTTGTACCAATGAGAAAAGGCATTTAACTGGCTCAGAATTTGAGTTGCCTATTTAGTTTTGTACCAACCTAAGAAGAAGGGCGAAGAAGGACTATTTTATAATTTTACTACTCAAATAAGCAATGGAGTATTTAGTTTTGTACCACCGAGAAAAACAAAGAAATTGCACCATTCTGAGCTTTTCTTCTGATTGTTACACAAATGAAATAGACCACCCGTAATACAAAATGGTATAAAAAATACCTAGCTTGTTATAATGAACCTCCTCCCCTTTTTTTCGTGCTTTTTCTGCTTGCTATAAAAGTGAATAGGTCAAACAAATTTGTTTTTCTATGGTTGGTACAGAAAGTAGACCTTCTCCGCTTTTTTAATTGCAAACAAAATTTATTCATTCTTCAATAGATCACTCAAATTTAATAGCACAAAAAGGCTAGTTACCATTGACATTCTTTGCTTAAGCCACTCAAATTTATTCTTTCCTTTTTCTGCTTGCTATAAAAGTGAATAGGTCACACAAATTTATTCCTTTGTTTGTTTAAATAGTACAACATGGTCAAGAAATTGGGTAGACCAAAAACACGAAAAGCTATAACATGCTGAGCTATTTAAAATGGTATTTCCTTGCTTTTTTCGATTTGATACAAATTTTTCGAAAAGGTATAAAATTCTAAGTCAGTTAAAAATGGTTCTCGTTGGTAAAAAAAAGAAATAGGACACCCCAATAAATTGCACAAAAAGTATAGAATGCTGATCCTCCTTCTCCTTTTCTGGTTAGTACAAAGTGTTAATTCTTTCCTTTTTTCTGCTTGGCTAGTTAAAATGACCCTTCTTTAATTTTCTTCTGATTGGTACAAAAAGTAGTACAAAATGGTATATTAGCCCTTCGTTTTGTTTAAATAATACAACATGCACTAGAAATTCTAAGTTAGATAAAAATGGCATTTCTCTTTGGTACAAAATGGAATAGATCACTTAAATTTATCCCTTCGTTTATTTAAATAGTTAATATGGCATATCTTTGCTTTCTTTCTTGTTACTCCATCCAAATTAATTTTTGCGTTACAGAAAGTCTGCGCTAGTTAAAAAGGTCTTTTTCGCTTTTTCTTTCATTTATTTGAGCAGTACAAAATGGTTCTTCCTTGTTTGGTATAAAAAAGTAGAACACCCAAATTTGTTCGTTCGTTCATTGGGTTAGTATAAAGGTACCTTCTACGATTTTTCTGGTTAGTACAAAAAACAGGTCATTCAAATTTATTCCTTTGTTTGTTGAAATAATACAAAATGGTACAGAAATTCTCAGTTAGTTAAAATGGACCTTCTTCGGTTTTTCTCTGGTCTCACTCATGTTTATGCCTTCGTTTATTTAAATAGTTTAAAATGGTCCTTTTTGCTTTTTCTTTTGTTTGTTGAAATAATACAAAATGGCCGGTTTTAGAGTTGACACACACAAATTATAAGTCCTTTGTTAATTTGAATACTCCAAAATGGTGCAATTTCTTTGTTTTTCTCGGTGGTACAAAACTAAATACTCCATTGCTTATTTGAGTAGTAAAATTATAAAATAGTCCTTCTTCGCCCTTCTTCTTAGGTTGGTACAAAACTAAATAGGCAACTCAAATTCTGAGCCAGTTAAATGCCTTTTCTCATTGGTACAAAATTGAATAGGTCACTTAAATTTATTCCATCGTTTGTTTAAATAGTACAAAAAGGTACAGAAATTCTCAGTTAGTTAAAATGGGCCTTCTTCGGTTTTTTCTAGTTAGTACAATTTTGTTCTTTCGTTAAAATACTCAGCTACAAAATTAAATAGCTCACTCATATTTATGCCTTCGTTTATTAGACTAGTTTAAAATGATATAAAATAATCCTTTTTTTTTTTTGCTTATTCCTTTGGTTGTTGAAATAATACAAAATGGTATAAAATACTCAACTTCGGTTTTTCAAATGCATTACTTCGTTTAATTGATTTTAGAGTTGACACAAATTATAAGTCCTTTGTTTATTTGAATACTCCAAAATGGTGCAAAACTAAATACTCCATTGTTTAAAATAGTCCTTCTTCGCCTTTCGCTGAGCCATTTCTCATTGGTACAAAATTGAATAGGTCACTTAAATTTATTCTTTCGTAATTTAAATATTCAGCTAGTTCATTTTTTCTCGTTGGTATAAAAAGTAGAACATCGAAATTATGAAGTTGTTAAAATGATCCTTCTTCGGGTTTTTCTGATTGATACAAAAATAGAACATTTCAGTATTTCAAAAGTTACATAATTGTCAATTTTCGTTTGTTTAAACAGTACATAATGAGCTAGTTAATGTAGCTCTTCTTCTCTTTTCCAATTGGTACAAAAGAAAATAATCCACCTAAATTTTATTCATTCTTCACTTATTTTTTTCTGGTATTCCTTCGTTTATTGGAGTAATACAAAATGGTATAAAATGGCATTTCTCATTGGTATAAAATTTATCCTTTCGTTTGTTTAAATAATACAAGATGATTTAAAATTCTCAGCTAGTTAAAAATGAAATATCTTTGCTTTCTTTCTCGAAGTAAGCCAGTCATATTTATTCATTCTTCACTTCTCTCTGCTTGGTACAAAACTGAATAGGTCACACAGGTTTTGTTTAAAGTTATTAAGGCTTAAATATTTGACCTTTGACCTCGATAGTGAGTACTTTTGGAACATTTAATAGTTGATGACCAGTTACTAGATTTGGAAACAGCACCTCAATACGTTGCTTCGTTTTCGAGTTATTGGGTTTTAAGTATTTTGACCTTTGACCTCGATGATCAGTACTTTTTAACATTTACTAGTTGATGACCTATTACTAGATTTGGAAACAACACCTCAATCCGTTGCTCCGTTTACAAGCTCTCGATGGTCATTATTTTGAAACTTGTAGTAGTTGGTGGTCGATTACTAAATGTGGAAACACCACCTCAATATTTGACTCCGTTTTCGAGTTTGACGTTTGACCTCGATGATTAGTATTTTGGAACTTGTAGTAGTTGATGACCAGTTACTAGATTTGGAAACAGCACCTCAATACGTTGCTTCGTTTTCGAGTTATTAGGTTTTAAGTATTTTGACCTTTGACCTCGATGGTCATTATTTTGAAACTTGTAGTAGTTGGTGGTCGATTACTAAATGTGGAAACACCACCTCAATATTTGGCTCCGTTTTCGAGTTTAACGTTTGACCTCGATGATTAGTATTTTGGAACTTGTAGTAGTTGATGACCAGTTACTAGATTTGGAAACACCACTTCGATATTTGGCTCCGTTTTCGAGTTATTAGGTTTTAAGTATTTTGGCCTTTGACCTCGATGACCACTAATTTTGGGACATGTAGTAGTTGGTGACCGATTACTAAATGTGGAAACAGCACCTGAGTATGTGGCTCCGTTTTCGAGTAATTAGGTTTTAAGTACTGTGACCTTTGACCTCGATGACCACTATTTTGGAACTTGTAGTAGATGATGACCAGTTACTAGATTTGAAAACAGCATCTCAATATGTGGCTCAGTTTTCGTGTTATTAGGTTTTAAGTATGTTGACCTTTGACCTCGATGATCATTATTTTGAAACTTGTAGTAGTTGATGACCAGTTACTAGATTTGGAAACAGCACTTCAATATGTGGCTCCGTTTCTGAGTTATTAGGTTTTAAGTATTTTGACCTTTGACCTCGATGGTCACTATTTTGGAACTTGCACTAGTTGATGACCTATTACTAGATTTGGAAACAGCACCTCAATACGTTACTTCGTTTTCGAGTTATTGGGTTTTAAGTATTTTGACCTTTGACCTCGATGACCACTATTTTGGAACTTGTGGTACCTGATGACCTATTACTCAATGTGGAAACACCACCTCAATATGTGGCTCCGTTTTCGAGTTTTGACCTTTGACCTCGATGGTCAGTACTTTTTTGATGACCAATTGCTAAATGTGGAAACAGCACCTCGATATGTTGTTTCGTTTTTGAGTTTGACCTTTGTTCACGATGGTCAGTAGTTTGAGGACATGCTTATGTCATTTCTGTTATGTTAAAATAGGGGTTGAAAAATATGCTCATAAAAGAGAACGAGTTCACCCCTAAAATGGAGGCCTGCTATGTTATGTAGTCTTCTGCTCTTATATGTGTTCGTAATCTTATGTTACCTACTATGTTAAAATAGTGCTATGTGTTATCTGCTCTTCTATGTGTTATCTGCTATGTTCAGAATAGGGGTTGGAAACGAGTACACCCTTGCTATGTTATGTGTTCGTAATCTTATGTGTTATCTGTTCTGCTGTATGTTACGTAGTGTTATGTGTTATCTAATCTGCTGTGTGTTACGTACTCTTATGTGTTATCTTCTATGTTAAAACAAGGGTTGAAAAAGTGCTCATAAAAGGGAACGAGTACACCCTCTAAAATGGAGGTCGTAAAAGAGAACGAGGTCACCCCTAAAAAGTGGTCATAAAAGGGAACGAATTCACCCCTAAAATGGAGGTCGTAAAAGGCCGTGGTCTCACGGTGCAAGGTGGTCATTTTCCCAGTGGCTTGTGAGTTGATTAAAACTGGCTCAGGTCTGGCCCAGATCGATCCATTTTCTACTACTTTCGATTTTTCCATACAGGACAGACAATTTTTCGATTCATGAAAAATTGTTTCACTTGTTTCTACATAGTACTGAAAATTATCTGAGCCATGAAAATCTTCAGATTCTTTAAACGATCTTTCACTTTTTAGCATTTCTATACATGAACTCAATCAGTTTTACGAATACTGAGGAATTATTACTTGATCAGTGATATTTGTTTAGAACGGAAAATTTTCCAGAAAAAATATAGGAGAAAACTTTTTACCTCAGATCACGGCTAAACAATAAGGAATACGTGGAGTATGTTTTTATGAATAGGAAAATTTTCCGTTTCAAAATTTTCCGGAAAATTTTCATCACTGATCACAATATGTTTGGAGGGAAATTTTGTAGTAAACATATACAGAATTGGCAATTCATACGAACCTTATAATGGAACATATGCAATTATAATAGTGCTGACAATAGGCGAATCCAGGTATTTTAATTCCCGTGTGTTTAAGGTCCCTTCGAGTGAAGTGTCAGTTTCGTTCCGGAGTAAGTCAGTTCAATACTAAGTATAATAATATCCTGTTACTAGCATGCCATTGCAAAAAAATACGTAATATTCATTTGATAAAGACCACGCAATATTCTTTGTGACATAGATAATTTCCTTTTAAATTTCTATAAGCTACTAGTATAATGAATGCATATAAGGGTGTACTCGAACACACTCTGCACACATTGTATCTTTCTACATAGTGTTGATTCCATGACAAGCGAAGTTTAAATCCTAAAACCAAATACAGAAAAAATGAAATGAGATCTTAAAGTTTTACGTCCCACGGTTATGCCGGTTAGGCTAAAGGAGACGGAGATGATGAAAGATGAGTGAAATAGTGGAATGAAGAAAGTGGGAGGAAACGGGAGAACCCCGAGAAAACCCAAAACCACGGTGTTTGTCCACCACAAAGTCCACACGGCGCGAGCTGGGATCGAACCAGAGACCCCAAGTACCGGAGGTGAACGCTCTAGCACTGAGCCACCGCACCCCCTAATCAAATTCTATCTCAAGCCATGTGAATTTCTGGTGGACAATATTACGTGTCTGTGTTTTCTTGGGTTTTTCCATGTCCTTCCCTCATTCTCATTCCACCAATTATTTTGCACTCATTCCCTTCAACGATCATGTGTCTATACGCTTGAGACGTTAAGTTAAATATTTAATTTCGTAGCTTACAAAATGACATTGCGAATTAATTCAACAATAACGAAGGGCTTCGTGGTGGCTCAGTGGTAGAGCGTTTACCTTTGGTTCGTGGGGTTTCTCGCTCAAGCCAACCTCGCGCCAAGTTGGCTTTCTCGTGGACAAACGCCGTGTGCATAAGTTTCCTCGGGTTTCTCCTATTTCCACACACTATTTTCATTCCACCATTTTGAGCTATATCCTCGTCATCGTCTTCCTTAGCCTTGGAGCTTCATGTGGGACGTTAAGATATAATATATGGTAAAAAGGGGTTAATAATGTCGAGGAATTACATTTAAAATAAGGGGGAAAAAGGCTCCATGTCAACTGGTGTAACTCTAAAATTGAAATTTTCCAGAAAACAGGTCTGAATTTCAACATCTCACGTAAATCACACGAATTGAATTTTATTCACTTTCAGCATTAGAAAATAAGCATCATATTTAAGTTTTTGGTTGCAACCATAAAAGAAGCATGAATTTTTCATGGAAAAAGAGAAAAGCTAACTGCAGAGTCAAGGAAAAAACATTCACAAACAAGAGAGAAGCCACACGAGAGGATAAATCACATTATTGGATGATGTAAATAATATATACATATATTTGTAAAATAATAAATAAAACAAAGACAAAGCAGCGTACGGTACTTAGCAAATTGTCTCTTCACGTATGTGTTTTCTTTCCTCCGAAGCTAACGAGTGCGTGATCCAATTGGAGCACAGTTTGCTGAAAGTACATGGAAACTTCTTTGAATCATGAAATCGAAGAGTTTCCATTTCGAGGTTTTCATAAAAATAACTTATAAAGGTAAACATCCACATCTGATGTAGCATTGTGTATCCATTTCTACTCATAAATTTTCCTTGTCGATACATCTCTCCAAATTTAAACATTATATTCAGGATAAAAGCTACACGGTAAAACGACATTTGGTTTTTATATCATTTCATTTTCGTACGCTTACACCATCTTAATTTTTCCTTTGGAAGCATTTTAAGGCGTAAAAAGAACGTGTTCCCTTATTCATTCACAAAATCATACATTTCAGTACAATAATGCTCTATGATCATGGAAGGCAATATTATTGACACGGTAATAATGTTCACTCCACATATATCATGAATTTTATTAAGGTATTTTTTACACATTTACCTCCATTACGATTGCAGACAAATATTCTAACAGTATGTTTCTGCGCGGCGGCTCATTGGTAGAGCGTAGGGTCCTTGGTTCGATCTCAGCTTACGCCAAGTGAACTTTGTGGTGGACAAACACCGTGTGCGTGGGTTTGCTCGGGGTTCGCCCGTTCCCTTCCACTTTCTTCAATCCACCATTTCATTCCTCATCATTATCGTCTCCTTTAGCCTAGCCGGCATAACCATGGGACATAAAACGTAAAGATTCCATTTCAGTATCTTTCTGCCTGTTTAAGGTCTAGAACATACAGGGGAAGGACAAAAATTTGTAAACACATGAAAAAATGAAATTTACCTCTATTAATAGCGAGTAGGACCAACCTTGATACGCAGAACGGCCTGTAGTCGACGGGGAACATGACACATGGGGTTGTCAAAGGGACGCTGTACCATCTTTCGCCAAGGCACTGCAAGTTGTTGTAGGACGACGGTGGCGGGTAGCGGGCTCGCACCTTGGTTTCCATAATTGATCATAAGGGCTCAATGATATTGAAAATTGGCGATTGTGGAGGCCATGACAGATGCGACAACTCATCTTTGTACTACACAAACCAGTCTTGGACAACGTGAGCTGTATGAACAGGGGATCTGTCTTCTTGAAACACGGTATTACCATCTTGGAACAAAGTTTGCATCATGGGATGCAGCTGGTCACTAAAAATGATTACGTGGTCCTTGATAATAACATGTATATGCAGAATGATGATGTTTCCGGCAGAATACCAGGATATAGCTGCCCAAATCATCATTGAAACCACCGCCATGTTTCACTCTTGGTAACAGACAGTGTGTATCGTACGATTGTTCTGCAGTTCTCCACAAGTAAACTCCTCCATCAGTTAGAAGCAATGTAAAGGAAGACTCAACCGACCAGATGACAGTCCTCCACTGCTCCATTGTCCAGTTTTTAAGAACGAAGCACCACTTTTTCCGTATAGCAGATCCTCAACAGTCACGAGTGATTTAGAAACTGCTGATCTGCTATAAATATCCTGCTTGTAGAGTTCTCTTCTGACCGTTTTGACGCTAACAGGACTTGTAAGTACTGTATGTGTTTTTAGTTCAGATGTGTTTTTCGGAGCACTCGTAGGCAGTCATGATCTTCGAGATTGCGCCACTTGATACACCAAACATTTCCACCACTTTCGTTACGAAAGCTCCCACCATACGCGCACCCACAACTTGCCATCTTTGAAACTCTGTCAGCTTAGACATGATTCACGATCATCTGCACAGACCGGTCGCTGAACTGCAACTGGCCTATCTATTCGATTGACCAGGTTGTATACCTCACAGGATGTGCCGGTGACCACAGCAACGCTTACCATTCAGGTGCAAACCCTGTTTGAAATGGATATCTCTTTTATATCAGGTGTTTCCGTATTTTTGTCCATTCCCTATATACAGACCCGGACTGGCCAGGCGGCTACCTGGCAATCGCCAGAGGCTCCCAACCCTGGGGGCCACCAGTGCTGAAAAGTGAAAAAATGAATAACGCCGAATGCTGAACATAGAAATAAAGTGGTGAAAAAAAACCATCAATTTTAAGTTCTTGAAACCATTTGCTTGATTTTAGATACTTAAAATTTTCTTGTAGAGGAGGTGATAGTTACATCCTCATTAACGTAAATCAAGGAAAGAAAGGGAACATGAAATAGAAACCGTATAGTTCTAAAGAGGTTGATAGATATGATTGTGTTTATTCTCAGGCAAGGATTAACATACAGCGGTAATAAAATGAAGGAGCTTATTACCTTGATCCTGACAATAAAAATGAAAATATCCCACAATTAGTCTTACTAGTGTCAGAATATGATGCCATTTTAAAATCTCATGTTGAGAAATGCACTGCGGAAAGTAAAACGAAAATGTTGTCTTCTTTGAATAAACATGAAATGGTCAGGAAGGCGTCGAGTGGAAAGAGGATCTCTTCTAACTTTTATTAAAATTCACTTCTAAAATTTTATTAATAAAATGGTGAAAATTGTAGCGTCACAGGGGTGAAAAATGTAGCGAAACATTATTTTGAAAGATCTTAATGAGAATGTTTGGTTTAGTTTTACGGTAGACAGTACTCTAGACATTTCAGTAATACAGCAGTTAACTGTTTGTGTTAGATACATTTTACAAGGGAAAATCTATGAACAACTCTTGGAATTGTGTGCCGTACAGGTTTCGAGTGGAGAAACATTTACAATGAAGTTGTAAGTAAACTAGAAAAACACGGAATTTCCACATCAAATCTTATTGCTTGCTCTTTCGACGGTGCAGGAAATATGAAAGGATGCTACAAGTCTTCAGGCCCATCTAAAAGCTAACAATCCTAATATAATTTACACTCATTGTATGGGCCATGTACATCAACTATTTATTGATTTTAGAAAGTCGTACGACTCAGTTAGGAGAGAAACATTATACAACGTTCTTACGGAACTTGGAATACCGAGAAAGCTAATTAGATTAATTAAGATATGTTTAAATGAATCCCAAAGTAAAGTCCGGGTAGGAAAATTTTTGTCCACGAGCTTTCACGTCGAAAATGTCCTGAAACAAGGAGATGCGTTGTCGCCATTATTATTTAACTTTGTTCTTGAATACGCTATAAGGAAAATCAAAGATAGCAACCAGGGCCTGGAGTTAAACGGTATTCACCAGGTTATAGCATATGCTGATGATGTAAATTTAATAGGGGATGATAGGAAAACAATAGAATGAAATGCAGAGATCTTATTAAACGCTTGCAGAGACATGAGTTTAGAAGTAAATGCAGAGAAAACTAAATACATGGAAGTGCGTCGGGACCGTAATACAGCAAATTATGGATGAGTTAAAATATTAAATAATACTTTTGATAAAGTGGATAGTATCAAACATCTAGGATCAATATTAACATAGGCAAATCATACTCGCGAAGAAATTAAATGTCGACTAAAAGCAGGGAATTCGCGTTACTATTCGGTTCAAAATCTCTTGTCGTCGCGAATTATGTCGAGGAATTTAGAGCTTAAAATATACAAAACGATAATCATGCCTGTTGTTCTGTATGGTTGCGAAACATGGTCGCTTACTCTGAGGGGAGAACAAGATCCTGAGACGAATATTGGGTAATGTCGGAAATGGGTAATGTCGGAAACTTCATAACGAGGAACTACATAGTTTATACGGTTTACCCAATATCGTTAGGGTCGTCAAGTCTAGGAGGCTTAGATGGGCAGGTCATGTAGCTAGAATGGAAGAAAGTAGAAACGCTTTCAAAGTCTTGACTGGAAGACCAATCGGAAAATGACCATTAGGAAGACCTAGGCGTAGATGGGAGGACAATGTTAAGATGGATCTCGCAGATATTGGAATACAAAGTAGAAACTGGATGCAGTTAGCTAAGGATAGAAGTCAGTGGAGAGCTTTTGTGAACGCGGCATTGAACCTCCGGGTTCCATAGGCCATAGAGTTAGTTAGTTAGTATGAGTTAGTATGGGCAATGTTTTAAATTTAGTAATGGCTTACTCAACCAGTGTTTCTTCCAGACCTGTTTTTTGGGGGGCATTGCTCCCCCCGAAGGCCAAAATAATACGTCTATAATATAATCATAAATAGAATAGTATCAGCAGTACCCCACCCGGAATACCAAGTGTGCCCCCGCGCGGAACATTGTTTCTGAAAGAAACAATGTGCTCAACTATCAATTGTCCTGAAATAGAAAATGTATTTGGCCTTGTAGAGGAATCTGCACCTTCCTTGAACCATTCATACAAGAAGATATCTGTATGGGAAAAAGAGACAAAGAAGCGTCAAGCAGGGTCAGAAATATTGTACAGATTACAGGAGATAGGTGCTACACGATGGTGGAGCAAGCATAAGGCCTTTCAAGCTATTGTTGATTTTGATTTACAACTAGGGTTGCCAACTATGGAAAATAGAAAAACCAGCGCACCCTCAATATTCCCTAAGATATAGGTCTAAGTGTAAAGTATCTCTGTTCGGACCCCCCATGGGAAGGAAAATACTATCGTGAACAAAAGTGCATTAGCACCTGTATTCTGCATATCCTTAGTACATTCACTAATAAGCTTAATAGATACAATGTGCTATAAATCAGGGATGGCCAAAATTTCGGAAATTTCACTTTCCGGAATTGGCCATCCCTACTATAAATAATAAACTGATATCGACATTAATCACTTTATTGTATTTATCACCATCTCTTTAAAACTGTCAAAAAAAAAGAGAGAGAACAAATTAATCTTTACGTGACAATTTTGAATTTGGAAAATGAAATTTATTCTTTAAACTTATATTTCAACTACAGGAAATTGCTTTAAGAAGTCCTTTTTTCTCAATAAATGTGTAAAATTCCTTACAAGTACATTTCAAATTTTCCGTGGAAATTAATGGATTAAAATTAAAATTATCTAAACAGATGAATAAAATATATTAATCGTTTATAGATGATGAAAAGTGACTGCTTTGGATTTACAGAATGAAAGTTACTTTTTAAGTCTATACTTCAAACTAGATGCAAATTTGAAAAAAACGGTCATAAATGGGCTGGTAAGAAGTTTGCACCGGTCACCGGCTTTAATCAAAATAAAATTAATATCTCCGGCCAGACCGGTGAAAAACCGGCCAGTTAGCAACCCTATTTACAAGACTAATTTCAGTCAAGTACGTTGCAAATTTCTTTTCAGTTTTATTAGAGCTGATAAATGGAAATTTTGATTGCAAAATTAAATTTACAGCCCGAAATTTGAATTGGTAATGGAGCAAAATTGAAAATTTTTAGCATTTGTTTTGTTGGATCTTTTTTTTCTGTGATGTCACCTGTGTCAGTGTTTCTCGGCACCTGTGTCAGCAAAACATTGTTCTTGCAAAGTACCCCATTGCCACGGTATTCCCTTCTTGGTTATTGAAAATAAGGGTTCAGCAATTTCAGCAAACCGAGGAGTAGATCTTCTAAACCAATTAAATACACTAAAAATTCGTCGTGTTTCCTTTACATTGGTGGGAACAGGTAAATCTTTTACGGTCTGCACTTTGGAATCACTAAAATACATGCCACTGGCATCAATAGAATATCAATAGAATATTCGATTGATTCCCTGAAAAATTTTGATTTTTCAATATTGATAGATAGATCTGAATTTTCTAATCGCTCCAAAACAGTGTCCAAACTTTCCAAATAAACGTTAGATATTTTCCCCATAACCAAAATGTCGTCGGCATAATAAACAACATTATTGCGTAAATCCTGCCCTATCACTTGATTTAGACATGAAGCCAAAGCAGCACTACCATTAATTAATCCGAAGACAACACGATTATACTCGTACAATTGACCTTCGAACGAAAAGGCAGTGAATGGTCTCGAACCTTCCCCCAACAAGATCTGATTATACGCCATTACAAGATCCAGATTCCCAAATATTATGTTTTCTTGTAGTGAGCTGAGAATTTCGTTCACAGATGGATACCTCACTTGTTGTAATTTTATATGGGAATTCAATTTTCTTAAGTCCAAAATTATTCTCAGATGTTTGCCATCCTTTTTAGGTACAACATGCAAAGGATTCAAATGGATACTCTGAGAGGGTCGAATTATACCATCTCTCAGCATTTCAGATATTTGTTGGCGAACATTTTCTCTAAATCGGTATGGCACAATATTGGCTTCGTTACAATGGGATCTTTGGTATCGACTTCAACATTATAGACAAAATTTTTGCAGCATCCAGGTCTAAGCGAAAATACCTTTTTATGTTTATAAAGAATATCTCTAAATTGTAATACATAATATTTATCAGTAATGCTAATGTGCTTTAAAATGTTATGCACACTCTTACGAAACGAATAATTATAGATTGTTCCTTTTCGATTTCCTTAACATTGGTTTTCTTCTGAATATCTGAGTTGATACTTAAAACATTATTGATAAACGGTTGACATTGGCAAGCAACACTGTCACTAACGGGGATTAATTCTTGAATAATTCTATCGTCTAGTGTACGTATTGCAAATGTTTTATTCTCAAAGTCTAAAACAGCACGTAATTGGGTTAAGAAATCTAATCCTATTAATACATGTTCATTTAAGTCGTTGATAACTAAAATAGGAATGATAATTTCGTAATCTTGGATATTAATTTACCTGTATAATCAATTAGTATCAAATTATCAACCTTTTGCAATCGAGGATTAGCATAATCTTTTGTGAGTTCACGCCAAAATGAATAGGACGGGAGTGATACTGTAGCCCCTGTATCAATTAAAGCTTGAAGAGGAATTCCATTAATTTTAACGTGTATTTTAGCAGTAGTAAAGGTTTTCAGAAAAACAAAATCATCTTCAGAAGTATTTACCCTCTCTAGTTCATCATCAAACATCCAATAACAATTAGCAATAGGAATATATTGATAGTTATCATTTGTATCCAAAATTTAAAGATTAGTTTCATTTTCGAAGAAAGTTCTAGTGCATTTAATGCTGACGTGGTTTTGACCCCCTCCACGTCAGCCGGATCTAGTTTAAAGTACGGCAATCTGCTAATTCTGATAGATCACATTGTATTCCACAATCCTGAGTATTTTCATGTCTGCTATATGCTATTACCGTATCTTGATTTCTATTAGTGTAATTCCTACTACCTGTGAACCTATTTCGTGAAAAAAAGCACCACGATTATTATTTCTGTTGTGGTTTCTAAGATTAGGTTCAGTTCGAGTGCCGTTAACATTTCGTTCATTTGTTCTTCTGTTATAATAAGAACTGTTGTTGTTTCGTACATTTGAAACACCTTCTTGTTGAATATTAAGGTTACGAACAGAAGCATAATTAGCATGATTACGAGCAAAATTAGCCTGCCCTCTACTGTTATTTTGCATCATGGACTGACTCTTAAAGTTCTGTACAATCATAACAAGATGACTGAAATTGACACATTGGGCCGAAATCAACATTTGCTGCAATTTCAAGGGGAGTAAGATTCGAATAGATGCTATTATTCGGGACTCAGGGTGAAACGGATTAATAGATTTTAACTCATTATAGGCAGATATTACAAAATCCGTGATACCTTTATCCAGCTTAGGGTTGTAATGCCTGTTACGTATTAATGCGTCCCTATTGGCTAGCATAAAATGATTTTCATACTTAGATAACAATGCAATTTTGAAGTCAGAGTAATTATGTAAGTTAACTCTGATAGCCTTAAACCAAGTTAAGCAAGGAGGCAATAGCAATGTGGCAAAAGTTTTAAGAAGGATTGATTCTTCGCCGTCGACCACACAAACTTCATTACCGCTAGTTGACAAACATTCAGCGAAATCTTCACTTTCTTTCTCGTCCCTTTGATGATGCGGATGATAATGAGATGTCTGTACAACATCAATAGGAATCCTATTACCGTTTGTAGACACATTACCATGATTTTCATTAGCCACCATAAGATTTTCTTTAATAGAATTCACTTCTTGCAATTCTTTAATTTGGTTATTGTATTCATTTATTCGGGCGGAGTGATCATTAACTATAGTTTCTACCAATTCGATGGAGTTTTGCATTTCAGTGAATCTATATATAATTCGTTCCATTTTAAGATCACTTTGTTCAATTCGTAGAGTTGTCTGGCCGATTTTACTTTTGAGTTGTGCCATTTGTTCACGAAGATCTTGCTTTAATTGTCCTATCTGTTGATTCATTCGTTCCGTCTGTAGATCGATTTTTACTGTTAAGTTGGTTCATTCGTTGATCCATTTTACTATCCAATTGTTCCATTTGTTCCATTTGTTGCTTTGATTGTGCCACTTGCTGTTTAATGAGATCGGCCAGGTCAGAAAAGCTTCCCTCTTGCCATCTGCTTCAGATGTATTTCCCATACCAGTGAGACTCATTTTAATATTCCTCGGAATTTTTGTGCCACTTCTCAACACGGTAAACTCCGTCTTGTTATCTCTTTTAGTGACTAGCCTTATAGTCAATGAGTACTGCTGAAATTTATTATTTAGGAGATTGCCTACTTTACTTCAACGAATCACCTAAAGATCCTGGCGGTAAACCATCAAAATTTTATATGGCGTCTTCAATCCTGCAGTGAGGACCACCAAAATTATATAACATAACTCGTTATATATAGGTCCTCAGTCATAATTATTACTAGATTATATCACTAAAATCACTTAAAACAATCGATATTGCATTTTAGCTTTCCTCGCCTTTTATTGTGGCACAGAATTATTGAAATAAATGCACACCTTTATAATTATGCACACATACTTTTATATAATGGTTCCTGAATTATATCATTTATTTACAAAACGTTATTATGACAACGTAAAGACAAAAACTCATCAAAAACTCATTATAATAGAATCAATTATGATTCTCCTTCTTTTTCGTATATTTTTTCTTCTTCAAGCTGGTTAGTACATATTTTAAAATCATACATTGCCCGGAAATATAGAAAAAAAAAGATATTTAAAGTTACACTGAAAATACAAGAAAATACAGGATGTTGTTGTATAATCACGTTACGCCTCAATATGAACATGATCTTGAGTTCCTGTGGATATTATGCCGATTGAAGTTAGATATTGATAATGTGAGTTATGCATCACCGAGATCTACTGCTCCAAGTTGGACACCACTTAATCAAGTTATGTCGACAAGGAATTCGCCAATTTCAAACATTGGATTTTCAATGCTTCCAGAACCACCTACAACACAAGATGTAGTGTCAATTGCGATGGTAAATTTTCTGGACATTACAAAACAGTGCCAACAGAAATTTGACTTCCTTTCAGTGGATATAGAAGTATATGCCATCGGAAATTCTCTTCAGCTTCAATGTAGAGAGTTTGGCTCGTTGATTTTAAGAACTGGAAATCACAAAAATGTGCTTACAGGTTATGAGTGAGTACCTAGAAGGAAGTGGAACTAAAGACATATTTATAGAGGGTAGCATATGCGGAGAGATAACAACTGCTTCTATTTTTAACGGGAAGCAATACAATACTTCAAGGTAGGCCTATATTGAGGAAACTGGGCAGTGTACTCAAGTTTAATTAAATTTAAATCTTTAAACAGAGATAACATGTTAAAAAATCATCGTAAACTTATAAATAAGATGCCATTTTAGTGCTTAGATACTTCTGACTAATTTCGCCAAGAATGATCTCATTATCCTCAGCAGTTACTAGTCTACAGCGCAAAATGTAAACTCTGCTAGTCCGAACGACGGCCATCTTGAATTTCAGGCCACCATATTGCATTCTACCTGAATCAAACTGTAAGTCATATCATGTTTTAATGCTGACCACTTGAGGATCACAAAAGAGTTTAGCTCCAGTCAAATTTTTCCCACTCACACCCAGACAGGTTCTGCACTAATTCCTTATATTCACAGAGGCATGAACGTTCTGAAAATAGTGTATGTTGGAATATGTAGCATGGTGTAGTGTGTTGAACGAGACATTTTAATCGCTCTCTTGTAAAATTATATATAAAATTTTGACATGTAACATTAAATCTTTCAGCTTTAAGTCCGATTGTTATGCTGTTCGCTAAAGGAGATGATAATGAGAATGAACGAAATGGTGGAATGAAGAAAGTGGGACAAAACGGGAAAATCCCCTAGAAAATCCACACTTGGTGATCACCCACAATAATACAAATATATCAGGTAATCTAAAAAGTAATGATCCTTTTCTCACAAGATAGCGTTAGTGTCACAAATCGCAGGATATATCAGTGGTAGCGGGTCAGGGTTAACTTCATTAGACAACTGACATTGAAGCTAGTAGACTTTCGAAAAGTGTTTAAATTCTTATAATCGGACGTAAAGTATTACACCATGATGTTGGGTGAATTCTCCGCAAAACTACTCTCTATTGTACAGTTTTATTTTGACAAAGTCTCAAATGGTGAAGAAATGTTTGTTGTTTATAGCCAAGATAAGTTATAAAAAGAGTCGAAAGATGGTCCAGGCTCTTTTGTTCTCGAAATTTTGAGGTTCAAGATTCTTCTCGCAGTACGTGACAAATCACAGAAAAAGTGGCTAATACTGGCAAAAGGCGATCAAGATCGGCATGTAAGCAGTCATGGTATCGCCAAATACCAAACATCCATCACAAGACTTGTTAAAGTATTTGTTGAAAGCAGGCTACAAAAATAAAAAAAATAATAAAAATATATACAAAAAGATAGAAGTTTGGGTGCCATATGGTATAACTCGAAAACATTTGCATGATCGAATTCCTATTTGTGATTCTTTACTGAATCGTAACGAACTCGATCCACTACAGAAGCGGTTGATCACGTCTAATAAAGAGAAGATAACCTACTACTACAACAATAATAGACAAAGATCGTAGTCGAAGTGAGGAGAATCCCCACAGTTTGTGGCAAAGCCCACACTGACGACGAGGAAGGCTATGCTGAGCGGATAATCGGATTGGGAGAGCATTGTGCATTACGAGCTGCTGCCACCAGGTAGAACGATACAGTCGGAGCTGTACTATGGACCATTGGTGCGAGTGCACTTATCAATTTAAAAGATACAGCCAGGGATCAACAGAAAGGGGGTCGTATACCACGCTGACGACATCATACTTCTTTAACGACTCGTCAGAACTTAATTGGGAAGTTTGAATGCCGCCAGGGTACAGCCCGGATATAGCTCCGTTAGACTATAATTTGTTTCGGCCTCTGCAAAACTCCCTAAATAGTGTTAAGCTAGTTTCAATAAAAGCCTGTGAAAACCAAATATCACATTTTTTTGACCAGAAACTACAGCGACGGCATTATGCTCTTGCCGAAGAAAAAAAAGACAGAAGATCATCGAACAAAATGACTCATATGCGGTTTCATAATGTTATTTTCAAATCAGAAATAAATATATTCTCAATGTTGACTTCCAAAGAAGCCTCAATACTTTTTAGACAACCTGATAGCATGATATTTTCTTTATAAACAAGTTTCCAGATCTAGTTGTAAAACCATATACCGTAAACAGTAATGAATTATATGAAGGAATTTGTTGACTGATTTGTTTAAGGCTTTGTTTAACGGTGCCATTACTGTATTCACGTGGTGTATTCACGTGGTGAATAAGAGTAAAGGAAGTAAGACAGAACCAAATAACTCTTCATAACTTCGGTGATAAATAAAGGCAATAAAATAAATAAAATTGTTCCACATCATGAAAATCGTTAAGATATATAAAGAGTAGCTTGAAGAAAACTATATGTAATTTGAAAGTACCTATTAAATCAAGAAAAAAACGCTTTAACTAATGATTGCACTGTAGATATGAAATAGTACTGTTACCAGGGACTGCTGAAAAATTCGTATTCTATCCCAGAAGGAGTATAGGTAGAATGATAAAATTGTACAATTTTAAACAGTACATCTCTGTATATACAAATGTAAATGTTTATAATAATAATAATAGTAATAAAAATAAATGTAATTTTCATAATATTTGTTCAGGCCTTTGTAGTGATCGTGTGTGCCCAACTAGCCAATTTCACGAACATCGATACCAGAGTACGTAGTCACCTTTTTTTTTTGTTCCACACAGGAAAGTTACCAAAGTAAATTCATGAGGAAATCAGAATATCCTCAATCATATGCAGTAGTAAAGAAGTGAGCAGAAGTTCATGAACAGTGATTGTGCCCGAAATCGTGGATGGAATTCATAACATTATTCTTGAAAATTCGCAGAATCTTAGCAAACGTGTGGCAGAGATCGTGGGCATTGCTCGGGAACGCATCGGTAGCAAAATTCATAATGACTTGGGCATGCGCGAGCTTTAAGCAAAGTGGGTTCCCAAAAATCTGTCAGCAGTTCAAAAGTGTAAAAGAGTAAAGTAATCAAGACAAATCATTTCCCATTTTGATAGCAATGCTGACCAATTTCTTTAACAAATAGTAACCATGAAAAAGAAATAATGGTTATAAACGAAACAATAATCAATGAAGTGCCGGCACTCAAGTTCCCCTCGCTCCAAGAAGTTCAAGAGAAAGAATTCGGCTTGGAAGAATTTTAAGATGAGTTGTACCCATAGACTACCTGCTCAAGGGCCAGGCATTTAATGCAGAGTATTACTCTACCTTACTCACAAAACTGGAAGAGAAATTGAAAGTGCAAAGCCGTCAAAAATTAAAAAAAAGAATGCTGTTCCTTGAGGACAATGCCCCTGTCCATTGAACTTTACAAACACAACTTAGGCTGCATAATCTATAATTTCATTGTCTAGATCATTCTCCTCACTTGCCAGATATAGATCCGTCAGACTATTACTTATTCCCTGAACTCAAACAACACTTCAGAGGACCCCATTTCGGATCTAATAAGAAGGTGATTAGTGCTACGGAATAGTGGTCCAAGGATCAGTCTTCAAATTTACAAAAAGGGCTTCGAGCTTTTCAGCAGCCCCTCGTACACACTATGTTTGGAACTTAAAAAAAAAAAAAAAAACTATTTTAAACACAGTTTTGAACAATAGTTGACACAGAGTTTTTGAAACTAGGTCCTAATAATTTGCTGACCTTGTAAAACATACATTTTCTTTCGTATCATTAGTAAGCTTTCTTTCTTTGAAATGTGTATCAGCAATTTGTGGTACATTTGATTTTTTTCTGTTTTGTTGCATATTGATTGATTGACATTCTCTCTATAATCCGATGAAGCCTCTCTACAAATTCGCTACAGGATTACAATGTTCCAAATTGAGAAGCAGATTGAAAAAAAGAAAAACAGAGTAACTTTGAAACCTGACATACCGGTGAAACACAATTCACACTCCGGGTGAGGTCCTGTTTTTCATTTGCTGAACTTGATTAGTTTTCATAGATGAGCTACAGCTTTGTTCGATACAACATCGTGAATCAAGACATGTCTCCGAATTGGTTCTCTCTTGAATAAATGGTTCAACACAAAAACCAAAATAAGGTTTCAAATTAAACAAGACGCAGTATGGTGTATTAATGCAGTTTTTAGATAAATGTGTTTTATCATACTTTAAATACTGGTTTATGATGATTGACACAGCTATCCCTACATTTCTGTCACGTACCAATTAATGTTGCTATGGAATAGGTTACAATAAATTATCACAATTATTCGTGTTCTAGTTTGGATGTGAACTACAAATCTCACTTATAAACTTATCCGCATGGTGAGGGTCATCGTTACTCAAGTTCTACTTAATCATACCAAGCAAATAACGGGATGGTGTCTAAGATGATTATTCAATGAAGAGAGCTTTAAAGCAAGAAACAAGCTTTTACAAGTTTTTGGATATTTATAGGAATGCTAAATAATCAAATGCCAAATTTATAATTTCGAGTTTAAGTTTATACTGCATTAGATAAAAATAAAATGCTAATAAATAAAAAGTACGAATATCTATATATTAAAAACAGATCCAAATTGAAAGTGACTATGTTTGTGATTGTTAATTTCTTGAACCACCCTACCGATCTCTATCAAATTTTTGACGCAGATGCAGTCCTGGCCTGTGCGTGTTTCTAGCTGTTCAGTTTGATTGTAGAACTTGGAGGAGGGGGAATTATAAAAAATAAGTAAAACTTGATAACTCTTGAAGCAAACGACCAATCTCGATCAAATTTTCAACACAGATGACGTTCGTGCCTGGAATGAATATTACTATTTCACTTTGACGGAACAACGTAGGGGAGGAGAGGAGGGGGACAAGAATCAATAAATATAAAAATAAAAGTGACCATGTTCGTGAGTTAATAACTCTTGAACAACCCGATCGATCTCAATCAAATTTTCAACATGGATGAAGCTCGAAACAGAAAATTTTTTTCATTATTTCAATTTGATGGTAGATCTTAGGGGAGGGGAGAGAAGGAGGATAAATATATGAAAATAAAACTTAACTCTTGAGCCACCCGACCGATCTCGATCAATCTTTCAACATAGATAGGTTCCGACCTGGGATGTTTTCGTTACTTTACTTTGACGGCACAATGTAGGAGAGGGGGAGGGGGCATGTATGTAAAAAAATAAAAATAAAAGTGACTGTGTTTGTGACTTCATCATGCTTAAACCACGGAACCGATCTTGATCAAATTATCAACATAGATGAGGTTCAGACTTGGGGTGGTTCTTATCGTATCCCTTTGACAGTAGAAATTATGGTAGGAGGAGGGGAGGGGAGATATATAAAAATAAATAAAACTTAATAACTCTTGAACCACCTGACCGATCTCGATCAAATTTTCAACATAAATGACGTTCGAGCCTGGAAAGTTTTTGTTTAATATTTTTATTTGACGGTAGAACCTAGAGGAGGGGGAGGGGAAAGGGAGAATAATATAGAAAAAATCAATCATTCAGACAACAATCGTGTCCTGCACTTGCGCAGGACGTGCGGGTTTGCTAGTTTATATAATATCTGTAACTAGACTTAGAACTCGCGACAATCTGTAATTCACAGAATAAATGTGTGAATGTTGATAGTCTAAAAAAAAATGATGAAATAAAGAAGGAAGAGAAGATTGCAATGATGATAGCCCGTTTCGGTTCAAATCTTCAGGTGCCGAAACCAAAGAGGCGCGTCTGAGCAATAAAAAAATCTAAAGACCGTAATGATTTGGCTGTAATAATCTCACCAGACTCTAGAATAAAATTGGAAAGAAAATCAGCACGAATTATAAACGAATTACTTGATTGGTGTGGAAAATCAAAGCTAAAAATCTCTTAGAAGAAAACGAAATACATGATTTTTGTAAGTAAATTATTAAGACGCCCAATAATTACAATAGGCAACACTAAGATCGAAAGAGTATCAGTATCTAAATGAAATGAAATGTAATCTTTGAGTTTTACGTCCCACGATTATGCCGGTTAGGCTAAAGGAGACGGTGATGATGAGTGATAAATGAAAAATGATGGAATCAAGAAAGTGGGAGGAAACGGGAGAACCCCGAGAAAACCCACGCACACGGTGTTTGTCCAGCACAAAGTTCACTTGGCGGAGGCTGGGATCGAACCCGGGACCCCAAGCACCAGAAGTGAACGCTCTACCACTGAGCCACCGCGGCCCCCCAGTATTTAAATATTTAGGGATTATGATAGACGATAAACCGAATTTTGAAGAGCATATTAATTATGTTACTCAAAAGGGTCATAAAGTAACCAATAAACTCATTTCACTGACTCAAACAAATTATAGGCTACCGAGAAAATGAATTAAGACTTATCAGGAGGTAATCCTAAGCGCCTCGATGAACTATGCTTCCAGCGTATGGGCACATCGGTTATTAGAGAATAATTTCTTAAAAGCAAAAAATAAATCGCCCTGAAAGAAACCTTTTAATTCGGCTCGGTGGCGCCTTCAGCACGACACAGAACAGTGCACTGTATATATTTATAAGTTTCAAACCAATGTATTTAACAATAATCCAGAGAACGGTAACGTACTGGTATAAAAAAGAAAATTTAAATAAGACGAAAGAATTTTTAGGGACCAAAGCAGAAAATACTGGATGAAATAGAAAGACAAACTCAACAAAAATGGATACAGGACTGACAAATAGATAACACATCAAGAAAATTATTCACATTTGTTCCAGACGTTGAGATGGATGGAACTACTTCAATCCCAACAAAGGACTAATCCATTTCCTAACAGAACATGGTCCCTACCCAATCCATCTTCATAGAATCAATAAGAAAGAACATTATAGCTGCGAATGTGAAGAACAAGGGACACCTGAACACAGTGGTCTGTTGGGCATGTTCCTGGAGCAGCACTTGCGAATTCGTGACCAAATTAAATAGAAAGATATTGAAGCTATCTTGGAAGATGAAGAGGATTATAGAATTCTGGCAGATGTAGCCGAGAAATACTCAGAACATTGCAGAAAACCATTTCACAGAGGAAACACAAACTAAATGGACACAAAATATGGAAAATAGAATGAATGAGGATTCCTCCCTCCTGGACCGACCAGCCCCCAGGAAGGACGTTGAGTGACGGTGTGTGAGTGCCTAGGGCATTCTCGGTCTTTTGACTGGTAAGGAACTCCGTATGCTCTTGGAGTGTGTGTGTGACGCGATGGTATTAGAATGAGTGTTAAATCTAGAATAAATATACTTAAATATGTAATCAAGACCGACGATGAAGTCCGAGCAGAAGTCACACGCTTCCTCAACGGATTGCCGGGAGACGTCTTCGACTTAGGAATACAAAAGTTGGAGCACCGTCTTCAAAAGTGTGTTGAAGAAAATGGAGACTATGTTGAAATATAGACAACAGTTTAAGCTTTCGAACGATGTATAAATTAATAACAATAAACAATGTTTTCTATTGGTAAAAAATGTGGGAACCTTACTTTTGGTACAACCCTCGTATATATATATATATATATATATATATATATATATATATATATACCCCTTCCCATGTTGCGAGATATGGCATCGGAAGGGTCACCGTTCATCTCAGCGACTCGAAAAAATGTGGATTCAGTACATATATCGGTCATTTTTGATCATTTTTAAATGTCTCTTCCTCCCCTCCCCCAAGTTGCGGGGTTGAATTTCAATTTAAACTTGATCGGAAGTATCACTGTTCAACTAAGCGACCCAGAAAAGTATAAATTCTGATAGTGGCCTTTTTCGATCATTTTTATGTATTTCTTTCTCCCCCTCGCCCAAGTCGCGGGGCTGATTTTGGGTTTAAACCGGATCGGAAAGTCACTATTCATGTGAATGATATCGAAAACTATGGATTAGACACTAATATTGACCATTGCCAGTTATTATTATATATAACTTCCCCTCCTCCGTGCTGCGGTACACGGCATCAGAATTATCACTGTTAATCTCAGCTACTCCTGAAAGTATGGATTCGACACTAATATTAGTCATTTTTGATCATTTTTAAATGTTAATCCCCCTTCCCGACGTTTTACCCTCACCCTCCTCAACTTTCAGGACTGAACGTAGATTGAAACAGCATCAGAAGTGTCACTGTTTCTCTCATCGACCCCGAAAACTATAGATTCAACATTAATATCGGTCATTTTTGATCATTTTAAAATTTATCTCCCCCTCCCCTTCCCCTATGTTGCATCGTCAAAGTAAATAGCCTAAAGCAATCCCTGCCCCTAAACCAAGGTGACCAAAATTTTTACTTGCGAAAACGGGACGCATACGAATCGGAGACGGGGAAGGGGGACTAAATATCTGATTTTCAGATTGCATTTTGGGACTGAGTAGTGTTTTTAATTTACAAAATACACAGGTAAAAGTGATAACACAGCGTTTCTAACTTAAGTACTCTCCATCAATACTTTTAACTACTTGAACACTCAAAATTCCCACTCAATTCCTACCTGAATCACAGAACACTCAATTCCCACTTGAACATTCAGAAGTTCCAGATACGGCTGAACCTTCCCAATGAGTGTTTGTATGGAAGAGTGTAGAATTTGCATTGACTATTTATATTTAGAATAATAATTACGGGACACTTGGGTCATTTTTGCTTATAAACGGGACATTTAGGCGTCCCGTTTGATAATCAGAAAAAAAACGGGACAACGGTTCAAAAAAAGCGACTGTCCCGGCTAAAACGGGACGTCTGGTCACCTTGCCCTAAACTCACATATGTTGAAAATTTGATTGAGATCAATCGGGTAATTCAAGAGTGATGAAGTCAAAAAAGCAGTCATTTTATTTTTTACATATATCTCCCCTCTCCCTCCCGTAGGTTGGCTCGTTAAAGTAAAACAATAGAAAACACCCAAAACCCGACCCTCATATATGTTGAAAATTTGATCGAGATTGGTTGGGTGGTTCAAAAGTTATTAGGTTTTATTAGTTTTTATTGATACGTCCCCTCCTTCCCCTCCCCTAGAATCTATCGTTAATGTGAAATTACAAAATGTTTCGAGATCTGAACTTCGTTTATCTTGAAAATTTGATTGAGATAGGCTGGATAGTTCAAGAGTTATTAAGTTACAAAAATAGTCTTATATAAATTGACTTTCAGTCACTTTCAGTCTTATATAAATTGATTTTTGTATATCCTCCCTCCTTCTCCTCCCCTACGTTGCTCCGTCAAATTTAAATCATAAAAATGATTCCAGGCCTGAACCTCATCTATGTTGAAAATTTGATGAAGATCGGTAGAGTGGTTCAGGAGTTATTAAGTTTTATTTATTTTTATACCCCCTCCCTCAACCCCTCAGTTTTACCATCAAAGTGAATAGCCTAAAACCAGCCCAGCCTCGAACCTCATCCATGTTACAAAGTTGATCGAGATCGGTCGGTCGGTTCAGGAAATCTAGAGTCACAAACATAGTGAATTTCAATTTTATATATACAGATTAAGCACACAGGGGAAACCATGACAGGAGAGTAACACACACACAGTGGTGAAAATCATTTAGGTGATAAACCAAGATTATGAAGAGAATAAGCAGTAAGGATACTCCTAAATTATCTGACTAGAAATCAGAGCATAACAATAAAATTTTTCGTGTTATTTTAATGAACCCTTAAAATCAATAAGACGAAAATAGAAAATGCAGGTTTTGGAGAAATATTAAACAATTGTCAACTTAATATACATGATAATTCAGGTAGTAGCTATATATCAATCAAATTTTGTTAAATAACACAATAAAAAGAAATAAGTAGGAATTAGAGAGTAATTAATTTTGTGATAGTTAATATGTATGATTGATTAGGAGAGATTAGATAACTCAAGTCCTTTTTGTTTTTCTTCTCGTTTTTCTTTTTGTTTTGAAATTTTTGTTCTGTTTTGTTTGTTCATTGTTGTTGGATGATGAGTTTTGTGGTTTCGTCCTTCCTACCCTTTTCCTTCATATCTTCTTTCTTTCCATTAACGCAAATAAAGGATGATGAAAAAGAAAAAAAGAAAAATAAAATGCCATGATGATGGCCCGTTTCGGTTAAAGTCTTCAGATGCCGAAACTGAAGAGGCGGGTCTGAGCATTAAAAAAAAAGTCTAAAGGCCTTACCTACGCACTACATAATACAATCTCAGAGGTATTAAGGTAAATACTATTATTCGTTGGTTGGACTTTTGCATCCCTCTCAGCACGGATGTCATATGAGACGCGGACCTATAGCTTAACGTAGGATCCAAATATGACTTCAACCAGGAGCCGAACCCGGGCATTCCGCGCCAAAGACACGTACGTTAACAATATATCTGCGAAGGAACGTTGAATTAGTCCAGATTAGCCAATTTGTACTTAATATTCTTAAATGCGTTGACACCACTGTCTAGCATTATACAGTGCGTACATTTTAAAAACTACCTCGGTACCTCTCATAAATAAAATTTTGTTTGCATATTATTGTGCCTTTGTTGATCCATTATTGTATTTAGAGTGCAGTGGAGGGGAGGAAGAGAGTCTTGTGGTTGTCGATGTAGCAAGAAAAGAAAAGGGGAAGAAGAAAGAGGAGGACGGGAAGAGGGAGGAGTGTAAGTTGAATTGTTATATTTGCACTCGAGGTCATTTTAAAATGTACGCATTATGTATGTCATACATACATAAGGGATTTGGCAGAGTTATGTCTTTACATCAGTAGCAACTGTTTATGGAATTGTGGAGAATGCTAATATCATTATCTAACCCAGTAACTAGTTCAAGATCAAATTGGTTGTCACCATTTTTATTTTATTTTATTTTATTTTTTTAGTCAAAACACATACCTCTGTTGACTCCTAATGCCCGATATCAGTAGTCATTGTTTCAGACACAACCGTCGTTAGATAGGGGATATCTCACCCAATATATGTGTGTGCTATATTGAAGGTTGCTAACTGTCAGGTATTTTGCGGTAGGGCCAGAGATATTGCTGATATTTTGAACAAGAAAGGTCTATACCATAAGCAATTTGTGAGAGAGGTGCCGGTAAGTTCATTTTCCAGAGTTGAGAACTCTAGGCACAATTTATTAGTATTTAATTTGATCTGCAATGTTAAATGTGGTTTGGGTAAGTTATAGTATTAAAGCTTGAAAGGAATCTATCAGAACTTCACTCGAAAGTCATTGCTGAGCATACGTACCTATATATATCCCGATATACTAGCTCATTTATTAGATTTTTTACGCTACTTCTTTGTTATGCTTGATTATTTATTAGATGACAATGTTCAGTAAGAATTGTTGTAACAGTTCTCAGCTTTATGTAAATGTATATGTATGCACGAACTTAGTTTAATCTTGCATTCGCAAATAAACAGGAGTAAACTTCGATTGGCAGTACTTTTAAAAGTTGTAAACAACATTAAGCAGCCTTGGATAGAATGGGATACAATTTATAGTAGTATAATTTAGGGTAGCCAGTTTTAGAAAAAAAAACACTCGTTACTGGCATGATAATCTTCTAGATATAGTTATTTCTATGCCGTTATGTCATCATTCATTAGTCATTATTCAATAAGAAATAACTATTTTTTGATTACCTACCCACCGAAATTCTCGATTATTGAAACATGGAGTTTACACCGAAACCATGTGTTGGATATGAAAGTATTATACAAAACTGCAAGAAACTGCAAACGAAGACTCAACTAGGGAATTTAAGAACACGTAAATATTACACGACGAATTTCTGAAAAGAAAAAGACCATCTCATTAAAAACAGAACGTCTGGTCACCTTACTAGAGTTGAAAGTTTCTTTGTACTCGGTGAGTTCGTACGATAGATCATTAAATTTCTTCTATCAAAATAAATCAAGCCAAACCATAGTGCGCATTTAAAACATGACTTCCACATATGAAATGTAGCACGTTTCCCTAATATTTAAAAGCTAACGATGTCAGTGGCCTCATACATCATAGGCCTACTCACACTTCTAGTAAGCAACAGAAATTGACAGGATGTGCAGCTTTGTAATCATCTTGACGAAACTCTGTTTTCTTGTTGCCCCTACCCTTGAGATAGAATTCGTTGATTTTTTATGACATCAAATGTGAGTTTGATTTTGATTTAGTTTAACGTCCTTTCAGCAGTAAGCAGAGGCGTATCCACGGGGGGCGATCGGGGGGAAAAGGAAACTTTTTTTATTTTATATATAAATAAAATCCATCCCAGAGTTTGGAGCTCTTAAAAGTAGCTCTAAGTAGCAGTATTACAACCCACCCACCCCCAGAAGTCCGTTCTGGATCCGCCCCTGGCAGTGAGGCTGTATGAGACGTGAACCTACAGCTTAACGTTGATCCGAACCACGAGCTCCTGCCGGAAATCAAACCCGGATCTCCCACGTCAAAGGCGCATACAGCTTAGCCACGAGTGAATTCATCATATATGAGAATGGTGGACATAAATCAATATCTTGATTTGAGAAATAAATAGCATGGACCATGGTTACAACGATAGTTGAAGATCTGAAAGGAAGAAAACCAATAAAGCGTTTGTCAAGGAACTTTCTAAATACAACATATATGCCTTTACTAAGAGAAGCAAGAGTAAAATTGATTTTAAACAGCATATGAGTTGAGTAAAAATTATGAGTTATATATAAAGAGCAACAACAATTAAATGTTACAAAAAGTCCACTGTGCGGTCTGTTATGTTGTCATTCGGAACTCCGCGCTACACGTCTGTTTTTAGCTAAGCGTTACGTGGTTACAGGACAAGACTTTTCTCAATCAGTGTTGCCAGTCAACATGAACAATATCGGAACGACAATCCCTATATCTGTAACAATAGAAACGAAGAATACAGGAAAATATACAGATCAAGACTTATCCCTTGGTTATTCAAAGAAGTTCCAAAGAAGCGTTTGGGACTTTGTAGACAGAGTTACGAGAACATACAAACTTCTTCAATTATTTTCGAACGTCAATCCATTGGAAAATTACATCGAAATTAATAGAAAAAGAATAAGCATAGTCTAGTTCAATATTTCAATCTCCATAATAGGTCTTTATGGATCAATCTCCATTTTGGATTTGCTACTAATACCTTGCTTTTTAGGAGCTCCTCCGGTTAGCACACGCGCCTTTGGCGTAGAGGCCCGGGTTCGATTGCCGGCGGGAGCTCATGTAGTTTGGATTCCACGTTAATCAGTAGGTCCACGTCTCATATAGCCTCGCTGTTCAAAAGGAACGTTAAACTCAAAATCTACTCTACCTTGCGTTTTAAAGAGAAGCGGCTGCTATCGATGTGGAACTGCGCGAAACTGTGTAAACATCCATTTGCTCAATAGATGCTTTCCATAGGGCGCAGCGCGGATGGGGACTCGCAGAGACTCTTACGCGCTCGTACGTCTCAGCGAGACTGTATTAAGCTCGTATAGCAGCCAATGTAACAATTTTGTCATTTGTAGAGCGGAGCTCCGGATGACTATGTAGCGGATCTACATCTGACATGTGAGTATTAGTCACCAATGATGAAGAGAAGATAAGCCTGCCTACTATAAAATCGCTTAAAACACCACTTACTACTGCTACTACTACTACTTCTACTCCTCCTCCTCCTCCTACTACTACTACTACTACTACTGCTACTGCTACTACTACTACTACTACTACTACTACTACTACTACTACTACTACTAATAATAATAATAATAATAATAATAATAATAATAATAATAATAATAATAATAATAATAATAATAATAATAATAATAATGAACTGTGAGAAGCACACGTCTCAAACTAACTTTCTTTGTTTCAATTCGTATTGACACAAAAAGAAAATGATTAGGAACCCTAATTTGATGAGCTGGTATATTATGCTATCAGTGAAACAAGAAACGGGACTATAAACCACGCACCAGCTCAACAGGAAACATAATTCATGTATGGAAATGCTGACATGCGCCAGCTTCAAGTCGTAAACAAACAATACTGCTTCCACAACGTTGTTTGCTGAACGTGGAGCTTTCATTCACTGATGAACAATCTTCGCTGACCTTCGCCTAAATAGCAGCCAAAAGACGTGTATGGACCAACACTCAGAATGGTCCAGCAACACGTTTCTTAAACAATATGAAAATGGATGCACGAAACAGTCGTTACAGGCATTCAAATGCTGTGTGCTAGACGAAACTTCAAGTTTGTGGCGCCAGAGACGCAGATCGATGGAGATCTTCATCGAATATAATGAAGTGATGTGACTTACAACTCTTCAAGTGTCTACGATAACGCTAGTGCATACATCCAAACTAAAAGAAAAAGAAACTTTCCCTGCTGATCTAGAGGCTAGCGTGAGCGCCTTTAGTGCACGTGATCCCGGGTTCGATTCTCACCGAGAGATCACTGAACACATTACTGTAGCTGCACTTTAAACTGTAGATGCACATCTTGTGTGATCTCGGTGCTGAAAAGGAGTGCTAAACTCAAGCATCCTCAATAAGGACTCTTAAACTCAAAGACGTCTGCTAAAGAAATATCAAAATATACCGAAAATATTATTCGCCCATTTAAGGGGGGAATTTTAATTTGTTAATTATAAACTTTCCATTGAAGATATTAGAAATAAAGCATTACATCAGCATAAACATAACGATAATTGAAAATGTGGTACTAGAGTTGCAAAAAAGCCGGCTTTTTTGAATCGATGGTTTTTTTCACATAAAAAGCCGGCTTTTTTGGGAAAAAAACGAGAATTTTGGAAATTTTGGCTTTTTTCAACTTCATGATTTTTCTATCTAAATAGCTTTCTTATAGTATATTCTATAGTTAGATAAAAATTCCATGACCTGAATGTGATATTTCGCTCTGAAATTCACCATCAAGATGGATGGAGTACATGTTTTACGAATTAAAGCTAACATGAAGAATGTAGTATTTGAGGGTAATTTTAGAGGCTATTTAACTTTATTTTAACTTTTGAGTTATCGACATCTTTTTTCTTCTCTAGTTTGTCATCCGTGTTTCATTTCTAAGAGCTTTTAGTACTCTAGCTTCTAGCGCAAAAGTTAAACTTGCCCGTTTTTCTATTTATCCGTCAAACCGTACGTTTTTCAATATATCCGTCAAACCGTACTTCCACATTTCTGTTATACTGTAGCTGTGAAGTGATTTAGCAATAATTTTCCGGACACAACCTTGAATACCAATTTATACAAATAATCAGTAGCGGATTTAGAAAAGTACTTTAGGAGGTTTTTTTCTGATTGTTTCGTTTCCTAAAAAGTCCTAATTTTATTTGGGAAGTGCTTGAAGTTTATGAGTACAGGCATAACTAATATTTCGTTTCGTTTATATGTTTAGCAATAATCTTGCGGATACAACTTTAAAAATCATTTTATACTGAGAATCAGTGGCGGATTTAGAAAAGTATTTTGGGAAGGGTTTCTTACTAATGTTTAGTTTTTTTAAACATTCGTAATTTTTATTTGACGGGAGCTTAAAGTTTATGAGTAAAGGCATAAATAATAGATATTTCGTTTGTTGCAGACATTCCGTAACTTTGGGGAACGGGCTTCAGTCCGAAAGACCGCCCCCCTAACCTTCGCAAAACCGTCACTGCTGGTAGTTAGTAATAATAACAATTTAAAAACAATAAAAAAAGGAAGTCGCCCAACTCACAGTACACGTACTATTTCTACAGTCACAGATGGAATGAAGAAAAGCTTTGTCAGAATGGTCGAATGCTGGTTGAATCCCGGACTTCCCGATAGAAGCGCAAAAGCTAATCACTCAGTCATGTTTGTTGTGCAGTTGTATTTAGCTTAACTTAAATATATTCCGTAGTTCTTTTTTTTTTTGGGGGGGGGGGGAGTTCCGTAATGATATGTTGAATCCCTCTTGTTAAAAATTCAGAAAACTTGAGGATTGGGTAAACTGTGATGGTGGTTCTATAAAACTTAACTGTAGAATTTCAAGAATATAGAGAACCTAAAGCTCTAGATGTGCAGCCTTTAAGTGTATCATATAAATCTCAGTATTTCTCTTATGTTTTATTTTAATTTTATTTTGTTTCAAAAAGAGGGTATGGAATATTTTGAAGTAAAAATACTACATACTATTTTGCTAGTTATTTGTGTATTCTTTAAAAAAAAAGTGTTTACTTTTAGGGTTGATTTAGGGTTGGGTTTGGCTGATTTACACCAACTTTTTTTTTTTTAATAACTGGTTTAAACCACAAAAATAAAAAGAATGAAAAATGCGAATCGTGTGAACTTCATGGTAACGTTTCCAGATATCAAACTACCTGCAATAGTTTTATTTCCCTTTCACCTTTTAATCAAGGTGTCCCATGTTCAATTCTCGGTCGAACCACAATCCTTCTTTCATGCGTAACCCAAGTAGCGGTTCGGATGTCAGTTTAAGCGAAAGTCTTCTCCTTGATAACCTCGGTATTTCGTAAGGATGTTAAGCCTAAATATACGAAACAAACCAAATTGTATATTTCTACATGCCTAAATGCGTGTTGTTTTATAAAGAAGCTAATATTGCTTAAATATATTGATAGAAATTGGCAAAATTTATTGATTGCCTACGTAGCTTCCAACATTAGCTTGGATTGGACTTTCAATGATATCTACGTACCGGTACTAAATTTGTAATTTAATACCTCAGTTTTAGCGTACTGATTATGGTATGTTGACCTTTAAATTTTACATGCAAAGCAATAACAGGATTTTCCCGTTATTGTCTTACATTTCAAGTAATGACGGGATTTTCCCAATGGCTAGGGCGGGAGATTCTCAACTTAAGAAATTTACTGACCGCACTTCTTTAAGCTTATGGGAGTTCTTCCGGCATAACCCCGCTGTTGCATAATAACATCAAGGCGAAACAAACTTAGGCTATTTCTGTGAATATGTAATATAAATACATAAAGCAAAAAATCTAAGTCAAAAAAGCCAGGTTTAAACCAAAAAAGCCTGGTTTAAACATCCCCCAAAAAACGGGTTTTTGGCATTTTCAAAAACAACCACGGTTCTTGCCAACTCTGCTTACTTTTGTATATAGGAGGTTAAAAAATTCTTATTATATACATTGGTTAATCCTGTGGAATTCATAATGTAAATATGTTGAAGAAAAATTGTTTGAAATATTTTTTTCGAAATTCATAGTTTATTTTCGATGTTTTATATTATTATCAGCATCAACCACTAATTAAATGATTTTTTGTGTTATAGAGAAGCGATACAAAGTCTGTTTTATCAATTTAAAGCAGTATTTTGAAAAAAGCCCAAAATTTCCGAAGCAAAAAAGCAAAGCAGAAAAAACCGAGTTTTTTTTCCAAAAAAGCTGGTTTTTTTCCGAGCCCTTGCATCTCTAGGTAAAACAGCAATATTAAGACAAAATTATCAGAAGATAAAAGTTTATGTTGTTTAAGTAATTTGTATTAAACTACTGATATTCTGCACTAAAGAATCGATCAACAGTTCTCTTGTGTTATTATTAAATGAAGCAAAAATATATATATATATATATATATATATATATATATATATATATATATTCTCTCCTTACTTTTCACCAATTTATAGTACCAGCTACGAACAGTAATTCAAATAACTTGCTTGGTTCATTATTTTTCAAAACAAAAGTTACCCTGAAAGATGTTATTCATGATGGGGAGATATTTGCCCCCTTGCTCATGCCTGATGTTAACCAAAAGTTTGCTAGGCCCCACTGGGAAACCTGAATGAAAGTATAGAAATATTCCATAACATTATGATAGCTTCTAGGAAAGTTATGGTTAATGTGCTTGCATAAGATGTGATTTCCTCCTTTCTCACTCATTTCAATGCCAGACATGAGGAAATGTCTAAGGTAATTAGAACATATTTCATCACATAACTCGGAGAAATTTGAGAAATATTCTTTAGACTCTTTTAATAAGGAGGAAGGTAAAATTATCCCCTATTTATCGTCCTATTGAAACTAATTAACGAGGATATGGCGAATACGCCATATTGCACCAAGATGTAATACTTAAAAGAATATTAGTTGTTTTTTCCATGTCTTCGACTCGTCTTCAATTTGTCTGCATCCTAGCGACGTCTCTTGGCGTGAAGTAGGGAACGGCGCAGCTAGCGACAAGTACTAGCCTAATGGTGAACTATAGGAAATAAGTGTCACTGAAAGACTGTGGCTTAAAGATTTTAAAATGAGGACATATAATATCTAAATATTTCTGCCTAGGTGTATATGCATCCCACAACTCTTCCATGTTTCTATATTAGCGTTACTCACAAGCTTTTGCTTTATAATAAAGAAGATCTATTAATAGACAAAATCAATTAATATTGGCTTGACCGTCACAATTTAAAATAGATCAGATGACAGTATAGCAAGGACGCAGCCATGTGTGGGGTCGCCCGGACCCGCCTACCGCCCCAAAAAAGACACTTGGTAACTCAAAATACATTTGTACACTTTCTTAATATAACTTTAGATGTACTTGTTCAACGGAGAATTGATTGATGTAACATAAAGATTTGATCTTACACTTCATCTAAGCTCTTTCTTATAAAAACAAACTAGTTCTATATTTTTTTCTGAGAACATAGGTAGCAGTACTTACATCAAGTAGGGTGCGAAATCCTTTGGAATTGATTAAGACAAATTTTATTTGTCCACTTAGTATTTTTTGGTAGAAATTTGCCCGTCACTAAAAAGTTACTGGGGTGTGAATCAATGATATTACTGTCAGGAGTTTGCTAAATAATTACAGAAAGTCATATATAGGGCTAATTAACATATAGCTGTTTCATATTACGCCTAATTAATGGGTGAACCAGTTGTTAACGGTATCCCCAATCTTACGTAGTTTAACCCCAATCTTACGTAGTTTAGTAATTGCAGATATTCAAATAGACTATATGAACTCTCCCTGTCCAAACATTACAGTACGAAGAATTGTCTGTGTCTTTTTTATTTTTATTTTACATTCTTATCTCCCTCTCATTTCCACTGTTGTGATTTCGCACCCTAATGTGAGATTCGGTTAATAGAAGTAATGACTTGTATTGCAATTATGAAAGTTCACCTCGAAATATCGGAATTCTGAAACTTCGGTCCGATATTTCGGAATTTCTAAAACTCGGAATTCCGGAATCTTGGAACTTCATCCAAAAATTTCGGAATTTCGAAAACCCAAAACTCCGGAATCTCGGAACTTCAGCTAGAAATTTCCGAATTCCAGAATATGAGAACTTGGGTTCAACACTTCCGAATCTTTGAAATTCGGAATGCCCAATAACGGTACGTCGAACCAGCATATCGGAATGTCGGAATCCTGGCCCGCGAAATTGCAGAACCGAATAACTTCAGATTTGGAAATTTTAGAATTCCTTGATTTCATAACTATTAAAGTTCAGAATCTGGAATCTTCAAATAACATGATTATGAGATCGACGTCAACACTTCGACAAATTTAATGATGAAACGTACTCCCTTTATTCATTGTTAGTGGCGGCAATACTCCGTCTTTCTGCAGAACGGAAAGAGCTGATCAGGACTCACTGAACAAAGTGTAAAGACTTCATTTACTGGTTCTTGTCTGGTTCTAATGTTCTACCCAAGGGGAGGTTGTATCATGTTTATACATGTTTGCTACCTGGGCCATTAGTGCAATACGGAAAGAGTATCGACCAGTTTCTTCCCTGTCTGGCTTCAAAATGACATATAGAAAATGGCCCAGGTAGCAGCAGCGTAAAGCCACAGAGTGCGAGTTTCGTATTCATTACCTACATATTTACTTGCACACTTCAGCCGATATTCCTCTGCTATTATTCCACCTTCGTACTCCCTAATGTTTAGAAGCCAAGTTCTGGACACGTAGCTGAAATGCTCGTTCTGCGTATGTAGAGATCAATTTTATCAAGGTATTTGAACCCCCAACTCCTCTTAAGATACACATTTCAACGATTGATTTCGCGGTTTATCTCGAAAACTACTGATTCGATAGTAATATCGATAGTTTCCAATTATTGTTACATATCACCTCTTTCCACTCCAACCATAGGTGCTAGGGGTCGTGAGTGCTAAACTTTAACTTGAATGACATCGTGAGTGTAAGCGTTAATCTCAGCGACCGAAAAAAAAAACTATGAATTTTAAATTAATATCAGTCGTTTCTCATTATTTTACATGTCACCCTCTTTCAACCTACCTCCTTGTGGAGCTAGGGGGTCTTAAAAACACAATTTGTTTCCAAGTTGTGGTCATATGTGTGCTTATTTTGGTTGAGATTGCTTCAGACGTTCCAAAGTTATGCTGGAACAAATATACATCCATTTTTATAAGACAAAGCATATAGTTCTTCTCCCTCATAATTTTCTGAGTTTTAATTTATTCTATTTGGAAAATGACAACTTTTCAATAAAAACAATAAAAACATGTGGTTCGGAGCTCACATACATAGTTGGTCCCGTAACTAGCTGACAGCAAATGGTTTTTCATAACGTAGGTTTTGCATAATGCTGTAACATAATAATGTAATTTTTGTAGATAGTATGACACAAAAATTAATTCAGTTATTCCATGCTATCTTTTTTAATACACCTTAATGTTAAATATATTTTACACTAATATAAAGAGGAAATAAAAATATGATAGATCTGAACTACGGAGAATGGGAAATAGAATGTAACATATCTATAATAACTGGAATTAATATTTGTAAAAACAGTGGAGAAATATACAATCAATCTAGATTTCAACACAAAGTAATAATGAAATGCCATATCAATAAAATTTTAATCCTCTCATATTTCTTTAATTTAAAGGAAACCTATAATTTTAGTTTCTACCGTAAACTTTTCTATCACAATCGAACAGCTTTACATAATAGCGGATTGTTACTCTTATAACCTACCTGTCCATAAGATCAATAAAATAAAATACATTTTTCTGTTTAAAGATGTTGGTTAATGTAATTTAAATTTCGTATAAATTTTTATTGATTAGAATATACATACATTATTACAATTAATTTACAAAAAAAAAAAAAAAAAATATACATTACCTGAGATCCAGTACACTCATTGTACAACATATTTAATACTTTTCTAAACACGGTACTCAGTGATAGAACAACCATTATAGCGTTGGACTGATTATAAAACCAGTTCTCCGATCCCGACTCGTGAGAGGATAGTTATGTTCGCAACAATTTTCAAAACAATAAATGTTTTAAAAATTAGAAGTAATATCCTATATATTTGATGGATGCCATTAAACCTGATTGTATGTGTAAATTATTTCTACTACAAAAGTTTACTTTTGGAAATTCTTTTATCCTTCCATGTAGCATGTTCAGTCTGGTTAGTTTTACTAGGACATATATAAAAGGCAGAATTGAAATGTACATTAACTACAAATTAAAATAAAAAGTACTTATCATGATGAAACATAAGGAAATGTTATACAAATAACATAATATGCTGCAGGGACATAGTTAAGGGGGGACGGGGGGCACCGGCATCCCCGAATCTTGGCTTGGCCCTCCCAAATATTTATTTAAAATTATATGTTACAAATTGTTTTTATCTGACAATAAGAAACGAAACTGATAAGTGCATGTTGTAGAGACCTGCCCGAGGCCCGTCTCGGCCCGTGGGCCGACTCTTATTTCTTTGGGCCGGCCAACACTGATTTCTCTTCAGGTCGGGCCGGGCTAGGGCCGATTAATTGCAATTATTTAATAATTATTGACTTTCGTTAAATGATAATTGGAATAAAGCCAAACTTTGAAGAAGTGTGCCCGTGAAAAGTGTTACAAAGAATGCAATAGCTATTTACAGTTTGTGTTGCTTAGCGGCCCCACTTTCACTACAGAGGATTTCAGGCATTGCAAGGTAAATTGAGCTCTGACCTTGACCTTCACTGAACCCAAAATATGACAAGAAGGGGTGGGAAAGTTTTGCCTGTCGCTAAGCAATATTGCCATCTTCACTTTATGCTAAAAATCAATTAAGTTAGATTTTTGTTACAGGAAATGGAGTTTTTATTTTCTCGATGACAGGCAAAGTTCTAGGAGGCAATGATACAATTCGGGAGGCAAGCGTCAGGTTGTGAACCAGACTTTAGAAAATGTTTCTGAGAGTTAGGTCAAGTTTAATACTAAATTTTAAGAAAGATTGTGGCTGAGCTATTTTTTTTTTTAAAAATTATCGGGCCTGGGTCGGGCCAAAAACTTTTAAAATCTATCGGGCCCGGGCCGGGCTTGGGCCAAGAATTTTAAAAAAACTTAACGGGCCGGGTCGGGCTCGGGCCTAAAATCTCCAAAATTTTCGGGCTGGATTCTAGGTCCGTGCAGGTCTCTAGCATGTTGTTGCTGAGGAAAATATTCATTCGAACACTGTTGATAATTAAAAAGCTAAGGAAGTTGCTACCACTCACAGCTGAATGTTTTCAGAGGTTCAAAGAAACTGAAGATGTTCTGGATCTGCAAAACCACGCATCTAGAGAAGAAATAACTGCCCGTCGTGAGTGCTGAAAACGTATAGTGGTGATTGTGCACCATTTGGGTCGACAGGGATTGGCTTTCCGAGGCAACGATGAAGAGGACAGCAGTTTAAATAAAGGGAATTTCTTGCAAACATTGGAGTCGTTACGAAGTTTTGACCCTTTTCTAAAGAATATACAGCGCCAGAGAATTCCACTTATTTATCCTCAGAAATTCAAAATGAAGTTATCTTCTGTTGCGGTGAGAAAATCATCAATGTCATTGTAAGTGAACTGAATGCCACTTGGAAAGTTCAGCATTATGGTTGATGAAACGCGAGATATTAGTGTTTCTGAACAACTTCAATGCTTGCGTGAGATATGTGAAAAATTCTAAAACGGTAAAGCACTTTTTGAAATTTGTTAAACTTTTTGAGGTAAATGCTGAATACATATCGAAAACAATTATATCGAAACTTTGGCTTCTGTAGGTGTTAATAAGGACTAAAAATGCATTGGGCAAACTTACGATGGGGCGGGCGTTATGAGAGGCCACATAGGTGGTGTGCAAAAGTTATTTCGGAACTCTCATCTCCTCGCACTGTATATCTATAGCTATACGCACCTGTTAAATTTAATAATTGTAAAAGTGAGTGAGCTCGAACAAGCAAATACTTTTTTTTTATTATTGCAACTCCGTCGTAAAAGCTCATAGACGATTACAGCAAGCTCAGACAGCGCTATGTTTGGAGCAATCCATTATACCTGGCTTTTCAGACATTCGTTGGGCTTCACATACCGGTATTCGTTCACTGAAAGATTAGAGAGTAACGATGCTAAGAAGACTACTGAAGCTGACGGTATTGCAAACAAACTGACACCATTCGCAACTGTTTCATGCTTAATTGGTTTTAGCAAGGTTTTGTGAATTAGAAGTGGCCTAAATAATTTTCTACAAGGAGAAGATATTACCCTAGCAGACGTCCAGTTACCTATTTGTTCGGTTGTTGAAGCCATAAAGAACTTAGAACAGAAGAAAATTCATTACGCCTCTACAATGAAGCATTGGAGTCTGCCAAACAAAATGGTGTAAAATGTTTTAATCGACCAAAGAGCATATAAAAACCGAAAAAATAGTATGGAAAATTTTCCGGTTTCGGGTAGTATTCCGAAGAAATACACCATCGAGTAGTATTCCGCTATCCAAAAACACATGGTTCAGAATACTAAGGTATTCACGAGACAATTTTTACAGGAAGAGAGTTTGCCTACGGGCTTATAATTTGAAGTGCTCACCAACTAACTCTAAATTGTTACTGAAGTACCGAAGGATTCTGAAACTTGGATATTTGGATAGGATATATACTAGTTTTTAAGTGAAGTCTTGACCTGACTACGTAGGTCCCATAGTTTTGGAGCTATGGGCCTTTAAATTTCATTTTTTCATTTTTTCGGCAGCCTATAGAAGTACCTCTCAAACGTTGTCGGTGTTGTTTTGAAACACCATATATATACATATATATCGAGTGTGTGGAAACACGTAACGAAAAATGCCCAGAAAAAATGCGCTCATACTAAGTAAACGTGAGCTCAAAGCGCCAGAAATGTAAGGAATAGCATCAAGAACATGCAAGCCATTGCCAATTCACCAATAATATTACCTCAATCCGATGCAATCTGCACGGTTGCATACCGATAAGGATGCAACAACTGAGGCCAAGTTGAAATTGTGCAAAGGGACTCACAAAGAAACTGGGTAAACTAAAGGAATATCACTAATGGGATCGCATGATCGATATTGAAATGTGGCCAATGTGTGTGTTGATATCGACATGTAGCTAATGGACAAATGTCAACATGTCCCACTACTGCTGGGACACCGTCTCACGTGCGAAAACTAGGAAAATAACGTTGTACATTCTGCTATTACATCTGGTGCACTTTTTGGTAGAACGTATGATTGTATCAATGTCTCTCTTTGTTTGGGACGTCGTCCCACAGCAGAAACATATGAAAAGAAATATCTTAATCCATGGTTCAAATTCTGATGGAGCGTGAAAATGTGCACTATGCCGATTTGTTTTATTTATTCTTCTTTGGAATATGCACTGTACAAATTTATGGCTTTATTTTCCTATATTTTGAAAGCGTAATATTGTCCCAGAAGAAGTGGGACGTGCTAACATGTTGTTACTTTCAAATTGTATCAGAAGTTTAACCATGTCTTTTAGAGAGTTATTTCCCATGTTTCGAGTGTGGGACAATGTTCCAGACGAAGGAATCATGGATTCAATTGTGTTCTATTTACGTTGTACCAGAATGTGACTTATGTGTACTAGAACATATTGCAGTTATTCTCCTATGTTTCGAGAGTGGGACAGTGTTTCAGTAGAGGTGGGGCATGGATACAATTGTGTTCTTTCTACGTTGCACTACAATACGAACCAAGTGTAATAGCAGAATGTACAACGTTAGTTTCCAATTTTTCGCACGTGGGACGGTGTCACATCAGTAGTGGGACATGTTGAGATTTGTCCATTAGCTACATGTCGATATCAACACACATATTGGCCACATTTCAACATCGATCATGCGATCCCACTAGTGGCATTCATTTAGTTTACCCATTTTCTTAGTAAGTCCCCTTGCACAATTTCAACTTGGCCTCAGTTGTTGCACCCCTACTGGTATGCAACTGTGCAGATCATATTGCATCGGATTGATGGAATATTATTGTTAAATTGACAATGGCTTTCATGTTCTTGACGCTAATCCTTACATTTCCGACGCTTTCAACTCATGTTTACTGAGTATGAGTGCATTTCTAGGCATTTTTCGTTACGTGTTTCCACACATGTGAATCACCCTGCTTCATCTTTTGTGCTCTACCAAGACTCCAGATGTCTTTCTAGAGCATTTGAGTACAAATTCGCTACACTTAATACTCAGAACGTCATTGTTGGCCAGCATCCGTACCTGGTGGACACACAACGGGCATGAAGGTGTCCACCATTTTGTATTTCTTCCAGATATCGATTTAATTCAAATGAATTATTGTTACCTGGTAGAAACCCAATCAATTCATATCCATTTAGACCAATTTTCATTTGGCAGATTATCCGGGACTCCCTACGTTCCTTTGGAGAATCCCTTGCGCGTGCATGGTAGGATTGTGAAACATGCAAAAATCAATACAGCAGGTATGACTTCTTCAGTGAATTTTTTATCCGCCCTCTTTACGTTGGATAGTTTCCGAACTATTGGCGTCCGAAAGTCATTTTCCCACGCTTTCGGCATCTTGTAGATCCGAAAATATGTCCGATAGCCGAAAGTTCAAGAGAACTTTTTTTCTTGTCTCAGTGGCAGGAGTCACCTCCCAAGAGTTGTAACATTTATTTTGCAACTCTCTCTCTCTCTCTCTCTCTCTCTCTCTCTCTCTCTCTCTCTCTCTATATATATATATATATATATATATATATATATATATATATATATATATATATATATATATATATATATATATATATGTGGGTTATTCCATTTATATGCTCCCCCCAAACTCAGAACTCTGGCTATGTCCCTGATATGCTGTATATTACGCATATTTAATATGTAACACTAGAAAACTAAGGAAATGTTATACTGTACAAACTACATTTTAAATACGAAATATTATGAAACTTAAGAAATGTATTACTTGAAATATTATATTTAAATAATGTACTAACATTATGAAATCTAAGGAAATGTTATTTGAATAATATACAGATGCATCTATGCAGTGATAATGACACTGGTAACTATACCCTTCTCAATAGCGTAAATTTACCGTACCTTTGATAATAAGAAAAAAGAAATACAGAGGCCGACAGAAGTATTGGAATAATATAATTATTATTTTACATTGTGTGTATTATAAACAACATACGTCATATTTATTTAGTAGTGTTGAATTTGTAAACATATAAACGTTATCATTGTGTCTCTCCGAAACTATATTTAAAATATCATAATGTAGCTATGTATTTAGCACATGATCTATAAGGTCTACTAAATTTATCCTGCGGTCTCACTTATAAGACGACATAAGTTTTCGAACGTCTCCAAACGAGTAGACACATGACTGGATGCATGTTTTATGCCCCATCACAGAGTCGTATTCATACTGTGCCTCCCAACAGCAGCTCCAATTGTGGCGCCGAGTTAAGCATTCACAAGTGACATACCTGTAGGTGTAAAGGTAAGGAGACAACAGTGGAAGAGAGAAATGTTGTAATTATTCTGTACAAACAACACAAACCCCTCTCCGAAATTGATAGTGAATCAACAGAAACAAAATCGCGGTGTTCTCTATCATTCAGAGCTTCAAACAGACTAATATGTTGTGAATAAGCCGAGATATGCCGCTTCTAAACTTACTACTAGAGACAGGAGGCAAACAAGCAGAATCCGGCATCTGAGATTAGAGAAAGCCTTGAACAAAATTCTGGCACTGTGATGCACACAAGAACAGTTGAACGGGTTTTACAGTGTCGGTTACAATGCCCGTGTTGCTAAGTGAAAATCATATGTCAATCGCGCGAATCAGAAAGAGCGTCTAGAATTTGCTGACCAGTATGGGGGAGCGGAAGCCAACATAATTCTGGGATCACGTTCTCTGGTCGCATGAGAACAAATTCTGCTTATACAAGGGTATGAACGTGTTAAAGTATGGAGGCTACCAAATACAGCTAAGGACATAGTAGCTACAGTGAAGCATGGAGGCAACAGTGTGATGGTATGGTGACGAAAAACTTAGTGAGAGGCCGCTGAAGTACAGACTCCATAAGGGATAAAATGCCTCCCTTGATCGTTTGTAAAGCATATAACTTTTTAATTAACCATTTAATGTTACGATTTATATCGAATTAGCCAATATCTGCAGAAATACGAAATTAATTATTCATGAACAAATTATTTATAGTTAAGAATTATCTCTCAAAGCGTTAAAACAAAATATTGTTATTTTGCTATTACATTAATTTTACTATTTCATAATAGAATAGATAAATATGAATTTTAAACAGGTACTCACGTACTGCAAATATTGTATATGAATCTACAATGAATCCTGGACGAAGGAAAGTACTTACCTGAAAAGAGAGAAAAATATTACAAGGTTAGGCAAGAATAATCAACGGATTTTATTGTATCATAACTTACTACTGTAGATAAGATATGTATTCCTTATGTTTACGCTAATCAATGCAGTAATATACTAGTGTAAAACTATACGAAAATGAGAATTAAGTATTAAATATGGCGCTAATAAATATATACGCCTAAGAAAGAGTTAAGACTACTCAAAGAGAGTCGTAGGTATTCGTCAGTAAAAAAAAGTTTTGGGTCAAAGAAAACAATTTTAAGAATTGTATGGTATTTCCAAATTGCCGCACAAGTAGTTAATATAAAATATGATTTTATTATAATGTAGGGCAAAGCACAGACTCGGGATATCATATAGCAGTTGCATTTTAATAATATTAATATAAGACTAGGTAAGACTTGATTTTGCACTTGATAAGGGACTCGTAATTTTCATGATCTTGACAAAAATATATTTTCACAATACAGATAATATTTACTAATGAATAGACTTAGAGCGCTCAAGTATAAGATAACTAAGATATACCATACTGTGACAAATAATCTCCTAGAATAGAGACTATTAAGTATTTAATAACTATGACAAATTTAAAAGTACCGAATCTATGACAAATTTATAATTACTATGATATAAACATCACTAGATTATCTTTAAAACAAGTAATAGAACATGACTATTCAATCTATTTCTTAATATTTAAACCAAATAATGAATCAAGATGGCTATTGTTTTATGGGTAAAATAGAATTACTAGGGAATTGAACGGTATTTTACTTAAATTTGACGAACTCCACTTATTTACTAAATAAGTTGGCGGACGATTTGTTAAATTTTGAAACAAACTCGACTGTAACAGCATTACGAATCTCAAATTCGAATATTATGTTTACTATAATTGTTGTACTGGCATTACTAGTACTTATTATAGTGGGTTCTATTCTTACATATGTCAAGGTAGTGAAATTGTTAAATAGTCAAACACTAAAAAACTGAACATTACTCATAATCGGGTAGACTTGGTATTCAGCGGAGAATGAAAAGGAGATATTTATCTCTTTATTTTGTTTTAATCCGAACGAAAGAAAATTGATCTTTCAAAATCATTCTGGTATTATGGTTTGGACTGCGAATCATCCCTCAGTTTTCAATCTACCCAAGACTTCAAAGGAAGGAGGAAATAAATGCCTTTCTTTTTAGGCACCCTGAAAGCCATAATGCCAAAATGAAGGCGATTAATATAGTATTCTTGGATAGTTTTTTTTTAAAGATGCAATTATACAACACCATTCTCCACACTGATACCATGTATTGTTCATAAAATAACTAATTTAATAATTTATTAAATATTTCATTGTGGCTTTCTGTTTGAAACTCAAGGTTATAAATAAATAAATATATCTAATATTGTGTAAGAAATTATCACGATACGTTTTGTGAAACAATATTCTGCTTTAAGATTTATATTTTCTATTTATTCCAATAATAATAATAATAATAATAATAATAATAATAATAATAATAATAATAATAATAATAATAATAATAATAATAATAATAATAATAATAATAATAATAAAAAAAAATAAAAATAATATAGAAAGTATTTAATAGTTTTTGTAATTGGGTTGTTTTAACTCGCTTCTCCCTATATTATTCTCCTCTTTATATTTAAGAATGTTTAACATTCCATGTGGTACGCAACCGCGATTCAGAGAGTCAGCCTATCGGTTGCCACATGCCTTTAAAAAATTTAAACAGATTACGGATCAGATAAAACCGATTCAAAGAATGGAGAGGGATATCCATATCAAATTTGGTTTATAAGACCAATTTTTCACAAAGTCACTTAAAAAGAGACTATTGGTAGGCCCAGCTTTATTATTAGACTGAAACGTATAAGCGCGTAGAATAGTATAAATATATACTATTCTACGCGCTCGTACCTCTTTCTTTCTTTTTTTTCAGAATGGAGTTGGATCCGTATTTGTTTATCACTTCAGTTACTCCCCTAACAAGGAACGGACATGGACATTTTACCTGGACATCCGAATCAAGCCTAGCCCATTCGATAAACATAACAATGATATGTTCCTGCACAAAAAAATTAGGTGTCATGGACGAAGGAGTAAGCCTCTGGGGCCCATTAACCCTGTTGGTATAAAGAAAATTGTACACTCGCAGTCAAATAATTATGGCATCAACACTGTTCATTGGAAAATCATGGTTTATAGTTCATGAAATAAGCTTTCGAGAGGTGCTATGTACTTCGGCCCATAACGTACTTGAATAGGGAATATTGGAAGAATGTCGGGAAAATTTCCTACATAAATCCCTCCCATCAACTTTGTACCCCTCTGGAGTGGTCCAATATGTATTGTATTGCTAGTTTTGCAATATGTATTGTATTGTTTATGGGCAAGTTTTGTATCGCTAGACAAAATAGATATTAGGGGAAAGTGTGTATTGGTAAACAAGCTTTTCCCTCATATTTATTCCATCTATCCATATATATCGTATATATATTTTATGTTACTATGTTTGGTGCTGGCGAACTGTTTTATGTTTTATTTTATGTGTTACAGTGTAGTGGTCCATATTTTATTCCACTATCTACAGGATGTCAGGTGGAAACGTTATAGTATACCTTGGCCGCCGTGTGAATATTATCTTATTGGCAAGTGCGAATTTAGCAACTGTCCATTGCGAGACATGATAGATGAGCATTCTTTGATGCTTTTGTTCTATGTTATAGAGACCAGGGGCGAATCTAACGGAGAGGCTATAGGGGCTATAGCCCCCCTCCTTGACGCTCAGATATACACTGGATAAAATGGGCTTCAATCCTACTTTACACTGGATAAAGCGGCTAACTATGGTTTAGCCACTCCCTTGATCATATCCTGGATCCGCCACTGATAGAGATATACTGATGTGTATATACAAATCCAAAGAGAAACATATTTCTGCACGGACGTAACAATCGATATTGCAATTTACTTTCTTTCTTTGACATATTATATTTTCGTTTTGGAATATTTTCATTAATATTTCTTTAATGTTTTGGTACATTTTAATCATATTTATCTTTTGAATTTTATTTCAATTTTTTTCTGTTGCACGAATGACGCAAGATTTTCTGGTGGGAGTGCCACGGACTCTGTACAGCTCAATTATTAAACATTTGTCCGTGTCTGTATTTTTAGTTCATTGCTCTTTAAATGACTTAAAAAGGACAGTTAAAGGAAACTTTGGATGTTTCAAAACTAAATTGTGATTAACTGACGAATTATTTAACTGCAAAAACCGCTATGTAATTCTGTCTTTGAATTTATTTTCAAGTACTGAATCCATCTCTCTTACAGAAGTAACTATGTAACTTCATGGATTGACAAATATGATGAGAGAAGTATATCGTGGGTACACGTACTTACTATTTCACCACGAGTACAGTAAGTGCATGTCCTCAGCACTAGTCAAGAAACAGAACGACTTAGTTTTCCTAAGTCAGGAGTAGTTGCGACGAAAATCTCAACAAGAAGATGATTCCGTATCAAAGTGAAGAGGCGATCAACATTAGAGAAACAGAGAAATGTATCATTTACTGGATTTCTCTCAGACCAACAGCTATAACTCTAAGGTTTGTACTCGTTTGGTGTTTGTCAGTGCCTAGTCATGATTCGGTACTTGGGAAGTTTTAACAGACACAAATAAACGTAAACTTACACGCATTAAAATCATGTCCCCAAACTCTATTCTTTTCATTTTACCATAAGAATGCTCATGAATATTGGTGTGAGAATTATTGATGTCTAGATTTTTAATAAAAGTTGGTTATTGTCATGACTACGATACCTTTTGCGTACGTCCCGTTCTATGCTAATCATACACATCTCAACCGCAATTTGAAACATTATGGCGTGCAGCTGTTTCGTTCCTGGATTATTGGCCATCACATTTGAGGTTTGGCTTTAGTGAAATGATATACATCCTAAGCTACCGACAAAATATATTAGAACTTGACCAAGCTTGGGATATCGTTAGACTTTCACGAGATTAGTGTGCATTCGAAGAATTACGGTGTACAGACCTTTGGTTTCCGAATTATTGGTCATCCAATGTCGATCTTCAGCAAACTTGCTAAGTTGTAATCTTGATGTATTTAGTACGCATGTACAATATTTATTCTTGACAGCTATTTATTGAATCAGTTTGGATATAGAGCATACTCAATGGACAGAGACGATCCAAATGATTGGAAGTAACATGGTATTGAAATAAATTTACAATTTATTGTGAAGGTTGTCCAACAAGATGAATCCTCGAGTGGGAAATGATAAACTCTTACAGTAATGATAATTTCCTCTGCTAGTTACACTTTTGTTGTAACGTAGCTTAAACTAAAGTCTTGTCACAATCAATGAAGTTTCTTTTCTTCCTTGCGTTAAAGCTACTTATAAATGTGTGAGAAAGACTGCAAGCCACCAGTATCTTTTGTTTCAAGCAAGATGCTTAGAATTCAATGAGCGAGACTTAGGTTTGAAGGAAACCCATATGAGAAAATACATTTTCCGTTGATTCACAAAGTGCATTCCTAGTAAGAACCAACTCTGTCTTTGTCCACGAAGCAAACAAGTGCGAGGTATACTTTCTAAGTTGCTGGACTGAGCTGCACCGTTACGATTTATGATGGAAAGGTAACCATCACAGCAGATGGCATTAAAGAAGAAAATAAGGTATTAATTTATAGCTAATTCAAACACTCCCTGAATGACGTTACTTTATATCTATAGGGTGTCCTCCCAGGAGGAAGGGGCAATATTTTCGGAAATGATAGTATGAGTGATTCTAAGCAAAAAAGTTCATATGAACATAGGTCCTAATCTCAACGGTTTGAGAGCTACAGGTTGTGAACCATTTTTGACTTTGTTGCGTATTATTCACCCCATAACTATTTTACAGAGGTAAGACATAGCGGATTTGAAAGGTGATTGAATGACCTTTCTAACGGTATGCAGCTTGTGCAAGTGTTGTCTTCGGAAGGGAAGCTATTAAGGGGAATTTGAGAAAGTTAAGGTTATTTATAGAAATTGGATGGCAACACTGATTCCAAAATATCCCTCAATAACTTCTCTTCCAAAGACACCACTGCCCCATATTGCATATCATTGGAAAGGTCATTTCATCACATTTCAAATGTGTTATGTACCACCTCTGTAGACTAACTACAAGATAATAATCAATATAAAGGAAAAAAAAATGGTTCACAACCAGTAGCTCTCAAACTGTTGAGATTAGGACCTATGTTAATGTGAACTTTTTGCTTAGAATCAGTTATACTTTCATTTCGCAAAATATTGCCCTTTCCGCCTGGAACACCCTATATATATACCTGTATCATGGACTGTATAGTACCTCATATCTGCAAAAATCTTCCTCGCTAGCTTAATTCAGCGGGTACTTAAATTTTACCTACATTAAAACACGACCGTGTTAATTCAGAAGACGTATATAGACGTATATATCAGTTTATAAAAGTGCAATTGAAATAATAGTTTATATCAATAGAATAACTTTATGTTCTTTGATGTGTACGATTTATCAAATAATATGCTACAAAAGGAAGTTACTGCAAACATTCAACATGAGGAAAATGCCATGAAAGTGCCAAGACGAGGCATCGTGAATACGAGTGCTTTTCCTTTAACGATTCAAATTGTAGAAAGGGTTTGGGGAGAATACTTCCTCCATTCGTAATTAAATCCGCTTCAGAGGAAATAGAAACAGAAAGGGAAGGAAAGCGAAATGCACAATATTTCAACAGTCGGGAACTGTCAAGTGGCTAAAAGACAAACACAAAGGTCAGGATACATAGTTTGTTTTTTTTAATACTTTATGGTAGCTAAAGGGAAGGTATTCCCAAAACTTGTATTTTTCTTTTTTAAAATTTATTTCTAAACGAAATATGTAACTTTATCAATGATTATTTTTAGATACTTGGAAGTTTCTACTCCAAGAATAAGAGTTGTATGCCAAAGGGCTTCATAAATGCATATTTATAATCAGTGGCGGAGCCAAGGGTGGGCCGGGGGGGCCAGGCCCCCTTGCTCAAAATATTGACCCCCCTAGCGGCCCCCCACACAGAGTGATACTGCTATAGGTCGACAAACGGTGAGTTAATAGTGGCCGCAAGTTAACTACTACCGAAACATATCTCGACAACAAAGTTACCAACTGCAGAATATCGTATGTTGCAATAGTCTGCGTTTCAAGAAAAAATCTTCAGGCTCCTTTTTGTTTGTAGTACTGCAATATCTAATTTATCGAAATCTGTAAGGTGTATGCATTGACCTCAGCATCTGAACGTTCCTTTTAACCTCTGTCCCTTATCTGGTTGTCTTCTTTGTTTTCGACAAAGAACAAAACAAAACAAAAAAAAAGCAAAATCGGTCTGCATTCTGATTTGCTTCAATGTTGAAAGTCATACTAAAATAAGAGATGCTTACTTACAAATAGCATGCACTGCAGTGAAACATTACACTTGTGTTGGAAGAAAGAAGTCGTCGTACACTAAGTAACTAATTTCCATCGATTATGGTGATATAGAACAAATGCATAGCATCCATTAAATAATTTGGTATTATTATTATTATCATCATCAAATAATATCGAGAGGTCTTGTTTAATATACATTAAAAGAAGAGAGCAGAAGTTCTCTCTGCTGTTCGTATCCCAATAGTTCGAGAAAATTAAGATAGGAGGGATAGAATGGATGGAAAAATTCTAAACACCGAACCTACGTGAATCATCCTGTATTTTTTCGATAGATTGTGGTATACGCTAACATTGGCAAGTCTGGTGATGCCCCTAATGGTCACAAACATATCATCTATACCTCGTTGGAAACCTTATGAGACACCCATTTCAACAGGGTAACTTTCGTGTCTCTCGGGCCAAACTAGTAAAAGAAGAAGAAGACGAAATTCATTTTTTTTACGAAAAAATCTATTTTTTCCAAATTTGTCCGACTATGCCAACACTGGTATTTGTCGTACGCAAGGAAAAAAAATTCTCACATTTACGCCAGACATTGGGAACAACGATATAAAAAAATGACGGGTTTAGGCACAGTAGGAATGGAGAAAAAAAACTGGAACATCCAACCTACGTGAATCATCCTGTATTTTGCTCGAGAGATTGTGGTATACGCTAACATTGGCAGGCTTGGTCACGCTCCTAATTGTCACAAACATATCAGCTATACCTCGTTGGAAAGCTTATGGAACAAAAATTCCAACAAGGTAACTTTCGTGTCTGTCAGGCCAAACTAGTAAAAGAAAAAGAAGACGAAAATGAAAATTTTTTGGGGAAAATCAAGTTTTTCGAAATGTGTCGGACTATGGCAACCTGTTGTTTGTCGTATGCAAGAAAAATAAATCTCACATTTATCCCCATTATTGTGAACAATTGTTCAAAAAATAAACTGTGTAAGTGCAGTAGGAATGCAGAAAAATTCTATTTTACTAACGGCAGAGAATAAACTCGCATTGGTTCACCTAACATTGTTCGTCGAAAGATCATTGCTTTTCTTTCCTTTTGCTTCGGCAGGAAGATTTTGGAGTTGAAAGAAATGTAGTGCATATTTACGACCCTTAGGTTCAACTGATAACTATAGCTGACCTTGACCAGGCTAAAAATAGAACGGTGCGTTCTGAGGTGATAACTGTTTTCCTTTCTCTCTCTCTCTCTCTCTCTCTCTCTCTGTGTGTGTATGTGTGTGTGTGTGTTTGTTTGTTTGTTCAATAAGTTACCTTGTTGGAATATCTGTTCTATAAGCTTTCCAACGAGGTATAGCTGATATGTTTTTGACAATTAGGAGCGTGTCCAAGTCTGCCAATGTTAGCTTATACCACAATCTCTCGAAAACATACAGGGTGATTCACGTAGGGTCGAAGTTCCGAATTTTTTCTTCATTCCTATTCCACCTAAACCCTTCATTTTTCTACATAGTTGTTTCCAATGTCTGGCGCAAATGTGAGAATTATTTTCCTTGCGTACGACAAATAGCAGTGTTGCCATAGTCCGACAAATTTCGAAAAATTTGAATTTTCCCCAAAATTTCCATTTTCGTCTTCTTTTTCTTTTACTAGTTTGGCCCGACAGACACGAAAGTTATCTTGTTGGAATGTTTGTTCTATCAGCTTTCCAACGAGGTATAGCTGATATGCTTGTGACAATTAGGAGCGTGGCCAAGCCTGCCGATATTAGCGTATACCACAATCTCTCGAGCAAAATACAAAATGATTCACGTAGGTTCGAGGTTCCGAATTTTTTTCTTCACTCCTATTGCACCTACACCATTCATTTTTTTATATCGTTGTTTCTAATGCCTGGCGTAAATGTGAGATTGTTTTTCCTTGCGTACGACAAATAACAGAGTTGCCATAGTCCGACAAATTTTAAAAAATTTGATTTTCCAGCCAAAATTTTGACTTTCGTCTTCTTCTTCTTTTACTGGTTTGGCCCGAGACACACAAAAGTTACATTGTTGGAATGGCTGGTTTATAAGGTTTTTAAATAGGTATGGTTTGTGAGTCTGTGATAATTAGGAATGTCGCTAGGGCTGTCAACGTGGATATTGAATAATATACAGGATGTGTCACGTAGGTGTGGGGTTCCGAATTTCTTTTTTCATTCGTATTGAACCGACGGGTTTGACTTTTGTGTATCATTGTCCCAAATATCTGTCGTAAATGTGAGATTTTTTTTCTTGCGTACGATGAATAACAATGTTGCCAGAGTTCCTCAAATTTGATTTTTTTTCGTATAAAAAATATACAATAAGAAAAAGGGTAAATTCAATACCCCTCCTATTCACCCCTCTCAAACCCAAAAGTCATGGACTGGGTATGACTAGTAAGTATGTTCATTTGTCTCTATGGATGCCATTTTTTATCCTTGTAGCTCCTTCAGGGGAGGTACCTCCTCCCAAATTCTGAAGGGAGAGAGGGAAAGCTATAAACACCCAACTTTGTCCCCCTCCCCCTTCACGGCGGGAACAATTACATGTAGTGTTGTAAAAAAACGGTTTTTTTTCTGTGAAGTTTTTTTTTCAATAAAAAACATCGTTCTTTTTCATGTTTTTTTTCAAATGTCTGTTTTTTTTCTGGCAACTATTATTTATTGATTTACGTCGCAGATTATTGAAATAATCAACAGAACTTGAGTCGAAGCCCTCCTAACTTACAAATCTTTTGTTTCTTTGCACCTATATACTAGCAAAATTGTGTGATTATTCCTTTCGGCCCCAGGTCATTTTTGGCATTTTCCTACATTTCCAGTTAGTGACTTATTGCTCAAAAACCATTCATTCGATTGATATGGTTAAGGCCTTGTTTTTTAGAAAATGGATGTGGCTATCTTTTGGTGTAAGTTGCATTGCAGTGTTCCCAATGGGTGCGAAATTATTGAGGAAAATGTAGGGGTAAAAATTTACAAAAAATTCCCTAACCGAATTTCAAAATTTTTTGTATCTAGCACCACTGCTGCTATATGGGTTCAAGTCGCCTAAAAAAATCTTTGGTGTGTTGACAAGGTACAGTGAAATCCTGAAGTCGCTTGCTTCCATCCAAAGAGGAAAAGAAAAAATTGTCATACACATGAAATTTTGACACTTTTTACACCTCACAAGCAAAAATCAAATATGCCGGGGCTACACTTCTCTAATTATCCTATTGAAACTTTTTATGGTGTGTTCTGTAGGGCAAAGAGGAAGCTTTCAGCTAGTGGTACGTTTGTTTCAATGTAGCCAGTAAGAGGTTAATAATAGAGGGAGAAAAGGGAAATTTTCCGAATTTTTCATCTAAAAGCGGGAATTAATTGTTTTGGCTGGAAACACTGCCATCAGACAGACGAAAACTATCTGAAAATAGCCCTAAGTACTCCAAAAATATATCCTACAAGTATCATGGCGATATATAACAAAGTAAGCATGAAATTAAAAAAAAAAAATCTCATTCTACCTCAGAAATTCACCATTTTCTTACCATTTACAGAACATGGTTTATTATAAACCTCAACTGTACTTTCCCTAATTATTCTAGTGAAACTTTTTATGGTGCGCTGTGTACGATAAGAATGAGGCTGTAAGACACTGGTATGTGTGTTCGAATGTAGCCAACAAGAAGGAAATAATAGAAATAAAAAAGGGACTTTTTTTTCCAAAATTTGCCCTAAAATCTGGAATTAAAATTTTCTGTAGCTGGCAACACTACTATCAGTTACACACAAACTATCTTAAAATAAGCTTTGGTATCCCTCTAATATATCCTGCAAGTATTGTGACGATATCTAATAAAGTAAGCATGTCAATAAAAAATATCTCATTCTACCTTTAAAAAAATCACAGTTATCTTCCCAATTAGAGAACAAGGTCTACTGTACTTCCCCTAATTATCCTATTGAAACTTTCTATAGTGCGTTGTGTAGAGCAAAGACGAGACTTCCAGATACTGGTACGTTTGGTCCAATATAGCCAACAAGAGGGAAATAATAGAGACAAAACAGATATTTTTTCCAAAATTTCCCCCTAAAATCTGGAATTAAAATTTTCTGTAGCTGGTAACACTGCTACCAGACAGACACAAGCTATCTTAAATTAAATAATGGTACACCACTAATATATACTACAAGTATTATGACGATATTTAAGGAACAAAACTTATAATTACCAAAAATATATTACTGTAAACAGAAAAGTAGGGAAAAACTAGAAAAACCAAGGGTTAGAACCTAAATACGAATTTTTCGTGCGTTCCCTAATTACCCCATTGTAACGATCTGTACTTGCGTTTGTTAAGTAAGGACAAATGTTCGATTGGCGTAAGTTGACTTGCACTCGGACGTATAGGTACGGATTTATAAACAAAAATTTCTAATTTTTTCCCCAAATTTAGGAAACTTTAATTTTCCTTATTGGCAACACTGCGCGCAGGCCCGTCTAATTGATGTCAACAGTTAGGTATCCATCCGAGGTATCTACCTGGCAAGTATAAGGAGGTCTTTCTACAACGAAGGAAGCTACAGGGAAAAAAGAAGTAAAGGAAATTCGAAATTAGAAAATTCTCGAATTTTTGACTGGGGTGAAATTTGAGAAGGAAATTCGACCCCAGAAGAAAAAAAAATAATATGATAAACTATAGTCCAACTATATTTTGCACGAATAATATCCCGATATATTAATTAGTGTCCACACAGGAGCGGATTAAACGTATGACACACCCGTGTGTGCCACTTTGGCTACCTGGGCCACCGTGTATACATTTGACTACTAACTCGTGTTGTAGTTATAGTCTCGACTAATAATAATATCATTGTTGTAAACAATAACTTTATAAGGAAAATTTTCTCTCCTTTTTACATCTTAGTTCCAATACTGTTGGTGAGAAATGCAGGGTGTTTCAAAATGAATTTTGGGGTTTTAAGTCTTCGTAGTACTTATTACATTTTACGTACAATTATAAGCAATACATCAAGTAAAAGAGCACCTCAAACAGTCTTTGCTACAAGTGTTCAATGTGAGATTCATTTGTCACACGGCACACATCTAGTCGATAGGCGAGAAAGGCCCAAAAAATTTTCCGCCATATGGCACAAAACACATTCAATTTAGGGGAGTCTCGTTTCAAGTGTACCATCTCCTGAGGATTTGCTGACGGCCAGATACAAACATTATGAGTGTTCACATTAGCTCTTAGGTGAAATGTCGATTTATCACTGAAGACGACACGATCCAGAAAATCTTCATTGTTATGCAGCAATATTTCACTTGCGAAATTGGCACGTAAACCGTAGTCTGTAGACTTTAGACCTGTAGCAACTGCAAACGATAAGGATGTAGTTGCAAGCGTCTCCTTAATATTCTTCACACAGACCGTTGCACTGTACAGATTCAGTCTTTATTAAAACACAAAAAACTTTCTGCTCTCTAGTCTACATCTTTGCTGCTTGCTCTTTCTAACGGCAGACAGAGAAACAATGCATGTACATGCGTGCGTACAAAACTGTTTGAGTTGCTCTTTCATTGATATAATATTTATAATTGTAAGTTAATTGTAATAGATACTACAAAGTTTCAAAACCCTAATATTAATTTTGAAACACCCTGCATTACTTCACATTGTGTCATCCTATATTCATGTCTTTTATATACATGTCATCAGGGCCGGTCCTAGTCAATTTGTTTCCCCATGCAATGGCATAATTTGCCGCCTCCCCCTTTCTCCAGAAAGAACAAATCTTAAAAGTCATCATTTTAAGTATGCTACTCCAGCATGAACAACAAAGGTGAGGGTAAGTGCAGTTGCACTCAGAAAGGCTTAAATACTTACTAAAAATGCAATCCCGTTGTGTCTTTTTTTTAAATATTAATCTATTACGTTAATGAAAGATAAAGCAAACACACTTGCAGAGGAAAGATGGTAATCCTTTTTATAGAATTCACTATCGAGCTTCAATCTCAATGTATCAGTTTGCAATTCCAGTGCAACTAGTTCTTTTATCTTTATTTCTTGATTTCTCTTCAATATCTGTTAACTTTTTTTTTTTTAAAAAAAAAAAAAACTTGTTTCTATCTCCAATGATAAGGAACTTGTTTCTGACAAAAACAAGACTAGTTGTCATATCAAAACTGTGATAACTTACTAAATGGAACAGATATCCACTACTATTCGAGAACTGAATTCTTGCATTTGGCAACAATCAAGCAGTTTGTGCTCGGATTTATTCGACCATTTGCTTTAACATTGTCCATGTGGCCTTAAACTAATGTAACCTAAACATAATTTATGAATGTAGTATTCAAATAGGTCAGCTTAGTAAATGTAACTACCATCATCATGAAGTCTGTTTCTAACAAGAAATATTTAATTTAAATAATAGACCAGGGCCCGGATCTTGTTGACAAGTCAACTTTCTTCTGTTACACATAGGAGAAGCCAAGTTCAAGTAAAAACGTTATCCATCAACTCTAGGTTCTAAAAATATAGTTTTTTAGGATCAACTTTTGGTCTCTTTTTGCTGTTTTGAAATTTCAGGTCATTTTTTAATATTTTAAGGTAACTTTTAGGTCACTTATGGTCTTTTTATTCTTTTTTCTACGTAAGGAAATCTTTAAATGAACACGGTTTACGGATGTGGAAAAGACGAAGTTGAATAATCTCTTTTCTTGCTCCCTGACTATTGGGGTGGAAAAACTGCATTCTTAACAAGCTAATGAAAACTAAACTGTAGCTGCTTAACGAAAGGCGGGGGTTGGTAGGTGACCAAACAGATAGTTTTGGGTTATTGACCACAAAGAATGTGATCACGTGAATAACTAAAAATGCATTAGAAGGCGTACAAGGGCTTTAAACGTGTTTTTATCTATTATTTTCATGTAGTCTAAACTTGCTAAGTTTTATTGTTTAAGAGTGCTTCCTAGTTTCAACTCGGGAGTGAACTGACGCTTTCAATACTTACAATGCCGTACAATGGACTGATCAATGGACATAAGTGATCAATGGACTGCAACTAACTGAAACAAAACTTTTTGAATATGAGTGAGAAATGTTAATTAAAAATCCAATGGATATTAAAAAATGTCAATGTTTAATGAAATAAAAGTTTGAGAAAACGTAAGTTTTACGGTCAATTTTTGTGATTTTTAGGGTTATTTTACAGGAATTTTAGTGTCATTTTATAGGTCACTTTTTAAAATTTTTTAGATCAACAAGATCCGGGCCCTGCTTATGACAGATTTTACCGGACCATCCAAACTTGCCGCTCCACGCAAATGCACGTGTTGCATATATGGTAGAGCCGGCTCTGCATATCATATATATCTAGTCGACAAATTATTTATATATGACATTTAGAAAAATACTATTAGGCAAATTAGTATTAGACAAGTTATTTGAATTTTATACTGTTCGTGACATTATTTTTGTACTTATTAAAGGCCTGCTTTCACGAAAAAACAAAATTTCATTTCTACTTTTATTTCTTAGTTGATATTGATGAAAACTGCTGAAACCCGAATTGTTAATAGGTATGGCATTCATGTAAATTGTAAAATATTTGTAGCGTATCAGTATCTAGCATTTAATTTATATTGCATTTTACGGTGATTATACCTACATAAGAATATTTAATACTTAAATAGACGTAAGATGCATTAGAAATGACTATTTGAAAAAAAACGAAATTTAGAAAAAAAACGAGAGGCAATGTTTTTTTTCTAAAAAAAACGTACATTTCTGAAAAAATACGAACGGTTTTTTTTGTATTTACAACACTAATTACATGAATGATATACACAGGATTAGAAAGTCCCATCCTTTCTGAAGAGATACTAACCAAAATCATATCTCTAAGTTAATTAGGAGCTGAGCTACAGAGGTTTGAATTGCTGGCTCAAACGTTGAGCCGTTCGTCCTGAAAAGGTTAAGGATGTAAGTACACATAAGTAATATCCCATAGGCAGCCACAGTACAGACCAAACCTTGAGTAACTTTTAGTGTTGAATTTATCCCATAGTGTTGTGTGGATTACTCTCTCCCCTTCGATTAGAAAAATATGACTCAAGGTAATTTTCGTAAGGATATTAAAATTTTCATGGAATATGGCGGAAAGTTCTTGAGACTTCACAATATAGCTTTCGCAAATATTATTCGATTTTAACACAATAAAATGTATGTGTTTATTAAGGTGTTGACATAATTCCTAACATGGGCACCGACTACGTGGGTGCTCCGGGGCTCCAGCACCCATACAAATAATCTTGTGGGTGCGCCGCACCCACAAGATTTTTAGCTTGATAGGAACAATATAAAATAAACATTTCCCATTTGCCATTATCAAAAAATAATAAGCAATTAAAACATTGGGATGGAAGTTAAAATTTCTAACCTCTAAAACACATTAAAAAAATTCACATGTGTCTATGAAAAGGCAACCAAGCAACATCATGCCCTATTCTTTACCTGTCTCTGGCCTGGTCAAAGGTAGTCCTCACAATAATAATAATAAAGAAAATGAAACTATATTATGAATATAATCGAGCACAACCATTTATGACAGTGTTCATAAAAGATCTTAACTAAAAGGAAATCAACCAAAATAATATCGACACTCCGCTGAAAACATATAACACGTCCCACCATTGATATGCACCCACATAAATTTTGGAAGTCGGCGCCGTTGATTCCCACACCTGCATTTGAAGTCAAATCAAATATCAGGACTCATTAACCTCTGACGAAGATTTAAATAAAAATTCTATTAACTTCGAAAAAAAAATACAATTTTGTTGAATATGGCCTATTTTTCTGAGAGTTTCCAATTTCTCAATCACTTGCATTTGAAATGGGCCAAATTTAAGAAGCACGCTCTCCCCAATTTTATGTAACATATTTTCCTGAACATTATGTGTGTTTTGTCGGACATTAGGGATTCACTCATGCAATTTGGGGACGAAATTAGTGAGGGCAGTGGTCGAAGTGAGACGGTATGCGGTGGTATGCCATATCGCCTCTGGTTTTTCAGTGATGAAGGCATACCACCTGTGGTTTTTCAATGATCAAAACATACCGTCACTGAAAAGTAGATACTAAAATACCTTTAATAAATCCATTTTTATACACAGTAATGGACGAATAGCTTTGCACGTAAGAAGATTTTATTTATTATGTAGAAGTAATTTCCAAATTGACAACACCAACATTTTTGTTATTTTTTCCTACCTTTTGTTTTTAAAATGAGGTGTCTTCAAAGAAGTTCATCTAGTTTTACATTTTGACTGGGTCACGTTTGCCCCAGACACCCGTAGTAGGGTCAATATAACGTCACACCTAAAACAAATTCCAACAAAAGGGCTGTGAACGGTATTTTCTACCAGATACACTGATTGACAGAAAAAAGTTTACTAAAATTTGACAACCGGAAGTGGGTTTTCCAAGATGGCTGCCAATAGCGTAAAAATAATCGAAATTTCTTTTACTTCATTTATTCATTATCTTAGAAAAATTATTTTTCAATCAAACTTGCTGCTTTTACCTTTACCAGGTGTTCTGATTGACAGAAGAAAAGTAAACCATAATCTGGAAACCGGAAGTGCTTTTTTTCAAGATGGTCGCCGCTAACTTCGAAAATCAGTGAAATTTCTAAAGTTCCTTATTTTTAAGTTTAGAACAATTATTTCTTCATTAAAATTACGGGTTTTGTCTTCACCAGATGTACTGATCGACTGAAAAATAATGTCTGCCATAATCTGGAAACCGGAAGTGGCTGTTTCAAAATGGCCACCGCTAGCCTCGAAAACACTAGTTAACAAAGGTTTTGTTACATAAAAGGAAATACCTGTTCTTAAAGGAACTTTTTGCGCTGAATTCGAATATGCACTCGTTTTTTCTCCATCACGTACGATTTTCCTGTAACAGAGGGATTTTCGGGAAAATCCCTCAAAAATTTCCCTTTTCGTTTATTTTACACCCCAAGATCTTGTCCCCTTGCATATACTAACATAGAAATTATACCTAAGTATACTTTGATTCATATTTAACAAACCCTCCAAGTTTCGTAATAATCGCTTTATTCTTTCTAGAGAAATAAATATGTTTGTATGTATACTGTGTGTACTGTTTATTGCACCTTATAGTAATGCTTTCAGATCTCTTAAGTTGAGGTAAAACGTTTTGCTTTATTACCACAAACACATATATAAAATATAATACAATATAATTTACAAGTGTGACAATTTACAATAAACAATAATACAAATGTACCAAAAGGTCATGAAAAGACAATCAAAACTATCACAATATATGAAACTTCCATTGGGTTACAAAAACGTACACTACTTCCTTCTTTTGTAAGAAATGTTGCATTCTCTAACAAGACCCCAACAATAGTCCCCCATCATTGAAGGATCCCATCGTCCCTGGTACCTTTTCTCCATTGCCATTATATCTTGGTGGAATCTTTCCCCCTGTTCGTCGCTGAGAGCACCTAGGTTAGCAGGAAAGAAGCTGAGGTGGGAGTGCAAAAAGTGGCTTTTTAAAGACATCCTACAACCCAACTCTTTGTATTTCTGTATCATGTCCTGTACGATTTCTGTGTAACTCTCAGCTTTGTTATTGCCCAGAAAGTTGCGCACAACACACTTAAATGCTGTCCAGGCAGCTAGCTCAGCACTGTTTAACTTGCTGTCAAAGCTATCATCAAGCATTAATTTCCTAATTTGGGGACCAATAAACACTCCCGCTGAAATCTTAGCATCACTCAGGTTAGGGAACTTATCTCGCAAATACTTGAAACCTTCACCAGATGTGTCCATGGCTTTGACAAAGTTTTTCATAAGTCCTAACTTGATATGAAGTGGCGGTAGTAATATCTTATTAGGATTTACCAAAGGAGCGTATTTGACGTTGCATTCTCCAGGTACGTAATTCACTTTAGGTTCCCATTCCTTCACTTCATAATGTTTGTCATCAGCTCGGCTATCCCATAAACATAAAAAACATTGGTACTTCGTGTAACCGCACTGCAGTCCTAATAAAATACCAACTACCTTGAGATCACAACATATTTGCCAACAATGTTCCTTGTAATTTATAAGATTTAGCAAAGTTGACATGGTGTCATAGGATTCGTTAATCTTCACTGAGTGCGCAAGTGGTATAGAAGATTTTTTATTTCCATTATGTAAAAGGACAGCTTTAAGGCTGACCTTTGACGCGTCGATAAATAACCTCCATTCTTCTGGAACGTAAGGAATTCCTAGCTCCGCCATCAACCCATTTATATCCGTACATACGCACACATTATCTTAAATTGAGAAATAGCTTGAAAAGTGAACATGCCTTTTCCTGTACACTGATATGTTCGTTTCTGCATCCAATAAGTTCCACTGCTGGAGCCTTGATCCCAGAAGTTCCGCCTCTTGTTTTGTCAGGTGCAAATCACGGACTAGGTCATTAAGTTCACATTGCCGGATGAAATGTGGCTCGCGAACACAGTCAGGGATGAACGTTGGATCCTTGGATGTACATGTTGATGTCGATGGTTCATCAAGGTCATGATCATCACCAGAGTCTTTTGGCCATATCTGTTCCCAGTTGGTAGGGGGCTCGGGAAGTGGAAGTTCTTTTGCATTCTGTTACATTTGATAACAAATATTGATAACCATTTCATGAACAAAACGAAAAAACTTGGAGAATTGTATATATATGTATTAATATATACATATACTGTACGTTTAAAAAAAATATACGTTGGAAGTACATTCTATTTTTATACACGTTTCTAATTTACAGAGAGCAATACAAGTGTGTTGTTGACTATTGTAAATATTCATTTTTATGTCTGTGTTTGTAGTAATAAAGCAAATCGTTTTTACCCCAACTCAGGAAATCTGAAAGCATTACTATCAGGTGCAATAAACAGTGCACACAGTATACATACAAATATATTTATTTCTCTAGAAAGAACAAAGCGATTTTTACGAAACTTTTAGGGTTTATTAAATATAAATCATGGTATACTTAGGTATAATTTCTATGTTACTGTATGTAAGGGGACAGGAGCTAGGGGAATAAAATATCTGAAAAAGGGAAATTTTTGAGGGAATTTCCCAAAAATCCCTCTGTTACGGGAAAACTGTACGTGATGGAGAGAAACCGAGTGCATATTCGAATTCAGCGCAAAAAGTTCCTTTAAGATCAGGTGATTTTTCTCATGTAACAAACAAAAAGTTTAAATTTGTTAACTAGTGAAATCAACGTAATTTCTACTTTCTTATTTTTAATCGTAGAACAATTATTTTTCCAACGAACTTACTGTTTTAATATTAAAGGGATTCATTTCTACCAATAAATGATATATATGGGATCAGAACTGAATACAAATAATGATCAGTATATGTAAATACCAGTTACTAGGTCTCGTAAAAACATAATATTATATTGTATGTTTTATCGTCATAACACAATTTGACTATACTGTATACATTACTGTACACCTGGTAGAGACAAAATCCTTCACATACATGTTGGGATTTGTTTTAGGTTAGAATGTCTCTTTCGCTAAATTGACCTGACTAGTATTGCTCACTAGTAGTGTAAGAAAGTTCATTAAAATCCTGCATGATGGTTGACAGGGTCCAGAATGCTTGTTGATCCTCTGTCATCTTGCTTTCATGAGTTAAACCGTCCGAGGTTTTAAGTGATCTGTTAATTGTTTGTTCAATGACAAGATCGCAGACCAGCTAAACACTGATTTGTTCGACGTATGACAAACAACCCATTTTCAAATACCCTGTAGACCTCGGGGTTATTATTATCCATTTCACTCATTTCCTGAAGGTACAAATATGCTGATTTCAGATAGTTGTAGTGTCCTGTTGCTGCAAATATCGGCAATGCATTGCAAATCACATGCAGATGATCGATCTGCTCTTATCAGTGCTCATACAATATCTATCATTTGCTGACATGCTTGCTCGTTTTAGATTGAGCACTAACATCGGTTTTCTTCTTTTGAAGTACCTTATTTATTCTTGTTACTGAACTAGATGTGACTAAAGTTTCAATAGCTGTTTCACTCCTTAAGATACACGAATACATATTCTCAGTTCCATCTATTAGCGAAGTGAATTCAGAATTGTCGTCCAGAATAGGTTGCATGAGCTGTTGATGTAGACAACTATCCACTAGAAGATGGACTCTGAAGGCTCTTGGAACTGCTTTACCGATTAACATTTGCACTACATTTTCACCATACACCAATTCTAAAAAGTTTTTCAGAGTTGTCTCGTCTATTAGTGTACCTACAGCTCTAAGCAAATTCATGAAAGTGTGAAAACTGCCAAACATAAGTACGATGTTTTTTTTTTTTATTTTTTTTTAAGTGGGAGTCCTGTGGTGCAGCTTTAATTATTTCACTAGCTAGAGGGGTTGATCAAAAGTTATTATAGGAGGGGCGTGGTGTTTGCTGGCTAATTTGTTGATAAATCCTAATGCTGATAGAATGCACATTTTGTCGTCGTAAGAAATATCGATCATGGGCAAAAATATAATTGAGGACTGACCAGGATGAGAATTTTCTAGTGAATTACATGCATCATTCCCTGCCAATTTGGTACAGCCTACTTGAAACGAAACGAAAGCTCCACAAAATATGAATATCAGCTGTAATGTTACAATCTTGATAACATGCAAGATCTTTCTTGATATAATGCAAGATCTTTCAACTTTATTTCTCGTAATGTATTTTTAGTGAAACTGTACTCCATTGTATTAATACTTGACGTCTCTGTTATATGAATGTTAGACATTTGTCCTATTCACAAGATATGTCCGCTTTACCGCTGGTGTAAATGTAGCAATCATGCCCCTCCCATGAAATATTCCTTTGCCGCCCACAGTCATAACATTGTGATCTAGACTGTCACAAACAAACAACGAGGAGGAGTCTAATAACTCATTATCTACAAAAAGAGTGTTTAGATTAGCGGCGGCCATCTTGAAAAAATCCACTTCCGGTTTTCGGATCATGGTAGACTTTTCTATAAATCAGTGCACATGGTAAAAACGAAAAACGAAAATTTGATGGAAAAATAATTGTTCCGCGATTAAAAATAAGAAAATTACTTGAATCTTTCTAGATTTTTGAAGTTTTTGGCGGTCATCTTGTAAAAAGCCACGGCCTACTGCCTTGTATCTCCTAAATCCACAATTCTTCGGAATTTCAAGTTTCGTTTCCTATTTCAACTATCTAAAAGGTAAGATTTTGTATTCCAATTTCTTCATACTCCCTTAAAAACTAAAATATTCACTTTTGGAAATTTTTCTATGGGTTAGTCCGGGAAGGCTACAATCATGCCGAATTTCATAATTCTAATCCAGCCGAAAGTGCCTAAGCATTTTGGGTTGTAGAGGATGTCCCATATAAATAACACATGAAAGATTTTTTAGTTCCCCATGAAACCACTCTACAGCTGGAAATTTTTATTTTTGGTGATTTCCTTGAGAAACTCTTAACAAAAATGTACAAGCATACTGAATTTCAAGTTTTTATTTCAATTCCATGTACCTAAAATATAGAATTATAGGTCCAAAAAATGCCCATTTAAATAACATGAGGAATTTCTTCATACCCCCTAAAACTTGAAAATATTCACTTTTAACAAATTTTCGTGTTGGTTAGTCCCCAAAAGCTACAATCATACCAAATTTAAACTTTCCACGTCAACCGAAAGTACCCTTTTATTTTATGCCAGTTCATGTGGTTTTATATGTAGTTAGAATGTGCCTATTAAATTGTTTCTTTCTTATGTGTATGTGTGTGTCTTCTTGCCTTAATGCATATAAATGTCCTGTTTTAAGCATGAGCGGATTTAGGGGTTGTCTGCTGTGGGGGCGGATCTTCAGGGGTTTAGAATACCCCTCGTCAAGTAGGTTCGGGAGTTATTCCCACAGGAAATTGTTAATATAAAAACTCGGTTTTTGAGCATTTTCTGTACAATTCTCTATAACACACCATAAGGTGATATTTGTTTTTCAGAAAGTTATTGGCGGGGGTTCAAAGTCTCTCCATGTCCCCCCTGTAACTACAGAGAAGCTCTTCAATGGTTTTCAGTTTTTATGTAAATAGATTTACAATATTTTAGGTAACATACCCTTATTGTATTTCAATATTTAGATAGCTGATATGTCGAGTCAAAATGGTAATAAAACATACAACCTCTGCCTTTTCTTTTTCACTTCGAACACTGAGTGAGGAGGAGGATCGCTGGCTTCAACAGTGCAAGGTATCACTAGTTACTTGAGAGTTTTAGCTCTCAGCTAGATGTAACATGACTAAACATGACTAGCTAAGACAAAAAGAATAAAGGTGTCCTATCTCGCACATAATGAAAATGCGAATTCACAGTACTTTGTTAAGAATTAAGGAAGTACATAGTAGTGTCATAACGTTATTTATCCATTCTGTAAATATTAAGAAATAAGAAAATCTGTTGAGGGTCCTTATACCAGATAGGTTGGTCGTAATGATTTCCCATTATTAATGCCATAATGCTGTTATTGAAAATAACATCTAACGATTACGACGGCTTTTAAGATTAAATGAACTCGAGTGCTCCCGTTAAAGGTGTAACAAAAAAAAAAAGGAAGATTTGCTAGTCTGATCACTGCTTTATCTCAGTAAGCAAAATCCTAAACACATTTTGGAAACTACGTTATGAATGTATTGTTGTATAGAATTTTCCACTAAGAAGTTCAGGTTATTACAAAAGTACCATAGAAAGCTCTCCATGATATGCATACAAAATTTACCCATGGACAACTGAATGTGATCGTGATGTTTTGAGAAGACCTTATCTCTCTTCTCAGGTAATTTTGTAGAAGCCGCCTTGAATCACCTTCCTCGTAGTGCCTGCTTCTTCTCAAATGAGAACGTGCCAAATACACAGCAGAGCTGTTCACGAGAGATAGGGCAACGACGAAGAAGTGAGGAAGGCGAAAATTATGCAGAACGACGCAAGCTTTTGGTGGTTGTCTCACGAAGCCAATTACACAAAATGGCGACATTACAATGCAGTCATGAGTCGGAATACATAAGAGCCTACTACATGAACATTTCCAGCTTTTACAACTGCTTTTGTGCTAATGTTCGGGAAGTTCCTTCCTGCCATTATAATAGTGGAAATTCATATTCACAATCTTTAATACAATATCTCGTGCAATGCGAGTTGGAAATGCTCTGGTTGTCTAAAAAAAATAAGTAAGGGATAAGACTGGAAAGTAGTAAAGAAGTTTTCTGAAAGGGTAAAACCAATAAAATAAATTTTCGCCATTGGATGTTCAATCGATAACAGACACTTCCTGCGAATGACATATATAATGACAATATGTTAATAGATGAGATAGAAGAAAAAAAATAATAAGCATCCTTGCTATCAAAACCTAACAGCCTTAGATAAGAACTAATTGCATTTGGTTGATTATATTGGATTTTAATGGCATTTAAATATTTATGGATCGGCTTGTAATCGAAAGTTAGGAGTGTATTAAATTAAATCAATACTTCTATTAAAGTTTACTGTGTAACATGAAATTAGTTTAAAGTTTAGCGTCCGTTTTCATAAGCGAGACTATATGAGACGTTGCCCTTTATCTTAACGTTGGATCAAACCCACGAGCGTTTCCACTGAGTATCGATTCCTGGTCTCCCACGCTTAGCCACGGGGGAGCTTCGTTTCAATGTAAAATTGAAAATAAAAAACTTTTTGGTAATTGTGCACTACGTAAGATGCATGTTGATAAATGGAAGTTGTTTACTATTTATTATTTCAATAATTTAGATCATCATCTGCAAACACAGTTGATTTACTTTCTAAATTACAACATACAAAGTAGTTTCATTTCATTTTTACCCTCACATACTAGCTTGTGTTATAAATCGTAAAATTCAATTCAGGAGGGAGAGGATTTTATTTCTTACATTCCCTCTCCCAAATACAGATGCTCATGTAGTACATCAAAAATTAGATAACATGTCTTGTTTATTGTGGTCTCATTACATTAGGGGACGTAGAGGAAGTGTTAGAAGGGAGAAAGTGCATTGGCAGGTAATAAGTATATGATTAATTGGCATGTACCAGAATAGTGATGGGCCAGTCATTTTATCGTGTGTGTTGTTTTCTGTTATTGTAAAGATAGAGTTGGCACAGTTACAATATTTTAGAAGAAATGTATATAGACTAGTCGTAAGCCTTAAAGTTCGGAGTGTTTGTTAAATAAGCTTATTGAGCTCAAAGTTTTTTTTTTATTTTAATTTCAATGGTTATAATAAATATATGTGCACGATTAATCTATTTATTTATTGAAAGTCAAATATTAGGCTTAAATTGGTTAGTCGTACATAGCTAGTCTTAGTGTAGAAGAATTTAGTACTTCAAAGGTTACAATGAAGTTGGCGATATTTTATTTCTCGAATGTATGGGTGAATATATAGTAGAGAAATACGTATGAACAAGTCGTTCACTTTTGATAAATCAACAGAAAGTGAGAAAATGGTTTTGAAATTTCACTTTTACTCTTATAGCTTCCTAATGCGTTGTTCTATTGGAATAGAGCTTTCATTATTCTGTAGTACTCCAGGTCTCTTATATTTCATGCGGGAGCAGTTTTCTTTCAACCTTCGTTAAGTCGCCACGTAAGATAATCAAACGCAAATAAGACAAATATGTTCACTGAAGATCGTGCATCCACCACCCCAAACGAGAGAGACTGCCACAATCATTGTCGAGCGGCGAGCGTGAAAATATATCGAGTTGAATCGAAGCGCTCGCAAAGTGTGAACTAGATGATGGAATTCGATTTCTCTTCGTACTTCGAATGCCGTTCAAACTGTACCGTAACTAACGTACAACAGCAACCAAAAAATCTATCAAAGAAATACATCAAACGAATATGCAATTGCACACAAGAGAAAGAGGCGAAAACTGTGAATATAATTACGTGTACCAATGCATCGGTTTAAATTGGATTCCCCAATGATTTTATAGAAGAGAAATATCATTTTCCTCCAGGTAGCTCCTAACGAACTCGTTGTCGCCTTTCATCCAAGTGATGTTTCATAGCAAAAACAAATCTAAGCAGCGCCTGCAGACACCCAACTCATTTCCCTGAACATTACGCAGGCCACTTTCCACAAACTGCTGCTGACACGTAAAAGAACTAGGGGTAGATCTGCTGATGGTTATTCTCTAAACACCAAGAGAATATTGGTAAATTATGCCATGAATTGTAAAGCTGACCCATCCACCTTTTCCAGAACGGAGAAGCGCAAATCAACAAAGAAAACAAAGAAAAATGATACAGACTTGTTTTGCGGGCACTGTAAGAGATATTACTGCGATCCCAGGACATAACTGCATACAGTAATCTTGGTTTCACTAAACTTGTGATTCAGGTAGCATTTTTAAATTTGATTTCTGCATACTATGTGATGCCAATTATGCATTGTTTTCTGATTCTGACGAATAGTGGAGCACATGACAGACAGTTACGTCCCAATTTTTGCAATCCTAATAGAGGTTACAATCTCAGCTACGTATTCTCAATTTTGTGTTATATCGAACCAGATAACATATTGTCAAAAAAATAATCTTTAATTTTCATGAAAAAATATACCTACTTAAGACAATAACCCAATTTCTCTGCAGTAAGAAATTGCTATTTCCCGACATGTCTGGTTATAGCGCCTTCTCATATTCACTCACATTTTGGTGCAGTGTTGTTGTCCTTATGTACGTAATACGTACTTATGCGCTTCTTCATAACATTATAATGAATTATTCATTTTCTTGTCCATGCAAATTTTACTGTTCTAGAAATAAAATCACCTGAGTATCATAGCAATACGTTGAATTGGTAGCATTATTTGTGGAAGTTACCTTATATTCCTCTAACAATATCAAAGTTAAGGCAATCTGTATTTTTTCTTTATTTTTTCCTCAATGTACTAGTAAGTATAGGAGAGAGCGGCGCGGCACAGACAAATTTTGGAATTTCATTATTTTTTATTTATCTTACGAACAGTAAAATAGACTTACATCATTGGGTGGTATTTCAAAACCTCTACTCTATATGCGTTGTTGTAGCGAAAATCTTATCTAACGCCCCCAATTTTTCACACTATACATTTCGGAAACCACTAAAATGAAATTAAGATATTATCAATTTGCTCGTAATACACTCCAGTGAAAGGAGGCTGTTGATGCTAAACGCGGACCTGTTATCGGTGTGTGCCTTAGTTCATTAGGTTGCGCTAGACAATAATTAATTGAAAATTAGGAGACATGTTCTTTCTTACAATAGCCCTATTAAATGTGGGGCACAGCATAAGGGAATAAAGTTTATAGTTTTTCCTTCATATCTTTCGAGCTAAAGCAAAATCAGGGATAATCATTTCGTCACTGAGTAACACTCGCCAAGCAAAAGCAAAAGCAGGGGTAATCATATCATCACTGAGCAATACTCGTATCTATGGGCAGTGGGTGTCCATCCCAAATAATCTTTTATTAAACACAACATATCCAATGGAGTTGAACCTGATTTTCATATTTGGAATGTTGAGTGACCATAGTAGTCAGAAAATGCTTGCATCTGTTAGGCGTGCGTTTAGATTTTCATGTCTCTTTTCGCTGAAAAATAAATAATCAATGTTTGACTTCTCGTTTTTGGAATGTGCCGATTGTAAGCAGATTGAATTTGAACAACTAGTATTTCACTAAAAATAGACAAACCTGTATTTTTTATTAGTTTTTACCTCGTTATATTAGAAGACTTAGAGATACACTAGTACTTTGCTAATCCGAATTAATTTGGAGTTGAGTTGAGTTTGAGTGTGAGTTTAACGTCCCTTTTCAGCAGCGAGGCTATATGAGACGTGGACCTATTGATTAACGTGGAATCCGAACCATGTGAGCTCCCGCCGGGAATCGAACATGGGTCTCCCACGCCAAAGCTCGCACGCTAACCGCTTAGCCACGGAGAAGCTACCGAATTAATTTGGATAAGTGTTTGTTCGGATCATTAAAAAGTTTGTGTTGACCAAAACTACTAACATTATTAAGAAAACGTATTACAAAATTACTATGTTACAAGTTCTTTAAACGTTAGAAAGTAACTAACTGCCTTAACTATCTAACCTATATGTAAATGATTAAACATTTTATGCTATTCAAGTATTTGAATTTCTTGAAAGATATCTTGGGTTTTATGGCAGGCAGTAATATTATTGATGTATGTACGTGTACTGTACTTTTATTTAAGGTTTTTAATTGTAGGTGGAAAGCATATTGAATTTGAATTGTAGCTTTAGAATAAAAACTAATAAATACTAAAGTGAAGCCGGTCTATGTCGCTGGTTCAACTACAAAGTGACAAACTTAGACAAGTGGCCAACTTACATAAAATAAAATATTTTTGAAACAATAAGTATTATATGTGGTAATAAGGACTTCTAATGCATCTACTAATTACTATCTATGTATTACAGTATGTTTTACAAATATTTTATCATGTATTATTTGTTTGAAATAAATATGAAATAAATATCCTATGCAATAAATATCCATCTTAGTTCACAATTCTCACACTATTATTTTAAATATAATTTCAACATGCTAATTATATCGAAAAGTACAACGACACAATGCTTTTTATCTTTACTCCATCTATGACGATAGATAAGGTAAAATGTTAGTTCCAAGAAATGATTAAAACATCTACACTCTCTCTGCAGTGAAAATCCATGAGCGACAGCCAGTGCATCTGGAAATGCAACGAAGAAAAGACTTGTCCTATTATCTTACGTATGTGTCTTTTTTTAATACTTTACAACATGTATCCCATCATCATTTCCTGCAAGTTTCCCGAAAGAAAAACGGTTCGAAGACGTGGGGCATCTGAATTGTCCGAATTGAACCATGAAAGGGCCTTGATGTAAAGTACTTTTTATTTCTCCCTTCAGTTTACTGACTGCCTGGAGCATGCAGCAGTAAAGTATGTTGTGAAAGGATTTGTAAAAAATAAAGATTACGTAGGTGTCTAGCATACAGAGGTGAATTTAACATTAGCAACATATGTAAGCAATGTTGCTTCAATGCAGCCAAGTTCCATGACAGGCAGGTGGTCTCCCTATCTATATATATGTTTCTGACTCTAAATCTCCTAAACCGCCAGACCGAAACTCGATCAAATTTGTAACATGGATGAGGTTCGAGGCTGGGCTGGTTTTAGGCTATTTACTTTGATGATAGAACTGACGGTTGGGGGAGGGGGTATAAAAATAAATAAAACTTAATAACTCCTGAACAACTCAAACGATCTTCATCAAATTTTCCACATAGATGAGGTATAGGATTGGAATCGTTCTTATGATTTCAATTTGATGGAGCAACGTAGGGGAGGAGAAGGAGGGGGAGATCTATAAAAATCAATTTATATAACATTGAAAGTGACAATTTTTGAAACTTAATAACTATTGAACTATCCAACCGATCTCAATCAAATTTTCAAGATACATAAGGTTCGGATCTGAAAACATTTCTGTAATTTCACATTAACGGTAGATCCTAGGGAGGAGAGGGGAGGGGGACGTATAAATAAAAATTAATAAAACTTAATAACTTTTGAACCACCCAACCAATCTCGATCAAATTTTCATCATATATGAGGGTCGAGGCTTGGGTGTTTTTTTTTTAGCGTTTCATTTTTACAAGACAATCTAAGGGAGGCGGAGGAGGAGATATATGTAAGAAAATAAAATTAAAACGACTACCTTTGTGATTTCATCACTCTTGAACCACCCGACCGATCTTTAAAAAAAATCAACATACATGAGTTTAGGGGCAGGGATTACTTTAGGCTTTTCACTTTGACGATGCAACGTGGGGGAAGGGGAGGGGGAGAGACATTTAAAAATGATCAAAAATGAGGGATATTATTGTTGAATCCATAGTGTTCGAGGTCGATGAAAGAAACAGTGACACTTCTGATGCTGTTTCAACTCAAGTTCAGCCCTGATAGTTGGGAGGGGGAGGGTACAACGTAGGGGAGGGGGATGAACATTTAAAATTATCGAAAATGACTAATATTAATGTCGAATCTATAATTTTAGGAGCAGCTGATATTAACAATGACAATTCTGATGTCATGTGTTGCAGCATGAGGGAGGGGGAGCTATATATAATAATAATCGAAAATACCAATATTAGTGTCTAATCCATAGTTTTCGGGATCATTCAGATGAACAGTGACATTTCCGATCCAGTTTAAATTCAAAATCAGTCCCGCCACTTGGGGGAGGGAGAGAAAAATGGTGCGAGGGATATATATATATAAATGATTGAAAGTGGCCATTATCATTGTCGAATTTATAGTTTTCTGGGTCGCTTAGATGAACAGTGATACTTTCGATCCCGTTTAAATTCAAATTCAACCCCGCAACTTGGGGAAGGGGGAGGAAGAGATATTTTAAAATGATCGAAAATGACTGATATTAATGCTGGCTTCACATTTTTTGGGGTATCTGAGATGAACGGTAGCACTATCGATGCCATGGCCCGCAACATGGGGAGGATATATATATATATATATATATATATATATATATATATATATATATATATATATATATATATATATAAATGGTCGAAAATGACTGATATTAGTGTTGAATCTAAAGTTCTTGGGGTCGCCGAGATGAACAGTGACACTTCTGATGCTGTTTAAATCCATATTCAGCCTCGCATCTTGGGGAGAGGAAAGGGAAATACATAAAACTGATAAAAATAACCTATATTAGTGTCGAATACATAGTTTCCATGGTCGCTGAGATGACCGGTGACACTTCCGATGCCGTGCCCGCAACATTGTAGAGGAGGAGGGGGAGATATATATATATATATATATATATATATATATATAATGATCAAAAATGGCCGATATTAGTGTCTGATCCGTAGTTTTTAGGGTCGCTGAGAGGAAAAGTGACACTTCCGATCCCGTTTAAAACCAAATTCAGCCCCTCAACTTGCGACAGGGGGAGATAATCAAATGATCAAAAATAACTAATATTAGTGTCGAATTCATGGTTTTCGGGGTCGTCGAGATGATCAATCATCTTTCCGATGCTGTTTAAATCGATGCCATTAAAAATGAAAACAGCATATATCAGGGATACAAAACACATGAGAAACGTAGTTGTGCATTTAAATTTTCATTTCAACCCAACGAAGCGGGTAATATATGCTAGTAGAGCAATAAATAAGCACATATCGTATAAGAAATTGCAGTTTCCATAGGAGAGAGATCAACATGGGTAAGTGGCTAATTTAGGTGGCGAGGTTAATAGGTGTTATTGTAGTACATCAGAAACATTACAAACATTACACACACTCTTATTGGCTGATTTACTTACTGTTACATTTCTCAAGCACGAATTAACGAAGTTTTAGTGTATTTTTCTCGTCGTTGAACGAGCGGACCTTTCCGAAATCTCTAATAGATGGTGGTCATTCTCCTCACTTGGTTCATGAACTTGTAGGTTGTGTTTCCTTCGTACAATTAACTTTAAAATACATTTCCCAATGAATTCCAGACTTTAATTGAAATAGTGGTTTCAATTTACAATAGAAACATACACATATAATATTTAACAGCACCAATAATAACAATTATTACACAACCTGAAACAAACTAATGTCTGTGTTCATGAGCCATGACTCTTCATAGCATTCATGATCCATAACTTTCAAACAAAAGATTAAAGAACACAAATAGACGAAGCCCCGATCTTCACAGTGGGAACTCTTAATTTGGCATATTAGTGTCTTGGCACTGAAGACAGAGATTAACAAATATATTGCACGAAGCTCCGAAAGTTCTATTGTCAGTCTAAAACAAAGACTGGTGACAAGATGTTTCTTCGGCACATTGTTCCTTTATACGGCACCGTTTTGTACTGCAATGACCACATAGGTTATGTGTCTTGGTAAACGATCCAAATCTATATACTAGTCTTCGTATAAAATGCCCAAAAGCTGTTAGTCACTACATTTTCTGATTGGCACATGTCAAATCAAGAAAATCAACGTGAAATATGATCAAAGTAATAATGTTGTATGTTTTGACGCACAAGTGACAATTGAGCAATAGAGAACGGAAGAGTGTAAAAGGAATGCCAGCAAAACTTATGATTGATGTATATGTGATATGATTACAAAGAATGAGTTTACACAAGCAGTTCGAAGGTTATTTCATACTTTTCAGTTGGATTATGAAATCGTATTTCAAGAAAGCGTTCCTATATATTCCATTCTGATCAATACGAAAATAATTTGAAGAATAAATTCTCAAATTAAAACTACCACATCTTAATACTTTGTTTACATTGTAAATTTCACCTACGTGCACAAAATTCTGAGTAATGAGACATTCGAGGTCTTGTTTTTAATGTTTGAGTTTTATCATCGTTCTTTTTTTTTTTTTTTTGTTTACAGTATTAGACGCATTTATTTTAAGAAATGCGGACATGAGGTAATGGTTAACAGATAAATGATACACGAATACACGAATGAGTCTTAATATCAGTATATATATATATATATATATATATATATATATATATATATATATATATATATATATATATATATATATATATATATATAAGCACCGTAATTACTACTCAGTTGCTTTAAAACAGCAATGTATCCTTTACATAGCCTTGTGTTTTCTTCATTACGCATTCTGAAACCTAGTTATTATGTTCCAGCAAGAAAGAAGAAAAAACTGATGAAGATCCTCCTTTATTCGATGATCTAAGAAATAGTATGTGGGTGTTTTGGAGCCCTTCTTTCATCTGGCAATTGCGTAGTTCCATGTTTCTTTTTAACAGGTTTCGACACATAACATACGTCAATAAGCTTCGCAATGGAAAATGTGCCCATGAAGTGAATGGCAACTCTTACAGTGTGTTGGGTGGATTCTGACAACGCAGGTTCTTAGTTCTAGAAGAGATCTGTCCGCCATTCCCTGTTCTCAAGAATGACATCACTAAAGCGTTCATTAGCCGAGGCACGAGCTTCTTGCAGAAATAGGGTCAGCACATACGACTGCTATGAATGAGTGTTTGTGTGTGTGCTTTTTATGCTGTAACCTATTTCTCAATTATTTTTCTGGCTCTTGTCTGGGTAGCCTACATGCGTCGTAAGATTGAAAAAAAAGGTCCTTCTTTTGTTAACTCAGTAAGAAATATATGCCAAAGTAACTTGTATGCTTTACATAATAAAATACTTGTAAGATTTGCTTGTATTTAATAATATCGCTTATCGACTATAAATACTATTTTGTTACGTGTCAAGTGTTATAATCATCTGAATAAGTTATTTCTGAAACCATATTTACACACTTTCGTATAATTTTTACTTCCATGTATTATACAGCACATACGACGGCTTGGCAGTGGCGTATAATAGTTTAATAATTTGGGCTACTGACATTAATATTTGTACTAATACTAATAATAATAATAATAATAAAGAGACTATCCAAAACATTCGTAGTAATGAACAAATAGTGGTTGAGGATACTATTGTTAAACTTCTCAAACAATTACTTAGTTGGTTCGAATGGCGTTTAGCGTCCCTTTCAACACCAAGCCTATATGAAACGTATGGCTACAGTTTAATGTGGCATCCGAAAAACATGTGTTCCCGTTCCCACAAGGAATTGAACCCGAGCTCCCTGCACCCAAGGCGCATACCCTAACCATATAGCCACGAATAAGTTCCTTCAGAAGTAATTCGGCATTGAAGTAGCACGAAACCCTTTGGAACTCTAAAGATAATGGTCAATTTGATTCATTGATTTTGAATGTTTAATATAATTATTTTGATGTTCATACTCTCCAGTGACGTCACGATCATAAAAACGCACTGAATTTATTAACTCAATAGAACTCTCCAATTTTTAAAATAACATCATCATGTTCAACATTTTGTGAAGCTACTAGCTCACGTAAAGTCTGCGCTTACAAAACTTGCAGAGTTCATCCTACTGTAAATATAATTTATTATATTTTGGATTTAAGTTGGATAAATATTTCTAGCTATTACGTATTAAGTTTGCTGCTGAATAACATGGCCAACGAAATAATTTTGACAGTTCATAGTTATCACACAACTTGTTTCGTTTACCATATGAAGATCATGTTAAAATGGCATGAACACATACTGTTTTTCCTTTACTTTAATAGCCAGAAAAGATGGAGTAATCATGTAGTCCGACTCTCTTGAAGAAGTTACAATGTGGTGGAAAACAGCTTATAAAGTGATGATTGATCATACATTATGGTCTGCCTACTCATAAACTGCACGGGATGTAAGTGCCAGTCGTGACTAAGCCCTTTAAGTTATTTGTAACCATTTGGATACATAGTTTTCGTAGGCTTCTATTACTTTAACGAAAACATTTGATTGACGTTCTTGCACATTGTGCCCATTTGGACACACTTCCTGCTGATAGTTGATGGACACAATGTGCAAGAACATCAATCAAATGTTTCGTTAAAGTAATAGAAACCTACGAAAACTATGTGTCCTAATTGTTACAAATGACTTAAAGGGTTACCAGCAGCACCGCGCTAATAGCAGGTACTGTCAGGCCCAGGTTAATAGCAGGTACTGTCGTACATAATCTCAGTGTTGGATAAGGACGAATACACAAGAACTCAAAATACAAATTTTACATTAACGAATACATCTAAATTCAACTCAGAAGTTGTTCTGTCCATGAAAAAAAAAAAATGATTTTCTTGCTGTACGAATGATGATTACAAGACACGTTTAACAAAATTTCAACACATATTTTCTAAAGAAGTTCCCCAGGAAGGGTGCATGCACTGCAAGCAAACTTCATAAACTTCATAGTCCTTATATTTCAACAAAACTTTTCAAAATGCAATCACGCTCAGAACAAAGAACTCATCCTTCAAGATGATGACACAAATTTAACCCACATTTTTCGTTGTTCAGTTTGCAACACTCAAGCAAAAAGTTTCCGATTTTGCACTTTGATACTTACTTCCACTGTTATTTCAGTGATATTTAAATTTACAAATAAATTTTACACAATTTAATATAGGTCTACTATTTTATTATTATTTTTAATATATATATATATATTTGTTTTCTTGTTAGAGGTAACCCCATGCGCACATGCAGGATAACTAAGAAATCGATAAGTCGATCTACAACTGTCTAACCTGAAAATCCATTAGCACAGTGGCAAATGTAGTAGACGTAAAGACTTACAAGCTATACAATTTTCATTGTCAGCAGACAAGGGTTTCTACCGCGTTGCTACTGTTTTAGTCTAAAGAGTTAAGCTGAGTTGATTTTAAGTTTAACGTCCTTTTCTGCAGCGAAGCTATATGAGACACTACCTACTGATTAACGTGGAATCCGAACCACATGAACTCCCGTCGGAATCGAACTTCGGTCTCCTACGCTAAAGGCGCGTACACTAACCGCTTGGCCACGAAGGAACTTAGTTAGTTTAAAGAGTTGGACACAAAACAAGGCAGAGTGCATACAGAACTGTCAATGGCCGTATCTTATTACGTGTTCATGTTTGTGTATATATCTATATATATCTATATATATCTATATCTATCTATCTATCTATCTATCTATCTATCTATCTATCTATCTATCTATCTATCTATCTATATATATAGGGTGTCCCATAATTCCGTTTACATAGGCCGTCTCGGTAACTATTGAAGATACGAAAAAAAAAACGATCAGACGTTGTTGGAAAGTATGTGTTTTAAATCTAAAATATTGGAATTTTCGGAATTGGACCAATCATTTCGGCTCTATCATGGTATAGCACCTAATGGTAAAGAAAAACGCAACGTTACCACGTCTTTGTTGGACAAAAATGAAGGTAAGTGCGTGTATTTTGAAGTGTCCTGGACCAAGAATAATAGAAGAGACGGCCACAATGAAGGATATGAAGAAAGATCACACGTAACATCAATCCAAGGCAGTGGCGTTACCATCAGAATGGGAGGGAGTAGGTACGAAAAAGAAACTGAATTGAATTTATTCACGACAAACTGGTATTATTTGCTTAGTGATGTCAACAAGACGAGACAACTGGACAATTGAATAAAATTAGGAGAGGCCTAAGTGCCAAAACTCAGAAACCACAGAAAAGTCGATAAACACGAGTTATCGCAATACAAGTTAAACGGATACTGCGACCATGTGAGAACCATTTAAAACAGAAGCAAATACTTTTGAGCCATAAACTCCTTACAAACATATTCTTCTTGGTACCAACACAACTTTGAACGATACAATTCAATTCTTACTTTTTACGACACTTAGATCCTGTCTCATTACTCAATTGTCTCGTCTAGAGACAGAAGCACCAGTATCGTCACGTATTCCAAACGAGTTCAAATGTGAGATATTAATTATATCGTACCCAGCGCTGGTGTAGGAGTAGCGTGCCTACCTGCCACATAGCATTTGGGAAAGCCAAAGGTGGGCACGAACCTTGCTTCGAAGGGACATACTGACTGAGGTTTTCCCTGGTTTTCCTCGATCCCCCAGCTTCTCTCAGTCCAGGGCTGCTTCCTTCAGCAGTCCTAGACTCACCGAAAGGGCTGATGTGACCTCGGAGTGGAGGCCCAATCTCTGCTTGTGTCACTTCTTGAACAAAGAAATAAAGTTTGTCGGCTGGTGAGCATCATTATTCATTTGAAGGTCTCATCTCGGCTTGAAAACTTGTTGTCCCATCTTGTTTCATTGAATGATTGTCTAGTGTCGTGTATGAGTTTTCGAAGTGAGACCAGACACGAGAATATTATTGTCTCGTGAGCAATACTACTTATGGCATTGCAAACGGATTAAAAATGTAGAAGCCAGTTATTTGAGATATACCATCCCAGCATTCGTCTGATGGGTGACAATGGCATACCATCCTTCCTTCCTTTCACAAATGAATCATATAAGGAAAAAATACTGCGATACTCACACAAAGGATACCGGGTCTAACCTAACCCATTCACTTCAAGTCACCTACATGTTGGAAGATCCTGAAACAGGTAAAACAATGCTGCAACTGTGTTGAGCGTAGATGTTCGAAGTGATATTCATCTTGTTGTGCACAAATTACCGTACAATGTCGCAAAACTAACCAACTACTCAGACCCGAGCACAAACGAATTGTTATATTTCAGTTTAATTTTGAAGATTCCAGTTGTCCCGTTGCAATACATGCATTTGAACATGAAGTGATTTTGTTCAATTTTTTTCAACCATGGTCATCACTGACCAGCAGTGGATAGGTTGCACTAGCGACCACTACGTCTCAGTATTAAAGATATATAAGCTTACTATTTCAATGTAACTGTTTTATTTGTCTTATTTTTCCTAAAACTCTCTCTTGATATTTCAGCGCTTAACATTGCATCTTATCAGCTTTTTACAATAGTTTTACTATGGATTTATTACATCAGTACTACAACAAATTCTTTTTAGTTCTTAAAATTTTGTACAGTCGTAATTCTTTTATCAAGGCACCAACAGCCAGGGAGTATACAATAATTCAGTCATAATAAAAATAGAACACACCCATTGTTTCTTGAATTAAATTCCATTTATGGTTTTCAGGGATCTAAGGCTCAGGTCGAGATGGCTCAGCAGAGGGCTGAAAATATGGAAAGCTGTCGGCCACGGCCTACGTTGAATGTGCCAACCGAGCAATTGCCTGGTGTGACTAAGGAAAAATCCTGGAAAAACCTGTCAGAATGATCGACCGTTGGGAGCGAACCCAAGACCTATCGAATGCTACGCCACATTTTACCACTTAACTACGGCGGCTTGGTCCTAACGAAGGGAGGGGTACCCCTGCAAGAATAATTATCGAGAGACGTCATCTCCCACACAAGACGGGCTTAGGCCAATACAGTTTGCTCAGCCCATTAATTCAGCTCGGTCCAGCTAAGTAAGTTGGATTTAGGGAACAAAGAGGTGTAACCGGTTGCGAAATTACTGCAACAGGTGTGTTTTGGGTTAATTAATGATAAGCAATGAGAATTTACACATAATTGATAACCTGAGTTTTTATGCAAAAATTTGCGTTTTCAACATCGGTCATGATTTCGAAAATATTTACATAGAATACGCTTACATTTATTTCAAGTCTCAGATCTTTATTGTTCTTGATTCAAAAGATATTCGCAATCAAACTTTGAGTTGCGCAACTTCACGGACACACTATGTATATAATAGTACGCAATGATAGCCTTGGTCCGGTTTTATTTTTAGATACCAGCCTAAAGGCGGTTCTGAGCATTAAAAAAATAGATAGGGATGCTGAATGTCACTCCCATTTAATTAATATATCCCAAATTAAGATGGTTTAAACGCACACACCAATGGGAAAGGGGGGGGGGGGGTAAACAGAAAAATGATTATGCAAATGAATGTCAAAAAAAGCAGTGTATAAATTATGAATGTTCAAGAAGGGGCTCCGATCTACTTCACTGGCCCGGGCCCCAGTTTGCCTTGCCGCCATTGGGTGAGGCAACAAGTATACGAGCCGAGACGAGAGACCTGCAAATGAATAATGATGCTCACCAGCTGGGAATCTTTATTTATTTACTTACTAGCATATATTTCCCGCTTCGCTGGGTTGAAATAAATAATTTAAATGCACATTGATATTGCTAATTTTCGATCATTTTAATGTATATCACCCCTCCTTATCAGCAAGAACTATAGCTTCAACACTAATATCGGTCACTTTTGACCATATATATATATAGTTCCCCCATGTTGCGGGCTATGGCATCGGAAGTGTCACCGTTCATCCCAGCGACCCCAAAAAATGTGGATTCAGCATTAATAATTCTTTCACACCTATATTTATAAAGGGTGTCTCACCTAACTTTACGACCTGAAATATTTCCGAAATGACAAAAAATCTGACAAATCTAGTTACGTAAGAATGTACCCATGTCATGGGCCTATAAAATTCTGCAAACAACAAGTTTCCCCAGGGGTCCCATCGTAGGAGCCCAGGGGCCAACTTGAAAATTTCAAATAGAAACCCCCTATTTTTATTGCAGATTCTGATTTTCGATCAAAACTAAGCAACTTTTACTTGAAGCACTTTTTGGATATTCTAATAGATGCCACTGTAATCGCAAAAAAAAAAAAAAAAGAATATTATCGTACGTATGTCTCCTAACTTCGCGACCTCAAATATTTCCGAAATGACAAAAAATGTGACAAATCTAGTTACGTAAGAATGTACCCATGTTAGGGTCCTATAAAATTCTGTAAACAACAAGTGCCCCAGGGGCCAACTTGAAAATTCCAAATAGAAACCCACTACATTAATGCAGACTCGGATACTGTGACCGAAAATACGCAACTTTTAGTTTATGTATTTTTTTCGTTGTCCTCCTAGACACTGACGCAAATCACGGGGGATGAGGGGGATATGTCCCCCTCAATAATTCGATTTGAAATATGCTTTTTGCGGAGAAATGTGATGATTTGTGTTCGATTGCAAGAAAGGAAAGTGAGGTGAAATTGATTTCTCCCAGAATAAGCTTCAAATCTGTCCGCCTTCCAATATTGAAGACAGCTCTGCTCCACTGATCCTCCATAGCATTGTATTTCAACTTCATAAATATTTAAAACATCATTAAAAAAGAAGATTATGGGAACCCGTCTCCCCCAATGTTGAAGACAATTTGTGCCGCTGCTCCTAGATAATACATAAATCGCAATAATAATAATAATAATAATAATAATAATAATAATAATAATAATATCATTGTATGTCACCTGAGGTTGATAAATGAAAACCTGATTCTAGAACTGGACATGCTGTGTGATGTTGGTGCTAAGACTTGCAAACAAATAAAGTTATGAACCTGTTTGTAACAATATTCTTCAAGAACTGAGATTTTTTCTGTGAGCTTGTGTACACTATGAAAGTTGATTAACTCTAGCTCTCCATTGGGACATGAAGTTTCAATTGATAATCGGACATCGTGTCAAAGGAGAATTATGTTATTAATTATTGTCATGTTTATGTAGATATGTATAAACCTGAGAGGCAAAAGTGAAAGTGAATATGTAAGGTTGATCGGTGGATCTATTAAAATTTAAAAGGACATTATCATTTTGTTGTTATAGTGGTGTAGATGTCCATAATTACGATTTGATTTGAAACTGCATGTAATTCCATCCCAGAAGTGAAAGTAAATATGAACATGTAAAGTTGATCCGCGCATCTAAGAGAGCAAATGTGCTCTTATAAACTTAGTGCAATAAATAACATATCATGTTCTGTCAATTCCAATTTGTCATGTTCTTTAAATTCTTATGGTTGATTGTAAATTACGGTCCAACAACGTAAAAGCCATTATATATTGGTAGCAGTAAGCATTATTACAGAGAACCTCTGAACATTCAAGCTGCATTTCAACTTATTTGTGTTAGAGCTCTCAAAATAAAGATCTAACGCTCTCGATGATACGAGGATGGAGCATTCACCTAAGGTCATGTGCTGAAGTAAGGGTAATATTTAACGAAAAAAAATAACGGATTTGCAGAAGAGGTTATATTGGGAAGCCCGCTTGTTCTCTGTTCCCCTGATTTATCGCCAGTAGACTACTTTTTCTGGGTTTATTTAAAAACCCCAGTATATCAAACAATGCCAACCACTTTGGATAATCTTCGTCAAAGGGTTATAGATGATTTTCCTCTTATTGAATTGGGCGTCACCAGGAATGCTAGGGTAACAGCAAATCTAGATACCAGGAAACGAAGACAGCGTAATGTTTCTTTTTTTTTATTCTCTACATTAGTGTGAAAAGGAATTTTCAACGAAGCTGGGTTATGTTAAATCCAAGTGTATCAGTCACCCATCCCTAACAATTAAACTAAACTTTGAGGATGCATTTAAGTAGCAGATGAATCTTCTGGCTGTAGATTGTAAGAAAGAGTGTGCCAAGAATTAGATTATCAAACTGATGTATTTGGAATTACAAACGGCACTCATCTTGAGCAACTTTGACAAGAAACATAACAAGCATGTATTTATAAACGAAAAATAATTTTGAGTTTTCTGTCACTTAACATAAGCAGCATGTCATTGTCACTAAACACACGAGAGTTATTAACCTTTGAAATCGAGAGGATCATTACAATAGCCCTATATATCAATTAAGTTTCTTTGCGTTTTATCCGGTTTTCTAAATTTGTTCTCCTGTGAAATATCTTTTGTCATTTTTGCTTTTCCTACTAATGTGAAATAATGATTTTACTTAATCTGTCCGTGTCACATGATATTTAACAAACATATTTGTCTACTTGAGCTGTACAGTTCTAGGGAAGATGTTTCTTGTTGCAAAACACAAAAACTTTCCCTTCCGTATCGTATTGGCCTATCACACTCGCATTGAAATGTAAATAAAAGCAATTTTATTTTATGCTAAGCTTTTTAAAATACTGGACACGTATTTAAGTTAGTGCTTTTTAATTGCACGTGTATTTTTGGAGATATAGGGCCTTGTGCAGAGTCGTTCTGACACGTGATTAGTATCATACTAAAGAGTTCGACTAACATATGTTTCCTGCAGTAGTCAGCCCTTTAGTATGACGCTAAACATACGTCAAAGTGACTCTGCGTAAGGCCCATTAAGTTTATTATCCATCCCAGGTAGCGTACGATGATATTTCTTTTTTGTGATTACAGCGTCATTTAGGCAGATAACGAAAAGTACTTCAAGTAAAATTTGCGTATTTTCGGTAGCAGAATCAGAATCTGCAACAACAAAAATAGGGAATTTCCATTTAAAACTTTCAAGTTGGCTCCTGGGGCCCTATGATGGGATCTCTGGCGGAACATGTTGTTTACAGAATTTTATAGGCCCCTAACATGTGTACATTCTTACGCAACTAGATTTGTCCCATCTTTTGCCATTTCGGAAATACTTGAGGTCGCAATGTTAGGAGACATACGTACGATGATATTCATTTTTTGCGATTACAGCGCCATCTATTAGAATAATGAAAAAGTGTTTCAAGTAAAAGTTGCTTAGTTTTGATTGTAGAATCAGAATCTGCAATAAAAATAGGGGATTTCCATTTGAAATTTTCAAATTGGCCCGTATGATGGGACCCTGGGGGCACTTGTTGTTTGCATAATTTTATAGGCCCCTAACATGGGCACATTCTTACGTAACTAGATTTGTCACATTTTTTGTCATTTCGGAAATATTTCAGGTCGCAAAGTTAGGTGAGACACCCTGTATGTATATATATATACACTATGTGATCAAAAGTATCCGGACACCTGGATGGAAATGACTTACAAGTTTGTGGCGCCCTCCATCGGTACTGCTGGAATTCAATATGGTGTTGGCCCCCCTTAGCCTTGATGACAGCTTCCACTCTCGCAGGCACACTTTCACTCATGTCCTGGAGGGTTTCTTGGGGAATGGCAGTGAATTCTTCACGGAGTGCTGAACTGAGGAGAGGTATCGATGTAGGTTGGTGAGGCCTGGCACGAAGTCAGCGTTCCGAAACATCCCAAAGGTGTTCTATAGGATTCAAGTCAGGGGAGTCCATTACAAGGATGTTATGGTCGTGTAACCACTCCGCAAAAGGCCGTGCAGTATGAACAGGTGCTCGATCGTGTTGAAAGATGCAATCACCATCTCCGAATTTGCTCTTCAACAGTGGGAAGTAAGAAGGTGCTTAAAATATCAATGAAGGCCTGCGCTGTGAGAGTACCACGCAAAACAACAAGCGGTGCAAGCCTCCTCCAAGAAAAACAGGACCACACCATAACACCACCACCTCCGAATTTTACTGTTGACACTACACACGCTGACAGATTACGTTCACCTGGCATTTGCGATACCCACACCCTGCCATCGGATCGCGACATTATGTACCGTGATTCGTCACTCCACACAACGTTTTTCCACTGTTCAATCGTCCAATGTTTACGCTCCTTTCACCAAGTGAGGTGTTGTTTGGTATTTACCTGCGTGATGTGTGGCTTATGAGCAGCCGCTCGACAATGAAATCCAAGTTTTCTCACCTCACGCATAACTGTTACAGTACTTGGAGTGGATCCTGATGCAGTTTCGAATTCCTGTATGATGGTCTGGATAGATTTCTGCGTATTACATTTACGACCCTCTTCAACTGTCAGCGGTCTCTGTCAGTCAACAGACAAGGTCGGCCTGTACGTTTTTGTGCGGTACGTGTCTCTTCACGTTTCCATTTCACTATCACATCAGACACAGTGGATCTAGGGATGTTTAGGAGTGTGGAAATCTCGCGTACAGACTTCTGACACAAGTGACACCCAATCACCTGACCACTTTCGAAGTCCATGAGTTCCGCGGAGCGCCCCATTCTCCTTTCTCACGATGTCTAATGACTACTGAGGTCGCTGATAATGAGTACCTGGCAGGATTTGGCAGTACAATGCATCTAATATGAAAAACGTATGTTTTTGGGGTGTCCGGATATTTCTGATCATATAGTATATATATATATATATATATATATATATATATATATATATATATATATATATATATATATATATAATTTTTAATATTGCTTACGTTCAAGAAATAAAAAAAATGAAGTAATATCAACGAAAACGTAGTGGCGGATCTAGCACAGGGTCGGACAAATATAATTGAAGCTACAGTATTATTTATAAATTTTTAAAAGTTTATGGTAAACTCATGATATATCTATCATAGTATGTGTTCTTGCTCCCACCCAGTTTTTACCTTCTACATCCGCCACTGGTGAACCCACATATTACTTCATATTAATATCATTATTATTATTATTATTATTATTATTATTATTATTATTATTAGTAGTAGTAGTAGTAGTAGTAGTAGTAATATTAGTATTATCGTAAAACGACAAGTAGTAATATAATCTGGAAGCTTAAAACAAACAGTGTTCGTTAATTATTTCAATTTTCAATACACTTGCACTCTGCTTATATATATATATATATATATATATCTAAGTCACTTCAGGTATTGGTTGTTCCACACATTACCTTGTTGGTAAATGAAGGCTACTCTTTTTTGTTGTTTGCTTTGACCTCCAGCAACACAATCGATCAGAATAAAACCCAAAAATGGGTCATTCAGAGTACAAGGGATTGAAATTCATCTACCAGAGTTGTGAAAAAAAAGAGAAATATAGTTTGTATCTCCGTTTAAATACATCGAGAAATTAACACGGTTTTTTACATTATAAGCGTTATTTACAATGTCCGGCCATGAATATTTTAAACATTTTAAAGCCCTTCAGGTAGAGATCTGAAATATGAAATATATCCGAAATGATCAAAAATTGGAATTGAACTCCCTTCTGCGCTGAACGCTCAAAACAGCACATTATTATATAATGTATATTGTATCTAAATGAAATACTTCAGTACATTAATCCATCAAATGCACTCAGGTCCAACAGGAGCATGAATTTACATACATATTCTCACATCTCACAAGGATTTTACTTAAAAGTCTTTTCTACGTTGTCTACGAATGTGCTTTTAGGTAACTTTTGCAGTATTTTCAACGAACTTAAAAAAAAGTTCGTTACTGAATTCTCTATGTCTGTGTGTCTGTCTGTCTGTTCGTCTGTCTGTTTTTTGCGATTTTTTTTCAATTTTGAACACTGCATTCGATAGAGCATCAAAAATTATCAGATTAAATTTTTCGCGTCACTCTTACCGTTCCCAAGATATTGGCGAAAAAAATGGCCGATTTCCAGAAATTTAAGAACCCATATCTCGGGAACCGAAAGTCATAGATAGATCATATTGGTGTTGATCAATATCTAAAAGGATGGTAAACATTTTGGTATAAATAATAACCGGTGGCCACTGTCCAACTGGTCAGTGGTTTGACCAATGGCCAGTTGGCCAGCGGCCACCAAGTAATATCGGTACGAAAATGTTTAACATTCTATTAGGGATTGATTACCACCAATATCAACTCTCTATGACTTACCATTCCCATGATATTGGCCAAAAATGGCCAATTTCTACATATTTAACGAGCCATAGCTCGGGAACTACAAATTGTAGAGAGATAATATTGATGTTGATCAATACCTAAGAGTATGGTAAATATTTTGTTAGAAAATAGTAACCGGTGGTCAGTGTCCAACTGTCCACTGGTTTGGTTAATGGCCAGTTCGCTAGTGGCCACCCATTATTATCGGTACCAAAATGTTTAAAATACTCTTAAGTATTGATTAACACGAATATAATCTCTCTATGACTTAACGTTCCCTTGATGTTGGACAAAAATGGCCAATTTCTACATATTTAACGAGCCATAGCTCGGGAACCATAAGTTGTAGAGAGATGATATTGATGTTGATCAATACCTAAGAGGATGGTAAATATTTCGGTACCAAATAGTAACAGGTGGCCATTGATTAACTGTGTACTGGCCAACTGGCCACCGTTCTCCAGATATTGGCCAAAAAGTTCGAATTTCTAGATATTTAAGCAGCCATATCTCGAGAACTGTGAGTCATAGAGAGATGATATTTTGATATTTTTGCGAGGAAGAGGAGAAGTTGTGAATAAAAAGATTTACTTTTACATCTAGGAACAATGACAGTTATCCTTCCCGCTCCATATCTCCATTCTTTTTTAGTTCGTTCCGGCAATGCTCTTGGAGCATTCTCAACTGGTATTTTTATATAAATTAACATGGCACTAGAGTGAAGAATGAGCTGTTTGGTAGAGGTTAGACAATACATGAAATAAAGAATTGAAGCGTCAATGTTAGTCATATAGCAAGATCGTCCAACACGTTTTATTATATAATTACAGGGAAATAATCATGAAGCGATTATGCGCTGCAAATTTTAATAATAATAGAAAGTGGGAAAATTTATCGGAAGGAAATGACCCAGATTCTACATTTAAAGACACCATTCAGGATATACTTGATGGGATAGGGAAGTCGCCTGAACAAAATCAGTTAGAATTGTTACCGCGCGATTCGAACGAGGAATTTCCTGATTACGAATCAAGAACGCTATCTGTTCAACTTACGTCTGCTCATAATCAATAATTCATCTCTAATAGCTATAAGTGGTGAATATCTTCCGTAGTAGCTAGAACATGCAATGTGGATATCTAATACTTAAAAAAAAAAGGCAAAGTCTTCACCAAACCTCATTCCTACTTGTTAATTCTCATCCCATCGCCGTATTGGAATTCGAGTCCCGCACACAATTTTCTTGATCAAAAGAAGTGTAGCACACATATTAAAGAATCATGTATGGCTTAGTCTCGGAAGACTTGAATTCGCTTCCAGAATAATTATTCAAAGTTTTCTCCGACGTTGTTTCCTTTGTCTTATCACGAGGCTATTTTGGTGAAGGTCGCTAGGAAGGATTTTCTCATTCCTTCCTTCCTTTGCCTCGTCGATAGATGAAAGAAAAGAAAGTCAACGATAAAACTTTTAAGAAAAAGACATATTTAGTCAAATGCTTTGAATGTCAATACTATTTACACATTCCGTAAATGTCATAGTGCTGCTAAAACCAAAATTTTATTTTGGCATGTAAATGAAATCATTGGTTTAATGTCCTGTGGTTGTGCGAATACGCGAACGTGAAGAAAGATGATATCAAGGGATGATAACCAAAGAATCGATGGAATGGTAAAAGTGGAGGAAACTAGAAAGAAACGATGGGTGCGCTGTTGTTCACTAAGATAATCGGAAAAGAAACAATATATAAGCACTTTACCACTGAGGCACCGTATACTAGCTCACGTATACGTCTTTCTTACAGATGAAAAACAGATTAGTCTCTCGAATATATATTTCCTCCAAAAATAGGGTGGTCCAAAAGTAGGTATACAGTACCGTACTGATCATCTCATTGCATTTTGTATTATTTCTTATTGTTATCCATCAAGTAGACTTAGTTTCTTTATTATTTGTTCTTAATGTGTTTTTACTTATATCTTAAACTCGGAAGAGCCGACCTAAACTAGAATATTATACTTGATCAATGCAGGGGTGTATTCCTATTTTTGGGCCACCCTATATAATGATGGAGTTAGTCACTTCTTTCAGTACGGGGACGATATGTAAAGTGAAATACATAACATTCTAAGGTTGTCAGGTTCGATGTAGCAGGTTAAAATATGGTGCTAAGCCGGACTATTCTTAGCATCTCAATGTCACCTAGAACATCGACCCTCACAATCATATAGGCTAATGTGATGTGTTTCACTTTGCATATCGTCCTTGTACTGGAAAAAGTGACTAACTCCGTCCGTATAGTCTATATACATATATATTTTAGTTACTGACTTATGCCAGAACGAGGAGAACATATTTCGTTTTGTTCACTATATTCAGTACTTTTATATCAAATTCAATTAATAATAAATATAAAATATTACATTATTCAATTAATAATTTAATAGTTTTTAAAATTATTATTTTATTTACTTCTCATGTCTATTATTTTAGCCCAATTATCATTATGAATAATACCAAAGTTCGGTCATCTCCAGCTGACCGATATGTGACGCAAGAGCGCGGTTCTAAAATCTGGAAAAAGAAGAGAAACACCAAATGGAAAAGATTAAAGGATGTGACGTAAGAGAGCAAGTGTTGCCAAAGAACTCTCTGTCATGCATCCACAAGTACTATGGTCTCAAAAACATTTTACTATGTCCTTATTTAACCGTTACCATTGTCTTTTATCAACATCAGGTTGCCTACCAGTTCCTTCCTCTCTCACTGGGAAGGCAAGAAACGAACTATGACGTCATAGAGTTCGAAATTATCGTTATAGTTAATTCAGATGCGTGGCTAACTTCCATCATAGATATCCTACTCAGTATGCATAGTGCATTTAACAAAAGTGCCGAATTTGGATTTAATTCGTTTTAGGCAACACCTAATCTAGATGCGGGCTCAATCGCTGAATACTACAATGTCGACTATATTTGTAAGTTAAATGCCCATTATTGATAAAAAAGAGAGTACCAAAATGCGCATATCATCTCAGATATACTAGAGTACGATGTGATAGTAAAGTCTCACGTCACGAAAGTATATGGAGTTTCGTCTCGAGTCTCATGTTGCAAACGAGATACGACTTCTCGTGTCTACTATACTTATGGTGGAGAACATCGTGTCCGTGGGTTTTCTCGGGGTATTCCTGTTCCCTCCCACATTCTCATTCCATCAATTATTCCTTCATCATTCACTTGCCTTAATCATCCGTCTCTTAGCCTGAAGGGCATAATCGTGGGACGTTAAACTGGAAATTTTCATTTTATTTGTCTATATGTACTTAGTGGTTGATATTTAATATACGGTGATATATACAAGATAAAATAGTTTAAATGTCCAACAATATTTAAATTAAATGAAAAGAGCAACAAAACGAAGTACTTGGTATAGCTACCCAATCGAATGTTTGGAAACCAAGAAGACCTCTTAATGACGAAGCGTTCGAAATGGTTTCCTTTGGCATATGCTTATGTTCTAATGAGATTGGAACGTGTTTCAAAATACATTAGAATCAAATGCTAATTGAAATAGTACGAACATTGTTTAGCTTCATTTATCCATCACCCATTATCCAGACAACATGCTTATTTAATACCCTGCAATGGCATGAGTTTTGAGTCTGCTAATTAAGAAATTACAGATGTAACTCCTTTACAACTATAAAATACTTCTTTTTCTGTAACGTACTTATCCTTTTTTAAAAGGAGAGAGCAGAAACCTGTCCTTTTAGACGTCCGTCTTGGCTGTAGTTTATTGTAGAGTGGGAGTTTCCAGCGTGCTGAATATCCCAAATTGATGCTGTAATGCTGCTTCGTAAGTGAAGTTATTTAGCTAAACATGCTGATCGGGAATTGTATAGTATTTAATGCTGAATGAACTGTCAAGCCCCTCATTCAGAATTCTTTTTTTTTCTTTCTTTCTTTTTGACCAAACTGAAGTCAACTTTTACATAATTGAAACTTACACAACATTACATTTAATATGATTGGTCGAAGGCAGTGTAGAACGACGTTACTCAACGTCAAGGTATTTCAACCTACTCTGTTATTGATACAACTTTACGGACACATTATATATTTTATATATATATATACCTGTAGTTGGCAACACGTCAGATGTATGGGTTGGCAATGGTGTCGTGGCGCCCGCAGCGCTGGATCGCTGGTGGTGGTGTGTTAGGTCGGTCTCCATACTACGTCAGGCGCAGTGGAACAGCAGTGTCCAGTGGCTGCAGCAGACGGAGGTAGTGTAAAATGGGAGACCTCTCAGATTTTCAAAGAAGGCAAATTGTTGATGCGCGGTTATGTGGAGTGAGTGTGACGGCAGTGGCTACTGTGTTAGGTGTGTCGCGTGGGACAGTATCGAAGGTGATGACGGCCTACACAACACACGGGAAAACCACATCGGGGAAGCGGAACAGTGGGCGGAAGAAAATCATGAGTGACAGGTCACGCCGGGTATTAAAGCGGATTGTCACGCAGAACCGTCGTGCCACTGCGGAGCAAGTGACGGAGGAACTCAATCAGCACCTCCCCCACCCTGTTTCGACAATCACAGTCCGCCGCGAATTCCATGACATGAACTTACGGGGTCGTGTTGCACGGGCCAAACCGCTCATCAGGGACCATAACGCTTTCGCACGCCGCAAATGGTGCCACGACCATGCAACTTGGACCGTTGAGGACTGCAAACGTGTGATATGGTCGGATGAGTCATCCTTCACCCTATTCCCAACCACGGGCCGTGTTTATGTGTGGAGAACGCCCAAAGAAGCTTATGATCTGCGGTGTCTCCGCCCAACTGTGGAACATGGCGGCGTCTCGTTGATGTTGTGGGCCACAATATCATGGTTTTCATTGGGTCCTGTGGTCACACTTAGCGGACGAATCACTGCCAACGATTATGTCGCAATTTTAGGAGACCACTTGCATCCTATGGTCCGGATGTTGTTCCCGGACAATGACGCCATCTTCCAGGATGATAATGCACCCATTCACACAGCTGACGTTGTTGCAGCGTGGTTTGAGGAACATCGGGATGAAGTTCAACACCTCCTCTGGCCCGCCCAGTCCCCAGATCTCAACATAATTGAACATCTGGGGTCTGTCTTGGAAACACTACTCCGGGGACGATTTCCACCTCCATCCTCTCTCACAGAACTGGCCGATGCCCTGCACGAGGAATGGTGTAAAATTCCACTTGCTACCATTCACGACCTCTATGCCTCCATCCCACGTCGCATCAAGGCTGTTCTGAAGGCGAAAGGTGGCCCGACACCATATTAATCTCGTAAGTTGCAATTTCGTTCAGATTTTTCCATTTTTCTGATCACCATCTCTCTCTCTCTCTCTCTCTCTATATATATATATATATATATATATATATATATATATATATATATACCTCAATTAACAATATCCAAGATATGGTGTCACTACCTCTGGTCGTTGTAAACTAAAAAGTATTTTTGCTTCATCATAATGTATATTGTAAATCCATTAGAAACTTCAGATCATTTGCACCACCATTCAATATTATTCAATTCAACTTATTTTTCTCATGGGTTACTTTCGTCTAATAGACTCTCTCCCTAATGTTTTCCATTGTCCACGCTTTGCTTTTAATAGGTTTAAATTCGATTTAAACTACTCGCTTAGCAAAACAATACTTTTGTTGTAAAATTGTCAACGTGTAAGGGATGGCAAAACTCTTACACGTTATTATTATTATTATTATTATTATTATTATTATTATTATTATTATTATTATTATTATTATTATTATTATTATTATTATTTACATAAACGTATTGCTTTGCTCAGCGAGTAGTTTAAATAGACTGTCGAATATCCAGCTTAATATGGCGGTAGGGAAGGCCAGAGTTCTAATACTTCTTATGTCATGGTTATTACAATCTAAATTAGTTGAAATATTAAAACGAAACTTTTGTAGTTGAATGTACCATCATTAATATTTTATCTGTATTATACTAAAGGAAAATAGATGAAACGTCTTAAGACTAGTAACTTTTTAGAGAAGCCCAGTACGAAAATAAGCCACAAGGACTTATTACGTACTGGTTGTTTTTACATTTTGTGTAGTGAAAGTAGTCTCTCAGATTAGTATATAAACTTGAAACATTAGAACATTATCATCTTGTATTCGCACCCTGATTCGAAGCTCCGACAATGAACATCTTCAGCTTACACTACGTCGAGATTAGAGAGAGACCTCTGAATTTGAAATGTAAGTTCTAAACTCTTTCTTTGAATCTTAGTCTCTGAAGAAGTAATTTCTTCATGGTGGTCTCCTGCTAGGCCTCTTTGATAACTGCTCTTAAAGCATAACTTGCTATTATCTTATTAATTTGATTTCGTATTGTTTGAACTTGCAGACTCATTTGAAATCACTTAATTAATGAATTAATATTTGGTTGTTGATTACAACAAGTCTGCATTTCTGTAATGATGTTGTAAATTTAATAGAACTCGTTGTAATAAACTTATGTATTATCAGAACTCTTTTCCTTTTATACAATAACTGTCAAAGTACTTTTAGAGCGTTATCATGAGTAATAATACTACCACTATACAATATTATATAGAGGTAATCACAAAACATCATTTTAAATTAAACACTTACGTACCACGCTATATGTACTGCCCCATATAGCATGCGCTATTGTGGAGATTTGTGTCATACCAAAGAACTTACTTCCACTAAGGCAACAAACACTTTTGTGATTGATGCTGACGGAGCAGAATATCCTTGCAAACTACTGTGGCAGCAGCTTAGATTGTTATTGAACATGGTCGTAGGAGAAAATGGCTCCGCTTATAGAATCGGTAACTATTCACTAGATATGAAGCACATAGTTCTTTTTTGAGCACAGATTTTGAAGTTCTTCTCTAAGGACATGCACATTTCAATAATTTTACAAGCTAGAAAAGCGTTTTCCTTTTTTTCCATATTTTTAACATTACAATCATATTTACAGGTGAGCCGTTTCAACGTATCTGCCTTCAATCTATTATTTTTATAATTAATTGGAGTAACACTCCATAATTCCAATGCATTCTGATAATGTTCAATAAACGGTATTGTTTTCTTCTTTTTCAATGGGCCACTCCATTTTGTCGAACAGATATTGCCGCCCAGATCCACACTTTGCTGGATTCGGCCCAATACTGTTCAACAAGTATATTTCTGTAGTATGCGGCAAGTTTGTTGGCCCGACAGGTTACGACATATGGAATGCAACACAGTCACACGCTACATGACACAAGGTGTTTCTTCGGTAAAATACACTAATGCTGCATACTTCATGTTGCCCAAATATTACTTCGGTAAAAAAAATCAGAACTTAAGAGTTTTTTATGTTTGAAAAAGTTCTTGATAGATGACTTAGTATGGTCGCGTTTTTATGAAGTCTTATTCCTATCCAAATTCTATTCCTTTTATACAGGGCGGTAAGGCATTAATGAGTCACCCTATAGAGTACACATTTTATTACTCAAGGGAAGCGTTCTACTTAAGCTCTTGATTTTCGGTAATGAAATGTGAACTTGCATGATAGATACTGTTATCTAGTTAATGCGAGATGCACATGTGGCTAAGTCGTAGAATGCTCACCTCTGTTAGGATGGATCGCTAGCTCAATCCCGGCTATGTTACTAAAATGCTCTCGTTTCATTTTTTAATTATTAAAATACACACATTATTTTTTAAACGATAAATATATTATAATAGATTAGATGTTAACGGTTTTGATTTAGAATTACGAGTATGCCCTGAACTCGAAATCTGTGGTCAAATATCGTTGCTGAAATGTTAATGTTTCTGAGTCAATAATTTAAAACTGGACTATGTATGTCGTAGAAACACGGTTTCACAATCAGAGGAAAACACGTTGAACAAAGGAGGAGACATGATGAGTTAGAAGAATGAAAGAAACAAGTGTTGGTAGTGTACAACGTAGTCATGGATCCATGAATAAGTATGCCTGTAAAACCACCTACTACGCTCTCGATGTTTTTGTTTATCTGACACCACTGTCTTGTATATATATATTACTCTTAGTTTAGCACCCCTTTCAGCAACGAGGGAATATGAGACGTGGACCTACAGCTTAACACGGGATCCAAACCACGTGAGCTTTCGACGGGAAGGGCACTCAGGTCCCCAGCGCCAAAAGCGCATTTTTCATTCCGTGTGATTTACTAAAAAACGGAGTAATACACTTTGAAATCACAAGTATTCAGTTAGAAATGTATTTTCTAATATTTTAGCCTTTACCTTATCAGATCAGTATTGGGATGATATGTTTCAATATCTGTCTGGTATCCTTCTGAAGTTGTCATTGATAATGTTTGCAGTGTAAAATTACTTCATGGTTTTTGGATATTCCTTAAATAAATATAATCTACAAGAAAAGAAACAATATTTTCCAGAATTATTATTGCTAATTATGTATCTTAAACTCGTCGTAGTAACATAATAAACACATACATCCACTCCTTATGCTCACTTCAAACGATGTCGATGTTCAGAAAGGAAATATTTCAAAATTAAACTTTGTTGGATGAATTCCACTTGCATATACATTTTAAACGTTATTTCGTCTCTTTAGTGCCAAGAAAATGTTCCCATCCATCAACAGCAAATTAGTTCATGCTCCTTAAAATCTCAGAAGTATGCGAGATGTGACAAATGGAAGGCCGTTCACAAAGTAATGCAGTAAACAGGTAGTCAAAAACACAGAAAATGCTTAGGAAACATTTCTGCGCTACAACGGAGCTTGGATTAAGTCCTAACGACCTATTTCAACACTTCCGCTATTTCGCTACTGACTTGGAAAGAAATGCAATAACACTTGTATAGCGTTCCTGCGATTTGAACCACATAAAGGTAAAAGGAAATTCCGTTTCAGAAATAGAAAATTCTTAACAACTTTATACAATATGCGATAGAATTGTGAAACACATTGTAAAACATATTGCTGATGTAAAGAAATTTGCATGTGAATGAATGCCTGCCGATTTGTAAGCAAGCTTATATGCAAAATGTTACGTTTCATACTTTCTGCTTTCTTGAAATGTACATGTTTCTTAACATTTAACACGAACATATAACAACGCATGCAAACAAATTAAACAACTTTTACTTCTGTAAACGAAACGTGCCTTTTCTTTCGTGTAGAGCCACTATACAGGATGAGTTAAGTTGAGTGTTACCAGTAGAAGCAAATTTTACATCAAGTATGCATCGGCGGAGCAAAGTGATAAATTTCAAAATTGAAGAGCGCAGAGAGACCAATAAACTGAAAAGCAAGTGCCCCAGGGCTCCCATCAAAGTACCCATGAGGCCAATTTCAAAATTTCAAATGATAACATAGATCGATCGATGCCTCGTTCGACACATCTTGGAAAACGAAAAAAAAAACTTTGATAGGAAGTAAGAGTGGATATGAGAAGTGTGGAAAAATGGGTCTTGCTTCAGATAAATTTGCATGGTCTGCAGTAGGAACGCGGTGGAACAAACACTCAAAAGAGCTTATGTTTTAGTCTAGAAAATTCGGAGAGAGGAAATTTGATTGGAGCCCTGTGGCAAAAACTTTTCATATAATTTTCATTCACCTTCGAGCAGATATTATGATGATGCGTATGAAATGTCCACTTTGGTGAGTGTTGTCCATGAAACTAGGTTTGAGGCTGTCTCGTCTCGAAAAGTGCCGTGGAAGTACTGTCTTGTAGCGACAAGATACCTATTTCTAGGGGGATAGTTCTGTTTAGTCTTCTGTGCAACACTAGCTTTGGCGCCAGGGGGTAAGTTCACCTCAGCAATACAATATAGGAATGAACTAAGATTCATGCAAAACGTCACAAATACTGCACATGTGTACAAAGAAGTCGAATTGAGAACCTCCTTTTTTGATGTAGGGTAAAAAGTTGAACTCATGGATGCCACATGAGTTTACATCGACTAATAAGAATTACCGTCTAGAGGTAAACAATTCTTTTAGTGTAAATAAATAATTGAGAAAGTTTCTTGCATCAGATTGGAGCTTTTGATGGAAAATGGATCAGCTAGAATAATCATAAATGAAGAGAACAGTAGTTGGATCTTGATCAAAGTTCACGACAGTTTTCAAAACCTCTAAAGAGTGTTGCTGGTATGTTTATCTATCTTGGCGTTGATCCATTATGCATTTCTCCGTTGAGGCAAAACCATTACTGCAGATTGTTACTGCGCTGAACTTCATGAAATGAACCAGCCACAACTTTACCCGCAAGCATCAAGAAATATTTAAAAGGCATGGTGCCCTGTTTTGCACGATAATGAACACGCAAATGTCGGTGAAAGAATGCTGTAGACTCTCCATGAGTTGCAGTGTGGAAGTCTTCCTCATCACCGATTCTCCCGATATCCCTCCTACTGATTACCACCTCTTTCAGTATATCGATAATTTCTTGGGACGGAAGACCTTCCCTGATGATCAGGCGGTTAACGTGTGGTCGATGATTTCATCACATCGCAGACTTCATACTTCTTTCGCCACGTAATCCAATTGTTGGTTGAGCGATGACACAAATGTGCGGCGACAACATATATATATATATATAAACTTGTTTTTGTTGTTTTCATTAAATTGTTATTATTATTGGGCTTTAAAAGTGACCCACTTGGGGCGAACACTGTGTTTTTGGTAGATAATTCAGTTTACAGAGTTTCTTTGGTCTAGCGGTTTTTGTTCGAGTTATCGGACAACTAGGTTTCTTGCCCTGACTAAGACCACATATCGTTCTTTGTAACCTTGGTGTTGCATAAGGATACAAAACACAAGAAAAGTATTACTTAGTCCAGTGATCGCCAAATTGTCGATTGCGAGTTACTAGTAGCTCGCGGGAACATTTTCAGTAGATATCGTTAACGTAACGGTTGAATAACCTTGATTCATCCACTGAGCTGACGTTAAGGACAGAGGGCGCTGACGACAACAACTGCTTGTTTCTCTCGTGCAACTGCCATTGTCAGCCTCATATCACAGTTGATTGTATGCGCGTGGGGTTTGTATGTTATGTTTTCGTGTGTATATTAGACATTTTAACTTGGACAGTTTGATTTCTATTACATATTTACTAGAAATGCAAGTTTATAGGCAATAAACAAATGTAAGAACTTTTTTTAAAAAAAGTTGGTAGTTATTTTGGTTGGTAGCTCACAGTAGAATTTAAAAACGGTACGGTAGCTCAGAAGCTTCATAAATTTGGCGACCACTGACCTAATAGAATAATAAGAACTGGTAGGTGTTAATGCAGAGACAAGCTTAACGTCCGTTTCAGCATGGAGTTTATAGAAGACGTGGAATTACAGATTAATGTGGAAACCAAATCACATGAGCTCCTACCTGAAGTCGAACCTGGGACTTTCGAACTAGATATATGTATTTCAACCATACAATCACAATGGTGCGAGCTTGTTATGAACTTGGCAATTTTGCATTAACAGCGAGTATACTTGCCAGGGATTACCTCGTGCCAGGGGAAGACGCCACGAATAACATAGCTAATGTGGTTACACAGTTATGTTATATATATCAGCGGCGGTTGGTACTATATATTGCATGGTGTGCAACCGGATATTTTTTTAAATACTAAAGATATTTTTAAGTATTAAAGTAGTGTATCTGTAAAAAAATAAACATTTGCTCTTGAGCGCAAAACAGTATTGATACATTTCATTTAAAAATTAAATTTAAAAAAAAGATAAAAGAAAGAGAGTGATTTACATACAAATCCAGTTGCAGCGACTGTTAACACTGGAAACAGTTACATTGAGCATATGGCAGCGAGCTCCTATCTCTTAATATGAGGAAGTGGATTTATTCTTGCATCGCTGCAATCCTCCCGTATTTCCCTCTTCCAGTTGCCACTTCGTCCGCAACTGGTATATAGTCAGCTTCTATAGTAGTTACGAATTCCTCCGCTTGGCAGCACTTGACTCAATTGATAGGTTGAGTGAGATATAGACGCTTAGAAGAAAGAAGTTATTCACCAAATAGAAACTCGCAAACAAATAGGCGTTTGGTCGTAGCAGGGGCGGATCCAGGCTGAATGTTTGGGGGAGGGCGGTAGTTCGAAGTTAATAGATTTTATTTAAGATTTATGATACAAAGTTAAAAATTCTTTAGATAGATTTTACTTTTAAAATAAAAATATCCTATTCTGGGGAGGAGGGGACCGAGTCTCGAAAAAGAAAATGTCTTACCATTGGTCTAATTCCTTGCTGTGTGTCGTTCGTGCACATGATCCCGTGTTTGATTTCCGGCGGAGAGCATAAAAAAATAATCTCAAATCATTCACTTTCAATAATCTGTCTTCTTTAGCCTAAATTGCTGGAATGTTAAACTATTTTTTTTTTCATTTTTGAAGGAAAAAATCTTATATTTCATGCTTCTTTATAGTAGAACAGCAGACAAAAATACATAGTTACTGAACATGAACTTTCTGTCCCTTATATTCATACAAAGAAATGCTAACAAAATGCATGTTGTCGGAGGAGAGAGGTGTTTCTGTACCCTAAAGAAAATAAAGCGGAAAATATATGCAGTAGCTATGCTTTCTATTCAGAAAAAAAACTTGGCGAGCAGCATTTCAGATTTCAATGAAGTCATAGAAAAAATTGAAGTCCGAAACGAACGAAGAAAGACCTTCCATTTAAAAATAATAAATAATTTACTTAATTAAATAATTTTGTTTACCTGCGTACATGAATATATGCAATTTTCTTGCTTTTTCTTCTTCTTTTCGGGTTAACGATATCATTTATAGCTTACAGCACATGCTATATATTCGATTTATCTCTTGTTCAATAGCATGAACGTAGAAGCTTTGTATATAAATAGTGTATAAACGTAAACTGATAGTAATTGTTTGAAAAAAAAAGAAATAACATATATTAAATCAATATTAGAGAATACACTTAAGTCAATAAATACACGAATGGAGCTTAAAAGGACTTTCCTCTTAATATTTCTTGAATATTCTTTTTGGATGAGACTCAAGAATACTGGGGGAGGGGAACAGTTGCGCGTAACTATAAACCTTTGATATTGCAACATTGCAACCGGTGCTACTACAGACCACGAACCGCTACTAACATGTATATAATTTAACATTGGTTCTCAGATCACAACCAAGGTTTTTCCTCACCAAGTGCTGAACAATACGTGGACATCATATGCAAGTACTAAACAGTAGTCCTAGTATATGGAGTGTTGCAACAAATTACAACAGCTTTATTTATTTTTTTGCAAGACATTAAAATAGTATTCCATTCTTTCTTTCGTATTAAAATCTTTATTGGTATAATTTTAACAACTTTTAACCCTTTTCTTGGCAAGACTTGCGTTGCTCAGAAAAAATTACTGCATGCGATTTCCGTGTCAAATAGTTGTAAAATAAGACATAATTGCACATTTTAGTTACATGTTTTATTTAGACAAGTCTGTGACGTAATGTATCCCATACGATACATTGCCAAGAATAGGTAGTCACAAAGTAACCAAAAAATATTCAAAAAACATTATGTATCCCAACGGATTCATTGTCAAGAAGAGGGTTAAAATGTCATGTTTTATACCATTTTACTAGTGGTATCATTCTGCAGAGTGTGGGAAACATGTAATGAATTCTCGACTCCCTGTTGCGGTAAGTTTAGCTTAAGCTGAACTAAAATGATGTGAGAGGATAACTAACTTCAATTACTGAAACAGTTTCTTCAAATTTAATTATACTTTAGCAAGTGCATCAAGCATGAAGTACATGCTTCGTTAGTCATAACCTTGTTGATAATTAGTAGAAAATCGATTTCCTTTTCTTTACGTGTCAGGGAAAGATCTTCCAAGTCAGAAGCAGAAAGAAGGGTTAAGTGTTAACATCCAAAGTGTTTTCTACAAAGGCAAGTTGCAAATATTACATACTTTATTATAATCATAATTCTTTAAATTTAGATTTTCATGGTTATTTAACTTCGGCATTCCATATTCTAATTTCATATTTGTCATAGTAAGTATTATTTATTATAGAAGGATTATTATACTATAGGTGCCAAGTAATACTATTATTTTGCCTTCCAAAAAGGGCTTTATGACATTTTGACAATTATTTAAATATAAAGCAGGCAAGACGGTTGTGTATCAGGAACTCCCAAACATTTTAGAATAAATATATAGTTATTAAACGAAAAAAAAAATATTACTGAGTCACTAGTGTATCTCACGTTGTGGATACCCATACTTGTCCTATATTCAGTTATTTTTTTTCATAATTTCATTATTGATTAAATCTAAACATTAAAGGGAAACACGTGCATATATACTGTCTTCGAGTTCACATACCATGACTGGAGATCCAACTCGAGGAAACCCTATTTCAGTCGAAAGCAGAGATTTACACTAACTAAATTTGTATGGCAAAAATATGCGAATTTTAAGCTATAACCTGATCTTACTCCTAAATCAAAGTTAACATTTAAATAAGACTAAAAAACAGTTTACCCGGAAGCCTTCGACTCGCTTTACTCCATAGGTTGAAATTCTACTTAATTAAAAATTCTAATTGCTTATATTGAATAATAATAATAATAATAATAATAATAATAATAATAATAATTGTTATTATTATTATTATTATTATTATTATTATTATTATTATTATTATTATTATTATTATTATTATTATTATTAGATATTTAGTTTGGTCAGTAACTAACTTGCGATTACACAAATGTTGTATTAATGCTCAAGTTTAAATATGGTTAATGGTAATATGTTCCCTGTGGGTTGGCAATAAAACTTCCTACATACTGTATTATCCTAAATGTATGTTTTAATATTGTTAACTTACAAAATTATATTGTGCTTGACATATAATAAATACTTGTGGATTTTATATAAATGATTAGCTGAAATTCCCGTTCTTCGCACGGGGAACATAAGGGATATGGAAAATACTCGAAAGTGAAGGAAGGAATGAAATAAACACCGGTACCAAAGAGGGCCAAACACCTGACGTAAACGGGAAGAATAAAGTTTGCGCAGTTTGAAAATAAAGAAATACATGAAATAAATAACGAAGAGCCATGTCTTTGGCTTTTCCGCTCCTGCTTGTCCCCAGGTCAGCTAAAATGAAAGAACAGAATCCGATTTACGCAATTTGAAAATAAGGAAATTTGTGACGTAAATAAAGCAGAGCAACGCTTTTGCTCTCGCACTTGTCAATTCCCGGCTAGCTGACAAGTCTCTTCTTGCCTAAACTTGGGCTTACATATACATACCGAAGAGCAATGCCTTCGGTATTGTGGTCCGTGACTAATTCCAAGTCAGCTGGTGCGCAGGAAGATTAAGATTTATGCAGTTTGAAAATAAAGAATTAGTGACATAAGTAACGAAGAGCAATGCATTTGGCGTTACTCTTGTGCATTTTTGAACCATCTGATGTGGCTGTTCTTGCCTAAAGTGAAGCTTAAATGTAATCGGTACTATCAGGAATCAGCCTAGCGATTTGAAAACAATGTGTTCGACCCTATTCTCGATCATTTTGGTCACTATATTGGTCATTATATACTAGGACATTATATTTCTTAGCCATCCTCACCCACCAAGCCGGTGGAGGTTGAACCTGAATTTAAACGGCAGGGGGAATGACATTAATCAACGACACCAAAAGCTATGGATTAGATATTAATATTAGTCGTTTTCCATTATTTTTGCATATAACCCATTCCACCTCTCAACTAAGGGGTGTCTTGTCTCCACCATTAAGTTTGAGCTTAAATGTCATCGGGTCTGCCACTAATCAGCTTAGCGACCCCAAAATCAATTATTTAGTGAAGAATATCAAGTATTTTAGATTAATTTTACATGTCATCTTTTGCCGCCCCCTGGAGTTACTAATGGGGTTAAACATGGACTTAAACAGCATCGGTAATGTCACTATTTATCTCAATACCCCAAAAGCTATTGATGCGATATTAATATCGGCCATTTTTGATTATTTTATATGCCACTGTTCTATCCACCTCCATGATCGGTAGGAATGTCGTACCCGAATTTTCCAAAATTGTAACTCGTATACGCACGAAGTTTGGTTGAAACTGTTCCATACATTCAACAGGTGTGCTGGAACATACAAAAACTTATACATACATACAGATTACAATCTTATTTACATTTATTCCGGAATTTGTCTTAACAATAAACAGCAAAGGCATGTTCATGTTAGGCATCAATATTATACATTTTCAAATACTCATACTGAAACAATAAAATTTAAGTTGCAGCTAATCGCCATAATATATTACTGTGGAAATTCACAAATACCAATAATATTCTAATCTAAATAGGGCTTCGGCCTTTGTCGTATTTTGGACTTATTAAATTGAAACAATGCAGTTTCTAACTTGAAATTATATCGTCACAATAGTTTTAAATCTGCTAGTTGCTAACACGCTAGCGACATCTATTGGAACTAGACAGGCAGGTAGGCACTGAGCGTAGGTAGTGGAGCGGAGACTGTTAAGTATCAGGAATTGTCGTTACTCACAGACTAAGGCGTTTTCCTTTTATAATAATGGTATGTTTGATAACGATCTCGACACGTCAAGAAATTCATCTTCAGGCACGAGTTTACAAATATTAAAGATCAACATAATTGTAAAACATTTCTGCAATGTTTCACTAAGAACACTAACTTTTGTTATTCTACATTCTTGAAGGGCCACAGTGGCTCAGTGGTAGAGTACTTACCTCTGGTGCATGGGATCCCTGATTCGAACTCTAGTAAAGTTTGTGGGGGACAGCATCGTGTTTTTTCTCGGGGTTCTCCCGTTCCCTCCCACTTTTTCATTCCACATATTCTTCCATAATCATTTCCTCGCTCTAATCCTTTAGCCTAATTGAGTTAAGTTGATTTTGAGTTTAAGGTTCCTTTCAGCAGTGAGGCTATATGAGACGGGACCTACTGATTAACGGGGAATCCGAACCACATGAGCTCCCACTGGGAATCGAACCCAGGTCTGCCACGCCACAAAGGGCATAATTGTTGGGCATTAAACTAAAAGATTTCATTTTTACATTCTTGAACAAATACAACCTGATTTTCTGGTTGAGATGAGAAACATTGAAAACCTCTTAAACATTAAAATACTAAACAGCAAAACTGATACATTGTAGTTGTATTTTGGCTGTAGTTGTATTTTTATATGTATTAATTTCAAACACATATAAAAATGAAGATCCAGGCAATTAATCGCTACTTTCACGAAGGTAAACAGAAACGTAGTTTATCTAACATAAGGGCGTGAACAAAGTGGTATATTTACACATCGGACAGAAGGCGATTTGGCAAGCTGACCACGCGGTGAGGGTAAAATGTTGGGGAACCACAGCAAATATAAGCCATTTACTAAATGTATTATCGAAAAGTGGACACTTTATGGAGTTTGATCTTCTCTTTAATTTCTACAACTTTTGTTCATACGAACGGGCAGATTTCGCGCTTCTTTCATTGATTTAGCCTCGGTATGTTCAAGTTTGTTGTCTCTTTCCAGCACCGTCGCTATATGAGACATTGATCTAAAGTCTGCCAATCAAATCCAGGTCTCCCACAACATACGTATATCGCTTTTCACGTAGTAAGGAATATGTCATCAGTTTACATCTGAGTTTGAGTGTTTAGAGATTAAGTACCCTTAAAGCTATGAAGATTTATAAGGATTTTTTAATGTTTAAGTTTCAAATTACGAATAAATCAAAGTAAAATTTGACAGTACCTATTGCTTTCAACGGATATTTTCCCATGTGGTAAGGTTCTTTCATGAAAGATTGCGCAAGTATTCCTTCACTAAAAAACATAAAATATTTTTTCTCTCTGCATCTGTAACTGACATCCTTAAAGAAATAAAAAAAAGACCTTTCGTGCAAGTCCTTTTAGTGGTGGAGTACTTCCGTGGCCGGTCAATATACCACTGTGTTTGCAAACAGTGCTATTCCCACGCAGCCTGTAATCATGTAATTTTCCAATCTTGGTCGCTTTCCAACTCTCTCGGATATGCCATCATTCAAAAAATCCCACTTTCCTGCTGAGAGGATAGATTCCACACACATCTGCACATATAAACACAACGACACAGTGAGAAAAAATAAGCTAGTCGTGCTCTTCCTCATTCAAAACTACAGATGCTTTACACCCTATGATGAATATAACACTCATTCAGAAGAAGAGGAAAACATGTTTTGTAAGCACAGAATTAGTGTGTATGTTTTGTATATAGTGGACTAATAAAACATTATATTTGAAAACTCTAAACTGACTGAAGTGTTTTTTAATTTGAACACTTCTTCCATATAAGATGTTGCAATCTTAAACAGGAATACCAGGCGCGTTTCCTGTTCTACATTTTTGCCCTTCTGTTCTCAGCCCTTTTCATTTCTAACCATTGAATGAATTATATTCTTGACAAAATCAATAAAGAAATGTGTAGGTGCGGTTATTAAGCATGGTCCTGAGTTCGGCTCTCAGTAGGAGCACATAATGTTACATACTGGTCCAGCATTATGAGGCAACTGAAGACTTATTTCAGTTAAGAAGTAGCGAAGTACGGTCTACGAGTGAAAATAATGCTGGTGGATATTGATATGCTTCACATATATCACCTAAGTAAACATCATTTAGCCGGTTCTAGCACTGAGTAAGTCATAACAAGGTCAGATAATTTAGCTTAACTAACTCTACGACCTATGGAACCCAGAACTTCAATGCCGTGTTCGCAAAAGCTGTGTATAGACGTCTGTTCTTAGGCAACTGGATCCAGTTTTTACTTTGTATTCCTATTTCCATGATATAAATCTTAATGTTGTCCTCAAATCTCCTCTTAGGTCTTCCCAATGGTCGTTTTCCGACTGGATTTCCAGTCTAAATTTTGAAAGCGTTCCTGATTTCTTCCATTCTGACTACATGACCTGCCCACCTGAAGCTTCTACACTTGATAATCCTAACAATGTTTTGTAAACGGTATAAAACATGCAGTTCCTTGTTATCAAGTTTCCGCCATTCCCCATTCCCATTCCCCTTCAGGTTCGAATATTAGTCTCAGGATTTAATTCTCAGATTCTTTCAGTCTGCGTACTTCCTTCAAAGTAAGTGACCATTTTTAGCAAACATATAACAGACATAATTGTCGTTTTAAGCTTCAAATTCCTCGACAGAATTTGCGACGACAAAAAATTTAGAACGGAATAATAACACGAATTCCCTGCTTTCAGTCTACATTTAATTTCTTCATGGATATGATTTTGGTTTGTTAATATTGATTCTAGATATTTCAAAGTATCTACTTTGCCGAAAGTATTACTTGATATTTTAACGCATCCATAATTTGCAGTATCACTATACCGGCGAATTTCCATATATTTAGTTATCTCTGATTTACTTCCAAACTCGCGTCAATACAAGCGTTTGATAAAACTTCTATATTTCTTTCTGTTGTTTTTCTATAATCCTCTATCAGTTATAAATCGTCAACATACGCCATAACCTGGCGAATAGAGTGACCAGAAGGCAATGATTAAAAAGCCGGACACATTGACTTAAAAAGCCGGACTTTATGAATTTGTAAAATCTTTTCCCCACATATGATAATTCAATTCATTAATTGCGTTTAGACATCTTTTGCTCAAGTAAACTGGGAAAGCTACAGTTACAAATAGGTACATTTACATGTTAAAATGCTTACCTCGTTGATATTTCTCTGCTCTTCGAACGGCTTTCAATAGACGCTTGTTCTGTAAGAAGTGTTAAAGATGTCACCGCACTTTCCATTCTCACTTTTCCTTCAAAGTTGAAACAAACTTGAAGTTCGGACTTAACTGTGCAGTGTTCATTAATGAAAATACCCATTCGAAACAAGCTTACTACTTTGTATGGAAAGAATATATGAACCGACTTTCTTGAATAGAACCAAGAATATATGATATGGTCTGGCCAGGGTTGTCAATCTAATGGTTTCCTACACAGTGGCGGATCTAGAAAGTAAAAAAAATAGGGGGGGCTGTCAGGCTATGATAGGTATATGATGAGTTTTCTATAAATTTCAAAAATATGTAAACAATAATTTAAATATTTTTTGTCAATCCAAAAAATTGGGGGCCTAGGCCCCCGTACCCGGGCTAGATCCGCTACTGTTCCTACCAAATTTCGCAATTCTAAACTTTTCTTACTTTACAACTTACAAAAATGTACCGATAATTTGCAAATTCTGAAATGACAGAGACGAACCATCGGGCCATCATAATAATGGAAAGTTAAACATTTGTAATGAAACAACTGAAAAGCAGGTCAAATGGGTGTCTGGCTAGACTACTAAGCCGGGCACGGGACAGGACCTCCAAAAACCGGACTTTCTGGCCAAAAGCAGGACATCTGGCCACCCTACTGGTGAATATCATTCAGCTCTAGGCACTGGTTACTATATTTAATCTTTCTTATAGCATACTTCTGAACAAAGTTGAATAATAATGGCGACAACGTATCTTCTTGTTTCAGGCCATTCTCGTGAAAGCTCGTGGAGGTTTAGATTTAGACATATTGCATATTTCAATTGTATAATTGTGTATATATCTCTCTACTTACAAGTAACACTTCCCAAGTGTAACACTCCGATTTTGATAAAATTTGGCACGTAGATACTACACATGAAATAAACGAATATGCGTTTTTTTCTTTATTTTCTATGGAAAAACGGTTTTAGAGGGCAAAAGACCCCACCCAAAATTTTGAAAGTTGACGCCAGAAAGGCAAAAAAGAAGTGGATCGAAGTGAACGAAATTGTGTACAGGTATAGTAGACGTAAAATGAGGGAATACGTGTTCCGTATTTTCCTGAAAAAAAAGCGGTTGGGTGGGGCGCAGATCCCTCCAAACCTTTGATCACGAAATACTAAAAATGCTAATAACAGAATGTCAGATGTGTGTAAAGAACATGAAGGATTGCAAGGAAACTTTGTGTAGGGACAATCCACAAAAAGATAAACGAATACGAATTTTTTCGGAAAACCGGTTTTAGGAGTCAAAAGCCCCCCAGTCAAAATTTTGAAAGTTGACTCCCGAAAGGCAAAAACAAGTGGCCCGAAGTGAATAAAATTGTGCACAGATATTGTAGACGCAAAGTGAGGGAATACGTGTTTCGTAGTTTCCTGAAAAGAAAAAAAAAACTGTTCGGTGGACCGAGGCGTTGGGTGGCGAAAAGAGTGGACCGAAGCGAACGAAATTTTGTGTAGATATTATATATATATATATATATATATATATATATATATATATATATATATATATATATATATATATATATATATATAAGACCTTACGTGTTTCGCAAGTGTCCCCACCCGATTTCTACAAATTTGGCAGATCAACAGTAAGCACAAACAGTACAGCGTATTTTATAGTTTTCAGGAGGCGCCTTTAACACTTACAATGTTTTTCCACATAAACAAAAACACATATCGATTAATTTCCTGTTTGCTGTTGATGTGCCAAATTTGGAGTAAATGGGATAGGGACGCTTGAGAAACACGAAAGGCCTTATTTTACATATACAATATCTACAAATAATTTCATTTGCTTCGGTCTACTCCTTCCTCGGTCCACTCCTATTACGATAATATTTACATTTTTTTTCGGAGGGGCCCTTCGCCTCAACATTGATTTTCCGCACAAATTAAAACACGTGTTGTTCATTTTATTTTATTTTATTTTTTGCAAATTGTTCCTACACGAAATTTCGTTGCAATTCTCCATATCCTTTAGGGACTTCTGAAATATATTTATTTGCACTTTCGATATTTCGTAATCAACGGCTTAGAAGGTCTGTGGTCCACCCAACTTATTTTTTTTTATTTTTTCAGAAAAATACGAAACACGTATTCCCTCCTTTTACGTCTGCAATATCTGTGCACTATTTCGTTCACTTCGGTCCACTTGCTTTTTCTTTTCGGGTGTCAAATTCCAAAATTTCGGATGGAGGTCCCCTAAAACCAGCAAATAAAAAACCCGTATTCATTTATTTTTTACGTATTGTCCCTACACGAAATTTCGTTGAAATTCTTCATGTTCTTTACACACATCTGACATTCTGTTATTAGCATTTTTGGTATTTCGTGATCAAAGGTTTGGAGGGATCTGCGCCCCACCCAACCATTTTTCCCGAAAAATACGAAACACGTATTCCCTCATTTTACGTTTACAATATCTGTGCACAATTTCGTTCACTTCGGTCCATCTGTTTTAGCCTTTCGGACGTCAACTTCCCAAATTTTGGGTGTGGGCTTTTACCCCTAAAACAGTTTTTCCGCAGAAAATAAAAGAACACGTATTCGTTTATTTTATTTGTAGTATATGCCTGCCAAATTTTATGAAAATCGGAGTGTTACACTTGGGAAGTGTTACTTGTTAGATCACTATAACGATTAACAGCTATCTTCGTTGTGAATACCTGGCTTCAACTTCGATGAAAGAGCACTGAACACATTATAGTGATTTGGGTCCCAACTTAAACTGTAGGTCCACATCTCATACAACCTCGTTGTTGGAAAGCGCCGTTAAAATACCACAAATGAGGAAAAGTCTAGACCTAAAATTATGTCAGAATATCCAAAGTTGGAATTCAAAAGAAAGTTTACGTGCTAGAATATAAATACTAATAGTGTATTTCCTGTGACTGCTTCCATGTTGTCAGCATAGCATGTAAAATACAAATGATTCATCTTAGTAACAATAATATTTATTGTACAATCCGCAGCAAAAGACCTGCAACATGAGCATGTAAGTTTATTGTGAAACTACGTCTAACAACCCAGGGAATCAACATAACGTCTAAGTGGCACGAATCACGTAGGAGAAACCTCGGCGTCCTCCCCTGCACACTTATTTTGGAGCAAAAGACTTCGTCGTTTTACAATAAACTTAAATGCTCATGTTGCAAGTTTTTTGCTGCGGACTGTACATCTGCAGTGTTTCTCTTGAGACAATGATATTTCCTTTAAGAACCCTGTCATGAAAACATGTTTTCGAGTTTTATTTCATTTTGTTGCTTGTTTTAGCTAACTAACTAGTCAGTTTCGTTTCACATTGTGAAACTACGACAGATTTCGAAACTATTAAAATCCAATATTGAAACTGGGAGTAATAGACATATAATTTCCGGTTTCAGTAAAAGAATTAAATATACGACACAATTTTATTCTTCGAATGCTGAATAAATATCAAAAACAGTTTCTCACTATTTATACATATGAAAATGAAAGTCACTATGGTTGTGATTTCATCACTCTTGAACCACCCGACCGATCTCGATCAAATTTTCAATATAGATTAGATTCGAGCCTTGAATGTGTTTTTTTTTTTTTATCATTTCACTTTGACGGAACAACGTAAGGGAGGCGGAGGAAGGGGCATATATGCAAATAATCGAAAATGACCGACATTCGTGTCGAATCCATAGTTATCGGGGTCCCTAAGACGAACAGTGACACTTCCGATGCCGTTTAAATCTAATCTCAGCCCTTCAACTTGGAAAAGGAAGAGATATACAGGGTGTTTCAAAACAACACCGACAACGTTTGGGTGGTGATTCCTGACACCAAGATAAGACAAAAAGTATAGACCAACCTGGGTGCACAAATGCTTCCTTTCGGAGTTATAGGCTGTCAAAAACATGAAAAATGAAATTTAAAGGTTCATATCTTCAAAACTATGGGACCTACCATAGTCGGGTCAAGAATTCACTTAGGAACTAATATGTGCGCTATCGAAACATACATGTTTCAGAATCCTAAGGTACTCACGCAACACTTTTTATAGAAGAAGTTTTTCTATGGACATATAATCTGTACTCACCACCTAAGTACTCACCAACTAACTCTATAAAAATTGTTGCGGAAGTTCCTTAGGATTCTGAAACATGGATATTTTAACAGGGTACACATTATTTCATAAGTGAAGTCTTGACCAGACTTCGGTAAGTCCCATGGTTTTGGAGCTATGGACCATTAAAGTTGAGTTTTTCATATTTTCGGCAGCCTATAACTCCGAAAGGAAGCATTTGTGCACCCAGATTGGTCTGTACTTTTTTTGTTTTATCTTGGTGTCAGGAGTCACCTCCCAAACGTTGTCGGTGTTATTTTGAAACACCCTGTATATAGAAATGGTTGAAAATGACCGATATTAGTGTCAAATACATAGTTTTCAGGGTCGCTGAGACGAACAGTGACACTTCCGATGCAGTTTAAATCCAAGTACAGTCCTATATGTCCAAAATGAAACGTATTCTCCCTTGCAAAGAATGGGTATTCTGCTAGTATTTCATATAGGAACCAATATTGAAACAAGAAGTTGTCCTACTTTAAGTTTTTCAGATTTTAGTAAAATAAAAAAAAAATAATAATAAACTGAGACAAACTTATTCTGGGACACTGAATACATTTAAGAAAGCTATTTGTCGATGTCTTACCGTTTTGAATCTTCGGAGATCAAAATTGAAAGCAGAAGTAATGGCTGATTTCTACCGCTTTCGGTTGCAGTAGCAAAATAAAATCAGATATAGGATTTATTCATGCGATATTGAATCTTTTCCTTATCTCTTGCCCTTTATCACTATAATAATCAGTATTGAAACCTCAAATCGTGATTTCCACCACTTCCGATTTTGAATGACGTGATAAAGATTGAAACCAACTTTATTCTTGGGGCAATGAATCCATAACAAAAACACATTTCTTGTTCTCCATTACTGTTTATGTTCTATGCAGATCAGTATTGAAACTGGAAGTTGTAATAGGTTTCTGACACTTTCGGTTTTAGTACAACTGTTGAAGTAGAATCTATTCTCGTGCTAGTGCATAGATTGCAGAAAAGTGCCTTTTGTCATCTATTATCGTTTCTTCTCTATGGCGATCATGATAAACGTTAAAATCTATCAAAATCAACGTATAAAGAGCTTATACGTCTATTTCTACTAATTTCACTTTTAACAGAAGATTAACATAGGAGATAGGAGCTATTTTGGAATACCCAGAAGTGATATCTTTTAAGCTACATTTGCTACCAATAGATGGCTAAAGTGTGGACATGGAGCGCACTATTGAAACGGTGACTAAATGAATAAAATTATATGTATGAACTATACCGACAAACTCTAAGAGGTGATTCCTCATATCAAAATAACAGAAAAAGTTCATATGGACCTATGGCGGAAATGGCATAGTTTCAGAGCTAGGGCTGTCCAAAATCGCGAAAAAGCCAAATTTCAACACGCCCTATTTCGAATTCTAGAAACTGTGGATGGTGTCTTTATCAGCGTAAAGGAAGCCAAGCATAAACAAACCAAAAGTGCATATTTCGTCAGTTTTCAATAGGTATACAGAGTATTTTCTTACAGTGTGTAATTCTCAGATATGCTCTGAATAGAGTTTTCAGATATACCCTGATTTCAAGGAGGGTCCAAAGTAGGCAGAAAGTGTGCCTTGACAACAATGGATATCCATCCAATGCTTCGGAGGGAAGTCGGAAGCGTTAGGAACCGGCACCGGCAGCTCCATTTTTTTTGTGCGTGTGTGTGTGTGTGTTCAGATTAACGTGTGGTGCGATGTATTTCGTCGCGGTATATTTCACGTTCTCTTCACTTATAAGCGTGAAAGACAACATCGCACCATGCGTTTTCCCGCGTGTCGCCACGTTTGGCCTAATCCTCGTTTCGCCTAGCTAATTATCTGACACTTTTATGACAGATACATGATAAGATTTGTGTCCGCCATTTTAGGCGAAAAATGATCCCCGTTTGGCCTAATCCTCGTTACGCCTAAAATGGCGGACAATACGAAAAAATCGTGGAAATTCAACTAGAGGGAAATTATATAAGAGAAAATTCCCTAGTATGTAAAGAATTAAGAAATGCAAAATATATAGATTAATATTATATTAACTATTTTCGAGGAGTTAGGATTACCAAAACTACTTTATGAATTTACTAGGACCATGGATATATACGAATATATATGAGTAGGCGAATAGCAAAACATATTAAATTCACATTTTAAAATTTGTGACAAATCGAGAAAAAACTGTTTTAACACGTCATAATTGTAAAATAACATTAGAAACTAGAGAACAGTAAAAAATTAAGAATAATGTTAGCGTTGGTCTGTCGAAAGCTGTATAATCACACTAGTCTGTGAATTGCGTTATTGAAGAAAATAGTTTGGATTTAACAGGTTTTGCGTATGTAAATGGAAATAATAGCTTTTGCATCTGGATAAAGATACGAATTATTTGAGTCCACTTTGGCTCTGACCCATTTATACATAAATAAATACCAAATATACTTCTGATGTCAATAAATGCCTCTCGTGGGATTTGTATGAACCCTCCTTTCCCCAAAAAACTACACCATTTCGATGTATTTTATCAATAGTAAACATTATTAAAACGAAACAACATTTAGAATTTTTCTTTGATTGAAATTGTATAACAATAATAACAAACTATAAAAAAATCACAAAAGAAGCATTCATAAACTTATTAAAAAATACAAAAGTTGCTTTTGTAGTATAATCTTTTTTAGTAATGAATGGGAAATTTAGGTCTGAATATAATACGAATAATATACGGGAGTGAAACGTGATAACCCATAAATATGTGTTCATCAAGATTTTACGAACACTTACACTTTTACGAACATTTTTCGTGGTGCGATGAGTCTCGATTTCAATCTCATCACGCCGATAGTGATCTATAATTTGGTGCCAGCCCAACGAAATCATGTCAGGTTGGAATTGTACAAGATAACGGAGACCATGTTGATTTATAGTGTTTTCCTATAAGCAATGTTTTGGACCTTTGGTACCTACTATTCACCCGTATTGTATCGAAGTACGAAGATCACCAGAGTCAACTATATCTTTATTTCTGTCATACGAGTGGAAGTGGAGTGTACCAGCAGGACAACCACCCTCGTAACAGATCCCGGTTGGCCACCATCTGTTTGGAGGAGCATTCAACTTCTTCCTGCTGAAATAACCACCGAGAAGCCCGGATTTCAATCTCATTGTGCATCTCAGAGACTTATGCTATGGACATTCCCGGTAGTATGTGAAATGAATGGAAATCCAACTCAAAAGTTGTAATCTCAAAAGTAATAATAAGAAATGAAATATATTTTTCTTCTTTCTTTGTCAGTAACACATTGAGATGTTTGAATTGTGGAATTATCCAAAGAGCAATTTGTCAGCGGAGCGATTTGTCACAAATCACTCATTGCGATCACAATTGTCCATTGTTAAGTTATGAGCAAATTTAGGGATCTTTTGTCAGATCTAGCTCGAAATACTGACAAATTTCATACGAATTGTAATTACAATAGAATCACAATCGGATATCTTATAATGCATTAACAGTTTCAAAAAAGCGTTGAAACTGGAAAGAAATCGTCTGAAAGATCAGCAAAACCTACAATAAAATAACTTTTGCACCTACATAAGAAGAAACACACAAACTATATTTCCTTTAACGTACCGATTAGCAGTACCATTTGACAATATCAGATATTTGGAAACAAACTGCAAACTAAAAGTTACTTTTGAACAGCACTCACCTTTAAACAAAATTAATAACAGGTAACTTTTTGTGTTTCTCTCATCTCAAATATAGTCACTATATACCCTGTGGGGGCATTAATATTCTCAAAATGGAACGGAAAAGTAACTGTACAATTGTCGAAACATTTTTCCGAAAGCAAATAGTCCTATTACAAATTAGTTATGGGAAAACTAATTTGTATTTCTCACTTCTTCACATAGTAGGGAATATTTTTTCCCGAAAAATTTCTCTCCAGTTTTATCTCCACGATTCTTTTATAGTCCACCATTTTAGGCAAAACGAGGATTAGGCCAAACGAGTATCCTAATTTCGCCTAAAATGGCGGAGATAAAGCTTATCTTTTATCTGTCATAAAAGTGTCAGATAATTGGTTAGGCGAAACGAGGACTAGGCCAAACGATGCAAGATCGTTTTCCCGAGTACGAAAGACCAAGCTGCTGACGATCCTTAACAGTTCCGACATCGCGCCACAGGATTCCATGTTCACTGCTATCAAGGCTTATCGTTTTCGTACTTTGAACCAATCTTAAAATCAGAGCATATCTCAAAATTAGGTTGATGACACGTCTGGGAATTTCACCCTGTATAGAATACTCTGCAAATGCACTGAAAATTAATGAAATATGCATTTTTGGATTGCGTATGCATGACTTCCTTTACGCTGATAAGGAACAATATCCACGGTTTCTGGAATTCGAAATTGGGCGTGTTGAAATTCGGCTTTTTCGCGGGTTTGGACAACCCTAGCTCTGAAACTATGCACTTTTCCCCACAGGTCCATATGAACTTTTTCTCTTATTTTGAGGTAAGGAATCACCTGTTACAGTTTGTCGGTATAGTTCATTAACACCCTGTATATATATATATATATATATATATATATATATATATATATATATATATATATATATATAGAGAGAGAGAGAGAGAGAGAGAGAGAGAGAGAGAGAGAGAGATAGATAGATATAGATAGATATAGATATAGATAGATAGATTTGATCTACATAGAACTGATAATGAAAATATGAATAACGACGCAAATGAAATCTACTCTTGTGACGTTGTCAAATTAAAAAAAAAAAAAAATCTTACCGATTTTGCTCTGTAGGAATCCAAGACTAAAACTGTAAATTGTTAAATATATGACTTCCGGTTTCAATATCGTTACAAAGACAAAATCTGCTTTTAAAACTATAAATTCACTTCGAAAAATTATTTCTTGTTATTACTGATTGCAGTTACTGGATGAGGTTCCAATATTTAAGCCGAAAGTGGTATATTCCGATTGCTTTTAGTTTCAATAGAGGAACAAAAGTGGAGTCGAAACCTAGTCTTGAGGCATTCAATCCATATTAAAGTCATTTCTTGTTATCATATGGTTCTGTGGTGATCAATAATGGAACCGGATCCGGTAGTATTTTTCTACTGCCCTTGGTTTTAATAACAGAGGATAAAAACAGAGACAAAACCTATTCTTGGGCGTTCAATCCATATGAAGAAGAGTTTGTCGTTTTCTATGACTATTTGTGGGAATAAATATTGCAACCGAAAACTGGAATAGATTTCAACCACTTTTGCTCTCAGAGTAGAGTTGTAAAGGAAGAAATGGAGTTTATTCTTGGAATACTAAATCCATACCAATAAACAGTTTATCGCTATATCATACCAGTTATGCTCTAATATAATATGTTGATTGATGGACATGAGTATTAGTTCTACAATACTTTCAATGCTTATACAAACTTAAATTTGAACACTTAAAAACGGGGTTTTTCCCCTACTGATTGTGGTATTTCATAATGTATACCTTTGTAGTGTTCTAGATGCTCGTTATTCTTGCTCTAGAGGATAGTACCGGGCACTTGTTATGCAAAATGATTATGAAATCTGATTTTTATTAATCGCAGTGTTTTAAGTAAGTAACCAAACAGTTTCAGTATTAACTAAGGTGGCATTTTAATTTAGGTACGGCATAACATAGTGAAAAATTTTACAACAAAGTAGTTCCAGATTAAATAAATAAACAAGTGAATTAATGAATCCAATGATATTTTTATATATGAAAATGTGCTGTATTTAACAAAGGCACAGACAACTGAGTCATGATGGCATAAAAATCCAGTCCAAATTTCTTAGATATCTAGTATATAAAGAAACAAACATTTTCCCAAGAACTGAAAACACTAATTCATTAAATAGGAATTTTGAAACTCTCACCCTCAAACAAAGAAGAACGTTATCTGACATGATATTTTTGTACAAGGTATTTAATAATAAGCTAGACTGCAACGAATTGCTTTCGAGCTTTCAAATAAACGTACCAAGTAGAAAAACACGTCCAGAAAACTATAACTTCTTTTATTGTGCAAAAGCAAGGACTAATATCCTAAATAAGTCGCCAACATGGAGGATTAGTGCAACCTACAACAGACTCTTAAAAATGACAAATAATATAGATATTTACTCAGATTGCCTCACAAGGTTTAAAAGGGAAATTGTAAATATATTATTTCATGAAAGATGAACACTATAATTGGGTACAATACCTGTTGTGTTCTGTTTCAATAAATAAATAAATAAATAAATAAATTAGTGATCATCACTGGAGCTTAAAATTTTAACCAAGATTTCAAAATAGTCATGATTTATCACGAAAGGAGTTATGACTATCTTCATATTTTAGTCAGTATGACACTCTGATATATACTGCGTTCACTTTCTTTTCCCTTCCATTTCAACCTTACCTAATTGTATACTCTCTGGCGAAGAGACATACCTACCATTCTTATATTTTATTTTAATTGTTTTTGAAGTAATCGAAGCATCTTAATAAAATTCTGTTCTCTATATGCTCGTATTATCTGTACGTTAAAAATAATAAACATGTTCAAATTGATTAGTTCATTATAGAATCATTTGTGAAAGAATGGCTGTATGAGAAAGCACTTTTCCTGGTCACTATACCAAGTAAACCGAGGTATAATATCCGTAACACAATTTAAGTTCTCGTATTACACTGGTCCAATATGATCATCCTGTAATCCTATATATGCAAAACGAGTCGGCTACCAACAGAAGTATGTTTATTATAAAATCAAATAAGCACTTCTTATGTCGCCGTTAAGTACGCACATAGTTCTTACCTTGTCGTAGTGGTGCTGCAAGCATCATATTTCCGCCATCTACACATCTATATAATAACTACTTGTGAAGCAGAGACAATGTTGTTCAGAGCAGAGTTCCGCCCCCTGGTTTGCTACTGTAGAATGACAGCAAGCAAATATTATTTATCAGATTTTGTAATAGTTCCCATTGTTTCAATTTAATATGAATAAAGCTTCGTATTTGGGTTTAAATAATTTGACTAGTCGAAACAAAAAAATCATGATAATTATTACACTGATTTTAAACACATTTCCTCGAGAAGTTTCCTATAAGAATAAAGTTAGAACTTTGCATATTGAGCTGCGGATTAATATCTTCGTTTTTTTTTTTTTTTTTTTTTTTTTTTTTTTGAAGGGTTCCATTCTTTAGACAATTACCAATTACCAATGCAGGCTGTCGATGGCGGAAACAATTTTGGAGTTTGGCACCAAAACATGCCAGGAGCTTGTCCCTGTTGTTTACTAAAACTAGATGCGTTGACACAAGAAACAAACCATTTATTTTCCTTTGCAATTAAAAAAATGACAATTTGAGCAGGAACCTAGAAAACACTCTGTTGATGCGTTACAGTGGTCTGTATACTTAATTTATAGGAATATAACTTGCATCCATTAGCTCCAACCGAAACTGATAAAATTTCCATAGATCTTGAACATCAAGCCATACAATTTAAAATACAGACCAGATTCGTAACAAATTGTATTTGCATTTTAGTTTCTATGTCAGATCCTCATCTTATGTAACTACAGACAAATATGCTAAAAAAAGAGAGAAAAATGCAAGTAGTCTTTCCCATCTCTGTGCATGAAAGTATGAGCACTTAATCTTCCTTCATGAATACATGCAGTATCTTCGTCTTTGCTGAGAATCCAGTCGACTTAATAACCAACACACGCCCAAAATTCTTATAGAGAAAGGTCTTGTCAACTATAGTCAATGCATAGGCAGTTATTAACTACGGGCTTCGACGGAAGGCTATGCTTACTAAAGAAGATTCTACCAATTTTCTTATTCAACAGGCACAAAATAAACACCATAAAGAATATTAAATACCATCAACTGAAAACGCGCATCAGCCAGTGTTGATTTGGATACTAACGAAGAACCTGAAGAATAATATATTTTCAAACAAAGATGTTTTCCCTAAGCTAACAATGACATGCTTCATCATGTAATCATATACAATAGTTAGCGCGTCAATTCGGTGCACAGGATTTCGGGTTACCATTTCTTTGGGAACACCTTCTCGTTGTTGACTCAATATTCTGAAGTAATTATTTCTTGTATTAAGAAAGTATCAAAGTTCGGTGTAGAAAACCCAATAAGCGGCAGTGAGAACACGTATAACTCCGTTCAAAGTGGTAACACTCTCCGGCAACACTTTCTAAATAGCATAACTAGGATTGCAAATGAGACAACAGTTGAGGCTCGGCCCGAGTTAGTTCAGTGATAGAGCGCTCACCTGTGGTGCGTAGGGTCCTTGGTTCCATCCCAGATCGCGCCAATTGGACTTTGTAGTGAACAAATACATATGCGTGTGCTTTCTCGGAATCCTTCCGTTTCCTCTCACTTTCCTAATTTCAACATCATCATCAATCTCATTAGCACCGTTTCCCTTAGTCTCGGTGCAGTTGAAGTTATCTCGTCTTGGGAAGTATCTGCAGTAAAATTACCATGTCCTGTCATGAGATGGAAATTCTGTTTCATCTTATCTCGAGGAGAACCCTAAATATAGCTACAGTAAAGAGTATTATATCACCACTCACCCGCGAAAAAAATCATGACTACATGGTTCTTTCTTTATTCTTTGCTTGTTTGAAATTTAGTGTTTCGCTTTCAATATTCAAGTAATTTAATACGTGAACTTATAACATAACATGGGATAGATACTGCATAGAGTTAGGATTTCTCACGATGCGAGATATCACATTCACAATACGTTATTGAGAGGATGCATCCTCAACTCGTACTCTACAGCCTTGTCCCTCGAACTGACGGCAAGAACTATAAATATTATTTTAGTATTAAATAATAACAGAGAACATATACGACCCGCTTTCAAAAATAATTTGCTTTCTAAAATTCCCGGGACACGCTAGTAGCAACATCACTTTTCATTATTTGCGAGAAAAAGTTACAGAAATATCAGTCATAATTAAATATTATTAGCTTAACGCACTATGCTTTTGCCATTTAGGCTAAAGGAGATGACTGATTAACAAAATTAGATAATTATGAAATGTGAAAGTGTGACGGAACAGTAGAAGAAAATAATGGGCATGATGCTGTTCGTCATAAACTCACACGACTGGAATCACACCACAGACTCCTCGCAGAGCGAATAGTTGAGGGCTCTGCTACCGAGCTACCATGCCAGGGAAATATAAGTCCACAAACTTGTTTTATTTTTAACACAATAGGAATACCTTACAGGCAATAGAAGGAATCTTATCTTAACTACGTATAAAACTACATGAGCTGACATAAATTATTGAGGTCTCATGTTGCAAGATTTTAAGAACAAAACGATAATAGGTTTATGGAAATTAACTCAGTGAAGGAAAAGCATGATGAGTACAACATCTATGTATTATCACATACTCTTTTTAAACGGTGTACTAACAACACGGAATTTGGTATTCGAGGGATTATTTTGTTTCAGGGGATACAAATATCAATTCTCTCCAACGGCTTTGCATACGTATGTTTTACGCAGAATGTGGAAATCCAAAATGTAGACCTCAGACAAGCCCAGAATATTTGAAATACCTAGACAGATGTATTTTTTTTTCAAAAAATTTCACTACATGAATCTATAAAACACATTGCATTGTTAACGCATTTTTTTTTACCTTAATCAAACACATTTTATATCTAATTTACAACCTCCGAACCATCATATTTGATGATAATAAATAATGGAATCTCTATAATTGTATGTAGTTTAGCCCTTATATCATCTACCTACATCCTATTGATGTAGCGATTGATTTACAATAACCTCATCCATAAAACATGGTCCTGTCAGAATGACTGTCTTTTATGAATGGATCACGCGTCTGTGAGGCTCCTTTAAATTTGAAGTTCCCACGAAACAGATTGATTTGATCTCGATTTTCGCATCAACATGCAATAAACTAGGTCAAACCTCTACTTGCATATTTCCTGATACATACATTTTGTATAAATGTCTTCCATGAAAAATCTAAATTCCTTGTAGAATATTCCCTTTTATGTTAGTAATTTACCAGAAATACTGTGAATATCAATTGATTGCTAAGATTTTTTTTAAACATTCACATCTAGCATAAATAATAATGAGTGGCTAGGGTATTTATTATTTCCTAACATAGATTATTTTTAAGTTGGTACATAAGAGGATTTAGAAGTTTATAAGAGTTTATCTTTATATGATATTCCGTAAATTCGATTATCAGTAAATGTACATATATGCTTGTTAAAAAAAGTGTAATATTTGAAATGCACGTAATATAATGAGGTGGAACGTTCCTCTGACATAGAACTTTACAATATTTAATATTTTACGGAGTTGTTTTACGTGTGGTAAACAAAACAATTTAGTTTCCAATTACTAAACACAAACAAACGTTTGCACTGATAGATGATCTTCGTCTCGGTTAGTCTCCCGGGATATAATTCCAGTAGTAGTGGTCCCGTTATGTCCAGCCGAGTCAGCAAAAATTTTTGTGACGTCATAGGTCAAAGGTCAATGACCTTGCCCGGGGTCAATGACCTAGGGGTACCTAGGACCACCCCCTCTAAATTTTGGCAGGGGTACCTTGGCCCACCCCCTAAATTTTGGCAGGGGTACATAGGACCACCCCGCTTAAATTTTGGAAATTGACAAATCTAAAAATTTGGTATGGTAGCCTAGGACCATAGTATGTACCTCTATCAGTATTGGGTGTCTATGTCGTTCCCTTTCATGGGTAAAAAATTGCCAAAAATTCAAATTTCGGGGGTTTTTAACCTAATTTATCCCCTTTGATGAGGTGTTATTACCCTATATAGTTATATGGGCGTATACAGGGGTCCATTACCTTTCATAAGACATGTGAATATTAATGCACCCCTTTAAAAATTTGGGAGGGGTACCTTGGCCCACCCCTTCATTTTTAGAAATTGCCCAATTTAAACATTTGGTATTATAGTATAGGACGCTAATATGGATCACTATAAATTTGGGTGGTCCACCTCGTTCCCTTTTAGGGGTACAAAATTGCCAAAATATAAACGTAAGCAATACGTTGTACCACGTGTTTGGTTTTCGACCTAATTTATCTCCTTGGATGAGGTCCTATTACCTTATATGATTATATGGTCATGTATAGGGGTCCATTCCTTTCATAAGACATAGGTACATTTGTGCACCCTTTAAATTTTTGGATGGCCCACCCTCTAAATTTTGGCAGGGGTACATAGGACCACCCCCCCTTAAATTTTGGAAATTGCCAAATCTAAAAATTTGGTATGGTAGCCTAGGACCTTAGTATGTACCTCTATCAGTATTGGGTGTCTATGTCGTTCCCTTTCATGGGTAAAAAATTGCCAAAAATTCAAATTTCGGGGTTTTTTGACCTAATTTATCCCCTTGGATGAGGTGTTATTACCTTATATAGTTATATGGGCGTATACAGGGGTCCATTACCTTTCATAAGATATGGGTATATTTGTGCACTCCTTTAAAAATTTGGGAGGGGTACCTTGGCCCACCCCTTAAATTTTGGAAATTGACCAATTTAAACATTGGGTATTATAGCACAGGACCCTAATATGTATCGTGATAAATTTGGGCGGTCCACCTCATTCCCTTCTAGGGGTACAACATTGCCAAAATATAAACGTAAGCAATACGTTATACCACGTGTTTGGTTTTTGGTCGATTTTATCCCCTTTGATGAGGTGTTATTATCCTATATAGTTATATGGTCATGTATAGGGGTCCATTACCTTTCATAAGATATGGGTATATTTGTGCACTCCTTTAAAAATTTGGGAGGGGTACTTTGGCCCACCCCTTAAATTTTGGAAATTGACCAATTTAAACATTGGGTATTATAGCACAGGACCCTAATATGTATCTTGATAAATTTGGGTGGTCCACCTCATTCCCTTCTAGGGGTACAAAATTGCCAAAACTATAAACGTAAGCAATACGTTATACCACGTGTTTGGTTTTTGGTCGATTTTATTCCCTTTGATGATGTGTTATTATCCTATATAGTTATATGGTCATGTATAGGGGTCCATTACCTTTCATAAGATATGGGTATATTCGTGCACTCCTTTAAAAATTTGGGAGGGGTACTTTGGCCAACCCCTTAAATTTTGGAAATTGTCCAATTTAAACATTTGGTATTATAGTACCGGATCCTAACATGTATTATGATAAATTTGGATGGTCCACCTCGTTTCCTTCTAGGGGTACAAAATTGTCAAAATATAAACGTAAGCAATACGTTGTACCACGTGTTTGGTCTTTTGGCCCAATTTATCCTCTTGGATGAGGTTCTATTACCTTATATGGTTATATGGTTATGTATAGGGGTCTATTCCCTATCATAAGACATAGGTACATTTGTGCACTCCTTTAAAAATTTGGGAGGGGTACTTTGGCCCACCCCTTAAATTTTAGAAATTGCTCATTTTATATATTTGGTATTATAGTACTGGACCCTAACATGTATTATGATAAATTTGGGTGGTCCACCTCGTTCCCTTTTAGGGGTACAAATTGCCAAAATATAAACGTAAGCAATACGTTGTACCACGTGTTTGGTTTTACCTAAGTTATCCCCTTGGATGAGGTTCTATTACCTTATATGGTTATATGGTTATGTATAGGGGTCTATTCCCTATCATAAGACATAGGTACATTTGTGCACTCCTTTAAAAATTTGGGAGGGGTACTTTGGCCCACCCCTTTAATTTTGGAAATTGCCCCTTTTTACATGTTTGGTATTATAGTATAGAACCCTAATATATATTACTATAAATTTGGGTGGTTTACCACGTTTCCTTTGATGGGTACGAAATTGCCAAATTTTAGTACAACCACGTGTTTGGTTTTGGCTCAATTTATCCCCTTGGATGAGGTCCTATTACCTTATATGGTTATATGATCATGTATAGGGGTCCATTCCATATCCCCTTAAATTTTGGAAATTTTCCAATTTAAGCATTCGGTATCATAGTACATGACCTCAACATGTATCATGATAAATTTGGGTGGTCCATCTTGTTCCCTTTCATGGGTAAAAATTACTAAAATATAAACATAAGCAATATGTTGTACCATGCGTTTGGTTTTTGGCCCAATTTCTTCCCTTTGATGGGGTTCTATTACCTTATATGGTTATATGGTCATGTATATGGGTTCATTTCCTATCATAAGACATGGGTACATTGACGCACCCCTTGAAAAATTTGGGAGGGGTATCTTGGCTCACCCACTCGGTTTTAGAAATTGTTTTAATATAAGCATTTGGTATCATAGTACAGGACTTCAATATGTACCACTATAAATTTGGATGGTCCACATCGTTCCCTTTCATGGGTAAAGAACTACCAAAAATCGAATTTCGGAGGTTATTGACACCTATTTAGCACGTTATATGGTTTATTACCTTTATATGTTTATGTTCCCTTTTAAATTTGGGAATTATCAAGTAACAAAATTCGGTAAACGTTTTCTAGGACCCATTGGTGTTCCTCTTATGGCCAAATATTCAAAATTTAAATGTTATTGACCGGCTTTATTATTGAATAAGTACAGGATTTATTACTTTTTCATAAGACACAGGTGTATTTGTGTACCAATCTTTAATTTTGGGAGGGGGTACATTTCTTATTGTCATATCAATAATTGGTAATTGTTCTTTGGGTAAATCATTATGATCACGTGATCAGTTATTGACCTATGATGGGATTAGGAGTCCAGGACATTGGTACATTGAAACTTTGTAGGATAATTTGAGAATGCGTCATTGGTATTGATTATTACAGCCAAATATAAACGTAAGCAATACGATGTACCACGTGATTGACCTTGATGAGGTAGTGTACAGGGATACATAGCTAACCTTATTGAATCTTATGACTCATAGTCTTAAGGGAATACATGCTACAACACTGGCAAAGTTATTGTTGATGCAATTTGATTGGTTGATCACTATCTTTCGTGCAATCTGATTGGCTGATCACTATCTTTCGTGCAATCTGATTGGTTGCTGATTTTCAAATCTTTGCTGCATTCAGTTTTTAAGTTTTGTTTAACATTTAAAAATCTTGGTTTCGTTCAACATTTTGGACTCACTGATAAATATGATCAAAACCGTTTATTTGTTAATCGAATAGTTAAAAACCGGATAAAGTTTGACGGTTAACCGTGAAACGTAAAATTTTTTTAGTTTGAAATTTTTTGTTTTAATTTTTTTGTTTCAGAATTTTGTTTGAAATTTGTTTCAAAATTTTTTGTTTGAAATTTTTTGTTGCAAAATTTTGTTTGAATTTTTTTTAGTTTAAAATTTTTTGTTCGAAATTTTTTTGTTTGAAAATTTTTGTTGCAAAATTTTGTTTGAAAATTTTTTGTTTAAAATTTTTTGTTCGAAATTTTTTTGTTTGAAATTTTTTTCGTTTCAAATTTTGTTTAAAATTTTTGTTTGAAATTTTTTTCGTTTGAAAATTTTGTTTCCAAATTTTTTCGTTTCAAAAATTTTGTTTGAAAGTTTGGTTTGACATTTTTTTTTAAAGATTGTGCACTCATTAGTAAAGAACCGGAACTGTTTAGAACAAAAACCTTTGTCAATATTTTTTTTCATGATGCAATAGTACTTGTCAGAATATGGGGTTGTACTTGAAATGAAAAAAACACAATTCATTGAAATGGATCATTTTATTACACTCCACATACATCCATACCAGATAGTGGTTCTGGATATTGTCGATACAATGTATTTTGAACTTCTTGCACTAGTTTGTCTTTAGCGTATAATTTTAATTCCAATTGAAGTCTTTTAAGGTCTATTGCGATATCAATTGGTGGAAACTCAATGTTCATTTGATCACAAATAAACTGTTTATCAATACAGGTATGCACCCACGAACGATGTTGACAACCATCACAATATCTAGATACATGTTGTACAATATGCATGACACATTTTTCAAAATAGTACTTTTTCAGGAATATACTTGTTTTGTTGCACACTTCCACTGCATGTTTCGCACACTGAAATACGCTGATGAATTTGTTCCATTCTGTTTGTGTTAGATACACCATGTTGCGAGGGACATGAAATGTACTCTTTTTACGTAACAGCACCATCTTCTCTTCGAGGACTGTACGCATCACAACTTCATGATTTGAGCCTAATGATTTGACTATGGTCACATTTAGCTCATCATGAAAATAATCGTTCACTTGGTCGATTCGTGAACATAATATTTGCCATTCTTCACAGGTCAGTTGTACACCAAATTGTTCTGCTTTGCCCAATCGAATCACAGGTTCAAATGTTCTAGCACTGATACCAATCATCACATGTTTTGTTTGAAATATATTTATTGGATAATAGCTTGCGAAGATGAATTCTTTATCGTTAGAAGTACACATCTTTCCTCCTGAAAAGCACTTGCTCAAATGATTTCACGGTATTGGTTGATTTATAGAACTACGGCTGACGTCATGTGCTGACGTTTGAATTCATGGTTTCATCACAGTTGCTGACGTCATGCTGACCAACCACATTCATACAACTATGTCTGATGTGCTAATTCATGATTTCATCACAATTGCTGACGAATCTGGCTGTGTACTAAATTCAAACTGATGACTTCGACCCAAGAGTCTTTTATAGCATAAAGATACAGATCCAGTATTTAAGAAACGCAGCAGTTCTTCTTGTTTTGATGCTTCCATGGGTAAATATCTTGCTGGTAAAATTATATTCTTATCATTTTCAAGCTTCACTACGATTCTTAATCCAAACTCTGTAGGGATCATTTGGCTAGCTAAGATTCTATAAGGTACATTCTGTTGTAAATCAGTAATCTTGGTAAATGATTTCATCACATCACGCGTGTTTAGAAACTGCAGACAAGTAGCCATGATGATGTTATCATGAATACTAACTCGAACGATGATGCAAAACTGATGACGTTTCATTATCATGTTCTGACGTGTACTATTGCATCATGAAAAAAAATATTGACAAAGGTTTTAGTTCTAAACAGTTCCGGTTCTTTACTAATGAGTGCACAAACTTTAAAAATGTCAAACCAAACTTTGAAACAAAAAATTTCAAACAAAAATCTTTGAAACAAAATTTTGAAACGAAAAACATTCAAACAAAAAAATTTCAAACGAAAGAAATTCAAACAAAATTTTGAAACAAAAAAAATTTCAAACAAAATTTTGAAACAAAAAATTTCAAACAAAAAATTTGGAAACGAAAAATTTCAAACAAAAATTTTAAACAAAATTTGAAACGAAAAAAAATTTCAAACAAAAAAATTTTAAACAAAAAATTTACAAAAAAAATATTTCAAACAAAATTCTGAAACGAAAAATTTCAAAACAAAAATTTCGAACAAAAAATTTTAAACAAAAAAAATTCAAAAAATTTTGCAACAAAAAATTTCAAACAAAAAATTTTGAAACAAATTTCAAACAAAATTCTGAAACAAAAAAATTAAAACAAAAAATTTCAAACTAAAAAAATTTTACGTTTCACGGTTAACCGTCAAACTTTATCCGGTTTTTAACTATTCGATTAACAAATAAACGGTTTTGATCATATTTATCAGTGAGTCCAAAATGTTGAACGAAACCAAGATTTTTAAATGTTAAACAAAACTTAAAAACTGAATGCAGCAAAGATTTGAAAATCAGCAACCAATCAGATTGCACGAAAGATAGTGATCAGCCAATCAGATTGCACGAAAGATAGTGATCAACCAATCAAATTGCATCAACAATAACTTTGCCAGTGTTGTAGCATGTATTCCCTTAAGACTATGAGTCATAAGATTCAATAAGGTTAGCTATGTATCCCTGTACACTACCTCATCAAGGTCAATCACGTGGTACATCGTATTGCTTACGTTTATATTTGGCTGTAATAATCAATACCAATGACGCATTCTCAAATTATCCTACAAAGTTTCAATGTACCAATGTCCTGGACTCCTAATCCCATCATAGGTCAATAACTGATCACGTGATCATAATGATTTACCCAAAGAACAATTACCAATTATTGATATGACAATAAGAAATGTACCCCCTCCCAAAATTAAAGATTGGTACACAAATACACCTGTGTCTTATGAAAAAGTAATAAATCCTGTACTTATTCAATAATAAAGCCGGTCAATAACATTTAAATTTTGAATATTTGGCCATAAGAGGAACACCAATGGGTCCTAGAAAACGTTTACCGAATTTTCTTACTTGATAATTCCCAAATTTAAAAGGGAACATAAACATATAAAGGTAATAAACCATATAACGTGCTAAATAGGTGTCAATAACCTCCGAAATTCGATTTTTGGTAGTTCTTTACCCATGAAAGGGAACGATGTGGACCATCCAAATTTATAGTGGTACATATTGAAGTCCTGTACTATGATACCAAATGCTTATATTAAAACAATTTCTAAAACCGAGTGGATGAGCCAAGATACCCCTCCCAAATTTTTCAAGGGGTGCGTCAATGTACCCATGTCTTATGATAGGAAATGAACCCATATACATGACCATATAACCATATAAGGTAATAGAACCCCATCAAAGGGAAGAAATTGGGCCAAAAACCAAACGCATGGTACAACATATTGCTTATGTTTATATTTTAGTAATTTTTACCCATGAAAGGGAACAAGATGGACCACCCAAATTTATCATGATACATGTTGAGGTCATGTACTATGATACCGAATGCTTAAATTGGAAAATTTCCAAAATTTAAGGGGATATGGAATGGACCCCTATACATGATCATATAACCATATAAGGTAATAGGACCTCATCCAAGGGGATAAATTGAGCCAAAACCAAACACGTGGTTGTACTAAAATTTGGCAATTTCGTACCCATCAAAGGAAACGTGGTAAACCACCCAAATTTATAGTAATATATATTAGGGTTCTATACTATAATACCAAACATGTAAAAAGGGGCAATTTCCAAAATTAAAGGGGTGGGCCAAAGTACCCCTCCCAAATTTTTAAAGGAGTGCACAAATGTACCTATGTCTTATGATAGGGAATAGACCCCTATACATAACCATATAACCATATAAGGTAATAGAACCTCATCCAAGGGGATAACTTAGGTAAAACCAAACACGTGGTACAACGTATTGCTTACGTTTATATTTTGGCAATTTGTACCCCTAAAAGGGAACGAGGTGGACCACCCAAATTTATCATAATACATGTTAGGGTCCAGTACTATAATACCAAATATATAAAATGAGCAATTTCTAAAATTTAAGGGGTGGGCCAAAGTACCCCTCCCAAATTTTTAAAGGAGTGCACAAATGTACCTATGTCTTATGATAGGGAATAGACCCCTATACATAACCATATAACCATATAAGGTAATAGAACCTCATCCAAGAGGATAAATTGGGCCAAAAGACCAAACACGTGGTACAACGTATTGCTTACGTTTATATTTTGACAATTTTGTACCCCTAGAAGGAAACGAGGTGGACCATCCAAATTTATCATAATACATGTTAGGATCCGGTACTATAATACCAAATGTTTAAATTGGACAATTTCCAAAATTTAAGGGGTTGGCCAAAGTACCCCTCCCAAATTTTTAAAGGAGTGCACGAATATACCCATATCTTATGAAAGGTAATGGACCCCTATACATGACCATATAACTATATAGGATAATAACACATCATCAAAGGGAATAAAATCGACCAAAAACCAAACACGTGGTATAACGTATTGCTTACGTTTATAGTTTTGGCAATTTTGTACCCCTAGAAGGGAATGAGGTGGACCGCCCAAATTTATCAAGATACATATTAGGGTCCTGTGCTATAATACCCAATGTTTAAATTGGTCAATTTCCAAAATTTAAGGGGTGGGCCAAAGTACCCCTCCCAAATTTTTAAAGGAGTGCACAAATATACCCATATCTTATGAAAGGTAATGGACCCCTATACATGACCATATAACTATATAGGATAATAACACCTCATCAAAGGGGATAAAATCGACCAAAAACCAAACACGTGGTATAACGTATTGCTTACGTTTATATTTTGGCAATGTTGTACCCCTAGAAGGGAATGAGGTGGACCGCCCAAATTTATCACGATACATATTAGGGTCCTGTGCTATAATACCCAATGTTTAAATTGGTCAATTTCCAAAATTTAAGGGGTGGGCCAAGGTACCCCTCCCAAATTTTTAAAGGAGTGCACAAATATACCCATATCTTATGAAAGGTAATGGACCCCTGTATACGCCCATATAACTATATAAGGTAATAACACCTCATCCAAGGGGATAAATTAGGTCAAAAAACCCCGAAATTTGAATTTTTGGCAATTTTTTACCCATGAAAGGGAACGACATAGACACCCAATACTGATAGAGGTACATACTAAGGTCCTAGGCTACCATACCAAATTTTTAGATTTGGCAATTTCCAAAATTTAAGGGGGGGTGGTCCTATGTACCCCTGCCAAAATTTAGAGGGTGGGCCATCCAAAAATTTAAAGGGTGCACAAATGTACCTATGTCTTATGAAAGGAATGGACCCCTATACATGACCATATAATCATATAAGGTAATAGGACCTCATCCAAGGAGATAAATTAGGTCGAAAACCAAACACGTGGTACAACGTATTGCTTACGTTTATATTTTGGCAATTTTGTACCCCTAAAAGGGAACGAGGTGGACCACCCAAATTTATAGTGATCCATATTAGCGTCCTATACTATAATACCAAATGTTTAAATTGGGCAATTTCTAAAAATGAAGGGGTGGGCCAAGGTACCCCTCCCAAATTTTTAAAGGGGTGCATTAATATTCACATGTCTTATGAAAGGTAATGGACCCCTGTATACGCCCATATAACTATATAGGGTAATAACACCTCATCAAAGGGGATAAATTAGGTTAAAAACCCCCGAAATTTGAATTTTTGGCAATTTTTTACCCATGAAAGGGAACGACATAGACACCCAATACTGATAGAGGTACATACTATGGTCCTAGGCTACCATACCAAATTTTTAGATTTGTCAATTTCCAAAATTTAAGCGGGGTGGTCCTATGTACCCCTGCCAAAATTTAGGGGGTGGGCCAAGGTACCCCTGCCAAAATTTAGAGGGGGTGGTCCTAGGTACCCCTAGGTCATTGACCCCGGGCAAGGTCATTGACCTTTGACCTATGACGTCACAAAAATTTTTGCTGACTCGGCTGGACATAACGGGACCACTACTACTATTCCTATCATTTGGGCTTGTAGATTCCCTATGAGTACCCTTTTTATGTAAAAGGTATTGGGTACACATAGCAATGATTTAAGAAGAGTTCCCCCAGGAGGACTTCGAATACACAGGGGATGAAAGACGAATTGCAAAAAATACTGGTAACTGACTTTGAGTACGATAGACAAAATTTCTCTGAGGAGAACTTCATAGCTCGAAGGGAAAATATCTTCCCCCTCGAGCCACTTCCTGAATCATCACTAAATATCTATGTTGTATCAAGCCCAGATGACGAATGGGCAATGTGAAGGTCATGCATAGGACGAAATGTACCCAGCACCACACTTTGGCTGATTTATTCTTTAGGTTTCTCCATGTGCCCATTTTACATAGAGTACATTAACTACCGATCTCCTGTGAACCGAGGTCAGAACGCAAAATAAATCTCACCTCCACCGGGAATCAAACCCCAGTTAGCAGATTGACTCCTTAACATGGTTCGATATTTTGGAAATAGCATAGCATAATGAACAAATGTATTAACATAGCGGTATAGTGTTTAACAAAAATTAAACTTTCACATCCTCAGATAATATTATAACATACCTTGCAGGATGAACATCGAAGGCGCCCACCTCCAATGGGAGAGTTCTTTGGTTCGATCTCAAGCCCTGTGACTTTTCGATGAACATCATGCTTAGTACAAGGCATGTAAAGTACAATGCTTAGTGTACGCACCTTCGGCACGAAAGAATGGGGTTTTATTTCATGAGTTTTCGTGGGGTTATCTCGTTTTCTCCCACATTATTATACTACTAACTCTTTAGTAATCATTCGTTTTCATTCATCAACCGTTTTCCTAGCCTACAGGACCTTAAGCTCGAAATATTTCATTCCTTTCTTTTCTTTTATTTCATTTTCTTCTTTTATTGAGTTCACCGTCTCGTCATTATGAACGAAGACGGTAATTATGAGATCGATATAATGGTGAGTGACTAAAGTGGGAGGAAATGGGAGAGGCTCGAAAAAAGCAAACTGTTCATTCACCACAAAGGCCACTTGGAAGGAGCTGGCATCAAACCATGGACCCCTCCTGCCAGAGGTGAGTGCTCTATCACTGATCATTTCATTTTCTTTGAACACCAAAAGAAAAAAAAGAACATGGATGTTATCATAAAACAGATTAATGTCTGAAGTAAGAGATTTGAGTTTATTTTAACAAAATCGAACTAACAAGGAACCCTAGGTATCTATCAGAGCCCGATTTTCATGAAACTTTGTATTTAGAGAGAGTATCTCGGGAAACTCACACAGCCAACATTGTAGCTGCAGTGTCTAAGACGTTGGGATACTTGGGCTCGAGAAAGATCAAAAAGTGGAACGTCAGTACATTAAGGACATGGTGACAAAATGCACGTTTTTCTTTAAAACTGGTCATTGTAACGACACGAAATAAGCATACATGGATACGAGATGGTATATATGATCTGTTAAAAGTTATAAAAAAGAATATCCGCAATCTTCAAAGAGGTCATGTTGAAACTTGTGCAATTGGTGTAAATGAGAAGAGGGTCATGTGATGTATCAATTTGAACATAAATAGACGCAAAAACCTGTTGGTGAAGTCTGTTGTTGGATTATGTTATTCCTGTGTTTCTGGTAGAGTGATTTAGGTACAAAATGAGCAAAGGTATCTCAGGATACTCGAGCAGATGGAGGGTATGGAGTGATATGAGGGGACTGATATGACGTTCTGATTTCTTTTCGAATAAATCGAATTATAATAAATAGTTAGTTACAAGTTAATGCCAACCATGGCATTATTATGAAGGTTGAACCTATCGTGTCAGTACATCCATACCAATTACATGTTGACTCTGACACAAATCATGTAGTGCTAAAACTATACTTCATCTGTTTTTCTAGTTAAACTGATTCCACTCATAGCGTTCCACAACCTGCATCTGCTCGAATGTCATGAGATACACTTTGCTCATTTTCTACCTATACCACTCTACAAGAAGCACAGAAATAATGTAATTCCACAACAGACTTCACCAACATGTTTTTGTGTCTATTTACGTTCAAATTGATGCAACGCACGACTCTCTTCTTATTTACACCAATTGCACCAGTTTCAACATGGTCTCTTTCAAGATGGCGAATATTCTTTTTATAACTTTTAACAGATCATATCTACCATCTCGTATCCACGTATACTTATTTCGTGTCGTTACAATGACCATTTTTTTAAAAAAAAAACGTGCATTTTCTCACCATGTCCTTAATGTACTGACGTTCCACATTTGATCTTTCTCGAGCCCTAGTGTCCCAACGTCTTAGACACTGCAGCTACAATTTTGGCTGTACGAGTTTCCCGAGGTACTCTTTCTATATACAAAGTTTCATGAAAATCGGGCTCTGATAGATACCTAGGGTTCCTTGTAAGTTCAAAGGGTCACAATTGTCTCCTCTTATTCTAAGTCTAATACAATAAACTCTAGCTACATGAACTTCTAAAAACAAAATCTTCTATTTGATGAAGATAAACACCTCCAAAACTTCATCTTGTGGTTTGGATCGTATATTTACTTAAAACTCTGTAGTAGTCTACCTTCCTAAGGAAAAAATAATCCAGGTGTACAATAAATCTGAACATGCTCATTTTCGATACATCTAGCATCTTAATATAAAACTCATGATTTGTGTACGCACCTTCGTTACTGGATACGAGGGTTTGATTTGCAGCCGGAGCTCATGTGTTTCGGATTCCACGTTATGCTGTATGTAGGACCACGTCTTAAACAGACTCGTTGTTCAAAGATACGTTAAACTTTCATGGAACCAACCAACGTAAAACTAAATTGGTACGTCTTTTCTATATTTTGTATGGAGTAGATTGTTCAGAAGTTAATTTCTACTCCTCCAATTACTCATACTTCGTAAGGAAATTTTGTTTTAAGATTTTGAAGCTTTTATCTTATTTAATAGACAGAATTTTGAGTACAAACTGATATTTTTGCACAGAACTTTAGATCTTCTAATACTCTGATCATAAATTTCATAATTAAGGTCAAACTTCTACTCGTGGAGAGTTGACGAAATTAAGTCTTGGCTTGTGGAAGTGTTATGACATGACTGTTTATATTCATAAAAAAAAATATGAAGTAAACAAGTTACCCTTCATCTGATCTCTGAGAACATTGACCATAAGGACATAAATTTTTGCGCAAATGTTCTCTTCAAATCCTAGTCTAGGAGCAATCAATCAAAAATTCCATACTTAAGTAAAGAAAGAAGGATAAAATGATTTTTTGCTCTTAGAACTCCAACAAAACCATTAGAACTAGAATATTTCGGCTTTGTGTGAATGCCTTCCTTGAAAAAAGGACGGTAAATGAAACGATATTTTAATAGACTAGCCTCAAAGGGAAGAAAGGAAGTAAAAACGATATTACAATATTTATACTGGATCCACTCGACCCACAAGTACAAAATTTGGTTCAAATCATTCAAATATACTATCCAATTCACGAATTCAACACGGGCATTTCCTGCCAGCAGCGCAATTTCAAGTACTGTTCGGGGAATGGCAGACTCTTTAATGTAAGTGGAGTTCTGCGTTTTTCATTACTATATATCGTAGTATTATTTATAATGCATACACCAAAGTGAAGAGACAATTCCCCCCTCTGTAGTCCCAAATGACTCCCTAGTCCAGTGCCTAGCGCGCGCCTTTGGTTCACGTGATCACCGGTTCCATTCTCTGCAGAGAGCACTAAACGGATTACGGTGATGCAGAGTCAGACTCGACTTTAAACTGTAGATCCGCGTCTAATATATCCTTGATGCTGAAAAGGACGCTAAATTAAATATATACATACATACATGCATACGAGGCACATTTCAAAAGAAAGGGACGATATTTTATTATAACCGATTGCAATAGTAATCGGATCACGCTTTCGCAGTAACATCACTTGGTCCATTGGCTATCAAACAACCATAGTTTCGCCAATCATCTGTTTATTTTTGTGTGTGCTGGAGCGTGTTAAAATGGCTGCGCCATACACAATCCCGCCAGGTGCGAGGTCCGCTCTGTGATTAGATTTATTCATGCCAAAGGACAAAGTGCTGGTGAAATTCATAGAGAATTGTGTGCAGTGTACGGCGACAGTGTAATGAGTGAAGGAAAGGTACGGCAATGATGTCGTGCATTCAAAGAACGCTGTATAAATATCCACGACGAAGAGAAGAGTGGAAGACCAAGCATTCAGACTGACGACTTGGTGCAACGAGTGAATGAAGAAAATCGTCGCTTCACCATTACCAAGTGACTATCACATCTTTCTGCACCTAAAGAAGTGGCTTTCATCTCAACGATTTGAAGAACCTGATGAATTGAAAATGGCAGTGTTGAAGTGGCTGAACTCTCAGGCGGCGAACTTCTATGCACAGGGTATAAAAAACTTGTGCCACGGTACAGAAAGTGCTTGGAAAATAATGGTGACTATGTTGAAAAATAAAGTGGATATGTACTTGTTTTTACCCAATAAAACAATGTTGCTAAACTTACCTGTTTCCAATTAAATATCAGCCCTTTCTTTTGAAATGTGCCTCGTATAATATTATATATATATATATATATATATATATATATATATATATATATATATATATATATATATATATATATATATGTGTGTGTGTGTGTATAATGTCTGACGCAGACGAATGCTGAAGCTTCTCTTGGACGTGAGGATACAAAATTTAATGCATTTTTCCCTTTTTATTCTCTTTCCTTTTTTCCTTCTCATCAAGGAACACGAATTTATCATTTACTGACCCAAATTAATTTTGTTTATTACATTTTGGGATACAGTCTGCGATGCGAATTTACCCTGGAATCATCAACAAAAACAACAACGAGAAATGAGTGGAAGTAGGTCGGCTTGAAATTACATCGTCACTTGTCTGGTGAAGCGAAGAAACCCGGGAAAACCTCATTGGATTCAAACCCGGAACATTCAAAACTGCAAGGGAGCGGGTCATAGACAAAACATGGTAATCACGCTACAGCATTCAAAAAGTTCAAGGTTGCTGAGACAACGCAATAGTCAAAGCAGCCACTAGTCACAGACACCACTGGTCAAAATGCTACTGGGAAGACAAACCACATTTACGGAGTAATATCAGGCTGTTTTTCATGAATACGATAGTTAGTTGTTTGTCAGTTTTCGCAATCATTAGGAAATATTCTGTTATTGTAATTTGAGAGGTCTTTCGGCGATGACACTGACCGGGGAATTGCAAAATGAAATGAAAGGAAATCTTTCGCTTTAACGTCCTAGGATTATGCCCTTTAGGCTAAGAGAAACAATGATTAAGGCAAGTGAATGATGAAGGAAGAATTGGTGGAGTGACAAAGTGGAAGAAAAAGGTAATACCCCGAGAAAACCCACGGACACAATGCTGTCCACTACACACTTACTTGGCCGGAGATCGAACCAGGGACCTTACGCACCAGAGGTAAGCGCTCTACCACTGAGCCACAGTGTCCCTCGGAGAATTGGAGAGGAAAAAAGAAATGAGGACGGAAGGAAGCGGCTTGAGGCTATTATGTTGGGTACCATCCCGGCATTTGGCTGGTGTGAATGAGGGAAACCCAGGAAAAGCTTCACTAAGTATGACTGACCTGAATAAGTTGCTACACCTTCTGGAGCGAGTGTCCCCACCAGGAATCGAAAATGGGACCGCTCGCACCAAAGATGTAGAGCAACTACTCTACATGGGACCACAAAATTATGATGTATACAATTGCCAGCAACAGTTCTTATCCGCTCTTTACATTTTCTTTTCTGTTCTATATCTTATGATCTGTTGTATCAATCCGACGTGGATTTTTCTTAACAAGAAAGGACACAATTTTCTGTATGTATTCAAAAACCGTTTGTTTACTCAATTAGGGTTTAGTGTCTCTTTCAGCACCGAGGCCATATCAGAAGACGAACACTTATAGATTAACGTGGAATACGAACCACAGTTTTAATCGGGGATCGTATTCGGGACTCCTGCAGCAAAAACATATACACTAACTACAAAGTCACGAGGGATCTGAATCAAAAACTTCCCCAAAGTAATAATTATAATTCAAATTTATTAGCAAAAGAAAATCTACGAGTGCGTAAAACACATTTGTTCATTGCTGTACCAAACAAAGCAAAGTTACATAGAACAACGAAGGTATTCATTAATATCATATCTTATACTGACATTTTACATAAAACCTGGAAAGTTATCAGAAATTATATATCTTTCCATTTTGCACCCCTTGGCTTCTTTATTGTTATTGGTTTTCGCCCCACGAACCCAGATTGTCTATATTGCAAGAGTTCCGACATGCCGAATAAAGATTTGTTTCCGACTCCCCTCCGGCGCAACCACGTGGCGAATGTAAATTGCTCAATTTGAAGTAGGGTTGAGGCTGACTTTCCTGACTCTCGCTCTAATCCTTCTCTTCAACGTTGTCTTTTAGCATCTTTTCCCCCCGTCTAATACAAAACATATATCATTTAAGGCCAATGTTTGGGCAATTTGTTTCCAAGGATCACTTCTGGACAGAAACAGACGTGATTTTTCCCCTCTTCGTTGAGAGCTACAGAGTACGACATAATACATCTGACGCCCTGAATTGTGTATGATGAAATGTTAACAAACCACTTACACTTTACAGACCAGAAGTGTCTCTGTGACATGGTCGTCAACACGGTACAAAATGTAAATATTTTAGAGCTTAGCGAAACAGAAAGAAACAAACCTCTCTTTGGAAGCGAAATATAAACTGTGACTTGCTTTTTGTTGGGGTTTTATAGGCATCCACAACAGAAGGATCATCATATATATGATCTTTATACTATTTTAGTGAATAAGTAATGTAGTTTGCTGGGACAGTAAAGCATAATTTCGTATGTATAGTACAAAGATTTTAGTACTTGTAGAATTGCGTAAGACTGTGATTGCAGTAAAGAGCTTATCAGTAAAACTACAAAAATAATAAATAAACAAAAAATAAAACAAAAAATGATTCATTACATCAATTGATGTTGAAACATAATGAATAATTTCTATCACTGTATTTTTCATATAAAGTATTTTTAAATTTCTAAATTATTTTGTGCATATCGATGGGACATTTTACAACGTATCTGTCTTGTATGTTTGCATGTTATCAGAGCAATAACAGGTTTGATCCCAGCTTGCGCCAAGTGAACTTTGCGTTGGAAAAACACCATGTGCGTGGGTTTTCTCAGGGTTCTGCCGTTTTCTCGGACTTTCTTAATTCCACCATTTCATTCATTTCTCATCATCACAGTCTCATTTAGCCTAGTCGTCATAACCATGGGACATAAAATTCAAAAGATTTTATTTCATTTCAGAGCAATAACAGCAAGAGAACAAGACTCTTTATCTCCGTCCTTGACTTTCTATTGAAACAAGAAGTGAAATAAATTTAATATTACCGGTTTCAGTGTTTATCCCCAGGAAGCAAAGCTAATATATATAATACAAGTTAAAATAAAGCTTTTCAGTTTTGTGTAATTGCATACCTTTCGGGTACTTGTCTAGAAATGCGAATTACATTGTGACAACGTCGGAGATAAAGAACCATAGAGTAGATCTACCAATTTATCAAATAGTTACATCGATTTTTTTTTTCAAATGGTAGTCTATAGGTGTTTGACACTGGCACCATTTATTGGAGTGACAATTGAGTAACTTTTTGATGGATTCTAGAATGATAGTGGTTCGATGTTAATCTACGACTTTGTCACATAGTTTTTTTTTTTATTTTCCATAGCGGCTGAAGGAGATCCCGGAGGGCGTATCGTTATATAGCATTTTCGGCTATTTTAACCTGTAGAATGACGATCTGTTGTCCATCGACACCATTTTTAGAACACCACACACACACACGCACACACACACACACACACACATGTATATATATATATATATCGACGTATCCAGAGTGGATTCCGTCTCCGCCCTCATTCATACACTAAAACCAGAAAAAGCAGACACAACCTCTTTCGTTTTCAACATTGAATCCCCATAGAACGAGAAAAAAATTTCATATGGATTCAATGTCTCAGTAATAGTTGTGATTTGAGCCCTTATCACTTTATTATAACCGGAAGCGGTTGGCACAGGCTTAGGAAATTCACAAACATCGAACCCTGAAGCTTGCACATAGAGAAAAGAAAACACGTGCGCTAGCCACTTGGTCATGATACGACAATCATTGTTCTCCTTCTTGTTTTAGTTTATTTATCTTCTGTCAGCACCGAGGCGACATGGGACGTGGACCTACAGCTTAGCATGGGATCCAAGCTCCCACTGGGAATCGAACCCGGATTTCTCGCACTGAATACATTAACCATTTACCACGACGGAACTCCCGATGTATTCGAGTTAGGCTTAATGGCAATCGTTACTGTTTGAATATCAGCCGTTTTCGTTATGTTAAACTTGAGTGTAATTTAATAACAATGTCATCACCAAAACGTGTTTGTTATTGATTTCATTTGAATTTTACTGAAAAATCAGCGTATGGATCCAAGCAAATGAAATGAAATCTGTGTGTATCAAGATTGCAGAGAAATGTGTCTACTAAATCACAAACCACTATAATAATACGAAATTGTGAAATTTACATTTTTGGAAGTATTTCAGGAAAACGAAACTGGGATTCACAACACCCATAGACATTTATTTCATTTATTAATTTAATCATGTCCAATCAACCATATAAACTCTACATATGTACGAAACTTGACATACAAACACGCATTAAGTTACTGTTTTAAAATCATTTTTAAAAATCCGTGCACACAGAGAGAAGGGAAATCACCAGTTTTGACAAAAATTCCACAAGCGCATTAAATGACGGTTTTATACACTGATGCGTACCGCATGTCACGATTTTACTATATATTTCTACTTTTCCGTACCAGTGAGGTTACAAATACATACGTATCGAATATCTGTGTAATTGGTTAGCATTTCACGTACGCGTAAATTACAACCCTGTACTGTGTGAAGTAATGTGCGAACATCATGGGAAAATCTTTACTCAAAGTACTTGACGTTAATGTTAGTGTTGTAAAAAAAACGTTTTTTTTCTGTGAAGATTTTTTCAATAAAAAACATCGTTCTTTTTCATTTTTTTTTCAAATGTCTGTTTTTTCTGGCAACTGTTATTTATTGATTTATGTTGCAGATTATTGAAATAATTAACAGAACTTGAGTCGAAGCCCTCGTAACTTACAAATCGTTCTTTTCTTTGTACCTATATACTAGCAAAATTGTGTGATTATTCCTTTCGGACCCAGGTCATTTTTGGTGTTTTCCTACATTTTCAGTTAGTGACTTATTGTTCAAAAACTGTTTATTCAATTGATATGGTTAAGGTCTTTTTTTTTAGAAAATGTATGTGGCTATCTTTTGGTGTAAGTTACATTGTAGTCTTGCCAACGAGTGGGAAATTATTGCGGGAAATGTAGGGGTGAAAATTTACAAAAAAAATCCCTAACCGAATTTCATTTTTTATTTATTTATTTATTTATTTTATTTTTTTTTTATCTAGCACCACTGCTGCCATATGGGTTGAAGTCACCTAAAAAATTCTTTGGTTTGTTGACAAGATACAGTGAAATCCTGGAGTCGCTGGCTTCCATTCAAAGAGGAAAACAAAAAATTTTCTTTCATCATATACATGAAATTTTGACACATTTTACGCCTCAGAAACAAAAATCAACAGATATGCCGGGGCTACAGCTTCTCTAAGTATCCTATTGAAACTTTTTATGGTGCGTTCTGTAGACCAAAGAGGAACCTTTCAGGTAGTGGTACGTTTATTTCAATGTAGCAGCAAGAGATAAATAATAGCGGAGAAAGGAAAATTTTTCGAAATTTCCACTTAAAATCGGGAATTAATTGTTTTGGCTGGAAACACTGCCACCAAACAGACAAAAGCTATCTGAAAATAAACCTTGGTATCCCAAGAATATATCCTACAAGTATCATGGCGATATCTAACAAAGTAAGCATGAAATTAAAACAAAATATCTCATTCTACCTCAGAAATTCATCTTTATCTTACCATTTACAGAACATGGTTTATTATAAGCCGCAACTGTATTTTCTCTAATTACTCGAGTGAAACTTTTTATGGTGAACTGTGTAAGCTAACGACGAAGCTTTTTGACACTGGTACTTTTGTTCGAATGTAGCCAAAAAGAGGGAAATAATAGAGACAAAAGGAAATTTTTCAAAATTTCCACATAAAATCTGGAATTAAAATTTTCTGTGGCTGGCAACACTACTATCAGTCAAACAAAAACTATCTAAAAATAAGCCTTGGTATCCATACAATATATCCTACAATTATCGTGACGGTATCTAATAAAGTAAGCATGTTATTTAAAAATATCTCATTCTACCTTAAAAAAATCACAGTTATCTTTCCACTTAGAGAACAAGGCCTACTGTAAACCTCAATTGTACTCCCCTAATTATCATATTAAAACTTTCTATAATGAGTTGTGTAGGGAAAAGACGAGACTTTGAGATACTGATACGTTTGTTCCGATGTAGCGAACAAGAGGGAAATAATAGAGACAAATAATTTTCCAAAAATTTCCCCGTAGAACCTGGAATTATTTTTTGTAGCTGGCAACACTGCTACCAGACAGACGCAAACTATCCTAAATTAAACACTGGTACACCGCTAATATATCCTACAAGTATCATGCCGATATCTAAGTAACAAAGCTCCTAATTACCAAAAATATATTAAGGTAAACAGAAAAGTAGGGAAAAACTAGAAAAATCAAGGGTTAGAACTTAAATACGAATTTTCCGTGCGCCCCTAATTACCCGATTGTAACGATTTGTACCCGCGTTTGCTCAGTAAGGACAAATGTTCGACTAGCGTAAGTTGACTTGCACTCGGACGTATAGATACGGATTTTTAAACAAAAATATCGATTTTTTTGGTTCAAATTTAGGGAAAGTTTAATTTACCTAATTGGCAACACTGCATGCAGGCCCGACCCATTGATGAGAACAATTAGGTATTCATCCGAGGTATCTACCTGGAAGATCTTAAGGAGGTCTCTCTACAATGAATGAAACTACAGGGAAAAAAGAAGTAAAGAAAATTCGAAAATTCTCGAATTTTTGACTGGGCTGATATTTACCCCGAGAGGAAATTCGACCGAGAGAAGAAAAAGAAATTAATATGATAAGCTATGGTTCAACCATTTTTGGCAAAAATAATATCTCAATATCTTAATTAGTGTCCACACAGGAGCGGATTAAAAAAGTGACACACCCGAAATTGGCACGTAAACCGTACTCTGTAGGCTTTAGACCTTTAGCAACTGCAAACGATAAGGACATAGTTGCAAGCGTCTCCTTAATATTCTTCACAAAGAAGATTGGACTGTAACTACAGATTCAGGTATTTTTTTAAAACACAAACAGCTTTCTGCTCTCCAGTCTCCATCTTTGCTACGAGCTCTTTCTAACGGCAGACAGATGAAACAATGCATGTGCACGCGTGCGTACAAAACTGTTTGAGTTGCTCTTTTATTTGATAATATTTATAATTGTAAGTTAATTGTAATAGATACTACAAAGTTTCAAAATCCTAATATTCATACTAAAACACCCTCCATTACTTCAAATTGCTTCATCCTATATTCATGTCTTGTATACACATATCATCAGGGCTAGCCCTAGGCAATTTGTCGCCCCGTGCAATGACATAATTTTCCGCCTCCCCCTTTCTCCACAATGAACAAATTTTAAAAGTCACGATTTTAGGTATGCTACTCCAGCATGAACAACGAAGGGGAAGGTAAGTGCAGTCGTACTCAGAAAGCCTTAAATACTTACTAAAAGTACAATTTTCTTGTGATTTTTTTAAAGTATTAATCTGTAATGTTAGTGAGAGACAAAGGAAACGCACCTGGAAAGGAAAGATGGTAATCATTTTTATAGAATTCAATATCGAGCTTCAATCTCAATGTATCAGTTCGCGATTCCAGTGCAACTAGCTCTTTTATCTTTATTTCTAGATTTTTCTTCTACAACTGTTAACATTAAAAGAAAAACTTGTTTCTATCTTCAATGATAAGGAACTTGTTTGTGACAAAAACAAGACTAGTTGTCATATCAAAAGTGTGATAACTAACTAAATGGAACAGATATTCGCTACTATTCGAAAATTGAGTTCTTGCATTTGACAACAATCAAGCAATTTGTGCTGGGATTTATTTGTTTTAGCATTGTCCATGTGACAAACTAATGCGACATAAACATAATTTATGAATGTAGTATTCAAATATTAGATCAGCTTAGTAAATGTAACTACCATCATCATGAAGTCTATTTCAAACAAGAAATATTTAATTTAAATAATATACTTATGACAGATTTTGCCGGACCCTCCAAACTTGCCTCTCCACGCAAATGCACGTGTTGCACATATGGTAGAGCCGGCTGTGCATATCATATATATCTAGTCGACAAATTATTTATATATGATATTTAGAAAAATACTAGTAGCGAAATTAGTATTAGCGTTTATCTTTAGACAAGTTATTTGCATTTTATACTGTTCGTGACATTATTTTGATACTTATTAAAGACCTGCTTTCACGAAAAACAAAATTTAATTTCTACTTTTATTTCTAAGTTGATATTGATGAAAACTGATGAAACCCGAATTGTTAGTAGGTATCCTATTCATATAAATTGTAAAATATTTGTAGCGTATCAATATCTAGCGTTTAATTTATGTTGCATTTTACGGTAATTACACCTACATAAAAATATTTCATACTTAAATAGACGTAAGATGCATTACAAATGACTATTTGGAAAAAAAAAAACGAAATTTAGACAAAAAAAGAGAGGCAATGTATTTTTTTCTAAAAAAAAACATACATTTCTGAATAAAATACGAACGGTTTTTTTCTCTATTTACAACACTAGTTAATGTCCTTGCCTTTTGGTAACAAATTTTAGTTGTTAAGAGCTGTATGAATGGCGACAATTATTGTATATATTCTATATAATAGACGAAGAATATTCTATACAAGAATATTTTTTCATGATTGCAAAAAAAAAAAAAAAAAAAAAAAAAAGAAAATGGAATCTTAAGTTTTTAGTTTACATTTTTTTTCTAGGATTTTGCTTATGTTAATTGCACAAATATTAATTCCAAGCACTTATTATGGTAAAGGTTGACAGAGTAGTGAGACTACAGCTACAATTTAAAGTATGATTTTTATATTTGTTTGATCGCATTCTGGAAACAGTTTGAAAATCTTAACTCAAACTGGATCAATGGGCATAAGTATGATGTATTTTCTTCAGCAAAACTGAGTATAGTGAAGGGAGAGCTGCATTACTGTACTGTAAGAATGTTTTACAGTACTCTATGAACCTACCATTCTTCAAATACATTAACATTTTATACGCATATATATACTACATCATACTTCCTAGTTTCCATTAATTTGGGATTCATTATAAAATAGTTAAACAATTTATTAATACATGCGTAGTTTGGGCATGAGAGTCATACATTTTTATCAATCTATCTAACTATATATATATATATATATATATATATATATATATATATATATATATATATATATATATATATATATATATATATATATATATAAATAAATGAAAGTGATTATGTATGTGACTTAATAACTCTTGAACCACCCGACCGATTTTGTTCAAATTATTAGGATAGATGAGGTTCGGACCTGGAATAGTTTTATCATTTATTTCACTTTGACGGTGGAACTTAGGGGAGAAGGAGGAGGGATATATATGATCAAAAATGACCGATATTAGTATTGAATCCATAGTTTTCTGGGTCGCTGAGATGAACATTGACACTTCCGATGCATTTAAATCCAAATTCGATCTCCATTAGGACCCCTAAGAGGTATGGTGACATTCAAAATAATTAAAAATAACCGACATTAGTGTCAAATTAAGTTTTTCGGATACCTAAGTTGGTTGATGATAGTTTTGTTGCTTTTTAAGTCCAAAATGAAACGTTTATTCCCCCGTGCAAAGAACGGGCATTCTGCTAGTACTAGCTAAAGTGCAAGAAAAAAGTAATCGATGTTTAAGTTATATGCTTGGTTGACTGTTCCTAGAATATAATTTGTATTATTTATAGTCGGTTAATACTACACATCGTGATTGTTAAACGACCGTCTATAGATGTATAATCGACTTATATCCAAATGGATGTCCCAATATTGTGTCCTTGGATTTCCTTGGGGTACTCCCGTTCCTCCCACATTCTCACTCCACCAATTCTTCCATCATCATTCACTTGCCTTAATGACCCGTCTCCCTTAGCCTAAAGGATAATCATCGGACGTTAAACTGAAGGATTTCATTTCATTTAAACAGATTAGATGACCATAAAAATAATCCAGTGTATTTATTTACAAGCTCCGCACGAAATGAAAGTCATACAAAACAACACTTTGTTAAAATTTTATTTAATCTTTGGTGATTTTATATCTTCCTTTTACCTAACGAAATTCGATTTTAAGGACACTGCAAAACTAAAAAAAAAAAAAAAAAAAAAACTGTAAGTATTAGATGGCACTTTTCAACACGTTTTGAAACTCTTGCAGTACTTCAATATTTAATATGCCTACGGTAATCATACGAAGTCTTCTGACGCTATTTTATCAGTAACAATATCGTGTTCAAAGTAGTGTTGAAAACTGTTTCCCACGAGGCTCAATTTGGAGCAACTCAGAAAGTGTAGTGAAAGCACTTTATTATCCCGAAAATTATAATTGTTTTTATGGGAAGAGCACTGTCTTGCTTCGTATAGCGTCACCAGAATACTCACTTCTCTCGTCTCGTAGGCAACACTAGGGTTGAGTAAGCTTACTTTATATTTAGTCGATTTATGCAATGATTTAATAATTTATGCACTTACGTGGAAATGAAAGAAAAAGGAACTAGAAAAACATGTGTGGGTGAAATGAAACAGATTAGATCCATGACTATACGGAAATGATATCGATTGCATAACTATACAACTCCTCTAACACTGATAAATTAGTATGGTTGAATTATCCAAACATACTATTTACATATCGTGACATCAAATCAAAATCATACATTGTATATGTTCTGAGCTATCACCTGTCACGGGAATTGTATGCTAAACCACAATATTATGTAAATAATCGCTATCTACAGAAGGACCGTTATGAACGCTATTCCGAATAATCATATCTCACACTTTTTCTTTGGACTATAGGTCAGGTAACCATGCTGGCCAGAAGAAAAGCGGTAACGATATTTTCCTCCAGAAGACTTGCACATTCCAGATACATGTAGCTGGGCATTGTCCTGCTGAAATGTGGCGTCTCAAAATGTCTGGAGGAAAGGTATGGGCTCGGTTTCTAGAACTCCTTTGATGTCAGAGTAACTTCGGGGAGATCGCCCCAAATCCGTACCAGCCAGATCGTGTACTCTATCTAATAACACCCAACACAATCAAACCTATTGTTCGAGTATTACGACGTTTGATAGTACAAGGTGGCAGGTTGCTCTCAACATGATAAACGTCTAACGTGTATGCGGCCACCACAACAGGGCATGCTTAAGCAGGGCTCGTAAGAAAACACAACCTTCTGCCACCCACTATAGCACAAATGATATATTGATTCACATTCAAATTATTGGCTGAGGACTTTGTGGTTCTGGATAAATGGACGCTGATGCAAAGACATCCGTTTCGTTACGCAGATGCTGATAAGTCTACATCCATTACCGTGCTTAAACATCGAACTGTCTGTTGAGGACAAAATGTATGTAATTCCATGGCATCTGCGTAACGTCACATTGCACCGGTCAACTTCCCGATCATTGCTGTGCGTTATATTGTGCCTGTCGCTTCCAGACACTCATCCTGCATGTCTACGCGTCTTTTAAGTGTTCCAATCTCACGGTATGAAACGCCGTATTCCCTTCGGCTGAAAACACGGCTCCGTTTGAACGCAATCGTGGTTTGTATTGCACTTTTAGACTCTCACTTTTAATGCAGGGTAAACCACCCTTTTGGGTGATATTCGAAGAAGCAAAACTGAAGAAGATATTATAACATGCATCATACACCACGCTGAAATTGCTGTCCTTTGTGTGACATAACTTGCTGTACAAATCCTGTAGGTTCAGAAGTATTTATGTCATTCATTCTTGTTGTATTTTTTACAAGCAACAGTGTATGTTATTTTTACGTACCTAGCCACCTTTTGTCAAGTAAACATACACACACAAAAAAAAAACTAAGATAAACAATTCTAGAAACAATTCAGTAATAAAGCGACAATTCCTATAAAACTCAACTCGAAATATGAGAACACTGCACCAATATTTATTTACATTATGAACATTTTCCCATTCACCAAGTTCATTTCTGTTATACTGCATTGACATCTATGCCATGTAGTTTTCAATTGAACGAAATTAAATTTATGAGCGTTATTGCCTTTGTGGCTTATGTTCGTTACGAGTGTAATATTGCACTGACCTACACATCGACAACATATATGTTCATTCGTGTAATTAACAAAATTCGTTACACAAATGACGCATGGATGACAAAAATACACACATACACACATTATTTATCAAAACGCAATACTGTTTTAGTTTCATTCTTATATATTGAACACATTTGAAATGTATGTTGGAAAAGAAGGAAAAGCAAGTGATATGATGTTGACACGTCAGCCATCTCTACATGCACTATCTACTTTCAAAATGGAATGCTGTAAGAATTTAGGGAGATATGATAGGATTTATCCGCTGAATACACAAATGTTATATTATTTAAAACTTACTTTTTTTTAAGAAGGAAGGGACACTGCACTTTTTTACACTCCTCAAAAAAGACGGAAATATAATATCACTAACGTACTTACGTAGCAAGGGTTGCCAACTCTGTAAAACAGAAAAACAGCACCACCTCAAAATTCCCTACGATATACGTCTAAGTATGAAGTATATCTATTCAGACCCATCCTTGGGAAGGAAATGTACTATCGTGTAAAGTGCATTAGCACCTGTATTCTGCATATCCTTAGTACATTCACTAATAAGTTTAATATATACATTGTGCTATGAATGAGAAAATGAAGTCGGTATTGATCATTTTATTGTATTTACTAGCTACTGCCACTTCTTTAAAGTTATCGAAACAGATGGACAAAAGTATATTAATCTTTACGTGACAATTTTGGATTTGGAAAATGAAATTTGTTCTTTTAATTTGTACATCAACTACAGGAAATTGCTTTAAAAAGTCTTTTTTCACTCCCAATAAATGCATAAAATTCCTTACAAGTAAATTTCAAATTTTCCCTGATACAGTCCCTGTCATCTCTTTAAAATTATCTTAACTGATGAACAAAAATTACATTAATCGTTGAAAGATGGTGAAAGTGAATTTTTGGATTTACAGAATGAAAGTTACTTTTTAAATCTACACTTTGAACTAGATGAAACTGTTTCGAACTAGATACAAATTTGAAAAAAAAACAGTTATAAAGGGACTGTTAAGAAGCTTGTACCGGTCACCGGCTTTAATCAAAATAACAGCAACATATCAGGCCAGACCGGTGGAAAACTGGCCAGTTGGCAGCCCTAAACAAACATAAATTTAGTGTTAATAGTGAGAAAGTTAAAGGGCTGCCAAATTATCACAAACTTAAGCTACATTTAATAGCTTAGGTGACTCGGCTTAAGTTGGTACAACTCACTGTCAGCTCAACTTGTTACATCAGCTAGGTTTTGTACAGTAAGACAAGTCTGCAATATGGTCAGGTCCTATGCTTTTCTGTTAATGGAGTTCAATTCTACGATACTAATATACAGAGTCCTCTTGTCTATATGTATATTGTCATTTCTTTTATAGTGCTAATTTCTCATACAGAGGAACTTATCGGAACCGGTATGTCGTAAAATGTTAGATTTGGAATTTAATGGCTTTGTTCAGGACTGAGATGATATGGGATTTACTATTTAACATAAGGTTCCAACTAAATGTAATCTCACTGGGATCAGATCTTCGTATATTCCACAGAAAAGACGACATTTGTGCACGACGAAACATGAAAATTCGTGTAAGCATAACATTCACAACTTTATAGAAATACGAGGTGTGTTCAAAAAGTATCGAAGCTTTGGTTGGGAAAAATACATTTATTGATTTGGAAATCCGAAACACTAATTCTCTTCAAAGTAGTCCCCTTGGTAATTCACACACTTCTCCCAGCGCTCCCACTATTGTTGGAAACACTTCTGGAACACAGTCTTTGGAATAGTGAGCAATCGTGCTTTAGTATTCCGCATGATTGATTCAAATCGAGTAAATTTAGTGGCATTTTCAGTTTGGATAATAACCAAAAGTCACGTGGAGCCACGTCGAGTGAGTAGGGAGCCTGACGACACACAGCAATGTGTTTGGCGGTGAAAGCCTGAATCATATTTCCCGGACACTATTCTAATGCCCAAATTCTATTTTCAAACTGAGTGTACCGATCCGATTGGATGATTTCCGCTTGTGTATCGCCAAGCTTTTGGTAAAATTTGATGCAATATCACAGCTCAAGTTTTACTGTCATTTTACAAAAAACTGAAATCCGACAACCCCTCACTATACGTCTTCACTCGTTGGCCGACTGCCAGCAGCTGACACTTTCTGAAGGCGGGAAAAGAATTCACGAGTGAACATGAGTGCCCCCTCTACATCTACAATGAAGAAAGTCTCCCGCGCTTCATTGGTTTTCGCGGGAAAAATAAAGTTCGATACTTTTTGAACATACCTCGTATGCCATACAAATTAATACTAGTATCTTCGATTACAAGTAGTATGTGCTCCTTTGTTAGAAGTATGTGTGTCACTGTTAGGCGGTTGTATGTTTCTGTTCAAACAACAGATACAACTTCTAGTTAACAGTGTATTTTTATTTTTACATATACAGTATATAAGTAAATAATATGCTCCAGTAGAATAAAAAAAAATATCAATTATTATTGGCAACTAATGACATACTTTTTAGCGCTGTTTTCATTTTACTCGGTTATCTTGAAAACAACCTCAATCATATCATCTTGTTTAGTCCAATATCATCTATCAATTGATGCATGTCATAACTTTAGTTAATATTGTTGTTTCCAAAAATACAATGTCTGGATCAAAAAGTAATGGCAACATTGTTATAGCTCTACTTGGCTTTATATACAGAATAACATCTATTACATTCCTTCAATGTAATCGTCTAGCATCTATCATCTCTATCACCTTTTGTCACATATGCGGAAGGCGCCATTCACTGTTACCACCTCAGTCTTCACCGATGTCCCATAGGGACCGCCACCTAACACGAATGATAGCTTATCTTGTATCGCAGTGTTTCCCACGAAATGGTTTCTTCATTTGGGCGAAAAGGTCGTCGCGAAGTCTTTGAAAACGTTGCTGTACAATGCCCCGTGTGCTACTTCAACCTTAATCCACGAACGCTATTCGTCTTTCCGAAATATATTGATGTATTCCATTCTCCTTCTTAAATTTGCAATGCTGATACTTTTTGACTGAATAACACACATTCCTTATCACTCGCCATGCTTCATCGCCTCACATTCTCTTATCAGGTACAGAACGTTTTGTAGTGGTGAGACACAGCCCTCCGACGTGAGAACACTGTTGAAACTACTTTTCATCCAACCCACGTATATCTCATTAACAATACTAGGTACTCTTAGCTCGCTACTGCCATAACGAAAATTTGATGAAGATATATTTCAGCGTCACTTTTATCTTAATGTATAGCTTGGTTATCGTACAACTACAATTTATGATTACGAAGAAAAAGTCATTTTACCGATTTTTTTTTTTCGAGAACTACACACGAGGATTTATACTTTCCCATATCATTTTGGTTAGCTTAATTAAATCAATTGATTGGTATACATTTCGTCATTGGACTTTTTTTTCGTTAAAAGCTAGGAATGTTGTACAATTTATTTTGTCCATTCTTAAATAAAATCTGAATTCTGAATTGTATGACAAGAAGGGACAAACTTTTCACAATAAACTTGATTTTTCTCTTCTTATTAACTACAGCTTCCTATCTGATAATTTTCTTCCATTTTACTTTCCTTAATTGAAGTGTAATACGAAACATCACAAATAACCATCATCAGCATCTGTAAAACGAACTAATTAATTTCATTGTTTCTTATCAGATTAATTAATCTCAAATTAGTACCACAGAAGAGAGAGCTTCGAGCCCACGCTATGTTTCCTTTATTTTGATTTTTACTGTAACCAAATGAGGTTCTTGTGCCTTTTTAATATCTTAATTTTAATTTTCACATTTCAGCACTTAACGATAAATAACATTTTTCTTGCTTCGCTGCCTTTCCAATTAACCAACATAATTTTATCGACGATTTATTAGCAATTAATCGGAGTAATTATCCCATGTGTCTGAAATAGGAATCTCAAACGATTAAAATTTCATACGAATACAAGGAAAAGTGACGCAATTCTTAGGTGAGCCTATATTTTAACATTATTTTAAAGATACAATGGTATTTTTTGCGCTTAAACAGTGGTACATTTTATTTGATCAACCTAGTCCGTTTATTATGAATTTCTGCTAGTTCTACAGACGATTCATTTTTTTTTTTTTTTTTTTGAGAGAACATCAATTGATCTGGAATTATATAATTGATAGTCACAATTCGAAATACATTTTTCATTATTTAAAACTGGAGTTGCATCTGAAATCAATGAAATTTCTAGTTTTACGTCCCAAGATTACTGTCTTTAGCCTAAAATAGTTGGATAATCAATGCACTTAAATTATAATGAAATAATTAGTGGACTGAAAATGTAAAAGAAAACAGGAGAACCTCAAGAAAATCCACCGACATGACCTTGCCCACCATACAATCGCGTGGCTTGGAATCGAATCAGGACCTCAGCCAGCAGTGAGCACTGTACAACTGAGTCACCGTGCTACCAGTTGGATTTGAGCAGACTTTGGTAAGGGATCTACCTTCCAACTGAACAACCTTTCCATCTTCGGTGACAGTGAGACTTAGGCATTGTCATATATTTGTTCCAACGTACCTCGAGGACGCACTCACCGAGTCTTTCTAGAATAGGCATCTAAGGAAACTGGTAGAACGTTCATCTCTGGTGCGCGGTGTCCCTCGTTAGATCCCAGCTCACGCCAAGTGAACTTTGTGGTGGACAAACACCGTGTACGTGGAATTCCTTCTACCTTATTCACTCCACCATTTCATTCATTTCTCATCATCACCGTCTCCTTTAGTCTATCTGGCATAATTGTGGGACGTATAACTCAAAAAATTTCATTTCCGATGGTAAAGAAGGCCGGAGCGTGCAGCTACTTGATTATCACTTCCTGTACATGACGAAGTCAACCAAGAGTAGAGCATTGCCTCTACACAGTCTGTGAGCAAATTTAGACTCCCTCGAATGGAGGGTGTACTTTCACTTACATCTTTGAGTGGTCATCGAAGTACTCACATATCGAAGAAAGAAAGAGCTGCCTTCACACATGTGTTGCCCGTATGTTCTATGCCCATGCGATTCGTATTGAAAAACACTTGAAAGTTTCATAGATTTCAGTTCTGTGGTTTTAGAAAGTAGAAATAATACTAATTCATTTTCTCTTCACCATTTCAACGAGGACAGTTAAAAAATAAATGTCAATGTCTCCAACTTTCAAGGTCTATATAAGCACCATCTTTTAGAAATAATGCAACCCAACAAAGCCAAGTACATATTGGGTGGTATAACCTTCAGTTATCGGCTCATTAATGACCTGACCAGAATCATGTCAAAAACACAAACTTTGAATATATCATCAAAGTAGGGAAAACCAGAAACAAAATACTATGTCTGCTACCTTTCCCAAATATTATCAATACACATTTAAAAGGTTCATCAGTTGCAGTTCTGTGATTCTAGAAATAATTACGGATTCATTTTCTGTTAATGAACTCTAAATACTATTTCAGTATAGATTTCAGAAAATATGTATAATGCCATGTGATTATTTAGTTGACATCCTTCTAAGCCCATCTTCTAATCGATATTAGAAATAGTATATATATATATATATATATATATATATATATATATATATATATATATATATATAATGCGTGAAGTATCTCACCTGACTCTCAACAACGTAAAACCATAAACCGAACAAGTCTAATAAAACACAGGTATATGCATTCATTATATATTGTAATTAGTAATAATAATACACTTTACCAGTTTTTCTCCCTATTTACAGCCAAATAAGTTTTGACTGACTAATAATAAAACAGGTGAACGGAATGATGATACGTACATCCAATCACTGTTTATGATACCGAAAAGCATCAGGCTAATAAAATTGAGTTTTTAATTAACCGATACTTACGGAGATACATATAACATATATCAGTCGTGGTACGATCATAAACTCAACAAAAAGTGTGCAAGCCCATTTTCATAAAGTACCAATAAAAGTTCTCAGTTCCATACACTATATCATTATCTGAAGCTCTGAATGTTAATCAGTAAACGTTTCTTAACCCTTCCAATCGAGTTATGAATCACAGCTTTTCATACCTTTCACAGCTAACAATATTATAAGTACAGTGATTTCTTTTTATAAACTTATCTAATTGCCTTTGATTCTATTATTCAGAAAAAAAAATGTATGCATTCTTTTAATTTTAAAAAGTTTTCCGTGTTGAAAACAATTCTTTATACCTACGTATACTTAAACATGTTTCTTTACATTAATTTTGATTGCACAGTAACCAGAAAAAGTGCATAAACCCCGCTACTGGTTTTAAACAATAACTTTGTTTACAAATGGGTCATTTTAAGTACAGTTTTTAGTAACTCACACAAAATAATATTCTCTCAATACACAAAAATGGAAATGTATTGAAATTAGTCCATTCGTTCCATTTATTGATAAAAGAAATCTGTATGTAAGTTTTTTTTTTTCAATTGTAGATCACATTCACATGCAAATATAATTTGATAAAATCTTTAGTGAATATACGTTGAATGAACTGAACACTTTTCACCACTTAAACCCACAATATGAATGGAACTCTTCATACCACCGAATGATATCAGTTGTATTTTTGGGGTGAAACTGTTTCCAACTATAAGGGTTCTTACTTTTATTGGCATGACTTTCCGTTGATTTTGTACTTTGTTATCAAGCTGCGATTTCTGATATTTAACTTCTTTTTTTCTTCATTTCAGTGCATTTTAATGTGTTTTCTCTTGTAACTTGCTATTTTCACTCTTGAAGTTCCTTTCTTTTTTTTTAATACTTCTTGTTATTTATTTTGTAGTTTGTAATGACTCTCGTTAATGAAGCAATCTGTACTGACGTAGTGATATCCGTTTACGTATATTATGACGGGGGAAGTAGCATATATTAAACATTGGAGTTAATCAATCAATTTTAAAATAGTAAAGTATTTAGAGAAGAAGTAAGTATTCATATTATATGGTATTATTATCACTTGAAAACGGCACAAGTTTTCAAACTTAACCTTTTCAAGGAGATCATTAAAAACATTTTCTAATATATATAAATAGCGGGAATGAATCCCACTTAAAGAGCCTCTTTAAGCACCATCTCCTACAAGTCATGCAACCCAACAAAGCCAAATGTATTTTAGGTTGTATAACTTTCAGACTAAATAAGACTAAAATGAAAGAGCTTCACATCCGTCTTGTCTTTTTCTTCCTTTCGTTTCTTCTATCATCATAACCGTTGTTCTACCAACATAAACCGTGAGACAGGTACATATTGTTCAGTTACTTTTGACCTAATTTTATTCTACTGAGAGATGAGCGTTGCCGTAACTATCTGCAGGGGTATTATTCACTTTGTTCCTGATAATTTTTCTCCGAAGCTATATAAAACGACAACTTATGAAATAGAAATATGGTACTTATGAAATCATATTTTCTAAAAATACATAGTAAGACTTCAAAACTGCTCTGAAAAGTACGAAGCACTTCTTGAAATTGGAGTATACGCGATTTATAATTAGCTCCATATCTATTGCTGACGTTTTACTATACACAGATCATGCAATACAATTATAAAACAATTTATTAGTTAATAATTTAATGAAATGTATGAAAAAACTGCAATCAAGACAAATCATATGTCAAAATTTGTATAAAAGATGGCAATGGATATATAAAATATGTTCTTTGGGACATACTTGTGTAATAATTTTCATGTGTGCAGCATGAAAACATTCACTTTATAAACATTTTAGAAACACACCTATTTTATAAACATACTCATAAAATAGGTTTATCTCTATTAGTTTTTCTTGCTTCTATTCAAAACATGGTTCGACAGAATTAAGTCAAATAAGATACAGGCAAAGCGAGAATACATGTAATCTATTGATACCTTCTCTGCGAAAAGTTTCCTTTGAATCACAATTTATTTAAGGTGTCGCAGCATATTGTGATTTTTTTTTTTTTTTTACTAAATTTAACGACATATTACTATGTCATTTGGAAAATCTAAACTGTGTTGGGTTGCGTCCTGGGGGTTCTTTATGTTTCAATTGTGTTGAGATATATTTACTGAATGAGAATCACGTTGGTGATTCACAGTGTTGTAAAAAAAACGTTTTTTTTCTGTGAAGTTTTTTTTCAATAAAAAACATCGTTCTTTTTCATGTTTTTTTTTCAAATGTCTGTTTTTTTTCTGCCAACTATTATTTATTGATTTATGTTGCAGATTACTGAAATAATCAACAGAACTTAAGTCGAAGCCCTCGTAACTTACAAATCGTTTGTTTCTTTGTACCTATACGAGCAAAATTATGTGATTATTCCTTTCGGCCCCAGGTCATTTTTGGGGTTTTCCTACATTTCCAGTTAGTGACTTATTGCTCAAAAACTATTCATTCGATTGATATGGTTAAGGCCTTGTTTATTAGAAAATAGAAGTGGCTATTTTTTGTGTAAGTTGCATTGTATTGTTGCCAACAGGTGGGAAATTATTGAGGGAAATCTAGGGGTGAAAATTTACAAAAAAATCCCTAACCGAATTTCAAAATTTTTTGTATCTAGCACCACTGCTGCTATATGGGTTCAAGTCACCTAAACAAATCTTTGGTGCGTTGACAAGGTACAGTGAAATCCTGAAGTCACTGGCTTCCATTCAAAGAGGGAAAGAAAATTCTGTCATACACAGGAAATTTTGATACTTTTTACGCCTCAGAAGCAAAAAATCAAATATGCCGGAGCTACAGCTTCTCTAATTATCCTATTGAAACTTTTTATAGTGCGTTCTCTAGATAAAAGAGAAAGCTTTCAGGTAGTGGTACGTTTGTTTCAATGTAGCCAGCAAGAGGGAAGTAATAGAGAGGAAAAGGAAATTTTCCGAATTTTTCATCTAATAGCGGGAATTAATTGTTTTGGCTGGAAACGCTGCCATCAGACAGACGAAAACTATCTGAAAATAAACCGTAGTACTCCAAAAATATATCCTACAAGTATCATGGCGATATATAACAAAGTAAGCATGAAATTAAAAAAAGAACTCATTCTACCTCAGAAATTCACCATTTTCTTACCATTTCCAGAAAATGGTTTATTATAAACATCAACTGTACTTCTCCTAATTACTCTAGTGAAACTTTTTGCAGTGCGCTGTGTAGGCTAATGATGAGGCTGTTAGACACTGGTACGTTTGTTTGAATGTAGCCAAGAAGAAGGAAATAATAGAAATAAAAAATATTTTTTTTCCAAAATTTGCCCCTAAAATCTGGAATTAAAATTTTCTGTAGCTGGCAACACTACTATCAGACACACACAAACTATCTTAAAATAAGCTTTGGTATCCCTCTAATATATCCTACAAGTATTGTGGCGATATCTAATAAAGTAAGCATGCCAAAAAAAAATATCTCATTCTACCTTTTAAAAAATCACAGTTATCCTTCCAATTAGAGAACAAGGTCTACTGTAAACCTCAAGTGTACTTCCCCTAATTATCTTATTGAAACTTTCTATAGTGCGTTGTGTACAGCAAAGTCGAGACTTCCAGATACTGGTACGTTTGTTCCGATATAGCCAACAAGAGGGAAATAATAGAGACAAAACATAATTTTTTTTTCCAAAATTTCCCCTAAAATCTGGAATTAAAATTTTCTGTACTTGGCAACACTGCTACCAGACAGACGCAAACTATCTTAAATTGGTACACCACTAATATATCCTACAAGTATTATGGCGATATTTAAGGAATAAAGTTTCTAATTACCAAAAATATATTACAGTAAAGAGAAAAGTAGGGAAAAACTAGAAAAACCAAGGGTTAGAACCTAAATACGAAATTTACGTGCGCCCCCTAATTACCCCATTGTAACGATCTGTACTTGCGTTTGTTAAGTAAGGACAAATGTTCGATTGGCGTAAGTTGACTTGCACTCGGACGTATAGGTACGGATTTATAAACAAAAATTTCTAATTTTTTGCCCAAATATAGGAGAATATTAATTTCCCTAATTGACAACACTGCGCGCAGGCCCGTCCAATTGATGTCAACAGTTAGGTATTCATCCGAGGTATCTACCTGGCAAGTCTTAAGGAGGTCTTTCTACAACGAAGGAAGGTACAGGAAAAAAGTAAAGGAAATTCGAAATTAGAAAATTCTCGAATTTTTGACTGGGGTGAAATTTGAGAAGGAAATTCGACACCAGAAGAAAAAACATATGATAAACTATAGTCCAACCATATTCTGCAAGAATAATATCCCGATATCTTAATTAGTGTCCACACAGGAGCGGATTAAACAAATGACACATCCGTGTGTGCCATTTTGGCCACCTGGGCCACCGAGTATACATTTGATTACATTTTTTTGACTACTGACTCGTGTTGTTGTTGTAGTTATAGTCTCGACTAATAATAATATCGTTGTTGTAAACAATAACTTTGTATGGAAAATTTTCTCTCCTCTTTACATCTTAGTTCCAACACTGTTGGTGAGAAATGCAGGGTGTTTCAAAATGAATTTTGGGGTTTTAAGTCTTCGTAGTACTTATTACATTTCACGTACAATTATAAGCAATGCATCAAGTAAAAGAGCACCTCAAACAGTCTTTGCTACAAGTGTTCAATGTGAGATTCATTCGTCAGACGGCACACATCTAGTCGATAGGCGAGAAAGGCCCATAAACTTTCCGCCATTTGGCACAAAACACATTCAATTTAGGAGAGTCTTGTTTCAACTGTACCATCTCCTGAGGATTTGCTGACGGTCAGATGCAAACATTATGAGTGTTCACATTAGCTCTTAGGTGAAAGGTCGATTTATCACTGAAGGTGACACTATCAAGAAAATCTTCATTGTTATGCAGGAATATTTCACTTGCGAAATTGGCACGTAAACCGTAGTCTGTAGGCTTTAGACCTGTAGCAACTGCAAACGATAAACACGTAGTTTCAAGCGTCTCCTTAATATTCTTCACACAGACGTTTGCACTGTACAGATTTAGTCTTTATTAAAACACAAAAAGCTTTCTGCTCTCTAGTCTCCATCTTTGCTACTTGCTCTTTCTAACGGCAGACAGAAGAAACAATGCATGTACATGCGTGCGTCTTTCATTTGATATAATATTTATAATTGTAAGTTAATTGTAATAGATACTACAAAGTTTCAAAACGCTAATATTAATTTTGAAACACCCTGCATTACTTCAAATTGAGTCATCCTATATTCATGTCTTTTATATACATATCATCAGGGCTGGTCCTAGTCAATTTGTCGCCTCGTGCAATGGCATAATTTGCCGCATCCCCCTTTCTCCAGAAAGAACAAATCTTAAAAGTCATGATTTTAAGTAGGGTGGTTGTGCCACTCTTCGACCACCCCCTAGTTGCCGACCACTTTTCACTTTAAAACCATATATTAGGCTTATTTTCTGATAAAAAGCATGGTTTTCCGTTATAATTGAATTGCTGCTTATTCTGAGCCAATCACAAAGATACCGGTACTGTCAAAATAGATTGCACATGCATTCGGTAATAGCCAATCAAATGTATGCCTACGGAAGACGCACTGAGTTTTCGACAACTTTAATATGTTGCAAATGGGAACGATAGCGCCCTGTTTTTCGTACTTTCCCATAGTTTTATCTCACCAGGTAAGAAATGCACATATTATTTTGTTAAATGGAACTGTAGAGCACATTTTAGTAATTAAATTTTAGTGATAACTGTCAGGTATGAAGAATAAATCAATAAATTGTAGTGGTCGGACAATAACTTATGAAATATTCTTTGTTAACTAGTGTTCGACCACAGGGTGGTCGAGCACTGAAAAATTGTATAAATATCAATAACGACTAACTTTCGATTCGTCTGCATGAAATGAGTGCCTAGTTACCAATTCTGAAGTTATAATGAAATACGAGAACATTTACTAGTGTTCGACCACTACTTTTCGTTATACATTTGTACTGGATGAAGATTAGCTGTTTCTTTCTCAGTGTCCGACCATGCTTTGCGTTTGTATTTTCTCGCAGAATTTCTTGATTCAAACACTAATTCAGTGATCAATTTACATTTGTATAATCATCTGCTGAGTCTTGCCGTTAATACATGAATATTCACCGAATGGCCGTGGCTCAGTGGTAATGGTGAAGAGGCAATCCAGTGAGGGTTCGAATCCATCTCAAGAGCAAGGGTATTTTAATTGTCCTCGATATTTCTGTGTTCGTGTCCCTGTTAGGATTGGATTACCTCCAATTGGCTCGAGAAGCATTCAGGCTTAATGTCTCAGCTGAGACGAACTTTGAAAAAAATAGTAAAGCGTTGGCTTAGCATTCAGAAGGTCCTCGGTTCGATCCCAGAGGTCGACCATCTTGACTGAGTTCTTTTGGATTTTTCCTCAGTCACACTAGGCAAATGCTGGGATGGTATCTTCAAAATAGGCCCTGGACGTCTAACTTCCAACACCCTCTCCCCCATCCTATCCCGGTCGGAACCGCAGATGCCTAAAGGCCATAAAATAAATTCAAATAACTGAATATTCATGTAGTTTCCCAACATTTTCATGGAAAATTAACGGCACTGTTAGGGTATGATATTTAATTTGAATAATGAATTTATTATATTTGGTCTACTTCGTTTAATACTGAACTACACTATTCTCGCTTCGTCGTGGAACGCATTCAAATATTGTTAGCGGAATAGCTACTATCAGCTTACGTCTGGAATACATCTGTTTTCCTTGTATGTCCTTAAGAATTTTTGTTTCTTTCAGAGATAATGAGTGAGTAGGCCTAAGCTTAAGCTGCCAGCTTATTCAAACGAGGATCTACAAAAAGCTCTAAAGGCTTGTCGCAAAAAAAAAAAAAAAAAAAAAAGCGCTCCATACGAAAGGCATCAGTAATCTATGGAATTCCTCGGATAACGCTGATGCATAAATTTCATGGTCATAGTCCCAAAAACCGAAAAATAGATCCAGAACCATACCTAACACACAAAGAAGAAGAGGGATTAGCAAACTGGCTTCTTAATGTGAGCAAAAGGGCTTTCTACAGAAGAAATACGATCTTCTGAACAGTGTTAATAAAATGTAGATTCAGAAAAACGCAAAACGCCGTTCAAAGACAATCGAGCTGGTGAAACCTGGTACTAGACTTACTTGAGGAGACACCCACAAATCGTGTCCCTAAACATTGAACAAGGTGCGATACGATGCCACCGAGGGAAACATTCGCTTGTGGTTTTAGGACCTTTGAGAAATACTTGAAAGAAACGGGACAATCTGATATTCTAAATGATTCTGAACGAATTAATGCTGATGAATCCAGCTTTTAACTGTGTCCCAAATCAGGAAAGGTGTTGGGGTTCAAAGTGTGGAAAGATGTGTACGAGGTGAAGAACAACGAGAAAGAAACATTAACACTGCTTTGCACTTTTTCCGCAGCAGGAGAAATTGTAGCCCAGATTGTCGTATACCTGTATGTAAGAGATCTTCCAAAGGACGTCATCAGTGCAGTTTCTTCAGAGATTTTCATAGGCAGGATCAGGTCAGATAGCGGCTGATGCGAAGTGAAACACTACGAATGAATAGCAAACGGCTTCCTAAAATGGGTGAATGATCCTCCTATTAAGAAACCAGTCCTTCTGCTAATCGACGGCCACAAGACTCACTTGGCAATGGAAGTCAGCGAATTTTGTTCCAGTCATGCTATAGTACTCTACTGCCTTCCACCAACAGCACACATATTCTTCAACCCTGCGACATATCAGTCCAAATCATTTTCGAGAGTTCTACATGGAAACTGAGTAAAATGTTACACATGTTATTTCTGCACCACTAATTAAAAGAGTGATATACAAGGTAGCAACACAATTAGTAATTAAAAACGAATTTTGAAGATGGGGTTCAAACCCCTTCAACCCAGAGAAGACGAAGCATGTTTGGTGCTGTATTCCACTGAACCTTAAATGAATTTGATGGTCCCTTTCTTGACAAAACTATCACAAAATTACTTAATCTCAGCGACTATTTGCGAAACTGCAAACTGATACCTGAAAAACTAATGATGTAGCATCTACAAATGCTATTAGTTTGGTAAAGTTATGCTTTAGCATTCCTACTGTAATTAAAAGCACATTAACCGAGTAGTGGTCGATGACTAAACAGTAGGCGGTCGAACATTAACGAAAAGTAGTCGAACACTAAAAGAAATCGGTTACTGGTGTTTCTTCGACTAATATTACATAAATGGTATAATTTATCTCAGTTTTGGATAAAGTATAGATAAAATATAGTTTTAAGGACACATGTAAGCTACTTGCATCCTCCTAAGTTGTTCCATTGAGTTAGGTGGTCGAGGACACCTGCAGATGAAAGATGGTAATTCTTTTTATAGAATTCATTATCGAGCTTCAATCTCAATGTATCAGTTGTAATTACAGTGCAACTAGCTCTTTTATCTTTATTTCTTGATTTTTCTTCTACATCTTCTAACATTTTTGTAAGAAAAAAAACATGTTTTTATCTTCAATGATAAGGAATTTGTTTCTGACAAAAGCAAGACTCGTTTAATATCAAAACTGTGATAACTTACTAAATGGGACAGATATTCACTACTACTCGAGAATTGAATTCTTGCATTTGACAACAATTAAGCAATTTGTGCTCGGATTTATTCGACCATTTGCTTTAGCATTGTCCATGTGGTCTTGAACTAATGCAACCTAAACATAAATTATGAATGTAGTATACTTATGACAGATTTTGCCGGACAATCCAAGCTTGCCGCTCCACGCAAATGCACGTGTTGCATATATGGTAGAGCCGGCTCTGCATATCATATATATCTAGTCGACAAATTATGTATATATGATATTTAGAAAAATACTATTAGGCAAATTAGTATTTGTTTTTATCTTTAGACAAGTTATTGGATACTGTTCGTGACATTATTTTTGTGCTTATTAAAGGCCTGCTTTTACGAAAAAAACAAAATTTCATTAATACTTTTATTTCTTAGTTGATATTGATGAAAACTGCTGAAACCCGAATTGTTAATAGGTATGGTATTCATTTAAATTGTAAAATATTTGTAGCGTATCAGTATCTAGCGTATAATTTATGTTACATTTTACGGTAATTACACCTACATAAAAATATTTCATACTTAAATAGACGTAAGATGTATTACAAATGACTATTTGAAAATAAAAACGAAATTTAGAAAACAAACGAGAGGCAATGATTTTTTTCTAAAAAAAAAAACGTAAATATCTGAAAAAATACGAACCGTGTTTTTTATTTACAACACTAGTGATTCATATATATAACGACTCACAGAAATGCGTTTGATTCAATTTTTAACCGTTTTTTATTCTCTTATATTAACGATGGACATCAGTTTAAATATTGTAATATGTGCATAAAATATCCAACGTTTCCTGTCCGCTTTCAGCCTATTCTTACGAATTATGGCTACTGCTTGCTGATTTTTTTTAAATCTTTCCTTCACTCCAGGTTGCTGACAACATTATGCTTGCTTTTAAAAAAGATGTTCAAGCTGGGAAGATATAGATGGTGAAAAGCAGAAAGAAGTTCTTGAAATAAACCATATGGATCTTTGATTAACAGTGGAGTTATCTAATGTTTTGCAGTAATTCAAATATACAATAAGACCATACATATTCTTAGGGTCACTAGGGAAAGGTGCAACGTTTCTAGAATAAATGTCTTTTAATATGCTTCACCTAAATGAATAATGTTAGTACCAAACCATGTTGGAAATTCAAAATGTTTCGTTTTGTGTCCTCCTTTGAACTCTTTGTCCATTAGAAACAATTACCGTAATGTAACAGTGCCACATAGCTTTAATACTGGTCTCCAATTAATAAAGAGTGTACGCATTATCGTTGATATTGGCTGGATTTTAATAGACTCTACACGGGATAGTATGGTGAACAGGTCTTCTTGGGATGGCAGCCAGGTAAATACTGAAACAGTATTTATCTGGCTGCTAGCCCGAGAAGACCTGTTCATTTTAATGATTTACTTTATGATATTGTTTGACATTAACATTATTCATGATTCCAAATGTGTTAAAATACAGTAATATTTAGGATACCGAATCTTTCCCTAATCACTAATTTCCATAGTAGTGATAAAAAAAATCTTTAAATAGTCCAAGTATGTAAAAATTTTAAACCTTCTACGAAAGCCCTAAAACTTTAAAATTTAAATACACCCAATGATAATATATTTTTGATGAAATTAAAATAACTATATTTTCAACGAACTTAAAAAGTTCGTTACTGAATTCTCTATGTCTGTGTGTCTGTCTGCCAGTCTATCCGTCTGTCTGTTATTTGCGATTTTATCAATTTTGAACAATGCATTCGATAGAGCATCAAAAACTATTAGAGAAAGTGATTAAATTTTTGTGTCACTCTTACCGTTCTTGAGATATTGGCCAAAAAATGGCCGACTTCCAGAGATTTAAGAAGCTATATCTCGGGAACTGTAAGTCATAGAGAGATCATATTGGTGTTGATCAATATCTAAAAGGATGGCAAGTATTTTGGTACCAAATAGTAACCGGTGGCCACTGTCCAATTGGCCACTAGTTTGGCCAATGTCCAGTTGGCCCGTGGCCACCAATTAATATCGGTACCAAAATGTTTACCATCCTCTTCCCGTTCCCGTGATATTGGCAAAAAATGGCCAATTTCTCGATATTTAAGGAGCCATAGCTCGGGAACCATAAGTTGTAGAGAGACGATATTGATGTTGATCGATACGTAAGAGGATGGTAAATATTTTGGTACCAAATAGTAACCGATGGCCACTGTCCAACTAGCCACTGGTTTGGCCAGTGGCCATCAAGTGATGTTTAACATTCTATTAGGGATTGATTAACATCAATATCATCTCTCTATGAATTACTGTTTCCGTGATATTGGCCAAAAGGTTGTTCCAATTTCGGGAGATTTAAGGAGCCAAATCTCGGGAACCGTAAGTCACACAGAGATAATGTTGGTGTTGATCAATACCTAAGAGGATGGTGGGCATTTTGGTATCAAATAGTAACCGATGGCCACTGATTAACTGTCTACTGGCCAACTGGCCACCTTTTCCCATATATTGGCCAAAAATTTCGAATTTATAGATATTTAAGCAGCTACAGCAGTACTGTAAGTGATAGAGAAATAATATTTTGCTCATTTTTGCGATAAAGAGAAGAAGGTGCGGATAAAAAGATTTACTTTTACATCTAGGAACAATGACAGTTATCCTTCCCGGTCCATCTCTCCATTCTTTTTAAGTTCGTTCTGGCAATGCTCTTGGAGCATTCTCAACTGGTTTATTTATATTGATGTTTCAGATTATCAATACGTTTCAACAACAACGCACAATCAAAATACTAATTCAGCAATCTCATAGTTGACGTCACTTAGTTTCGCATACTTTAAAGCTTTATTTTAACTTTGATATTTAAAGTATGTTACCGTGAATCAAATGAATAAATAGTCACTTTGAGAGCCTACCATTTTGTTGTTTATCATACTGTATAAGCGACGCAACAAAATACAGGCATATGTGCAATGGGCTGCATATGTTTCAGGTAGCTATTCATTAACCAACTTCATTAGCATGCGCACAGTTTGACCGTAACATCAACGTGGTTACGAACAAATATTACGTGAAAAATTTTATCGATTATTGTCAAGCATGCCTGAAAATTATCATCAAAATCAACGACTTCAGAGACAATCACAACTACAGATCCAACAGACAACTTCTTTGTGTGTGTGAGTTTTAATTATTGTTTATAATTCGGTAATTTCTTAATCAAGTCTAAGGGAGATGGTCTCAAAAGTTCATTAATTTATCTAGGTTTTCTCTACTATACGGATTCCTTCATGCTATTAGAAATTAGTAAACCTACATGATAATGCCTTTCTTTTCTTTGTTTTTTTTTCGTTACCTTGAAGATTCTATAAAACAGGTAATCCAATCCTATCTCCTCTGCAGTTACAAGAAACAACTCATCATGCTAAAGATTATTGATAAAAATATATTGGACTAGACCTAATCAACTTTTGGAAGGAACTGTGCAGAGAGGTGCAGCTCTTTTCTTTTTATGGTGTAAATTAGAATTGCAGGTTTCATTACGTGCCACTCGCATTAAAATTCATACCATTTTATATACTTGACAATATCTGCAACCAGAATTTCGCACCGGTACGCCCAAACCCATTGTTCAAATTTCTCAGACTCCCGGAACCAGTTGCTAAACTGCCTCTATTTTAGATTCAAGACTTATGTAAAAGAAAAAAACTCTAGTACTATTCCTGAGAATCTAGTATATAACTTTTCACACGGGCGATTCAGGCGGGGGAACGAAGGGGACGCGTCCCCCCAATATTTTGAAGTACAAAATAGTCAATAGTTTATTCAAATTTAATTTATTTACTACGACAGAATAGCATTTAAATAATAATAATTACATTTATCTTAAATATAATATTCAGGCTGTGAAACTATTATAACAGAGTTCTTGATATACCTCAGGGAGTCCGTATGGGTAGGTAGAAAGATAACAAACGGAATCGAAGATAATAAACAGATTGGGCTAGGTAGTACCATTTAAATCACTTTCTTTGATGTCTCCCACCCCAAAAAAAAAATACACGCCAGAGACGCCAGTGGCTTTTCCTTCCCAGCTTTTAAAGAGACACTTAGGACATGTTGCAATTATGACACGACTATGACATGACAATTTAATTTTCTATAGGATCTTATCAATGAAACTAATTCTTCCTATGTGCAGACACAGTTAGTTTCTGTTAACAACTGTTTAGTTTTGTCAGAAACAAATTTTGAGTTGCGATTACGCAACGCGATATAAAATGTGGGCCTATCATGTTTTTAGGTTATGGCACTCATACAAGCATCGCTGTATGTATCAATGGCTAAAACAAATACCTATTTTTGTTGGTGAAAAATCTTATATCTAATTGGGAAACTGCATGGTTTCGGACAAGAAATTTGTTGTTACAAATCTGATAACACTGTGTTGCAGTATTGCCATATCCAGGCACGTAGACAGGATTTCGTAATAGGGGGATCCGTGACGAAATACTGTGGTTATTACACAGGAGCTCGATCATTCTAAACTATTTTACTGGCTACATATATTGGTTCGTTTAGCCAGATTTCCTAATGGGGGAGTGACATGAAATACTGTAGTTACACCAGGGGCTCGATCAATCTAAACTACTTTACTGGCAACATACCTATATTGATTGGTTAGGACAGTAAAAGGATCTTTAAAAAAAAAGTATTGGAAACGATACAGTCTTCCGAGGTCATTCGAACTAAGTTCTTCTTGTCTTCTTTTTCTTATCTTCATTTAATACCGTCAAGAATAGCAACGAGATCTCTTTCGACAGAAAATACCTATAAAATGGATTAGTGTTGTCGCGAAATTGAAAATTTCTTCAACAAGTGTAACTGGAATATTTGTTGGCTAATGGTGATTATGGGCATTTCTTAAATTCTACCTGAGAATCTATCTGATAAAACCAGTTTATCGATCGTCATTTGTAATCCATAGGATAAACATGGTTCTAGATGGAATTTGGAATGCTCCATTACAATAATATCCATTTTAAACTTAACCCTCCCCCCTCCCCGTTTCCTCCACACAAAACTCTTCATAAGAAAGAGTAATCAAACGCTTGCCGTAGTTTTTTTTTAAACGCTGATTCTCCTTTTTCTCATTTCTTTCCGTTTCATCCTTCCTTATTTGTTTTCATTTTTGGTTTCGAAAGGTTTGGGGTCCGGACCCCCTGGACCCAGCCGTTGACTACGTGACTGGCCATATCGTTTACGAACAGTGATCTTATCGTAAGGATTTTGATCAACAGTCCTTCATCTCTATTTTTACTTCTCGTACAATAATTTGGAAAGCTAATTTTTATAATAATAATAATAATAATAATAATAATAATAATAATAATAATAATAATAATAATAATAATAATAATAATAATAATAATATATTAATAATAATAATAATAATAATAATAATAATAATAATAATAATAATAATAATTTACCATACTGATCATATACTCGATTGCTTAATGGTCTGAAATACATCATTGCCTATAAAACAAAAGGCTATACATTTCTAAGAATTAAGAAAGTGTTATAAAATGCGTTAATTTTAAAGTCAATTGAAAGTGTTAAGTGCCAATTTTCTTACAGTATGTTTACAAAGAAGAAGTAAGCAATGACCATGTTAAGACGTAATAGTGTAAGCAAGACGTAATTATCAGCTATCAATATACGCAGTATATTCTTTTTCTACTTCATAGTATTGCTTAAAATCTTGGGAATCTAAAGTGGATATATTCTTCACATTTCACTTTTGACTTACTGTTTTATTTATTTATTCTTTTTAAAGAGTGCGAATGGATCCTAAGTGGATGTCGTAGCATAATTTCTTACTTTAAAATAAATATCATTTAAAGTAAATACCAAACAATAAAGAGAAAAACAATACATAACAATAAAGTCTACATTAAAATAAATTAATTACTTAGGCTCTTAAATTACAATTTTGGTGAGATTTATACATTTAAAAACAAATTAATATAATCAATTTGAGTAACGAAGAGGCATTCGATTAACCACTTCATTCAAATAAATAAACATATGGTAATGAATTATGAGTTATAGATAAGCCATCACAGTCATTACTTTCAAATAATCGTATAATAATCGTTATAAATGAATATATTAATTGAAGAAAAATAAATACACCTATGTTTCTTTGTGAGTACGAGTTACCAGAAAACAGTATCAAATTCTATATTTCCAGTTCAGGAATGTTGACCCAATCCAATATGGCGACTTTCAATATGGTAACTGAAGTCCTCATGCATCCTAACTTTGACCTTTTACTTGTATTAACCCATAGGCGCTGATTTCAGATTTTCTTCGTCGTTTTAATTTTTATTCGGTTATTTGCACACTTTTGGACCACACTACATTCATCTGCATGTACGATCTCGTAGCTTCCTCTGGCTAAATGATTAGCAACTTCGCTTTTTGTTCTGTATATACCCATTGAGAATACATGTGATTTGGACTTCATATTGACGGTTCATATTTCATACACTGGCGGTGCTGGAAAGGAACGTTAAACACCATACAAACATAATGTTCACTAAATTATGATTTAAGACGAATAAAATTACTGCTGCTGTAGTGTATGGGATAAGTCAGTAAATATATAGTGTTAATGAAATTATGTACCTAGGTACAATAGTTAAAATATAAGATTTACTGCATAGTTATTTTCGTAACTGCTATTCTCAAATCTTCAGCAAACAAACAAACGACGATTAACTACACGTCTAAAGCATTAATGATATTGGATACGTACAAAAGTTCCATCAAATTTTGGTGTACAGATAAAAGTGCTAACAACAAACAGTAACTCACATAGGATTCTACACAATCTACATGGTAATCTGTAAATTCCTGTCACCTTGCTGGTAGACAAATCCCACGCTGATAAAAGACCAGAGGTTTTGAGTAGAACAACTGTTTTAAGGGATTTTTCACCTTTACATCAATGATTTTCCAACCAAGGTAGTTCTGTAACGTGCGAAACAGGATATAGTCTATAAAGACCAAGTCAGATGAATATGGTGGGTTGGATGAAACCTCCCAACGAAAGTTCATGATGTGATGACAGCACCATGTGGCCTAGTGTTATCATAGTAGATGATGACTACTTAATGATTGACGAGGCTTGTTTTCTTTGATCGTAATGCTGTATTAGGTCTGGCCAGTTGTTTATAATAGAAGGCGCAGTTAATTGTTTAAGATACACTGCCCCCTGTGATTTATTATTTTGACATCCCACAAAAGACACTTAACATCTTCTTTGGGTGAAATTCTAGTTTGATTGTGGATGGTCGATGTCTGGTTTTGAAATGCGACGCACAGTAATGCAATAGTTTTTGTTCTGATGTATAACCCACTTTCAGTTTTACTCATGTTGCAAATATTGGTCATTTTTATATCCATAAAGCAAGTATTGAGGACTATTGTGAGAATTATCGTGTGACGTTTCACAGTTTCAGGTCGCGACTGGCTTCTTTCGTTGATTTTCAGTCAGCTGGTACGGAATCCAACAATCTAACTTTGTGGTGCAACCCAATATTTTAGACCTCTTTCGATCGATGTCTAGAGTTGGACTGTTTCTTATGGTTTCATCAAGATCCCCTTCCAGATCGTGGTTTTTCTTGACAGGATCGGTCTTCTCTGAATTTTCGACACCAGCGATATTGCTATCGACTACTGTGTCTACTTCACTCACTTTCCGATTCCGAAATGAGTCTATCATTTAACCACTCTTGATTCCATAAGGCTACTGACGAACATAAAGGATGAACAATTTATCTTCAGACGCCCTTGTAATTTTAAACTAATATTAAAGGAAATATAATGACATTTTGTACAGTGTTATTGTTTAATATGTTCTGCAATACCACCAGATGAACAGTGTTACTAATTCAACATATAGTTGTATTTTTGTTTCAAATGACACTACAACAGGTTATTACATATTTCAAATTTGCACACTGAACGAGAACTTGCAATATTCAGTGGATGATACAGTATCACAAACATCACCATGTTGAAGACCATTGAACCAGAAATAATGTAAATAAGTTGGTTGGGGAAACGCCATTCAAAGCACTTAATATATATAATGTCAAATATTATGATCGTGACGTACTTCGAAGAAATAAAAACGAAGTTACGAAGAATTGGAAACATTTCTTTTTAAAGTGTCTTATTTTGGAAAGCTTCTTACATAACATTTAAGTATCGTATCCAATAAATAGATAATTTTCAAAAGACGTATATAGCCATTTGCAGTAATTTGACATCTGAAACCATTCCGGAAATATGAAGAAAATTCGGGAGAGATTTCAATAGTGCTTAAAATTACGTATTTATGGACTTAAAAAAATATATATTGTAGCTTCCTTTTACTTCTATAATAATAGTTATTGGCAGTTGTAATTACAAGTTAGCGCAGTTAAAAAATAAACAGTATTGCAAACTTTACATATATTCATCACGCAACTCCAGAATGGTTTGATATATCAAATTGCTATAGACGGCATTATGATCATTACGTCTATTGAAAACACTCTGTGTAATTGGATGTGGCGCTTATCGCATCAACTTATGATTTATTTTTTTTAAAAAAATCTTCAATTTCCAATTTCCTTCAATTTCGTTTCTATTGACTCAAAATACGTCATACCATGATTATAGTATTCGAAATTAAAATATTTTCGATGTGCATTGTCACGTCCGTGTCACTTGCGTTACAACTGTTGCATAGGTCTCTAAAATTTAGTTATTTATGGATTTTTGATGCTGTAGCATCCCTATGTTTCAACACTTAATGATAAATGTGGTATTCTAAGTTTACATTTAACCTGTAAATTTGAAATATGTACTAATCTGACATGCTGCCATTTGAAAAAAAAAGTAATATAGGGTTGGCAACACCGTTAACTTGGTGGCATTGTAGAATGTGTCGTGTTAGTGTTCCTTGTTAGTATTTGCATCGTGCAAAATTTCAGCACCTTTTGTTTGTTAATTCAGAAGCTAAAAGGGCGTTTCAAAATAGTCTACCATGTAATTAATTATATTGATAGAATTCTGAGCTAACAAAATTCACGTACATACAATAATGCGAAACTTAACATTCAACATTAATAAATACGGTTTACTTCATTGACATTAAAAACGAAATTACTAGTAAACATGTAATAAAATGAAACTTAGTAGCATTTTAAAATCTTTTGTAACAAATGCCATTTCTCACATACAATATGAAGAAATGTTTCAGTAGTGTTTGAAAATTTTCTAAAATATGTAGTAGACGTACTTTTCCTTTGACGATAGGTTTGTTTCATAAGAACACTGACCAAGAGATCAGTCATTCCAAAGTTCTTTCACCCATCTGTTCACAGCTGATTTTACAACTGTATAATATGATTTACAATGCTTTCAACAATTATGCAACAAGCGAAGGGGAAAATGTCACAATTATAAGAGGTTATCAAACAAATATCCATCCAGTGAATAATATGATAAACAAATCTGCTGCAATTGCCCTTTAACCTGGTTTAACTTGCTTTCATCATTTGAGAGATTATGCTCGAACTATGGTAACAGACAAAAACTAAATGTACATAGTTGGCATAGAAACATATTGAACATAAACTTATGATTTATCAGTTGTGGTATGACAATGTCTAGATTTCTCTCTCTCTCTTTCTCTCTCTCTCTCTCTCTCTCTCTCTCTCACCCAGACAACGAGTAAATAATCTTAATTTCTGCTTAATTTGTCGCTGTTGCTTTGTAAGTAACAATGTATCAGCCCTTGATCTTGAATCTCAATTTCCGTTGATGCAAATATATAAGCCATGGGTCAACCCATTTGGAATCATATAATGCCAGATTAAAAGGTTACCTACTTTTTTTTTCTTAAATTTTGTACTTAAAGTTCTACAATATGTAGAGAGTTGAAATCAGATATTTATTAATTTCCTTAGATGCTTCACTGCTTAGTTTGTTTCTGGAAGGCCATTTTGTATAGGTACGCGAGCCTAATTTGGACTTTACAAAGGTTTGAGGTAAACGCTATAGCTCCGCCATTTTTTAAAAGATGTTGGTTTCAAACATAAACTATTTGAAAGAAAATTAAATGTACATTATTTTACGTTTAGTGCATATTTTGTAGTATTGAAAGTGATTGTATTTTTGATTTATTAGTGTATTACTTCAAATGAAATTTCATGTTCAGCCTTTTAAACACGTATTTCAATTGCAACCATTAGTTTCTACTTACAGGCCTAGGTTTAAATATTACCTTGATCTCATTTTGTGGCAAAACGGTTAACGTACGCGCATTTGGCATGGGAGACCTAGGTTCGATTCTCGGTAGAAGCTCATGTGGTTTGGATCCCACGCTAAGCTGTAGGGTACTCGGTGTTAACAGGTATGCTAAAGTCAAAATCAAATCAAAGCAAAAATCAAATATTACCTTTTCGCAAGTGTGCAATGTGGCAAAGTTTGGAGACGGACATAAAAACTGAAATTTATGAGCTTATATTTAATGTACCATCTCATAAGTTGTTGTAGTTGTCTCTGGAAGCAAAACTTGATCCCAACAAATTGGTAGCATAATAAATGATTACCAAAGAAAAATATGGGTAACTTCTTGTGAATCTAATAATATATTGTATATTTGAAAACTTCGCATATGGTATAGTTACTGTACTTCTTCCTTCTAACAAAACTCATTGAATTGTACATACTTTAGTGTCTACGTAAACACCAAAGCTTGTGACAATTTGGAACCATGTCCCAGATAGGTACGACAATCTTCTATTTCAGGGCCTTGTTCTCACTGCGATGCACTGCATCTTCTACCTTGAATTTAGTGAAAAGGAATATTCATGAGCCTTCCCACAAAGACCTCGAACACACGCTCTTGACATGTCACAACCAGCTCAGTAAAACTGTGATGCAATATTAAAGGCTTCCTTAGCAAGAATAATCAATCACTGCAAGACCCAAATTCGATTCCCAGTTGAGGTAAATTCACATACATCATTTCTTATAAATGTACATAAAAAGTAGTCTATGATGTTCATTGTGATACATTTCACGATTATTTTTAGAGAATGCACGCACATTTCGAGCAACTAAGCGTTAAGAGCTTGGGTGCTGTTACAGCAAATTAGCATAACATACATAGCAGGTCTTTTAACTTACGAATTGCTAAACAAATAATAAAATATGACGCAGTAGTTCAGTGATAGAGCACTCATCTTCGGTGCATGGGGTTCTAGGTTCCATTGCAGTTCCTGCCAAGTGGGATTTGTGGTGGACAAATACCGTCTTCGCGGGTTCTCTTGCACTGAGAAAAAACGTCATCTGGACAGCGGTATACTGTACAAATGTAGGGAATCCTCTTGCTTACTACAGACAGAAATCAGTATGTTATCTTTATGCTCTATACGCACTGCCCTTAGATATTACATAATGCCGTTACAGGATGTCTGGCACCTAACAGTCTCCCGTATATTATATATACATACACGTATGTTATATTTGTCAGCTACAGTATATGTTATATACGTCCATTTGTATGTGAGATCCTGATCGCCTATATTGTTGCATACGGAAAGTACGTAGAGATGGAACACTTATACAGAAAGTATTATAAAACATGCGTTTTCAGTTATACGTTTGCTGTACGTTAAGTCCAAAAACTACATGATTTGCAAATGTAACATACGTTTTTACGTAAGCACAGAGCCCCCCCAAAGAGGTCCGACAATATACTTTGGTACATTGACGTTTGTAATTTTTTATATATTTTATGTTTATATATATTTTTGTTTGTAATGTTTCTATATGTACACCTTGTCTCAAAAAGGTTGAGCGCATTCTTTATTGGTGTTTTGAGGCAAAAATTTTCTAAGTCCAGCTTCGGGTATCTTCGGGAAAAAGTAAGCCAGGTTCGAACCTCCAAGCCAGCCTTTGCAATCGGGAAAAAGTTTGCAGATGTGTTTTTCTTCTTTTAAATATAATAAGACTTGTTACCAAGTTTTTAAAAAAGCAACATTGATTGAAATACTTAATGATACAATATTTCGAAACCTTGCACGTGCTTGTTTGTCATTTAGCTCTCTATACGTAATGGAGCATTTAAATACGTTAAAGAATCTTTCCATATGTAAAAGAATGCTCAAAGTTAAGAAATAGAACATAATTATCGCCTGAGTACTAAAATAAAAGTCAAAGTAGAACAGAAACAGCGTTTGTAATGGATATGAATGTCATAATTATCTTGAGATCCGTTATACATCGCTAGAAGCTTAATTCTAGAAGTCGTTGTGTTGGCTCATTGGTAAGCTGTCGGATTTCAAATCATAAGGTTGTGAGTTCGAATCCTGTCTGGGTCAATACTTTTTTTAAAATTATATTTTCCGCAATGCATGAAAAATTATATAAAATAATTATATTAAAATACATAAGTTGTTTATATATAACATAATAATTGCAGAACATAGTAATTATTATGTTTAAAATATAACATCTGAGATAATTTTCACAGTAGGTCGGTATTATATATGGGGATGTAAATACAAGTTAAGAAACTCGTTCAATAGCAATAAATAAATCATGTAGTGTATTTATTTGCAGCTATTTGTCATATAGAGAGTAATTCTCAACATTCATAATATAGAATGTCATTTATGTTCTTGAAAAGTTATTCGATGCATAAACAGAGGGTATAAACAGAGAATCCAAAGTCGGAACGCTCGCAAAAAAATTCATGAACCCCAAAGGTCACGTGAGCAGACTGGAATTGTCCTTATGAAGCATGCCACAGCAGAAAGTCTTTACATAGATTTTCAATTCAATACCTGATATATGCTTTTGCAATGTGGAAGTGGTGATGCCTTGAGTCGCCCTCTCTCGCTCGCTCGCTCGCTCACTCTCTCTCTATTTATACAGAATATAAAAGTGGATTTATGTGTGTGTTTCAACATAATTCTGATATATCTAGAGCAATTTTAACTATATTTCTTACAGTCTGGAAAAAGAGTACTGTCGGGATACATATCAAAAATGCTAGAAACGGGTCGATATTATTATTGAATCCATAGTTTCGTGGTCGCTTAGGTGAATAGCTCTACTTTCAATTCAAGTCCAATTAAGCTCCCATTAGCACCCAGGGTGGTTACGTAGCGACATAAAGATATCGAAATCAACCGATATTAGAATCGAATCATAAGTTTTCAGCGCCGCTAACAGTGCAGCATTTCCCATTAGTCCACATTAGTCCCATTGCCTAGAGGGCAAAATATTTGCAGAGTGCAAATTTTAAAACTTGAATAATATTTTAATTTTTTCCGTATGAAAAAGTTAAAAATCATGAGCAAATATACTATTTCACGAGCAATCCTCTTTTACTATTCTAATATGTTTAATAATAGCGTAAGAAATGTAATAGTAATTCAGAACATGTTTCACAGTTGTTATTTTTTCTTACATAGTTGTAGCTGTAGCATGTAGTGAGTGGAATTTAACTGTAATTAATTCACTAATTAACCATATTCGAATTAAGTTTTATTTTTAAGTTCGGAATGAAGGGGCGGAGAAATATGGAGTTATTGGGGGCACCGAGCTTTTCTACATTTTATTTTCAAGATCTCCATTTTTCTTTTGTCATTTGTTCCTAATAAAAAAAGTTCAGTCACTTTTGGATTGTCATAGGATAGTAGGAGTTGGATTTTGGGATGCAGCCTGTGAGATTCTAGAGGAGCTAACTGCTTGAAAAAGTATTTTTGAATCATCTGTAACATATGAAATAAGGATATGTATCATAAAAAATTGAAAGTAACTATGTCTGCGTAATCATCACGGTCAAATTGCAAAGGCAAATGAATTGACGTTTGGTATATAATCAGGCTCCAATCCCAACTGGGAAGTTATCATACGCGTGTCACTTTCATTATAATACATATCCTTAGGGGGAGTAGAAGTCCGAATTTTTGCGAAAAATTTAGTATCTCACAAGCCGTTCAACTGAGAGCTGAAATTCAGCATATAACTCTTTATTAAAAATAAAGAGAATATGCCCTGGCATTTTTTAAAATTGTCTTTTATGAGCGGGGGGACGGGGGTGCATTTTCTATATATTGGAAATTGGTAGTGGGTTGATTTGTAAAAATAATCGAAAACGATTGATATTAGTTGAGAAAAAAATTGAGTAATGCAAACTAAAGTTCTTTTTGAATTTTATACCCACTGCTTTCTATTTATAATTGCTGAAGCTGGTGTTTAATATATGGAGCGTTCCGAGCATAAGGCAATCAAGCCATAAAGTTAGAGAAAAATGACTATAAAATTTGTATTCTAAACTTAATTACATGGGCATTTCCAATTAGTACGGCATGCTTAATTATATAGAAAATTAGTTTCTCTCTCTTTTTTTTTTTTTTTTTTTTTTTTTTTACGTTGGTCTACTTTTCCTTGATTCGAAACTTTTAAATTTCACCCTATTTTCTACTGAAATGTGTCTGTAAGGCAACAAAGAAATAATTACATATGATAAATTTAAATTCATTTTAATTCGGAAGATGAGAAACACTTTGCCATTATATATCGTAAAGGTCAGACCCACCAGTATTGTAACAAAGAGGTGCTTGAGCCAATGACGGTAGAAATTCAAACTCCGATAAGTGATAATTTCACAGTCTTGTTTTATTACAAGTGTAATCTCTTTAGTCAATGGAGAGGAGGACGTGGATCATCGGTCAGAGTTGATGTCGATGGGTTTTGGTGGGTCGGAGTTGGTCGCAATGGTTCAGAGTGGTTCATAGTGCAAATTTGATGGGTCAGTCCATGGTTGATGGGTCAGAGTGGGCCAATGGGTCATTTGGGTGGTGGGTCATAGTGGGTCATGGTGGGTCGTGGATCAAATTTTCATTGACCCACACCATCTCTGGTTAAAATTGTACTAAAGATAAGAGGCACCGAAGATGCATGTCGGCTATTATGCTCAAATTTTGCGCATGGATAGTACTCCACCAGAAAGCAATAAATCTGAAACGGTTCACGGTATGACCTCCTAGAACTCGAGATGTAGGGGTTTGTCTGATTGGCTAAATTAAGACGTCAATGATTTATCCTTCAACAACCAAGCTTTTTATGATCGTTTCCGTGGGGAAGTCAGAACAACACGTGCCTAGTAATCGTAATATTGATAGTTCGCGTTCACCCCGGGGTATTTGTTTTGTGTTTTTTTGTTTCACCTAAATATAAACAAATCACACATATAGGCATTTTAACATATTTTGGGAGAGTAATTTTGTGGTTCGTTGGCGTTTCATCGCGTCTCTGCCGCTGGTAGTAAAGTTTTCAATATGGAACTTGGGCTATCACGGATCGTCGCTGCGGGGCCACCAATTTCTGGCGAGAGGTTAATAGTTGACCATCTGTAGTCCACCGACGCTTACTGCTTAGGGTAATGAACGATGTCCTTGCCTTATAGACTTCATGACTACCGACGTCGGCAGTCAACTAGCTTTTAGTATTCCTTTACTAACCATCTATCGTTCATGTTTGTACACGGTGTTGTCATAATAATAATAATAATAATAATAATAATAATAATAATAATAATAATAATAATTATTATTATTATTATTATTATTATTATTATTATTATTATTATTATTATTATTATTATTATTATTATTATTATTATTATTATTATTATTATTATTATTTGTAGTAACAGTAGTATAATTGATGATAGAATAATTATTGTCTATGTATTGTCTAGGTAGGACTACACACAGGATTTGGCTCGTTTTGGTTCGATTTGACTCTAATCCGAGTCGAGTTGGAAGATATTTTTCGCGCCGAGTCCAAGAGTAGACCTCAAAGATGTCTGTTTCGAGTCGAGTCGAGTTTCAAAGAAAAGTCGTTCGTGCCCATCCCTACTAATGAGAGCTTAATCGGAGTTAAGCGAAATTGAAAGTCTCACTATTTATCTAAGCGACCCCGAAAACTATGAATCTAATATCGATCATTTTCTAGCAATCTTTTATATGTATCCCCCTCCCATTCACCATAGATAACCCGACAGCACTCTTTTTGAAACTATAAGAAATGTGGTTAAAATTACTCTAGGCCAGTGGTTCTCAATCTAATTCCTATCACGATCCCCTTTTATCACACGCTCTTGCCAGCGACCCTTTTATAATTTGTTTTATAATAAGCTTGTGTGGGATTTTTAACATACCTATTTCTATAATAGTAGAATCCATTTTTTTTGTTTATAGTGAACAGTGCCATGGGAAATCATTGCCCGGGGCGAGAGTATAGTACGATGTCACCGTATATATGAGTGACGTCGACAGACTAGCTACGAAGCGCCACCATGGTTGGCACGAAGCTCAATAACATTTTCAAAATAAACCCTACCTTTCCTTAATTTTGAGCACATTTTATTACGTTTTTCCTTCTATTTTACACATGTGCACATGCACTTTCCTAACTTGAGTAACACACTTCCTCCGAAATGTGTGGCCCCTCTTCGGCGCCCGGCACTGACAGTGGATACAGTAACTGTAATATCTATATTCCCAACGACGAAGGTGCTGGTTCAAGATGGATGTTAAACTCCTTCATTGAAGAGGCCATTAACGTATCCGATCTAAGCCCACAACTTCTTGACCAAATAATAGAATGATCATGCGACAAGTCTTTGCAACTGGTTTTCTGTAACGAAGACTTGGACAAGTTCTGCCTGATGAGGAGAGAAGAATATCCTGGTCTGGTGATTGCTGCTTTAAAAGTAATAATTCCATTTGCTATATCGTACTTGTGCGAAAGTGTTTTTTTTTTTTTTTATGGTAAACATTAAAACAAAGATAAGAAATCGCTTATTAGTTGAAAACGGCTTGATAATATTCGTCATGAAGATTGAACCGGGCATTGCTGCACTAAATTACACCATGCTTAGGTATCTCATTAGGTTTTAATTTTAATTGTATTTCAATGTGCAGGTTTTGTTTCATGTGTATTTTTCTAGTATTTCTATATACAGTTCTCATTAGTTTTATATCATACCTCTTTGATTTAAATTCATTTTTAAACAACTCTACCAACTAACTAACTCTATGGCCATATATCGTATAAATGAATGCAAAGTTTTTGTTTACATATTTTGAAAGAAAATTACTTCGCAGCATAAGCGGAGTTGGGAATCGTCTGCTGGGGGAGGGGGCAGATTTTTGGTCGGTCTCGGAGCTGTCATTTCAGGAATAAATGTGATCAGAAGTAAAGATGGTGAAGTTGTCAAAAAGTTGGGGGGAGAATGGCCCCCATAGCTCCGCCCATGCCTCGGAGTTAAAGGATTAGAAAACCCTGGGTGGAGCCACAAAAAAAAAAAAAAAAAAAAAAGCCCAAAGCCGTTCCGAACTTACTTAGGAAAATAAGACTGCCTGTATGGTTTACCGAGTGTATGAATCAATGGAAGAGGATACATTTCTGCCGTTCTTTTTCTTCCCACGACCAACTTCTCCAGGTTTTACGGCTTTTTGATAACTTGCTGAAATTGTGCTAGATTTGGGCAGGATGCTAAAAGCAAGATGCTAGGTGCTAGAGACATGCAAATTATGCTAGATCTAGCATCATTATGCTAGATCTGGCAACGCTGTTCCCCACAATAGGCGTGTCGTGCAAGTAACCAATCACACGTCAGGTACTAGCTTTTACCTATTGCTTTCTTCTCACAGCTCAGAACATTGGTAACTATGGATAGACGTACAGCAGTAATTACTTTATGGGAGTTGGAAGGTTATTCTGCAACTGCAGCTAGCAGGCGAGTAGGTGTCCCGGCCTCTACAGGAAGGCAATGGATTCGGAAATATGGTGCTACAGGTCAGACTGGTAATTTACGATCTCCTGGTCGTCCGCATGTGTCAACCGAAGCCCAAGATGCGAGATAGTAAACGAAGCCCGGTTAGACCCACTAAGGACGTCTAGACAGATAAGGGAAGCTTCTCTCTTTCCTGGTAGTAAGCATACAGCTCTGCGAAGGCTTCGTCATGCTGGGTTACGTGGCCATGTTGCTGCCGTGAAGGAAAAACTCTAAGACGACCACAAAATTTACCGTCTCGCGTTTGCACAGGCGAATGTGGGTCTCAATTGGGAAAACGTAGTTTTCTCAGATGAATCCATATTCACAACATCAAAGGAGGGACGCCGTTTTGTGTATCGTCCGAGAGGCACCCGATATGACCATGGATATGTGGCTGCTTGCAATCGCAGCAGTGGCCATGTATCTATTTTATGTTGGGGTTGGATTTCCAGTCACGGAGCAGGACAGCTTCATAGAATTGAAGGACATCTGGACAATGCTCAGTACTTAGACATTATCAGTAATATCATGGTGCCATCTGTTTCAGCCTGATGGTGTAATTCAGTTCCAGCAATACCAGTCGCCAATACATAATTCCCGTGTGGTTCAGGAATGGTTCGCAGGGCACCCTGAGATTGATTTAATCGACTGGCCGCCTCGTGGAGCAGACCTCAATCTCATGGAAAATATGTGAGCAGAAGTGAAGCGTACTCTAAGGGAAAGTTGGCCTGAGGCAGATCCACCAAGAACTCAGGATGACCTGTGGCATCTTGTTTCCGAAGCATGGCTGGAGGTAGGGGAAGGAGATGGATTTGTCACCCATGTAATAGATTCCATGCCCAGAAGAATGGAGCGTGTAATAAATTCAGAAGGGTCTTGGACACAATATTAATGACCCCGCCTTAACTCCCGAAAACAGCCCTTTTCAGGGCTACCTAAACGCTTCTGAAAATATTTCTAGAAGTAAACCACTCCTTGTATCCGATTTCTGTGCAATCCTACTAACAAAAGAATGATAATTAGCTGTAGGCTTTGAACTCAAGACCTCTTCAGTGGCAAGTCCGTACTCTACCAGTGAGCTAACATGAACACGCAAACCTAACCTGAAGAAACACGACTTTCAATTTCTGGTATTCGATGACAATGATGCTCATATACTTTGCAAATGTTGTATTCAACTTGGGATATTCTGCAACACACACACACACACATAAACAAAGCGAAAGAGAGAGAGAGAGAGAGAGAGAGAGAGAAAGAAAGAAAGAGAGAGAGAGAGATGAGTACACAAAAGCATATTCAACGTATTCGAATGAGACTCTAAGTAACGACATTTCGTTCTAAAGAGAATTTGTGTTTCTTCCCGTGACGTTAAGGGGATCGGGAAAAGCTATGTGTCTTGAAGCAGGATACGACTTTGGATACTCTGTTTATACACTTTCTATATCCGTAGGAATATACTGTATTTCACGAATATAAATAACATACTGTAATGAGAATATTGAGAAGTTAAATCTGTATGACAAATAGCTGCAAATAAATACACTACATAACTTATTTATTGCTATTAAACGATTTTCCTAACTTGTATTTAACATTCTCATATATAATAACGACCTACTGTGAAAATTATCTCAGATGTTATATTTTAAACATAATAATTACTATGTTCTGCAATTATTATGTTATATATAAACAACTTATGTATTTTAATATAATTATTTTATATAATTTTTCATGCATTGCGGAAAATATAATTTTAAAAAAAGTATTGACCCAGAGAGGATTCGAACTCACAACCTTATGGTTTGAAATCCGACAGCTTACCAATGAACCAACACAACGACTTCTAGAATTAAGCTTCTAGCGATGTATAACGGATCTCAAGATAATTATGACATTCATATCCATTACAAACGGTGTTTCTGTTCTACTTTGACTTTTATTTTAGTACTCAGGCGATAATTATGTTCTATTTCTTAACTTTGAGCATTCTTTTACATATGGAAAGATTCTTTAACGTATTTAAATGCTCCATTACGTATAGAGAGCTAAATGACAAACAAGCACGTGCAAGGTTTCGAAATATTGTATCATTAAGTATTTCAATCAATGTTGCTTTTTTAAACACTTGGTAACAAGTCTTATTATATTTAAAAGAAGAAAAACACATCTGCAAACTTTTTCCCGATTGCAAAGGCTGGCTTGGAGGTTCGAACCTGGCTTACTTTTTCCCGAAGATACCCGAAGCTGGACTTAGAAAATTTTTGCCTCAAAACACCAATAAAGAATGCGCTCAACCTTTTTGAGACAAGGTGTACCTATAACAGCACTTGGCTCCCAAACACAAATCCTGGCTACGCTACTACGTACGCCACATACGATTTTGTTCTCAGTGCGGGGTTCTTCCGTTTCCTCCCACTGTTTGTATTATTATTCACCTCATTATCACAGCCTTCTTTTACCTTTCTGCATAATCGTGGAATATTAAGCAATGATAACAATAATAAAATAAAATTAACTAAAGTAAGTTTTATGTACACGATTATGTTCTCACGGCAAAATAATATAATGAGAAATATAAATAAACGTAGAAAATGAAAAAGGACGAAAACAGAAACCACTACAAAACACGAACATATGGTGTACACACCATAAAGTCGTAATGGATATGGGCTTAAACAGAACTTGAGCTGCAGACGCGCTTGTTCTATTACTGAATCAACGTTGTTCATTTCGCTAAGTAATCCTATGGCAGTTAGGGTTACCAAATCTTAACCATAATCAAATTTTCCCCGTAAATTTTACGTTTCCCTAGGACATTTTACGTTATAAATTTTTACTATTCCCGTAAAATGTTTTTCCCGTTTTTAGCCAAATAACAAAATTGCAGTCCTGGACACTTAACCCTTCAAGCCGGAAGTGAAATACCTGTCAGAAGCTGGGAGAGGCGGTAAGGATCAATCTGGTTTGCCATAAGCACCAGACTGTGTCATATGACCAGGTCAAAAGTCACGTCGCTGCTAAATCAAGTCTGGAGATTCCAAATCCAGAGAGATATTTCAAGCACGCAACTTCCGCATGGGGTGCCCTGTGTAATTCGAAGAAGATGCACATACTTTATTATTATTATTGATTTTACTCGAACAACTTGGCATTTGACAACTTTCTATCAATATGTACCTTACGTGCTGTACATCGTTTTTAAACTCTTCATTATGTCTTTGCAATAAACTTTCAGTTAGCCATCTCGTTATTAAAGTTTTTTTTTATTTTTATTTTTTTTAGATATGTGGACGACCATTTTTTAATTGATTTTCCTTTGACTTTAATGTTTATGTTCCGTGATTTTTTTTTAATATGTTCTATCCATTTTAGGACAAATCATTTTTTTGAATGTAGGATCTACATAGTCCATTCTATATTTAAGCTTAATTTTAGCCATTTCCCTCTTTTGGTTTTTGAGATAAGTGGAGGAATTATTTGTTTTTCATTGATTTTGCATTGGCATGAATGTTAATGTTTCGTGATTTTTGACTATGTTATATCCATTTTAAGACAATTTGCTTTTGGAATATAGCATCTACATAGTCGCTTCTACATTTGAGCTGAGTTTCAGCCGTCTCCACCAAAGTCTGTTCACATCACTGCAACCCGTTAAGTGCTTTTAAATCAAACATAGTGTCACAAAATTGGACATATCTTAAAAACCGTTTCCTGAATTACGATGAAATTTTCTAAACTTGTAAACAAAACTTCAAACTTCACAAAAATGTATAAATAATGACATTTATGCAATAACAAAAACAATAATAAAAATAAAAATCTTCAAAGTGTTGAGCTTCAAAATACTCCTTTTGCGATGTGTTCTTGTTAATTTTGAGGTCCAACTTTGTGTAGTACAGTTTGAAAAAACAACAGATGGCAGCACATCGCAGTTTACACTCGAATACCATGCATTTCAGTTTGTGTGGAATAACAACATATGGCAGAATATGGATAATTTCGTTAGTACTACACGAGATTACGTGTACGTCGAACCGCCTCTACAAGCAATATGAGGGTCCGTACGTGTACGTCGGAACGGCTTGAAGAGTAAACAAATACATAATTTAACAAGAGAAACTGATTTCTTACACACAGAGAAAAATCAACAAGTTGCGTTTTTATGTCCTCAGCATCTCAGCGTTTTCGCCTCTCAACACCGCTTTATCTCTGTTTCTATTGATCTTGATGTTTTCATGTCAGGAACAGACGATACTGTGAACTAATAAAAGCCGTATTTTAAGTGGTCGTGAACTTAGATATGTCTTGCAATGATTTTTTTCTTACGTGTAAAAATGATGTGGGCCTGTTGTGTTAAGATATGGAAGGGTTAGGGAACAAACATTGGTGCAATATACTTACCTGGTTGGATATGGGTTTAGTGTCCCTTTCAGCTCCCAGGGTATATGAGACAATGACTACAGCTTAACGCGGGATACGAATTGCATGAGCTTCCATCGTGAATTGTAATATACCTTTTGTATTCCAATTATTTTTAGTGAGACTGCCCCAGTTTCAAAATAAAATGATTCTACGTTACTATGCAAAACCATAGATTTGTATTTGTTACATACAAATTCTGAATATCACATATATTTTTTTTTCCTGCCTAAAGATGGTAAACACATTCGTGGGATCACTTTGTTTCGGAGGTACAATTTGCGGAAAACATGGGAAAATAACTTGTACAGCTGTGTATTTCTAACACGAAACATGAGGCATTAAAGTAAAAATTTAATTTAATTTTCCGTATAATTATCACTGAGTTCTGTATAGTTATATTTAACTAAATTTGTTTTGTCGTTGAACATTCCGTTTCCCTTAGCCTAAAAGGTATGATCGTGGGAAGTTAAACCAAACAATTTCATTTTATTTCATTGAACATTGTTTTTATTGTTCAAAGCATTCATTAGAATTGAAGAACTCACCGCGTCCACGATTTGACTTTTTCTGTCCTACGAAATTACTTCTGTTTGTTACAATTATTTAATATATATTTTTTATCTCTCTATTCAGATTACTGTAATTAGATGTACGCTTTTTTCATGTTCAAAATTTCCCTAAAAGAAAAAGGAAAAAAAATCCTAGAAAACTTTAGTTTGAAAAGCACATTTTTTTTTCATCCTTTGCATCTATAGTAGAGCTCATTTGTGGCTATATGCCTAGCGTACGCGACTTTAAGGAGGGAGACTTGGGTTCGATTACTGGTAGGTCTACGTCTCTCAGAGTCTCGCTACTGAAAAGGAAGCTAAAGTCAATTCAATTCCCCCACCTCCCCAACAAATATCTAGTAGTTTTACACTACGAGCAATCGAGGGCATCAATGACATAAATAAAGGAGAACCACGCTATTCTGCATGTTAAAAATTTGACGCTAAAAGCTCACGAACATGGATCAAACTAGAGTTTCCTCATTTACGCTCCACTAACCTACTATATTTAGATTTATACATGATAACTGAAACTAGGTTACATTTCATTTAGAATTGTTGCTTAAGATAAAATTAAACCGAGTTCTAAGTTTCAAGACCAGAAATTTAAGGTTTTCTTTAATCTTGGACATTTTCTCGCCTTCAACAATCTCATCTCGTTTGATTTGAACTGAGAGACCTTTCTGCGGATTCCAAGTTTTCCCAAAGCTACATCTGTTCCCTCGTTTACATATTTCTCTGTCTAAAGGGCAGCAGATGGCGAGACAATATTCGAGGGGGGAATTTAGAAGAGAAATTGCTTTCATTCGTTTGATTCGAAGTGAGAAAGACTTGAATATTAGAGAGGCAATTGCTCTTTGAAAATCAGCTAAATTCGAAGAAAACGATAGCAACCGGTCAGAGCACAAAAGAACCTCAAAGTGTGAATATTACATTACACGCTCGATTCTACCTATGAATTTTAAATACCGTAGATGAAATATTTTTAACATTTAATCTGGAAAGTAAAAGGAAACTAAAAGTGTTTCTAAAATTAGAATATATATATTTCGTCCTTGCATGTAACAAACATAATGTTTAAACTTTTGGCAAGCGCAAATGTGCTCCTTCGCTCCAACAGAATTAACGTGCTTTGTGTGAGTGTGTATGTTTTGTCCTGCATTCGTTTCCCAACAGTAGTGACACCTCAGATACAAGCTCCAAGTAGTAGTTTGGATACGAATTTAAGCAGCCATAATAATATCGTGCTTAGGAAGGAAATTACACTTCAATACATAAAGACATTATACGTAAACAAAACAACATGTTCACGGATAATTTGGTAAATTAATAACTGACCTCGACACCAGTATATTTTGATGTGATAAATCTTTCAGACGTGATAAGAAAATACGGCAAAAAACCTCAAAACTATACCTTACGAACAACACTTTGATACCTTGATATATGTATCAAGATTTGTAGACATACTTCTGTCAATTCTGAATACGTAGAGGTTCGGGTACGTTATTCAATATTTTTACTTTTGATTGTGTGTATTTTATTTCCATGTTTGTTTGTGCAAAACATTGCAACATATTGCTAAATAGTTTCAAAATTGTTAAAATTACTTTTAAGAAAACCTTTATTTCAGATCTTCCTGACGTTTTTTTTTAAATTAAGAAACTATAAACATGTGATACTAATCTGCCTTACATAATTTAACCTAATATTCCCAATCAGTTATTTGAACCCTTTAAGTAACTCTTAATGCTTTTTGCATATAAGTGGTATGCATAATGATTTTGAACCATAAATACTTGATAGATGCAAAGAAATAAAACACCATTCGATTCCTTGGAATATTTGTATTTGAATCATATATTTATTCATATCCAATGCAATAAAGCAAATCAATTCTTGATTGCTTGATTGGAGTTCAACACACCTTTGTAGAATAAAGGCTATACGAGAAATGATCTATTGTTTGAACTGGGATCTAAGTCGTTATCGATATGTGGGCATGAAGAAATCATTACATTCTATTTTGTAAATAAATAAATAAATAAATAACAAGGGGTGGTCTGCAAGATGGTCATATGCCCTCTTAGGTAGAACAAAAACTCAAAAACCATACCGCTGATTTCACGGCAATCCCTGCAGTAATCTCCCGCTTACAAGATGTGTCCAAACTTTTAAAAGTAGTACTACAAAGGAATCTTGAAAACATGCGAGATGTTTAAAAAAAATAATTGAAATATCTCTCCTTTCTTACACCCTTTGCCGATTCTTATCATGATACATACATAGGCCAAATTTCACTTCCCTACGACAATAATTGCAACTCCAAAACCAGAAGTAGAATCATATCTCGCAAAGATATTCAAAAAATTATAGAAAAAGTTTCTCCTTTATGATACTCCTTTGTGGATTTTCATTAAGATACATGCATATACCAAATTTAACATACCTACGACAATTCTAACTCCAACCGGAAGTAGGCTTTAATCTTGCAAACAATGCGAGATATTGAAAAAATATCGAAAAACATCTCCTCTTTATGATACCCATTACAATTTTTATCAAGACGTCTTTCACTTGTGTCTGTAAAGGGACATGTACAGATATTTTGAGGAATAATAAGGAGATTCATACTCATATGAGAATGATGAGCTGTGTAGAGAGCGCAGGTTCAGCTAGTATATATATTGTAAAATTGAAAGCTACTACTTTTGTGTCTCCTAACCTCTTGAACCACCCTACCGATCTCGATCAAATTTTCAACATAGATAAGGTTTGGGCCTGAAAGTGTTTTCATCATTTCATTTTGACGGTAAAACTTAGGAGAGGGGAGAAGGGGGAGTTATAAAATAGTATCTAAAACTTAATAACTTTTGAACCAAACGACCAATCTCGATGAAATTTTTAACATAGATGAGGCTCAAGCCTGGAATGTTATCTGTCAGTTCACTTTGACGGAGCAATGTAGGGGAGGAAGAGTGGGGAGAAATGTACAAAAATCAATATTAATAAAAATAAAAGTGACTAAGTTTGTGACTTAATAACTCTTGAACCGATCTCAATCAAATTTTTAAAATGTATGAGGTTCGATCCTGGAAAGTTTTTTGGAGATTTTTTTCAGTTTGATGGTAGAATCTAGAGAGGAGAAGGGGAGGGGAGGGAAGGTATATATATATATATATATAACAATAACTTCTGAAACACCCGACCGATCTTCATCAAATTTTCAACATAGATGAAGTTCAGTTCTGGAGCGATTTTTATCATTTTACTTTGACGGTGCAACATATGGGGAGGGGGAGTAGGGAGATATATATAAAATAATAAAAATATAAGTGCTATATTTGTGACTTAATAACTCTTGAACCAGCCGATCGATCTTAATCAAATTTTCAACATAGATGAGGTTCGGACTTGGGGTGTTTTTTTTTATCAAATCACTTTGACGGTAGAACTTAGGGAGGGGGAGTGGAGGAAAATATATAAAAATAAATTAAATTTAATTAGTGTTGAACCACCCGACCGAACTCGATCTCATTTTCAACATAGATGAGGATCGGACCTGAGATGGTTTCTGTCATATCACTTTGACGGTGCAGTTTAGGGGAGCGGGAGGGGAAATATATTTAAAAATGATCGACAATGACCGATATTAAAATGGAATCTATAGTTTGGGGGTCGCTGAGATACAGTTACACTTCCGATGCTGTTTAAATCCAAATTCAGCTTGGCGGAGGGAAGGGAAGATATATAAAAATGATCGAAAATGACCGATATCAGAGAGCGCTTTACTAATAGCAAAAAGTGACTGACTAACGAAATGTTATTATTATTTTTTTTTAGTTTAACCCAACGAAATGGGTAATTGATGCTAGTAATCCATATTCACAAGTGAGACTTCAAATAACTTGGAGTTTGATGCCGTTATTTTGTATTTCTAATACAGGGCAAAAGTATTTATATAAATTTGAATTTACACGAAAGACATAGACAGTTGAGTCGTTTTCAATTTTCACTCAAATTATTCTAAAATATTAAGAGGCTTGAAAATAATAATTATTATTTTTAGTTTCTCTCTCTGTTTATGGTCAATATTGCTAAACATATGATCATCATCGTAATAGCTATTGTGCCACTATTCACAGGTTACTTGCTGCCACTGAGAAGGTTCGACGTTCGGTGGTCCCCCGCTAGTCTCTTCGTCTTGACGTAGCAATTTTCTGTTTTAATACCTTCCTTCAACTAGTCTCCTTCGCTCCCTCCTTCTCTTTCCTTCCACAATACCCTCTAGTAGTCCCTCATAATACAGTTCCTTCTTAGCCAATATCCTAATAAGTTCCTCTTCCTCCTCAGCCAATATCCTAACCAGTTCCTCTTCCTCCTCTTAACAATATTTAAAATTATTATTTTTCCCCTACTGCTAATATTTCTAACACCTTCTCATTCGTTTTCCGTTCAACAGCTAATTCTTTCCTTTTTTCTCCATGCCCATGTTCTTTGAAAGCCTGCATTTTTTCATCGCTTTTGCGTAAAGTTAATGTTTCTGCTCCATACAATACATATTGGAATCAATAAAACGAAATCTCAATATTTAATTGGAAGTTTTTTTTTTTTTTTTTTTTTTTTTAATACAAGGATTAGCTAATCCTGGTTGAAAAGAAAGATCTGACGCCTTTAGAGTGTAAAAATAATTTTTCAATTCATGGTATTTCAATTAATCTCTGCTGTCTTGATTTTCTTTCATGCGTCTCAGGGGTAGCTTCCCCAGTTTGGGAACCAGTGGAATGTTGGATCTGTTAAAAATATAAACAGATTACTAAACGTTGTGATTTAGACATATTTTATAAGTAGTGAAGGGTGGGCCCCATTAAAAAATAAAGGTATTCATATATGTTGTACACTATCATCATACTTACACGAAGTTAAACTACATTACATTTAGAAACATACATTGTATTTCCATTACTATTGGCCCATTGTAGAGTTTATTATCCCTTATATCCATAGTAAAATTTACTTATGAAAAGCTCGAGAGTTCTTAAATGCAAGACTTGCAAGGCTCTTGCATGCAAGACCAAGACCAAGACTAAGGATTCCAATGCAAGACCAAGACCAAGACTAAGGATTCCAATGCAAGACCAAGACCAAGACTAAGGATTCCAATGCAAGACCAAGACCAAGACTAAGGATTCCAATGCAAGACCAAGACCAAGACTAAGGATTCCAATGCAAGACCAAGACCAAGACTAAGGATTCCAATGCAAGACCAAGACCAAGACTAAGGATTCCAATGCAAGACCAAGACCAAGACTAAGGATTCCAATGCAAGACCAAGACCAAGACTAAGGATTCCAATGCAAGACCAAGACCAAGACTAAGGATTCCAATGCAAGACCAAGACCATCCCGGTTTTGGTCTTGGTCTTGTATTTGCTCATCGCTACTTGTACACCACACGACTATCCGGGCCGACTGAAAACGAAATGAGGTAGTACTAAAATAATTATATTTCCAATGTGAATATGGTAATATTACAGTGTACAAACATAATTATACGGTATGTAGGAGAGGAAGTAAAAGAATACGTCACTTAATACGAAAAACGTAAACCAAGAAAGTACTCTTCCAAATATTGATAAGATAATTTGGGGAACCAGTTAACAGAATTAGAAAACATGTGTTTCTTTCCTTGAGTGTATCATTTTGTTTTCGCGAGTTGTCTGCTCATTCAGAAGAATAATGCAAAATCCACACTTTTTTCTAATGTATTCTTTTATTACCATCTGTCGCCACATATCAGACTTCTCCACTGAACATTTTCAACACTCGTAGCTCCACATAGCGTACAACACTGTACCACTACACATCACTGTTATGTTTAGTTATAATAGTGCATTTTAAATCTATGTACCCTTGTATATGGTGCTATTTCAAACAAAATATTTTATGCTGAGTTGGCAACACTGCTTCACCTATGGAAACACTGTTTATATTTTTGATATGACATTTTGTTCTCATTATATTGTACAACTTCTGTTTTGATTGCTTTAACGGTTTTCAAAATGTTTACTTTAAACGTACATAATTCCCTGATTATATATATAATACACTCAAATGTTAAAGCCCCGTAACTCCTATCCTTCTGGTCCATAGCACCTTAAATTTTTCTCATTTTCATTTCTCATGATGTTCTATCAGATGTGCTATGTAGCAATCAGATTTGAGTGATAAATTGTGGGACCTTGCCAGTGGCGTATACTGGTTTTAATGCATGGGCTACCAAAGACCTTGTATAGTAATAATAATAATAATAATAATAATAATAATAATAATAATAATAATAATAATAATATACAAAATATGCATAACAATGAACAGAAAGTGGTTGGTGTTTTTTGTTTGAACTTTTGCTTTGAGACCATTAATATTTTTCACCGTAAATGCAATTCCATAATACATTTGAGCAGTTAACTTCTTGTGGGTTGCATTCATAAAATGTTAATTTTTACAAATGTCATTTCCCTCAAGAGTAACCTTTGTTACTGACGTTGATTGTCATTCCGTTTCACTCTTCTCAAAAACTCTAAGTATAGCAACGTAACGTAAAAATGCAGACATTCATTATAATTATGATGTCGATTATCGCTACCTAAATCTCAAAATTTGCGTTGTGTTAACGCAAACGGTTACGGAATCCCATAAAATCCGGTAATCCCATAAAATATTTTTCGTTCATCAATTTGCATCACGAAATATATATAGTGATTTTGCTATTTGTTCTTGAATCCATAAGTGCATTGATTTTAGCCTTACAAAAGAAATCTGTGATCAATTTACTCTGTAACAAAATTAAAAATGATCATTTTCTTCGTGGCAGTTCATTTTGCCGCTAGATATTACTCACAATGCTCATCAGAGTAATGGAAGTTAACACATTCTCCAATCTACAATACTGTCTGCGGGCCTCATTTTGTAACGGTTGGCGCAAAATCAGCGGATTCAACTCAATGCAAATAACGCAATAAGTAATTATAACTATTTTACAATAACAAGAATCGCAAAGTAAAACACGAATTTTGTTTTGTGTTGACGCAAATCGCTACGAAATGATGCCCCGAAATTCTCAGGTAGCCGCAAAATGGCTGCTATGTCCATGTTCTTAACTTCAATTTACTCGCTCCGCCTATGGAAACCAATACACAGAGAGGAAACCTGCTTGGTTACCAGCCAAACTCGCTAGCACACTGTTACGGAGGAACTTAATTGGGCTCGCGAGCAGTTACACGTTTCTTTCTGCTGGCAGTAGACAGCACCGCGGCATCCCAAGGGTTGCCAAATCTTCAATACCTACGATTGCGAGAGGGATTCCGTTCTAAGCGTTAACGGCTGCCTTACTACGTATTTACGTTTGCGAAAATATAGAGAAACCAGTACCATGAAAACAAGATAATAAACTCTAAACGTATTGTTTTAAATTAATTTATACGTGGTTATATTAACTTCCTTATTAATGTTGGAGGGCTCCTGCCGGTAGCCTCGCCCATAAAATACGCCGGTGGACCTTTCCGTGTCAGAACTGTCGTGCAGCTGTGGTGTAAGTGATGAAGAAACTAAAGCAGCATCTAGTATAGCCTGTCCTGTGTTGATACTCATAGTCCGCCGCAAGTTACATGACATGGGCATACAGGGTGAGTTGCAAAGTCAAAACCGTCCATTAAGATAGCTGTAGTTGTAGCAATGTGGTTCGAGAAACATTGAAATGAAATTGGATATCTGCCCTAGTCCACTCAATCTCCGGACCTGAACGTAATTGACTATTTGTGATCCGTTTTGGAGACACTGATCCGGCACAGGTTTTCCACTCTATCCTCCATTAAAGAACTGAGTGATGCACTGCATATAGAATGATGCAATATTCTACTTGCAAACTTCCGTGACCTCTAAGGCTCGTTACACAGTCACGCGGAGCTCCGCGCGCGGAGTCCCGCGTGGCAAGATTGTTCTATTGATTCTTATGGGTGCATACATAGTCACGCGGAGGCCTCCGCGTGGCCCTATCCGCGCTCCACGAGGCAGATAAGGCCATTGAGCAAATGGGTGCTTACATAGTCAAGCGGAACTCAGTATTATTTTTAGTATTATTTTTAATTTAGCTATATTGTCTTCGTTTAATTGGAACTTTCAATTAATGTCTTTGCTTAATTGGAACTATACATGTGGTGCCTCTAATATACCACTGTTAACAGTACGTGACTATTGTAATTTTTGGACTTTCTTTCAACAAATTTCAGTTTCAGCTTCAATTATCACGGAGGTTAAATTAACAGCATGTTAATGGGATTCCTCTTGTGAGGAACACAAAAAGCGTGACATTAGTGAACAGGCATGGAACGAGATATGTAAAAGATTTTTTTTTTGTAAAAATGAAGGTATGGACAATGAAAAAAGATAAATTGAGGCAAATAATTTATCCCTACTATTAAATAGTTGATTGGATGTAAAGTTCTAACCAAATGTACCAACATTGTTTTTTTTCATTTGTTAAAAAAACAGTATCTGTTAAGTGCTGTATTTTAAGAGCGTGCATATGAATTTTATTTAAACTGCATTTTTATAATTTCGATGGATTTTTTCAATTAGGTCATCGAACGACTGAATTGACGTACGGAAATTATTGAAGTACTTCTCGCCTTCTCGCAAATCTATATACATAGACGTAAAGCTCCCTTCAGACTTCTTTGAGAAACTAAGGGATGAATCTTGAGACATTTATTTTTCTGTGTTCTTCGTTTTCTCTTCTTACAGAAATATTAAGATGCCACTATTGTCGTTTCGAACTTTTTATGTTGACTCACAACACTGACTGAGAAGAATCATGTATATAATCACGTGACGCGTAGCGCGTAGCTACGGATGACTGTGTAAGCACACACACGTAGTGCGGAGTTCCGCGTGGCAAGATTGTTCTATTGATTCTTATGGGTGTATACACAGTCACGCGGAGGCCTCCGCGTGGCCCTATCCGCGCTTTGCGAGGCAGATAAGGCCATTGAGCAAATGGGTGCTTACACAGTCAAGCGGAACTCCGCGCGCGGAGCAGCCACTTCTCTTTAAAATTTAAAAAGAAACGTGCATGGTAGCAAAAGCAAAATGAAAATTGATCCAGATTCTCTTCTTATTTTGGATAGTGAATTGCTAAATAATATTTTATACTGTTCTATAATACTTTTTTCATATTTTTTCAATGTTATTTTTAATTTAGCTATAATGTCTTTGTTTTGCTTAATTGGAACTGTACATGTGATGCCTCTGATGTACCATTGTTAACAGTATGTGACTATTGTAATTTTTCGTCTTTCTTTTAACAAATTTCAAATTTCAGTTTCAGTTTCAATTATCACGGAGGTTAAATTAACACCATGTTAATGGGATCCCTCTTGTGAGGAATACAAAAAGCGTGACATTCGTGAACAGGCATGGAACGAGATATGTAAAAAAAAAAATGTTTGTGAAAATGAAGGTATGGACAATGAAAAACGATAAATTGAGGCAAATAATTTATCTTTATAGTTAAATAGTTGATTGGATGAAAAGTGATTGGATGTGAAGTTCTAAGCAAATGTACAAACATTCGTTATTTTCATTTGTTAAAAAACAGTATCGTGACATATTTCAAAGGTAAGTGCTGTATTTTAAGAGCATGCATATGGATCCTATTTAAACTTCATTTCTGTAATTTCGATGGATTTTTTCAATTACGTCATCGAACGACTGAATTGATGTACAGAAATTATTGAAATACTTCTTCTCGTCTTTTTGCAAATCTATATACACAGACACAAAAGCTCCCTTCAGACTTCTTTGAGAAACTAAGAGATGAATCTTGAGACATTTATCTTTCTGTGTTCGTTTTTTCTCCTTACAGAAATATTAAGATGCCACTATTGTCGTTTCGATCTTTTCATGTTGACTCGCAACACTGACTGAGAAAAATCCTGTATATAATCACGTGACGCGTAGCGCGTAGCTACGGATGACTGTGTAAGCACACACGCGTAGTGCGGAGGGCGGAAGATGGATCGCGGAGCTCCGCTTGACTGTGTAACGGGCCTGGAGTCCCGCGTGGCAAGATTGTTCTATTGATTCTTATGGGTGCATACATAGTCACGCGGAGGCCTCCGCGCGCGGAGCAGCCTCCGCGTGGCTCTATCCGCGCTCCGCGAGGCAGATAGGACCATTGAGCAAATGGGTGCTTACATAGTCAAGCGGAACTCCGCGCGCGGAGCAGGCACTTCTCTTTAAAATTTAAAAATAAACATGCATGGTAGCAAAATCAAAATGAAAATTGATCCAGATTTCTTTTCTTGTTTTTGATAGTAAGTTGCTAAATAATATTTTATACTGTTCTTTAACACTACTTTCATATTTTTTTAGTGTTATTTTTAATTTAGATATATTGTCTTCGTTTAATTGGAACTTCCAATTAATGTCTTTGCTTAATTGGAAGTGTACATGTGGTGAATCTAATATACCACTGTTAACAGTACGTGACTATTGTAATTTTTCAACTTTCTTTCAACAAATTTCAAATTTCAGTTTCAGTTTCAGTTTCAATTATCACGGAGGTTAAATTAACACCATGTTAATGGGATCACTCTTGTGAGTAACACAAAAAGCGTGACATTCGTGAACAGGCATGCAACGAGATATGTAAAAGATTTTTTTTTTTTGTAAAAATGAAGGTATGGACAATGAAAAAAGATAAATTAAGGCAAATAATTTATCTCTATTATTAAAGAGAAACTAAGGGATGAATCTTGAGACATTTATTTTTCTGTGTTTTTCGTTTTCTCTTCTTACAGAAATATTAAGATAACACTATTGTCGTTTCGAACTTTTCATGCTGACTCGCAACACTGACTGAGAAAAATCCTGTATATAATCACGTGACGCGTAGCGCGTAGCTACGGATGACTGTGTAAGCACACACGCGTAGTGCGGAGGGCAGAAGAGGGAGCGCGGAGCTCTGCTTGACTGTGTAACGGGCCTAAGACTCTGTTCCAAGTCGAATCAGAGTTGCTCTGAGAGTGAAAGGTTGTCGAACGCCATGCTAATTTGGTAAGTTGCATTTTTTTCAGGTGATTTCATAAAATCAATAAATATATGTATATAACATTCACTAAGGCCGGTTAAACAAAAGGGGAAAAAAGTGTCAAACGCTATCCAAAGCATTTCTTATTTCAAACATGTTCACTCAATATAACAGTAAAGAAAGTAGAAATTCTGTGAATAACGAAGTTCTACAATCATGTTCAATTAACACCATACCCAAAATAATCGTTTATGGCTATAATCAGTGTTCGAAGTGGGAAAAAAGCAGAGGCAGTATGTTTTATTATGATTTTGACTCAAGATACCGGCTATTTAAATATTGTCTTGATCACTGAAAAACCAGAGACGGTATGTCCTCATTACTGAAACACCAGAGGCGGTATGGCATACTGCCGCACACCGTATCACTATGACCACTGGCTATAATTTTGAAAACATAATTCATATTAGGTTTTAATAGAACATCTGAAGCTCAGAATAAAGCGATTTCCGAACGAAGAAAAATATGTCAGCATTTTTTTTTTTTTTACTGTTCACAATCTGTTTCTTTATTTATTGTACTTTTTCTTGTCTCTCAGTTTGAATTTAGCGAACCGCAAAACATTTATATCAAATGTGTAACGTTCAAGGAATTGATAAGATAATTAGGCAAAGAAAACTACAACTGTGATGTGTTGGGTAACATAACGTGTAATTGTTGGAAATCAATGGAATGCCGGTTTGAAGACCAATCAAGACACCTACACAGGATTGAACAAACGATTTACAAGTAATGAACGTTATAAACACAATATGTTAATTGTAGAATCCACTAAAGACAATCAAATGTAGTAGTTCAGTAACAAAGTCATAAAAAGCCATAAAAGCAAAAACTTCAATTTTTTCATCTAGATTTTTTTTTTTTTTTTTTTTTTTTTTTTGCATCTCTATTCTTGACTGATTTCAACTTAAGTAACATACACGGTTCTTTAGCATGAAATAAAATACACCAAACCTCAACATCGAACAATAATTACACAAGGTAACTCAGTAGGCTCATTTCATCATGCGGGAGTGCATTCTTCTCATTCTTAATGAATTTCAATCTCAAGCAACACTCAAGATTCCTCAATATTAAAGTACAAAACGTACAAAGCCTCATCAAGATCGTATAAGCCCTAATTACGGAATTTATTGATGAATATCTCCATTAAAGTGGTAGATCCAATTTTAAATGGATAATTTATAATGTACAAACCGTAAATTAAAATTTCAATAAGTACCCACATACGATTTACTTCACGTTGTTTTGGTTCATTTTTAAAATTCATTCAACACAAATGAATAACAAAATATAATTTATCTTGTGTGTGTTTATTGTATAACTGTTTGTCAAATCAGAAATGTAAAAATTATTTATGGACCACCTTATAAAATGTTGAACACTTCCTACTACATAATGCTGATACACATAATTCATTACTAACATCAAAATGTTAACTGCTAACATCAAAATTAAATATTTAAATATCAAACATATTTTTATGTTTACGACCAGCAAGACTTGTTGTTTGCCATATAAAAAAGAAACTATAATATCAAAACGTGTCAAAAGAGATTGAAGAAAATAACCAGCTAAAGTCCATATTAGACAAGCTGAGTCATACACTATTTAGCCTTACTCGCAACAGTTAGGCCAGTAGACATGAAAGTTATCCATATTCATGAAAAACAGTGTTCAGGTTCCAATAATAATAATAATAATAATAATAATAATAATAATAATAATAATAATAATAATAATAATAATAATAATAATAATAATAATAATAATAATAAAAACACTTTATACTCAACATTTTACTTAAAAAGAAAACACTACATTCAAGTAACACACAAAATCTGAATTAATGCTTCATTTACTTCAGTTTGATCAAAAAGAAAAGTACGTTACCAATGAAAAAAAAAATGAAATGAAATCTTTAAGTGTTACGTCCCACGATTATGCCGGTTAGGCTAAAGGATACGGTGATGATGAGAAATGAATGAAATGGTGGAATGAAGAAAGTGGGAGGAAACCAGAGAACCCCAAGAATACCCACGAGCACGGTGTTTGTCCACCACAAAATCCACACGACGCGAGCTGGGATCCAACCAGGGACCCCAAGCACTGGAGATAAGCACTCTATCACTGAGCCACCGCGTACGTTACCAGTGGGTAGTTGGTAAATAATGCAATCTTAAAGGATGCAACCTCTCGCTAAATTATAAACTACTGAGTGCCCAAAATAGCATCTTTTAAGCATTTGCAGCGTGGCTTTCAATACGTAATACAATTTTATGCAATGTTATTGTGTCACGGTAACCTCAGTATGGAGATTAGTAATCGGTAAGTAGTGTTAGTTGAAATGTATTCTGTCATAAACAAATACGCTAATTAAGTATTCTTCCAACCTCTTCATCACATTGTAGTTGAGAGTCCGAGTACAAGTTGTCATTTGGAGATTGTGTAATAAATAACACTGTATCCGATATATTTTTTCTCGGAATTGTCCTTCCCTTCCAAGTTTATCTTCAACAGAATATCCTATAAATTTGTTTTTCGTCCTTTATTTTATTTTATTTTTTTATTTTTTTTTAAATCAATATCACTAGGACAGTACAGTATGTATCGTACGTCCCCAGGTAGGCATAATCATTCGAGCTTCAAGAAATTAGTATAGTGGTAAAGTTCACTTCTTTAGTACGGATACAAGACATTCTCATGTGTGGATCTTTGCTTTTTGAGTTATGAGTCATCAAAGATGGGATTTAGACTTAGACAAAATTTCGCAAAAATGTCGCTAAGGGTCCTCAGATGAGCACAAGTAATCTTCATCAAACTTAGCAAAATGGTAAGAGCTTGATCTCCTTACTACGCGCTCAAAATATTTTTCTATGCTTATATTTATTTCAAAAGTTATGAGCCATCAAAGTTTGGCTTTGAAATTATGGCAAAATTTTCGAAAAAAAAAAAAAAGAAATTTATTAGGTCGGTACGAATGAAATGTACCAACCCAGGTGCGTTATTTCCAAAGGCCAACATTAAATAAATTAAAATATGAAAACTATAATATCTGGCTAAATTAGTCACCTCTGCAATCACACACCCTTTTGTCAGCCAACCAACCAACGATTGAATAGTATAGTGAAAGAAATCAGGAGCCTACGATGCGAAAATTTCTCAACCAAAGGTCATACTGTCCAATCATCAGGGAAGATCTCCCACTCACAAGTCATCCAGATGCCAGAGAAAGCAGTAGTCAGTGGAAAATATATTGGAAGTATATAGTGGGTGAGAAAGGGCATTACAATGCAACTCATGGGGAACCTGCACTGTCCTTTGAAATGCAGCATTGTTGTGCAACATGAGGGCACCATGTTTTCTGATTATGGCTGGATATTTGCGGACAAGTTTGGGCTATATTTTATTCAATTCAGAACTATAACAATCCGCAATGATGATTTTGCCTCGGCGGATAAAAATATGATGGATCACACCCACAACAGCAGCAGCAATACCATCAACAGCGGGTAATGGAGTAGGATTTAGGATTTAGATTTCTGGGCCTTCGGCATCTATGATCATTTAGCCTGTCACATTTGAGGGATGACGTCTCTCTGTGAGGACACTAACTGGGGAAAGGGAAGGAAGAAAGGATTAGGGAAGAGAGGAAGCGGACTGGGACTTATAAGTTAGGTCCCAGGCATTTGCCTGTTGTGAATGAGGAAAACCCAGGAAAATATCATTCAGTATGGCTGGCCTGAAAGAGCTTTTACACGTTTTCGACAGAGAGCCCTCACCGGGAATCGATAATGGAATAGTTCGGAAGACTGTTTTAGACCTTGATTGTGCTCAATTTCTGTCCTAACCGCGTTTCACTGTCATAGCAGAACAATTTTTCATTTGAAGTGACAATAGGATGCAGAAAACTTTTCCATTTATTTTCTTCCACTCACCGGACTGCACACATTCAGACGGCCATTCTTTTAGTCGGTGTTAACAGTGGAATTCATGAGTCCAATTTTATGATCTCACCGATTGCACGGAACCACTAGCGACAATGGTATCGCGTATACTTGATTCGTCTGCAATGTAACATTTTTCCGAGGGTCTGCTTCTACGGTAATAATAATGAACAAATAGTGGAATGAATAAAGTTGCACTAAACGGAAAAACTCATGGGTGTTTGCCCACTACAAAATTCACTTGGAGCGCGCTGGAATCAAACCAGTAACCTCAGGCATCAGAGATAAACACTCTAGTACTGAAACCCCGCGGTCCCCTAGTGCATGTAGTTACAATAAATATTATTTGCTAAAGAAGTGCAAACTTTTTTCGCTAGTAGGGAAACTTACTAGATAAACATCTTTTTTAACGAAATGTTTACCAGAAGATTTCATTTAAATAGTTTGCTAACAGGTTGGAAAAAGATTCGGAACAAATGCTTTACTGCAGACACATTTAAAAAAGGAGTAATCTAACTTAGCTTCAAAATGTTTTAGTTGCATAGCTGACATTTTAAATTACTTTAAGGAAACATTTTCTTTCTACTTACTCAAACAAAAATCGCATGGTATACATATGCGTTTTGTACATTTTAGAGGTTAAACTTTTTTATTTCATGTTTTAGAAGAAATCCTAATTACGCAACAGAAATTTAAACTCACATCACGCAATTGTGCTGCATGTGCACAAGAAGAAACGAAATTGAATGAACTCACATACAGAAAAACACACTTTATACATACTCTTACCTTGACCTTCCATCCCCTCTCATAACCCTTCTTTATTATTTTCCTATTCTCGTGTCATTTCATAATGGCTTGTGATAATATCGCCATATGAATCCATTAGCCTCCAATGCGGAACAAAGATAGAAACTAATAGCACACACCACTTCCGCTATTGGAAATAGAAACTTTGGTTTCGCTTGCACGCAATGTGTCCTAGTGCTGATGCATAAGCAGTGCACAAAATAATGAATTCTTTATCGCACCATTCGATCAACAATCGGGAGCAGCAATCTGAATCACTAAATCGTAAGTCACTTATTGATCATTTTAAAATAGTTTTTCGTAATGTACATACACAATAGATTAATTTGTTAACTTAATACTCCAAAATATTATTTTGTTTAAATTATATGCAGCACATTACAAAGAGTTTCGTTGGTCACTTTCATCAGAACTTATCAATGTATGTGAAATCTATGTAAAATATGAATGAAATTGATTGGATGTATATTGAAATCATACCTTTTAAGCAGATACATGTCTACGTCCAATACAAATTGGTCCAATTTAAAGGAAAGTTCATTTAACTGTTAGTAGAATGCAGCTTAAAACATGCAATAGGGCGTGAAGTCATGACTAGGTTTTTGAACTTTATATGCAAATACTTTGGAATAATTACGATAAGAGTGTAATAGCATTGTAATATTACCATTGTTCGTATGGCTTCTCAAGCTCATGCATAGCAACGTCACCAAACCTACCGACGTAATCGATTAATTACAGAATTTAACGTTCCTTTCAGCGCCGATATTTTGTGCCCACACTAGAAATCGTAGCCAGCTCCACATGCATAACAAGCACGTCCATTTACCACTTTGACTAGAAAGAGACACTTCCATCATCAATCTAAGCAGCAACTTCCTCTGTCCTTCCCTTGGAACAACTGATAGAAAAGCAAACAAATCACACAATATATACACAGGACACACATTTGATTCAATCTTCTTGAAGATTATGTAAATTCTCTCAAATCGTTTTAGTTTCAGATCATTAAATGCTGTGAACAGAGAACTTCCTGTATGCTAATGTTTACTATTTCCTTTTTCAAATTTCGTGTTGTCGAACATAAACTTATTTAGCATGGGAGGTGATTATTTAATTATTTGGTATAATCAACTTAAAGAGGAATTTGTCTATACCTGTGTGTTTGTACAGTGTATTTGTCGCTTTTGTAAATTTTATTGTTTAAAATCAGAGAACAGGTTGGTTGTCTAATTTCATGTAAATTTGTTCTCAATAATAGATTGTTCTTCTAAAAACAAAAAACAAAAAAAAAAAAGACAATTGCCAAAATACAATGGGTTTTGTAACTACAGTACAACGTGCCCCCATAAAATAACGCAATTTTTACAAAAATGTCAACTTTCTTTAAAACGTTACCGTAGTATGACAACACTGGAAAGACTTTGGTCTAAGCTTCCAATTAGTGCCTGCTTAAGCCGATTTGATGTTTGTATCTTGGTAAGCCTGCGACAAATACACGTAGTGTGAAACAGTCATACAAAACATGCGCATCAAAGTAAAACAAAATTATAACACGAATTTTTGTTATGAATTGGATAAATGTTTTACAGAAACATTGTAGATGATCGGGACACTGTATGGTGGTGTAGCGTTTCGCGAAAATGTTGATTATAATTTAAGGTCAGAGCTCCCTTGAACGCCAAGGAATGAGGAAAACATAGATAAATTCTGTGGTCTGGTAAGTGTTGATAGACATGTTACCACGCAGCAACTGTCAATCACGCTTCAAAGGTTTTGGTTAATTTAACCAATGACCTGAAAATGAGGAAAAGTGTGTGCATGTTTTGCAAAATGTTATCATTTTCAACAGAGCAGCAAAAGCAACAGAGCAGCTGGGAAATTTGGTGGTTACTGCAGTACGAGACATCTTAAAGTGTACCTTGACGGGCTATGAAACATGGTGTTCAATAGTTTCATATGACGACTTCACACTCATACATTTTTATCGCATGCTCACCCAGATACAAACTGCATAAATCTGGTTTCAGAAGGCACCAATAGGAAGCTTAGATAAAGGTATTTCCAATATTGTTATACTATAACCAATGTTAAGGGAGTTGGCTGTTTTTGTATAAGTTCGATTTCTTTATTGATGCACCCTGTATGTGGATCAATATTGAAACCAAAAGCGGTAGGTGTCAGTGCCGGATTTAGGTTTGATGGGGTCCTAAGCTATTTAAAAGAGCTCTTTACACGTCAAGTTTTAGAGGCCCTTTATACGCCAAGCTTTCTTTTCCAGCGACAAAATGTCGATTTTTAGGCCTGAGTATATGCTATATGCTAATTTATGAACCAAATGAATATCTAAATGGAAACAAGGGCACATTACAAGTAAGGCTGAGAAACGGAGGATCCATTATAAGCGGGGCTGGATAACAGGGGCCTCATTACAAGTGGGGCTGAGAAAAAGAGCGCTATTACTTGCTTCATAAAAGCCTAGTATATAACAATACAAAACACCATTGTTGTATCTGTGCTTTATCTTATTTGCTTTTTATTGTTATTTGGAAATTACATTACAATCAGTTTTTTTTCTTTAGATCTTTTGGGCCCCCAAGCGAGTGGGGCCCTAAGCTATAGCTTGTTTAGCTTATACGTAAATCCGACATTAGTAGGTGCACTGTCGTGTACTACCTCCGCTTTTAAATACCAATAAGAGAGACACATTGAATATATATTATTATCTATGTGAGGGTGAGAATATAAATGAAGCAGTAAACGTGAAAGAAAAGGAGAGTAAGATCAACATCTAGATTTAATCCTAGGCAATGTGGTTTTGTGGTGAACAATATTGTATCGACTTGTTTTCTGGGGGCTTTTCCGTTTTTTCCCTAAATTCTCATTCGATCATTTATTTAATCCACTTTGATTACTCATTCGTAAAGCACTAACGTGGGATTTAAAAAAAGAACATTTATTCTATTTTATTTTATTTTATTATTATTTTTTTACACAAGTAGAACATTTTAAATGTTAAACCCCGAGTTCCATCATCAGACTTATTAGGGCACTACTGCCTTAACTGTTTTCAGTCTCCAAAACCGCACGATCATAACCACAACTTGCCATATGACATTTTTCGTACAAAGTGGGGCACAATCTACTCTTTCTCTTGTGATTTTTCAGTTTATAATCTTTATTCCTTTTAACATCTATTTCGTAGTTTCCCTCTGGATGACAAAAATGTATACTGTAGTTGGCTGGTGTTATGTGATTATATTGAAACTTCCTTTGGAGTTCATTTTACAACTGAATCCCCCCAAAAACGTTGTTCATCCATGATTGCTAAACTACATCCTAGTGCAAAACAGTACTAAGGCTCATATTGAAATAAACATAAATTTTAAAATTAAGATTGTTGTTATTGGTCATTAATTTAAGTTATTACTATCCAAAATATGAACAGCACTCTTTGTTACAAATTACTGTATTTCAACAATGATGGCATTGCGGGACATTTCATGTAATTCAACAACAACAACAACCAAAGAAAAGAAAAGAAACAAAAAGAAAGAAAATATTCTGTACAATGAAATTATACTGCAGTAAATATAATGCATTATAAAAGCTTCGACCAAGATTCAAAATGTTTGTTGCGAAGTACACATATGACTTGTTCTTCAAAATAAACATCACACCACTACTTATATAAAGAAATGAACCTCTTCACGGATATGTCATCAAATGATGCCACTTATTTATCGGGAAAATACTCCGATTTCTTTTTCACGAAGAAGAGTGCGAACTGAAGATAAATAAAAATAATATTCTGAAGCGCTTGTTTTTAACCGTGAAGAGGTTAAAACACATGGCATTATTTCCACTGACTATTAGACAAGTTTATTATATTTGCGTTCAATGACTCTTAGTCTTGAAAAGAGCTTTACAAATTCCAGGCATTTGTTCGATTAATTTATCCAATTTCTACGAAGCTATGTGACTCCAGGAGCTGTGAAGAGCCTCCAAAACCTTTACGACTGTTCTGTCAAGTTCGTCTTACAAGAACTCAATGGCTAGCAAATTTGGTGACTGTTTCGACAATTCCATTTGTTTGTAATATAAGATTCTTCTTCGTATTGTAGATAAATACTGCATAGCTTGGAAGAATGTTTAGGATAGTAATCCTGTTGTAGTACAAAGTTACTGCACCAAATCCGCGTTCGTGATACAAGTTTATGACTCATTTAAACGTTGTTAAGCACGTTTTTGTCTATCATTTCACTAATTCGAACTAAAATATCAACTTGGTAGTCTGTGAAGCATATTCAAACAGTGACAATGCCTTTTCCATGCCTTGTTGTAGGTACGCGGATGGAATGAAAGTTTATTTGAAGATTATAGAGATAACAATGCATCCCGTTCAGACGATCTTTATACTCATCTGCAATATATATACAGTAGACAGAAAATTTCTTATGTACAAAATGTCTGTTATTGAACAGTTGCAAGCTCAATTTGAAATTAGTCTTTTCTCTGTTGCTTTCTCATGGGAATCATACAAAATCTTATGTGAGTAAAAGTGAACGCCGAGAATCAGAAAAATGCCGAGGAATTCTGTGAGAAACTTCTTCCCTTGTATAACATAATCACCCCCTATTCCCCTTGAGACTTGTATCTTCTCCCAGAGCCCTCATGTCTCCACGCGGTACTTTGTTTGTTATCTCCCTTAACCTACTAGTAATTGGAACACTCAGTACAGTATTTCAATTATAGTCAAAATTCACTTTTGTGTTTAATGTATTTACTGAATGCTGCATACAACTACCGCACGGCATATGAGTAATCAAAATTCTGTAACCTCTCTATAATGGACACCTCTCATTTACGGAGAAATTATAATGTCCGATCGATGTTCGTTATTCAGAAGTTTTGTTGTATAACCTCTGGTTTTAACATTCATTTCCAGAGAGCAAAAGGTGTAAGTGAGAGCAAGAAACTGTTTTTGCTACGGATTGAGCGTCCTAATTTAACTTTACTCAAAACGGATGTTTTGAGACCATTTAACATGGTGGCAGGGAACCAGTTCTTTAGGTACTACTCAGTTCTACTTTTTGACGGCCATGCTTTCCACTGGCCAACAGAAGAGTTCTCAGGCTTCCTCTGACCCTCGAGTGGCAGGCCCAACATTGTGGCTTCTACCACAGAAGTCGAGTGATCCTCATTCAGAAACACAAACAGAACGACCGACGACGGTTACCAACAGCATCACATCATCGACCAGAGACGAATAACAACAGCCGCAAGGCAAATGACCACTTGACGAAAGACAGATCAAAAGACCCCTTTATATTTGTGACCTGTGTATTTAAGAGATGATTCTGTGAGCGTCACGATGACATGACATAGATAGCTTCTCCAAGAGGGTGATCTTTCTGATAATGATGTATTAGTTCATGCTGACAGTAGGGAAAATTTGGAATAGTTTTAAGACAGAGACGACTTAGGATAGGAAAGGAAAGTTTCTGCAGACTTTATTATATTTCAGTCGAGTTACATAAGCTTTTGTAATGTGAATTCTCCGACTGAATGGAATGACTTAACTAATGAGACGTTGAAGCTTATACATGCTTCCTTCGCTGTTTGCGGATGTCCTTCCTTGCAGCTGGTTTGATAACCCATGTCAATCGGTTCCTTTACACTGAAAATAGGTTCCGTCTCCGACCATAACATTTTATTGAAACCGGATATGAAAAGTATACGCTTCTGGTTTCAATAATAAATCAAACATGCTTTCAAAGTCTCCCGTACTTTCACAATGTCGAAAAAATCTATTAGAGTTCAAACCGACTGTATACTTAATAAGAATTTTACATGGATTGAATTATAAGCTTCAAATACTTCAATAGTCACGATATTTAAGGGAATGTCCGGAGCTGTTTTGAAATAATGCAAACAAAATTTATCTTCACTAATTCAGGACAACACCAAATTCTTAACAAGATGACAGTCTTTAAGAAAAGGTCTGTAATGCATTACAGAGAAGACAGAGAGTGAAATTATGCACCAGACTGCATCAATTTGACTTTTATGAACGTAACATTTTACGCACAGTAGTAAGTACTTAACACATAATAGTTCTCTTAGTATACACAAAATAAATAAATCCATAAATAAATAAACATACACCAGCATCTTTGGAATCAGACTTAATGTTTCTCCCTTTTTCTATTACTTGCATCATATATATCTATTGCAGGACACTCCCCAACCTATCTAGAGTGCGGCCAATGCTACTGTATAATGTAAGAATTATCAAAAAATGCAGCTGTGCAGATACGACATACAAGTTTCTTGTTCGTCAGCACAGTTCTTCTGCCTTCTGGCCAGATGTTTCAACAACTTGTAACAAAACAGATACACACCATAGACTAAATATAGATCGACAGTCCACTTGTACGTAACAGATAACATTAGTCCATTAAGAAAGAAAAAAATAGTCGCTTCTTAATGTTGTTTTAGTTCTATCCTTTTAGCTTTAGAGCAAGTGTAAAGTCTGTTTTATACTTAACACACAATAACTAAGATTCCAATTACACAGTGCACAGTACAGTGCACTGTGGGAAAACAAAACGATCTACGAAGCGTTACACATAATTATTGTTCAAAACATTCTCTCATTCGATCAGATTTGTATCCACTAACTTTTATGTGGTTATGTAGAGTGATACAGAAGACATCAACTTTGTCTATGTGGCCATTTTTGATTATAATGATAACTTTGGAACTGTTTCATCATATGAGCTTTGTTAAGGGGCATATGAGCACACTTTATTATCATAATTCGCCACAGAACTGTCACTACCAATGCAGTTTTCTCCCACAGTACGTGTATGTATACAGTCTGGGTAACGTTCATAAGTCCTAGAAAATAACGTAAGTCATAAATTTTGGGTCTTCAACAGAATAAAACTTCTACACTTTAAGACTTTTGAATTTTAAGACTAGTGCAGCAAAATTACTTTTTAGACTTCGATTTTTAGGATTAGTACACCTGGTTGATTTATAGGGCTTTCATACTTTAGGATCTGTGCATGTTCAATTCATTTACTTTAGTTTTGAAGTTTATCACTACCACACACAACTACGGCAATGCAGTAGCTCCCACAATATTATTATTAACGCAGTTAATCCCAAAGTATCAGATATAGTACCGGCAAAAAGATATTATAGTGTGTTTTTTTTTTTCCAGAGTGTAACATTCTTTTAGAAATTAAATGAAAACTTTCAGTTTTACGTCCCACGACTATACCGGCTAGGCTAAAGGAGACGGTGATGATTAGAAATTAATAAAGCGGGAGGAAACAGGAGAACCCTGAGAAAACTCATGCATAAGGTGTTTGTCCACCACACAAAGTCCACTGGACGCAAGCTGTGATCGAACCAAGGACCCCATGCACCAGATGTGAACACTCTACCATTAAGCCACCGCGGCTCCTGTAACATTTTTAGAGTGAAATGTTCATCAAATTGCGATATAACTTTTTCGACACTATTTATCACTCATCCAACATTATTTTACTTCTATCATATTTCGATTGTACGCAAAAGATGATATTATCAAGAATCAAAAAACAGATCGAAACAAGTCCTGAAGTTTGCCTTACAGAAAAGTTGTGAAAGGAGGCAAAAATGAAAACACAAACGACACATAAGATTTGCTATTCTGAGTGTTTCATAATGAAATAATTTGCTTTGATCACTGCTTTATACCTGTCCGGTATTTACACAAGTCTATCGACCACTGACTGCAGAATTGCGTTTCCTCTTCCTGCACTGCTGGGACTTTTTTGTTACGCGACTCTGGTGTTCGTTCCAAAGGTACTCTATAAGGTTCAGGTCGGGGCTTTGGCTAGGCCAGTCTTATAGTGAAATATCGTGGCTCTAGAACTATACCTGCATATCAGCCCTTATGCTACGGGTTGTTATCCTACTATAAAGACATCCATGATCATGAAAACGCCTTTTGTGACGTTTCCAATTGTGTCAAGCCTTCCCATACCCTTAGCTGAAAAGAACTTTCACACCATGACATTTCCTCTGCGTAACCGATATCTGATATTTACATGAAATATTTCAGTTTAACGTCCCGTTATTATGCCTTTTAGGCTAACGGAGACGATGATTAAGGCAAGTGAAAAATGATGGAAGAATTGGTGGTATTGAGAATATGAGAGGAAACGAAGTAGCCCAAGAAAACTCACGGATACGATATTGGTCACTACAAACCTACTTAATCGGGGATCGAACCAGGGACCCCACGGAGAAAGGTAAGCACTCTACTAATAAGCCACCGTACTCCTCTGATATTTATGAATGGAACCTTAGTAGCTGTTTGTAGTAAAATGCTCATAGCTCTCGGCATTTCATGTGAAAATTTCAGGGCGAACAGTGACCTCTAAAATTAGTTATACTAACTTATAAAATTCACAGTGTCAAATCATATTATTATTATTATTATTATTATTATTATTATTATTATTATTATTATTATGTATTAAGCAGTTATACATGTAAATATATCAAATTACTTACTCCATTGTAAGAATTAATTTTTTTTTTCGTGAATGCTATTCTAAAATATAAATCCCACTAAAGTTCGTAATGTTTGTTTTTGGTGATTTACTTAATGCTATCAAGAAATCTAAACATATATCGAATTTAAAGTTTTTATTCAAATTTCAGTTATCTAAAACATGAGATTTTATGTTTAAAAAGCAATTTAAATAACATGAATATTTTTACGTTTCCCTTTCATACCTTCTGAAATTGTAAGAAAACATATCTTTGACCATTTGATTGTTGATTTCTCTCTTAAGACTATAATCATATCAAATTTTCAGTTTTCATGTTAAACGAAAGTACTCGGAATCTTATGTTAGTAAGCAGTTAAATCATGTAGATTTATATATTATGGACATGTTATTAATAATCGTGTACTATGACGATTATTTCTCACAGAAAATTGCAATCGGATAGAATATTGTGAAGGTAAATTTCTTTAAGATGATTTCTCGAAAATGGTTTTAAATACTTTCTTCATAATTCATAACAACAAAACACTGTATCATCACTGTAACATTGTACCACTTTTATTACATAGTAGTGTTGATGGACGCGTTGTATTTGAACGATTTTCCCCTACCACAGTTCTAATATTTTTCTTCTTTTTTCATATATAAATACTCCACTATAACTTTAGAAATCGACATTTCTATTTTTAAACAAATACACAAAATAGCATAATGTAGTACAATATATTGATCCATATTTACTTTCGAGCAACTATACAAGAGAAAGAAAGAACTGCTATCATTTGAATAATGTACAGCGTTGTTCAGAGACTACACCATTCAATTAACTAAGACCAAGATGATTTTAATGAGGTCCTCAGTAAGTTTAGAATTTTTCTCCTACACCAAATTATAAAAATAGTTTCCATGAGAGTAAAAATTGAAAGTCAATCTTTTCCCAAAAACGGCTTTCATGATCTTCTCTCATATTTCATAAATAAATATATGAAATTACGTATATTATAATAAATTTCATAAATAAATTAATGACATTACAATATAGAGCAAATTACTTTTCTGATATAAAATGTGAAAATGGTCGTTTACTTGTAAATTTTGTGTTGTCCTAACACTTTTCTCCAAAATGATGTCGACGATTTTCTTGGTATTTTATGAAGAGTACTTCATTATCAACTATAGCATTTCGATAATCCATTTCTGAGAAACAGAAAGCATGATTGTTTGATGATGTGTGTGTTCTTGGTACAAAGTTTTCGATCAACTCTATTATTATTATTATTATTATTATTATTATTATTATTATTATTATTATTATTATTATTATTATTATGTTACATTTCACATAGATAAATATGTCAGTGATAGTTCTATAGCTGATAGAACTTAATATCTAATTTTAGAGGTAATGAGAGAAATGAAGTTTAGTGCAGCATATTTTACTTGTTATGAAAAAATACAGCTTGTAATTTTTTGCCTTTATATTGTACATTTTTTTTTTTGCAATCACTTTATCTCTTGGAAATAATTAACAATTTCATGCAATTTGTGTACTTAAAAATATTCAATTGGTGTGAGACGGACTGGTAGAAAAAGTACACAGACAAAATAAGAAATAATGTTTTTTTTTTAGTACGTCCCGTCAAATTATGGTTAATGGTCAAATTATGGTCAAATATGGTCAAATTATGGTCAAATATCATGGTTAATGTAACGAATTACTATCTTTATGTCAACTGAAATCAGCGCAGTTTGAAAGTCCTTTTGCATTAACGAGCATTAGCACAAATTCACTTGGTTTCTGGTAGCCCAACATACGTATTATTTGAAAGCAAGCATTTACTAACAATTAATAATAATAATAATAATAATAATAATAATAATAATAATAATAATAATAATAATAATAATAATAATATATTATTATTATTATTATTATTATTATTATTATTATTATTAGTAGTAGTAGTAGTAGTAGTAGTAGTAGTAGTAGTAGTAGTACTAGTAGTAGTAGTAAACATCATTTAATTCAAAATGTTATTCGCCCCATAATCAATATCTATTATAACTGTTACTTTCACGTTTAGAAAGTTATGGAGCTCTATTGATAATTGTGTCAGCGACGAACTCATGAAGTATGATGCCGCTTTTGATTTATATTGTGTTCTTCTCACATCTGTATTCTCTATAATTCAAAATTTAAAACTGTCAAAAGTAAGAATGTATTCAATTTTCAACTAATGTGTTTAAATAAACGTTAAGGCAATTTTCTTTCGGGAGATTCTCTTTTCTCTTCGGTATTTACTTTTCAAACGTTACATATATTTACTTCTTAGTGACACCTATAAGGAGTATAACGCCAGCAAATTCATTGCTGATCAGCATAAGACTTGCTTTTTATTTTATTTTTTTATTTTTTTAAAAGGATAAAGTAGCATCAAATGTTGCAATATGTCTATTATCCTTGATTTTGCCTTACAAGGTATTAGTAGCAGCAAACATTAATTCGAATTCTTCAATTTAACGGAATGATAAGATAAACCAAACGATAGTATAACTACTAAGCCTACTAGTTGTCATAGTAGTCTTGAAGTGGATAGTACAGGTATTCATAAAATAATGAAGAAGTTTGTTTAAATTAGAAAGGAAGCTGTTTCCACCTTTTACGACCGTAAACTCCGCAATTAAGAAAAGTAGCTGTCAAAGTTTGAGGTAAATTACTGAAAGTTTGAAGCTCAGTATTATTTTCATAGGGATGTACGAGTGTTCCTTAAGGGTATTCACTACGCTTCACCCATGTTTATATTATTTTTGTAAATTACTAACATAAGAAACAATGTACTATATAACACAAAATGAGTTAAATGAACTAACTGCAACTTTCAAGATCATGATTATAGTGCAAAAATTTGAATGCTTGATACTATTCATTCACTAAAATTCGCGCAATGAAACACCCTTAATCGCCTTCTTATACAGTACTGAATTGAAAATGCAACATATAAGAACGACGACCTTCTTTCAAGAACAACTCGTTTGGCCGAATGTGACATTGTGTGACACTTTTACTAGGGATTCGCTAGAGGTTAAGTTTCAAACCATTTGTATCCACGTCCATCCATGATCTTCGTAGCCACTAGACAGGTTTCGTCGGCTTTGGCGGGAATTTGATTCCTAAATGGGCGGATGCTGTGTGCCCAAGTGTATATTTAATAAATATCATTCACATATTAAACCTGGGCAGCTGCTCTCCCTTTGCATCTTAAACTTGGATAGCTTTTCTCCCAAACAGTTTACGTTACGCTTGTGTGAGGTACTACACAATTGTTTCATTCACTTCGAAACCTCAATATGCCTTATATGAATATGATTCTATGCTATGAAATAGCATGATGAGTTCCTCATGACTATGTTGTTCCCGCAAACACCTTTAGAGCAGGAGTCCCTGGTTCAACTCCCCACGGAAGTTCATGATCTGATCCCACGTCTCATTTAACCTCGCTGATGAAAAGGATGCCACATTCAAATCCAACCAAGTAACAAGATGTGCTGTTTTGATGAGATTATTATATTACGGATACATTTTCGAGTAACAAAACTTAAGGAAACTAAGAAGAAATCCGTGGTCTCTCCATCACGAAATACGCGCAATGTGCCATTCAACGCGAAGAAGTTCCTTCCGCTTTTCTCATATTTACTTTGCTACCGGATAAATGAATATTATAGAAGATACGATACTTGAAGAGACGCAAGTAAAGTGTCAGACTAATTACACAACGCAGTTGTAAGAACGTATCTTCGCCCTTACTGGTTTATGTAAAAAAATAAGGTAAAACGATTAACTATATTTTATTCATATATATATATATATATATATATATATATATATATATATATATATATATATATATATATATATATATATATATATATTAATTTTCATGCTTTAATTAATAAGATTCCATATAATCTATTAGGTCTGGCCGGACACACACATATAGGCCTATATTTAGAGGAAAACTTATGTGTAGAATAAAGACATAAAAGACGACCCACCGTCGCAATTCTTTAGAAGATGGTCAGGAGGGCTGAGTGATGTCCTTAATTTTTCTGTCTTCTGGTAGGGAACTATCTAAATGATGATAGTTGCAAAGAGATGGTATTTTCTCTGGGCCTGAGTGATAGCCGTAGATTTTTTTTTTCTGTAGACAACGGAGTTAGTTATAGGGAAGGCCTGAGTGATGGTCTCTCCCAAAGCATTGATTTGACTCAGATCTGAATTTTATTTTCTAATATACAGAATTACCAGATATTATTTTTTAGGCCAGAAAAGACCTGAATGAATGTGTTCTCTTTAGGGAAGTTAACCTTCTATGTTCACAAGTAGGTGTCATAGAGAAAAGGTTATTTATTTATTTATTTATTTATTTATTTTCTTTTTTAACTGATGGAAAGTTGGATTCAGGCTTTCCTGATAGAAGCAGGTCATTGGTCGAAGCTCGGTCGAAGTGACGGACAGCGGGTTTCCGATTAGAGGAAATTAGGAATCTGTGGTGCTGAGTGATGCACCCAGACATTGAGATATTTAAGCACCGAAATAAAGATAGTTTAATAAACACTGGAAAAAAATACTAATCTTATTTAGTTAAGGCTGAAAGAACCTCGATTACAGAACTTTGATATTATACATATAATTTTTTCTGTCTTTTTTATTTATTTATTTATTTATTTTGTAAATAAAATAATATAAATCCTACCTATTATATATTTGATTTCAAAAATCTCAGAGTAAATCCTACAACCTTAGTTTTGATAGATTAGGATTATATTCCAACTTAAATATTCTTCTCTCTAGAGAAGAAGAGGAGAAAAACAATTATTTTCTTTATTAAATGTAAAAATAAGAGCAATGCTTTATGACAGAAACATTAGATTTAATTATGTTGGACCTGTTTACACGCAATGCATTTGCGGCAATGGAGAAGAACAGGAAAACCACGACACAGAATGCATTAAGTTTCATTAGAATTACAACTGGGAATTTAAATTTCTGTACTTTCACCATTTATGGAATCGGGAAAACCTCAATAACCTGAAAAAGCTTTTACACTTTTTAGACCAAGTGTTCCAGGAATCGAACTCTAGACAGTTCGCACCAAAAGCGAGAGCATTAGCGAGTATGCTACGCGGGCCACGCAAGAAGCTTCGTCATACACAGTAAACAATGCTATACTGCGCCCCAAATTCGGTGCCAAAATAATATGCAGGAAATAAATTAGCATTTCAGAAAGTAAAGTTCTACACATGGCATTTTCACTGCAAACAAGTGACTATTTCTTTTTCTTCTTGCTTTCCCCACACTGAAGTTGTCTACAGTTAATTAATTTAATGTTCCACCTACATACTCGGCCACCTTGGATGTGAGATATAAATATGCTCAAATGCACCAAACACATTATTCAGCTACAGTTGTAGAAAGATTTGTCCATTTTAGAGTTTTTTTTTTTTTTTGAGAAAACAAGTAAATAAATTTATTACGAATTTGAAATGTGATTATCAATCGAAGAAAATAATTTCTGATCATTGTTAGATATAAAGTCAGAGATAACCAGTTGTAATTTATATTTTAATCTTTATTATCTGAGTGCAGAATTATTACGTTGTATAATTTCATCGTGTGGTTATAACAGATTAAAAATTTGTTCGTAAATATTTGGTCTAGGAATTAATTCGTGCGGTTGGTACGCACACATTGAAGCTGTAGTACAAACACAAAATACATAAATACCTTAAGAAAAATATTGTCCATCGCTAGCCACCACTTTTGCCCATCTGTCAGGCAATGTACGGATTCCGTGGCGAAAGAAGTCCTCATCCTTGGAAGCGATCCAGTCAGAGACCCATGTTTCGATATCTTCTGAAGAAGTAAACCGCTGTCCAATTAAATCGTTGTTCATGCAATCGAACAAGTAGTAGTCCGAAGGAGCAACGTCTGGTGAATACGGCGGGTGGGGTAAAACTTCCCATCCGACATTTTCTAAATAGGTTTTGACCGGTTTTGCGACATGTGGGCGAGCGTTATCATGTTGAACAATAAGTTTATCATGTCTGTTCTCCCATTCTGGTCGTGTTCTGGCCAGAGCTTGCTTCAAACGCATTAATTGTCGTCGATAACGTTCTCCATTCATAGTTTCACCCGGTTGCAGCAGCTCATAGTACACCACACCTTTCATATCCAACCATATGCACAGCATAACCTTTGCACAGTGAATATCTCGTTTTGGTTGTGATGGACCTGGTTCACCTGGTTTCACCCAGGCCTTTTTTCGTTTAGGGTTCTCGTAATGGATCCACTTCTCATCACCCGTAATAATTCGATGCAGAAATCCCTTTCTGCTCTGTCGTTGAAGCAGCAATTCGCAAATGGTTTTTCGTCTTTCAACGTCTTTGTCTTTCAATTCATGTGGAACCCAATGTGACATCTTTTGAATCATTCCCATGGCTTTCAAGCGTTTGGAGACTGTTGTTTGATCAACGCCTAATGCTACTGCAAGTTGTTCCTGCGTTTGACACGAATCCTGCTCGAGCAATGCTGTCAATTCTTCGTCTTGAAATTTTTTTGGCTGTCCAGCTCGCTCTTGGTCTGCCAAGCCGAAATCACCACTTCTAAACCGTGCAAACCACTTCTGACACGTTCGCTCAGCTAGAGCATGGTCACCATACACTTCCACCAAAATACGATGACTTTCAGTCACACTTTTCTGCATGTTAAAGTAATGCAGCAGGACACCCCGCAAAAACACTTTATCAGGCACAAATTGCGCCATGTTCACTTAACTACAAACTGGTGTTGTTGACGCTTTAATCCACTGCCCTATACTACGAACGATACGCGATGACAGGGGTTTGCAACACATGTGTGGATACACGGAACTGTGGGACGCTCCGTTCGTTGCGCCATCTCTTATCCACCCGCACGAATTAATTCCTAGACCAAATATTAAAATAGGAAGTAGTCTATTACACGACTTTTGTTAACTTATAACCTCCCAAATGAACATCGCTGTTAACCGGAAGGGATTAAATCTGTAAATATATCATTAGGCTAAGTCAATAATAATAATAATAATAATAATAATAATAATAATAATAATAATAATAATAATAATAATAATAATAATAATAATAATAATAATAATAATAATAATAAAATTGCCATTAGAGCCAGTAAAAGGCTATGGTCAGCCACATGACTTTTAGTTGCATAATGTGCAGTCAGCACATTAGCTCACATCGACATTATTTTCAGAATATGATTACTATTATTACTAAGCTACGGAAAAGAGTCGGTTCAAGTCCAAGGACTGAAACTAACTTTACCATATATTATAGCAAAAACATATCAAAAATGTACTAAGATAATTCTAAGGATAAATAAATGAAATTTGTAGTAGTGAAACTTTCAAAATTAGCTCATAGAATCAATAGAGTACCATAAAATGTATTTACAAATAAATAAATAAATAAATAAATAAATAAATAAATAAATAAATAAAGGAAAGTGCGAACTAGTATAAAAACTCTTATCAATAAATAAATTTACATTTCAAAAGGGTATTAGAAATGTAACCTCAAAGAGATGAACTTAAAGTGTCACTGAAAAGCAGTTCAACATGAACACTTTTATTGCTTAATGTGAATATTAATTATATTTTCACACATTAGCAATTGGCAAAGTTCCTTCTCCCGGCCATAAGATATTTTTCTCTCGGGAGAGGTTATTTCCAAAGTAGTTTATAAGTATATTTGTTATTCTATATAGGATTACAAAGGGTCCAGAATCGAGCTATTCGTTTTGTTCACATTCCGCAATGACACTCCTACCGAACGACCGACGAAATAGACTTATTTTCCTAAGTGGTTTGAAACATATTCGAAACATCTTTCAAAAATTATTTCTATGTAAATTAAAATAGACCGAGAACGTACATGTTTGAGTTGAAATAGGCGAGAGAGCTTTAGTACAGTTAGTGGAACTGTGTAAACTTTTGCGGGTCGCAAAATAGGCTACTGTGATCATCGTTGTGGCCACACTGATGCAGTGAAAAGAGGTACCAACCAGACCGCAACTTTTTCCACAAACTCCAAGTCAATTGTGCACACTCTCATCACTCTACAATTACCAACACCGGTTACAATGGAAATAAAAAAAAAAATGTATGATTGTGATCGCACACAATAATTACTCCGAATTCATTCCAGTCATTCCGGGAAATTTTGCCAACACAACAGAAATAAATCAATTACATAACAGTGAATCTGCAATAATAATAATAATAATAATAATAATAATAATAATAATAATAATAATAATAATAATAATAATAATAATAATAATAAGAAGAAGAAGAAGAAGAAGAAGAAGAACAATAAATATTGCATCCAGTCAAACACCTCCAGGCAATGAAAGGCAACAAAGTATAAATATATTATTGTTAAAAAAAGAAACATAAGCTTATATTACTCACCTCTCTTTGAACTTCTTTGTGGCTACACGGTTAACGTAGGCGCCTTTGACACAGGGGACCCGGGTTCCATTTCCGCTGTGATTTAGTGTGGTTCGGATCCCACATTAAGCAGTATGTCCACGTTTCATATACCCTCGCTGCTGAAATGGACGGTAAAATCTAATATAATCTAATCATCGTTCTTTGAAAATCTGTGTTCTCTTCTGTATCGACAGAGGTCAAGTCAAAGAAACGCAAATCTCTTTTAACTAATTGAGGCACTTAGGTCAAAGTTTCTTACTTTGCGGCTGCGAGAGTACGGAGCTTTTGAAGAGACGTAGTATTCACAATTTTTCTTTAAACACGACTGTAGGTTCCAACACAAATGTAGAGATAAAAAAAAAAAAAAAAACACTTGTTTCTCTCCGCATACTGTTACTAACAAAATACGTCGCACACTCGCTAAGCTGTGTAACTAAATTATCTTTTACTAGTAAAGTTAATTCAAATGCTTCATAGGGGGGCGCGGTACCTCAGTGGTAGAGCGTTCAACTCTGGTGCTTGGGGTCTCGGGTTCGATCCCTTGTGATGGACAAACACCGTGCTCGTGGGTTTTCTCGGGGTTCTCCCGTTTCCTCCCACTTTCTTCATTCCACCATTTCACTCACCTCTCCTAACCATCGTCTCCTTTAGCCTAACCGGCATAACCGTGGGACGTAAAACTGAAAGATTTCATTTTATTTTTTCAAATGCTTCATAATCAAGTTTGGTATTCACGAGGCATATAACAAAAAGTAGAATAGCAGAAGTCTACGAGGATAATAATACAACAAGGGAAAGTGACATCACTTTATACAAATTTTAATAAATGTCCAGACTGATATGCGACAGCAATGTCAAATCTCTCCACTTGATATAGGACAGGAAGTTTATCATGATTATTTATATGCATATAAGCATAACATGTTAAAGAGAAATATGGTGCAAGAAACCTGAATTCAATTCCCGGCGCGAGTTTACGTTGTTTGAATCACAGGTTAAGCTGTAGATTCAACTCACATAGCCTCGCTGCTTAACAATAACTAATCCCTAACTCAACATCCAAAAGGAAATTAATGTTGATCCATTATACGGAAATACAACCATCAATTTTAGAAAGTTATGACTCTATGAGTGCCATAAAGGTGTATGGTGAACACATTTTAGAAACATTGGTTGGTGCTTTCCAATGCTTTCCTTATGGCGATATCCTATTACTACACATAATTTTAAGTGACACCAAATCACTGATATTAATTATAGAGCATAAACTGTAATGTAACAATAATGTTTATTTTAATGTTATATTAACTTTGTAGGGGATTTCCCACGTATAATACAGTGAAGACCTGCATAATAATAGTGAAAAGTTGCGACAATTCAAAGACACACTGGCTTAGCGTGCGTTACAATTTCGCCTTCTCCCGGCTCGCTGAAATGTCAAAGACTCGGAAATTTAAAACTGATCTAATACAATATGCTAATATACATACATTAAGAATAGAGACATCTAGTACTGTCACTGAATGTTACTCGAATCTAATAGTAAAATTAACATTTTGATCACACAGTTTGTACGCTGAACAAAAAGAAGAAAATTTGCTAAGATTTTATTAGAAGTTTCTTTGTTTTATATTATGCACTTATAAGAAAAGATCTCGTGATACCCTTGATGCTTCCACGGATACTGATGTAGGAAAGCTCTGGAAGACAGGAATCAGAATTGTTTTTAAGTCTCCAGAAACAATTTCTTGGTTAAAAGCCACCATGGCAAACTAGCATTAGCTAACAGGAGACTAATCATTTGGAACATAACTTATTTACAAAGTTCCTTCCAAAAGGTATCGTTATCGAAATAGTGATACTTCTATGTGGATTTGACTATTGACAGGATGCTTTTAATGTTCATTTCCAGCACTCGGACTACACATCAGCTGAGGTTTCTACAGTGGCGTACTACTACCAGGATCAAATTTGGAACCACATGCACAGCAAGTTGTTGTAAGAGACACTTATGTTTGTAACTTTTGTTATCAATTGCAATTTGACTTAAGGTAGAAACTAGTTTATGTGGAAATTTGAAAAAAAAAAAGAGAGAGAGAGAGAGAGAAACCACCAGTATAAAGGTGTAAATTACTATTCCTTAACTTCAACTGTTGCTATTTCTTTATTTTCTTTAAAGAAATATTTGTTTTCTGGAATTTGTAGAACGACAGTTTAATATCAATATGCATTAGAGACCATTAAATTCCAGGGAAGGCAGTGAAGTTATTTCACATCTGTTCAAAACAAAGTGGAATTCTATAGCCCCTTTTCATCAACAATAATGTTTTCTCATTTCTCTCTCTCTCTCTCTCTCTCTCTCTGACTTTTTCACTTTTCAAAATATTTCAGAAATTAAATAGAGATATTATTATTTAACTCCAAAATTTTCAAATTTATTTATTCGTTTGACAAAACTTTCAGATGCAGCCTGTCAGTCCGTTCACCGTGGAATTACTAACACTCTACAACAATAACAATAACAGAAATGGAAAAGGAAGCGGAGGGAAGTCGGCCAAGGTTTGAATGTACGGTACCACACTCCAATCGGCAGGTGATGCTGACAAAATCTTAGAAGAAACTCAGTGGAGGTGCCTAGTTGTCGGATTCTTGGAATCCGTTACCACAGGGACATCATTTGGGGAGGGCAAGAGGGGGCAATTGCCCTCCCTGATTTAAGAAATGCATCTGTTTTAATCAATTGGATAGCAATATATCGATAAAAAATGTGAAATTCTTAAATTAACTGAGAATTTTGCTCCCTCTAGCAAAATCTGAAATAACACTGCTGTTTGACCTCTTCATTACAAGGCAAGAGTGCCACCAGCCTATTTTCGAAAATAAGTTTAAAAACTTTAACTAACCAACCAACAAATGATTTTGAGGTTCTGGCTTTTATGGACATCTAAGCCTGTTGCAACTCAACTAATTAAAAGAATTACTTATATTTTTTTTAAGAATATGGAATTGCCTCTATCAACAATAAAGGACCTACTCTATAAATAGTGATTTTCTTCTTCGTAAATGACTACGCATTGTAAATTTAATTTTACTCTTTCACTTCCGCAATATTTGAACAATATAAAAAAGTGGAGTTAGGAATAATACCACCTATCTATAGATGTAAGGTGTAAAATTGCTAACAAATTAAGCCATATGACTTTCAAAACAATTTTTAAAAAGTGAAAAAGATGTATCTGTAGCAAATATACAGCCTTTTTGTGTGTACTCTGTATGTAATTTTTTGTGCCTCAAACTGTATATACATATTCCCAATCTGGAATGTGTAAAGCCATTAAGAGTATAGTTATGTATAAGTTAACGAAAAAAGAAAAGTAGAAAATAATAATAATAAAAAAATATGTTCGTATCCGTTGTGCCGACAAACGATCAATCTGGACGCAATAATAATAATAGCATGACTTTTTGCCCTATTTGCTGGAAACTTAAGTTCGATTCCAGGTAGGAGTACACAGCTATAAATTAGATCTTTAGTAAGCTCAAATCAAACACAACCTTCCTGCTAAAAATGGCATTAAAGCTATATAGTAATATAATAATAATAATAATAATAATAATAATAATAATAATAATAATAATAATAATAATAATAATAATAATAATAATAATAATAATAGTATCAGGGAAGTACAGGGAAAATATATTACACGTTCAGGCGATGTCTTCATTTTAATTGAAGTATCATAGAAAAACCGTGTTGACCAAATGTTTGACATACTATTAAATTATTCAAACACTAAAATATTTCATATTTTAAAATAATATAAATTATTAATGCGGTCCTGTGTTTCGAATCTCCACATGAATCAATATATACGATCTCGATTTATTTCTTTTTTCTTTGTCTTGAAATGAATATTCAGGAATATTCTTGTCATTAATAGTGTGACAAAGACAATAACTTTTTTCAACATTCAAAACATCATTTAAAAAAAAGTAAATAAAAGATGTGTACTTACTATGTTTATATCAATCCTTCCCGTTGAGTAAATTCACCATCAATGAAAAAAAAAAAATAATAAACACTATTGAATCACTCGGCAGAGATTAAAACCTATGTGTATCTTACATTGTTTTCTCATGGGCCACGCGGTCGGTGTATCAATAACAACAGTATTGTTTTACGCGATTGTGATTAGTCAACAGTTTACGTTACTGTTACTCTGCCACGCGACTTAACGTTTTGCCTCGCATTCGACTCTCCTCGTGCTCGCAACGCGCCGAGGAGAACACGGCAAACTGACTCGTCGCAGAACAGACTTGGCGGCGCAATCGGCACCAACCGTGGACGATCGGTAGACCCGAATGATGAAAATCACGCCTCGACTCCCTCAAGTTCCCACACACACAAACATTGATGAGTTGTGTCCGTGGAGGAAGTAGCTTTTTGCTCCTTCACAGCCTTTTCCTGATTTTTTTTTTAATTTAAAAAAAGTTAAAAATCTGAATGAACTTTTGTTATTGTTATGTATATGTGAGAAAGGAAGAACACTTGTATTGATTTCGTTAACTCAAGAAAAAATTGGGCTAGAAATGGAGTGAATCCGTACCGGGTCACGTCAGTACAAACTCAAACACATTGCAACTTGGAAGAGGGAAAAGAAAGATGCGATAGCGAATGAAAGATATCATTCACACAAAACTGGATGACCTAATATGTTCCTAGGCATCAACGACCTTTCATAACTATCTTTGAACTCGACTACACAAATTATATTATTAAATAAATATTTCTCTGTAATGGTATATCAAGAGATAGATTTCGAGAAGTTTCGCGTGCTGTGCTTGTCTTCAATTATAGCCTATTTTTTTTTATTGGTGTTTTCAGCGTTCTTAGACCTTGAATGCTTTTGTCGGTTTGCGTTCTTGACTTAAGAAGTCTTTCTGCTCGTCGAGCAGAAAACAAAAAAGGACACACAATTGATAAAAACAACCACTGGATCGGACCTTAATCCAGTGAGTATAGAGTTCGCTCAGGAAAATCTATAACAATAACCGACTCGGGAACGAGCCAGTCCTTGCAAATGCGAAACAATTTTATTATCATAACTAGCTGAACGTGCGCTAATTACATAGCGCACACTTCTAATATAAGAGGGAATCTCCTTCGCACATCTTACTATATCTGTGCAAGTCCCTTTTTTGAACACAATGAAAGAACAGGAAGACTCTCAAAGGGAGTGAATTGCTATAGACAAACATTTAAATTTAGTATTTTAATATATAGTATGTTTGGGTGAGTTTGTGGCAAACTTGGATAAGCGATAAATGACCAAATGCAATTCTTTTTTCTTATAATCCCATATCCGAGTACGCATCATTGTGGGTCTGCAAGCCTTCGAAATTGCTATCTTGAAATAGGTCTTGTCATTCAGATTAAAGCAAAGAACCTGAAATGTCCATCAACCCGCTATACGTAGTTACTCTTCTGGTTGCCCTTCACAAGGATATCAACCTTAACGTTCTAGTGGCAATATTAAACTAATAGGGTCGAAACGACGCTTAAAATGTGGAATAGAAAAATAAAGACAAGTTATTTTGAAAATTTTAGTGAGAACTGCCAAATTTACACAAAATTTCGAATCGACCAGCGAAAACGCACGTTTCTAGCACTAGTGACATTTGAGATCTCATTGTCGAAAGGATTGGCAAGAAATATATAAATTTTTCTTGACCACAAACATATATAATCCTAGCATTTTAATATATAGACTAGCTGAACCTGTGCTCTCTACAGAACGCATCATTCACATATGAGCATAAATCTCTTTGTCATTCATCACAACATCTGTACATGTCCCTTTACAGACAGAAGTGAAGGACGTCTTGATAAAGTTGTTCAAGGGATACCATAAAGGGGAGATTTTTTCGACCACTTTTTTCAATATCGCACAGTTTGCATGATTTGATCCTACTTCCGGTTGGAGTTTTGAATTCATGTATGATCAGTGTTTTCTTTCTTCTTGCATGCAGTATGTAATAATCAAACAAATTACACACACAATTAATCATAACGTCAGTGGTATATGGTATTCATTGGGCAAAATACTGGAAACAATAAAGATCCATCTTAGACTGGAGAAATGGCTATCGTTTGTTTTTCATTGTCATTTGGCCGTGAAACAAACGCCCTAGGTATGTGCAACTCCTGCATACAACTATGCTGTGTTGGAATGTATAACTCACACGATACGATGCTTTGTTAAAATTTCAACACTTCCAGTGTACTCCTAAAAATGCAATAAAGAAATAACGGCCACGTTTTGTAATATTAAATTAGAATTGGACAATGTACACAAAATTTGGAATCGACTAGCGAAAACGGCACGTTTCTAGCACTAGTGGTTTTCGAGATCTCATTGTCGAAATGATTGGAGACAAACTTATAAACATAGCATTTTAATATATAGACTAGCTGAAAAATGCGCTGTCTACTCAGCGCATCGTTCTGTTATGACCATCAGTCTCCTTCCCATTGTGCATGTCTCCTTACTCACACAAGTAAAGGATAAGAGACTCCCAAATTAAGTGAATTGCTATGTATAGAGGTTGGAGTGAGCTTGTAACAAATTTGTAGAAGTAACACGGTATCAAGTGGAAATATTTTTTTGTAATAAATCCATATCCTTCCGAGTGCTCCTCATTGCTTCTCTTGAGGCCTTTGAAGTTACCATCATGCAATAGGTTTTGCCATTCGGATTGAAGCAAAGCGCCTGCAATGTCAATCGACCCGCCATACGTAACTTCTCTACTGGTTGCCTAACACCGTAGTTTCGACCTGCAACAATGTTAATGTTATGGGCTCAAAACAGCCCTTAAAACGTTGAATAGAACAATAACGACACGGTTTTTGAGAAATTCAATGAAAACTGGACAATCTACACAATATTTAGAATCGACCAGTGAAAACTCCACGTTTCTAGCACTTCTGGTTTTCGATTTCTCATTTTCGAAAGGATTGGAGACAAACATATAAACCTAGCATTTAAATATATAGATTATATAAAACAACTCTTGATTATGGATAATAATCAGCGAAAAAAGCAAGCGCTAATAAACGATAAGTACGAATAATCAAATAGGTACGAGAGGTGGCTCAGTGGTATAACGTTCAACTCCGATGCGGGATTCCTGGTTCAATCCCTGGCCACACGAGTTTGTGGTGGACAACATGGCTTCCATGGGTTTTCTCGAGATTCTTCAGTTTCCTTTTACATTTTAATTTCACAAAATATTCAATAACCCTTCTTCTTTCACTAATCATCCATTTCCTTTAGCCTAAAACGCATAACATGGTACGCAAAATTAGAAATTTCATTTTGCTTTACGACTACCAGGGAATGTTTATTTATTTATTTATTTATTTCAGAAAACAACAGGCGGATGCCTACTTACAGTTTTCCATCATGATAATATAATTTAAAATACACAAATGATAACAAAATAATACGATAACAAAATACTTTAAAATACATATAATATGATCTACACCTTATTTATTTAGAGTAAAATTCTGTCTATAGCTAAAAATGTCTATCTCTGGGTGCTGGATTTGCCATGTTAATAGTTTACCATAGGAAAATCATAGGCATATACATATATGTGCGTATATACAGGCGTACAAGAAATTATTTATATTATAAACAAACTTCTGAATACAAGTTCTTTTCCAGTTGAGTTCAATTATCTAGTACTGTGCTTATACGGCATAGCTATGCTTCTATTGTTGCTGGTTTTGACATGTGCGCTAGTAGTTGAGCGATCTCAATTCACATAAATTCTAAATTTCTCATCCTTTCGATCTTTCGAACATCTTGATCGAAGTATAATAATAATCAGGGTTGGCAAAAACCATGGTTTTTATTTAAAAAAAAAAAAAACATTTTTTTTTTTGTTTAAACCCGGTTTTTCTGTTTAAACCATGTTTTTTGGTTTAAATAATTTGCTCAATGTAGTTATATCACATATGGACAGAAATAAGCTTGTTTCGCCTTGGCGTTAGTATGCAACAACCGGGTTATGCTGGAAGGGGTCACATAAGCTTAAAGGGGAATCCAAATCGCATCTCGGCTTACATCTAAGAGAAATTGTCCTCCATTTGAACTCGAAATCGGGACTAATTGGCCACAAATGTGATACGTGTGCTGACTCACTCACGAAGGATTCCTGATAAAAATACGTTAGACTGATCTTTACATATTTGTTAATATAATCGTCAACAGTCATTTCAGGACCAAAAGATAAACAATTGCACAAGTGGAACCATTATACAGAATTACATATGGACAACTTCAAAGTACTAGAGAGTACAGAAGAACTAATTTAGTCCAAGTCAGTTCACTACGACTTTTATTAGTCTACGTTTAAAAAATATGACGACTTACTTTGCATATCAGTAAGAAAAATGAATAAAGATACGAATTATTTGAGTCCACTTTGGGTCTGACCCATTTATACATAAATAGTTTCAAAGATTCTTGTGATTTCAATAATTGCCTCTCGTGGGGTTTGTATAAGCCCCCTTCCAAAAAAAAGTACAGCATTTCGATGTATTTTATCGATAGTAAACACTATCAAAACGAAACAATGTTTAGAATATTCCTTTGGTTGCACAACAATAATAACAAACTATCAAAAATCACAAAAGAAACATCCATAAAGTTACATAAAAAAAGATTGCTTTTGTAATATAATCCCTTTGAGTAATGAATGGGGAATTTAGGTCTGAATATAATACGAATAATATATGGGAGTGAAACGTGATAACCCACAAATATGTGTTCATCAAGATTTTACGAATAGTTACACTTTTACGAACATTTTTCGTTTTTTGGTTTAAACCAGCCAACCCTGATAATAATAATAATAATAATAATAATAATAATAATAATAATAATAATAATAATAATAATAATAATAATAATAATAATAATAATAATAAGTGTGTATCATTTCACAATGTGAAATTAAGACTTCCAAATTACGCAAATTCAATGCTCAAACTTGAAGTAGTGAGTCTACAAGTAGTGGTTGCAAAAAGAATAATAAGAAAGAAGATAAAACATGTTCCTCAATCCATGTCAATAAGCCATTACTCGCTATCACTTACTACTTTTGATCTATGGCGATAAAGGTTGAAACCAAAAGTCGTTTATTTCAACCACTTCCGGTTTGAATAGAGGGCTAAGAAACAAGGTCAATAATAATAATAATAATAATAATAATAATAATAATAATAATAATAATAATAATAATAATAATAATAATAATAATATCTACAGGAAAATTTTCGGAAAAAAGGATTATTGAACTCTGATATTCTTCTTGGATAGTATTTGATAATCCAAAGGGGTTTTTCTAACATAAGAACATCAAAATCGTTAGTATACAGAGTAAGGTAGTAAAAAGGTTTCTACGGAAAAGTTTCTTAGCTACGACTCCTCAGAGGGGAATTTCCTCGTGACTACATAGTCACTATGCTCACAGGAGACCCTGGTTCAATTTCCGATTGTGTTTTATGCGTATCAATTCACAAATGAAGCTGTATATTCATGTCTATTGTAGTCTTTATGCTGAAAGGGACGTTAAATTATAAACCAACTAACAAAGTCCTCAGAAGGGACCTATATTAGCTCAGAAATTACATCACACTCCTCCACGAGATATGCATAGATTCTACACTACAAGACAATATAAAATTTCATTTTGTTATCAAAATATCTTACTATTCGTCTCAGGCCTCCATTTATTTCTTTATGTGGAATTTAATGTTTTTTTTTTTTTCACAGAAGATATCAATATAATTATATTAAGTGTTTTCTGTTCAGGCCTAAATTTGTCTAGACACATGAAACCAAAACCTAGATACACAAAATAATTCACAAATTTAGCAAATACATTACTTACACACATTGATCAAATTGTCGTTTTAGAGGGACATTGGATATGAAAAATGATCCCCCAGTGGTTCAAATCCTGTCCTGGTCTGTAGAGTGTTACAAATTGGCAACTACTTATCTAAATGATTGACTGAAATATTAAATAATTGCTTAGAATTTAACGGCTATTTACAGCGCTACAGCTTCATTGGGTTCGAATTTACTCGCTGAGAAAAAAAATCTGTTCTCCGGACAGCGATATATTGTAAATACGAATATACGGAATCGTCTTGCTCACTACAGAAATCAGTGGAGCATACGTTATCCATATGCTACATATGCACTGCACTTAGATGTTGCATAATGCCATTGCAGGATGTCTGATATCTAACAGTCTTCCTTATATTACATGCATATATGTATGCTACCTTAGTCAGCTACATGTTATATACGTCCATTTGTTGAGTTGATTTGATTTTGATTTTAACGTCCAGTTCAGCGGCGAGGCTATATGGGACGTGGATCTACTGATTAACGTAGACTCCGAACCACTTGAGCTCCCGCCGGGAATCGAACCCGGGTTTACGTCCATTTGTATGTGAGATCCTGACTGCCTATATTGATTCATACGGAACGTACGTACAGATGGAACACTTATACAGAAAGTATATTAAAACATCCGTTTTCAGTTATACGTCTGCTGTCTGTGAAGTCCAAAAACTACAGGAATTACGCATGTAACATACCTTTTTAAGTACGCCCACCTACATTTTTTTCTCAATGCAGTTTGTACGAATCCAATAAACATATGATTCCAGTAGGAATTAAACACGGTTCTTTCGAATACTGAAAGGAGGAAGAGAACGAAAAATCTAAATAAACATGACTTAAAGTATCATCTACTTCACTGTTACCTACACTTGATTGTTATCTGATATCGTAGATACAAGATATGTGCTACTACACAAACTACCTCGTGCTTCCTTTATTTTTATTGGTTATATTATGAAAAATGGTATGCTTTAGTGTTGTAAATGAAATATTTATTTGTGAAACAAGATCAATATGTTTAGAATCATTTCCTAGAAAATATTCAGAGGAAAGTTACCAC